>NC_086195.1:7077836-9477836 GCF_035770615.1 Melospiza melodia melodia | reverse complement strand
TGTATAACTTCAATTTTATTTTATGGCTATATAAATAAAATAATAGAATATGGAGGCTGAGAACCAGTTACACAGTAGTTTTGGATACTTATTCTTAAATACAATAATGTATAACTTCAATTTTATGTTATGGCTATAAAAAGAAAATAATAAATTGCAGAGGCTGAGAACCAATTACACAGCAGTTTTGGATACTGGATAGCTACTGAATGCAGCTAGCTATACTGATCTCAGTATTCCAAGTGTAGAGTCATAGCAAGGGAACAGTAAGGGATTCTGCACCCCAGAGTTAGTGATTTTGGAAAGTCTTGGCAGGAAACATTTAATGTGACTGCCAGGGAAATAGCCCTTTCAGTGAATCTGAGATGATAGAGCAGGTGGGACAATTACTCCTGAAGCGCACAGGTGTTACTGTTTTGCTGTGCGCACTTCAGCTTGGAGATTTGTCCAAGATGCAGCCCATTAAGCCTTTTAAAGATCCCTGCAGAAGAGACGCTTGGAGCATATGTGGTTTTTTGGTGGATCCAAAAGGAAGAAATGTTTGGATTCTTGCCTAAAAAGGTTGAGGTGACGAATGGCCTCCTTACTGAAGAAAAATAGGGTTTAAGAACAGTAGTGCTGGAAATTTGAGCATCTTGGGACTAGGCAGGGAGGGAAGTTTTTTAAAATAAAAACATTCATTAGACTAATAAGTTCTTAGAGGTTTTCATCACTAAAAAACTAAATCAGGGATGGTTTTTCTAAAGGCAGGTTTATTTCTAGTAAGACTTAGTATGGGAAAATCTTATGGGCTTTATGTAGGGGAAGACAGAACAAGTGATCATAATGAACCCTTATTGCCTTCATTAGGCATATAATCAGGAAAACTCCATCATCTCTGAGAGCACTCTCTCTATGCATTCTCTTTCCTTTGCTTCCCAACTTCCTTGATGTAAAAGGGCTCCATAATACTGGCAGCAGCCCTGAGGAGAACCTTAGGGTCTTGGTGAATGACAAGCTCTGTGTGACCTGGCCATGTGCATCCCACAAAGCCAAATGTGTCCTGGGCTCCATCAGCAGTGGGGGCAGCAGCTCCAGGGAGGGGATTTTGCCCCTCTGCTCTGGTGAGACCCCAGCAGTGGGGTCACCTGCAGTGTCTGCAACATGGGAACAACATGGACCTGCTGGAGTGAGTGCAGAGGAGACCACAAAGATAATCAGGGGGCTGGATCACCTCTGATAGGAGGGGAGGCTGAGAGGGGTGGGGTTGTTCAGCCTGGAGAAGCTCTGGGGGGTCCCTGTAGCACCTTTCAGTACCTAAAGGGGGCTATAAGAAAGCTGGAGGGGGAATTTTGACAAGGACATATAGTGATAGGGCAAGGGGTAATGCCCTTAAGCTGAAAGAGGGTTGATTTAGATTGAATATTAGCAAAAAATTCTTGGTGAAGTACTGGAGCAGATTGCCAGAGAAACTGTGAATGACCCATTCCTGGAAGTGTTGAAGGCCATGTTTGGTGGGGCTTTGAGTGACCTGATCCAGTGGGAACTGCCTCTGCCTGTGGCAGGTGGGATGGAACTGGATGAACTTTTAGGTCCCTTTCAACCCAAGCCATTCTGTGTTTCTGTGACATCAATGCTTAGACTTTCACTAGATGTTTTTCTGTGTATCTTTAATATAAATTATTCCCCAAGTGCAATTAGATCCAGGGGTCTCCTTGTTTCTGTTTTCCATCTGAGCAATTACAGAAAGTGAGAGTTGCTATTCATAGATCTGAGTAAGCTTTCAGGAATGTGGTTTGTAAGGCTCAGGTGTGGGTACAATTCCCAGACACTATCAAAGTGTTTAAACATTGGAAGTTATTTAACAAGTTAACATTTCTGAGCAGCCTTCAGCACTATGTTTACCCTTAAGAAATAGTAGCATGTTTGACTTTTTTATGGTAGTT
The DNA here is from genome assembly GCF_035770615.1 of Melospiza melodia melodia. Lineage (NCBI taxonomy): Eukaryota > Metazoa > Chordata > Aves > Passeriformes > Passerellidae > Melospiza > Melospiza melodia. The sequence continues at coordinate 9,475,911 of NC_086195.1, read as the reverse complement.
GAAATCTTAAGTTCTTTTGGAATGAAGAAATATTTAACCAAAATCCTATGTAAATTTTGGGTTGTAGCTGTATTTTTTACAGTGGAAACACAGTAGGCATGAAGGATCTAACTGAACAATTTTCAGTGTCATGGTGTAGTCACCCAGTTGTTTGTCTGTCTGCAAAGACATGTCTGTACTACATAATGCTCCAAGTCTCCTTATCAAGAGAGATAAATTTCATATCTGGTGATTAACTACCATCTCTTAGTGAGACATTTGGTCTTATGGGGTGGAGGGAGGAGGGAATCTGTTTGCTAGAATGATGGCTGAAGACATCTGCAGTGCAGGACTGTGCTGTGACTGAGCACTGCTTCCAGTGTTTTATTGCCCTTTGCCTTGCCCACATTTACTCTGCCTTCTAATCAAACTGTTCATAGCAGGGATGAGCACACTCGTGGGGCTCTTCCTCCAGAGCCTGGAAACACAGGAAAGCAGAATAGAACAGTGGGAAGCACAGAGCTTGAACATCAGCATGGATTTGGTTCTAAGGGTGGTAGGTAGGGGGTAATTTTGGTAGGCACAGGAAGCTCTTATGTGTGTAATTCTTTGAACTTTTCTCAACTCCTTATATTGAAGGAATACATAAACATATATATATATACACACTATATAACAATGAAGCTTTCTGCATTCTTTCTGTTCCAAACACCCTGGGTCTGCTGTTAAAAAAAACCCCAACATCTGTTTTAAACTCATATTGTGACTCTGTTTTGTGGGGCTTTCCATACGCTGGAGCACAGCTTCAGGACAGAATCAATTGCTTGAGAACTGAGTTTGTCTGGCTTTTATTTTTTTTTTAATCTTTTTCTGCCTGCACTGAAATTTCTGTATTCAATTACTCTAATCTAGACCTTTTTATTTGCTTTGCAACTTTTCCCTGGGTATGCTTTTTGTATTGCTTAGAAACAGAAATGGAATCAGAAATGAAACAAAATTCCATTGTGGTTTGAACTATATTCCACGAATGGGTATTAACAGGAAGCTCCTTAAATAAGCATTTTATTTATTTTGAAGGGTGTTGCTCTGCACCTTCACTTAACTGCACCTCTGGAATACTTAAATTATCTGGGGCATCCCTCATTGTTGACTTTTTTTTTTTTTTTTTTTTTTTTTGGTGTGTGAGGGGTTATCTTTCACCACAGCCTGTGCTTTTTAGGAGTGGTTGCATTCTGTGTGGGGCTGACTTGTGATCTGCATGCAGCTGGACACAATCGTGTCTCTGACCTGGGGCTCCAGGGGTTTTTGGATCACTCTGCCGCCTTTCACCCCACAAGCTGTGCCTGGCAGGCTCTGTAAGTAGCAGTGCATCCAAAGCTGGGAGACAAACATTCCGCAAGATGGGGGTCTCCAAGATTTTATATAATTTATAAATATATACCAAGGTGGAGACAACATAGGAATTGTGTACAGCACCATTGTGTTCCCAGGGCTTGAAAAGGAGTGGAGCTCGGAGGAGATGTTTGGGTTTGGGGGTTTTCTATGCATATGATAAAAAACTTGCAAGTGTTACCTGAATAACATGGAAGCAAACGTCCATGACCACGGGAACATTGTTTCCAAGAGTTCTGCTATTGAATATCTGGGAAAAACTGGTGTCTGAAAGCAAACCATTTGTCACTTGGGGATGATATTTTTCGTTTGCTGTTACTGCATGACACAGCTGATGGCTTTTTGAGCAGTTTTATGTGCTTTGAATCTGAACTTGCCTCACTACTTCTGCAGCCATTACAGAGTTCGAGAGAAGCTCAGTGTCAGGAAGAGTTCTACTTATTATTGGTTCTGAAACCTCATTCATTTTCCTGAATCTTTGCACAAAATCCCTGGTGAGTCAGAGAAGAGAAAAATGGAGGAAATAAGGATCCAAATTCCCATTCTCACAACATTAAGAAAATAAGTCAGCTAATAATGCCAAGATTAACAAGTGTTTATAAACACATGCAATTTTGGAAGGCCTCAGTTAAATAAATGTTCAATTAAATAAAGATATGGTCTAGGAATTAGAATTCATTCATTGTAGGCATTAGTGAAGCAATGGCACCACTGCATCATGGAGTGTGTTAACATCAACAGCCGAGAGCATGAGATTTGTGGAGGGAGTAGAGTCTTAATCCTGTCTAAATGAATCTAGAAGATAGAAATACTAGGAAAGTGAGTGTTCTTGAAGCCTGTTTGATTTCAAAGGTCTGAAACATATTTGAGTTTAGCACTGAAGATTAATAGTAAAAAAAAATAAAAAGGCAACACAGCTGTCTGCATGGAAATGTTGCATTGCAGAAGCCACTTTCCCTAACAGTGTTTTCTAAACTAGCTCTTTTTTCTGTAATGTTTTTCACAGTTGCCAGCTCTAAAACAGCTTCCTTGACTCTAGTAATGCTCTGGAGTATAAGTGCAAGTATATTTGTCTCTCAAGGAGCGTTTCTATTCCTTTATTCTACAGATGCATTTTAAAACTTTTAAATATTTTAAAATTCAGATGCTACAGTAGTGAAAATGTCTATTAGCTGTTGGCATCTTTATCCAGGTTAGAGCTCTCTTTATTGTTGCTACCAATGTGAAATTTTAGAGGGGAGAAAAATAATTAGTTTTTAATGGGAATGTAGTTCTCAACTCTGTCTAGCTTTGAAACTGTCAGAACAATATGGATGAGTAGGAAGCAGTTAGGAGGAGAACAGCGATTAATGCACTCAAGAATAATGATTTATTAGGTAAGACTGAGAATGAATAAGGGAGAAGGTTGTTTCTCCTGGGTATTTTGTCTCTGCTGGGGAATGATGGCAGCAAAGAAAGGTGGAGAAGTTTGAGAACCCTGTGCAAACACAGGCGTCACCTGGCTGGTGAGGGAAAGTGAGGAGTGCCCTGGAAGAGGGGTGGGAATTGTGGGTTTGTAAACCCTGTGCTGCCTTTAGGGAGTGCTTGTTTGGCTTTGGCTTTCCTAGATGAAGATGCAGAACCTGAATGGAGTTTATTCATGGGGATTTAACCAGGCATTCTCCCCTCATCTGGGCTGTCAGCATTGGGCACTAGAAATAAAATTCCTTTGGATTTCATCTTTTTCCTGAGGGGTTTTTCCTGAGCAGGGGTTTGTTTTGGTTAAGATTGTGAGAATCTATAATAAAATTATTTAAATGGCAACATCCATGATAAAGTACAATTCCCTCTTGTTCAAGTTTTTTTCTTACAAACCTTTTTTCTTGCAACCTCCAACTTTGCAGGAATTTGCTCTTTGCCATGAAATCCCTTTAAACCATGACCTTGCCAGTGACATTTCACTTTTATTGTGGAAGAGAGCAGAAACATATCAGCGTGATTTGTGGTAGGCTAGTTTTGAAAGTGCACGTTCTCAATTAAGTGTCTAAATAATTAATGTTAGAGTCCTTGTATTTGAATTGAAATTATGAACTCCTGATTAATTTTGTGAAAACATTTTCATATTAGTTTGCCACACCATGTTTCCAAATGTGAAAAGACTCTGCTTGGGAGCAAAACAGTTAAAAATTCAGAATCAGGCTTGGTGAAGTCTTGGACCATTGACCTGTAAAAATTTTCCCTCTGAGCCATGCAGTCTGTCTTCTGTGCCATTCCTGTGCCTGCTGAGATCATGAAGGTTCTGGATTTCAGTCATTGAGCCTCTGCACTCATTCACATCTTGGTTTCTGATGGGATTGATCTGAGCCAGGTCTGTTACTAAAGACAGAATAATTTCATTAAATTAATTTTAAACATACTGTAGATTGATTCAGAGGGTCACTGTGTCTGCAGTGGGCCACCTTACAATGCATAGCAATATCACAAATAATGCTTTTTTCTTCTGACCTTTCTCCATGAAAAAGTAATCTTTAACAGCAATAACTGTTTCTGAACTTTAAATCTGTGCAATATCATATTTGGTTTGATACCAGAAGCAGCCATCAGACAGCATGTCATGGATGATTGCAGGTTTATTTGGGGTGAGTCAATGTGTATCACCAGTACATGAACAGCTGATCTCAACTGTGAAAACCCCATGAGTTCAGCAAAAATGAGAGCACTTTAATTGCACAAGGGGGTTATGGTGGAACAGTTAATTGTACATGCTGTGTGTAGCACATGTGTTTTTGATTGCCCTAGGCTCAAAAAGCTAAAAGTACTCCAATTCTTTTTTGATACCCTTGCCTTCTGATTTGAAACAATTCTGCTGATTCTCCGTGGCAGCAGACCACACATCATGTATAAACTTGCATATTTTTCAAACTGAGTTTCGTTTTAGCATTCTTAATAAAGCCCTTTTTGAAATTCTGGCTTTTATTAATGGGGAGGGAATGAGACCAGGTTGAAGGTTTTCACTGTGACATTCAAGGAACAGAGGAATGGCAAGAGGGACAGAATAATGAATCATCATGTGGCAGCCTCACACAGCCAGGAATGCAAGGTTTTTGTTGTTTAATCAGTAATTCTAATAACAAAATATCTGGTAACAAGACTAAGCAGGAGGCCAGTGACAATTAGCAACCTGTGTTTGTGGTTTAGGAAGAGTGTCTTTGCTCCCAGTGGGTTTGTGTTGAGTTTTGAAGGACCTTGTATAACTGATCAGTTTGTGGTTCATTTTAAAAGCATAGACAGAAACTTGCTCTTTTGAAAGAGTACCTAAAAATAGCGGTGGAAAATACCTCTAACATGGAAATGTATTCCCTGTGGTTTGATGCATTTTGTTTACAAGTGCCTATGGATAGTGCAAAAAGAAAATAGGCCAACTGCACAGCAATCTGAAAATGAGATTCTTTCAATTGGTCAGTCACAAGTCAAGCAAATGTTTTTGGATTAGCCAAATGTAATTATCTTTTATACTATAAAATGTCTACATCCTTAAATTAAGAGACTGTGACCATAGTATTTGACTATTAACACATTACCACATTTCTGTTGTTATTTAGGGGATCTCATTGCATTGATCCACCCAGCTTATTACTTCTGCACCTCCAGTTAATACCTGATGGAATCTGAGGATGTTGATTTGATAAATACTCAGTATGGTACAGCACAATTTTGGCTTTCCATCTGTGGGTTTTGTGCCCTGCAGTATACAATCCTCAGCAGCAGAGGTTGACTTCTCCCATTTTGATTTTGAGCCCTGGCATAAAATAAAATGTCAATAGAAGGTCAGCATGGTCATGATGGTGTCATAATGGAATGCTGTGCAGTACTTGAGATGTTTTGGATTATTTAGAAATAAATTTAAATTTTACAAATTGTGCTTTTTGGATGAAAACGTGCCCAGTGATCCCACCAGAGGAAGAGTATGCCTTAATGTGCTCAGGGGCTGTGCTGCTTTTGCTGCAGTGCCCTGGCTGCCTGAGACCTTTTGGTTTTTCTCCAACAGCTGTAACACAACCTTGCATTAAAACTGTTGGGTTTGAGGGAAACTAAAAATGGAGCTGAAGCCAACTGAACAAAATAATGACAATTCAGTTTCTTCAGCAGAGACGATCAGTTTATTTTACAGGTTGGATTCTGTATTTAAAGCACTTCAAACTGGGATCTTTTTTCTCATTGTCAGGCAATTTTTCTCAATTTTCAGGCAATTCTGTCTGACACAATGGGTAGGGAGAGTCCTTTTAGTGTCCTTCCAGACATGAATTTAAATGGTTCATTCCCTCACACATGGAGACTCAGTTATATGTGGGAACTCCTGCACATCTGGAAATCTGCTGGAGGCTGGAAGCAGAACTGGAGGCTGGTAGCTCTCAATCTTTAATGAAAACCCAAAACTGAGATGTCCATGTTCACGGGGACAGATTTTAATGTCAATCTTGACAATCAAATTAGGCTTTCCAAGGTTTGTGGCAGTTCTGCTTTGGAAAAACTGGATTGGCTTGAGTAGGTTTTAGTATAGAGTGAGTGTGAACAGAATGATTGTTGCAATCACAATGGCTGAAACACGAAGGAAATAATAGCTTTGAGCTCCAGCAAAACCAGATAGTTTTTCACAGGCCTAATTATTTCACCCTCAGAGCCCCTTTTCTAACCCCTGGCACAATTGCTCTTCAATCTTTTATTCCCGTGGAGCACTAAAGACAGAATGACTTTGCCAATGACTATTGTTACACCTTCCCCACATTAAATAACTTTAATTATTTATGTGCCTAGAGACCTCAAGTAGGGTGAGGGTGAGAGAAGCTATAACAAAATGGAGAAAAAAAATAAAAAGGGAGAGAAGTTATCCAAGTGGAAAACAGCAAAATAGTGTTTAAGGCTCACAACCATTAACTGTGATACATTTCAGTGATGTTTCATGACCTGTGCTAGTGCAGTTTTTCTTGCTCTCTGAGACCAAAACATAAGAGCATTTACATTATGCCAGAAAGTACAGATAGAATGGAGCAAATACCAAGGAATATTTTCTTTTTTCCTTCCCACAACTGTCCATAAATCAAAACTTAAATTAAACCAGTGCTTCTGTGCTTCCTTAGTTAAATTTGTGTCTGGATTGTTGCAATTAATACAACTGATAGTCTAAAAAATCAAAGCCAGCTTTCTAAATTCTGTGAAACCTCCCAAACTGAGATGTTTCGAATCTGGTACCCCAGGGTATTAGTCTTAGCTTTCAGTGCCTTGTTCTCTCAATCTACAGTTTAATTAAATTTTGCACCATTTCTAGTATTGGTTTAGATGAGAAAGTCATCAAAGGAATTGTTTTGGTGTGTAGTGTTCCTTCTGCTAACTAAGCAAGTGGTCTCAGCTGTCCCAAAGTTTGAATTTCTTTAGAGATGACAAAGGGATGCTTATAGAAGGATATGGATGGTGATAGAAGGACAAAGATGATTATAGAAGTCTTGAAAGAATCTCCCTTCTGTTAAGAGTGAGAACAGATGGAATTGACTCTTTTGGATGCAAGTGGCATAACCAGCAATTTTTATAGATCAGTTGGCCCAATACCTCCTGCACATAGTATATTTTTTGCTTTGTATTTATTTTATTTTGTGCTTATGGTTGGTTTTTGTTTAATTTTTGAGGTTTTTTTCTCCACATTTTTCCAAAATTTCCCAAATTTGACCATTGGGAAGTTTGTTTTCATGTACTTGGTAGCTTTTGCAAGACTTATTGAACTTATATGAGCTATGCCTTCCTCCACAAGCTAAAAAAATGGTTTTAACCAGACAAATTTTAATACCATCTGCAAAAAAAGTTCCCTGACAGAAAATGTTTCCTATCCTTTTAAGTCTGAAGTCCCTGTCCTAAGACTTGTGTATGAATTTGTGAAAATGGAAATTATGTACACCTATGACAAAGAAAAGCAATTAATTTATTCATTCATTAGACCCCTGTTATTCCTTGGCACAACCTCTTGGACCAGGAGACGGGGTTCTCCCCATGCTGGCTGCAAGCAGAAGCAGACAGAAGTTGAAAGATTTGCTGTAGTTTACATGTATTTCATCTTTGTACCAGCCTGCTGCTCCTCTTGGAGGGTTTTCCCTTTCCGTATTTTTCCATGGCTCTAGGAGCTCTTATGAGCAGAGGGGAACTGATAATTTGCATGACAAAATATCACAGAACAAAAGCATTCAAGAAACTTCCCAAGAATTTGGAGGTTTTATAATAACATGCATGAAAATTACTTGTATAGATCGAACTTTTATTTTAGAAATCTCTGCAATACATTACTGAGGAGACGCAATCCAACTGAAGAGTTGGAGAGAGCTAAGTAATACTAAATTTGCCTTTAAATGCCTTTAAATTAATTGTAGTGAGCTTTGCCTGCTACTACAGCAGAAGAATACATGAAAAGCTGGTGAAAATTTCAGAGCTCAATAGAAGAAAGATGTCAGAGCAGGTAAATTGGTGTATGGATTTTGAACTGGTTTCATGGGATATTGTCGGTTTCTCGGCTGTTTAGATGGCCTGGAAAGGCCCAGGGATGGCCTTGGACAGCCCGCGCTTCAAAGGACGAGAAGAGGCTTCAGATCTTTCTCGGTCTCAGTGTTTATTAATTGTTTATCTAAAAGATTTTCTTTGAGCCCAACAGAGGTCTGCACAGCAGCCAGCCATGAGCACACTGCGAGCCCCCGGGGCGGTCACCTATCTTTATACTCGAAGTTACGTATACAATATTTATAATTTTTCCCCAATACCTTTTGCCCTTATTGACCAGTGCACTTTTAGTAATAACCAATCCCAAAGTGCCACCATCACCACAGAAGATGGAGGCCAAGAAGAAGAAGAAGAAGGACAGGACACGCCCCAATTCCTCCATCTTACTTCTTTAGACTCCCCTGTACAGAAACCTTAAACCCTGTGTTTCACACTCTAATTAACTTATCCCTCCACCATTCACCCCAGTGAAATCCTCCCATCCTCATACAGGTGTCGTCTCCTGTGCAGGATCAAAGTCCAGCCACCAGACACTTCTGGCAACATTCCAGGACTCCCGAGCCCCCCAAGGGTGGTCTCGGCCACTCTGCACCTCCATCCTGAGGTGCTGAGATCCCACAGGATATTATATATATGGGCACATATAAAATGAAATATCATGTATTCCCCAGAATTCTGCTGAATCTGACAGTCTAAATCCTCCTTACCCAATTCTGTGGCAGCAGGAAAATGAGAAGTCTGAGTAATCTGTGTCAAAGTGGCCAGCTAATCTTCCTTCTGCAGGCTGGAGGGAATGTTCCAGTGTCTAAAAGCATTAATATACTTAATATTCAATCATATCTTCCCTTTGTCTCCTCAGCAGACCATGAGTAATCTTCAGTTTGTAACAGTACTTAGTACATCTAGGGGCCATGAATTCATTTATTAAACCAATTTTAGTCCACACCTAGAGACCTGGAAATCTAATTGTTCCTCTCCTTTTGCCTTTGTGAGTAGGACGTCCCTGTTCCCAAACATTTGGACTATGTATAAGTAATTAAGCTTTTTATTTATTTTTTTTATTTAAACAGAATATTTTTTGAGTATCCCGGCTTACTCACTTCACAAACAATTGAGGAGAACATCCCACATGTGAGATCATCTCAGTGATTAGACAGAGACAGCCTCTCCTTTATTTGCCAAGAATCCCAGGGAGATTTTAGTCTGGGAAATCAGATTTTGTTCACATGTGGGCAAGATATCCTTGGCCCACGTAATCTCCAAACTTCTTGTTTCTCTTCCTCTGATGTGCAGACTTGTATCCCTCACTGTGTCACGGGAACACCTCTGCCCTGAGCTGTGGGATGGCTGCTTCCCATGCACTTTGGGTTATTTGGAAGGGTTGGATCTGCACAGGGAGACTGAATTGGGCTCCCTGGTGGGCTACAGACCAGGAGAGATGTTCAGGTGTGGTGCTGCAAAGCAGATTTTGTCTTCCTCTTACCTCATCTGACAGATGTGTAGTGACCTGACCAGATGTGTTTGTTCACAGGTGGGGAAAAGCACTTGGGTTGCTGTGAGGGAAACTGAACAATAAAGGAGCTTAAGGTGGGGTGAATCTTATGGATGAGATTTGGCAGCTCTGCATCTCTGATGGTAAAATTCCTCTTGAGAAAGGAAGAATGGAACACTGAGGAATGAATTTCTATAGTGTGTCTGTTTATCAGTTTGCCAAATCTATCAAGTAACATTACCAAAACCTATCAAAGTTGATAATGTCTTGGTTGGAAAATCCGATGATCTAAAGGCTGACCCTTTCTGTAGAAAAGCACAGTTCAACCTACAGCCCCTTTCCCTCCCTATGCACCTAAACAAAGTGCTCAAGCTCTACTTTAATTCAAGGGCAGCTTAAAATTTTGCAATGGTTGTTAATGGAGAGGTGCTCCCTGCTTGAGCACCACGCGTTTCCTTGTGGCAGGAGACCCTCCTGAGGATGCTCTGTGCGAGCAGTCCAGCACGCTGTGCTCTCTGTGTGAGTGCTGCAGTCCATGCTGTGCTTGACCTATGCCACTGCAGAGTTGTGCCATCGAACTGGCAGCTGAACAACGCTGGGTTCAACCAGAAAGTTCTTCCATCTCCCATCATGAATTGTTTTGTAAAGTACCGTGCTTCTCTTTTTAAGAGGCTGTGCAGTAGAGCTGAAGGTAGTTTATTTATAAATACAAGAGATGAAGAAGTGGAGGGAGAGGCTGAGAATCTGAATATGTTTGTTAAAATGTGGCTTGGAGTTTCTAGGGCTCATTATTAAAGAGAAGTGATCACACTTTCTAAGGGTGATCCATCATTTCAGAAATGTCTTGCAGTTCTCTCAGTAACAGATTAAATATTACAGATTAATCTTGTCTTCAGATATTATTTTCAAAAAGTATTTAACACTGAATTACCCCTACAGAGAGATTACAGGTTGATAAAGGGATCAGGTTGGCCTCTCTTGTTTTGGGTTTGGTCTGAGGTTTTGTGGTAAATTTGAAGCAGTTGAGAAACTTCAATGATTTTTTTCCAAGTGCGATCCCCTCACACTGAGGGAGGATATTTTATTCTTTCAACATGCTTTTAATAGCCTGAGGTGTGTTCTTTACAAGGCTGTGCCTCTCATTCAGTAAATAATGTGTGGCAAAGACAAAGCTACATTAGTTGTGTTTAGCTTGTTGTATTTTCAGTTTGTAATGTAGGCTTTTCCTGGATTTTACTGCTTCTCCTGGTACATTATACAGCCCTAATAACATTCTATCTGACTTCAACATTTTTGCTTCATTTTTGCATCTTTTTAAAATCTTACATGAGAAAAAGCTTATAGAAATATATATCCTGTAGTGTCTTCTTAGAAGAGAAATGGAAAGGACATTTAGCTTCCATGACAGACTTTCTGTGTCTTTTACTAATCTTCTGTATGGGAATTATTATGTTTAGAATAGTGCTGATGCTTGTAAATTAACGTTGTAGACAAGACTTTCAGATTTCCAGTTGATTTTAGATGCTTTGTTGAATAGGAATATGGAAATATAATATTATTACTCGTAACTGGTTTTCCAGTTTATCAGTTTTCCTGTTCACAATCACTTTTTCTTAAACACAGTCATGGCTTTACAGTTCTCCACTGTTGTGCATATATTTAAAAATATGTAAAAGATAAATATAGGGGGTTCCCCCTTAAAAAAATAGGTTTTGTGGCTTTTTGGAGGGAGTAGTATTTGAAAGGGAGGAAGAGGACGAGTGGAGGATTTCTGTTCCCTATAACCAGGTGAAGAATTTTGTACTTCAGGGCATGACACACAAACTGCTGTGTATCCATGAGTCTTTTGAAAATAATGTGGGATTATGGATACACTATACAATTTAAAAATCAGGCTGTCTGTAACTGGAGTGTCAGACATAAAGATATTTTGATTACCAAAGTGTTTCCCTTCCTGACCTGATTTTAACTTAAAGGATTTTGGTTTTCTAAATAAAAATTAATAAATCAAAATTGTTATATAAAGATCCGTGTTTGTACGCATGGATACGTGTGTACAAGTAAGATATAAAACCTCCACGTATGAGACATGAGCTTTATGCTGAATGGTGGAACTTGAAAGAAATTTTGGGCAGCTCCCTTGCCATTATCTTTCCTGATTGTTGAATGGAACAGAAATCCTGTAGAAAACGAGATTTGTGGTTTTGTATTTTAAAAATCTTTTCATAGTGCCAAGTGAGCTGAATAAAAAATTGAAATATTTTTAAGATGTTGAACAGCTGAAAGCCTGAGGTAGCACCAAAAGCTGTGACTCACAGGTTTGGTTTTGTTTCCTGAAGAATTCCAGGAATATCATTCCCAAGAAAGGAACAATTGCTTAAGGGCATTGCGCACACACACACAGAGAAACTTAATTGCTGAGAGTTGGAATATCACTGATTTTCACAAGTGATAAAGGTAAGAGTTGCTATAGACTATTCACTTAAGGTGGTCAGAAAGTGTTTTTGTTAAGATGTCTTTTTTGTTTGTGGTTATTTACTCTGCTTCCTGGAAACAATCCCTTTGGGACTTTAAATTAAAGAGGAAAAGTGTGTTTGAACTTGCTGGTTTGCAGTAATCATAGAGGAAAGGCTAAAGATGTAGATAGAGTCAAAACTATGGACTTTTTTAAAACTGGGGAAGCTTATTCTTCAGTCATAAAATAACAGATTTCTAGTCCTGACAGGTTCTTCCCCTTCAGTCTCTGAGGGGACCCAGATACTTGTCTGTCACCAAAATCTGCTTGTAGGAGCACAGGGCAGTATCCACTGGGGAGTGGTGTTCCAAAACCAGCAGACTGGAAAGATCCCTTGATCTATTATGGCATAAATCACAAAAAAAAAAAAAATCAGTCTTTTCCTCTCCCATAGTCATGTCTATTTATCATGTAAGGAGGTTTTTTTGGTCAGAGTATCTTGGAATACAAGGTAGTCTGCCCCTGACAAGGTGCATTTAGGAATCCTTTTGAGAGGAATCCCTGCTAGGCTGAGAGCATGAGCTGTGTGCAGCAGAAAGCTGGTACACTGACTGGGAAAATAACAAAACCTACCCCAAATCCTGCTCTGAATGAGTCAGTGATTGAATAGATAAACCTTATTAAACTTTCAATAGTCCCAAGCTAAAATTTGTGTCCTTATCACTCCTATGCACTCCCTGAAGGCATCTATTAAACCATAGCTGCTGCACATGATATGTGAGGAGAAAAGCTCAGCTGTGGAACATGGGTATCTAGCACTGGATCACTGGGAAAAATGCAGCCCTATTCACACTGAAAATTATTAACCAGGCTTCCATAAATATATCCTTAGCACTCAAAACCTGTACTGGTAAAGGAGGAAATTGGCTTTACAGTCAAGTTGTGATGGGATGGCTACTGTGGGGTAGCAAGAGCCAGCACCAGTGGCAAGAAACACCACTATGAGCAGCTCCTGACTGTGTCCCAGCCATCCTGGAGGTGTTCTTTCCAGGTGAGGACATGGGGCCACCATCCCTTCTGGGCTGGCAGACTTTGGTTGTCTTCTCTGTGCACACTGACCATCCCAGAGAACTTGTTCTGATCTACAAGATTTTTCTAGATTTTCTACTGTAAGCGTCCATCCACTGTGCTTTCTGTCTCAGACCTTGACCACTGGCTAGTTTAGCCCTCACATAATAACAAATTTTGATATAATTTCAAGTGGCATAAGCTGTCAGTATTGCAAATGCAATTAAAAGGCTGAAACAGTTATTATGCAGATGGCTGCAGTAAATCTTGGCCAAAAGAAGGTATAAAAATGCTGCAGAAAGGTCAAGTTGTGATTAATACCCTGTGAATGCAGCTTTGTGCAATCTTTCTCCTGAATAATTTCTGTTTTCCCTTTTCACCCAAAAGCTGGTGACCCAGTAGTAGTTGCCTGTGCCCAACACTTGTTCTTCTGGAAATTTGGACAAGCAACCCTAGGATGGGCAGATAGTATGGAAGTTCACTTCCAGGTTCTTGAACTCTTTTGCTTCTGATGCCACTGGAATTACACATCTAGCTGGAAAGAGGGAGATGTTTATGGTGTGTATGGTATGGCAACAAAGGGGACATGTAGTGAAGAGACATGATTGAAGGTCTGTGCTGGAGTAGGAGCTGCTTCTTGAGAGCTTCTGTCTCTTCCTGCTGTTTGCACAGCACCCACTACTATTATATTATGGAATTGCCTTGGCAAATCACAGCCGGAAGGGTAGATGAGAAAGTTTCTGATCCTTTCCTTAGAGTTATGAAAAACTACCATAGTATTGTGTATATCAGATGCTGTTTGTTTAAAAAATTCAGATTGCTGGCAAAGGCTGGTCGAGGCCTCAGGTCTCATAAGGCATTTCTGCAATGGACATCTGGCCTCTCCTGTCATGTTCTCTAAAGTGATCTTTAGCAGCTGCCCCCAGTTCCTCCTGGCTTGGAGCACTCCCCACACAGTGATCCCTGGTGCAGCTCTGACCTTCACTCCTCCAGCCCTGTCCCTGGCTGCAGCTCTACCTACCCTACCCTTGGAGACTGTGCTGCCAAGCAGTTGTGGTTGCTTTTTAGTTCAAAGTAGGCATAAGCCAGACAGTCTGTTCAGCACTGGCAGCTTCAGCTGCATGGCTTTGCCTCGGGGGACACCCGTCTGAGGCACTGGATGGGCTGCACTGCATGGGCAGAGCTTTAAAATGGCAATGAAAGCCATCCCAGATGTTCCTCTGGTTTGAATAACAGGGTTCTCAGAGGAATCTGCCACTTCTCTTTGTCATACAGTGAGTGAAAAAGGATGCTGAGCTGTGCCTGCTGCTGGCAGACAGTCCATGCAGGTTGTTGCTGAAAGGGCTCTGTGGGTTCATTGGGCTCCTAAAGAGATCGAGCAGCAGAGCCCAGCTCCTCTCTCACTGATCCAACTCTGCTCCTCAGCCATGAACCACACATGGTTGCTCCCCACAGAGCATCTCCTGCTACTTTGGGCTGTTCTGGATGGACATTTTATTGCACATCTCACCTTGGGAAGCAGAAGGAAACTCCACATAGCCCACTACCTCCTGTGCCCAGCTGGAAGGGATCCCCAGGGCTCTGACAGCTGAGGCATAACCCAGGCTTCAGACAAACAGCAGTGTCACCTGGGAGAATACATAGAATTTTCTAACCAGATTTTTGTGGGGCTTTTTCCTGCCTGCCACAAGAATTTTGGAAAATTCTATTCTTATATATGCAGACTTTCTGACCACGTTCATTTTGAGGCAGATACTCTGGAGGAACACACTGATGCATTTCATGGAAGATTTAACAGACCTGTTACCTTTATCTGCTGCTTGTAGAGAAAAACATTGTAGCATTGTATTTAATGTAAAACAAAACTAGGCAACACTCCAAGCTCATCCCATTCTCTGATTAGGCTGTTTATATCCTCTGGTGGGTGTCTGGACAAGTGTCCTTGTGAGCAGCCCGTTTTATGCTGGAAATGAGAAGTAGGACACATTTGCTCACGTGTTTTGCATGCCTGGGTTTGAGGCAGTCGTGCTTCATCCCCGTCACAGTCAGTGGAGAGAAATGGATGCTGCCAGACAGGGGCTCCTCTGACCTTTGTGAAATGTTTGTATGAGGAAAGATGAGGTGAGTCATGCCCTGGAAATGCCTAGCTCTCTCTGCTGCTTATAGAGAGGGACTGGAATGATTAGGTCAGAAGAAATTAGAGAAATCATGGAATGGAGTCATGGTTTGAATCAGAAGGGACCTTTAATGATTACCTAGTCTAAAATCCACAAACCATCCTGATCTCCACCTCTGCCCTGCACAGGTGAATCTCCTAAGGATTTTTCACACCTCTACAGAGAGGTCATATGGTGTATGATGGGATACCCTTGGTATGCACGGAGATCAAACTTAGTCCTTTTCATTAAAATGCAAATCCAGTTGCTCTGTTAAATCAAATAGAAAGTCACTGTCAAGAATAGTGTAAAATGAGTGTTACTACACCACCCTGTTGCGGCAGAAAGGCAAATGAGCACTTGGCATCAAACAGGCTGAAATAATGGAGAATAGAGTTTTCATCTCCTACAGACACACTCCACGTGCACCTTTCCTCATTCACACACCAGCTCTGTGTTACTTTCTCCCCAAGCCCAGAGTGGTTTCACTGGTTTGGTGGATGCTTTCCCAAATGTCTCCTCTAGTAGATTCTGCTTCTCTCCTCTCTGACTCTGCAGCAGTTCCTCAGCAATCTTTCTGCAGCCCTCTTGCAGAGCTCAGAGAGAATTTCATTTTGGTTTGTTCACGAAAAAAGCAAAATCAATAAAAGATTTCTTTTTTTTTCAAGTGGACTAAAGCTCAGATGAGTCATGAGTTTTTCTGCAAAATGAAATGTTTGCTGAAGTGAAGGCACTTCCTTTGGAGTACTCTTAGTTCAGCAAATTAATGAAAATATTTGAATTTGAAGACACAAATAGATTTCTATTGTGCGTTTGAAGAACCATCATCCATTTCTGTGCAACATATCTGCTGCTGGTTTTTGGTGAGCAAATTCTGCTGGGGAAAAAATCAAGTAAACCTGTTGATATTTCAGTCAATCACTTGCTACAGTTAAAAGAAACAAATATCTTTATAAGGGAGTCTTGTTAAGTAATGAAAATAGTGCATTTGTTCTACCATGCATTTTCTTCTTCATGTCAGATGAAGCTTCCTGTAACAGCTGCAGTACAGACCACTGCCCCAGGGATCTCACAACACCTGGTGGTGGCTGCAGCCTCAAAATCCAGTGAACAGGAGACAGGGAACTTAAGGATGATGAATAAAATTTGTAGCCAGATCTGTAATGAACATGAGAGGGGCTTTTTGCTGTCCTGTGTGAGCTGCTCCATTCCTGTGATCCTGGTGTCAAATGCAGTCATG
This sequence comes from Melospiza melodia melodia, assembly GCF_035770615.1. NCBI lineage: Eukaryota > Metazoa > Chordata > Aves > Passeriformes > Passerellidae > Melospiza > Melospiza melodia. Next base: position 9,459,613 of record NC_086195.1, on the reverse strand, counting down.
TCATAGCACAATATCAGTATCAATTTAACTTCCCCTGAACTGTGTTGACATTGTAAAGAAATGCTGGTAGCTAGAAAGAAGAATTAGGAATCTTGCTGGCATTGTACTTGCTTTCATTTTCTACAATAATTCAATGTCAACAAGTTTTTTCCTGCTCCCAAAACACCATGTGCATTATAATGTGGAGAAAGGGTGCTACAGATTTTTAGAAGTAAAAAACTGATACATTTTCTTGTCTTAGTTAAATTTCATAATGATGAGTCTTGGTTAAATTCATAATTTATGCCTTAAGCAAAATGTGTGAGGTCAAGATTTGAAATTTTTTTTTACAACTGTGTATAAATCCATTCTATTCTAGGCCTCAGTTTACTGCTTCTCTTTCCATTTCATCACAGAAAGTACAAAGATGCAGGGATTAACTTACACGTATTAAGGTAAAGTTCAGTGCTGAATGAATTGCTGCCTTCACACACTGTGACTAAGTAATAAGACTGAGATGACTCAAGTCCTAACTCATATTTTCATGGCTGATTTAACATTGCACAGATGCTATTTGCTTAACAATAGCAGAAGTATTTTTCCTTCATTCATTCTTTGATTCAGATCTGTTTGGTTTCTTTGATTTGGCAAACTGACACACTGAATTTTCTTTCCGTTCTTGCCCTGGGAAGTGTCTTCTTTTCTGGCTGAATACTCAACCAGGAAGGTAAACCATATTTACCCAATCATGAGCAAAACAAAAGAAAAAGGTTGCCACCCTATTGTGTCATTCTTCCCACTCCTTGCCTCCTGTTTGTAAATAAATTATTTTAAACATGACGGATTCCCCTGTGTCACAGACATCTTTTATGAAAAATCCTTTCCTTAGGATGTTTTCTCCTGAGAAGCTGGGAGGCCTCAGGAACAAAATGTAAACAATGATTGTCTGCTGCTGTGGAATGCAACAGGTGCATCTGGGATTGGCCCACGTTGGTTGTTTCGAATTAATGGCCAATCACAGCCCAGCTGGCTGGGACAGAGAGTCCAGGCCAGAAGCCTTTGTTATCATTCTTTCTTATTCTATCCTTACCTAGCCTTCTGATAAAATCCTTTCTTCTATTCTTTTAGTATAGTTTTAATATAATATATATCATAAAATAATAAATCAAGCCTTCTGAAACATGGAGTCAAATCCTTGTCTCTTTCCTCAACCTGAGACCCCTGTGAACACAGTCACACCCCTGAATCTTCTCTTAATATAGAAAAGATTCTTAGATATTTGTTTATTCCAAAGCATCTCTGAAGGAGTTAAATTCTTTCACTGTTTTGTAGGATCTCTAGGGAGCATGAGCTTATGTTCCCCAACAAACTGCCTGGTGTTCTCTCTACCTGTGGTTTGTTCTGCACTTGATCCCCTGCCTGAATGGCTGCTGCATTTTCCCCAGTTTGAAAAATCAGCCAAGCTTGTTGGGGTGGCAGCCAGCAGTGTCTCCAATGAGCTCTCTCTGGGCATTGCTGTTCTCTGTTCCTGAGGCTTGTAACCTGACTGTGCAGTTACATGAACCTAAATTTCTACAGCAGGGAAACAGAACATGTAATTTTTTTTAAATGTTTTTTTTTGGTGCTACTTAATGCTTTCTATCAAGGCTGAAAAACAATCAGGGTGAGACCTGCAGAAGGAGCAATGTTTAATGAATGGTCAGGTTGTCAGTGCTGAGCTTAGTCCTAGCTCTCTTATTTGCACAGTCAGGCAAGTTAATTTACTGCTTTCTTACACAGCAAGGTCTGCTCCATAGACTTAATGAGCTTTAACTTTATTGCTTTAGTCTTTAAACACTCATGATTTTGGTTTGGAAATATTATTACAGTAATTGTAGAAATTAGATATAGCTCGCAGGCATTGCCTGTTGTTGCAAAGATCTGCACTCCTGTAGGGAGGGACACAACAGCTCTGCCAAGACATTTCCAGACAGCTGGAATTGTGCCCAACCTGAAAAATGAACTGCTTCTGAATCCATTGGGTTTGTTTGATTAACAAATCTGAGTTTTTCTAATTACTCTGAAGTCAAACACTCTCATACTGCTCTGATTAGAAAGCAGCAGACATAAGGAATCATATTTTCAACTTCTCTCTCAGCCTGTGTTCATTCCAGTGCACTTGATACCAACTTGTGCTTAAAATGACTCTTCAAACAGTGTTGCTGTCACTTGGACATGATCCTTTCTTTATTGCAATACATGACTTCCAGCTCCTACTCTAAAGGTCTTTGAGGATTGCTCTTAACCAAAGAATCTGCTCACTATGTACATTGTAATACTGACCAGAGCTCTCACTCAGTCCAATTCATGTGCAACTAACCAAGGTCACATTCAACAAGTGTGGCTTGGTTTTCCTTTCTTGCCACTTGACTTTGGTGTCTTGACTGGCTCTATCTCACCTTACATATTTGTAGATTTTGTGCAGCAAGCATTTCCTGGTCCTTCAGCACCTGCTGACACTTGGTTTGCTCACCTGGGTGTGTGCCCTCTGCAAACACATTGCTGGGAAGTGAAGCTAGTTTTTCTTGCTCCTATTCACAGCATTCTACAAGCAGCAGGCTTAAGTGAGAGCAGGAGAAACCAAGCTGGGCACTACAGTTTCAGCATGGTAAGCTTTATATTTGTGCCTTTTTATATCTTCCTGCCATTTTATTAGAACTAACGTGGGCAGCCCTTCCCCTCCTTCCTCCATCATTGGCTAACATGTGTCTGTGGGCCTCAAAAAAGAGAAATAGCTGTGGATGTGGACCATGCTTTGGTGGCTACCTAAGAGAAAAACAGCTGTGGATGTGGATGTGGATGTGGACCATGCTTTGGTGGCTACCTAAGAGAAAAACAGCTGTGGATGTGGACCATGCTTTCATGCTTTGGTGGCTGGCTACGGATGCCACCTTAGTTTTGAGTTTTACTTCAGACTCCCATGTGAATGAACTCAGTGTACAGAGGATTTGTGTGTTTTAAGCAGCACATGTATGATATGTGCCTCTTTTCATTTGAGTGTTGAAGCTGTGTGCACTGGATTTAGATTCACCATGCTGTGATCCACAGCGCCAGCACTGAGCTGGGAGGTGGCTTCCTGAAGCACAGGGAAGAGTCAGTAATGCCACTAATCCTGTTCCTGTGGAGTTTCCAGCTAGGCTGTTGTACCCCATGCAGCTTTGGTTCCAGCAGTGACTGCTGCCTTGTCAGGACATGATCCATCTCAGCTTCTACAGTGGCAAAAGTCAATCACAGCCACCACACCACGCTGCATTCAGCTGCTCTTGGTAGGAATTTCCTTACCAGTATGAAGATACAGTTTGTGCCTATCCTAAATACACCCATGCTAGTAAATATGTGTAGTGCAAACAATATTTCTCTGCTTGCAAAGAATTTCCTGCCAGCAGCAGGTGGAGGCTCTGTCACTCAGGGTGAGGCAATGCTGTGGGTCCTGTGCCACTGCAGTCAGTGCATGTGGAAAATGTTTCCTCTCTTGCTGAGTCACTAAATTGTTCCAGGTCCTGGCTTCCAGCTAAGTAAACATAATGGTTCAACAGTGGGAGCAATTTCTTGCCTGAGGCAATTTGATGACAGAGCCATTGAAGAAAAGAGGATAATTCCTCTCCCTTCCTTTCATCTCTGTCTCTAGGGAGCAGGATGCTTCTCCTCCTTCCCAGGAAGATGGGGGAGAGATGAAGCAGAGGTGTTTTGGAGTGCAGAGGACAGCTGTCTTGCTGGGCTCAGGAGGATACTCAGGAGGAACATTCATGGTCACTGTGCCTGTGGTAACTGCAAACCTCACTGACTGAAGAGGATTCACCATAACTCCTGTGCCTCTGAACTGGTGCCCCTCAGGGAGGTTCAGTTTTGGGGGTGCTGTAATTGTCACAAACAACTGTGTGACTACAGTTAGCAAAAATAAGTGGTGTGTTCTTTCACATTGTAATGCTTTTTTTTTTCCCCTGTTTTTTTGTGTTGTTGGGGTTTTTTAGGCAATCCTTAATTCTTTTGTCTTGGGAGGGTGAGCAAATGTTCTCTGGATAGATATGATACCTGCGTGCAGTGAATGCAGTTATGTGCAGGATAAACTGTATCTTTTTATTAATTTTTGTCTAATTTTGCTGCCTTATGCTAATAAGTGCATGTTATTTCTAATGTATCTTCCTTCAACAATAGCTTCAAAGAGTAAAACTCCATTCTGGAGATACATTTCTATGGGGTAAGAGAAGTGGCAAAAGCTTTGGGGAAAGTCTTTTCTACCTTCTCATGAGACAACAACCACCTGCTTGAGAAGCTCCCTTCCATACAGCCCTGGGATTATGTCACAGTGGAGCAGGAATGAAAGAAGTGCCTCCTTCCTCTGCACACCTGATATCAGATCTTTGCTTTACTCTGAATCAAGAAATTAATGTTCTCTTTACATATTGTATGGAGATTAGAGCAAAGCCTATCCTTTTAGGAGAGGATTGCAGTGTCCTAATTCACATTTTAGTGCTCCTCAAATGCTCTGTTATGTGAAATCTTCACTCACTTTAGGATGAAAACAACTACATTTCCTAATCAGCCCCAGGGCTGCTTAATAAAACATCACAAGTCTGTTAAAAGCAGCATTGTCACCTTTTAAAGGCTGGCTGACTGGTTTTGTTTTTGAGCCCTAGGTTGATTCATGATTCAGCTTTTGTCAGCTAATTTATTCTGGACCATTTAGAGAGAGAGCAAAAGTAGCAACAGGAAAGGAGAGGAGCAAATTTTCCTATTAAGTCTTAATTTGAAATACAGGCCTAATCTCTAATAATGTGTTGTATAAAGCGGGGAAGTCTTAAGTGGTAGATTATTGAAAACAGTTTACTCCTTAGTCTGCTTTCCAGTAGAGGAGAACAGGTCGCTGTTCTCCTGTTTAACAACTACATGTGCCACAGAGGGTAGGGGCCAGGCCAGGTGGTCTCCTGTGAGGTGGGGGTGGTTTGGGCACATCTTGTACCAGCACAAGGCAAAACAAGCAACAGCCTTTATAGCTTCAAACAGAATCTGTCTAATTAGGCAGGAGTGATGGAGAATGCAGGACCAAGGATTTTTTACTAGATCTGCTTCCTTAGGGGTAAAGATACCTGCAGCATCTTCAGTCCTAAAAATTAGCCTGGCAAGGGTAATATTGTCTAAGAATTATAAAAGAATTGGGAAAATCTGTTTTATGCAAAGTTAACTGCTGCCACTACTTCAGCTAGCCTGGGGTACAGAATTTTATCTAGGCAGAGATCATGAGTGCAACATGTGTAGAAGGAAGCCTGTCTGAGCAAAGAGGAGCTTCTCTTGAGGTATTTGCTGAAGTTTCATCAGGGAGGGAGTATCTGGTTAGGAAATCATATTTTTGAGTGGCAATTTCATAGTGCAGAAGAAAATCTGGAAGGTGAGGTGAGTCTGAATCTTTCTGTCAGTTCTCTGGTAGGTGCACATGTGTTGGACAGGTGGCATGCAGGAAAACTGGGCTGCTCCAGCACCAGCTCTGTCACTGCAGCCTGAACACAAAACCTGCATTGCTGCTGTGCTCAGTGTGCTGTCCACAAAAGCAATAAGGTAATTGGAGGATGCTGCTTTTTTAAACTCTCATTGGTGAGGTTTATATCCTGCTAATACTGAGACAATTAAACAGGCAGCCATCCTGGTTCTGTAGGAGGATTCTGTTGCTAATTGACAATGTACTTTAATCTACATAAAACTGGTTGAACACATATGCAGGTAAACTTATATTTCCTGATAGCTGCCAAATCCCTCTGTTAGGTGATAAGGACAGTTAAAATCCACAAGGTTTTGTCATAGATATGACTGAAGGATAAACTGCATGGAATGTTCAGTAAAAAACACAAAGAAAGCCACACAAACCATTGTGAATAGAATTCAACTGCAGTTGATTATACTCATTCTATAAGAATAGAATCTACTACAAACATTTTTCTGTTAATGTGGGTAACATGAAAATAATTTATGTCTCTCTGTCCATCTGATAAACTTCATAATGCTTTGCATTCTTCTCTACATTGCAAACTCTGATGTAGTTTCTGTTGTCTTTACAAACAAGACTGTAATGATTTCTAGTCAAGATTCACAGAGTTCACCATAATACAGTTGTCAGCACGAGATACCACAGTTTTGTCGAATGGACCACTGTGTTTTAGGATTTATTCCCTGTAAGAAACTAAATGGAATGATCTTTCAGCTGATTTACATCTAGCCAGGAAGGTGTAGCACTTTCTGAAATATTGTCTGATTTATCTGAGAGTTTGTGGTCTCATCACTCCTACCAGTGCTTAGTTCTGCTCTGGGCTCTGTGTATTTGACCCTCCAGGTGGCAAACAAAATAACTGGATTCCCAATTATGGCTTTAGAAATTTTGGATGTCATGTGTGCCTCCCTGCACTGAGAGAATAATCTCCCAGGACATTCAAGGATCAGCAACACACTAAGTCAAAGGGAATATTTGAGGCTTTTGTCTGGTCTGGTAGCAGTACTAATCTCTTTAGAGCTAAAAGAAAAGCTGATAAGAAATTACTAGATGTCAAGTTAACCTTATCAAGCAGTTTTTATCTCCCCTGAGCTCCCCTTGCCAGAATATCTCACAAGGTAGAGTGTTCTTGGCAGCCTACTTGTCATCCCACTGCACTGCTTACCTGTAGCACGCCATCAACCCAGTAATGGGTTAATAGTGGGTCAGAGATAGTTCTTAACACTTTTGTTGTTCCTAATTTCTAATTATTTCATTCAGTCTTTCCCCTTTGCCTCTTGGCTTTCCATTTCCAATAAAGCTCGGTCCTTTTTTCCCCAGTAAAAAATAAGAAAAGCCTGTGAAAATGTCACCCATGCTGCCCCTGCAAGGAAAATCAGCAAACAGAATTTCAGAGCTCCTTGACCAGACAAACGATGACTCTGTGAGATTTGTGTTGATGCCCCATGCTCCCCAGTCTGCTGATGTTATGATCTGCTTGGGTTAAAAGTGCTTTCACCGGGCATTTTTCTAAGCAGTTCAAGGAAGAGCCTGACCTTCTTGGTAATAACAAAGAAGAGTTCACATGTTGGATTTCCTCCTTTTGCTTACCAGTAACTTGGTCTTATGGTATGAATAGAAACACCTTTTTCAAGAATTGAAGAACAAACTTAATGGTCCAGCTTTGGGGTTTTTTTGGGGGTGTGTGTGTGTGTTGTTTTTTCCTATTAAAATAAATGCAGAGAATAAAAGTATTTTTTCCATGTGTGGTTTTATTATTTAGCTGTTGTATGTCTAAGACAGCAATCTAACAAAAAATGTTTGTCTGTGGTGTGATTGTTTCCCAATGTGCAGTGATGAGAAGCTCAAAACTGGCTCTCCTGACTTGTATTTCTGCCTTGCAATGACTTGTGTGCTTCAGTTTGTGTATCACCTTCCTGTCCTGTGCTCTTACTGACGAAAGTGACCTGATAGTTGGATCTGTATTGCAGAAACAGTGAATCTTTTACTCTTTTCTTAGGAAAAAACACCAAACTTTTATGTCAGTTGTGTTTAAGTAGCCCTTGAAACAACCTCATATCTGTAGGCCATTTTTCAGTGGCTTCCAAACCATTGCTAGATTTAGCTTTTGTCAAATGAGACTCTGATGGTAATTTCAAAATCACCCACACAATTTGTTTTGACTTTCAGGTAGTTTGATATAAATATACCCAGTGATTTTGTGGCTCCAAATTACAGTTCTTCAGGAAGCTGATTCTGCAGCTGCAGTGGATGAAATCTGAAGGCTTGGAGTGAGCATCAGCCAGGACCCAGGGGACAGCCAGGAACCAGGAACATGACTGCCTTTCCCAAGGAAGAAACAAAGGACAAACCTTTATTTCTTGTGTAGCTGAAAGGAAAAGCAATATAATCTTGACACCCAGTTAATTCAAAGAAGCATTTTCCAAAATACCTCTTCATTGTGTGGATCCTGTAACTCTGCCACAAAGGTGCCTTTGGACCTGTGCAAACAAATCCTTGCAGTATTGATTGGCAAAAGTGGTCATTGCTGGAGTGGCTGTGGAAGGACCATGACAAAGCACTCAGAGATCATCAATTTGTCATTTCTGTTGGAACACGAAAGGGAAACAATCTTGGGAGTATTGAAGAGAGATGAGTACTTGAAAAAAGTTGAAGATAAAAGAATCAGGTAACCTTTTTTATTGTTGCTTTTGCATATATGGTTGGTAGATGTTTTTGTGGTACCCAGTGAAGGTTTTCTGCGTGCCTCATACAAGGATGAGTGCTGCAAGGTGACACAGGTAATTGGATGTTCAAGTAAAGCGTCTTAAAAAGAAAATTGCTTGCTAGTATGGTTCTCAGTAAACAAAAATCATGTGCATTGCTTCAAGACAAAAGTATAAGAAAGATTACAAGTGCGAAAATATGCAACGGTGTTTTTTTAAATTTCAGATTGTGTAAATTTAGTCTGGTTTGGCTGAATTTCCCTCTGTAAATGGGAAGTTTTAGTAAGGCTATGGAACTCTCCCTCTGAGATGAGCTGCACACAGAGCCTGTCTACAAAGCTGGTTGAGGGACAGAAGTTTGGAAGGTGTCAGAGGGACAGAAAGCTGGCATCTGCCTCTGTTCAGGACTTCCTAGAGCATGGGACAAATGCATGATGGTGTCCTCCTTTCTGTTGTGGTGCTCACAGAATAGGGAGGAGGGACGCCTCATTTTTCAAATTATTTAGATTTACTAATAAATAAAATTAAAAATCTCAGGTATTTATCTCAAAAGTCACTGTTGGGAGAAGTAGAGTCTCAAGGTATTAATAGAGTCCATGTGTTCTTTTTCTATTCAGAAAAGCAAAAAGTAAAGTTCAGAGAGCAAGGTGAGGAGGCAGGCTGAGTCAGCAGTTTTAGAAAGCTAAGTTTGAGTTAGTTCAGCTAAGTGTCAGTTCTGGAAAGGTCCCTGTGCATTTCAAGGGTGGTTTGGATGCTTCATTTCATTCCCCCCACTGCCCTTTTGGAGTTTCTCAGTGCTGGTTCTGAGAAAGAGGCTTAGTGTGGAGGGATGCAGCGCTTGGTGTTGCTGAGGCTGCTGGATATAACAAGTGACACAGGGAAAATTTCCAGCCTTTGCTGGTTTCTGCCCATGAATCCCAAGGCCAGGCTTCATTGTTCTTCCCTCTTATTTTCTAAAAATATTTTAGGCATTGTGCAAAGACATTTTAGACATTGCAAAGGTGTATGTTCAGCACCTGCTGAAGCTCCTACTGTTTAAAATCATTATTTGAAAATTAATGGAAATTTAAAAAAATTGAAAATTAATGGAAATTTAATGAATTTCCATTATTTGGAAATCTGTGCAGAGTTAGATACAGGTTTTGAAAGCTTTTCTCCTTCAACTGAACCCAGTCTGAGTGCAATGCCCTGTTGGTGTGCAGCCCATTTACCTGGGGGAGCACAGTGGCTCATCTGAAAAGAGGGGCTGAGAAATGGTGTTTCTTTAGGGTGGTGAGGAAAAATTAATCATTTTGTCTCCTTAATGGTTTTTGAAATGAAAAAGAAAACAGATGGAGCACTGTTTGTTCCAGAGCATTCTGCCCTGTTTAGTAATAAAATAAAAATTTCAAATAAATTAATTTGGTTTCCTGAGGTGGTGGCCTTGGAAATGTGTGATGTGCCAATAATCATCTGTCAAAGGCATCAGTATGGAGAGGATCAGATCCCTGGATTCATAAAGCCTCTGAAAGCTTTTTTTCTACTATTGTCATTTCCCAATTTCAAATGGAAATTTAAAACTCCTGAGGTTTTGTGGGGTTTTTTGCTTCATTTCATCTGGTTAGTTTGGGGTTTCTTTTGTTGCTGATTTTTTTTTCCTGCTTTTTATGGCATTTCTGGAATTCAATCTGCCATATCTGCTGAGCTTGCAGCACCCCTGGAGAGGACAGCTCAGCACAGTTCAGTGAAGTCACAGGTGGTATTGGCCTATCAGTATTTTGGTAAAGAAGCATCCTAAAAAATACTCAAAGTCAAGCTAATCTGAAATAAAATGCTAATTAGAATAACTAATGATGCAGTGTGGTGCTTATGCACACTTCTAGCACCTGTGTGTGAACCAATGGGCTTCCTATTTATTGTCACTAGACCATACTTTGCCTGATAAGAGTGGAATGTGGTCTATAAAAGATTTCCATAGTATAAAAACTATAAAGAATTTGATAGCTAACTGCTTCCTATGAGGCTTTTTAGTTTCTCTTTCTCAGTACAACTTGGCAAGGATCTATAATCACGGCTTATAAGCATACTTCAGGGGAACATTTGTTGTCTTTAAAATTCCATTTGGTACAATCTGTTATATACTTTATTGAAGTACTTTGCAAAGAACAAGTCCCTTTTTATTTATTTTCAAGGCATTTTCCACTCTGGGAAGAAGCTTACTTGTACTTTGTACTGAGGAATTCTTATTATCCTGTTCCATTCTTTCTGAATCTATCTCAATAATTTTTGATTTTTTCTCTTCCCATTAGTTTTCAAAAGCCCTTTTAACTTAAAAAGACCTTTCTATTCATTGTGAAAGCAATGGTAAATGCAAGAGGATATCCTAATAATGAAATGGTTAAGGGTTTTTTTTACTATGGCTGCTCATACTTGTTTTCTGGAGTGCAGGTGGCTCTTCTTGTATTTTTGTTGGATGCACAATTATTTCACCCACATGAGAGAGAAACACAGAAGTCATCAAGTCCTTTTTCTCTGTTGATAATACACAGAAACTTTTCTAGTTTTGATAATACAAATAACCTCCTTAATAAAGATTATGATTTACGTTCTTAACTCTAAGTTGCATCTTGCATGACTGGATATTTTCTTTGAATATTGATTTGAAGCTGTTAATAGATTATTTGTGCAAATAACCTGCAGTGTTCTAAGCATTGCTTTATGATGCTTTTGATGTCAGTTGAATTACCATCATGTTTTTTTCAACTGCTAAGATTATTTTAGTAAAATCATTAATTCTTACCTTAACTATTTTGTTAGGGTTTAAAATACAAAGTTCTTTTCCATTCTTTATGGAGCACAGCTACAAATGCCATGCTTTTAGAGGAGATAAAGTAACAATTGCTGTGCTGAGAAAATTGCAGTTTTGTCCAAAAAAAAGGCTTTAATGGGTTGTGGCTTGAACCACTCTGTCAGCATTTAGGTTACCAGAAGTTGTGTAAGAATTGCACCAGCCCCAGGTCTGTACTGACAAGGAAAGTTAGCATTCCTGTCTTTTCATCCGACTAAAATGACATCCTCTTATCAGTCCAAAGAGATCCATGGAAACAATTTATGGTATTAAGTTCATTATAAAATAGGAGAAATTGTTAGCATGGATACCACCATGTGGTAGCTCCAGGCAGTACTTTAGAAAAGCAGAAGTTGGAGGACTGGAATGGGAAGTGATTGATCTGCTGAGTATACATTTGGATTTGTTTATAAGCACAAAATGGTTGCAGGATAATGTATGTAATATGGTGCATGGTCTGTGTTTCTGAAAAACTGCTTATAAATATTTCAAGGAGAGAGTCCTTGTGTTAAAGCTCATTGGCCATCTGTACCTGGAAGCTGCAAAATTCCTGTCTGGCATCCCACTCGTTTATGAGGTGTATTTAGCACAGTCTAACACTTTGTTATTTTTGAATCAGAGGCTTTTCCATCAAGGACAGTTACTATTGCAAGTAAGGATGTTACTATTACTTGTTACTATTGCATCTAAGGATGGAGGTGCCTGTTTTGCTGTCCTGTGTTCTTTGAGAACCACAATCCTGCAGTGGTGAAAGAATTTCTCATGGTGATTAATTTTCATATGCTGGGAGAGTCTGTTTTATTAAGGACTGGAAGAAAACAACAGGAGATCTCTTTTGTCTTTTTTTTTTTTTTTTTTTTTTTTTTTAATCTTAGTGACCATTTTTATTTGAGAGAATAAGTGACTAAGTTACTCAGAAAAAGTTTCATCTATGGAAGTTTGCCATCATTATGATAGCCAGTATAATTTCAGTTCAAATGCCTCCTCTCCTTCTTTTCACTGGGCTCTGTTCTGTCATTTCTTATGCCAGATCTCTTTTTCTTTGTAAATTCATTCTTTGTTTTTTTCCCTGTGTTGTCATCAACGTGCCTCCATACTTAGGTTTTCTTAACACAATTTTTATCACGTTGAGCTGCTACATAAACAAAATGTGAAAACCTGTGCTTATTAAGTATAAAAATACTTCAAGGACTCATATTTTATAATTCAAGGAGACCTCAATAGAAGTTGGTAATAGCCCAGTTCTTTTTGTGAATTCCCAACAATATTTACTGTTATTTCCTGCATGCTGCGCCAGACAGTGAAGGGAATCTGGCTGAATTTGAAGAAAGTACTGAGAATCAGTCTGGAAAGAAAATTGCCTTTCTTCCTCATACTCAAGTATGTTGATGCCAGTTCCTGCACAGAAAAAGTTCTTCAATATCTAAGTTAGCAGCTGCACAGGTTCAGAACAAGGATGTTTCTATTTGTCTGTACAAAAGTAACTCAATTCTTTTTCCTGCCAAACTCTTTAATAATAATTGACTGAGGGAGGGAAAGGGTTGCCCTTTTTAAAATTTTAATTCAATTTTTTATGACCAATTAAACTCTGGAAATTTAGTATGGCAAAATAAAATTAGGTAGACTTGGATTATGCTGCTCTACATCTTCAGAGGAGAAAGGGTTTTGAAATGGGGAGAAAGAAGATCCAGGAGAAATCTGAAAATCAAACTCAGGAATTATGTATGCTATTACATTTAACAGTTTGTTTGGCTTTGGTTTTTTTTTAATGGAGCTGTGCCAAGAGCTGTGAATTCTGGAGTCAGTTTCTGTGGTGGTTTTTGTTTTGTTTTGTTTTGTTTCCTGCTGTATTTTACATTGGCCTTTGAGGCCACCTTTGGAAAGGCTCAGGTTGAGGCATTCAGTGTTACCTGGAATTTGGTTACAACAGAGCTCTTCTCCAATGTGCTTAACATATTTTCTCAGACAGTATAAGGATCTTAATATAAATATATAGTTTAGAAAAATGGCTACATATTCTATTAAGCTTGGCAGAGGCAAATTTATTTTTAATAGCTATCTTTTATCAAACAGCCATTTTAATGAAAGGTTTAGAACCTTCAATGAATGATAGGATTCTTTTTCTCAGAAGCCTGTTAAATTGGCTTCTGCTGAGTTTTATTTTCCCTTTCATATTACTAGGAGAAGGTGGATAAAGATTAATTCTTGTTTAATATTTGTGATTAAAAATACCTAACTCCATCTTTAAATGTATTCCAATTAAATTATGGAGAGCACAAATGTTAGACTGGCACAAGGAAATTGGGTGTTTATAATCCAGCTGCTTCCTGCCCTGGGAAATAAATGTAGTGGTAAGTCAGTGCAGCTACAGGCTGCACTTGTTATCCCTTTTCAGTACAGTGAATCAGTGCAGCTCAGCTGGGCTTGTTTAGGGACTGTTATGATGATGGATTTTGTCAAATTACTCACCCACCTCCTCCTGCTCTTCCTGGCCCTTGAGACAGTTCATTTTTTATTTTCTGAAGATATGAATGTATTTGTTGCAGTCAATCAGAAGTTCAGCTCAACAAATAAAGCAGGGAATCTCGAATGTTCACATCCTGTGTATCTGTCCATGCACTCTTTTCTTCTTTTTTAAATTTTTCTTTCTTCATTTTTAATTGAGTGGAGTAACTGTGGATTCATTTATTTTGTCTCAGTTCCCTGGAAGTCATCAAAGGCAATTTATATTCAAAAATAAGAAAACAAACATTTCTCAGGATTTCCACTGTTAGCAGATCAGCTATCACCTGATAAGAATTTTAGATTGTGTTTCACATAAGCACTGGGAAATACTGTTGCAATCACACCTACTGAATAGCAGGAATAATGTCTCTGTAATGTCACAAGAACACTGATATGTTTTCCAAGATGTTGGTCTCTAAGCAAACTATTAAAAAAATGCTCTGTTTATTGTTTTGGGCCTATAGACATTTCCCAGTTTTAAATTGGAACTACTTAAAACAGATTTTGTGCCTAATAATACTTCTAACTAAGCATAGAAGGGCCTGAAAGTTGCAGTGGGGAAGGAGAAGTCTGGAGTGGAAGGAGTTCAGTGGAGGCTCTGTTTCATCATTAGACAACTGGATGCAGTGCACAGGACACGGTGATTATTGCAAAAAGATGGCATCTGCCAATAACTGTGTGTCAAGTTCCTGAAATACAATGGGTCATGATTAATTTATTTTTTCAGTAAAATTAAGCCACTGGAAAGAAATCTGTTATGAAAAAATAAGCCTTTGCTTGTGCATAGTATTCTGACCCTTTTGATATTTGAGCATGAACAATTTTTTATCTTCTGAGTTACTCTGACACATGGGTAAGGATCGGGTGCTTGGTTTGCATGCAGGTAATGAAGCCAAAAGAACCCGGAACGGAATTATTTGTGCCTCTTTAGTTTGGTATGTGATTGATGAAATCTTTGCAAACCTGAATAAAAAGTAAAAATGCAGTTGTCTCTCAAAGACTCTCTGTTGAACATTCCTCAGTGGCTCTGCTGTATAAAAGTCCCAATTTTGACAGGAGACCATGAAAAAGATGAGGTAGAGAGAGGATGACCAATGATCAGGTAAAGAAGTGGTGGTCCAGTTTGGCAATCAAATTAGGTGAGATAAACAGGAGAACATTGTAATTGTGAAAATGGAGGCTAAAGGAAAGCAAGGAAAGGTGTGGGCCTGCTGCTGGTGCAATAGAGGACCCAGTGACAAAGCATGTGGAAAAGGCCAATGTGCACAACATCTTCTTGGCCTCAGTCCTCACAGGTCAGACAGATCTCCTGGAATTCCTGCTCCTGAGGTCATTGCAAAAGTCCAGGGCAAGGTGAGTTTGAACCTGGAAAGGGCTGCAATACCTCTGACTGTGTGAAAGCACAATCAATCTTAACAAATTTCCCTAAGGTCAGCTGGTACTCGGAGTGGCCACAGCACTTTATCTCTGAAAACTCCACATTGCTGGAGGGTGACAGAAAATCATTAAACATTTGTGAGTGCTGTTTGATGGTTAGTGAGATGTGAGTGACCATAAACTCAGGGGTAATTAGAGATCTTCCCAAGTACCTAAAGGTGTATTTGTTATTCAAGCAGATAGATGTGGTGTTGTCCAGAGTATTCTGGGGGTGGGTTGCTGTCACAGACACATTTTATGAAAAATCTTTTCTTTAAGATCTTTTCTCCTAAGAAGCTGAGAAGCTTCAGGAACAAAATGTAAACAATGGTTATCTGCTGCTGTGGAATGCAACAGGTAGATCTGTGATTGGTCTCATGTGGTTATTTCTAATTAATGGCCAATCACAGTCAGCTGGCTCTGAGTCTGTCTGAGGCACAAGTTTTTGTTATCATTTCCTTCTTTTTCTATTCTTAGCTAGCCTTCTGATGAAATCCTTTCTTCTATTATTTTAGTATAGATATAATATAATATAATATAATATAATATAATATAATATAATATAATATAATATAATATAATATAATATAATATAATATAATATAATATAATATAATATAATATAATATAATATAATATAATATAATATAATATAATATAATATAATATAATATAATATATATCATGAAATAATAAATCAGCCTTCTAAAACATGGAGTCAGATCCTTGTCTCTTCCCTTAGCCTAAGACCCCTGTGAGCACCATCACAGGTTGCCTTTAGTTCTCAGTCCAGAAGAACTAGATGAGGTCTCTTTTGATGTTTGGAAGGTAGATCCAAGGATGGGGCTGGCAAAAATAGGGATCATCTCCCTTCTCTGTGCACTGTGGCAGCACCAAGCACCACTGGCAGTTTTCACAGCACAGCACAACACTCTCTGCATTTGAAGCTGACTCACAGAAGGAAATGGACACATGCCTGGCACCAAACGCATCTCTGCAGGAAGTGGAGAGATGTAAGATGCAATCAATAAACTGCAAGTACAGTTAGCAAAGTACCAAGAAAGCACATAAATCCTGGACAGAGTTTTGAAGGCTCAGGCATGAGAGGAAGGCTGTTTGGATTGAATGTAGGAGAAGGGTCTGAAGCTGGGTGAAGCACTCACTTCTGGATAGAGGCCAGCACAGGAAAACCCTTGACTGTGATTTGCAGTTGCTGCCTGGAGGAATTGGCCATGCCCTTGTCTAGAGCTGTCAGAGGCTGAGCATCCACAGGTCAGGGGGCTGCGGAGCAGCTGCTGCTCATGGGATCCCAGTGGGAAGCCAAATGCTGGCCAATCTTTTAGCAAGGCAGTGTGTCCACAAATAAGCTAATTCTGTCAGAGCTGACTCCCTGGTGGCCCAAGCAATGTTCCTGGCCTCCTTTACTGGGCTGCAGCCTGTAATATTTCATTGGTTTTATCCTTCATGTGGTTTTCTTTTGACATTTTTTCTGATCTTTAGGTGAAGGTGGCAGCAGGTTTTTAAATCCCCCTTTAAGCATGTGTGTGTGTACAGAGACAGTGATTTCAGTGAGTTGGAGTGCTTCATGACTGAGGGCTAACACTGGGGGCTCCTGGCTGCTGATGGGCATGAAAGACAGCATAGGGAAGAGTGGGGTAATGAGGACACAGCAATACCCAGGCATGTAAAACTGAAAGAATTGAGCAGCTACTCAGTTTAGTTGCAGTGGCTTGTTATTTTCTTCTTAAAGCCCAACTCATTGGCCATTGAAACTACAGACTTCAAAATTTAGTCTTAAACACAAATATTTTTATTCTGTAGAGTCAGTGGTAGAACCGGTAAGATCTGAAAGTCACACTATTTAAAGTGGCATTCTCCTTTTGTACTTTGATTGTGGCATCACAGCATAACACCACTACCTATTTAGGTCTTTGATTTGGGCTCTTCCAAGGCTTTAAATACCTGGTACAGAATTTCATATATACTCCTACCTAACTCTGCACTGGCATATTGTTTGTTAAATGCACACTAATTGCAAAAAATGTTTCCTTCTTTCCTTCTGGGCATGAACTGGATAGTGTCAGTTCTGAGCTGCTGTCAACCTGGGCTCAGCATGACTTGAATTATTGATGAAGAACAAGCAAAGTTGTTTTGTCAGTTGTCCAGAACTGCTCAGCTATCTGCATTTACTCATAGTGATCTACCAGATTTTCCTCTTGACTGCATGTCTGACAGCTGGGGAATAGATTTATTCTGTGTCATGTGTGTGTCAAGAAATACAAAAAGAAACAATTGGACTTACTCATGTCTTATATTTTTAGCATAAAATATTAATCTGTTAATAAGTTCTTATAGATCATTGAGTTGAATCTCCAAATTAAAACATTTTATTTTTTTTACTTCTAGGAAACTGAAAAATGAGCTTCTGGAGGTGAGAAGGAAAGGCGGGAACCGCCACTCTCAGCAGGACAGCAGCAGGGTCTGTGTTCGCTGCCAGAAGAGCCTGGGCTTCATTTTTGACAGGGGAGAGCTGTGCCAGACCTGCCAGCTGAGGGTCTGCAGCTCCTGCCGGGTGCTGGGGGCAGAGGGGCACTGGAAGTGCTCGGTGTGTGCCAAGATTGCGTAAGTTGGGCACTTCTATAACCAGGGTGTTTTAACCTAAGTGTCCCAGGGTGACGTTGTGATGCTTGTATCCCCATTGGTGTGTTCTGTTTATGCTGGATATTATGTTCTGTGCCTTCTGTGCCTTACCTGGCAAAATAATGGAACAGTTTATATTAAGTGCCATCATGCAAAATTTACAAGGTGGCCAGGGTATCAGACCCAGCCAGCATGGATTTAGGAGGGGTAGGTCATGTTTGACCAACCTGGTCACCTTTTATGACCAGGTAACTCGCCTAGTGGATGCAGGGAAGGCTGTAGATGTTGTTTACTTGGATTTCAGCAAGGCCTTTGACACTGTCTCCCATAGCATACTCCTAGACAAGCTGGCAGGCCATGGCTTGGACAGGAGCACTCTTTGCTGGGTTCAGAACTGGCTGCATGGCCGGGCCCAGAGAGTGCTGGTGAATGGTGCTGCATCCAGCTGGCGACCAGTCACCAGTGGTGTCCCTCAGGGGTCTGTGCTGGGGTCAGTTCTATTTAATATTTTTATTGACGACATGGATGAGGGTTTAGAGTCCTTTATTAGCAAATTTGCAGATGACACTAAGCTGGGAACATGTGTTGATCTGTTAGAGGGACGGAGGACTTTGCAGAGGGACTTGGAATGGTTGGATGGATGGGCAGAATCGAATGGGATGAAGTTCAATAAGTCCAAGTGCCGAGTCCTGCACTTTGGCCACAATAACCCCCTGCAATGATATAAGCTGGGGACGGTGTGGCTGGACAGTGCTCAGGTGGAAAAGGACCTGGGGGTGCTGGTTGACAGTTGGCTGAACATGAGCCAGCAGTGTGCCCAGGTAGCCAAGAGGGCCAATGGCTCCTGGCCAGTATCAGGAACGGTGTGGCCAGCAGGAGCAGGGAGGTCATTCTTCCCCTGTACTCAGCACTGGTGAGGCCTCACGTGGAGTATTGCATCCAGTTCTGGGCCCCTCACTTTAGGAGGGAGGTTGAGATGCTTGAACGTGTCCAAAGGAGAGCAACGAGGCTGGTGAGGGGCTTGGAGCACAAGCCGTATGAAGAACGACTGAGGGAGCTGGGGTTGTTCAGCCTGGAGAAAAGGAGACTCAGGGGTGACCTTATCACTCTCTTCAACTTCCTGAAGGGTGGCTGTGGTGAGCTGGGGGTCGGTCTCTTTCTCCGGGCAACAACAGACAGAACAAGAGGACACAGTCTCAAGCTGCGCCAAGGGAGATACAGGCTAGGATTAAGGAGGAAGTATTTTACAGAAAGAGTGGTCAAATACTGGAATCATCTACCCAGGGAGGTGGTGGAATCACCATCCCTCGATGTGTTTAAAAAAAGACTGGATGTGGCACTTGGTGCCATGATCTAGTTGAGGTGTTAGAACATGGGTTGGACTCGATGATCTTAAAGGTCTCTTCCAACCTAGAAATTCTGTGATTCTGTGATTCAAGACTGGCTCTGAAGAGTGAAGGTTTTGTTTTGGTTTTGTTGTCAGCTGTTCCCCCATGGTTGGCGGGACACACAGACGGGGCAGTACATGGTGCTGCTTTTGTTTTTTACTTTTGCTTTTTGCTTTGCTCTTCCTCCTGCTTTGCTTCTGCTTTGCTCTTGCTCTTGCTTCTGCTCATTAGTTAGTTTAGCTAAACAGTTCAAATTGTTCCCTGGACTGTTTCTCCTTTCCTTTTTTTGGACCAACTCAAACCTGCTCTGGCCTGGACTCGGAACACCGAGAGTTTGCACCCTGTGGCCCAGCGGGGCCTACTCTGGGCAGCAGCTGCCCCAGCGCCGGAGGGACTGAGAACAGAGCGACCACCCCCAAGAGAGACTTTCTGAATTTGTCATCTTTGTCAGAGTGGTGAAAGAGTGGTGTCATCTGGTATTGTTCATTTTGTGTGCTGGGGCAGTGCTGTGCCTGTTAAATAAACAGGTTCTTTCCACTTGTCTCTGAGAAATCCCTTCCGAACGAGCTGAGGGTAGGGGATGTGTGGGTTTGCTTTCTGGAGGGGCCCCTTGTGAAGATTTTCTCCCAAATTTTCCCTAAACCAGGACACCACGTGTGGAACTTACAGCCCTGGCAGTGATTTTGTGCTACAATTGTACATCCCCTTACAGAGAATACACAAGGGGAGAGGCTTAGCTGGGGCTTTTATTTGCTGCACTATCTCTTTTCTGAATTCCAAGCCAGTTTCAAAGAGCTTGTCTTCCAAAGACTTGGAAGATGAATTCACTTGATTAGTTTGGTAATATGGGATTTTTTATGTTGATTTGGTAAGATAATCATGAAGGAAAGATTAGTTTGGTAATATGGGATTTTTTTTGCTTGGTTTGGTAAGATAACCATGAAGAAAAGAAGAAATGTGTCGGGCAACAAAACGCAGTTATGTATCCTGGTGTAAGGACTGGATGGTGTAAGAAAGAGATGGGATAAAAAAAGAAATGTACAAAATTTTTTTAACAGACCTTCAAACTAACAGGATCAGAAAGGGCGAATTGTTTCAGGAAGTGAACCCAAATCGCTAATTCTGTCAAGACTTTGGCTACATAGACAGTGAAAAATTAAAACAGCAGAGCATGGAGTTTAGGGTTTGTGTCTTCAAACTTTAGTTTTAGAAGGTTGCATCCATTTTTAAGTAGGAGCCTTACTCCTCTGCATCCAGTGGGGCACACCCAAAGGACAGTGTCTCGCCTGGTAAGACAAAAAATGTTTACTTGTTTGATTTGTGAAATGATTTTAAATCAGTAGGGGCTGGCTGAGCTCCCTGTACTTTGCCTCAGGCAGTTCCTGGGATAATGTCAGTGCTGTGCCTTTCAGAAGTGACAGGGTGTGAGTGAGGTGACAGCATGGAGAACAGCAAACACAATGCTGCTCTTTAAAAATGGAGAAAAGAAAAAGGGATTTGTTGACCCTGACACACTACCTCTAATTTCTCTAACAACACTGAAACAAATGGTAGCAGTGTTGTTTGAAAACTGAGAGGTGACAGGATGAGGAGTAAGAGCTGGCTCAAGAACAAGTGATGTCAAAACCAATTTAATTTCCACCTTTGACAGGTGACAGAGGAGGATTGGTTGCTGTCTTATAACTTGGCTGAAGTTAACCTTTTGATACTCTCTCTTGTTCCTTTCTAATAGGCTGACAAATTAGGGTAGCCCTGGAATAAATTCTGCCAGTGTGATTGCAGACCCACCTGGAAAATTGTAAAGCTCTCTTCTCAGCATGGACATTTCACTGTCAAAAAAAACCTCAAGAAAACAAAGACCAAAAAACCCCAAACAAAAAACAAAACAAAACAAAAAAGCACCACACGTACAAACAAAACAATCCTTTTTAAAACCAGTGATATAGAACAGAATATTTCCTGGCTTATTACTGTTAAATATTTTAGTCAAGGACCTTGATGCAGCAGATGGATTTGCCAGTTACACCTGCAGGAGACATAAAGCTGAGAGGTGCTCCAGGCATGCTGAAGGACAAGATGTGGTTTCAAAGTGATTCTTAGAATTACAGAAGTGGTTTGAAGGTAAAGCAAGTGATGACTCCCAATGGGCATGTGGAAGTGCTACATTTGGGAAAAAATGCAGCTGCAGAAACATAAAATGAGAATAAAAACAGCTTCTGCAGCTGTTCCTTAGGAAAGGATCTGGGTATTGTACTGGATAAAAGCTGAACATGAATCAACAGAATTTTCCACTGCAGAAAAATTGAGCATCACACATTGATGTACAAGCCAAATTATGGCTTATAAAGTACATTATAAAATCATCTTTTATGTAGAGTACCTGCCAATTTCTGTGTATCAGAATTCAGAAAAGCCACCTGAAGAAATTCAGAAGAAAATAATGAAACTTAGCACGCAGAATGTCCAGAGCAATAGAAGGAGTCACAAGTGTTCAGCCTAGGCAAGAGAAAATACCTGAGTTTTAAATCTACAGAATGTGGCTTACAGGCTGTTCCAAGGCCCCTGTTTGGGTAGGAAGAGTGATACTTAAATCGCAGTGAAAGGATGTAATTTAGATGGTGTGAATGTTGACATAACTCGGGAGGGTTGCAGAATGTTGTTTTACAACAGGTTGGATAAACCTCTCTTGGGATGATGGCATCAGTAAGGATGGTCCTGCTCTGGAGCTGAGAGATGAGTGAGGCAAATTCTCAAAGCCTGTGTGACCTCTGCTTCTCCTGATTGTGCTGCAGCTCTGTGAGCCAAGCAGTGGTCTCAGCAACCATCCTGACAATAAATTCTGGTTGAAGCCTGCCTTTAGGTTATTACACACCATGGGGTAATTTGCTTGCAAAGTGCTGAACTTTTCAAGTGTTAACATTCTGTCCATGTTGAGTATCTTTATTAAATTGAAAGCTCTCTCTCCTCTTCCTTTTTGTTCATATGCAGTGTTTCTGCAAGGCTTCATGACAGTTAATGATATGTAAAATGTCTTTTACATTGCTGGGAGTACACAGAGAGATAATCTTCTGTGTGGGCAGTGTGGAGATGGAAGTTTGGGAAAGGCATTTCAATTACATCATTGTGCATAGTTCTCATTTAAATTATTTCAGTTCTGCTTTTCTACCAAGTGAGAAATGCAGGGGAAATCAGGATTTTTAGGCTCTTTTAATTACATTTGATAGAGGAGCTGATTAAGCTAACAGGGCCTTTGACAAGTTGAAAAGGCAGAAGGCAAGGAAGAGAAAATAATACGGTGTTAAGAGACATTTATGTTTTATAAGTAGCAAACAAAAGGTAGGAAGAGGAGAAAAATCTTTTAGCTCTGTAGCACTGACCTACATGCAGTGTTTGTGTCTGTCAAATTGGACTGCTTTACCATGCTTTCCAAAGAGTGTTGGAACACTTTTATATTTGTCCTTCTGCTTTGTCCCTTTTTTAGCAGCCTTGGTTATGTTGATGTCTGTATTGACTCCAGCCCCTGCTGGGCTGTTCCATTAGCAGAGCCAGGTTAAACTGTTGTTGTGATGTGATGTCTGTTGTCATACAGACTGTGAGACCCTTAAAAGTCAGGGAGGAGTGTTTGTGAGCCCTTTACAATTTTGGTGCTGTGCTACTTCATGTCTCTGCTCCTCAAATTGTGCTCAAGAGTGTCCTTTAAGTTCTATTTAAGGTGATGGTTATAACAGTAGCTTGTACAAGCCCTTCTCATAGTCATGAATTACACCTGCAGGAAATGTCTACAAGATTTTCAGAACTGTTGGAAAACCGAATGAGTACATTTGGTGTGAGAGCAGAAGGTCTGGTACTGGGTCAAATTACTGCAGAAATACCTTGAATTACACAGATAATCCAGAGTGGTCGCAGAAACAATTTTGTCAGTAAAAAGAATGTAGGTAATATCAGCCACCTTCTGCCTGTTGCTTTGTTTAATACATTTTGACATTTCTTTCCTTATGAGCTTTTTGAGTCCTGCCTGTCCAGTCCTAACACGGGAGTTTGGGATACTTTCAGAACAGTGAAAGGGCATTTTGTCCTGGCATCAATGGGATCATGGCCTGGGATCAAAAGTTGTTATTGCTTTAAGAGTTATGGTGGATTTATGTCCAGCTACCAGAAAAAGGGGAAAAAATGGTGGCAAACTGCAAGCTTGCTCACTTTGATTTGGAGAACAGTAATTTCACTATGCCAATTTTATGAGTATGTGGTAAAACATAATATTATTATCTGAATAATTTTAAAAAACCCAAGCACAACATAGTTACATGATGATGGCTGTAGGGGTGAGACACCAGTTCATTTAATAATACAATCTCTTTTTTCATCTGTCAATCAGAACATCATCTGGCAACAAGAGAATCTGACTTCCATAAAGTAATACTTAGAGCATTTCATCTGTCATTTTTCCAGAGACAGACTTGCCTGAAAAACAGCTTCTGGTGATGGGGAAGCTTGTTACAATACATTAATTACATTCTGAAAAGCTTTAAAAAAAAATTTAGTGAATTTGAGGAAAGATATTTGAATGTGAATAGTGACAGAGGTTCATCAGTATTTTTAAGTACAACAAACAGGTTTATACGTAAGCCTTGTCTTACAGTTTAGAGTTACTGTCAAAGGATTTCTCCCTTGAATGTCCATAAGGAGAAAATTATTTAGTTGGATTTTGTCCCTCATAGGTGCTATTACCAGGGAAAATAGAAAGTCTCAAGACAAAGCATTTACGGGTCAAGAAGGATTAGAGCTAAGTCTTCAGTCAAACTCAGTTCTCCAGCTATGGTCAGAGAACAAGACAGTCCTTATCCATGTGATTTTGTTTGATATTTGTGTTTTTGCACTATTTGATGAGGTAAATCCAGCCTGTATGTAGTGATGCACTTGAAAAAGGAAGATTTCTGCTCCATTCCCTCCATGCAAGGAACTGAGGTCATCAGGAGCTTTCAAACATGGGTGTTAAAAGAGAAACTTTCCATTAAAGTATCTTTTTTTTTCCCTGCATTTTCTTATATTATGACCACTTTATGTTTTAAATTTGGCAGACAAAATGATCAATAGATTGAAGGAACTAGAGTTCTTCCAGGTGTCTTCTGAAGGGCTGATTTCACACCATGATGCTGTCTGTACTTCCCATTGCAAGGGTGTCTAGGTATCTGGGAGCACTGCCTTTATATGTCAAATGTCTAGTTAGCTCAAGCTATTACAGCAGAACAAAGCAGTAATGGAAAATTTATCTTAATCTCTGAAATAATTATGCTGTCTTAACATGTCATGAAAATTCATCAGAATCTCTTAGTAACATTTATTCCCATTAGGAGCCTAAAAATAGAGGCATTTCCAATGTTTTACTATGCAAATGCTTTTCAAATTTCTTATAATTTTATTTTAGTAACTTCTATGCAAGTTTGCCTTCTTTTCACCGGGTCAAAAAATTCTGTCTAATAGCCTCACAGCATAATAAAACTTACAGTGGAATTAATTTTTGTTGCAGATAATAATGTGTGGAGTAGAATACAAAGATAGGGATATGTGAGGGTATATGATAAGGGCTTTGCTATGTTCAAACATGGGCTGAATTTTATCCAGCCTTTGGTTTTGCTTTTTTTTCCCCACATCTACTTCCTGAGGAGGAAGTAAAATAACTTGAGAAACAGGGATGGAAAGAAGGTAGGCTGAATCTTTTGCATCTGCTGTGGATGTGAGATAGACAAGATGATTAAATGGAGAGGAAACTGTTTTACCAATGTGGGGCTTTGCCCTAAAGAAATAATTGAAAGTAACAATTGGGTCTTTCCATCTGAAATGGATTTTTTATTATTAACTGGGACATTTAACCATGAAGTGCCTCACAGAAATGAGAGTGGAAAATCTGAGTTTTTGAGGGGCAGGCCATAGGTTATGGGTTCTGTTTCTAAACTGAGCAGAGTGTCATTAATTTGTTTAGTGGGAGATCACAGAGGGGGAAGAAGCAGGGAACCATCCCTGCTCCCTCTCCCATGATGATGGGAGTAGGTGGATCAGTGATTAATGTAGAAGGACTTTAGCAGATACCTAAAGTATTTGGTACTCAACTGAACTGCCTGAATGTTAATCTTCCTATCTGTTCTGAGTGTAGGAAAGAGCAATCATGCAAAAATTGCTGTTATTAGAGTTTATAATACTGTTTTCCTTTTTTTCTAAAGCTACTGATTTCAGCATCTGCTAAACACCTTGGAAGGCCAGTCTAAATCCTATTTTGGTAGAAATTACACATGTTGTTTACCTCATGAGCTACATCTAACTGAGAAAGTACAGAAATGCATGCACATACCATGATCTGCAGTCTGCATGGACTTTGGGCCCATTTTGCAAACACCAAAGCCAAACCTGCAAGCACTGATTCAATGTGCTGTTGAGTAAATAGAAAGACAAAAAGGGTTCATTTTCTTTAGATAGAAAGGGTTCATTTTAATCCTGTATCTGAAATAGTGCATCTTTCTTCTATCTCAGCAGGAGAGAGACTCCCCTTGTCATAATTGCATGAAAATAACATTATTATTATTATTATAAGACTGTTTAATTCTTGCTCTTCAATTTTTTGATTCAGAATGTCAAATGCAATTATTAAATTCAATCTTCAAGTCAGAGACTTAGAAAATCATTTGATCTGAAGTAATTTCTATTTATGTGTAGAGCAAAATTTCTTTTAATAGGTACTCCTGACATGTATGAGTGATAAAGATAACATGAACATGAAGCCTTTGTGTGAATTGTTCAGCATACATGGAAAATATATTCAATACTAGAAATTCAAATCTGCAAAGCTTGGGGACTTTCCCGTTATTTCATTAGAAAGTGATATTTTTGTAGAAATGATCTGTTGAGTAATGACATTTTTGCAAAAAATGTTCTGCCAGCTGAATTAAGATCTGAAGACAGACAGTAACATCGATGGAAATAAGGATGAAGGTCTGAAGTGAGGGCTGAGGTCTCTTGTTTCATGCAGCACTCACAATGGCTGGATGTCAGTGCCTGTTGTTTTTTCCCTTTCACTGTGGATAAACAGGGCTGGCCAGAGGGGCGAAGCACCTGACTGAAGCAGGCAATTCTCCCTCCCTTTGCCATGTTTTGAGACTCAGCTGAGGCAGTTGTCTGTGTTTTGAGACCTCATTCTTCTGGTGAAGCCAGAGCAGAATGGGTGTGAGCCTCTTCAGAGCACCCCTAGCAAGGAGTTGGCACCTCATCAAAAAGGTGGATTTTAATAAGATCAGTCTAATGAAGCAGGTGGGCAGTTCAGTTTGGGGTCATTACCTGAATGGGCACAAGGTTCAGCTCTGCCGGTGTAGTGACTGTCGCACTCCTTTGCCTTCTCAGCCCTGAAAAAGGAATTTGCACCCTCCTCTTTCCTTGGGGCCCAATTTGTGTTTGCTAGCAATGTCCAGGAACATCCTTGGCTAAGCAAGAGGGCACAATCTGTGTAATTTGGGACTGTTTGATAATGGCAGCTTGCAGATAACAGAGATTATTAAGAGAAGTAGATTGCTTAGTTATCCTTTGCCAGAAGATAGAGGGACCAGCTGTTGTTGCCCAAATAAACTGATCTGTCCCTTCCCTGCAAAGCTTATGTTTTGAGGAAGATGAGTATTGGCTCAGTAGTTACACAGGGATGGCAAAGGAAGGGAAAGTCCTTCTGTGCAGTTCTCCTTCCTCACTGCCAGCCTGGTGCCAGCCTTTCCCATCTTGGAGGCTGCTTTCCTACCAGAGAGAGGCAGCAGAGGTTCAGGTGTGGGATGGATCGGGGACACAGAGAGGGAGTCTGAAGGTGAGCTCTAAGGTCCCATGCCACAGTGGAATGGAGGAGAGGAGGGCCCTCTCCCAGGGATGGATGCTGAGGAGAACCTGCCTCCACCAGCAGCAGCACTGCTGATCCTTCCTTGCACAGCCCAAAGTCCTCCATCTACTTCCATCCTGGTCTCCTTCCACAGCTGCCCCAGCCATCCTTTCCTTGTCTGGAGCTCCTTCAGTCTCTCCAGCCCCTAGACTTCTCCCTGAGCTCTTGATCCTGCTATTGCAGGCTCAGATTTCCACATCAGATCACAAAACTGCTGAACAGTAAAACGAGCATGCTCTGGTCTCGGCCACCCTTCCACCCAGGCTGAAAGAAGAAACACAAGAAGTTTCCTTTCCCTCATCACTGCTCACATCTGGCCAGAAAATGTAGGAGATGGCTCTCCAGGGGCTCTGTGGCAAAGAGCTGCCCCTCCGTGAACCACAGCACCCCAGGTGGTGTCACTATCAGGGCTGTGTGGAAACAATTGCAAGGTTTGGCTGTAAAACCTGGAGATCTGTGTGCAGCATTCTCCAACTCTGCTGAACCTGGGGGAAGATCACAGCTCCTTCAGGGTGTCAGAGCTTGCAGAAGGGTGAAGATGCTTCTCTGGATAAGGATGTGGGCAGTATTCTTTCTGACCTTGATCAAGTTAAGTATTTCTGGTAAGATACCAGGGATGGGTGAAATCTCCATCCAAGGGGAAAGCAGCACTTGTGGAGTTTTGTGGTCAGACTGGGTACTAACTGAGGAAAAAAACAAATTTACTGGCTAGATGATACTGCAATGTGATATGTCATTCACATTGCAATGGAATTTGATGGTGTAGTGAAAGGTCTGGAAGGTTTATGGTTCAATACAAAACATTAAACATGTCAGAAGTCTTGCAATAAAATAACTGCACAGAGAAGTAAGTGCTGTTAGAGAATTGAGAAAATACACATCTGAGAAAAAAACATTTGTTAAGCCAGCAGGCCAGGCATAGTTTCTAACGAAGTGAATCCTTTTCAGTGTTTGGAACCAACAGAAGTAATTTAAAAATTCCCAGTAGAAGCATAAAGATTTTATTTAATGCCTTTCACAATGACTGAGTGACCGTGATGATGAATTATGGAGGGCTTTTTCACTAGGAGTCTGCAACAACAAGATAAGGCAATAATCTATTTCTATGCTAGTGGACAGTTGATTTTTCTAATTTTTTTTTTTAGTGAGTCATAAAACATGCATGATTCATTAACAGGTTAGGACAAACTGATAATATTTGTCTTTTCACCAGTGTCAGGATATTATTGTGTAATTTTCAGTATTTTCTCAGGTAAGACTGCATTCAGGCATGACTCAGAAATAACTTAATAGTGAAGATATTGATCAGTGTTCTAAATCCATCTGTAGTAATTTTCATGCCCAAGGGACTGGATGATTTCTTCTCCAGTAGAGGTTTGAAAGTTTTCTTATTGAACAGTAAACAGGAACTGATTTAGTCTGGAGCTAAATCAGTTTTTAATGTTTGGGGGTTATTAGTTTGTTTATTTGTTTTTTACTAGAGTATTCATGATTAGTAGCTTTTAACCATCAATGGTGTGTAGTGAGGCAGTAGAAATGGTGATGCTGTGCCATAATGAAACTAATTCAGGAAAAGGCAAACAACCAGCATGAAAACATACCCAACAAAAAACCCAGCAATGCCAGTACAGGTTTTCTTAATTGCTAGCATAGGCAAAAGAATTTGAAACCAGAAAAAGCAGCATCATCCAGAACAGCAGCAAAGACAAATTTTCATTGCTCTGAGCTGCTAGCACTCAGCTAAATCATAGCAGCACTGCCATGTGAAGGAACTGCAGATAGTGTCAGCATATAAAACTAGAAATGAAAAATATATATGGACTTGGAGCAACCTCTCTGTAACCATATAGGGTCCATGAACTGCTGACTCATCTGGCAGGAGCTTTGGTGGGGAATTTTCTCCCTCAATTCAGTGTTGCTGTTTCTATGTCTTTAGTCATTTTGGAAATACTGGAAATTGTGACACTGAGTAGTTCACAAAAGACTAGGATGACAGAATGTTCTGTGTATTTTACAGAAATCTTGTAAACGTGGTTGGAACACGTTTTTGCCAAGTAAATTTCCATCTACTAAAAATTCCTTTCCATTCACAAAGTAAGGTAATATTTTTCTGTTAAGTGTTTTATTATTCCAAGCTCTACAATCAATCTCTCTACTCTTTATTTTGAACTGTGCAAATGTTGCCCAGAATTTGTGAGTGTGGCAGCTGATTGATAACTGCAGTAGCTTTGGTTGGCCAAGTTTGTTAATGTTCATGTGTCTCTGGCTTTTCTCATTTTCCTCTCACAGAGAGCTACGGATAGTGACAGGGGAATGGTTTTTTGAAGAGAGAGCAAAGCGCTTCAAACAATCAAATCTTGGAACTGATCTTGTCAGACAGTCAATCCTTCACAAATTCCCAGGTAGGGACCTTGAGAGGGAGATTTGCTTGTGCTTTATAAGTTCAAAACCTTGTTTCTTGAGTGTTTGACTTGCATTTTATTCCTGACTGAAATATAATCAGTATTTTAATCTTAATATTTTTATTTGTGCCTATACAGTGATATATGAATGAGTAATATTCAGGAAAGGTAAGGCCTGTATGAAAGAAGTATCTCTGTGGAGATAGGGAGCTGCTGCAAAACTCACTGTCCAAACAGGTGGAAAGTCACCGTCCAAAAACTCACTGTCCAAACTGAGAAAGTTTGTTCTCAGTTCCTGCCAGGAAGTTTGGCTGTATGGAGAGATCTCAGCCTGGTCATTTTTTTTGCCTTTGGCTCTCTTATTTGTGACAGTGGTGGGTAAAAATCCCTCAAATTTTCTTTTTCGACTCTGAAGAAGAAAGGTGAATTTGAGATCCTGTGCTGTCTGTTGGATCATGGGCTATATCCAGGCTACCTGGTATTCAGATTTTCCCTTTGCCCAAGTATCTCAAACAAGCTGCACCTGCACTTTTAAGTACAGTAAATTGTCTGTCTGTCTTGGCCAAGCACAGCCCAGTGTGTGTGAGCTGCTCTGGTACCTTGCAGGGTACCACAGGACCACTGGTGTAAGAAATTGGAGTTTTTCCTGAATGCTGATGGTGTGTACTCATTTAACTCCTTCACTCTGAACACAGAAGCTGTTGGGTAGTCTGTTTCAGATGCAGCATTTATGCTCAGCTTTATCCCCTAGCTTATAAGGGGAGGGACTGGTTTACTGCCACTGGAAAAAATTCCTGGTGCAAACTTGTTCCTTGGAAAATACAGACCTTGCCAATATCACTGTGCCTCAGAAAATGTAAAGGTGGCAAGCGTATAAATCCTTGATATTATTTCAGTGGTCACATTGGGTATGTCATTTTTTAATACTTGATAGATATATTGAAAAATCTATTTAAGCCATTTTCCCCATACCTTGCTCCTAGGTAAACAAACATTTTAATTATGAAGACATTCTTTCATTCAACACAGAAGATACTGTACATTTCAAAATTAAATATCAGGTCCTTTGGTTATTAAATATTGTCACTGAGAAATCTGGAAATGTAGTTCAAGAGCTGGTAATGAGGAACATCTCAAGCCAAAGTTTTATTTTATTACAAAGATCCCCCAAGGCTTTTTCATTATCTGTTTTTGTAGGTTGTTTGATGTGCTGTGTTATTTGTGCAGAAGTTCACCTTTTATTTTCTTCCTCCCTCTACTGCAGACACAGTTTCCAATACAGATGATGAAAGAACATTCAAAAATCAACCCCAAGAGAATGAAGAAAAGCCAGATGTACCAGTCTGCTCCACAAATGGGCACAAATCTGTCTTTAGCAGACCTAGAAAGATTGGGTAAATCCTTTGGTTTTGTTGTTGTAGGCTTTTATTTTGGTTTCTGGGTTTTGGGTTTTTTTGAAAATTGATAAATCTAAAACTAGCTGTATATGGCTGGATAGATTTTCTTTTGAGTTTTTCCAGTCTTCCACATCAGTGTCAAACTTCCTGGGATGAGAATCTGCCTTCGTTTAAAGGCATACTTACTGTAATTAAATTGCTGTTTCCTGGGAAATGCATCAGCAATTATCCTTAAGCTATAAGGTAGCAGAAAAAAAGTAAATTTTACTTTTGGATTTGTCTTGTTTCTACTCAGAAGTAACAGTGTCCTTAAAGGCAGGCTTGCCAGAGAAGCTAATGCAAAAACTAGCATTTGTAGGACCTGGTTTTAATGTATACTAGTCAGTTTGGCTCCCAAGTTTTCCTTGGAGCTTCCAGCTGTGCGAGTACAGCCTAAGAATGTGTGTGTGAGAGTGAATAAACAGAGGTGCTGCTGCTCATCCTGCAGGGTTTAACCCAGTTTGGCCTTTTGAGGGGCATTCACTCTCAGGGGACACAGCCAATGCATTGACCATGTGGTTGCACAAGTTTTGTCTGGACTTAGCTGGGGGCTGTTGGATGAGTGGGAAGAAAACCTGAATGGAATTTCATATCATGGCTGGAGCCCCAATGGTATTTGGAAAACTTTGTTTCTTTGAAAGGACGAGCAGAAATTTTATTCTTTTATCAGAAATCCTAAAGATAGGGCAGGTGGATTCTTTCCACATTTTTTTACTTCTAAGGAAAGATGAGTATGGAATAACCTGCTCCAGAGACTCCAGAAATTAACACCAGTGATTTATATCTCTTTAATATAGGGGGAAAGTGCATCAGAATGCTTCTGGCCTCTTAAACTACAGTGAAAAAAGAAACAGCCCAAGGAATCTTCTATAATAGATTTTGTTCTGAGTCATGCTAAGTGCTGGCTATACTAAGAGGGAATTAAAGTTTACTTTTCTAATCCTCCTTCCATTTAAATCCTTTAAGCAAACCAATTAATCATATTCCCTTACAAGAAAAAAATATTTTTATAATTTTTATTTAATTTAGTGCTGCTGTTTCTGTTTGTGGACAGAAATGTTTTTGGTAGTGACATTCCCCACAACAGAAACTTAATCCTACAAGAATTTGGCTTGCTTTTCCTAGTATATTTGGTGGCGTCTTTTAGAAATATTTCATTATTGTTCCTCTTGCTTGATTCTTCCTCCTTCAGGTTCCATGTGTGTGTATCTCATGAGTGTATTTCTTTTAGCAAGACTCTTTTGGGGCCAGCTGCTACTGACAGCGTAATGGGATAACTTTTCAGTCTATTGTGGTTTATAAGGTCATGAGAAATACCATTAGTTTGCAAAACTTAATTTCATTCATTTCTGTCCCATTAGGTCATGTTTTGCAGGATAAGGGAGAGATGTTCTGTATTTTTAGGAATGGCCTTTTTAGGGCTTTTGATGCATAAAATTCTAGAAATATTTAAAGAGAAAATATACATAGCATAATTTTCTAGAGAAAATACACACACTTAGTCAAAAATACTTTCCTAACTATAAACACTCCACCCCCCCGTTCCTCCCCCCCCCCCCCCCCCCCCCCAAAAAAAAAAAAGATTAATTTTCAGAAGAGGCAGTTCTGGTTCTAAGCTTGAATAGCAGGAATGTTTTAGTGTTTTGGTGTCTTAAAATGCAGTTTCCAGTAAATACAAAGTTTTTCCCCCAGGAACTAGTTTCATAACCAGACTTGGTGCTTTGTTGACCTTTATATCCAGAGTTGTCTATAGGGTAGATTAAATTACTGGACTGTACGCATCACAACTTTTATCACAAAATCTTTTTTTCCCTGTTCTCAACAGGAGGGTTATCAGGGCAGTTACCAAAGGAGAAATCACATATGGAAAGGATGAAGGTGAAAGGAGCACAGGCTCAGAGGCTGAAAGGCCAGGTCTGCGTGGAGGCAAATCAGCTGCAAGCTCTGAGAGGTGAGTGGAGTCTGGGACAGCTCCTGCTGGGACCAACCCAGGGCCAGGGCCCTGGGCTGCTCTGTCTCCTTGGG
The DNA here is from genome assembly GCF_035770615.1 of Melospiza melodia melodia. Classification (NCBI taxonomy): domain Eukaryota; kingdom Metazoa; phylum Chordata; class Aves; order Passeriformes; family Passerellidae; genus Melospiza; species Melospiza melodia. The sequence continues at coordinate 9,426,866 of NC_086195.1, read as the reverse complement.
TGCTGTCTGGGAACAAACAAAAAACACCAAAAAACACCCAACAAGCAAAAAAATTGTCTCCACTCATGTTATCTTACTCTCCTCGTGTTCAGCTGGTGACCGATGTCAGTACGTTGGTTTTGTTTTCTGGATTTTAATGGATGAGTTGTGTTCATGTTACAGAACTGAGACTCCTTGGTTTTATTTACTAATGAAATATTAATTGATTGTAATTTATGTTTTCTTCTTCAAAGGTTGTTTGCCCTTCTCTTTCCATGACTATTGTCCCAGTCATTTTATAATTCTTCTGGGTTTAAGAGATCTCTGCTAGTGCCTCTGATGGCATTATAAAATTCCAGGAGCAACATTCCTGTCATGTCCTACCTTCAAAATGAAGCCAAAAACCAGCTCACTGTTTCCTTGTTCAGTTAGACAGCCATACTGGATATAAACCCACTTTTTTTGTTCAGGTGCACACACCTAGCAATTTTACAATTTGGATTAACAAAATAATAACAATTTGCTGTAAGTTCTAATAGCAATTTCCTGCCTCTAAACTAGTGTTTCCAAAGAGATATGCAGAAACAAAAGATAACAGGTAAAAGGAACATCATGGACTTTAGTATGCACATAGATAAACCTTCTTGTTCAGGCAAGAACTTGCTTCTCTTTGTTACCTACAATTCAAATCCCAATTTCTATATGTTCTGCAATATGTCTAAAGCTGATGGTGACAATCTTCTTGATTTCTTGTTGATAATTTGATTTCTTTTTTTTTTTCCACCGGGTGCTGCAGCACCTACCAGCCAATCCAGCTTTCAAGCTAGTTTTCATTAATCATTCCAGTTCACTAATTTTTTTCATTAAGCTTATTAGGCCTTCTATACCCTAGCAGACTCATACCTGACTTCTACGAGACCAGAAGCGGAATTTTTGCTCATTTTCTTCATTTTCATTGAATAGAGTAGAGGTGAGTGAAGGATCTAAGAGACAAAACCTCAGGAATCTGGTGTCTGTTATGATTAATACTGAGATTATGCAATATTAGTAGCTTTCTCTGAGAGTTTGCCAGGATAAGGACAAAGGGATGCTTGTAAGAGGTCTGTGCAGCTCTTTTTGAGTGTCAAACTACAAGAAAGTTATCATGCACTTAACCATAAATGAAACAAAATAATTTTGTTTGGGTGGTGGAATTCAGCACCTGATAAGCCCTCTGTACAGATTTAGGAGTGAAGTAGTCTATAAAGACAGCTTTTCTCTTTGATTGCCTTGCTTCACTTTCACATAAATAATCATCTTCTAGCTGTTTCTCAGAGCCAGAGTGCAAGACCTGTTAAATTAAGGGGTATTGAATCATTATCACTTCTTCTCTACTTGCCATCTCATTCTCACCTAGTGAAATTGGTGTCCTTTGCCAAAGCCCAGAGTAATATTGTCAAAATCGGAAGTATTTCACCTGCCAGCAGGGAAACCAAGAGAGAATTCTTCTTTTTTAATGTTTCTGTTTAAGAGAAGATGTATTGAGCTGGGAACAGGGAAACCCAGGCCATGAATTCACTTCTTCTCTTGGTTTATTTCTATTCCAGCAAAAATGTTTACTGCTGCATGCTGTAAATGTTTTTGCTGCTGAATGAACTGGGAGGCTGCATCAGGTCAGGATACTCATAGGAGAAATAGTGTGGAAATTTCAGGCTTGTTTACACAGGCACTCCACCCCACTGCACTCTGGTCTTGTCTAGCATGAGGAGAAGTCTGGCATAGTCACAACACTGTTTTTCTATTGTCTACTTAACATGTATAAAATGTGTCAAATCTCTCTCTAGTAGCAGACTGATATAAGAACTAAGGACACATTTTAAAATAATTTTTGTTGTTTAAAAATGTTTTAAAAGTGCAACAGATTACCCTTTCTTACCCTCAGTGTTCACATGGGTTTACCAGTATTTTCTAACAGAAAATGTTCAATGGAAAAATTTTCACCTGTTGTGAGGTTAGACAGAAACTGGAGTCTGGTGTGCTGGTCACAGATGATTTTTTGTCTCTTTTACTAATTTACTAGTACTTTTGTGCTAAAATACTAATTTACTAATTACTTTTACTAATACTAACTCTTTCACATTTTACTAATGTGAAACATCCAAGAAGACCTGTCCAACCTTCCTAAATTTCTACATTGGTTGAAAGAGTCAGCTGGTTTGGGTCTACAGTCATAACTGAACACCAAAAAACCACATCACCAAAAAAACTACATAGAAACAGGACAGTGAATAAGTGGGTGTTTTTCTGGAGATGGATGGATGGATGGATGGATGGATGGATGGATGGATGGATGGATGGATGGATGGATGGATGGATGGATGGATGGATGGATGGATGGATGGACGGACGGACAGGCAAGGATTTTAGAGTTTCTGGAGATAGTGCTGGCATTAAATTGCCTGTAAAACATCCAGAGATGTCATGTTACTGTCGTTTCCCTTGACACCAGTGGAACAGCCTGGTAGGAAGGTTGCATGAGTTGTCTCTCGTTCTGCTGGATGTGAATGTAGTATGGCTTGAACAGGGACAAACAGCTCCTGCAGCCTGGACAGGAGCTGCCCATTAAGGCATCTGCAGTTCTGCTAGAAGCACTGACAATACTTGTATGACTTGTATGTGTAAAGCAATTTTAATTCATCTTTGACTGTATTTTTTTTCCTTTCCAGGTGATCCCCCAGCCCACCAGGGCTCTGTTACTCTCGCAAAGTTAGCACAGCACTTTCCTTGCCATGGTTTGCTCAATGAGCTGGCTGGCTTTGCTCAGAGCAATAACCCTTCCCTCCTCTGTCTCCCCTGCAGAGGCAGCACGCTCTCCCTGGGCAGCAGCAGTGCAGGGGCTGCTGCAGGACATGCAAGGGGCAGAGGCAGCACTGCCAAGGCTTCCCTGGCACGCTCTCCCAAGCGCAGCATGACTGCGGATTGCAGCGGGGTAAGGATGGCACTGGGCTTGGGGAGCAAACGGGGGCACTGGGCTGGATCTGCCCTGGGAGGCTGGTTTGCAGGAGAGTAAGGATATGTGCTATTCACATACTCTTTGAACAGAGAGAGACATAATTCTCTCTCCCAGGATTTTTCCTGGGGAAGGCAGTGAGAAAGCTCAGAGAGAGGAGAGAAAACAATTCTTATCTCTATTTACTGTGCCTGATATTTGGCATGTGTGGAATGTGTTATGGAGATTGTTTACCAACAGGATTTGTTAATTGGACTCTGCTGATGGTTGTTTGGACTGATTGACCAATTAGGTCAAATTGGTGTGACATGTGTCATGACTGTCTGTCATGACTGTCTGAAAGGATTGTGGGTTTTTCTTTAATACATTAGTAGTATAGTTTTAGTATAGTATAGCATGTAAAATAATATGTTATAGCTTAATAAAGCAATTATTCAGCCCTCTGAAATCATGGAGTCATTGTAGATTATTCCTCTGGCTGAGGGTCAACCCTGCATTGATAAGGATGAGCCTGACAGAGAAAGTCTGATTTCTGCCTCAGTTCTGCTGTGGAGGTCCCTGCCAGAGCAGAACTCCTCGTGCTGTTATCAGTGAGGCGGTTTTTCGTTTGGCAGGAGTTTCTCTTTTGCCTAAAAATTGCTGTGGATGTCCAACATTAGATAATGAGTTACAGATTCTGAACTGGGAGTCACAAGGGATGGAATAAGCATTTTTGGAACTTTGGAGCCTTGAGTAAGTGCTGTAAAATAAGGATGATTTTCAAGCATGCACAATCTAGCATTCTCCCACTGACTGCTAAGGGGAATTTTGCAAGTCCAGCCCTTGCAGAAAATCAGTCCAAACTGATTTTAGTTTTTTCTGGATTTGGACACTGACCTCTGCATAAATAATTCCATAACACAAAATGTGTGATAAACATGTTATCAGAACATTTTGTCTCGTGTGCTGTTAGGTCTCTTGCAGGGTATTTACCATTAAAGTTTGGAAAAAAGGTAGATGAGTGTTTAGATCAGAGCCCTATTGAACACATCAATTTTCTTTCTAACTTCCAGATACTTAGTCTAATATGTGGTCTTTCCTAATAAAAAATTAAGGTAGTGTATATGAAGAGCAGTTTTGGGAGCTGTGAATAAATGAATAGTTGCTTTATTTATGTTCTTGTTGGCACATCAACTAACTTGCTTTCATGTGCATTAGATTTGTTTGAAAAATCCATTTCATTTAGATGGAGTTATGTTATTAGCTTTTCTTTTACAAGTAGGCAAGAGGTCAGAATGATATCAAGGATATTGGCTTTATTTAAGGGGTTATACTTTAACCCATAAATTTAATTTAGGGGTTAAAGTATAGGACATAATTTAACTAGTTCAAGTGCTTTTGGTTTTGCCCTGGCTGAAATCATTGTGCTAGTACAAAACACATCTTTTCCTTTTCCTTTTCCCTCTCCTCTCCTCTCCTCTCCTCTCCTCTCCTCTCCTCTCCTCTCCTCTCCTCTCCTCTCCTCTCCTCTCCTCTCCTCTCCTCTCCTCTCCTCTCCTCTCCTCTCCTCTCCTCTCCTCTCCTCTCCTCTCCCTTTTTTTCCTGATTTATCAGCTGAGTGAGCTTCTAATAGATTTGAGTATTTCTTTTCCCTGATACTTTACTCTGATTTTTCAGCTGCAAACTCAGAATGTAAGCAAGCATTGCATCTTTATGCTAATTTTATGCATCATCAGTGCTAAGCAAAGCAGATTAGACTGAAATCTAAATATATTTAGTAATAGACTGGATGTCAAAGGAGCTTTGGGCTCTGTAATCTAATGACAGTTATGCTTTTAATAAACTAATAGTGAATAAACTTAGATTTTGTATTTATGGCTTGTGCATTTTTCCTCTTGGACAGGACACAGGCTTGGAAAATGACATGATTATTCCAGCAAGTGAAAGTGTACCTGAAGATTTAGTAAAGAAGCACTGCAGGAAACCATCTGGAACACCTTCCATTGCAGTTTCTAGGATATCTTTGTCATCAGGCAAGTATTAAGTCTTTTTCTTCTTTGTGGCAGCCTTTATTATCACAGGATTATGCCCATTCTTGTGACTCCTCTCCTTTTGTTCTTGAAACATGTTGGAAAACCAAATGTTAGTTTCATAAACTTGTTCATTCTGAAAACACTTCCCTGTTACTAATCAAGTTCATACCCCTTCACAAGTTTTACATTAAAAATAGGAATCCTTATCCCAGAAACATTGGTACAACATTATTGTTAGGTAAACCACATTCTCTTAGAGTTGTTACAAGATTTCATTCACAACTGCGTGTTGTTTAGTTATTCTCTGTGTGTCCCCCCTGTATGAAATACTACTAGTATATGATATTACTCTGCTGCTGCTGTGACAGTGTTCACAGGGGTCTGAGGATGAGTGAAGAGATGAGAATCTGACTCCATGTTTCAGAAGGCTTGATTTATTATTTCATGATAAATATTAATTAAAACTACATTAAAAGAATAGAAGAATGGATTTCATCAGAAGGCTAGCTAAGAATAGAAAAAGAAGGAAATGATAACAAAAACTTGTGTCTCAGACAGAGAGTCTGAGCCAGCTGACTGTGATTGGCCACTAATTAGAAATAACTACATTAGACCAATCACAGATGCACCTGTTGCATTCCACAGCAGCAGATAACCATTGTTTACATTTTGTTCCTGAGGCCTCTCAGCCTCTCAGGAGGAAAAATCCTAAGGAAAGGATTTTTCATAAAAGATGTCTGTGACATGCTGCCATTACATTTCACAGCCACTTTGCCCAGAAGCAAATTTGGGAAACAATGTGTGGTCAGAGAACAAGCCCCTCACAGACTTCGTGTCTGTTCATTTTTATAAGTGATGCTCTGAACAAGTCAATCCATCTGTAATTTACCTCATTTCATTGTAGGCTGGTAGGTAGAAAGGGCTCACACAGGAAGGTGCTGTCACAGCCACTTTGCAGTAGTGGCTGGAAATCCTTTTTTTCCTCTCTGAAATGGAAGGCAGGAGCACCCTGCAGTTTTTTGCTTCCCCCAGGCACTCAGTCAGCTTCCTGAAGGGCTGATGGGGTGGGCTTGGGTGTGCAGGCTTCTCTCTGAAACACAGCAGGACTCACTGCTGTAGCTGGATTTAGCCCAAAGCAGGAACCCAGAGGTGCATCCCGCAGAGCTAATCCAAGGAGGCAATGCTCTTCACCTCAGACATTCCAGCTTGAAAGTGTCAGAGTTTCCCTGAGAGTATTGTTCAGTGCAACTCCAGGCAGAGATGTTACAGATGGCTACTTATTTAGGAAGCAAAAATTCCCCCTCTTCTCTTTCTAAATATATTGAAACAGTCACACAAAAGACTTATATGGGGAGGACTAAGAGGCCTTAGAGAAAGATTTTCTATGTCTTATGCTATAGAGTGGATGAGAGACCTGTAGGACTGAGAGAAACTGCTGGAGCTCTTGAAACTATTATTTTCCTCCTAATTTCTACACCATGAACACTGCTAATGACAGAAATACTTTCTACATCCCTTTGTATCCCCAGGTATTTGATTCTCATGCAGATGCTGGGGAGCTTTTAGTGGTGGTGGTAGATGTGGCAATCACTGTGAATACTTGGACAGTGAGTTTTGCAACATTCCAGGCAACTGGGATATACTGGGAGTACCTGAGCATTCCAGGCTAGCAGGCCTACCAAAGTCAAAATCTTGATGATCCATAGTATCAACCACAGAAGACATTTAAAGTAGATAAATAAATAGTACAGGGGTAAAATTATTGCCCAGAAGGCTGAGCAGCATCAGAAAGCATATTTCTTTCTCCATTTATCATAGTGATGTTCAGTTGCCATAGATTTGACAGATAATTAAAATATTGTTTTAATTTTTTTTGTTAAAAAAACATTGGGGTTGGGAAAATACTTGTATGGAAGATGAAATGGAATATTTCTGTAAAAACTATAGCAAACATTTAAATTGTTTTTGTTTCCCAGACCGTAGCAGATCTGAGATAGATTTGAGTGAATCTTTCTCTGAAGGAAACGAGGATACCCTGAGCATAAGAAGCAAATCTGTACCTTGTGCCTTAGATCAGGAACTGGTGAGTTATAAATATGGAAATTTTCATCTGGTGGAAATTCTCTTTGTTTGGACCAATGAAATCAAGTGTGTGTATCTATATAAAATGTGGGTAAGGCAGGACATTCTTCCAGGGATATTTAATGAGTTTTTTAATAGTGTCATCCTCTGAGTATGTTTGCTGTAGAGTGATTTCAATGAACAGTCATGGTTCCAATTTGTTGTTAATTTGCTGGGTGTTTGAGTTCACAGATGAAAGAAACCTAGCTTGAAAATAAATTCCAGGCACTAAATTGCCCATGCTCCAAAATTCTGTTAATTCATATTTGCATAAGTTTTAATTTTGATGCTGAGAAAGTTCATAGTTTGAAGGCTTTATTCTCTGTCTGGTTTGATTTTCCATTTTTCTGTATTTTAGCAGGAAGACCCAACTTTCTCTTCTGGCAATGTTGCTTGCCTTATCTTCCTGTTGACTCTTCCATACATCTCCATGCCTTTTTTTGTGTATTCTATGGACTCTTTATCCTGAAGGGATTCACAACTTCCATCTCCTCTTATGCACATATCCAAGACAGGCAATTTGCAGATGTGCATCAGTGCTATAAAAGAACATCCAAGCTTATTAATTATGCATGGGGGAGGGAGTTATTTAAATAATTCTTCACCTAATCACAGTTTATTCTAAAGTTTCCAAATGTGTTTTGGTAGCTGATGCATTTTGTCTGTTGTTATAGCCCCACCCTTCCATTTGCTCTTTCCAGAAGAGCATTGGCCATGGCAGATGTCTCCCCTTCCTGTGGTGTTGAAATTAGAGTCTTGGTAGAAAACCATGTGTTGGGATTTCCATCTTTTCTTGGATTAGTAGCAGCCAGAGAATGTGCCTGCAGTATTGCTTTGGGTTAATCTTTGAGGAATCAACAAAAGACCTTCCTGTGTGTCAGGGGTTGGTGGAAGAAAAACTTCAAAAAATAAGTGGTTAATTTTAAAATTGTAATAAAAAAATTGATGTGTTCTTTGTTAAGAAGCTGGAAAATAATGCAGAAGAAAAGCACAAAATAAAAAAAAATGCAAACTTTATATTCTTTATCTCTATTCTGCGCTCTAATTCACTGCTACAAATTAGATATTTCTCTGAGGCAGCTGCCAGGGATGACAAATCCAGAGAGGCTTTCCTTCCCTGTTTAAATGTTCTCTTCTTAATCAGAGATTTTGTTTTGTATTTCTTTCTTGCTGACTGAATGAAATTCAGATTGCATCTCTGCAACTCTGTAGCTTCTTTGCTAGCAGAGGAGGCCTCTCTTGTGGCATACTCTTGATTTAGCTGCTCTGAGTCTGGTGCTAATTCCCCTCTAAAATTCATTCCTAACAGGAGTCACAGATCTCTGCTTTTACCCATACCCTCACTTTCTCTGCTTTATGAAATGAATTGATTGCATTCATCAGCTTTTGTGTTACCACATTCATTTAGGGTAGTTTGTCTCACAGGAGTCCTTCAGAGTCTTCATATTTATTATGGAAGCAGTGTTTTGAGATAAAAGCTGTATTCCTGCTGGAATTTAGTTTATTTGATGTAAGAGACAAGAAGAAAGGTGTATGATGGTAACAACAGCTCCTGCAGCCTGAGAAAAGCTGGAATTACACCTCCTTCTTTTCCAGCTGAGGACCTTCAGTCTCCTGTTCCTGGGTGATAGGAGCTGACAGCAGTGCTATGGGAGATGCCACATGTCAATAAGATATGCAGGTTGCTGGAATTTATCAGCTGAAAGGATAGGAAAAGCTTTTAGCTACTTTGCTCCCACCTTTATCAGGGAAACCATTACCCATACAGAGAAATCAGCTGGAAAATTGAATGGATATTTGCTTCTCTATTTAATATAGCTTTTGATAATGAAAAGGGACAAGCCCCAAAACCCACATGGTGTGGTACAGATTTATCAAGGAGCATGGGGAATCAGCTAAATCCAGTGTTGTGTTCAAATGTGAGCGCATTTCTGGAGAGGTGTGTGTTGAATTCCTGACCAAGTAGTTTTCATTGCATGCTCAGCTGCTTTTTTTAGGAATAATTGGATGATGTGCATTTATTGCCCCCACTGGAGACCATCTGATTAATATCCTACAAGCTTCAACTTTAATAAGCTAATAGCAGCAACCAATTACATAGTTGCAATTCTGTAACAACTCCTGAGAAATGAAATCGTTTTGGTGCAAAATAAATTAAGAGTGTAAGTTAAATATTAAAGTAAATTGTTCTTTTTAAGTTTCAGATTTCTGCTTGCAGGCAGAAATTGGTATTCAGCACTTGTTAGGACACTGTGGAGCAATGTTAGAATTTGAGTGTCTAGACTGAAACACAAGATCTGAAAATGTTGCCTTACTTTTTTCCCCCCTCTGTTTAATTATTTTGCAGTAAAAATGTAGCATTGTTTATTTTCGAGTTCACTGGTACCCATACAACAGTGTAAAGAAAAGAGTTTTTCACGTATAGAATTTCTTCTTCTTGCTCCATAGGCAAGTAAGAAAGTTATATTCTTGTTCCAAATTTAAAGCTAGATTACATCACCTAGAATCTGATCTTTATGAGGAGAATAGAAATTACAGGTGGAGTGGTTTGTTGGGATTTTTTGTTTGTTTATTTCAGGTTTCTGGGAGATTTTACTTTTGAATGATTCAGCTATCTGTCTCCCTGAAATAGTTTGCTGTTGTGCCTAGGTCTCCAAGGGTTCTTCCTTTCATTTAGTTTAAGGTATCTATTATTTCTTTTTTTTTGTTTTCCTTCTATGGGGTACTAACAGTGCCTTCAAAAGATTAGAAAGATAAGAGACCAACAGAGCAAGCTCATGATAGGAACATGAAACTAAGTGTTTTCTTCAGTATGTAAATTTTGGTGATAGCTTGTTCTGATTTCCCTCTGCTCAATATTACATATGCAGTAACAATTGGAAAGTAGTATTAGAAAATCACTTTTAGGTGCTTTCATATCCAGTTCAGTGACTGGAGCAAAGGAGAAGAGATGTAACAGCCAAGTTCATGTAAAGTATGGCAAATGTGCTACAAATTTTTTTTTATGTAAACTGTGAATTCAACTCTCCAGCAGCATTTCTGCCTGCTCTGTTTTTGCTGATTAACACAGAAGTCTTTGAGACTCCTGAATTTTAATCCAGTATTTCTCTGGTTAGCTTCAAAGAGTGAGGGCAGCTAAGCAATAGGGAATGAGGTGGGTCAAAAGGTGAAGCTTTTATAGCTGCAAAGCAGATATAAGGAACTTGAAAAATCTGACTTCCATTAAAATTAAAAACAAAGTCTTTCAAAATATGTCTGCCATAAGGCTTAGGGAAACACTGAGATTTCCAAGCTATGCCTAATAGGATTATAATTGCCTGCTGGCATTTTTCCTGTTATTTTAAGTAAAAGTTAAGAGTTCCATTAGGACCACCAATCACATCTAAAGATTTGGTTTAGATTTTACTCCATTGCTGTGTTTAAATGAGCAATTATCTCTGTATATAGCTTAAAGCTTAAACTTATATAGCTTATAGCTTAAACTTCAGTCCTGCTTATTAAAACTCAAGCACCTATATGAAGCTATGCAATTACTGATTTTCCACCTTTTAATTATTAATACAATACAGAAATTTAATTACTTTTTAAAATGCTTATCAACTGGCTCTATATAAGATATGAAGTCTATGTGTGAAGATTTTCAGTTCTTTAACAACTGAATCCTGAAACCACAGCTGTCTCTTCCCCTTATGCTCTGTGTCTGTGCAAAGATGTGGAAAATGTGAACCAAAATTCCTTTACAGAACAGAATTTGAGTGCATCCAGCTCCATCTTCCTTAAGTGGAAAACTTGTGAACCAAAATTAAGTGACAGAGGCTGACCAAACACAGTGCAGAACACAACAACTAAAATGCCTGTTTGTCATTTAGGGCTATCTGGAAGAAACAGAAGAAGATATTGATGACATAGTGGCCTCTTGTTATCCAAGAAAGCATGAACATATGACAAGTGGATTATCAACAGTAAGATCTTGGGTAGAATACATGCATTGTCCTTCCACAAAAGACCATATTTCCTCCAGAAAGGAAATTGTTTCATATCATTTATCACATTCATCTTTCATTATATACTTGAGACACATCTCTTAACATTCAGATAGACTTTCTATTATAGTATTAATGCTGCTCAAAGCTAAAATGCTGTTCTCTGCAGGACATGGAAAGAGAAAACTATTTTGCGTATCATTAGCAGACTTCTTCATATGCTGGGGGTATTTTCAAGCTTACATGTGGAGAAGGCAAGCCAAAGGTGTTTGCAGTGTGTGACTGCTCAGCTTTGCAGAGGAGCACTTGATCTTAATTAAATTGAAACAGAGACGGGGCTGGGGGGGATGGTCCATCTCAAACTGCTCTCTGATCTTTCAGTTCTTGGGACACAAACATTTGTCTGTGTTTGTACACATCCCACTTCCATGGAATCATTGTCCCTCCCTCAGCTCGGTTTCTCTCATTCTTCATGGCATGATTCCAATGCCACCCACATCTGGAGAGTATTTCCCTTTACTGCAGGGGAGAGGTGCTTGGGGATTAGGTTGGTGACAATAAAGGGGTGGCGGCACCTGATGGTAGCAACAAAAGTGGTATAAGAAGGTTCTGCTGTTCATTATGCAGTCTGTTAATCACTGGGAAAGAAAATAGATAATAAAAGCAGCCTTTGACCTGTGTAGTTTATTGCTATCTGCTGTGTACCTCATTTTTGGGGTCTGTGGGCAACTAATAATACCTTCAGAGAATCCTCTCTGGCCACTCTCATTTATGGCTTTATGTGTCTAAGAATAGCTCTGGACTGCACAAAGCTGCCATGAAATCTATGTAGAGTGTGTGAGTGCTGAAGAGGATGAAGATGAGTCTGAATACTAAAAGGGAGGAGAAAATTTGGTCTATGACAATAACCAAAGAACTGTCCTTTCTAGAGTGCACCCCCATCAGTCTCTGTGCAAGGAAGGCCAAGGAAATCCCCAGTGAAGCTCTTGATCCCAAAGAAATGGAGTTGGCTGAACTTAAGCTCACAGAGCATTTTGATTCTTAGATCTGCTCTGTCAGACCATTTTCCCCTCTGGTTTTTGCTGTTCAGAGAGGCAGACACAGCACATCTGAGCACCTGTAGCCTGTGCACTCTGGGCTAATTGCACCCACTTAGCCCAGGCTGGCAGTGACTCACAGCCTCCTGTGCTTGCTGGTCCCAGGGATTTTATAGACAGAATGATTTTCATTTCCTCTGAATATTGATAGGAGGGTTGCAGGGGCTTAAGTGTTTTCTCTAATGAAGGAACTGCATTTAGAGATCCTTCCCTCTGTGCTTCAGGCAGCATTCTGTCCATGTGCTGGGTTTTGTCCTTTGCTGTAGATTTCCCTCTGACCTTTCTCTTAAGCAAAGTGCAGCCTTTCCAGGGCTGTAGGTTTGAGATAATCTCACATCTCAATGCTTCTGTTTCTCCTTATTCACCATGACATGTTTTTTAATGTCACTGCATGCAATGTTAATGGTAAAGTTGTGAATGGCCAGCTGCTTCTCCCTGCAATAGAAGGGCAATTTTACAGGTTCATTTCTTTATTCCCCTTTAACGTGTTACTAACATTTCCCCATCATATTTTTACCTTCACTTTGATTGTTTTAAGCCTTTGAGCCTTCTTGACCAGTATATTTTTTATCCTGTGCTGTCAAATGACTGTTAACTATTAAGTCACATTGAAATAATCTTATTAATGAACAGTAGACTCATAACTCTATGGTTTCCTTTCCCTTTCCTTTCCCTTTCCTTTCCCTTTCCTTTCCCTTTCCTTTCCCTTTCCTTTCCCTTTCCTTTCCCTTTCCTTTCCCTTTCCTTTCCCCTTTTTCACTTTTTGTTTCTTTTCTTTCTTGATTTTGAAATAAATATGGCTAGTCTTACAATGAATAATTGAGGAAAAGAAAGAAATATCACAAAGGATAAAATACACTTGAAATCTGCCTGCAACATGAATGAGCAAAATTGGAAGTGGAATGTGGCATTGAAGAGAAACTGTATCTCATTGTTAGTCTTCTATTTTGTGTTTTCCCAATGCTATTGCATGAACTGTTTTAAAAATTTAAAAATTTAGTTTTTTCTTCATCCTTCATCCTCCACATATTTATGTGGTGCTGTCAAGACCCACCACATCAGTGAGACTAAAATGTTACAGTGCTTTACTGCAGGAATAAGATATGATGCAAAACAAATATAATTCTTAGTGAGGTATCAAAATGAGACTCTGTGTCTTTCATATGTTGTTTGCTACTTACTAAATAAGAATATGAATATTTTTCTTAGGGATTTTACATTTATTGTATGCAATGTCCAGTGTAAATTCTACAGAACAGTCTGGGAGTGGGGGGCAAAAAGTGAAGTTTATCAAGTTTTACTAAATTTGAATAATTTTCTTCATGTTTGGCAAGCAATTCAGAAATTGTGTTTGCATGAATTCAAGGGTCAGGTGCCATCTATTTGTTTCAGATCTACTGTCATGGCATCTTTTAACTCAGCAATTTATCCCTTACTGCCTGCTTACATAAAGATTGAGGAAAAAAAAGTATTTGGATTAGAGAGAGAAGTGTTTGGAGTAGAAAATAGCTCATCCACCTCCTTGTATTGGTATAACCTTGGGTTTTTTTCTGAAGTGGGCATACAAATTGTTGCAGGGATAATTTAGGCATTTTTATAAAACACTGGAGTGGTTAAATCCCTAACATTGTAAAAGGATATTTTTATGTATTTTAGAGGTGGAAATGTATAAATGGTAAAGGCTGGAATTTAGCTCAAGGTATGTTAGAAATTGGAGGGAATATGTCACATTGGTTGGTATGTGTTAATTATTCTCCAGTAATTTTACCAGTCCAGTTAATGGAATTTCAGACAATTATAAAAAGTATTAAAAGGACAAGCATTTTTCTTTATGTATTTATTTCTTAATTAAGGATAAAGCCAGCCACCATAAGTACATCAAACCCACCTTTTTTTGTTGTTTTTTTTTTCCTACATGGGGCATAAAATCAAATTTATGGGTAATAATTGCTTATGTAAATAGTGCTTTTTCCTGTCTGTTGTTGTTTACCACACTGACACAGAACTGTTTATCCCTCGAGCCTCCTGTGCTGCAGGGGCCTTGGGCAGGGTGCTTGGAGAGCTGGATTTTGTCACAAACCAATTCCTTCTGTGTGGCTGGACTTTCCTTTCCCTGGACTGTGCCCTTCCCTGCAGCTGGCAGGGAGGAGATGGATCAAGACACAGTTGGTGAGATCCCGCTCTGCCAAGCAGAGGAGGGAAAAAGTCTCCCCCAATAATGAATCACCTCTTTTTTTTTTCCCAAAAAGTGACATTTTTCAACATTTTCGTGCAATTGTCATTTGTTCTTATGAACTCCACAGAGAAACTGCCCTTTCTTGCAAAAGCACTGGTGCTGCAAATAGAGGAATTCTTAGATTTTGTCTGGCTTCAGGGAGGAGTGGCATGCACATGTAAATGAGAACAAATCCAATGTACTCCATTATGAATCCAAACCTGCTGAGCTACTGTTCTAAAACATAACTTTTTTATTTTGATACAGAGATGATACAGTAATTACATTTCTATGTAATTACTTTCAACCATGCATCCTTCAATATTGAATTCTCTCATTTGGTGTTACCTTTTCCTTGCTTTTTCACCATGGCTTTGCAATACAAACTTCCTTTACCGTTCTATGTAGATAAAGATTTCTCACTGCACTTACTCTTTCTTATCAGTCTAATGCTCTTTTCTCTTGATCTTTTGCACTGCCTTCCTTAAAGAACTCCCCAGAAGGTTCTGACAGAAAATGGACATATTTAAATGTTCCCGAAGCAGATGGTGACACTGTGAGTTCTCCTGAATCCTCTGCTCTAGCTTACTTTTAAGGTTTCTCTCTCTTTTCTCCCTTTTTGTTGAAGGCTGTACCTGGCTGTCTTGCAAGGTTCCTGGGTGTCAGAATTTAGGTGGTTATATATGTTTTGGAGCAATTTTATTCAATGACTCAAAAGGAAATGCATTCTAGATTTTTCAAATGTTTTTGGTTCTGGCAGTGTGCATATTTTTCCAGTTTTCTTTAAAAAATATTCAGTTCTTTCCTAAACATAAACTTTTGGAAGAGGGAATCCTCATAGCAGTTATCTGCATTTTATGAAGGAAGAGGGATTGAGGGATGATATATTATGCTGTAGCAAAAAAAAAAAAAATTGTGGTGTTATTGATAAAATTTTTTTACTTTACAAAATATGCAGAAATGGGGTAGGGGTTGAATTTTGCTCCTTCTTTTAGAATTGTTAATTAGAGACAGGTGTCACTTTAAATAAATGTGGTTTTACACTATTTCCATTATGGGAAGTATCTCTGTAAGTTTTCCCAGGGACTCTGTCAGCAGTTGTCTTATGAGACTCACTAAAAATGAGGTGAACAGCTGAGCCAGAGAAGTGACTTTTAAATTTTTGTTGTTCTGCTTGGAGCTTATGTGAACTTCCAATTTATGTGGCCTTTCTGCTCTTCAGTCCATATAATAATTAAGAGGTGGTAATTTAAATTCAGTCATGTTTATAAATAAGTTTAAGTCTTGCATGGAAAAACATCCACCCAGACATTTAAACTAGTTTTAACTACAGTTCTTATTCCCTTCACATCAAATCGTGGCAATTCTGTTCTATGATATATATCTGTTTCCATAGCAAGTCCTAAAAAAATGTGACCATATTGCAAGGCTGTAGCTTTATGGAAAAATAAAAACAAAAATAGCAGATTTTGGGGAAGAGAAGAGTGTTTCAGGCTCTGAGCCCTTTTTCTGTTCCCCTCCAGACCAGCATCAACAGCATGGTGAGTGTTTACAGTGAGACTGGTGACTATGGCAACGTGAAGGTCAGCGGGGAAATCCTCCTCAATATCAGCTACATCTACAAAACAGGGGCCCTCAACGTCCTGGTGAGGAGCTGCAGGAACCTGGCCATTGCAGATGAGAGGAAGCAAAGGACAGACCCGTAAGCACTGAGAGTTTCCTTCAGCTCCGCTGGGGTGTCCCCTGCACATCCCACCCTGGCTCCAACCAGGGCTTGGGACTCAAGCCTGGGAATTCACAGGATCCCGCTGGTACAAGCAGCATTTTGGTGATGGCTTGGTTTGGGCTCCCTGTGGGAAGGGCATTTCATGTGTGCTTCTTAAGGCAACATGTACCTGTTATGGGGAAACAGTAAGAGTGCTTAAATTACCAACCTGTTTTATACTAAAAGGGAAAAAAGTATGAAGGAATAGGCAGGGAGCATCAAGTTTCTTTTACTTCCATCATCAAAACTGAAGTATATGAGAGGAGTGATGTTCTGGAGGCAAGGAAAATGGAAATAACTTTGTATTTTTGCCCATATACTCACTTTGCAAGTACCATGTTTTCACAGAATTCACAGAATCACTGGGTTGGAAGAGACCTTCAAGATCATTGAGTCCAATCCAGCCCCAACACCTCAGCTAAACCCTGGCACCCAGTGCCACATCCAGTCTGTTTTTAAACACATCCAGGGATGGTGACTCCATTGCCTCCAGAATTCCAGAATTGCATTCCAGAACTTTATCACTCTTTCTGTAAAAAACCTTTTCCTAACACCTGACCTATATTTCCCTTGGCACAACTTAAGACTGTGTCCTCTGGCTCTGTCAGTGCTGCCTGGAGAAAGAGACCAACCCCACCTGAGCACAGGCACCTTGCAGGGAGTTTAGAGAGTGATAAGGTCACCCCTGAGTCTCCTTTTCTCCAGGCTAAACAATCCCAGCTGCTTTCTGAGTTTCTCATCATAGTTTTCAGTATAATATGTAAACTCCCTCATGAGAAAGTAACAATTAGTATCTCTAATCATGATTGATCTGTGGCATATAAATTACAAGTTTTTAACTATCTTGTGGTTTAGTGTATATTTTGTCATATGTTGGTAATCATATATGACCAGTTGGTAATCATATATGGCAAAAGGGAAATTGTTAGGAAAGTTTGTTGCATTTCTGAGAATAAATAAATTAATTTAGCTCTGCCTTTTGTTATTCTGGTCTTATCTAACTTAACCTTTGGAGGTAAGGGCCATACTTCTCCACATTTTGCATATTCTCTGTGATGTGTTTACATTCTTCACACTGCAAAAATTAATTTCCTCATATGTGTTGCTGATGCAGGATTGCCAGGCCTGCGCTCAAACTGGTCATTTTACATTCCTGGCTAACCCTCTGCTCCTTGCTCTGCAGCTATGAGAAGCCTACCTTCTGTCAGGTCTGTGCTCAATTTTGTACTCCTGGCTAACTCTCTGCTCCTTGCTCTGCAGCTATGTCAAAGCCTATCTCCTGCCTGACAAGTCCCGCCAGAGTAAGCGCAAGACCAAAATTAAAAGTAACAGCACCAACCCGGAATTTAATGAGACACTGAAGGTGAGAAGAGTCTCTCTCTCTCAGGCTCTGATGAATGTTTCACTTGTGCTCACAGGTATTTTCTATATGTGTTCCAGTACAGGGATTAGAACTTGGAAGAAACGCCTCAAAAAGGAAGGTGTTTAAGGAAAAGCATCTACCAAACCTATGAGTTGCAATTTCTGGCTTTCAGCATTAAGAAACTTTTGTTTGGTTCTCTCCTTTATGGTTAAAAATTCCATTAATTCCCATAGATCTCTTTCAAAACTGTTGATGTTCCCATCTAGCCTGAGCTTAGAGTTGTTAAAAGCACCTTAAAGATTTTATATGCTTGATGCTGAAACAAAGCTGGATTAGAACTTCCTGTCTAACAGATTTAGAAGAGAAAATAACATTTTGTAGTAAGATCTGAATTCTTCTGGGAGGTATAACTTATTTCTAAAGCAGAACTAACTTTGATAAGAAAATGTTAGCATCTGCTTCACTATTTGTCTTTTTAAAACCTGTGATGAAGGTAATTTTCTATTGCAGTGGGCTTGATGTTCTTGAGGACACAGTGCCCACAGCTCTCTCCTTCCTTGCCCTTCACCCACCTCCACCAGAGAGGCTGAAACCTTCTGAGCTCCTCACCAGCTTCTCATTCACCTCCCTGGCTCTGTGGTGCAGGTGGGAATGCGGGGGTTGCTGCCCCTTCACTGCCTCCCTGGCATCTTGACCTCAAAATTCCTGATGATTCCCTTTCCTACCCACTGAAAGAGTTATCCAGCAGGCTACCATGGAACCAGAAACTCCTTTTAGTTTCTCCTGATTTTTTTTTTTAAATTTCAGTTACACTTTAAATAAGTTTCCTATAATAGAGGCAAATAGATGTTCCCTGGCTGGTGTTCTTGGCTTGGCCTGGCTACAAAACCATTTTGCAGGCACACACACTCTGGCCATGCTGCTTGCCAAGGGGAGACTTTTTATAGCCTCATCTTTAAATGGTATAGAGTAAAATTAAGGCTTGCCTGAACTGGGAAAAAATAGAGAATTAGATTTTATTTATCAAGTAATATAGCACTAAACATAATTGCAGGGTGAAGATAGGACATAGAAATTTCTTTGAAATACAGAATATAACAAAATGTGTGTAGGTAAGGAAGAGTTGTTCATCCCAACTGAAAATCCTGTTTAAAAAAAAGAAAATAAAAAGAATTAAATCTGTCTTGTATCTTTCCTCTTTGACTTTTACTCCATTGTTGCAGAATATGAGGTTTCTCACAGTGGAACAGTTGCCATCTAGGGTTAGGCACTGTAGATAGATCTGTACATAATTTGCCAACTGACCTGACTGATTCAGCTTTTGGGCAGTATTTGTCCATGTCCAAATATTGTTCCTGATGCAAAAATAAGACATTAGTTTATTCAGCTAACACTAGTAGAAGGGTGAATGTCACGGAAATAATGGGCTTTTGCTAAAAGTAGAGTGTGCAGAGCCAGAATTCCAGATGTTTATAATTTTCTGTGTATTTGCTAAACTACAATGCTAGTTTTTTAATAGCTTTGATATATTAATATCTAGATGTGAGTTTTTTAATAGCTTTGGTATATTAATAGCTAGACATGAGTTTTTTAATAGCTTTCAAACCCAACAATGGTTACTGATAGGCTCAGTGCATGCCGTGCAGATGCTGCTGGATGTGTTTTCAGAACAAGTTTTTGTAAGCTACAAAGAAAAAAGTGGAAATGAGTAGTTGCTTTCTGGAAAGCAGTGTTAACCAGACTCTGTTTAGGGATGAAAGAACCAGTGGGGCTTCTTCTTTTTATCAACCTAGATGTTGATCTGCTTCTTTTATATAAACCTGTAGGGAATTAACTTGTAGGATCATATTTTTAAGCATTGTAATTTACTTTATAGTCATAAATACTCAGTATATAATACCAAAACCAAAGCCACCATAGTGATAGTAACACAAATTATCTCTGGATGTATACAGCAAAGATTTCACATTAATATTTTGAACTTTCTGGCTAGATCAATCTTGCTTGCAAGGAAAACAAATCTCTCTTTCATGCTCCATTTGTTAACTGCTCTGGGCTTGGTGCAACTGAGCTAGAGCCATAAAAAATTTGTGGAAAATGTTATTTCTGCTTATTCTGAGAGTTTCTTTTTCTCTTTTTCTGTTGGTAGTATGTCATCAGTCACTCGCAGCTGGAAACCAGGACCCTGCAGGTTTCTGTCTGGCACTATGACAGATTTGGACGCAACAGCTTCCTTGGGGAAGTGGAAATTCCATTTGATTCCTGGAACTTTGAAAATCAGGGTGATGAGTGGTTTGTGCTCCAGCCCAAGGTAAGGGTTTCCAGGACTGGTGAAAGTGCTGTGAAGCAAATTTAACAAGAATTAGTTATTTTTTTCCTTTGGAACTTTTTTATAAAGCAGGACTTTATAAGTGTCTAATATGACAATAAAAAAAAGCAAATTAATTCTTAATTCAGTAAAAGCTTGCTGGTTTTAAAGTCTTCATGAAATTTTCACATATGATTGGCTACTAAAAACAATAACAAAAAAAACTTTTAAATAAAGCTTTTTTTTTAGGTAATAAAGCCCAATAAAGTAATAAAGTCCAATTTAAAAAATTACTCAGTAAATACATTAATCTTTTAAAATAGCATATAAAACAAATAACTTCCCTACCATTCCCCTTACCCAACTCTTAAGAGGTTATTAAAGAAACAAGCTTTCTTTTTTTCAGTTCAAAGTGCTTTACACCTTTCAGATGTGACAAAACAACTTCTCAATATCTCTAACTCACCTTAAACAGAGAAGCACAAGAAGAGGCTGCTCAGCCAGCAGATTGAGAGGTCTGTGAAACAGAGCAAGCCCTGTACTCAGGGGAGGGCAGGTGACTCCTGTGCCCAGGGCTGCCCTGCTTTGGCAATGGTGTTCATTTTTTTGTTTTTGGAAGAGATTCAAAGAGCTGCTGTAAACCAGAGGATTAAGGGCTTCTCTCTTGCTTGCTCCTGCAGCAGCCGTAATCCCCAGGAATTCCAGGGGTTTAGAGTGACATTTAACAAAGAGTATCTTTCTAATTTCAAAAAAAATATAAGGTGTGCAGCTAATATTGTCACAGTTGACCACATGATTTGGGTTTTCTATGTTCATTACACTTAAGGAAATCATATTATCTTTTGGGTTTCAGGAGACAGTGTTTAATTTTTGGCATTCTATCAGGTAGGAGATGAATCTGCTCTGTAATTAATTTCTAGGTAATTTCTTTTAATCTTAATGGAAAAATAACCAAAATAGTCATGAAGCTCTCCTGCTGAGCAAAATGAATAATGAGGCACTAAGCATTTCAGCCAGTCCAGCTGGAAGGTGGTATCTGATTATTTCCAATACCAGTAAAAGGATTTTTAAATTACTTCTTTTACTGTCAAAGAAAGCAAACACAGAATTGGTCTTGTCTGCCTCCTAAGTTGCTACCAACATTGTTTCTAAACTTGGAACACTGCTAAAGTTTTTGATCAGCAAGGATGATATTTAAAAAAAAAAATCAATTATTACTACTAAAAGAAGCACTGGCTAATATCCATGCAAACAATACACACTGTTCTCCTATATGGACCCCTGATAGAGACAGGAATGGAGGAATGGCAATCAAATATTCTCTGGGATTCATTACAGTGCTTTGTTTGTTTTATCATGAATCATTTAGCTGCTTCAGTGAAAAGGCTGGAGACTTGAAGACGTGTTTCTTCTTCTATGAGCATTGAGAGATCTGTTTTCCAGAGGAGTGTGATTAAGTCAGAAAAAATAGAGAAATAGTTCTGCAGCTAAAGAGAGAACAGACTATAGAGTCATGTGGATTTGGAGGAGAGGCTGACAAATTTTTTTTCTGGCATTAGGACTTACACAGTTGCTTGTCCACAAGCAGAACTAAATAAAAAAAACCTTTGATGCCTTTATGGGAAACTTGAGCCTAAAGTCGCTTAGTTTAGGCCAAAAGTGAACTGCCTGACTGGCAAAATGTAGATGTGTAAATTATTCCACAGCCATTTACTGCAGGTTTTCTTTAGTGCTTTGTTGTAGCAGCTGGCATTGGGCAGTGGGGTCAGACAAGACTGTTTTTCTCAGTGTGTAGAGCAACACAGCAGTGCCTGTGCTGCTGTAAAAATGCTTCAAAGTCACAAAAGGGCCCTGTTGCTGTGGCTAAAATCGCTTTGTTCTCTGTCCCATCCTGAGCCCAGTGAGTGGTCAGTGCCTCAGCCTGGAGTCTGTGAGGTGAAGGCAATGCTGACCCTCTGTGCACACCTTATGAATTCCTGGTGGGGATTTTCACTGGTTTTCTCTGGACAATAGAATTTTGACCTTTGTGGGGTGTCAGGAAACAAGCTGAATACATCTCATAGAAGGTCAGACATTCACAGGTCAGACATTCCTCCACATTCACAGGTCAGACATTCCTCCATAAACAACTCCTTAAAGGCTTCTGTGGTACCTTTCCCTTTATCCATGTCCTTCATCCCTCTGAAGAAATCAGGAAGATTTGTTCATTTTACCCAAACCTAAGCACTGAAGCATGTACAGAAATTACATCACAGAAGCACAGAATGGTTTGGGTTTGAAGGAGTCTCAAAGATCACCCTGTTCCCATCCCCTGCCATGGGCAGGGACAGCTCTCACTGCACCAGGCTGCTGAGAGTGGTCCCAGCTCCACCAGGGAAGTCAGAGCTCTCTGTGTTGCATCCAGAGTTCTCAAAACGTAGTTTCCAACTTCTGGCAAAGTGAATGGAAATTCAGTACCCTGCCAGTGATATTATTTTGAAGCTCTCCTGAAAGATGGACTGAAGGGCACTAATTGCATTCTTCTGGGTAAGATTTAAACATTTATAAAAAAAGATGTAGAAATGCAGAAATAAAAGCTGTGTAGAAAACAAAGAGGACACTGGGAATACCAGTTTTTAAGAAGTTTTTGTGTTTCAAAGCTGTACTCTGCTCTCCCTCCCCTTTGTTCCCTACACATCCTGTCAAAGACTGACTCAGGAGGGACTTCTCTAAAATCCATGAAACTAATTAGATTTTAAACCCTGAGTGGTGCAAATAAAGACTGACTATCAGATTAAATCAGTTATAGTTTATATACTCAGAAATAAGTTTGAGGGGTTTTTTTGCTGCTGTTTTTTTTTCACTTACTCATGCTAAATAACTCATCTGTGTGTTCACTGAACAGTGTCTAATGCCACATGGATTTATTTTTCTGAGAGCTTGCATTCCCTAGCTCAGAAAGTTTCTAAAATGTGATTGCCTCCAATTTGAATGTCTTATTTTCTGAAAGTGGGCTGATACATCTTGATGTGTTTAAAAAGTGTTTAAAACACTCTATAGATTTATTGCTATATTTCAACAGAATTATAATCAAAAGAAAAAGTTGAATGATTAACCTTGGCTGGATTTCTGGTTGGTTTGGTTTTTTCTTCTCCAGGTGGAGGCTGTGACAGATTTTGGGCTTCAATACAAAGGAGAACTGACAGTGGTTTTGCGTTATATTCCCCCAGACAGAAACCTAATGCTTCCTCTGGGGCAGTTTCAAGGTAAAACAAACATTAATAATGAGGGTTTTAAAAGTCATGTGATGATGATGTATCAAAAATCTTCACATAGGGTGAAGTAATGGTACTGGTGAAGATTGAAATCATACTTTAATATGCTCATTTATAGAATCACAGAATGTTAAGGGTTGGAATGGACCTGAAAAACCATCTAGTCCCAAGTCCCCTGCCATGAGCAGGGACCTTCCACTAGACCAGGTTGCTCAAGGCCTTATCCAACCTGGCTTCAATAGTTATATATGGAAATTCTGAACCATGTGTGTGTTTCTTTTGCTTCATCCTTTTCTCTTACACTGAGCTTAAGAAGAGAGAATGGAAGAGGAATATGCAGTCAGTGGTTGATGCATTGCTCTGACTTAATTAAAAAAAAAAATCCAGACATTAGGTAACATGATCAAGGGCAGCCACAGAGAAATAAATTGTCTGCATTGTAGTCTGAGAGTTCTTTTTTCAGCTAGTTATATACAATGCTTAAGTAAGAGACCTCACTTAGTTCTTCATGCTTAATTCACCTGAATCTGCCTCCTCATTTTCACCCTTTTTTCTTACTGCTTTTCCTCTGCTCAGTCGTACTGTATCACTGCTGCAATTTAATCCTATAAAATCTTATTTGAGTTCTTCAGGGTGACCCATTATTTTCATCAGCAATGAACAAGGGAGGAGAGTTACTCTCTCTTTGCATTGTGTTAGCATGAGGAACAGCAATCCTTTGAAGTGAGAGCAATCACTGGGTAGCACCTGAGTGCACATGGATGTACCAGATGCAGGAATATCACTGTCTCAGTGACAGTATTGCTTGTTAGCATTTGCATTTGATGGATTAGATTCCTTTCTTTTCCTTTCTTCTTTTTTTTTTATTTTTTTGACAGATGATATTCCCTCCCTCTACTTGTAGTAAGGTTTACTCAAGGTTTGCTCCCTTAGAAGCTCATTGTTATCAGCTCAGTCCAGATACAGCCTGCAGTTTTTTAAATTAGTACATTTTAACATCACTCCTGATGATTACTTTAAAAAATGTAGCCAAGACAATTCACACTTTTAAATCAGTCCTACAATATATACTATATATAATACAATATTATATTATATTAATTATATTATATTATATTATATTATATTATATTATATTATATTATATTATATTATATTATATTATATTATATTAATTATATTATATTTATTATATTATATTTATTATATCTATTAGAATGGAGTCAGGGCCTCAGCCTGCAGTCTGTGAGTATATTATATATACTAAAATATAATTTCTGATTGTAATTTTGCAACTTTGTTCCATGCTTAGGAAAGAGAGGCTTCAAAAAAGGAAAGAAAGGAGATTCTCATCTGCCATCTGGAGGCATATTAGAAGTCCTCATCAAAGAAGCAAAGAATTTAACAGCAGTGAAATCAGGAGGCACATCTGACACTTTTGTTAAAGGGTTTGTGGGGTTTTTTCCTCTCCTTTTTTTAATGACTGCACAGGATCTAATTTAAGATTTGTATCACATGCCTGTAAACATGTGGGTACACAAAAAATTTATATAGTATGACAACATATGTGAGGTTTTTAGATATTCAGCATTTTGTGTTGGACACTCAAAATCCAAACTACATAGAATGCTTGTGTTTGAAAACAATTAACTAAATCCTGCATGTCTCATTATAATGGATTTCTCATAAATGTAGGATATGCATTATAAATGTTACATTTAGGAAGTAATAGATATCATAAAACATTTTTCTTTGCCATTTTTTGCTCTGAATGATAGTTTTCAGGTTTGCTGGTTTCTAGATATGTTCCAATTCATATTAATGGGTTGAGTGTTGTTACTAAACAGAGCCCACAGGAAACATCCTGTCTTTAATTCCCTGGAGGAGCTTAGAATTTATCTTGATCTTCTGCTGTGCTTGAAACTATCACTCAGTGCATACATTTCAAGTAGAAAAAATAATTAAATAATTTTAATTCCTTTTTGGACAATCTCTTGTTGCACTTTGAGATGGACACTGGACACGATGACTCCAGAGAGGTCCCTTCTAGCCAATGTTTTTATGACTCTGTCTATATTTAGCCTCACTGAAATAAAAAGTTTGTAGTCGAGTCTTGAGGCAAGGAGACTGAATTCCAATTTCTGCTTGTGATAACTGACACTGTAGGTATGAGAACAAAGGAGCACAAATGCAAAATAAGCACTTGAAGTAGATGCTTAACATAATACCAGTGGGGAGATGGGGTCCTGATCCCATTTGAGCCTCTCTATGACTGTTATGTATTAAGAATACAATGTGAAAATCCACTTCCATATTAATTTTCCTTTATCTCCCAGGTACCTGCTCCCAGATGACAGCAAAGCTACAAAACACAAAACTCCCATAGTAAAAAGGAGTGTGAACCCCCAGTGGAACCACACTTTTGCCTTCAGTGGTTTGAATTCAGGGGACAT
Organism: Melospiza melodia melodia; assembly: GCF_035770615.1. Lineage (NCBI taxonomy): Eukaryota > Metazoa > Chordata > Aves > Passeriformes > Passerellidae > Melospiza > Melospiza melodia. Next base: position 9,401,327 of record NC_086195.1, on the reverse strand, counting down.
AAGGAATGTCTGCCTGGAGCTGACTGTGTGGGACAAGGAGTCTCTTTCCAGTAATATTTTTTTGGGAGGTGTCCGTTTGAGCACTGGAAATGGTAAGGTCCCATCTGACTCAGGTTGCTTTTCTTGTTCTGCTCTCCTCTTTCCTGGTTCATGTGTATGAAGGACAGAAATGTCACTGAGTGTTTTGAAAACCCACAGGAAGTTGTGCAATTTGAAAATGGAGAAAAGGCAACACGTGGATAATCTGTAGATGATTTAGATCTTTCCTCCACTGAATGAGACACAAAAATCATGTGTCCATTTGTATTTCTGCACAGTCTAAAAGAACTGTGAATACTTTGGGAAGCATTCCTTAGCATCCCAGTGAGAAGGAGCCAAATACTTCTGTGCAGCCCTTCTGCTGGCCATGGTGTGAGCTGGAAGAGGCATGAATCCATTACCCCTGTGCTGGGAAAAATTGTTAGTGGTGCAGTGTGGGGAGGTTTCTGAGCCTCTGCCCATGTGCCTGAAGGTGTTCAATGACAAACTGGGGCTCTCCAGGAGCTGTGTGTTTTCAGTACAACTCCCTGTGCAGGAGGAAGTGTAAAATGCTTGTCATTTCTCTTGCACACTGTTGTAAATGAGGAGTGATGTTATCCAACTGCTCCTAAAATGGCAAATTCCCATGTTTTTACAATTGCCAGGTGTGAGCAATGGCAAGGAGGTTGACTGGATGGACTCCCAAGGGGAAGAGCAGCACCTCTGGCAGAAGATGATTGACAGCCCAGGAGCTGCAGTGGAGGGGGTGCTGATGCTGAGATCCAGCATGGGGAAACGCAGACTCTGAAGGACTTTGACTGCTGGGGAAAGCCACAGCTACTCCTGGCTGCAGGGGTGTCCAGGCTCCTGTCACTTGGCCCATGTGAACCTGAGAAGGGTTGCACCCTTTGCCTTGGACATTAAGGCTCTGAGTGAAACTTTAATGCATTCTGCACTTTCATGCACACATTCCTTACCCAGGCTTCTTGTGTGAATTGTTTCTCCTGAAGCCAGTGAGAGCAGGACCTTGCACAGAGATCAGACTGGCTTTGTCTGTCCCCTCTGGTGGCTGTGTGCAGCTGATGAGCATCCTGCCTGAGGGCTGCTCAGACTGAGCAAACTCTCTTGCTGGTCATTTAGTGAGTGATGCCAGGTTTATGAATCTCCTTCTGGCTCAGGGATGGCCCCAAAGGCAGCAGTGGCACAGAACAAGCAGATTCAGAGTGAGTCTGTGCTTTGGTGTTTGTAAATTAAGAAGCCATAATGTTATGAAGGACAGCAAACAGTGTTTGTTCATGGTGTTTGCTTGTTGGGCTGTGCAGTGGTGCAGCACGACAGGCTTGGGACCAAAACCCAGCCAAGCAGGGCCAATTTAGTGTTGCACTGCCCTAGAAACAGGCAGCAGTGAGCTGGGGGGCAGTGCTGGTGTCCTGGCATCCTCTGGGTATTTTAATGCACTTGTATAAAAGGCAGACTTGGTTCAAAGAGCCTTTAATGAAAATAAATCATAACAAATCTTCAGTTTCCAGAATTGCATGATGCTGCTGGTTTTCATTCAGTTGACAGCTCTAGCCAGAACCTTCTGATGTCATTGAACAGAGGGAATATATCCACATGCCAGTCCCCATCTGATGTGTTACTGAGATGAGACACATGCCAGGTTTGGATGGAGTTAGCTAAAACTTGATTCAACAGATTGTATAGAACAGAATGGGATTAAAGCACATGCCAAAATGATTTGCATAACTGTAAAATCTCCTCTGAATGGACTGGGGTCTCATTCAGGCCCATGCACATTATTTGTATTCCAAGTAGGGTATTTTTCCTCCTGAACATCCCCCAGTGGATTTAATGATGAGTGGTCTTGGCCAATACAATCATTAATTTGTTAACTGTGACAATTGTTCAACAGTAATTTTGTGGTCCTCAAGGTGTAAGACAAAGGAAGATCAGGAAACTGAATGAACAGCATTTCTTCTGAACTTTCCACAATTAGAACACAGCTTTCTATTTGCACTAGTAAATTCACCTATAGCTATTCCTACATTTTTTCCCACCAAAGTTTATTGCAAGAAATCTTGATTGAACAACAGAATATATTCTGATAGCTAAGCAACTACAGCTGGAGATGTTGACATCTGTAGTTGTCCTAGTGTGCAATTAAGTACATGTATTTAGAGACTCACTCAAAACCTTAAAATGTAACATTAATTCTTCTCGTTTTAAGATGTTTTATGCTGTTTCTTGTTGGAGTGCCTGGAAACTGCAGGAAAGTTTACAGTCAGTCTTTTAAAATCATAATATTATTGGATTTTAAAACAGTATTTATTTGTGTTGAAAACAGTAGTTTTAATAAAATTATTTGCTTCTTTATGCATAAGTTATTTCAAAATTCTGATGTGACTTTTAAAAGTCACTGGAGATATTGCTTGCCCAGTTGGAGACTCACCATTTTCAGAAATTACCAAGTCATCTTTGAAACTGAAAATTCTCTTACAGAATCTCGGATTGGGAAACAAACATCAGTGGTTACTCAAGAAAACTGACTTCATTTTTCTTCTTTATCTTTTCTTTATTTTTGTCTGAAGTTCAGCTGAAATTGGGCAGTGAGGGAAGTCTAGTTTGGTTTTAGCTGACTTTTAATTTTTCCAGCCTAAATGATTCTGTCATTCTACAAATCTGTGCTGCAGGTGCTGTGAGCTGATAAATTAGAGCACAAATATCAAGCACACAACATTTTATGACCTTTTTCTTATCACCATAGTCTGTCCTTAATATTAGATTATTTTTTATCAGTATCTTCCAAAGTGACCCAACTTAACTTTTGACACCTTAACTACCTCTCTCTTCAACAGAATTGTTTTGAGTTCTCTTGGTTGTTTGTACTACAAACCTGAATTTATTTTGAGAATAATAATATTACATTGACATGTAGTCATAAACTTGGGGGTTTTTTTTCTTCTGCTAGAAGTTGTTTCAAACAGATAAACTTGTTGAATGAAAAGAAAATTGTTCCTTGAGGTAAAATTCCAGCTCAAGTTGTGGAGGAACACTGGTCTGTTGAATGGTTTGCCTTGATTAATTTTGATGTGAAAATGGCAAAAATAATAACAAGAAAATTCCTCCAAGTTGGACCTTGGAATGGGCATTTTTTCACTTGTTAAACTGAAAAAAACCTTAATTTTAAATTTAATTTACTTTTGCATGGAACACAGGCTTTTGTCTAATTTCTGAATGATACTTCCTAATCTCCTAAGCATGAATGTTTTGGCTAAATCACATTTTGCTTTGAACCAAAAAAAAATTGTATTTCACTGCTTCAACTTCTGCCCATTTTGGTCATAAGGCAGGGTTTGTGGTGAATGGCTGCATCTGGGAAGTGTCACCCAGCTCACACACGGGCTTTAAGCTCTGTTTTTCCTTCAAAGAGCCAAAATGTCACTCTGAGCCCACAGCTGAAGGCACAGGCTGGGCTCTGAGCAGGCTCAGCCTATGGAGGGAGCAGTTTCACCTGGGAAGGGATTCCAGCCAAGGTGGTGGTGATTGCCATTGGGGGGTGTGGGGTAGGAGAGCGGAATGACCTCCTGGGTTAGCAGGGACAGTTCTGCAGCATGGTGTCGCTACAAAAGCTGTCACACTCACCAGAGCCTCGGAGAGATGATGAGCATCAGATAAACACCAGAGCAATTTGGAAAGTTTTGCTGTTCTCTGATGTTATCAGCCCATTTGTAGGAATCATCTGATTTATGGAAAATGTCACATTTAATTATGTCTCTCATCTCTTTGTTCTCTTCTTCTGTAAAGATGGTTTATGGTTTGGAAAAAGCACAAGATGATTAACTGCAGATGTGATTTCTTGTTTCCCGGATATTTGAATTAATTGCCCATAATTGTGCGTCATCATGCACTGTGTGTTACCAGGCTGAACAAAAAAGACAGAAAGCCAGAAATTAGACCAAAGCCCTCCTTTTCTATCTGTATTTGTAATATTGAAGGTGCATTAATGGTTTATTCAAAGCTAATTTTTGGGAGGAAATGGCCACAATTTTAACACTGATTCATAAACTCGTGCCCTGAGTAAACAGATACAGCAGAGCTGATGTTTCTGAAGTCTTTTTCTACACAGACCTGAACAACTGAAGCTGCATCAGTGGAGAAGAAATCTGATCTATAGTGGGTGCAGAAACTGTGTTACAAAACACATTTTACTCTGCTACATATTTTTCTAGCAAGGTTTGTCATTAAACTTTGAGGGTTCAACCCACTAAGAAGAATAGAAGTGCAACTTTAGCTGTAAAAGGTCAATTTGGGCCAGTAAACATCTACAGACAGTGCCAATAACTATCAAAAAGAGCTGATGCTGAGGGCTTTCCAAGCTCTGCCAGCAGATTTTGGTATCCAGCCCTGCTCTCTGGTAATTTTCTCTATCAGCTGAATGGGGACTTCAGGCTTCTAAACCTACTTGCTTGTTGAGATTTCAAAACCAGATGAAATAGGTTTGAAATGTCCTTCCTATCTCCTCTACCTCCACCATGTTACACTTGAGTGAGATGAAAGGAAAGCTGCAACGCCCAGGGGCTGCTGTTGCCACCTTCCTGTGCTAATCCAAATGCCACTGCCCTCCTTGGATGCCTTTCAGATGCCACATTTCCATCCTTCTTTTCGAGCTGTAATGGTTTAAGAGAGAAAGCATTGGGATGGTGAGCATGTTTTGATCATGATTGATTAGACTGGAAGCTTTTTCCTCTGTGCCTCTTTCAATGCAGATTATGCTGAGGCAGCACAAATGAAGCATTTTTATATATTTATTTTTGATTTTTCTTTTCCTGACTGGTTAAGTCGAGCTAAAAGCAATTATTCTAAGCTGTATTCTGCAAAATATCAACTCAACTACAACAGGAGAGCAGCTTTTAAGCATCCACTGGTCCTAATTGATAAGGAGAAGTAACAGCAGGGTTGCAGTTTTGTCTGGTGTAATTTTGACTTCTTGATGGCTCTGCACATTGCCCAGCTTCAGGAATGTAAAGTTTGCAGTTTGTTTTGTAGCATCCATGAAGAGAAAATCTGCTTGGATTTGTTTTGTAGCATCCACGAAGAGAAAAGCTGCTTGGGTTTCTTACACCTTTGGAGAAGAGATCAGAGCCCTGTTTCCACAGCTGTCTGGTTTGTGGGCTCACAAGGTAATAAGAGTTGTACCTGAATCTTTGCAAGGGTTTCTCTTCCCTTCACCCCTCCCTCCAGTTCAGCAGCCCTGACCAGAAGGTTCTCCCTGGAATCTGATCCCCAATATCTGGGAGGAGGCAGCATGCACAAGTGATGGGAGAACCCCACTTATTTTCTTCTATATGAGGTTAAGACTGAAATTTTCCTTTGCTAACACACAGTACTGATTTTCAGCACTTTGCCACCATGACATAAGTATCTTCTGAGACCTGACCCATGCACTTTATAAACTTTTTTTTCCCAAATAATTAGTTATTATTTTTTTGCTATGCCCATAAATGCTAACATTTGAGAACCCCAGAGAAATGATGGTGAGTTCCAGAACAGGATGCAGACTATTATTTGCAGTGATGCCCTTTAGCACTGCTCAGCAGGAGATGCTCAGAAGCATGCCAACAGAACCTTACCACTGTGCCCATGAATCTCCTCCCTGATGATTTCATGTTTTCAAATGCTGTTTAATAAGTGATATTACAGTGTTAATTATACTGTGTATATTAACACTGGAAACTGAATTTCAGCTTGCATTTTAGGTGACTTTTTAGGTTGTTTTTGAAACTCACCCTGGCTGCATCTTGACCTTTTATTTAGATTATTTATTTCAACAATCCTACTTTGTGGCAATAACATTTACATGGCTGTGTGCTACTGCTCCTGACAGCTCTCTGTATATTTTTGAGAATAGTTCTTATTGTTGAGGTTTGCCTAAAGCCAAGCATAGTCATTTGTTGCAGCAATTAGAGAATGCCACATATCCCTCGTGCTGCCTTTGTTCTGCTAAAAATCTGTTGCTAGCAATTTGTTCAATTATTCTGGTGGACATGAACAGTGGAAGCAGTAAATGGCATTGCAGTATGTTAAGCTTTGCCCAAATTGAGACAAAGCAATGTTTTCTGCTGAGAACATTTTTGTACTGTGCATTGTACATTGTTTTGTGGACAAAGATGGCTGGTAAGACATTTGCATCTGTTGTCAAGATTTCTGTTATGTCTTCGAAATTAAAATACTGAAATGCTGCTGTGTCTTTGTCTCTCCTAAAATGAATTACAGGAAAATATATCTCCCAGGAGTATCCCATCTTATCTCACTGAGGTAATGACAACATTTATATGCGATGACCAATGCAAGGGCCTTGCATGTTTTCGGAGGTGAGACTCCATTGATCGACTCTGTCTCTCCGTTTGTTGTCTTAAAAGCACTTAAAGTGTAGAAATTAAGCTGGTTTTGATTTCATAAGCATTAAATCTGATTTCTTTTAAATATGCAATTTTAAGGAAAAGGGAAATACAGCATTCTCTTCCTCCTTGCTATAAAATTATTTTAAATGTATATTAACTCCCCCTGTTCATCAGGTCCTCCACTCCATCTCTGAATCTCCTACCTCTTCCCTAGTTCAAGGTCCTGCCCGCCTGAACATCCAGGTATGTTCAAAATGCATATTTTCTCTAATTTCTAGTCCTGATTTATTTTTTAATTATTATGATAAGAAAAACCAACAAGCATTCGACCCCTTAATTTACACTTTCAGCAGAGTTGTGTTCCCTTCAACTTACCTCAGGGCTGAGGGCTCTCTTACATCTTCTTGTGGTTCCCCTGGGCTTTTGTGGCTTGCTGTGCCTTCCCAGTGAGCAAGGAGGCAAACCCTGTGCTCAGGGCTTGTGCTGCCTCTGGCTCAGCTCCTGTGCCCAGGTTGAGGGCAGACCAGCTCAGCAGGGCTCAGTGGGCTCTTGGGGTGAGCTCAGGGTCTTCTGCCCTCACACCACTCTTGTCCAGCTCGTCCCTGGGCTGGTTCTGGCCTTTATGGGCAGGTCAGACACCCAAAAACTGGAAGGCAGCTGAAGGCAGGGGAAGAGCCCTGCTGCCATTTCTCTGCTCTCTGTACCTTTACTCAGAACTGTACTCAAGGACTTGCCTGAGGATCCTGAAGGCACCTCTGTTCCTCCTGTACAACTGAACTGTAGTTCCTCCTCCCCTTCTCTTGGAGGTGATAGCTGACTAATTCTCCTTGTAAATTTGAAGTATGGGCCATGCTAATTATTGAAATTCAGGTTTTGGTTACTTTCTGGCTGTGCGGGTGGCAATGGGAGGCATGTTGGTTACTAGATGTGCACTAGCACATTCTGCACGTGTGCACTAGCACATTCTGCACGGACACTGGCATTCCCATTTGTTCCCTCTGTGTTTCACAGAGCATGCAGCAGCTGGGTCACTGCTTGAAGAGGCCAGAGAAAAACCACATGGGCTCTCCTCAGCTGCCTATGTCCTCACTGGCTCCTCTGGACCAGGCAGCCTTGCTGCTCTCTGCCTTCCAGCCCCTGCAGGTGGTTTCCCACTCCTCCTTTCACCAAGCTGCCATAAAAATATCCTCCAGCCACAAATGGGCAGAGAGAAATGGGCAGCAGCTGCATGGCCAAGAGGAGCTGCACCACCTACTGAAGGTGTGAAGCGCTTTTTGCTTCCTGTGGATGTACAGCAGGAGCAGAGATTGTGGTGAGTGGCTGGAAGAGATCAAGCACTGAGATTGCACAGCCTGAGCTCTATTATTCCCCCACCTCAACTTAAAAAGTGGGTTGTGATCATTAGAGTATTTAAATACCCTCCAGGTTACTCTTCAGGCTCTGCATTTTCATTAACTATGTGATGCAGTCTGACTCATGCTCTTATGTAAGCACTGAGCTGTAATGAAGTCCCATGTTGTGGTTGTTTAGTGCAGAGCTGTGAAGGATCATTGGTGTTTTCATTAAAACACAACACTTTCTGTCCCAGAAGGCTTTGAACTTCAAGAATAGGGATGTGCAACTTCAAATTTGTCTCTCTTCTGCAGCTGTAGAGGAGGTGTGTGACAGCAGGGGTTGTTCTCATCTAATTAGGTGGATTATTAGGTAGAATCTGGGGAAAATCAGGCCATTTACAAAATTGCTTTTTTGCTGAGAAACTGCTGCCTCCCACAATTTATCTCAATAGTTTTGTTTGTAAAAGATGCTGCCTGTCAGGAACAGTAATTCTTTTCTCATCTGAAATAATTGAAGTCTTCTGGTTCACACTCAGAACGTCCAGATTGATGTAGGAACCTCCAGCCCATGACTGTATCTACGCACTGGGATGTGTCACATCTCCTGCAATGAACAGCCTGGAGGTGGGATGGAAAGGGTAAGGCTTATGGCAGGTCTAATATTCCTGTTTTCAATCAGATTTGCATTTTGACAGCAGTAGTAGGATTAGAGCTATAGCAAGAAGAGTTGGGAGTATGAAATAGACTCCAGACATTGTAACTTTGAGGGAGGAGAATTTTTTGTGAAACTTTAAAAAAAAAAAAGTGCACTGGTGTAGATACTGAACCTTGCTTATGTAGTGTTATTTTTCTGGGACCAGAAGTGTACAGGATGAGTGACTGGAATATATTTGCATATATAAACACTGGGCTAAAGCCAGAACTACTAAATCCCTGGTTCAAACACTCCCAAGAGACCATTCTACCAAATCCTTGTATACCATACATGCAGGCTGATTTGACTCCAAAACAGAGATGGCACATTACTTTTCACTGTTGTCCACAAAAACGTCCAACAGAAAATGCCAGAATCCTTGTATTACTAATCAAGAACAGCTTTTCTTAATCACAGGATTTTAAGAGATGTTCTGTGCAGAATATAACTAGTAATCCAATCACTCATGCACTCTCCTCCACTTAATTCAATTTCCTGTAACAGCCCAGTGATTGCAATCACTTCCCTGATTGTAGCAATTGTACAGCCCTGCTCCTGTTCATGCAGTCAGGAAAGCAGACTGGATGCACTGACTGTGTACCTAAATCAACATGGAGCAGCAGCAGATTAGAATTGCAGCAATACAGGAGAAAAATCAGACCCATCCAAGATTTTTATTTTTGTAATAGATTCTGAATCATTGGAAATCAGTTGCTCTCCTTTTTCAGTGAGAAAGTGAGGGGAAAAAAAACCTAAACCGTCCACTTGTGATTCATGCTCTAAGCACGTGAATGCCAAAGAGCCTGAGTCAGAACTGGGGCCGCAGCAGCCTGTGTATGGATGTGTCCTTGGGCTGCCTCTGCTCCACAGGCACAGAACCACACAATGGTTTGGGTTGAGATCACCTTATTCCAATGTCCCTGCTGTGGGCAGGGAATCTTCCACGCTCCAGACAGCCCCATCCAACCTGGCGCTCCAAACCTTGATTCCTGGCCCTCATCACCCTCAGAATTTCTTCCTACAATCTAAACCTGTCCTCCTTTAGCTTAGGGCCTTTTCTATTACCGCATGCCCTTCTGAAAATTCCTCTCCAGCCCTCTTGCAGCCCCTTCAGGCTGCTCTAAGGTCTCCCTGGAGCCTTCTCCTCCCCAGGCTGACCAGCCCCAGTGCTCTCAGCCTGTCTCCATAGCAGAGGGGCTCCAGCCCTTGGGCCACCTCAGAGGCTCCTCTCTGGTCTCCTCTCACAGATCCACGTCCTTGGTGTGCCCAGCCCTGATTCCCTTGACCACTGACAGAGGGAAGGCAGCTTGGGGTGCAGCTGTGTCCACCACCCCACAGGCTCTCACCCTCCTTGCTCCTTTACAGTGGGTTCAACATTTGTTTTGTTTGTTTGGTCAGGCCTGGAAGAGAAATGGCATTTCTGTGATTTCTGTCACCAGTCCTGACCTTGTCCGTTGTTCCTAACAGCAACACTTGGAAAGCCCAGAGCTTCCTTGCCCCTCAGTTGCTCATCCTGGCAAACCTGGCACCACCACCTGCAGAGTTCAGGGTGCATCCTGATCTCCTTGGCCTTTGGCACCAGCACTGCAGGGCCAAGCCGTGCTTTCACAGCTGCTCTTGGGTGTTCAGCAACACTCTGCTAACACTGGGAAGCAGATCATCCTGCCATGGCATACCCCACACAGCTCCTCCTTGATGCTGTCATGCTTCAGCCCACAAATTAGCTTTTGCTAGCTGGTGTCAAGGCTGACTTACCTCTCTTCACATCCACTTCCTCATTAGTTCACTTGCAGGACCAATCTTTTTTAAAAGAAGAGTTTTGTCTTTTCTCTTCTTTTTCCTTTCCTTTTCCCTTTCCTTTCCTTTTCCCTTTCCTTTCCTTTTCCCTTTCCTTTCCTTTCCTTTCCTTTCCTTTCCTTTCCTTTCCTTTCCTTTCCTTTCCTTTCCTTTCCTTTCCTTTCCTTTCCTTTCCTTTCCTTTCCTTTCCTTTCCTTTCCTTTCCTTTCCTTTCCCTTTCCCTTTCCCTTTCCCTTTCCCTTCCCTTCCCTTTCCCTTTCTTCTTTTCTTTCCCTTTTTTTTTTTTGTCATTTCAGAGGATGCAAGAGACCAAATTCTGGTAAGGATTGCTGTAAAGATGCTGCTAAAACTGTTCTTCTGCTGCTGACACCACTGTAAAATTTAAAACTCTACCTTATGGTCAAAGTCAAACAAGCATTTGGCTGGAAAAAGAGACTGTGCTCTTGAGGGGCAGGAGTGAACAGCACAGATGCTGGGTGCTAGCTCAGACAGTCAGATTGTGTATCATACCCTGTGAACAGGCATCCAAACTGTAATTCCCACTTTTCACTCCTCTGACCCTTGTACTCTTCATGCATGATGTGTATTCTTTGCTGTGGATTATTGAGACTCTGGGCTGTAATAAAACAAAAGAAATTTTTTCCCTGTTCTGATTGCCTCCTGATATTTTTTTTTTATTAAACGGGGAACTTTTTTTGTTAATTTCAAAGTGATGACTTGCAAACAAGTATTTTCACAGCTCTGGAAGTGACAAATCCTTGATAATGTTTCCCTGGAGTAATGTTTCCCTGCCATCCAAGGTGCAGGGGGGAGAAAAAAGTCTGCTACTCCAAGACTGCTGGACATTAAAAGCCACAAGCAGAAGTGCAGCAGGTAAGAACGTATGTTCCCATTAAGAATTGCAGTACATGGGCCTTAGTAATTACTGTCCATCCTCTACACTGATCACTGCTCCTTCATCATATTCCCTGTGGCAATGACTTCCATGCTCCTGCTATCACCAATTTTGTCCCTGCTGCTGCTGAAAATCAATGCTTGTGTTCCCTCTGGCTCATGCTTTTTGTCTGTGATTGACACTTTTTTTTAGTGGAACTAAAAGGCACCAGTGGGTTCCTTATACACTTTCAATGTGAGGCTAATGTCTTTTATAATGGTTTGCAGAAAGATATTTTGAACCAAATTCTGTATCAATCGACCAACTTTAACCCCCAAGTGGAATTTTAGACAACTATCTGTTTGCAAAACAATATTTTATTAATAAAAAGTATTATAAACAGTAAGAAAGAAACCCCAATTTTATACTGAATGAAAAATCCAAAATAAACTCTCAGAAACGTGCCTCAGTTCTTTACTCTCTGTACAAGAAGTTCCATTAGGCAATAAATTCTACATCCACATTCATCCAGTTGTGGGGTCCCCAGCAGGAGGAAGGACATCAACCAGTCAGAGCAAGTCCAGAGAAGGCCACCAAGGTGATCAGAGGGACAGAGCACCTCTCCTGTGAGGAAAGGCTGAGGAAATGGGATTGTTCAGCCTGGAAAAGAGAAGGCTCAGGGGTGATTTAATTGTGGCCTTCCAGTCCCTGAACAGAGCCAACAGGAAAGATGGAGAGGGATTTTTTACAAGAACCTGGAGTGACAGACAAGGGGGAATGGCTTGAACTTGTAAGAGAACAGGTTCAGGTTATATATTAGGGGAAAATTCTTCACTGTGCAGGTGGTGAGGCACTGCCACAGGCTGCCCAGAGAAGCTGTGGCTGCCCCATCCCTGGAAGTGTTCAAGGCCAGGTTGGATGGGGCTCTGAGCAACCTGATCTAGTGCAACAAGTCCCTGTCCACGGCAGCAGGGCTGGAGCTCAATGAGATTTAAAGTCACTTCCAACCCAGGCCATTCTATGATCTAAAGATGACTGAAAGTACAAAAGAGCACCCTTCTATGCAGAACAGCTGCATGGCTGGCCAGATTTACCAAGACACAGAAAATCACATCAGTGATTAAAAGCCATGCTTTGTGTAGCACCAAGGAGAGAATTCTGTGGATCAAAAAAAATTCACCGACAACTGCAGGCCCTGAAATGCTGAATTAGGGACATGAGTGACCAATTTCTGCTTGCAGTTTCATCTCATCTTTCCTCAAGGGGAACTTGTCAATAAGGGCAAAGAGCTCAGCTGGGGTTGCTGGGAAGGGGTAGCGCTCCTTGTCCATGCCGTGCTTGTCCATCACCACGATGTTGAAACTGAAATGGGGGATCCTCAGCAGCAGCCTGCAAAGCAAGGAACTGGTTTTGTTAAAGGGCAGCACCAGGCTCTTCAGCCTGAGCAGGGGAAGGTGGGCATGGTCACAGGGGCTACACAGAGTGCAGGTTTGGTTTCAGCATTAACAAAGAGCCAGCTAAAGAGCAGGTGCCTGCACGTGTCAAAGTGACTGCACCCAGCTCTGTTCTCTGCCAGTATCCACTGCTGTTACAGGAATGGAACAAGGTTAGACAAAAAGAAAAATAAGTATGAACACTGCCTAAAAACCCTTGTGATGAAGCCTGAGTTACAAGTAAGACTATTTCCTTTATTGGCTTCCACTTCTTGGTTTTGCTTGGTATAAAAAGTCACAGTAAGAAAAATCAGGACAAAATTATTGGAGTCTGCTTTCACTGCTTCCTAATAATAACAATAATCTGTGACTCTAATTTAAAGGAACAAAAGCCACTGCTAATTATGGAGGAGTCTTTCCAAAGTGGTGGAAGTGGTCATTTAAACTCCTCTAGTAGCAAAAGCTACATAAGTAACAAAAGTTTAGCTGCAGTGCTCTTTTCATCTTTTGCTTGAAGGAGTAATGTACTAGAAGATGCCTGGATATGCAGTCAGTCAACATCATTAGTGTGGGGTAAATAAATTCAGACAGCCATGAGAGAATGAGAGAAAGCTGCCATGAAGAAGAATCTGGGGGGATTTTTGCAAAGGTGTGAAGCACCAAAATTGGCCTTCCTTAGCCTCCTAACAAGTTTGAGGGCTCTAGGCATAGTCTTGTTGCAATCAGGGAGCTTGGCCATTAAATTCAAACTAAAATAAACATTAAAGCTAAGCAATAGTGAAAGAAAACTACATTCATCTTGTGCCATATATTACCTAAGAAAAAATGCTTCTAAAAATTGAAATGCTAAATTTCTGTGCTTTCCAAAGTTTAACTGAGGCACTTGTGCTCATTAGCTTACTGAAATGTCAGTTCTGGACAACACCTTTATTCTTAAGAGTGCATTTCATATTGATTTGAGCACCTTGCAGAACTAGAAAGCTGTAATTCACACACTAAGCAACAACAAAGAAAAAACTTTCACTGAGTGCAGGGCAGGTCATACTATAGCAATTTATGAAATGTAGCTTCATTAAAGGTTGCAAGAGACTAGGGAATGAGATGTTAAGAGAGCTCATTATTTTCTACAGAGCCACAAGAAAACCATTTCAACTTTAGTAAAAGTATCTTCATTTTAACAAAGAGTGCTTTTGTGCTCTCCTTTTTCTTTTATTGAGAACAGTTTTTTTAAAATATTTTTTTAAAATCCCCTCTCTGCTGTGTCAGCAATTTTCAGTGTCTCCAATTAAAACTTACTCCCTTTCCTCAGGCATATCATAGATCATGTTGCTTAAAATGCTCCTTGACTTTTTTCTAAACAACTCCTTCTTTTCCTGCCAATGCGGCCTTCACTTTTGGCTTTTTTTTCCTCTTCCAGTCCTTAGGAAATGCTGGCATTTGAAGTGTTTCTTTCAAGTGAAAGCCAATCCTCTGCCAGTCTAAACCCAAGTCAAAACAGTTCAGGCACCTCAGTAGAACTGCTGATGCTGCAGTCAGGCTGGGGAGGCTGAGATAATTTCCTCTTTGAAATATTGCCCATCTCATTCCTACATATGGGACTTGAAAGAGTTTCCCCTTTAGCCTGGCCACAACCACCAGCAGCCCTGGAGTAGGGGATGAGCTGTCTCTGCCATTTGGGACTGTCCTTGCAAAGGAGCAACTCCAACACAAATACAGACAGACTCTGAAGTGTTTTCAGTGGCAGCACCCAAAAATACAGACTTATAGGCCTATGAATACAGTCATACTAAATATATAATTAAATAAATTTGTTATTGTGTTTTAATTTGCTGTAGCTATTACATAGCCAGCAAATTAATCCCCAAGTGTGCTCACCAGTACCTACTTTGCAGTGTCTAGCTGTGTACATTAGAGTAGAACACGTGGCATTTGGAAAGTAAGTTGCAGGGATAAAAAGCAATGCAGCTTGCAGGGTAAGGTGCAAACACACAGCAGTGGGAGTTTCCTTTACCTGAGCTGCAGGGTAAGTGATGGGGGCAGCAGCTTCACTCCTATTCTTCCTATCAGTTTTGGGAAGACACCCACCAGCTCCACCACGGTGACGTGTCGCAGGTCCAACCCACACTGTGCTGGCTGCAGGGGTTGAGAGGAGAGAGAGGGGAGGGTTGGTTATCCCTGAGACAACAGGGGGATGCTCTGAGTGTGCAGCAAGGGTTCACAGAGTCCCCTCTGCTTAAGTCAAATGATTTAAACTGATTTGAGAGCATGTTTTGCAAACACTCAAATTCTCACAGCAAAGAACTGGAGCTTCGTGACTCCAGGGGAGGTTAAGTAACAGATTCTCAGATACTCTAAGAAAACCAACACAGAGGGACCACCTAGGAGAAATATCAACTTGTCTCTGTAGTTATATGAGAAGATGCCAGGATGCCAAGCATTGTACCAATAACCTAACTTGGCAATCAAAGCAAATTATGTGAAACAGAAGTTGACTGTAGAAAGTTTTCTTCCCTGCCAACTCATTTGCCTGCTGCCAAGAAGTGGAAAATGTACCATAGCCATTAAATTCAGTTTGATCAATATACTGAATTTTCTTGCCAAGTTTATCTAATAGGGAAAAGGAGCTAAAAGGAGCTGCTTTTGGGTTGTTTCTTTTTTTTTCCTTGAATACAAGTATAATTTAAGACAGCAGTAAAAATCATCATCACAGTCATATCTCAATGATTATTTATGCTGCATTTTGTTACAATTTGTGAGAAGAAAAAGCAAGATAGGAACACTTGTAGCTGTGAAAGAATACAGGACTGGTTCTTTCCCTGAGGACACAGATACACTTTTAGATCTAGCCCTCAGACTAGCAAAAAGCTAACAAAGGCATCACACTTACAACACATAAGGAAAATTACCAGGTGTTTTGGGGATTTTTGAACAATGTTATCTCCAGCACTCTGGATGATTTCTGTGCTGCGTCTCTGATCCTTTGTTTGCTGGTGCACTTTTTATTTCTGAAGCTATTCACATTTCCTTACATTGTAGTTGCAAATTCTGGGGGCCTGGTCTGCATGAGCTGCTTAAGAGCTGGGGGGTTGGGTTTGTGGTTTTTTTAAAAACTTCTTTAGCAGCTGAGATAGGGAATTATTATTAAGCATGAGTTAAATTTATCTGGGGAGAACGGAAGGGCCAGAACTGCCTGGGATTCAGTGACTGGTCAGAGGCAGCACAATCCAGAATGGGGCTGAGTTAAAGACTGGGGGGATATTTCAACTCAAACCCCTGTGAAAAGGATTAATCTGGAACCATGACTGCTTGAGCCAGATCTTTCAGTGGCTACAATATAAAAGCTGAAGTTTTTGGATTTATGTAAAACAGTGGAGCTTGTTCTCTTGTGTCTTTCTTAAAAAAAAAAAAAATTAGTTGCATATTCCTCTTAAATGTGTTTTACCTGCAGCATCCCCAGCTGCATCCTGTAGAAGAAGTTAGCAGCAGTAGGAGTTGAAATAATCAGCAGTCTCCGCTTTTCATAAAATTGATCCAGAAGTGCAGCTGCAGTCCTCACATTCACATTAATATTCATGGCTGGAATAAAATTAAAACAAAAGTTAGGAAGCACACTGAAAACAGGTCAATTTCTAGAGGCAGAGTTCAACAGCAGAAACACAAGAACAAGAATCAATAATAAAGAAGACATGAGTAAAATGCTGGCCTCATTGAAGCCAACAATTTTACTGTAGACTGTTCTAGCTTGCACAGTGGATTGACTCCAGAATGTGACATTTTGTAGAAAGCTTTGAGCTAAAACAAACTCTAGGAAAGGGCAGTCAAAGGTGGCAAAGGCTCCAGCTGTTAAGCGCAAACTGACAAAGAAGACAAAAACGATGCTAAGTTTCCTACCTCTAGGACACTGCAGCTGTATTTGATCCCACACCCCCTTCCCAAATTCTCATTGCCCTAAGTTTCCTACCTCTAAGACACTGCAGCTGTATTTCACCCCACAGCACCTTCCCAAATTCTCATCGCCCTAAGTTTCTTTCCTCTGGGACACAGCAGCTCTATTCCACCCCACACCCATCCTCTTCCCAAATTCTCACTGCCCTCAGCACCCCTGTGCTGGATTCCTCCTGGCAGAGTGGTGAAATACTCACGTACGTGCACAGGTTGGCTCCACTCCTGACCACCCCAAGTTGTACTGGCAGACTCGAGCTGGGCTGCCTTGCAGCTCGTAGCCACCAATGCAGGAGAACTCACAGGTAGCACCATAGTTATTGCCATCACCTGAGCACTTGATGTAGCCATTATCTGGGGCATTCAACTTCACACAGCGCCTGACTTTGAGCAAGAGAAAAAACAAAACAAAATGAAAGACACAGCATGAATCACCCTTTGTTACTGAGGCAATACAGGTCAGTGGAATACCAGTACCAAAGACATTTTCTGTTTGCTTTCTGTGTTATTAGTCATGCACTTAAAAACCCCAAACAACCAACCTGAACTCCCCCATCCCTCAACTCTAATGTGAAATGAAACAGATGTGTAGGTGTATGCATGGGACAAAAGGTCATGGAGCACAAAGGGCTGAAGCTGAAAACCATAGGTCACCTCTGAATATTCAACTCCAGAGGTTAACATCTGGGCCTGTGAAAGGGCAGCCCTGCCAGCCCTTCACCTCTTTGTTTCAGCAGCTCACAGGGCTGTGTAGCAGGAGAAGCTGGAAGGAGGGAAGGGATGTGGAGCTGGAGGCAGGGCTGAGCAAAGCAGCCCTTCCTGGATGTGCAGCAATGCTGCAGAGCTGGCCCCCAGGGTCTTCAGCAAGACTCTGTTCTCCCTTTCAGCATCATCACAGGAGTTTATATACACAGACAAATGCAGATAAATACAGAAATGAGGACATTTTCAAATTGCCTGCTAAGCCAGGTGCAAATCAGTGTCTGTACTTACAGGTAAAACATCATCCTTACCTCTGACTTTAACAAGAAATTTGCAGGTGCCTTTGTTTTCAGCTCTGTCATACACAGTATATTGGATTTTGTGGTCGCCTTCTGGAAAATGTGACCCTGGTGGCAGGCCTTTCAAAATAACACTAAACCAAGAGATAAAACAGGACAGAAACTCATAAATTCACCAGCATTTATTTACTCACAATGCTGTAAAAGCCTGAAAGAGGGATGTTTGTGGCATGATAGGATTTTCTGGCTGCCTGCAGGACAGAAGACTTGAGAGTAGGCAAAGGAAGAAGCTGGGCAGCAGCAACCAGAGTATTTAAATTTGCTACCTACAGCCCACCCTGTTGAGACAAGGGTGTTGGAGTGGGCAGGGTCTGCTCCCTTCCTATAAAACAAACCAGTGTAGCCAAGCCCATCATGCCCAGAGGAGCTCAAGCTTCCTTCTCCTTACACAAGAAAAAGTCAACACTAAAAAAGAAAACTTCCAGCCTCTTACAGTGGGGAGGTATTCCCATCTGGCTGCTCTGAACTGCTCCAGTGATTGTCATTTGTGAGTGTTAATATCAGAAATGGAACAGAAAGTCAGATTCAGTGTCACAGCAGAAGGGTGTGGTGACCCACAGCAGCATTTTCACCTGGAATTTGCCCCTGTCTTGCAAACAAGGTGGGAGAATTATGTGTAAAACATAATGTCAGTATTGAAGCAGAGAGCATGTAACCAAAGAGGTTTCCATGTAATGGAAAAGCTTTTGTACTCCTGAAACTGTGTATTTAAGAAAAGTACTGCATACTGTATAAAACAGCAGAGCTTAGCAATATTTTATAAAATAGAGATATGATTTGTGGAAAAGCTTCCACTGAACTAAGGGCTTGGCTCTTCTGAGCTGACAACACTCACTTGTATGACAGAGTCTACATGGGATACTCCCCATTTTTTTGCCTATCAGACACTCCTCTGTCAAAAAGACTTAGGAATGTCTTCATTCTGACATTTTTGAAGTTTTTACTTTACCAGGTGTAGTTTTTGATGTTGTTAACTGTCACCAAGTTGTTACATCAGACCTCAATGCCAATTAATTTTTAATTATGTAATGAATTCTTCTTTATAAAATTATTAAGTTATAGCAATAAAAGGGTAATATCATTGTCTTTCATTAGTTTTTTGTATTCGTATGAAACTGTAAACATCTTCCAGCTTAACAACTTTGAGCTTTTAAGCTTAACCAGTCCACTAATGTAATGATGTAACCTGCTTACTGAAAGAAACAATTTTCCATGCTCCCACCATTACAGTAATCCAGATAGACTAAACTAAATCCTGCATGATAAAAATGGGAAAATCAGAGACAGTAGTAGAAGGTGAGAAGGGTGAGAAGTATACCCTGTTCTTCTGGAAAATGGGACCGTGAAACCATAGAAAGTGACAAAGAGTTTTTGAACTGTAATTTCTAAATCCAATATTTAAATCCATCAAGGTTCCAAACAAGAAATGTAACTTTAAAGGTAAGTGCAGAATCCTGGGACATCAGCAGCCGGCACTACCTTAGGAAGAAATCTAAAGAAGATTGCAGATTTTATTTTGTGACACACCTTGGTTTTTTTTAAGACAGTCAAACTTACCTCTTCTGTTACCTGCAACGCACTACTCTGTTTTCATTGTTATGTACTTGGTGTAAGAAAACTTGTTAATTATGAGACCTGTAAAGAAACTCTGCAAAACACCTCCAAACACGCGATTCTTTATAGAGCAGTGATATGTGACAGCCAGAAAAAAGCACCTTGGATGAATGAAGGGAAAAGGGTACCTGGCCTGCTGAATTGCTAACAGGAGGGTAAGGAGGAGGAAGAGCACAGTGCAGAGCCTTTCACCTACTCGGTGAGGATGCCGTCGGCGGTGTCCCGTCCCTCGGGCGTGTCCCAGAACACGCGCACTGTCAGCTTGTTGGGCTCCGCCGACTTCTCCTTCACGCTCGGGCACTGGATCCTCGGGGGCTCAGTGTCTGTGAAATGAATGTGGCAAAGAAGGGCACTGGAGCATCTGCCAGAGCTCTGCATTTCCTCCACAGCTCCTTCCCTGCTGTCAGCCCAGGACCACCTCCAGCTGGCCTCCTCAGCCCTGGATTCATCACAGCCAAGGTTCATTGGAGCCTTCACTTCTCACCTTTTTGTAAGAAGAGCTGACAGTGATCAGCCCTTTGCAAATGCAGAAAACCCAACTAAAAGTAGTTACTGTAAATTTCTGTACATAGCTCAGTCAAAAAGTCATTTTGGATGGCTTTGAACTCCAAGGAGGGATGTCCAAGGTCACACCCAGGGAGTCTGGATGTTCTGTTTATCTGCATCCTTTTCTTTGTCAATCTGTGCAGTTGACAGGACCCAGGACATCCCTCTGACTGTCCTGAGCAGCCAAGACCCCTGCCAGGGGTCTCAGAGACCCTGGCACAGAGCCAAGATGCCTGTGGTTTTGATTATGACCTGTGGAGCAAGATACCAACCTTAGATGAAGATCTGCAAGCCACGACAAATTAAGTAGAATGATAGTGAATTTATCACGAGGTGAAAAAGTAGATTTTGAGGTTTTTTAGAATGGAGATTCAGGGGGCTAGATGGAGGGATCTGGGCGTGTCCAGCCTTTCTCCTTCTTCTTCTTGGCCTCCATCTTCTGCTGTGGTGTTGGCACTTTTGGATTGGTTTAGAGTAGAAGCTCACTGTCTAACATGGGTGATAGGTACTGGAAAGTAACTGTAAACATTGTACATGTAGTTTTTAGTATAAAGACATAACACCACCCCAAAGGCAGGCAGAGAGCCTGGACTGTCCTGCTGAGCGCACCTCAGCTGGACAGGAGAAGGAATTTTATAGATAAGATAAAATAAACAACCTTGAGACCGAGAAATGAAGAGCTCTGACTCCTCCTTCAAGCACCAGGCTGGGAAAAGAGACTTTAACATTTCTCAGGGTCACTCTGACAAGCTAGAGACCCCAACATGCAGTAGTTGATGTGATTAGGAGCATTTTTAAAGCACACTGAACATCAATATATCTCTGCATGGTAACTTTGCATGTTACTCTTAACATGCTGGTTATTTTTCCTGCAGTAATGGCAAAATGAGAAACAGAAGACTGGCACAATTACCATTTTTGTGGAGAATCAATGCTGCATTTGATTTTTTCCAAGTAACTCTTATGATAATGTCTTACATCAGTAGTCAGCACTACTAGGACAAGCATCCCATCAATACAGGCTCAGGATGTGACAAAAGGATGACTTAGCCTGGTGACAGCCATTTACCACAACCTCTGTTATACAAACTGCAGGAAAAGGCAATCTTTCCAGAAGAAAAGACTGGGACATTTTTCAATTTTCCAGAGGAAAATATCTATTTCAATACATGTTACAGTGCATTAAAGATATAATGGAAATATTATTCAAGTGAGTATTGGCATTTTTAGATAACTAATAACCAAAACCAGCCATAAATTGATTTTTCTTTTAATCAAAATTATTTCAGCAACATGAGGGATGTCCTTCCTCTTACAGGGTGGGGGCAGGAGACAGTCTGCTTTGTTAGGACAGAATTCTCACTAACTATAAGGACTTCTGTACATCACTGCTAAAACATATCTAATTTTTAAAAAATACACCTTTTTTTTCTTCCTTTTAATGAATACATGTTTGACAACTGAAAGGCCTTATGCCTCTCCTACACGGATCTTCACTGCTGTACTGCAAAGCCCACATAATTTAGGGCAAAAATGCTACCCAGTCCAACTGCAGCATAAAAGGGTAGAGGAAAGGCCCTTGTTTTCAAGAGCACTTCAAGTTCAGGTCTCAAGTAATGTTAGCCATACTCAATGCCAAAAGCTGTGGAATCCCCAGGACACTTCCATGACATGAAGTTTACCAGCCCATGCCTCTGATCACAAGTAGCATCCCTACTGTGCACAGTGCAACTCACTGTATATCAAAGTTAAGAAATCAAGCAGCCTTTTGCCTTTCTATTTCATTGCTCTCCTCAGTTTCACTCCTCAGCTCTTCAGCCAGTCCTCTCCTGGCCACTGTGTAGGCTGCAGCTCTGTAACTTCTGCATTACACTAAGGAACAAGTCTTCAACTGCAAATGTCATTGTACTGTTAGAATTATGCCTGGCCACAATTATGTCTGTGATGTCTGGTCACAAAAAAATCTCTGTCCTACCTATCAAGAGGTCAAAACATAACCTTATTAAATTACACAAGATTTGAAGGGATCTTCTCCAAACTATGGAGCATTACCACAACTTAAATCTTAGTGTTACTTTTACTGGGTTACTTGGGACCTATGCAACAACTGGGACTGGAAACCCTGTGCAACAACTACTCTGCATTTTTGGAATAAAAAAGAAGAGTTAGTGCTAACTCAGCCTCTTTTCTTTACTGCTTAAAGTACTTGCTTACTTTATTTTGCAAGACAGCATCCTTTGTAATAAGCTCACCATCTCTGCACACAGATGAGCTTCTGAAAGTGCCAGGAAATACAGGACAATATTTTATCATTTCCAAATGTAAAAGGTTTGTTTTTCTTCCTCTGCCCACACCAATGAGAAGGACAAAGCTTGTTTTTACAACCAAAAACAAGAGACAGCACAAACAGTCTAGACCCAAGCAGCTCATTTCTACATTTGTACAACACCAAATCACAGGAAACCTGAAAAATACTTTATGAACATCAGGCCACAGTGGAGAGGCTCCAAAGCCATTTGCCAACCTAGACTGAGCCACAGGCATTCTGAGGAAAACCAAATATCATAGACACAAGACACTAAGCACAAACACTTTACCACCCACATGCTTTAAATTACTGGCAGTCATTTCAGATGGCCAAAGAAATAGTTTCCTTTGTGAGTGGCTGCTGAAGCATTTATCAGAGGCTTCCGAGAAACAGGAGCAGCAGGCTGAGACTTCACTATGTGCTGAAATTTCATTAGTAGTCAGAAAAGTTAAATCTCAATATTTGATTATCTCTCTACTGATTTATGTATATGGAAATACTTCTTCCAGCTGAGGTTCCCAGGAGACCACTGGCTATGTAATGAAAATTGCTGTCATAACTGGAGTGACCTAGGCTGAAATTTAAATTAGCTCACTGCAACCATGCTGGTAACTACAATCCATTCACATTCTCTGCATATATTTGAAGACCAAGATCCCAGGGAAGAAAAACAGTTCAGACAATGGGTTGTTGTGGGGGTCCCAGATGTTGGTTTCTCTGGGTTTGTATTGAAGGCACTTTAGACTGTAGTTCATGTTCAGAATCAGGTGTTTATTATTTCTTATCAGTAAAGCAGTCTCACTGCTGTGAGTTTGGCAGCTTGTCATTAGAAGGCACAAATGGCAACAATCTCTTGTTACAAGGTCTTTTAAGACTAAACTATCCAATTAAGAACTGACACCTGAATTATTTTCCCTTTTAACCCAATCACTGATCCCAAAGAGCTGCAATGATGACTTATCTGCCCAATTACAAAATGCCACCCAAACCCATGAAGGAGGAGGAAGAAGAAGCATGAAGAAGAAACCCAGGACAATACGCTGTGCCCTCCATCTTCCAATCCACAACATACTAAAAATCCCAAAACCTAAATTTCTCATCAAATGATACACCTACACTACTCTCTATAATCTATTTCACACTTTTGTGGATTCCAGTCTATCTTGAAGTTTAGGAAACTTTCTCCATGAATGAGGGTCAGAGTCAGTGCTCCCCTGGGGGTCAGGGCACCCCAGAGCAGACAGAGAAATATTCCCGGTGCCCTGGGTTCCCACGGGTTTACTCTCAAACCTGTTTTTAATCATTAAGCAGAAGAGAGTGTGACAGATTCCAGCACAGAGAACATGCTGGAAGAGCAGCACAGTAAGCACAGTCTATGAAGAAGTCACTCAGGAATCACCAAAGGCTATTACAAGCATTGTGAAGTGCTGGCCATTTACACCAGACTCATCTCTATTAAAGTGCCAATGCTGGGCTACTCGCTTTGGACTGAAAGTACTGAGTGACAGAACCTTGCACCCTTGGAAAACTGCTCTCTGCTTCCTTAAGAGGGACAGGATCGGTGCAATTTTGCCCGCTGGGTGGGAAGAATGATGCATCTCCATAATATCAGAAGGCTAATTAATTACTTTATCATACTATATTATTCTATATTATATTACATCTAAACTGAAACTGAACAATAAGTCAACTGAACAAAATCTCATGACTGTCTCCTGACCAACCATCAGGACACAGCTTGCAGATTGGTCAAGAAAACAAAACACTCACACCAGAATCCAATCACCAAATCCCTTCAGGTAAACAATCTTCCATAATGCATTCCACTTGTGCACAAACACAGGCCAGGCAAATGAGACAAGAATTGTTTTGATCATTCTCTTCTCTGCCTCTCTCAGGTTCAGAGAATGTGAATCCCACAGGACAGTAGCTTTTCTCCCCATGAACTGGATCCAAAAGGCCTTTTGGAGTTGATGTGTGCAGGTCCCTTGGGATGACACCCCACACCCCAACACGTCACTCACCCACACAGGCTGCCGGGCGGCCGCTCCAGGCCTTGCTGTCCATGCAGGTGACGATGCGGTCCCCCTTGAGCTGGTACCCTGGGGAGCAGTAGTACTCACACCTCGAGCCAAAGTAGGCACCATCCAAACACTTGAAGCCCCCGTTGGTTGGCATGGACAAGGCAGGGCAACGCTTTTCTGGAAAAGGAAACAGAGACTTCTGGAAACTTGTTACCCTCCCTCCCTTGTTACCCTCCCATTGAAACTCCTTACAATGGGATACTACACAGAAATAAAGGCACAGCTGGCAAACAAGTGGGAGGAAGTCTTGTTCCACGTGAGGTTTTTTTACACTGTTCTCATTAGCTGCATTTCAAATTTAACTCTGATACAATATTTAATGAGAAAAGGGATGACAAGTACCTATTCCTCTCTTCTCAGAAAATGTTTTACTTTAAGAGTCCATTTAGATACCTAGTACAAACTGTGTCAACTTAGAAAGTCAAAGATGGGCAATATTTTAAAAGAGCTTTATGGCTCTGTCATAAAACTTCCCACAAATCAAAATCTCACATTGATAAAATATTCCCTATCTGCCATGAGTGTTTGTACCACTGAGACGCTTATCATGTCATGCACCCCTGTGAGACCCCCAACAACAAACTAATCTACATATCTAAGCATTCTGCCAAATAAACCAATAAAAATAAACCAATCCAAAGATCAGTTTCAATGGCAAATAAGAATTTATTGTCTGAGCTGGGGCACAAGTCACACACACACAGATTTTGCAACCACTTACGTTTGCAGAGCACCTTCCCAGACCAGCGTTTGCTCGACTGACAAACCAGCTGGTGAGGGCCATGCAGCTCGTAGCCCTTCTGACAGCGAATATCACATCTTGTGCCCAACACATTCTTGTAATATTCCCCTTGAGGTGTCCTGCAGTTTGCATAACCGTGTTTCACTTTAATGGGCGAGCACCACGGTGTTTCTGACACAGAGAAGAAAAATGTAAAAGTTCATAGCAATTAGAAAAATGTAGAAGTTCAGACACAAATATAAAATCACTTTCCTTAACCAAGGTCACAGAGAAGAAAAGGAAAAAATTTAAAAAGCCATCAGTCTTTAAATTGGAGAACACTGCAGAGGTGCACTTATACATGAGGAGGTCAGCCCTTTAAAGAATGAAAGCTCTTTTTTTATGAAAAACATTAAAGATTGTAGCCATTATATTGGAGGGGTTGTGAGGGCAGGTGGGGTTTTACTATGCTTTTTGTCCACGGAATAAGTGTGCCACCATGTGGGCAGTTTGATGACAACTGGGTCGTTTTTCCCTCTTGTTTTTAACGAGACACATTCAACTTTGTTATATCGTTTGCTCTTTGATAGAAGTTTGCACTAGGAACACCCTGATCAAGCTGCAGCTGTCAGCTTTCAACATTTAGCTTAGTGCTCATTAAAAAAAATTTAAGTTCTGTTTCCAAATAATCTGCCTTGCAAAACTCAGTGATGGTTGAAGCCTTCTCACAGTTAGCAGATACCATTTACATAAATCATATTGCCAACACGTCACATTGAACCTGCTCCAAATGAACCTTTATTAACTGGCCAGGCCTATGCTGTAAAATATTCAGGATATGGGTACCCCCACCTTGTGAGGATTTGCCACCACGTGTAGTGCTGGTGAGAAGAATATCAAGTAGAGATTTCCCTTCCCAGCCAAAGTTTCAAATTCTTTGTTTAGCTTTGACAAGAGGGTGCACCAAGAAAATGGGCAGCACCTCAGTAGAAGTTTTCTACACAAGAGTGACTAAGCCTGCCCCTTTCTCAGATCCAAGATTTGAAAAGCATGTCTTGGGAGAGGAGAGAGGGAGGGACTGCAAAGCAAAAAGGAAAAATGACAAATGCTGAAATCCTGCGTGACACGAGAGAGGGGCATGAAAAAACATTGGAATTTTGCAAGGAAGGTGGAAAAAAAACCCCTGAACAAACAAAACACAGGATTTTTAGCCTTCATACTTACAGTCACAAACAATATTAAAAAAAATATTCTAGATCACGTTTGGCAGATGTTCACTGCTAGCTCAATTCCCACAGTTATTAACTGCATTTTCCTATACTAGTTGGATCAGCACCATACATAAACAAACAACAATCAATACAGCATTTCTCATACATGGAATATTTATATTCAGTGTGCCACCTCTCTAGGACACATTTACACTTTCCCAACAGAAACTACACTTTACATCTGTATTTTTCAGTGCTGGTCCTGAACAAACACAAATAACATCTGCAGACTAAAATCAGAGACTCATTATCAATCTAGATATGTGCCTAGACCAAGGGCACATTTCCTCTAGACTAGTCCATTTCTGAAGCAATTTTACTGTGATATGCTTATTTTTGTCTTTCAGCAATACAAGTAAAAAACCCTTTACAAAGATGTGTAGGTGAAATTATTCCCAGTGTCACCAAATACACAGTGGTACTGAGGCACAGGACACAAGCAGGCCAGTCCAACAGCACCCCTCAGGTTAAGGGTAAAGTACAGTTCAGCTTTTTGGCTCAGCCACACAATCACCCCAGCTCTGTTTCTTCCCACCTATAAGCCTGTTTTCTGAATGTCAAATGCATCCTCTGCTATTTACCTTACAATTATGCAAAGTGCTGTGGTGGAGAGTGGGTTTTGGCTTGGGGGTTTGATTTTTTTTTAGAACTATTTCCTGTCCTTCACCCTGATCTCTATCCCACAGCTCCCACAACACATTTAAAAAATCCCTGCATCCACTGCCTTGGGCCATTTTATTGAGGGGCTGTACCACAGTGGCTCCCATTTTTCATGCTTGTTGTGCACCAAATGAAAACTGAGACAACAGATGAGGAGTGTGAGCTAATGGGAACAGAAATCAACTGCTGAAAAAATGAGTGATGCCAACACCCAGCTCTGCCTCCTTAACTGCTACCCCAGGGCTGCTGGTGCAGTCTCAGGCACCACCTCTGACCACTCTCTGGGGGAAGCCACACATCTTGGATTCACAGCCTCTGTCTCATTCACCTCCTGGAGAAATCCTCCTGGTCCTGAGCTTTCCCACAATCTCTGCTTCACTGGTTTCATGCCCAAACTCTCCAGCCTTTTTGTCCCACTTGTTCTTCCCACGCTCCGAGACCTCAAACTTCCACTTATTTACATATCCAGGCTTGGAAGATCTCCTTAAATAAGAACCAGGCCTCAGTTTTCCTGCAGAAGGGCTTAAACCTGACGTTACTAAGACAACACTGTCTGCAAGGGCAGGACTGGGGGGATGAAAACTCATTTGGCTGAGCTTTCACCCCAGCCAGTTACGCAATCCTTCAGCAAATCAGTTCAAGACATTTCTGCCTTGGGTTTTCCACATGTATAAACTCCAACTGTATATTGCTGACTTCCTTCGTAAAGGGTGTTAAGACAAATATGCTGTGCATATAGGAGGCTAATAAAAAAATAAAGAGGGCAAAGAATCTGTTTCAGGTATTGTAAATTGCCTGACTTTTTCTGTAAATTTTTGTGGTTTTACAAACACACTTGACTTGAGTAAACAGCTACCCACATATTCATATTTTTAAAAGATAACTAACAGGTAAAAGATGCAGTTTAATGCACAAACACAACATTGAAAAGGAAAAAAGCCTTTCCTCTAGTATCACTACAGCTACAGTGGTTTCCAGAAACAAAAGAAGCTCCTACAAAGAAGCAAAATGCATCTTACATTGGACCAAATGATTCTGCCAGAAAGGAAAGCAAAAGCAAACATTCTTTTTGGATGCAGATAACTTGAAGAGCTTAGGAGGCACATCTGTTTGATTTAAAACATTACAATGCTTACTCTAGAACTGCTTGTGATTAGAAGAAAGTGGGTGAGGCAGGGTTTACAAGCCATTTACAAATATTGGGGGTTAGACCAAGCAATACTGCTGGAAAAAACCCAGCTAACTTGAAAAGCACATCAAACAATACAACAAAGTTTTAGATCAAAGTTTGTTTATTTTTAAGTGAAGGCACATATTGGTTTTCAAAGGCTATGCAGATACATAGAGCATTTGTAGAATATTAGGTTTGTGTGAGGCCCCAAGGGGGTGCATAAGCTGTTCCCTGCCTCAAGGCAAGATCAGCTGTGTTCCTGAAGGCTTTGGGGATTATAAAAGCTAGAGATTTCCCAGACACCTCTTCTGGAACTTCACCATCTATACCAGGCTCTGTTCACCCAACTGAAATTTTAATTTTTAACTACCAGGACCTATATACTGGTTTTTTGTTGAATAGAAAGTTTGCACCTCAGCATAAAAAAGAACTAAAAAGTCCCTCAGCAATACAATATCCTGAATTTTCACTTCATAGTGTATCCTGTGTTTGAACCCACTGGAAAACAGGCAGCAAACAGAAATGGCTGAAGCCCAATGTTGCCTTTAGAGCTATGGACACTGCCTAATCATTACAGTATCTGAGAAAACATATATGAATGAGGATCAACAGAGCAGTGGCACTGGAGCTGTGATGAACACAGGAACTGCTGTACTCAGGAAGCCTTTCCTCATGAAATGTGATCAGAGATGCCAAGTGGCAGGAAGGAAAGCACTTTCTAGAGCATCATCTCCCCCAGCCCCTTGAACACTAGCCTCAGCTGAGCCCTTCCTTCACAACCAGCACACCAAGTGACCAGCTGTAATGCTGCTTGCTGCTACACCAGCCACCAGAGCTGATGGTTCACCAGGGAGGAAGGGAAAAACTCCTTGAAAATGCCGTAGGCACAGAAAATCTTGGCCATGTTTCTCTGGAATGCTGAGCAAGTAGTAAAACATCCAGATGAAGACAAAAGGGTTTAGTAGGGGGGTGATTTTCACCCCTCCAAGTAAACTGCAATGTTTTGTTTGCAGATGCCAAAGAGGATGAGTCTGTGTGCTTGCTTGCATATGCGCAGAAAGAAAAATCCAATGCTGCTTGCATATGTGAGCACCAATAACAAAAATCCATTCAATTCCTGTCATTGGTAAGTTTTATTTGCTAAGAAATGGGCCACACCCAAAATGCTGGACTGCACGTCTGAGGAGAAGCTCTGAAGTTTGCTACACAGCCTGTTTTTCCTTGCTTTGTCTTTCTCCATCCCCTATCCCCCCCAAACCAACATAAAGAAGTATGCTAATGAAGAATCAGCCTTTTCTGTTCCAATGCTTTATATTCTTATATTCACATTGTCTGTTCCTCAACATTTGGCAGAAGTGCTTCCCAACTTGGGGCAGTTTTTAATGTCTGTGTGAACAAGTCATTATGTTTCACTTACCCTGGTGACATTTTGGCTGACACGAGAATAATCCATTTTGGATCACCATACAAAAGGAATTTACACAGAATCCACATTTTAAATACTTGCCTGCCCTGGCATGAATTGGCATTGATTTATCTTCATGATCTATGAGTTCTTTTTCTATGTGTCTGCAGAGGATCACATGTTAGAAGGCAAAGAAAAAATGGCTTAACTTAAATAAAGCTTTAGAGAATTATTTGTGCACATGTTTGAGAGCAAAATTTTATACTTGAGTATTTTACTGGGAGGAAGATGAGACATTTATGAAAACAGCAACATAGCCACAAAAGCTGTGTCTTCCCTTGGCTGTTCATAAATGTCTGAATTATTTTATGACTTACCTCTTATATGGCCCATTGATTCTTTGCAGAGAATCAATAATGTACAAGACATCAATGACCAGTATTTTTAAGTAATCAAAGTGATGATAACTCTAGTACATCCACAGATTAATTTACTAAAAAGAAACAGTTATCATTTAAGCGACAAATGAAATGCTACATTTCTTTAGTGTCTAGGCTTCTGAGGAATTTTGGCAGAGGAGAGTGATATTAAGACAAAGACAAAGGCAGACTTTTTAGAAAATTGCCACTGCATGTGTAAGATTTACTGGTAGCGGCAAAAAACTTCTCACTCTTGCTGAGTGGCAAAGTCCTCCAGAACGGGGAAGAAAACCTGAATTTGCTTTATAAATATGCACATCCCTTCACTCATCCAGCTACATAATTTGGTTTTGGAATGCACACATGCATTTGTAAAACACATTTCACTTGGCACTTCAGGTAGCAGATTAACCTAAAATGCAAGCAATTCTATGGAAAGAAAAAAGTCATGAAAATCAAGTTCTCTTGCATGTACTTCTATACATTACCATCAGAAAGCCCAGATTTTGAGTCAGCTTATCATTGATGGTTTTGTTAGCATGTATGGATAAGAAAGAGAAGCTCTTCCTGATTTTCATCATTCACAACCTGATCTCCCAGGAGCAAAAGCAATGTAAAAGTTACTTACTCGGGAGCATGAATTAGCTGGGATCAATATTTGGTCTAATTTCCATTGTTAAAAACAGCAGAAATTAAATCTTGATCTAAATATCCATGAGAAAAAAACATGGAGCTGGATCACCAAGACTGTATAATCCATAGAAAGTAAAAAGAATGAAGCTTTCTGTCAGCAAGCAGTTGATCCTCTTTAGCACACAAGCAAAGCATTCACCTTTGTATCTACTGAGTGCATAAACATCCTCATCATCTTCAAGGGGTGAATATCCTGATCCTACAATAAAAAAGAAGAGAAAAAAAAAACTGCAGCAAGAAAGGAAATATAAATTAAAAATAAAAGAAAGCTTTGAGAGAAAGACATGCAAGATTAGGATGCAATAATCTCTGCAATGTCATCAGCATGGGCTTCTCTGAAGCTCAGAGTCATAGCAGACCTACTTTACAGTGAATTTGGAAGGGGCAAATGGATTTGATAATGAAGTGAAATAGTAAATTTCTCTTGGTGCTCCTATTGGAATGTTAAGTGGCACGTGCCAAGTCACAGCTGCTCTGTTACAGCAACCATGTAGGTGAAATGCTGAGCAGAGAGAGCAGAGCAGGCACAGGTGAGGGGGCTCGTCAGAGGTTTCACTATAAAGTGGTTCCATAGTGTCAATGGCAGTGAACAGCCATCAGGCCAAACAGCAAAAGCAAAATGTAAATAACTCAAGTGCAACCATCCTTAATGACCTGTAAGATCCCGACACCAAGAACAAGACACTGAGGTACATGACCTGCAAACACAAGTTACACTCAAATCAAAAACACGGTTTGGTATCAAGCATTCTTCTGGCATTTTCAAATAAAGAGACAACAAAGCTCCATACTTTTAAAACCCTGTGCAAAGGCTGAAAACTTCAAATAAAGGTAGAAGCTGCTTTCTAAAAACCAGAAACCAGCTGGAGCACTACTACTCAAATAAACGATCAATAAAACAAAGCAGTTGGCAAAAAAGCCTTCAAAATTCCTAAACAACACTTATTTAAAGTCAGCAACTTCAGAGCATGAAGCTAATCTAAATTCTAGATAAATCTTTTCTACAAAGAAAGGCTCATACAAATTCCCACTCTGAGATATCCTTTTAAAAACCTTGTAAGCAATGGGCAGGTACTCAGGGGCCACAGGAGCTTCTCACATGGAATCTCCAGCTACAGAATTTGGGGTTATTTCATCACCATTTGCTGACATCTGAGACTATGGTCTGTACAAGCTGCTGCTTAAAATTAGACAAAATTATTTAATTCAGGCACCTCAATAAGCTACTGATTCCATGTGCAAAGCATGCAACTGTTCAGCAGAAATCAAACCCAAGAGTTTGATTTCTGTCAACATTTGTCTACAGATTCCATTTCTTATTAAAAAAAACCCAAAATATCTACCCAGAAAATGGTGAAACTTGGGTTTCTTATTCTACCAGACTCAAGAAAACCCAGCCCATGTATCTGCAGCTGGTCCACAGGAGCACTTCCCCAGCACTGGATCACTGGGAATCCCTCCACCAGTTTGAGCTGGGACCTGAAGAAGTGAATTTCCTCTGAAATTGAGGGACTTGTACACAATGAAGTCTTTCTATCACTTAAAATAATTTCTCTGGATTTTTAATATTTATTGTTGAGGTTCAATTTTGATACCTAAACACTGACATCTGAGAGACTTCTGAACATAAAACCAAACTTTGCACTTTAAATCTGACTGCATAGCAAAAAGAGCAAACTGTGATCCCTGAGGGCTTCAGGAAGACCTTGATATGTAAATGAATACTTTTTCAAGCATCAATTCTTCTGCCAGAAATTGGAATACTCTTAGCTAATTACTCACTTTGAGGGCTATAAACTGTTACCTCAGTGTTATCACCAATAATTCTCCAAATTTTAGTGTGCATTTTAGACTTTAGCATTTAAAATTCGTAAATCTTAGAATTATGTGAGCTCTTATGCATTTGCCTTTCCTTAGACAAGAAACAATTAAGCGCTTCTGACAGTTTTCTAAGCAAAACTGGCCTTAAAGAGTTATTCACTGCTTTTGCCCTGAAACAAGGCTCTCCTGATGGAGCTCAACATCTCCCATTTCCAGCTCATTTTCTACCTCAAAATGAGAAGCCAGTCATATCTCTTTCCTAACAATCAGTGTTTTCTTAATAAACACAACAGGCTTGGCTTAGAGAGCCATGGAAGAGGCGTTGCCAGTTCAACTCCAGTTTCTCAGGCACAATTCAAAGCATTTCTGCCTCACATATACTGAAAACTGGCTACCAAGCCATATAAGGACCATGCTAAAATTATCATAGCTGGTTCCTGCCAAAAATAGGTGCGGGCTTTGTTCTGGCAGATGTCAAGCAAAACACATGAAATAAAACTTTAATTTAAAGATTAATCTATGGATTTACACAATTCTGTTTATGTCAGGAAAAAAAAAAAGATTTCTTCATTCACAAAATAAAATTTTGTCTCTATTGCAGAGGTTCACTTGTACAGTTCGATGGCAATATCAGGGCACAAGAACATAGTGCCAAGCCAGGCACTGCATACACATGAACAACACTTCACATGCTATATATAATTCCTTTGTAACAGAGAAAAAGAAGGAAGAGGCAAAGTTCTGGCACGGGAACCTGCGGTGAAAGCGACGGAAAACGAGAACTCGGTGCTGTCATTTCTATATCAGAATCCAGTGCAGCGACCCCGGCCCCGCTCCCGGCCCGGCCCCGGCCCCGCCGCCCCTTCCTCACCCGCGTACTCCAGGCTGGCCCGGGCGCCCAGGGCGAGCAGCGCGGCGAGGCACAGCCAGCAGCTCCCCATGCTCCTCACAGCGGCTCTGCCCGGCGCGGGGCTCCGGCAGCAGGAGGAGGAGGAGGAGGAGGAGGAAGAGGAGGAGGAAGAGGAGGAAGAGGAGGAGGAGGAGATGGAGATGATTCTCCGAGCGGCTCCCGCCGGGGCTCCGGTGTCCCTGTGCCGGGTGTTGTCCCCCCGAGGGGCTCCTGCTGCCCGGTGGCCCCCGGGACTCCCCCTGTGCTGTCCTGGCCCGCAGAGATGTGCGGGATGCCCGCCTGGTCCGTGAGCCGGCCCTGCTGTGCCAGCCCTGCCTCAGCCAGGGCACCGAGGGGCCGGGACTGCGCGCCTGGCCAAGTGACATTCCATAGCATCACAGAATGTACTAGGCTGGAAAAGACAGTGTGACCTGAGACCACCATGTCAACTATAACACGGCACTGAGTGCCACGTCCAGTCGTTCCTTAAATACCTACAGGGAAAGTGACTCCCCCACCTCCCTGGACTGCCCGTTCTGATGTGTCATCACCCTTTCAGTGAAAAAAAATATTTTTCCTAATGCCCCGCCCTGGTGCAGCTTAAATACCACGTACTGTCATCCTATCGCTTGCTGCCTGGTGGAAGAGATCTCGTTTTGTTATGCCTCCTTTCAGGGAGTCCTAGAGAGCGACACGGTGCCCACTGAGCTCCTTTACTCCAGGCTAACCCAGCTCCCTCAGCCGCTCCTCACAGCTCTTGTGCTCCAGAGCCTTCCCAGCACAGTCCCCCTTCTCTGGACATGCTCCAGCCCCTCAATGCCCTGGCTGAATTAAAGGGTCCAGAACTGGTCACAGCACTCGTGGGTGCCTCACCAGTACAGGAGGACAATCCCTGACCTGGTCCTGCTGGCCACACTATTGGTGACACAGGCCAGGTGACAATGGCATCCCCTGGGCACACCTGGCTCATGTTCAGCCACTGCTGACCAGCACCTCCAGGTCCTTTACCTCCAGGAACCTTTCCAGCCACTCTGCCCGTAGCCCATAGTGCAAAGATCACCACATTTCCAAATTTTTTAATGCTGCTGGGAAATGAAGAACAGCAAAAAACCCTAAAAATACAGCAATAATAGCCAATTTCAGTTGCATGATAGATTTCACAGAATAACAAAAAGGAAGAGAGCAAAATGAAAAACAACAAAAAAACCAAAAGCCACCTCAAACCTAAAATGACACTGTGTCTTGAGCACACAGAAACAACATGAATTAAATGAACCTAGGTGGCAGCTTCTGTAGTCTGCAGACTACAGAAAAACCAAAAGCCACCTCAAAACTATGACAGTCTTGAGAACACAAAAACAACATTAATTAAATGAACCTAGGTGGCATCTTCTGTAGTCTGGCTATTCTTGGTACTGGGAGGAAAGAGAAAGCTCCTTTCACATTTAACCTATCCTTCAAATCTGAGAAAAAGTGCCTGGGAATTCCTCCCATTTTCAAAAAGTTCATCAGTTTAACCATGTGTAAAAAGAGAATGACCAGTTTCCACCAGTAAGTTTGCAACATCTGGATTTAGTTCCTCCAATGTTTTGTCTCAGAGTTTTACATTCCACAGTATCTGAAGGCAAATCAAATATGTGAATTTAAAACCTTAACTCCACTGCAGCAAACTGAAGAGCTTCTTGGAGAATGGCACGGCTAAGGTCACTCTAAGACCTCAGAAGTCTGGAAGAAGCACATGATGGGGCAGAAAAGGCACAAAATGGTCATGATGTTCACATTTTGTGTGTAAAAATACTTGCACTGATCTTTATGATGGTACTAAAAATGGAAAGCTGGGTTTTTCATCTCATTCTTTACTGGCTGAACATTACACCCCAGAGGTCTGCAAAGTTCATGTCTAAAAACCATTTGCTTTGGTGGGACTTCAGTATTTCTTTAAACACTGCCTGCACAGTTAGGTGTTTTGTTGCATCTGGTCTATGAAGCCTTATATATATTTTTTGTTGTTCTTGGTGCTGTTTTATAATAGAAATCCTACAAGCATGGAAGGATTTGGGTTGGAATGGACCTTAAAGCATTGAAACACAACCATTTTGTATTCAGCAGTAATTGTGCTTAACTGAGAAGCAGAGGATATCAAGAAAATCATGGCATGGTCCTTAATGCCAGCCAAGTTAATAATCTTATGTGCAGTTTATTAGCCCAAATGAATAACTTCCAGAGATGTTTAAGCATTTCCCTGCTCATACATATGGAAATACACAGGTGTATAGCACAGATTTGAGTTTCCATGCACAGCCACATGCACTGCTGTGCTTCTATTCGTTGCAGGTGTAGAGCCTTTCAGGCTCAGAAAACAATCCTACACCAAGAGGATACCCTCAGGGCTGTACACAGATTAATTCACTGTGTCTCAGTATTGATTAAGATGCAAACACAATGTTTTAGTGCACAGGTTTTAACTTGCTTCAAGAGAGATGCCTCATAGAAGATCCCATCAAAGAACAGCTCTTTCAAAGTCACAATCAAAGCACAACTGAAATGCAGAACAGAAAACTTCAGAATTATCAAGCTCAAAAGAGGTCAGAGATGCCTGAAGTTTGCATGCCAGCAGTAGTTTATGATTTGTGAAGTAAAATCACCCAGTAACACAGAAATCATTAACTGGATTAGGAAAATGCAGGCATGGGTTCTTCCAAAAGATTATCTCTTTCCTCTTCCCTTGCCATCTGTGACCGATGTGACTATGAAGAAACACTGTAGCTGACACTGAGCCCTGAAGGTGTTTCCAAACAGATTAATTACATTTTCAGAGAGCTATCGCTCTGCATAGAAGGCAGATAACAAAATAAAACTTGTTTCATGTGTTGGCAAATGTTGTGCAACAAAAAAAAGCACTACTCCTGATCAAGGAGTTTCCTTCACCTCAGTGCCATATCCAGAAGCAGATGGCCATGCCCATGCAGTTTACTCTCAGAAAAATCAGTGGTGAGATGGAAACCGTATGGACACAGAAGTTAGTGCTAGTCCAGAAAAGTTCTGTAAAATACAATTCTGTATTCTGCTTCCTTTTATGGACACATGTAGATACCTTAGATACAGCAAACAAAGCAAAACATTTTCCACCACTGATTTCGGTTTATTTTTCCCACTCCAGACTGGCAATAAAAAGTGGAAGTGGCTCAAGTGGCTCTGACTCAATGCAGGCAGAAGTGCTGTAACACAGCTGCAGTCAAGAGAAAGCTGGCAGACATAACAAGAAGCTACAAACCTCTTTGCCAACACCTCCATAAGATCCAGGAACCTTAGTGCAGTCCCAGGCTGCTCCTGCATACCTTGCTCCATTGCAAATGAATTTGCTCCCCCTGTAATCAGGTGTTTAGTGTTAGAATGAGCAGTATGTTCAAATGCTGCTTGCAGTTTGCACCATTAAATGGCCAAAGGTTGTTTTTTAAATACTATTCATTTGAAGCTGTTAAAAAAAAATATATTCTTCATGAAAATGGTGTCCTTATATTCAATGAAAACAAACGAGGTATTTCCAGAATACTAGTTCTGGAAATTCTAAAGAAAACTCCAGAATCCTAATTCTGGAAATTCTGGTTTGCCCTGAATTGCTTTTGTGATGTGACATTTTGGGTGATTCAATGAAAAGTGACGATTTAATTTAATTTTAAGTTATCAAACGTGTATACATCTACAAATTGGGTTTTCAACAGAAAATTGAGGAAAATGTAGACCAAAAACCAGTGAAATATATGGATGAAAGGCCTCTGCTATTGGAATAAAGTGCTGATTACTGTGGGGGAAAAAAAAAAGCTCAAAAGGCCAGTAAAGATACATTTGGGAGTTAACATCAGTGCAAACTTCAAGAAAAGTATCAGTCATCTCCTCTGTTGATCCATGTCTCCCACATAAGCCATGTTCCCTTGGTGGCTGAGCAGTATGAGCCACAAGGTGCCACAATGATTCATCCAGAGAATGGGATCAAGCTGGCAGCTTGGCTCAAAGGGAAAAATCTGACTATTACATACATGAAGACTGCCCTCAAGTGATATTGATTTTCAGCCCGATCAGTGAGTTGGTTTTTGTTTGATTTGGCTCATTGCCCGAAGACTTAAATAATGAGGAGCAGAGGAAAGAGTTAGCTTCCCTGATTTTTTAAGCTACCAAGAGAAGGTTCAAAAGCTTCTTTCCTCCCTTTTAAAGGGCTCCACCTAAATAAGGAACTTTCAGTAAAGTGAAATACAGCAAAATACAATAAAAACTCTGAAAAGGCAGGCAAACAAAAGAAGTCACTGATCATTTGGAAAGGCACCTCGTTATGCCAGCAGCAGACTAACATGGACGAGACGAGAGAAAAATGTTTCCCTTGTTCAGGCTGTGAGGAATTAAAAGTTTGATTTTTTCTTAAGGTACTCCTCTATAAATAATGCTAAAACATTTAGTGGCAGCATCTCTCTTTATGATCAGAAACTGTCACAGGCTGTTACCACAGAGAGGATGAAAAGTGTCATGAACACTAAAATGCAAACCAATTCAGCTGAACAAAATGTACATCCTTTAATCAACAGGTTTAAGGAAGGTATGGCTGCATTACATCTACACAAAACACAGACATTTAGCTGCATACTGCAAAATATATTTGTTACCCTGATCACAGATGCTTTTCTAGTTTAGTTTAGCTTTAGGTATAGGTTTTCTGCTAGACCTAAACTCTGGCTTAGCCTTCAATAGGCACAGCAGCTATGGGGTTGTCCATGGATATAGAAGAATGTTCCATACAGAAGAATTTGCACTCTGTGTCTGACAAAATACAGGAGGCTCTGCAAAGACTGTTTTTTGTGAAGGGTCAGAGCCTGAAGCGGTGTCTCAGTGGTTATTCCACACCATGAGATGGTGGTTAATCCATGTAGACATTGTCACTGCAGTCAGGAGCAAGGGACTCTCACTTGTGGGAAGAAGGGAGTGACTGTGAATGGAAAACAGAGAAATAATTCCTGTGAACATACTTCAATACGGGTTTTTTTTTTCCTTACATTAAGATGTTAAGAGTCTGTAACATAGGCTTACATTTTAGGAGCATAATGAAAACACAAAAACAGCAAGTCACCTATGGAAGGCTAATAAGGGACTGAAAAGAGGTAGGACTATGAGTAACTGTTTAATTAAATAAAGACCATTTAAGCTGGAAGTCTCTCTAATGACGAGTTCCAGTGGACTTTGGATAACTTTCCAAAGGAGGAGGTTGAAAACTAATCCTGATCTATTCTGAATTGGTGGCAGATGGAAGAAATTTTTTCTTTTTTTCTTTTTAATGCTGACACTGGAAACTGGCACATCTCAGCCTCTAACTTTGAATACTACAGTACCAGATACACTGGGGTTTTTTATCCTTCAGACACGTTATTTCTGAAGCTCTGCCATTTTAAAAAGGTTTTCCAGATTTTATGAGCAGACTAAAAGAAAGGCTCCCTATGAAAAATCTCAGCTTCAAGTGTCAGACACTACACCAACACTTGAAAACTAGCATCAGGAGCTGTCTGTAATCCATAGGAAACTCTCCAACAAGTTCCTAGAAAACAGAAGGGGAGTGGAAAAATGTGATGTTGCTGACAGTGATCTCCTCCTGCTCTTTAGTAAGTGGAGACACAGAGTGTCAGAAGCAACACAGAAATACTATAAACCCTAAGCTGGCAGCAAGCACCCTTCTTTGAAGAAAATAGGGACTTAAGGACTCCAGGACTACTTCTCCTCATGCTTTACTAGTGCTTTGCAAGGGTAGAGAAAAAGCAGGCATTGCACCAGAGAGGAACAGCTGAAAGAACAACTCCAGGGGAAGTAGGGCAGTCAATAGGACAAACTGAGCAAAGACAACAGAAAAACAGGTGGAACTCAAAATCCAAAAGAAGATGTACAGGAGTTTCAAATTTAATAGCAAACCAATAATTGAAGGAAAAGGTAAGCAACTGCTGTCAGGACACAGGAGATAGGAATTTAATTTTTTTACAAAGAATAGCATTAAAAACAGCCTCACAACAAACAGTATTTAATATAACCAAAAGCACAGAAGTTGTATAAACCAATTCTTGAGAAGCAGCTTGCTCCTTTTGTTTAAAATAATCAATGTTAATCACATCCTAAGGTAGAGTCAAAATTTCTTTTCACAGAGCCAGCAAAAAATAATGCTGATTAGATTTTAAAGGAACATTTGAGACAGACCCTTGCTCTTTTTTCATTAATATTCATGTCAGTGGCAAATCCCCATCAGGAAGATGCTCTCACTTCCATCAAAATCAAGAGGGTAAACAAATTTCCTTCTGAAAGAGTGGCTGCCAAGGTCATTTGAGAGGATATTGGCTTAGAAGATCCAGCTTCACTGATGATACACACTGTTTGGGGCACCACAATGTAAACAAGATATAAAGGTATTAGAGAGCATCCAAAGGAGGCTACAAAGATGGAGAAGGGCCTTGAGGGGAAGCTGAGTGAGGAGCAGCTGAGGGTGTTTGGTCTGTTCAGCCTGGAGGAGACTGAGGGGAGACCTCAGTGCAGTCACAGCTTCCTTGTGAGGGGAACAGGAGGGGCAGGCACTGATCTCTGCTCTGTGGGGACAGTGACAGGACCCAGGGAATGGCCTGAAGTTGTGTCAGGGCAGGTTTAGGTGGATATCAGGAAAAGGTTCTTCCCCAGAGGGTGGCTGGGCACTGAACAGGCTCCCCAGGGCAGTGCTCACAGCACCAGCCTGGCAGAGCTCCAGAAGCATTTGGACAATGCTGTCAGGTGTGGTTCTTTGGGCTGCCCAGTGCAGAGCAGGAGTTGAACTTTGATAATCCCAGTGGGTCCTTTCCAGTTCAGGATATTCTATGATTATCTATCTATCTATCTATCTATCTATCTATCTATCTATCTATCTATCTATCTATCTAATCTATCTATCTAATCTATCTATCTAATCTATCTATCCACACACATAGCTATAGTGCCAAAGACAATGCTCAGGAACTGCAAATGCCCCAAACTAGAAAGTAAATAAATAAAAGGAAATCAAAATAATATTCAGTTTCCTCTGCCTTTGGAACCCTAACTGCCAGTTTAAGGCAAAAGGAGACCAGGCAACACCAATATAATAACTTAAACAAACTTAATGGCCTCAACACACTGAGGCCATGTTTCCAGAATTACACCTTGCTTCTTCAGGAGAGGAAAAAGGGCAATGGAAAATCCACTGGCCACTACCAGAAACAGGAGAGCTGACTGAAGCACCTAAAAAGGAACCCTAAAAGGAACCTGTTTGGAAAGAAGAGGAACATGGACACGGCCAACTTGGTTTTATATAAAAAGGTTTTAAATACAAAAAATACAAGAGGTATGGCCAGCACCATGGTCCTCAGCAAGAAGGATGATGATGCCCTGTTTCCTTCAGCTCCTAAAACTGCAGTGGCAGGTGCAGCCCCAGCCTCCTGACACCAGGACAGAGCATGCTGGGAAGCTGCAGGGCTCAGCAGGGAAATGTGAAGTTTGTGTTTGGTGCAGCTATGATACCTAATAAGGATGGCCATGCTCTGGGTCCCTTTCATTAAGGGTAGGCTGATATGCAGGGATTGATGAACAACATCTGGCAGGAATGGCCAGCTGCAGCAAGCAAAGCTGCCAGACAGCTTCAAATTACCAAGGTCAGGTTCTTATCATAATTAGTGTATTATCCTTTAATAGTCAGTTCTATGAATTTTAGTTTCCACAAAATCAGTTTAGTAGTGAAAAAATTCTCAAGTTTCATAAACATCTTTAGGATGACAACTAATGACTGTCAGAAAAAAAAAAACTCCAAGAACAAAACAAGAGAAACTTGGAGCAGAACAGATATTTTTAAACAACAGATGTACAGACTTGGTGGTATTCTTGTTACACCAGTTTCTTCTGAGTGTCAAAATATTACAGCAGTCAAAGACACTGGAAACATACACCAAGGATCAGGTGTTTGCCTCAGAATGGCAGGACTGAGATCCATTGTATTTCTCACTGTTTCCTCTCACAGAAGCATCAAAGTCTGAGAAACTGATTTGTGATGTTTCAGGGCTTGCCATTAAAAGCAGACTGACAATCTGCAAATCTTCCATGTGGACCAGAGATGGATGTAAAAAGGGAGCATGTGAAACACACTGGGGGAAAAATAATCCACAAAAAAGGTACAAAGCTAGAAATAGTTCTCACGAAAAAATGAAACCACTGCCTAAATTGTTACTGAGAGTTAATACACTGTAAATAATGTGGAATTTTACCCAAACATGTGAGACGTATTGCTGCCCATAATGCTCACAGCAGCTCCAGCCCTGACAGGGGCTTGGCCTCGGGGTGCGCCTGTCCCTGCAGCCAGAGCTGATCCCTGTCCCAGCTCTGCTCATGCCTCTGGGCTGCTGGAGATCCCTGTCCCACTACCAGCCCTCACAGAACCAGGACAAACCTCACCCTGAAGTCTTCTGTGAAGAAAAGAGAAATCTGAATCCTCCCCCCCTTTTTTTTTTTTTTTAATAATTGAAAAACATCACTTTTGCAGTTTCCTATGTATCTCAACCAGGTACAACATTTCATAGAAAAATAACCTCTTCAGCTGAGGAACACAGGTTTTGTAAAAAGCCATAATGATTTGGACCACCCAAACATGAAATCAAGTGCTCATATTCCTGGATTTGATGCTCTTACCTTCCCTTTGTAAATCTGAATCCATGTCATTAAAAATGCTCCAAGATTTGACATGGATTTCCATTGCAGACAGACCAAATAACCAAAGGATACACAGAGTTGTCTATGTAAAAATGTGCTTCTGAGTCGATTCCTTTCCATGATTTAAAGTTTCACCTCTTACAAAATTTTACTATAACAAACAAAAAAATGAGAAACATCCTGTACAGTCAGTTTCACAGTGTGGTGTGTCTTGTGTGCAAAAGATAGCATCACTCCCTGGCTGCTACTATCACAGGCCTGTACTGGCCTCACTGCACGGAGGGAAATGGGATGTTGTGTTTGGCAGGGAGTCCTGGCAGAAGGCAAAGGGTCACACAAGCTGCACACAGCAGCTCCCCAGGCACTTGCCTCTGGCCACTCTGCCCCTGTGCAGTCACAGCCTCTCATTTGTAAGGATTTAACAGCAACCTGACACAAATTCAACATTTGACACTAAGAAAACAGCCAAAGGGCAACCTCCAGCAACACCTGACACTAACCCAGCTCAGTCTGAGAACAGGAAACATTTTCTGGGAAAAAGCAGATATAGCACAGCTTGTTTCAACCATGCCTCGACAGCCCTGTGCCTTGGCAAGGAGCTGTCAGCAGGAGCAGTCCATCAGGCAGCTGCTGCTGGGAGCTTGCTCCAGCTGTCAGAGTTTCAGGAGCCTGTTACAGGGCTGGAATGCTCTCATTGCAGGTGGCTGACAAGTAAAAGCCCAGAAGCTGCAGTGCTGTCTGAACTTGTGAGTTGCTGTGCACCATGGTGCCTGCCAAGCTGCCCCCTCCACACACAGAAAGTGCCTCACTGCAATGG
The DNA here is from genome assembly GCF_035770615.1 of Melospiza melodia melodia. Classification (NCBI taxonomy): domain Eukaryota; kingdom Metazoa; phylum Chordata; class Aves; order Passeriformes; family Passerellidae; genus Melospiza; species Melospiza melodia. Next base: position 9,358,627 of record NC_086195.1, on the reverse strand, counting down.
CTGGGATTCCTCACAGCTCTCTGCACACTGGAAATGAGAGGTGACTAGGAATTGAGTAGCATGGTTTGAAAAGTAATGTTTAAAACACAAAACATGAGTTGCTGCATCAGCTCTGAAAAGGGCTTGGGAGGAGGGTGAGGAGTTTGTGGAATGGAACAGGTGCCCAGGGCTTGCAGGTTGAACTTTATTTAAATTACTCATCTTTGCAGCAATCAGGTCTTACTTTTCTCTTCCATTTGTGCACTTCTGTAGCCATTTTTCAGCCCCACTTACCATGGTGTCTTCATACAAGAAAGGCCAAGAGGATTTTGGAGAGCATGGCTTCCTGTGAACTGGAGCCCTGAACACCACCTACACCACAAAATCCACCATTAATACTTCATTTTATTCTCATGTGTCACATACTACATGTTTGATCCTCTTCTGTGACCTGTCCTGCCTTCTCATGGTCTTTGTGCAGTAAGAGAAGCTTTGTTAATGGCAGAAGAATAAACAGAGACCAGGATTGTACTTCAGACACAAAATTCACGCACTGCAAGTAAATGTATGCCCATACTCCTTGTGATGGGCTTACAAATAGGGAAATGTTTTCTAACTCAGATGGAGGATTTACTTTCAATTCCTTTGGACTGACCTGTTTTGGCAAACCAATTTACTCTTCCAATATGAAAATTAGCTATAAATCAACATTATCTTTCTGCAGAGTTAAAAATTGCTTTTTATTACACACAAAATAAAAAAATTATGGCTTTTAATGCATATTATTGCTAAAATGTCTGAGTGATTTTATAAGTATGACACATATTAATAACTTGCCTACAATATGGCAGACAAAAATATTGCAAAAGAATGGGCTTGGATAAGAATGAAACAAAAGTACTTAAAGGGCTGCAGTGCATGTCTCATGCTGCTCCTGGTATCCAAGAGGTCTGAAATGCCTTGGAGACATCTAAAGGTACAGTTTAATATTCTTGGTTTTGACATGCAGTTACAGAGAGGTACAGAATCCCCAATCAGAAACACTTCTCCTAAAAACAGAGCCAAAACACAATTCAGGTGTTCCAGTTTCCAAAAAGACGACAAGCTGTCAGACAGTCAAACACTGCAAGCTTCCAGAGCGCTGGTGAAACAGAGGTATCAGTGATACACCAGGAGCACTGCTGGCATTCCTACAAATGCTGCCTTCCCTTATTAAAGAAACACTCAGGATTTGATGTACTTGACTGGAATTTTCCCTAAACTCTAAGTCAAAGTAAGTTTCCAGTTATGGTTATCTCCTGTTCCTCCCAGATATGTATTTCCTACCTCATTATAATAAATGTCAAGTACCAACAAGAAACTCAAAATATTGTTCCAGACACCCACCAAAATGGATGCACACCCAGAAGCTTTAACTGAAGCAATAAGGAGAGCAATGGAAAGACAAGCCAGAAGAGCACACAGGAATGCCCAGAGCCTCAACCAGGTCCAGGTCACCCTTTTTCAACTCCAAAGAGACACAAAAGCCACCTGTAGCATTTCCATAACTAAATACACACACATGGTGTTACTTGATACGGTGCAATGGCAATAACTGCAGCTGAATGAATGTTTTCAGTCAAAGCTCTCTGCACAAACCATATTACAAAGGGAATGCAGACACAGGTCAATCAACTGCTTTAATGTGACTAAAAACAAATCAGTACTGCAAAGCTGAAGCAAACTACCAGTCAGATGCCTTCACAAGAAACAAGTCACCTGTTCAGGTGACTTCAGCAAGTCATCTGTTTTTTTTTTTTCTTATTACAGTAATAGGAAAGGTACCTGCTTTCAGCACAGGGCACTCACATCCACTCCTTTCCCAGCAAGTATGGGAAATACCTTTATATTTTTTGTTGGGATGGTTTTCTTATTTACACATTTCACTATGACATATAACTCAGGTGCAATGTTTCTGGTATCTGTCCCTGGGCAGTTTAGAACAGGGAATGCAAGCCAACATGGTTTTAATGTTCAGGAATAGCTGTGCAGAGGCATGTTAATTTGGGGCCCTTTCACTAACAAATCACACAGTATAACTAGAAAGCCACAATGGATGGACTCAAGACAGGCAGACTCAAACTGAGTAATTATATTTGAGTTGACAACTCCAAAGAAAACTCCAACAGGCAGAGGCTCACAATTTAACTGAGGCAGGAGCTGGAAGCAGCATCTTCCCCCATCTGGCCAGTCAGCATCAGGAAGTCTGACAAAAAACCTCCGAGGGACACCAGGATGGAGCACAGACCCTGGCAGGTTAAAACTCTCTTGACACGGCCTGAAAGGAGACAGACTTTGCTGAGTGAATCATGTTGCCAGCCCAAGCTGGTTAAGTGTAGGCTTTGGGTAAACCAGGCAGCACAACATGGCATGGCTGCCAAAGCCTGACTGCAGCACTGCTTCCAAACTGCAGTGCTATTCTTGTGAATGTGTGTGCAACACATCTAAATCCAGTACCCTAAATAACAGTGGCATTTCCTCAAAAGAACAAGAAGAGGGCAAGACGTAGGGAAGAAAAAAATCAGATGTCTTCATTCATGCTGCTCAAATTATAAGGAGATGTGTCTATTCAGAGTTGTGACAAATTTTAAATTTTGCACAATGGGAAAGAAAGAGTTTCCTTCCATATCAACAGCACAGGAGTTTCAGAATCTTCAAAACAAGATTTATTTACAAAACTTCTAAATCATCCAGTCTTCACATGTGCAGTACTCTCACACATGCATTTTTTTATCTACTGCAAGATCTGAAGCAAGTGATAGTACTAAGATAAATTTTAATGTTATATATCTTACTGCAAAGCTGCAGAAGTTTCTTCTGTGTCTCCCTGAAGGACACATAGCAGCACATCACAAATCAAAGACTATACAAATCAAAGATGTATCCACCCATAAAGAGACACTTACTCACCAGTTTCAAACAAATGAATGCAATCAAGAATCTTTATGACACGCATCCTGCATGTTTGTTGTGGGTCTTCTTTTTTCTCCTCAAAAACAGCTCATAATAACCGTCTAGTGTCCCAGAAGAACAACCCAAAATTTCAAGCATTCTTTATTTTTCAGGTCTATGTATCAGGCAGAAAAACTTGTGTCTTTTCGAGCAGCCCACCTGAACCCCACAGATGTCATCTGTCCTTAGCTGAAGACGTATTTTCACTGAGCAAGCAAAAAAGCATGAAGTTATAGAAACTATCTGCTCCAATGGCAAAAACCTTTGCCAAAAATGTCCAGCCACCCCCAGCTCGAGCTGCACAGGCTGCCAGAAGCTCAGCACTCTGCCATGGCTGGAGGTGTTTCCCTCTCCCAGCCTGTAATTCGCCCTGCACGCTGCCAGGAGGGGTCGGCAGCTCTTCCCAAATACTGAGCCAATGCTCAACAGGCAAAAGGAGGGCAGTGAGGATGTGCAGAAGGCTGGAAGAGACAGCACTGTCCACAGCAGCAAGGCGGGACCCACCCTCAGTGCCTATTTCACATCAAATCCCACAAGAGGGCACAGGAGAACATCCAAGAACAGTTCATGTGAATCCTGTCCTGGTTTGGCTCACTCGCAGGCTCCCCTTCCCCAGAGGCTTGTGATCCCATGGAAACCACCCTGCTAACTCACAGCCAGGGGTGCTCACCCAGAGGAGGGCAGGACATGTACTGATGGCTATCTCAAATGCAAGATTTTACACTGTAGATGTTTGGCAAGCCTTTGTCATGCCAGACTTACTGCTGCAGTGGACCAAGAAAAGGGGTACAGCAGCTTACAGACATGAAAAAAATTGTCATTGATGGTTCTATGGCACCTCCTGTACCACCTCCAGTGCTTGCCCAGACTTGGCTACCCAGGACATTAAATGCACTTAATTTGTCTGTGCTTTCTGGCAAGGTGTATTTCACTCTGAGAGAAAGGACAGTTCAACAACTCATTGAAATATCCTTAATTTCACTCTCTGTTTATGTGATCTCACCCTGGAGATTTCAGTTGCACTGAAGCCCCCAGGTGTTGCTGAAGAGTGAGCAGGCTGAACAGAGAGGAGGCAATGACCTGATTATTTAAGGACCACTCAGGAAAAAATGTCCTGCTTTGGTAATGCTTATTAAGCTGCAAGGAGTTTTCAGTAGGGAACTACTACAGCTCATGAAAACGCTCCACTTCACTCAGGAATATATGAAAGCAGTGTCAGGAGATGAGTCAACATTATTGATTGATATTAACATGACATATCTGTTAAGCCTGAGGTCACCTGAGAATGCTGCTGGAAGTCTTATTCATATGCAACTGTCCAGGTAACTGGAGCTTGTTTAGACAGAGCCAGCCCATCCAAAGCACAACTGTGGATGAAGTCGTGCCTTAGAACACCTGCTTGTATTCAGAACATCACAGAATCATAGAATGGCTTGGATTGGAAGGGATCCTAAAGCTGATCAAGCCCCTTGCTGTGGACCAGGACACCTTTCCTTAGACCATCCATTCCCATGCTGGGTTTGGCCAGCACACAACACCTCCAGGTCTGTGCCCACCACGGTCACGAGCGGCGCCTGCAGCTCCACACTGGATCCTGTGCATACAAATTGTCACCCAGAACTGCCAAGACAGCCAGCAAACTGTGTTTAGAAGAAAAATACAACAAAAGAACTCTGAGCTGACACAACCGGCCCCACCCTTGGCACCGCAGAGCACCAGCTGTTCAGAGCCCTGGAGATTGCTTCTGGACCATTCTGCAGCTTGGTCTGATGGAGCAGGAATCAAATCGTTGTGATGCCAGGTTTTTTTTAAGCCTGCCATTTGACTTTAAGCAGTCTTAAATACTCTCTTCCTTCAGTTTTGTCCTCCTATCCTTTGTCTATTTATAGCATAAAAACTACTGGGTGAGAACTGCCTGTCTCTGAAGGGCTGAGGCACTCAGCAGTCTCACTCACAGATGAGCTCTTGACCTAGCACACAGCTTTGAGAACCACCACTTCCACAACCTGACTTCCATCTACCCATATTTAATCCAGAATATACATAGGTTATAAGCATATGGTGCTTATGTATATATTGTTTTCTTTGAATTAAATCTCATACAGCTTTTGAAAATAGTTCCATAATATTACATGGCTCTCAAGTGATTTTAGTGACATCTCCCTCAAGGTTCATGGCCCTTCACACAAGTATCCTGTTCCAATGCACAGAACACATTCATTCTATCATAGATGAGCTTTTCTTTTCATCTACCAATAGTGTAAGACACAACTACCACAGCCTTACATCATACAGTGCCACTTGATTTCACCTTCACACCCCCCAAATACTGAACAAGTGATCCCCATAAAAATGTACTTATGGACAGCTGTACCCTCCCCAACACCACAGAAAGTCTCTGAGAGCTCCAAGGGCACATTTCCCTCTTCAGCCCCTAGGAAAAAGGTTTTACTCTTGTTTTAACTACCAAAAGCTGCATCTCTAAACTGTTCTTGAGGAGAAAATAGACTTTCCTCTGAGTAGTGCCACCAGAGAGATTTCATCAGTGCCTTCTTAGCTTTGAATGTATCAATGTGATAATCCACAGCATCCTTTCAAAACTTAAAAATATGAAAATACAGTTCCAGTTAAAGCAGCTGCTGCTTCAAAGGTTTTTAAGTATTTTAAGAATTTTAATTATTTGGATATTTCTCAATTTTCGTTCTTATGTCACGTAGATAATTAGTTCAATTACAATTTCCCAGGTGGAATACCAGCTTGATTTCTACTTGCCTGCCATCAAAAAATTGACAGCAGAATTCTTAGGGCATGAAAATTACACCTATTTAGTGTGGTGTTTAACATAGTCTTTGGAATTGTGGAACACAACTTTCCTATACCAGAAACTTCAGTGTTATCAAATTATGAGTTCAAGAGCTGATTGGACTATTTCTGATATTTAAAGAACAATCTACTATTGAATTACAAACATTTTGCATGAATCCAAAACAGGCTGCTTGGCTTTGCCTACAAAGTGTCAACATCTTGATAATGGTTCAATAAGCTTGTGCCTGTATAATCAAGAGGGCCCCACACACACGTGCTGTAGAGATTTTATTTTTTTTAAGTCCATTTTAGTTTACTTAGTGGCATTCTGTACCTAATGTGCATGGTTATACACCAACACAGTACCATTAGAGAAAAACCCATTAACAGTTTCACTAGATTTCATACTGGGAATAAGGATCTGAAATAATACCACATTTCTCTAGTAAAAATAAACAGAAGAAAAGTAACATGAAACATTCACTTAATATTAGGGTTTACAATTACAGTTGCTGACGATTTAAGCTCTTTGGAGCCTTGGACACTAAGCATTAGGAGGAAATTGGACTTTCAAATGAGTGAAAGATGAAACAAGCAGGCTTTTGTGCAGCCAACTTGAAGATTACATGCAAAACTTAAGACTTTTGAGATTAGAGAGGTTACATTTGTCCTTTTAGGAAAACAGAGGATAGGATATTAGCATCCTCTGTAAACTACCTGAAGACTGACATTCACATGAACCGCAAACTAAAGCATTCACTCGTCTTCCTACGAAAATAAAGAGAATTTGGCAGTACAATAATCCTCAGAGAAATGCCAGGACAGGAACTTCTGTGGTCTTTGTTGATTTAGCAACTGATGTGTCCAATACTTTAGTGTTTGGTAAAGAAAGAGCATAAACGTGTGTTCCAACATCTTCCCCCTTGGAAAAAAGCCACTCTTAACCCGCCAATGAAAATAAGGAAAGCAAAACCTCAACTCACAAATACCACCCCTATGCCACTTTACACCCCTCCATGGACAGAACTACATATTAGGCAGGGATAGCCCCAGGAAACAAAATATGGATATCACCAACATGCAGCTGTAAGTTGTATTAAGACACCTTTCTCCCGTGTTCACTGCTGCCCTTCCCCTTCATGCCAGTGACACACATCAGTTTGAATCCATACCCACTGACATGAAAGGCTCTGTTCTGACCACAAATTCTCACTTACTACACCTGTTAAACCAGGGCACGGCAGTTTACACTGGCTTTGCTTACCATGCTACCAAATCAGAAGTGTCTAATCTGACAAAATGCATCTGCTTTAGAACAGGCAGAAACCACATACCCCTTTCTTTTTGCATGGAAATGGAACCTAAATTTGAGCTCATTTAATTTTTGCTACAGGAAATACAAACACTTAGAAGTGAAATGGCATCAGCATGCATTTTTTAATGTACTAGGTGCCTAAGAAACCAGGCAGACTCACCCATTCATTGTTCACATTAAAAAGAGAGATTACCTTGCTGCATGCAGTCTCACCCGGGCACCAAAAACTGCTGAGGCAGGGCTGGCCCATCGGACTTACACTTTACACTTAGGGACAACACAGAGCCTCTCTTGTTCAGCAGCTTTGAGCGGCTGTCACCTCCTCTCTCCGAGTGCCACGGCGGCGGCACGGAGGTGCAGATGTGAGAGGGAGCTGCCACCAGCCCGCCCCGGCAGGGCTCAAACCCGGCACGGCGGGAAGCTTTCCGGGCACCCACTCCAGTAACAACCCGGTTCTCCACACCCAGGACGCGGCTCCATCCGCGCTGACGGGACTGGACCGGACATAGAGCGAGGCACAAAGCGCTGCGGGTCGGCAGCGAGTGAGCAGGACGGGCCCCGGCCCCTCAGGCTGCCGCGGACACCGCGGCGCTCCCGCCGCCCCCGGCCCGGCCCCGCTCCCGGCCCTGCCCCGGCCCCGCCGCCCCTTCCTCACCCGCGTACTCCAGGCTGGCCCGGGCGCCCAGGGCGAGCAGCGCGGCGAGGCACAGCCAGCAGCTCCCCATGCTCCTCACAGCGGCTCTGCCCGGCGCGGGGCTCCGGCAGCTAGCAGCAGGAGGAGAAGGAATGGGACGGGGCCATTCACTGAGCGGCTCCCGGGCACTATCGAAGACTCCTCCCGCTGCCCGGCCCCGCCTCCCGGGCCGGGATTGGGATCCGCCGGGACTCCGGTGTGCCGTGTGTTGTCCCCCCCGAGGGGCTCCTGCTGCCCCGTGGCCCGGTGGTGCCTTGGCTCGGACAGGGGTCACAGAATCACAGGATCAGAATGGTTTGTGCTGGAAGGGACCGTAAAGATCACTTCGTTCCAGTGCCGCCGCCTCGGGGCTCACCGCGGCCGGTTCACGGCCTGCCCGTGCGGGGGTTCTCAGCTGGATGCACCATCCGGGCTGGGGGCTAAGCAGAGCAGAGGGGCACAGTCCCCTCCCTGCCCCTGCTGCCCACGCTGCTGTTCAGGCAGCCCGGGAGGGGGGTCCCTGCTCGGTGCCATGAGCCAGGACAGTGTGTCTGTCCCGATGTCCTCCTGTCTGTCCTTCCAAGGCAGATAGGCTCCCAGTGAACAAGGGCAGGATGGGGAGGATGAACCCCTCCTGCTCCCTCTGGTGACATTTCTGGCATGGTAGGACCTCCCTGGGGAGTTTTCATGCTGCCGGCCCCCATCCCATCCCATCCCATCCCATCCCATCCCATCCCATCCCATCCCATCCCATCCCATCCCATCCCATCCCATCCCATCCCATCCCATCCCATCCCATCCCATCCCATCCCATCCCGGTGGCAGTGCCCTGCCCACGCATGCCTGGGATTTTGCAGGCAGCAGTGCAAGGAAATAGACTGTATTTCTCAAGATGAACTGCTCTGGTTGCTCAGCAGTTTGCAGATGGCCATCTTTAAATGTTAAAAAAAAACCAAAAAATCCCCAAGTCATGAGAGTAAGAAAAGAAAGTTTGGTGTCATCACATTTCTCATTAGGTTTTTGAGCTGCCAGGGTGATGCGGAGTTACATTTTCAGGCTTTGTTCCATAACCACAAAGACTATAGGCTTTTCTTACTGCCTTTCACATGAAAGCAAATTCCCCAGACACTCCAAGCCCACGGAGGTGGAGGCTTCAGGCAGAGCATCATATGTTCCAACACTTTTGATTTGACATCTGTCAACCCTGCAGCTTAACTAAAGGTAGATTTGGGGTTTCTTTCTTTTTGCACTTCCTACTATGAGCATTTAATGTGTAATCTAAACTGGCAAAGATGTGGGAAAAGCCCATAAAGGTGTGTGAAAGCAGCTTCAGCCAGAGTTTGTGTGCTGGGGTGGTACAGAGGAGCGAGCCCAGGGAGTTCTGAGGGTCCCTTCCACATTCTGTGCTGTTTCCTGGACAAATAGTGAAATACCATCTAGTCAGGAAAGGAATACTTCTTTAAAAATAAGAGACAGAATTGCAGAGGAAGGAGAGTCTCCTCAAGGGGAAATGTTAGTCTGGAAACAAAAGAAGGTGACAATTCTGCCGCACTTTGAGGCTGGTTACACCAAAATGACCTATGAAAAATGTCATCTTGCTGCTAATTAAAATAAAAATCTGTGTGAGTGCTGTGTTTGGCAGCTTTCTCCAAGCATTTTCTTTTCATCTGACTTTTCCTTTGGATCAGGAGTGCCCCTGGATACCTCCCCACCTGGGTCCCCCAGTTTGCTGTCTGAGGCTGAGGTGTGCACAGGAGTGAGTGCTAGAGCTCCTCTGGGGTGAAGTTCCTGGTGGGGTTGGGTGGCACTGGGGCCTCAGCACAAACTGTTCTCCAAGTTCTCTGCCCAGTCCTGGTGGAGTCTGAGTGTGCTTGGGCTCAATAATCCGTTTTGAACTTGTTTGCCAAAAAAAATGAAAGATGTTAACAAAACCAATGTCAGTGTCATCAGAGTAACTGCAATTTAACAGCCTAAGGAATTCTTAGATTACCACATGTGAAGAGTTAAAATAATAACATTGCTCTGGTTAAAGAAGAACATCAGGAAAAGGAGTGCTTTAATCGGTTTATCTGTGCTGCAAGGCTTTGCTGAGAGTTCAGTGTTCTGATATCATTGAATAATAAAGGTACCTGAAGCAGATCTTAATGGGTCAGGTATCTCTTGCTTTCCCTTTGTGTATTGTCCTTGTGGCTGCCCATTTCCAAAACACTGGCCTTCATTTAGGTATTTCTGTGAGCTCAAGGTCTGTACTGCTATGAGAGCCTCGTTCAAGAAGCCCCTGCCAGAAGTGTGAATGCAGCTGCAGCTTCTCCATCAGCTGTCCCAGCACCACCCTGCCCAGAGGTCACAGCCTCTCTCCTGAGCAGCCTTGTTGAGCCTTTTCAGGGTGCAGAAATGTGGTGATTGTGGTGGCAAACCCTCCTTGCTGGGCTGTCTCCTCAGCGTGAGAGAGAGAGGTCTCAGCAGTAGATGCCATCAGTGACTGCAGCTGTGGAGTCTGAATTAGTACAGGCAAGAATCCTGTTTGATTCCCTGGAGTCAGTGGGACCTCAGACTGCTCTCCTGTTGCTCCTGATTGTGCAAGTGCAATTCCATCTGCTCAAACAACATGACCACTGATGGTTGCAGAATTTTTTCTTTGTCTTGCCTGTCCTGTGAACAGGGCTCTTGCAGCGGGCACTGTGAGCAGCCGTGGCTGCAATGCTGCTTTTCCTCTGACATCCAGCTCCTGGAGGGTCCCAACTGCCCTGAGAAAGGCAAGAGATTTAAGAGCTAACACAGTCTGCAACTTACAGCTCAAATTTAGACACAAATGTGAGCATAAGTAGCAGTGGCCTTCATGGCCTGTTTGAAATGAGCCTTGGAAAAACACCAGTGCCAAGATTTGCCTTCATCCAGACTCCAGTTTGCTCTGAGCAATGTAACATCCATTCTTCATGTTTGATAGAATGACAGCAATGTGAAATCACCCAAAAGACTGGGGCTTGAAAGGCAAATTCAAGGAAACTTTAAAGAAAAATGTTGAATTCCTAATGAGAGTTTTTAAGGGACCTTTTAATAGGGCAAAGTGTATGGAACTATGAATGAATTAAACAAATGTCACATGTATTGAATTGGAAGGCACAGTCCATTTTTTTTTTCCCAGTTCAGCTTTTAATTTTTATAGAAAAAAATTCTAACTATTTAAGCTTGTGGTGAGTTGGAGTTCCTGGCACTTCTGGTATTACACAAGAATTAACCAGTCTGCTTTTCATGGAAAATTCACCGGAATTTTCCATGAAAATTTTTCACGGTTCAGAGGTGAAAGAAAATTTTCAAGACTGAAATCAAGCAACACTAGAGGACTCAAATGTGTGAAAATGTCTTGGTTGAATAGAAAAATAAATCTCAAGACAAAGTTACATGCTCTTGGAGGCTTAAAGAATTATTCTTGTTATGTCAAAGAGTTAATATAATTACATAATTTTTCTTTTCTGCTTTTTTTAATAGCAGTTCAGAAGTATAATTTTATTACTCTGCACCAAAATAGCTGTAACAACTGTAGTTACAGTGATAATAAAAATACAACTTTTGATGGGGAGGAGAAATTAATTAAAATCAAATTTTAATAATGTTTAACAATCTAATATTTTTTCTCCAAATAGTAAAAGAATGATAAGGAAATAAAAACAGTACCCAGACAACCCACATGTGTGTAATGAAGCTTTTGTTGAGTAAGGTCTAATTCATCATAAGAGGATGACAAATAGGGCCCCAATCCAAACCACACAGTTTTAGTCCAGTGAATTGCCTGACCGAATGCAAATGCTCTGATACTTAGAATTACTCTTATAAATATCTGCAGAAATAGACAGTCTTAAAATAAAATTATAATCATAATAATGCTTTTCTTCTGTACAATTCCTAGAATTCTTGGAGCTTATCATTACTTTGTCATCATTTTTAGTGGCAGCGGCACTTAAAAATGCTCAACATTTTGATTTGTAACTCAACATTTACTGTTACCAGACCCTCCTTCCAGCTGGTGGTCACTGCCAGCTCTGGGGCCAAATTTTTCCCTCTGGATGTCAGCCTGCTGCACATGGGCTGTGCTCAGACACTCATCCCTTTGGGATCGCACTCAGAGCCATTCTGTGGGGTGCACTCCAGTGTTGGAAATGTGGGAATTGGAAAAACAGAAATTTCCACAGACTCTGAAGAGTTTGATCTGCAGACTTAGAAGGAGCTTGGATTGATGTAAAAATTCAATGCACAGACATTAAGTAGAAAAACCTTAAACTTATGTTTCTATAGTTGTAAGAATATACCTTAAGTAAGTAAGAAATTGTATTGGGTAAGATGGTGAAGGGTCTATAGCATAGTAATGTCACTGTATAAAATAAGTTTAGAATTTAAAAGTTATAATAGAAGCGTATGAGCATACATGTGATGATAACCTATTGGGTCAAAATATCCACTGTGCAGTAGAAGTGAGTAAAGGTGATAGGTTAGAAAAGCAAAATCAACCTTGTAGTGACTGTCCATTGGATTAGAAAGTTCAATATTGTCTTGTAACAAAGAACTTGTGACTGCTCTTGAGCTATGGCTGGATACTTGCTCCTTTAAAATCTCACTGAGACTGATGTTTATCTGAGCAATAAATGGTTCTTAGCGTGAAAATTGTCCCATCCTTTCATTACTAGTGGTGATAATGATACAGAAACTCTGACAGAATCTGGGAGAGGGAGGCTGAAATAGAAGCAAAGACTGGGGTTGACTTGTGGAGACAGCAGGCAGGAAGAACAGACCTTCCATAGGTGCTGCTGTTGTGAAGGCACGAAGAGGGAAAAAGGCAAGATTATTCAGAGGAAGGCATGGGCAGAAAGAGGCAGGTGGGTGAGTGTCATGTAGGGTGCTCTCTGAGGAATGATGGACAAAATTCCTCACACACTGTGCTGCTGCTGTCAGCTCATGACAGGAACCCCAGCGCTAGCCAAGAAACACCACTGCTAGCCCAAGATCATCCCTTCATGCAGAGCTGGTTCTTCACTCAGTGCAGTTTTCAGAGGGCATCTCCCCTGCCCATGGGCATGCCTGTACAGGGCTCTTGGCTAACTTTGCATTTTAAGTGACATATTCACCTTTGTTAATAGGAAGCTGCTTTTCCTGAAGTGACAGACAGGAAAGAAACACTAGAGGCCAGCCTAGGAGAGGACAGCATTGGCTAAAAATGTCAGGAAGATGTACACCAATGGAAATTCTTGTTCTGGGAGCTTAAATAACAGAGATCATGATCACATAGTTTCTTGTGTGAAACAATAAACTTAAAATTAATATATCCTAATAACTTTCTTTCCTAGGTCACACTTAAACCTCAATGGCACACTCCTTGTCAAAAATATAAAAGAAGATACAGCCCTGACTGTAAAAATAGCATATTTTAGGGAAGTGAAATTTTCTTCAGGGCAGCAGTCTCTGTGTGTCCCATCCCTGAGCACTTTCTTGCTCCCTATGTCAGTGATCTGAAGAAATCTCCTTGGCTCTTCCCAGTTAAAGGTGGCCTCCTAAAAATGGCACAAAGCAGATGTCAAGAGTAACTTTTCCACTGCCAAAACCCTTGCTGTGGAAAATTTTAATATGAAGGTCTGGGTCAGGCATGCAGAAAGCACATGGATGGAGTACACATGTAGCAAATCTTGGAGAGCACCAGTTCCCTTTTTCCATTCCATCTGGAAGGACTGGTGTGTCTTAGGCAGCCAGAAAAACAGAAAATTTGGGGGGGAATACAATATTTCATTCCCAGTTAGACACTGACTGATGCATCAGTATGTGGTAAATCATCATGGTAAATGCTAAATCATGGTCTCATGTATAATAAATGTACTGAAGAACAAAATCTCTGTATTTTTTATTTTCTTGATGCTGTTAACATGTCTTAAAATTCTAACTTAATATCTCTTCAGCTTTTGATGAGGGTGATTGGAAACAGCTGTGTCTAAACTGTTCCGAGATTAAATGAGAATGGTCTCAAGAATAAAAACTTCTTTGTGTACAAATCAAAGAACTGCAGTTTATCCAGATTTAGATTTTGCAAGGCTTTTGCTGAGTCATTACAATCTGGTCCTGAAAAAAAAAAAAAAAGTGGTAATTACATAGCATGAATAAAATGTAATTCCAGAGCAGTCTTGAAGGGCAGATAGGTGTGAACTTTAAAGCTCATCACTATGAGATACTGAGCACTGATGGTGGTCTCATTACACTTAATCAAAACATTATTTAGGCCCTTAAAGGAATTTAGACATAACACAGTGTGCAAATGTTGTAAACTCCCCTAAGTAGTGAGTTGTATATTATAGTTTCTAAAAGCACTGTGAGGGAATTTAGAAATATTATATTTATGTTTATGTTTATGTTTATATTTCTAGTTTAAAGAGCTAAAGTAGTTTGAGTACATGAGTATGTTTTAAGAACCCATACTTAGTCTCTCTATAGTCATGCAAGATTAGCTTCTGTATTCTTGATTATCAGGACTTAGAGTGGTTTACCATCATGATAGGGATTCAGTTCACTTCAACTACCCTAATGTCAAAACATGACATAAAATATTCCCCAGGGACAAAGACTGGATGTATTTTGCATATTGTACAAGTAAGATGTGGAATAAAAAGGAAGAAGTCGCACAAAATTAATTATGGTTATTAACTTTGGGCATATAAAATAGTGTCTAAATCAGCTTTCTTTCATGATCTCTCCTTTTTAAATTTCAATTACCACAAACTTGCATGGGTGCAGCAGCTGCATAAATGAGTCCTATGCTTCTGGAAGTCAGTAAATGTGCATAGGTAAATATATGGATTAAATGGAAATTTCAGGAGGTCAGGCACACATTTGATCATCCATGTGCACACACACACACACATTCACACATATATCTGTGTATCTCTGTCTATAAATATACACATATATGTCTCAGTGCACATACATGTATATCTGTGTATGCAAGGTGCTCTAATTCCACTTCAATTTAAATAAAACATGTATACCTAGATTTATCAGAAGTTGACCACTGTCCATCTATGTATACTTAGAAATAAATGAGTAATTGTATTTTTTTATCTTTATATTTTTACAAGGACACACAGTTGAAAACGTTCAAAATGCACAAATACATTGAGGTAGCAGAGTACTTTAATGCCAAAAGCAATGTGCCAGAAAACATAAAGTTTTCTGAGAATTTGGAAACAGAAAATTTGATACAGAATGACTATCTTTAACTTCTTTCAGGGGCCATGAGAAGGAGAATTTCTGGCTCCAGGGGCTGGTGACACCTTTGAAGAGCACAAACTCCACCTAGTGATAGGTTTAGTGGTGAAATTTTAGAAACCCAGCAATTCTAAAGCACAATCTCAATTGTATGGCAGGACTATAAAAATGAGAATTAAATATTTAAGTTGACAATTTTTGGGAAAGTAAGAAAAAAAAACAGAGAAAGATGTACTAGAAATGTTTATGAAATTTTTTGCTACTCATCTGTTTAAGAAAACATTTCAGTAACAAAAAATCTTCACATTTTTAATATAAATATTGTGAACTTGTTAGAAAACCTATAATTTAATACACATGCACATATAAATTGTTTTATTTGTTTAATCTTTTTTATTAAAAATGAAGACATGTAGAAAAGACATTGGAATGGGTTAATATATTCCTGCTTCTCGTTGAGCAAAGTATGTGGACAAGATAAATGTACCAATCCCTGAAACTGCTCAGACATACAGCAGCTTACAGTCCATTGCATAAACTTCTGTAGTGTTAGATTTGAGGGTAATTCCCATTTTAAAGTAATATTTCTCACTAAATTATTTCACCTTTAAAAAAAATTGTTCTTACAGTAACAATTTCTGTGACTGATCTCCCCTTAAAAAAATAATTAAAGTTTATTTAAATTAATGAGGGCACCATTTACTTTATTTCTCCTTTTCCACTTTACTCTTCTCAACAGTATCCAAGTGGAACAGAAACCACGTGTGCATTCAGAAAAATAAGAAAATATGTAAATATAGTGGAGGAACAACCCCTCATGTAAGGTTCACTGCAGAACCCAGGAGTAGCCCAAAGTAAAATAAAAGACCCAAAAGAATCCTAATTAACTCTGGCAAAGGATGAGCCAAGCATCCAGGTTTTTAGTATGATGATTGTGGTAGCACAGAGGAAGCCCTGTGAAAGAATCTGGGCACCTGCCATACTTAAAAGGACAAAGCATGCAGGTGAACCAACTCCTAGGATTAAATAAATTCTGGACACTTCTGACCTATTGTATAAAATTTAAGCAACTCTGAAACTGGGGAAATTGAAGGAAGAACTGGAAAGCAACCAGCCCAGTTGTCCCCCCTTTCACCAGTTCACTGTGTGGTCAGGGATCACTGAGGGGTCACTGACCACCAGGGACCAGCAGAGTGACCTCCAGGACAGAAGAATGTGTGTAAATGGGAGGGAAAATATATTCTTGATTTCAGGGAAATTATTTGTCATGTGTATGTTTCTTCTGGGAAAATCAATGATTATGTATGAAAAATACAGTATCTAAACAGGAGCCTTTTCTGTACTCAGCCTGCACAATATTTTAGAGGAAATATCCCCTTGAGCATCAGGCTGAATAAAGAACTCCTGCTTCTTAATGCTACAGTGGTGTTAAGCAGTTTTTATTTGTACTGACTTTTGGCTCCTCCTGTTTCCTTCTGAAGAAAAGCCTGTCTGCCTGAGAAAAACATGAATATTTACCCCATAATGATCAGCCTGTCATACTGATGCCACATTACCTCTGGTTGCATTATTTTCCTGTGAGAAAATCTTCACATTAAGGTGTGGATATTTAGAGGATACAGGATTAGAATCCAAGTGAAACAAGAATGAGGGTTTCCAGTTTTCCCTGGGCCTGATCCCGTAGGAGAGAGGCCCATCAGCTTATGCCAATTTCAGCAGGAGCAAAGGTTTTCAGCACTTCTCAGAAATAAAAGCTTTCTCCCTGTCCCAGTTTGGCAGGATACTTCCATCCTTACACTGTTTCCACTGGGACTGCTGCCATGAGTGAAATTAGGCACATACTCAAGTAACTTCTTCCATAATGGCCTACAAGGTAACTTGAAAGTTTTACTGCTATTTTTTCTATGTCAAAACAGAAAGATGTATATTTCTGAGTACCTTAAATATTCTTGACTAGGTTGTTAAACCAAGTAATATATAGAATATTATAATTTTGCAAGAGTGTCATGCTGAAAGTGGTACTCTGTAGACTGAAACAGAAGAAAATTATTTAGCAAAAAACATAAAATGCCTGTATTCAACTCTTCACATTAAAAAACCCCATATTTTGCTTTAGAACATCAACAGGTAAGGCCACAGAACTCCAGCAAGGTGCTGATAAGTATATAATTTTGACCTATTAAAATTACCAATAAATACCAAGAAAATCATCTGCCTATTTAAAATTACAGCAATCCAATCAATTAAAAAAAAGCAGCCATCAACATCTCGAGTCATACCTGTTTTCAAGTAAAAATTGCACTGTATGCTTTAAGACTGTCACATTCTCTTATATTACAACAGTTTTACAGCAATGTACATGTATTAACTTTCATCCTTCTGTCCTGGTTAGTCACAGTTTCACTGGAATTCTCCAGTGTATGATTCTGATTTTCATCTTTATTGCTTTCACCAGTTAAATCTTCCTTTTCCTTTTCTTCACTCTGCAGTGGCTTTGCAGAGCTGTCTTCCTTTCTGCTACATACATTCTTCTGGTTTGTCAGTGGCTTTCGCTTAAACAGGGAAAACTGGAGTGAAAGAAACAGGTAAAGGATATGTCTGAAACAGTTAGCAGTGAAATTCAAGATTAAAAAAACACAAACCCAGTAGGATATAAAAGTTAAATGAGGTTGGCAGATTTCTCCTTGGTAAATTTTTTTTTTTTTTAAACAAAATCACTAAAAAATGTTGAGAAACATTGCAATGTTTAAAATGTGTTAAAATAGCACACGGCAATCAGAAAAGTTCAAGTGATTGCAATTTGTCAAATTACACATTGTACAGTTTGTACAAAATGCTGTGAGTGGTGCATTTATTTCGGTTTCTTCCAAATAAGAGCCTGAGGCAAGGTCCAAACATGAAGTCCCAGAAAGTGCTCACTGTGCCTGCTGATAAATGTGTGTACTGCCATAAATGACAGTGCTTGTGCTCATTGAGACCACACTGGTGTCAAAGCTAAAGTAAAATTAAAGTTAAGTACTGCTTAGGGCCTTTGGTCAACAGGAAACTCAGCAGCCTCTGCAGGAGCCTCTGAATCCTAAAACCTGTAAGAAATTCTACTCCTCAACATGCTCATGCACCTATATAGAGAGATATATTTGATGATAAAATCAGTGTATGTTGCAAATAGATGCAGAGTAATGACCTCAGCTACTGCTTTCAGAGGCAAATAGGAGGGGAAATCTTTTTAGATAATGTCCCATAGGAATCAAGTCCTAAGTTTTCACCTCACCAGTTCATGATGTGATGACCAATCTCTCTCTCAGGGACATGCCTCTATTAAGAGGTCATAATGGGCTTTAACTAATTTCTATTATTTGGACATTTTAAAATTATTTTATCAAAAAATAAAATCAAGTCTTAAACAGGTTGCTCAGCAGTTTAATTATCTTTGCACATGATATGAGTTGAGGTATTTGCTTTGGCAACTGCCCACTGGCTTCTTGGTCACTGGCAAAGTTAGAAAGAATCATCAGGCCACAAACCTTTTTTCTCCCCACTCCAGTTTTTTGGTCCTCAGTGTTCTCTGAAGAACTGTTCACAGCATGATTGTCGGTGCTTTCCTTCTCTACAATAACATAAATCTTTATATTAAATTTCTTCTGATTCATGGAAATCAGAAAAATATCACAGAAAAGCAGAAACAATTACTCTTCAGATTATTTTTGAAGTAGAGCTAAATAAAACTGAAAAAACAATCAGAATATTCAGTAAAACTTGATGCCCAGCCTGAAAAGACGATTTTTATTTTTTAATCTCTCCATATATTGTCCTGACATTACTCTCCAGATGCTCAATTTTTAAGAATAGAACATTTACAGCAGTGACAATATAGAAAATATTTTTACTTGACACTCACAGTTTCCTCTTGCTGACAGGAGACAATGTCTTGCACACTTATTTGCAAGTATATTCTAATTTGGCAAAGCTGATTTTAGGGCAGGAGTTACAGTTCAGCATGAATTTTATTCCATAGAAACAATTCTGGGAAAAGGAAAACTTTCCATCTCAGTTGATGTGTCTGTGCTTAAATTTTCCTATATTCCCTGTATGAATCATATACATTTCAAACTTAATACCAAAACTTCCAGATCACTGAATAGTGGAAAAATATTTAGCATCCCTTCTGTACAAGTGATTTCCATTATAATATTGAAAATAAATGGCATAGCTTCTTCATTATAAGGGCTGTGGTCTGTTTTATACCACACTTGTTATTTTCTTTCAAGAGAACTATTTTAGATTATTCCAAATTTCTAAAATAAAAAAAAAGTCCTATACATATAGGGCACCCAATTACATGTTCCCCAGCTTTTATAAAGGAATATTCAGTTCCCATAAACTGCCATGAAAACTGCAAGGAGCTACTAGACTTACATATTCAGCATCCTGAATAGTGTTCAGCAATTATCACATCTCACCTAAAATAATCTCTCTGTGAATAGAATGAGGAAATGTCAGCTGAAAAAGATGGGGAAGAATTCTGAGCAGCTTCTTGACTGAATTGAGGCACAGGGCACATAAAGAAGTTTTCTGAGAGACAATAAAATTACCATGACTTTGGCACTGCACAGGATTCAGTCCTGCTAAGAGAAAGTCCTCGTGGACTTCCTGCACATGACTGGGAAAAGTATTTATTTCTTTCAAATCATTAACAGTTAATAATGGGGGTTTGCCCCTCAAATTTCATTACCTCTCAAGAACTGCTTTGCCAAGTATGAACAAGGACAGTGTTGTCCAGTATTTTTATAATATCATTTAGAAAACTTTTATCTGTCTTTAGAATGTACAGTTCTTGGGAATTGTATTCTTACCCTGCTGAACGATGGTCTCTTTCTGAGTAGTCTCCTCTGTCTATAGACCAAAAAAAAAAAAACCAAACAACTCTTTCAAAATTGTTAAAAAGAAAAAAAAAGTTTAACTATTAAACCTATATGTGTTTCTTCCTCTACCAAAACCACCCCAAACAACAACTTTGCATTTACAGGATAGGTACACATGTATCAAGTTAGTTACAGAACCAAATTCTTTCAGAGACCTGTAACTTAATAGGAGTAAATAACTTTACCTCTCCAGTTTCCACAGTGCTACTAGAACTGCTTGTCTCTCCCTCAGGTGATTTACGATCCTTTTCTTTTTCATTTTTTTCCTCTTTTCCCTCTTTTTTCTCTGTGCTTTCTTTTGTTTCATCTCCTTCTCTTTCTTCTTTTCCTTCTGCTTCTTCTACTTCCTCTACTTCTTCTACTTCCTCTACTTCTTCTACTTCTTCTATTTCTTCTACTTCTTCTATTTCTTCTTCTTCCTCATCATCATCTATTTCTTCATCTCCATAGAAGTTTTGTTCCTTGGACAAAATTGCCAAAACATAATTTTGAAACTCAAGGTGTAGAATTATCATGATCCTCATCCCATACCAGTTCATCACACATCAGAATTTGACTAACAAGAAAACTCAAAAGGGAATGTTCTAAGGAGATAGAATAAGAACAGGCACAGGAGATCTCAATCAAAGTTTGCTAATTTTAATCTGTTTTTAAAAAACTGACCTCCAGAGAACATTAGGAGTGCAGCTAACTTATGTTTTGCCAATATGTGCCTCCTTAAAGAAAAAGCAATGAAAATAAATTATTTCTGGAAATAAAGTATTTCTTTTAAATGTTTTAAATGAGCATAATTGACACAAGCAGTAATAATTCCAACATTGAAAAAAAATTCAAATCTTTTTCTCAAGAAAATTAATGAAGAAATGCCAGATACAAAGCTTTGATTCATGTGATTCAGTACAGACATTGTAATTTGAATTTAAATTATTTTCAGCCTAAGATAAACTTCAATATAGTAAAAATAAAATGGCCAAGGGCGTTATAAAATAAATATTTAAAAGCACGAATGCTATTTCTGTAAAATGTGTGGAAAAATGAATCAATTATATCCTTCTTACTCCCTTCAATCAGACTGTCATTATTATGCCAGTATGTACTTATAACAGCATAAAATGCAATATTTAAATAAGCATTCTCCATCCCATTGCAGGAATATAAAGGCCTAAGCCAAGGGCTTCCAAGGACAACTCGAGTGAAGGCACAGCAGTGCCCAGAGGAGAACATTTGTGTTCCACTGCAGCCAAGGTCACTGTGGAAAGTGGTGGGAAGTATCTGCACACCCTTTTGGAAGTGTGGTAAGGAGTCTTACATTGAACTCCTTCCTACAGCTGGTTCCAAATGTTGTCTCCCATCTGTTGTTAATGTTTTCCCTATTCTCTCTTACTTCTTTGGGTTTTTGCCTGTTGTCTCCCCAGCTGCTCTCATGGTCATTAGAAGGTCCTTGCTGGTGAGGAGGAGACCACCAGTGAAGTTTGAACACAGAGACCTTTGGTGGAACTCCTTTGCTAAGCCCAACTCACATATCCCAGGAATCTGAGACATCCTTGCAGGGGACTTATGGAGACCTGCATCATTCTGGAGCCCAGCTCACAGCCTACAGCACTTAAATCACACTAGATGAATTTATTTGAGCCATGCTCTTCATCCAAAATACAAAAAATGGAGGAGAGAGACACTCCTTTTACTCCAAGGAAGCCACCTGTTTAACTGAACAGCTTCCCAGAGTGACCCCATTTCCATTTACTGCAGCTTTTCACAGGTGTCTCTGGCTGCCACCTCATCTGGTACTCCTAAAATAGCAAATTTGGCATCATAACTCTGATAGCACAGTTCTGTTACTGTTATTTCTCCTTGCCCATTTACAGGCATGGTTTAGAGATTTTACCAATGGCAGGGAAGGATCTGAGATTGTTATACTACACATATGCTTTTACCTTAAAGGATGCATCATCTGACCATTCAAACTTATACCTGAAGAATTTAATAATCTAATAACCTAGGCTACTAATTAAAGTACATATATATGTATACTTATATGCATATATATACCTATAATCTCTTCATTATTCTCTTTCATCATGCTTCAGGGGGTTTATTTTCTTATTTCACTCTAAATTCCTTTTCATAAAAAGGTAATGCTGAAAGAATACCTTCAATACCTCTAAAGTTGAGACAGAGAGAAGCTGTCTGTGCCAAGGTCATGCATACAAAGTCAAAAGTAGTAGAGACCATACGAGTGAAATATTCCAAACCGGTTTCATTTAAGCTTGAGGTTCCAGTTTCTTCAAGGATAAAACTGTGGTTGTTACTATGAAACAGCCTTAAACATTTTGTACCTATGGTATAATAAATCAGTACAGCAGAACAGCAATCTAGAAAATACAGCCTTGCAGATTTAACAAAATACACATATTTTTGAAGAGTTGTCTTTGCTGATTTATTTTCATGCATTTATTCTGGTTTTCCTGTAAATCCAGACCTTCATAACTAGACATTCTTGAATATAAATTTGCTGTTTCCAAGCTTATGGGGACAAATGACTTTACTTGCACTGGTTTTGGCAAAAATATTGCTTTAGTGGGTGTAACTCAGGGTGTATAACTGTCTTCTGCCAAAATGGCTGCTAATGGCTTTTCTTTGGGCAGGTTAATACAGAATAAAGACATTTCTTTTCAAATTGCTCTACAAAAAATATGGTCCTATGTCCACAGGAGAGAGGGGAGAAAACTTCCCTCTGTTCTATACTGTTGTCTCACCTGATGCCATGCTCTGGCTAAAAGTCTCACTGAAGACTGAGACACATCTCATGGCAGATCTTGCTCAAACAACAGCTGCCAACTAGGTTTCTCTGTATTTCTGTAATTGTTTCATTGTAGACCCCTCCTGCTTAGTTTATGGAAACAGCTCTGCCAGATGGGCTGCTCATAATTAGCATTTGAGAAGGGAAGGCTTATGGTATCTTTCCACATCTCCTCAAGAAGTCAAAATAATGTTTGCCATGATCATTTTATATTTCTAGAGAAGAAAATCTCAAAATGTCCCACTGATGGGACAAATTTAGTTGCAGATCTTTTTAAAATCTGGTGAAAACTCAGTGATGAAGAGAAAGCTGTAATTACTATGTGTACCATTTGAAGTGGAGAGTTCTAGGAAGCTCTGCTTTACAGAGATGTTTTTGTTTCCAGTTGCCTTGGAAACTGTTAAAAATCCACACAGAAGGTTATTAAAGAGAGTTGAGAATGAGATAGGTAGCTACATGTCTGTTGCTGTGTGGTGTTCTGCCAAGCAGCCATAAAACAGCAATTGCTTAGCAGAGTTTTTAATCATTTAAGGAAGAGATTTCTCCATTACCTGCCCAGCTCATTAGCTTGACATGCTCAAAAGCATTCTCATGTCCCTTTTACATGTCTACAGGATAAATGAATGGTATAAATACCAAACAGGATTTTCCCTATGAAGCAGAAGTCTCTGAGTAAGTGGGTGTTAGTCCAAGGAGGGTGGGCAATGGTCATAATGCTTCATATGGGCCTGAACTTTCTGGAGCACTGGTAAAGACAAATACAAAACACATTCTACACACTATCTTCTTGCTTTGATGCAGGATTGAAGAGGAATAGATAGAGGAATCATGACCTATGGTAGCTGTCATTCTGCTCTCCAAAAACCTAGTGCACATCCACGTCACTCCCAAACTGTCCATGCTGGGAAAATGCACTGAGTTAACATTTTACTAAAACAGCATTGAAAGTAACACCAACCCTGATCTTATGTAGAGATGAGTGAAAAAACCCCAAAACCAAAAAGCTCAGTTTACCATTTGTAGGTTAGAGGTACATGGTTGGGTAGCCATGTAACATTTTCTTGATACTGATCAGGGTGTCAAGGCATCTGATGTGAAGTGACTGGAAATACTGCCTGACAGAACTGCTGGAAAAGTTAAGGTTCATACTGTGTTGTTTCTTACTAAACAGTTCCAGAGACAGCTTAAAACCTTAAAGTCCACATAGTGTTAGCCACTTGTCATCAGGTATTTGAACTGGCTTTCATTTTGTAGCTATTAATATAGAGGAGTTATTAGCTCAGCCACTCTAAGCCTTAGAGAAATATCCCTTACTTTAATGATTAAAGAAAGCTGTCAAGTTTAAAAAGACTGACAAAATTCAAAGACATGAGTACTCCAATGAGAGATTTAGCAGCTTATCCTTCCACTTACAAGCAATAAGGAGCCAAACTAAGCTTTCCTTCTATATTGTCACAGAGACAAACAGAAGGGTTCAGCTAAATACACCTAGAAGAGTTTCCTGCAAAAAACTGAGCCTGCCACCATAACTTGTCTAAAGCTAACACCTAGGTTTCTACTAGGTTATATTGGTTTCCCAATTACACAATTTTATGTTAAAAGCACTTAACATGGATTACCTGATACTTCTAACACTCCCTTAATGCTGCTGCTGTTGTGTGAGTGTCCTGGAAAATGAAGGCAATGCTACACTTGTAATTTCAGGCACTCTGTGCAGTGAAACCACTGGAAACCAGTTTTATGTCAGATGGGAGTTTCCACTGTTAAATGTCAAAAACTGAACTATAAAAATAGTTATGCCTTAAATATGATGGAAGAAAACATATTGAAGTAGCAGTTGTCCTGTAGTGATACACAGATTACCCTGGGCATGTGGTGGCTAATTGCCACAACAGTGCCCTCGAACGGGATGGCATCACCCTGGGATAAAACAGTGAATACACAGCTGAAAATGATGTTGGTAGAGACTGACTGAAAGATTCATTTTCCATTAAGTTTTTTTCAGCCCACACTTTGCTACCCAACATATTTTATTTACTAAAAGCTGAACACAACAACCTACAGGTCTCCACAGACCTGTGCACTTCTGTCACAGGTTGGCAGTGCACATACTTTGCATTAAGAGGATTAATCAGATTACATTCATTAACCAAGGTGTCATCCTGAGACTGCACGCTGGCATTGATTACACAGAGTAGCCAGTAATTTTTGAGGGCATTCTCTTAAGGATTATTTCAGTTGGCTTTGGTGTTATTATTCTGTGGTTTGCCAGCTTGCTGCTGTAGGTGCTGCTGTCGGAGAAAGATGTATCTCTGCATTCTTCTGTGAATAAAAAGAACTACTTACCAATGCATAAAATTCTAATTTAAAACTACATTCTGAAGAAGTATTTGTACTTTCAGTTTTTCACTAGATATTTAAATAGAGTCATCTAAAGTTTTATCCTCCCAGAAACTCAAAAGATATTTTTTATTTATTCTCCAAGATAAATCAACATCTGAAATAGCTCAGATGTACTACAACTTTCACATACAAAACTGTTACCTTCTCATAAAAGTTTTCTTTCTTTGGATAACAAACAGAAAATAAAAATTTCCAAGCAAAAAGGGGGAAAAAAACTTCTATAGAACTAGAAAGAATTTTTAAGGTGTTTTGTGAAAACCATAAAAGAAGTTTGACTGTTTACATCAAGTATAATCTCTTATGAAATGTTTTACACAGTAACATAAATAGCCTGTAATATTCACTCGGAAATACCACACCAAAATAACTCCTGGGTACTTGAGCAAAACAGGAGAAATATAATGAGCAACTCCAGAATATGTTGGTGTTATCTGAAAAACTCACTGTGTCTCTGGAAGATATTATACTGTATAAAATGAATTCTTAATGCTAACAGACACAGAGAAAAAAAAAAAAAAACAACTACTTGGGAATATTGGCCCACACTTGGATGCAGATTGTGCATATTTTCCAAATCCTTATAGAAAAAATTGTAGTGTCTGGAGTTTGTCATGCAGCTCTCACATATTTGCAAGTGAATAAGGACAGTCACTCCTTCTGCTTTTATTGTGCACATAGCTCAGATACTCCATGATTTTCCCAAATCCTGTACTTTTCATTAAAATCCTGCTGTAATAATTCTGCTTTTTATTCAGTGCTTTGATAAAAATACTGGTAAAGGCAAATTTTTGCCAAAGAAGGTTTGCAGGAAGATTTTTGACATTCTCTGACTTGGTACATTCCTCAAAGAACTGGTCCATGAGTCACTGCTAAAACCTCCACAGACTGCAAGACTGGGTCTCAGGGAAGAGCCCCCACTTCAAAATTATCTGATGTAAATTGGTAATTTTTACACAACCATCACTAATCTTTAAGCCCATTCTCATTTCATAGATTTTTCAAGGCACACCCAGCTCAGCAATGCAAGTGCCATCAGTTTCCCCATGGAATTGTTCTGGAATTCCTGCCAGCACTTGTGGAAGCTCTCCCTCAGCCACTGCAAGGCTGGCTGTACAGCACAGCTTGATTTCATTCTGTATCCTTGATACAGGACAGTTCAGGTTTGCTTTGTCCTTTTTCTCCACACTGATGATAATGAAGTGCTTTGTAAAAGAGGTTAAATTTTGCAGCAGTTCTGCTGCTGTGTTTCTAATTATGAAAGTAGTTTTGTGCCTAGGATAGATGCTGGATTGAATGAAAGTGAAGTATTTTATACTTCCTGTAAGAAAGCCAGGCTCTGCCAGGCTGGCTCACAAGCTCCTTTTAGGTTGGTATTTATTGCTCACTTTCCAGTCAAACAGCACAGGCTCTTGTACTAACAATAGTACACAGGGGGGATTGAACATTACTCTTCAATATTATTGTGATCTACAGCCTTACTAAAGAGATAAAGGCTTTGTTTAATATAAAATTCTTCTTAGAGCCACCTTTGTTTCTCTCTCACACACTCTCATATGACAGCACAAATACTTTAAATTTTACACAAACCACAAATGAGACTCTGTGTGAAAGGTGTGCCAGTCAAATTATAAGGCTCTAAATCCATTGAACCTGGGACACTCCAGCAGACAGCCCTGCAACCCATCACAGACGTAAAGAGTCATTTCTGATTTTTCAATGCTGGAGAAATAAGAAAACCAGAATGGTAAATATTTTTAAACCAGACATTTCAGGGCCCTGGTAAGAATTATTTTCATAACTAAGCATGGGGGTTTGAGATAACAGTATTAATATTTGTTTAAATTATTATAGCATAGGTTGACAAGCAAAAAAGCAATGAGCACTATCATGAATCCTTAAAAAAAGAGAGCGATTAAGTGTACTTGCTTCTTCTTTTGGCAATAGAAAAATAAAACTTCTGTTGCTGTCTGCAATGCAATTTTCTGATGCCAAAGCTGTGTCTCCAAAATCCTTTCAATATCCTTTCAATTCTCTTCTGTCTCCATTAAAACATAAATAAGTGTATAAGAATGTTACAGCTCAGTGAGTGACTTTGGATCCCAAACATGCCCAGAACTTTACTGAGCACAATATCATGGGTTTGCCATTTCTGCAAGCAAAGAATTTGCTCATTTGTTCATAGAATGCCACAGTACTAAACACTGTCACTTCCACAATTAGATGAAAAATTACCCTTTCACATTTACTTTGCCCTTTTTTGGCCTTTTTACAGATCCTTAATGTTATATGACAGATAGCATCTAAAAGGTAGTGTCATCTTGGGAGAAAATAAGCTAAAATTTATATTAAAAGATACCAAATGGTAAGGAAAAACTAGGAGGGAAAAAATCCTAAGAGCACTGAAAATAAAAACTAGATGTCCTTTCAGCAAAGTTCTGAAAGGCCGTGTTCCAAAGAATCTCCATGTGGTCATCCAGATAAGAAGCTGGAACAAAAATTAATGAGTGAAACCTAGACATTTTTTGTAACTTGGAGAAGGACATTTTTGTTATTCAGCATCAATTATGCAAAGAGATCTACTATCTGAACAAATGCTTTGATATGTTCAGCTATAATGGAAAAACTTATCTGCTGAAATTTTGCAGACACAAGAGAAGAGCTGTGTTACAGAATATTCCAAGGTCACCCAGAACACCCTCAGCTCTAAGCAGAGCTGTGAGGCAGCAGCAGATCTGCACCCCACCCTCTGAAAATGCCAGAGGTCTTTGTATTGCACACCCACTGTAAAAAGCAGCATCTGTAATTCTGGGAATCTCTGTGAGACTGTGCAGGGGATTAAAACCTCTGAGATGAGCTGCAGGGGATGCCTAGAAATTTGCATGTGCTTCTTAACACTGAAGATGTCCAGTGTTGCTGCTCTTGAATTAAACATGTAGGTGATTGATTGCTGGTTAACTGTAATTAATAAATCAATAAACCACTTATTCTTGACTTAAACCACAGAATTGAACACCTTTTCCATGTGATGGTCATTAGGGAATAAATAATGAAGAGGGAATAAGTGCTCTTTTTTCTAGTACAGGAATACAAAGACATCAAATGATGCAAATTAAAAAGAGGAGTTACTTCTCCAAACAATGTGTAAAGAAATCTAAGAATTATTTTCCAAAACATGCTAAACAGGCTAAAAATTGATTGAAAGAAATTCGTGTGAAGAAAATGGATGTTAAAAGTAATACATGTATCTGCTAAACTACAAATTATTGAAAATGCTGAATATATTCATTATACTGAATGATTACAGGGGTGAAGTAACACTACATGTTTGTGCTACCCAATATTCGAATTTATTTTTTTTCCCAGGTACTCACCAGCAGCCACTGGTAGAAAAGAGATGGACAGATCTTTGGTCTGGGCAATTGTCTGTTGTTTTCTCTCTCTAATGCAGGATTTCTTTTCTCTATTAAAAACTAATCAGAACTATTTCTGCCATGTTTCTTCAGTACTGCATATAAATCTCTTTGTATGCCACAATAAATACCAAGGATATACTGAATTTTCAGAAAACCACAAGTAGCAAACTTCATAAACCAGAATGAGTCAAACTAAATGAAATTCCACTCATTATGCTAATGAAGTTTCAAAGTCCCCTGAAAGCCCAGAAAGGGTGGCAGAGAGCCCAATTTATATAACGAGCCTGTGGAAAACCCTTAGAAGTGCTGGAGTAAAGCTCTGCTTTTCCCCCACCACAGGAATGATCCACAAAACTACATAAAAACAGTTCTCAAATCAGTGAATTTTAATCTAGACAAAACAAAGAAGAGGAGATGACCATAAGCTGGCTTCCTTCACTTTCTTGGAAAGCTTTCTGCTATCAGCATATGCTAAGAGAGAAAAAACAAATAGTCCTCATTTTCCTAAGAATTTACATTAAATGCTGCAACCAAACAGTAAATGAAGGGCCATTCCTATGTGGAATTGGAAATCACTTGCTTTAAAATGCTCTCTTTTTTTTCTCTCTCTCTAGGAAATACTTTTTACTAGAAAAAACAGTGTTGTTTTGTTTTTCACAGCCCAGTTTTGCTCCAATGATGCATTCTAGAACCACGAAGAAGTAGATGTCATATCCAAGAAACCCAGTTTTAGGCCTATAAAAATACTTTTCAATACTACTAAACTTACTAAGTTTAATCACAGTAACATCCTAATCTTTCTAAGAAAGATAAAATAACACATCACAGCTCCACTTAGTTTCAAGGGGAAGTGTTTTCAGAGGAATTGTGATAGCACAGCACACTGGCAAAATATCCAATGACTCCACTGTTAGAGAGATATTGGGAAGGGCATTTAACTGATTAAATATTCTCTAACAGAATATGAGGATACTTACCCTGCTCCAAAGACACATGCTGATGTCAAGACAATGTGCTCCAGAAAATTCCAAAGTTTGAAACAAATGTCACAGGGAAAAATTCAGTCACTGGGGTAACATTTTGCTGTAGTTAGGCACAGCACACCTGAAGTGATCTTACCTTCAAATGCAGCATGTGGAAGGGGTGAGTGAGGCAGGAAGGTTGGACCTAGACTAGGATTTACTGGCAAACTACTGATCTACTACAGGCTTTGTAGAAAATAAATTCTGGACACATCGTGTCAAAGATTGTTTAATGCCAGCATCTTACAAAACAATAATAAAATGTTTCATAATATCAACATAAGTATTGATTCCATTCATGTTTTTATTGAATGACATTTACTCATTTTGATTCCCTTCTTCTTCTCTCCTCATTTACAAGTAGGGCTTAAACAACTATTTTTTTAAAAAATGTCAATATTGAGATCTGTTTGCAAAAATTTCCGAGACCCCCCATTGGCGTAATATTCAAGTAACAATTCTGCATGAGTCCCTATGTCTTCATTTGCAAGTTCAGTCTCTAATGGTTGAAAGAGTGATGCATTATATTACAAAAATAATTTGCAAAATTTGTTTGTGTATTTTAAGGAAATTCTGAAAGTATTAACTTTGTCTTTAAAAAAATCAGACTTTCTTACCACTTTCTTTACTATTCCATCTGGCTTGTTGATTTGCCTCTTTTTGGAGATAACAG
The DNA here is from genome assembly GCF_035770615.1 of Melospiza melodia melodia. NCBI lineage: Eukaryota > Metazoa > Chordata > Aves > Passeriformes > Passerellidae > Melospiza > Melospiza melodia. The sequence continues at coordinate 9,328,389 of NC_086195.1, read as the reverse complement.
ATAGGGTTTTTAAAAACCATAAATATTCTCCAATGAGGAGAAGTTTTGGCTCTGATCCTGGAAACATATGTGTTTCACACAGCAACAACATATATTCCCCCTCCTGGAATAGCTCAGAGTTAGAGGACTTATGTAATGTACTCTTTTGTAGGCAGATATAGAATCTTTTGTGTATTGCACAGTATAAACAAATAAAAAAATGTTTTAGAAGTGTGTATTTCAAATTCTTAGTTCTATCCAATCACCAAGTGTGATATTCAAAAAATTATCCCTGTACTCTAAAGTTATCTAGGCCAGATTCTGAGATCTTTGTGTGCCTTTTTGCACAGAATTATGTGCTGACAGCAAATAAGAAGTCAGCCTTAAGGCCCTTGGAAAGTCCCAGGCCATCACTTACCCAGGCCGCATTTCCATTACCATCCGCTGACCCACGTAAATTTGGCAACTTGTCCTTTCTCTTTTAATTTAGGTCCTTGAACATTTTACCAATGTATGAACAGAATAAAAGTAGGGGGAATAAATTATGGAGTGATGTGAAAGAAGTTTTACAGAGAGCCAGAGAGAAGTTTGACAAAAGGATCCATGTTTACCCCTGAAAGAATTTTCTACCAAGGTTGTTGACATAGAAACCAAGAAAGAAAGAAGGATAAACAAGAGAAACCTACAACTGCCTATTCCAATAAGCACTTTGTTTGTCTCTCATGACCAATGAGTAAAGTGTAAACTTAGGAGTTTTGTAAGAATGTATAAAAAGCATGCATGCTATAATAAAAACAGCTTTGAAGCCTTCTGAAAATGGAGTGTGTTGCTTTGTATTGTCACTCAATTACAACAGAGTGATACCAAAATTTTAAAATATGTACCTTTGCTAATTTACTGAAACTCCCTTCAAGTAAGGCACATTATCAGTAAACTGCCCTGCTACTAAAATTGGTGTGTTGCTGATTCAAAGGCAAAGATTACACTGTTACAATGTATAATTGATTTGTCAGCATATTACACTTTGATTAAGAGGCAAACGCAATTTACCTCCTCAGCAATTAATGTTTCATATATCATACATGATAAACATGATTGTGAAAATGATTGTATCAATAAAGTATGATTTCTCTCATAAAAGTATCCTGAATCCAAACATTTTCTTCAGTCTTTTTCAAGACGTTGGCACTTAAATTATATGCATAACAGTTTGCTTTGATTTCATGAAAAGATTCCTTCAAGTAATAAAAATTGATCTGTTTCCTGAATAGGCTTAAAATTCATCTACAGTAGTCTATGCTACTTTAGTGTTAAATAATGAGGTAGCACATTGTTCCAAAATTGTTCTGGATTATGTAAACCATTTGCTACATGACGTTTGGATTTCACGTTTTGTTTAGAGCTGTTTGGTAAAGCAGCACTTCCTGTCTTTTCTGGCTTCCTGGGTTTGCTTTTCTTTTCTGGAAGTTTACTACTATAATTTTTCCTTTTATCTTTTGCTTTTTCCTCTTCTTCCTCCTCATCCTCATCTTCTCCCTCATCCTCTTCTTCCTCCTCTCCTAAATCCCCTTCCTCCTCATCTCCTTCTTCCCCCTCTTCCTCTTCATCTTCTCCCTCCTCTCCCTCTTCCCTTTCTTCTTCCTCCTTACCCTCTTCCCCTTTTTCTTCTTCCCCCTCTTCTTCTTCTTCCTCCTCACCCTCTTCCCCCTCTTCCTCTTCTTCTTCTTCCTCTTCACCCTCTTCCTCTTCTTCCTCTTCCTCCTCACCCTCTTCCTCTTTTTCTTCTTCCTCCTCACCCTCTTCCTCCTCTTCCCCTTCTCCTTCTTCTTCTCCTTCTTCCTGTCCTGCCTCTTCCCCCTCCTCTACCTCTTCTTCTTCCTCTCTTGTTTCCTCATCTCCCCCTTCTTCCACTCCTTCTTCTTCCTCCTCATCTTCCTCTTCTTCATCTACTCCCTCTTTTCCCTCATCTTCCCCAACACTCTCTTCTTCCTCTCCTACTCCCTCATCTTCTTCCACTCCTTCTCCCTCTTTATCTTCCCCTTTCTCTTCATTTTCCCCCTCCTCTTCTTCCTTTTCATCTTCTTCCCCCTTGTCCCCTTCTGCTTCTGCCTCTGCTCCTTCCTCTTTCTCATCTCCTCTTTCCTCTTCCACTTCATCCTCCCCATCTTTTCCTTCTTCCACTTCATCCTCCCCATCTTTTCCTTCTTCCATTCCATCCTCACCCACTTCCTTAGTTTTTGTATTTGCATCTTCCTCAACCTGCTCATCTTCAGATACCTCTTCTTCCTTCCCTGCCAATGATTCTCCCAACTCCTCCTCTTCACCCTCTTTGTCTTTTTCATTTTCCCTTTCTTTTTCTTCTTCATCTTCCTTTTCATCTTCTCCTTCCTCTTCTGCCTCTACCTCTTTTTCTTCCCCTTCCTCTGTATCTTCCCCTCCTTCCTCACTCTCATCTCTTCCCTCATGTTTAACCTGTTCTTTGTCTTTTTCAGTGCCTTCCTCTTTCTCATACTTCTCCTCCATATCCTCCTTTTCTCCCTCGCTCACCATTTCTTCTTCCTCCACCAACCTGCCTTGCTCATCTCTTTGCTCTTTGCCATCTTTCTGGCTGAGCTCCTCATTCTCCTCTGCACCCTCATTCCCACTTTCTCTTTCAGCTTGTGATTCTTCTTGTTCACTTTCTTCCTCATTATCTTTTCCCTCTTCATCTTTTTCTACTGAAACCTCATCTCCGTCTTTGTTAACCTCACTCTCTTCTTCCTCCCCTAGTTTACCTTCACTGTCAATTGTTTCATCCAGTTTTTCTTTCTCACTTTCACCCTTTTCACTGCTTTCATTCTCCTGCTCCTGATCAGATTCCTCCTCATTCTTAATTTCTACTAGCCTGTCTTCATCAGGTTTATCATCAGAGCTTGTTTCTTCCTCATTCAGGCTTTTTAAATCAGTCTGTTCTACACGTTCTTTCTCATTGTTTGTAGCTTGCATCTCCTCAATCTCACTGTCTTTTTCTGAGTCCAGATGTGTCACTGTCCTCCTTGCCCTCTGCACAACTCTGTGTTCATAGAAGGCCTCTTCCTTAAGTATATATTTTTGGAGATCATTAATACGTTCCTCAGTTGAAGATGATGATGAAGTTACAGATACTTGTTTCAAAAACTGATGCTTTTTTTTATGATGCTCCTTCTGTTCTGCACTACTTTCTTCTCCTGTGACATTCATTCTTTCATACTTGTCAGATTTTTCAACACCATCCTTTAGTTTGTTTTGACTATCTGCTGTTTTTTGACTCCCTTGCTTTTTAACAGGATTGTATTCTTGTACAATTAATGAATCAGCCTGGGGCTGATCCCTGGGAGCAGAAGGAAGTACCTCTATTTTAAGGGACTGCTTAGATTTAACAGCTTTTGGCTTTTTATTGGAAGAATTTATTTTTTCAGTCAGAATTTGATTTTCAGTGGGAAGATTATATCTTGAATCCTCTCTGAAAAATTCAGGATTTTCCACACACACTTTTTCCCTTTTCACTAATATGCTTTTGTCCTCAGTAATTTCTTGAGCACCACTTTCCAAAGTACTATCACTTTGTGCATGCTCAGATTTACCCTTCTTTATACTTTTTCTGGCCACAGGCTTCCCTACAAAGGCACTACTCTTTTCTAAATCTTGTCCAGTTGACTCTGAAAGTGAAGACTGCTTTTGTAAAGAGCCAGACTCTAATTTTGAGCCCTCCTTTGTGGAATCAGAATCCTTGTTTTTCAGCCCACCCTTACCATCTCTTTTCAGTTTCACATTTTTATTGTTCTTCTATTCCACATGAGAAGCAGAAAATTAAAAAGAAAGAAAACAAGCATTAAAGACAAATGGCAGCAAAAGAAAAAGGTTACAAAAGCATCTGAACAATAAAAGAAACAATTTGTGAGAGGGGACTAAAAGACAGCATAAAAGGTAGAGTATTTCACATGAAATGAATTTACAAGTGCACATATTAGAAGAATGCAACATCCTGGTAATGATCAGTGTAGTGCTACACCTTTCCCACTACCCAAGGAAAGGCAGCAGGAACTGTGCAGCCAGTGCCACATCCCATAAACCAGAGCAGGGGCAATGCATGAGGCTGTGCAAGCAGGAGGAAATTCATACAGTTCTCTTACACCTTCCTCCTTTTGAAATCTTCTGATGCACTCACTGTTATGCCCTTTCTAAGAAGTTTTAAAATATGTTGTATTTCTGCTTTAAATTTTACACTTATTTAACAAATTATGAATTTAAAAATCTAAAATAAAATTGTAATGAAATATAACAAAGTGCTGAAAAGCTAGGATCACTTTAGGAGTGAAATATAAAGTACTACAAAGTACTTTAATTTCATAATTAAGACCAGTATTGCTTCTTTAAATATACTTCATGGTGAATATCTGTAAATAAAATCTTTATTTACACTGTGTCCCAAAATATTTTCTTAGCAACAAACCAGTAGAAATTTATGTTACCACATGAAGTTACAGGGTGTATACAATAACCTCTAGCTTCTTAAATTAGTGAAATATTACACTCTTAAACTGCACTGAATATGTGGACTTCTAGGTGCCTGCCCAAATTCTCTCTGCCTTCATGCAGCTTCTTAGAATTTTAGGTCATGGATATTCAGAAAATTAGCAAGAGGAGGTCTATAAAATTTGCCTGACTTTTTAAAAACTCAAAGTAAAATAATGAAGTAGTAGGACAGTACAAGAATTGCAGATTTTTAAACATCAGTATCAATATAAAATATGTAATTAGTTACAGTACCTTCTGTTTTTGGAGCGGTGATAATTTTAAGGACCAGTCACCAGGATTCAGCTTCATTGCATGTGTCTGCAAAAAATAAGATGTCTATTAAAAAAATAAATATATTTAATACAGAAAGCAGCATCAAAGCCCAGTTTTACTAAACAGAGCTAGTTTGTGAATATTTTAATATTATGCACAGTCAGGGTGAGACAAACCTGTATGATCATTCAGCTCAGCTATTTCACTTCCACACCATCATTTACTGCTTAAAAAGAGTGTGGTGAATAAATGTCAACACCTAAACTGCCTGTAGAGACTGAACACTACAGACATGTTTGAGATACACCTTCCAGCCCATATAACCTCACCCTCCCTGTGAGGTTACAAATAGAACCTTACTTCATTATCATCACAAACTTAAACTCCACATCCAGTTTGGCACCACAGCCTTGAAAGAACATCTTCAAAGAAATGTTGCACAGCAGAATTTTTCCTTGGAATCTAATGCTTTTATCTCTTCCACATAAAGCAAGGAACCAAAAGGCAACAAAAAATACTACTAAGTGGGAATATATAATGAAATTTTGCTCATCCCTTGCCATATATTCCAAATGACAATATAATAATATTGTTTGCTGTTGATTATTAACTGCTCATGGTTTAACTATATTCTTTTTCAACACAGTAAGCATGAAGAGTTCTGGTTTCAGACTCTCAATAATTTGTATCATCAATATAACATTAAAGATTTTTCTTCCTCTTGTCACATGTGTAAATAAGATGTATGTTGCCACAGTCTAGGAAAATTGAAAAAAACTATGCTGTAGCAGATTGTTTTCATTCAGATCCAAGAAGAGGAACAATTTATCTTGTATTTTGGCAAGTTTTCCTGATAGGCTTTTTTACAAATTTATGTTTAAAATTTTTTACATGTTTTAAAATTGATTCAGGACAGGTATAAAACTGAAAAGGAGAAGGAAGTCTAGCACATAAAGTGTGTAACATGCAAATAATGCTTCAGTAAATTAATGGAGGCCATGCTGTGCATTGGATCTGATCACATTTTTTTCTTGTAAATAAAAATGAAGTTTTATAATGTAAATTACTAAGTACTTTTAAATGCAAACAAACAATAATTCCTGTAGATGTTCAATCCCTCCAGCATAACTGTGGCTGCATTAAGGCCAGGACATGTTCCTTCTGCTGAGAGAACCAAATGTTTTGGAAAGTTGTACAAGTGATAAGGTGAACATGTTTTTTAAATAAAAGAAATATGTAGGAACAAGCTGGGGGATCACCAAATAATAAAAATGTCTGGATTTTGGCCTTCCCTTTAATATGATCCACCTGTATTAAAAAACCTTTTCTCAAACAGGAAAAGATGCTCTTCTGCTTCATTTCCTGCATTTCTCTGTTAGAAATCATCAAGAAAAGCAAGGTCAGAGATAGAGATCACCATGTGGCCTCCAGCATCCTTTTCCTTTTCTTTCTGATTTCCAGAGCTAAAGCATGGGGAGGCATTGCACTACTTGGACTGCTTCATGTCACAACACTACTTTGAAGATTAAAACATATTTTAGCATTGGGTGATGATGATAAAAAATGCATGCTCATCTAACACTATATCAGTATGATGTGTGTCACATATGATCTTCTGGTAGTCAGGAATTCTGCATTAGAACCTGGAACACAATTCAGTTTCTTTGTCTTCCCCTGCAAAAAATTACTGAATTATAGATCCATTACTGGAATATATTACCATATTTAAGATGTCAGTTGTATCCCCAAGGTTTCTGTCGATATTTTCATTATCTGAATCTTGTTCTGAAGAGTCTTCACTAGGTTTATCATTTTGATGATTATTTTCTACAAGGTAAAACAGGGGTAAATAAACAAATGTCACAGGAACAAACACTGTACAGCAAACAGAACACCCCACTCTTATAAAATAGAGATTATTCCTATTTTAGTAACATAGAACTGAAATCCTCAGATTCTTCACTTCCCCAGCCCAAGACACAGCAAAACCACTTCCATCTCCTTTCACCATTAACAACAGAGGGAGCTCAGCAATCTGGTGAGTTGCACAGTGGTACAGTGCACTGTAGATCTCTGACCATTTCTGCAGGCTTTAAAAGCCTAAATATTACCTGGGAAAGAGATTCTTTTGGATAATCTTTTTAATAACAGTGTAGCAATTAGACCAAAGTAGCTGCAGTTGTGTTATATCCATTGCACCTTATCTGTGTTATAGATGGAGAGACAGTGAGTTTCATGCAGCATTATAAAAATGTCCCTAAATCATTAAGCTCATCAGGTCTATGACCATTTTGTACAGCACAAAACCTGAGGTTTTAGGTCTAAGAAAACTCCAAAAGAAATTGAAATTTCACTGCATTGCTTTCCTGGAACCAGAAATGCTACTGGACATGCTGGCAGATTTAAAAATAACCATCTTCATTCTATGAATGAATTACTTTCAAATTAGATTTGGCTGTCCAGTAAATCTGAACTAACAGTTACACAGAAGCTTTGCATCCTGCACTCTTCAGCATTGTTCTTTCTAGGAAATCACACAGGCCCAGGATGCCAGACAAGTCCAGAAGTGCTCTAGAGAATCTGTGCCAAAGTCCAGTACTCTATTATGGTTATCCAGACTTTTCCATCAGCTGGAATATTACAAATCCTTATTATCTTAGATAACAAAGAGTGAAGAGTACTTCTGCATTTCCAAGTGAAGAAGAAAGGTCCTGTAAGAATTAGTAGACCTCTTTTCTTATGTTTTCTTATCCAAGTTCCTTGTGGGCTTACCTGTGTCCTTAACATTGTTCCTAACTTCTTTTTTTCTGTAATTCCTTTTTTTTTGTGTGTGTGAAAACAAAATAAGTAGTTAATGTTCTTACAGTATTTTTGTGAATCTTATTTCTAAAGGCTTAAGGAACCACAGGTACAATCAACAAATTGTTTTTCTTTCACTCAAGCCTCCTCTTAATGTTTAAACTTGTTTTGCAAACATGAACAGTGTGAGACAATTTTTGTCTGCATTTCTATGCTTTCATGCCTGTATGCTGCCAGACTGTCCTGAGGTAAGACTGAATCTAAACCTTCTTTCAGGTTCAACCTGCACATTTGTTTATGAATTTTGAGTCAAGCCATTCTTATCAGAAAACAGCAGCAAGATGTGGGGGCACTTCACCTTTCTCATGGTCTCCATCCCTCCCAGATTCAGCTTTAGGACGACTTGCAGAAAACCAGAATGGGCTGGTGTTGCTTGCCACAGGCAATGAAGATTTTAAGAAGCTTTTCCCCATTGCAGGCAGAGTTTGTGCCATTCGAGCAAACTGCTCTGGTGACCTTTCCTTTAGGAGATTGAAAAACAATAAATTGAGAAAAAAGCTAGAAGAACAAAATGTAAGCAATCAGTGGTATTTGCTGTTAGCTTGGGATACAGTGTTGCAACTTAATAAGCAGAAACAAATATCTTTTAAAATTTTAATTATTTATAGTCCTAGAAAGTGGACAGGTACATAAGGAGATTTTTAAGATCATCTCTATGGAATGATTTCAAGTAATCCTAAAATATAAACAAAGGAGAAAAAGAAGTTTTTCTTTTTATCCAAAATGAAGAACTAATCTCCCAAATAACATTAAGGTATTTAAAAGGTATTTAATCCACATATCAATATATTTTTATATAATAAATTCAGCTTTTGGTAGAGTTAGTTCTCAGATAGGTAAGTGAAATAATCCAATTCATTGTGACTAAGGAAATCACCTGGAATATGTAGCAGAGATATAAGAGCAGAAAGCAATATTTTAAGTAGCTACATCTAATATTCTCCTTTGATATTTTATAAACTATGAAATTGTTTAACATATTAAAGGATTCAGAGGGAAGAGTGAAAGAGTCAGGTTCTTGCTATTTTTAAAAAAATATTTCTAAGTTTAAAAAATGCAAAGGAACAGGTTCTACATTTTTAATAAAAAAAAATTACAAATCCAATTTGAATCTCCTTCACAGAAATAATTAAGCAAAATCCGACTAACACTTACTTTTTTCCTCCTGCATCAATTTTTGGGACCAGGGTAAATGTCTGTTTTTCATATTATACAATAAAATTAAACCCTTAGTTTAAGAAGATATATTTAACTGCTTGGCACATGCTGTGATTTAGCTTTTAAAGTGGTTTTGATTCCTGAAAGAAGTATTGCAACTCTGAATACCTCTGAGCTTACCCTCTCTCGACGCCGCATTCGTGCTGCTGATAACTGCAAAGTGTTTGCCAGCACAAAGTCCCCTCTGCTTTGAGAGGCAGCAGCAGCCAAACGAGGCTCATACAAATCTTCCAAGGGTATTTCAGATCCTTTAGGCCTTGGAGCAGCAAAAACCAGCATGTGACAACCCCCACAAGCAACCTACAGCTCAAAAAAAGGTCGGATTAGTTCATTTGCAAGTATCAAGGATGCAATTTTCTTACAGTCATGTCTAGGGACTTAGATGATAAGAAAGAAATGTAGTAGAAGTAAGACATAGCAAGTGGCTTCAAATTTAGTTCCAAATTACACCAAGATAAAAGTACTTAATTACGTTTATTAATGACTAGTGATCTATGTTCACTTCTTCTTAGTTAAACACAATGTATTTGTACTGAACAGAAGACAGGACAATCAAATTTTTATATAAAATATAGCAAAGATGTTCCCACTGATTTTCAAGAGACATTAGCTATTTATATTGATAAAAGTCACTTGAAAGCAATACTGATAGTTTCAAACCTACATGTTTTATTTTTTTACAAAATCAGCAAAATGTAAAATAAATTCAACATCCTCCAGTAGACACAATATTATTATATAAAGATGAGAGGTTTCACTTTTTAGAAAGTTTAAAACACTCACTGCTTCCAATAAAACTTCCTTCACCTCTAATTCCAGTAAACAAACAGAAGTGATCAATAAACTTCTGTTGCAAATTTTGTTCAATCTTGAGTCATGTTAACATTTTTGGTGCTGACAATTCTCTGACATTTCCTCCACACCTCAAGAAGCAGATGAAAACAACTTCCCTTACACAGTTCTCAAAAAAACTACTATTCTTGCTTTCCTGTCCAGTTTGGATTTAAAAAAAAAAACAAACTCAAATTTTCTTGAGGTTTAAAAATATCACACTGTACAAAAATAGTCAAAATTTAAAAGATTACTCTCTAGTGTTTACAGAAAATATATAAATTTTCCCATACTTCCAACTATCCAGGAGTAATAAATAATTCAGTTTATGAGCTACCACAGCTCTGAAGACCAAAACACCATAGCACAAGAGTACTGAATAAAACCCTGAAGATGAATCTGTATGTCAAGCCCAAGTCAAAGACATTCTAAACTAAATGAACACTGTGATAAGCATGTAAAATATCCTCTTTCCTTCAGTTTCTGTTGTCTACTATTTAAATGTTACAGAAAGAAATAATTCTATAATGATATTTCAGCTCTCATTAATAATCTGTTTCATAAAAAAGTAAATATTATTATGTCTGAGAGGAATGAGCAAAGGTTTTACCAAAAGGACTGTGAACTTCAAGAAGTTGTAACACAGAGTGGGATCAAACAGATTTGTAAAACTCTCTTCTCCAAATCCTAACTTGCCATGTCGTCCATCTCCAAAAGTAAACATCAGGCCATTCTCTGCATGTGGGAATAAAAAGGATGTTAAAACAAAGATTCAATAGAAAACCAGGACAGAACCATCATAAAGTAACAGGCTATGAAAGTAAGAAATATTTCCCTTCCAAAAGCAAAATCGGAACAATTATTTTTAGATCTTCAACAGATGAATATTATTAAAAAATATGCATGTTTTCAGACAAAGTACTGTCTGAGATGTTTGTCTAGACAATTTGTAAAAAAACTCACCCCAACAAAACAATAAAATTTAAACTATACAGAAAAACAATGGCTTCTAAACAAGAATATTTGTTAGCAAGGCATAATTAGGAGGTTATAATTGCCCAAGAGATCCAGAGTTATGCATGGCATGGCTGTGAGTCAGAAATTCCTGTTGAAGTCACCTTTCTCACTGGCTCATTTCACCCTTAGAACCAGTAATGGATATTCTGCTCCTGCTCATTGTATAAGGAAAGCTTTTACAGCATAATAGAGAGTTCTAGAAGTGGTTCCAGAATTTTGCACTCCCATACCTGCTATCACAGCAGTATGGTTTTCCCCACATGCAATGTTACAAATTTTATGCCTCTTCAAGCGTTTCAAAGGCTTTGGTACTGAACTTTCAAACACAAAAGTTCCGTGTCCCAGCTGCCCATACTGTCCAAGTCCAAAAGTGTAAACATCTGTCTCTGAAAATATACAGACAAAGTTAACATCAAATATGCTGATACATATATTATTTATACATGTATTTATTTATTATATAATTATATAATGTATTATACTATTATATTATTTGTTATATTATTTATTATATCACTATATTATTTATAAATAATTATATGTAGTATATAATTTATACATATATTTATATAATAGCCTAAATTCTATTCTCCAGATGGAATGACATAAACATAATTCAAAAAATGTTTAATCAATTAAAAATGTGACAACTAGTCAATTAATTTATCAATTATTAATATACAACAAAATTAAAAAACAGGAATTGAAGCACTGAAGTATACACAGAAAAGAATTTTAAATGGTTCAATGTGTGATATATTTTTTAACATCAGTGCAAAATAATCCACTGATCATATGTACACAAAACCAAAATTTAAAAATTGTATGGGAACTTACATACTGCAATCAATTAAAGACTAAATGTTTATACATTTATATGCATTTTCACAATAGCCTCATTTTAATTACTCATTAGCTCCATGAACACTGTATGGCCCTAAATACAACAGACAAGACCTCATAATTTGTATGTAAGAAGAGACTGGAACAGTAAGAGAATTGGTTTCAGTATTCTGCTCAGCTACCAGATCAGTCCTGCAATAAATACAGAGAACACTATAATTGTGCTATCTTGTGACAGAATAATCATCTTTCCACATTTATATTTTGTCTGTTTAATGGACTGTGTGTGCCAGGAAAAAGAATGAGAGCTTCTCCAAAGCAATAAAGATTCCTGGTGTGTCCACCCTTGGCACTCCATCACTACAGGGGAAGATTGTGAAGCTTGGAAATCTTGATGAGGTCATGCTTGAACTGAGAAGTTCTTTGGGAAAAAAAGGAGAAGTTTTCCTAGAATTTCATTTCCTGCCTCTTTTTCTTTTGCGTGTAGGCAACAAAGGAAAAGTGAGAGAATTCCTACTCAAAGCACTTGAAAAATTATTATGAAAAAACGAAAAAGGTTATGAATTGACAAAAAATATTCTATGTTAAGTTAAAAGAACTTTCCAACTTCAAAGGAACTGTGATGAAATAGTATCACTACATATGGAAATGTTCTTTCTAGGGAAGTATTTTCATTTCTGTTCCTTATAAATTGTTCCATAATAAGATGTCATGAATTCACACCATAAACAAAAAAAGCACAATGGTCTCAAATTTTTTATAAATTGTAGACAAAAAGTATTGAGCAAACCTGGTTTATTTTACTAAATGTAATGGTAAAGCTCCCTCTGCTGGAAATTTTAGTGCAAGACAGTAAAACCTTCTTGGGAGCTTTATAAAGTAAAAGTAGCAAGAATTTTCCTGTAATATTTAGACTTCCTGCATAATAATCAAGAAACTACATCTGAAAGCTCCTGAAAGACAGGAGCTTTCTCTAAGCAAACAAAAGTCTCATCTTTATTTTAGTAAACTGTTTTCTCAGGATGACTGATTCGAAAAATTCTGTTTAGAAGTACTTAATTTCTTTAAACAATTCTTTGCAAACTGGCAGATATTTTAACTACATGGCTTTATCTGATTAACATAATTACTTTGAATGAACTAAATATTTTTTTTTCTTTAATCCTAGCATCAAACATGCAAAGTCTTCTGCATTTTTGTTGAGAGGGAGATGTTCTCAAATGTTAACTTTAAAAGTGCAGGGAATTTTTTATTTCCTGTGTTTCTACTGAAAATGAGGAAAAAGGCCAATCCCAAGCCAGGTTAGAGTGCCTTTATATGATGAAGAATTTCTTCTGCTGCCCTGATAGACCAGTGGCACCTAAATGTGCTCATCCTAAATTTGCTTTTTAGTGAATTATCAGGGTAGAGGAAGAAAAAAACCTTTCACCTTTCTTAATTGATTCACCACTCTGGTGCAGAAGTGGGGTCACACCTCACTAATAACTCCCTTCAGTAGAAATGAGGTATTTCCTCCCATCTGTCCTTATAAATGCATGGAAAGAGGAGAGTATGGAAAAGCAACCTCACACACTTGATAAAATGGCAGGGGTGAATTTCATCATTCTGAACACAGCAGCAGCCCAGGAGAGGGCCCTTGAAGGATAAAGAGAAATGGTTGCAGAGGATGCACAGAAGACAATGGCTTTGCTGTTCCAAGTGACCTCCAGCACCTGAGTGTTGGAAGAGCTGCTTCTTTACTTCCTAGTCCTCTTTTGGAAGAAAGGGGATATTTCCCTGTAGCTGTGCTATCTTCCATCTTTGCAGGCATCTTTTGTAATCTCTGTGATCATTTGCACTATCAATAAAACACTCCTAGGCAAAAAGCTTTATAGCTTCCATATTATTTTTTACAACATGCCATTTGCTGACAGAACTGTAGGGGCTCAAAGAATGTTTTTCAGAATCATGCATTCCCTGCTATGTATCTAAGGCTACAGATGAAGCTAAAAATCCACAGAACTAAAAAGGTAGCAGACAGGTAAGCTTATATCATAGTAACATAGAATGGTTTGGGTTAGAAGAGACCTTAAAGATCATCTGGCTCCAACATCATGCAATGGGCAGGGATACTTTCCATCAGACCAGGTTGCTCTCATCCAGCCTGGCCTTGAACACAGGGATGGGACATCCACAACTTCTCTGGGCAACCTGTGCCAGGGCCTCAACACTCTCACAGTAAAGAATTTATTTCTAATAACCAACCTAAACCTGCTCTCTGTCAATTTGAAGCCATTCCCCCTTGTCCTATCAGTCCAGGCTCTTGTAAAGAATCCCTCTCTATTATTTCTTGTAGGCTCTGTTCAAGTACTGGAAGGCTGGAAGCCATTAGATCAGCCCAGAACCTTCTCTTTTCCAGGCAGAACAACCCCAGTTCTCTCAGCCTCACAGGGGAGGTGCTGCATGCCTCTAATCATCCTAATGGCCTGTCCAAATTCAATCCCCTTGAACATCACCATTATTATTATTTTTTTTACTATGACTATTATTCCAGTGAACTATTCACTCTCACATTAGCTTTATTTTTAAACAGCTTATGCTTAAAAATGTTACTGTAAAAAAATCAACTGTCAACACAATGTTCATTAATTCAGAATTAGTAGCTGGATTTGGGGATTTCAGTATAAATAGTATACAGACTTAAGAACAGTTTGAAAAATCTAATAATCCTATATGGTCTGAATTGTGAGTTCTGACAGGAAAAGGTAGAGTTTTTTCATCCTTTTTGTCCTCTTTCAAAAGGGTGCCTTGGCTTTCTTTTCTTTTTAAAAGACCTTGAAACAGAAGATGAAAAATCCAACATTTTACATACTAACGCACTAATGTTCTTATGTCAAACATTTTATTCTCAAAGGTCTGCTTCACTTTTTCCTTTGAAGAGCTATCTTTGCTTTCCTTCCTTTCAGAGAATGAAAGGAAGTAATATATCCTTCTATAGAAAAAATTATTCCCAGAGGATCTGTCCTCATCTGAAAAAAACTGCAAGAGATTAAGGCCACTCCGAATACTCTGTTTCTTCTTTTCCAATTTCTAGATTCAGATTCATTATTGTTCTACCTTTTAAAACACCTTATTGAAAAAAGCACACAAATTGGGATTGCTGCTCACCCATATTTAATTTGAAAGTGATGACACCAACAGCTTTCATTTGCAGCAGGAAGTACCTGCAGGCATTGGGGGAACCTGGTGCAATTCTCAGTCTCTGAGTGAATGAATCTGAGATGAGGACAGGATCTTCTCAGACTGGCTGACAGACTGCCATGAAGTGAAAAGCTTTGTGCTATCAAGATTTTGCATGATAGAATTTTTAAATGCAATTCTGCTTATTGTCTAGAACAATTGCAAATATTAAAGGCAGAGGTAACAATAGAGTTTGTAAAGATGATGGTTTCCAATACCATACTCAATATTTCTAAAACTAATCTTTTAAAAATTGGGCTTTTCCCTAAATTATTGCTCTTGACAATTTAATTCTTATTCTCTGGGAAAAAATAATTGAGTTTCTCATTTTAGAATTTCAGAGGAAAAAAACCCAAAGAATTATTTTAATATATACTTTCTACCTTTTACTCTGATGCTTGTAGAGATTCCAAGCAGTACCTTTACTTAATAACCCAGATAACAGTGGTTCTCACCACACAAAAATTGCCAATACTATAGACAACAGTCATAAAAAAAAAAAAAAAAAAACAAACCATATGAAGTGCTTTGGGATAGACTAATTACACATGAAAGTCAGGAAGAAACTTTCCCTATACTCTCTAAGACAACTGAATTATGCTTTCTTCTAATTTGATAAACTCTAAATAGAAATGATGTTGAGAAATGAGCCAAGATGAGCAAGAGTTTTTTCCATATGACATTTTCTCTTGTGTTTTTGCTATGTCAAATGAGATAGATGAATCAAGGGAATATTCAATAGTCACACACTCAATTCTCATTTCCTGAGACTGAAATGTCACATCCTGAAAAACTGGAAAGACCCTGAAAGGATGAGAACCGCACCAGTACATATTGTGTTAATAAAGGCAAGCAGCGCCCATTTTCATGGAGGATGACACTTGAAATTCAGAGTTTCTTCAAAATTGTATTACTTTCTTAATTTATGAAAATGAGCTTAAAAGAAGTGTAAATTTCTGCCCCTCTTTGAAGATATCTCATCAGAATTCTCTGTTTCTGGTCACACCACTTCACCTCAAGATGTAATTTAGGACCAATTTCAAGTGAAGTTTCTGGTGCAAAGCCATTAATGTAAGTATGTCACAGACTCTTAAAATTTTTAGTACCTGTATCTACCTCTTTTCACAACTTTTTGCTCAAATTTTGCTGCGAGTCAGAAAATGTCCTCGGTGTTAACACTTCTGACTAAGTATCTTTCATTTGATACAACATTGCCACTATTCTCTACTGTTTCACTCAAAGTGTCTTAGTCGGAAGTTCACATTTGTCACTTTTTTAATAACAGCTGAATCACATTAAAAAACATCTATTTGATTTTTCACTCTTATCACAACTATTAATCTTCAGGAAATGAATTTTGTTGGAGGATATAGTTTTCCTCTTTTTTATGACTCAACTAGGTCCTCTGGCACTCAACACTTTGATCATCAACTGCCAGCTCAGCCAGCACTGAATTTCTTACTTACTTCTACCAAAGAATTTATTTTCATAAGCAAGCAAATCTTACATATATGCATATTTATTACAGAATGTTTTTCACTGCATTTTTCTATGGCATTTATATTTCCCTCTTTGTTCTAGCTCTAGTACAGATTTCACTACAATGATGATGGCATCCAGGTCTGTATCTTTCTTCTAAATCTCTATAACAGTCATTGGTTATAATGATTATTTTTATCACATGAAACACCATAAAATCAAAATATCTACTGGTTGAATTCAGATTTATGGTTAAAAAAATAATCAACGATGATAATCAAATTCTTTCTACAAAACTTCACTTTATAACTCATAAAATAATGCTATGATTTATGCATTTGTCAGTCCCAAATTTATGGCCATTTTTTCACTAATAATGATAATCTGATTTCACATAAATAAATTTATTTTGTGACACAGAATGGCCAAGTTCATCCTGTCAGGGTAAGACTGTATCTTGGTGGAAGAAGGGAGACAAAGGCATTGAAATGTGGACAAATGTTTATATTCCTTCCTGAATTAGCTACTGCTATTTCCTCTTTATAGTTTTCCCAAAGGAATTTTAAACTAGCCAGAATCCTGCAGCTTGACTCACTACATAATCTTTCCCAGCATTTCACTTCCCCTTTTACTCTTTCCAATGGCTTGCAGCACAACACCACTCACAATCTCCCTCAGTTAGATTTTCAGTTTATATTTTAGAAAGTTTGGCTACATAACCTTGAATGCACACCACAAGATTGTCAAGAGACAACCACAGAGAATACAGATTAAAATACAGATTTAAGGACTGGTATCTATATATCAAATATATATATATATATATCTTGGTTATATATCTATATATATCTTGGTTTTGCAGCTTTTTTATTTTGGCAGAAGAAAAATCACAAGCTATTCAGTTTTACACATATTATATTCATTACAAGCTAAAGCTGCTATTTTTTGAACTATCTTCAGGCAAAGTCAAACTTACCTTTCCTGCTTCTACACCACTCTAGGTCAGGATAGGATTTGTGGAAAGAAATGGCTGGCACTGCTTTGCATGAATGCCTTGGAAAAGCTCAGTCACCACTGGCAGACAACCATTTAACAGTTCAGTAACACACTGCATTTTCCAAGTACTATATATGTGGCCCTGTGAATTAATATGTAACATTTGTATTTGCTGGTTTTCATAACCTGCACAATATGTCAAATGTCTGTACTGGTTTCATATTTATGCTAAAGATTCTGCTCAAAGGCACAAGCAAATTCTGTATCACAATAAGAGATATTTAATCCATTCAGGCATGCAGTAGATAGTGAAGCTACTTGAAAAGTGACTTCCTACATACCTTCCTAAATATTCAAGAGCATTTAAATTTACTACAGAATGGAAGCTTTCTTCTAGAATTTCCCTCTCACTGCAATAATAATTTCAAGCTCCTTAGAGAAAAAAAAACATCAATCATCTGTGTTGCACCAGGTGGTGCTGCCTTATTACAATTCCAGTAAAAAAGGCACTCAGCCTATGTAAAGTTCTCTTAAAATGTTATTTATTGGAGGTAAGACTATAAGGAAAAGAAGACAGGATGAATAACCTTCTGTCCCTTCAGAGGCTGGGAGTCCCGACCTATGTGGAATTGAAAAGGACCCCAGCACACTCTGCAGATCCTATCCATGGAAGGCTTCCTCAGTTTGAGCTCTTACAGTATTTTCTTATACCCAAAACCACTCTACACATCATTTATACTGATAACTTCAGCATTTTATACTGAATAAAAAGGACATTCACATTGCTGAAGTTCCAGATAAAGCAAGGACAGGCAAGTGGTGTCAACCAGGAGCTGTCTGTTAGCCCCTCTG
Organism: Melospiza melodia melodia; assembly: GCF_035770615.1. Classification (NCBI taxonomy): domain Eukaryota; kingdom Metazoa; phylum Chordata; class Aves; order Passeriformes; family Passerellidae; genus Melospiza; species Melospiza melodia. Next base: position 9,310,287 of record NC_086195.1, on the reverse strand, counting down.
TTAAAATCACTGGGCCAAGTCCATCCTGTAGCCAAGGGACATGGGCAGTGCAGCACAGGCCTGCCTTAGCTGGGTGGTGCATGGTTTTCTACCTGCTTGGTGTACAATGGCCCTCCAACTAGGAGCAGCATCCAGCACTTCAGTGGGATGTAAATTCTTTAGAGTGAATGGAGTTTAAATTACAGGGCTGTAAGAAGAGCCAGTTAAATTGCATACCTGTCAGCACCACAGTGTGTTCTCCACCACAAGCAACCTTATTAACCTTTTCCATAATTCCCAGTACAGGCTGTGGGACTCTATTGTTCTTCAGCTGTTCAGGGAATAATCCCAGTTTCCCATTCACAGCTTCTCCAAAAGTATAGAGCTCACCATCTCCTGTGAAAATACAGAACAAATTATGTTTTCTAGCACACACTCAGGAGCAAGAATGGGTTGTCAAGACTGCTGCAGACACAAATTATAAAGACAAAAAAATGCATGAACATTACAGTATACATATTTGTATAATGCCCAAACAGCTGTGAAAAGCACAGAATTCACAGAATTGACCAGGTTGGAAGAGACCTTCAAGATCATTGAGACCAACCCAGCCCTAACACCTCAACTAAACCCTGGCACCCAGTGCCACATTCAGTCTTTTTTTAAACACATCCAGGGATGGTGACTCCACCACCTCCCCAGGCAGACCATTCCAGAACTTTATCACCCTTTCTGTAAAAAACCTTTTCCTAATATCCAACCTATATTTATCTTGGCACAGCTCAAGACTGTGTCCTCTGGTTCTGTCAGTGCTGCCTGGAGAAAGAGACCGACCCCACCTGAGCACAGGCACCTTGCAGGGAGTTGTGGAGAGTGATAAGGTCACCCCTGAGTCTTCTTTTCTCCAGGTTAAACATCCCCAGCTCCCTCAGCCGTTCCTCAGAGGGTTTCTGCTCCAAGCCCCTCACTCTGCTTTGATGGGACACAAAGGTGCTATATCTGAGTCCCTTACAAATTCCAAATCACATTATTTAGCCTGCAATGAATGTAGTCACAGGAAAAACAAAACCACGTGCATCCTGCTTCTGAGAGCTGGTAATTCCCTCTGTAATCAGTATTTAAGTTAAATGATGAATTGCTTGTAAGAATCTGAACTGAAACAGAAAATAATTTTGTGTGGAATTTTGATGGAAAATCAACCTGTTCAAGCAGGGTTATCCTTGAGCACATGGCACAGGATTGTGTCCAGACATTTCTGGAATATCTCCAGTGAGGGAGGCTCCACACCATCTCTGGGTGTCTGTCCCAGTGCTCAGTCACTGCACAGTGAAGGAATTCTTCCTCGTGGTCAGGTGGAACTTCCTGGCCATCAGTTCCTGCCCATTTCTCCTGTCCCATTGCTGGGCACCATGGAGCAGAACCTGGTCCATGCCCTGACCCTCCCTGCAGACAGGGATGAGATTCCCCCTCAGCCTCATCTTCTCAAGGCTCTCTTACATTCTTTTACACCTCTTTTCTAAGAATTTTTTGCAGTCATTTCAATCTGTCTGTGCTTCTTAAGAACCAGCAATTACCTCAGCTGCAAAAAGCACATTTCATTACATTTTAAACCTATGAACCTAAGCTTCTCTGTTCAGTTTGATTTCCTGTTTTAATTCTGATTTTGTTCTTAATCTATATGCAGAAATACTTTGCTGTTATTTGCATCAGCACCAATTTTCTGTTCTAAAACAGTGGCCCAATTAAAAAGATAAAAATCAACTGCAATGTGAGGTTTTCTGTAACCAAAACATTCTGCTGACAAAAAGAGATTTTAAGCATCCTAAGTGGAAAGAAAAAAAAAAGCAACAAAAAGAATCCTGTGTTTTTTGGAAGGTAAGTATTTTTTCAGTACTCTTAGATCAGCCATATATTTCTAAAAACAAGTTTAAAAAAACCCAAAAGCACTTGGCAGATAACTACTTATGCAGTTCTCTTTGAAGAGACCAGCAGTTCTTCTTAAACACTATTGCACTGAAAAAATTAATCCAAACATTATCTAATTAAGAGGATTAGAGATTCAAATGGCCAAGCCTCCCAAACTCATCAAGTTTATTACATTTTTCCACTTAATAATCCAGCTAACAAAGATAAACCCATTTACCAAAGCAATTTTTGAATACATTACACATCCCTTTTAGGCAAATAGTGGTCTAAAAACTATGAAAAATAGCAATCAAGCATGAACAGAACCCAGTCAAACCCAGATAAATTTTGAGTGCATCTGCTTGCTGAGGACATGATGTACTGTGTGGAGTACACCTGAATTTTAAGGACACTCTGTTCACAACAAAACCTGGTTATTTAATTTGTTCCTCTCATATGAGTCACACTCTCACACGTTGAACTTTCCCTAATGTGATTTTCTGTATCACTAAACTTAAAATCACAGGAGCACATCAAGAAAATGGACAAATGAATGGAAAATGTCCCTCAAAGGGAAATGTGCATTTGAGTGCATAGGTAAGAGATCTGGCTGGTGGCAAATGAGGGACAAAAATGAGTGGACAAAAGACTTGGATAATTCTAATGTTTCTTGAATAAATGAAGAAGAAAAAGAAAAGAAATATCTATTAAAATCAAATTGGTTAAAACTGTCTCAAACACTGAAATTCAGGGCATGGTAATATTTGTGGCATGAATGATTCTTAAACCAATCCTTAAAAATAATGACAAAATATATTTAAAAAAAGAATTCAAAGAACCTGCAAAACTCTTTATGAAAAGACATCTTCTCAGTAAGAATCTATCTTGACCTTGATTACAGCTACAGTTCAGGCAGGGGAAACACCAGAAGGGGTCTAATATATTCAATTCCTTTCCGTCTCCACACATCTAATTCTGCTGTAGAAGCCAAGCAGTGGTGAGATACATCAGCTTTTCCTGCTCTCCATCTCCTGCAGTGGACAAATGAGCTGTACATGCTTGCCAAGCTTAATGCTTCCTGAAAAATTGTCCCCTCTTGAGTGTGTGACCAAAGGAGAGTCAAGTAAAGATCTGTATAAGTGCTCAAAATTGTTGCTACACTCTCCCAGCAGTTTATTTCTCTTGTTGATTTGCTTGAGGCAAAACCCTGACACTGGGACACAATGTCCAAAGCCTGCAAAAAGGAAGGAAAGAAAACACACTGAAAAAATCCTGAAGAGAGCTGGAAGCTACAGACTAAGAACTTCTTTCCAGTGGAACTCTTTGACAAGCGCAAAGGAGAGGTAAAGGGAGCAAACAATCATCTTTCAAATATGAACTGATTAATCAGACTACTTCCTAATTTGCATATGGAATTGAGTTAGCCATTGCCTGTGCATGTTCATAGTCTAAATTCCAGAAGGTGGTTATTTTTGTTTAAAATATTCAGGATTTATTCTGTTCTTCTATTCTACAACCACTTTGGCATCAGTGGAGTCCACGTGTACATGGCAGAACACAGGTGACACATGTTCAGCATTTAATTGTCTGCAAAGAAAGCCTTCTAAAAGCAGAATGAAGAAGGGTGACATCACTTTTTGGAACTATAAGAGGCATTGCTCTTGTCTTTATAGCAGTTAACCACCTTAAAGTTAAAAGTCTACTAAAAAAAAATCTAAAACGCAGCAATGTCAAAAAAAATAAGAACTTCATTTTAAAAGGAAAAAAAAACCTGGCATCTATGCTTTACCACTTTTTATTCAATACACTCTTATTAATGAACATCCTGCCCTGGAGAGGGCACTCTGTGTCCACACTATGTTTCCTAGTGTCCTCATGAGCCACCTTTTAGTTTTAACCCAGATATGTCTGTGTTCCCAACAAGTTTTTCAGCCAGCACACACCTTATGTCAAACATAAACATATTAAGAAAGGGAGCCATATGGTGCCATGTTTATCAGTTCAGTCTGACAGCATCTACCAAGTTTGAAATCCTGCAAGTATGTTACACTATTAAAGAGAGTGTATTATTTCATGTTTAAAAATCAAAATGTGGTAATTCTACAGTATTGTAATAACTGGTAGGTAAAACATCCTGTGACTATGGTATACTCAGAAAAAATGCATAAAGCTAATTTTTAAACACTGTGTAGATACACACTGACAGCAGTGCAACAGAAAATCGATTCTGCAAAAGTACTTGGATGCCCAATATTAAATTTTTATGGCAGCTGAAGTATCAGTCAAATAAAACTGATGGCAAGGGGACCAAGGAAAGTACTAAAAAAATTTATGCTTTCACCACGAACAAGACCATGTGTGTGTCAGTAGCTTCAGTGACATAGACTGAATTCATGCAGGACTTGTAGATATTAAGGCTAAAAATTAAGATTTTCGACCTCATACTCAGGCCTGCTTAAGTAGTAATAGGTTCACCAACTCCTCATTTTTACAGGTGATAACCTGTTCATTCTTCCTATCAATATTTTAAGAAGCTCCATTTTTCTTAGCCAGGTACATCTCTAAGCCTTTTTTTTTATCCCCTTCCACCAAAAGTTTCCACTTCCTTAGGGCACTTGGCACACACTGTTCTCTCTTTAATCTCAGATGTTTGTCCTCAACCCTTCTACTAATAAGAACTTTTGTGACACCCTGCTGCACTCCTGGACCTTCAGCCCTTGGCTCAAAGGCAGAGATGCACACATTACTACTACATCCTTGAAGGCAAGCATCTTTTTTTCCCCCATTTATTCTGAGTCCAGGAAGCTGTGTTTTTTCTAACAGGTGCTGAGGTCCTGATCAGTCCCAGACACTTAATTCATTTACTGTAATAAAGAATTTGTAATAAAAAGTTGCACACTACCAGCCTAACACCTAATTAATATTTGTGCACTGTAGCAAGCTCTCATTCTGTTAACAGCATGTTCTCAGAGAGCAATAAAGATATTGTATGTGGAAAAGTAACATTTATCAAGTAATCTGGGAAAGGTATCTGATGGAATAGCTCCTGGGTACCCATTAAAAGCTTTACAATCAAAACTATCGATCCTTTGAAATCTTTAATTACTCTAAGGGGACCAAACAGTAAAGTTTAATAATGTAAATCTATATGGCTGAGAGGAATTCATAGCTGCTCATACATAATGCCATCAATACTGGCTGATCATTCATCCATACTGGCATTATTAAAAGGTGAGTGGAATCTTCACTTTGGAAACCAATGGAGAGCTGGGAAGAGAGAGGTGGAAAGCAATAGGGAGGTGGTTTGGTTTGGTTTGGTTTGGTTTGGTTTGGTTTGGTTTGGTTTGGTTTGGTTTGGTTTGGTTTGGTTTGGAGATCAGGCAACAGCTCACTGCAGCATTGCTTCTCCTCTATCACATACTGCCAGTTTAAATTATTTCAAAACTTACATTTAAGACCAATAAACAAACTTGGACAACAACCTTTTACTTCTAACAAGATTAATTTTTCCTCATAAAATAGCATCTCAGTTCAATATTGGTATTTCTAGAGAAGATAAAGTTTATTATTTGAGCACCAAAACAAGAAAAAACTCAAAAAAGTTGGATTTTTGAAACCATGGTTTTAATCCACAATATATGCAATAACCTTTATAAAAACAAACTGTAATAAGATACTTCATTATTTCTAATATTCTTTCACACAACAATGTGTAAATGCAGAAAATGAACTGCAAGTTTTTTCTCTACATAGGAGGCTTTCTGTCACGTGGCAGTTTTTAACAACTATAGAGTTTTAACAACTATATCAAGTTTCAAAGCAATATTTGAAAGCTATTGCCTTGTCTCCACTAACCTCTATTCCCATTCTCTTACCTGAAATCAAGGCAGAATGATAATATCCACAGGATACAAAGGAAACAGGTTTTCCAATATCCACTTTGCAGGGGACACTGACAGAGGCTTCACTGGCCAGGCCAATCTGCCCCTCTGAATTATCACCCCACACAAAGAGCTGCCCATCCTCTACAATGAAGACACAGATAGTTAATAGATTTAAAACAAAAACTAATAAAAGTTAATCTATTTATTGAAAAGTACTTCAGAAACTCTCTATATGATACTAGTGAATGCCATGATCTCAAGGATATAAATGATAATTTGGCTCAATGCGAAAAGGAATTGGAAATAAGAGGGTTTTTCCTAAGCTTTTCAAAAGTGACCCAGAACACTTACACATAACCAACATTAGACCATAAAGACCAACAGAAAAAATACTGTGTAAAAAAACATTCCTTCAGATAGAGGAACACTGAGTGAGACAATTCAGTTGCCAGAGGTCAGTATGTAAATATTACAGTGAATTTAAGGTATCATCTCATTCCTAGGTGTAAGTCACCCCTTTCTCAGTCTTCCAAACTTATTTTCTGTTCTGACTTTGGTAGGCATCCCAATTATTCATGCTTTATCTTTCAGTTCTCCTCACAGGTAGTTATATTGACCAGCTTCATTCTCCTCTCCTTAAACTACAACAGTAGATGTTCCAGGTTTATTAAGACCAGCTTCTATTGAAACAAAGACCAATGGCAATAGTAAAAGAAAAAAAAAAAACAAAAAAAAAAAGGCAGTGAACAACATGAAAAGTCTGTAGATTCTTCTAGAAGATATAAAATCTTATAAAGTCTTCTCTATGTATGTATGTGTATTTCTTATTGGTGGTAAATAAGTTGTGAATAAAAAGTACCACCTACAGTACTACTGAGGTAGTGTTAGGAGTTAAAATAATTCAAAATTGTCCCAAAAATCAAAAAAACTCAGGAGAATATCAGCAATTGGCATAAAAAAACCCCAAAACCAAACAAGCAGGCTAGCATCTCTCTCAAGTTCTGAAATTACAGCCTCAATAACTTACCTTGAACAGGTACAGAAAAAACTGCTTTACAGCAAGACATGAAAAATTGCATTATAGGGTAATAAAGGACCACCCATCCAGTGACTGGAAGTATTGTAACTGTGTGGATTTCAGCATGTTGTGATGTAAAATTGGTATAATTCTGCCACCTGAGAAACAGGTGAGAGGCTCAGCCTCTCCCAGAATTAGTAAGGAATGACACAGCAGTGCAGCCTGAACCAATGGACTGCAATAGCTGCAGTAACAGATGGAATTAAAGATACTTAGTCTTCATAGGATTCATGTTTTGCAGCTGCTTTCCCTGGAAATAAACTGAAGATTTTTTTTCCATTTTGAGGGTATTCATACCACTCCTCCTCTGTAAGTATTTCTACTAAACTTTCACAAAAACTCTAAGAAGTTATTGAGACATACACCCCTTACCAGACTGTTGAAATAGGAAATTGACTGACAAAAAATGGTTGTGGCTACCAAGGAAAGAAGACAGTGAGGACAGAAAATGGACCCACATATACAGACAGAATACTGGACAAAATGTCTTCCTGGAACCAGGTTGGACACACATAAATAGATTTTATTAGCATTTGTTCTCACCAGTTACTGCTGCTGAGGTGTATGACCCAGCTGATAGTTGCTTGATCTTGTGCTGGTTGGTGAAAAATCTAATTAAATGGAATGTGGTCCTTTCCTCTGTGTCACCTAACCCCAACTGGCCTTCACTGTTACCTCCAGCAGCATAGACATTTCCTTTTTCTGCATACAGAAAAGCACAGGTAACACAGAGAAAGAAGAAAGCAGAACAAGTGATTTAATTTTCAATGGAAAAAACATCACAAAAACATTAGTGTCTATTGTCCAGAAACACCCTCTAGCTGAAATTAGCAGTTTCTGTTGCAGCTAGCAAGGTTTTCCTGCTCACACTTGGAGCAGAACTTCCTAAAGACCTTGCTGCATTTCCCACTATTCTGGAGACTGATGTAAAAATAAATGTGATTGGAAGTTCTGCAAGAGCTCTGAGAAAATGAACTACCAGTAGCCCTGGCAACCAGAAGCAGCTCCTTCCACAAACAATGTATATTTTGAGATGAAGTGGGAGGAAAAGGGTGCAGGATGTCACATACAAGAAAAACTGAAGCTGTATTAGTAAGTAAATTAAACAAATTAATAACTTGATCATTTTGAGTATTATGAATGAAATATATTTCTACTCAGTTTTTTTATTAGAAACATTTTACTTATTTTAATATTTAAATAACTTCCAATTAAATTAACCAGGTGGTTTTTCTAGAATCTTGAATTTAACACTGATGACAGATATCTTCAACTTTAGAGAACTTTGAGATTTATACTTTTAATTTTAGTATGTTTCACATCTAAAGTGCTCATCTATGAAGAAACAGAAACATCCTATTATTGACAGAAACCCAGACAGAAATGTGATAAATAAACTGACATATAATGGCCACAAATTACCTAGCCAGGGTGTACACCAAAGGTGACTAATATTTACCTTGTGCAGACTTGCATTCTCAATTGTTATTAATATGTTCTATTTTATTCAAACAATCTTACTTACATTGTTCAGGGTCTCCATGTATATAAACCTCCTAATAATCAAACAATCCTCTTTACAACATTACTGAAAGCTAAAGGATTGCAACCACAGAGATGGCTATTCCATTACATAAATTATAGAAGCATGACAAGAACCTTCATAAATTCTCTGTATATTGTGTCTCTACACATTTTTTTAAGTTCATATTTACAGTTTATTTATTTATAGCTTAATAAAGCAACTTGTCACTGAAATAGCAGACTATGTTGTGTAACCAAAAATGCAGGAAAATTTGAAGACTTGAAAACACTCAGTTCTACTATATTTATTCAAATATATAACTTGACACTAATAAAGATTATTTATCAAAGGTAAATTTGAGTACAGATGTATATAAAATTAACAATATATCTTTACAGGGCTTAAAGGACATATTAATAATTGTTAACCACACCTAAAATGCCAGCAAGAAATTTTTCCATATGTCTTTTAGTAGGAAATTACTATCTAACATTAGTTTATAAATGCATTTGCTCAGAATAAATTTAAAAATTCTAAAAAATTCGGAATTCTAAGAACTGGATGTCAAACCCCTGAGTTTTAGAAGACCCTTTTTTCCCTTCTTCAACACTTCTGAGGTTCCTAATTAATTTTGCATGACAGCAAAGGAAGAAATGCATCTTGAATATGTATGAAATAGAGGTTACATACCTGTGTAAACTAAGGTGTGGTTTCTTCCACAAACAGCAAGTTTTGGTTTTTCTGGTTTTAAAGCTAAGAATTAAAACCAAAGAGGAGGGGATGTTATAAACAAACTGATAGCTGGTTCAACAACAACATGTTCTATGCTCTAGAGGGAGCTCTGATTTCTTCTTTTCACATTTTTACAAACAGAATTATTACAAAATACATTGCACATTTGAATCTAGCACATGATTTATCAAATCAGTATTCCCCCGAGATAAGAAAATAGGTCAAACCTTAAAAACTTAAAACACTCAAGTTAACTTGATGATGATTACTTCACCCCAGTGCCACAGTCCCTGGAATTTGCCATTCATGGGATATGCCTCAAAGAAAATATTAAGTCGCAGGATGAAATTAATGATTTAAGCTGTCTTCAGTTTTCATTAACAGTGTTATTGTTACGACCCCCTTAGACTTTTCCCAGTATTGTAAATCTTTGAAACCATCCTGTTCCTTTGTGTCACCATTCCTACCTCCCTTTGTTGTGCTCCCATCCCTTTTCTGCTGTGCTCTGATCGCTTCCTGATCCCTGATCTCAACTGCCAAGGGCAGCCCTACCTGGCCCAGTGCCTGCATTTTTTGCCTGTGTCACTCTGTCTCCATTTCAGCTGAGTTAGCACTGATGAGACTCCCATAGCATGTACTACTCTGCAGTCTGGTCACTTTGAAAGACTGGGAATGGATGTGAGGGGAGTCAGGAGTTATTTTGGTGGGAAAGAGAGAAAAATACAGGGGCTCCTCTTCTCCTATGAAAAGTGTCCTCCATTTCAGAAATAGAGAGGAAAAATGTCTCCCTGGATTTTCCATCCTTGCTCCAGTTACTGTTTATTGTCAACAAATTATCTTTCCTCAGTCATGTCCATGTCCCCTATACAATGCTCTAAACCAGGATTATTTTTACATAATAAATATTTAATTGCTTTTCCATTGCACTAGTCCATAACAAAGCCAACAACAATCATCCCTTTCACAAACCCTTTTTCAGCCCTTCCAGATCAGCTTTCATCAGCTCTTTAACATCCAGATTAAGGTGCCTTCTACCAAGTCACCAAACAAATCTATCAACTTAAGCATGAACTGCCCCTGGTCTGTCACACAGACACAAACTTATTTGGTCCAAATTCAGGTTCCTGCTTCTATCCAACACCTACCACTACCATCAGGGTGGAACCATAACATTTTCTATGGTGGTTTCTTCCTACAACACTCTTCAACTTCAGAGATGGTCTTAATCAGCTCTTCAGAGGCCTGTGCTCCCTAAACTTCTTCCTACTTAAGCTAACCAATTGTATATTATGAAACATGTTATATTTACAGTGTTGCTGGTGATTTTTCATAACCAATGTCATTAATCTCTAACCAAGTCCCAGAAATACTTTTTTTTTCAGAAACATGCAGACATAAACATTTGGCTCCAAGCAGAAAATTAAAAGTATCTTTGCAATCCCATTCCCAAAGCCAAGTGATGACCAAAGGCTAGTGTGAAAAGCTCCAGGACTTCCTGCTGCTGTCTACTGCCAAGAGAAAAAAGACACCCCTCTTGTGACTTTTTTCAATGGATGCCAGGTCTGGTTTGAATTGCAGTCATCTTCTCTTCATCTTTTATTCTCCATTGCAATTCAACAGCAAACCCAAAACTTGAAAGCAAATCTATTTAAGCCAAGGTAGGAATCAATCTCTCACATGGCTGACAGAAGATGTGTACCTGATAGTAGCTGCATTCTCAATCTGAAGAGAGATGGAGGCAGGAGCAAATAAAGGACAGTAGAATAAACTAAATCAGGAAGAACAGAGTTTGAACAAGCAGGATAATTTGTTTTTAACAATAAGCTAACAGATCGATCCGCTGGCAGAAAGAGTGAAGATAAACATTTAATAGTGAAAAGAAATGTGCTAATGGGATAGATCTGACTTGACATAAGTAAAGGGATAAGGAAAAGTATTGACTCAGCTTTGTTTGACAAGATAAAAACAGCTAGGAAAGATCAAAAAGATCACAGTGCAATGAAAACATATTTTCCAACACGTGAAAGAATACAGGAATTTATTTTACTGCCTCATAAAAATGTATTAACATTTATGTCCCCTGGGGCATTTCTCATACTTGTTAAAAATGTAGCAGTACTTGTGAAAAGTTTCTGATAGATTTTTTTAATTTACAAAGTTGCTAAGAAAATAGTGACACAGAGGTTACACAATGCTGCTGGAACTATGCCTTCAAACACATCGACCATGCAGAGACCAAGCATCTGATTATGGTCTGCAGTAAAAAATGAAGATGTGGTTTGAGAGAATAGGCAAGTACTACATAAAGTCAGAGCCCTCAAAAATTACAGGATTCTATGTATCTGAAGTAATCCTCAGATGCAAAAGGACTCAGAATCTGAAGTAATGGAAAATAAATAAGGGATCCTTTAGAGCTACATTTCTGATCTTGTGCACTAATGTGCACATGTGATGAAACATAAGAAAGAATCAGTTATTTTGGAATTGCATCCTATGAAGTACCTTTTCACAAGGGTTTTTTTTTTCAAAAAGACAAAAAAAAAAAAAAAAAGAAAAAGCCCACAAACCTTTAACACAGGTTGGTTTGCTGACAGTGGTCTTTGATCCCAGTCCTAGCTGGCCCCAGTCGTTACTGCCGAACATGTAGAGTTTGCCTTTCCCTGAAAAAAATCACAGACAGGGGTTTGAACACCTCATTCCAGCCAAGATGGTCATTCATTCACAATGAACTTATTACTTCCTTTCTAATGTAAGGTTTAAGTTTAGGCAATTCAGTACATAAGTGTAAACAATAATTAATATCTTTGTGATTTTACAGTTCAAAAATAGTAATTGCATTGTTTAAGTAAGAAATCCCCAGCCAGAAGAAGAAACATCCTCATCTTTAGTTACAGCACAGATGAAGTGCTCTTCAGAAAACAAGATGTACTTTTGGGCAGACCCTGCAGTCCAGAAACCCCAGTATCTATAAAATAATATATAATACCTTATAAAATAACAACACATCTAATTGAGCACTCTCATCTTTTACTCCAAAGACATGAATGAATAATGCAGCTATTTGATAAATACAAGTACAGATTTGTAATATTTGACTTCTTTGATTGTTTAGGGTGGGATATTTCTTTTATTGCTAAATGTCTTAAAATTATTTACAAATATGCATTTCTATCAAATGTAGTTTCTGATAAATTTTCACAAACTCTATTAATTTGTTATTTTGCATATAAAGACAGAATCTATAAAGCCACCACACAGAGAGTTTTGTAAACCTAAATGCAGACATTAGGTTACAAATGTTCAACAGGGACAATGCTAGAATCACCTTTCAGAAGTTCCTATGATGTGTCATTGGACTTGCATGTTTGACCATTGCAAACAAACTGCTACAATTCTGAACAATCAGTGTTTTTTTCTGAGGATGGTATATGAACAGATGAGAATTTTGTCATCTGGGATGAAAATTAGCCAAAACTGACTACTGACAATACCTTAAAATGAACTCAATTGATTTCATTTTTTTAAATTATCCCACCTTGTAAAGCTGTAAAGTTCCCCGGAACCGGAAATAAAACCCTTGTTCCAACAGAAATCTTTGCAAAACAACAGAAACTGATTTATCAAAAAAACTCACAACAAAACAACATCCTCTCCCCAAACTCCCACCCTTTCACAGCAAATAAAAGGAGTTTTTTACTTCTGAAGGTGTGCAGAGCTTTGTGCATTAGACTCCATCATAATGTTGTTATCCTAGACAGAAATTTGGTCATAGAGCTCGTCACCCTCATAATCTACAATTACCACAACCACAATCCACAACTGCAATTCCATATAATAATGCCAAAATAATATGGCTGTTCCCAGTGAAGGTTCTGATTGTGATTTACAGAAACTTTGAAACATGATATTGCAATGTTTTAAACATTACCAAAAATCCTATTCTAATAAAAATATCCATTCATTTTCCTAAATATAACCACATAGTTAAAAAGAAAAAAACCACACCAGTGCTTATCTGTAACTAGTATCTAAAATCCTGATTGTTAGATTTTACAATTCTTGGCACGTGGGACTATGTGTCAATATTATGTCTTTCCAAGAAAGCTGGAAGGGAGGAAAGACAGAGGTCAAATTCATGCTCACAGTGTTCTACTAACAGGATTTATATCTCCATCCTAATTTTGATAATGCAATCATGTCAAACACATGCAGAGCTGTCCCTGACAGCAAACACACCTTAAACAGAAAGGATTTTTATCAGCAAATGACATCTATCCTATATTGGTATGGCTTCCTTGTATCCTTGCTTTACACTTTCCAACTGCTTTCCTAAGACAGCAGTACTTTTGTGGGAGTATGATGCCAAGCTGCCCTAATTCAATTTAAGCACATTCTCTTTTATCCATGCAAAATTCAAACAAGGTCATGCTTTTCATCCTATAATCTGCTGGGTTTTATATCAGTCTTTAAATTCTCAGGCATTGCTTTGTAAGTCAAGGAGCTTAATAGATGAGAGGAATTTTTCCACATTCTTTTACAACTGACTGACAGCCTTTTGTAATTTCAGGTTTCCTAGGAGTATAACAGAAAATAAGAAATCTGGGAAGCAGTTAATTTAGAAAGAGAATGAGAATTAATAGGCACTACAGAGGAACCTAAACAAATGCTTGTAATGAAGCAATGTTTTCCAGTCTGTACAACAAATCAAGTTTCAGAACAGACATGATTCAGTCTAAACTGGCCGAGAAATCCAACATAATTTTGCATGCAAAAGGCACAATTTTCATAACTGCATACTGACATATCCCAGCCATCACACAGATGCACTGAATCCAACAGCAGACAAATAGGCAAGAATCAAATTTCAAAATTTTGTAAACTCAGATTGCTCTTGGTTTCTTTGCTTCTACTTTGGTGCCACCATCCAGACTGTGGCCACCTGCCAGGTGGAATGGCTGGCACAAGAGAGAGTAAGACTGTGACACTAGGCAGGAGGGAAACAATAGGATACAATGAAAAGGCCTACTCAGACTGTTTTGGTGATGAAAACACACTTCCACCACCTTTATCCTGATGCAAAACTGAAGTATTTCTCCCAGGCATGTGTTCCCTGGCAGGTACAGCAGCAGATGTTTCACCAGCAGCAATTCAGGGCTACCAGGGAAGCCACAAGACACTTCCATGTGTAGCAACAGAGGTTTTGTGGGACACTTCAGTAAGAGATTGTCTCCCCCCTCATTTCTCATGAACAGTTGCTATCACAACTGTGATTCCTGGCAACCCCATCAGTCATGTGCACTTGGTTCATGAAGTGCTTTTAAAGGCAATCATTGGGCAGCTGGGAAGTATCAGCTGGAATCCCAAGTGCTTTGTCATAGCAGGCAGCCAAGTACTCTAATCACCTATGTTGAAAAGTATGTTTTACATATTGCCCTTTTTCTTTTTAAATTATATGAGTGTGGGAGAGAAATAAGATGGGGAGGCAATGTACAGGCCTTGAATATTTACTATAAGATCCTTCTGAGAAACTGTATCTGAATAAAACATAAAAGGTAGTATTTTGTACAGAGTAGCAAATGCCAAGGAACCACGATTATTTTTAAAATTATTTTTATTTGAGCTATTTAGTGAATAAATTACGTTAACAGTTGATTTAAAACTCATATAGAAGTCAAATAAATCCCAGGAAAATAAGAGTGGCATCAGTTTCTTTAGACAAGTCATAATATTTTCAGAAACTTTATTGAGCAACAAGCACAGTCATGCTTAGGACATTTGGCATCACACAAGCAAAACCAGCACAGAACATTGCTTTCTCACATACATCAACACAAATGTGTACTAATCTTTCTCATCTTCCCCTTGCAGCTGATGCAAAAGGTATTGTGCCACGTTCTGATGACCTACTGGTAAGCAGAAAGAATAGAGAAAAACTGGTGACAAAACACCTGGAGGGTTTCCAAGATCTCTGTTGAATGCTTAATGCCTTACAAAACCTGAAATTATGAGTATACTATCTTGTGGTTCCATATGCATCTTTCACTCCCACTTTTGCAACTGATACTTCTTTATTTCCTTCTGCTTTCTTGTGTTGGGGGCTTCAGTTCTCTCCAGGGCACTCAGTTCAGAAAAGGTGTCTTCATTCATCAGCACTTTCCCCCTTGAGAACAGGATCAGTCTCTGATCAAATGTGGTTAAGCTGCCTAGGATACTCTAATCAAGGCAAATAAACAATAAGATAGCTGTTAAGTTTGAGGGTTTTGTAGGAAATAAAATTTAATACACAGGTATTGGTATGAGGTCTTAAAAGTAGGCATATTCATACTTCTTCACACCAGCTCCCATGAGGATGAATTAATTGCTTTCCAAAGCCTGCAGTTATAGAAGATGCAGTATCAGTATTCTTGGGCCAAAAAAATACAGAAATGAGGCAAGAACCATTACGAAACATGTTACAAGTGATGGTGGAATATATATTGCTCATCACTGCATTAAAGACCTAAGGAAGACCACTGCTTAAAAAAATTCCTGCTTGGACATTTTAATCAAGCTTATGCCAATGATATGCAAAAGAATAAAGAAACACAAATTTCAATCCTAAACTTCCTTCCTGAAGAAGAAAACATTTCAACTAGCTCAGCAAGCCAACTCAAAGTCTGCAAGTAACTATCACTGGTGCCTTCAATTCCAACATGCAGCTACAGCAGGTAAATAAAATTTTGGACTCTTAACTCCTGACCTAGAAATGCAAAGGATGGAATGTTTTGTATTTATTTTACACTTGTCTTTATAAAAGTCATATGGGAATATTGATGCTGGATTAGATAAAAGAAGTATTTGAAAGGTTCTGAATATTTTGTTTGAATGCTAAATATCAGTTCTTGTACATTTTCTTCATTAGTATTCAGTCAAGATTTGATGCTAGCTGTAGCCATCTCTCCTGCCCAAGTCCAGCATTAAGGAATGATTTGTATCAGTTTGGGGATGATTGTTTTATTTAGGATTGTTGAGCCATGTTAACTGTAAATTTGGTGTATTTCTCAATTTTAACCTACCTCATATTCCTACTGTCCCCTAAAAATTTACCTCTCACTCCCTCTTTCAAGGTGTGGGGAAAAAAGGAGGGGGGAAATTTTGTGACCTGCAACTAAAGACTGAAGGTAAAATGAAGCATGCATTAACACACACCTGCTGGAGATACTTTCCTTCCTTGGTGATGTTTGCATTTTATCTCTTCCAGGTCAGGTTCAGCTGAAGAAGATCCTGGTCTCCCACAAGGTCTGCACCCTTCTCAGTAAACTCATTATCAGCATGAGCTTCTGGACCATTTATTCCAGCTGTTACTGCAGCTCAGGGTCATTCCCAAGGACTGTATCATCCAATTCCATCTAACTGCAGAAATGTGAGGTGCACATGGGCATGCACTGGTGTGAAGAACAAATGAGGGAGAAGAGCCTTTTCCTTCCTTCTTCACTTTTTGTGTATGACTCTTGCAGTTTCTCTACCTTTGCTTGTTGTTGATCCACACTTTACTTTCACTTTTGCCTTTACTTTACAATGACCCAGAAAACCTTTTGCTATCAAAAATGTCTTTTTCTCATGCTTCTACAGTTCCTTGAGGGCAAAAGCTTTGAGGAAATAAAGATCTGATCATCTAGAAGCCTCCCTGGTGATGTACCTGCCCACTACAACAGCTAGGGCAAGCTACAGAGACACTTTTGAAAAAAGCTGCATATACTAAAGTAATGGAGAGAAGGAGAAATTATACAGAAATGATGCTGCATGAAAATCTCTGCAAGATGACATCTTCAAAAGCTTTATCTAAGTGGTAACTATTACAGTGATGTGGGAATTAGGGGATTGTTGCTGACTGGGGTTAACAGTGCTGGCCCAGGCATTTAAATTTACTGGTTTAAATTTAAATTTACTGGTTTAAACACAGAACTATACCTGTGTTATTTCAAACTGGGTGTGGGCATATAAAAGTATATGTAAAAAGGAAATGCAAAAGGAAAACGCCACAGTGCCCCAGGTAACATCCAGATTAATTCAATGCAACAGGTAATTTAATATTATTGGTTCAATCCAAGAAGAAGTGCCAAGCTTTGTTCAAAATAAACTATTAATGTATAATTCATCTGCCGTGAAGTTAGGCTTGAAAAATTCATCATGTAATTTCACCTCAGGGTGTTCTGCAGCCCATGAAATCTACAGTCTTTTTTATCTTGCCTGGAATAGTTCTTTCTAAAAATTCAGCATCTTCAATGTTGCTTGTGAACATTGCAAGAAAGCCTCAGGAAATTATTTAATACACAACAACCAATTGTAAATCGATGAGCAATAACTACATTCCAATTTTAAAAGTCCTGAAAAGACACATATATTTTTTTCAACAACAAAGTCTTATTATCTGTCAGCAGTTGATTGTCAATACAACCATCACACATGCTCATCCACAGAAGAGTAGTTCCTTCCATGTAAAATAAAATGAACAAATTCTTTAATGAGTATTTTTTCCATCATTTCAAAGAAAAGAAAAAACCATTAATGATGCTCCCTCTATTACACCAGAGCTTCTTTGAATGCTTTTTCCATTTATTTCTGATTTTTGTAGGATTTTCTGAAATCCTTTATTGACTTGTTCTTTCAAGGGCTATTTTCATCTGACAGGCAACAGTAATTCCAAGCTTAATTTGAGAGATACAATTATTGTTTCAAGGACATTTCTAGTGAACTTGTGGTGTTCAGCAGTAACTGTTACTTCCATGACACATGTAACATACTAAACTTTGTCAGATTCATGAGAAACATTCAGCCTGAACTAAGTTACACTTAGTTTAAATCCTGTCATACACTCAGTTGTTACAAACTTCCTCCAGGCAGCTCTTGGGCAAGTCCTGTGAAAACCTTGGTTTTCACCAAGGTTTAGACCAAAGATTGGGAAAAATTTCTCCATGGAAGAGGATGCCCAGGGAAGTGGCTGAGTCCCCATCCCTGGAGGAGTTTATAGATGTATAGATGTGTTTATCTATAGATGTATAGATGTGCCACTTGGGGACATGGTTTGGTGGTGAACTTGGCAGTGCTGGATTAATAGTTGGACTTGGTAATCTTAAAGGTCTCTTCCAACCTTAACAATTCTGATTCTATATCCTCCATTTCCAATACTGACCTGTAATAATAGCTGTATGTTCATCTCCACAGGATATAAGCACAGGCTTGTCATTTTTGAACCAGAACTTGCTAGGAATATCTTCTGCAAATTTGCTTTTCCCAAATGTGAAAACAGCACCTGACTCTGAAACAGAAAAAGATGTCAGTTTCAGTGAAAGCAAATTTTACTTCACATATTTTGAAGTAGATATGCTGTATCAGTTCAGTGGCACATTTTATTTTCTTATCTTTCTCTTCTTCCTTCTCTCAGCCTTCAAAACATGGGTTGGAAAAACTCTAATTTCACCCAAACAGGAGGAGGAACTTTCCTGTGTGAGTGGCAGAGCACTGGAGCACGCTGCCCAGAGAAGCTGTGGAGTCTCCAGCTCTGGAGATACTCAAAACCTGTCTGGAGGCGATCCTGTGCAACCTCCTCTGCCTGAACCTGCCTTAGCAAGGGGGTTGGACCAGATGGTCTCCAGAGATTTCTTCCAAGCCCAGCCATTCTGTGATTCAGTGGTAGGACCATGAACTAAAAAATCCAAACAAAATCACCCCAAAATAAAGTCCAAGCAGCTCTTCAGGCTTTGTAGTTTGCCTGGCTTCTCAATTCTCCCCCCTCTCAAATATGTTAACAACATAGTTGCTAAAACACAGAATGTTAACTATTTGTTCAGCTTTTGGTTCGGCATGTGGTTTGACAGAAAATGCCAATTCTACAGAAAAATACACGAACTTACAAGTTAAATAATTTGTCAAAATCCTTGCAGACAATGTCAGCTCAGATATAAAAGCCCAATTAGACTTCCTATTTTAAAATGTCAAAGCCTGTGCTATAAAATAGAGATGTTTTTAAAAACAAAACCAAGAATAAACCAAACCTTTTCCTTGTAAATTTTGTTAGCATGTAACACATTAGGAAATACACACAATAACAGTAGACTGTTTCTGAAAATGACATTGAGACAACTTAGTGCTTTAACTTTCAAAGAAAACAATCTCATCAACAATATGCACCCCAGCTCCAAAACCTAAAAGTTCTTTCTTAAACTGTATATTTGATTTGCATTTAAAATAATTATTTATTGCAAAAGCTTCCCCTACTTCCAAAGATGTTATTTTATGTATCAGATGGGGCAGACGTATAAATTGCACTTATTACCTCACTAGATGTGGTTTTCATTTTCACTTGCTCAAAAAGCTTTGTGCAGACAAACTCAAGCCTTTTAAAAGAAGTTGAGCTTTTTCCTTATTTTACCTAGACACACCTACAACTACAGACAAGCTAAACAGCATCTGAAAACTCTGTTTGAAGTCTTCATGTCCAGCCGGACAGCCATGCACTTCTGAAATTTCTTAGCAATCTCTCCAGCAGGTAGAGAGCTCTCTGGTTCTTTTACCTTCAGAAGGGTTAACATGAAAACATTTTATATTCTTTATTCAATGCATACAAAAAGCTGATACATTTTCCAATGCCTTTTGTATCTCGTTCATTTGACTAAGCCACAACATATCACATCTGGACACAACTGCTGTGCCCTGTTCTGGGCTCCTCGGTACAAGTGAGACGTGGAGCTCACAAAGTGGGTATGGGGAGAGGCAATAAAGACGTTTGCGGGACTGGAGCATCTCTCTTATGAGGAAAGGCTGAGGGATTTGGGCCTGTCCAGCCTCGAGAAGAGATGGCTTACAGGGAACCTTAATGTGTATTTATATACGCCTAATGTGTATAATTATCTAAGCCCAGGGGGTGCCAAGAAGATGCAGCCAGGCTCTGTTCGGTGGTGCTGAGCAATAGGGCAAGAGGCAATGGGCAGAAACTGACGCTCGGGAAGTTCCACCTGAACAAGAGGGAGAAATTCTTTCCTGGGCAGTGACCGTGCATGGTGAGGAGTATCCCTCACCGGACATACCCCAGAACCATCTGGACACAATGCTGTGCCATGAGCTGTGGGATGGCTCTGCTGGAGCAGGGAGCGGGGACCAGACAACCCGCAGCGGTCCCTTCCAGCCTGGCCCATTCTGCGCTTCAGCGCTGCCACTGAACCCCATTAACTCGGTAACTTTGGAAACGGAACCCCACCAACTCGGTAAATTAAATCACACAGGATATACACGAGGCGTTTGTTATCCCAGCAACGAGGCGACGTCTAAACATTACCCCGGGCCAAACCGCGACACAAACCAACCATTAATGCTCCGAATTAACCGCGTCCCCCCGAATGCCGGCGCTGCCCCCCGGCCCCGCCGCTGGCGGGGCTGCCCCGTCCGAGCTCTGCCGGCAGCGGACGCGTTTCTCCCCGGACACCGTGAGGCACCAGCCCGGCGCGGGGCCCGGATCCGGGGGAGCCCTGCAGGGAAGAGACGGGCAGGGCGGGCACAGGCAGACGCACCGTCCCCCCGGTGCCTCCAGGAGCGGCTGCACTCACCGGGCACGGGCAGCTCTGTCCCCGCGGCGGGCGCGGCCATGGCGGCCGGGAGGAAGCCCCGCCGGGCCGGGGGCGCCGGGGAGCGGGCAGCGCCGCCTGGCGGCTGGCGGGGGCGGCACCGGGCGCGGCCGGGCCCTGAGGGCGGGCGCGGGGAAAGGCCCGGCACAGGGCTCTGGGTACGGCATCGCCAAAGGATGGGCTGTGCCGGGCGCGGAGAAAGGCCTGGCACCGGGCTGTGGGTATGGCATCGCCACAGGATGGGCTGTGCTGGGCGCGGGGAAAGGCCCGGCACAGGGCTCTGGGTACGGCATCACCAAAGGATCGGCTGTGCTGGGAATAGGGAAAGGCCTGGCACCGGGCTGTGGGGATGGCATCGCCACAGGATGGGCTGTGCTGGGAATAGGGAAAGGCCTGGCACCGGGCTGTGGGTATGGCATCGCCACAGGATGGGCTGTGGTGGGAATAGGGAAAGGCCCGGCTCAAGGCTCTGGGTACGGCATCACCAAAGGATCGGCTGTGCTGGGAATAGGGAAAGGCCTGGGGCAGGGCACGGCATCACCGCAGGATGGGCTGTGCTGGGATTGGTACAGGGCTGTGGGCACGGCATTGCAGTATGGGCTGTGCTGGGCATAGGGAAAGGCCAGGCACAAGGCTGTGGGCACGGTGCTGCAGGATGGGCTGTGCTGGGCCTGGCACAGGGCTTTGGGCATGGCATTGCAGATGCGCTGTGCTGGGCAGGGGGAAAGGTCTGGTAGAGGGCTGTGGGCACGGCATCACAAGATGGGCCATGGTAGGCAGGGGGAAAGGCTTTGAATAGAGCCGTGGGCACAGCATTGTCACAGGATGCTGTCCCCTTCCTCTTAGGTGACACTCATTTACAGGAGCTTCCTATGAAATTGGTCCATGTGGGAATTGGGGTCAGGCAGCCTCTGTACAGGGGTGTGGTAGATTGGCCATCACTGGACACCAGGTGCCCACCAAGACACTTCATCTATACCCCTTCTCAGCTGGACAGAGGAGAGAAGACAGGAAGCATAGGTTGAGAGAAGGCAGTTTCCTACAGCAAAAATGAAATGTTGCATGCACAAAAGCAAATTAAAAAAACAAAGAATTTTTTCCCTTCTTCCCATCAGCAAGTGATGTCCAGCCAATTACCAGGAAGCAGGAGTTAAGCATCTCACCTTTGCTCCAGAAGACACATATTGTAAAATAATGAATGTTCCCCCTTCTGCCTCCCTTCCTTAGCTTTTCTGTCTGAGCTGGCATTACATTATATAAAATATCCCTTTGGTTAATTTGGGTCAGCTGTCCTAACTGTGTTCCCTCCCAAGACCTTGTCCACTCACAACCTACAGATGGATGAGAATTTGTAGGGACAGCGTTGGTGCTGTGGCAGCGCTGCTCAGCAGTCCCCAAAACTCTTGGGGTGGCATCAGCACCTTTCCAGCTGCCAGTGCAGAGCCCAGCCTGAGAGAGCTGCTGTGGAAAAATGAGCCCAGCTCAGCCAGACCCAGTCCAAGAGGCATCAGCAGTGTCCCCTCCCTGGGAGGCTGCAGGGTGGCACTGGAGCCCTGGGCACCTTGGTCACATTTGCTTTGTCTGCTGTCTTTTCTCCTGGGCATCACTAATGGCACAAGCTCAGTCCCAGGGCCTGGGCTTGAAAGTCATGGGAGTCATTTGCCAGAGGACAACCAAGAGGGAAAATATGGCCTGACATTTTTCTCTTTCTTCCCTTTCTTCCCTTTCTTCTCTTTCTTCCCTTTTTTCCCTCACTACTCATTTCTCTAGGATTTTACTTCTGTTTGACATTTCCCCTGGCAACTGCTGCATTTCCCAAGTATCTCAAGGTTGGTTCAGCCTGAGCAAATCCCACCAGGAGCTATCACCCTGCATGATGTTTTCACAGCTGTCTGTCTTTCCCAGAAGTCAAACTTCTCTCTTGTATGTTTTAATTATAAGTTCCTTGAATTGTAATTTCAAGGTATCACCCTCTCTGACAGATATGCCATCACCTTGATTTACCCTAGTGAGTCTCTCTTTACAGGGAGGAAGAAACGAGAAAGTAATGGTCATATTTCAAAACCACCTAGAGTGCAGGTGACATAAAATCTTATCTGACAATTATATTTGAAGGTAGAAACTTAAATTAAATCACTTTAGTATTTAGCAACTGACCTACTTCAGATTATACAGCAAGCAGTTTAGCCTTAGGAGGTAGGCAGGCTGCAGTATTACACTTTCTGGGCCCACGCTGTTGAACACTACCACAGCATAATTGAAAACTTGCTCCAAAAATAATTTTTAAAAAGAAACAACAACAGAAAACAAACAAACAAACAAACAAGCAAAAAGAAAACCCCAAAGGAAAAAAGAAAAAAAGAAAAATCAAAAAAAAAAGAAAAAAAAAAAAAAAACAAGCAAAAAAAAAACAAAAACCCCACCCAACAAAACCCCCCCGGAAAATGTAGATTTCTTTAATGCAGACTACTTCATTCTTGTCAGGGCCCCAAAAGTATGAATAAATCTTTATGTCCTGCCCAGTTCCTCAGCCAAGGACCCAGAACCCTCATTTAGGCTCAGCTCAGGGCCAGCAGTCTCTGCCTGGGTTGTGCCAAAGCCCCCATGGCCACAGCCCCATCCCCTGCTCATGCTGATCCTGCAAGTCTTCTTTTGCCTTTTCCCATCAGCACATGCTCCTGTACAAATATTTAACCCCAAATAGCTATGAAATAGTATTGACACTAGTGATATGACATGATGAGCCCACACAGAAGAACACAAACTGCAAGTGGTGCAATGGGCCCTGGGAGAAATCTCTGTATCTGCAGGGTTTGACCAAAGAAAAGGTTCAGGGTCAGCCCAGCCTGGCCCAGTGCTGGCTGAGACAGCCAAAACAAGGACCTTGGTTCTTGGTTTTCCCTCATTTGCACAGCAGCACATCTCACTCTCTGCTTCCTACACCTTCCTTTCTCATAACTTTATTTGTGGGTTAAGAGAAGCCTTGATGCAGACAGAAGATGCTGTTTAACAGGAGGAATTTCATCAGTATTGCAAAACTAGCAGGGACCAGCAAGCAGCTGCTGCGACAGTTTTGGTGAGCCTATCCTTTAATTTTATCTGGTGTGTGGTGTTTCGTCAGAAACCTGGAGCCAAAAGCAGCAGAATCCTGTGAAGGAGTATTTTGGAGAAAGGCTCTGGGGGGCTTTTCCCTGCAATTTTAGTGTCCTTTTACCTCACCAGCCAGCAAGCTCTGTGACTTCAGGAGATTGGAGTATCATCTGTTTTTAGTGTTTGTGAAGTACCATTAATTTGTTCTGTGGGATTTAGCTGCCAAGTCAGGAAGGAATGTTTATTCTTGAGGTCAGTGTGTGCTGCAGCTACTGTAACCAGTATATAACCAGTAAATCTGAATAAAGGTGATCTATCTGCATTTAGACATATATTGTAGCCAGTTCAGGTGGGGAATTCTCTCCTTGAAGCTGCAAGGTGAATCTGTGTCTCATTATTTTGAGTCTATATATATACCCTGGAGGCATGCAGCAAAAGCATAATGTGATGGGAGATTCAAAGTCAAGCAGACAGATCTGCCTCTGTGACCTGGCTTTGGGTTCTTTCTGCACCCACATAGCTGTGCCTGATCCCCCAGTTTCAGGAAAGTTCCTGTATGACAGCATTTCACTAAGCTGCTTCTCAGGTTTGTCACATCTCCAAAATCAGGTTAAAATTTTAGAGCTGAAAGTCAATTCCATGTTTTCTCATGGTTTTAGGTCATCTTCAATAAGAACAGAATTAACACTTGTTACATAACAAGTGATTAGTTCTAGAAAACAATATGTATAAATTTCACATTCACAGGAATCCTAATATGCAGTAAGTAATTTTTGTTTATAATTTCTACATTACATCATATGAAAACCAAATGTTTTCCAAATTCTATAATTTATTTGCTACAGATTTAGAGCAGTCCTAAAGGCTGGATGTTAATTTTCTTATGAATTTTGGATTTTTACTGAAGCCAGTTGGGAAATTTCTGCAGCTCACAGAGGTGATGGAAAAGCAATTTTGGAAAACAAGTGTAATAAAGCTGGTTTTCCAAGGAAGTAATCCGATTTGTTAAGTTCCACACACAGCATTGTTATTTTTATTTGGTTTTTTTAACATTATAGCATAATATTGGCATAAACTATCACCACTGTCTGTGGGTATTCCCAGCTAATAGCACTGTGTTTAATATTGCAAAATAATCTAATGTTTGTCAGTCTGTGCTGAGTCCAAAGTTATGTGTCCCTGCTCAGAAAGGAAGAAGCCAAAACTGCTTGACCTTGCAATTCTGTCCGTTACATTTCAACTTTGGTATGTTGTCTCATGCTCCTTCTCTGGAATTAATTTTTCCACTTCTGCCCCTCTTTCACATATGGATAACAGGGAAGGGAGTAAATTTCTTGGAGGTCATAGCAATAAAACAGAATCTTCAAGAGGTCAGGAGCAGATCTGTAGTCCAACTTTCTGCTTGCAGCCCGTCAAACACCATATGGGAGCAGCTATGCCTTTGCATAGGCACCTCTTGAAAATACTTAAGGATGGTAATTCCAAATCCTCTCCAGCAACAAATTTAAGTGCTTCACTATCTGCCAGTAGAGAAAATAGTGATGAATATTTCTCAGTCCACTTCTCAATCACGCCAGATGGTGAAACAAGAGCAATGAACAGAAGTTGTTGTTTGGCAAATTGAGATTAGATAATCTCTAAGTCCCTGGAAGGAATTGCAGGCTGAAATGAGAAAAACAAGGAGCAGCCCCAAAGCTGTTCTTGAAATAAGGAGAGTAGGAAGCAGCAAGAAATTGCATAGATTTTAATGCAGAACAAGTTTGGTTTTTTCCCCACAAACAAGTTAAAAAAGCAAATCCCTGTTCTGAAAATTTAAAGTAATTAAAGAAGTCCCAGTTATAAAACTATTTTCCTTTAGAATATGCACAATGAAAATTAAAGCAAATCCCATGATTATAAACTGCTGGTATTAAAACTCTTGATATATAAGAGTGGATTTCAGTAGCTTATCTTGGTGGGCTGTTTTTCATGGTGTGGTAGAAACTACCTGATCCATGAAAGACCCTACATTGCTCCCATTTTCTTCCTCCCTCTGTTTTGAGCTGTGAGTGTGATTGAAAATGTCTAGCAGACAAATATTTCCCATCTGCTCTGAGAGCCCACACGGCTTTGGGACCTTGTCACCTTGTCACCTGCACCCTTGGGAGGCAGAGCAGAAGCAGCACCCCAGGAACCTCAGTAATTCCCCTCTCTGATCCATGGCACACCCTGCAATGGTCTGGAATTCCAGTTTCCAGCAAGGAAAAGATGTTCCTGCCCTCTAAGGCAAAGCTCTCAAGGGCTGAAGCCCAAGTGGAGCAAGATCTTACAATGACATTTCACTGCCTGCCTTCATGACTTAACCCAGGGCTGTTTCAGCACATGGACTGGGGAAAAAAATCAGGGGAGGGTTTTTGGCTGGAGCTGCCTTGGGTAAAGACAGATAATGTGAAAGAAACAGAGCAGGCAAAGAAGGCAGAAGAGAAAGGAGGACACAAATAGCACTAAGCTCAGAAGGTGCCACTCTGAAAACCAAATCAGAACCTACTGAAAAGGAATGGGACAGAAATAAAGAATTTGGAAAGCTCTGAAATGGCTTAAACCCGCAGGAACAAGAGCCCTGAGGGACAGCCCTCATCCCTGGCCTGCAGTGCACATGGAGCCCCTGCCCACAAGTCCCAGGCTGTGTCCATCTGGCCAATGCTTTGTGCCCTGCTTAGCCCACCCTCCAAAGCCAGGGCTCTGCACTGTGGGGCTCAGGCTGTTGTGTGGGATTGTGTCCAAAGCCTCCTGGGGGTATATCTGGGCATATTTTCCTAGCTGCGGACTTCAGGGCTTGGCAATTAGCAGGTGCTCCATCTGAGCCTAGTCTCAATGGTGAGCTAAAGGGAAATACAAACCACAAACACAACTGGAAATAGAAAAGTATTAACTGCACTCAGTCCACTTTTTTGCACTGCTTTGGTGTCCATTTCATTCAATCAGTCTAAATAAAATACACGCTTAGCTCATACCCTTCAAAACCTTAGCAAGAGCAGAGTGTGGGCTGTGTAGTGATAAGGAGGGCTGTAAGTACAGGGCCAAAAAGGGCTGAACTGCCACACCTCCCTGTTAACCTTTAGCCTGTGAAACAGGGGCTTGGACAAGACTTTCATTAAGATGCCTCATTTAATCTAGAGAAATTTGATCATGTAACTTCTGTGGGTGATTATCAACATCCAGTTTCACGTGATTCTGAAGTCCTAAATCTGGATGGAGGCCAGAATACGCTGAATAAGTACCACATGTCCAGAATGTCTTGTGTGGTACAGCAAGGCTGTTTTGTTGGGCTTTTTTACCCTTTTTTCCAATGTAATGAAGAGATTTCATACACACTTATAGAAATGCCACCTTTTGTGAGAGTGGGATTGGAATGTGGCAAGTGCCTACTCATGCACACAGCAAAAAGGGGGAGAAACAGTACCAAGATCCATTTCTGTTGTTCTGTTCCCAGCTTTGGGGCCTTACACATAAGTCATTTTTCCAGGTTCTGACTTTATTTGACAGGCAGCATGCAGTTGCCATATGCATCTCAGAAGACAGAAGAAATCACATCTAAGGTACATTTTGTAACACAGTTTAAAACATTGTTACAGTGGCCATAGATGCAGTGCATAGTGGCATGTGGTGCCTGTCTGACCACATCTGTTAATTATTTAAACTAATTAACAAAGTCTATCATGATGATCCAGCTGGGTCATGTGAGGGGAGTGGGAGAGATTTCAGGTGCCTGCTCACTGGCTTTAGTACATATATAATTTAGTATTGAATGGCAAAAAATTACACATTTTCTGCTCTTTTGACACAGGTATGGGACACCAGCTCAAATGAATGTTGACCTGAAAGGTCGGGATCTCCTTACTCTACAGAGCTACACAGCTGATGAACTGAAGTATTTGCTGTGGATGGCATCAGATTTGAAACAAAGGATAAAGCGCAAAGGAGAGGTAAAATGATTTAACTGTCATTTAGGTCCCTCAGATGTTGAAATAAATACTGTTCTGAAGGGTACTGTGAAAAAGCCTTTCAGCTGTCATGTCCTAATCAAAATCTCCTGAGGTCTTAAATACTGTAAATCATGTGCTGCAAATCAAAGAACCTTCCTGCAAAGTGTCCAGAGATATTCTTTAAACACTTCAGAGGACTTTGTGAGTGGAAAGGTTAAACAGGTTTGTGCAGCAAGTTCCCTGTTGTCAGATAACCCCATCCATCCACACATGCAGCACTAAATGTAGCAAACAAATACACTTCCCTGCATGGGATTAAATTAGTATCTGAGTTCTCCTTAATTCTGGCTCAAATTGAGTGCCCAAATGCAGTTGCTTTTGGGCCTAGAATTACTTCTTTGCCTGTAACCTTTCCACTGCTAGTAAATTTATTGAAGAGCAGGAGAACAAAACTACAGGTAAGAAACCCCACTTTTGGAACTTTTCTAATGTTGAATTAAATTTTGCAAGAAGTATTTAATACTTTAAAGACTATAACAATTATAAAATTGAAATAAGTTCATTTTTCATGTTTCAGTATTTGCCTTTGATGCAAGGCAAATCTTTGGCCGTGATTTTTGAGAAGAGAAGCACAAGAACAAGATTATCTGCAGAAACAGGTAGGTCTGAGCAATGGCACAGTGAGACTTTATATCAAACTATATTCATTGAGTATGTACTAAAAAACACTGCATAATTTTGCATTTAGCAATTTCTACTCAGGAGAAACCTAAACTTTGAAAGCAAAAATAAGAAAAGAATGGAGGCTGTTTGTGTTTCACCTTGCATAATAATTTCACAAGCACACGGCTCTGGTTGCTGAAATTTTGTCAAAATCAGAAATAATGTAATAGGCAGAAATAGGTATTTCTGGTGTAAGCTCCCAGCTGTACTGGCAAGATGTACATTTCCTAACATCTACTTCAGTAAGCATGACAAATTTAATTTTTTGCAAGCTCTAATAAATATTTTTCTAATGTAATATGCATTACCATTGTTGCATTTCAAAATATGTGCTTAGGCTGGGAATACAGTAATGCCTTGATATAAATTCAGGGGAAAAATTAACAGGATTACCTACAGGGGAAGATAACTTGATGGAGACTCAAGGATATTAGCCTAATCATATCAGGCACTAGAACATTTTTCTTTTGGGTTACAGTCCTGAAACATTGAAACATGTACCTATGGTATCTTTATTTACATGGTAGTTGTTCTGAATTCAATGACACTGCTGAAATAAATCACTCATCAATCAATCATTCATAGCAAGAAATAACTCTGATCTGGTGATACATCAAGAAAAACTTGCTCTTCTCTCTTTTAAGCTGACCCAGTATCCCTCACTTCTCCCTAGTGAAAGAATAGGAAACCTGTTGAGTATTCACATTCCTTTACAAATTGTAAGAGAGAAGGTAAAAATAATGGAAGGAAAAAGCAGATACATTAATTCCAAGCATTTATGAATTTGCCTTTGTATTGTCTGGCACAGCCATTTGCCTGCTGATCCTTCTCTTTAAGCAGCCATGTTGTTGCTTTCTGTTTTCTCCTGATAATGAGGACTTACTAATGCGCATTCCCTCTCTGTGAAGACCACCCACCTTTTAATTCCTGAGTTTTCAGTCCAGTTTCTTGTTTCCTGCCATCCTGGTGTATGGCCAGGTAATGAATTCTCTGGATCTGTTTATCCTTCATCCTTCTGTATTCTGAGGGAAACACTGCTTAGTCCTTGGCTTTTGAAGGCTTATGGAAAGGGGAAGCTCAGGAAAGTTCGAATGAATTAACGTAAGGATGGGAGTTAATGCACATAAATTCATCCAAGGGAGAATTAAGCTCCAGTGAAATTTATTTCTGAGTGAGAGCTTCCACAAGAGAGTTTAATGCAGTTTAGCTTCTGTGCATTAACTTCACACCTTCAGTTAATTGGTCTTAAGTCTGTTAAGCCTAAGACTTTGCTTCAAAGGCAGACTCAAGTATTTTCTGTTCACAAAAACTATATACATTTCAGCTGCTTTTTTAACATAAATGATTCCCTCCTTGGAATCTCTAACTCAAAACAAATGTAAAGCCACATGTGTTCCTTTTAGCTAAACAAGATAATTTAATACCAATTTTCTAATGTCTAGTGAAGGTGGACAATTGCAGTGGATTGAAGTGTTTATTTATAAAGTTCCTGAGTCATCTCAAATAGCTCTTCCCAAGAGCTGCCCCTTCAATAACTTGAGAGAGGTCACTTGTAGGGCAAGGTCCTGGGGAGGAGATTAATCTAAACAAACCTTGCAACTCTCAGGAACTGCTAAATCAGTGCATTTCATTACAGAGCAGAGACTTGGAAAGCACTGATTACAAAATCTTCCTTGTGCAGTGTCTAGGAGTTTGTTGGGACATACTAACATCATGGAAGAGTTTTCAGAATTCCTGCTGTCCCTATGCCTATAAAGAATGACATTATTGAAAAAGAAATAAACAGAATGGTTGAAGTTGGAAGTAATCTCTGAAGGTCGTCTGGTCCAATCCCCTGCTCAAGGAGGGTCTTATAGAGCCAGTTGTCCAGGACCATGTCCAGAAACCTTTTGAATGTCTCCAAGGATGAAGATTCCACAATCTTCTGTGGCAACCTATGCCATTGCCCAATCAGCTTTTCAGTAAATAAAATTTTTTATTCAGAAGGATCTTCCCAGTTTGTGACCATTGCACTATTGAAAAACACCTGGCTCTGTCTTCTTTGCCTCCTCCTTCAGGTGTTTATATACATGAGCAATATTCCCTCTGAACCTTCTGTTCTCTGGGCTGTGCTGTCCCAGCTCTCTCAGCTTTTCTTCTTGTCTCAGTTTGGAAAGACAGGAGTCTGTTAAGGAAGGCAGGAGCCTCCCCTGAAATGGAGAATGTAAACCCTCCCCACCCCTCCGAATTGCTATAAATTTTAAATTAAGGGGCTCTCAGGCAAAAAATATGGGAGCAGGAAATAACAGTTTTTTAATAGGGAAGAAAATAAAAGGATAAAATAAACAATGCAGTACACTAGAACAATACTGGCAAAGTCAGAACCCAACCTGACGTCCTGTGGGTCAGGGTGTTGGTGGCAGTCCCGTTGGAAATGTGGCTGTAGTCCTCCTGCAGTGTCAGGGATGGTTCTGCTGGAGCAAGGATCCTGTAGAAAAGGGTGTAGTCCTCCTCCAAAGATCCAGTGGAAGTAGAGGCAGCTGCTGTTCCTCTGGGATATCCAGTGGAGAAGCCATGCAGTTATTCCAGAACCTCTGGATTGTATCTGGGTAGGAATGCTTGGCTCCTCCCTCTGGGCGGAGCATCTCCCAATGGGATGCTGTAGTTCTTATCAGCCATGCAGTGACATCCAATAGTCTGTTATCAGCAAATGTCCCCTCCCAAGAGAGGAGTGATTGTGATCACTCAGAGAGAGATAAGGCAAACTGCCCACTTGACAAAAGACAACTGCCATATAGATGGTAATAGAAAACATCTTGCATTGCAATCTGGAACACTTCTTATATGAAATATGCTTCGGTCCCTCAGCCATCTCTGTTAGCCTTTGTTAGCATGGACATCCCAACTGTATCCATATAACAACATTTCTCATACTGAGGACCCCAAATCCAGACTCTTGAGGTCACCAATGCTGTATAAAGAGGAAACATCACCTTCCTCCACCTCCTGGCAGTATTTGTCTGGTGCAGTCCAGGACACCATTTACCACCCCTGCTGGAAAGGTACACACATGGCCGGATCATGTTCAATTTGCTGTCCACCAGGACTCTCAAGTCCTTTTCTGCCAAGGTGCTCCCCAGATGGGAGGCCTCCATCACATCCTGGTGCAGGGGGTGTTCTTCCTCAGGTGCAGGACTTTGCATCTCTCCTTGCTGAACTTCATGGGGCTCCTGTCAGACCATTTTTCCAGCCTGTCAAGATCCCTTTGCACAGCAGCATGACCCTATGATGTACCAGCCACCCCTCCCAGTTTTGTGTCAACAGCAGAATTGCTGAAACCACACTTGGTCATTGAGACCCTTAACACAGGTGTTGAACAGGACTAGACACAAATGGACTCTGAGGGTACTGCTGGTCACTGGCCCCCAACTGGACTTTGTGCTGGTGGCCACCACTCTCAGGCCTGGCCATTGGACAGTTGTGAAGCCATCCCATGCTCTGCTCACCCAGCCAGGCATCCTCAGCTTGGCTAGGAGGATCTCATGGGATTCACTGTCAATGGACACCATGCAGTCCAGGCGGACAAAACCCACAGCCCTCCCCTCATGCACCAGGCCAGTCATGGAATTACAGAGGTTGATCAAGCTGCTCAAGCATGACTTCCTCTTGGTGAAACCATGCTGACTATTCCTGACAATTTTCTTGTCCTTAATCTGCCTAGAAATGGTTCCCAGGATTAGCTGCTTCATCACCTTCCCACAGACAGAGGTGAGGCAGCTTGGCCTGAATTCTCTGGGTTCTCCTTGCCCTTTAACTTAGGAGTGACCTTTTTGCATTTCTTCCAGTTGTCAAGATTAATTGAAGATTATCAAAACATTAATTTATGATGCATTGTAATAGATCAGTTGATATTTAAAGTTTTCCAACATCCTGTTTCTCTGAACTGTTTTATTCTAATGACATTGCAACTGTACTGAATAATAAACATCTCTTTGGGGTATAATTAATTGCCTCTTTAATCTTGTCCCAATGTGTATTTCTGAAACCCATATAATTTTACTATTTCTAAGATAAGTAGTGATGTTGTAAGTTTAATGCAGAACTAGAAGTAACTTCCATAGAGTAGTGGCAAAGTAAATCCAGTTCTGTAAGCCTAGGAGATTTATTTCTATCACTGGCCATTTTATTGGAAAATGTGACATATCTGCTATTACACTGGAAAATGTCAGCTCTTCACAGCCAGAATCCCATACCCATTCTGCATAAAATTTTGTGTACTTTTTGAAAACAGAACTATTCACATGGTCATATATTACTTGTAAAATAAACATCCTCAGGCATGGCACAAGTTGAATGCCCTGTTTTTGTTATAGCTTTGGTGTAAAATAATCTGATTGTCACTGTTGCTCTTAAAATATACAGCTGCAGTTATGTTTTAGTGAATAAGTCATAAATAAATCCAAGCCTTTTCCAGACACTGAATGCAGACAATATTTCACAGAGCTGAAATGGAGAGGAAACAGGGCAGGTAGGAAAGCTCAGCTTACCTTCTCTTGTTGTGCATTGGAATATACAAGATCTTAACAGCTTTAGGGGGATTCAGTGCCCCTGGCTTTAGTGGAATTACTCCCAATTCACTCCTCCTACACAGTGTGGGGAGAGGAACATGATGGCCATGCCTAAAGACTGCTACACAGAATCACAGAAGTAATTGCATTGTAGCATATGAACTAAAGTGGGGATGATAATACATGGTACAGGGTCTGTTTTCTGTTGGAGTGGCTAAGTATTATTTAGCTTGGCCTCATTACAGAAGGTCCAAATGCACCTTAGTTTACTCTTCACTTAAAAGAGTAGCTTAAAAATAACTTTTAAAAACTGCTTATCAGTTTTTAGCTTCTGCTTTAAGAATGTTCTGCAATTTCTGCCTAGGAGAGTTCTTTGTTATCAGTCTAAATGGAAAAATACTTTCTACTTTGTAAGTCCAGGCAGGCAATGAGGAAATTAATAAATGCAAATCCATATGTCTTGAAATTCTGAAGAAGATCCTTCCTTTGAGTCTGAGAAGATGACTGTGTGTGTCTCCAGGTAACAGCTCCAGACCTGTGTAGCCAACCTGTGAACTACAGGATTCATTTTGTCCCTCTTGGCTCATGCAGCAGGGACAGCCTGGCATGAAGATTTCACTCATGTCCTGTCTGAAAGAGTCTGCATAAGTGGGGTCAATAATGTGCCACAGCCTGAGGAGTGAAACTGTGTATTTTGATAAATAACAGTAGTGAGAATTGTGGACAAGAGGTAATAATCTATGCTGGATTTGCAGTATGAACATGTAGTAGTTTATTGAAGATATCACAATTCATATAAATATTTAGCATGTGGCCTTGGATATGACCAGGTTGTGACAACAAAGGATTAGATCTCCCAGTTTAACACACCACTCCAATGTTTATTTGCTGAATTGGTGCCTGCGTACCTTCAAAAGTCATCATTTTTTTTTCACTTTCTACTGGCAGTCTGGATGAAAGAATCTGAAAAATATTCTGTCTCTGCAACTATATACAAAGCTAGAGCACAGAGCTCCTGTATTTCCAGCTGGAAAGTTTTGTCTGGAAATATGTTGCCAGGCCCTGCACAGATGGCCGGTTCATGAGTAGAAAGCCCAACACATCAGGGCTCTGCTATGTACACAGACTCCAGGTGGCAGCTCTGACTGGGCTGCCTCACGTCTGGCAATTCTGAATGAATGTTCAGATTCCAGTTTTTTTACCTGGGCATCATTTCTAGAAAACAGAATATGTCCATTGGAGCATGCCTGGACTGCAAATCATCTACAAAGGTGTATGCATTTAGAATCCTAAAATGCAGAGCTGCTGTATTGTGTGGAACTTGCAGGAATAAATACCTGACATAATTGTATATGACTCAAAAAAATCCACAAGAATTTGGGAAGGAAAAGTTACTGCCAATGACAGTTCATCCTTGAGGTCCTCAATTAAAATTTTGCACTGAATAAACAGGCTGTAATGTGTAGTTTGTATACATTGTTCTTTAAATACAGTGTTTGTGTCTGAGCTGCAGAGGGGAGGTGAAAAAAGTAACAGTAGAATAAATGGTGCTTCATTTTTAAAAGTTTGCTCTGTGTGACTTGCAATATTGTTGAGATTTGGAGCAATCCTTAATGAAAACAACAAGAAATTTAAGAGGGCCCATTCAATAAAATGAGTATACACTGGTTAGGGGAGCAGAAATTTGCCCTTTAGGTGGGACTTGGAGCATCATTACTTTTAATCTGACATCTAAGGAAATTGAGGCAGTCCAAAGAAAATGTTTTGCTGGTATTTTTTTTATCTATTGTATTTTAAACTCCCGAGGCTGGCTGAACTGATGCAAAGCAGAAGACCTCTCCTCATCCCTGCTGCTGGCAGGAGATGGAAGTTAATAAGGGTTGCTCTGTGTAAGGAGCCCAGCTGTGAGGCCCAGACCTGCTGCCTGTACCTGCTGGTTTTATATGTGAAAGGTTTTAATGTTCAGTCCTGGATTAATCCTCTTTTAAAGAGTAACTGTGGGATGAAGTTTTTAATCCATGGCAGACCTGTACAACCACCGTTCTGAAGCCACAGTGCTGAATCTGTCAGCAGTGCCATCTAATGGATACAGCCAGCTTGAGCAGCTTTTGACCTTTTCTTCTGTTTTTTTCTTCCTTTTCCACTCTTCTTTTCTCTCTTTTTAATTTTTGTTTCCTAGCAGAACGAAGTTCATCAGCATCTCCACAACATCACAGTTTGGTAAACAAAGTAGGGGTCTCTACTGTGCTGTGTGCAGCTTTTCTCTTCCTGGAAATATAAATATAAAGATGGGCTTCTTTCTAGATTTTTGTCACAATAAAAGACTCACACCCCCACAGTGTTGTCTCAGCAAGGCTGGTTTGTCCATGCTAAGATTCTCTGGCAATTTCCTCCATCAGAAATGCCAGTGATCTGCCTGCAGAAAATTTCTGCACTAGAAGGGAGTTGTTCTTATCACACAGAAAATGCCATACATACATACATACAGCCCAGTTCAGATCCTACACTTTGTACATCCCCAGCTGTGGAATCCTGTTCCCCATGCTAGGATTATGCTAAACCATCTGTGACAGTTCATAAAACAGCCCCATCAGGCCCTATCCTCCCAATGTGTGACCATGAGGGACTTTACACTCAGATTCAGTGGAAAGAGGCTTCAGACCTAAACCAGGCAAAGAGACTCAGATGTTGGTGAAAAGAAGATATTTTCTTCCCTGTCTGTGTCGGATGGTTTCTTTTTGTAACTTTCTACTGGTGGTGCCATTAAAGTAAAGCAGCAGAGAACCAGAGATTTGCCTTTAACATGTAATTTTTCTTCATCCAAAACACTGTTCAGACACCTCTGAAGTTCCCCAAAGTGTTTTCTTCTCTTAAATGATGCTCAAATTTCCATGGTTTCCTGCTCAGGAATGGATTTTACTCTTCATACCTAATCCATCCAGCTCTTTGGACCTCCGTGTAAATTCCTAATTATTGCAAGGTAGAGGGATGCTGGCAGGGCTTGAGACCTTTCCTCTTCTCTCTCTCATATTATCATTTTTAGGGCACTTGGTCATTTGAGACCAAATTCAGGTTTGTTACAGTTGTGAGGAGGGTTTTCTGTCTGACTTTACATGAAAGACAATGTTGATCCTTGCAAGGATGTGGAAATGCACCAGGTGACTCTGATGGTCCTTCTAGGATGCAAAGCCCCATGAAGCAGAAATGCAGCGTGATGAATGGATTACCTGGCTCTGAACAGGGAGCAACAGGGATGCTTGTGGCAATGTGTAGCCCTGGAGCTGGAATCACTGTTCCTGTGATCACAGATAGGAACTCATGGCCAAGGATTTCAGTAACAAATACATTTGAGTGGGGTTATTCCACAGCACATTTATTTGACATTTTGTGTGTCAAATGCTAAGAATTTTAACATTTTGATGTCCTGCTGAGTTCTACTTCTATTTTTGACAATGTATTTTCTATCAAGAAGATTTTTAAACTTGGCTGCAAATATGAAGTGCTGGTGTTTCACTTCTGTTTTTTTTTTTTTTTACGTTTTTCCTCACTGTAGGATTTGCTGTCCTTGGAGGACATGCTTCCTTCCTTACAACACAAGATATACATCTGGGCACTAATGAGAGTCTCACAGATACAGCAAGGTTGGTAGAATGTCACTTGATTGATCACTGCATTTGGTTGTTAATTGGGCTGACACCTGTCTTACAGAATTTTGGGAGCTGATATTTTCTTTCTGGAAAATGCCAGAAGCTAGTCCAAATTTCTTAAATATTTACAGATCAGTTCACAGAATCTGTAGCTCAGTAAAACTTTATTCCATCCTCTCAAGCTATCCTACACTTCCCACACTGTGGTGTTTGTGAGGTCCCCAGGATGAGGTGAAGAGATGAGAATCTGACTCCATGTTCTCAGAAGGCTGATTTATTATGATATGATATGATATGATATTACATAATGCTATACTAAAACTATACTAAAGAATAGAAAGGATACAGACAGAAGGCTTAACAAGAATGAAAATGAAAGCTCGTGACTGATGCCAGAGTCTGACAGAGCTGATGGTGATTGGTCATTAATTAAAAACAATTCACATGAAACAAATCAACCATGCACCAGTTGGTAAACAATCTCCAAACCACATTGCAAAGCAGCAAATACAAGAGAAGTGAATCAGATAATTATTATTTCCATTTTTCTCTGAGGCTTCTCAACTTCCCAGGAGAAGAAATCCTGGAGAAGGAATTTTTCAGAAAATATCACGGTGACACCGCACTGAGAACTATTTTGGCATATAGAGTGTTAATTAGAGCTACATTTACTAATGGAACAATTTTATGAACCTCAGTAGTCATGCAGTTCCACTGATGACAGCACATATATTCTAACAAGACTCAAACTGAAGCAGGAAATGGCATCACAATCCAATATCAAACCTTGTGGTTCTGCTGCCCTTGGAGCAAAATCAAAAAGCAAAGACACAATTTATGTTTGTTTGGCCAGCTGCTGGTGGGCCTTAGCCTGCTGAAGTAGTGTCCCTGCAGTGGCAGGGTGGCACTGAGGACCTTTCTGATCCCCTCATTTCAGCAGCATGAAGCTGGACCAACACTTTGTAGCCAGTTCAGATTTTCCTGCACCTTCCTTCCCAGCTGTACCCACTGCCAGGACTGCTGTGGAGGCTGGGCTGTGGCTCCCTGCCCTCTCTGGCATCCCTGGAAGATGCCAGTCATGCCCAGTCCCACATGCAGGGGTGGGGAGCAGCCTGTCTCCATTGCTGTGCAGGGAGGTCCTGAGCTCAGAGGTTTTCTGCAGCCTCTGATGTTGCAAAAAGCTGGCAGAACATGAGGTCCTGTGTTGCAGGTGCTCCTGCTGTTTTCCATGGCACACCAGCTATTAAAGCTTCATCCAGCCTTAGCATTATCCTGCTTTCTAGGCAGTCCTTTTGCAGCCTGAGGTCGATTCAGTCAGGCCCAGCTGTTGGAAGGTTAGCAGTGTCTGAGTGGTCCTTTTTGTTCTGGTGAAAGATATGCAGTGTCAAGGTCATCAGGCTCGATTCAAAATGTGCAAATCAGGCAGATGAGTTCCACTGCCTTTGCTGAATACCACAGTTCTCTTGCTGAATACCATTGTTTGAGAACTGTGTTGCTGTTCTCTGTGATGAAATCCAACAAAAATTAAAGAAAAAATATCAAACATTTGGACATTCTAAATTTTCCTTCCTTGTTTTTTTTTACTACTGAAATGGAAGACATATGGTGTTGATAGTAGAAAGTAAAAATCTCAGTCCCTTGAGGCCTGGAAGTACTAGGCTTAACTCTCTGCTAGATACATAAATCTGCCAGAATCAAAGTGAGCTGCAACAACAGAATCATAGAATATTTTGAGTTGGAAGAGACTTTAAATATCATCTTGTTCATAGAATATTTTGAGTTGGAAGAGACTTCAAGTATCATCTTGTTCCAACCCTCCTGTCATGGACAAGGACACTTTTCACTAGACCAGGTTGCTCAGAGTCTCATCCAGCCTGGCCTTGAACACAGCCAGGGATGGGGCATCCACAGCTTCTCTGGGCAACCTGTGCCAGAGCCTCACCATCCTCACAGTCAACAATTTTTCCTAAAATCATCTAAACCTACTCTCTGTCAGTTTGAAGCCCCTAAATAGTCCCTCTCCATCTTTTGTGTGGGCTCTGTTCAAGTATTGGAAGGCTGCAGTTAGGTCAGTCTGGAGCCTTCTCTTTTCCAGGCTGAATAATGCCAGTTCTCTCAGCCTTTCCTTGGCAGCAAGGTGCTCCCTCTCTGATCACCTTGTAGCTCTCATCTGCACTACTGCAAAGCTGGCTGTAAACCCCAGCAGCCAAACCTGCAGGAAGGGCAAGGATGAAGTCAGGGCCCTTCCAAAGCATTTTTCTGTAATAACCTCTGCAAGCATTGTCCCACCAGCCATGCAGGACTGTCACCTGCAGCCTCTCTGCCAGTCAGATGCCCATCCTACAGCAAATCTGATACAAAAACGGATATGCTTAACATAAACTAGTTTTCATTTCTTCTTCTTCCCAAATATGTAGTAAAGGGACATTAAATCTTTTGTTTACAGTGTCCTGAATGACCTTTGTTTGCACAAGCAAAAAAGGAAAAAGGCAGACAATAAACTACAAGAAACAAGGCAATAAATAGAAGCAAGTAAACCTTCCAGCCATTCTGAAGGCATTCCCATTCTGTGGATAAAGTTCCTACAATATCTACTTCCCAAATAAACCTCCAGCCCCCTTTTCTCTGTCACTGCTTGCTCTTCCAGGGCAAGCCCCTATTTATGACTCTTACCTGGGGATTTTGCTCCTCTGCTCAGTCACAACTCTCACTTGCTACAGTGGACAGGGGCTTTTCCCAAAACCTTACAGTCCCAGTGCTCTGCTCCACTCCTGCTGTCATTAGCAGAAATACTACTGACTGCATAATCAAGGCTGAGTAGTTTACCCAAAAGAACAACTGGAGTGTTAATTCCTTGGTGCTTCTTGTGAATGAAAGATGACATCCCAACCTCATTCAGATAATGTAAGAACAGAAAAAGAATGCCTGTAGTAGACCCAGAGGGTATTTCAAATATTTACAGGCATGTGTCTGGGGCTCTGAGGGCCTTTGAAGTATTTGAGATTGAGACTTAAAGTAAAAGGGGCACAGATCCATAAAAGTCACAGGTTTTATTAGAACTGCTCCAGGTGAGGGTTGAAAGCATTGCCGCTGTGAACATATTTTTAGTGACTAATTACCTGCTCATAAATCAGTTTCTCCATGCTTCACAAGACATTTACATTTATGCTGACACTGTGGCAAAAAGTTTCCACCCATTAAGGAGCTGTGAGCCTTTCAGTGCTGTTTAACATGTCTGATCTATCACCTGAAATGAAATATAAGTACTGTGTCTGGATTTCCCACTGCAGAGCAGTTCCACTGGGCACCACTAAAGCTCAGTGGCCATCAGGTTCAGTGGAGCTCTGAAGAGCTCATAGGATGATTTAACCACTGGAATTATTAGGGCATTAATCTCTTCATTTATGGGGAATGGGTTTATTTTGCTGAGAACACATCCATTGTCTGTCCCTGTGAGACTATGAGTGAAAGTGAAGTGGTTTTGTGAGAAGTTTAAAGCTTTTGAATGGATATAAACTGTCAAAACAAAAGCAAAACTACCTTGCATAGCAGTATTCTATACAAAACATATGCAAATGCCCCATTTTCAAATTCAAAAGTCTGCCATACCAAAAAGGCATACTCTGTGTTTCATTTTGGATTCCTCAGAGGATACAGTTGAGGAAAAAAAAATCAGGTTTTCTCCATAGAAATAAAAATTACTTTGAAAAGAGAGATATGCAACATTTCAATGTACTCAGTGTTCCAATATAATATACTTCCAGGCTCTGGGATTTTGAAGTTGATAATCTCATGGTTTTGAAAAGGAATGAAAAGAGAGAAAGACCTAGTAGTTGATAAAATAAGAACATTAAATGTAGTCACCTGATGAACTTGTGCTTACAGCACTCAGCTTCCAAAACTTCACCTTTGAT
This sequence comes from Melospiza melodia melodia, assembly GCF_035770615.1. NCBI lineage: Eukaryota > Metazoa > Chordata > Aves > Passeriformes > Passerellidae > Melospiza > Melospiza melodia. The sequence continues at coordinate 9,269,698 of NC_086195.1, read as the reverse complement.
AAGACTCTTTTATATATTCAGGACTTTTTTCCTATGCAATTCCAGCCTTACACAGTTTCCATTCAACTGATTAAATTACCAGAGACTTAATCATTCCCCTGTAATCATAGACCTCCAGGTGAGGGTTATTTGTGGTTTTTTTCCCCCAAGTTCAGTTTCATTTTGGTTTCACAAAGAATAAAGCCAGTTTACCACTGATTTTCCTACTGTAAAACATGACATCTAGAAATGCTGGCAGAAGGACTGTCTGATGTCCTGCTGGTAGGTGTCTAATAGATCTGATATCTACTTCCAACAGACTAAAGATGAAAATCCAGCAGTTTTCACTAGTGGTTGATTATGACTGAATTTTCCCTAATGGCATTCCTTATGACGGAACCATCTTCTTTAATTTCTTGATCATCTGTGTCAAATAGAAATCTGCTGAGCTGACATCCTAAAAGAAAAAGAAAGCTATAAGAAAAGTGAGCCATTTCCCAATATGATTGTCCCTTTCCTTGACTGTTGGGGGCTGGCTGCGTCTTGTTTAGGGAGTCCACCAGTGAGAGGGCTAACAAAAGGAACCATGCATCACATCCCTGATGACCAGCTCAGAACAAAACAGGTTTCCCCCTGAGAAAGGAACTGGTGAGCTGAGAAGAAATAATGGCACCAACAGTAACTCTTCCAGTACTTTGTAATCAGTAAATACCTTGTTCAGTTCCTCCTTTTCATTTGTAGCTTCTATTGACAGTCTTTTCTTCAGAGAGAGCTCTACAGGCAATCTTGTAATTTTATAAGAGCTTTGCTTTTGTGAGGAATGTCTGATATGAGTAGAAAATTCTTATAACTGACTTCATCAGGAGCCCTTGATGATGATGGTACTAACAGCCTTATTTCCACAAGAGGAGATGCAAGAATTTGCCATGGCTAATCAGGAAGGCAGATACTGCAAGGATTTTTTCCACATTTTTCTAATTCAGTCCTCCCTTGTTTTGTTTCAAGGTCCTATTTCAGATAATATGAAAACACACAAAATGCTACTTCAAAGTCAAGCTTCAGGGCCTGATTAAAACACAGAAATGCAGAGAAATTAAGAGCTCCAATCCATATTCAATTTATCTAAAAAATTCAGAGTATACTATGCTAATTCCTGTGTCTTTCACACTTCAGCAAATGAAGTTAAAGCCAGAATGGTACAGGGGCTTCTGCAACCCCTTCCCTTGTTCTGAGTTTGAAATTTGGGCATTACTTGAATGCTGATACCCTGTGAGTCAATACACAGGTGTATAGGTAGGAGAAAGCCGACCAACAATCCCAGCCTGTTGTGTTTCTGTGTTTATTAAGATCAGTAAACAATTGTGGTAATCTAAGATCTGTATTGCTGATCCTCACAAAGTCAGGCTACCATACAGAGTCTATAATATTCAGTCAATGCTAAATTTGTTCTTTGCTAAAAGACTGAAAAAAATCATATACCTTATCTCTTCTGAGGTTATCCAATTCTTTAACTGTCACACTATCACACAATCTCTTATCTTATTCAGAGAGATTAACATGTATCAATGTTCCATCTACAATGAAAAGCTAAAGAGGAAAGAATATAAAATAGAGCAGCAGTTTTCATTTACTTACTATAGTAGTGTTAGGAAGTGAAACTTCTTACTTATTAGCAGCTTGTTAAATGACTATATTTGAGTCAGTTCTGCAGGCATGATAAATTATTCAGATAGCTGAAAAATATTGATTCATTACCATTTCTCATTAATATTTATGTGTTGCATGGTGAAGAGTGCAATAGTGGTATATTTATTATGTTTGACTTGAGTATTTTCTGCCATCTCTAGGGTGCTGTCCAGCATGACAAATGCAATCTTGGCTCGAGTTTATAACCATAATGATCTGGACCTAATGGCAAAAGAAGCCACAGTCCCAATAATCAATGGATTGTCTGATTTATACCATCCTCTTCAGATTTTAGCTGATTACCTAACTCTTCAGGTAAAAATACAAACAATTTTTTTTTTTTGCTAATTCTTAGTGAGTATTTGGGGAAGTCATCTTCAAATCCATTTATCTCTAGGTTTTTCAAAGTAGCAATTATATGGCACTTGTTGTTTAAAGAGATCTTCATCCAGCAATATAATTAAGGACCTGTTTAATTTAAAACAATTACATAGTCCTATCAGCTGTAGTGGGGGACTGAAGTTAAGCATAAAATTAAGTATTTTATTGGAATTAGTCTGCAATCCAAAGAATGTACAGAAGGCTGTACATATTAAGACAAAGATGAGAATCTTGCTCAGGCAAAGCCAGCAGATTTTTTTCATTGGCTTAAAAACACTCAGTAGTTTGCTCTTAATTCCTCCCTAATCTGTGGACATCTTAAAAGGAATCACTATTTATGTATTAGGAAATGGTTGAACAAATTTGTTTTGAATAAGCAAGTTAATGTTACCAGTACCAACACTTAGTGTTCAGGCACTTTAACCAGTTCAAACCTTTCTCACCTCAAAGAACAGTTATAAGAGATTGTATTTTTTATTTTTCATCTAATGTAACTGTGGATCTGACAACTGGATAATATTTTACACACACAGAATACCAGATGTTTATCTGTGAACAGAAGGACTGTATGGTTTTACAATCAGTTGAGGATCTGGCTTATAAAAAAGATTATTATACTGCAGGGCTGGTTGACAACTATGATGAACTCCTCTGACCTTGTTTACTTTCTGAATGAATAAAAACCACACTGCTTGAAAATGGTAGGGCAGAATAATTTTCTGATTTATTCAGCTACGTTTCTCAGTTGTTGGGGACTTTGCTATGGGACATTCAGTGTGTGGAAAAGATCAAGTGTGAGTAATATTAAATTATTCATGCTTTACACCTTAAGTACTGGAAGGCTCATGTGTTTGGTGAAAATCACTTCTTTATTTTAAGTATTTTTTTGTAAATTTTTTATATTCATGGTTTATATTTATATTCATTATATTCATGAAGAGACCAGCAAAAATTGGTGAACTAAAGAGTAAAATGCTTACATACCTCAGGATAAGGGAGATTTGTGAGATCACATTGAGCCAGCCTCAATGTTCAAATTGCATAAGAAACAGTAAGCTGTTATGAGAATGTCATAATTTTATTGTTAACACTGTGTGCAAACAAAAGTCAGGAGAATCTTCTGTTTGTGTTTTGTGGGGTGTTCTGTTTTGGAAACACCTTATTAATCAGTGTTTTATCACTTGTGAGTAACACTCTCCAGAGCAATCTGCAACTCCCAGCCCACACAGCCATGGGTATCTCTGCTCCTAAACGTGGTTTTATCTCAGCCACTGACTGACTGCAGCACCCAGGCTCACAGTGCTGTTCCCCTCTACTCCAGCTAATGAAGAGAGTCCAATGAGCATCCCAGTCACCTTCTGGAGATGCATCTCTTTCTGCACTGACCTTAGGGGGAAGCCTGTGGAAAGCAGCAGGATGGGAACATGCCCTGTTGATCACCCTCTGCTCCTCCATTGCATCCTTGCACAGGACAGCTGTGGCAGAAGCTCCAGGTGAATATGAGCCCGGGCTGCACTCTTCCCTGGCTTGAATTCCAGGGGCAGCACCAACAGCTGTGGGTGTTCTTGCTGCACCAAACACCAGGGAGGATGAATTTGGTGATGAAGAAACAGGTCCATAGCAGTTGGTGCTCAAACAAAAGACATGGAGAGGTGTCATGACAAAATGAGCGCTTACAGTGATCACAAAGAGTGGCTCAGCTTTCATACAGACGAGGAAGGTTTTTTTAAATTTGCAGCACTTTCACACTCAGCCCAATAAGCAGAGCACCATTTCATCCATCTACCCATCTCTCCCTGACTCTTTCCAGCGTGTTCCTCAGCCCAAAATTTGTCAGGAGATCTTTATAGGGCAGCTGGGTGGCCACCCTGCTGTGCCAAGGGCATGTTGCACTGCTGGCTGCTGACTCACTTTCCATTCCTGTTTCCTATCCAGGAGAGAGGGGCAGGCAGGGGAGAGCTCTCAGCAGCTCCCTGTGGGTGATGGCACTGCCTGAACTCTCCCTTTCTGTCCCTCTGCTCCCTTTTTTTCCTCTTTGCACTGTACAGTGAGTTGGAGAAGACGGGGGTGGCATGTAATGAAACAACATTTTAATCATTTGCCTGAACTTTGCCAGGCCACAGAAGTGAGATTAACTCTTGAAGAGGTGGGAGCCACAGGGTCTGGTTGCTACTTACCCCAATCAAGTTTCTTATGGGATTTTCAGCAAGATGTCATCCAAGTCCTGCCTGCAAGTAGATTAATACAGGAAGGATGTGGAATGGTACCACTGATTCTTTAAATGAGTTGAAAGACCATACATAACATTTAGACTGTTTCTGTGCAATACAAAGGCAATTTATTTGATTTATACATATATGCAAACTACAGTAGTGGCACAGACTGCTAGCCTAATATTTAAATGTAACTAGAGATTTTGTGCAGCTTATTTCTTCTTAAAAAATGTCTCTTCCCTATCCCTGTAAATATTTTCCTGCCTGGATCTGTTCCTCCCTGCTGTCAGTACATACCCAATATGTACTTTTTTTTATTTTCCTTTTTTTTTCTTCTCTGTTTTTCAGTGCAGCTCTATATGCACTCTGGTCCTCTTCATGTTTAGCACATTTTTCTTCTTCCATTTTCTATATTCTATTAATTTAGTTGTGTGCCTTCTTGAACCCTCCTCAAGAACTTTCTCTTTGGTCTGAAACTACATAATTGCATGGTTTGTTTTGAAAAAATGTTTTCTTGTTTATAGCTTCTATTCTCTTTTCACAGGTTCATTTTGGCATCATTATTTTAGTATAGTCCATTGCATCCCACAAACAATGCAGCTGGTTTATTTTCAGGGCTGTCAATTCTCATTCTGTATTCAGAGCAAATTCTCATCCTGGAAATGCTCTTTTCAGATCATGCAGTGTGTTCCTGTTATGGATATTGGGGTGAGATTCCTCAGGTTCAGCATCTTCCTGCCCAGTGTCTTCTTCCTGAGCGACCTGGATCCCCTCATGTGTTTGAAGTCTAAGCTGGCTCTGTCCTTTAATATTGTGCTCAGGGTTAATGCCCTCCATTAAGGCAAGAAAAATGTTTTACTTAACCTTTATATACACTATCTTCCTTCTTAAAGGTTGTGTTGAATTGAGTGTGCTCAAGTTATAACCCACTTGGAATGGTTGCAAACACATAAAGAACCTACTTTTGAGGATTTGGGGATTTATCCTTTAAAGACTGTGAGTTTGTGAGCACACACTGAGCCCCTGAACTGCCCTGCTTGTTCTGAAACAGCCACGAGCTGAGTTCACCCAGTGCCTCTCAGTGTCCTGGGCAGGAGCTGTGGCTCAGCTTCTGCTCTGCTCAGCGTGGCTGGAGGGCAGCATCACACAATCTGTATTCCAGAGACAGCCTGGCTATTGACATTGATTCAATTGATATTAATGTCACTGGCCAAATCAGCTCGCTTCTAGCTGGCCAGACTGGTAATTAGAGTGGATCCATATGCCACTAGCTTTTTATGTCACTGGTCTGGGGGGAATTTTCTTTTTCAGAAAGCAACGGTTGGCATAAGAAATACATCGGTGGTTTCTTTTTAAACAGCATAACAAATAATGCTGCCCAGCTAGAAAAGGGCTGCAATATATTCTCAAATTCTCCTTGCTGTGTGATCCCAAGACCTCAAATTATTACAATTTTCAAATTCATCGCCACAACCATCCTTATTATTCTAACAATTAGAAATCCCAACTAAGATCTGTCCTGATCTTCTAAAATATACTGCATCAATAACCAGGACAAAAACCAGTGAGAGAATAAGAAAGAACTGGCCCAGCATCTGCCTTAAGCCCAGTTTGAGAAGCAGAAGATCCAAGTTTGCCCAGCTTCTCATTTACTGGATTGCACTGTCTCCCGAAGGGCTAAATCTTTGATTAGTCCCTGGCATTCCATTTTAAAATTTGACAGATTATTGATTCATTATTCAAAAGCTTGTTTTAATTGAGGGCTGTTATGACAGTTGTGGTCAAACATTTCAGAATTAATCTATAATGGTGTCAGAGTTTCAGTCTTGCTGGAAGCAAGTCCAGGCAGAGGCAGACACAAATGTCCCCAGTTAGTTAACCCAGGCTTCTCCACACATAGAGCAGGGTCAAATCACTGAGCAGACTGATTTTCTCCAAGAGTTGCCTACACCGATACACTGCAGCCATGGATAAGAACAGAATGAAATATTATAAAAGCAACATGAGGGTGAGAAAATTGAATGTAAAATTGGTATTACATATTTAGCTGGGATTTTTCATGAAAAAATCACAGGCAAGATTTATGGCACTACAGCAATAACTACTTTGTCAAAGAGCCTTCATAAGGGAGAAGGGCTCTAGACTTTCTAAATGTGTTATTTTTTTGTGTGGATTTACTAGGAGTCATGTTCCAAATGTAGAGTGAAACTGCAGAGCACCCATGCAGGAGTAAAGCCTACATCAATATGACTTAATTTGTAAAAACTGGGGAGGGATGCAAAGGGGAAATTTCTTCAGAGGTTCTGGTGAATAGCAGGTATTGATTGTAAAGGCTCTCATTTTATTTGGAGTGTTACTATCATGGCAAAACACTTTCAGCAGGATTTCACCTGTGTGATTGTGTAAGCACATACTATAAGAGGGAGAGGGTGGGAGGGGAAGTGTGTCTTATTTACTGTAGCTTTTGTTTTGCCTCCAAGCTTTCTGGTTCTGACCAACAGAGTCACCTCATCTTTGCTGGAAGCTGAGGGGGTGTGTTTGCTTATAAGCAGTACAGTCACAGACACAGTGATCTGGCTTTAGATGAAGAGGTTTGAATTACAGCAGCAGTGCACCAGTGGCAGCATAAAGTCAAGCTTCACTGGCACACACACGGCTTGATTCTGCCCTGCTATGACTCTTTCCATTAGCAAAACATCTTCATTAAAATCAGTTCAGCGATGTCCACTCTACACAGTAGTCACTGCAGATGCGGTTTGCAATTTGCACTGCATATCAGGGATCATTATACAGACACGTCCAGTACTCCATATTTTATCTGTAACAGCCAGCAGCTTGGGAAAACAGAGGAGAGCACTTAGTATGCACTGGGCTTCTTTTAATGCAGAGCAGCAGCTGGCAGTAAGGTGAAGTTGTTTAACATAGCAGTGTATTTGTGACTCTAGTCAATGCTTTGAGTGTTAAGGCTGAGATGTCTATTTTTAAACAGTGAGATGAAAAGAACTCAGGACTGTCTCACTTGCTTCTGGCTGTGGGTTCTGGTCTCAGCTATCACTAAGCTCTAAATGGAAACAACATCTTAAATAAATGCTTCACTTTGGCCTTCTCCTAGCAGCACTATTGCTAGGAGATGTGGAAGGACTTTGAAAGATCCTTGGAGACGTGCAGAATGGTTATACTGAAATAACTTCCATGTCCACACAGTCCTGATTTGTTCTCCTGCAAATGCCCTTGCATCCAACCTCTGCCAATGAGCCTGCTGTTTACAAACTTATCTGAAAAGCAATATTTTTGCAATAGCATAGTTTTAGCCCTTAAACCTGAACAGTCTAGGACTCTATCCAGTCTAGGTATTTACAGAACTTTAATGTCATTCAATTTTCAAGTACTACTATTTTTGACTCAAAATTGTGGTCACTGAAAGAAATGCTAATAACTTTGTTCCAGAACAACCTCACAAACTATTTGTTTAGGAGAAGCTGCTGCCAGGAGAGGAGGGGGTGGTCCCAGCCCTTTTCCTGTTCGGTCTTTTGGCATCTTTTCTGCAACTGCCTGCAAGGTTGCCACTTAGTACAATGTGGATGCTTATCCTCTCTGACAAGCATTGAATCACGTCACACAAAGTGTTGAAACACTGTCTGGCTTCCAGCTACTACAATGCAATTGTAGCATGGCCCAGATTTGAACTAAGAATAAAAGGTTCTCCAGAATTTGTTTCAAGTCATGAGGTAGAGTTTTACAGGGCAGGCTTATAGGAGAATTTGGTTATGTCTTTGTAAAAAATTTGGTAGCAGCTTAAGTGCCTGTAAACATGGATATTTAAAACAAGGCCCATTAAGGAGCCTCAAATTGTCCTGCTCTGGATGTAACTCCTGGTACTCTTGTTCCTCCTTAGACCTTATCTGCTTGGGGTGGAGTGACAGAGTAACTGCACGTGGCCAGGCTCTAAGTGCCGCCAGGCAAAGTCACAGTTAACTCTGTAATGCTGTTTCAAGTTTGGGTAATCCACATTTTTTTTTAAAAATCCCTGCACTCTTTGGCTGAAGAGTGGAGAACAAATGCTGCAGGCCATGAGTGGCATAGCTGCTTTCAGAGTGCTGCTCTTTGCTGTCCTGTGCAGCTGGGGGTGGAGATGCACCCCCAGGACCTGGCACTGCCATGACCACAGGGAACAGTGTGCAGAGGCAACCAAGCCAGAGCAAACCTCAATTGGGATATTTTCACAGTCTGGGGGAAAGCTGGAAGGAGTTCCACTCCAGGCGTTTAGACTGTCTCTACAGTAATAATTTCCAACACTCACTGATGTTTATGAGGCCCAAAGAACAGCTGTTCATCAGCGATGCTAAAATCACTTTGTGTTGGCTGCTGAATCTCTCAGCCTGAGCCTCACCACGTGGCACATGTGCCAGTGTTTCCTTCTCACATGTGCCAATGTGTCCTCACATGTGCCAATGTGTCATCCTCACATGTGTCAATGTGTCCTTCTCACATGTGCCAATGTGTCCTGCGGTGGTGTTCACAGGGGTCCGAGGAAGAGGGAAGAGACAAGGATCTGACTCCATGTTTCAGAAGGCTGGCTTATTATTTTATGATATATATTACATTAAAACTATACTAAAAGAATAGAAGAAAGGATTTCATCAGAAGGCCAGATAAGAATAGAAAAAGAAAGAATGATAACAAAAGCTTGTGTCTCGGACAGAGAGTCTGAGCCATCTGACTGTGATTGGCCATTAATCAGAAACAATTACTGGAGACCAATCACAGATCTACTTGTTGCATTCCTCAGCAGCAGATAATCATTGTTTACATTTTGTTTTTGAGGCTTCTCAGCTTCTCAGGAGAAAAATCCTAAGGAAAGGATTTTTCATAAAATGTGTCTGTGACAGTGTCCTTCTCCAGGGGAAGCAGCAGCACTTGGCCCTTCTTGTACAACAGGGGGGCTTCCCTTCCATGACCATCCTGCAGGAGCAGCAATTCCAGGTGTGCTCCATGCAGGCAGCACTTGAAGGCAGCCTTTGCACAGACCCTTCTGATCATTCCCTCCTGTCCATCAGCCTGCCAGCTCCTCTGGAATGTAACCCCAGGGTTTGTGGTTGCTTTGGCAGGAGCACTATGGAGGGCTGCAGGGGCTCACCATGGCCTGGATCGGGGACGGCAACAACGTCCTGCACTCCTTCATGGTGAGCGCTGCAAAGCTGGGAATGCACCTGAGGATTGCCACTCCCAGGGTAAGGAAAAGCAAACCCGAGCAGAAAGGAAGGCAAACTGCACCAGGCTTGTCTCAAACACGCAGGCATGGCTCAGGGGCCCAGCTGGGGGTGCCTGCATCTATCCCGAGTGCCTGTTTTCAGAACCAAGGTACAAAATCCAGTTATTTGGATGCAAAGCAGGAGTGATTCCACTGAGTCCAACATCAGAAATGGGAATACATGACAGGAGTATAAACCATGGAGGATCACAGTTCCATCTGATAAAGCCTTACAAAGCCATCCAATGCACTCTCCCTGTACAAAAAAAAAAAAAAAAAATTAGGCCTGTTTCAGATAGGTGGAAGTGTTGCGTCTCATTTCATGTAAATTGGTGGTGCAGCATTTTAGAATGTGCAGCATTTTATATTGCATTGTAATACAATATAAAATGTTTTAAATCAGTTTAGAACAAAAAAAAATTAAATGTTGTTTATGCATTTAATTCTGTAATTGTCAAAATACATTTTTCTTATATTTTAGAACAATTTTCACCACTTTATCTCCAAAATAAACTTTCAACAAAATCAACAGTTTCCTCAAGTTTTACAGTTTTGAAGGTGCTCTTCTTCCATGGCCAATGGTTCACAATGGTTCAATAAGTATTTTTCTAACTGTTCTTATTGATTAGTGAAGATCTAACACATGTCTAATGATGTCTTACCCATCATCTCTTTTGTCAGGGCTTTGAACCAGACCTCAGGATAACTAAAATAAGTGAACAGAACTCCAAAGAGGTAGGAGCCTAAGAAAGTTTATTATCATTATAAATGAAGTTCCTTGTCTTAAAGATTTTCCTAATTTTATTCACTCTAGTATGGTACAAAGTTGCTTCTCACAACAGACCCTTTGGAAGCTGCAGACAGTGCAAATGTCTTAGTCACAGACACTTGGATAAGCATGGGACAAGAGGAGGAGAAGAAAGAAAGACTAAAGGCTTTTCAAGGTTATCAGATTACAATGCAGGTAAAAACTGAGATTTTGGGGTTTATTTATGTTTTCACAGTTTCCATATCACCGTAGGACACAAAACAACATGACACACACACCGCTGTTCTCAATGTGAAAAAGGGGAAGTTTATTTTCTAACTGCAACATTTATAGATTTTTAAAAGTGACAGTGGGTTGGAGGGTGAAAGTGCCACCTCTCCAATGACACTGGACAAACCAACAGTCCATCAAATTTCTCTTCCATAAAGGAACGAAAAACAATAAGTTATTTACATAAAGTGTGTGAGAAAGTTCGTTACAAGAATGTAAATATCAGAAGGTTTAGAATATCTTAAAAAATCAGAGCAACACTTTGCATTTATAAGAATCAACATCAACCAAGCATGAGTTTGGGGGTTTTGAGTGGGGCCATGGAAGAGCCACATGCAAACCTCCCTCCAGCTGAGAAAACTCACAAAGATAACAAAGTTTTAATTATATCATACACTCCACATGGCTTGGCCTCTTTCAGAGCTTCCCAACGGGATCCAGCTCCAGAACATGTGCAGCAGGGAGGGTTTCACTCCACTTCTAAACTCAGAGAAATTGGAGTGACTTTTTGACTTTTGTGAAGTCAGCATTGAACTCTTACAGACTTGCATGGAGATATTCCCATCTTATTCACAGATGAGGAATTCTTTTGAAGTCTGTGGAATTCTTCTGAGTTCATCATCCAAGTAACCAGAGTGGGAGTTAATATAAAATTTGTTAACTTTTTTACTAGTTAAGGATTTTGCTAATGTCCTCACATATGTCTGTATTTTATATGTTTTTTAATCTACAGACTGCAAAATCTGCTGCTTCCAACTGGACTTTTTTACACTGTTTACCCAGAAAGCCTGAAGAAGTTGATGATGAAGTATTTTATTCTCCACAGTCATTAGTTTTCCAGGAGGCTGAAAACAGAAAATGGACAATTATGGTAAGAATAAAAAGAAATAAAGATAACATTATTTGGAGATTAGGGTCAATTCTGTTCTACCTTCAATTCAACCTGGTTCCACAATAAATAGTGAATGTTAAAACATACGTTTCAAATTTACCCCAGAGCACATCACAATTTTGACTATAGAAAACACTTGTAACACAAATATTTCTGGGCACAAATGTGATCTATTTTGGTGATATTCTGCTGTTGCTTGACCCAGATTTTATCACTAAGTGAAATCTACAATATAAACGGTTGGGTTTTTTTGGTAATTAACTCACTGGATTTACTCTAATGATTAACTCAACTTCTCAATTAAAACATGTTAAATGCTGAGGTCCCAGGGTCTGGTTTAGAAACTGCAGTTTCCCAAACACTTAAAGCCAGTTATTTTCTCTCAGGAAAAGCTGCTGCTGACACCAATGGGAACTTCCCCTGAGAAAATGCTGGAAGAGCAAAGATTTGAATAATCCTGAAAAGTTATGGTGTGGGTGACGCTGTGTGATCATGGGAGCCATGAGGGACACTTGGCATTTAACATAAACCACAACTCCCCTCTCAGCATTCCTGGAATTTCAGAAAATTATTGCCAGATCTCAGTAGCCTATTATTTATTTTTTGGCTTTTGATCTACCAAGCTGACAAAAGCTAGAGAAAACTTTCAGAGGTAAAAAGAAAAACAGAGATGGCATTGTCAGAGTTCTGAGATGAAGTGTAGATGTGCTCCAAATTAATAAATAAGAGGTTTAGTGTTGTGTTTGCTAAAACCTCAGACATTGGACACAGTCAAAATTACTAACAAATTTGTGTTAAATTCATAGTTTTGTCCTTAAAATTCAACAAAATGCTTGGATTTTTTGTTTTAATTTTGCACTGTTTCTAACTGCCCTAAATATTATTTTTTAAAAGAAAGAAGCCCTTTACTTTGGGTTCCAGATGCACATTTTTGGGGGGGCTAGGTGGATGAAAGGAAAATGTCATCTTTGTATTTTATCAACCTATAAAAATAATGAATGTGTGAGTTGTGTTTATATAGTATTTTCTACCACTTGTAGCACAGAGAGCAAACTGAAGAATAGATTATTTGCTCAGCTGGAGATGCAAACAGGGCTGAGATGCAGCCACGAATGGGCTGCACTGAGGGGCTGCACAGCTGTAACTCAGGCACTTCTGTGTGCCTGGCTGGCCCTGGCTATCAGTTTCTCTGGGTCTGGATTGAAGGCACTTGAGAGAATTGTTCATGTTTGGACTCAGGTGTTTATTATTTCTTATCAGTAAAACAGTCTCATCACTGTGAGTTTGGCAGCTTTTCATTAGAAGGCACAAAATGGCAACAATCTCTTGTTACAAGGTCTTTTAAAGCTAAACTATCCAATGAAGAACTGACACCTGGATTATTTTCCCTTTTAACCCAATCACTGATCCCAAAGAGCTGCAATGGGGACTTTTCTGCCCAATTACAAAACATCACCCAAACCCATGGAGAAGAAGGAAGAAGGTAAAGAAGAACAATCTGCCTCCACCCAAAGCCTCCATCTTGCTTCCATCCACAACATACTAAAAATCCCAAAACCTCAATTTCTCACCAAGTGATACACCTACACTGCTCTCTATAATCTATTTTACACTTTTGTGGATTCCAGTCTCTCTTGAAGTCTGGGGAACTTTCTCCATGAATGAGGGTCACAGTCAGTGCTCCCCTGGGGGTCAGGGCAGTCCAGAGCAGACACAGAAATATTCCTGGTGCCCTGGGTTTCCACACCTGGCAGTGATGAGGGGAAAGGAAGAACAAGACCACAGCCCCTGGAGAACCCTCACAAACCCAGTGCTGGACCAGAATAACAATGTGCAGTCAGACCTTGTTGTGAAATCACAGCACCAGGTAAAGAACCAGGTAAAGCCTTATCAAGGCCAGGCAAGTGTGGGATTTGTTGTGAGCGCAGGCATGGAAGGGGCAGCAGAGCTGCTACAACACCACATTTCATTTACCTGACTAAATCACTGCCATTTCACAGCTGAGCCAAAGGCTGGCCAGGCAGGGCAGCAGGGCTGGATGGCACACTCTTAACCTCAGTGAGGATTTTCCATGTTTCACTACAGAAAGTACAGTTAAACTGGGATAAATTTCAGAGCCCATGTTCTGGTGTGGCTCTCACTGATGCTAATGGAAAGTGCTGGAACACACAAGCCAGCCCATATGATGTCTGGGTACCCACAGCATCTCCTAGAAATAGCAGAGAATACATCACAACATGCCAAAAAGGCCTCAGCATTTGATCTAAATGCTTGTGTGAATTGCTCCTAAGCTGTCCATTAATATATTTTGTCCACACTGAGAAAATCTATCAGCTACAATACAGAACATCCTAACTGATTTTCAGCTCTTGACTGATTCATCATAAGAAATTCTAGCAAATAAATCTGAGTGTACCATTTTTGTCAGGATAATAACTTTCAACACAAGGCTTCAGAGGTGGAAAATATTTCCCCCTTATTTATTTTTATGGAGTATCTGTTTCCAATGTGATTGGATTTTTTTCTTCTCTTCCTCCTCTAGGCTGTCATGGTTTCCCTGCTGACAGATTACTCACCACAGCTACAAAAACCCACATTTTGATGATTGGATTCCTGCCAGGAGAAAAATATTCCTCATCAGCAGAATATTCTGGTCTGCAAACACATAGATCTTCTTCATAAAGGACAAAGGCAATGAGTGATTTTTTTTAAAATAAAACCATATATTTAGCTGTATAATATTGCATTACAGTTCTGAAAATGTTCAAGACAATAAACACCATTGCAGAAGCTGCTTTTCATCTGGATGCTCCCAGCTGGCCCTCCTTTTAGGGGATCAGCATCATGGAAAACATTCCAAGGTTGTACCTTAATGGTTGGGTCTACCCCATGCATAGGCATGGTATAGTCTAGGTGTAGGTGTGGTGGCCTTGCACTGTGTGATATTGATTTTTATAAAGATTTTTAGCTTTTTTCATATATTTGTCGCTTTGTAGATTTTTCATATATAGTTGTATAGTTTATAGTGCTTTTCCTGCCCTCTCTCACATTTTAGAACAATAAGCTAACCCTTTCTAACACATTCTTGAAATTCTGTTTAGTCTTATTCTCAAGAAGGGAATTTCTAACAAGGACATCTTGTTTTCCACCAGAATTTGAGAGACATAACAACACATAGGACAAAAAAAATCCCTGGACCAGCTCCAGAGGGGCAGAGCCAAGGGTGGGTTACTGGGGCAACTGATCTCTGATTGGATGTACTGGCCAGATGTACTAATAAATTAACTTTATAAAAATTATACAAATCCTGTATCACATGTGTGCAGAGCCATTTTTGTGCACCTGAAAGCTTTCATTAAAGAATTGCTTTTTAGCTTACCACTCTTATGTTGTTTGGAAAGTTTTGTCTTTTGATTCCAGGCAGCAATACAACAGACATAAAATTAAATTGCTGATCTTGGGAAGTGTGTGTGGAGCAGCAGTGCTGCAGTTTGCCTTGGCTGTCTGCATTTCCTGGGCACCCTGGCTCCTGTTTCTGTTCTCCAGCCAACCTCCAAATCCCACTCCTGTGTGACACCAAAAATACAGAGAACTTGTGAGCATTATCCTCCTCCATGATATTCCTGTGGGCTGGTGCAGGGGGATACTGCTGTGGAATTGGAATAGAGCTGGATGCAGCAAAGAGAGACAGCCAGAAGGAACTGGTTCATTCTGTGCCCATCTCCCCTAGACCTTCATTCCCCAAACAGAATTTTGGCTAAAGAATTGAATATTCTATTTTTTTTTCCCTAAGCAAACTCAAAGGGCACTACATGATGAAACTTCTACAGCTTGTTTGCAGAAATTGCTGCATTTTGCTTTGCACTGTAACACACCATACATTTTGGCTACTCCTTCTCTGTAGCAAACAAATTCATGACATTTGTAGTTTTTGTGATATCTAGGTATGTTCATGTAATATTTCAGGTAAAGCTTTGAGTTCACTATTAACAAACACCTTCTTTGTTGTTTCTAAATAGTTTCACTTTTCTTTTTTTTCCCCCACTGTAATACTGGGACAATGTCTGTGATATTTTAAAAAATTCTGCCAATCGGTTTGCATTTTCTGACCAGCTGCAAAACATTATTCAGTTCCTTTCCAAATTGGAGTTCACTGCAGGGCCACACATCACTGAAATGAAAATAAAGATACTTTTTTTCCTATGTATTTACAATTGATTTCTTGTTCTTGCAGGCATTTGTGTGTCTTGTTAAGATTAACATTTTCCTTTACAACATTATAAGGGTTTCAATAATTCAATGAACATTTACACTTCAGCAGAGACATAGCTGCATCAATGATGTAGGAATAGGGTATGTGCTAGAAATCAATGTTTTACTTCCCAGTTCAGCATGTGGAGGAAAATGCATGGAATACAGTATATTTCTGTATATGGTTGCAGTAAGTCCTGTTTTTTGAATTAGGTTCCAGTTCAGCAAGATATGTAGAAATAGGATTGGTCCTCTTGGACCTGGTGAGCTGCTCATGTGCTCAAATTTGAAGATGTCCCCATCGACCTGATTTTAGTGTTGTCTGAGAGTAAGACGGCTCACTTTGCTGGTCCTTTCATAAAAGCCACATCAGTGCCAGGTTTATGGTGTTGCTCAATGTACTCTCAGTGAAGTCACACACATTTATAACACCAAAGCTGCACAGTTAAATGTTTCAGGGTGAGCAGTTTAACAATCCTGCTCCTCTTTTGATTCTCAGTGCTCTGATTAGAGCCAGCATGCATCTTGGTTACTGCTGACTCTTTTTGTACTCAGGAGTCTGAGCAGGATGCCAGGCAGCTCACATTTTTATAACACATGCACAGAGCTGCTGGCATGGTGTCTGAGTTAGAGGGTCCAGCATTTCCAGGAGGGTGATTTCACTTCATTCTATTCCTCTGTGAACACACAAGGATGACAGCCCCTGCTCTATCTTGCACAAACTGCTCACACCATGAGCTGTTCTGGTGCTTTATAGAAACACTGGGTGGACTTCACATATCCTGAGCACTGGATTCCACTGTGTGGAATCACTGAACCTGCTACACCCTGCTGCACGTGCAATACCCAGCCTGTGTGCTGGGAGCCAAAACCATCCCAGCAGGCAGATTTATGGAACATGTGTAGACTGTCTGCAGAGTGCTCACAGAGCAGATCTGACACTTCCTAGAGGCATTGGATTGGTACCAAATAGACTTTCTGCCCCACAGACCCTGAAATGTGGTGCCCTGAAGGGTTTCTGTTATGCCTGTAGGGACTTTCACTGCCTTGACATACAACAGAAAAGCACTGCAAGGATTAATCCACTTGGGCAGGTTTAAGCATCCTGGGATTGCTGAGTGGTAGCTGTAGTAGTGTGCAAGACAGCATTATGATGCCACCCAGACTCCTCATTAATTCATTACTTGAATTTACTAGTGATGACTGCAAATGTGGTGAATAAGGAAAGCAGCAATAATGCAGGGAGATTTTCTACAGGGGAAAACAGTTTATCAGCATTCAAAGGGCTTAAACCAAATGCATAACAGGTAGCATAACTAATAGCTTACAGTGTTTTTCATTTTTCATTACGTTTATTATGCTTTAATCTGTGGGAGTGCTGTTTTCATTGCTGAGTGTACTTGAAGGATAGGGTGTTGTTTTTCTCTGTGTTTTTACAGGGATGTTCCTGCTCCTGATAGCCTAGACCTTCCTTCCACAAAAGTCCTGCTCTTCTGTGTGACCCAGAGAGCAGCCCTGGGTCAGTTCAGGTCTATCAAGATTTACCCACATCTGACTCATGCAATAATGCCCTGATCCAGTATCTCACCCCACATATATGTGCTCTGGTGACCCTGCACTGGTAGGGGCAGCTCCCAGCCTAACCCATCTTCACATAGGCACAAGGGATGGACTGACCCCCCCTGTCCTGCTCCTCTGCCCTGCAGGGCTGGCTGTGTGCTCCTGCTTGAGCAGGCACACCCAGACCTCACACACAGGCAGCACTGAGGCTGTGCTGTGTCCCAACAGGGAATATTCACGCTAACTTTGGTGCTCAAAGTCCAGGTGCAGATCCAAGGTTAGTACTGAATCTGGCTCTGATCCCAGCTGAGGCCATGGGGACCACAGGGGCCCAGAGGTACTTTGATGTCATTTTAGATAGCTGGGAGTCTTGGAAACATCTGCACAGATCCAGCAGATGGGACACAGGAGCAATGGGGCACTGAGGGCAGAAACTGGTGGCCAGCAAGGACATCCTATAGCACCTCAGATGGCCCCAAATCCAGTGCTTTGGCAACCACTCCTCACTATGGCCTGTAGAGGATTACTCCTATTCTATGCCTAGAAAGAAAAGTACAGGATTGCTTTTTAGCAGTTCCCAGACCCTGTACATTCTTGTTCTGCAGCAAATTAACATCAGTGGGGGAATTGATTATCTGTGTGTGATCTTCCAAAAGTGAGCTAACATTAACTAGAGATTTAGCAGGCAAAGAGGGGCAGAAATCTTCTTTATCATTTTCTCAAGGAGGCAGAACAGCATTTTTTCCTGTGTACTACAAGGGAGAGAGCACAGTAATCACAGTATGTCAGAGGCCTGCAGAAAGAATTTGCAAATGATTCCTGTAACTTAGGGAGGACTGAATGGGGAGCCTGGACAACCAGGAGAGAACAAAGTAAAAATTTTCAAACATAATTAAATATTTCATTTGAGCCAGCTTACATCAGGAATAACACCATGTACAGCAGATTTACTCATTGTCTGGTAGCGGAAGCAGCCGCCTGTGAAAGCCTGAGCTGCTGAAAGGGAAATACAGGAATAACTAAATAGCAAGGAAGCACCAAGGCTTGGTTGCCTGAATCCTCTAGAACTCCTGAATTAATGTTTGCCTCTCATAAAACAGGGCTGTAAGTAATCCATAATTATCTTGCTCCATTTCAAATTTTGTGGAAGAAGGAACAAGAGCTGCATGAAGGTCTGAGCAGTGCACTGAACTGATTGTTCAGTCTGGGGAAAGATTTCATGGCTGAGCTGAGATATATTGAGCTTAGTTTTGTTTTCCAGGAATGTACAATACTGGTGGAAAGTCTGAAAAACAGATTTCACAAAAAGGGAAAGTTTCTTTTTTCTTCTGTGTCTCCCATTTCTCAGCTAATCACTTGGTTAATTGAGAAAATAAACGGTGCTTTTTTGATTATTTTGCCATGGCTGTTTAGTCAGCTGCCTTTAAAATGCAGAGCCCAGAATTTTTGGGTCTTGCCCAAGGTTATGTGTACAGAGACACTTCATAAGCCACAATCAACATTTAATTCAGCCCAGCATTTGTTCTCGTGACTAATGGGATACAGCTATTTGCAAGGTTATTTGATTCTTACACAATCTTGTTACCAGCTTTTTGAAGAAATCCCAAACCTTTGTGGCCTCTGTAAAGGCTGATGATCTTTTCCATGTGTATGTGTGTAGAGGATTTTTCTCTAGGGGCAGGAAATCTGAGGTGCCTCCATTCAGACAACAGATCCTTCACAACCACAGTCAAAGCATTGCCTGCCCTTGCCAAATCCCTTGGAAAGTTCCTTGTGGTCTGCATTATAGGCCAGAGGATTAATGAATGCTGTTGCTCTTTAATGGGCCTATTTTCAGGGGATTGGCACTCATGCAAAGTAGGCTCCAATACAAGCATAATGTATCCAGAGAGGGACAAGCACCAAGATCCTCAATCTTTGCTGCTCAAAGTTTACTTAGTTGAGCCAAAACTCAATTCCAACTGTAAGGAACAGCAATGATAGCTGGAGAAGTGTACTGAAGAGTTGGCAGGGCAAATGTGGGTCATGCTTAGCGATTTAAGTGCAAAATAATATTAATTGAAGGGAGAAAGATAAACTACCCACACAGGTTATAGAATCATGGAGTCACAGAATGGTTTGGCTTGGAAAGGACCTTAAAGATCCTCTTGTTCCAACCATCCTGCCTCAGCCAGGGACACCTTTCACTAGGCCAGGCTGTTCAAGGCCTGATTAACCTGGCTTTGATCTCTCCCAGGGATGGGGCACCACAAGTTCCCTGGACAACCTTTTCCAGTGCCCCACCACCCCTGAAGTCGTGAGACATCACAACTCCATCTCACAGTCAGCACGTTCAGTGCACCTCACTGACTTGTGTCTGTGCAGCAGCCTCACCTGGTATGCCCATCCACTATCTATCTGCAGGGGAGGTGAATGATCTTTTGGACTCCTGGAGGAGGAGCACTCCATGGCTCCCTGGCTGCTCAGGGTGTGTGGGGTGGCTGTGTCCCAGAGGTGGGAATCCCCCCGTATCCCTGGTTTGGCCCATGGGATCCACAGCCCCTCTGCAGCCCCAGTGTGCGACACCTGTTTCAGAAGGTAAAGATGAGACTCACCTCAGTAATGCCAAGTCAGTGGTGTTAAAACATCTCTTTTGGGTGACAAACCAAACTCTGTTTGTGGCCCAAAATGGAGGCCAACTTTCCCATCCTGTTCCCAATTCTGGGCCCAGGTGAACTTGGCCTGGGTGTTGCTGGGCCAAAGGTTTGTGTTTGACACACTGCCAGCCACTGCTGCCTGGGTTCTGTGCCACACACAGCGCTCATGGCTTGTTGCTCTTGTTTGGGTAACAAAGAAAGTTAAACCTGAGCCGCTGGAATAAGAAACATTGCAGTGCACACACAGAACTGAGACCCAGCACAGGCAACTGCACAGAGTCCTTGGCTTAGGATAGAAATGAGGGTGTCAGAGTGCCCTCCTGCCATGTCCCTGCTGGCAGGGCAGCCTGCTGTGCTCTCTGGTGGTATAAGAATGGGATCTGCACTGCTCTGGTCTCCTGGGAGGCTCTCCTGCATGTCTGGGGTGTGCTCTCCCCATAGATGACAGACAATGGGGAAAACCCACAGCAGAGCCCTTGGGTTTTCTACAAGGCACTGTGCCACTCATGGGTGATCACATCCCACGATCTGCCCTTTTGGGCTGCCCCAGGAGCCCCTGCCCTGCGCCATGGGGCTGAACCACCACCCCAGGGCAGCCTCAGCAGGGCAGGTTTGTCCCTGCCCTGCAAACCCCAAGAATGGAGCCCCACAGATGGTGCACTGCTCTTCTCCTGAGGCAGACTGAAATGTTTGTAATTGATATCACTTGGAATACATCTGCTGACTTTGGGAATTGAACTGAATTGAAAAGAAATGTCTGCCAGCAGCACAGGATCCCTGCATGATTCACCAGCAGGGTTATGGGACCCACTGCACAGCTCAGATTCCTGACTTCAGTCCCAGAGCAGTTTGGGGGATTCCTGAGCACAGGGTGCTGGAGGACCAATGGCACAAGCATCTCTCCAGGGAATTTCCTTGTGGCAGAGCAGCCCTGGGGCTCCTCTGGGGCACTGTCAGTGTGACAGGACACAGCCACCTCTGAAGGGAGAGGCAGGGTGTCTAAAACACTTCAAACTCAGACTGACTTCAAGCAATAAAATGTCTTTATCCCGATCCAACAATTACAGAACACACCTCATGTGGTGATCTATGCATATGCCTTAAAGGCATATAATCCTATAATGGAGAGCTATTGATAATATGGTCTACAGAGAAATAAGAGAAAGCTTTCAGATCCCCCTGTCTTAATCCTCTGTGCTGTGACACAGCTGGGTCTTTCTTAAGTCCATTTGTAACCCTGAATTTCCTGTGTTTTGTGTAATTTCAATGCCCCATGTTTTTCTTTAAATTTCTCACACATTCTTTAAATTCTCACACATTCCTCCCCTTGCAATGGGAGGAACTTTTAAAAGTGTAGCCAAATAATTTGATTTTGAGAAGCACTGTGGAGGAGATAGGGGAAGATGTATATAATTTTTCTCCTACCAGCTTTCTGAATGTCTCTCTCTCAGGAAAGGTAACAATTCCATGCAGAAATAATTCCATTAGACATGAAATATCAGAGCTGTGAATCACTGGGCATTACAGAGCATCTTCCCAGCAGGAGACAATCTGAAAACTGCACCAGAGAGAGAAGTTTAATTCCTATTGTAACACTAGGGAGGACAGTGCAATCAAAAACAGCAATAGGAAGTTGCAGTACAGCAGAACTATCTATTTTACTGGTTGTATTCTTGGGAAAAGGAAACCAGGGGATTATAGTTATTCTCCCAGCAACACTGTTGATTTGCTCAGGGTAGTAACTAGAATTCACAAAACTGCAATTAAGGACTCAGGAAAGCATGTTAAATAAATTCCTCTGAAAGACTACTGTAGTGACTGTGCACAAATTGCTTCTAGGTGTCCATATAGCAGGAATAACTGGGTCTGCCAAGGAAAAGCTTTTCTGATGTTCTGGGAGGGCAGTGCATCCAGCCTGTATTAGAGGTTTCTAAAGGCAGGATGGATCCTGAATTGTGGGGGCAGTCAGTTTTTGCCACTTGGAGGGGTTCAGCTCTGACTTTAGGAAAAAGGCACCAGTTCTTTGTTCCTGTCCCTGCAGCTCAACAGAACTCCACTATTGCACTATTGTGGATGGCTATGGGAGCATCCTTCCCACACAGGTGCCCTCTGGGATCATCACAATTAAGCAGTAAAGTTGTTTCACCTATAATTTTTGGACTTGCCCCGTTCTGCCAAGGGAAAAAGCTGTTTCCCAGGGCTCACTGCTGATGCTCAGGGCCACAGTGCATTTTCCTACCCTTCCCCATTGCCGAGGTGGACAGCAAAAGAATCACAAACATGTTTATTCTGAGCACTGTATATTGCAAGTAACAATAATCAGGGTCCTGCTGACTTGCCAGGTTAATTTATAGACCTGGGACCTAACCTTTGGGAGAAATAAATTCACAGAAATTGCTTGGACCTGAAGCACTCAGTAACTCTGAAAGCAAGCTCATACTGCCTGTCTCCAGATTACTGCTGCCTGTGAGAAACAGGTGTCAAAGGCTATTACACAAAAAAATAAAGGAGGTCCTTGTAGCTTGTTAGCTAGGCAGCTAAAAAGGTAATCTGCAGAGTATTTGCCTTACATGGCTTAACTGGATTAGCCTCTACATGCTGAATGTCTGGACTGTCTCCAAGAGAGGTAGCTAGTGCCTTTCCTTGCAGCAGTCCCCTTTTTCGACCAGTTATTGGAGAGCCATTGCTCACAGATTGCCTGGTTGGCTGATAGCAGGAGGAAGATGGAGAGCTTGCATTACAGGGGCTGCTTGCAGAAGCAAACACAGGATATGTTTAAGCAAATGCTTAAGCAGGAGGACACTCTTTGCAGCAAAACTTCTGCAAAAACTGGGGGCAGTTTTTTTCAGCTGCAGTTGTGACAGTATCAAAACACTTTCCCATGCCAATTTTTCACAGTAGAACTCAGTTTTTTTCACGAAATTTTACTTGTCGTTGAGATTATTTTGTACAGGCTACTGAAGAGAATATGTGTCCTTTAACCCAGGTGTTTACCTGGTCAGAGGACAGAGACCCAAGTGCCTACCAGCTTTGGTGACCCTCCTATCCCAAACCTCTGAGTCCATGGCTGCCTGAAAACCTGAGCTCGTGGTCTGGAGCCACCTCCAGTGTTTGCTACAGAGGTGCTTGGCAGGTGACTGTGCTGTAGCCAGGATCTTCATTCCATTTTTCACAGACTTTCAGCACAGTCAGAATGATCCAATTCATCCACCCATTCCTTTCTCTCAGTCCTAAAACCTCCAATGCATCTCCCAGCTTACCAGGACCCAGGAACGTAAGACATCGAGGAACAAAGGCCTAAAATGAGAATTTTTTTACAAAAAAACACCCCCAACTCTTCAATAATGAATGTAATGTGATGTTCCATTTATGTCATATATTGTCTGTAACCACAAAAATAAAAGTAAAGCAATCCTACATTTGTCTGAGAAGAAAAATTCTGGAACAGGATGAGAGATGCTAGAGATGTCTGGATCTGTAGAGAAATGCATGCACAGCAAAGGGGTGGATGTCCAGTGTGGCAGAAGACCTTGCTGAAATAATTTATGGTATATTTCCTGCCTCTGCCTTGAACTGTCAGGAGGCCTTCAATGTGTCCTTCATAATTTCCCATCCTTTTTCTTCTTAAACTTCAGTCTCTGCATCCCAATTGGCATTGTGGTCTCATGTGAAATACAAGGGCAATACCCTTCTGGGCTCTGAATGCCATTTGCATTAAACTGGGTGCTGGCCATCAGCAAGTGAGATGAGCCACTCCAAACATTGATTTAAACATTCCTGTGCACTAATCTACACAAAGTCATCAGCAGAGTGATTTATCATGTGTGTGCATAAGTGTAGGGAAAAAAAAAGGGACAGTCTTGAAAACGGTGCTGAAGTGATCTATGTCCTGGCTAGAAATGTGTTAAGTTGGTAAAGACTGGGCAAAAATATATAGGAGCGGGATGATTCACTGATTCTCACCTGCCTTCTACCAAATAAATCACAAAGGCTGGCTATGCCTCCTTTGAGATTCTTTTTTTCCTGTTCTTCTCCCAGCCACAACAAAAGGGGCTTTTCTTCCGCTTGAACTGACCTTTGGCAAACATTTCCCTTCCAATTAATATCTGCAATGTCCTTGTGGACTGCTGCTTCTGGAGACAGCAGGGAGGTGGCTCTGAAGCCACTCACACAAGAGCCAGGGCAGAGAATAATTGCCTGAATTCATAAGGTTAATTCCAGTCTAGACGAAGGCAGAGAGAAGTTAACTAGAGGTCTTCTTTGGAGAACAATTTGTTTGTTTTTCTGGACGCTCTTGTCTCCCTGTGCTGGCTGCTATCTATACACTGTGATTATTTCTCTCATGGACTGCTGAGCAATTACAGTGTCTGAGCACTGGGCTCACTGTCCTTGTGTCATTATCAGTTTTATAGCCCAGTGGGAGCCTCCCAGGAATGAGGCTTTGACTGGGGCTTGACCTGCCTCACTGGATGAAATGGAAAGACAGCAGGCTGGGCGTGGGTGTTTGGCAGGGGGGAAGTTGCTGCCTGGCTAAACCAAAGAGACTTTATTAAAAACATTCATCAAAATCTTGCTGCATGCAAATTTACAGGTAAAGCCTAGAATGACTTAATATACAGTCTCATTAAAAAGGACCTGGATAACTAGAAGAGGTAAAAGAAAAACATCAGATTAATGACTGCAGGAAATTTAAAGTTTGCACTGAACATTTTCTCATCCAGACCAAGTTCTCAGGATTTTGCAAATTCTTGCTAAGGGGACAGTATTGCAGGCAAATTACTGGCTAGAGACAGGCTATGTGATGTGCTGTGAAACAATTGGGTTTTCAGGGTACAATTATCTGGGTTTCATGGCACTGCCATGTCAAGCCAGTGGTGTTAACACCGGTGTCGCTGTCAGGATGGATGAAGGACATGAGGCAAGGTTGGTCAGTGAAAATAGGTAAGATCCTTCAAGACAAAGCTTTTGCCTCACAACTAAAGTTCTCTCATGTGCTCTTGGGCCAGGGTAAGCGCAGTGGGATGAACAGTGGTGCACTGCTTGTGCAGTTGTTGGTGGGTGGCACATGCACTGTTGCTGACCCCTTCTTTCCCAGCTACTCCATATCTTTAGGTCATCAGCCCCCTTACTGGCTTTGGTGACATCAGTTTTATCCCCTTGCTGAGACCTTTTCTTTCTGTGGCTTTGGCAGTCTTGTGCCTCCTAAGACCTCTTTTTACTTCTCTGTTTATTCCTTTAATGCTTCTCATCAATGGCTTCCTCTGTTCTTCTTGTTTCCTTTGAAAAGAGAACATCACAGTACATTGCTCATCCTCTCTGCATTCCAGCCACATACTCTGATGAGCTCATAAGAGCCATTCATTAACATGGAAGTAATCTTTCTGGGCTAAAACATCAACATCCTTTGCATCTTCCTTCCCTTCCCTTTGTCATCACCATTCTTCTTGACCTCAGAAGCCTCTCATTGACCATTCTGCCTGTCTTTCAGGTCCACTGTAAGATGAATTTCCACAGCCTGAGTTACTTGCTGTGCCCCACATGGTATTTGTAATAGTCCATTGTGAGGGGAATATATGAATCCTCCCACTCTTGGCTTTCCTAGTATGAAACCCATTAAATCTAATGCATGTGCATTGATAAAGCAATATCCTTCCCTGCTCTATCCCTTTCTGCTTCTGTCTTCCTTATAAATACATCAAGCACAAACATTCTCTTTTCCTGTTCCAGACTTCTGTCCATTTATTTACTTTGATGCCCTCCCTGTTGATTTCCATCCTCTGCAATGCCAGAAATCCCAGCCCCATTTGCCTGGATATCCAGTTTCCCACTGAGTGCACACATGCTTTTCCCCCCTCCTGCAAGGGGGGCCCTTCTCATACAGGTCTTTAAAATCTGCATTTTGTGGGCATTTTCATTGTGCTGCCCACACAGCAGTGCCAATTAAGCATGATGGCACAGGCACCAAGGAGATGAAAAGCCTGTTCTGTGTGGTGTTTTGCCCCCACATTGACATGTGTGTGGCTGAGCTATTCATAGGCATGACGTGATCTCTCTAAATGGGACCCGAGTATGTGAGGAGGAGGCAGTGTGAAAGGGAAGGGCTGGCCTGTGACTGGGGTTTTGATGCCAGCTCTGTCACTGCTTTGGCATGCTCTGACAAGTCACCTGCTCATGCCTCTGTTTCCCCACCTTTGAAACAGGATAATTTTTCTTACTCTGTTTTCCAAGTGCTTTGAGACCAAATGATAAAATATGCTCTGCAGTAACCATGCACTGTTGTTTTTCCTGTCCCATTTCTCCTCATTATGTGTCACTCCAACTGGTTTCATCTGTGGCTAAATTAGTCTGTGGGCATCTGAAGGAACCCTACATTTTTCATTTTTCACAGCATGACGGCAGAGGCGTTGCAGTGCTCTCTAACTTGCAGGTAATAATGCAGCACAAATAAAAAATTATAATAAAAGCACCTCTCCTGAAGCTGTGGACAGTGCTACAAAAGGGAATGCTGAGCGTCTGCACTCAATAATGGGGATCTGAAGTGACTTCTTGTGACATTTTATAGTCGGACGTTGCCTGACAAAGATCCCATCTGGGATATAAATTGCATGTGCTGCTGCCATATGCTTGGGGAAGCAGGATCTGTTTGTTCTGTTAGGGGAGAGGAGCCTGCTGAATTCAAACCAGAGTCAGGTACACATCGTGTTCATCCCAGCTTGTGTTAGAGCTGTAGCAGCTTTTTATTCTTTTTATTTGAGTGCTGCACAGAGCTCAGTTTGGTGAGGCTGAGCTTCTGTCACAGGGAATTTGTTGATTATTTGTGAAGGCATGTATCACATCCTGGTTGTAAACTGTATGTTCACTCCTAGGGGAAAAAAACCCAAATGAGCTCCCCCATTTAAAAGGAAGCCAAATTCAGGCAAAAGCCTGACTCCATGAATTTCCTGACTTCATGAGTGTGCCAATCACTTAAATGAGGGCTGAATTTGGCCTGGGATGCACATCAGGACACTGGATTGCTATTGAAACACTAGTAAGTTTCTCTTTAATCTTTTCAATATTCTTATATTCCAGTAAAGATAGATAGAATGGGTAAGGACTGTTGTCTGAATTTTCTCTACCCTCTACTTCTCTGTTCTGACACCTCATAATGTTTTAGGGCTTCTTATTTAAGACCTGTAACAGTTTTATGGCTGTGCATGAATACAAGAAACTATAACTTGGAAGGCACAGAAACTGCCAGACTGAACTCCTCCATTAGATGCTGATCTTACCTCTCTCCTGCTGTAATTCTAAAAACAAGGCAATTTTTGATTAAGGAATAATGTTCTGAAAGGAACAGCCCAATGGTTGAGGCCCTTAACAGTATCAGTGATTTCCAAATAGCACATTTCCCACTTGTTTTTTTTTTTTTTAGATTTGGCTCTGACATTCAGGAATCTTGAGGCAGCACAATGTGGCATTCACATTCTCTGAAAAAATCCCTTTGCCCAGGATTTTTCTCCTGGGAAGCTGAGAAGCCTCAGAGAAAAAGGAAAACAATTCTTATCTCATTTGCGTCTCCTGTGTTGTGCTCACATGTGGGATGTGTTTGGAGATTGTTTACCCACAGGTGATTGTTTCATTGGATTCTGGTGGGAGTTGTTCTGACTCTTTGGCCAATCAGGGCCAAGCTGTGTCAGGACTCTGGAAAGTGTCACGAGTTTGCATTATTATCTTTTTAACATTAAGTAAGTATCCTGTCTGTATTCTTTAGCAGAGTATAGTATAGTATTCTTTAATACAATATAGTATTATAAAGTAATAAATTAGCCTTCTGACAACACGGAAGCAGATTAATCATTCCTGCCTTTGTCAGGACATTTCCCAGCAAACACAATAGCACAATCCTGAGAGGACATTTTCCCATAGGAAAAAAAAAATAAATCAGGCTGTTAGATTTAAATTTTTTTACAAGATCCATGTACAAGATCACAAGAAATGGTTTTGCTTCCAAAACACCTGTTGTACAGGTGTCACCTGAGGTTAGGGGGTTTGCAGCCACTCAGCAGCTGGATCAAGCAAGATGCTGCAGGGCAGGTGCTGCAGCTTCTCACCTAACTCCAGATCCTGCACTGCTGATAGCTGGGCATGGTGAGCCCTGTTGGCTCCCCGTGTAGTCTGGGGGTAGAAACAGGCATTTCTGAGAGCTGCTTTTGTCCTGGTGTGAGCATCCAAAGCAGCCCAAGAGGTAAATATCTGAAGCCCAGCCACTGCTTTCTCCGGGCTGTGAATAGGGCGTTTGTGACCAGCTCACATATGGACATCTCCAGTGAGAGAAATTCCTCTCACAGTGTTTCTATTTGGTCCCCTGAAGTTAATGGCTGCTTTGAAAAGGTGTAAATTGCTTTCCTAGGGTCACAAAGTAAAGTCTGCACCACATCCCTCTGTGAGGCTTCAGGTGACTCATTCCTCCACTGGTCACATCCCAGTCTCTGCCTCTCTCTGCCGTGTTCACATCTCTTATTTTTTGATAATGTGTCCAAATGAACTCTTTTCGCTGTGAACGTTTGAAAGAGACACTCACTGTCTTTCATTTATATGCTGATAAAAGTTATAAGCCATGAAATAGCTTAGTCATATATCATCCACGTTCCCACCTTCCTGCAGGGATCCAAGTCAGTCTCCCAGGGAGAAATTTTAGGCAGTTTAGCCACCCCTAGGCAAGGGCAAAGCATCTCTCCTCAGTCTTTAACCCACGTATGGACTGCATCACACTCACCAAACCATTTAAGAGAGAAAAAACAAAAAGCAAGACTAGACTATGAAAAAAGTCCCTGGAGGAGAAAAAGAGGAAAAAATAAAAAGAAAAAAGCCCCACCAACAGTAAATAAGAAATGAAAAAGCAACTAAAATGAGTTACAAAAAAGTTTTCCAGAGATGCTGCTGAATGAAGCATTTGTGGCACTTGGATGCTGTGGTACAGAGCACAGAGCTCAGGCCATGTCGTGTGCTGCACCCCTTCAGTCCCATTTCTGTGCCATAATCTGCCCAGAACTAGGAGCAGTCAGAAACCAGAAATCCCATCCTCAGGAAAGCTGCAGGATTTCAAAATTTGGCTTCATTCTGAATCATAAATAAAAGTGACTTGCACTGATTTTTATTTTTTTTTTTAATGGGGGCAAACATTCAAACATTGAAGTCAAATTGTTTCCTTTGGGCTCATTAAATTAGACTTGATTTTGCATTTATGTAAAATAACTGTGTAACATAAAAGCTGTAGCGCAAAGGTAAGAATGGAATATTTCAACATATTTTGTAAATATTTTAATGAAAGCCATATGTACCAGTAAAAAAAAATCAGTTTTGTCAAGCCAGCATTTCCCACCTGAAGAAAAAGAATCCCTCTCATATATCTCTGCCTTGTATTTCCAGTGCATTCACCTATTGGTTAAACCTAAGTGTTAAACAATCAAAAATATGTATCTGTCATTCTCCTCTTTCGATTTCCTTTCTGGAAGGAAGAGGCTGTCCTGTGATTTATGGAGGCCTATGAACACCATTAGAATTTTTTTCTGATGGAGACTAGCCTGAAGATTTTTTCATCTCTGTGTCATACCAGGATTTAGGCTTCAGAGGCAAAACCAGAAAGTTGGTGGCAGAGGAAGAAGGGAGGGACCATAAAACAGTTGTGCTGGAGAGTTGTAGATGAGTAAAGGTTGACTCCACTATTTAAAACCAGGCCAAGATAAATGTCAGATATTTATAACATCATTGCTTGTCATCATTCTCTTATCAATGTGTTGTGGGACATAGGGCCCAGGCATCCCTTGCATTCACACAGGCAGTGAGCAAGTGAAGCACCAGATCACTCAGGAATGTAAATATTTTTCTGTGCCTCTATGGGTCATTTACCTTCTCCTTGGTGGTCTCTTCAGGTCAGTATAGAAGAATAATGCACGTGACTGAGCATTTATGAAACTCCAATAACCTGCAGAAAATGAGCTTGTGCATTGTTTGATAATCCAGCAATTACTAAAGGTCCTGCTAGTTTCCTTTGGGAAGAAACAATGATTTTCAGGAGAGTCACTGCATGAACAAAGCATTCAAAATGCATTTATGAAGTGGATAATATTTTATAAGTAGTTCTGTAAACATATCCCTGGGCAAGGAGATTCAAATCAAGACTTAAACTAGGGAACACCTCCTCTGATGAAAAAAATATGTTCCTGAGAAGAGTTGGAGCCATTTGCTGAGATAAATCAGATGCTATGCTCCACTTTTATGGGTTGCTAAACCCCAGAAATATATGGTATGTCTAGGATCTGTTGGCTGCATTCTTGTGCTATGAACACAGATATTGTAGTCCAGTAACAAAGAAAAATGATGGACCCAGCAGGCAACTGCAAATATCTTCTTTTCTCATTCTTACTGATTAGAGCTGAGAGAAAACTGCTCTGGTGAAACCTCTGGAGATGTCTGATTTTATCCTATATTAGACATGAGCTGAAAGCAGCCTAGGTCTCCTATTGACTCCTTTACTTCTAGAAAGGGAAGTAAAGAAAATATCACAGACCTTTTTTTAAAGTAGACCATTTTTAAGGCTCACTAGCTGTTACAAATACCTGGAAAGAATAATGGATTGTTAGGAATGCTGTCTCAAGAGACAGTCTTAGAGACCACTAAGTCCCTCATGTCTCCAGCACCTCCAAGTTTGTGATAAACACACCTTCTATTCTGGACACTGTCAACTTATTAAAGGGAAACTAAATTACTTATATTAACAATGGGTTGCAAAAGCAACAATAGAGGAAATATATTACATTGTCTTTCTTTCCTCCTCCCCTCCCACAAAAAACATTTCTCCACAAAAGCATTTCTCACAAACAATTGCACCTGAAGACTTTGAGCCAAGTCAGGGAGCCATGGGGACACAACCTGAGTGTAGGTAGAAATGATCAAGCATGAGGATGATGTGAGCAAAAAAACACAGGTATAAATTAATAAATACAGAAAGCAGATCTCAAAATACATGTGAGGCATCACAAAAGGGCAACAACAAAACAATAACAACAGTTTTGCTGCTTTGCAGCATCAGTTCAGGAGACAGAGAAAGTTCCACTTCCAAGAAACCCCAGCAAAGATGGGATGTGAATGATCTGCCCAGTTCACTTCTTGTCCCATTTTCCTGAAGCTTGTGTTTGTGTTTCTTGGCTGAGGTGGCTGCAAAGGTAAGGGACAGATGCTGTACTCCAGACACTTAACTCTGGCTGCCACAAAGATGCACAGAGTTTTCTTTTGGAGATGTTGTGTTTTCTCCCTCTATTGTTCTGCTTAGTCTGTGCTGCTATTTATGTTACACTTGTTCTTCTGCTAATCAGTAAATGGCTTTGAAAACCTCCCAGTTGAATTATCAGCCAAAACTCAAAGTGATGCTTTTTTTGGCAGCTAAGAGAGACATCACAGCATTGCATCACACTGAAGTGTTTAACCTTCTATTCCCACTCCTTTTTTTTCCCCCTTCACTTTTCTTTGGCCTAGATAGAAAGCAATGGTAAATATGTTATTAGCACTTATAGGACAATATTTCCATTGAGAAGTCTCCAGGACATATTCTATTCAATTTGTAATTTCACTTCTGAATTTTCAGACTAATTCTCTTAGCAATTCCTCTCACTCAGCTTCATAAGGAAGGGGATTTATCTGCATTTTTTTCCTAAAGCGATTTTAGCCAGTTGAACTATACACATGTTTAAAAAGAAAGGTGTTTCTTCCTTCCCCTCTCATTCTGCTTCAGCACTGACACTGCTGTAGCCTTTTGCTGTGGAAATGTGCAGTTTCCTGGTGGGTGATGTAATGGAAGGTACCACAGGGAAGCTCCAACACACCTGAAGTGAGAAAATGCCTTCCTCCAGTTTTGTCCCAAACACAGAAACATCACATTTTTAACTAATGACATTTTTGGGCGGCTTAGGGGTGCTTTTAAAAGGAGTGCAAATTAAGTTAGACAAAAATCCTGCAGTTATAAAATTCTGTTTGGCACCTTGTGTTGAAGTCAATAAGGCAATTAAAGATTTCAGAGAATATTCTAATGCTAATGGCACCATGTAGGGTAAGTGTGGACCTGCCTGCTCCTGTGCAGGCAAAGAGACAGGGTGGAATGCATACAACAAACAGCATAAAGAAGATAAATTCACCCCTCTCTGTTCATATAATTTCCTTC
Source organism: Melospiza melodia melodia (assembly GCF_035770615.1). Lineage (NCBI taxonomy): Eukaryota > Metazoa > Chordata > Aves > Passeriformes > Passerellidae > Melospiza > Melospiza melodia. Next base: position 9,237,611 of record NC_086195.1, on the reverse strand, counting down.
CTCCACCCACTTGACCCCACTTTAACAAACCAGCAGAGATGCATCTTGTTCCAGCCCTTTTTAAATCCTGCACATTGAGTTATGCTGATAGCTAAGAAAAGCATTTCTAAAGGTCAGAGAAGTGGTGGGTTTTTTCCACCTACTGGAGCAAGGAAACTTAAAAACCACTGTAGTGATCAATACTAACAACAGCATAGAGTAATAGGAACAAAGTGCATGCTCCAAAGAAAGATCAGGGCAAGGGGTGTGCTTTGAAATGTTTATAAAGAGAAGAAAAAGAGCATTTTGTTGTGGTCATTACAGAAAAGGTATTTTTTCAAAGTCTCAGAAAACCAGGGAAGGGAAGATCTCCACACCCTTCCCACAGTTCCTCCTTCTAGACTGGAAAGAAAGCAGCATTTGACACAGCTCTGAGGATGAGCTCTGTGCAGTTGTTCTCACATGGGCGACAACCACCACCAAAAAGCCTGCAGCAGATGGCAGGCACGTGGGTGGGGAGTGGATTGCAGAGTTTCCAGGAGTAACAAGGGAGAACATTGGTTATTAGAACCACAAGTGTGCAGGGATGTGACTTCTCTGGTGTTCACCCCCCTTTGGTGCACAGGCCTGTGAGACACAAACACTCTGGAGGGGTGTCAGCCTGTGGGAGGAGTGTGCTGGGACAACAATACCCTGAGATGATTAACAGCAGCATGGAGAGAGTTTAAATTTATATTTATTCTGCTCCTCTGTGTCATGAATCATCTGACACACCAGAAACTGGGAACAGATCGTGCAGAGTTTGAAGGGCTCATGCCTTCAATGGGGTGCTGCTCAGGTGGCACAGGTCATGCTGGCCCTGTGGGGAGCCCTGCAGGCCTGCTCTCCTCTCTCTCCTCTTCTTTCCGAAAGAAGCACAGGGAAAGTGTGTCACTGCTCCTTCTCTGGACAGCTCATGCAGGCTTCTGGAATGTGGAGACAGGGGGCTGACAAATATCCAAGTTCTGATTCAGCCTCAGGAATGGAAGTGGGAAGAAGGCATGCACAGACACAGATCTAGGAGCTGGGAATACCCCTGGATCCCACAGAAGAGGCATAAATCTGAAATTAGCAGGCAGATTGGTGAAACAGTAGTCCAGACAGTTTTTGGAAAGCCAGTGTTCTTCAGGAGCCTTTTCCATAGTACCTTCATCAGAAACCTGCAGAACAGAGCAGTTGGGATGCTCTACAGAGCCTGCTGGAGAAAGATGCATTTGGGGCAAAAGAGTTGCCTGCAGCCAGTCCTGCAAAAGGGACATGGAATTACATTACTGTCTCCTCCTACATTCACATTGTTGAGATATCTTAGCATGAGCATAAAAACAGAGGCATCAGACAGAGAGCAGGAGTTGTAGCAGAGGTAATGATCTGGTGGAACAACTGGCCAGGAGATCAAGTTGAGAACTTAATTCCATTTTATCTCCTCTTTTTTCTGTCCTGGATGTCTAAAGTATCCCATATGGGGACAGCAGCCAGTGTCAGTGCCATTCTCTGTCACTGGAGCCAGCAGGAGGTACTCAAAGCCCCAAAGAATGGGATGACAGCTCTGCATACAGCATCCAGTGCTGTTGCACACACCCATGCTCAGATATCCACCCCTGAAAATAACATTGAGCATGAAGAAGAAGGTTAATGCAAGCATGTGCCAGCTCCCAGTGATGTGAGGCCACTCAGGGCAGGATCTGCACTGCAAGGCCCTGGCTGTTCAGCACAGTGGGCTCAGGGTAGGTTACCCTTATCCTGGAGCCCAGAGTCATGCTCTGGAACATGAAATATCCTTTTTTTAAAACTTGCAGTGCTTTTGCTAGATGAACTCCCACTTAGTACTGCAAAGTCCTAACACCAGGAATTTGTCTGTTAACAAGTATTGGAGAAAGTATTCTCTGAGCCCCCACAGGCACACTGCTTCTGATTATGCCATTTCAGAAGATCCAGAGATGTGCAATGTGCAAAACTTTATTCCAGGAATGTCAACAGCATCGGGGCCAAGAGGTCTCTTGAAACCTCTTAGCAGAAAACAAAGGCAAGCTCTCATTTCCTCTCAGTGCTCATACCTAGGTTATATAACATGTCCTGGTCACTATTATTTTTGTCTTCCCATCCTATCCCCATGGCAGATGGTTCACCTTGTGTTAATTTGATTCATAAGATTTCTGGGCTAGAGAATGTATCTCACTGTGCTTGCAGTGTGTACATCTGGCATTTCCTGGCTTTCAAGTGCTTGACTATGCAGCCTAAATAAATGCAATGTTTGTACAGAGGTATTTGTAATACATTTGAATGGCTATATTTATATTAATAACGTATTGTTAGACATAGGAGGAAAGTAATTTGAAATGCAAAATGAAGAGAGAGGTGGATATGAAAAAATTATACTGCTGTAAAATGCGGAAAATTGCAATATATTCACAAGGTAACTGAATTAGGCTTTGCAGAATGGCTTCTGCATACAGAACTTTTAATTTTCAAGTATCTGACTTTGCAACTTGTTTCTTAACAAGTTGCATGCTTCTGTTTTTAAATGCAATTCTCCATTTTTCTCGTGGTGCGGAAAATGATGAAGAACAAATGATATGTAACTGTAGGAACCTGCTGTTGTTGTGAGAAGGACCTGAACTCCAGACACAGACACAGAAAATGGGACTTGCCTCCAGGCCCAGACACCAAAATTTGGGCATTGCTGGAATATCAGTCTACATGTGAAACTCTTCTTACCTGTCCTGCCACTGTAGTCATTGGGGTCTACAGAACTTCCCTAAAATGGGATGTCTCGTGAATTCACAGCTCTTCAGGTCCTACTAAATGGCTCTCCAGTGACAATAACAGGAGCTGAGACATTCACTGCACCTGCAGGTACCTGTGGTGAGGATAGGTGTGTTTGGGTGTCTGAAAGTGGACACGAAGAGGAGCCTCTGAATCTGTTCCCTCATCAAGGACTTCTGCTGCTGTATTACACACTCTAGGGAACCCCATTTACCCTCCAGCCACCTCTCCAGAAGATAATGGGTCTCCTGCTTCTCCTTTAGTCCCAGAGAGACCTGCAGGAGGGAAGAGGGTGTCTGAAATAGCACAAGGGGTCTTGGGACAGCAGCAGAACTGAGTCCTGAGTGTCCCCTCCAGGCTGGGGAATGGACATACCCAGGGCTCCTTGGGCACCTTCTGGAGACAGGAGGGCCCTGCAGGGTGGGGAGGCAGGAGAGGGAATTCTGCTGTTCAACTTGGTGCCCCAGAAAAGAAGGCATTCTGCTGCTGTGTACAGTTGCATCCAATCAGTCTCCCTGTTGTGGAATGACAGGATTAGCTGTAGCAGCTGCTGCAGGGTGTGGTTGATTGGTGAGTTTAGGGGTTTCTTTTGTGTCTTTGGGGCTGGTTGTGGTTTATTTAGGGGCAATGTTGGTGGTGTTTATTTATTTGGTGTTGTTGGCAGCGGATCCTTATCCTAAGCTTGGACTGATTGAGGGGTTGTTGGTTATGTGTGATTGTACAGGGAGAGGGAAGGCCCTGGCCTGTCTCTCTTCCCATCACTGATTGCTTCAGCAGAGATTCTGAGGCCTCCCAAGAGGAGTAAATCAGTGGTTTTGCTACAGCCACAGCCTATCCTCAGAAAGCTGATGGCTGGCAAGGAAGCAAGTTTTTCCCAACGATTAAAATTAAGGGTGATGTTCTGGGGACAATATACTTTTTTACACAAAAACCTAGCAAGAATTTCACTCTTTCAGGCAAAAGGCTTTGCTGCTGCTGAAAATCCAGCTCCCCTCACCTCACAGCAGAACACTGAATATATGAAAGTTTCTGGTGAAACATCATGATGGGCTTTTGTAAGGGAAAGCATTAAGCAATGTAAAATGACAGGGCCCTTATCCACTTCTCCTGAATTAATCAGAAAGTGGTTTAAGCTTTTTAGAGAGGATAATGAGGAGAGAGTTGCTTATCACAGACACAATGCCATTTGCATAGGTGCCTGACAGGCAAATCATCTTGGAAGTGGTGAGTGTTGCTGTGCCAAGCCCCTGTGCTGGTTTGTGTGATGCTCCCTGAGCCTGGAATGCAAAATCAGCTGCTCTGATGGAAACCACAACTCTGTGAACTATTTCCAGAAGACACTAATGAGATTTTGCTTTGCTTTGCTTTTATCAGTACAAAATGGAAAGCCCAAAGAAGATAGAAGGCACGATTGCTGTCTTACAAAAATATAACTACATCCACAGAAACCAGAAGTTTGGGTTTACCAAGAAATAAAAAATTGGTAAAAAATTATTTTAAATGGGGCATCACATGATTTGTTTCAAGTCTGGCCCTGTCCTGAATTAGACTGTGCCAAGTTTGTCTATGGCCATCCCTTCTTAGTCATGCCCCAGGCATGTCTGCAGCACCCCCAGGCTGTTGTTCTGTCATGTGTGACGAAGGCCTGCTGCCACATTCCCAAAATGTGCACAGCTGACAGGTGCTCACTTCCATGACTGTGCCATCCAGGAACCCTTTCTGACACAGAGTCTTGCCTGTGTCCTGTTTGACTGCAGATGACAAGCTCACCTAGTTATGTTCAGCCTGGAGATGAGACTTCAGTGAGGTGTCACACCCTCCCTGTTAATGGCATCCTCAGCCACGAGTCACCCCAGCAGCTGAAAGCCTGACTTGTTCTGGAAGGGGATTTTAGAACACAGGCTTTGCTTTCTCCCAGGGTGCTAGGACTTTATCCCAGCTTCCTGCAATCAGAGGGTTTGTGTTTCCCTGTGCTGCTTCCCAACTGCTGTGTTTAAGTGCTGCTAATGATAGCTTTGGTACCCTTGTTGCTGGGCATTTGCAGCAGCAGCTGTGCAGGAGCTGGAGCAGGCTGGTGGCTCTGCCATGGCAGGGGCAGAGCAGCCAGAGTCACAGGGCTTGTCTTCCAAGCTTCCTCAGCATGCCAGCTGTGAATGGCTTCATTTTCCTTCATGTGCAGCCTCGGCATGCTCAGGGCTAGAAGGCAGTTCAGAGGTGTCAGGGAAGTGGGCTGGACAGTGGAATGAGCCATGAATCCATCTCTGTGTGATGCTGAGCTCAGCTGGGGCTGAGGCCAAACAGTGACTGAGTCCACTCAGGCACCAGTATGAAGCTGAAGCAATAACCACTGCACATTTCTGCCTGTGTTACAAATAATTCATGTCTGACCCCTCAAAAAGTCTCTGGGAAAGTCCCTGCTGTTGTCTACCTTTCTACTTCTCAGCTGCCATATTTCAGACTTTGGAGCCATATTATAATGGACCAGCTTGTTATGCTGTCTACTAGCAAAAGGCCACTGTGACCTCTGCAGAAAAATATTGGAGTGCTATAAAAAATTCAATAAACTTAGCCATAAAATATGAATGGGTTAAAAATTCACAGTTCTTTGTTTAAATATTTTGTTTTCAGCAGAGCACAGAGCTGCCCATAGTGTGCTATTAAAATACAGTTAGGCAGAATATTATATACTGATGGAAAACCATAACAGCAATAGAAGAAGAGCTGTGGTATGGAACCAAATCAAACCATGTATTTTGTAACAGCTCAAATGCACCCTGACTCTAACTGATTACTACATTACTGCTGTAGCTGCTGCATGGACATGCTGGGAATGTATAAAGAGTCACTCTCACTGTTACTCAAACCCTTTTCTCTGTGGAATGAAAATTTCCCATTTTTCAATCTCCAGCACTCCTTCCTTTCTGTTCAGATGTGCTGAATTATTCAGACCCATTTAACTATTTGTCCTACTGCAGTGTGATTCATACCTCAGGACTCAACACAGTAACTGTCATACCAAGAAAAAAAATACTCTGCCATCCAAGACACCCTCTTGTCAACTGGTCATCCCTTCATTTTCTAGTGGAAAACCCTTCTGCTTGGTTTTATCTTACCAGCAAGACAGAAGCTTTACTGTTTCATAGTATTGCTTTTGTTTGTTTTTTTCTGTAGCTACTGGGTACAGTATACAGCTATTTTTGTCTCCTATTTTATTCTTATCTTTTCCATGAATTTCTCCTAACAAGCTTGGAGCCATACTGGCTGCCATCAGTTCTCCTTATTTTTGCCCCTATATAGTTGAAGGTTTTTCCTCTCCCCAGTGTTGCCATTCTCAGCCTGCTCAGAACCACCCCTCTAGCGGAGAGAGGAAAGCCCTTTCCAGGTATTTTGGCTTTTCTAGGATGAAAAATTTTGTCCAAATTTTATTTTTTTTCCACAGGGAAAGTAACTGACTTTTTGCTCAGTGCATAAAGCAAGACAAGAGTGGAGTAATGGTCATTTTTATGGGTCTGCCTCTCTGGCATCTTCCTCAGGGACCAGGCCAGAGGAACTGGTTGATGGCTCTGTGTTGCTCCCTAACTTTCTACATTTATATTTTCTTCCTATAGCTCCTCTGGAAAAAGATTCTGCCTGAGGCCATGGCTTTTTAGCATCCTGGATCGTGCCTCCCCTGGGGCAGGGGGATCTCAGGGGCACCAGCTGGGTTAGGAGAGAATCTGAGGAGAGTCCTGCTCCTCCCTGCACTCTGGTATAAACACACTGCCTCCTTCTCCTCAGACTCATTTGCAGCAGCTGTGCTATTTGTCTGGCAGAGAGAGGTCACTGAGCCTTTCAGATATTACCCAGTGCTCCCTGAATAGAGTTATTGGCAGTGCACAGATTGGAGAATTTGAGAAATTATGGGCATTTCTTGAGTTAGCCTCTGTAGACTCACCAAAACTGTCTGTAGAAGAGAAATATCCTGCAGAGAAATTTATTACACCCTTTTGCTGACTGAACATTGATCCTATCAGGTTTTAAAGACAAGCAGCTGAGCATGCAACTCTCATCCATTCCCCTAAATCCTCCCTATGACTTTTGGAGTATGAGGGTTGTTTTTTTTTTTGTTTTTTTTTTTTTGGTTGGTTGGTTGGTTTTTTTGGTTGTTTTTTTTTTTTTTATTTTTTTATTTTAACTAGCTACAAATATTAGGATCCTGCAGTCCCTGTCTGCTGGAGACATTGGGAATGAGATCCTTCTGAATTCTTCACAGATAAAATGCTGCTCTTCTCTAGACCATGGAAACAACCAGCACACACCAGGCAGAGGATGCATGAGAATGACAATGGGGAACACAGCAAATGCATGGGGAAAACAGCAAATACAGGTCCCCATGGTCCCTGCAGCACAGGCACTGCTTTTTCTCCATGGTCCTGAGGGAGCAGGACAGAACTGGGAGAAGTGCAGCTCTCTGCCTCTTTCCATGAGCACACACACAAAATCCATGTCAGGGGCTGGTGAAGACAGACACAGACCAAGCAGCACCCATTCAGTGCAACCCTGAGTGACATATCTGACAACATACAAACCCTCTATTTGAGCCCTCCACGTAGAGTTCAGCCAAATCCCCGACGATTTTCAGTCATAAATCATTAAAAAAACATAATTTGTTTTTCTTAGCTTGAAGAGAAATTAAGAAATTGTCTAGAGTTTAGAAGACAGGAATTAAATGACTTTTGAAGGTAAGGTTGGGGTCAGGTTAATTTTAAGACTGTTTGCAATAGGCAGAACCTCCAGGAAGGTTTAATGTAGCAAAGTGGGAAAACCACAACATTCAGTGCAAAGAAAGGGAGGGAGGAGACAGGAAAAAAAGAAGGTGCAGTAGTGGGTATAAAAGATGGTGCAAACATTTCTCTGTTTTCTAGGCATCCAGAAAGTCTCATATTTCTGTAACCTCCAGCTTTAAGTAATAGATACCTTTTGCCCTTAACACAGACTTTTACAGACTGAAAGAAATAGATATGTTTCTATATAGACTAAGTGACAAGAGTTAAAAATAACCAATTGAGCCAAATAAATCTGAAATTCAATAATTAAATGACACTCAGTACTTGCACCATACATTAATTTCAGAGCCTGAACAGTAATTAATAGCCATCACAACAGCTGAAAGACTGTATAAATATTATCCTTTGTTTATAAATTTGAGAAAAAGGGAGGGACAAGAAGTGAAATGCCCAAGGCTACTGAGGATTTATAGGAGAAGCAAGATGAGAAAGTGGCTATCTTTGAACATCATCTCCCCTGGTGAGCAAAATGGGCTGTTCTTCACTCCATTGGAAGGTGAGCACAGACTACAACCAGTGGGAAATGGGGGAATATTCCACTGCTGCTGGCTGCTTTAAACAGCTGCAGGAATGATGGGCAATGGGATTTTTTGCTCCCCAGTCCCAGGGTCAGGTAATAACATCCCCATGCATCACCGCTCTGCAAAGGAAGTATGGTTCAGTTACCAGCAACTCAGGGCAGAGCTGGAATCAATTAGCTCTACATGAAAAGCTAATTTTTTTAGAAAAAAAATCCATGTTAAACATTAATACTGGGAATTAAGTTAACTATTACACAAGAGCAGAACATAGTACAAAAGGACTTTATACACACAGGCAAGTTTGTGAACATAAAGCAAAATCCAGGTCCCGGTGAAGTCAGTAGGATCAAGATTTTATCTGCTTGGCTCTAATGAATTTAGTAATTTTTCCACAGATTCTTAGCCTGTAGAGGACATCATATGGTTCACCACTTTTGTTATTAAAGCACAGGGACAAGGAAAATGATGGAGGGTTTCCATTTCCTAGGACAGGTTAGTAATAATGCAATACTTCCATCACCCTGCAAGGAGGTGACATAAGTGCTTCCCTAGCCATCCCTGCTAAACCACATATTTCTCCTTCAGCAGTGCTCTCAGAACTGTTATGGCAGTATTTATACTCTGCCAGAATCACTTCTCTGTGAGTAAAAAGTGGTTATACAAGCAGACAGCCCAGCAGCTACATGTAACTCTGTGCTCCTCTTCACATGCACTCCCAATATTTTGTTTTCAAGGGCTGGCCATGGGGCATCTTCTGGCATGGGGCATTTCTGCCCTCACATGAACAGGCTGGTGGCCCCAGCCACCAAAGCAGAAGCTGTGCAGACAGAGCCTGGCTGTAATTGGGTTTTCTAATTTTAAAGCCACGCTACATTACAACTGGTCAAATTCCTCAGGGCGCTGAAATCGATCTCTGCAGTAAAGCTGCACCCACGGATGCTGCCCATGTGATCCTGTTTAAATTGGAGCACCACAGAAAACACAAACCATTGTGATCTCTTTTATTCTGCTCTCTACAGCAGATATTTTCCAGCCTGGTAGGTTGATAGGAGAGAAAAGCAGAATAATCCTTGACTGTCTTAACTGTGTCAGCAGAAGCCTCTGGTGCAGATCCAGCTACACTGGTGAGAGTTCGTGTTTTCTGGGATAGTTTGGCGTGCTCATAAAATACAGCTTTGCTTTCTTTAGGAGCACAAAGAGCAGAAATGGTGATACAGCTACACAGCCAGTAACAAACTCTGTTGCTCAAATCACTGTACCTGCACTACTGTGCAAGGAAAGTCCTTCCAGGGCCAGCACAGCTTCCGACTGCCACGCATCAGCTTTGAGAAACGTGAGCAACTGCTTTAATGGGTGACCAGGTCCAGCTGTCACTCATTCACAGTAAGGTTATTGCCCCCTTAGCAATGTGAGGTGAAGGAAATGTCACCTCTTCTTTGGTGGCTCCAAATTTTGATCCACAGCCTTAGCTGAAGGCTTTGATGTGCTGGATTGGGAATGGGAGCAGATGTAGGTGGGTGCACATCTCCTTCTGCTGGCTCTCAAAGGGTTGTGACTTTGAACAGAGGGACCGAGCCCACAGCTGGAGGCAATAACATCTTAAACTGCTACAGCAAGGGTTACCATCTGACAAACCCCTTTGTAATGAAATTGGGCATGTTGACTTGAGAAACACAGATGTTAACATCATCTGCTAAAGCACAAAAAATAGGGAGAATATGTGGTAAATTTCCTCTGTGGGCCAGCATTGCCCCAGGACTTCTGTGGCTGAAACCAGCACTCAACCCTGGTGCTTTCCCTTTTGTGCTTTCCCTTTTCAGTCAGTCTCTAGCAAGGGAGGGATGATTTATTTTCAAGCTTTCCTGTGCTTGCTGTTAAGGAGATCTGCAGACCTGGGGATTTTCTGGTGCTCACCTGTGTGAGAAGGAACAGTACAACCCTGGGACCTGTTCTGATAGACACCTGAACAGGAAAAGAATGTCTCTGATTACCCTGACCAATCTGGTTGGAAGGTGAGAGTGATGGAGCCAGAAGGGGCAAGAGCAAAATTGCGCCAGTTAAGGGCAGTCAGTGCCTTGTCCCAAAACACATTAAACCCTGCTCTGTGACTACTTTTGCTATTACTGACATATTGCAGGGAACAGAGCCTCCTGCTGCTTCCCAGATGAGACTCAGACTCCCTCTTGCTAACTTTCCTGCTGAGCCCCATGAGCTTTGGGAGCTGGACCCCTTTAAGGATTTCAGAGATCCTCTGCCAACAGGAGGGACAGAGGATTCCTCTCGCTCCCTCCCTGGCTCCCCTCCATGCTGAGGTTGGCATGCTCTCATATCAGACAAATCCAGATCTTCTTGGGCTCAGGAAAGCACAGAGCCAAAGCTGTTTTCATTCAAGGCACATTTTCCACCCCCTAGTCTTATTATATGGTGAGATGGAAGATGAAGAAAAAGATGAGCTAATGCCACTGCCTTTTCTTTAAAAAGCTGCTGATCCTCCTCAGAAAAGCAGTACCTCTGGTGGAATGAGTCATCCAGCATTTCCTACTCATTTCTTAAATTTTCAATTGAGAGAAAGAGAAATGCTCAATCTAAGATGTTGAATTAATATCTAGAAGCTTCTAGGGATGCCTTCTGCCCTCTCAAAAAGGCAGAGAGAATTTTCTTTAGGAAGACTGGAATAAATGTTACTATACCATGGGCTAGAGGCCCAAGAAGCAGGCTAGTGGTGACCTAAATGAGATCATAGAATATTCTGAGTTGGAAGAGACCCACAAGAATCATCAAAATCCAGCTCCTGGCCCCACACAGAACAGCTCCAATAATCCATCCATGTGCTGTCCAAGCACTTCTTGAGCTCTGTCAGGCTTGGAGCTTTGACCACTGCCCTGGGGATCCTGTGCCAGTGCCCAGCCATGCTCTAGATGAAGAACCTGATATCTGGGTGCTTGTTTATGCTTGGATGAAGAGCCCAATATCTGGGTGCTGGTTTATGCTTGGACAATGCCCTCTCTGGAAGTCCCAGGGTAGGAGCCCATCTCTGGTGCTGCAGTCACTGACTGATCCCAGCTCATGGGCCCAGCCCAGGGCAGATCCAATGTCCTGCAGTAAGGGTGAGGAATTCTGGCTGCCAGAAGAGCACCCCTCCACCCCTCTGTTTCCAGGCCCTGCCTCTGCTACTCCTCCTCACAGGCTGATGTGAACAAAGCCCAAATGAGGTGGCATTTATCAGGCTGTTTGCTGCCTTCCTTGTGGCTATCCTGCCTCTCCCCTCTCTCTTACCACTGTTTTCCTTCTTGCTCTTCCTCCCACTCAGCAAGCTGCTTGATTTCCAAGGATAGCTTTGCCCTGAAGGTCAGAGCTGCTGCCAGCAGCTGTTTTATTTCTTATTAGTGTTTGAGGAGTTCCCTCCTTGCCTCCCAGGTCTGCCTGCAATCCCTGCAATGACATATTTATAAAATATCTGCACCTCCAGTCTGATGACACAAACTAGATTTCAAGCTATTGAACTAACAGGGTATCTTAGCAACAAATATTTATTTTAATAACAGTATTCCCAGCCATGTTAAACAAGCACCTACTTCAATAGTCAGAACACCCTAGAACATTTTCTTTTGTACCACAACCCACCTTCTGTTGGCTCATCTTCACTTTAAAGAGTTACTAAAGCCAATGCCATTGTCCCAGAGAGGTTGTTCTCAGTGACTTCCCAATATTTTAGAACAATACCCAGAAGAAGCAGGTCACTGCACTCCTGCTAACCACCCACACAGATTTGATGTGGGGGTTTTCCTCTCACTACTGCTGGAAATTTCTTCTTGTTGCTGGTGTTGATCTGCTCAGAGGAGTTGTTAAACTGATTTCTTGCATTATTTGTTTACTGTATTGTCTTGGTTTGGAAAGACAGGAAAGACAGGAGTCTGCCAAGGAAGGCAGGAGCCTCCCCTGAAATGGAGAATGTAAACCCTCCCCACCCCTCCGAATTGCTATAAATTTTAAATTAAGGGGCAAAAAATATGGGAGCAGGAAATAACAGTTCTTTAATAGGGAAGAAAATAAAAGGATAAAATAAACAATGCAGTACACTAGAACCACACTGACAGTCAGAACCGAACCTGACACCCTGTGGGTCGGGGTGTTGGTGGCAGTCCCGTTGGAAATGTGGCTCAGCCCTCCTGCAGTGTCAGGGGTGGTTCTGCTGGAGCAGGGATCCTGTAGAGAAGGATGCATTCTTCCTCTGAAGATCCAGTGGGAGAAGAGGCAGCTGCTGTTCCCGTGGGGAATCCCGAGGAGAAAGCCGTGCTGGTGTCTCAAAACCTCTGGATTATATCTGGGTAGGAATGCTTGGCTCCTCCCTCTGGGTGGAGCATCTCACAATGGGATGCTGTAGTTCTTATCAGCCCTGCAGTGACATCCAATAGCCTGTTATCAGCAGATGTCCCCTCCCAAGGGAGGTATGATTGTGGTCACTCAAAGAGGGAGATAAAGCAAACTGCTCACTTGACAAAAGACAACTTCCACACAGATGGTAATAGAAAACATCTTGCCTTGCAATCTGGAACATGTCTATCTGAAGACTGCAACGCTCCAGCTGCTCCCCCAGCCAGCACCACCAGGCTGATCCCTGCTCTGGTCACAGTCAACCCTTGGCTCACATCGTCTCCTTGAAGCTGTCAGGAAGCAACAAGTGACACCCCAGCAAACTCCCCTGCTACTGCTCCTTCATGCTGCTCACCCAACTTGCCATGAGAGGCTTTCCCATCCATTTCCTCTGGCCCTTATTAGGATTCCAGGAAGGATTTTTCTTTAAAAGAAATTTCCAATTTCCTCTCGAAAATTAGCTGTAGTGGAAACATTCACACATCAGAAATAATGGCTAACATAACCACCTAGCTTTACTGTTTTATTGTCATTGTACATTTTGCAATTACCTTTTCCTCTCCCCTGCTAGCTAAGCCAAAAGACTGACTGTGACATCAAACCATAATTTGTATGGTCATCGTTATAAATTTATGAAAGCAAGTAATAGTTTGTCTTATGGAATAAAATAACACAGCATGAAATTAGAGTAGCTTATCTTCATATTCCTTGGACAGCACATTGTTGCTCCCTGATGGGTTGAAAGCTCTTTCTTTTGATAAACTCACTAGTATCTGCCTTTGTACTCTCCTAGTGAGATATTTTAGTGACAGAAACATCCAGAAACATTTTCTCAGCATTGCCCTATGGAGGATAAATCCAGCTCTTCTTGTCCCCAGCACTCACTGGGGTTCAGTTTTGTTTCAGGAAGGGAACACTGTGGTCATCAGAAAACACAGCCTCACCAGTGCACATTTACCTGGGGACTGTTGAGCAATAATCTCTCCAGTTCTCTCTATTTTTCCATATTGCCTCCTGTTAATTTGCGTGCCAGCAGCAGGAATCAAGTGGCATCTGAGCAGTTCCACTCCAGGAATTCAGCATGATCCAGCCTGGGCCAGTGGGCACTTTCCTGGCTCCTGGGGATGGTCCAGCATGGCCGGAGTGCCCCTGCTCAGCTCCTGGACACAGCTGCAGGTTCCTCACTGAATTGCTCCACTTCCAGGCTGACTTTAGTCCATGTATTTTCTCTCTTCCACCTGCCACCCTCCTCCTCCAGTTACAAACGAATGTTTGTGTACAGCTCCAGAAGAAACACTTTTCAGAGTTTCATAAAAATAAATTATGTCAGCGTGCCACTGAGTTAGTCAGAAGTTCTGCTGAGGACAAAAGCTGCTCTAAAGCTGCATCATGCAGGATTTAGCAATCCCACCTGTGCTAGAGGATGGACCTACTATCACACAAACTGTGTGCAAGGACAGGGGAACTGGTAATCACACCCATGTCCCTGAAACAGCCACAGGACTTCAAAAAATATTATGGCAAGAATCACTGTTTACTTCTGGATAGCTGAGCACTTCTTGTCTTGAAAGAGGAATATTGCTCACCTCTCTCTTGCCTGGTGAGGGTCAAAGTCCAGACCAAACAGGTGGCGTGACCTGTGCTGCTCCCCAGACAAGTGAAAGGAGTGTTTTGGGTTGGATGCCAGACACTTGTGGTCTGAAAACAACTCTTCTTCTGATTCTCTTAGCATAACTTCATTAATGACAAGGACTGAGAGTGAAAGTGACAGCCTCATCATTTGATTTGATTGCTTATTGTGTTAATTTGGTATGGAAGCACTTTGAAGCTATTAATCTATTGATTCATTTTTACTTGAGAACATAATTTGATTACTTTATTTTTTGCATTTCTATTAGCTTTGTAAATAAACCAAGTAGCATGCTTGCTTTCAATTTATGTTTGCTCTATTATTCAGTTTGATAAATTAAATAAAAAAAGGCCACTGAGCTGGTTAGGTTAGACCATTCCAAAGACAAGCCTGCCTAACATGGCAAAGTCTACCCATGTAGCTCTTCCACATTATCCATATACAACATTTACAGCTTTACCCTGTCCAGCAGCACTACCCACTCCCCTATTGATAAAGCACAGCTGGCTCCTCCAAATGCATCACAGTTCTATTTTCTGATGTGTGAGCCACATTTTTTGCAGCTGCATTAACCAGCCTTTGCCAAAGTCCCTCTAAGCCAGCACCAGCCCACAAACACCCTCCAGTTTTTCTGGGTGGATTTCTGCTCCCCATTCACCCACAGTGGCTGCTCATGGGTATGCACATGAGCATCATAAATTAGGGCAACCCGAATTTATAAAAGCAGGCAAGCTGTTGGTGTTTTGGGCTGTTTTTAGCACTGCTGCTCAGCTGAAGCAGGGAAAATGGATGCAGGCTAGGCATTTAACTTGCTGCTCTCCAAACACAAAGCACTTTTCACCATTGCCAAGGTGTTCACTTCCAATCTCAGATTCGAAGGGAATCTGACACATGTTGTAAGGAAACTTCTCTTGGGATAAATTTGCTTTTTATAGGTCTCAAAAGAGGAGATGCCATTAAAGCCATAGTATTGAGTGCTGCTTCATAAACTGGCCTAAATTTAGGTTTTGTTATTCACAGCTTGCATTTCAAAGCACTGGTTGGATTGTAGCTAGGAAATTGATGAGAGATCTGACCTTTTAAAATGTGTCTTCTTTATCTAATGAAAGATAGCCACCTATTCTTCCTCTCCCCTGTGAAGGCCAACCTTCACCCTCTGGGCTTTGCAGCACCATCACCCTCAGTGGGGCCTGGGAGAATGAAATAAACTTCCCTCTAGAGGCTGTCATTGTTTCTTGGTCATGGACACTGACAGTGAGTCATCAATCAGTTAAGTATGAAGCTGGAAATTAGCTGGGAAAATGATGGAGAAAGATCCCCTCAAATATTTGTGCCTAAGCAGACAGAGATCCTGCTCAGCCAGGCTTGAATCCATTTGTGTTTAAGCAAACATTTGAGTGGGTACAGTTTGTTCACAGGGAAATGGAGAGGGGCTGTTCATCAGTGCTTGCACATGCACAAATCCACACTGCAGGAATTGGTGCCAACGTGGTTTAACCCTCACTGTGTGGGCAGGGGGTGTTTGGGAGAGGTGAGGAAGCACAGAGAGACCAGGGAACAAAGCAGGCAACACTCTCAGTCCAGATCCATGTGATGGATGCCTGGCAGTGGTGAGGAAGAGGAGGAATCCTTGAGAAGTGGTGAAGTCCTTGACCAGAATCAAGGTGCTTGAGGTCATGAGCAGGAGCTGGGAGGGTGCAGCAGAGCAAAATTCTTTATGTGCACTGCCCCACTCCAGCTTTGACCTTAAAGATCACTGGGATGGAGCTGTTTGGTTGGGAGAGGGAGGCACTGATAACTGTTTAGTACGTGGTTCAAAGCCTGACTCCTGTCTGGATGAAATGGACAGCTACCAGCTCTGCTGTCCAGAGATAAGTGTGGAAAGAGAACTGGGTATCTTGGCAAGATTTCTGCTGGAGCTGAATTCAAACTGCAAAGTAATTCATCACTTGCAGCTCTTCAATCCTTATTACCCTCTTTGCTATCTTGAATCAAAATCCTCTGTCTTCTGGAGTTCAGTTCTTATTTTAACTGAGATATTTTTCCTGAAGAGCAACTCTCCAATTTAGGGGCAGGCAATAAATTAATAAAAAGGTAGGCATAAATCATCACTTGTGACTTGGAATAGCTCTGCAATTATTTGGGTCTATAAGGCTTAGCTAATGTTTCTAATGTAATATTCTGCCATGAGATTTAATTTGCCTCATATGAGTCATTTAGTAATCTAAGCATGGATGTAGAACTGACAAATATCTATTAAAGCAGTATGTCCAGGTACAATAGGATGGATTTGTCCATCACTAGGTATTATGGCAACACTAAGCAGATGATTTTGGACAGATAGCCTCAGCTGTAAACTCTATTTAATTACAGGTTTTTTATTCCCTTATTGTTATCTGTCTTCTATTGAGCCAAGTGCATCAAGAGCTCTCTCACATGAGATTTCTGGGCATAAACAACTAATTTACATTAAGTGGTTTTCTTAGTCATCTCCCTGTTATATTCCCATCTGGATACAATTCCACACCATGGATTTGGCCTTTTTCTGTGGATTGGAAGTGGCTTGTTGTCACTCTGGGAGCTCATGACTCAGGTGTAAGATACCACTGAGGTAACAAAAACCACAGAATGTTACAGCAACAATTATCACACCTCCAGTTATTTTAATTGAATTGTCTATGGCATTCCCAACACACTTCCATGTCCTGTTTGAACGTGCTAGAAATGATATTGCACTTTTCATAAGATAATGGCAATTCGCAGAATTGTGCTTGGTGGTTATTTTAGGCAGCATTGTCTCTGATGTGAACCCTCAGTTTTCTTCTCTGCAGTTGTCATGGTGGACCTGAACATGATATTCTTCTTGGTCACAAGGTCCTTGACTATAAAAGTGGTTAAAACTGGCTTCAGTCCAAAGTGACTTATCATAAAAAAAGCTCTTCCAAGCAAAATCAGTGGGAAAGCACCTACTGGCTAAAGAGAAAAATGTAAACAGAATTGAAAGGCAAAAGCTAAGAGGGGAGGGTATTCAGTCAAGACCTGACACTCTCTGTGTCTGATCTGTGCTTTTCTTCACCACCTTTCTCCAGACAGGAAAAGGTGATGCACTTCTTGCTGCACCTGCATGTTATCCAGGGAGATAAAATTCCTCAATAAAATGAAATGCAAGGCTGTACGCTTTCAGAGCTCTGCCTCATTTTTTAAATTCAAACTCCTCACATCTTCAGGCAAAATAGCATGCAGCATTTAATCTACAGACTTCTTATTCCCATGTTTTGAATTAATATTAACCATGAACAATTCTACTGGAAGAAAAGACTGAACAGCAGTGTTGCAGGATGTGTACAGATTTCTGAAGAGCCTATCAGCATTTCCTCTCCTTGTTTTATTGTGCCTAACTAGAGGAAACTCCCAAAAAATCAGATAAGCCTGGAACCATAGAACCTTAAAATTCCCTTGTAATCTACCTTCCAGTCTTAATTTCTCTCTGCCCTCTTTCTACTGCATTTTGGAATAAAACAGAGCTTTAATAAGTGTCAATTACAAAATGCCCTGATCCCATCCTGCTTAGATTGCATGAATGGCCTATTGCTAGACTGTTCCCAACTTGACCCTTGTTCTGCATCCAAATTCAATGATACAGCCATTCATCAGCTTGATTTTGGCAGTGTTATACATGCCCTCTGAAACATTATTTTTGGCAGGCTCTCAAAGCACGAGTGACTTCCAGCATACAAATCTCATTTGCTGCATCATCTCCTTCGTGATCCTTGATCAGCAGGAGCTCAGCACCTCGGCTGACTAGCACAGAGCCAAAAATAGTGTCTTTGTCAGTGCAAGTCTGAATAACCATGAATATGGAACCTCAGTGGCAGCAGTTGGTGTGTGCATCTGTGCTGCTGGGTATGTGCTCTGGGACTGCTTTTCTTCACCTGTGTTTGTGTGAGCTGGTCAGCAGGAGGAAGGTGCCCTAAAAGCACTTGCATCTGGTCCCTAAATTTAGCAAATGTTGCAGTAAGTTGATTTGTCCCTCTGAGAACTGTCTGGAGATGGTAACTACAAAGAGCAGGCCCCTAAATCAGGGCCTTTTTTGTGGTTAGAAAAGCAGTAGTAATGACTGTGTGTAGTTTTTAAGCTCTGGAAAATTTTAGAAGCATTTCTTTTGTTTTTGATGGCCTGGAGTTCAACATTAGTTACCCCTGTGCTACCAGTGGGGAAATGGCAGCACAGGACAAGCCTGGGGATCTCCCTGCCACTCAGATTTTTTCTTGGAGGACCAATTCTCAGGCTTCTTCTAAGATTGTTGGATCTCACCTCTTTAAGTTCACAAAGGCTCCAGCAGAAAGCACAAGGTGCCCTGTGTGCAGGGTGTGAGTGTCCCTGCAGCAGCTTTTTAGGAAAGCACTGGGAAGAATTGGATTGCTGCAGTGCCTTACATAACCCAGCAATACCCACACCCCTGATCCCCCTGAAACTGCAGAAATGCTGTGGGGCTCAGCTCAAGTCCAATAAGGCACTGGAGACACCCCTGCACCCCAAACACCCCTCTTCAGACACCCCTGCAGGGAAAAAGCTGAGGAGCTGCCTGGACACTGGCAGTGTCCTTTACTCCCTCGGAGGGAGACCTCAGGACAAGAAGTGATTCAGCAGAAGATGATGCAGTGCAGGAGTGATTTGCTTGGCAGAGACCCCACTGCAGGTCTGAAGCTGCTGCTCTACAGCTCCTCTCCCATTGGAAATGAGTAAAACCAAAGCCTTTGCCTCTCACAGAAGGCAGATACTAAACATGAAGCCACCTGGGGTGCTATCCCAACCTAGCAAGTAGGAGTCAGCCTCCCTGGCCGTAGTTTAGGAATAAAACATGGCTTTAATAAGTGTTGATTACAAAATGCCCTGATCCCATCCTGCTTAGATTGCATGAGTGGCCTATTGTTAGACTGTTCCCAACTTGACCCTCGTTCTGCATCCAAATTCAAAGATACAGCCATTCATCAGCTTGATTTTGGCAGTGTTACACATCCCCTCTGCCACCTCAGGTGATATCCCCACCTAGCAAGCAGGAGTCAGCCTCACACAGCTTTGTCCTTTCAGCCAGGCTCCCTGGAGTCCTCGTGCTCCTCAGAGCTCTGAGAGCTGAGCCCAGCTGTCGCAGACATCTTTTATGGAAAATCCTTTCCTTAGGATTTTTCTTCCCAAGAAGCTGGGAGGCCTCAGGAAAAAAGTGTAAACATTGATTATCTGCTGCTGTGGAATGCAACAGGTGGATGTGTGATTGGCCCATGTTGGATGTTTCCAATTAATGGCCAATCACAGCCCAGCTGGCTCAGACAGAGGGTCCGGGCCACAAGCCTTTGTTATCATTCTTTGCTATTCCATTCTTAGCCAGCCTTCTGATGAAATCCTTTCTTCTATTCTTTTAGTATAGTTTTAATGTAATATATATCATAAAATAATAAATCAAGCCTTCTGAAACATGGAGTCAGATCCCCATCTCTTCCCTCGTCCAAGAACCCCTGTGAACACCATCACACCCAGCCCTTGCCAGTGCAGGTCTTTGTGCCCTTTAATGACACAAAAAACAACCACTCAGACTGCAAGTGTGATTCTTCACTGAGTTGTGCATATTTCATGCCAGTAAATAACTGCAGTAAAATCTATGCTCTAAGCCAGTAAAATCTATTTTGTGATGATGAGGGATCAGGCTCAGTAAAACGTATCCAGAAATTAAACAAGTAAAACAGAGCAAACAGCTCTGTCCTATCAAGGTAATTTATATCCTGTTAACCACAAGGAAAAAAAACAACCCAACGTGCTCAAGAGACATCTGGAAATGAAAATTAACTAAAACCAGACAGATGACATAAACAAGAGAGAAATACAGCCTCCAGATCTGTGTAGCTGAGCCTGATGTATATCACAAATGAGATTGCTTGGGGTTTTTGTTTTTAAAAGAACACAACAAATCAGGGAGGAAGTTTTCCATTTAAAGCCATAACTTCTCAATTCAGACATTTGTGAGGGCATAAAAGACAGAAGCACAGAGGAAAAAAATCATCTGCTAAGAGTTCCACATGCATGTTAGTCCCAGAACTGACTGAATAACAATAACCCTTATTTGAGAATCATTTTGGTTGCCAAAATTCACAAATAATATCATTTACAGTCTGGTGTATGACCACCTTCAGATTTAACTGAATTAAAAAATACATATTAGCACGTACACACAAAAATTTTGAAAAAATAGTTTTAATTTTAATTTTAATTTTAATTTTAATTTTAATTTAAGAAATGACCGTTGAGCAAGCACATGGTTTCCCTGTTGCAATATTGTCTTACACTAAGGACATTTGCTCCTCGTTGTGAAAAAATCTCTGGGTTCGGTGCATTTTCTCTAAATGTGTGAGAAGGATGTACATGCCACATAGCTGAAAAAAATCTGGGCATGGTTTTCACCTCATCACTGACCTTGACTATTCTCTTCCGCATCTAGCTCAGAAATCTTCATCCAAACTGCAGTGGGATCTGCCATCTGTTTGATTCCCCTGCAGATCTGGGCAGAGCAGTTTTATGATCTGTTTCCATGTCTATAATAGAATTTTTATAAAGGTGGCAAATGCTACTACTTAAAACACTTGAGGAGATGTTGGCTTATTTTTTATTTTCAGTATTGGAAAAAATATCATTATGGAGCTTTCATTTGCCCATATTATCCCCAAGACCCCACCAAAACAAACATTTGCTAAAATAATGGTAAGCTCAGCAAAGCAGGAAAGTTCAGGTTTTGAATTATATACCATTAGATCTTAAACAGTACTGCCTGCCAAATCCAGAGCCCTCATCATTTTCAAGCACAAGTAATTTTAAAATTTTCAAATACCAGGCTAGTTTTGCAATGGTGACAGACTAAAATGATCTCCTGCTTTACTTAGAAGTTGACCCAATTTGACAGAAAAATCTTCAGGAGAAAGCAAATGTAGAACTTTTTATTTTATTTGATACTACTTTACCAGCTACATTAAAGCTCTGAAGGTCAGTAATGTTATCCAGGCACTAAATGCCAAATCCTGTATCAAAACACATCCCAGAAAAGTGTTCCTGGTTCTTTTATTCCTGCATGGGAATGGGCAAGTCTTTCCTTATGGTACCCCTTCCTTGGTGAACCCACCCTGTGTCTTTATTGTCCTGTTCCTGCACAGAAATAACACAATGTCAGTGATTCATAAGGATCACAGAGGCCCCAGAACCCCATAAAAGGCAGTTTACAATTTAGTTTGGTGTGGAAACCCAGGGCACCAAGAATATTTCTCTGTCTGCTCTGGGGTGCCCTGACCCCCAGGGGAGCACTGACTGTGACCCTCATTCATGGAGAAAGTTTCCCAGACTTCAAGATAGACTGGAATCCACAAAAGTGTGAAATAGATTATAGAGAGCAGTGTAGGTGTATCACTTGGTGAGAAATTTAGGTTTTGGGATTTTTAGTATGTTGTGGATGGAAGCAAGATGGAGGGCACAGGGTGTTGTCCTGGGTTTCTTCTTCTTCCTTCTCCATGGGTTTGGGTGGCATTTTGTAATTGGACAGAAAATTCCCCAATGCAGATCTTTGGGATCAGTTATTGGGTTAAAAGGGAAATAATCCAGGTGTCAGTTCTTCATTGGATAGTTTAGCTGTAAAAGACCTTGGAACAAGAGACTGTTGCCATTTTTGTGGTGCTTTTCCAGTGCGCTGAGCCTGGTGTGGACAGCATGCAAAACTCTAGATAAGATGACAATAAACAAGAACCTGAAGACCAAAAAATCCAGTGCATCTCTCTTTGCTGACACAAGACAACTACAGGAGGGTCTCCCTGACAGGGGAGCCCCCTGGGAGGGCTCAGCCAGAGTCCCAGAAGTCGGAAAATTGGCAACAGGTACCCGACAGTTTGGGTTTGTGTGACTGGTGCTCCTTTACTTATGGACATCATGGAACTGCCACATGAGAACCTCCCTAAGTGGGTCTGAGGGATAGAAGATCCTGTGCAGGTCTGCAGGCTGGCCTGGGCTTGGAGAGAACTGCAAAATGCAAGGTGGAAGGAAAACACTGAAATGGAAAAAGAGGAGAGTCAGAGAGACTTAATTTCCTAAAGCCTGTAGGTTCTCAGGCACCAAATTGATGAGTAAGAGACTTGCTGAGCTCTTATTCCCCACAGGGGACATTCCACAAAAGTGTCACTGGGGCTGAGGGCAGGCTTTGTGTCCCTCATCCATGAGACCACCGTGCCATGGGATTTTCTGGTACTGACCTGGGGTTCTTGGGTCAGAAGCTCCAGGAAGAGCTGGACAATGTAGGGAGTTCTTCAGAGTTTGTTTCCACAGGCTGTGGTTGTGGTGAGGTTTATGCAGCCCTGTTTTTTATGTTCTCTTTTGATGTATGAAATTGAGTATTGGATACAAATGACATCATTAAAAATATTTCAAATTAGTCAATAAACCATTTATATCAATTCCTAATACAGGCACATTTATGGGGGGCTGTCCAGAAAAAGAAGAAATTTTAACAAATACATACAATTTAGAACAAATGTGGACATCCCAGATTTCAAAGGCAATAAATCAATAAAAAAATGATCAGCCTCCACGATGCATCCTTAAAGAGGAAAGCTCTAGTTGATTCTCTGTTAGTTAAAAATGGAGAGGAGAGGAGAGGAGAGGAGAGGAGAGGAGAGGAGAGGAGAGGAGAGGAGAGGAGAGGAGAGGAGAGGAGAGGAGAGGAGAGGAGAGGAGAGGAGAGGAGAGGAGAGGAGAGGAGAGGAGAGGAGAGGAGAGGAGAGGAGAGGAGAGGAGAGGAGAGGAGAGGAGAGGAGAGGAGAGGAGAGGAGAGGAGAGGAGAGGAGAGGAGAGGAGAGAGGCTTTGTGAACGAGCTGTTTTTGCATTCCTTGACCTGAGTCCATCTCAGGTGGGTGGCCAGCTGGAGCACAGGCATGGCTGCAATGTGGCTGCAGCATTGTCAGGAGAGTGCCCAGCTTAAAAGCTCCTCCAGAGACAAGGGCAGCCCTTCCATCTCCACCAAGTGCTTTCCCAAAGGCTTGATTCAAGATGGGACACTGCACCCCTCACCTCAGCTGGCCCCAAGCCCAAGCAGCCCAGAGCCCAGGAGGATCAGGAGGGTGTGCTCAGGGTCAGACAGGCTGTGCTTGGCAGACCGGCACAAACTGAGACACAAATGTGTCTTAGAGGAGCAGAGCTCCTCACCCAAAGGCTCAGGGAGTTGCTGGGTGGCTGTGAAGGAAAGGAGGCTGCTCATGAGGGAGCTGACAGGGACAAGCAGTGGGTGTCTCTGAGAACATATTGCTCCTCCAGAAGGAAGGGATGTGGGCACAAGGCAAGAAAATCCTGCACAAGGGAAGCAGAGCTGCTCTTGTCCACCTCCCAGCTCAGCCAAGAAACAAGCAGGATCTGAGTGAGCAGCTCTGCTCCATTCCCCAGCATCACAGGGGAGGAATCTGCTCCACAAAGAGCAGCTGAGCCTCTGAGCTGGAGCCAGAGCTTTTGTGTGCTCATGTAAGAGATATCTGACCTGTATGCTACATGCAACAGGC
Organism: Melospiza melodia melodia; assembly: GCF_035770615.1. Lineage (NCBI taxonomy): Eukaryota > Metazoa > Chordata > Aves > Passeriformes > Passerellidae > Melospiza > Melospiza melodia. The sequence continues at coordinate 9,213,903 of NC_086195.1, read as the reverse complement.
TGTCCCTGAAAAACAGGAACTTTGCTTACACTGGGCACAAGATGTGCTCCAAGTATCAGTCTTGTTTCTTTGGTTGCTTTAAGATTTGTTGTCCTACACTTTACCTGTAATGAATTGTTTTTAAAATATTATTGCTCGATACAGCATAATTCTATTTACTAAAACATGCTACAATTTTGTTGTCATTTTTTTCTCTTTTCATCACTAGCAAATTGTTGTTAGATACATGGCAGCTTTAAAAATCAATCATCTCATTTTTTGAAGAGAAGAAGAAGAACCATTGTTTAGAGGAGGAGAAGGAAAATTAGACACCATATAGAGAGAAAACACATTGGATCAAAATCCATGCAGTGTTCCTCAAATTCCTTTCATTGTGTACATGATATGATTATGATATGTACACAATGATTATATACTAATTTTATGATTATATACTAATTTTATGATTATGTACTAATTTTACCTTGAGCATGGCTATTTACTAAAGAGCTCTTGGCGTTCCCAGAGCCTCTGTGGTGCTTTCCACATTGTCCCCTGGACTATCACACTCCACACCCTGATCTCCCTCAGCAGCACCCATGTTGCCCATGCTCCATCAGCTGTCTCACACCTTCCCCATCCCACTGCCCATAAGCTGAGGACATCCAGAATTCCCTTTCCAAACTTAGGTTATGGTTTCCTTCCCTCTGGAACTGGGCCTGAGATGCATACAAGGAAAAGCAAGCTTCAGGGGAAAATGTTTTCCCAAACCTAATTCCAAGCTGGGGTGGTCTCTCCTGAAAAGATTTGAACACTCTTATGGCTGGCACAAAAAATCCAGAGTCTGCAACTGGGGCAACAAGAGTAGCAGCACCCCAGGAAAGATGTCAGGGTCGTCCCTCATGTGCCACCACCTGTGATTGCCATCAGAGCCAAGGTCCAGGGCCTGGCAGGTCCTTGCAGGTTTCAGGCTGACCAGTCTCTTGCCCAGCCCAGAAAACACCACACAATATTCAGCCAGACATTCCCAGGTCAGCCAGGAGCCTGTGTCTGTCCCACTGGGGGATTGCTGCAGACAGAAATGTTGGGATTTGCTCTCCTGCCCCTGTTCCTTATGCAAACTCTCAGAGACCAGCCAGGACAATGGGTAACTTCTGCCAGCGCTGGAGAAGAGGCCGAGCTCTGCCTGCTTTTGCTTCAGGGCAGACAAAAGAGAAATCTAGTGGAAACAAATCATGGTACAGTCAAGAAAAGAGAAGGAAGAAAATACAACCAGTACTGAATGCTTTGGAGTTCACAGTTTAACCCAGAGCAGCCCAACCACACTCCTTGACAGAAGCAAGTAACAGAAAACCATGAAGGAGGGGAACCTCATTGATGTTTCTTGGCCCCTTGTTGTGGTGTGCTGTATTGTCCCATTTTGGCCTTCCAGGTCATTCCCCCAGGTGTGCCTATACTCTCTCCCTTCCCCCTTGCTCCCATGCTGAGTGAGTCCTGTCAATCAGGCTTAACATTCCAGCAAGGCGTCGTGTGGTTGGTCAAGTTCAAAGGATGCCACTCAGGCCCAGGGGTCATTGGCCTGTCTGGGTGTCATCTTCCCCTGAGACCCTGCCCCTCTCACCTGGTTGGTGGCTCACCTGTACCTCCCCTCCCCCTGTCCCTGAGCTTAAAAAGGTCGTGAGACCATGCGGTCTGGTTCTGTTGGAGCAGGTCCTCACGTTCAGACCTCTGTAACCATGGAATAAACCTCTGGACATTAAACCCTCCAGCAGAATCCTCTCCTTTTTCTCTTCACCATCGCCTGAAGCTATCCTCCTGAGGTAACGGGGTCCCTTACAAGCCTGGACTTGTTCAGTGCCCAGCTGCAACCATCAGCAAGCCGAGGTATCTCTGGGGTGATACACCGCAGTTGCTGCCTTTGGCCCAGCAGCGAGGGTCAGATTGGCCCAGGCACAATCTAACTGATAATATTGGGAGCTTTTTTTCCAATAGCCCCTCACATTGATTCTTCCAGAAGAAGAAATTATCTCATTCCTCCCAAGATTATTGTAAATTACCTACCGACCTTAAGAAAATGTCCAGGTATTCCAGGGATACACAAGAGAGAATCTGGTGCTGTTATCCATAACTACAAAGAAAAGAAAAAAACAGAGAAATACAGTGTGACAATTTGAGTGACTTGGCAAATGTGCAGGGTTAATTGTCACTTTATTGCTAAAGATGAAGATAATAAAATTGCATGGCTCCATTCTTCTTGCTGTGTGTCAAAACTCCCATCATCTGGAGATGTAATAATGCTTCTCCTGAAATAACATAGACCTGCTCTTTGTGTGTTTATATGCCCTTTGTGTATTTTTCTGCTCTCTGACCTCTTATCTTTTCCAAGTCCTCCACCCTCCCTCTGTAAATGCTGGTGATCTTAATTTATCCTGTTGTGCTAGTTATGCTTAGTCACAAATGTATTTCTGTTCCATTCCCTTCAAGAGGACATTTCACAAAGCTCTGGAGTAATCAGGAAAGTCATCACAGGCCATGAGAAATACCTGCCTACAGAACAGCTGTAAACTTCCCTTTTCAATCAAGGCATTTTCTGAGAAATATGAAGAGTTATGCAAAGCTTATTGGTATCAAAGTTACTGATAAAACCAGATATTACATGTCTGCTCTGAGGGGAAATGGGATAAAGGACATCTCTTTTTGGCCTAAGATTAGAGCATATACTGAATACATATATTCATAAAGCATGAGGTGCTTCCTACAGTGCATCCTAAAGATCTTTTCAAAAGGTTTAAGAAAGTTTCCCAGCATTACTACTTCCTCTGCACACAGGTACTGCTGCCCATCGGGGTCAGCACCACAATCTCAACACTGCAGAGCCATCCCATGAGCCCTTTATATTGAATCAGTGCTGAATATGAATTTCATCCTAACTCATACCTGTTGCCAAACTCTGAAGCTGTTGTCTGTGTGTGCTCCCTTTTGCCTGTGCTGCAGGACACTGGGCCTTCCTTTCCAAGCTGTGGCAAATGGAAATACCTTGGTTGACTTTGTCAACACTACATTTATCTCCTTACAGGCTCTTTACTGGCAAATCATTCTCTGGCACTGGTTTTGTATCCCATATTTCTTCCTTGGGGACCTATAAAGCCTGAGGCATCTTTAGAAAACACACTTTGGGGGCTGGGCCTTGCAGCTTGGTCCCATTGATGCATCTGCCAAAAGCATGCAGCCACCAGCCATGTGACAAATGTGCCACCAGCCATGTGACAAACTGGCTGCTGTGAGAGCTCTGCTTTTTTAGAGCTGAAGGATGCGTGATGCAGAGGTGGCAGTGGGACCTGCACAGACTTGCCTGAACTGACCTGTGACCCATGAGTGCAGAAAAATTGTCAGGCACTTGGTTTTCCTCCTGCTTCCTGCATTTTGCCACAGAATTTGTGGTTACTCTGCAATGGAGTGATGCGGGCTCTGCCAGCTGAGGACAGCCTCTGGCAGGTCACATGGAGACAGGGGGAATGGGAAAAGGACAAAAACCCCTCAAACCTCTGCTCTCCAGAGAGGATGAAGTGAGTGTGGATTATAAGCCTGAATGCCCAATAAAGGATAGCAGAGGTTGCTGCCTTTACATTCAACACCACCACAGCAAACCAGAATGAAAGGCCAGAATGGGCATGAAGAGAACAAAGCACCACATTTCTCACCTGCTGTAATTGCAGAAGGGTGTGAGACCTTTACATTTTTCCCCCTATACCCCCAGAAAGAATTTATTTACCCATCAAATAGCCAAGATCAGCTCCAGGTAAGGATGGAAGTCCTCATTTTCAATTTCAATGCTCTGCCAAGGGATGAAGGAGCTCCTTCTAGACTGATGCTTTGAAACAGACTTATTAAGACAGGATATTCCCTGTGCATTACGAAGAAATACAAGCTTATAAATTGTAGAAGAAACCCCTGCAAACTGCCAGTGTTTTAAAGAAATATTTTTCAAATGACACAGTTAGGCAAAAATGTCCTGTTTTGAATAACTACAAGAACGTTCTCTCTGTGGGGAGATGTGAAGAGCAATTATGTTCCCAACTCTGCAAACGTGGATTACAGAACTGAAAATGTATTTTGCTTTAGAAAGGCTTGCTTTGATTTTGTTCAAGTGATACTTGAGAATCTGCCCTCCCAAATCTGCAAAACTACGATAAAAATATTTTTAAAAGGTAGATGTTTTTCCAAGCCACACATAAAGGCTAGCAATTGTTCAGTAATTCCATTTAAGCCTAAAATGTTTGATGGCTCGGTGCTCTTGTCATATTTTAATGGTATTTGCTGTAATCAGGCAGATTTTTGTTCAGCTCTGTTCAGACATTCTCATTTTTAATCCAAAATTTGCATCTACATCCAATAAAGTATATCCTCCTTGACTGCATGCCAAAAAGGAACTGAGACAGTCCTCCAAAGACAGCCTGGTGAGAAGACTGTAGGCTCAGGTGGAGATACCATGGAGCCTCTGTTTCTCAGTGCTCAGGACATCATCCCCTCCAGGCCTGACACTTCTGAAGAAAGGAGCTGTATTTCCTGATGTGGGCTTTTCTTCTTGCACCTCTGTTTTCTCTCTGGTTCCCTGGTGCAAAATCCTGTGAGCTTTACCAGCACTGTCAAGGGAGGCTTTGTAGGCACTCATTCAGTTTAGATCCCCAGCATATCCTTCTGAGAAGACTCAGGGGATGTATCCCAAATTAGGCACTATGGGACAGTGTGACCTAAAATCACATGCTGTTGGCAGAAAATGTGAGTCTTTGTCAGAATCAGCATCTACCAAAATACCCATTCTGATTGATATTATAGTTTGTTTCATGCTTTCTTAAAAACACCTGAAGGGGAGGGGAAGTATAACCATAGCTACTGAAATAAATGGCTGCTGTCCCCTGGGCTGTGACAGCAGCATTTATCTTTCTACAGCCTATGTGTGAGAGGAAGGAAGAGAATTCTCCAGCTTCGAGCTATTTTCTGTCAAAAATCTTAGTGTAATTTTTGTACAGTGAATATTTATAACTGTTGTTGGTGTCAATACAATTTTTTGCAGTTAGTGCACTTATTTACATTTTAATGGCCAAGCCAATAAAGATTTATGCACCTGTCATCTGAATTTTCCACAAAAGTGGTGATTGCTTAAAAAAACCCTCATATCTCCTGCAGAATACTCCCTCTCCAAGCATCTTTTAGATGCCTTCATTGTTTTGGGAAACAGTAGGCTTACAGCTCTAAAAGTCATAAGTTAAACCCAGCAAAATCCTGCATCAGTCTTCATGGCAAAACTTCTGCATATTACAAAAGCACTTGCTCAGGAACCATTTTTTTCCTCACTCTGTTTTTCAAACACTGTCTCTTGAATGGCAAGGGCTGTTTCATCACTTTGATATGTCTCAGCTGCACCAACTACATTATTTTTGTAGCTTGAGGAGATTCGCTGTTTAGTGCTGACCTTGTTTTGATTTTAATGCAGTTAAAGGCATAATTCAGATCCCTGCTTTGTGCGCAGCCACACCACTCAGAAGGGACACAAAGTGCTCCAGCATCGACTGCCCTGCACACATAACCTTCCCAAAAATGTGAACTACAGAAAAAACCCTGAAGGCATCCCCTCTGTGCCTGCCCACGGTCCCGGCACAGCAGCCAGGACATGTGTGCCCTCATTCTGGCCATGCTTCTGCTGGAGGCAGCCAGCCCACAAGCCTTTTTTATTCCCACACCACTGCTTTGCTGCCAGGGCTCTGCAGGATCAGCTCCTTTTCCATGCCCAGGCTAGCTCGGTTATTTCCCTGCTGTCCATCCCCAGGGGTGGCTGCGGTGACAATGAGGAGGGGCAGGCTCCCTCGGGTGCTCTGTGCCCTCTCCGGGCTGTGCTGTCACTCAGCTCTGCTCCAGCTGAAACTGGGGGTCTCAAAGACATGGAAGTGTGAGGTTTCTGCTCGGTTTGGGTGGGGTTCAATGTCCAGAGTAGTTTTAGCATAGAGTTCCCATTCGAGGCTGACATAAAGCCAAGGCCAAGGGCCAGGCTCTTGTAAGGCACCGTCCATAGGTCACAGCTCTTACAGTTTCACACAGTCACCTGCACAGAGCTGCAGAAGAGGCACGGCACAGGCGGAGAGCTGGAGGAGCCCCGGCCCTTCACATGGCTTCGGTGCAGAGCTCTCGCTCTTAGGTACAGCCCTGCTCAGCCACACTGCGTGGCTGTGACCAGAGCGCCGTCAAATCTGCGCTACTTGCCCGTGCTGTGCTCTCCAGACCTCTGAAGCTTGCAGGAACACGCATTCTAACCGTGACACTGAAGGATGTTTTCTCCCGTACGGGCAATTCCCTCTGCAGCTCCGAGCGTGCAGCGCCTCCATCCCCAAGCCCCTGAGCAGCCCCAGCGACGCCTCCGAGCATCTTCCCGAGAAAACGGGGCGGCCGGGGGTTGTCCTTCACCTCATCTTTCAAAACCTCAGCTCCCCCATCCCTGAGGTAAATGTCACCCGGGCAGGCGGTGTCGGAGCCCCGTGCCCGGGCGGGGGTCCCCGGTTGGCAGCAGGAGGCGCGGTGAGCCCGGCGGCGGCAGCCGGGCGCTGAGCTCACCTCCCTCCGCCCCCCCGCTCCCTTCGCCCTCCCCCTTCCCTCCCTCCTCCTCCGCCTCCTCCCGCGCCCAGCCTGCAGCCGGGATCTCAGTATTATGGCATCGAGGAGAATGGAGACCAAACCCGTGATAACGTGTCTGAAAACCCTCCTCATCATCTACTCCTTCGTGTTCTGGGTGAGTGCGGCTCGGCGCGGCGCGGGCACACGGGCACGGCAGGGCACGGCAGGGCACGGCCCGGCACCCCCGGACCCACCTGCCCGGGGCTGGGGGCCCCGGGGGCTCCGCAACGCGGCTCGGCCGGGCTGGCACCGCCGGGCGAGCGGGGACGGGGCATGTCCGCCGGATACAGATCTGCATGCACACACACACATACATATATATGAGCTCACACAAATATATACACACACATTTCCATGTATTAAAAATGATGGGGTTTGCCTCCTCTCGCGGCGAGCACATCCCCCCGAGCCCCCGCGGGGGAAAGTTGCAGGGGTCTCCCTGAAAGCCTCCATAGCCTGCCCCTTCCCCACCGCCCCCCTGGCCGGCCGGACCGTGTCCCCACCGCCAGAACCATGTCCCCACCGCCAGAACCATGTCCCCACCGCCAGGACCGTGTCCCCATTACCGGACCGTGTCCCCATTAGCGGACCGTGTCCCCGCCGCATGCCCGTCCCTCCGCGGGCGATGCCGCCCGAGCCCCCCGGTACCTGCTGCCCGAGCCCCGGCCGCGGTACCCGCGTTTCGTAACCGGGCTCAGGCTCCCGCAAACCATTTTGCTGACCCAGATGCATTAATTGAGTTGCCGCGATTGCCTGACACGGCCCGGCCGTGTTTTTCAGGGGGCTGGAGGTTTTGGCAGCGCCCCGGCCTGTTAGTCAGCGCATCCCCGGCAGCAGCCGCGCATCGCGGCGGCCATCGGCAGGTTAAGGAGCTTTTAATGGCACACGGTGACAGCGCACGGTAATGGCCCCGCTGTGTGCAGTTGGGGACCTGCTCCGCGCAGCATCGGCACAGCGCGCTGGGGCGCATTTGTCACTTCCCAGCCGGGGGAGCTGGTTGTGCTCTCTCGGTTTGGTAGCTCTGCGCTGTGGAACACACTGATTCAAATCTTCATCTTTCTGCTTAAAAAGGCATTCCAAACAAAGATTTGCTTATTCATGGCAATAACGTTTGACATCCTTACAGTGAACACAGGACTTCAGCTGTTTCAACTTTAACTTCATAGGCTTTTTTTTTTTAAAGCATAATTTTTGTTTATCCATACTTATGGCAGTATCTCGGTGTTATTGGCTCCCTTGTACCCTCCTCCCCCCCGATATTTAACTTATCTCCCCCTTATTTTAATTATCTTGGTGGCAGCAGAGGTGTCTGATGACTGAAATAGATAGGCAGCCAGAATTATCTGTTGGGTTTTTTGTTGGCAAGTAGATTCTTCACATTATTCTCAAGGAGGTAGCTGGCTAAGTTTATATACTTACCACAGTTTCAAGATTCGTGCTTTCCAATCCTCAGTTCTCAGCAGATCTGTGAGAAACCCCTCTTCATTCTGTGATGAGTGAGCAACTGCAGGAGCTCAGGCAAATTCACTGGCATCTTTTAAAATTGTATCTTTTTTTTTTTTTAAGTGATTGTTTTATCTGCTGCAGCCCGAATAAACAGAGGGCTTAGATCAGCATGCCCGTTGAGCTAGCACATTTCACCAACACTAATCCCATTTAAAAAGAGAGAATTGTACCCTGAGCCAAGCAGCTGGCTGAGGGCATTTGTGCCGGAGGCTGTCAGGATGCCAGGCCAGGTTGACAGCTGGGACCTCGTGGGGTAAATGACACAGCTGAGCTCGGGTTGGGCTCTGTCAGAACCCAGGAAATGGCTCCAGCAACACAGCTGTGCTGGTGGGATGCTCTGCTGTGAATTCTTTTCCTCTGAGCTGTGGGTCAGGCTCCTGTGTCGCCTGATCTTCTCCAAGGGCATGGCCCACTCTTCCAGTTACTTAACATTTGATGGTTACCAGAATTTCTGTTTGTCCTCCTGCTTGAGCCTGGAGAAGGAGGAGGAAATCAATGGTTGGGGACAGAATCCTGCAGCCATGATCGAAGGAGAATGAAGAATCATGCTTGCTGTTGCATCTGGTTTCTAAAGGCACCAGCCAAGGGACATAGGCAGGTGTCAGTGGGAGAAGACAGCAGAGGATTTGGTAAAGGTCCAGAGCATTTGACAGCAGATTCTAAGTCTTTATCAGTTCTCCTGTGCTAAAATCTAATTCGTATTTTTGTCCTTTTTCTGGGCTCTGAATCCATTAAGAATAAATTGGAGCAGGATGCCATGAGGAAGCAAAAACATGGCTTGCTCTGGCTGTATGCTCATTTTGTTTTTTTCAGTCAAGCTTGAGAGCTGAGGGATGCATGGACTTCCCTCAACCTCCCCCTCCATTATTTTCTGGGGAGATTTTTGTACTCTTAGAATCTGCTGGCTCCAGAGTCAGTGTAACTCAACTTGAGTCCTTGTGAATTCTCAGAGCTGAAAATATGGGAAGGATTCTATTGGACGAACTATTTTAATTTTTTTTTCTTGGACTGAGCTAAATACCAGAGGGAAACCATGCCAGGACCACAAATGGCTGGTTTGTAAAATTTTATTCTGACGGCTTTCCCACATTTTTTGGAGAGGTTGTAAGCTGATTTCTGAAGGAGAGAGCTCTGTGTTGCTTAGCTGCAGTTTGTATGGGGTTTTTTTTCCTAGCTGTGGGAATGGAGCTGTGATACAGCACAGGGCAGAAACTCATCCTGTGGCAGGGTGGTGTGTGGTGGCAACCCTTTGCCTGGTGGGTCAGGTGGTTACAAATCTGTGGGAGTGGGGAGAAGATGCTTCTTTGCCTCCAGTGAGCTGTTCTGAACCATTGTGAAGGACTCCTGTGTGCTTCACATTGTTTATAAAATATGAAAGTCTGTGTGCACAGCATGTTCCCCCAATAAGTGATTTTTTGTCAGGCTTAAATATGAATTGCATCTGTATTTGTGGGACAGATGTGTATAGGTGAAGGCTTTTAGTATGAGCATTAAATGAGGCTGCACAGATTTCATGGGAGCTGTAGGACCGTAATGGGGAGACACAGTTCATTCAAATTTCATGCTGCGTAGCTTGTTCCTTTCCAAACAGGTTTTGTTTAATATAACTTGTTATTTTGATAGCTTCTTCTCCTCCCCCTCACCATACTTCCCAACTTCTTTTTGTAAATGTATCAACATGGTAAAAAAAATTCCAGAGGTAACAAGCTTTTTGTGTGCTCATATGTATTGTTATTCATAGAACACATTAAATGCCTAAGGTTGCCGCTTTTGGTCCTTAAGGGATGTAGTAATAAAAATTCAACAGCCATTTTTTTCCTAATCAGAATTCTATACTGAATGCATCTGGTTTGGAACTAGCAGATTAAAAAAAAAAGGTGATAATGCTCTGCTTGGCTGTTAGCTATTTTTATTTTTTCCTTTTGGGTATCATAAATTGCTTGTGTAGAAATCCGAGTTAGAGCCTATCTTGTTTTTAAGAGAAAATGAATTTTGAATTAGAATTCTAAGTGAATTTTTTATAGGAGAGAGAAACCTTGAAGCACCCCTCAGTAGCTTGTATTTGTCTAGTACTTAAGTAACCTTTGGTCTTAAAACATGTGTATAATTAATATTTTACTGTAGCCTTCTAAATATATTTTGTTACCAAATTAACTGCCTGCCTCAGTGTTTTGGGAGGGAGCTTTAAGAGGGCATGCACTCATATCCTTAAAGTTATATGGCTGAGGAAAATGGGTTTTGTCTTCCATGCAAAGCTTGTTGTTGCCCCAAATAGACACCGTAGCAAAGTGATTATTTTCTGATCCCAGGCCCTGTGAGACACTTGGCACCAAATGAGTGCTTTGTGTGTGTTGTCCTGCTGGAATGGGGTTTTCTTGCTGTCAGTTAGTGTCATAAAAACATGTAAATAGAGTTTCCATTTAGATAACATTCCAAGGTGGGTCACTGATCTGAAGAGTGTCTTCCAAAGTTTGTGGGGACTCCATTAGGTTCTTAGAACTTGCTGTGTCTTTGGCTATGTGACAAAATCAGAACTAAGGTACCTGCTCATAGTTCATGGTAGTTTGGTTTTCTGAGTTTTTATTGCCTTGAAAATAGACCTGTGCCTCCTGGTGTGACCCCTTGGAAGTTGGCAGGGGGCAGGAGAGAGGTGAGGCAGATAAGTGTTGCAGGGCTGTGATTTTAAAAAAGGTGCAAATTGTGTGTTTTCATACGGTTCCTCTTCTTTTAGCCTGCTCCTCTGGGAATGTGGTGCCACTGGTGTGGGGGTCAGGGGGTCTGGAGATGGCCCCATGAAGGGTGGTGGGCTCAGTGCCCCTCTGGCGTGGGAGGTGTGGGAAGTCCTGGTGAGTGATTTAAAGTGCCTCCCCTCCATTTTCATCTTCTCAGAATTCCCCCAAAAGGGGCCACTTGTGGTGCTGGGAGTGGCTCTGCTGTTGGAACAGACACCTCCCACTGTGGCAGGAGGGTGGAGGGGGCATTTCCCTGCCATTCCAGGGCTCACAGAGCTGTTTTCCAGGAAATGGCTGAGACAAAGCGTGAGTGTGGCAGCCTGCTTGGAAACACAGATTTATGGCTCAACTCCTGACCCATCCTCAAATGCAGCCATCTGAGCTCTGCATTACAATGTGGGATTAAATTTGTGTGTCCCTTTGAGTTACTAGTGGCATTACTCATGTCCCCTATATGTGTCCAGCTGGGTTGCTGAAATAACTGGTTTTCTCCCCAAATCTCCTTTCCAGTGTTTCTGCATTGGTTCCTGCATGTGTCTGTTCTTTTTAATACCTCTTACCATGCCTGTATTTCTTCTCTTTTAATTCTTCTTAAATATATGTTAGCAGATGGTTTTAGATGAAATATTTTGGGAAATTTTTAGCTTTTCCATGTGGCTTAGATTGCTCAATCTCTTGGTGGTTCCATTTGACTGCAAAGTCAACATTCCTATACTTTTAGAAAGAAGTGTTATTGCTCAAATGTAGTTACCTGAAATCCCAAAAAACCCCCAAGCTCTCAAAAATGCCCAGTATCCTCCCATCATGATAGATCTGAAGTGCTCCATTGTTCAGCACAAACCTCATGCAGCTGCCTCCTTAAGTCAGTTGTTCCCTGTTCTGTTCTCATAATGATATACATGAAAGATTAAAGATAATGGTGTTTTCCAGTAAGCATAGCCCAAGGTGAATTCTGATGGCTAAACAAATAACTGGGTTTTTAAAAACAACAACAAAAAAAAAGGCTAGATGGTGTTTGAAACCATAACTCCTGTCAGCTTTGTAAATTCCTTCTTGGGACATGTACACACCTTGGCTTAGTTTAGTGGGGGTTTGATTGGGATTTTTCACACTCTGAAAATTGTGTGGTTTTCGTACAAATTAGCATTTTGCACCTCATTTAATGGAATAATTGACTTTGCTGTTGGCTAAATCCTCCTTCTTTCCTGTTTGTGGAGCTGTGCTTGCATCTCAGCAAGTGCAACCCCTTGACCTTGGAGTTTGCATCTGGACAGTTCTGTGGTTTGAGGATGGTGACATTTTCACACAAATGGGTCAGTTTCGACTAGTGAAGGGGGATAGTGGGGGACTTGGAAGATGTTTCAGTTCTGTTTGGGAAGGCACAGGATGCATTCGTAACCCAGCAGTGGCAGGAGCCCTTTTTATCCTCAAGGAAGGGCAGGAGGCTGTGGGGGAGTGCCACTGTGTGTGTAGTAAACATTTGGCTGTTTAGTGTTCCCTCCTGCTCTGAGCAACCTGTTGTGTGCTAAACAGGGTAAATATAAATTCTAGGGAAAGGTGCTGGGGAGGCCTTGTTAGCACTTTTCCATGAAAACAGCAGTAGAGTCCTTGGATGCTGCTTCATTCCAGCCTTGCTTGTCAAGGAAACGGAGGCAATTATCATAGGTAAACCAAGGGAATTTAAAATGGATCCAATAATCTGATTTTATCTCTGATTCTGTGACTATTTATCAATTCCCTGTGCTGTCAGGAAGGGAAATTAGGTTACCTGGTACTGTTAGTTGTCTCCATCTCTGGATTTTTATCATCATTTCTTCTGTTGTTGCAACTGTCCTACAAATTTACGTGCCAGTGAGTTAATAGATGAGTATCTAGAAAGGCTCTTTGTGCATGTGAGCTTGCAGAAGCATCTCCTTCAATATTTCACATGCTGTTTAAACCCAGTGATGCTTGTTAGAGAGATGCTGGCTTTGCTGTAGTGCTGAGTCCCTTCTGCAGCCACCAAATTTGCACTTTTCATCCCTGCTGATCTCAGTGCCTTGCAAACCTCAGGACTGAATCTTTAAAATAAAATGCAGGACTCAGAAGTGACTGTGGAGAGCAGATGACAGACATTGTGCAGCTATTTTTATTTGCATGATGTTTCTTCTTTAGGCTCATTTCTATTAATTAGCATTTAATCATCTCTCAGAGATGAGAGATGGGCAGAGCAGGCTTCTTTCCATCTTCGCTCTCTCTCATGGTGGTGGGCAGATGGTTGAAATGTTCTGTCTCTATCACAGTTCTGGGTTAGCAGAGGGAAGCATTTGAATTTCCCTTGCACTAAAGGGACTCTGAAGCATGGCACACTTGTGTCTTACTGCATTATTGTTATTTCATAGCTGAGCTGGTTCTTTGAGCTCCGGGAGGAGGACACAGGATTTTTAGGAGCTACTGTAATGACAGAGTGGAAGTTAATGTTTTTAATAATGTTAATAATTTTGCTGTAATTTCTACGTAGTGTTTTGCAAGATGTTTTCCAGATGTGTTTTTTTCATCTCTGTGTTTCTGGGGACAGTACTAAAATCTTTACAAGATGCAAGCAGCCCCCCTTCCCTCTTTGTTTCTTGCTTTTCCCATCTCCCTGAATTGCTGTGCTGAGTTCAGCTGGTGGCTGGCCACTGTGTGATGCTGGCAGTGACCCTCTCCCAAAAGCCAGGCAGGATTCACCACATTCACCAACAGCCTGGGCTGAGCAGAAGGTTGAAATCTTGCCATCGCTTACTATTGGGAGCTATTTGCTGAGAGCTTTGGGGAAAGGTTGGGTTTGGTTTGGGTTGAATGCGGATTTGGATGGATCAAACTGAATTTTTTTTTTTTTTGTTATTATATTCAAAAAGGGTCTTTTTAAAGAGTTTAATTGGGGTGAATAGTGATGTGATGGACTTAGTCTGCAGAAGCCTCTGGATCTTGGGAGCAGAGCTCAGGAAAAGGCTGGCATGCTTGTAAGGTTCTGCAGAGAAGTCAGAGAGGAGAAAAGAGAGTGAAACCCTGTAAATATCATAGGAAGAGGAGCACTTACATTTCCCTTTAAACTGGGAAGAGAAGGAAGCCCCTGCTGCCTGACCCACATAACCACTCAGTGCCTTAATGCCTCTGAGCAGAAATGATCAGCTCAGACCTGCTGCTGCCACAGGATTGGAGCTGCCGGGGAAGCTGACAAGTTCCTCAGGCTCTTGTTCCTGACTGGATTATGGGCACTGCTTCAGAGAATGCACAAACAGGAACAGCAAATTGCCTTGAGTGCCACCAGCAAAGCTCATCTGCAACTCAACCTGAGTACATCTCCTGCAGCTGAGGATTCAGCTAGGCCATGCTGATTTAGTAATTAGATAAGTTTTAAAAACATTTGTCATTTAGATGGAGTTTCCCATGGGTTGGCCTCCATCTGGAAGCAACTTTGAAGTGTTTGGAGAATTCCTTTTAGCAGTTTTTGGCAAAAGAATATGAGAAATTGCTCATTTTTGTATGTTTCTGAAAGTAAATGGGAGCTATATCAAAACCTGACATTTTTGATGGAGGTAGTCTTCTCAATGAGATAAACTTAGTGATTTTGGAAATCCTAAAAAAAAAATTGAATTTTTCAAATAAATGAGAATTTTTTGAATATTCCAGGTAGCACTGAAATTCTTTTTTATTTTTTGTGTCTGGGCTTGAAACTGAGGCCAGTTTGTGGCATCACAGGTTATGTCATGGCATGTGTGGCATCAGTCCAGCTGGGCAGCACCAAGGCTTCAAAGTTGTGTCTGGGGCTTGGAGCCCAGCCACAGGTGAAAGTCTGTGGCAGAGATATGGACCTGGGGCCTGCAGGCTCCTGTAGCTTGCAAGGATTTACACCTGGATATCCCCCTGGACTGGGATGTTTGTCCATGCTCGAAGATAATACAAAGGTGCATGGCAGTGTGCAGCTTGCTTGGACTGTCGAGATACTCTGGTGTGACCTCAACCAAAGAAAAGGTGGAGGACATTGTAAACAGATTATGGAAACACATCCAAGTCATTCCAAAAACTATTTGAGATGGAGGATTGCTGCAGATTTCCTGCCATGGAGAATCCATGATTTTTGTTGTCTTCCCTAGTAGCGTCCTGCCCAAAGCATTTTTATTACAACTTAGTGGCCTCCCCTGCATCAAAAGAGAGTCAATACACAGAAATGTGTCACACAAGTTGTGCCTTTCATTCTTGGGAGAATAGGTTAAGATAGAAGAGGAGGCACTTTCCAGGTATGCATTAACAGAACAGATAGAAACTCAATCCTCCTGTTTCACTTCAATAGTACTCAACATCTAACTGGCTCTAATTGGGCTTGGAATGGGAAGATAATTAAGAGCATGTCTGTTTCCCTTTGAAAACAAAGAAAGGAAACAAATACAGATAGGTTACCCTCAGTACCTTGATGGCTGCATCTTATGGCTGGGTTCATTTTCACTGGTGCAGCTGCCCTGTGCTGGATGTAGCATTTATTGCTCTGTGGTGTGCACTGATTGCAGACAGAGTATGATTCAATTTACCTGCAAAATAATGTCTTAGAGGAAATAAGGAGCTGATATTATTGCATGTTTTTGAGGTTTTTTTTTTCAAATTTCCTCTGTTTTCAGGTCAGTGATGCTACGCCAGAGCTCCTTTCTTTGTTTAGCTGAATCTTTGAGTCAGTTAAAGCTGATCCAATGTGCAGTTGCTTGTAAATGTTGAAGTCAGCTTGTGTGTCACCTGGAACTGAGTTCCTCCTTTTCCTGAAGTATACTTCAGGAAAACTGCTGAGTTAAATTGTGTGGGTTCAAATAATCTAGAGGCTTAAATTGATCTCTTGTCCCTGAATAACCTATGGGCCATCTGTGCATCACCTTCAGGGTTTGGTTTTTTTCTGTGCAAGTGTGATCTAAAACCTCCTGAAAAAAGAATCGGGACCTCAAGATGTTGGAGAGCTGACTTGCAGGAATGTTTCCCTGTTATTTCCTGGAACATACAAAACAACCCTGGGGTATATTCCTTGCTTCCAGTTCTCACAAAGCAGGAGCTGATGCAAAGGGATTGAATCAGGATTTTCCAACAGAATGTCACACCATTTAAAAATAAAAAAATGTAGTTCACAGAGATGACCTTACAGGTTTATTTCTGTCATGGCAGGTAGGACTGGGGACACGTAAGAGCCTTTCTAGGAGGCAGTGTGACCTTGCTGCAGGTACTGAATATGTGCAGGATGTCTGTGCAGCTTTCAAAGCATTTGTGCAAAGCTCTCACTGGCAGGATGGGGAAACTGCTGGTTTTGCCCATGGTCTTGAAGATAAATAGTTCCATATGAAAAAAACACTCCTTTTTAAACCTTTTTTTATTGGTCTCCAACTTTATAGTGATGCTTTCACTGGGCATCCTCCCAGCATGGAAAGGGCAGCTCAGTGCCCTCTGTGCCTGCTCAGCCTGCCTCTCTACTCACCAGTGAAGCTACAAACTGCAGGAGATGTGCTGGACCAGCCAGTGTGGTCATAAACAGTATTTCATCCAGCACTTGTGTAATTTTCAACAGAAACCAGCAACAAAAATAAAACCTCCCACTCCCAGGACTTTCGTGTTTTGTAAGCAACAGCTAGTTGCTTTGTGACAAGATGGTTGTGCTCAAAATAGGTATGTCTATGGTAGGGAGAATTTTCAGCTCGTGGAATTATCAGAATGATATGGAAAAGTTGCCTGAGTTTCTGTGAGCTGGCATGATATGCATGTAATACTCTTTAACACAAAACAAACTTGGTCCCTGTTGTACAGAAACCTGAGCATGCTGCACCATAGCTATTTTTTAACAGAAGTATCAGATTTAACGTGTTCCCTTCCCTCCTGCTCACTGACCTCAGATTGCTGGGGAACCAGACAGGATTAATTCCTGTGCCATGAAGAATATCCAGTATTAAAGCAAGGAGCTTGGTTGTTTCCTAGAGCAATGTAACACCCAAATGATAAAGAATATAACTGAACCACAACCACTTAGTTGATTTCTACCCTTAATTTCACTTAATTTCCAGTGTTATAACAGGCATTATACCAAACTTAATTCCTAGTTTTTCCAGCACTATTGAATATAAAAAATATTTAAGATTGAAGACCTCTAAATCTGAAGGATATAGAGAAGAATTTTGTGCTAAGTCTTAGCTCTTAAGCAATCAGTCAAGTCATTAATGATATAAGAATAAGAGCCACCTCATCAGTGAGGAGCAGACAATTACTCAGTTTTTCTTCTAGTACCATTAACCAGCTCATCAGTTGTTAACCAAGCCCAAGTCTGTGTGGCACTAAAATTTCTCTTTTGGAAATATATTTGCTCTACATCATATGTTAGTGCAATACTGGTAAGGAAAAGAATATGGAATAAAAATACATTTCAAAAATAATTACATCAGCTCTGGTTGATGGGCACATGTGGGTGTACTCAGCTTGGTCGCTATGAAGGGTGTAAAATGTCTTACAACATCATCTTGCTCTGCTTAAATTCAGTGGGAAACAAACATGACCAAACTGTCTCATGCAGCCAGGCAGTGGTTTTTGAAACTCACCTGTGCTTAATATTCATGTTCAGTGAAATAGGCAGTTACTCTGGCTTGGGTTCCTCAGAATTCCCACAGACATGTGGTTGGGAGGGTTTGTCATTAATTTGTGTGCTAGATATCTCAACAGGATAAAGTTTCTTCCCCTTCCTCTGTCAAGTTGAATTCTGCCTCTGGTCTCTAGACTTGCTTTGGTTACCCTGTGATTTTACAGCACAGCATCATTTTACAAGAAGATATGTGACCCTCTGGTGTGGTGGTCCCACTGAAGTTTAGATGGACTCTAAAAGAGGCAAAATTGTGTTTAAAATTTCACAGCTTCTATGAAAACAAAGTCTAAACTAGCATAATAGAAGAGCAAAAGACTTATCTCTGTGTTGATGAGTGTGACCACCTGAGTAAGGTGGTGGATGAATAAATGCTGAGTACTGTGGCTGGCATCAGAGGGCATGGCAAAGTGCATGTTATTTGGATTAATTTCAGAAAAAAACTGGACTCTGGCTGCACCCTGTATATTGATAAGATGGGATTTTTTACAACATTGATAGCTGTATATTTTCTCTAGTCTTGAGAAGCATTGTGCAGTTACTTAGAGCAACACTAACTTTGGATTTATTTACCAGTGGTAATACTTAAAAAATAGTAGTTGGCATGTCCATTTGATAAGACAGAGCCACTGCTGCAAGTCAGGCAATATGTCTAGGATGTGGCACAGCTGTGAGTTAGTTATATTAAGTCCCTAACTGTAATAATTAATATGTTGTAGCATTCACTTTGACATCTTACTTCAATTGCAGGAGTAGAAAGCTGAAATAATAATTAGGGTTACCTGATGTTGCTTGTAGAATATGGGAATGCTTCTGGAGAAGTTTAATGAATTCTGCTTGTGAAGACAGATTATGATGGAGCAGCTGGCTGTATCTCAGGTATGAAATTCATACACCATGATGCTTCTTTATTCTGAAGCTGCATAGACAATGCTCTGAAAAAACCTTTCAGGCTGTCCAGCATCTTGGGAGAGGGAGTTACATGAAAGCATCCCCAAGGTGAATGGGCTTCCACAGCTGGGAATTATCCATGCAACTTTCCTGACTTCACAGGAAAACTCTTTTGTGGGGGAAAAAAAATATTCCTGTCATGCAGGGCATAGGGGGGGAATAGTTTATCTTCAGGGAAAGAGCTGCACATTTCTGTAGATGGATATCCACCTTTATTTTGGGAGATCACTCGACTGGGGCACAAGCATGTTGACACAGCTCCCCATGGAGAGGAGACTTGGTGTACCTGCTCAAGAATGTCCTCCTCCTCTTTGTGCTGAGTGCCAGGGATCTGTTATCTCCGTGGAGTGTTCCAAGGGTGGCAGGCAGGATCAGGTTTTAGTGGTGACTTCCAGAGCAGGGTGGTTTGTTTGCTTTACCCTGCTGTGGACACGAAGACACAGAGGAAGATTTTGCTAGTGTGGAGTTCTGGTTAAAGACCTGAATTTTGTCATTTGTGGGTTCTGCCAGGTCTTGTGAGTGGGATTGTCAAGTGCTTCAAGGAGCTGGACTGACTTACTGGCTCAAAGAAGTTTCTCTCTGTTTTACTCAGGCAGTGGATATTATGACAGCTACAGAGTTATTAGCAGTTTTGTTTCATAAATTTTAATCAGGTAGCTAAAAAGAGCACTCTGTGTGAGGATGCAGCTCTCAGGACTCTGCTTTAGCACAGGGAGAGACCCTAGCACCTGCAGGGGCAGAGGCTGTGCTGGGAAGGACAGTGGGGGCTTGCCAAGCTGTCATTTAAGGCTAGAACATGTTCTAAGGAAAAGGGTATCAGGTAACTTACTGCTTGGAGGAAACTTTTAATTTGGGGATTTCTTCAAGTAGAAGGGAGTTTGTTCATGCTGAGAGCCTATTCTGCAATTTGTGCTTTCTCCCACTTCCCAGTGAGACCTTTCTGGAAAAAATTAATGCTGGCTGCTCTTGGTTTTGTGTCAGAGTTAAATTAAGGCTTTTCACTAGCCTGGATTAAGGTGTATTTTGGTGTTTGGTGGGTGTAGGCGGTGACAGCTCATGGAAAGATGTGATCATTCATCCTAGCAGGCATCTTGCATCTGAGTGGGTGAATGACAGGCTGGTTTTCTTCTAAAGACTCTGTGCATTTCTCTCCAAAATCCCTTGTAATGCCCAGCTGGTCAGGCTGGGAGCAGAGCAGAATGCCTTAAAGCAGTCACTGTTTTGTTCTTACCCTCTCCCATGGCTTGGTGAACAAGAGGGCAAAGGGCTCAGCAGGGACTCAGCAGAAGGTAATTAATTTCTCTGGCATTCCTGGACCATGCTGCTTTCAGGCAGAGAGAATTTTCAGGTTAGCCACAGCATGATTTCTGTTTCCCACTTCTCCTTCCCCCTGAGTGGGTATCATGTAGGGACAGAGATTGCTCTGTGGCTTAGCTCATGCTTTTGTTTTCTGTTATCACCTTATGTGGTGCAGTTTAAATTACACTTTTCAAATGGTAAATTGCTTGGGAAAGACTTCTTAATGCCATTTCTGCTGGCAGTTTATTTCATACTTTTCATGCAAGTTGTACCAATCAGTGTCTGGTGGGGCTGCCTGCTAAGCAGGAACAGATGGCCCATGCTAGTGAGGACAGGAAGGATCACAGGGGTAGGAGCCAGTGTTATCTACATATGTGGTTTGGATTGCATCATGAATGCTTCCCAGGAGGAAGCACAGCTGGCACTGGAATTGCAGAGATCTGATTTTTGGTATTCTCTGTTTGAAGTCTTGGCATATGTGAAAATCAAGTTCATGTTGGGCTAGATCAATAATATTGAAATTCTTCTTGGATAAAATTACTTTGCTTGCTAGTTTCTTTGGTTTTTTTTTTCTTTTTGCTTATCCTGTAATCAAATGCACTATGTGATAGAAAATACACAGAAGAGAGCAGCCAGGTCCATGATGTAATCTTGCTTCCATGTGTGCTCTACCACAGGATGGCCTGAAAATGGAGTAACCAATGCAAAACTGCAGGAAGAAAGCCAGAATTAATCATAGGTGGTTTGACCACTATTTCCCCCTCTAGCTTGCTCTGGCACTAAAATACTTGAGTGCCATGCTAGGCAAAGGGCCAAAGAGGAGAAGGGGATGTGTCAGAAAGTGGCTGCCTTGCAGAGCTCATGTTTTGGGCAAGTTTTGCTTTCTTCCTAATGCTGGGCTGGCAGCACCCCCTGTGCTTCGACCTGGTTTTCATCTGTAGCAGTGGGCACATCTCCAAGGGGGCAGGGAAAAAGCATGAATGAAGAAAGCTGTGATCTTAAACACAGTCTGTGGATGCCAAACTCTGATTCTGCCAAGGCTTAGCCACAGCCACCTTTGCTTTGTGTGCTGTATTATATTGGATGTTTGTCCAGGTGCCAGCAGGAAAAGGCTGAGAGATCCCAGACATGGCCACATGATTGAGATTTGGCACATCAGGCCTTTCAGAGGGCTCTTGGAGTATATATTGGTACCTGTCTTCTCTTCACACTAAGAGACAATGTGAATAAAAATGTGAGACACTTCTTACTGAAAAATTCACTATCAGAAAATCATAGGAAATTCATTCCTTTGTGGTTTTGTGGGTTTTGGGGGATTTTTTTAGGGGGGGGATTGGTGGCTTTGTTTAGTTTTTTGTTGTTGTTGGTTGGGGGTTTTTTTTTGTTTTGTTGTTGTTTTGGGGGGGGGGGTTTGTGTCTTTTTGGGTTTTTGGTTTTTTTTTCTGTCCTATAAGCTTTCAGTTTAGAAGATAACATTTCATTTGGTTCTGATATTAAAATCCTTTCCCTTCCCCTGCATGGACAGAGGCTGAGCAGTCCTTGCTTTGTTTAAGGCAACAAGAGCCTTTGTCAGTCCTGGGATAGTGCAATCACAGAACCACAGAATGGTTTGGGTGGGAAGGAACATGAAAGATCCTCTGCTTCCAATTCCCTGCCAAGGACAGGGATGCCACCTGCCACACCAGGCTGCTCAAACCTCCGCCCAGCCTGGCCTTGAACTCTGCCAGGATTGGGGCAGCCACATTCTCTGGGCAAATTCCTCCAGTGCCTCACCACCCTCTGCCTTCTATTCTCAGCAGCAGAATAATAACCTGTGGTAGATAAAACTCATTACAGCTGCCCAGAGAATGATGTGGAAGATAACCTAAGGCAGTCCTGTCAGGATATGTCCTTATCCTTGGGCAGCTGAGCTAGGGGAAGACCCTTCTTGTCAGCCTGGCCTGGAAGGATTTGTCTCACAACTTGCCTTATGAATTCTGCACTTTCCTAGTGCTACATCATTGTGTTGACTGTAGTTCCTGTTGCCTTGATGTGTGTCTTTGAGCATAAGCAGAAAATGTTGGCAATGTGTCAGGAAAAATCCATGAAGAATGGCTCTAAAACACTCTGGGAGGGAAGAGGAGACCAAGTAAGGTGGTGACAATTCCTCCTCTCCCCCTGGGCCATGTACACAAACCTGCTTGGGTTTAGGGTAAGGCCAGATTCTGCATTCACTTAAAAGCTTTTTCACCAACAAACTTGTGTATGGAGACAGAACTAGAAACACATGGCTGGTCACTCAAGGGAAGGAAAGGGAAGTTTATCCCCACTTTCTCCAGGAGACATGGAATATATGGCTGTGTAGAACAGTCAAATGCATTTACCCTTGATGGAGGTGGAGCTGGGCATTCCCTGGTTCTCCTTTTCCCTGTTAGCTCTGGGGTGGAGTCCCATGGCATTCCTGCTGGAGAACAGCAAAGGAGGAAACACCTGCTTTTGGATACAAGCTGCTGAAGGGATCAAAGTATTTAATGATAACTCTCCCTTGCACTTCCCTCCCTTAAGCTCTGCTCTTGAGAAATGGCTCATTAATTTGTTAGTGGCTTGATGAGAAAGGAGGGGGTGGAAAACCACTAACAAATGGCTTTGGTCCAGGTCAGGTCTCTCTATAGCAGGAGGAACTTGCTCTTTCCCCCCTTCTTCCAGTGCGGAGATGAGGAGCTGGATGGTGAGGAATTCCTTCCCCTCACCAGTTATTCCACAGACTGCTTTGGCTGCAGCTCATACACAGGCTGCTATTTATAACATTTCTTCTTGATGGACATGACAAGTTACCAAAGAAATGATGTAAGGGCTGTAGGACTTACACATAGTCCAAACTGCCACATCCCTCCCAAAACTTCACACCAGAGTTTAACTGTGGAACCTTACTCTCCTTTTCAAAGGTCTGTGTGTATATCACAAGTAACAGGCAAAAAGGTCTTTATCAGAATACTTTGATCTGATAAATCAGTCTTGCAGACAGATAGAAATTGGCAGGTTCCTTTTGGATGGGTTTGGCAGGCACTGCTGGAGGAAAAGGCAGTTCATCACCTGCTCAGGAAGGAGAATATCCTTGTCATAACAGCATCCATTGCTGGCCTTGTCTCTGACTCACTGAACCATCAGTTTTTTACCTGACTTTGAAACTGGCAAGAAAACCACAGGAGGACTGTAAAATGGAAGTGTTTGTACTTGGTTCCTGTTGTAGGAAGATGTGGATTTTCACATTACATATTTCAAATTGGTCAGAGGAGGTGAGGAGGCCTGTAGAGACAGGAGATTTATTATGCTTTTTGTTACATCAAACAATATGTGAAAGATGATTCATACAGAAAAGTTGGAAGAATTAAGGTAACTTAATCTGGTTATGTAGGTATTTGAACAAAGAAAAACTCTAGCATTGTTTGTTTTGAAACTCTCTTTATGAAGGGACTTAGTTGCTCACAAATATCCCACTACTGAAGTTATATATATTTTTGCTCCTGACTTAGCTGCCAGTGTTCCTGCAGCACACCTGGGTTGCACTTTTGAGGCTCCCAGCTTTAGGAGTAGAAGACAAATGGTGAACAAATGATAAAATGATATTTGTGTATATACCTAACCTAAATACTAACATCAGGAATAATGCTGAACATCATGGATGTAATCCCAAAGTTCAGAGCTCACTCTGTTTCTGATGCTTCCAGCAGAAGCAGTTATTCCATTTTCAATACTTCTCTGTGGCTAACCAGCAGGTTCCCTCTGATTTTATGACCTGCTCCACAGGGAATGCCTCATCCCAAACACCATGAGCTCTTGCACTTCCTCTTTTCCTTTTATTTAAAAAAATTATGAAATCATCTCTCTCTCTTTTTGTTATTCCCTCCCTCTTCCCCCGAGTTTAAAGGTTTACCTTATGTTTTTGGATTGGTTCAGAAAAGCTTGCTTCCCCTTTTGAGGTCTCCCTCTATCTGAAACTCTTCCCAGCTTGTCAGAAATCCAGATGCTGGGACTTTGAGGCTGTGGTACAGTCTGGAGATCCAAGCCCTCACTTGCAGGCTGTTTTCCCTGTGCTTTTGTCCTTGTTCAGCGTTTTGGGAGGGATCTGCCTCTTGGGAACTGCAAAAACAAGAGAGCGGGCAGCTGCACTGCAGTGGCAGGGGATCCAGCTGCAGGGCATGCAGGATTTACAGCAGTGCTGAGTAGCACAACCACACTAAACCCATCCTGTGCCAGCTGTATCTGGGGTTTTAATGCCCTCCCAATGAGGCTGCAGTTATTTACTGTGAGTGCTCAGTGTGGCAGACTGCCCTGCCCTCATCATCACCTGTGCCCTGAGCAGCATTGCACACCCTGCACACCCTCCTGCTGTGCCCTTCTGCTGCTTTTTTTCCTACGTTCAGCAGTGAGCAGGGGAAAAAAGAAGAAAATAAAAGCTGCGTTGCATTTTAAAAAAGGAAGGGAAGGAGTGAAGAGAGGTGAAAAAATAGAAAATAAAAGTGTGCAGAAGCACACACTTTTAAAAAGAAAATAAAAGGGAGGTGCAGAAGCATACACCTTCGTGTGCTGTGTGCTGGCACAGGGGTAATGACATCAGCTGAGGCACCAGCACACCCAGAGATGTCAGCAGTGCAAACTGGGCTGCACCCCTGACGTCCCTGTGCATGCTGGTGCCTCACCCCTCATGTCCTTCACAACTCACCCCCCTGGACAGCACAGTCTCTGTGCAGAGCTGAGCTCTCACTCGCTGTGGGATTATTGGCAGCAGCGCCCAAGTATCCCCAGAGATGCTGCTGTGGGCAGGCTGCCTGTGGTGTGGCTCACACTGTGCTTTGGTGGTGTCCAAGTGCCTCCCCCTGTGCCCAGGCAAGGCAAAGCTCATTTTGAAAACAAGTCAAGCCCAGAGCTGCCTCCTGTGCTCCTGTGTTGTTCTCTGGCAGCAGGCAGTGAATGCTGCTGGCCGTGGGGTGCCTGGAGGGGCAGCACCCCTTGCTCACCCCCAGAGCAAGGCTACATCAGGGATCCCTGCCCTAATGCATTATCAGAGTTTCTCTAAGGCCATAATAGCATGGAATGCCTTTGGGGTAGGAATTCCTCCTGTCTTTCCTTTGGGCTTTTCTTCCTTCACCTGCCAGGAGTGAGGTGGGTGCTGGTGCTGGTGGCTGCCTGTTTGTAGCTGTGTGAAATGTGGTTGTGCAAGGATGCCAAAGAAGAAAGGGTGGGCTCACAGAAAGAGAGAAGGAGGATGTACGGAAAAAAGAAAACAGAAGTTAATGGAGAAGAGCAAAGGAAAACAGGTAATTGAGGCAACCAACCAGTCAATTGTTGGCCAGTACAATAAATCAGTGGCCAGGCAGAATAAATCAGGAAGGTGAAGGAGGAGATAAGGCTGGCAGGGCATTCTGTTTCATGGCCCTGTTCATTGCTTTCTGGGACATGTCACTTCTTTATCCCTGGGTTTGGTGCTTCACTGTGGGGCCTATTCATGCCCCTCTCTGCTCCCTGTGTCTCAGGGTGAGGAGCTGCTGCCCCACTGACCCCACTCTTTGGTGGGGGGAGCAAAGGGAAATGGTGTGGGAGCAGGATAGTTTGGGAGATCCGTGTGTCTCAGGGGTTGTGTTGGGATAGAGGAACCCTGGGAAATGGGTAGGGGAAGACATCCCTGTGCTTCTTTTCAACTTGCCATCGTGGCATAAAACCCCTTTATGTGCAGGTTAGTCTGTGCAGCAGAACCAGAGGGGCTGGTGGGAGGGGAGGCAGGTGGCACTGAGGGCAGGGAGGGAAATTTCCAATTGTGTGGATGCAAAACTCCCTCGTCAGTCCCTTTCCCAAACAGCTTTGTCATGTTTGTCCCTCTTGGTGGCATCCCGATTCACAGAGTTTTCACCAACAAATCAAGGCTGCCAATGGCATGGGCCATGAAAATTGCCACTACAAGGACACCTGTGCCTTGAATCCAGCCCCACACCTTTGGAAATGCCTGTGAGACTGTATTTCAAAGCTTTATGTGCAGGAAAAAGGAGTGCATATCAAGGGTACTTAGGAAACATCTCTGGCTGGAAGAACTCACATCACCTTCTGGGAGACTTGTCACAAAGCCTGCTACAGCAACATCTTTGTCATCAGCCACACAGCTGTTTATGAGTGTGAGCACTGAACCCCCCAACGAGCCAAGCCCTTCACTGGCTGCACCCCATGTGTCTGTGCCATGTGCTGGAGGTGTTTGTGCAGTGGGACTGGGCCTTCAGTGCAATCCTAAAGCCAAGGGGTTCCACATGCCCAGTCAGCTGTGCAGGACAGCCAGCTTCCAGGGTCTTACTTTCCATTCCTATCAAAATTCCATTTTCTCCCACTTCCTTTTCTTCTATTGAATGAAAAAGCCAGTATCACTAATGATCCTATTTTTAAATGTAAGTTTCAGAAATTCATGAGCTGCCTGAGTGGAACAGAGCATCTCTTTTGTTTACAAGTGCAAATCATTAGATCTTTGCCAGACCATGGGTGTTGTGGAGTTGCTTAAAGAGACTTTTCTGGTGACATTAAGGGACAGAATATGTTGAGATACCCAACAATAGTGAAGTTGAGCTTATGATGGGCAAGTCTGTTCTGAGAAAAGAGAACTGCTTCAGAGCATTTGTACTAATGAACTTTCTTTGTGCTCTGCATGTTTGTCTGCTTTGTTCTCCTAAACGATGGTGCATTTCTGGATAATTTCCTCTGCTGGTGAGCTACCCCCATCAAGTTGAAAGTTGTCTATTTTTAAAATGCCAGCTGCCTCTTGGATAAAAAAGCCAGTGCTGATGTACCCTTGCTTGCAATGCATTATTCAAAGTCCTTTTTAGACTCTCTCAAATAAAGAGCTTCATTAATATTTCAGCGGTCGCTGTGATTCTCTCCAAGGGGGTTCCATTCCTTTTTCTCACTTGACACCCCTGTATTTCTCTGTGCAGTGAAGATGATTGGATTTCCAGTTACCTTTGGTAGAGTGAACTCATCGTTTTCTGCAGGAAGTGGATCTTAAAAGAAAATCTGACCTTGAGATTGCTGCTAAGGAGACACCTGGCACACCCAGGATCCCATCACAGCCCTGAGCAATGGGAGGGGTTTGGGAGTGGAGGGGCTGTTTTGTGCACCAAACACCAACTGTTGGGCACCATCATTCTGATCATTCCAGCTGGCTTTGCTAGCTGAGAAGGGGGGTAGGGAGGGGGATTGGAAAAGTAGAATCACATCAGGTTGGATTTCTAGACAAAGATTTGCTTAATGGGGTTTTCTTGTGTAAATATTAACTGCATTTGAACTGATTTCAAAACCACACTAAGGGTTATTTTTTTCTTTTCTTGCTGTTAGGTACGGAACCTGTGATAAAGCTGGGGTTATGAGAAAGAACAGAGTGATTTATTCACTTGAGATACTGGTGGAAAATCAGTAGCAGGCAGGTCTGGAAAAAGTGGGTTTAGCTCTAAAGAAAGGATGAGACAGAAAGTACCAACCATTCTGAACTCACTGCAATATGAGCAGTTTTCCTAATTTATAGGGTTCTTACTTCTTTCCTTGTGATGCCACAAATAAAGATTCCTTTGGCTTGATTGTGCATGACAGGTTTTGGTGCTGGGAGATGGAGATCAAGTGATACAGAGCTGTGTAATAATTTTAAGAGGTAGTTTCTCAATACATCCAGCAATTAAGTGTCTGAAGGGAAGACAAGCATTCAAAGCTGCTGCTCAGCCATGAAACAAGAGCAAGAGAGAGAGAATGGTTGCTGAAAATCAATGCTGCATCACCTGAGTGCATGAGAGCTGCAGGCTGGGGTCTCCCCTGCAGGTGGGGGAAGGGCTGATGAAGAGGTAGAGATAAGTAGGGTGGGGACCATCAGTTATCAAAGAAATAAACAACCACAAGCATAGAGGGGATTCAAACTGTGGATACCTGGACACTGTGTTGGCTGCCCACAGCATGCCTGGTTTGCATGTCAGGCAACTCTTGCACTGTCAGGCCTCTTGTCAGGACACTGTGCAAGGGGAATCCTGTGGCTTTGCTTGCACAATACTAAAAATGCTGTGAGCTGCAGTTACTGAGCATCCAGAAACTTAAATTCTGCTTTGCTGTTGAAGAAAATGACTATGACCAGGCTGGTTAAGAATAGCTTGATGTTTCTGCCCTAAGTCAGCAGTAAAGTGATATTCTGGACAAGAAATAAGTCTTCAGTTTAGGGGGTTTTGTGTTTGGGTTTTTTTTCTGTGGGTGATGCTGTGCTTCAAAATGTGGTCTGTGTTTAGCTACGTTATTCAGTATGAAATTAAATTTCCTTTAGTTTCATGAGGTGAATAGTTAGTATCTAAAAGCTGTGCTTCTGCTTTCCCAAAATGTGCAGAGGGGTGGCTTGTTCCTTTAGGACCCAAATAATAGCTACTGTTCTCAGAAAATAAAGATTCCCCCCCCCCCCCCCCCCCCCCCCCCAAGACACACTTCACTGGAATAATTCATTACTTTTCTGGTGTAATTTCTTTAACATTTTTTAAAGGATCTTGGCTCACAAGCCGTTCAGAAAGTACAAGAGGGCACATTGCAGGGTGCCAGGAGGATGGAGGGGATGCCAAAGCGATGCTGGAATATTTTGACCAAAATGTTGTGTCTTGCTGAGAAAGGGCTGAGGATGGGGTGTGTTGGCAGTGATTTGCCATCGGTGTGTGGTTCATGGTTACTTTTCCTTTTACATTTGAAATTATTTAAAATTGCCACAGATAATTCTGAGCAGAATTATCCAGATCTGGGCAGCACAAAAAATACCTCCTTGTTCTTGTGCCCATTAGTCCAATGGGAGGGAGGAGTGAAACCCTTTGCCAGGCTTTGCAAATGTACCTCTGTGCCTATTTATTTTGTGTTGTACCTATTTACTTTCAATGGGTGTCTTCTGCTTATGCTGGGACAGCTCTCTGCCATGGATGGGGCTGGTGGGGTCTGCCCTGGCAGCAGCTCCGGGGCCAGGCGGGGTTTGTGTCCTGTCCCTGTGTCCTGTTTCCCTGTGTGCCGTGTCCCATGTCCCTGTGTGCCGTATCTCTGTGTGCCATGTCCCATGTCCTGTGTGCCATGTGTGCTGTGTCCCTATGTGCTGTGTCCCGTGTCCCTGTGTCCCTGTGTCCCTGTGTCTCTGTGTGCTCTGTCCCTGCATCCCATGTCCCTGTGTCCTGTGTCTCGTGTGCCGTATCCCTACGTACTGTGTCCCATGTGCTGTGTCCCATGTGCCCTGTCCTTGTGTGATGTATCCCTGTGTGCCATGTCCCATGTGCTGTGTCCTTGTGTGTGTGTTGTATCCCTTTGTGCCGTGTCCCTGTGTGCCATATTCCTGTGGGCTGTATCCCTTTGTGCCACTTCCCTGTGTCCCGTGTCCCTGTGTCCCATGTCCCATGTGCCGTATCCCTGTGTGCTGTATCCCTGTGTCCCATGTGCCCTGTCCCTGTGTGCAATGTCCCGTGTGCCGTGTCCTTGTATCCTGGTTCAGGGCAAATTTTGGAGAGGCCCCCCCAAAGGGGCTTCTATAGGAAAACACATTCAATCGGCCCCTCCCCCCAACCGGTGTAGGAGAAACTATCTCCTTGGAGAAAAGTGGAAAAAACCTGTTTATTAAACAATAAAACCTAAACAGTGTTGAACAATAAAACCCCCTTTGTGCTCCAAAAGAGATGACAAACTGAGAAAGTCCCTCCCTGGGTTGCAGCTCAGCTCACTCAGTCTCTGATCAGTCCCTCAGTGCTGGAAATGTCGCAGGCCCAGCCCAGCCTGGTGGGCCTCAGGTGGAGCTGCCGGTGCTCCCCTGGGTGTTCAGGCCAGAGCAGGTTAAACAGGGCAAAGAAAAGGAAAAAAAAAAAATACAGTCCAGGGAACTTCTTTGCATCAGCTACCTAAACTAACTAAAAGCAAAAGAGAGCTCTGTCCTGCTGTCTGTCCATCTGCAGACAACACAGTCCATCCGCTGGGATGTGGAGGAGGAGTGCAGTGTCTGAAAACAAACTGCTGCTTCTCCTCTCCCCCTTCACTCTCTGGAACAAGTCTGAAAGGTGCAAAACTTATTATTCAGCATAAACAGACCAAGATGATTGGGGCTAAAAGCATCATATAGTCAGCCTAGGACACCCTTGTCACCGTGCCTGCAGCGGATCATCCTGTCATGCGCTCTGGGGTTGACCTTAATCCTCCTAATACGGGATCGCCCTCCCTGAGAGGGACAATAACAGCCTCGGTGTCCCCGGCAGTGGTAACGGGGTAAGAGAGGGATAATAACAACCACAGAGGGACAATAACAGCCCCGGTGTCCCCTCCGGTGGTAACGCGGTAAGGGAGGGACAGTAACAGCCCTGGTGTCCCCGCTGGTGGTAGCACCATAAGAGAGGGACAATAACAGCCCCAGAGTGACAATAACAGCCCCGATGTCCCTGCTGGTGGTAACACAGTGAGAGAGGGACAATAACAACCCCAGAGGGACAATAAACAACCCCAGTGTCCCCACTGGTGGTAATGGGGTAAGAGAAGGGCAATAAACAACCCCAGAGGGACAATAACAACCCCAGTGTCTCCACTGGTGGTCACTCAGTAAGAGAGGAAAAGTAACAGCCCCAGAGGGACAAACAACCCCGGTGTCCCCGCCGGTGTTAACGCCGTAAGCCAGCCTGCAGCTCCAGGGAGGAAGTGTTTGCAGGGTGCTGAGATGCAGAGGATGGAAAGAGTGCCCTGGGAAAAGCCAGGAGAGACGGGATTGCTTCCTCTATTCCCTGTTGCTGTGGTGTAATACGGCAATGCTTAATGCAAGCAAAAAAGATGCTTTAAGCAAGAAATGAACAAATATATTCTACTAAAACTATAAATATAAAACACATGGTAGCTAATAAACGACATGGTTACAAAGGTTTCTTTTTGGTTGGGCTGAGAGGGAGGATTATGGGAATCCTTAAAATCAGAGGGTTTTGGGAAAGCTGCAAAAGGCAGGCCTCAGAGACAGCAAACTGTGACTAGAGCTAAGCAGTAGCCATAAGATTTGTCAACAGAAAAGTTATAAAAGAAGTAGAAAGTGACGACAAATAGAATAATAGTCTGTGTATTAACACTTAGAGTAACTCCCTAAGTTAAAGAAAAATATATCTAGCAAGATATTATGAAGTTCTAAGCTTAATAAGAGAGCTCTGTGCATTGTATCTTAAGGCTTACAGCAAATACTGTATTCAAAATAAGCAAACATTGTTTTAACCAAAGGTACGTGTAGAGTTACTATCAATATGCTTTTACTTTGTGTCATTAGTCAAAAGATTTTCAAAGTAAGTTGTAACATTAAGTTCTTTGTCTGCTGCCAGGGATGTGAGCTGCTGGCATCTTCCCATTGTCATAACCATGTAATGAGAGTGATTCTGGAAAATAAAACAGCTCAAGGCACGTTCCACAGCAGTCCCGTCCTGTTTTTGATTTGTACATGGACCCCCAGCCAGCACTACCCACTGTGTGTCCATCAGGGCTTCTGGAATTAGCACTGCCTGCTGGGAAGTTCCTCCTTCTAAAGTTGCTTCTCCTGGCCAAGGCACCTTTTCCCCATTCCAACAGGGCTCCCCAAGGTACCTGGACTGGCTACTGTTTGCTCTTTCAAATCTCTGGAGATCTCTGCTTCTTTTCCCTGTCCCAAGAAGGAGGGAAAGCATCCCTTTCCTTTGTATCCTGGCCCTGCTACTGCCTTTCCTTCAGCAAACTGTTAATTACAATTAAATGCCTGTTACAGTCCCTGTGTAAGTAATAGGTGACTTGCTTCTGCAAGGGCTGCAGAAGGGTCCCAGCCCAGGGGACCTGTCTGAATGGTGTCTGGAGCTGATGTTCCCATCTGGTTGTTAAACACTGACACTCACTATTTTACCCAAATGGTGGCTGCTGGAGAAATTTGGGCTGTTGTGTTTGAGGATTGACTGATGTGAGAGCAGATGCTCACAGAGAAAAATGGGTGCCTGGGCCTGCCTGACCTTGCAGATGGCTTATCTTGGCATACAGGAGCCAAATCTCTTGCAAAAGCCCTTTGCATTTGCTAATGGTAAATCTTTTTTCCAGTGTGCAGGAGTGGGGAAACAACAGTGACCAAAAGGGAGAACAGGAGTTCAAATTGTCTGGGCAGATTATTAATCCAGATTCTTAGGGGATCAGGTTAGCACATAAAAATACCTTTTTGTAGCTTCAGCCACTTCTTTTAGTTGTGTGTTTTCTGGAAATGTGCTACAACCATCAGTATCAGCTCTGGTTAACTCCACACACCACCCAAATTCAAAAGGTTGAAATTTTCATAAAGGGACAAAGGTTTTAAGACTCGTATGGTGACATGCATGGTTCTATCTTTTTCCTGTCCATATTCCTCTCCTTCTTCCAAGTCAGTTCAGAAAAAGTTCTCCAGGAATTATTTTGCTGAGTCCCCCTCCCAATAGGAAGAAGACTTTCTGCAAGCCTCCTGACTCCTATTTGCTCAGAGAGAGAGCAGAGGATTTAGTCAGAAAAGCTGGTGTGGTTGGAGGGCAGCCAAGCAAACAGACACTCACACAATCAGTGCTGCTGATAGAGTGAGACTCTGCTAGAAGTGACTCAGAGGAATTGGCTAATACGTCCTGCAGCTACAAAGAAGTGCTCAGAGCAGAATGTTGTTGTCAGCAGAACGTCTGGTGGTGCAGTAGGTAAACTTGTTTTTAATGGAAACTGGGAAGTAAGG
Organism: Melospiza melodia melodia; assembly: GCF_035770615.1. Lineage (NCBI taxonomy): Eukaryota > Metazoa > Chordata > Aves > Passeriformes > Passerellidae > Melospiza > Melospiza melodia. Next base: position 9,181,424 of record NC_086195.1, on the reverse strand, counting down.
CTTGGAAAAATGTCAGGGACAGCCTTGTAGGTAGAAATTAAATGCTATATTCTTGGATGTTTGCAAGACTGTAATGATTATTTAAGAGAGTAGAAAGTTAATTTGTTAATTAAACGTTCTGTCATTTTGGTCCTTGGTGCCAGCTTCTCTGAGTCACCACTTATCAGTCCAGCTTTCCTTCCTACAAGTGTCACAAGCTTCAATTTTTACCACAGCTTGATCTGCATGTACTGAAAACTGCACCCTGCTCATTTAAACCTGTGCAAATATAAATGTTGCCTGTAGTGTACCCAGTGCGGTTAAAATTACCTCTTTTGTGGGAGACATGTCAAAATTGGCTTGGATTTTCTTCTGGGAACAGCTGCTGGTGGCACTGCAGAAACACTGTTGGGTTGTACCAAGCAGAAAAAGGAGAGTGTTGGCAGGGTTTGGTGGCTCTTTGGGAGCACCAGAGAACCCAACTGCTGCAGTGTGAAGCAGAGAAATGGCACATCCCATGTGCCTGTAGTGCAGTGTCTACATTTCCTTCTGGTTTTTGCATCCTTGCCCTGGAGTTGGGGGTTTTGCCAGGCATCAGTGCAGTCCCACACAGCTGCAGCCTCTTCACAGCCAAGTTTTCAGTGGAGATCCCAGCAGGAAAAGCTTATGTGAGGCTCAAAAATGTGACTCGGAGCACTGAGAAAATCCATGGAGCATCTGTCATGCTGCCTCTTGCCTGGACAAATGTCTGGTTTTAAATCTCTTTGGGAGGATGTCTGTTTGGAGCTGAGCTCTCCCAGCTCTGGGGTGCTTTGGGGAAGGATCTCTGGCTCAAAGTTGCTCCTTGCTGGTGCAGCAGACCAGAAAGGAGGCTTTTTGCTCCTGAAACTGCACGAGCCAAGAGGATTTTGAAGAGGGATGCTGACAAGAGCTTCCCCTTCCACTGGCCAGTGGGAGCTGGGCACCTCACTGTCCTCCAGAATGCCATCACCACTGCCAGAATGCTCCTGGCCTCTTGCAAAAGCAAAATCCTCCTTGTTTGCCTCTCTGGCATTAGGGGAGGTGCTGGATAATGCTGATTTACAGCCCTTGCAAGAGCAGCTGCAAAAGAGGGCACATCATTTTGCTGTGTTTGTGCATAGCTACCTCAGTCAAAGGCTCACAGGCTGAAAGTTTCTTCCAGACAAGAAAGTGAATCTCCTGTCCTGCAGGCTTTTCAGTAATGCCTCCAAGGGCACATTTCACTGGGACAAAATGGCTCTTTGTGATAAGTACAGTGACAGTGCTATTACCACACAGTAAATTAGGTCTTGGGTCTGAAATGAAGCTATTTGGAGTTTTAACATTATTAATAGACAGATTCAAAGGCTCTTCCCCTCTTTTCTTTTTCTGCTATTTTCCTCCCTACTTTCCCATCTTTGCTTTTACATCTGAAATTATTTAAAACTGCACAGATGGACCTTCTGGGCAGAATTATCCAGATCTGGGCAGCACAAAGAATACCCCCTTGTTCTTGTGCCCATTAGTCTAACGGGAGTGAGGAGCGAAACTTTTTGCCAGGCTTTGCAAATGTACCTCTGTGCCTATTTATTTTGTGTCCTGTGGAGTCCTTACCTTCCATGGGTGTCTTCTGTTGATGCAGGGACAGCTCTGGGGCCACCTGAGGTCTTGTTTGTTCACACCTGGACTGGGGAAGCCACTCTGCCTTGCAGAGTCACCAAACCAAGTGTGCAGCAAAGAACTCCTGATGGAGCTTATTGCAATTTCTTCTCTGCCCACGATGCCCAGAGTGAGCCAGCTGGGACGCTGTGCAGGGGGAAGCTGATTTCTGTGGATGAATCATGGGTTTTATGGTTGTTTCTTTGCTCCCATCCTTCTCTGGAAGCGTGACTGCTGCTGATTCCCAGTGTGCCCAGGATTCTCTAGAGCTTTATTGCCTTCTGTTTATGGAAATCCTTGCTGAAATGTGGATCTTGATGAGATTTGCTTAAGTACTAGTACCCAAAGCACTAAAATATTAAATTATTCTTAAAATAATGTTTGAATCATTTAAATAAAAGCAGAAAATAACTTCTCTAGAAGACCTATAGGTTAAACAGATGAGAAATCCAATAGTACAGCTAAGGAAATGGAAAAAATTAGTTGTTCTGGTTTTCCTTCTTTTGTAAGAAATTGCTTCCTTTTGCAAAAGATTAATTGTTTGCTAGCTATTCCTGGTGACCTGGAGAGCCTTAGACAGTGACTGTGGCACTGCTGATGTCTCTGTGTTTTGCTGGTTTTCAGGAGAACCCCTGAATGCATCAGTGATTGTCTCAAGGCATTGAGCTCTCCTGTGGAGAGGACACATCAGTGCCCCTGCACGGGCTCTTGCCCCCAGCATTCAGTGTTTTTTGGAAAATGTGGCTCCTTGGTTGGGGTGAGAGGAGGACTGGCTGCCTTAGGAAGCTGCACAAATGTCTGGCTGGAAAGTCCAATTTACTGTCAGTGCATTTCTCTGCAAAACCATCGTCCCTGGCACAATTTGTCCTTAAATGACTAGTGCCATTAACTTTAATGGCTTGCATAATCAAGCTCTCTCATTATCCTACCCCACACTGTATTTTAGTTTGCTTCTTATCCTCATGCAAGCCTGTGAAGAGTGGTGTGTGCTGGATGACACAGATACAAGTGCACAGGCTCCACTTCTCTTGGCCATTTGGACACCTAAGAATCAAGGATGGCAAGATTGTTAATGTACTCTAGACAACCTCTGGAAGCGTGTTTGACACTAGAAGTAATGTCAGGCTTCATAATGACGTTATGATGCTTGTATCCCCATTCATGTGTTCTGTTTATGCTGGAAATTATGTTCTGTGCCTTCAAGACTGGCTCTGAAGAGTGAAAGTTTTGTTTGGGTTTTCTTATCAGCCTGGTGGAACACAGAGACGGGGCAGTACATGGTGCTGCTTTTGCTTTTTTGCTTTTTGCTTTGCTCTCTTGCTCTTGCTTCTGCTTTGCTTCTGCTTGATCTTGCTTCTGCTCATTAGCTAGTTTAGCTAAACAGTCCAAATTTCTTCCTGGTATGTTTCTTCTTTCCTTTCTGGAACCAGCTTGAACCTGCTCCAGGCTGGGCCCTGGGAACACCGAGAGTTTGCACCCTGTGGCCCAGCGGGGCCTACTCTGGGCAGCAGCTGCCCCAGCGCCGGAGGGACTGAGAACAGAGCGACCACCCCCAAGAGAGACTTTCTGAATTTGTCATCTTTTTCCAGAGTGGTGTCATCCTGTATTGTTCATTTTGTGTGCTGGGGGGTGCTGTGCCTGTTAAATAAACAGGTTCTTTCCACTTCTCTCTGAAAATACTTCCCGAACCGGTTGGGGTGAGGAGCCATGTGGGTTTGCTTTCTGGAGGGGCCCCCTTTGGAGATTCTCTCCCAAATTTGCCCTAAACCAGGACAATATTTCTGTTCTCTGGCACTGTCAGCATCAGTAAGAAACAAGGGTTGAGACCAGTAGAGGATTTGTGCAATGTGCACCCAGCACTGGGGAATAATGGGAGCACTGGCCTTGGTCCAGGAGAAATGTGACCCAGTAAACTCCTTAAAAGACAGTTCAATCACCCTCTTTATTATGCTGGAGCATACAGGCTATGCACAGGATGAATGACATTTTCATAACTGCTGCCAAAGGAAACATTTTCTGTGCTGTGTAAAGTAATTTTCTCTGCTTTGGAGTCTGGGCTGGCAGCAGAAGAGGGCTGCTCCTCACCTCCTCACAGGGGTGGGTGGTAATGGTGCACCTTGAACTGGACCCCTCAGCAGTGATTTAATTCCATCAAGCCCAAGCACAGCTTCATTGCTCTGTATCTTTGCAGAGGAATCCACTCTCTTTCTGTAGTCATAGAGATCAGGAGCAAAATAATAGAGGGAAAAAAGAAGTTCTGTTTGAGGAAAAACAGCACAGCCCATGGATATCTGGATGGGAACAGCAGTGTGGTTGCTTGGCTGGAGGTGCAGTGAGATGCCCAGGCACCTGAGAGCTGTGGGCTGCTCTTGTAGGAGGGCTGGAGCATAGAGCTCCTGCAGGCTCCTTCCCAAAAAAATCCTCAATCACATCAGAAATAGCACAGTGTCTCCAGGTGGGGTTTTTTTATGCCTCTAGCCTTTGCCCTTCCCTGTGGTTTATTGCTTTCCCAAAATAGGTTTCCTGGGAAAAAAATTTTCCACTAGATTCACTCTGAAGTCAGAGTGACAAGCTGTTTATTTATTTAATTGGTTTTATGTTCCAACCAATAAATTAATCTTCTCTGTGTTTGATTTTTGAGCAAGCAAAGCTAAAAGAAGGGGCAGTGCATACCAGAGATGTAGAGTTCTCTTTTTCATGTTTTATCAGCTCCTTTCTTTAAATAAAAAGCTTAATTAAACCTGTGTTTCTCATTAGAGTCTGTGTAAATGTAACACCTACAGAACGTGATCAGCCTGAGAACAGTTTGCTGTTCCTGTGCAGGTCATAATTTTCTTTATAAGAGCAACTCCTGCCTATAATAATTTTGTTACTCCAGTGCATTTACCTTTTGCATCTTCATTCATGGCTCTTGGAGGTTTTCCTCGTGTTCTGACAGCCTGAGCTTCCCCAGCACTCAGACTGTTTATTTCTCACAAGCTTCTGAAGCTGCATTAGATTTTTCTTTCTTAATTTTCGAATTTACATTTGCTTTTTTATGCATCATAAGCCACAGTGCTCACAGTTGTGTGTACAACCCATCTGCACACAGAACAAGAATGAAATATGCAGGGTTCATTAGTCAGATGTGATGAATGGCTTGAAATGTTTAATTAAAGAAAAAACACAAAAGGCCCAGTGAATCAGATGCTCGCAGAGTAATAGAGGTGAGGGAAAAAACTTTGTGAATTATCTGCTATTTAAATGTAGGCTCCCTCATTTGCCCACAGTTAATTCCCACCCATGTTTTTTTTTGCAAGGATGATCAGTCAGTAAAATATATGACATCCTCAACTTTTTATTTCTTATGGAAATTTTGCTATGCTAATTCTTTTGCTTTGGTATTAGGTCTTTTGTCCTAAATCTATTTTAAACCTCAGCATTGCTGGATTCTACAATGTAGCTTTGTTTAAGAATGTAATGCCCATATATTTCCCAGCAATGCCATGGTTGTTTTGTCTTAGAACTGAAGCTTTGGAAAAGTCTCTTCCCACTTAGGATGAGTCTATTCCCTCTTAATTCTTATGAACTAGCTTACAAAACCAAACTGGTGACATCCTTGCTAATCAGCCCTTGAAGATAAAAAAAAAAACCAAAAACACAAAAACAAACAAAAATGAACAAAACAAACAAACAAAAAGAAAAAAAAAAAAAAAATAAAAAAGACACAAAGGAAAAGCAAGTTCTTTATGTCTCTTGTCATTGCTGTTAAATCTGCTTGTATTTTTAAACCTTTTCTGACTACTCATGCTTCTTGTGAGCCTCTCATCAGTGGAAGGCTGAGCAGAACAGAGGTTATTTCAGCTAATTACAGGGTGACGTTATAGCTTGAAATGGAGGATGAGGGATGAACAAGCACTTTGAGTGCTCTGCCCCTATTCTGTTCTGTGCAGGCATGTTAATAGCTGGATCTGTTAGTATATTTTTAAGGCTGTGTTCAGTCTCAATAGGGTGATGTTTGTCTGTGGGCCTGGCTCTCAGTCTGTTTGTGCCCAGTGTGTTTGGGACAATGCCTGCACTGTGTCTGTGCCCTGAGCTGCTGAAGGGGGCTGAGATGTTAGACTGGGCTGTCAGAGATGCTCTTCATTTGTATTCTGCTCAGGGGGCCCAGCCATCGAGGAGGAGACGTGCCAGAGTGCTTTCCTTACAGAGCCCCTGCCCTCTTTCATTTGCCTTTGCATTTCTTTACCCCAGTGAGCCTTTCTCTTTTGAGGTGTTCCTGCAGCACAGAGCTTGGCTTTAGATGATGAAACAGATAGGATGTGCAGTACCTACAAACCAGTGAGTTGTTTGGGGCTGGTTTATTTTTGGCTGTGAAATGTTGAGTTAGGAAACAGAGAGCTGCATTGAGAGCATCTGGTGCCTGCCCTCTTCCAGGCTGAGAGGGGGGCTTGGTGTGGGCAGAGAAATGTGAAGTACATTGTGGGAGTATGGCCTGTGCAGAGCTGCCTCTGCAGCAATAGCCAGCTCAGCTTTTTAGGGAATGGCACATGCTCTTGGAACCCCATGAATGGGAAGCTCCCAAAGTGGAATTGTTTTAAACCAAAAATGCTGGGTTTGCCCTCAATCTAAAAGGCTGCTCGTTTGAGACCTGACATGCTAATGCAGTGTGTTTCTCCTAAAATGGTCCAGTGATGCATCCTCCGTGCTGAGGGGATGTGCAGACGAGTGCAGTGTCCTCACCTGCTCTGCTGGCGAGACAGTGGCAGCCTTTGGGGACAAGGAAGGATGTTTTAACAATATGAAGTCATTTTGTTACTGAATTCATGAGTACCTTCCCGTTCAAGATCTTCTGAGTTTGGTCTGTGGTTTTCTGGGAAGAGGAGGGTGTTGGTTTTACATCCTGTCGTTTTGCATCCTTCCTTGCTTTAACTGCAGCCGTTTCCCAGTTTTTCTGTTGTGCCATGGTCCTGTTTTTGGGACTGCTGATGCAGCACATCCCCATGGCAGGAGAAACCAGCACCCCTGAGTGATTCCATGCACTCCACACTGACAGAGCCAGGCTGCTACAGCTCCTCTTCTGCAGACAGTGATTAATGTAAAGTTCAACAGCACCAACTTTCATCTTCTGCCACGTGAGTTGTTCCCATCAGCAAGAGAAAGCTCTGACTGTTCTGCTGTGAGCTGCAGTCTGTGCTGCTGTCCACATGCTGGTGTGACTTTTCTCTCCTCCATCCTTCCTGCAGTTCCCTTTTGCCCTCTGCCCTTGGAGACTTCTGTGCAAAGGTGAGATCAAACAGTCAGCCTGAAAGGAAAACACAGAACAGAGAAAAGGCAGTTTTGGTGAGGATTGCAGGTCATGTGTCAGGTCGAATCAGTCCCTAATGGAGACAGCAAAGAAAATGTAACATTGCAAGAGCAAATGTGGTTTTGCTGAGGAAAGGTTCCTGGCTGGTTTTCATTGCTTCAGGGTCATCTGCATGGCTGCCTAGAAACCCTCTCTGCACTTGAACTCATGTGGTGCCAAACTCTTTCAAGTGAGGAAAATGAAGATCAGGAGGAGGTTGCTGGACCCTGGCCAGGGTGAGTGCCTGACCATTTGTGTGAGCCAAGTCAGGAACAGGACAAAGCAGCTCCTACCTTGGTGTCCCAGGGAGCCCCATGACAGGAATGAAGATGCCCATCCCTTGTGCTGTACTATTATTGTCCTCTGAGCCTCCCATTGTCTGCCCACTTGTCCTGGAAGGCAAAGATCTAATTCTGGATTTAGACAGTCCCAGGTAGAATCACAGTCGGTTGCAAACCAGGGGTGTATTCCTAAAGAAAACTGTTTTCTCCATCCTACTTCCTTCAGGTTTTTTTGTATGTGCTGGAAGCAAAATCTTACTTTCTTCTAGAATTTCCCCAGCTTTTGGTTTGGTGGGCACTGCAGGAGACTGGCTATGATGCTGCCAGTATTAGGAAAAGAGGAAATTCTTCTATTTGAAGAACATTTTGGATGAAGGCCTGGTAACCAAAAGAAAGTTCAAACAAACTCAGCAAGCACTGTATCCTGAAGCCGTGCTAAACCAACACATGTGATGGCAGAGCAAGCCCTTATCTTCCTGGCCTATGAATGAATAAAAGTGGCTCCTAATTTCAAATCAAAGAGATAAGTAACAGAAAACCAATTATTTATTGTATTTTAGTGGGAATTTGGATCCTGTACACAGAGCTAGAACAGCCATGAAGTAAATCCTGTTACCTCTTTTCCTTCATTATGGATGGATGCAGGGAAGCAAACTGAAAGGAAACCTCATCAAAGCAAGTGAAGCAAGGCAGAAATAGCAGCTGGGCCTGTTTGGTGCCTGATGTGTTTGGAACTGAGCATCAGAAAGAGAGGTCCCAGCATCCTCTGAACAGAGTGGGGTGATCTGCTGAGGTCCCAAAGCCCTGTTGTTCCCATGCATTACACATTTGTTCCTGTCACAAAGATCACCATGACAGTGGAATTTTCTTACGTAATTAGAAGGAATGCAATCACCTTCAACCCTGGGAGCAAAATGAGCTTCTGCAGCAGCAGCTCCCATTCATGTATGCACTGCATACCAAGGGGAAGAGGAACACAATGGATTTTATGTGCCTAAACAGAACACAGTCTGCAACTGGAAATGCCACTTCTTGAGAAGCAATTTTATGCGCTGGTGACTGGACATTTTTCATTTGAAATTAAATTCCTCTTAGCCCTGCTGCATATTGGGGTTTAGATTGATGAGTAATTTCTCACAAATCTGTGCATCATCTCTGTTTTGCATCTTCCCTTTCTGCTGCTCCCAACACTAAAAATTGATGGCAAGAAGAGAGCATGACTCAAATTTTTACTTGTTAAGCCTTCTGGTTTTATCTCATATAGGAATTTTGCTATTTGAAAGTAAATCTTTCAACCATAACTAGACCTGTGAAAAATTAATAAACAGGTGAAGGAATCACCCTGTCCCAGCAACAGGCCAACAAATATAGTCTGTGGTACAGCCTGAGGAAAGCCTGTGAATTAACTAGATTTTAATCAAGTGAAGTGGGTAGCTTGGGTTTGCTGAGACAAATGTTTGAGTAAAGGATCAGCTTTCTGTTTTCCAGTATTTTCAACAAGCCTGGGAAGACATTCTGGAGTTAGACAGGCAACCTTCCCCAAAATGCTGTCCTGACTGCAAGCTTTCCAGCGTGGTCTAACTGCCTCTTTCTCATGCTTCAGCTTCTGACTAGACTGAGCCTCAGATGCAGATGTCAGCATGTTCCCAATTATTATGGCAGTGTCCTTGAGTGGAGCCATCTCCAGTCAGAAAAATCTGTAGAGTTGAATATAGCAAAGTGCTATTTCAACTCAAGTTTGGCTTTCTTCCAGCTGACATAGCATTTGTTCCCAAAGTCAATTCCAGGACAATTTTTTTGTCAGTTCTCTCTTTTTTCTCCTTTCTCTGTTCCTTCCCCCCAAAGCCATTTCAGGGAAGAGAAGTCACACAAGTTGTATTGGCATCTGAAAGATGCAGCTCAATACAAATTCATGGTTATTTTTCAGTTGATGTTCTGTGCCATTTTTATCAGAAATCTTTTTCACAGGCTCATCTATGAGAGGAGGGGGGATATCTGAATGCAATTCATTTGAAATTTTCATATTTAGAAGTTTGCCCTTCTTCCCCCTTAGAGATAACTGAGTTGTCTGACTGGCTGTAATGTATCTTTTGGCATTACTGCACTGAAAAACAGAAAAATGTCTCTGTTCTTGCCTGATAATGCTGTTTTGCTATGAAGAATTTTTGCCAGAATCAACCCATCTTTTATTGCCGTGTGAAGTTTCCAGAATAATAACGGATGCTGGCTTCCAAATATTTAGAGTTCTCTAATTAGAAGAAATTATCTCTGTGCTCCACAGTAGGGGAATTGTGTATGCCTTCCATGCCCTCCCAGCCCCACGGGGGCTGGAATGAATGCTGGGGTGTAAAAAAGCAACTCCTGCACCCTGCAAAAGGTCCATGAGCTGTGGGACAGCACTGCCCTGGCTTTGTAATGTTTTCCAGAGAGGCCATGCCCCACCAGGAGAGAGCCCAGTGCAAATGGGCAGATCCCAGACCTGAAATGTAATCTGAAGGTTCTGCTTTTCTTACTTGCAAGAAGCTAAGCCTGATGTTCCAGTGAGGATATTACATGAGCTGTTCCTGTCTGGAAGTTTCCCAAGTTGTGTCTTGAAAAAAAATAAAAAAGGCTCTGGATCCAGAGCTAATGGTACATCTTTCAAAGAAGTGTTTCTCTAAAAATATACTGACATCCCATATGAAATAACATCAATGAGAACCCTGAAGAATGCTCTGCTCCCTTGTGTAGTAAAGGTTACAGCCAAAATCTTTTTAGAAGAGAATATGTAAAATCTGTCTGAGACCTGCCAGTGCTGTGCAGCATCTTCTCTGGCTGCACTGATCAGGAAGTTTCTGGAAGTGTCAGCGTGGGTTTCTGGCTGAGGGGCTGGGTGTCACAGACACATTTTATGAAAAATCCTTTCCTTAGGATTTTTTCTCCTGAGAAGCTGAGAGGCCTCAGGAACAAAATGTAAATAATAATTATCTGCTGCTGTGGAATGCAGCAGGTGCATCTGTGATTGATCTCATGTGGTTGTTTCTAATTAATGGCCAATCACAGTCCAGCTGTCCGGACTATCTCAGTCAGTCGCAAGCCTTTGTTATTCATTCCTTTTCTATTCTTAGCCAGCCTTCTTATGAAATTCTTTCTTCTATTCTTTTTGTATAGTTTTAATATAATATATATAATAAAACAATAAATCAAGCCTTCTGAAACATGGAGTCAGATCCTCGTCTCTTCCCTCGTCCTAAGACCCCTATGAACACCATCACATCTGGGTGCACAGGTGACTGTTTCAGTGCACACAGACAAATCATCCTGTATTGATTACCTGTACAAGAAATGTCACTGTTCCAGCCAAGCCCTGAGCCAGCCTGAGGGTGCCTGCCCAGCCAGCACAGAGCACAGCTTTTATCCCAAAACAGGTGTTGACCATGGGCAGTTGTCTCTGTTGGCTCTGCTGAGGGCTGAGAGTGATATGTGGCTGAAATTTCTCTTCTTCTGCTAATCCTATGTCAGCTGAATCATGCCCTTAGTAAAAGGCACTTCCCTGCCATCACACTGACCAGACAGCACAAACCATTTGTGATTTAATGGTTGGTATTAATGAAGTACTCAATGCATGTAAACTTCACTGAGGTTTGTGGTAGCTCTTATGGTTGTAGTATTGTTGTAGCTTTTAGTGCTTACAGCTGTACAGCTTGAGATGTATGGAAAAGTGGGAAAAAATGGGATGAGGGGAGAATGCCACAGGATTGCCAAGGTCCTCTTCCTGCTCCTGGATATGATCAGCAGTGCTTCAGGGATGCACCACTGCTGTTAATTTACCCTGTGTTTGGAGAGCTCTGAGCAAAATCTATTCCTGTGCTTTGTTATCATTTTATGTAGTTTTTATAATGTTTGATCTGAGTCATTCTTGCTCCAATTTCAGCCCATTACTCCTTATCTGCTGTGGTTATGGAGAACAGATTGTTCTATTGACTTTTGTAGCACATTTCTATGTACATAGCAGCCCATTATCACCCTGGTCATAGCATTCTCCTCACTAGATAAAAACAATGCCATTTGCTGCACTGCCTCCTGACAAGTCCTATTTTCAGATGTTTTTCCTGGTTTTTGTACTCTCTTCCTTTGGTGCCCTTTTATTTACTTAAAGTACTCAGTGTGGGAGATAATTCTTCATTCAAGGGCTCAGAAAGCTGAGCAGAGCAGAATGACTTATACTGTAGGTGATGTGGGCTCCTGTATTTAGTAATCCCAGCCTGTTCAGCTTTCATAACAGTATGACTTCACCCAGGCATGTTCCCCTTATAGCCTGCTACACTCCAAATCTCCCTCTGAAGAGCTGTTGTCTGAACACTCAGAACAGTTTTCCCCAACCTCTCTTTGTTGGTTGCTCCTGAGTGCCTGTAGTAACTGTACTTCTGGCCGTGTTGAATTTCAAAGCATGTCTTCAGATGATGAAATAATCTCATTTAATCTTGTCCTCTGGTGTAATTGCGTTCCCTCCAGACTTGTGTGCTGCAAATTTTAATAAGCATGTCCTCTACTTCCTCCTCTCCTTCAGAGGGAATAGAACCAAGAGCAAGAAACAAAAAAAGAGGAAAGAAGGAAACCTACTCGACATCTCTTTTTGCTTTTACAGTGTCCCATTAATGACACCCATGTGGGTCCTCCATTTGTTGCTGGTTTCACCAAGACTGTGTTTCATTGGTTGCTTATAGGAACATCTGTGAATGCAGCATCCAAGGAAGTGTGGCTATACATGATGTTAAAAACTATAAAAATGGTTTTGTACAGAGGTATCTGGAGCCTTCCTGAAGAAGTGAAAACTCATGGGCTACTAATATACTCTCTTCCTCTTCAGTTTGGTTTTAGTCAAGTTGGAACAGTGAGTAATTTTCCAAAATAATGGGGGTGTCAGTGCAGGTTCCTCACATGAAAATCTTCATATGAGGCAAAAATCATGCAGCAAAGTGTAAATCAGTCATAAAAATAAGGCTTTTGAAGGCTGGGAAGCAGCAGACATTAAAATGGCCATACTCCTGGCTTTATGTTCAAAATGTTCAGAAGCAGGTAAGTAGGTGCTGGCATTCAGGAAGATTGGCACTGAAAGCTCCCATGTTAAAAGGCCTTATAGACTTGAAAGCTAAATTATTTCACAGACTGAAGGCAAATGTGGGTTCAAGTGCTATGTAGGTCCCCAAATCCCTTGCCAGTGTGTGGGTTTTGCAGTAGGCTCTTTTCATAGTGCTTTTGCACTTCTCCATGTGTGACAGCTGGGGAGATTGGAGATGGGGTGTGTGGCACAGGCAAGTGCTCAAACTGAAATAATCCTGAGAAGAGTCTTGGTGCCACTTTCTCTTTGGGTTTCTGATGAGCACAGCAGATGTCTGCAGGGATGGGAGATGCAGGCTCCTGCTGTGAAAGACTGTAATAAAGAGAAGCATTTGATGAGCTGACTGTGTTTCATTCTTACTGATGAGTTGATACTTTAAGTATACAAATTATTACAGCAACTTTGATCAGATTTAGTTTAGGTGCAACTAGAATTGATTCCAAGAGAGGCAGCTTGCGTGGATAGAAAAGTAACTAAGACGTGCTATCTTGTAGGCTTTATTTTTCATTCCTTCCTCATCTCTGTTTCCCCATCTACTTAGCACTGATTTTATGTTAAGTATCTCTTTAGAATTGCCTTGTTCTGCTGTCTTTAATGTTTAAGGTTGTGTGGCATCATTTTGGTTGCCTGCTTATCAGGAGTATAGGAAAAACAGTCTTCTTGTTAAGTATGAGTCTTACAGAGATACTCTGGCAGAGTCAAATTGCAAATCCATGTGTGCCTTGTTGCCTGGAAAGGCTCTGGCTATGGAAAGGAACCTGGGAAACCTGTACAGGGTGAGAAATGCAGAGGCTGGGACTAATGCTGCCCTTCAGAGCAGTCACTGGGGCTGAGGGACTGGAACACTTCCAGGAAAAGAGTACTGATACCAAAGTATCTTCACACATCACTGCTAATACTGGGTAGGAAAGTGCCTGAGGGAAGGACAAACCTCTGTAAACAGCTCTGAGATGGAAATATGTGCAGCAGCCCTTTGGGTTGCTTTGACCGAGGGCAGGCCAGCAGGAAGTCTGTAGCAAGCTGTTGCTTTCTCCAGGTCAAGGAAAACATTTGAGGAATAACCTCCCCGTTTTGTTTTGCTTCTCATTCTTGGGAAACTGTGGGGGTTGGAGAATAAATGTGCAGCAGTTATTATTTCATGGCCATGCCCCAGGGCAGGGGGTGCAGCCTGGTAGCTGTGCTGCTCTCTGGTCACCTGCCTGCCTGTGGAAACTGCTGCAGGCAGCAGGTGGCCTGCCAGCTTCAACAGCTCCAGCTCCTCTTCCTCCAAAAGATTCCCCAGATCTGGAGTGGCTTGGAATGCCTATCCCTTTCTCCATGCCATACCTTGGCCTGAGCTTTCTTACTTCAAGGTGCTCCCTGTCACGATGTGGGACTGGAGGAGCTGCCATGGGCCACTGTTGTGTTCACATGTCCTCTGAACAAAGAGAAACTATGAGAGAAGCAGAGAAAAAAAATGATCAAAACAATTCTTATCTCATTTGTTATCCTAGTGTTTGCACATGTGTTAAAAAAGTTGTTTACCTGAAAGAATTTAGTAATTAAATTCTAGTAGAAATTGTTTATGTTAATTAGCCTATCAGGTCCAAGCTGTGTGGACTGTTGGTCTGGAGACAGTCACGAGTTAGTTGGTTAGTGATAGTTCTTGTTAGCGTAATATTTGTTGCAGTGCGATTTCATGGTTTATCCCAAAACCCCAGGTTTCTCCCCTGAAGATTCCCTGCCAGGTGTGTCAGTCATCCCTCTTTTCCCCACCCTGACCCCTGCAAAGCACGGAGTGTCAATCCTGGCATTCCAGAAGGGCATCTGAGTGATTGGCAGATTCAAAAGATGCTCTCTACGCCCTGGGGGCATTGGGCCATCCAGGTGTCCTCTGTCCCTTGAGACCTCCCCTCCTGTACCTGGTTGGTGGCTTCCTGCCCCTTCCCTCCTCCCCTTGCCCGGATAAAAGGGCAAGCAAACCACGTGGTCCAGGAGTTCTGTTGGAGCTGTTGCTGGATTCAGAGGCCTGTGGGCCAGGAATAAAGCTCTGGATCAAAACGCTCCATCAGAACCAACTCCTTTCTTTCACCATTGCCTTAAAGCTTCTCCAGCAGAAGTAAACCTGAGGAGCAGACCCTCTATGAGAGGAAGCTCCATCCTGCCACCACCAGAGCTCCTGCCTGCCTGGACTTGTCTCCAAGTGCCCAGCTGCAGCATCCAAATAGCCAAAAGTGTCTCTGGGGTGAAACACCACAATTGCCACTATTTGGTTCAGCCACAGGGGCCAGACAAGCCAAGGCACGTCCCATCCACAATATTGGTAATACCAATAATATTCTCTAATACAGTTATAGTATAATATAGTATAATAAAGTAATTAATTAGCCTTCTGATATCATGGAGTTCTGCACATCATTGCTCCAGCCCGTGGTGCATCCAAGCGCCAACAGGCACCACCCCAGGGCTCCTGCACCGCTCCCAGCGTGGTCGGTCGGCAGTGGGGCTGTGAGGTGCAGGGCACAGGGTCAGGTCATTTTTGGAGGGCTGCTGGTGAATGTGTCAGGGAGGTGCTGCCTTCACATGGCCCCAGCAGGCTGCCCTGCCCTGAGCCCAGCTCTATAATTAGCTGGTGGCAATCAGCGCCGCTTGCTGCTGTCACAGGGGCTCAGAGTGGCTGGAGCAGTGAATGCACAGAGCTCCTGCTGTAATGCCTGTGCTTGCCCGGTGCCAAAGACAGCTGACTTTTCAGCCTGGATTTCAGACTGATTTGAGGCTTTATTTTTGTAATTCAGGGTAGAACAGTCTTTGCTTTCCCCAAGTAAATTCTAAGACATGTGCTGGAGCATTAATAGGCCTGACAGATATTTCTGTGCAGCCCCTCGAATTTACAGGAAGCTTTCATCAATTAAAATACCTCACTGATTGAAATATGTACAGATCCATTTGTGGAAACAGCCTCAGTACATTCCTTTAACCGTGTCCTTACCATGTTAGCTCACTCTGCTTAAACCACTTGGAACCCTTATGAGGTTTGAAATTCTATTTTCTGGAGGTATTTTCTTATGTTGGAAGCTCCTGGGTCTTTTTTAGCTAAGACTGCTGTCTGCACTGATCAATTGGCAAAATTCTGTATCCCCCTGACCTTCTGACTTGCATAATCTACCTGAGAAGGAAGATGGAGAAGAAATTGTGACGGTGCACACCACCAAATGTTTCTGTGGGAGCCAAACCTAGGAAAGGAGGATACCACATTCTGCTCACTCTATTTTTATTTACAACGTGATAAGCCAGGACATCAAGATTTGTACTGGCTTTTAATAGATTTTGGGAGTGCAGTTAACTTCAGTTGTTCTCAGTTAAGGTACCTGCCTGCTCTGGCACATTATCCATTTCCATTATTTTGTTCTGTGGTGGTAGGAAATGTGCTTCCCTCCTCTGAAAATTATCTCTGCACCTAAAGTTTGGGTTTTTGGTGATATGTCAACATACAGCATAAGCACTTCTCTGGCAGTTTTTAAGAGCTTGACTGTGGGAAGGGAGAATGAAGTCTCACATCCTGGTGAGCGGGGTAGGATCCAGAAATCTGCATTACATCAGACTGAGCAAGACTGATTTTGACCTGATTCTATCAAACTCAAATGCTGGCAGTAGGAGCTGGAAACATGAACTCCTTTTGGTGCCTGCACTTGCAGGATATGATCAGCCTGAGAGCTGGACAAACATGGAGTGTTTGGAAGTAAACTGGGCACAAACAAACTTGGGGGCTTTTTTTTTTTGTTGAGAGTGGTTTTTTTTCTGCAATCTATCAAATAAGTTCAAGTTTGCTTATTGAAGAATTTGGGGTGTGCACTGCCAACCTTTCTTTGCAGCTGTGATCAGCCCGTGGAGCACAGCTCTCCAGGCTTTGCCTTTAATTCAAATTAGTGGTTTGCATGGAGTCTCCTCTAATGCCTTCATGCAGCCTCCTGCTCTCCAAGGCAAGGATAAAGCCATTTCTGTGAAAAACCCACAGCAAACTCAGCAGGTCTGTGTCTGGATCTCTGTGGTGAGGCTCTGAACTACTAATCTCTCCTGCGGTTGCTGATGTGCATTTGGAAGAGTGAAATGACATCATAAGGCTTTCAGACGACTGTGCAGTCTGGTCTTTCAAAGTCAAAAGTTTTTTCTTCAAATCCATACCTATGTTAGAATCCTGGGCACCTTGTTTGTACCCATCTCTTCCTCTTTGTCTGCCCCCTTTCATGACTTACTCGCTGATTTATAAATAAGTAAGGATACAAGTATATTTTGGGAGATTTTTCATGTGTTGTTTACAGAATAAATTTGTTTGATAAAAAAGATAGCTCTAAAAAGCATTTGGCATCAGATAACAAGACTGCAAGCCTGAGGACCTGCTTCACACCCAAGTTGCCATAACCTGAAGGAATTTTTAGGAGGCAGTACTGCTTGCAGAGTGTGATACTAGAAGTGTCTGCTCCTGATGTACTGTGGAACTACTGCACAGCCCCAGTGGCTGCATTTACAGCATGCAACAGCCAGAGCCACCACAGCAAACAGAACTGCTCTTCAGTGTCGTGGGATTTCCTCAGTGTTCTGGCTGAACAGAAGGATAGGGACATCTCCTCACTGAGGCATTTGGAGCTGGAGCCCTCTGAAGCAGTTTTCATGTGTCATGGACTGTGTGTACCGAGTGTTTTATGCTGAGGTTGGCACAAACCAATTTGTTGCTCTGTTTACCTTGTACTCCACACTGCTCTGTGCTCCAGAGAGGACGGGAAAGCGTTGGGTCAGCTGCTCTCATCACCTGGGAGAGGGATTATGAGGGGAAGCAGAGCATCCAGAGGAGCTGGAGCTGCTGCCCATATATCTGCTGCTCACATAAGCGATAATCTCCTGCCTTCAGCAGGAGCATCCGGAACAAAGCGCTGCCCACACCGCTCCCCTGCTGACATCCATCCTTCCACTTCCCATCTGCTCCCAGCTTTCCAGGGCATCAGCTGCCTCCCCAGCTGCTGGTCCTCTTCACAGACCACCCAGCTCCTGGGACAAGCTTCCTGAGGAGCTGCCCACTAATGAAAGCCCTAAGGGGTGGCGGATTTCCCTTTCAAAACACAGCTCCGTAGATTTTTTGTACTTGGATGTTGATCTGTATGTAGAATCATTGAATGCAATGTATAAAATCATACATGCAGAGCTCCTACAAAAAAATAATTAATTTGCCATATGCTATTGGCCACTTTGCCAGGCTTCCCTCTCTTCACCTGATTGTTTTCAGCCCTGTTTCAGCCTTGAGAGGTGTTTTTCAGTCACTCAATCTGCCATAGAAACATTTCTTTCCTCTGGACCTCCAAGTTTCTGTGCCTGAAGGGAGTCAAATATGTAATTTAAACATCCATAGCTTTGAGCATGTTCTTGGCCTGCTCCTCAACAAGATGTGCTCTGCAAGAGAAGTGGGAATTTTCCCCTTTCCCTGGGACTTGTAGCACTTCCATCTTACTCTGGAGAGGACCCAAGATACCCATTTTTAAAATTCTTACTCTCATTACAGGAAAGTGTAAGTGTTCTACATCATGTAACAGACTTCAGCATGCTCCAAGCCTTGTATCCATCATACTGAAGGGAAACCTAGCTGTGGTAGGATTTGAAAAGCATTTCTGAAAGGTGACATATGGATGGTACAGGGTAGCTCTTTTTTAACATTTCCATCTTGCCATCCAAGCCCAATTGTGGCTTCACCACCTGTGAGCAATCCACAGTTTCAATCTCCTGCTGCAGTCACCTTGTATGCCCTTCCTCCCCATCACATATTCCAATTCCTGCTCTCAGACTCTGCTACAGAGTAACTTGAAAGGACTCTTCAATTTTGGCAGGAACAGTGTGGCTGCTATAGAGCCTCTAATGCATCCTTCTGCATTTTATTCATCACTGAAACAGGATTTGGAGAGGGTGGGGATTCTGAATAAAATGTGTAAAATTTTGCTGCCAACAGCATGATAATTAAAGGGAGAAGGTAGCAGTACATGTAAAAATATTGTTACATGTGCACAAAGCAGGGTTGATCTTACTGTTGGAAGCTGGGTATTTCTGGGCCCTGTGCCTTTAAGACCTACATAATGCCGTTACATTACCTTAGGGTTTTTCTTTTGAATTTCCAGCTTCAGAAAACCAAGCTTGATTTTCCTTTTTTTCCTTCCATCCCCTGACGATGCTCTCGAAACCTGGGGCTGTTTATTTGAAAGAAGACTCCCTGCCTGTAAGATATCACGGTGTGATAAGAGGCGTTGCAGTAAATAGGGGTAGAATCATGTGGACATCCCTGTCAGAGCTGCCATGGCCGGGTGACTGTCACCTCCCCTTCTCAACGCCAGCTCCTGATTTAGGGCAGCAACACTAATTTTTCTCTATTGCTCCCTGACATCTCGTGGCAGCACCAGGTAATGCAGTTAATTGCTTCAAATTTTTCCAAGAGAGTAGCTCTGACATGAGATTTTAAATCTTCAGTAGCTTTGCTGGAAAAGAAACTGATTTAGCTGTTGCTATTATGTATATGTATATGTATATGTATATGTATATGTATATGTATATGTATATGTATATGTATATGTATATGTATATGTATATGTATATGTATATGTATATGTATATGTATATATGTATGTATATGTATGTATGTATATATATATATATATATAATTTTATACATTTAATTAAAAGCTTGCACTAACATAGTGCATTCTCTTTTAAAATGTTTCCAGTGAAATTTCACTAAGAACTTCTTTGATGCTTGGAGAGGAGGAGGTTGATGACAGCAAATGCTGCAGAAGAGCTGAATGCCTTTGGCTGGCTCTTTGATATTTTCTTGCTCTAACACTTAATTCCCCAAAAGAGTTAGAGTTTTGCTGCTTAGCTTTGAGAAAATGGCCAAGTCTGGGAACAAAATTATGCTGCATTCTGAGCAAGAAAGAAATATAATTTTGCTAGGAACGACTGAGTATTTTCCATATCTTTTTTTTTCCTCCCTTTCTTGAGTGCTAAGTAAGGACAAAAATGAGGATAAAACAAGCAGAATGAGCAGTAAATGCACATGTTTGTGCGGCAGGTGCAGCAAAACTTAAGAGTAGGACTCGATGATCCTTCTGGGTCCCTTCCAAGTCAGACTGTTCTGTGATTTCTGTGATTTCAATATATGAGCTCACTGCAATTCCAGCTCAGGGGCTTGGGGTTTGTGTGTGGCTGCCAAGAAGGTGTCAGTGAACCTCCCCCTGGTGCTCAAGTTCTGTGTCACTTAGAAATAACAAGGTTTCTCTGTGAACACCAGGAATGGATGGGAAGAACATTGCTAATAGGAAGGGTGGCTTGCTCTGTAATGGTTTGTTTTGTGTTCACAAGTTACCTTTGTAATACCTGTTACTGCCTGCTCTCTGGGTAGGAGCAGTGAGACCTTGGAGGGAATGTGAGCTGATAGTGATTAATATTATGTGGCACACTGCAGATTGGACTCTTGTTCCAGTTTTAGGTAGAGTGCCTGAAAATTCATCTTTCTTTTCCTCTCCAATCCCCAGTCCCAAGGTAAGAAACTAGCCACAGCTTGTGGTGTAGACATAGATAGATCTCCATATATATTTATATATAGATAGATAGATAGATAGATAGATAGATAGATAGATAGATAGATAGATAGATAGATAGATAGATAGATAGATAGATATTCACCTGTGCAGTGAGTAGTGCTCTATTCCAGAATGGGCTTTTCCACCATCTCTCCTGGTTTTGCCCTCAGTGCAGTTTTGGCTGTTCTTTTATATGGATGGAATTATCAGCACCTTGTCCCATCTTTCTCTGTCAGTTTAATGAGGTAACAGCTACAAGTGTCTTCTTTTTATTCTCTTCCTTGTTTTTTGGGGTTTATTCTTTGCTTTGTTCCAAAGCTCCTCCATCCTGGATTTTGCCTGAGAGGTTTCCCACCTTTACCACTCAGGCAGAGTTGTAATTTGTTTATCTCCATGACTCCATGAGTAGATGGCCACACATCCCAGCTCTCAGTGCTTGAAGGGAGGGCAGAGCAGGAGCAGCAGCTGCTGCCTGCCCCCGAAGAAAACCTGAGGGAAATGCCAAGGTTTATGTCCATTGGCACTGCAGGGCTGAATTCTGCACAGAAGAGACTTCAGAAAACACTGGCTTTGTTCAACATGTGGGACAGTGCTGTGGGAGCCTGAATTTCACCAGAGACCCGGTGTGTGTCCATGTCCCACTGAATTACCTGTGAAGTCCCAGCCTTCCAATGTCACAGAGGATGTTTTGGAGAGAGCAGAAGTGCTCCAGCAGGGCAGGAGATATGATGCCCCTTATGCCCCTTATATATGATGAACCAAGCATCTTATCTTGAAGGGCAGCCCTGGGAGGGCTCTGGCTGATGGAGCCAGGCTGTGACCAGGAGGAGTGAGAGCTCCAGAGAAAGGTGTCAGGGCAAAAAATGAGGGCAAAATGAGGATGCCTTGAGCTTATTATCCCCATCCTTTGCTTTGTAAAGTTTTCACAGAAATCATTCCATAGGAAGGTGCCCAAATTAGTGTTTCCTTCCCCCTTTGTCCTGTCATTGGTCAGACCATTAGTTTAGTCCATTATTTTGGAATTGTTTTCCACAGAGACTTTGGTGATAATACCAGAACATTGTTCTAGCTGGACTGTTAGAGTAATTTCATCCTTGTTCATGGTGTCAGTGTGCCATCCCATGCAGAAAACAAAACTCCTAAAAATTAAAACCTGCACTTTACAGGGGTGCTCATAGTCTGGATTATACCCAAATCCATTATAGGTTATCAGGTAAAATATTTACTATATTTTCCACTGGGAATGACAGCTGGACTTGACTGGATGTTTAAATGCTCCGATGTTTTAAATAGGGAATCCAGGGGAGGCTCTTGTTGGGTGGCAGAGGCAGCATTAAGGGACAGTATCAGCCTGGAACTGCCACAGCATCTCCCAAGCAATAACACTGCACTCTGCAATCTTTGGTGTGGAAGATGACTGGATCTTAACCTACATAGCAATAGTTACCTGCTCACCAGAGAATGAGTGATCACATGAAAGTCTGCTCAATCATTTGTGGGGAAGGAGAGAGTGCAAAGATCTTAGGTTTGCAGTGAACCATGGGGACTCTGCCTCCTGCCTTGGAGAATGGTGTCTCTTATCAACTGAGGCAAAGAGTAGTTTGTCCTCTCCTCCCTGACAGCTGGCTTTTGTGTGAAAGTGAAATAAACTCCCTGTGCTGAAGGTTTCGTGCAGTGCAGCCCATGCCTCAGCAGAGGGGTTGTTTCATGGCACTTCAGTATTGTGTAGCACCCCTGGGGTGGTTGCACCAGGCACTTCTGCACAAAAGTACTAATCTTGTGTATTTTAGCTGCATTTGCTGCAATTTAGCAATTGGTTCTAAATAGCAGCAGGACAGCTCTGTGCTTGCTGTCACACAGGAGGTATCACTGGGGAGCCAGGAGCTCTGCTTGTTTGTGAAAACATCCCAGCACTGCCTTTCAGCATCACTCTGGGGTAAATGAGCTCAGGACCCTGCCACCATGGAGCCAGGAGAGGTTTGCTGCTCCTTCTGTACAGAAAATGCGTCAGCACTGGAATAGATGATTTTGATTTAAAACCTTCAATTAGCATTTGAGAGAGAGATTTTTTTTTCCTTGTCTGGTTATAATTGTTAAAGTAGGTCAAGGTTGAGATCCAGATCACTGTAAATCACTTCCCTTTAAAGGCAAATGTTTTGCTTTGTGGCCCAAGGGACTGAAATCAAGTCTGACAAGGTGCACAGACCTGCATTTTATTCCTGGCTTTTCTGTGCTGCCTCTGTCATTTTTTTCTCCATCTGGAGAGCAGTGCTTACCTTACTCTGCTGTGCTGGGGATTAATTAATCCCTCTATTTGCACAGAGCTGTGAACATGCCCAAATGCAACACTGTTATTTTAATTGCCTGGTGGCTCTGTGCAGCCTCCTGTGACAGCAGAGGCTGGGGAGGAATGGAGGGGCACAGAGAGCCCCTGGTGCTGATTTCTGGGCTCTGCCTGGCACTCCCAGCCAGCCCTGATGGAAGGGACACCAGGTGTGACACACCTCCAGGCTGAGCAAAGATTTGTGCTGATTCCTGTTTTCTGTGCCCTGTGGCTGGACCAGCAGGCAAGGAGACTTCAGCAGAACTGGCCTGCAGGTTGCAGGTGTGCACTGTCTGCTAAAGATTTGGACATAAATTTAAGAGCCAAGTGGCTGTCTTAAGTTATCTGTTGGTGTTTGGAATCCATCAGGGGCTTGAGCTCTGCTTAGAAGATGTCAAACCACCACAGGATGACAGTGTAAGCATCATGTACAAGTGTCTAAGGTGAAATGGTCACTCAGCCATCCTCAATGTACATTATCAATTCTATGTGTAACCTATCTGACATTTAAGGCCATAAACCAGATTGCTGTTTTTAGAGGGCAACAGGCTTTGTGTGTTTTTTTGGCAGAGGGCTCTTTGATACACTTGTGATCTCACCTCCTAGAATTTTCTTTGTCTTACTGGTTCACAGTAAAACAGGGGCAGGTTAAAGGTGTAACAAGGATTTTTATTAGCCAGCTGTAGTTACAGCAGCAAGCATTTGCATACCAGAGACTGATTTTTTTTCCTAGCATCTCCTCCTACAAAAGAGATGCACTAACAAAGCATGTAGGGCTTCACAGATGGGCTGTAAAAGAACAATAGGAACATTGTAGCTGTGTCTGCTGTGTCATTTCCTTCCACCTTTTCATTTGCTGTCGTTCTCCATCACTCTTCCTTTTTTTTTTTTTTTTTAACTCTGCCTTGTCATTCCCTATTTGCTTTGCTCCCTGCTGGCAGAGTTATTTGGAGTGGAAGGGGATGGTTCACATCACATGGTGATGCTCATGCAGTGGTGCCCTCACCAGCCCAGCCAGCCTGGCTGTTTGAGAGCTGCAGAAAATGAGCCCACAACAAGGAAGGGGAGCCCAGAATTTACTTTGCTGTCATCATGACAGTGGATCCTTTTCCAGTGATGGATTCAGGACACTTGGGAGGAAACAGAATAAAAGAAAACACAGAGGGAAAGAAAACTCCAGAAAAGCATTTGAGTTACTAATTATATGCTTGGAAACAAATTTGGGATGACAATGCTGCAGGGGCAGGGTTGTCTCTGCTCAGCCCATGGTGACCTGCTGGAGCAGTGGTGTGGGTTTTTCCTTGCAAGGAGGAGGAGTATGGAAAGGACACTTTTCTTAGGGATGCTTTTCTTAAGTTTCCTAAGCAGAAGAGATGCTGCATAGGTGTAGCTTTCAGAAAATTCAGTTCAGGCATGAAAGAGGAGCTTGTGGAGGAAGCCTGAATTACTCCACTCCACTGAAGAAGAAAAAAAAAACTTGATCATAGCTACAAAAATCCATACAGGAAAACCACATTGTGCCACCATGTTTCTGTGACAAAATGCAAATCCCATTCTGGCTATGCACATGCTCACTGCATTGTCTGAAAAGATGCATTTTGATCCAGTAACAACTGGATTTCGCCCACCTTTATTTTGATAAGTTATGCTGCATTACTCATTCCGGCTAACTGGAAGTTTTGGTGGCCATGGGAGCTGTGGTGTGAGACCTGGATGTTTGCTGGGAAATCAGAGCTTGGAGCTGACAGACTCAGCCCATGCCCCACTTTGGAGTGATGCCAGTGTGTTGTGAGGTATGGATTGCTGTTGTTTCCATCTTTCTTCACGTGCTTTGCCACAATTTAAAGAACCTAATGATGGTATTTGATATAAAGCAGCACCTGTAAGAGGGATAATTTATTCTTAGCACAGATGATTGTCCATGTATGTGTCACTGCAACATGTTCTGACCTGCCCTCCTCATTTAAAGCCCTCTACAGTTCCCTCTGCTTTCTTCCTGCCATGGACTGCATTCCACAGAATAACCCAAAGCCATCTTGAGGGGACTCTCTTAGTCATCAGTTTCCTGTTGGCCATCCCTGGAGCTGCTTTATACCTTCTTGCCAGCATCCCTCATGCATGCTGCTGTGATGTGAGCTCCTCCTCCTGCAAAAAAAAAAAGCAAACCAAGCTCACCCAGTTGCCTTGGGTGATGTTCATTCTACTAATGCACATTGCTGTGATAAGAGGAAGGACTGTCACTTGAGATAGCTGGGAAAGGAAATGAGGAATTTATTCAGCAGAATGCAAATTGTATTGCTTCTCTTGCAGGGAGCCAGCAGGTAGCAGTGGTTGGTGTGAGGTGGAGAATTGCTTGGTGTTGGATCTGTGACTGTGATCCTCACCATGCACATGTTGTGCCTTCCTCATTCATTGCTTGCTTCTGTCTCCTTCTTTCCCCAAACATGGAAGGATAGAGGCTGTTGTCTTTTATTCCTTGGCTGATGGAAGAGCAGCCTTTACACTTCTCTTCCTATGGCTTGTGTCCTTGCTGTTAAAACCTCATGTGAGGGCCTTTCTGCTGCCTTCCTGCTCAGCCCAGCAGCCACCAGGGCTCCTTTCCACCATCCCTGTCTGGGATGGCAATGATGTCCTCACACACCAGACCTTGTGCTCTGGGTGGCGGGAGGCTGAGCCTGCATTTGGGTTCTGCCACCTCCATCTGGGGGAAAACCAATTGGGGCCCCTGGAGTGGGGAGGCAATGTTCATACCTTGGCTTTCAGCAGAAATGCTCAGGCACTCCCATGTCACAGACATCTTTTATGAAAAATCATTTCTTTAGGATTTTTCCTCTTGAGAAGCTGAGAGGCCTCAGGAACAAAATGTAAACAATGGTTATCTGCTGCTGTGGAATGCAACAGGTGGATCTGTGATTGGTCTCATGAGATTGTTTCTAATTAATGGCCAGTCACAGTCAGTTGGCTTGGACAGAGAGTCTGAGCCACAAACCTTTGTTACCATTTTTTCTTTTTCTATTCTTATATATAAGAATAATAAATATATAATAATATAATAAATATATAATAATATAATAAATAAATAATAAATCAAGCCTTCTGAAACATGGAGTCAGATCCTCGTCTCTTCCCTCATCCTAAGGCCCTGTGAACATGGTCACACTCCCACACAGCTTTGCTGTGAAAACTGCTGTGAAACTCCAGTTTCACAGAACTGCTGGCTCAGTCCTCAATGCCCTGGGTTTGGTTTGGTTTGGTTTAGTTCTGTTTGGATGGGAGGGAGGGAGGAGGTTGGATGGACTAATCCCTGTGGCCCCTTCCTTTGGCTTTACTCTTCCACAGGATGCTTTTCCTTGCCTTTCTCAGCCCCCCTGCCCGTGCAGCTGGTGGTGTGGGAGCTGTGGGCAGTGCTTGGCTGAGTGGAGGTGTCACTGGAGCCTTGCCACGTTCTGCAGTTCCACCTGGGACTCAAGCAAGGCTGCACCATCACTTTCTTACCCTCAGTCACCTTGTGCAGCTCTACACCTGATGGGTCTGTCATGGGCTCACTCAACCTACCAAAGTCTGGTTTCTGTCTCCACTTTCCAGGATGAGAGGCCTTGGTCAGATGTGTTTGGACCAGGGACCATAAAGGAGGCAATTCCTTCCAGCAGGGTCTGGCCTGGTGTCCCTGGTTGTTCTGGCCCTCACCTGGATCTCATCTCTCTGCTGCCCTGGGCAGCTCTGGGCTGTGAGATGGGAAACACCCTCTTGATTTTCAGACTGAGGTCCAGAACCAAGACAGAACCTTCAGCCTTGAATATACTGAAGTGGGTTTTTGTAAGAGAAGGCCTTTTGAGCAAAGCACACCAGGTTTATTTGTGAGTTTGTATGGGGTGAAGGGAGTGGCTTGGTGTTTAGCTTTGATCAAAATATTTTTAGAAGTAGGTCAATTACACACAGCATTCCTCAGCTTTCATTTCCCTGTCAGTCATTAGAAATGTTGCATTTTTGTTGTCTTTCACCTCTAAATTGAAATAAAGGAAATAAATTTTATTAGAGTATCTCTATCTCTACCTCTTAAATGCTTAAAGTTGGTTCAGAAGTGAGTATCAATAATTGCATTGTATTCATTTATTTTTAACTTGACTCTAAGCCTGAAAGCAATGAAGCAGAAAAAGTATTTAATAACCAGCAAACTTATAGGAGCAGAACACATAGCCCAGTGCTGTTAACATTCTTCAGCAAAAAAGATTAAGTACTGCTGTCGTCATTTAAGCTTTGGGGGGTGGGAGAAGGGAGAGAGGAGATGTCTGATCCACTTAATGCAAAGTATAAATTGATGTCATTTTAATTTTCTTCTTATAAGATTTACCACTTTACATGTAAATACCAGGCAGCACTGTGGCTATGCTGGATTTCTGATTCATATGGAGAATGTGTTCATCTGCTGGAACTTAACTGATCACACTGAGTTAAGGGGAGGATAATAAAAAGCTATGGAGTGAATAATGGAAGGATTTAAAAATGAGGCATGGGGGGCAGAAGATAGGATACAGAGTAATTTTGGAGGTAAAACTACAGTTGAGATTAACAATATATTTCTGGACATCTGGCTGATCTAAAGTCTGTCTGATGATTGTCTTGTAATTGTTAAACCTGCTGCCTTTATGTGTGGGATTAGGCCTTTTTAAATATGCATGCAAAAGGCAGAGTGGTTATTGATTCTGTGCAGCATAATTTGTGTGGATCTTAGTTTGGAGTCAAATGGAGTTTATTTCTACTTTAGTTCACACATACTTGGATCTTGTTTAGCTTTTTTCTCAAATGCAATGTCAAAACGAGCATCTGGGAGAAGCTTAGTGATAGGGAATGAATTTAAAATAAAAGTTGCCATTTTTAGAGAGATTGATTTATAAAGGAAAAATTAGCATCTTTTTAGTTACTAAAAGTGTATCTTCTGAACAATTGTATTAAATTTAGCATCTAAGGATCCTGCATCTGTATTTAATCCCTTTCACTGCCACAGATCTTTAATTAAAGACTCTTCTATCTTTATGCCAATTAGTTTGAGATCCTAACCTTTGTGCTGAACAGAAGGGGTTGCAGGCGCTCTGCTGACATCCTCAGTGCTGTTAGTAAAGAGAGAAAACTCCAGGAAAAACCCATCAATATCAGCCCCCATGGAAACACCCGAGCATTTCATTAGCGGCTGTAAGCTGCAGCGACAATGAGCTGGAGGGAAGGCTTTATTAGGCCAGAGGTGGTAAATGGAAAATTGGCAGCAGAAAATCAAAGTTTGATCATGAACAGACCCTCACAACTGCAAACAGCATCTTATTGTCCGTGGGTTTGCATTTCCACCATGCCCTGATCACAACTGTGCCAGGCCACGTAATAAATAAATAACCCAACCTTCACGAGCAGGAAAAAACAAAATGATGGCTCAGAGCCAGCCAAAGCTGCTCTGCAGCCATCTGCTCAGCATCAGCCCAGCACCAGCCTGCATGCTGAGAGCAGGGAGTACAGATCATTCCCCAAGGCCTGATGGTCAAAATGTCACTGATTTTATGTTCTTTGCAGAGGATATTTAATGTGATATTAAATTCCTTACAGCAACCATCTCCACTGGTGTTTTACTTACATGTCTATATTAGAAATCCACTGTAAAAATGTTGTGTCTATATTAACAGGCTGAGGGTAGGGAGAATACTTTGATTTGCTGTTCTAAGATGGTTTAAATGGAAAAAATGAACACAATTCAAGGGATGTAAGAGAAAGGACAGATTAATGCTGGCACGAGAGCAGTCAGAAAAGATGATGTTCATGTAGAGTCACATTTCCATTTAGGTACCTAAAAGTGCTGATAGGTCCTGAAGTTTTCAGATGGTCAGGCTGCTGGACTTCTGTGCAGTGAAAGACAGCCTGTGGAAATTAGGTGTCTGTTTTCTACTGCATTGTCTCTTCTGAGTATCTTGGTGCTTTTGAAATGTCCTTATTTACATGTTAGGTTTTTTACATCTCTGCAATCTGGTTTAAGTGGGTATGGAAGCTGCAGCCTCTGTTTTTTATCCTCTGCCCTGTGATGCCCATTCTTGGGCTCAATCTTCATGCTTTAGTAGTGTTGACAGCTAAAATCGACACTGGGTTTTTGGACAAGAGATGGAAGAAAGAAATAGAGGACATGGCAGCTCACAACTCTGGTTTAGAGTTTAGATACCTAAAATCTGTTAAAATAAATGACCTATATAGACTAATAAGTAGTCTACAAAGTGTTTTCATGGATGGAGAATTCTAAGCCTTTATTTCAGTGTTTCTGCTATCAGTTCAGGCAATATTTTGTGGGTGTGGGTGTTCTTTGTCCTTGGGGGAGTGAAACACTTTTAGGTGTTAAGAAAGTAAAAGTGACACTTGAGAACTCTGTTCAAGTAATGCGGGGTGGATTTAGAGATTTAGAGGAATGGGGATTGAAAGTGTAGCAAAAATTGTCAGGTGTAGCAGGAATTGTCAAGTTGGAACATAAAAGCTGTAAATGAGATCTACCTTTATTCTTTTTTTTTCCCAGCCAGCTTTAATTTAAACTGGCTGTGTAACCAGTTTTATGTGTGATCCACAGAGTCACGTAGGCCATGTGTGCTTGCAGAAAGAAAAGAGTTAAGAGCATGACTGAAAACTGCCAAAAAAGCTGCCCTTAGACCTTGCACTGTTGTGAGCATCCCTGGTGCTGCTGCTGCTGAAGGAACCCCGTGAGCAGCCCAGAATATTCTGATTTCTGCAGCAGTCATGGTGCCTTCCACACTCATGGTGTAATAATCTGAATTTGGACAAATCATACTCTGCTCCAGAGGAGATTTCATCAGGGCTCTGCTCTGTAGTACCTTTATTTCCACATGCATGAAGTACACAGTTTGCACAAGCCTTTTCCATGCCTGCTTTGCCCTGGTGGCTAATGCTCACCTTTTGAGCAGCTGGTGCAGGCCTTTCATCTGGAATTCCTGAGCTCTGAGACCAGGCTGTGCCAGAGGTCTGTATACATATTAGGATATTAACTCATGGGACATTGCACAGTTATTCAAGTTCCTTCTGTTTTGGTGTGAAATGCCTTCATTTGCTCCATTGTCCTCTTTGTGCCAGTGCTGGCCATTTTTGTCCTCAATAAACTTTCCTTAGGATGCCCCTCATTTTTTGTGACGCTCAGAAAAGCAAGGCAGCTCCAATGCTTGCAGAATTTCTCTAATAACTCCTGCTGGCACAGGTGATTGCAGCTCCCCCTGTGTTGGCAGCTCCTTTGTCATCAGGCTGTTTCAGTACAGCTTTTTTGTGTTTTCCTCGTGGTGCTCTGTCAGCAGGTTTCCTGCAGGGAGCTCAGATGGTTCCTGTGGTATTTCTGTTGTATAAAAAGTGAGTCAGCTTTTCAGAAAGGGTTATTTGGGTTAATTTGCAATAACCAAGCTTCAGTGAGCCTTGCTTTCTGCATGGTTTTATCCCACTTCCTACTTTCCTCTGTGCCTTCACTTAACAAAGCAAGTGAGACAAACTAGAAAAAATATTTTTATGGTAATTTTTTTTGTTTTGGTAAAAGTAGAACATCTGTTTAAACTAATACAACCTTGGGGTTTTGCTTCATTTAGCTGCAGTAATGCAGGCAATGCTGCTAAAGATGTACACTGATCATCTGGATATGAAAGTTAATGCTGGTTTTAAGTTTTGAAAGGAATATTTTCATAATATTGTTGCATTTTGATGAGACATTGAAAATTTAAGAAATAAAAGTGAAGGTAATACCTTGCTGATGGCTTGCTTCCAGATGCCACTCATTCCAAGAAGTGGAGGCAATGGCTCATACCCAGTGATATGACCATGCCAGAATATTATTTTATTTTCAATAGGTGGGCCCTAGTTTCCCATTTATACTGACACTTTATGAGCTTGTACAATGAAAACTATATCTACATTTACTTAACTTTTTTTCTAATATTTCTAATAATTTTTTTTACTTTTTTCTTGTCTTTGCATTCCTAAACAGTGCAGTTGCTGTAATGATGCATCAGGGGTGTATTTACTTGTGCTGACATTAAAATATCCATTTGAATGATAAAATATTTTCCTCAACAGAAGTGTAAATGTGCTTTAGAAGCCCTTACAGTTCTGTATTGATCAGCAAATTTGACTAAAGTAAGTTCAGCTTACTTTGTCATGTTGGCATAAAGCATTTGCCTCTGTTTGAGCAATTCCACTGGGGAAGAGGGCAAAGTACACAGAAAGAACATTTTTTCATTATAGTTGAAGCATTGCTTTGCTTTGAGGCATCTCCTGGGGTGCACTTACCTAAGCTTTGTTTTGTAAGGCAGCTTGATCTCACAGAGGCATCATTTATCCCATGTGGAGCATTCCTGGGATGTGTTCTCCTCTGCACACTCATTTATGCATTTGTGCTTTGCATCCAGCCATAGCTTTTTGCCTCTGTGAATGACATCCATCTAAAGCTTTAAGTCCAGGTTGCTCTGCTGACCAAAGTGTTCAGCCCCACTCCCTGAGCCAGAGGGACCATCCAGAGCTCCCAAAAATCCCTCTCCTGTATCTGGCAACCCCACACTGCTCTTGGAAGGGATGCACCAAGTCCCTTTTCTGTGTTTAGGACATGGATGTGGTTGGTTGGATGTTTCTCCTATAATTTCTCTAGAAAGACACAAAGTGGGAACCTGGAAGGTGGATGGTAAGAACTTGGTGGCCTGAGAGACAAAGGTTTTTGCCTGATCTCTTGAAATGGTGTAATGGCAGAAGGGGTTAGTTCTAACCCATTTGCATTTTGCACAGAACTTTGTAAGTCAGATTGTTTGTCTTTCTTGCTGTATTACAGAGTGGTAATTTTTCTTTAATTGACAAGGCATTCATCTGGTGTTTCATTCATGGTGTTTGGGTGACTTACAGGTCAGTGAATTTCAGCCCTGCTGTGCTTGATTCACAGTGTATCTGGAATATCTTTTGAAAATATGCCCCTGTTGGCACAAAAAGAACAAGATTAATTTTTGTTAATTATAGATATTCACATTTCTTGATGTGGCATGTTTTGGGATGCTTTCTACTGATCTTGATTCTGGGTTTCTACAACTGCAGTGCAGCAAAATGCACTGCAAAATGCATCAAGACTTTGCAGCGTAGAAACTTGCGACTGAAATACCAAGTTGAGTGTGAGTGAGGTGGGAATGGAAATGCCCATGGGGGAAAGTGCCATAAGAAACAGCAGGATAAGGGTTAAAGGAACAGCATCTTTTGCTGCAGAGGATCCTTTGTGTGAGGTTCAATTGGGGAACCAAACAGCAAGAAAATAAAGAATGATACTAGACTCTCTCAGAGAAGTTCCTGTCACTTGTTGCGTTGTGTCTTCTCCAGACATTGATTTTGGAGCATTCCCTGTCAGTAACACTTAGATGGGAATAGCTTGTTTTGGTTTTGGAGAAGCAGAACTTGCTGGGACTGTTTGGCAGGGCTGTCACAGCTGGAAGTTTTCCCCCTGTGAATCCTTGGAAAGTGCACAATTCCCAAGCTTTGACCTCCACAACATGCAGGCAAGAGAGGTCCCCAACAGCCTGCCATGATTGGAAACCATAGGGTCCCCTTTTAATATAACCCATATCAAAATGCAGGTCTTTGTAATTCTGTATGTTAATTAAGTAGGCAGAAGTTTGGAAGAGAGCTCTGCTGTGTGTTAATACTGTGCTTGGCAGCATGAGGTGGAAAAGGTGTGTCTGGTCTTTTCCATACTGTTTGGTGCCAAGGTTTTTTAATTTTTTCTTTAATTACTGTTTTTATATATAGATGAGTGGAGCAGTTTGATTTTTGTTTCCTTCCTTGCTGGTACTGCTGCTCTGTCATTGCTCCCAGGCTCTGATATCCTAAGCTGAGAGAAGCTTAGGATGCAGGAATGTCTCTGAGAGACTCTAATATCACTCTTTATTTTCTTGCTGTTTGGTTCCTTGATTTGGTAAACCACCATGGTGCTGGTGTGTCCTCCTGGATGAACAGTGTGCATCAGCTACAGCCAGCTAGGATGGCAAATTTGGGAGCCTCATCCCTGCCTGGACTCACAGTACACTCCTGGTGACAGCTGCTGGCAGGGTGTAGTAAGAGCTGGTGAAGTAAAAGAGGAAAGCTTGGTAGAGTAATCAGGAATTTTTATGCCTCGTGCTCAGCCTTTTAAAGTTTTCTATATTCTGTTGTTAGTAGGTGGTTCCCCAAATTGGAACCTATAAAGAGCAGAGATGAGGCTTGAATAA
This sequence comes from Melospiza melodia melodia, assembly GCF_035770615.1. Classification (NCBI taxonomy): domain Eukaryota; kingdom Metazoa; phylum Chordata; class Aves; order Passeriformes; family Passerellidae; genus Melospiza; species Melospiza melodia. Next base: position 9,148,910 of record NC_086195.1, on the reverse strand, counting down.
GATCAACTGGCAACAGGGCAAAAATGAATTTTACAACAACCAGTCAAATGAAATAAAACAGAATGATGTGTATAATGATGGTAACATTAGCTTGCCTTACTGCTCATGTGAATGCTAGTAAAATAAATATTGAATATCTGTAAATAAACTAGCATTATACCAGCATGAAATGCCCCTCCAAACTGTAATTCTTCTTGAGAAAGATGCAGTGGTTTTCTTTAATCTTTTCAACAGGAGCTCTGCAGTGAATCATTCCCTTTAATTGCTGTTCTGAAACACAGAACAGTTTTTTAATGCCTACTTTTTATATTTGTCTTTTTTCTTTCCGTTAATTGCAGTACTTCCATTCAAGCTTGAAAATGAAATTGCTTCCTCAACATATTTCTCCTCTGCTTTATGTAAACATAGGGGGGTTTATTAGCCCAATTTCCAGGGAAGATGGAAGTGCACTAGCACCAAGCACACAGAGAGGCTTTAGCCAGCTGCTGTAGTTGCAGGCACTTTAAAGGAAACTCAGAAGAGTTTCCAGGCAGAACAAACCTCATCTCCTTCTCTCACTCTGTGGAATTTGTCTCGTGCCTGGGGGACTGAAGAGCAGCACCAAAATCCAGAGGGATGGCTGCTCCAAGAGGCTCAGAAAGGCTTTGCAAGTTGCACTCTGGAACTGTGTGCCCCACAACCAAAATCAGATAAAGTCCTTCCCTTCCTTTCCTTTAAACAACCCACTTGCTTAATTTATTTGCATTGATTGCAGATTTGGTTAGCAAGTATGTTAACTGAATATCAAAACCTGATTAGAGCTGATGAGATGAACAGGAATAAAGAAGCCTGGAAGTATTTAAAAATTAATCATCTTTCATAGCGATAAGATATGCAAAATCCCATACAGTTTGGTCCATCTGTCATTTAGGACATCATTGCAGCTCTTCCAGGAAAAGAAAACTTGAAGGATTAAGCAGCAAGTGAGCCCCAAGTACTAGATGTAGAAATCTAAAGAGTTTTATTTAAAACCCATGAGTAATCCATCCCTTCTGCAAATCTCATACTGCATCTCAAACAGCAGGAGCAGTGCAGTCCTGCTCAGATTTGGGGTGTTTTGGTGGTTTTGCCAAAGGACATTTCACAGGCCAGGTGGAGGCTCAAGGCAGGGATGAAGATGGAAGCAGCAGCCTTTGCCTCCCAGGGCTCTTCCAGAGGGGACTGGCAGCAGCAGCTCAGCCACAAATTTCAGACATTTCAGACATTTGTCCCTGTGCTCCCACAGGAGCTGTGGCAGAGCTTCAGGATGGGATGAAGGAATCCTGCATGATGCCATCCCACAGCTGCTGGACCCATGCCAAAGAATGAGTTTCAATTGGTGGCAGACCTGTGGTTAAAAGGCTTCCCTGGAGGCATCACCGTGCTGGTGGGGAATAGGGTTGCAGGTCACTTTTGTCTTTGGTATTGTAATTATCTGGTATTTTTTACTGGTTTTGCTGTTGTGGTGGTGGTGGTGGCCTTTGGGGTTTTGTTGTCCTTTCTCTTGCTGAGGTTCTTTTGTGTTCCTTTGATTTGATTCAATTTTTTGGCTTAGTTTGCTTTTGCTTGGGTTTTTTTGTTTTGTTTGTTTGGTTTTTATCTTGCAGTGTTGTTTTTGTTTTTTTTACTAATCAAACATCTGGGTTGAAATATTTTAACTTTTGTTTCTGCTCTGGCTGATGTTTTTTGGTTTTGTTTCAGCTGGAATTTCGCAGTTTGACTGGAGGCCACTCAAAATGTAGAAAATTTCTTTTCCCATGCAAGCACATATAGTCATACACACTCAAAAGTGTCAGTATTTGAATTAGGCAGCTCTGACATGTAGCAAAACCCATAATATATGAGGAATATGCCTTTATTTTCAGGCACATTCTCAAGTGAATCCCCACAAACAGGAACTCCAGTGTCTCAACCATTTAAGCACCAGTAAATGTATATGTATAGGAATATAAAACACAATTCAGTTGTTTCTTTTAATTTTATTCAGAGATTTTTGATAAATGGTTACAGATTCTAAACTATTTTGAAAGCATATTTATAAGCCATGGTGTGAAATTTTGATTCTGCAATCCTGTTGGGATTTGGGACAGATATCCCTTCCCCTCTCTAAAAAAGCATTGAAGTATTAAAAGCAGCTTCTGGCTTTGGCTCTGGCTCATGAAGCAGAAGCAGTACATGAAAACCAGAGCTGTGCTCAAATGAACAACAGAGCAGTGTGAAAACTGTCATGTAGATGCAGAACCAGAGTGCTGGATCTTGGCTGGGCAAAACTGGGCTGTTTTAGAGTAGAACAAACCTTACTTTTGCCATCCTTAGCCTTGTTTAGTCACCTTTTTCACTTCCTTGACTGTGTTGCTGCTTGTGTCTGGGAGGACAGGCATAACTGAGGTGTGGGTGAGAGCAAATGCAGATGGTTTTGGAGAACATGGTTGGTTTTGAAGGACTGACCTGGGTATGCTGAACTGAGAACATTTTAGTTCTCATGTGAGCTGTACAATAGCACAGTGGGGATCCATCCTGTGTGCACTGCCTCCAAAAGCAGAGCTCCAGAAAACACTGGAGCATGGTGAAGAACACAAAAGGAGAACATGGCTCATGTGACAGGAGAAAGGGAAACAACCAGAAGTCTTAATGATGGAATAAATGTGTCCTTTCTAGAGAAAAAAATGAACCAGCCCCTCAATAGGAATGGCAGTCCTCAGCTCCTTCTGAGTATGATTAGAAGAATGTAAATAACCAGTGATTTTCCATAAAATGGGATCAGGACATGAGGGGCTTGGTTGCAATAATAAAATCCTTTTTCAACTTTAAACAAAACGTTATCATTACATGTGCCCTCGAGCTGATTTTTGGATGGACTGAACTGAAATTAATGCTGCAGCTGACAACATTCTTGCCAGAGGCTCTGATGACCTCCATCCAGCCTGGCTCTGCAGGGATGGAGGCTGAGATCCTGCTTTCCCCCTTCCTCTTCCCAGCTCCAGCCTTTTAGGCATTCAGTGGGACCCCCAGCTCTCCATTGGCGCAGCCCCCATCCCCTGGTGAAGGGATGAAAACTGAGACCCTTTGCAGGCTCTGGTTGTGGTGCTGTTTTCCCCTCCCTCCCTCTCCCAGAGGAGGAGGCTGCTCCCACCCTCACCACCCTGATTTGCACCCTCCATGAGTTCATGGCCAGCACGGGCTCAGTGTTCCCAGCTGGGCTGTCCTGGGGCACAAATAGAACAAGATTAATTTTTGTTAATTTTAGATACATTTCTTGATGCGGCATGTTTTGGGATGCTTTCTACTGATCTTGATTCTGGGTTTCTACAGCTGCAGTGCAGCAAAATGCACTGCAAAAAATGCATCAAGACTTTGCAGTGTAGAAACTTGCAACTGAAGTACCAAGTTGAGTGTCAGTGAAGTGGGATTGGAAATGCCCATGGGGGAAAGTGCCATAAGAACAGCAGAATAAGGGTTAAAGGAACAGCATCTTTTGCTGTAGAGGATCCTTTGTGTGAGGTTCAATTGAGGAACCAAACAGCAAGAAAATAAAGAATGATACTAGACTTTCTCAGAGAAGTTCCTTAACCAGCTCCTTCTTGTCCTTGGAGTGTAATCCCCCCACTGCAGGTTTATATCCCCTCAACTCAGCTCCTGCTCAAGGGACTCCCCAGCACCTCCTCATCCCTCACTCCTGCCATGGACCTGCTGCAGCATCACCTCAGCTTCCTGAAACAGCCTCCTCTGGGAATTCCTCACCTTTGGAAATGCACCCCTGCCTTGGGTGTGCTGTATGTGTGTGCCATGAGTGGTTCCTTGTGATGTTTGTGAGGTCCCCAGGACAGTGTGAGAAATGAGAACTTGACTCCATGCTCTCAGAAAGCTGATTTATATTATATTATATATATTATATCATATCATATCATATCATATCATATATAGTTAATATTAATTATGAATGCTATACTAAAGAAAGAAAAAGGATACATCAGAAGGCTTCTCAAGAATGATAATGAAAGCTCAGAGAGTCTGGCACAGCTGATAGTGATTGGTCATTAAGTTAAAACAATTCACATGGAACCAATCAAGCATTCACCTGTTGGTGAACAATTTCCAAGCCACATTCCAAAGCAGCAAACACAGGAGCAGCAATCAGATAATTATTGTTTCCATTCCTCTCTGAGGCTTCTCAGCTTCCCAGGAGAAAATCCTGGGCAAAGAGGATTTTTTCAGAAAGTATCATGGTGGCAGTTCCTCATCAGCACCATGGTCACCTGGCATTCACAAATCCTTTTCCTCCACTATTATTTGCAAATTCAGGGGCTTGAAAGTGCTGGAATTGGTCCCAGCACCATGACCTTGCATTTGTTACTACTGAATTTATCATCTCACACCTCAGTGCCATATTCTGCTTTTTCTGAAGGTTATTAGGACTGTCGTGGCTTGAATAAAAAATTACTCTGAAGGAGTTTCATGCCACTGCTGTTGGTGTGCAGTGACTAATGAGCTTGTACATCTCTTTTTAATTCTTTTCAAGTTTTCTTACTGCTAAATCCAATCTTGGTAAGGCTGTTACATGTGCAGGGAGGAATTTATGTGCTGATTGATCCACTCCAAAACTCCTTGGCTGGGGTCTCTCTTAAAATCTGTCCTGGTCAGTCCTGAGGAACAAGGGAGTCTTTCCCCTGGAGCCTGACTCAGCCTGGGCTTTGTGCACAGTGTGAGTCCCATGGGCATGGACAGCACTAGAGACTATTTTTCAGTGTGTTTCATTTTATTCCTTTGCTTCATTCACATTGGCATTATAGAAGTTCCTATTTTGCCTTGATTTATTAGGAGACAAGTAAACAACAAGAGCATTTAAGAAACAAGGTATTTAATTAGGGGTAGTCTTGTTTCAAAGCATTTTATTGTCTTGCCTTTTTTATCATTTCAAGTCTTATATCTCAGTAAAATAGGTGAGCTGCTTTAAAATTTGAGGCCAATCCATGTCATGCTATGTAAATAATGTTTCTGTCACCTCTGTATTGCTACTGAGGGGATTTTAAAGCGAGAGTATGAAGGACAGCTGCTGCATTTAAGCTTCCAAAAACTTTCTGCCCCACAGGTTAATATTCTCTGGCTGATGATCAGTTAGTTCCTTCTGTTCTGTGCACTGCCAGACCTCCAAAACATCCCCAGTTCCTCTGGCTAGGAGTGTGCCTGAGCCTTGCAGAGTGGGATGCTGCTTTTGAAGTCTCCACTCTAAGTTCTTTTCCCCGAGACGTTCAGTCATGCATATTTAAAGCTACATTTCAAGAAATTAGGTCTGAAAATTCCCAGCAGAAATGTATTTTTGGGTTTTATTTTTATCCAGAGATGACCACATTTTTGTCTGCAAGCTGGCTTAAGAGATACATCAATTAATAGAGCCACTGGTGATTAAACTGCAAAGCAGAATATCTTCTCTCATTTAATGAAGTGCCTTACATAAAAATAAGTATAATTCTCATCATAAAGAACTTCATTTTACTGAGATTTCCAACTTCTTTCCTGAAAGTGCAAGGTGTAATAATCTTCAGCATGAAAATATGGCTGTTTGTTATAATTATTCATCACAGGCATGATATTAATACAGAGATCAGGTCCCAAATGTCCTTATTCTTCCTGAATCTTCCTACAAGTGGCATGTAATCAATTGTTTCCTTACAGAAAAAAAATCTCTAAAAATAAGTATTTGCATTGTATTAGCAAGAAATCCTTAGTTTTGAGCAATGCTGCAAGGTTGTTTTCAAGTTCTTGCCTCCCCACTGCAGTCCTTGTTAGTGTTCCTAGGACTTCTTGGGCCATGTCCAATTTTTTATCCTGCAGCAAACAAAATTACTGTGATGTTTTCTTCCCTGCTGTTCATTAAATGATCATTGGCCTCTTCTGGTTGCAAGGAGAAGGTTGCACTCACCTCTATGTGATTTTTAATCTGTTTTCCATGCAGAGTAAGTGATTCAGTCCTGGTTGTCATTTCTGCCCCAGCCTGCAAGGAAAGCACCTTTAGAACTTGGGGTGTGGTTGGTGAATGGATGGGTGAGGGTGCTGGGAAACACCTGGGTTGTTTATAAAATATCCACTTCCTTTCAGAGGTCATTTGACTCTGTAGTTGATAGAGGCACTATTAAAGTTAGGGATTAGTACACACTCTGCTGTCTGCAGAGTTGGTGGTGAGAAGCCAGATCAGCTCCATGATAATTAGGTTTTCACTTTGTCATCTGTGTGACAGCCAGTATTTCAATTTCTTTTCTTTTTTTTTTTACCAGCACTACAGTTTGACCTCTGAGGACCTCAATCTGATGTCAGCTCACCTGGGACAACTATTCATGTTCTTGTAATAGTGTCCCAGCTAGGACAAACACTGAAAATTAAAAATGTTATTGAAAAGGAAATAGGATAATAGTCAGCTCACAGAAAGGAGCTGTGCCAGAGCAGGGTGTTAAGCTTGATATCAGTGTGTCTAATCAAAATATCCTCCACTGTGTTTCAGGGCAGATTCAGTGGTTGTCCCCTGATTTGAGTATGATGGATACTAAGCTCTGACCCAGTGGTGACATGAGAGCAGAGGCAGCATCCCCCTTGCTTTGGCTGGCCTGTGCTGGTATCCCTGGGGATGCTTTCCACATGTAGATTTAGTTTTGCACAGAAACAGCAAGGGCTCTGCTGGATAATCAGTGTTGGGACAGCAGCTACCTCTGGATGGATGCTGAGCAGCAGGGATCATAACTCAAACAGATTTCTGAGGTGAAGGGATGGAGCAAGATTCCTTGTGGTGGACCTTCCACACATGTAACAGGGAGACAAAACCCTGCGCCCAAAGCGTGACAGCCTGCCCAGGTGAGACAGGCAAGGCATCTCAGAGAGGAATATGGATTAATCTTAGGGCATTTTTCCTTTAAATCCTTTTGGCTGTGTCTTTTTAGAAAGGAATTATTTACATGGAAAACTGTAAGGAACAAAGAAGAAGAAGAGGGACAGGTCTGAGTTACAAGAGCAGAGTGACAAAGTAATTATGTTTGGTACTGGGGAAATTGTTAAGAAATGGTGAAGTCAGGAGCTAGAAGACACTGAACACTTACATACGGGAGTGGCCACTGCAGGTGTTTTTTCCTAACACAGTGACCTTTACAGGCCGTCTCTCAGTTTACAAAGGGGCCAGAAATGATGATTTATTGGCTTGCAACTTGTTGCCTTCTTCCAAAGGTGCAGCTGGTGGCATCTTCATTTCCTGTTCGCTCCAGCTGAGATCAGTCCTGTGCAAAGGTGACCCAAGCTGGGTTTGCAGGTGTAGCCAAGACCAGCACATGTGAAGACAGAGAATTCAGGTGTGTTGCTGGCTCACAGGCATTCCCATGTTCTGCTGTATCTTGGCCTAATGCTTTGCCCCTGCCTGTGAAAAGCTGAAATTGAGGCTCAAAGGAAGATTTATATCACTTTTAGTCACCTGCCTGCCTGAAGAGGGCCCAGGGGCTGAGGAAGGAGAAGACTCAAAGCCAGCCACTCCCAGTGCTTGACAAGCTGGAAAGCAAGAACATTTTGAATGTGATCCATTGCCTATTTTGGGAAAGTTATAAAATTTTCAGAGGTAGGCCAGTTATTTTTAAGTCTCTCTGGACATGCTTTTAATGCAGGATTTGTTCTGGATGCTGTCAAGGTCAGACGTTTTCTTCATGAAAAAGTTTCCCTCCTTTGGGGAAATGTCTGGAAGAGCTAATTAGCTGTGTGCCTTGGTCCTCTCTCATTTCCTCACAACCTGCTAAACCTATTGCTAGACCTTTCAGCTTCAACCAAGATGGATTGAGATAGTTCTTGCCTGCCTTCCCCTGGCTTCATCCATTTTATGCACATTGCCCATTTTCTCTAGCCTATTTGAGGAGAAGGTTGCAGGACAGCTGTGCAGAGACAGCATGCCTCCACCAAAATGCAGGGAGGCTGGGGTTTTTTTAAGTCAGAACAATCCAATTCATCTAGATTAAAACATTCTGTGGGAACATCATGATTTCAGTGGTGTTTTTTGTTAGAAAATGTCCAGGTGGCCCACCTGCTTCATTTCCTGCCATCTCATCAGTCAAGGGCTTCTGGGGTGTGTTTGCTGAGCCTGGGCTCAGAGGCACTGAAATGTGAGACCTGCCAGGGCTAAACAATGTGATTTCTACTTGTGTGCAGCCTTTACAATCCTTGCCCTACTTGGATATCTCCTGTGTTTTGAGGTTTTTTTTCCTTTTAACCTTTAAAATTTTGACCTAAATTAAGGTCAGGACTAATAATGTTTTATGGAATGCTGCATCTGGTTTCCTGGCTGAGGAAACATGAGTGCAAGGGGCTTCCACTGCAGTGAACTTTTGTAAGGAAGATATCATCTAATTTTGATGAAATCCAGGATGAAATAACTTTCTAATAATGTTTCAAACTAGAGAAGGAACACAGAAAAGAAACAGGAGGTGCAGGGGAAATCCATCAAAACAGTGTGGGGGGCAGGACAGGGTGCAAGCATGAAAAAGAGACTACCAAAACGAGCACAAACCACTTGCAAGCCCATTTGTGGCCACAAAACCTGCCTGAGTTTCTGGGGCTTGTTGTGATCATGGGAACTGGTCCCAAGCATGGATAAATCAGGCCAGCCCTGGCTGCTGGCAGGAATCTCTCTAGTGATGTTCTCTGTTTGGGTGTGGATATGGGCTTTGCCTGTGTTGTCCAGGGTGGGCTATTTCTGCTTAAAACAAGGCTTGCATAAAGTCCAAGGAAAACTCTGGAGTTTTTTCCTGAATCTAAAGCATTTGGTAAGTTTGTGACAGGCCTTGAAACTTGGGATTTTGGGTCGCTGTTCTCTTTTGCTTTCCTTTAAAAACACCAAAAGACAGGATCCCACGTGTCTTTACATTTAGATAGGAGTGTGTGGCAGTTGCTTTTTAGAAGGAAACTTCTTCCTTTTTGTTTTTTTTGGGAGTTTTTTTTTCCTTTGCAAATGCTTGTTGTTCTGTACCACTCCAGATGTCTCATTTGGGGCATGGTGGGCTGTGCAGCTGCCAGGTCATTTTTTCTGTGGCTGCTGAGGATCTGGACTGGGGTTATGACACTTCCCTCACAGGCTATAGCTGTCATAGCGTCTCCAGGACAAATCTTAAAATTCTTTCTGGGCCATATGAAGACCAGGTTTTGCTGTAGGAATTCACTGGTGGAATGTTACTGCTGCTCTCATGCTCCATGTGTGCTGGCTCTTCCACGTGTTTGTAGATAAACAAAGGTGCTTGGTTTAGGTGTTTGGATGCTCAGAGGATCTCTAAAGGTCAAAGGGCTAGTAATCACTCTCCTCTGACTGCCAGGATATCCAAAATACTTTCTACATCTCCTGTATGATCATTGTCTGAATTGAAACTTTCCTGGAAAGGGAGTAGGGAAGACTGTGGGAGGGATTGTGCATTGGAGAAGGTGCTCTGAGTTTCCTTTTAGAAATTTCAGGTGTAAAGGGACACACAGCACACTGCTTTTGCAACAATTCTGTCACAGCTCACAGAATTAGGCTGGTGGAGAGATTTTGGGTCAAAGGAAGGAGATGAAGGGAAGATGTGTGTACTGATGGTGAGTGTCTGGAGCCGTGTCTATTCCTGCTGCCTTGTTCTCAGGCCAGCACTGTACTGGTCTTCTATCTGCCCATGTCTCTCCTGCTTTTAAAGAAAAATCTAAAACCCAAACCAGAAACCAGTACATTGATTGTTCCCTAACTATGTGACGGCACAGAGAGATAGTGATAAAAAAGTGTGTCTTGGAAATGAGGAAATGAGGCTTGCCTTGGGGTGGAGGTAGGCATTAGTCACACCACTGCTTGTGCTCTGCTGAATAAAGGTCATGGAAAGGTTTGTAGGGAAGTCTTATGGTTTTTTTTCTTCATGAGCAAAATTCCAGCCAGCATTGCTGCAACCTGAGGTGCATCTTCAGCACCTTTGTGGAAACATCCCATCCCCTCTGCACCGTGCCAAGCTTCCCAGAGGCTTAGACCTCCCAACAAACTCAGGGATTTCCTTAAATCCCTGTAAATCAGAGCTCTATTAAGAAGCAGAAGGGGAATAAACCACCAAGAGGCTTTCCTCCTTTTTTCCAAAGTCTTTGTGGGCCATAAATTGAATAGGCTCCCCCTGAGACCTGGGGAAACCAAACTCTTAAAATGCATAGTAAAGGGTTAGTAATTGTTTCAAACAGCCAACTAAAAATGCTTTTTATTAGGAGGCTTGAGCTCTCTTTCATATGTGAAGCTGCCTGTTCATTTTGGCAGTGAAGGCTGCTTTTATGCCTCCCTGGGGATGGTGGTAAAACTTTCAGCAGCTTAGGCACAGAAACCAGCCCTTTGTGGAAGTGCAGGCAAGAAACCAGAAGTTGTTCTGCAGATTTCCCAGTCCCCTGCAGCTTGCTTTCAGATTTTGCTGATTAATCCACTTTTGTTCAGGACAAGGAGAGGTGAAGTGCAGGGATGGGACAGGCTTGGCAAGGGCATTGCTGTCTGTGGGTTGGTGGGCTCCTCAGTGGTTTTTTTTTTTTGATATTCAGCTGTTGGGTGCCATAACGAGGATTCAGCACTTTTCACACAGTTGCACTGAAAGATGGACAAGAGTTGGATTTATTCTCATTGTCAGTGGGAGCAGGAGAGCAGAAGTCTCTGCTAATCCTGTCCCATGGTGGCAGCAGAAATGCCAGCACCTGCTGAGGCTGATCAAGGGGAGCAGGGGACAGACAGGGGGACACGAGGAGCTGGCCGTGTGTCCCTGGGGCTGTTCTGCAGGTGCACACTGCATCCTCCCCTGGCAGTGATCACCCTTAGATGTTTGTCCTTCAGTGCCAGCCTCAGTGCAGCGATGCTGGAGTTTAATTCATCTGTCTGTCCCTCTGGAGTTCTTGAGGCTCCCTCCTGCCAGCAGCACAGCACCAGCACATCCCTGCAGGGCCACTGAGTACTTTGGAAGGCTTTGCATGCCCTCCCCTGTGACTCCTGGTTGGAACCCTGCTGGCTGAGAATTTTAGGTTTTCTGTGCTGACAAGCACTGACCCCCAAGGGAACACTGCATTTGACCTGAATTTGTGGAGAAAGCTTCCAGAATTGAATGGTAAAACTGAGATTGTAAGTGTGTAAATAGAAGTGTATAATATCACATGGTAGAAAACTTTAAATATAAAGTTTTAGGATATATAAACAATACATAAAATAAAAACATAAAACATACATAAAACAAAATAAATTTAAAACAAAAGGTGGTCCTTCTTATTCACCTTCTTCTTCATAATGCTTAAGTAGCATTGTATAATTAAATTAAAAAATCCGCATTAGGAACCAAAAAGTAGTTAATAATTAAGTTAAAAGTAAAAATAATTTAAATATAATTTCTTAGACAGTTTATGCTTAAAAAGCCGTTATAAAGAAATACAACTCCATTTTTATTATATTAAAGTGTATAAAACTCACAATAAGACTATAAATAAAAAGTAATAAGCATCTAAATCCAAACAAAAAATACCATCTCAAACATTTAACCCCAACCTTAAAAAAAAGTAAAAATAAAAAGAAATAAACAAAAATCCACAGCTCCTGACAGGTTTGTCCCCTTCTTCCAGTGGGCAGCAACTGACAGAACCAGAGGACACAGTCTCAAGCTATGTCAGGGAAGGTATAGGATGGATATTAGGAAAAAAATTTTCACCAAAATAATAATAAAGTACTGGAATGCTCTTCCCAGGGAGGTGGTAGAATCACCATCTCTGTGTGTGTTTAAATAAAGACTGGCCATGGCACTTGGTGCTATAGTCTAGTTGAGGTGTTGGGGCACAGGCTGGACTCGATGATCTCAGAGGTCTCTTCCCAGCTCATTACTCTGTGACTCTTTGCAGATCACTGGCGTTATCCTGCTGGCAGTGGGCGTCTGGGGCAAGCTGACCCTTGGCACCTACATCTCCCTGATTGCTGAGAACTCCACCAATGCCCCCTACGTGCTCATCGGGACGGGCACCACCATCATCGTCTTCGGCCTCTTCGGCTGCTTCGCCACCTGCCGGGGCAGCCCATGGATGCTGAAGCTGGTGAGCAAACCCCAGGGCCTGAGCAGGGTTTGGGGTCAGCTGGGATTCCCCCACTGTCACTGCCATGGTGGTAATTAGCACTGACTCCATGATTCACAGAAGCCTGATCAATCTCTTTACTATTATTATCATTATTAAGAAACCCATTGCTTTTATAGACAGTTACGATACAGCTGCACCTAACTGGTGCTTTAATTAAAACACCATCACCATTGGCTAATTAAGAACCTACCCTTTGGTAAAAAAATCTCCATAACAACACTCCACATGTTCACAACAACAGGTTAAGATGAGAATTGTTTCTCATTCTTTTCTCTGATCTTCTCACAGCCTTTCCTAGGATGATGCCTGGGGAAGTTGTGCCTGTCACTCTCTGTGACCAGAGAGTGCTGCCACACCCCCATCCCCTGACAGATCTTTCTAGGCACATAAGCTAGAATTTATTCATCATTATTTTCAATATTTGTGCCTTTTGGGCAAAGGGGGGAAAAAAAACCTTCACCAAACCCAGTTTTAGATTGACTGTGACTGAATTTTGCTATACATGGCTCATAGGTCCAAATGTTTGGTGCTGCTGAATTGCTCTGTGAGTTGTTCTACAATCATTCTGGTTTTCTGTGAGCCACACAGATAAATATATTTACAATCTGAAAGATGCCCAAAGCATCATAAATCTGAAATTCTTTCGAATGGTGTTTTAAGGGGTCAGTTTAATACCCTGATGTGAAATTATGGAAAGAATAGTTAGTACCTCATGAAAGCACGCCAGCCCTTCTTTTTCTCCTAACATTCACTAGGATAGAACAATTCAACCCAAAAAGCAGAGCATTTATAGTATGTTTGGCCTCACCTCAAAAGCAGCAGGGGCTCGAGGTGCACTGAGCAGAGGGGAAGCTGTCCCTCAGTCCACTTTAACCTCTCTCCATATGAGTTTCTCTGTTCTGAGTTTTCCAGCCTACTTTAAAATTCAAAATAACTACAGGTTAAACAAGCTTACATGATAAACTGTGTTTCTAGGCATATTTAGTAGCAAATTCCTGCATGAGGAATGATTTGAAGCGTGGAAATAGCACTTGTGAAGCACTGAACTAGCAAGAAAGGGCTTGTACACTGCAGTACACTGCATCTCCTGCTACAGTATTTTGGACTGGTTTTCTAAGGAGATGGGATAATTTTTCTCCAGTTTTAACTGCATTTTAAAAAAGAAAGGACATTTTAAAGGGAGTTAATTTCCTCAAATGATGGCAGGGAGGGGAAGGGGAGAGGGAGCAGCTGCAATTCCATCAGCTGGCAAGAACCTCTCTGCTGTCTCTTGCTGGTGATGGGCTCTCAGGGCATGTGCAGAGGCTTGCTGGAGTCACTGCAGCCCAGATGGGAAAGGGATAAAGGTGAATGATGATATAAATCCATAGGAAAAATCAGGCTCTGCTAGCTGCTCCATAACTTTCCTAAAGCTGTGCCACTAACACTAGCATGTGCTGTCCCAATCATGTGGGTTTATTTTCATTGTATGTATAAGAAATATTTCTAAACTTCTTTTCTCTCCTGAACAGACAGTGTTTTGACAGCTGCATTAATTGGACACATTTTTTTTCTAGTTCTGCTTTCACTGTTGTGCTCCTTTCCCCAATAACCTTTCATGAAACTATGTTTCCCTTTCTCTACTAAATCCTGCTAGGACTGAATTTAAAATATTTCCTTTCTTAATTAACTGTTGCTTAACAGGTGGAGGAAAAAGGTAATTTTTCCTCCAGAAGATTAAGCCCCAACTTCAAATTTTACTATCCCACTTTGCAATTTTTCTTTACCTTCTTTATTTCTGCTTAAATATATTTTTAGTACTTGGTGAGTGCCTACACTGAAAGCACTGTTTTCAAGGTTTATTTAGCTCCTGATCCAAATGCTGCACCTAAAGCCAAATATGGACCTTGGCTCAGCAAAGTATTTGGAGCATATGTCTGGTGTTATGTGAGAATATTTCCAGTGAAGGCAATGTTTCAGTTCATTCATTGGAGAAACTTCAGGAACCAGGCAGCAGATCCTAGTTTGGCAGTGAGATAGATAAACACAAACCAAAACACCTGGGGAAGCCTGTTGAGCTTAGCAGAGCCCCATGCAAACAGGAAAGGTGTGTTTGTATTCCTTATTGCAAGAGCAAAACCTGAGAGACTTGGATTCACCTCTGGCATGTGAGTGTGTTTTAATTTATATAAGAATGCTGGGAAATGTGGGAACAGAAATGTCAGAAAAGGCAGTCATTAAGCAATATATATCAGTTGTGAGTTGTATAAACTCTTGTGTTACATTCAGGTCATAACCTGTGTATCTTCTCCAAAAGACCTTTGGTTTCTTAACACCTTTGAAGGGTGCCTAGAGGGGAAGGTTACATTTCATATGATAATATCTGTGCTGAGACAAAATTATATCACATTTCATGTGATAATATCTGTGCTGAGACAAAAGCCTGTCGTGCTCTGACTTCTCTTGCCTCCTGCCTTTCCAGTATGCCATGTTCTTGTCCCTGGTGTTCCTGGCTGAGCTGGTGGCTGGCATTTCAGGGTTTGTCTTTCGCCACGAGGTAGGTGGAAATGTGCTGAGCTGGAAGGTGGGAGATGAAATGTTTGCAGCTGGCAGGGCAGGAGCTGCTGAGGAGTTCCTGGAACATAGAGAACGTGCAGGGCACTGAGCTTGGCTCCAGCACATCTCCAGGGATGGGGCTGCTGTGACACAATAACCTGTGCAGCTCCTAAAAACCAGTGCCATTCCAAATGAGGGGATTTAGCCAAAGCTTTTGCCCTCAGCTGCCTGCTGATTTACTCTGGAGCTATCAGGTTTTGTGAGTCCACCATGGAAGATCTTTACTCTTTTGCATATGCTGAGGGCTGCAAAATAGATTAAATGCTTTTCTTGAACGCACTTTTCAGGCAAATGCTGGTTTATGTAAGGCAGAGAAAACTTCTGCATCACACCAGACTTGCTGTTTTGTAAATCTTTTTTTTCTTGGGGGAGAGGGGGTGGGGAGGGAGTGGGATGGGATTTCATTTCTATCTTGAGAATAAGGAGAGATTAGAAGTAGAGTGAGGGGGGAAACTGGGACAGGAAGAAGCTTTAAAGAGCGTGATGGTCTAGATTTGTAGTAACACTCCTGCTTTATCCACTGTAATCAGGTCTATCTCTGGCTGTGAGTCCGTGGACCTCCATGTGGCTGGTGCTGAACCAGAGCAGCCCCAGAGACCCTCCTTGTCTCTTCTCTTTGAATGAGCTGCTTTTCCAGCTTTTTTGACATGACATTTCCATTGCTATAGAGTTTTCTGCTGCTCACCCTTGCAAGCAGTGGATTGTTTTTAATGAGGTCCTGAGCCTCATTAGGACAGCCTCAGCCTGTCTACCTGCTGAGGATTCCCATTTCATCCCACCTAACCTGCCACAGTCCCAGTGTCAGGCTGCTCCCTTTTGGGAGAGGCAGACTCCTGTGAAGGCCACAGCCATGTGGGTTGCTCACATCATCTGCTTCCCAGCCCCTTTCCCACCCAGAGTGCCATTCCTGATGATGTCCCTGACATTTTCCAGCTGAGGGACCTCTTCTCCCTTATCCAAATCCCTTTGGTGCTGGGGATGCCTGGTCAGGAGATTTATAACTTACTTTGGTGCCAGTGGCTTGTGTCCCAGGGCTTTTGTACAGCTGGCATCCATGAGCAGGGAGAAGCATGCAGTTTCCTTCAGAATTAGAGCTGGAACAAAGTGTTTATGGAGAAAAGCATAAAATGATACCTTTTTGATAGGTTAAGTCATTTTACAGTACTTTTTTAACATATCAGTTTGCTGGGGTAGTCCTGTTTCTGTGTCTGATATCCCACTGGAAAAATGGCATAAATTATTCCTGACATTTAAGAAGGAGCTCTGCCAGCTCTAAAAACACCCTTAAAAACAACTGGGAAGGGCTAGTTTAGGTGTCTTGTTAGGAAATTTGCTTTCTGCAAAAACTGCTTCAGATGTTGTGCTTCCTGTTGCTCACGTGGGCTGTATTTTGTTCCTCACCCTCACAGATCAAGGATACTTTCCTTAGAACATACACTGAGGCAATCCAGAATTACAACAAGAATGATGAGCGGAGCCATGCAGTGGATAACGTACAGGAAAGTGTAAGTCTCAAACTGGGTACCAAAATTTAGACAATAGAGAAAGCACGGATTTAATCCCAAAATGTGTAGTTTTGATGGTTCAATCTCCAAGCTGTAATTTGCAAGCAAAGTTAGAGGCTGGCAAAACTGATCTAAAGGAAATGCTTGCCCAGGATTCCTAAATTTTAGTGAAAAAGCTGTCTGATAAAGGCAAGATCTGTCCCACTGGCTTGTTATTGGTCCCAGATCTTGAATTAGGTTTATGGGGCAGGTCCATTCCTAAAGAACACCCCTTGTTCCTAAGGGAATTTTCCAATAAGATCATAAAATGTTTTCAATTTGAGCTGGATGCGACAGGGTTTTATAATCTTGTGTCCTGCATCACTGATAAACTGCAGCAGTTCTCTTCACAAGTACAGTGAGAGGCTGGCAAAGGAGACCTGGTGAGTTAAGGAGAAAAACTGGGGATCTTTTCCCCAGAGGAAAATGGAGGGGAAACTGCTGAGGTTGGCCTGAAAGCTGTGCTGGAGGGATGGAGCAGGAGCCTCTCTGCCCCTGAGGGTGGCAGCAGGGCAGTGGGAATTGCCTTGCCTTCCTGCAGGACACAGGGCAGGAGCAAATGCCACAGCACAGCCAAACCAGCTGGGGATGCCACCCACAAGAGAGCAAGCCCACCAACTACAACACAGACTGATAAAATTCACATTTAAATTCCCACTGGAAGCTCTGCCCTAGCAAGAAGCTGTTTCTTCAGTTTGCAATACATTCCATGAGCCAATTTCCTTTCCATATGACTGTGGCTCTGTGAATGGCTGAAACGTCAGTGTAATTGTATTGATGGCTTCCAGACCTTTAGAAATTACAGCTCTTGTGTTGGACCCTTCAGCATGGTTGAAACTGTGCTCTAACCTGGCTTCTCCTGGTTAGCAGATTACTGCAGTGCTCCAGACTGAGTATATTCTGCTGTCAAATTGTCTGTTTGCATAATGTTAACCTGTATTTTAAATTTCTGATTCCTTGGATTTGACCAAACGAAATAGTTCTGAGTAGTTTTTGAGTGTTTCTGTTGTAGCAGAATGTTAATTTCATTCATAGTTCTCTCTTTACAGGAACTGCACTTATAAGCCCTTTCCATGCAGAAAATTCAGCACATACTCCATACTTTTGAGTCTCTGACTTCTATCTTAGGATCTAAATCAGAACATCCTTCCCAATTTAGGGTTTTCTAGCTGACTTCCTAGATACACCCTGTGAACATATGGTGTCTTTCTATTCACAGCTCAGTGAATTGTCCTAGAAATTATTTTGGTGAGTTAGAGAGGCTTCACCTCATTGATTTGTACTAGTTTGAAACTGTATGTGTTATATGCAATTCTGTGTAATGCTTTGGGGTCTTGAATTTGCAGGGTCATCTTTAACCAAATAAAAAACTAAAGAAAACAAACAACAACAACAAAAAACCCCCAAAAGATTGTCAACTAAAAAAAGATGGGTTTATGGCTGGACCTTTGTCAAATGTTACAAATAATAGTTTGCTCATAAAATGCTTTCTTTTAGTAGGTCATCTGCTCCCATGTTCTGTAAGTTACATTGTACCCTGGTACTTTTGTAATTAATGGGGCAGGGGTGTTATCTGCTTTTCAAAACTTGAGGTGCCCTGTCATTATTTTGATTATGAGCTTATGCAGTGGGCCGAGATGATTCTGATCTAGTTTTAATTCTGGTTTGTTTGTTTGTTTGTGTGTTTTAAACCTGCCTCTTACCCCTCCCAGCTGAGCTGCTGTGGCATTCAGAGCTACACCAACTGGAGCACCAGCCCTTACTTCTTCAAGCACGGCATCCCCACGAGCTGTTGCATGAACTCCAGTGACTGCAACACTCAGGACCTGCGCAACATGACCGTGGCTGCCACTAAAGTAAACCAGAAGGTACCAGTAACCCTGTGCCAGAGGCACTTGTGACACCACCCAGCACCCCAGGGCAGTGTGTGCCTGCTTGCACTTGCATTTCGTTTCAAATGTTTGGTTGATAACGTGCAAGTAAGGCTGGAGTGATGGGAAGGATGGGCTTGGTCCTGCACTTGCTTCATTTTCTTTGAGCTGGCCTTTCTCAAATCCAATCCCAGATGCAGCAGTTCTGAGGAAATACAGGTGTGGGGTATTTTTGGGGTCCCCCTTGGCAGGAAGGAAATTATGAATCTGACTCCATGTTCTTAGAAGGCTAATTTATTATTACATTATATTCTATTATATTCTATACTATACTATACTATTCTATTCTAATAAACTATACTATACTATACTATACTAAAACTATACTATACTAAAACTATACTAAAGTATAGAGAAAGGATACTTAAAGAAGGCTAAAAGATAATAGTAGTAAACTTGTGACTCTCTCCTCAGAGTCCGACGCAGCCTGACCATGATTGGTCATTAAGTCAAAACAATTCACATGAAACCAATCAAACAACCACCTGTTGGATAAACAATCTCCAAAACAATGAAACCAAATCTCCAATGAAACCAATCTCCAAAACAATGAAACCAATCAAACTGTTAGATAAACAATCTCCAAACCACATTCCAAAGCGGCAAAACGCAGGAGAAGCAAATGAGATAATATTGGTTTCCTTTTTCTCTGAGGCTTCTCAGCTTCCCAGGAGGGAAATCCTGGGCAAAGAGGGTTTTTCAGAAAATTGACAGCAAATGCTATGGTTGGTGGGTACATTTATTGCGAGTTAAAATCTTTGAAGATGTAGGGCTGCAAGCACAGCCCAGCCAAAGTGATCCTTTCCCTGGGGTCACCTGGAAGAGAGGGTTGGGAAGACAGAAGTAGGATTGAGAAGGCAAGTAAGGGGAACAGGAAGAAAATGAACAATTAGAGAATAAAAATACAGAAAATGCTAAGAAAGGGAAGAATGAAGAGAAAATAATGCAGCATCTATGCATTAGACATTGTGCTGAAGAAGTGCTACTCAGGTTATTGCTTCAAGTGCTAGTGTTTCATCAATTCTTTCTCACTTGAGATTTGCAAGAGAGGGAATAGCTGGTAAGAGGAATGATATTGTGGCTAAATCACCATTCTAAGTAGCAGCACAGCTTAGTCAGACTTAAGAAATATTTTCTTTTCTGTTTTTATTTTCAGAGATCTGTTTAAAAAATAAATAGAAGTCCTGAGGACAACAGGGGAAATATGGAAATGCCTCTGTCTCTTCTGTTTCTCTCTTTTTCACCTCAGTCACCTGTGACTCAGAAGGTTGGACTGGTGGCTGAGCACAGCCTGAAACATCTTTGAAAACCAGTCAAGTAGACAACGTTTTCTGGCATCTATTGTAAAAGGGATGCTAGAGGATTATTTTCCACTAAGCCCTTCTTCTTTTTTTTTTTGCAATGGCTTAATGAGAGTCACTTGTTGCACATGTGTGGAATGTTGGGGGTGTCCATTGGTTGAGTAACTCACAGTCACCACCAGCAGAGTGACTTTGCATGGGCATGGAGGGTGAGCCATGACTGAGGGATCAGTGAGTGCTTGGCCAGGGCTGTAACACATTTCCAGCCGTCCTTGCTCCTTGCTCTCCTGTCAAAAGCACAAGTCACCTAACAGAAAAGCACTGCTGATTCTTCAGGAAATAGCTGAAGTAATCACTTGATTTAATTACCTAGAGGAGATTTGGATGTTTGGAAGTTCATGTGGTTTTGTCTCATTTTCTGGCATAGCCATTGAAAATCAAAAGTTGCAGATTTCTTTTCATCAGTTGTGAGACCTTGGAGTTGTCCCAGACATTTGAGCAAAGTGGGATGCTTCTGAAAGGTGCATGGGAATAAAAAACAAGAAGGAGAAAATGTTGTTTGGCCCTATCCTTTCACTTCAGATAGTACCAAACACCATTGCCCCTGACCCAAGCTCCTTGCCCATCTTGGAAACAGGCCCTTTGCTCTCTGAGTGTTGGAGAAAAAGGAAAATATTTATTCCCTGTGTTGTTGAAGACCCATCTCACCATAATTGTGGACAAGTATATTTGGATTATATCTTTTGGTGGATTCTTGCAAAACTATCAGAAAAACGAGTTCTCTATGAGGTAATCAAATTACTAGCAGTTTCTGAGGACTAAGAATGAATTAACCAAAGAGGATTAAACTAATAATATAATTACAGGACTAAAAGACAGCATTCCTGGATTTTCTTTGCCAGTTCTGACCCTAACTTGCTTAGTGACCTTGGGTTAATTATTTAGGCTCTCTGTTTCTTCGTCTCAGACAGCACTAATACCTAACTTTAAGGGCCGTCATTAGGATTAGCTAATTAATGTTCATCTAGTGCTTTTAATCACAGTTCTTTACCGAGAAACCTCAAGAACCATTTCTCTCTAAAATCTTAAGAAACGAACAGATGCATGGAGTCAAGAAAGATCAGATCCTTTGTAAACTGTCCCTTCTGGATGTCTGCTCAGCACCCAGAGGTGCTCACACACCTCTGTCCTGTCCTGCACCTGCTCCTGCAGCCCATGCACAGTAACTGAGCAACTTGAGCCATATGCAAGCAATGTTCTTCAGAAAACAGATTATTGTGGCTTGGGAAAACAGATTCTTCAAGTGAGGAGGGTGATCACAACTCTGCCATTGCGTGTTTTGTTGACAAGATCTTCTGTCTCCCTCAAATTACCACTGTGCTTCGGTGTTGCGTCTCTTGAAGGCTCTTCACCAGAACTGGTTTCAGGAGAGCTGGGAGAGCATTAAGCCATGTCAGACAGAATGAAAATGCTGCTTGAGAAATCTAATCTCATTGCATAACATGTAAGACGCACAAACTATGGGTTAAATAAGCAAGCTTGAATCAGACTTACTGTACACTGTGGTAAAACATAGTTGATATGTACACATAAACATTTCAGAAATTAATCAGGACCAGCTGTGCTGGTCCTCAGCTACTATTAGGTTCAGCACGTCATTGCTCTCAGGATTAAATATCTTGAGATGTTATAAAAGAAGTTAAAGAAATGGTACGATTTAATGAATGGCCTGTCTGAAATAAAGAACATTGTTTGTCCTTCTCGCTGTTGTTTTTTACAAGCACCTGATGCTCTGAGGCCATCGGGAGTTCCTACAGTGCTTGCAGAATGAGGGGAGTGTGGATGTGGGTGAAATGTGGAGACACTTCTCTCTTGTGGGACAGGAGTCCAAGCTGGGAAGGGCAACTCAGTCGTATTTCTGAGTTTTCTAATTTCTGATCAAGTGGATAAAGCTATAATCTATAAAACTCCTCAGGACTGGCCTTCAGCCAGAGTGTTGGTCATTTGAGGAAGGTGGCAAAAGGGGCTGAGCAGTGACTTTGGATTATGGGGACAGATAATGTGGGTTAATAATGAAAGAAAAAAAAATATATGCAGTGGTTTTGGTGCCATCTTTCCTTTTTTCTTCATGTATCAAGTCACATTAATCATGTATCAAGTTTAGATTAAATTAGGTACCACAAAGTAGGAGATAATTTCAAATGCTTTTTTGAGGGATCAAATAGGTGAGGGGAGAAATTTGACAAATATTATTATACTGAGAGGGAGCATCTCAAAGAAGTCTATCCAAGAGAAGGGCAGATATTGCACATGAATCCTCTGGCCCCAGTCTGAGCTGTGAATTGAGGCCTGAGAAAGAAAGTCAGCAGACAGAAAATTCAGTTTGGGGAGTAGGACAGGGAATTTTATGTCCAAGGGCAAATGAACCAAGAAAATTCATACAAAACCCTTGATAACTTTGTTACATGGTTTAAAGTTACATGCTGTTCAGTGCCTTGCCTGGTGTCCTTTGATGGGTAAAGGCAAGCAGAATGCCTCAAGGGACACTTTATTAAATATCTAGAGTATTAGGAAATCAGCATCATTTATTCATTTTTGACATCTATATTGTATTATAACATTGGTGTATTGTTACTGGTTTGGTTTCAGGTCAAAGCTATATTGTTTTTTAACTGACTTTCTTTAAAAAGACCCATAAAAATGAGTGCAACATCACATTTAGATTTTAAAAGTATTGAAATGCATTCATTTCTAAAAGTAATTGGTTTTGCCACAACTCCACATCATTCACTCAGAATTGCTGTTTTAGAAAAAAGGTGACACTGTTGGAAATTACAGCAGAAATATTGTCTAGGCAGAGTTCATTCTAAATGAGAAATTTGTGTGTATGCATTCATGGCAGGGAAGGTCAGTACAAAGAATGATGGTGTTTGTTTTCCAGGGCTGTTATGACTTGGTGACCAGTTTTATGGAGACAAATATGGGAATCATAGCTGGAGTGGCTTTTGGGATTGCATTCTCACAGGTATGTGCATAAACATTCCCCTTCCCCCCTTTTCTTTTCCCCTCTTTTTCTTTACCTGGACTTCAAGGAAGGAAGGATTATGGAAAGGGACTGAACTCAGCATGCTCATTAGTCCTGAGGTCATCTGTTCATTGATTTTCTTTTTTTCAACTTAAATGAAGTTTCTCCTTGGGAATATCAGTTACGGTTGAGCTAATGACTAGCTCAAGGAAAACAACTTGTCCCTGCACTGGGTCAAATAGAGGTTAACCCAATAAAGCATTGGCTTAAATGGAGCATAAACGCTAAGAAGACAAATAGCTTATCCATTGTTTGGGTAGGCTTCTATCTTCTAAGTACTCTTATTTGTTCTTAAAGGACTCAAGAATTCAAAGGAGTGCACCCTCAGGCCTCCCCATCCTGGACCTGGGGCTGGAGAGGACACTTTGTGACCAATTTGATTTATTTTCCCTTTAACACTGAACAGTGAGAAATGTTAAGTCTACCAAAATCAGATTGTTAAACCAACTCCTTGTCTGTACCCAAAGGAGTGTGGCATGAGAGCTACAAGAGGAGAGCTAAGCAGGGTTTTCTGCTCCATGATGTCCAAACTGCATTTATGTAGACAGGAACTGGGGAAATTATAACTCTGGTCAGACTGTTCTGATCAAGAAGGGGCAGGAAAACATCTGCATCTTTCAACAAAATGCTTCGACATACCACTCCATGTGTCACAGCAAGAGCCCTACTGGAAACATGCAAAACTGAGAGAGAGGGAAATGTGCACAACCAAAACTGTCCCCAAGCCATGCAGAAAATGGCCCCCACATCCTCTCCATCAGCATGCACACAGCCTGAGGGAGCCCTAAAATTGTCTGGGCTCAGACTGGCTGAGTGCCCTGCCTTGGGCATGTCTGGGAGCCTGATGCCCTGTGGCCAAGGTGCTGGATGTGAGCAGCCCGTGGTTTGGTGTGGGTGGAAATGTTGGTTCATCTCAACAGCAGCTGCCCAGAGCATGTCAGGGATCCAGAAAAGGTGAACAATCTGGAGCTGTTTGTGCATGGACAAGGGGAGGTCAGGGTTTTTTTAAATAGGCTATTCTAATTCTTGTTGAATGGTGACAGCATTGATATTCTTCTCCAGCCTTGATTATGGTTTCATTGCTGCTATAGGACTCCAGGCTCGGGCTTCAGTTTGGGTTCTAGATAGCCAGAAGGCTGTAAAGCATCTTTTTAAATGCCTCCTGTAAAGCTATCCAAAAGAAAAATGAGACCAGTAGAATTGTAAAATATGCTGCTGAGGAGAAAAAGTCAGGACCAATACTGCCTGAAAGCATTTAATGGGTGTTTCATGGCAGGCTGCAGGCAGCAAGGGCTGCAAGGCATTTTGTCTCTGTGACTGAGGGGAAAAATGAGGTGTGTTTTGGTGTGGTGTTGGCATCTCACACTGCTGCCAGGTGGGGATGTCACTGCCCAGAGCAGACCCTGGGCTGTGGCACTGTGAGGACATGCCCAGCTGCTTGGGGTGTTAGCAGACTTCTAAAAAGGAGAAGAGAGAGGCTGCAGAGGGGGAAAACGCAGCTCTCCCAGGCTCTGAAAAATAGAAGGTGGCCAGTTTTAATTTACTGAGTAATCTGTTTTGCTGGGCCCAATTAGGAACAGTGTTTACAAATTGATTTCAGGTTAAGGTGGCTGGCAGAAATGCCAGGCAGGGCTCCAGCTGCAGGCGAGGTTTTGCTGTTCCTATTGAGAATAGGTTTAATCTAAATAAAAGACAAATTAAATCATGTTGCTCTTCTACAGCAAAGCATGCTCAAGGGCCTTTCCTTCACGAGATTTGTTAGGTGTTGACTAGCATGGGGAATGTGCTGATGCCCAGAAATAGGGAAAGTTGGTGTAATAGCATTGCAAATCTTACAGGCCTGGCACAGACCTCCCCCATCTATAAAAACCACTGTGTTGCTGACCTTGTCTGATCTGCTCCTCGGGTTTGAAATAATAACAACAAAATAAAATTTGATGGTTTTTGGACCTGGATGCCGATGTTCACTTCCAGCTGGAATAATTTCCATTTAGCAGGTGCTCTTCAGAGCAGAAAAATTATTGCTGTGTTGTGCCCAACAGAGAATAAAATTATGCAAACTGCATAGATGATGGAGAGCTGTGCCTAGATAAAACTACAGTGCAGGCATTGGCTGAAGGAATGCAAGAGACACTCTTTGGAGAGGTTTAGAGATTGTCAGTAAGGGAGACTCAGTGCAATGTTCACATGATTCCCTTTGTGCTGAAATCAGGTGCTCTCCATGTGCTCCAAACCAGTTGTTTGGCATGTACAGGTCCCATTATTCCAAGATAAATTCCCATGCAGCCATGGACCCTCTTTACTGTCAGCATCAGTGTGGGCAGCTCTGCCTGAAGGTGGATTTGGTTCTGGTGCAGAAATCATCCACCCTGTCTGCTCCAGCTCCTCCCTGAGCACAGCGGGGCTGGGACTGGCTCGGGGGTGAGGAATGGGATCCACATCAGCCTCTTAGACTTGAAATCTGGTCTAAGACTGGGCTGTTTCTGAAGGTTAATCACAGTGGATTCAGTGGAGGCAGAGCCTGTGACAGGCACACCACAGCACAGGAGGCTGACTCAAATAAGGGACATGTGACACAGACAACTCTCTCTTTTAAAACAGAGCCAGAGAACTTGCACTTTTGGAGATTTGCATTTTGAGAATATGACAAGGTATTGAGCTAAAAAATTATTCCTGTATTCCTGATGGATTAAATTCCCCCTCCCCCAGTTTTGGCTTACCTGATGTGCTGATGAATTCCAAGTTAGTTCAACACATTTCTATTTATAGAAATTCTCCCAAAGAATGAAAATTGATGACAGCACCAAGACCCAAAATAAAATGGGAATTCAAATTGCAATTCAGTTTCTTTCTCTTCGGTATAATAAGGTGTAATAAATATGTCATGCAGAGCAGCTTCCAGTCAGTGGTAACTCCTACATAATAAATGTATTAAAAAGCCAGTTATTATGTGTGCAGGGGGGGTAAGACTGCTACAAAATATGCTGTGGATGGTTTTCAATGGCCAGAACTAAGATGTGCCTGAGATTGCTCCTAGAAACCATGAGAAATTCACTGCATTCTGCTTGCTGGAGTGACCTGTGGCCAGCAGGATGGTAGGACAGGAGACACACCTGAGGGGTGTGGGTTTCCCACTTGTCTAAACCAAAGAATTTGTCAGCATTTTCAAGTATGACAAGACCACAGTATGGAAAACTCTCTGCTTTCTATATAATAGCTCAGAAGACCAAGATAATCTTAGGGGGAAAAAAGGGAAGAAAAGAAAAAAGTAAGAGAGAAGACAAATGCAGAACCAAGTCTGACAACTTAGCACTCAAAAATCAAGAGACTAGAATCAAATAAATGAATAAGTGGATAAAAGTTGAGATGGGGCATTTGAGAGGCAATGGGAGTGCAGGGAAATGAATGCAGCTCCCAGCAGCAGTTTCTTTGCGGGAATCCTTTACCACCAATTCTGGTTTTTCAAAGGAGCTGCAGGAACCTGGAGCATAATGGGATAAGGAGCTTCCTCCTGCCTGAAGAGCAGAGGAGGCAAGTGCTGGAACAAATGCAGAGAGCAAGGCAGGGTGCAGAGTGCTGGTTTGTGCTGCAGTCTGGGAGCCTCTAGCCTGACTGAAAAGCAGAGGACTCCAGTTCTGCCTGTAATGAAAGAGCAGAAAATTCAGCAGCTCAGTACAATATTGCCTCTTTTGGGCTGCAGGAGGAGCAGTGCTCTTGTGGTTAAATGAGAAAGTCAACACATCAAAAAGCACATGTTTTTATATGCATTCAAAGCATTTCCAGACTATTTATTATAGCTCTGTTATGTCCTGGTAATACTTAGAAATGCTGAATAAAATGTGTGTGCAATGGCTTGACACGCATGCCATTATTTTTGAAATACAGAGTTAAACATTATGTCATTATAACCCTTTAAATGCCTAAACCAGCCTAAGGTCAGAGCCAAGAATCAATAAATGGGCCAAAGATCATGGAGATAGATTCATGAGTAACCTGCTTAGGTTACTCAAGTCTTAGCAGTGAGCTGAGTAAAACAAAACACCATTAAATGCCTGAAGATGCTACAAAGTTTAGACACACTGATTATTAGAGAAGAATCCCTAATTAGAGGTGTCTGGGGAAGTCTGCTCCAGTTGAAGGGGGAAAGAAAAGCCTGTGGTTTCCTATTTGTAGAGGCTACAGCATCTTTCCCCTTGTAAACCTGATACAAGGACAGATTGTGGTTGAGAAGAAAGTGGCTGTGACCTGAGTGCTTGTGGTGGGGAAAAATAAACAACTGCAATGTACATTCTTGGCCATTGTAGGGAGGAATTGATTTGGATCTGGGCTGGAATTTGCTCAGGGAAAATAGTTTGGATTAAATGCACTGCAAAGTTCATCTTACTTAAAAATGCAGTAAGGCAGAGAGGGAACTTCTGAGTCCAGCTAAGAAAGGTGAAGAGAGACTGAAAGTCACCACAAACACAGAAAAACGACAATGAAGGAGGTGGGACAGGGCCACCCAGAGACACTCACTCTGTTCAGCTTGTCAGAGCATGGAGAAATACATAGCATTGTCCAAAACAGAAATCTCATTCTCCAAAATTCATCTGAGTTAAAGAAACAGTGGATGAGCCAGCTGCAGGAGCGTTTTAAGAATTCCCATTAGTGCAATACAACAGAGTGTCAGGTAACCTGTAGAATGTGGTTGGTTTTCAGCAACACCTTCAGGAATTGATTAAATCATCCTCCCAGAGATGAGCAGAATAGGCAACAAAATGGCTAAAATGTCTTCTTGGGATCAGCTGAGATTTTTCAGAGCTGAAGAAGGTTTCCACCTGTGGCAAGACCACGGTATGGAAATCTCTCTGCTTTCTATATAATAGTTCAGAAGACCAAGATAATCTTAAGGAAAAAAGGGAAGAAAAGAAAAAAGAGAGAAGACAAAAACATATTGTTTTGGCAGCCAAAAACACAGCCTCTGGACCCTGGTAGCTCTGGTTAGGGTTAGCCAGTCTGGAAGAGCAGCCAGCCAGTCATAGCTAGGCATGCTCTGGATATGCTCAGGAGTTAATTAATTGACCAACCCCAATGAGAAAAGCGAGGTTGAATTATTTACAGCATATTAACTCTGTTGGCACATGAAGGAAGCACTAAGAAACTGCAGTAGGCAAAACATTGAAAAGACTGAGTGCTTATTGATGAGTGGAAGCCTGGGATCTGTTTTCAATAATCTGAGTGACAGCCAAGGGAATAGTGAATGACTTTTTAAAAAGTTATTTCCAGATTTACAGAGCTGATTTCTACAGTGCTGCATCACTTGTAAAGGAAGCATAACCAGTGTGGGACATCAGGAAGCTTTAACCTGGCACAGTGATAAAGAAGTTAAAGGCACCAGGTCTCAGGGCTGAGGGGTGGTGGTGAGGGATCCAGGTGGAGCAAGTGAAACACAGCCTGTAACAAGCTGATACCCCCAGCAGTTTATTCATCCACATCTGGCTTGGCCAGACATTGACAACGGGACTAAAAAATCCCAAAAAGTCATGCTGTCTGTCAAATAAATGTCAAAAATCAAGAGGAAGATCTGACAAAGACAGAAAACAGATTTAAACGCTATTTTTCTAATTAGAGCAGTCCTTAAAATAGGGCATAAATAACTCCAGAACATGAGCTACATGTTTACCAATGCTCTGCACTGATGTATTTAACTCAAATTCTGTTCTGTTTAACTCAAATTCTGTTCTGTCTCTGTCCTGTGTGGAACAGTTGATCGGGATGCTGCTGGCATGCTGTCTGTCCCGGTTTATTACTGCTAACCAGTACGAGATGGTGTAACAAGGTGAGCTTTTCCCATTTTCCAGGTGGTAAAGCTATAAAAGCCTTGCTGTGTTGTTGTGGCTGCGCTGCTTCTGCTGAAGACAGTGAGCAAGTTCTCAGTCTGAGTTCTCATTCGTTCATTCATTCATTCCGAGCATGTTCATTGAGAACTAAGCCTTCCCATGGGCTTCTTTGCTTTAGGATTTTCATCCCAATTTTGTGTGTGCTGGGGGGAAAAAAAAGAAAGGGTGGTGGGAATGCAGTATTGAATTTTGTCATTTCAGTTTTCTTGGGAAGAGATGTCAGAATCCAGGAAATTCCTCTGGCTGCCCTGGAGGACTCGAGCCTCTGCCCAGGGGGCTCAGAGACCTTGGCACAGAGCCCAAGATCCCTGTGCCTTTGATTTGGCCCTTGGAAAAAACAATACCTATCAGCTATGTTAGACAGTGAGCTTCTGCTCTAAACCAATCTAAAAGCGCCCAGAAGATGGAGGTTAGGAATAAGAAGAAGGAGAAAGGCTGGACATGCCCAGATTCCTCCATCTTGCCCCTTGAACCCCTATTCTAAAAATGAAAAAAAAAATCTATTTTTCACCCCATGATAAATTCACTATCATTCTACTTAAACTATCATGGCTTGTAATTCTTCATATAAGGTGGGTAATTGTTTTTTCCAAGGGCTAAATCAAAGGCACAGAGGTCTTGGGCTCTGTACTAAGGTCTCTGAGCACCCCGGGCAGGGGCTCGAGCCCTCCAGGGCAGCCAGAGGAATTTCTTGGGTTCCAACAAAGAAATTGTTGGAATTTCTTGGGTTCCAACAAGGAAATTGTTGGAATTCCTTGGGTTCCAACAAGGAAATTGTTGGAATTCCTTGGGTTCCAGCAAAGAAATTGTTGGAATTCCTTGGGTTCCAAAAAAGAAATTGTTGGAATTTCTTGGGTTCCAACAAAGAAATTGCGCAAAACACTGATATCAACCAAAGCGACCCACTTGTTGGTTTGTTGTTTTGTTTTTTGGGTTTTTCTCCGTCCTCCCTGCTCTCCAGTCTTTCGAGAAGTGTGGAGTCCAGAGCCTGTGTGAAGACCAGGAGCTGCAGAGCTGGAGAAAGACTGCCATGAATGTTATAGCACACACTGTCTCTCGCACGCACGCACGCACGCACGCACGCACACCCCCACGAGCAAGCCCGTGCGCGCGCACACTCGCACCCACCCCGCTCCCCCAGTGTCCCACGCCTAGTGTCCCATCCTGTGAAGTTCCACGGTGCCACCCGGGGTGTGGCCGGGTCCCCTCGGCCCCCAGAGCCAGCGCCACCCCCGGGGCACGGCACCGTCTCTATGTTCTTGGTCACTCAGTAGTTGCATCGTAAGTTAACAAAGGTAACTCATTAACAGCATTGATCGGGCTGTGCATGTAGTGACTGGAGGGCATAATTAGCCTTTCACCATGGTTAATAAGTGTTGCACACATCCATATAAACCGGTATATGAAATATATATTCTTTTTTTTGGTTTTTATCTTAATTTCTTGGTTTGTTTATTGCTTTACTAAGGTTTCCATCCTTTCCCCCCTTCCCCTGCGCCTGTCCCCACTTCTCCCCAAAAAACAAAGGAATCAGTAACATAACATAAAGATACTTGAAAATGATGTTAAAATGTTGTGCTTGAAGGGAACTGTTATTCCTGATGTTCTTCTACATCTTTGATTCTTACTCAGTGTTGTATGCCTAGTGCGTATCCCGGTAGGCTTTGTCTAGTGCATTTTGCCTCGGAACCTGATCCTGTGTAATACTGTTATTAAGCTGTGTTGTTGCTTACTGTGAAGGCAGAAATTTTTGCTCCCTTTATTTTTATGACGTAGCTATGAACTAATTGAACTGTGCTGTACTGCGGCCTTCATACTTTTTTCCTGTTCTTTCTTTTTATTTTCTCTTTCTTCTTTTGCATTGAGGTTGCAGCCACCAAGTACATTGTTGAATCAAATTGAAATAAAAACACACACACACACACAGACACAAAAAAAAAAAATCTCAAAAAAAAATAACAGGCATATGAAATATTTTTGGGGGAAAGCAAAAGTTTAAAACCTTTTTAAAAAAAATAGGACTTTTTTAATAATGCCTCTGTCTAGCATGCAAATGAGAATGCATTGATATTGTGAGTATTTGTGATATACGTATTAATAAATGGAACCATTACAGATTTCTAGCTGCTTCTGTCTCATTCTTTAGTTATAAGAAAGCTCTTTTTTTGGGAGGGGGGGGAAGTGAACATGAAACACCTGGGCACAGATTGGCTTGACATGTCTTTATGTGTTTTTTAACAACTAATTTGCTTGTAAAAGAGAAGTGTTACTACCCTGGGAAAAGAAAAAACAAAAAGTGAAAGAGCTGGAATTGTTTCAAAACTCCTTCTACAGCTGGTTTCACCACGTGACAAATACCCTCTGCTTTGCAAGTTTTCTTCTTGCAATTGTTAAAAATCTGCAGTGTTTAATTATCCCATCCTTAGTGCTGTGAGTGATTTTGGCATTAAGCAGTTCTCTCTTGATTTTGGTGAGAAAGGAGAGAAGAGAGCTTTGGGGTTGAGGGGCAGGCTCGTGGAAAGGCAGGCAGTTATCACTTGAATGAGTGCAATGTCACAGATGTGACAGAAAACCCATGGAAATTTAAACCTGGAAATTCTGGACCAGGCCCTTAGCTTGGCAGCGTGGACAGAGAAGGAGACTTGAGAAGTCCTGGAGCCTTCTGGCTGTGGGAGCTGCTGGAGCCCCAGTCCTTCCTGTGTCTGTCTGTCCCTCCATCAGTGCCAGTGTCCGTGGGGCTGCCCTGCCTGGTGCCTCCAGCATCAGATCCTGGTGAACCTTTGGGTGGTGCTGGCATGGGCAGTGCACTCCCACCCACAGCTCTGGAAGGGTTCACAGCCACACAGGCAGAACCCTGCCAGCATGTCTTAAAAACCCCAGTAGCTTCTTTAGCTTCATTCAGAGAGCCCTTCCAGAGCAGGAAAGAGAAAAAGAGCTTTACAAATAGAGGAGGAATCTAGTCCCCAAATTTAAATCTGCCCTCAATAAAACGTCTGCCACGAAGGAACCAGATATCTTTAGAGGTGGAGATGCCAATGCAGGTCCTGCATCTGTGCTGGGCAGCCGAGCAGGATGGTGCTGGGGACAAAGCCACGGGCAGGTCACAGCACTCCCATTTGCAGTCTCTTCTGAGGCTTCAGAGCAGCCACAGCCCCTCGCTGGTTGCTGGGGCTACGCCGTGCTGGAGCGATGCCCTTCTCCTGCAGGCACAGGATGTTCACAGGGAGATGTTTTTCCATGCCAGAAAGAACTGGCCCACCAGCTGCCCCAGTTTCCCTCCTCTATTCACTGCTGGGCAGGTCTCCCCTTGCCCCTCGGAGGGGAGGGAGGTGGGTGAGGCTGCCCTGCATCCTTCAGGAGTCACCAGTGACCTTCCGGAGCACAAAAGCACCAGCCTCTCCTTGGTTTTCTTTCCCTTTTTTTTTGCTTTTCCTTTTCATTTTCCTAAAAGAAAGAGCTGTTTGTGCCAAGAGCTGTTCCTTTTGAAGATGCTGATGTTGGGTGACAGGTCAGCAGGCTCCCAAACGTGCCTGTCCCCATTCAGGAGCGCTGAGCACAGCTCAGCTTTAAGGCGTAAGCGCTGAATTAAATCCATTCAGCAAAGCCCTTCAGTGCGTGGTCAATTGTTTCTCTCAGTGCAGCACCACTCCTGCTTTTATGGGGTAGGTGTGTTAATTGGGCTCTTGGCAGCTTCCCTGAAGAGGATCCGGCTGCTGGAGGAACTGCCAGGGGCTTTCCTGGGGAAATCCCCCTGGCCAGGCTGGGACCACCCAGGCTGCGCTGCCTGGCACCGGCATCCCCCTGGCAGCCCGGGGTGGAGCTGGAGCATCCCCGCTCCCTTCCCTTCCCTTCCCCTTCCCCTTCCCCTTCCCCTTCCCCTTCCCTTCCTCCAGAAGGGAGAACTGGGGTTCTGACTGATGTAGGAAGCACAGCCGGAGCTGCAGAGTGTCAGGACCCAGGACATCCCTCTGTCTGTCCTGAGCAGCCCAGACCCCTGCCAGGGGGCTCAGAGACCTTGACACAGAGCCCAAAATGCATGTGGTTTTGATTATGACCCGTGGAGCAAGATACCAACCTTAGATGAAGATCTGGAAGCCATGGCAAATTTAGTAGAATGATAGTGAATTTATCACGAGGTGAAAAATAGATTTTTAGGGTTTTTAAAATGGGGATTCAGAGGGGCAAGATGGAGGGATCTGGGCATGTCCTGCCTTTCTTCTTCTTCTTCTTCTTCTTCTTCTTCTTGGCCTCCATTTTCTGCTGTGATGTTGGCACTTTTGGATTGGTTTAGAGTAGAAGCTCACTGTCTAACATAGGTGATAGGTATTGGAAAGTAATTGTAAACATATTACACGTAGTTTTTAGTATAAAGACATAACACTGCCCCGGGGGCAGGCAGAGTGCCTGGAACTGTCTTGCTGAGCAGATCTCAGCTGGACAGGAGAAAGAATTTTATAGATAAGATTCAATAAACAACCTTGAGACTGAGAAACGAAGAGCTCTGACGCCTTCTTCAAGCGCTGGGCTGGGAAAAGAGACTTTTAACATTTCTCAGGGTCCCTCTGCCCAGCCAGAGACCCCGACAGCAGAGAACGGGTTGGTGCCAGGCGGGCATGAACATGTGGGATTTTCCTTCCAGAGGTGTTTGCTCCAGGGTCCCTCTGTGCCCTCTGTGTGAACTGAATGAGCAGCACAGGAATCTCTCTGCTGCTGCTGTGCTGAGCTGGCTCTGGCTGCTCATCCCTGCCTGAGCAAATTGTGCTGTGCACAATCAGTGAGGCAGCTGGGCCAGGGAAGGGTGGGCAGGTGTGGGAGTGAAAGGAGATGATGGGCAGCCAGATAAGCCCCAGAAGGGGTGGGAGGAACGGCTGGGGGTTGAGGAGAGTGATCATAGAATCATTTAGGGAGAAAAACGCCTCTAAGATCATTCCAACTGTTACCTCAGCACTGCCAAATCCACCTCAAAATCATGACAACAGATGAAGCAGGACTCTGGGAGGAGGAGGAAGGAGCAGCACCTTTGGTCGCAGTGAGCTGCCAGCTTGGTTTGGCTGTAAGGTGCACCACAGCCTTTGCTGATGTGTGTGCTGTCCTGAGCTGCCTCCCAGGGCTGGTTTCTGCTGAGAGGACAGCCCTGAGCCCTGCTGAGAGCACAGCCTGTTGCTGTGCAGGTGATGTTCCACTGTGTCAGTGAACTGTGGCTGCTCTTGGAGGCCTTGCTGCTGCTGCTGCCATCCTTGGGCAAGCATCACTGCAGAAGAGACTGGCTTTGGTACAGGACTTCAGGCTCCTGCTCCTTGGAGGAGCCTGTGCAGCCCCTAAGATGATTTTGTCTTCTGTGATTCTTCCCTTGACTTTGATGGCTCATTAATATTGAAGATAATTTTAAAGCTAGGAAGGTAATTTACTGCCAGCTCCTTGCATAAAACACATGGCATCCCACTGGAGGGAAAGGATTGATCAGGATGTCAGACTTCCACCAGGACTGAGTGAGGCCTGCTTCACTATGAACCTGTATAACAAAAATAAACATCCTCCTAAAGATCCTGCATCCAAAAATAAAGATTTGACGCAGAAGTGACACTTCTCCATTTTGTAAGTAAAAGTGTTTTGCCCTCCAAATGTGTAAAGTATGGTCAGCTTTCTGCAAGCTGTTTCTGCCAGCTTGGCCTGGTTTTGAAGTAAAAAGCTGTTGCATTTGCCTTTTTCTTGTCACTGCACCTGTTCCTGTTGCAACCAGAAAACATTTTACTCAAAAGTCATTTCAGTTTTGTCCAGTGTGACTGGAGATATTTGGTGTGTGCAAGCTCATGAAAAGCAAGCCATGCTGAGACAGCAAGTCCTCAGCTCTGGAGTCTGTTTTGCTCCCTGGTAGCTGCAGTGTATTTATTTTTGGTGTCTGGAGCTGTCTGTAGATGGCACTGAGGACTTATTTTAGATTGTGGTCCTCCTGTGTGATCAATAACTAGGGAGTGTGTATTACAGACCCAAAATATCCAGGCTGTGGGAATCCACAAAATCAGAGGGTTTTGGGAAAGCTGCAAAAGGCAGGATTTAGAGACAGCAGAACTGTGATTGGAGCTAAGCAGCAGCCATGAGATAGATCAGCAGAAAAATTATCTAAACTGTAGAGAAACAAGGACAAATAGAACAATGGTCTGTGTATTAACGCTTGTCTAGAATAACTCCTTAAGCTACAGAAAAGTTTATCTAGCAAGATATTAGGAAGTTTGAAGCTTAATAATGGAACTCCATGCATTGTGTTTTAAGGCTCACAAGCAGGTATTGTATTCAAAATAAGCAGCATTGCTTTAACCAAAGGTACATGTGCTTATAGTGCTTGGATAGAGCTACTGTCAATGTGCTTTTGCTTTGTGTGATTGGTCAAAAAACTTATAAAATGAGTTGTAACATTAAGTTCTTGGTCTGCTGCCTGGGATGTGAGCTGATGGCATTTTCCCATTGTCATAACCATGCAATGAGACTGATGCTGGAAAATAAAACAGCTCAAGGCAGTTCCACAGCAGCCCTGTCCTGTTTGTGATTTGTACATGGACCCCCAGCCAGCAATAGAGGCCAGGTTGGATGGAGCCCTGTGCAGCCTCACCCAAGGGAGGGATGGAACAAGATGAACTTTAAGGTCCTTTCCAATCCAAACCATTCTGTAACTCTGTGATTCTCTCCCTGGGGCACTGTGCAGCAGTGCAACTCCAAACATTCCCAAAGCAGCTACTCAATCTCCTGAATGCTATTTTTTATTTGCCATACTTGGCCAAGACTTGCAGAAGCAGTAGATTCCAGGCAACCCCCGAGGTATTCCCAGAATGTTTTCAGAAAGTGCCAAATGACCAACTTTTTGGTAATCTGGTCCTCTCAAAACCCCTCAGGGCACTGAAAAAAGTCATTTTTGAAAGGCCTATCTGTTCTTAAAATGGAGATGGTTCAACCAAGTTAAAAACATTAATATTATTGAAACTGTGCTTTCCAGGGGGAAAGAGCTTTCTGGCTTGCATATGGAGGGTAGGGTTTGTGTGCTTTATCTTTTTGAGTAGAGAATTAGAATGTATGATGTGAGAGAAGACTGATGCCCTGCAAAACTGCTGGGGTGGCACGGGAGAAGGAAAAAGAGGAAATAAAATCTTCTCCAGTCAGAGTGGTTGGAATTGGGAAGTAGCTCAGTCTGATGGTGAGTCTGACAGCAGCTCCAAGGTCAGTGGGCTCAGCAGCTCAGCTCTCAGGGGTCTGAGGTCTGCTCTGGAGGGGATTGTTGCCTGCCAGGACACCTCTTACATCCCCTGGGTGCTGAGAGCAGCCTTTTGTGGAGTCTGTAGGTGTCAGACAGCTAGAAACTACTGCAATGCACACCCAGGGAGATTCACAGCCAGCAGCAGCCCACGGCACCTCCTGAGGCTTTGCAGGAGCCTCTGGACCCTGGTGCTTTCCTACTCTGCCTCCCACAGGCTGAATGCACTTCTGTGGGGTTTGCTTTTAATGTAGTGTCTGTAAGTCATTGCTTCCTCAACAGAACGGCAAGGACTTGGTCAGGGCTTGTGTTGATATTCTGGTATCTTCAGCCTTGTAGTTATCTATAAATAAAAGCAAACAAATTATTATCTGCATTTTTCTTCATCTTGGAGCGCAGTGTGACCCAAAGATCAGGTGAATGAGTTTTCCTCCCAAGTACAGAAGTGGGAGCACTGGTGCAGGGTTGTTGCTGTGTGCTTCTCCCTTTGCTGTGTGCTGCTCCTTTTGCTGTGTGCCACTCCTTTTGGTGTGCATTCCTGGCGCTGGCAGGGCCAGGGATTGCCCTGTTCCTGCAGGGGAGCTGGAATTCAGCTCTGGAGGGAACCTGCCTGAGCCAGAGCAGAATTCTCTGCCAGAATCGATGCTGTGCCTTGGGGGAGTGCAGAAAACAAGTCTCCACCTGCTTGGTGGAAGCAGGAAGGTGAAAGACCCAGAAAATCCTGGCCAGCACCAGAGCAGGCTGGAGCACTGAGCTGAGCACAGGCTGGCATGGTCCACTGGTCTTTGTAGTGCTGGGGTTCCTCCCCATGCTCATCTGGATAATCTAGCTTTTCCCAGCAGCTCTGGACTGTGCATTAAGCGTTACAATATGAGAGGGAAATCAAACACAATCAAAATTATCTCTATGAGACCCATTCAATAAAATAGTTATTGGCAATTAGCACGGATTTTTTTATAAAGAAGTAATTAGCCCTCCTGCCCTGAGCATTAATGAATGCTTTTCATTGCACCCCAAGGGGCAGTCAACCCGATAATAATCCACTTCAACACAAATGTTGTTATAAAACAACATTGTTTGACAACAGAGGCAGCAGGACAGTCACAAACAGGAGGCAAGCCTGCTCTAGTGAGCACTGGTTGCATAAAAATGAAAGATCATTAATAATTTGCTTGGATTGGTGCTGCAGACTTGTCTCCTTACCTGTGAAGGAGATGAAGCCGCTGATACAAAAAGCAGGATCTCATTTCCCTGGCTCAGAGCTGAGAAAGCCAATGGAGATGCAGCAGTGCTGGCCACAACATTGTGTTGGTGGTGCCTGCAGAGCCTGGCAGGGCGGAACAGGACCTGTCTGTGTGGTGCTCTGGAGGTGGTGATTCCATGGTCTGGAGGTGGTGATTTGTTGTGACGGTGTTCACAGGGGTCCGAGGATGAGGGAAGAGACGAGGATCTGACTCCATGTTTCAGAAGGCTGATTTATTATTTTATGATATATATTATATTAAAACTATACTAAAAGAATAGAAGAAAGGATTTCATCAGAAGGCGAGCTAAGAATAGAAAAAGAAGGAATGATAACCAATGCTTCTGTCTCAGACAGGCAGTCCAAGCCAGCTGACTGTGATTGGCCATTAATTGGAAACAACCACATGAGACCAATCACAGATGCACCTGTTGCATTCCACAGCAGCAGATAACCATTGTTTACATTTTGTTCCTGAGGCTTCCAGCTTCTCAAGAGGAAAAATCTTAAAGAAAAGATTTTTCAGAAAATATCATAGCTACAATTTGGTGCTCTGGAGGTGGTGATTTCATGGTCTGGAGGGGTTTGGCAGCCAAATGGCAGAGGGTTGTGTGCCCCGGCAGTCTCCACTGCTGAACTCTTTGGTGCTACAGGGAATGAGCTCCTGATGACAGCACCCCTTCCCCCTGCTTCTGTTCGATTGTTGGCATTTTCTAGTGAGGTGTGTGTTAGTGCAGATGCACAAATCACATTGGACTCTCAATTCAGTGCCTTTCCTGCTCTGACAACCCATCACAGCCACCTGGTTCTGCTCAGGGTGGTGAACACAGCACGGGCAGGGCTCTCTGTCAGAAGAAAGCCCCCACAGAGTGAACAGATAAACCAGCCCCTGTTCTGGGGACATCCCTGCTGCTCCCCTCTGAGTCCTCTGCAGCCCTTGGCTCTGGTGGGAGCCCCAGCAGCCACTGCTGACCAGGGACTGCTGGCACAGCCAGGCTGTAAAAGCAATGCAAATGTTACATTTACAAACCTGAGGTGAACAGCTGAATCCTCCCCTCCAAGCTGGGCTGTCAGACTGGGAAGAAGTGGTCCAGGATGATGCTGGGGAGCTCAGCCCCAGGGCTTTTCCCTGTGGAAAGACAGTGGGTAATGGGAGGTTGTGACTGTGTTCACAGGGGTCTTAAGATGAGGGAAGAGACGAGGATCTGACTCCATGTTTCAGTAGCCTTGATTTATTATTTCATGATATATATTATATTAAAATTATACTAAAAGAATAGAAGAAAGGATTTCATCAGAAGGCTAGCTAAGAATAGAAAAGGAAGAATGATAACAAACGCTTCTGTCTCAGAGAGTTCAAGCCAGCTCAGTGTGATTGGCCATTAATTAGAAACAACCACATGAGGCCAATCACAGATGCACCTGTTGCATTCCACAGCAGCAGATAATCATTGTTTACATTTTGTTCCTGAGGCCTCTCAGCTTCTCAGGAGAAAAACTCCTAAGGAAAGGATTTTTCAGAAAATGTGTCTGTGACAGGAGGTCTAATTAAGGAGGCCAACAGCATATTTGCACACTGCTGGAAAAACCTTCCTTGCCCACACTTCCTCTGCTATTGCACACTTATTTTCTGGGGAGCCCATTCTCACTCCAGAACTAAAAAATGCCTCCAGCCTCTCCTCCTTCCCAGCTATCCCTGCACTCTCATGGGAAGCAATGATAGCCTACCCCATGGATGAGGAGTGCTTGGAGATGGTGCCACACCCTTGGGACAACGTGGGGCCCTGGAGACAGGGGTGACACTAGAGTGAGAGGGGTGACACTGGATTCAGGACTGAAGTGGAGCCAGGGGTGACACTGGAGCCAGCGATGACACTGGAGCCAGCAGTGACACTGGAGCTGGGGGTGACACTGGAGTCAAGGGTGGCCCTGTTGTCAGGAGTGACACTGTTGTCAGGGGTTACACTGGAGTCAGAGGTGGCACTGGAGCCACCTCTGGAATGACCAGGAATGACACTGGAGTCAGGGATGACACTGGAATTAGGGGTGACACTGTTGTCACGGGTGACACTGGAGTCAGGGGTGACATTGGAGTCAGCAGTGACACTGGAGCCAGGGGTGACACTGGAGCCAAGAGTGACACTGGAATTAGGGGTGACACTGGAGTCAGGAGTGACACTGGAGCCAGGGATGGCACTGGAGCCAGGGGTGACACTGGAGCCAGAGGTGACACTGGAGCCCGGGGTGACAGCCATCTCTGGAGCCAGCCCAGGCTGTCCCTGGTGACTCTGCCCAGCCCCTCAGTGCTGGGCACACCTTGGCTGCTGCTCCCACCCCGTGCAGAGACAGGAGCCCCTCGGGTGAGCAGGAATTGAGCATTGCTCATCCTGAGCTGCCTGCAGCCACGGGGAGGGATCAGAGCACATCTCCCTGGATATGTCGGGGGAATTCAGTCACACCAAGGAGCTCAGGCTGTAGGGGTGAGGGTAGAAACTCAACAATGCTTGTGGGTCCCTTCCAGCTTGGAATATTCCATGAGAAAAAAAAAAAAGATAAGATTACTAGGCAGTGTGGAGGCTGCTGGGATCAGCGCAATGAGCACCGAGCTGCATTAGGCTTGCTTTAGGCAATCTCAGTTTTGGCATTTCATAGATGATGGGTGCCTAATTTCACAGCTGTAAGCTTCTTTGAGCACACATTTGTTTTGATGTAATTACTTCACTTCAAAAACAAAGTACATGGGGGAAAATATTTTTTTTTTCATGTGGAACCGTAACCATCCTCCGAGGCACCCTTAGCAGGGCTGCAAACCCTGCATCAGCCCTTCAGTGCCTGTCTCACCAGCTCTTTATGGGGTGGGACATGGGACTGCTCAGCTCCTGGCCAAAAGGAAAAGCTGCCTGGGCTGTGGAGTCGTGGGGATTAAAGGGAAATGCTCCCACAGAGCTCCCTGGGGAGGCTGATTTCCATGCTGTGTCATGATTTTAGTATAAAGAGAAAAAAAGGCCCCTCAGTTTAATACTCACTAGAGTTTTATTCTGTTATTGTTGGAAAGGCTGGCAGACCTCTAGGGAAAGATTTACAAGGGGGAAAACCTGATTTTTTCCAATGTAGAAGTTTCCAGAACTTCAACAAGCTGCAATTAGCTTTGAAACATTGAACTAGGAATCACTTAACTGCTACATTTAAAGTATCAGTGGTCAAAGATTACATTTTTTTGGTAATACAATGATATTTTAAATTAAAGCAACTGTATTTGCAGTTTTTGCTTTTTAGAGATTTGTCCCTATTTTGCGTTGGTTTTTTTCATTTTTTTTTAAACAAACAAAAGAGATGAAGACTTGATTTTACTGGAGAACCAAGGAAGCCCAGGGCCAGGTCTCCTATGGATTCATACAGCACTGGGGTCCATATTTTCCCTCATCCATTTCCCTGCAATACTAGGAAGGGAAAATTTTTGCAGGAATAGATGAAGCTTGAAAAATGGAATTATCCTTTAATGCCATCACAGCAACAGTGCCAAGAAATACCAACTGCTTGTATCTGCACCAGGACAGGTCAGACTCTGGGACATAAAGGCTGCTACAAGTTCAGAACCAGGGGAGTTAGAGGGTGAGTGTGTTTGGTGTCAGTGGGAGCTGTGACCTGGTGCACAGGGGCACCTACTGGAGTGGGAGATGCTCACCAACCCTCCCTAGAGATTACCTGCCCCACAAACCCCCGTTCATACAGCACCTAGGGACCCTGTCCCACATCAAAAGCAAATTCTGGGTGGCTGTGACCCACAGGCTGCACTGAGCACCCCTGGGCAGGGCTCTCAGCCCCTCAGAGGAATCCTTGTCCTGCCCAGGATGCTCCCACAGCCCTGGGCTCACATCCAGCCCCTCCTTTCCCCCTGGCTCCCTGTCTGGATGGCCTTGCTGGGCTTTGGGAGCTCAGCTGTGCACAGCAGCAGGTCAAGAGCAAAGGCTGACATGGACAAGAGCAAAGAGGAAGGACGTGGACAGATTTGCTCTTTTATTTGCATTTTATCCTGCGTTGGCGGTTGCACATTGCGACGGTGTTCACAGGGGTCTCAGGATGAGGGAAGAGATGAGGATCTGACTCCATGTTTCAGAAGGCTTGATTTATTATTTTATGATATATATTACATTAAAACTATACTAAAAGAATAGAAGAAAGGATCTCATCAGAAGGCTAGCTAAGAATAGAAAAAGAAAGAATGATAACAAAGGTAGCTGTCTCAGACTCTCTGTCCGAGCCAGCTGACTGTGATTGGCCATTAATTAGAAACATCCAACAAAGGCCAATCAAAAATCTACCCGTTGCATTCCACAGCAGCAGATAATCATTGTTTACATTTTGTTCTTGAGGCCTCTCAGCTTCTCAGGAATTAAAATCCTAAGGAAAGGATTTTTCATAAAAGATGTCTGAGACAGCATATATCTGCCTGTCTGTCCTGGCTTCAGCTGAAATAGAGTTAATTTTCTCTACAGTCACTGGCACATGTTTGTGTTCTGGATTTAAGATGAGACCAATATGGATAACACACTGATGTTATAAGTTTTTGCTAAGTAGTGCTTATACTAAGTCAAGGATTTTGTATTGTGTGTGCCTTGTCTTCCTTGGGTTTTCTCTCTCTCTGCCTTTCCTTTTAGTTACAATTATTGTTAATAGTAGTATCATTTTATTTTTTTTAATATAATTTACCTTGTTTTAATTATTAATCCATCTTGACCCACAGTTAAGTTTTGCTTTTCTTTCCTGATTCTTCCCTCCATCCCCCTGGGGTGGGTGGGGAGTGAGTGAGTGAGTGAGTGAGTGAGTGAGTGAGTGAGTGAGTGAGTGAGTGAGTGAGTGAGTGAGTGAGTGAGTGAGTGAGTGAGTCAGTTGAGTGAGTGGTTGTTTGGGACTCAGTTGCCAGCTGATAAAGCCATTACACTGTCCCAGGAGGGATTCAAATGCTGGACACCCTGCACAGTTACAGCAGTCAGGAGGCAAATTCTGCCTGGGGGACAAATGAGCTGCTGTGTTTGTCACTGACTTTTCTCCAAACTGGAAAATATATGGCTGTGACTGTGGGAGATCTATGGCTCCTCAGCCTTCCTAACTCTCTCTTGCCAACCAGTGTCTTGTATTTGAAAATAAGCAGACTCTCTTTTTTAATACATAGTGTTCATTTTTCAAGGCCATGCTAGTTCTCTGCTTGCCGTCAAACAAACCATGCTGTGTGCACAGGTGCCCAAAACACCACAGCAAATTCTGTCATCTCTCTGGGAAAAAAATAAGCTGCTTTTGGATTGCAACAAGGCACTACATGGAGTGGGGCTCTGAGCAGCCTCCTTTAGTTTGGAGATGTCCCTGCTCATTGCAGAGGGGCTGAACGAGATGATCATTATGGTCCCTTCCAACCCAAACCAGTCTGTGACTATAATTCTGTAATTCCATGATTCCTGCTGCCTGAAGAAGGGTATCTTTAGAAGGTGAAGCAGGAGGCCTTTCCATCCCTGGGGCCTCATTTATCTCATGATGGGCTGCATCCCTCCAAAGGGGGCTGTGCAAGGGCAGGTGCAATACCCACATCACAATTGTGATGCTCACCCTGCATCAGCAGGCCAGGAAGCAGCTGATAAATGGCCAGGGAGGGCTCCTATCTCCCCTGGCACAGGAGTTTGATCCCTTTCCTGGCTGCTGGAGAGCACAGTTTCATCTGGTGGTGTTATGGGGTCCCAGCTCACAAAAGACATTGGAAACTCATCCCTTCTGCAGCAAATCCACTGAAATGCCAGGGTACAAATAGGGACTGGCCTGGCTTTTCTGCCATGCTGCAGTCAGCCCAATCCACCTGGCTAAACCTGACTGGGGAGGACACAGCCCAGAGGCCAAGCTGCCAAGGTCTACAAGAGCTGCATTTCCCAGTTCTAGAAGTCCAGTCCATGTTGGTACTGACAGTGCAATTTTCACCACTGCATTCCAGGACCAAGCTTTTTGTCATTTCTCCACCAATGAATGTTTTAAATGTTTTGATTTCTTGAGAAATTTGTGTGTCTGTGCCAGCTGGGGTACAAGTACAAGTGAGGGTGCACATCTTCTGCATCTAAGGCACAGTCTCAAGACAGCTCAGTAATCCATGGCTGATTGATTTAAATAATAAAATGAATGGCAGCCTAATTAAATGGCCTGTACCGTCTTGAAAGTGGAAAATGGGCATGATACCAGCCCTTCATGTGAACCATACCTTCTTTGTTTTATGCAGGTTATTGACCAGAAGAAACCCTATAAACATTTTTCAATTTACCAATGCTCATTATTTTTACCAATAACCCTTCAGAGTAAAAATATGATCAGATAAACCATGCTTAGGTGATAGTTCATATATCTGAGTATTTTCTATAATGTAAGCATGTGGTGGCACTCACATCTGTGTATGTGTAAAAAAGACAGCTATTATGCCATTTATCATCATCATCATTATCATCATCATCATTGTATAATATACCTGTGTAACTTATATTCTGATTGAAATGGAATACATTTTTTGCCTTATGGGAAGGAAGAGAATATGGCAAGGGAAGTGTCATAGACATCTTTTTGTGAAAATCCTTTCTTAGGATTTTTTCCCTTCTGAGAAGCTGAGAAGCCTCAGAAATAAAATGTAAACAATGGTTATCTGCTGCTGTGGAATGCAACAGGTGGATCTGTGATTGGTCTCATGTGGATTTTTAGAATCAGTGACCACTCACAGCAGAGCTGTCTCTCTCTCTCTCTCTCTCTCCGAGCCTCAGACCTTTGTTTTCATTCTTGTCTATTCTATTCTTAGCTTAGCTAGCCTTCTGAGATGAAATTTTCCCTTCTGTTCTTTAGTATAGTTATAATATAATATATATAAAATAAAATAATAAATCAAGCCTTCTGAAATATGGAGTCAGATCTACATCTCTTCCCTCATCCTGAAAACCCCTGTGAACATGGTCACAGGGAAGGACAAGTTAAAAGTGTCTGGGTGCTTTTAGAGCTGATCTCACACACAGCTCTCCAGGGCAGCAGAGATTTGGGAGGTCACTACACTGGTCCCAAGCATGGCTGTACCAGACACTTTGTTGAAATATTCCCACCCAAAACAGTCCTCTGCTTATTCTGGACTGTAAACAAAGTCAGTGCTGAGTTTCACAACTCAGGGTTGTTGCACCCTTGGATGTCACCATGGAGGCAGAGGATCCCTCAGCGCAATCTAACATTGAACCTCCCGCACACCCACGCAGGAGATGGAGAGGTCACATTTCAGGTCTGCAAGCTGTGGCAGTGTCCCTTTCAGCCCTATTGCAATGACACCTGTTACGGCACCTCTCCTCGTTGCCACTCAATGCACGGTGGCACTGGCGGCGGTGTTGCAATGACAGCTG
This sequence comes from Melospiza melodia melodia, assembly GCF_035770615.1. Classification (NCBI taxonomy): domain Eukaryota; kingdom Metazoa; phylum Chordata; class Aves; order Passeriformes; family Passerellidae; genus Melospiza; species Melospiza melodia. Next base: position 9,104,557 of record NC_086195.1, on the reverse strand, counting down.
ACACATTCCGTGCCTCTGCAGAGCCGCTCCTGTCGCCTTGCGGGCGCTCGCTAATCGGATCATTCTGTTGCTCTGGTGGCGCTCGCGTTCGTCTGTGCTAAATGACAAGCGGGAGCTTGTGCTCTGCTTTCTGCCACTTCCCCTTCGAGCTTCACAGTTGTACTTGCCATTTCACCTTGTGCATGAATCAAAGTTGTTCTCGCCTCTTTGTGAGACTCGGCGGCTCCATCCGGGGACAGGGAGCGCCGGCATCCCCAGCAGTGCCGGAGCCTGTTGGGGAAGATGAAACAGGAAAGCCTTATAAATATGATTGTTTGAGAATACAGTTTCTATATTCTCAAAAAAAGATTTTGAGAATATGGAAACTATAAGGGAGATTGAAATGAAAGCAAGCTTTGAGATCCCTCAGTTACTGAACAACTGGAAAACAATGCTGTGGCCAGCTGAAGGTAATCCCCTTTTGATGAAACAATTCCCTCTGCTTGCAGACAGGTTCAAGGGTCAGAGCAGACCCTGCCAGCTTGGCAGAAGGGGTCGAAAGAGGAGCTTTAGGGTTTAAAATGTAACACAGTATGGTAATGTAGTGATTCTCACAGGCTGTATGTAAATGCTGTAGGATTTGTGTCTTGTACTAGATTGGTTAGTGAGAGTCAGAATATTCAACACAGAAGAAGATCTATTGTATTGTAACAGGAACTTGGCCCTCTTACCCCTTTTAGTCTCTTATGCTTTTGCTCTCTTACTCTCTCACCCTCTCATCCTCTCTGCCCCTCTCTTCTCTCAGCCTGCTCTGAGCTGTGGCTGGCAGCTCCCAGCAGGGCCCTGCACCCAGGCCCTTTGCAAAAAACCCCAAGTTCCATGACCTGGCTTCAGAGATCTCTGGTCTCCATCTGTCCTGACTGTCCTACCCCCCGACGCTCCTACAGGAGCCTGTCCGGTTTTAGCAAGTGCTGACACCTCCATCAGAGCCGGAGCCCGTCCCGGTTTAGGGAGTGCTGGCATCCCCAGCAGCCCCTGCAGCCCTTCCCAGGGGCAGCTCAGACATGGATGGCAAACAAACAGCAGCCCCCTGTGTGGGAATCCACAAAATCGGAGGGTTTTGGGGAAGCTGCAAAAGGCAGGCCCCAGAGACAGCAGAACTGTGATTAGAGCTAAGCAGCAGCCATGAGACAGGCCAGCAGAAAAATTATTTAAAAAGAAGAAAAGCAAAGACAAATAGAACAATGGTCTGTGTACTAACGCTTGTCTAGAATAACTCCTTAAGCTACAGAAAAGTTTATCTGCAAGATATTAGGAAGTTTGAAGCTTAATAATGGAACTCCGTGCGTTGTGTTTTAAGGCTCACAAGCAGGTATTGTATTCAAAATAAGCAGCATTGCTTTAACCAAAGGTACATGTGCTTATAGTGCTTGGATAGCGCTACTGTCAATGTGCTTTTGTTTTGTGTGATTGGTCAAAAAACTTATAAAGTGAGTTGTAACATTAAGTTCTTGGTCTGCTGCCTGAGATGTGAGCTGATGGCATTTTCCCATTTGTCATAACCATGCAATGAGACTGATGCTGGAAAATAAAACAGCTCAAGGCACGTTCCACAGCATTCCCCTCCCGTTTGTGATTTTTACGGAGACCCCCTGGTTTCTGCTGATTGATCTGGCAGCTCCACCAGGCAAAACAAGTAATGCTGGATATCAATTATTTGTGGGCCCACTCCCTTCACCTAAGGAGTGCTTTTAGTCAGGGTCCAGGGAGATAAATGAAGGAAGAGAGGATCCCTGTCTCTCCAGCAGTGGCTGTTCCTGTAAATCAGCTCTTACTAATGAGTCCAGGTGTAAATGAGATGCTGCTGAAATGCACAATTAGACACGCTGATCATCAGGGGAGCCTGATACCAAGATTTCTGCACCAAACCCACAAGGTTAAAAAATATTTCTCTTCATATAGTTAGGATCACAGGTGCAAAACTGAGGATGTAGATATTCTTCTGTTAAACAAGTTTGTTCACCAGAGCAGGTCCAGCCCCTCTCAGCAGGGCTCTGCCCCTCACATCATGTAGCCAGGGCTTGCTCAGGGCTCTTGTGCCAGGGCCTGAACTTTCATGCAGCTCAGGTGCTTGGGAGAATGTCTAATCAAGGAAGGGTGCAATTAATAGATTGCCTTTGTGCATGGGCTCAGAGCAAATATAGAACTTAATAACACAGTTCCCCACCTTGGCACAGATTACAGATTTCTCATTTAGTGCAAGGTGGAAGAGCCCCTGTGGGGCAAGGCTGAGTCTCTGCCCAGAGCAGAGGATCCCATGGTTATATCCAGGGAAGTTAAGCCCAGCAGCAATTCTGGGCCATTGTATCTCCTCATGGGTCACTGTGGGGCACCAGTTTCCAGCTGACTTTGGCAGTGCTTCGAACACAGAGCTGGGAAGCAGCTCCAAAATACACCCAGCCTGGAGCGCAGTGCTGTTGGAGGGCTGTATGAATTTACTCTGTTTACTTTAGAAATCTTACTACAGATCAGCCACCAAGTGCAAAAGATAAAATATAGGGAACATGGAAGCGTGCCATGAAAAATAAATCAGATAAAGGCCTGCTTCTTGGTAGGAAAATGGGAAAGAGCACAGTCAGTGCCATTTTTTGTTGGTTTTAGTGGTGGGAGTTGAGAGCTGAGAGTGAGGGTAAAAAGGGAAGAACATTACTTCAGGAATTATACATTTTACATAAATGATCTACCAAAGATCAATGTTCTGCATAAGAAGTCAGAGATTTTAAAAAATCCTACATATTTAAAACAGACTTAAAAGAAATAATTAGCCTTGTTAGTCTGGCATATTAAAGAAACCCCACATCTTCAATCTGATCAGCCCTTGACACATTTTGTTTGGCGTCCTACAGGCGTGCAGAATATCTCCTGTTGGGCTATAGAAAATAAAGATACATGGCAGCCTCTGTGTGGGTGCAGAGATCACACTGGGCAAAGCAGAAATGAATGAACACATCTGTAATGTGGGGTCTAGAAAACCTCAAAAAGCACATGGCTGAAAACACCAGAGTAAAGAGGGAAAGTGCTTAAAAAACTCAGGGGGAAGGGGGAATCCTTTCCTACAAGGAGTGATAACAAGACAGATTGGATGAATACTTTGAAGAGATTCCAACCAGAAAGAATCACAAGAAGCTCAAAATGGGAAAGACTGGGAGGTGAAGGTTGAATGTGGTGGGTCTTTACAGGAGAGAAAGGAGCAACTTCAAGCACAGTGAGAAGACCACCTGTCAACTTTTAAGGCTCTCACTTGTGAAAACATCTAGTGACTGTTACAGCTTACCACGGCCAGGCAAGCAAGCACAGGATCACAAAATTCAGGACATTTAGGATGAAGATTAAAACTGGCCATGCCAAACTTTCCAATGAGTGACAGTCTAGATTGGATGCCTGTCATTTAACCCACCAAAGCCAATGAACTTGACAAAGAGAAGCTGTAGGCTGTGAGATTGCATATACCTGAGCTGTCAGACCAAGAGGGTGCACATCACCAAAAGCTACAACAATAAAAAGCAAAAATTCTTCCCAGGAGCAAGGGGCCAACTGCATCCATAGGAAAGGCACAGGGCTGTTCACCACAAACACAAGGGCATGCCATGGAAAAGATGAGCCCTGCTCTTGTCACCACCTGCAATGTTTCACAAACCTGAGATTAAGGGATTAAAAGAAGCATTGCAGACGATGAGTGTGGATGGCACAGCCTGTAACATATGAAATGAGAGAAAGCCCTGTAACAGTGTGCTGCTTTGGGCTGGGGTAGGGTTACATTTCTTCACAGTGGCTGGTGTAGGGCAGTGTTTTTTATTGCTGAGAGCAGTGTTTATAATATAGGGGTGTTTTTGTCATTGCTGAGCAGCCCTTGCACAGTATCAAGGCCTTTTCTGCTCCCGTACTGACACACTGGCGAGGGGGCTGCAGGTGCATGTGACATTGGGAGGGGACACAGCAGGGACAGCTGACCTCAAGTGACCACAGGGATGTCCCAGACCATATGGGGTCATGATCAGCCTGCAGAGCTGAGGAAGAAGGAAAGGGGAGATGTTTGAAGTGATGCTGTTTGTCTCCCCAAGTCACTGTCACATGTGATGGAGCTCTGCTGCCCTGGGGATGGCTGAACACCTGCCCAGCCATGGGAAGTGGTGCATGAATTCCTTGGTTTGCTTTGCTGGCACAGAAGGCTTTTGCTATTAAACTGTCTGTATCTCAATCCATGACTCCTCTAATTTTTACTCCTCTGATTCTCTCCCTCATCCCACTGGTGAGGGAGTGAGTGAGAGACTGCCTGGGGCTCAGCTGTCAGTTTGGGTTAAGCCATAAGAAACAGCAGAGGAAAGAAGGGGTACAGGAGAGGTACCAGGTCTTGCTTTGACCCTTTGGCAAAATCACAGACAGCAGAAAGAAACCAGATTCTTCCATGAATCAGGCTTTTTGGTCAGAATTTTGTTGGCCACTGAAGGACCAAGGGACACTCCGAATGAGATCTCTGGCTGGGTGTGAAGACATCAGCCCTGGAGAGCTCACAGTCCTCCTGCAAAGGAATGGGGACCCTTAGAGATTCCTATAGCTCAGTGCAGTCCTGCTGGAGGCTCCAGCATGCACAACAGGCACACCAGCTGAGGCTGCCTTGAAATAACCTTCCGGAGAGCTGTGAGAGCCAGAAACACTTCAGTGCCTTATTGTAGGCACAAGGGAGTGCTCAGGAATGAAAGCACCCATTGATGATGTGCCATGCCTAGGCAGGCAGTGATCAGAATCCCAAATCAAGGAGGACATTGAGGCAGCCAAGAAGATGCAACCCAAACCTCAGCAGGGCCAGATGTCAATCGCAGACGATTTAATTGTGTCTAGAGAAACCAACCACAGAGGCAGCAAAGCCTGCTGATTATAAGCAGCAGTGAACAAGCTGACAATGAAACGGGTAAACAGGGAAATTCAGAAATTGCAAAGGAGGTTGAAGTAGGTCACACCCAGCCATGCAACTCAAACCACTTGCTAAAGAAAGTGCATGGCTCAGACAGAGAGCGATTATCACAGCCAGAGCAGTGGACATGGTCCCTTCCAACCTTGCCCATTGTGTGATTCTGAGACAGCAGGGACCTCAGGCATTTACAAGCATCATCAGTATTCCTCCTCCTTCACCCTCCTACCACCACAATCAGGCTCATGCTACAGGGCAAAATGCAGCTGTAAATAAATAATAGGACTTTGCCAAGCTGTGTCAACGACTACAAAATGTTCCATGGTCTGTGGTTCCCACCTTCACAAGTGTCTCTTTCATTAGCATGGCCATATTTTCGCTCTTAAACTATAATCCATCAAACAGTGTGACATCTGTTGATGTGCAGCACAGACTTAACATGCTTGGTGAAGCTGAGAGGATGATCAAGTGCCTCTGCCTTTGGAAAGCTGCTAATCGAAAAAAAAAAATTAAAAAGAACAAGATGTCCACAGGGAGAACTAAAGAGAGGAGAGGTGGTGTGTCACACAAGAAATACAGGATCGAGCACCTGTGGCCTGTAGGGGACTTCATGAGGCACAGCAAGGGTGGGAACCAGTTTGGGAAGATGTGCCAGGCCATGTAGGTCACTGTACATTCTTTTGATGGCCATCCCCTCACTCTGTGGCATCCTTATATAAATTGCACCCAAATCACTACGTTACAGAAAAGGAAAGGACAGGGAGTAGCACCTTGGCAGGCAACCACGAGTGCCTTTGTTAGCAGGTTGAAAGTCTGGATGAAAAATTATGTCAATTCAAAAGAGCAGCCAGCATTCCACCTGGTAATTGCCAGCGAGTTCAGCTTGATGAGATACAAATGATTTGGAGAAAGCAGAAGCCTCCCATGTGAACATGATGTGCTGTACCTCCAGCAGAAAGGGGAGAGCAGGGAAAGAAGTGCAGCCAAAGAGGAAATATTGTAACAGCAACAAACCTCAAAGTGCAGGATGGTGTAACTGATCCCCCCACACAACATTCAGTCATTGAGGGAATCCTCATAGAAAGTGTGGGCACCGTATTTCCCACGATGCTGAAAAGGAAGGAGTGGAAGGGGGAGTGTGGGAAAGCACTTTGCAGTGACTCTGCTCCCTGACATTGAAATGGAGAGAAAATATCCTGGGAGTTCTGGGGTGGGCAGGAGACAGGAGAAGTGTCTGCCCTGACAGGCAGTCAGGTGGGGGCTCCTCACCTCAATCAGGAACCCCTCCTGATGCTGCTCCTCCTGGATCCCGAGTGTCCCAGCACTGCTCAGTCAAAAACCCCAGCAATGCTCCAAAGAAATCATTCCTGTCTGAGGCACGGGAGATCTGTGGAGTTACGCAAACAGTTTACAGACTTTTAATGTCAGGCTGTGACCACACATTACCCACAGCTTTTTCAAGTCCAATCTGCTGGGATTTTATCACAGCCAGAGTATCACTGTCCTTTCCAACTACCAAAATCTGACTTCTGAAAAGGCCTCCATCTGTCTCCCATCTTACTTTAATTTACTAAGTTGTGCCATATCCCCATCTGGCTATTGGCTGGAATTTTGTTTTGTTTTGTCCCTTTGAGTTATTCAAGGAGACACAGAGCTGGCTGAGTACATTAGATCATTATATGCCTCTTAAAGTAGTTGTTGGATTTATTTGAATAGGGATTAGCAAGATTAAGAATGTTTTCTTTAAATTACTATAGTAGCCTACAATTTTCAAATGGTAATTTTATCCATTATATTGATTTGTATTTAAAGGACTTTGATGTTTTTTATTACAGTACAAAGAAGGTAGTTAAGCAATGCTCCTGTGAAAACCAACAATTTTAGAATTTTGTTCAAGACTGAAATAACAGATGCACAAATCCCATTAAAATTCAATGGAAATTGACCTCACACCTCTGTAAGTTGCTTGAAAAGCTCATTTATAGAACTTCCAGAAGTAGCTTTACACACAAATGGTGTTTCCTACCAAACATTCTTCATACAACTTCACATATTGTTATTTTGGAGAGAAAACTAATCAAAGAGCACTCCTGACAGGGTATTACTGACATGGAAAAGTGGTTCAGCCCTTCTGAAAAGTGCTTCAGTCCCTTCCTTATCTGCCTTTGTCTCTCTGAAGTGTTGGGCCTCAGTTTAGCTATCTCTGCTGATTGCATCAACAAGGTAGAGAAGGATGCCTCAGTGCGGTTTATCCTTCTATTATCTCAATTCCACCTCCAGCCACAACCATTATTTCATTAAAAAAAAAAAATAAACCAAACCTGAACTTTTATAGCTCTAAGGAGCTTTACAGGAGCCATCCAAGATCCCTTATCAGAGGGGAGCATTTGGATGGAGGGCTGGTTACTCAGGATCCCATCCCGTTGATCCATCAGCTCCATCACAGCTGGTGTAGCTGTACCTGGGGCTGCTCCGGCATCTCCTGGCATCTCCCTGTGTCCCACTCAGGGAAAGATGGTCTTGATTTATGCCACTAACTTGCATTCATATGAACCCAAGGAAAGGCAAAGGTGTGAGCTGTAGTAGGACACGAAATAAAATGACACACATGCTGGAACTTCTAAGGTATAAAGAAGGGAAGTTTATTCTTGACTTCAATATGCATAGAATTTGAAAAGTGACTTTGGATTGGAGGATGAAATTGCCACCTCTCCAATGACACTGGTTAAATTAACAGCTTATCAATTTTCTCCTCTTTTAGGAAAGAATGCAAAAACAACAATTATTTACATAAAAGTGCGTGAGAAACTCCATTACAAAAATGTAAACATCAGAAGGCTTAGGAGAACTTAGAAGAAAAGGGTCACAGGTGTGCCCCTCCTTTCTCCCTCTAAAGGTCACTGAGGTTTGATGAGTTTCAGGGTTTTCTACAAACCCAGGACCCTTTGCTGCTCATACCCATCTGTTGGATTTTAGTCATGCCTGGCATTGACCCTCTGTCCCAGTTTGGGTCAGTGGCCAAACACTCCCTGGCACACAGAGAATACCTAAGCTGAGCTGTCAGAAAATAATGCTTAATTGTTTGCTGCCCAAGGTTACATGCAAAAACCGTGGGATTTTATTCTCCTTTCTGGAGGGAACAAGATGGGGGGAAATTAAGTGCTTAGAAACCTTTTTCTTTCCTAATCATGCTTTGTCTGCCCAAATTATTTAGTCATTCTCTCTGCACACTCACTGGGAGAAAAATAGCAATAATAATAATAACAATAATAATGATAATAATACCTTAATTAAATACTGTAAAGATTAATTAATAAGTGTTATATTACCCTTTCTGCATGTTTTCTAAATGGCACAATCATAGTCTCTGTGCTGATAGCAGGCAAGTTCAGCCTCCCCTCAATGTGTAACTACCATCTATTTTAGAATCTGTAAAGTAGAAAGTATTCAGTAATTTTTCCTCTCTGTCTTTTTGTATGCATATCCTAATACATGCAGAGACTCCACAGCTCACATTTTTGTAAGAATACAAGCAAATATCCTGCCCCAAAAGTTAAACTGAACCACAGCTCAGCAGCAATCCTTTCAAAAGCTTTTCAATGGCCTGTTCTCTGCCTTTGAAGACATCTTTGGCATTCAAGTCCTCAGAAGAGAGTCATTTACTCAGTTTGGATCTGAGGCATTATCTGGTGTGCACTCTGGATGTTTTAGGATTTGTGAGATCGCACATCACTGCACATCTCACAAAATCAACGCTGCTGTGCTCCTGTGCTCACAGTACAGCTCTGATCCAAACCCAGCTCCCTGTGTTGACAGGAGATTGGCTTTGGGGTGTCTCTCCTACCATGATGCTCACAGTTTGCCCAGTCTAGCAAAAAAATCATTGAATAAGACATCTCCTATCTAAGTCCCATCTTCCTTGCTTTAATATGAAAGAAACTCTGACATTTTATGATCAAGCAGGAATCTCTCTGAATGTCTCTGCCTAAAATTTCCTCTCCCTCCACTGATGTGCAGTGTGCTGCAATCCATGTGATTGTCTTTATCCTATCCAAGAAGGGACTGGGCTGTAGCAACACTGCAAAAAATACCATGAATTTTCAGAGAATTACTCTGAAAGTGGAAAATAAGCTGAAAAGCACTTCAAGATGTAAGCTATTACATAAAAGCTCAGCTGTTATTTTTGTAACTTTATTAGTCATGATTGTTGATAATGATGGAAATGCTTGCCAGGCTTAGAAAAGGTCATCCTTTCTGCTGCAATAGAATCCCTTTTTAAAGGCTGAAGTCTTCATCCCTCTAACTCTGTGCTGAATAACTTGAGTTTGCTAAGGGAAACAGACTAATTCAAGCCATTTGTTGATTTTCAGTCCAGGTAACCTCAACAGTTTTCAAACTTGCCACCCAATTTAACCAAATGTGACAGAGGGCCAACGATGTCTATGACAGACATTTCCTGTGGGTTGGAGGAAAGCAGGAAGGTGGACAGAAAAGACTTTATTAATATTCCCAGCTGAGGGAAAGGGTACAGTGTGGGCATGGCTGCTATTACACAGGGCAAATTCCTCTTAGGTGCTCGGCCTTCAGCCATGGATCTGCAGAAAACCAGGTCTCCCTGGATCCTGTCTTCAAACACCTCTTTGTTATTCTCTCTTGATAGCAAACCCAATAACCTCCTAGGCAAAGATTTGAATTGTAGATGACAATACAGCCTGTGCTAGCATGTAAAATGAAACTTTGGTATTATTCACAGCTCACCAAGCCTACAGGGTGTGGTCTGGCTTTACCTGAAACCTGCCAAGTTTTCTTTGTGGTGCCACAGCTGTTGCCCTGCTTTGCCGTGCAGCAGGAGAGGCATTTTGAAAACAGCTCATTAGTTTATTATTGTTATTGTCTTCACTCTTTCTGACTGTCTCAGTCTCCAGCTTCACTCAGCCTGCCTCCTTTTGCTTTGCCTCATCATTATCTGCTTTTTAAGCTGCTTGGCACACTTATGTGCTTGTCCTTTACCCAAGCAATGCCAACTCCTGCCTTTCTTAGGCCTGTAAAGATGTTTGTGTGGATCCAACTGGTGAATGAAGTTTTACATAACAAAACCAGAAATAATTTCTAAAACTCCTCTGGAAACGGGCTGCCAACAAAAAGATTGGTTTTTTTCTTCTTTAAGGAAATGGTATTCAAAGTCCAAACCTGTCCCTGTTAAATTCAGTTCATGAAGCATGAGACCTTTTAGTTCTACATGCTGGGAACTGATTGTGAGGCAGCCAAACTCACTTATCTATGCCCTCTCTATTTCAGAGGTGACTAGAATTTGTTGAAATTAAACCTAAAACGAAAAGGTTCAGTAAATATTAATTTGTACTTTATGGGAAATTGGGTTGGATTTGCATCTCAGGCATTTTTTCATATCTAGTTATAGTCTTAAAAATGTCAGAGCCCCTAAGTTTGTAGACACAGCACTCTCTAAATGAACAGGGGAGAATTATTTCTGAGAGTAAATCAGAAATTTGTACACGTAAGCCCTGTGTGTCTGGATCAGGCTTAGTACAGTGTTCCTGTGCTTCCAGTCAACCAGCTATAATTCCTGTCACTCCAGGGCTCCCCAAGAAACTGCCTGCACATCCTTTAGGGATGTCCTGTATTCACTGAAATTTTTGACCAACTAATTTAGAAGAATGAGTTAGTGTGAGAAAATAGTGATCTACTTGTCACAATCAGTGAAAATGTGAGAAAATAGTGTCCTACTCCACAACTTCCAGGTGAGAGGGAGGGTCCACAAAGCTGATTGGATCCATCACTCAGTGTCACTGGATTCACCTGGCTCTGCTCCCAAGCCTTCCCTTGTGAACCATATCCCCCACAGCTCAGAGCAGCCTCATTGCCAAACGAGCTGAGTGGTGGCAAAAGCGCTGCAGGGCTTCGGTTCCGTCACACGTGAACCATCACAGCTCCATCACAGCTCCCACCCCAAATCAGGAGATCCCAATGACACCAAATATCCACTTTCAGGCAACTGCAAATAGCGAGGGAAGGGTTTTCCCTGCTCACAGGCAGCTGATGTGGCCACAGTGATTTATTCCCTTCCTACTGCCATCGACCCCACGAAACACCCACCGCTTCTCCCAGACACGGCTCCACAGCATTGCGGCACATGAAATATTGATGGGATTTAATGCTGAAAAAAAACCCCAAAACAGCCCAAGCTGAATTCCTGTAATTCCAGCCGGGTTTCCGAGCGACGCCGGGCTCCTGCAATCCAGACGAGCGGCACTAGATGGCAAAGCAGCGCCAGGTTTGGCAGCCGCGGGTGCGGGGGCACCTGGCGGAGCAGGGGATGCGCATCCCGCCCTGCCCTGCCTCCCTCCTCCAGACCGCCCCAAAGGTCGGATGCTGCTCATAAACACCGAGGTGAGGGGACTCCAAGGATGTAGACGTGGCTAGTTTTTCTTATTGCTCCTGCTGGCAGCAGTGGCTTGCTCGAGATCCCGCGCAGGACAAGCAGTCCTCGCTCCAAAAGGGATCACACAGCAACCGAGTGGCAAAACTTGTGTCATCCCCTTATTGAACAAAAAGAGATTTACATTTTGTAGTCCCAAGTGGGAACACCTCTTCTTCCAATCTCATGTCAGTCTGTGCTTTGGGTGTTTAACTCTGTGAGGGAAGCTATCATCCATCCACTTAAGGTGTGAAGTAATTTTATTAGGAGTCTGTTCTCTCTTTTCCCTTGTGCGCAGATAATACCTGTTTATGCTAAAAGGAGTTACAGAGGGAAAGGTGGAATCCTCAAGATACCCAGTTTTGGATCAAATAACAAAAATCTTTTAGATCTAAGTAAAAAAAATCTCTGGGTAGGCCAGTAAATCCCTCACCATTTTTGGTAAGCCAGTGCCATGGTTTAATCACCCTCTTAACAGGGAGTTAAAGTCATGTCAATAAACTCATCCTCACAACTGCAACACCACAAATTATAAGGGTTACCTCTATTCTCCCACCATATCTACCTGTCAGACTCCAAGGATCAAGCTAAATTGGAGATTGCAACATTTACAGTTTCATCAGAGGGGATATCCAAACTTCTCTGTCCTTTCCATGCTTGTGAACACAGGATTGATGGCAGGAATGTTCCTGCTCTCCTGACAGCTGCAGGAGAGTGCACTAGGCTCTGGATGCTAATGGGCATGATGCCACCCTGTTGGAGGTGTCTGATGCATGGTACCCTCCTTGGGAGCAGCTGAGCCCCTGCTGCTGAAATATGATGTTCAAAACAGCTTTCACTCAGAAAGCTTTGCAGAAGCTTTGAGCTTCGCTCCTCCCTGTAGTTTTTCTCTCCGTCCTTGCAATATTCAGTCCTTCCTCCTCTCCCTTGCCTTCTATGAGCTGCTGGTTGTAGTCTCAAAATGAGCTAGGGATCTCAGAACACTCTTCTTTAAATGGCAGTGCTCTACCAAGTCCCAAACTTTGCACTTGGGGATAAAAGGGCAGCAGTGATCCTAAGTGGGCAGTGCACACACACTGACAGAAGGGCATCTGCTCTTCAGGGCTGAAAGAAGTCAAGATACTTGCCAAATCTAGATTATTTCTACCTTCAGGACAGGACAAGACTAACATGAAAAAAATCCTGCTTTCTGCTGGTGGGGGCTTTTAATCAGGTGTATCATGCTCTTCCTTGGCTATTTAAGTAACACTGCCTCACTCTGTATAAACCAACTTACAATATGAATGGGGAAAAAAAGCTATGGATCATGAAGCAAGTGGGAATGGATAATCAATTTTTATCACTAATATTGTGGGTATGACCAATAACTCTGAATGAGTTATGGAAGTCTTTGCTCTGAGCAGATGTGTCTCCTTTCAAAGTAGTCTCTTTCTGGCACAGCCTTAATAATAGAAAAAAAATGTTGATTTAAACATTAAAACTAAACACACATGTATTTTCATTGTCCAATATATTTCTTCTTAAAATGTAGGAATATTAAATTCTCAGAGGTGGGCTGGCTGGGGGTGACACAATAATGGATTACAAAAGCCTTCAGCTTTACAAACATGGGTTCAAACCAAGCTTAAGTAAGTGACAGGCAAAATGGGGCTATTGATTTCCTTCTAGTCCCATTTGGCTACAGCAAAAACTGGGCACAACAGCGTCTTAACACTGAAAGGGATGGCATCAGCCAAAAGATAAAGCTTCTGTGGAAGAACATTGGTGGTGTTATTTATAGCAATTGAGATTACTTGAGGTTACTAGAGCTGAAAGACACCAGAGTAAACTCACATTCCCCCATTCTGGGAGGTGTGCTTGCTTTCTAAGTTTGGCTGTGCTTTCTGGCAACCCTGTGCCCAAAGCCCCCTTCCAGTTACATGGCAGAGCAGACATGATCCATGTGTGCAGGTCAGGCTGGGAAACACGCTTTCCTTGCAACAGACCTGTCAAAGATAAAGATTCACACTGAGTCAAAAATCCTCTGCTGGCCAGGAACCAACCTGCCAGGCAAGTGAAAAGGTCTGCTGATTTTCCTTCCTGCCCATGCACTCATGCTGCAAGAGAGCCCCAACAGGACCTTGAAGCAAATGTGGTGGCCAAGGCTGTGTGTCCTTGCAGGTGACAACACACAAGGAGCCAGGCCTTGCCTTGACTGAGAGGAATCACAAGCAGAGCTGAAACTGGGGTGGACTCACAGCTCCATCAGGACCCTGTACAATCAGGCCTTAGGGAGCCTTCTTCATCCTGCCCAGGAGGCACCACCTGGACTTGGTTTTTAAACACCTTGATGCTCTTTGGGTGTGTAGTCAGGGGCTCAGGAATGAGCACAAGAAGCTCTTTGTAAACACTCGTGATTAACACCTGAATGTCCGGCCCTAAGTGACTGACTCAGGACCATTGAAAGAGCCAGGGTTAAAATACAGGAGTTTCTTGCTCGGGTATTGCTCTCCTACCTTTCTGAATGAGGTGCACCTCTCCTGCTGCTATTTAAAGACACAGCAGGGCTCAGTGGAAGGTAATGTGGCTGCCCTCTCCATTTCCTTACATCAGGGGATTTGTGTCAGAAGTTCAGCATTGCCAAATGTCATTTTGAATGATTTTGTAGTTCTAGGTCAATAAACTGCTTACCATCATAGGGGAACTGAACCATGAATTACTCCAGTTGCTACGGTGCATTTTTTTTTAGCCATGTACACAGAATGTCCAGTTCAGGATGATTCTCAATAGCCCTACATTTTCTGATTCACATTTTTAATTAAATATAGTTTTCTTTCTTTTGTTTCTAAATGGGCATGCTCTGTCCATTGTGGCTCTGGCCCTTGTCTCAAGGGCCACCAAGACAAGAATATCTCAAGACCTCATGGCTGCAAAGCTCCACTCTTGCTGCAGAGAAGAAAATATCAGAGAATAGTGAAATAGAAGGACAGAGAGCAAGAACCTTCTCTGCATGTTTATTTTTTTTGTTGATGTTGTTGTTAAACTAAAGGGATAAACATCATATTAATTCAAAGTCTCTTTGTAGTGACCTCTCTTCAACATTATCTGAAGATTATGTTCATTACTTATTTTGTAAGGCTCCACTTCAGAGGAGGAATGGAGTGAAAACCCCTCCCAACCCAGGAAGAACCTGGAAAAGAATAAAATATTTGCTGGTGATACTATTCCAGTGTAGTAGGGAGCAGCAGTATGTGGTCTGCACCTTGCCACACATATAACAAGGGTGGATTCACAACCTTCTGAAAATCATTTAAAACACATGCAATATTATGTTTTATACTCATATATAGTTTCCTTGATGCTGTGATGTGATGTGATGGCAAAGATCCCTTTTGGTGCCTTGGACTGCTGAACACTGCCTGTTTCCCCTCTCTACCCACCATTTCCTCCAGTTTGAAGCAAATAACACAGTTTCTATTTTTTTTTTTTTTTACTTTCCTGGGTGTGAGCCAGGTACAAGGGCCATGATTTACTTTCCAGAGGTGCCCTTTCCCTCGGAAGCTGAGGAGCAGCCAGCTTTTGTTGGGAACCCACAGCGGGGATGGAAGCGTGGCAGCTCCTCTGCCCACTGCCATTCCTTCCTGCAGGCACCACGTTGTATATCCCTCACAGGCCTGACCACAGCTTTCAGAAACATCCAATAAATCAACAGTTAAAAGGGAAGAGTAGACATGGGGAGCAGGTGCTTATTATGCGTGCATCTCTGGAGAAGAATAACCCACAGTGTATTTCCATGCCCATTTGAAATGGAATACGACCATGACCCTGCAAGTGGGTCTGCTTGAATTGTTCCTGGCATGATGTTTTACTCCTAATATTTTCATTGTCTGCCTCCATCAGTTTTACCTCCCACTGTAGCATTAATTTTGTATGTGAATATGGAGGCTGTGCTTTAAATAATACAGCATATGCTTTTTATTTGCCATGTAGAATAATATTTTTTTGGCTGATTTATGTTCCACCTGGACAAAATTATTTTTTATGAAGGGTTTATTTCATTTGTTCCCACATTCCCAAATAAGAGGGGGGAGGGGGAGGGAAGGAAGAGAAATCTTGTAAACCACCAATAATGATGGACACAAAAATCTGCTTTGAAATACAAATTTACTGCAAAAACAGATTCTCTCCAGCCATGTAAATGAAAAAATGCTGTTGTAATAATTTTAAGGCTGCAAATGCCTGTTACTAGTGGAGAGAGTAACCTTCAGTCTCTTGTGTCATCCCTTACACAATGCTGGGAGAATGGGGAAATTCACTGACAGCTATAAGCTATTCCAGTAGAACAAAATTGTACATATGGCTACAGCATGGATTTAATTTAGCTCTTTTCAGAACTTCATCAAAGCCAAGACAAAACCCTGTGGTCTTTCAGTTCAGAGATTTGCCCCAGAACTTCATAGGCTAAGCTGCCAAATCTACCTTATTTCCAGTTTTCACAAGGACTGTGGAAAAACATGTTACTTGCCATTGAAACAAATTCATTTCAAACAGATAATCTGAGTTTCAATTAAAAAATAATACACGATGTACCTTGTGTTTTACAACCCTGAAAAACTGGCAGTATTTTTATGTTAATCTATCACCTACAGAAATATGCACTGTGAATAGATATATTAAAAAAAAAAAGTTATATGCAGTCCCTAGCACAACTTTGTTCTGATTTTGACTTCCAGCTTTTGGTGCTTTTTGTAGAGCAACTAAATATTAATCTTACAAATTCATAATAGCCATAGCATTCGGGGAGCTCTGGTACTATTTTTGGTTGTAATAGTCCTCTTTAACCACACAGCATCCTCCAGCCAAAACCACACTATAATAGGAGTGCTTATAATAAGGACACACAACGCCTCCATGTCAGCTCTGAACTACAGAGCCAGGAAAAGTAGGATATTCTTTCAGAGCAGCTTCTCTCTCAATACTGAATGTGAGATGAAGAGATAGGACTTTCACAGGAAAATTCTGCTGCTTCTATCCCACCCTCTAAGTCCCCATCAGAAATCCAAGCTGATATCCTCCCCCTGGCATTTTTGGGCACAAGCAGATTTGTCCCTAGGCAGGGCCCCTCCTCTCCACACAGAGCTCTCCTCTCTCGCCAGCTGGGGTCCATGTACAAATCACAAATGGGACAGGACTGCTGTGGAACTGCCTTGAGCTGTTTTATTTTCCAGCATCAGTCTCATTGCATGGTTATGACAATGGTGCCAGCAGCTCACATCCCTGGCAGCAGACAAAGAACTTAATGTTACAACTCACTTTATAAGTTTTTTGACCAATCACACAAAGCAAAAGCACATTGACAGCAGCTCTATCCAAGCACTATAAGCACACATACCTTTGGTTAAAACAATGTTTGCTTATTTTGAATCAAATACCTGCTTGTGAGCCTTAAAACACAATGCACAGAGCTCCATTATTAAGCTTCAAACTTCCTAATATCTCGCTACATAAACTTTTCTGTAGCTTAAGGAGTTATTCTAGACAAGCATTAATACACAGACCATTGTTCTATTTGTCCTTGCTTTTCTACTTTTTAAATAATTTTTCTGCTGCCCTATCTCATGGCTGCTGCTTAGCTCCAATCACAGTTCTACTGTCTCTGGTGCCTGCTTTTTGCAGCTTTCCCAAAACCCTCTGATTTTGTGCATTCCCACATCCTCCAGCCCCTCATCCTGCCCCATCCCCAATTCTGGCTCCAGCAGAAAGCTCCAGTGACAGTGGCCACCTTTGTTCTGCTCCTTCTGGTGAAGAATCCATGCAGCAACCCAGGCGCTGGATATCAGTGTCTGCTTTACAACCAGGAATTCCCATTTATAGGACTGAATGAACACGTATTGTAGTTGTTTCACCACCTGGGCAGCTCTGGGCCTTGCAAACAAAACCAGAGCTGCGGTTTTTGCTCCATCCCGGCGGGATGAAGGGGCAGCTCCTGCGGGAGCGGGCGGGAAGGGGCGGCAGTCTCGGCAAAGCGCAGTAGATGGAGCCGGAGAGGCGCGGCAGAGCCCGAGCATCACCTGAGGATACCTGCGAGATTTCCCCCTCCGCTAAAGCGGGTTGGAAAATGTGCAATTTAGATTTATCAGCTCAGGAGGGAGATTCAGATAAAAACAGTTGAGCTGGAGAGATTATTAAATGCAGAGCGCCGTGCTGAGACGACGCTCACCTTACTGATGAAGGGGAAACAGGGCACCGGCACCCCCTCCGCTGCACCCAGGCGGTCACATAGGAGGGAAGGAGGGGGAACATCGCCAACAGAGACCTTCCTCCACCCAGGAACATCTTCTGAGACCTTGAGGTGGCACCCTTGGGATGCAGCAGGAATGGTGCGGGTTTGGGTCACAGTGGGAAGCACAGCCAGGCACCCTTAGGATGCAGCAGAAATGGTGTGTGTTTGGGTCAGAGTGGGAAGCACAGATGGGCATTTCCTGCTGTCAGCCCCTGCGAATCAGCCCGGTAATGTCACACAAAGGTGGTCTGGTGTATTTAATTTTATCAGGCAGAAGAACTCTGATATATGCTGCGCTCAGTTCAGCACTCCTGTGCAGATTTACTCGGCGCTTTAGCATGCGTGCTGCCTCACTGACAGAGATTAAAGGCTCTCCTCAGAGCCCCAGGTATTACGCTCAAACGTATAAATCAGGGCTTAATATATAATATTTGTCCATAAAAATATATCACAGCGGCATTCGTTTGACTATCTGCATATTAAATACCATTACAGAAAAGTCCTGAGCTTATTGAGGATTACTTTGCTACACCACTAAAGTCTTCTGCCATCCTAAAAAGGTTCCTTTCCTGCCAGGGCATGGCCGAGAGGCAAAGAGGAAGGGGCAGATGTTGCTGTCACTGTTCATGACCCCAGGCACGCAGAGCTGTGCCAGGAACATCTCCCAGGCAGGCCCTGGGCTCTGGCTCGCCGGCACTGGGCAGGCAGGGCAGGGATCACGGTGGAGATGACACGGCAAACCTCTAAAGGAGAAAATTGCATGATGTATCAGCACTCAGGAGCACCCACCAGAGAGCTGTTTAGAGTGAGATTACAGTCTCACAGGAGACTCTCATGCCTCTTGGTCACAGGGTTACTAAGATGATGCAGTTGCAACTTGTATGCGGGTGGTAGGAGGGATTTAAGCAGCGGCCAGAAAGAAAAGCTGGATCAAACCTCCACAAACCATGCTCAGATTAACCCAGATTCCTGAGTCCCCAGCTTTGAGGGACTTGAAATCAGCCAAATTGGATCCTTTCTCTTGAACAGAAAACAAAAGCTGTGAGGGAGATGTTAAAGTTTATACTTAGGCCACAAGTTTATGAGCAGCATTTTAGAATGAACAGAAGCAAAGCTCCCCAAATTAGGAGTTTGTGCAGTGCAGAGGTCTCGATCCTGCTCATGCCACTTCCATATCAGCACAACTATACAGATTTCCCTGCATTTGCTGCTGACTTACAGAGACGCAAGGGAGGAAAAAATCAGACCCAGTTGCAATCTTCTCCCCTTCATCCTCTTCATATTCAAGCTCTTTTTTTTTTCCCTTCTAAATTCCTATTATTAACACAGGAGAAAAAAAAAAAAAAAAGAATCCCTGGGATCCCTGGTGCATCCTTGGAGTGGCTGCAGCCTCATCATGGATGACTAGACAACCGCCACTGTGCCACATAATGAGGAGCACACATGCTGCACCGGGAGATACTAATGAGGGAGCTACAGCCCCCTTAGCCCTCTCCAGTAAATCCGTGTCTGCAAGCCATGTTTTATTTATCAGGCTTATTATGGCAGCACTAAGGAGCCATTTGAAAAGGGCTGCTGCTGTCCTGGGCACTGCACACTGCAGTGCCTGCTCAGACCAGCTTCCAGGAAGATGGATGGGGCTGGCAAGAGACAGGGGAGAGGGATGCTATGCACACACCAGGCAAACAGTCTGTGGCAGCATTTATCCTTTAAGGAGGGAGAGGATTCAGCCTGTTTCGACCTCACAGCTCTAGCTAGATGATCCCAGGCCCTGAAAATCCAGAGTAACTGACAAACAGATTGAAGCTGTGTATGTAATGATTTCCAGGAAAGCTGAGGAAGCAAGGATTTGACAGACCTGGAGAGATCCGGGTGCAAACTGCAGCCAGGCAACTCAGAGGGGCTTTGCAGGAGCTGAGCTGCCTGAGACAGCTGCCCTCCCTGTCCAGCACTGCTCCCTGATCCCTCTGCCAGCAGATCTCCTGCTGGATCCCACACTTTTCACTGTGCACTGCTGCTCTATGCCAGGATGTGAGGACACAGAGCTCCAGTGTGTGGTCTCGTGCAAAGTGCCAGAGGGAAAGCGGATTTACCATCACTGTTGCCTCCTCCAAACATCCTCCTGACCCCTCTGCACAACATCACAGAGGCTTCTGTGCACTTTGGAGAATCACTCCACTCACAGAGGATCAACAGAAAGAGGAGTAAAAGGCAGCTAAGTGAAAGATAGGAGAGAGATGAGCAAATCTTTGCAAAACTTACACTGCAGGTCTCAGCAGGGCTCAGACAAATTGGTCTGCATTCCTTTAATATATTAGATTTCTACTTACCCTGTTCATTAGCATGTTAAGCTACAAGGGCTGATTATATGAACCTCATGGAGAGGCATCAATTAAGATGATAAATTTACATCCATTCCTTCTGGATGAGAAATGACGGGTTTCCCCAGTTCAGTGTTCGGTACAACTGGACTTGCTTCCACAAAGAGAAAGAAGTGTTAAATGTGTGTATCTGTACTGCTCCCCAAAATGATGGGAGCAGCTCACAAGTTTGAGCAAAAATGTATGTCAAATAGGAATAGAAGGACACGACTCTCAGTTTCCAAGGCTGAACTCTAATCTGCCATGTCACATTGACAACAGATTATGAGAGGAAATGAAATTCCCAAGAGATGTTGCCCTTACAATGTTGGCCCAAATGGCACTCCCAGGCTGAAGAATGCAACACTAAATGTTTGTACATATTTATCACTTCTTGCCCACGCAAGATCTCATCTCATTTTGCAAACACTGTGCAGCAGAACAACTTCATAGCCACCAAAGTGTAGGCATTTCTGGTCTGCAGCGTGCCAGGGGCACCTCTCCTGTGCCAGCACGCGTCTTGGGAGAGCTGTGAACAAAGAGGGTTTGTTATCCTGTTGCCACTGAGCAGAGAAATTAGATAGGCCTTGCAAATGGTATGAAAACCCACTCAAGCTGACAGAATCATCTGTCTTAACTTGAAAAACACTGCACAGCTGCTAATGCTGCCAGAGGAGACAGGCCAGTAGCAGCTCTGCTCCTATAGCCAACCTTTGTGGCACTAACCTCAGTGTTCCTGGGGCTAAAGAGAGGTTTACAGCTAAGTCACACAGTTAATGCCATTCATGGCTCACTAACAGGAACAGCTAAAGAGTAACAGCCATAGCTCATCCCTCATCTTCTTCAGCAAGAAGAAAGAAAGAAGGCTCTGGTCCAGAAAGAGCTGAACACCACCAGCCCTCATTAATTTCAGGGAAAATTGAAGGTTTTTAGCTAAAATAGTAACTTTTATGTGACTCCTGCTTTCCTGAATAGCAGAACCAAGTTTATTGGAGCAGAAAGGTGTCTCACCTCACACTGCTGGGCTTGTACATCAGGAGTGCTCCACCCAGCTGAGGTGCTGGATAAAGACTACTGGTGCATGCTGCCTTATCCAGGACCACGCTGGGCAAAGGTGCACATTTACACTTTCTTGAACTGCCAGATAGCAAACATGCAAACTTCCTCATTGCCCAGGGCACGATAAGGGCTTTCCATCTGATTCCCCTTCCAGGGTCTGCATGGCCACGATAACCAGAACATTCTGAACAGGACACATTTCAAACAAATGCCACTTGCATACAAAATTTTTTGCCTTAAATGGGATCATCTTTTCCTCAAGAGGAGTGGAAAAAGTGCCATTTCTTTTCCTCTCATGTGCACAGCCATGTCAATTACATACCACTGGAGTAAGGAATATGTGCTCCTTTAGTTTGTTTGAACCAAAGAGCAATCAAACCTACCCAGCGTTGTGTTCATAATGCAGATTATGTGCCAGAGACATTTATGTCACATATCAAAATCAATCAGAACATAAGGAAAGTATAAAAAAAATTCCTTTATGCTGTTAAGTTTGACTTAAGTATGATCTGTCTCAGCCTAATGGGTGAGGCACATGCCTCACTAAAATAAGGAAATATTTACAGTTGAAAGCAGAATGTGTGGCTATACCTCTTGGGAAACAAATTTCCTGCTCAGGCCCTAATTCATAAAATACCATCACACTGAAGACTCACATACTACCTCCTTTTGCAGCTCCAAGCTGGGTTGTTTCTGCCAATTCTTCCTCCTCCCCAGCCAGTATGTCGTAACCTCAGGTAAAGACTTCAGTTTTAATTTCTTCAAATGTTTAATTGTTTTAATTTAGAAAGTTGGACAATAAACCAATTCCCCTCGTTTCCAAAGATTTATTGCTTTTTCCAATGTATTGAACGTTCAGTGCAGGCTGCATTTCAATTAAAGGCAGCAAAACTGTTAATGGTCTATTAACGACACACTGCATCTATATAAAGATGCAAATATAAGTCGCGGCCAATTTTCTGGCCCGGTGAGATAAATTCTTCTTTTCCCCGTAGTGAATTATCTGCGAACAACTCATAATTTTATACCAGCCCGTATCGCTGGCTACTGCTTCACTGTGAGTATCTGCAGCGCACGAGCTGCCCGCGGTCCAACCCCGGGTTTGCTACCCAGGGAAGCGGCCTCCTGCCTTGGGGACGGGGGTTCCTGGGGCTGTGGGGAGCAGAGCGGGCAGGGCAGGGTGCCGGGCCCCTCTCAGGCCGGGCCGTCCATCCCCGCTGGATGCGGGAGGGGCGGCCCCGGCCCGCCCGGCGATGCTCCCGCCGCTACCATGGCAACCGCCCCCCGCCCCACGTGACCGGCGGCAGCGCTCGCGGCCAACCCGCCTGTTACCAGGGCGGGGGCGTTGAGGGGGGGCGCTCTTGTTTCTGATTGGCTGCTGGCGGGGCTCGCTGATTGGCGGGGAAAGGACGGCGGCGCGCCGATTGGCTGGGCCCGGAGGTGAGGCTGTGGGGTGATGCCGGCCGCCCCGCGCAGCGCCGGGACACAGACAAAGGCTGCCCAAAGGCTGCCCGGAGGCTGCCCGGGCTCCCCCCGCCGCTCCCGGGCTGGCGCGGCGCGGGGTGGCCGCGGGGAAGCCGCGGCTCCTGGCGCGCTGCTGGGGGGGGGGTGGCAAAGCGAGCCTGGCCGAGCTCACACAGCCCCCGCGTCCTCCCCGCCCGGCCGCCCGCTCCGACTGGCGCTGGGACACGCGGCGCGCCGAGGGGCGGAGCCGCTGTCACGCTCGCCGCGCGCCCGGCAGCCAATGGGCGGGCCGGGAGAACGCGGGCAGCACGCGGGGCCCGCGTGTCCCGCGGCACGGGCTGTCAATCACCCGGCAGCCGTTCGCCCCGCCCCGGCCCCGCCCGGCGGAGGCAGCGCGGGCCCTCAGCGCCGCTCGGGCACGGTGCTCCTGCTGCGAGCCGGGCCCGCCGCGGCACCGGCGCTGCCTTGTCCCAGGGTTAGGATGTGAGGGAGTCGCCGCCGCTCTGGAACGGCTCCCCTGCGGCCTCAGCCCCGCAGTTTCCGCCGCCAGCACCAAGCCCGCGCGGCCCGGCCCTCTCGGGATGCCCGCGGTGCGGGCTCTGCTCCCGGCGCCCTCCCCCGGTGGGGGGAGAGAGGCGGAGCCGCCGTGGCCGCCGCCCGCCGCCTTTATCTGTCGTGGCGGCACGGGGGGTGGCACTGGGGAACACCTTGTTGTAAGATACGCGCTATAAATACGGCGCCGGGGATGGGAGTGCGGCCACGGGCAGCGGGGAACAGCTTCGAACTACGGTGGGTCCCTTCCCCGCGGCACGGCGGCCGGGGACCGCTCCAATTGTAATTACCGGTGGGGCTGCCATCCCCTCGGCCACCCCCGCGCCCGGTTCCCGGGAGGAGTCGCGGGGAAGTTCAGCGTTTTGGCCGGTTTTGTACGGAGGGCAGCGGCGGCAGCGAGCCCCGGCGGCTGCGGCAGGGCAGGCGGAGGAGCGGAGGGTGAGAGAAGGGACGGGGAGGGCAAGGCTGGAGGAAGGACGCGGGGCCGCGGATAAAGGCGGCGGGGGAGGAGAAGGAGCTGGCGGGAGGGGACGGGAGGACGGGAAGGCGGGCTGGGGGAGGGAGGAGAGAGACGGAGAGCAGCCTCTAACCCCGGCGCCACCGCCTCCCAGCAGGGCTCTGATCGCCAGCAGCCGCCGAGCGCAGCCCGGCACGGAGGGCGGCCGGTGCCGCTAGCGCGGAGGAGGAGGAGGAGGAGGTCGCCGCCGGAGGAGCCCCGCGGTCTGGTCCGCTCCGAGCCGCGTCGCTGAGCACGCCTGCCCGGCCGCCAGCATGATGCAGATCTGCGACTCGTACAGCCAGAAGTACTCCCTCTTCAACGCCATGAACCGCTTCATCGGCGCCGTCAACAACATGGACCAGACGGTGATGGTGCCCAGCCTGCTGCGCGACGTGCCGCTGCTGCTGGAGGAGCTGGACGCGGCGGGCGCCGTGTGCCCGCCCCGGGATGCTGCCCTGCCGCCCGGCGACCCCGGCGCCTACTTCTCCCGCAGGGACATGTACAGCCACTACATGCTGCTCAAGTCCATCCGCAACGACATCGAGTGGGGCGTGGTGCAGCCGCCCGCGGGCGAGGAGGCCGCCCGCAAGAAGGACAAGCTGGGCGGCGGGCCCGCCGAGGAGGGCGAGGGGGAGGAGGACCTGGAGCAGCAGTTCCATTACCATCTCAGCGGACTGCACTCGGTGCTCTCCAAGCTCACCCGCAAGGCCAACGTGCTCACCAACAGATACAAGCAGGAGATCGGCGTCAGCAGCTGGGGGCACTGAGCGCCGGGGGCAGCGGGGAAGGGGCTCCGAGCCGGCGGGAGCGGCGCGTCCCCGCCCGGCGCCGCCGCCGCTGCGGTGGCCGAGGGCAGCGCCCCGGGCCCGGGCTTCCCTGCGCGCTCCCGAGACTGCAGCAGGTTTTCTACCAACGCACAAGAGAGAGAAAGAAATGTAAATTAATCACTACTAGTTTATTAATTATTTTGACCCCCCTCCGTGTTTTTTTCGTTGTACGGTCCGGGGCGAGCAGTCGCTGTGCGCGCCCCGGCAGGGAGGCTGAACCCGTGTGCGTACGAGGTGGTGGAGATGCTGGCCGATAAGGAGGCTCCACTCAAGCCGATGAACGTAACGAAACTGGCACAAAATTGCTTCTGTCACCTCGGAGGGAACCCAGAGAGCTAAGGAACGTCCCTCTGTTGTGGGAGAGATGGCGGGTCCTGTGGTTGTACATGTACTGGAGTTTATTTAAAACTTTTTTACTCAGATGTAGAGTATATTCTAAAATAAATGCAAATGTATTAACGAAGAGTGACCTAAACTTTTGGTATGATTTATCTTTCTTTAATTAAATGATATTTTTAACATCTGGAATTCTTCTGTTTTTCTTCTATGTCGCATTCAGAGTTGCCTTACTAGATACAGAAATCTGTAAGCAAGAAGAGGGGGTTTTGTGCCTTTGTTTTCTTTCCATCAAAGCAATTAGGCAGCGATGGTAACTTGGCGTATCTAAAATGTTTGAATCACCATATTAAACTTAACCATACATGGCCTGAATTTTAGTAAGCTGTTCCCAGCTGCACAGTGCAGTTGCTCTGTGTGAGTGTTGGATTGAAGGTCAGTGGCTCTTTAACAAAATCTGAGAAGATCGAGTCATGGTTACTCTGCAGGCAGCGATTCATGGCAGTTGGAGCAAAGCCTAGCAATGACTCTTGCTTTTTTTCGGGAAGTATCTTAATGTACTGTGGGGAGCTCTTTTCTCTCCCTCCAATAGGTCTGGCAGACTTGCCTCCCCAGTCTCTCTGCATTTCTTTCCTCTAATCCTGCTTGGATACCAGGAGTTAATCGGTTTTATGTTATCCAGATTGTATTGATTTCTTTCTCTCTAGATGTTTTTTTTTCATTTTGTCAAGTAAAGTACCTCAGAATTGGGTGTCCGTATTGTGTTAGAACATTAAGTTCTGATATTAAAGTGCACTTGCTGGTTGTGATCCAAAATATAACAGAGAATAAATGTTTAATAAATATGTAAGTCCTTACATGTAAATTTTCATCTCAGGCACTGAAATGCCAAGTTTGTAGACATACTGAGATTTCACTTTGTATTACTGTCATCAAATTTAGGCCTTGTTTGGTAGTGTTGGTTTGGGGTTTTTCTTCTAAAAATAGAATAATTTTTCTCTCAACTTCAAGGACATTTTTGTTTAAATTCAGATACTCCCTAGCACTTTATTTTTCAGCCCAACTGTTAGGATGTTGTAGTAAAACATGAGCACTCCAGACATGGTACTAGTTGGCAGATGTTTGTGTAAGTTAAAACACTTGGCCTAAATCTATGTTTAAAAATATATCTTTTGGAAAGTTTTTCCTTTCTGGGGTAAAGAACAGCTTTGTAAGGCTGGATAATTTTTAGTTTGGCGATGCTTGTTCTTTTTGTAATGTTTTCAATTCCTCTTGGGAAGGTGCCAGGAAAAAAGTCAGGAACAAGGCGAGGGATTACCCTGGTTTCCTAACATGTCAGCTTGCCAGTCTTTGTGCAGTGGAACTAATGCAGTGTGAAAGGTGCAGGGCCCTGTGCTGGATGCTGAAGTTGTGTTCTGGAGACGAGGGGGAGAGGGAGAACCTGTTCTGCTGTGTGGCTCCCTTCTGCACCAGCTGGAAACCACATTACAGCTCCTGCTGGGGAGCACCTCGAAACCCCAGACAAAAGCAGCTCATGCAGTTTCACCCTTTTGATCTCCCACAACTTCTCCTGGTGTGGGTTTAGACAATACTGTTTAAATGTTGCACAAGAGACAATGTGATGCTGATTTAGACTATGAGTAATGTCAGAAAAACAGTGTTACATTAGCACAGCGCAGCCATGAGTATGGCATCCATTCCCTTTGCATTCTAAAAACAGAGCACAAGAGAAAAGTTTCGGTGGAAGAGGAGCTGAAATCTTGTGCTATGGGGCAGCAGAAGTGGCATTTCCTTACAGGTTAAACTTAGGGTAAGAGGAGGAGGAGGAGGATTGTGTGACTCAAGGGTTTGCCTTGCTGTGTCTGTGACTAAGCTGCAGTTGCTGGAGTGCACGTGGCTCCCATGTGGGCCCGGCAGCCCTGCTAATCCCGAACCTGCTGAGAGCCACACCAGCCTCCCACCTGGGAGCTGCTCCAGAGCTTCCCCTTCTCAAGGTCATGGGAGAGCATTGAGGCTCTTGGGATCAAGAAAGTGATAGCTTAATGCAGGGGGAAGACAGCAACAGATAAAACCAGGGATGACTTTGCTGCTGGCTGTTGTGTAGAACAAACTTGGCCTAAAAGGTGGGGTGGTCAGGCAATTATGTAAATGCTGACTCCTGGCATTGCAGTAAGCAAAGATGAGATTGCAGAGTCTTAATGCAGATTTTGTATGTTAGATGCTGAATTGGGAAAATATTCCATCAGCAGCACTATCTAAAACAATTAGGTTTATTATTAAGGAGTTATGTTTCTTTTTAAAGGACCAGATCACTTTAAGTCTCCCAGTTGTTTAGAGTTCAGCAAACCTTTAGGCTGCTCTGATAAAGTTATTCTGGTACTTGTGTAATGACAAATTACATCACTCTAATGTAAAAAGTATCTTTATGATCTCAAATACTTTGGGAACTGACTTAATTTCTTAGCCACACACAGGCAAAAAGACAACTTGCCAAACTACCCCGGCAATGCTCAAAACATGGGATATGCACTGTGAGAAGCAGTTGTCATTTTTAGCTCACTTAAGTGAAACAGACTCCATACAGAGTAAGGCAGACATTAGAAGAGCAGTAAATAATGAGATTCAGAGCTGTTTGCACTAACAAATTGATTACAGCAGAAGTTATCTCACAGCCAAGGAGCCTCAAGGACACTGCTCATGGCATGCACTGGTTTATATATAAAAGTGCAGTATCTGTTATTACAGCTCATGAGTAATCTCTTGTTTCTGTGTATACAAAAGAAGGACAAATGAGGGAAAAAGCCATGCTTTTCTCTCTCCATAAAAATAAAGGGATGGGTGTGAGTTTCATGGGAAGAACAAGAATCATGGGCTGGTCAGTGCTTGATGGAAGCAGATTAAGCTGAGTCAGGCTAGGCTGTCACCTTCCTACTTTCCCTCTGAAAGCTCTTCCTTGCAGAGGGCTCTAACTAGATCAAGATATTCGTGTTTTGTGGTTTGTTTCCTCCCCCCCTGCACAGGCTCTTGCACCAAGACAACATGAGTCATCAGCAGACTGGCTTTGCTGAAAGATGCACTGATGTTAGTGGTCAGAGGGAAGGTTGTGTTAGGATCTTATTATCATGTACTTAAGCTCTGCACCCTGTTTTACCAGGAAACAAAACAAAACAAACAAAAAAAAAAAAAAAAAAAAAAAAAGAAAGAAATAGAAAGCATCTCCTTTCTGTGCCTTTGGATTTGGTACAGAGCTAATCTCTCTGCAGAAAAGTCTGCAGCAATTTTCCCTCACTGACTTCTTTCCCTGAAGTCTTGAGTATGGGAGGGGATTGAGTGGAGGTATTGCTTTTATTATTCATACCTTTAAACTGTTAATGTTTTTATTATTTGTATATAGGTAACATAGTTACCTATGTACTAGGTACCTATGGTTAGGTACCATATTCCGAAGAGCTCAATGATCATAAAAACAGAATTGCATAGAAAGAGATGTAGTTCCAACCCCCTTGCCATGGGCAGAGACACCTTTGCCAGCTCAGGTTGCTCAACACCCATCCGCTCTGGCCCTGAGCACTTCCAGGGATGAGACATCCCAGCTTCTCTGGGCAACCTCTGCCAGTGCCTTGCCATGCTCACAGTAACAACATTTCTTCCTAATATCTAACCCAAACCTATTTTCTTTCAGTTTGAACCCATTTCCCCCTGTCCTATCTGTACATGCCCGTGTCGAAAGTCCCTCTCCAGCTTTCTTGTAGCCCCCTTTAGGTTCCAAAAGGCTGCTCTAAGGTCACCCTGGAGCCTTCCCTTCTGCAGGCTGAACCATCCCAATCCTCTCAGCCTGTCTTTTTAGGAGAGGTGCTCCAGCCCCTCTGATTATCTTTGTGGTCTCCTCTGCACTCACTGCAGCAGTTCCATGTCCTTCCTGTGCTGTGCATCCCAGAGTGGATGCAGCACTGCAGGTGGGGTCTCATGAGAGCAGAGGGGCAGAATCCCCTCCCATGACCTGCACCTTGGGGTGCAGCCAGGACACATTTGGCTTTCTGGGCTGTGAGCACAAATTGCTGGATCATGTCAAGCTTTTCATCAAACAACATCCTCAAGCTGTTTTCCTCAGGGCTGCTCTAAACCCATTCTCCATGCAGCCTGTGTCTGTCTGTCTGTCTGTGCTTGGGATTGCCCTGACACACATGCAGCACCTTGTGCTTGACCTTGTTGAAATTCACAGGGTTCACACCTCTCAATCTGTCCAGGTCCCTGTGCATGGCATCCCTTCCCTCCAGCATGGGGGCCACAGCACACAGCCTGAGAGTGCCCCAGTGCCACTGTCCCTGTCACCAACAAGGATTTTAAACAGTGCTGTCCCAACACTGACACCTCAGGAGCACCTTTGGTCACTGCTCTGCACTTGACCACAACTCTATGGGTGTAATTCCTTATCCATGGAGTTCCCACCCATCAAATCCATGTCTCTCCAGTTTAGAGACAAGGATATTGTGTGGGACAGTGTCAAATGCTTTGCACAATTTCCTGCACACAACATCAGTTGCTTCCAAAGATCTTAAGTGATAGTACACACAGGAGAAATAGAAGGGCACAATGGGTTGTAACCTGCCACAAAATCTGAGGGAAGTGCAATCAAGGTGAGCATTGCAACAGCATCTCCAGCTTTGCATGCATTTTTCTGTCATTTGTCATTGTCACCCCTAAACAAGCAGAAATACCTGAATGTGTTAATTCTAATGTTGCAATTCTTTTTTTTTTTTCCAGACCACAGACTTGCATGACAAGTTTAGGTCAAAATTAGTTTTAAGGAATGAAGCTATAAATGCCCTTCCAAAAGGAAATCTGTAAATAGGAGTGCAGTAATTGTATATCTTTTTGTTGGTAGCCAACTGCCAGAATGAGCGCTGTTTGTAAGGAGTAACATTCCTTCCCTGTTCAAAGATCCTTATTTGACCCAGAGTGATGAATGAGGAAAGCACCTTCCAGTTCTTGTGCTTTTGAATTTTGTCCTGGAGGAATGGCACAGTAGAAGCTTAGAGAACTTACAGAGAAAGCAGGTGCCTCTGTGTTAAATCACAAAACAGTGAATAAGCTTGTCCCATATTTGTAAGGTCTGCCATAGTATCAGTTGTATCTTTTTATCCTGTATATCTACATACATCTGATTCTAAAATGATTCTGTCTTTCTGTTCTGGCCTGTTAAATCTTAGCAACTTTGGGGTACAAACAGCAGGGCCAATATCCCACAGGCCCAGACACTTTAGACACTTTAGCTGAGCCTTTTTAACTGCATCTCACCTCCCCATTGTATTTGAACTGAGAAGATGGGCAGAATGCCTAAAGCCATGACTCAGGGTACAGCACAGGAGCATGGCAGCCCCTTGCTCTGGGATTGGTTTCTGGTTGCTGGTTTATGTGCTGGAGCAGGCAGACAGATGCAAGGTGAATCATTCCTTCAGGGATTTACTGCAGGTTGTACAATGTTTGGAAGGGAGAATGGCAGTGGGGAGTTTTGTCACCCTGTAACCAAGGTATGTCCTTTCCAATTCCTTTTCCCCTCTCTCTGAGAATTTTCCTCTCTGAAATTTGTGATAAACCAAGATTGTTTTGTCACCCAGACAGCTCTCAGTTTTGAACTGAACTGCAATTACTAATGACAGGAGTATTAAGTGATTTCATGATATTTTATTGTCTGAATTGTATAATTAAACCTGGCTTCTTTTATTAACATGCTACTTTTCATGCGGAGGCACTTTTCTTTTTAAAATGTTTCAGTAGTGATGGCTGATCACCAATCCATACTTTGAGAAATATCAGTGTCTAAATAGCTCTTTTGAAAGCAGAGCCCACAATGTAGAAAGCTGGTTTCTATTGCTGATGTGTGCAGTGCTCATCTTTTGACGTGCCCTAATAATTGCCATTCCTATTAACTGTAGCATCACACACTGAGAGAAAAACACAGCCTGTAGCGAGCCTGAGCAGAGATAAGGATAAGCAGGGGAGCTGGCACATCATGGCCTTGGCATTTCTGACACTGACTTTTGTGTTCAAGTAGTTCAGTGTAAAGCAAAAAAAAAAAAAAAAAAAAAAAAGAAAGCCTCATTTAAAGAAGTTGAGAAGTGTGGTTATAATGAAACAGGCAGTAGGTTTCTTTCAGTTTTCATTGGTATTGGTATATGGTATTTTCCAAAGACTAAAATAATTCCTCATCCAGGTGAATAAAGTCATGAAAGCCTTCATTTCAACAACCAAATACAATCACTATTTTTGAAGGTCTTTTTATTTTAAGACCCAGCAGTGACTATTTCTTGACTGGTTTAATCTCAGGCAGTGCCAAGAGGGCTGGTCCTGTTCCATCCCCTGACTCCCATCCCAGCCCTGTCAACCCTCCAGTTCTGCTGGCTCATGCAGGACTGGAGTTACCAGACTCAGGGAGCTGATCCAGATCAAAATGAGTGGAGGAGAAGAGCTTTCAGCGGTACTAATTCCCTCATTGAGCAGAAGGTGTAGCTGCATTAGCTGCGGGCTGCTGTGCAGGGAGGTTGGGAACACGCTGCCAGAAGGCAGAGTCAGACCTCCCCTCTTGGCAGCCACTTCCAAGTAGATTGGATTAAGCGTGTTGTGAAAGTGTCATCTGAGTGCCATCTTCCAAAGAGGTTTGAATGCTGATGAGTTTCAGTATCACTGAAACTGGCGGCTGCTCGGGGCTGAGATCCGGGCAGGACGAGCACGGATGTGCCACCCCTGCCAGGGGCTGGCCCCTGCTCCAGAGCCTGCGGTGCCTAAGGAGGCAGAGCCGGCTCCTCATCTGCCTTCCTGAGCTGGGACACTCTGCAGGGCGGCACCAACCCCTGGGGACAGGCACTGAGGAGGCTGAGGTCACGCCTCATCCCTTTGGGGACAGGCACTGAGGAGGCTGAGGTCACACCTCATCCCTCGGCTCTTGGCTGCCTCCGTCCCCTCGTGGTGGCCATGGCAAAGAAGAGATGCTGCCACACAGAGTTTAACAGCTATGGCAGAGAAGAGATGGTCCCACACTGAGTTTAAGAGCCATGGCCAAGAAGAGATGTTCCCACATGGAGTTTAAGAGCCATGGCAGAGAAGAGTTGCTCCCACATGGAGTTTAACAGCTATGGCAGAGAAGAGATGGTCCCACACTGAGTTTAAGAGCCACGGCTAAGAAGAGATGCTCCCACATGGAGTTCTACAGAGAAGAGATTCTCCCACACAGAGTTTAACAGCCATGGCCAAGAAGAGATGGTCCCAAACAGAGTTCAAGAGCCATGGCAGAGGAGAAATGTTCCCACAGAGTTTAAGAGCCATGGCAGAGGAGAGATGGTCCCACATGGAGTTTCACATCTATGGCACAGGAGAGATGCTCCTACAGAGCCATGACAGAGGAGAGAGGGTCCACACGGAGTTCAAGAGCCATGGCCAAAAAGAGATGCTCCCATACAGAGTTTAACAGCCATGGTAGAGGAGAGATCCTCCCACAGAGAGTTTAAGAGCCATGGCAAAGAAGAGATGCTCCCACATGGAGTTTGACAGCCATGAAAGAAGAGAGATAGTCCCACATGGAGTTTAAGAGCCATGGCCAAGAAGAGTTGCTCCCAGAGAGAGTTAAGGAGGAGACCCTGAGCTCCTTCAGAGCACAGCCAACAGTGCTGCTGCCATCCTGCCTCCACTGTGTCCCAGCTTCCCAGAGAACACCTACTAGATTTCACGGGACAGTAACACTGAGTACACCATGGCAGCAATTTTGCTTGATGTGAAAGGGTTTAATACTTTTGGAGTGTGTGTGAGGGAAAGAGGAAGGGACAGCAGGAGCCCACGTGGATCTTGTACACAGGCACTGACACAGCCAGTATTGGTGCAAAGATGGGAGCCCAGGACTTGCCCTCCCTGGGAGTGCCCTGGGCACAAGGTCTCTCTTGCTCTCTAATTAAAGGATGCCATGCAAAATAAGGCTGTGGCCAGAAGACTGAGAGCCAGGAGAGCAGGTTGCTCCTGAAGTGATGAACCACTCTTAAAGAAACCTCAAGAGGTGAACTTGAAGCTACTTGGAGGATTGAAAACAAGGTCTCCACTACCCATCAAAGGTGCCAGTGTGTGAAAAGGCAGAATATTTTGTGGGGAGTCCTTCTCAGCAGATGTGCTGTGAGACCACTACCAAGCCTAAAACCGTGTCTTGTGGGAGCTGTGGTTTAGTGGAGTGCAGATTTTGGCACAGTTCTCTCCTCTGGCTCACCTTGCCTTCTGCAGGAGGTAGGATGTGACTGCAGTACAGGAACAACCAGACTTCTTCTCTTGCCTCCACGTCACTGTGCAAGGTAAAATTTTCCATTGCTGTTGCTCCACAACCATCGAGGATGAAGAGCAAAGGAAGGCAGCAAGAATTTTGCCTAATCCTCTCCGTTGGGTAGGTAGCTCTGCATGGCAGTGCCCTTCCCAGCCAGCCTCCCTCTCCCACCCTCCCTGTGACACTGGAGCCTTGCCATGCCCTGCACTGACTCTCAGCTTCTGTTCCCTCCCTACTCTTAGAGCAGCCACCTGGGAAACACAGGAGCTTGCAGGCAGGAGCCTGTACCACCAGGAAAGAGTAGGTGGGAATGCCTGTTGATTTTGCCCAAAGATGCTGCCTTCATGAGAAGGAGAAGCAGAAATGAATCCACTGCAATGTGAACAAGAGTGCTAACCCACAGTGCTCCTCCAAGCTTCCTGCCCAGCTTCCTTCACACAGAAAGGGGAAGGTAGGGGAGGATGTTGTTCACCATGCCCCAGCTGACCTGGAGTCGCCGTGCAGGATGAGGAAGATGCCTTGGTGCCCACGGTGCCCTTTTGGTTTGCATATGTGTAATGATTGACCCAGGCAGTTCTGGAGAAGAGTTTCCATCAGAAACGTGGCTGAGGGCCATGCCCCACGGCCTGAATCACACTGTCACACTGGGTGAGGGTGTTGATGACGTTGGTGACAGTGGGAGCTGCCCTCTGCATCAAGGGCTGGGCTTTAGGGGCTACCACACCAAGTCCCTCCTCCTCCTCCTCCCCTGACTCAGTGCTCAGGGGACATCTCCAGGTGCAGGGGCTTTCTCCATGAAAGTCAGGCTCAGGAGAGACTGGCTGTCAGACTCTGAAGCACTTGCAGCTTTTGACTGTGTGTTTTTGGACAGAATCCCTTTCCATCTGCATTGATGCAGCTATTGTTTGTATGCATGATTTTAAGAAGGGATTTCCCTTCCTTCTTTTAATATCATGTAGCAGCTAGAAGCAGGGAGAAGAGACTGGCACCATATGACCAAGCAGCTGTCTGTGGACTGTCAGAGCATATTGAGGGGAACACAGTGTGACTACCTTGGGTGCTTGAACATTCAGTCTCTGCCGGCTAAGCTATGCACTACCTTCCCTCCACTCAGTTATCCTGAATGTCACTGGGTCAGTGCACAGTTTACAGGACAGTGTTTTGAATAAAAAAAAAAAATTCATCTGGTCCATGTCCAGGGCATGGTAAAATCCCCTTCCTAGGAAAGCAGCATGAGTCATGCTGGCAGAGCATCTACTGCCAAGTCATCCTTGCTGTTGCATGGTGATGTCTTCCCTTTTCTAAGTTTCCTTTAAAGGCAGGAGAGTGGGTCACCTTTGCTCCAGCTACAAGGTAGCAAACACAAGTGTTTAGGAAGGAGAATACCAAAGGATGTGAAGCGAAGCTAAGTATAGATGCATCACACTGACTAATGTTGGAGAGAGGGTGAATTGTCTTTGACCTCAGTAGTGACTGTGGTCACAGGGGTTTTCAGGATGAGAGAGAGGCGAGAATGTTGACTCCATGATCAGAAGGCTTCATTTATTATTTTATTATATATATACTACATTATAACTATACTAAAAGGAAAAGGAAGGAAAGTTCTCAGAAGGCTAGCTAAGAATAGAATAGAAAAGAAAATAAAAGAAGCTCTCCCGGACTCTGTCTGAGATAGCTCCGTCCTTGATTGGCCATTAATTATAGACATCCAAGATGGGCCAATCACAGGTGGACCTGTTGCATTCCACAGCAGCAGATAACAATTGTTTACATTTGTTGCTGAAACTTCTCAGCTCCAACAGGAAAAATCCTAAGTAAGGATTTTAATGAAAACATGTCTGCGACACTCAGTCCTCTCAGTTTTCTCTGCAGAGGAAACACAAATGCATTTTAAAGACCTCTTCCATTAATTGTGAGTTTCATGGATGTATGAAGACATGTAAGTATCCTTCAGTTTCCACTAGAAAATCAAGGTGCTTTTACAGAGGGAAAGGAAAACACCCTGAGGTGCACAGACAACAAAGGGCACACAATCTGTCACTGATGCAGAGGAGCAGAGAAAGGCAGTTTTGGGGCACTGGGGAAAATATAATCTCTGCCACTTGAGGAATTTATCAGGTAAAGGCTTTTCTGAGGATGTCTCCTATACCATGCTGTCTGACTCAGTCAGTCACCAGAACCATCACGCACCAGTTCTTCAGGTCCAAGTTTGATGTGGGGGATTCCCCAAGAAATTGACTCAAAGAAAGGAGATGTTCCTTAAGGAAAGAGGGAAGACTTTTTCATTATTAATCAGATGAAATTACTGATTTCTAGGAAGGCCCAGTCTCTCTGGATTGGCAAATTCGAGTTCCCTCAAAATAGAGATGACAGCATTATACTCTGCACACTTTGCCAGCAGACACACTGCCTTATTTGCTCAGGAGCAGGTCATGTTTTACTTGACAGGTGGTAAAAACATGGTCTGCTTTACTTCTCTTTAACATTCTAATTTTTAGGCTATTGAGGTATGCTCCTATGCCTTCACCTATTCAAGTACAATAGGTTCTCATAAAAACTGTATGATTTTTATTATGACCAATAATACATTATTTTTGTCCCTTCTTCCTTCCCTCTTGCATTATTTATACTGCAATCCTTTTGCTTCTAGTGACAATCAACATCATTACTTCTCTTCACAAATTGCTGTTTCTCAAGTCTACAGACTTTTGCAAGCAAGTTTCCATTTATTCTTTTGGGGTTGTAATTCCTCTGAATGGACGTGGGACTATTGCATTTTCCTTCCTGCACATATTTCCCTGCAGTTATGCAAGCCTGTGGAAAACCACATTAACTCAGCATTGTGGACTGAGACTGGGACATGAGCTTGTGTCATGTACCTGCTGCAAAGCCTCAGTGTGGCAGAAAGAGCTGCTAATTGCACTGTGCCTGGAGTAGAAAGTTTGAGTAATCCAGGAATGGGAAATGGTGAGAAGCATATGAACAGAGTTGTTCATCATTTCCATCTCAGCTCCTGCCATAGGAAAGGAGGAGAACTAAAACCTGCAGAAACCTGATCCTGGTTGCAAGAACATCATGGCAAATGCACATAATTTACTGCTGATGCACTTAAAGAACTTGGTGTCTAGATAAGGCAAGTCAAGGCAGTTCTGACTTACTAGCATGATTCACTTAACTAACATATCTGGTTTGAATTTTTGTGAATTAAGATATTTTTAATTATTTTTTTACGATCTTGGGGTTTTTTTCCTTCTTTCTTCTTCCGCATATTCTCTTTTTTCCTCTGTTTTTCCTTTTCCTTCTCAGAAAAACTGTTTGGCAATTTGGAGTGGTTTTTCTGTCTGCATTTTTTTGCATTTAGCCCCTGTTTTTTGGAGAAGTGCCTGCATGCAGCAGCCTAGACAGACTTCCAGGGCCGGAAGTGAAAGAAAACACTTTCTAAAACATGGATGTGAGTTTACTTCACTTTTTACCCTTTTCCACTGTGGAACTGAAGAAATTTCTGAAGAAATCTCAGGGCTAGGTTCAGTCCTCTGCTCCCATATTGCTCCCAGCATCCTACCCAAATATTTCTGCTTTTCCCATGCAGATGTTTCACAGCCCAGGAAAATCTAGAAGAGGCTCTCATCCTTATCTCATCCTCCATCTCATCTCCCCATCTCCTCTTCTCTCTCACACCTTGGAAGAGGGCAGGAGATGCTCATGTCTCTCAGTCCTTCATGCTGATTTCTGATTCCTTTCCCTCCTGGCCCCACAGAGAGAGGAGGTACTCCAACAAACATCTCTCACTGTCCTCTCCTCCTGGTTTTGGGGACAGAAAGGAGCAGGATCCAATCCTTTTTGTTATTGTCAGGGTTACTGAATCCCTTCCAGACATGCTTGTATTTCTGTGATCCAGTTTGTGTGATACACAAAATTGCCCATTTCCTTTTTGTTTCCCAGAACAGCACAGAAGTTTGAGAGAAGCAGTGGCTGTAAGAAAATTACTTTCCTATGAACAATGGGAAAGAAATTGCTGAGATCATGATGGGTGGATCCTCCTTTACCCTGCTGTCTAGATCAGCTTCCTAAAATAACTTTCCCAGGGCATGATAACTTGTTTCAGTGAAACACAGATTTCAGGGGAGATCCTGACCCTAAGGGAGAAGACCATGTGTCAGGTAATGTGGGCTTCCTCTAATATTCCCCTTTATTCCCATCTACAGTCCTCTCTCCCATCCAATTCCTTTTTATCACCCATCCTCTGCCAATCTCTTCTCCCCAGGATCTGTTCCTGCTCATGTGGAGTTTCATTTCAGTTCTTGCAGGGATTTGGGTGATATTACATCAGGCTTCATGTCGTGTTCTGGGGAAGAAAGCAAGACAGTAAATCTCTCCTGTACTTAACAGGCTAATTGTAATTTTGTGTAACCCACATCTCTGGCACCAGCCAGGGAGGAGCAGGGAAGGAAGGGGCAAAAGTACTGAACAAAACCCCACAGCAGCCTTTTTGTGAGTTTGTGAAGGAAAAGGGAGAGAACAGGAGAGAGATCCTAATCTGAAATACGTATGAGGTGCTCCCATCCAACAGTGGCTGGGTGTGGACTGAGATGCTCAGTATCTGGGGAGATGGTAGATTAGGGAGATTGTTTACTGAGAGATGGACAGAGGGAAAAGGGCTGGAGAGACTCAAGGAGGGGCTGCAGAAGGGTGTGCGCAAGTAATGGAAAGAAAAGTTCAAGTAAATTCCCAAGAAGTTGAAAATGGAAGCAGGAACCAGGATTTATTTTTGTCTGGGAACAGACAGAGAATGCAGGGAAAAAGAAAAAAAAATATGGGAAGATGAAAGCCACGAGAGTTAATTCAGTTCCTATTAAAGCTGACAGCATTGCTCTTTACAGATAGTAGGGCTTGGCTCATAGGGAGATTTTTGAAATAGGACAGAAGGAGGAAAGGAGGACTAGTAGACAAAAGACAAGCAAAAAGAGAGAGCAAGGAGAAGGAATATGCAAAAATGGAAATAGAAAATAATTTAGAATTAACACAGGAATATACTCTGTATATTGGAAGTGTGCTGGAAAAGGGGAGGGAGATTGAAACCAGAGCCAAAAAAAAAAAAAAAAGATTAGGTCATTTTGTGATTTCAGATTTACATCCTAGGGAATATGAGAGTCCTGCCTGTAGAGCTGAGACCCTGAGGAAAACCTGTGGCAGATGTGAAGATGTGCAGGGCAGAATATAACTGCAAACTATAAAATACATTGCTTTATGCAGATACTTCCCTCTTAAGCTGTAACCCCAGGAGGGGAGTGGGCTCAGGGAGCAGGCTGGGGGCTGGGTAGGGAAGATGGGAAGTGAAAGAGACAATGACCAGATGGTTTGGTACAGATCTGTGTCTTGGTGGTGGTTGGCTCTGACATCCAAGGAAATGAAAGCTTCAGCTGCAGCTCCTCCTGAAGGTGGGGCACTGTGAGGTCTGTCTCCATGGTTTCTCTGCCACGGGGGTTCCCTGCCAACAAAACATGACCCCGTTCTTCAGGCTTCTCCCTGGGGACAGCTGAATGCCCAGCTGTTCCCACAAACCTGCAGGAGCCAGGTGTCTCTGCCCAGTGAACCCCAGGCCTCTGCATTCCTGGGTTCCACAGATTTACCCTCACCCTGTGGGAGGGTGAAACAGAGTCCAGTGTCAGTGCCCCAGTCCCTCCAGCCACAGGATCTGGTTCCCAGAGAAGGGAAATGTCCCCGTGGGGAATGTGACACACTCCACCATGTCCCTGTGCCACCTCCAAAGTCTCTTAGTCCAGCAAAGAAAAGAGAAATAACCACTGCAACTGAAATACCAACTCCTTTGTCAAAGCTGGGTGAGCTGGGCTGATGGATCCAAAGCTTGCTAAGGGAGACCCAGGCATTTGTACATGCAGAGTAAAATCATGTGAGATTTTTGTTGTGGTTTTTTTTTTTTTCATTTTTCTTGAAAACCAGGCTTAAAGCAAGACTCTTGATCAGGCATCCTTTCCAGAAAGAAAAACCAGCCATGGGCTGCCTGTCAAGGGAGAGCAAGCTGTGTGGGCCATATGGGCTGCTGGTGCCATGCCTGAGAGCAAGCAAATCCCAAACCTCAGAAAGGTTCATTGTACACCAGGCTTGGCTGCCTGAATGCCTCTGGGGCAGGCATTGAGAGACCTGCCTGCTGCAAGATTGGTGAGATCCCTGTGTTTGGATGAGGGAAAACTTCCTCCCAAGTGTGAGCAAGACCTGTGCCTGGGGCAGCCCATTGGGTTTGCTCTGGTGCTTAAGAGTTGGGCTCTTGCGGGTCCCTTCCAACTCAGAATATCCTGTGTTTCTGTGATTCTTCACTCCCTCAGAGCCAGATCACTGCCCCTGAGTGTGAAGGCTCTGGCTCCTATCACTGCAGTCAGACACAGGGAAAACTCCTGCTGGGATGAGCCAGAGCTGCTCACACATCCACCAGAAATATCACCCCACCCCATGGAGCAGCAGTGTCCCTGTGGGAGGAAACCTGCCCTGACTGAGGGGACATTTGTGCTGAGACAAGGTGCTTTTCCTCGTGCTCTGTCTTCTTGCCTGTGCATTTTCATGACATGAGCAGGGTCTGGTGAGATTATCTTATTTTTCTCCTCAGCATGATAGCAGGAATCGATGGGAGAGGTGTTTAGAGCTTCACTGCCTGAGCTCCCTGTGCTCAGCCTGGAAAAGCACATCTCCAGCAGGAAAAGAGCATGTTAAACAAACAGGATCCCAAGCTTTAAGAAGCCTAGCAGGTTTATGGGAAAGCATTTTGAAGAAAGAAATAGAAGCAGAATAAATACATATTCCATTAGACATGTTTGTTATAAACTTGCTATGGTGCTGAGAACATTCACTATATACAATTCATGGTCACAAACTTCCCAAGGCTAATTCCTAAGCCTCCTCTTCTTGTAGTGTTCCTTCCTACCCCATCAGACAGACATAACCCTGAGAGTGGCAGAAAACTGCTACCCCAACTCTTCTGGGTTTGATCCCAGTCCTAAAGAGCCATAAAGTGGGATAAAGGAAATATCAGGTCGTTTTTAAAGTAGGGAGCTAAAGATGAGTGGGGTTTTGGCCACAGCCATCAACAATTTAAAATCCCTTAATTTTTCTTTTCCTGGGCCATTGCAGCTCTGTATACAGCACTAATTCCCCAAGGCTAGAGGGTTGGATTTTTTTTTTTTCATTTTCAATCCTGGTGCATTTTGTTTGCTGTTCTTCAGTCTGTTTATTGATTCTCAGCTTTTTTCAAGACTCTAAGTGCCTTTTCTTTGTACTCCTCCCCTTCCTCCCTGCCCCCAAAACATACCAGCCTGCATTCACTTAGGCTGAATCTCAATTTATTTACTGCCTTTTTAGAGGCATGGGTTTTTTTTCCTAAGGCTTGCTGAAAAAGAGCTGTCCATTAAGGGTTTTTTCCCACTGCAGAGAAAGCTTTGTCCTGTTTTCTCATGGTGTTTGTGGCTGATATGAAACTGTTGAAGACAAAATGTACTTTTGAATCAGTTTGAAACAAATGGCAGCTGTGTGCAGGCAGATGGAGAAAGGGTCCCAGGGTACTTTTCAACTGTGGGACAGGACATATCACTTTAGCAAATTGTTGCTAGCATCTGTTTCTGCATGGGGCAGTTCTGTAGCCCCAGATAATCCCCTCTGAGTGCCAGGACTGGCTGTGCTGTTTGGCTGCTGATCTGACACTTCCAGCAACTGAATAACTGCTACAAAGCAGCAATTCCAGAGGCAACATTGCTGCAAAATGAGTGAGTTTATTGTAAAAAAAGTAACAGACTAATGCATGAAATTTGCTCTGTGTTGATGTTCATGATAAGGAGTAAGAGAAGCCTTTGCCAATATTTTACTCTCTTATCAAAAAAAATCAATAAAAGTGCTTCCTGATAAACAGCATGTTTGACATGTGGCCTGTCTGTCAGGTCATTGGAAAGGCTGATAAATACCCAGTATCCTTACTCCAGTGCTTCCCTGGAAAACAAACAGCCTGGGGGAGAGAAGGGGGTGTGCAGCTTTGCAGTGCGCTGTGTCTGTGCTCAGCATCCACTGAGATGCTGCAAGTCTGGATACTCCAACCCTGCTCCTCCCCTTCCCACCCTTAGATCAGCCAAGGGAGCTGCTCAGGCTGCTCAGCCCCAGCCTCAACTGACCCACCAAGGGCTTTTCCGAAGGCTAGTCCAGGCTCTTACTGCAGGACTAATAAATTATCATTTATGCATGACTAAATGTGCTTTCAAGTCCAGGTAACACTCTTCACCAGCCTCCTTCTACCCCCTCCTCACGTCTCCCCCCATTTCCCCCATTTCCCTGTCTTACTTGCCCTGCAGTCAGTACAAAGCTGAAGGCACAGCTCTGATGGGAGGCTCCTGCACTCTCTTCTCACTTGCTTAATGCAGGTCCAGAAATGTACAGCAATATCTCACTCCTCTCTGCAATGTGTTCGTCTTCTTCTTCTTCTTCTTCTTCTTCTTCTTCTTCTTCTTCTTCTTCTTCTTCTTCTTCTTCTTCTTCTTCTTCTTCTTCTTCTTCTCCTCCTCCTTCTTCTCCTTCTTCTCCTTCTCCTCCTTCTCCTTCTTCTTTCTTCTTTCTTCTTTCTTCTTTCTTCTTTCTTCTTTCTTCTTTCTTCTTTCTTCTTTCTTCTTTCTTCTTTCTTCTTTCTTCTTTCTTCTTTCTTCTTCTTCTTCTCTGCCGTTTTTGATTAAGGTATGCTGAAAAAACTAGAAGCGATTGGATTTCTCTCCCCTGATTATTCTTCTCCTAACATAATTCATTGTCATTTAGAACATAATTTGCTGCTAGGGACGTGATTAGCTTGGATTAAGACACCAAACAAGACTGGGTAAGAGTAAGATGGATGCAGAAAAAGACAGAGTTGTTGTGCATCAGCTCACATCTTGTAATTAGTCGTGATTTAAAAGTACCTGAAAATTTCTTAAGGCCTGAGGGAAGTCCTGAAGCAATCTAATCCAGTATTTTAGAGTTTGAATGTGATAAGTGGTCTTAGAAACAGTAAGTGCATAATGATGGACTGAAGAGTGCCTCTGTAACTCCCACACAATCTCCTTGATTTCTTCCTCATCCTCCTTCCAGTGCAGCCCTCACTGGATGGGAACACTCACACGCTCAGTTGCAGCCATGGTTCTCAGTCTTTGTACTACATGTTCCATAAAATGTGAAGCTTTAGGGAAATTCAAGTATCATCCTTTTTGGAATCCTTCTCTAGAGTATGTGGAGGTCAAAGGGGAAATTTGTTGAATCTTCAACAATGCTACAAAGTCAAGAAAGCACATGTCACTTCCACTCATGAGCTGAAGGATGAGTTCTGCTTCAAGAGCTTCTGGTATTCACATTCCTATTATATCCAGGTGGAATATTAAAATTCACATTTTT
Source organism: Melospiza melodia melodia (assembly GCF_035770615.1). NCBI lineage: Eukaryota > Metazoa > Chordata > Aves > Passeriformes > Passerellidae > Melospiza > Melospiza melodia. The sequence continues at coordinate 9,062,104 of NC_086195.1, read as the reverse complement.
CCAGTGGCTGCAGAAATACCTTAGAACAGCCAGGCAAGTTACCATGGCTGTGAGCAGAATGCTGTTAACTGAAGGTAGGACCAGACCTCAGTGCTGCACATCAAATGGGAGCTATAGCACTTCCTACATATCCTTAGCAAGACCTAAGGACAGATTTAGCTGGGAAACAGAATGCATTGCTGTAAAAAGTAGTCTTTTATTTCTTCTCATCCTGAACCTCTCTGAGCCCAACTCTGCCTCCTTCACAATAAAAAATGTGGTTTTGAATTGTTCAGAACAGGTACTTCCAAATAAAGCTGTCTGTGTAAAGAGTAATGTAAATGGGTTCCCAAGCATTTATTCTGCAAGTTACCTGACCTGCTACCTTTTGTTTGCATTAGTTTGGTTGTTACATCTGATCCACAGCTTCACTGAGAATGGATCTCTTGAAATTGCAACTCGAGCCAAAACTCAGGAGCCCTATAAGAAAGTGTTTAAAAGCCACAGGTTTTGACTACAGTCCACAAATTGTGACAGCTGATCTTTCTTCATCATGTGTAGAAGCCCAGAAGTAGAAACTTAAATATAGAATTGGCTGATTCACCAACTTAGTACAGTTAATGATGTGGATTAGCCTTTTTTTTTTTTTTTTTGCAAATGCTTTTGTGGAGAAACAAAACAAGCAGAAGAACTTTGTACTCCAATTTGTCTAAGCGTGTCTGAGCTAGAATGAAATTTGCTCAGTATATATTTTCCCAGTTAGAAAAGCTATGCTTTTAAAAAGTCTAAATGAACTCAGTGGTATCATTTGTTGACCCACCTGGAAGAGGTGACCGGTCGAGGTCTGTTGACTTTCCTGGAATAGCTTCAGTAGGATGGCAGGGGGACAGTGACCTGCAGGCCAAGGCTTTTGGTGGAATATAATCTTCCTGTGTTGACTCTTGTGTGACTTTAGAGGTGAGACTGACATTCATTTACATTCTTCTGTTAAGTAAGCAGAGGGCTCTTGTGTTGCCTTAGCCCTGTGCAGCACAGGTACTTGGGGTACATGCAAGGAAATGAGAAGCATGACTACCACTCTGAGGGTCTGAATGCTTATCAGGAAACATTTAAAAAAGCATGTCCAGATCCCTCAAAATCTGATTTGAACAGGTGAAATTCCTCCCATCAATACATCTGCATCTACTTCCCAGCCTGGGGAATTAAAGGAAAAAATAAAAATGTAATAATGAAAACCTCAAGAGGAAGCTGTGCCTGTGCAGCATATGGTAGACATTTGGAGTGACCCTTCATGTGCTAGCATTGCACAGGAGCCTTGTGAAGGGACCCTAACAACCACAAATTGTAGATTTTAGAGCACAAATCTACCCTGAAAAAGGTCTGCTTAACTTCAGCCTACAACTGCTTTGCTTCCCAAGTCTGCCCAAACTGGGACAGCTGAATTTAATGATAGAATAAGTTGTTATGACTTCCCTGCTCTTTGTCTAAACCAAATCCAGCTATGCTTTGGAAATGTGAGCTGTGCTGGCCTTTGCTTTATAAACAGGAGCATTCAGTGGATTCTAGCTGTAACAACTCGACTTTTGGGGGAGGAGAGCCAGAAATCATCCATCCTGATGAAAGGGCCAGGAGGATTTGCAGCACCTAAACAGTGGGAAGGGAGCACATCTCTGCCTGCTGTGAGAAGGAGCAGGTCCACAGCAGTCCCTGCGGTGCCCTTGGTGACATTAAAGGAAACCTGCAGGCAAGCAGGGAGCCCTGGGGTGTGCCAGTCTGCTGCCAGGACTGAGGCTGGGGTAAGGGGAGAGCAGAGCTGACCCCCAGTTTAGGTACATGGGGACAGGATGGAGCTCTGTCTGCTCTCCAGCCAGTTCATGGTCACTGTTGGCTAGACCTGCCCTGTGTTTGAGGTGCTCCAGAGCTGGCTGTGTCCTTCCTGTGCCAGCAGCTCTTTGAGGGCCAGCTGTCCCTGGCAATGCTGCTCTCTGCAGTGCAGACACACTCTGAGCCCTGCACTGACATCTTCAAACCACCACTTCTCCCAGAACAAAATTGTACCTTAGCACTTCCCAATGCTCAGTTGGAGCTGTCTTCCCCTGTTTGTGACCTGTGCATGCCTCTGGCAGCTGGCAATTGCCATGCTGCAAGTGAGAGAGGGAGGATGACCTCAAGCACAGGCAGGAAGGCTCTCTGTTCACCTTGTTTCATGTTCCTGCTTTCTGCTCACCTTGTTTCATACCTGCTCATGCCTTTCATCAGCAGCAACAGCAACAGCCCAGCAGATTGTGGGTTTGGGCAAAAGTCCATAATTTCTATATATCCCAGCACAGACTTCTAGGAGCCAGTACTTTCTCACATGAAGTTTGTTGTAACACTCTAAGTTGATCTAATTTTCCTCCAGAGTTATTCCTTAGAAGAGGGTGACTGTAGAGAGGAAAACCAGAAAGGTTTGCAGGACCTTGCTGTCTGGGACTCTGCTTTTCCACTCTTATTCCCAGGTGGGGAAATCTCAGGTTTTTAGTGAGCTGAAGAGGTGGTTAAATTTTACAGCAGCATTTACCCAGCCCAAAACTGAAGCCCTGACTCACCTCTGGATCTCTGTAGCTGCAGAAACCAGAATTTCAGAGCCCACCTTCCCAGGAATTTTAGGAGGGTAACATCTGGATCCAAAACTAACCATCATGGTGTTTGCTCTTCTCAAGTTCAAAATCTGTTATCTGATCTCAATCCAGTGTTCTTGTCAGTACTGAGAGCCACCAGCAGAAAGCTGTTGAGAGATGCACTTAAAATAGTTGAGCCACTAAAGGGTGGAAGCTGGAAGGTGACCAGAGGTGGCTTTTTGAACCTCTGCCCAGCTCTGAGGGACCAGGCTGCTGTTCCCAGTCCACTTCAGGACAAAGTCAACAAGAAAATTAAAACCTCTCTGTCACCAGGAGAAGAGGCTCATCCCTTTGGCATGCACCTGAAACCGACAGAGGTCCATCAGGCAGCCAAGATGAGAGGAGCAAACCTGTTATAGGATTTCTGCAGTGGAACTCAACAGCTCAGCTGCAGAGCTGCACCCAGCCTCAGCATTTCTCATACACCTTGAGGGGTTGCTATTATGTCTCAGTGCATGGAGAATGCTCCCCTCAACATCTTCGCTCACAGACTTATACCCTGCACTCATCACCTCTCTGTGCCCCGTGGTAAATATGTACAAATTTCTTCTGTGACTTCTGAATTAAATCAGTTTTCTGGTCTATGCTGCATCACAGCTCAGTGCTCTCTTGGATATCTGGGTGGCACAGAGCATATTTTGGGGTGTTTTGCATCTGTTAAAGGCAAATCCCTTTTCTCAATGGAACTTTCTAAGCTATTCCCCCCAGTGACATCATGCCTTCCCTGCTCCCACAGCCACAAAGGCATTTATTGATAGTCGTGACATTTGCCTTTAATGCTTTCATTGTTTCCAGAGGTTTATTTGGGTTGTTGTTGCAAGTCAGAAAAACAAGACAAAAGGCAAAGTATGTTAAGAGGGAGACTTGGCCTGCATGCAAGTATGTGGTGAGAGAATATCTCTGGGCCAATTTTTAGGAAATCTGCTTTCCACAGGCTTCTCCACAGTGACAAATGAGTGTCATCCAAGCCCCCTGGAGCTGCCACCTCCTTCTGGCATTTTGCTGCAGTCCAGTGCTTGGGTTTGGTGTGCTGTGCAGGGACCTGGCATGGGGATTTTAGAGCACTTCTGCAGATGTACCTGCCTTGCTTTCCTTCCCTATTTGCCTCTTTAGTTACTTTTTTTTTTCCCTGAGAATTACCCACAGCACTTCCAATGAGTTGTTGTCCAGAACGATGTGTTAGTTTATAGATAGATAAACTGACTGTTTCATATTTCATTAAATATTCCTTAAGAGTTGCTTTGTGTCTAAGGGAGTTTGCAGACATCCATATAGACCCCTCTTAAAAGTTAATTTGTCTGGCAGTCTGGACAAAACAATACTCCAAAGGTTAATAAGCATGAAATGAATGGCTTGGTAAGCCTGGCCTAAATGATCATTTGGAGGAGGGAGCAACCACTGCTGCATTACATGCTGCTGCTGCTGCTGCTGCTAAACCTCAGCAAATCTGCTAAGTGAAGAAAACCCCAGAAGAGAGGGGCCCTCTAGGTCCTGCCCCTCAATAGCCTCTGGCTTTGGTGTCACATACTGCTTGAACTGCTTGACAGACCTGTGAGCTCTGCTGGGACTTGCTCTCAGAGGACCCCTGTGGGTTTTTAAAAAAATCTTTTATTATTATTATTTATTTGGGAGTGTTGCTGTTGTTGGGGCTTCTTTCTGGTTTTTTGTTGTTGTTGTTGTTGTTGCTGTTTGTGGGTTTTTGTGTGGGTGTTTTTGGTGGTGATGGTGGGGTTTGGGTTTGGGGATTTTTCCCTGCAAATTAGGACCCAGTTAATTGAGATGTGACATGCAAGCACCACGAGGTCTTGCCAGTGCAGTCTCTGGTGAGGAGAGGAGACTACAGCATATGGTAGAACCTGTTCACCCAGGCTGGCCAGAAGCCAAGAGCCTCTGGAGGTGCTGGGAATGCCACCAAAAGTCTTCTGGGGCTTTGTTCTGCTCTTTTCTTTAAATGTGCAGGTGTTATCCTGTTTTATTTCTTTGGTGTTTTTTCTTTTTGAAGAATGCATCTGAGCTGCTCTCTGCCCTGTTGGTGCCAGCTGAGATGGAAGCAGGTGAGTGCTTCCCCATGTGCCTGCTGCAGAGAAATCACCTGTAGCTGCAGAGGAGTGTGCAGGGGATGATGAGAGGTGACCTCTGCTCTGAGGTTCCTTCCACCCCTTATCATCTCCTGGCACTGAGGAACCTGCTGGCCTTTTCTGGCTCACACACCATGCTTGGCTGACAGATTTTCAAGTATCACACATCCCACTGCTGCCTGAACTCCTGCAGAGACCAGGGTGCTGACAACAGGGGTCATGTCCCCATGACATAATCATGCATCATAATCCTGTTGCAGAAATCTGCAGGATATTTATAACTTTCACAGCTTTTCCCTCCCCTGCAAGATCAATTCTGAATTTAAATCAAATGTAGCTGTATAGAGTCCCCTGTGCTTTACAAGGACCATCAAACCTCTGTCCATGTAGAATCTGCTGTGCTCCACAAGGACCATCAGACTTGTGTCCATGTAGGTTCCCCTGTACTTCACAAGGATTACAAGGACCATCAGACCTGTGTCCATGTAGGGTCCCCTGTGCTTCACAAGGACCATCAGGCCTGTGTCCATGTAGAATCCCCTGAGCTTCACAAGGATTACAAGGACCATCAGACCTGTGTCCATGTAGAATCTGCTGTGCTCCACAAGGACCATCAGACTTGTGTCCATGTAGGGTCCCCTGTGCTCCACAAGGACCATCAGGCCTGTGTCCGTGTAGGGTCCCCTGTGCTTCACAAGGATTACAAGGACCATCAGACTTGTGTCCATGTAGGGTCCCCTGTGCTCCACAAGGACCATCAGACTTGTGTCCATGTAGGGTCCCCTGTGCTCCACAAGGACCATCAGACTTGTGTCCATGTAGGGTCCCCTGTGCTTCACAAGGACCATCAGACCTGTGTCCATGTAGGGTCCCCTGTGCTTCACAAGGACCATCAGGCCTGTGTCCATGTAGAATCCCCTGAGCTTCACAAGGATTACAAGGACCATCAGACCTGTGTCCATGTAGAATCTGCTGTGCTCCACAAGGACCATCAGGCCTGTGTTCATGTAGAATCTGCTGTGCTCCACAAGGACCATCAGACTTGTGTCCATGTAGGATCCCCTGTGCTCCACAAGGACCATCAGGCCTGTGTCCATGTAGGGTCCCCTGTGCTTCACAAGGATTACAAGGACCATCAGACCTGCGTCCATGTAGACTCCCCTGTGCTTTACAAGGACCATCAGACCTGTGTCCAGGTAGACTCCCCTGTGCTTTACAAGGACCATTCACTCGGTCTGAGATGCTGCTGCAGAGGACAAATTATTTTTGACAATAAGCAGCTCCAGACCACTCAGCCTATTGTTATCTGAGTGTGTGGTGTTTATCAGGTATAGATAGTATTGTGTTGAGCACAGCACACACCAGCATGGGGCTGAGGTTGGAGGAGGTAACAACATGCCAGAAAGTGGGAGAGAGGCTGGTGTGAGAGTGGGAGACGTGAGGACAAGACCAGCCAGCAAGGTGAGGTAAGGCCAGGTCAAGCCATGGCCTTCCTTAAAATGGCCTTTGTCACCTGGCAGCAGCAATCCTACAAGCCCTTTTTGTTTAGTTCTTCCATTGAATGACTTTGAGCAAACAGAAGTGAACCAAAACAACCCTGCCTTTTGCCCCGGGTTTGGCTCAGGTTTGGCTCTACTCTGGCACGTGTCCATGAGGGCAGCTTGTGTCTGTGCCTGCACGTGTACTCCAGTGCTCCTCCTCACTGAGCCCTGGAGGAGCTGTGGGTGGTTTAATCTCACATCTTGGCCCCACACAAATCTGTTGTTCATATCATCACCAGCTGCTTGGTGTGTTCAGGCAGAGCAGCCTGTCTGGGGGCTGGGGTAATGACCAGGGAGGGTGCCTGGGGCTCCCATCCTGCCCTGCCACTCTCTAGCAGGTTACAGGAGCCCACAGAGCTGTCCCATCTCCTCTCCTGGAGCATTTGGCCCCCAGAAGGCTCCTCGGGGGCCACAGCTCAGGTCTGAGCCTCCAGGGCCTGAGAGCTGCACCTTGGCTGAGACCAGAGGTTTCTGGTTCTTGGCCAACAGGAACCAGGTAATAACCACAGGAAAGCTGGCACAGCAATTTCTTCTAAAATTGCAGTCCCCTGTGGAAGGCTGACAGCTCAGGATCTGCTTTGGATGAGGAGGAGACCCCAGGAGACAGAGCCCAGGGCCTGGAGCACCTGCCCTGTGCCCACCTTGTTCCAAGCTGCCATTGCTGAGAGAGACCCTCCTCACACTCCCTGTGCCTGTCAGCAGGCAAGGGGACCCAGGAGACACTGCCCAGGGCCCTGTGCCCACCTTGTTCCAGGCTGCAGTTCCTGAGAGAGACCCTCCTCACACCCTGTGCCTGTCAGCAGCCAAGGGGACTCAAGAGACACTGCCCAGGGCCCTGTGCCCACCTTGTTCCAGGCTGCCATTGCTGAGAGATGTCACAGACATCTTTTATGAAAAATCCATTCCTTAGGATTTTTCCTGCTGAGAAGCAGAGAGGCCTCAGGAACAAAATGTAAACAATGATTGTCTGCTGCTGTGGAGTGCAACAGGTGGATCTGTGATTGGCCCATGTTGGTTGTTTCTAATTAATGGCCAATCACAGTCAGTTGGCTTGGACTCTCTGTCTGAGACAGAAGCGTTTGTTATCATTCTTTCTTATTCTATTCTTAGCCTAGCCTTCTGATGAAATCCTTTCTTCTATTCTTTTAGTATAGTTTTAATGCAATATATATCATAAAATAATAAATCAAGGCTTCTGAAACATGGAGTCAGATCCTTGTCTCTTCCCTCATCCTCGGACCCCTGTGAACACGGTCACAGAGAGAGACCCTCCTCACACCCTGTGCCTGTCAGCAGCCAAGGGGACAGGCCACGGGACCTGGCAAGCATCTGGAGCCCCAGGGATTTAAATAAAGCACGTCTAGACCTCTGAATTGACAGCTCTCTTCTCCTCCTGGCTCCTTTCATCTCCAGGAAAGGAAGCCAATTTCCTTTGCAAAGTAACCTGGGCTCCAGGAGTTAAAAGTGCTGTTTAAGGAGCACGGAGATGATGTTGCCCAAGGAGGTTGCATGCTGCAGAAAGCTCTCTGCCTCAGTGTGTCAAAACTAGGCTAATAATGTTTTTCTACCTTACACAAGCTAGTGAGAGTTAATTAATTTTAAAAGCAGTTTGAGACACAGTCACAACTTAGGTGCTAAGTTTTATTTATTAATTCCATATTCAAAATACAAGAAAAATTACTTATGTGCATGGCAAAGGGTGCATTTCTGTGCTAGTAATTCAATTTAATGGTTTAGGCAATACTTGCATTGAGCTGTACTCAAACAAAAAAAAGTTGCATTAGGCAAAAATCGTGTGTAGGTCTCTCATTAAGTGTTATCTTTATTATGCTGGTTCAAAATCATTTCATGCTGAATTTGTCAAGGCCAAACATCTGGCTTTTGCTGTAGCACTCTGTGCATCCTGAACTGCCTGTTCCCAGCCAGGAGAAGGAGGAAGGGGCTCAGGAGAAGTGCATGGAAGTGGAGGGGTGGGATGGAACCAAATTTGTGCCCTGTGGTTTTGTTTTAGTGACAAGAGGGCAGAAGGGGTTTGTGCCTGCTGTGGAGCCTGTGTAGTCTCTGACCTGGGGATGGAGAGATTTTCTCTGTCCATTGATAGGGATGCAAGGAAAGAAAAATACTCCCCAGAGGGCTTTTCTCTCTGGATGCCACATGGTCTGTGCTGGTGCTTTAACCCCTCTACAGTCAGACCACATTTTCAGAGCTCTAACAAGTTTACAAACAAAAGAGTGGGATCTTGCAAAGAATTATTTCTTTGTCAATGGTTTAGAGAAGATATCCCAGCTGTAACTGCTATGAGGCAGCAATTGTCTCTCCCTGCATGTTTGAGCTAAGTGGAGCCCCTTGATGCCCTGGTAGAGAATAAATTCCATGTTCCACTCTAGAGAAGATAAAAACAAAACAGCCAATCTACATTTCAGAAAATCAGAAATGAAACTGAAAAAAAAATTATTCTTTGGAGTTTTTTCTCATTGCTGAGTCTGATGAAGATGGAGAGGGTGCAGAAAGGGAAGACCAGCTATGTTGAAATTTCAGCAATAAGGAGATATAGATATACCTTCTAATGTATATAAGACATGTGAAAGAAGTTCTCTGCTCCAGCTTATCTAGGAATTGCAGTAAACTCTGACACTTCCTAGTGCTTCAGCCACATGCACAGCGAGGATTTTAACTAAAGATGGCAGATATGGACAGCAGAAGTCACATTTGCTCCCCTCAGCTTTGAAGCTTGTCAGAATCGCAGTTCAATGAGGTTCTCACCAGGCTTTAAGAAGCTAAAATGTAAATGCATTGAAAGTAAAATGGCCTCAGTTTGGGTGGTTTTTAAGGAGAAATAAGTCACAGTGAAGAAAACTTGGTAACGCGCAAGGTTCAAAGTTGGTCTTTGCGTGAGAGCAAAAGAGCCGTGAGAAGGGTGACTCAAAATTATAGCAGAAATTGGAGAGGTGCCCACTGTGATAATGTGAGCTTTGATTAGAGGTAGATAAAGAAGAAAAGTTAAAAATTAACTTTAAGCTTTGCGCATTAAGAGATGTCTTGTATTTCCTTATGATGCAGTGTAATGAGAAACAGAATTATTTAGTGATTTCACATTTTTCTCAAAATGTATGAATCTGAGACTTGTGTGTTGACTGGATCTATGTCTAACTCACCCATGCTTGCCAGTTCTTTTCTGAGAATTGCTGTTTGCCTCCAGATAAATTCATATTATTACTATTACTTCAAATTAATACTATTAATCTATCCACAGGGTAAGGGCAGGGGGGGGGAACAACTGGCAGATTCTTGCTCTCCTGGATGAAAATGTCACGTGCTGATGGCATCCATTCCACCCTTTTCATCCTAACTGAAGTCTCCTTGTTCTCAAAGGAGCCACCACTGCCCAGTGTCCCCACCAGCCCCTCTTTCAGTTCCTTGGTACCTGGGTTGGGATGGGGAATTTCCTTCCAAGGGACATATCAGACTCGCCTTTCTTATGGGGTTATGTGCATTTTCCTTCTTGAAATTACGTTTTCCATTTAACTCATGTTTTTTGTAGACTTCCTTTGCACCTTGTATGCAGATTGTGAGCTGGAAAAGAAACCTTAAAATGGCTTGAAGCTGCTGCTGGCTGTAATGTAACAGGAGCTGACAGTGGGCTTGCACAAGCCCAGAGCTGTAAATCAGCTAAATGTATTGCACATAATTTCCTGGTGCCTGCTATCCTCGGGAGCAGAGCCCTGCTGGGATGAATGTCATCACAGCATGCAAACTCCTGGATTTGATGCTCCTTTTGTTTGCAGGGGGAATGGGGCTTGCCTCTGCCAAGAATGCCATGTTCTGTCACAGGGCCACCAGCCACCTGACTTCTCTGTAGCCTTTCCCTCTTGCAGCCTTAAAGATCTTGTACTTCAGCAAACAAAATGCCCAGTAATTTATGTTAGGTGTGTAGAACAGGTAGGAACTCTCTCCTGAAGTGCTGCTATCTTAAATGGGCAAATCCATGGGGAAAGAATCTCTGAGTGATTGAGGACACTGTGCTTCCCTGTGTCCACTGGCAACTGGAGATTAAGCTCTTTTTTTCACCTTGGAACTTGTAAGGGATTCTTATTCCATTAGTTATATTAGTTATTAAGTAAAATTTCCACATCCTGGCTAACGCATGCGGATCAGCATTTGATAATTTAAAACACAAGGTAAGAACACAAAATAATTTCAGAAAAAAATTCTCGAAGTGGGGATTTTTGAGATTATCTGTCCATGCATTCATTGTAACTTCTACTAAAGAGCTGAAGTGCCAGCAGCTGCCTGGAGCAATGGGTGGCACTGGTGGCTGTCACTGGAGAAGTGACAGTAGTGCTGAACTGGGAGCAGCATGGCACCACTCCCTTTGGATCATGGGCACTGTCCCTGCCATGCTTTCCTGTAGATCCACTCCCTTTGGATCATGGGCACTTATCCTGCCGTGCTTTCCCTTTGGATCATGGGCACTGTCCCTGCCATGCTTTCCTGTAGATCCACTCCCTTTGGATCATGGGCACTGTCCCTGCCATGCTTTCCTGTATTTCCTGCAGATCCACTCCCTTTGGATCATGGGCACTGTCCCTGCCATGTTTTCCTGTAGATCCAGTCCCATCTGGTGCCAAGAGCTGCCAGCAGATCTGGTTACTTCCATAAGCAAATAGCTTTGTTTTATTATATTTTCCTTCTTTTTTTTTTTTTTCTGAACCCAGTGATGTTATACAATTACAATGTATATTTATTTCTACTCTCGCTGCTTCCTCTAGAAATTATGCAAGCTGTTTAAATCTCTCTGGCATTTTCATGGAAGGATGGATTCTGCAGGGTGTGGGAGTATGTGTAGCAGCCATATAATTTCCTGCCTTTAATTTCCCCTGGGGAAGGGGAACGAAACTCCAGCTCCATCTGCGCATCTTAGGAGGCCCTAAGAACCTGGCACCCTGAAAGGCTGGTCTGGGGGACCTCAAAAAGGAGCTAATTATTCTCAGTCCTTTTGGGCTACACAACTGGGACTGCTTGATGGACATTGTGCCAGATTTGTGTCCTTGAGGAGCCGGGCAAGGGAACAATCAGAGCACACGAGGGAGCAGATCAAAGAAATATCTGTCATGGGTCAGGGTTTGCTCTTTGTATCTGTACCAAGATAGTTTGTATCTGGCCTAATTCTTCCACAAACACTTGTTTCACAAAACACCACAAACATTGCATTAGGAAACACAAGAAAGCCACAGAAATAATCTGGATGTTGATCTTGCACCTGCTGTGAAGTGACCCTGCCAGGTCAGGGCTGGGTAAGGAGGTGAGGGCATCCCTTTATCACCTCCTCCCTGATAAAATTGCATCAGCCCTGGACTGGCTGCCCTTCACCTGCCCTGTGGGAGAAATCTGCCCATTCCTGCCTGCTGGCTGGCCTCCCCCAGAAACAAACCTCATGGAAAGAACTGCTGGGATTTTTATGAGACTGCAGCTCTCTCAGCACTGAAGTTGAGAGGAAGCTGAAGTGCAGCTAGCTTGCTCTTATTCCCTGAAGAAAAAAATGTTACCACTGGCAAAAAAAAAAAAATTCTAAATCTGGGTTCTTACAGGTAGGCTCCAAAATCCCTTCACACCTATGACCCAGGGCAGCTGTACCCTGTGCATCTACAGAGAGCAGAACACAATTTGGGGAGCCCTGCTGGCACTGAGCCCTGTAGATCTCCATTATTTCTGTCAGGTGGCCCACAGCTCTGCTGTGCTGGAAATGAAGTTTGCAGCATGGAGAAGAGGCAGATTGAGGCACTTTCCTCCAAGCAAAACACCTTTGGGTGCTGTGGACATAAAATTAATAATCCTTGGTGGGCTCCCTCACATCCACCCCAGTTTTCTCTCATGGTTCTACAGATGAAAATAATAAATCTGCTCCCTCCAAAAAAATGCTGATTTTTGATGAACCTCTACATATTTACATTTTTTGGGCATGCCAGTGGGTTTGCAGCACAAGCAATCCAGGAGGATGGGTAGCACTGAAATCACTACACATCCACGGCACATTTCACCCTGTATCTTCTTTTCTTCCTCCTCTGGAAATTCAGCTGCTGCCTTCAAAGTTTGTCATTACATTATCCAGGATAAATAGATACAAACAAATGATACTCTGGGGGCAAAATTGGAAAATTAAAAAAAAAAAATCCTAACTAGTTTAGGGAAGCAGCTTGGCAAACTATTGAACTTTTTGAACTTTTTGAAGCTTTCCTTGACAGTGTGTGAGTGGCCCAGACAAGCAGAGAGATCCTTTTGGTCCCTGTGTTTCCAGTGTGAAAAAACAGCACTGCTGCTGGTTCCAGGGCACAGTAGGTGGGTGTGCTGGAAAGATGCCTGAAGTCTGGGGAGTGTGAAGTGCATTTAATGGGATTCAGTCCTTTCTCCTCTCTCAAACCTTTTGCATTAATAAAGCAAGTCTCTGTCTCAGCCTCCTCACAAGTGAAAGGGCTGGGGAGGGAACAGGGCAAGGAAAGGAGGGAGAAAAGCCAGAGAAATGGGGCAAAGATAAGAGGTCACTCCTCCTCCCTGCCTAAGTCCTCTCCAGAAAGTTCTCCAGAATGTCCAAAGGTCCCTGCCATGATTGCTGCTGCAGCTCCTGCTGACTGGCAAAGTCTTTTCTGTACTTTTGCCAAGCCACATTTGAAAACAGAGAGGGGCAGTGTGCCTTTCCCAACATCCCAATCCAGCAGGAACCTGGGGCAAGAAGGGAAATTGCCACTTTTAGGTCTCTATTAACACTTTCCTGTTGTAACAGCTTGACTGTTTGTGGCACCTCCAGGTTTCAGTTATATGTCATGATTATCTACAAAATATTTTAATATCCCAGCCGGGGCTGCATTCGTGGACTAAATACTACCCATCCTAGGATACACAACTGATGCACTGCACAGCTTTTGGCACAAATTAATTGGACAGCTTTTGGTACAAAGTATTTCCATTTGTCTGCCCTCACACTGCAGAGCTTTAAAACAGGTAAAATGGAACTGGATGAGTGTGCATGTGTGTGTGTGTGTGTCTGCGTGTGTCTGTGTGTGTGTGTGTCTGTGTGTCTGTGTGTCTGTGTCTGTGTGTCTGTGTACAACCATGGTGTGAAGTGAGGGGTGCTGTGAATAACACAGGATGTGATGGAATTCCTTGAGGATCAGGTCCTCAGTGCTCTGCAAGGGGTTCAACTCCAGAGAGCTCCAAGAGCCTCAATCCAGCAGCATGGAGGTGGATTGAAGTGGGATTATCTGGAGTGCTGGGGGTGATGGGATTGTTTGGGGTGCAGGCTGGGCACTGCCTGGCTGCCAGCACTGTCCCCTGGCTGAGGGCAGGCAGGTGGGACAGAGATGGGTGCAATGCTGCTGGGAACTACCTGGAGACAGCTCTATTTACGTCTTAACTGATGGTCAATCATACACATTTTATATTCACACTCTGGCACACACTTATTCCTTCTGGAAGTGAGTTGAGTCTCCTGAGTAATGGTAAAAAAGGAAGAAAAATGCCAAGAATCTGAGCTGAGCATCTCTCATGCCCATGTGTAGTAGACCTGTGTGATCAGACCTAGAGTATTTGAGCACATCTGCCTCTCAGAAATGGAGCAGCTTCCCAGAGTGAGAGCCCTTGGGCAGAGACTCATGGGGAAGGCACCATGTTCTCCCTCCAAGGCTCAGAGCTGCTGGACAGATCCTCTAGCACTGATCTGTTGGGGGTAAGATGGACTGAGTTTCAGGTCTCACTAGAGGTGTTACTTTTAATCAGTTCATGCATTTAGAAAGGGCAGAATTCTGTGTAGCAGCCATCAGTGCCTGCCTTAGGGCCAGATGAGGAATAAGGGGAAAAAATCTTCTACAGTGAGGGTGGAAAAGCTCTGGAACAGGTTGCCCAGAGAGGTGGTGGATGTTTCTGGAATGTTTCCATTCCTGGAAACATTCAGGGCCAAGCTGGTGGGGCTCTGAGGAACCTAACCTAAGTGAAGAGGCCCCTACTCATTGCAGAGAGTTGGACTAGATGGCCTTCAAATGTCCAGTTCAATCCAAACTCTTCTATGATTCAATTATTCTGAGATAGGATCTCTCCTTGGGGATCCCCAGCCTCCTCCTGCAAGAACTGACTGAGGAGAGAGCAAACCTGGATCCTGCATTGTTGGAACCCAGGAAATCCCTCTGGCTGCCCTGGATGGCTCAAGACCCTGCCAGGGGGCTCAGAGACCTTGGCATGAAGGCAAAGACACCTGTGCCTTTGATTTTAACCCATGGAAACAATTACCAACTTTATGTGAAGATTTACAAGCCACGAGAGTTTAAGTAGAGTGATAGTTTATCACAGGGTGAAAAAGTAAAACTTTGGGGTTTTTAGAATGACGGTTCAGAAGCCAAGATGGAGAAATTGGGGCGTGCCTTGTCCTTCTTCTTTCTTCTTCTTGTCCTCCATCTTCTGGGTGATGGTGGCACTTTTGGATTGGTTTAGAGTAGAGACAAACTGTCTAACGTAGGTGACAGGTATTGGAAAATTATTGTAAATAAAGTACACGTAGTTTTTAGTATAAAAAGCTAACACCACCCCTAGGGCGGTCAGTGTGCCTCAACCCAACCTGCTGGACAGACCTCAACAGGTCAGAAAAAGAATGTAACAGATAACAGAGAATAAACAACCTTGAGAACCAGAGCCAAAGAATCCTAACTCCTTCTTCTGTCTTGGGGTTGGGAAAAAGAGATTTTCTGACACCTTGGGGTCCATCCTCAGCTCCACAGTGCAGCAGCTGCTCCAGGCAATGTGCAAAACTGCTGAAAACATGCAAATGCCCAGTGTTGTTCAGCTTCTTGGAGAAGTCCTTCAAAATGGAGGAGGAAGGTGCTGGATCTATGGATACCTGCTGGATTCCTGGTAGTTGTGCTGCTGGGAGTCTGAGCTCCTGCTGGCAAGTTTTGAAGGAGACATCTCCAGCTCCAGGACAAATACAAGTTAACAGCAAAGGGGGAAAACTGTTGTTTCAGCCAAGATGAGAAGATTTAAAATGTGGAAAACACCTATGGGTTTGAGCACAGTACCACAAGGCACAAAACATGGATGAAGGGATCACAGAAGAAGTCATTAAATGGAAAATTGATAATATGGCATGGAACAATCCCATGAATTCCCAATCCCAAGCTCCCCAGTCTTGAGCCTGGTTTAATAATCACAGCTTAACTGCAAAATAAGAGAAGGGCTTTTTCTCTGCACTGTGGGTTGTTCCACAGGACTTGGGAAATCACTTCTGTTATATTTTCAATATTATTAAGTCTATAAAAAGTTTTAAAATGTTTGAAGAGGATCAAGGAGGAAGGATTTGTGAAGAGTACTTATTTTAAGGAAAAAGCTTAGTATAGCTAAAAACTTGGGAGCTAAGTTCAGACACTTTCAAACTTTTCTCCTTGCTAAAAATGACATCCTCCAGCTTGGGTCACAGCTTGAGAACTGGATCCAACACCTGCAACTGGTTTAAGTTGTTTTTCTCTTTTTTAAACTCATTTTATTGTTTTTTGATATGCTGGTGGATTCTCACCTAGAGGCATAACTTTATTGTGATGAACCAAATACATTCAAAATCATATGTAATAAACCAGTACATAAAAATGCTGTCTCAATGTTTGCACTGCTTGTTGTGGTGTTATTTGGCATTCTGATGGATCTGGTCTGCAGTTGTATCTCTTTCAGTTCCATTTATTTATTTAAGTATTGGTTTTAAACATTCTAAATACACAATCATGAGATTTACTCTCTCAGTTAGAAGCAAAGATCATTTCACAGGACCAAGGTGGAGTTATTCTGCTATTTGTGAGAATGCCAGTCAGAAACCTCATACAATATTTTTTATAGACGTGTATTTTCTTGACAAAAAGTTATTTCACAATTCTGTAAAATCTCCAAGGTAAGAGTCAAAGCAAACCTATTTCCAAGCAATGAGGAAAAAAATAAGTGAAGTGATAAAAAGAAGGTTGAAATATCCATAAACTCACATCTCTCCTGGAGTGGGTGCTTTAGCTGGCATACCAAGTGCCACAGAGCTTTTGATGAAACCCTGAGATCTGCCTGTGTGACTGCTAACAAATTAAAATGTGCAAAAACATGTTTTCAACAAAACTTTCAAGGGAAAGTTTTACCTTTAATTGAAACCATCAAAAGAGGGAAAACTGTGACCCTGGCCATGCGGATGGAGGGCTGGGGCCAGGACAATCAGCCTGCTGGATACACTTCCCTGCGCTGTGGGTCCAGTCACCCTTTGCCTCAGGACAGAGAGAGACAAAAGCCCTTCCAGAGATGCCAGGGCGGTGGATCATGTCCCAGAGCCCTCTGGAGAAGTCTGGCATCCTCCTGGCTGCAGGAGTTACCCTGGATGGGCCACCAGCTAGCTGAATGGGAGGTAAATCTCTTTGAGGATCTTTTTGCAAGAGGGAAGCCATTCCTTTTAAAAAATGCCTTTTAAAGAAAGCCACCTGGTGCCCTTTTCTCTCCCTTCCCTGGGGAAGCTGGGTGGGCTCAGGGACATTTCCCATGGGCAAGTCCTCTATGAGAGATGAGCCCTGCTCAGGTGTCCCCAGCCCTCTGCATGGGGCTGTGCAACTGCAGAGGATTGTCACCTTCTGTCCTGGTTTAGGGCAATTTTGGGAGAGAACCTCCAAAGGGGGCCCCTCCAGAAGGCAAACCCACATGGCCCCTCACCGCAACCGGGTTGGGAAGGGTTCCTCGGAGAGAAGTGGAAAGAGCCTGTTTATTTAACAGGCACAGCACCCCCCAGCACACAGAATGAACAGTACAGGATGACACCACTCTGTCACTGCTCTGACAAAGATGACAAATTCAGAAAGTCTCTCTTGGGGGTGGTCGCTCTGTTCTCAGTCCCTCCGGCGCTGGGGCAGCTGCTGCCCAGAGTAGGCCCCGCTGGGCCGCAGGGTGCAAACTCTCGGTGTTCCCAGGGCCCAGTCCAGAGCAGGTTCAAGTTGGTCCAAAAAAGGGAAAGGAGAAACAGTCCCGGAAGAAATTTGGACTTAGTTTAGCTCAACTAACTAATGAGCAGAAGCAAGATCAAGCAGAAGCAAAGCAGAAGCAAGAGCAAGAGCAAAGCAAAAAGCCAAGCAAAAAGCTAAAGCAGCACCATGTACTGCCCCCTCTCTGTGTCCCGCCAGCCATGGGGGAGTGGCTGATAAGAAGCCCAAACAAAACTTCCACTCTTCAGAGTCAGTCTTGGAGGCACAGAACATAATATCCAGCATAAATAGAACACATGAATGGGGATACAAGCCTCATGTCACCCTAGGACACCTTCCCACTGGGGTTACAGGATGGAAGCATTTAAACTCCTGCCCCCTGCAGTGGCAGCTTTTTGGGGAAATACCAGTGTGGATAACAGGTTGCCACTGGTACATGAAAGCTGGAGCTGGGGTGGGGAGAACTGTGCAGGAATTTTCCAGAAAGACTGGAAAATGTGTGTGCTGCTGATGAGTTTTATTCATTAGCTGGATTTTTAATCAACTTCAGTTTAACCGGATTAACAGTGATTTCAAATCCACTGAGAAAGGAGGGGGGAAAGCTCAACAAAAAAACCAGGGAAGCAACAGCCTTTATTGCATATTGATAAAAAACAAAGCTTTGCTTCTCACCTAAAATTAAGTGCTGTTACAAATGGTGAAATTCAGCTGTGAAGTGTTTCAGATTTTGGACAAAGGCTTCTGCTGAAGTCAGCAATGTAGGGAAGCACAGGAGTGCAACAGCAATTCCCCCACACCTGCAGTAGCCCTGGCAGGTAAGGAAGGGGAAAGTTCTGTGCCCTGGATAAGAGGGATGGCACTCAGAACAAGTGGCTTTTATTCTCCCTTCTCTGTTTAATGTGCTCCTTACTCCTGGACCATATCAGCAAACTTCCTTCTTTACTCTTCAATCAATGCGCTGAACTCCATGGAGTGTTGTGATACTTAAAGCAGCTGGACAAAGTGGCTGAAATATGTTATCTACCTGAAAAGTGCTCAAGTTTTTTCTAAGATAATAAAAGTGACTGGGAAAACTGGGCTCCCTGAGCACTGGGAAATGATGACAAAATTAATGAGGGCCATATGGAGATCCAAATAGGAGCAAACCTCACTTTATTACCATTTGGGGGTACAGATATGAAGTTTCTGAGAGGGTGGGCTGTGGGTGTTTCTAGAGATTTTCAGTATAAATAAATGCTTTTGTGGTGAAACAAAAAATTCTGTGGGAAAGCAAAAATAAATTTCCATACCTCTGTTGAGTATGAAGAAGGCTGAAGTGTGCTCCTGTGCAGAAGGCAAGCAGAAACCTGAGCACTGTTTAGGTCAGGCTGTAAATCCACTGAAGCCAGGGGTTATTCACAGGCATTGCAGGGCTAACAGCACATCCTGTTGTAAAACTGAACTTTAGCTTTTACTCATTTCTCAGCAACTGTTCTGGATACTGGCCATTTCTCAATATCCTCTGAAGTATTTTGTCTTGGAATAGAAATCTGGAGATCATTTCCATGTATCTAAATATTTATCCTGAGACTTTTCAATGATTAATGTGCATTTAATCCCCTACCTATGCGACTGAACATGAAAATGCAAATATCTTAGTGACTAATTATAGCCTTGAAATCTGGTTCCTTTTTTCCTTTTTTGGTCCCCTAACTATTTTAGTTTAGCTTTCCAAAGCAAAGCTCTGTTATCCTGGCATTCCCTGCCATCCCTTCCAGCTGCAGGAATGCTCAGGCCCTTGGATGTGCGCTGACCAAGTGCACAAACCCCCAGTGTAAAATTCCTGCTGTGGATGAGTCACTGGGCAGGGATCTCAGCAGTGTTTGCTTTCCCTGCCCTGCACGATAAGGGGTGACGTGTTCTGCAGATCCTGAGGCCTCTAATGCAATTTAAAGCTGTTCATAACAAAGAACAGAGAATAATATCAAATTTCATTTTGGTGCAGTAAAGGGAGAAGGTGCCATCTGTTCCTTATGCTGCTGTTAATGAATATGCAGAGGAGAGGACCCAGACAAGGAGCAGCAGCAAGAGCAGTCCCCAAAGGGATTTCATTGCAGCACAGCATCCAGGTATGGACACATCCCTGGTCTGGACCCCCAGGAAGGGGACTCACTGCCAGGCAGAGCCTCAGCTGGGACCTGCAATGAGCAGAAACAGCTTTCAACTGGGAAATTATGGATGAGGAACCCATTTCTGCAGCCAGAGCTTCCCAGCAGGAACTAAAATGCTACAAACTTGGAGAGTGGCTGGAAAAGGCTCAGCCAAGGCCAAGGGCTACACACAAGCAGGGCCAGGAAAAGAGCTCTTCTGCTCCCTTGCAATAAACATCATGTTCCTGATGATTTGCAGTTAACTCAGCTGGGAAAATGCATGGCAAAACTGGGATGTTATGTCAGCAACAAACATGGGACACATACCCACCTCTTTTTGCATGTGCAGGCAAGGGAAGAATGGTTGGCAGGGGTTTTCCAGCTGCTGAAATGCCTTCAGGATTTTAGGAGCAAAGTCTTTTGTAAGACTGTGTTATAATGAAGGTTTGGACTGAGACCTTCTGGGAGAGATTAAAGGAAGGTACAGAATTACTGCATGCTAAAGACTGAAAGCTTGTCAGAAAGAGAGGTAATTCATGGAGGGAGGAGGACAGTGCCTTGACAGAAGGGACAAAGTAAAAAATCAAGATGCTGCAGGTAAGGGCTTGACACAAGGGGTCATGGGAAGTTCAAAGTCAGACTCACAAAAATTGGCATGTGAAGAGGCACAGCCTGTGACAGCCAGCATAAACCAACCCTTGTTTGGTTTATGATTGGTAAAGGTGTTGCAAAAATCCAATGCATTGCATTGCTGTGCAGGAGAATTGGCAAGAACTTGTGGGCTATGTATAACCTGGGCAGAGAGAAAGGGAAATATGCTCCTACCCCAAACAAATTCTGCAGAGAAACAAAACCAGTGCAGGCTGGCAGGAGTGACCCATGTAAAACAGAGGAATATCTGTGGATCCCAAGCTGGACACATGCCAGAGCAGTGCAGACAAACTGTGGTGGGTGAAAAGTTTCAGTTTCCAGGGACTGCAGGCAAAAATGCTCCTTGAGTGACAATGCTGTTGGCCTCTGTTCCCACCAGCAGGATGCCTTTATGCTGAGCCAGAGCAAAGCAGGAGGGATCAGAGGGATCTCCTCCAGGGGATGCGAGTGCTCTAAACCCAAAAAGGAGATAACTCATGCAGCAGGGCTTTGTGGGGTCTCCTGGCACACAGTGCTGACCAAGAGAAGCTCAGAATGTGAAGCAGAGTCCTTGATTCTGGGTATTTTCTGAAGCACAGGGTATCACCCTTTTCCCTCTGCATATCAGACCTGGAGCTATAACCCCTATTTGCCCTATAACCCTTTTCTCTCTGCATATCAAACCTGGAGCTCTTGCTTCAGGAATAAACTAGTCTCTCAGAATCACTGGGCAACACCTTGTGCTGTAATTGAACCTCCAAACAAAATGGAAGAGGGTAACCTCTGAGCAGCCCACTGCCATCCCTCTCACTGACAAACATTTTCTTTCCCCCCAGCAATGCTGGGGTGTGTTTGTGGCAGCACCTTCTGCCCCTCACACCAGCCCTTCCCTCTCTGCCTTCCAGGCAGCTGAATTGTTCTCACTGGTCAGACACGAGCAGCTTCCCTTGAACAGAGACTATTTTTTCATCAATACCATGATCAGAGACTGTTTTTTCATCAATACCAGCTTCCCAGACATTTTATGTTTTTTCCCCCAGACTGTTTGTTTACTAAAATGCTTACTCTAAAAATGCATGTCTCCTTAATTTATTGGTCCACTAGAGAAAACTGCATCATGTCTGAAATTCTTTAATGAGGATCCAAGGCGAGGGATGATCAAATAAATGATAATTACAGTGTCAGAGAGGCATTCCCAGATTTCCCACCCTCCTCAGATGTCAGTGCACTGCAATAACCAAGCAGGAGCAGGGAGCTGGTGTTTGAAGCCCATGTGAAGCTCCTGATGGCCACAACCTGCAGCACCTTCCCTGTCCTGCTGCACACACAGAGGGCTCCTCAGCACCACAGCTCTCCCAGCCCTGCTGGTGACTGAGTCAGAGCACCAGGGCACTCAACAGAAAGAGTTTTTAATTGGTTTTTGCTCACATGGGTTACTGTCACTATAGGACACGAAATAATATGACACACACACACACCACTGTTCTCAAGGTAAAAAAGGGGAAGTTTATTTTCTGACTCCAACATTTATAGATTTCAAAAAGTGACAGTGGACTGGAGGGTGAAAGTGCCACCTCTCCAATCACACTGGAAAAACCAGCAGTCCATCAAATTTCACCTCTTCCATAAAAGAATGCAAAACAATGATTTATTTACAGAAAGTGTGTGAGAAAGTTCCTTACAAGAATGTAAACATCAGAAGGATTAGAAAATCTTAAAAATCAGGGCAACAGGTTACCAGCCCATGTTGGTGGAAGATGAAAAGCTGATGGGCTCTGGACACTGGGGGCCCAGTGTTCCCCTGAGCCAATGGAGAAAGGAGCCAGGTCATGGTTGGAAGGGGGGTCTGAAGTTGGATATGCAGCCTGCAGGGGCACAGGAGGGTTTTAAGGCAAGGATCCCACAGCCCTGGGCAGGATGTGCTCCTGCATGGGGAATTCTGCATGCAAAGGGAAGGGTTTCCACTGGTGCTTCAACATACAGGAAAACCTCTGCTTTCCCCTCTGTTGCCAAGGTCACAGTCTTCACAGGAATCACGTGTTTCAGAGCTTTGTTAGGACCAAAAACCTCTTTTACATAAGGCTTTACCCACAGCCTTCTCTGTGGCATATTCTACAGCTCCAAATGGCAAAATCTGTACACTACATACCTCAAAAATTAACACCAGACATGATTGGTACATCCATAACTGCAGGTTTGTCCTCATGTCCTGAGAAACCCCTTCTGCTCTGAGTTTTGCCCTTGTGCCCCACTGAGCACAGGGATTATCCCAGCAGGAATCAGGGGGGAGGCCCTCAGGCTGAGGTGCAATGGAGGCAACTCAAAAAGTCCCTCAGGTTTCTCTCAGGGGGGAAAATAATTGCAAAATGTGTGTTGGGAGGTTGGGGAGAAGGCTTCTCTGAGGATTCCCAACAAAGCTGCTCCCAGAGACTGAGCGGGGACCCAGCTGTACATTGCAGGTGGAGAAGAGGATCCTTCCACCATGGCTCACTCCAGCAGCACATCCTCACACAGCCCAGCTCTTCCTGTGCCCATGCAGGACCAAGGGGCTCCCAGGCACCAGCGGCCTCAACCTCCACCTCACCCAATTTCAGCCCTCCTGAGCTTTCTGGGTGGTAAGGTCTCCAGTGAAGTTCCTCCATAAATCATCTCTTTGCCTTTGCCTTGCACTGAGAATCCAGCAGCTAATTAATATTTATAATATAGATGGTACTACACAGTGTATCAAAATATGCATATTATTTTATACCAACTCTAATGCTGCAAGTGGTGTCAGCTCTTTCACCTGGCATTGTGTGCTGCTGGTGAGGAGCAACACTGGGGTTTAACCTACATGGTTAAAACCCCTGTGGAATAGGGCTGATTTACATTGTGCTTCATGGGGTGCTTTTTTAAAAAGGATTTAGCCCTTCTCAAGTGTTTCTCTTGTTGAAAATGTTTGTGGGAATGGCAGAGGCAGAGCCCACAGCACTGGCAGTGACCAGAACCCATCTCTATTATTTACTTCAGAAATCCATGTCTAAGGTATTGTGTTGGTCCAAACACAAGAGAAGGCATGGTCTCTGCCCCCTGCTCCTCGGGCACCCTGAACCATCACAGTGTGATTAGGACACTCAGAATCACAGGATGGGAGCTAAATGCTAAGACAGTCGATGGGATTGCTAATGAGGACCTAAAGATGACACGGTGAATGATAGCAGATCACTAATTGCTTTTTCCCTGTAGTGGCTTAGCAATTAGAAATGGAAGAAGAAAATCAGGGTGAAATTTGAGATCTGTGCTGTTTGGAGTACCTGCTTTTGTTTATTTTTAACCCTGTCTTTTGTCCCCCTTAATCCCTTCTGGGATGGCTGTGCTCCTCGCTCTGCGGAGCGCTGCATTACATTTGCAATGCCCTGTCACTCGCATCATGTCTGCAAGCTGTCTTCCTCAGGCATGAGCTTATTTAGACAAGTTGTCAGGCTGAATGGGAAAAATCTTAAATCAATGTATTTCAGCATGCAATCATATATAGGCTAATTTATCTGCTGGCCTGTACAGCCTGCCAGGTTAAAATGAGGTCTCTCAGGCATGGTGCCTCTGAAAGTCTCCTGATTAACAGAGCCATTTTTATTGGGAGGGCGACAACGAGATTGTTTTATGGTAATTGTTAGCATTTGGACCTGTGTATATGCAAATGGGGGAGATTAAAGTAGAGAAAATATAAAGATGATGAATATGCAGCACGTAGCCAAGATGGCAGAGGGACAGAAATATTTTCCACATTATGTGGCTGGGGTGGTGAGGGGCTGGCTGCTGTTCCAGGCACAGGGACATCCCCAGCCTACAGGGGCAGCCAACAGGACAGGCTGCAGGGGACAGGACTGTCGCCACTCTCAGTTCCACCCCCGACACTGATCAAGGGGGCTGCCTCTCCTCTCAGTCAAAGGGCTTTGGGGATGGAAAATAGATAAATGGACCAAAAAAGATGAAGCAGTAGCCTAAGTCACCTCAGCGCAAGACTTCTTGAGGTAGACCCACTACTCCTAAGGGTGCAAACCCTTTTGTGGTAGGTTTAAACATATTACAACTGTTCTATTGCTGGCTTTCCTGCTCATTACTTCCTATCACTTTTATTTCTCTTGCCTGTTTTTAAGTGAAGCTTGGATGTGTGAAATACATTGTCTCTACAGGCATGGACCTTTCTAACCCTCACTGGCACAAAACCACACAGCCCAACAGTAAATCTAATCCCTCACCTGGGAAGAGCTACCTCTACAAATAAAGAGTGTTCCAGTGTCTATCCCTCAGCTCTGCTGCCCCTGAAATGAAAAGTAAAACCCCTGTGGGGAAGGTCTGGGCCCTCAGTGCCAGACTTTCTTCAGGAAACCAGCAGCAGGTCAGGGGTGTGCAGATGCTCACTGAGCCTGGATCTGCCCACTAAGAGCTGGACTGAGCTCAGCTCACTTTAGATAAATCACTGAGCATGAGATCATACCCTTTTTTTCCCCTCTTTTTTACATTACGTTATTGAGGCTTGTGGCAAGGGGAGCAGGACAGCAAATTCTGTCTCCATTAAAAATATGTCAGGCTCTGTCCATTTGGTAATATATTTTAGTACCCATGTGGGAGAGCACTTCTGGCTGTTCCCTGCAGTTACAGCTGCACAGCCTGAGACACTGCAGCCTCCTTTTTTCTCCTTCTGCTGGAAATGAGGAGATCAGTGGAGCCCTCCATTCTCCTTCCTGTGCCACCATCCTCAGCTGTGTAGTTTTGCCTTGCAAGCCTTAGCCACTTGTTCTCTCTGCATCTCTCAGCTGCAGGTGGCTGCTATTTGCCTGTTCCTTTTTTTTCCAGGAGTGCTGCTGGAGCATGGACTGACTGTGCCTTGCCCAAAGTCCCCAGAGAAGGGTAATGGCCAGCAAAAATCCGTGTACAGCAAGGGTGATGCCCAAGCTCACAATGCATCGGTGAATGGGACTGCTCCTCACTTCTGCAGAGGAACACAAGAGATTTTACATGTTTGCTGACATTTGTGCCTGAGCAGATCAGGCACGCAGGGCTCCAGTGTCAGAGATGCTCTGTCTTCTGTTGGGTACCTGTTGCCAATTCCCCGACTTCTGGGACTCTGGCTGAACCCTCCCAGGGGGCTCCCCTGTCAGGGAGACCCTCCTGGAGTGATCTTGTGTCAGGAAAGAGAGACACACTGGATTTTTTCAGTCATCAGGTTCTTGTTTATTGTTATCTTATCTAAAGTTTTGCATGCTGTCCACACCAGGCTCGGCGTGCTGGAAAAGCACCACAAAAATGGCAACAGTCTCTTGGTACAAGAGCTTTTAAGACTAAACTATCCAATTAAGAACTGACACCTGGATTATTTTCCCTTTTAACCCAATAACTGATCCCAAAGAGCTGCAATGGGGACTTTTCCACCCAATTACAAAATGCCACCCAAACCCATGAAGAAGGAAGAAGAAGAAACCCAGGACAACACCCTGTGCCCTCCATCTTGCTTCCATCCACAACATACTAAAAATCCCAAAACCTCAATTTCTCACCAAGTGATGCACCTACACTACTCTCTATAATCTATTTCACACTTTTGTGGATTCCAGTCTATCTTGAAGCCTGGGAAACTTTCTCCATGAATGAGGGTCAAAGTCAGTGCTCCCCTGGGGGTCAGGGCACCCCAGAGCAGACAGAGAAATATTCCTGGTGCCCTGGGTTTCCACAGTCTTGCACCCAGCATTGCTCAGGATTCTGGTGCTGTCCTCGAGGCCAGGAGGGCACATGGGAAGGTTGCATGGCTTTAGCTGGGACAGAGTTGATTTTCCTTACAGTACCTTCCATGGGGTTATGTTTTGGGTTTGTGCTTCAGTGTTGATAACTCCTGTATGTTTTAGTCATTGACTTACAGAGAGTTAGGGCCTTTTCTGCCCCTCAGGAGGCTGGGAGTGCATAAGGAGTTGAGAAGGGACACAGGTGGCACCAGCTGGCACAGGGATATCCCACAGCACAGGGCACCATGATCAGCATACAGAGCTGGGAAAAGAAGGAAGCAGAGACACTCAGAGCAGTGGTGTTTGTCTTCCTAAATCATCATTACACATGATGGAATCCTGCTGTCCTGGAGATGGCTGAGCACCTGCCTGACCATGGGAAGCAGCCAATGAATCCGTTGTTTCTTTGTGTGAGTGCTGCTTTGGCTTTACCTGCTAAACTGTCTTTATCTCAACCCATGAATTTTTCTCACCTTAACTCTTCTGAGTCTCCTCCCCACCCATCCCACCTGGAGAGAGTTATCAAGAGGCTGTGTGGGCATAGCTACCACCTGGGGTTAAATCATAACATGCACATTTTCCTTAAAAGCCTGATTTCCTTAGCTGTCCAAGAAGAGAGCCAGTGCCTACAATAGCAGGGAATTGTCATGTCTGGGAAAAAATGAATACATTGAAGACATGTTTCTCTCTGCTTTGCTGTCCTGTTTCATTCCTCTTTTCCTGTGTTTATGAATGCAACCAAAACCTGGCCTTGAAAACCAAATCCACCAAAGTAAAACATCCTGGCTTGGATCAGCAATTGTGTAACCAGTGAGACCAGAGCAGTGACCCCCACTCTGTACTGGGCACTGGTGAGGCCACACCTCCAATCCTGGGCTCAGTTTTGGGCCCCTCACTACCAGAAGGACATTGAGGGGCTGGAGTGTGCCCAGAGAAGGGCAATGGAGCTGGGGAAGGGTCTGGAACACAAGCCTGGTGAGGAGAAGCTGGGGGTGTTTAGCCTGGAGAAAAGGAGGCTCAGGGGACCATACTGCTCTCCCTGAGGTGTAGCCAGGTGAGGGCTGAGCTCTTCTCCCAAGTTACAAGTGATAGAACAAGAGGAAATGGCCTCAAATTGTGCCAGGGAATGTTTCAACCGGGTATTAGGAAAGATTTCTTCATGGAAAGGTTACCAGGCACTGGAACAGGCTGTCCAGGGGAGTGGTTGAGTCCCCACCCCTGGAGGTATTTAACAGATGTGTAGATGTGGCACTCAGGGACCCAGTTTTGTGATGGATAATGGCTGGGCTCAGTGATCTTAGAGGTCTTTTCCAACACAAATTATTCTATATTCTATAATTCTGTATTTACCAGTATTTCCTTATGAGCCTCTGTTGTTCCAATCTCTCCACCATAACAGAGAGATTGTTTGGCTTGGTGCTCTGTTCCACTGTGAGGGTCATGGACCCAACCAGGGACCTGATGGAAGATATTCCCTTACCCCTCCCATCCCTCACACTTCAGCTGGCAGAAGAGAGACTGAACGTTTCAAAGCATCTCCACTAAGTGGGAAGGATAATAGAAGTGTTTTGTCATTGAGGGCTACCTCTGATTCTCTTCCATTCACCACCACACAGCCTTTCCTTGCAGGCTCACCCCAGATCAGCTGGGATGTGCAGTTTCAACACTTCTCCTGCTTTCAGTAGTGTTTTCCCCAGGAAGTTCATCCTGATAAAGCCACAGGCCTGTTGCAGCAAGCTCTCCTCTTTGAGGAGCATTGGCCAAGCACTGTGCATAAGGAACTTTCACTCATGAGTTACACAGACTCTGAGGATGTGTCTCAGAGCTGTCCCTTCCTGTGTCACATCTGTGCCTGGGATGAGGCAGCAGTCAGGCTCAGCTCTGTCCCAGCAAGGAGCTTGCTGCAGCTCACAGTCCAGACAGGCTTGATTTTTTTAAAGCTGAAAGTCAAATTGCCAGAACAAAATCCTACTATTTCAACAGGAAAATCTGTCCAGCTGGAGCTGGGTTGCAGAAGAGGATGGATATCTCATTTTGTGTAAGACACCAGCAAGTAATCTGATGCTTTCCTATGACTAACACAACGGGTCATATTTGAACGGTCGATGGAGAGATGAGAGGGTTCATATTCTATTACCAAATCCCTGAGCCATCTGGTTCCTAATGGCTTCTTTCAAAACAAAGGGAATACAGCTTCCAAATTGTGCAATGCAAACTGACATCCTCTCTTAGACAGAAGATGCCCATTGCTTCACATCAGCAAACAAGATCAATGCCTCCATCAATTACAGTTTCAGGTATTTCTGGCCATGCACCTAATGGCAAATATATCCTCCTCACTGCTCAAGCTGGTTTAGTCCATCACTGGGTGCCACAGGATGGAAAGTGGAGGGCAGTGGCTGTTGCCACAGTGAGTGTTTGTTTCCATTGGGGTGGGGGAGGTTTGATGGCACAAAGATGGGGAAAAGCCCAGCAGGAGAGTGGGGCTGTGCCACCCATCCCAGCTGTGATGACACAGTGCTGGGGTGAATAACGCACTGGGGGATGTGTCTTTGTCCCCATCCCTGTGCCCTGGGGTGGCAGCTGCCAGCTGGGCTCTGCCACCAGAGCCAGGTGCTTCCTCCTGACCCACATGAGCTGGAGCTGTAGGAGAGGAACAAGAGCCTTGCCCATGTCATATCCTTTTTCTGTAACTGTGCTTTGACACCAGGAGCATGTGCAGTGTGGGCTTTGCTCATGGCCTGGCTTCTGCCACAGCTTCGGGGAGGATTCCTCAGAAATGCTCCTGAGCTCACAGAGGTTCACCTGCTCAAGGAGACATGCCCCATGCCAGCCTAAATCCTGAGCTGGGGGAAATGCAAAGAGCAGACAGAAAATCCTGAAGAAATGAAGTGTTTTTAAGTGGGAGCAGCCACATTTGCTTCCTGAGGCCAAGCCACCAGCACAGCCATGAGATGCCATCACAGCCTGGGTAGATCAGCCAGGCTGGTGCCTTTTAAATTACAGGTCTGACACAGAATCCGTGGCAGTGACAGCCACAGGGGCTCTCAGCAGCCAGGACAAGTCTGTGGTCATCACAGCCCACACCACACTCACCAAACTGGCAACATTGCCTGAGCTGGTTTGCTTAAGTGATAGCTCAGTAATGTTTATTATTTGTTTTCACAGTGCAAATCTGCCCCAGGGAAACCCAGGCCAGGAATTTTTCTATCCCCACTTTCACTGTTGAGAAGCATTCAATGATGTGGGTGGGTGTGCTTGCTGTCAACAAAGGCCCTGAGCCCCCTCCCCACACTGCAGCCTCGGCTCCAGGTGCTCCTGGGCCACAGCAAGATGTGTGCAGAGCTGCTGCCATGTCCTGCCTATGTGCCCTTGTCATTTGAATTAAACCCATTCACAAATGAAAGGCCACAAAATGCATATATTTATTATTCTGTATTTATGGCTTGTATAGTTTAGCCAAGAACATCACAGCACTGTTTGTGTGATGCTATCAGGGATTACATATCCAATAAGTAGAGAGTATTACCAGCATACTCCAGCCCCATTATGTATAATTATGGATGTTTATGGACAGCCCATCACAGGCCAGCATGGCTCTTGGTTACATCTGTGACACGCTGCTTGTTGCGTCACGCTCACAAATCTGCTGCTGCCTCTAATTAAGGACATTTATGGATGTGTGCTGTGCTCAGTGCACACCATCCTGCTTGCACCATCAATCAGAGCCATCCTGTTGATAGGGCAGCTGATGTTTACTTGCTTAATGTCTTCTGATTCTTTAAACATCTGTCTTTTAAGTGATGGGTGCCTTACAGTGGATTCATCCTGTAGTTAGACCTGACTTACAAAACTCAATAATTTGGTGAAACCCTGGTTTCCCCACAGGCTGCTGGCAGTTCCATAGGGCCCAGGGTTTCACCACCTGTGACTGGGTTACATATCAGCTCATTTAGGAAGAGCATTGACTTTGTTGGGGTTTGAGGTTGCTGCAGACCTGCACTCAGCTCTCAAGTTAAAGGCTGCATGAGGGTCTGCAACACCACCCAAAATCTGGGCTGTCAGCTGCAGCTCCTCTCCATTTCTTGCTCAAGGGCAAGAATTCTTGGATCTGCAAGAAGCATTGGTCTGCTCTGCTCCTTTGGTGCTTTTCCTAATGTCTATTGAATTGCTCCTCCCTTTGTACTGTATAATTTAGGCCTGGTTGAGTACAGAGTATTTTATTTATTTATGTATTCAAATTTTTAAAATGTATCTCTAGGCATCTTAGCAGTACACTGGGCGCCTACCACATAAATTAAAAATAACAGCATAAACTTAGACAAAGGACCTTCTATAACAAATTCCTCCTCAGCTCACACCCTCAGCAATAGCCTTAGCCTGGAACAGGGAAATAGATGGGCTTTACAGCCTGTTGGGAAGGTTAATAAATCTGGGCACTGATGGACCAAAGGGGAAAATGAGTTTCAGAATTGAAGCCAACCCTCTCCATCCCCTTTGTGGAGACTCCTTGCCTTGAACTCTTCACCTCTCCTGGTCCTTAGTGGGAGATCAGATCCAGCTGGACAACTTAGAGTTAGAAACAGAACTGTCAGGGACATCTCACACTGCTGATATGATGCAAATTAGCTGACCACATTCTGATCACACAAAAAAGTTATTTAAAAATAACTTTTGTCCACAGCTGCAAAAATTATTTAATTTAGCACTACATTTATGTATCCAGTCTAAGCCACACTGGATATAGGTGGATAACCAGAAGATGTCCATTCACCCTTTCCTAAAGATCAGGCACCTTTTATAGATGTCAGATTGAGCACCGAAATCACTGCTTAGATCTGAAAAGGTAAATCTGTGTGTGTAAGTGTACAGGGGAAAACATCCTCTTTAGAAGTAATTTGCTGAAAGCAGTTTTCACATTCTGTTTCTGCCTATGGCAATTTATGAAACACAAATGAGATATTGTACCAGTAGTGATGCTGAAATAAATCACTCTAAGAACAGAACTGAAAATTTTATTTCATTACTAAAGTAAATATAAAAGTGCTTTAGCACAGTTTCAAATTAGATTGGGGTTTGGTCAAGCCTGTTATAAATCCAATGATTGTAAAGCAAATGGCGGGAGATGGCTCTCAGTAGAGCAGCATTGCAAACACAGCTAATGGGATGCTGTGAGGTGCGGAGCAATAAACAGGGAGAAGCCAAGGTGTGGATTCTGTGCCTGCACTGCCAGAACCAAAGGCAGTGATGCAGCATGCTGTCAGAATTCAAGGCCAGCCCCAACAATGGTGAGAAACAACAAGGAGACTCTATGGATATCAGAAGGCTAATTAATTACTTTATTATACTGTATAATTCTATATTATATTGCACTATATTACATTACATCTAAGCTGAATCTCCACAAGCACCCAACTCAACTGAACTGCCCAGAATCTCTGAATGTGAGCTGACAGTCCCCACACACACACACCTGGCCCTGACAGGCCAAGGAAACAAAGCACCACCACTCTGGGTGAACAATCTCCATATTGCATTCTACTTTGGCACAACACAGGCACAGCAAATGAGATAAGAATTGTTTTGATTATTCTTTTCTCTGCTTGTCTTATTGCTTCTCTCAGGTTCAGAGAACGTGAATCCCACAGCAGGCTGGGGCCAGGTCTGCTGTGCAATTCCTAAAAGGATGCTGGGAAGATAAACAGGAGGACAGAATATACCCCCAAAATTGTCTCAGCCTGGACAAAATGCCTTCCTCTGAGAATGTGGAGGGGAGAGGCAGCTGAGCTCAGCCCAGGGTCCTACAGCCTAGCTGTAAATGAGGCTGGAAGACCATCCAGAAGGGCACAGCACAGGAGAGAAACACCTGCAGGAGGTGGAGTCCTCTCTAATGGCAAAGGCACAAGGTGGTGGCTCTACCTCCTTGAGAGCAGGGGTGACCCTCAGCTCAAGGTACCCCCACTGGCAGTCCCATCCCCTGTAGGAGGCTGAATGGCTGCTAGGATAGTCCAGGGCAAGGAAGCAAAAAGGGCCTTTGCATAATATCCACAGATGTTTTATTCAGCCATGTGGTGAGATGGTCAGGTCCCAGCACCCACACACAGAGGGTCTCAGTTTCTGTCTGCCAAGGGGCCTGGGGCTGACCCTGGTCTAGGGACAGCACAAAGGGAATAGGGAGGAGTGGCTCAGGGACATAGGAACAGGGGAAGGAGCCAATGGGGTCTAACAGCTTTTTGAGGGAAGCTTCTTGTGTCTCCCAAAACCAGGGAATGCCCCTCCAGGGTGCCCACAATCCCCAGGGATCACTGATCATACAGAGGCAGGGAGCTGCTCTGGTACCACAGGTCCTTCCTAAGGACCAAAAGTGTATGATAGCATCAACCAGCTGCTGGGGGCAGATGTTCACACCAAAAACACCTTGCAAAATGGGGCAAGGAAGTCACAACTGGCTGTGGGTGGAAGCTGAGTAAACTTCATCTGGGGAGGACTTTGGGAGGGGCTTGACAAACCACTGTTTGTCCAACTTACATGCCTGACATCCCCTTCTTGTTCTCAGCTTTCAGAACAGCCCTCAAGGAGTGGTGAGGAACCATCTCACCACTACTGCAGCCAGAGCCCCTCAGAGGGCTGGGTGTCCTGCAGCCTTTCTCCCATGGGAGACAGCCCCATGCTGGCAGTCAGTGGTCAGCTTTGTCTTACCTCTGATTTCTCACCAGGACCAGGTGCTGGCTCACCATTGAGAAAGCTGGTGACACTCAAGCCCACAGCAGTTACCCTTGTGTTGGGGAAGATGAAACAGGAAAGCTTTATAAATATGATTGTCTGGCAAAAGATTTTGAGAATATGGAAACTATAAGTGAGATTGAAATGAAAGCAAGCTTTGAGATACTTTAGTTACTGAACAATGGGAAAACAATGGTGTAGCTGGCTGAAGGTAATCTTTTGATGAAACAATATTCTCTGCTTGCAGACAAGTTTAAGAGTCAGAGTAGGCTCTACTAGCTTGGCAGAAGGGGTCCAAAGAGTAGTTTTGAGGGTTTAAAATGTAACACAGCATGGTAATGTAATAATTCTTATAGGCTGTATGTAAATGCTATAGGATTTGTGTCTTGTAGTAGATTAGTTAGTGAGAATTAAAATATCAACACAGAAAAAGATTTATTGTATTGTTACGAGAACCTCACTCTCTTACCCTCTTACTCTCTTACCCTCTCATCCTCTCTGCCCCTCTCTTCTCTTGGGCCTGCTCTGAGCTGTGGCTGGCAGCTCCCAGCAGGGCCCTGCACCCAGGCCCTTTGCAATTAACCCCAATTCCATGACCTGGCTTCAGAGATCTCTGGTCTCCATCCATCTTGACCGTCCTACCCCCCGACGCTCTGACACCTTTGAAGTACAGCCCATCCTTTACCTCCGTGGGGCTTTGGTGGGCTCCTGGTGGAAACCCCCACAGAGTAACCTCAGCTCATCCCTAAAAGCTGACAGCTCAAACACCAACCTGCCTACCAAGAAGGCAGGACTTGATCCCACCAGAGACTCACAAACCTCTATCCAGCAACAAGCCTTCCCTCCTCAGTATCTTCAGCCTGGTAAAAATGGAGCTGCCTTGCTGTTATCAACCTGCTTGGGGATTGGTTCAGAGATATGGAAGTTATTGGAAAGATGCTCGTTAATATGCAAACCTCTGCATCATAATGACCAATAAACAAAGTCTGTTTTGCTGAAGAGGGAAAATTGAAAATATACTTCCAGGTCATTTCCTGGCAGGGCAGATGCTGCAATCTGTGCAGCATCCTGGAACTGACATGTTTTCTATATTCTGTGCTATGCCCCCAGCACCTGCACCAATGTAACTGAGCATTATGCACGTTCATCAGCTGAACAATAACCCCTGGGGAATTAGTGATTCATTACAAAATGGTTTCTTCTGGAAGAGAAAGAAGGTTTTGTCTAGTTTTTAGGAGTACCCCAGGAAACCTCCATTTATTTATGCCTGCTTTTGTTTCACAATACTTTCTTTGTTCCCCTCTGCTGTTGCTTTTTCTAGTGGCAGTTAACAGCAAGGGCCGTGGGGAAAAGAAAGGAGAGGCAGAATCTCTGTCAAGAAGGAAAAATAAATCTGTGCCGAACAAAATAGAATTGAAGCAACATGTTTAAGCAAACCAGAGGCAGAGACACCTGAGGTTTTTCTCCATGTGTGTTTAAATTTTCTAGTTATTGCAGTCTGTCATTTCCCACAGCACCTCTGATTTCTCCAGGTTGTCTCTAGCTTGTTACCATACTCT
Organism: Melospiza melodia melodia; assembly: GCF_035770615.1. Taxonomy (NCBI): domain Eukaryota; kingdom Metazoa; phylum Chordata; class Aves; order Passeriformes; family Passerellidae; genus Melospiza; species Melospiza melodia. The sequence continues at coordinate 9,028,070 of NC_086195.1, read as the reverse complement.
GGTCAGAGGAAGTTCATCCTAAAGACCCAGCTGATGTTTTGCTGGACAATTGTGGTCTAGAAGATGTTCTTAAGTGGGTACAAGTAGATTTGTATCTGTAAAGGTTTTACTGAACATGCAGAGCCATCATCAATAGTCATTATGCACCCATACAAGTCTACAGGCTGCTTTTAGCCCATCGCTGGCTCTTAAACCAATGACATGTCCTGGGAGATGAACCCATGCAAACAGACTCAAAACCAGACTCAAAATTTCCCCCTCTGACTGTGAAGCCCCAGCTCCAGGAGCCCAGATAAAGAGAATGTTTCCATGTTAGGAAGCATTTTTCTTTTTATTTAGCAAGAAATCCATGGAGAGGAGGGGAGAAGTATCCCAAGGACAGACAAGAAGACATATCTGCCCACTGACAAAATAGAAGAGAGGTGCTTGATATACAAAAAAAAAATGTATATTATCAGTTCCTCTTCAAGGCTTCCTTCTGGAAGTTCTTAAAGTAGCTTCACTAATTAAAGCAATTTGTGGTATATGGAAGAGGTAGGAATGAGAACAGACACACAGAGGGCCTCAGGAACATGCCAGAGTCTGCAAATTTGCCTTTACTTAATAATTCAAAGCACAATAGGCATAAATAAAATGGGATGCAGAAAATCAATGCTGGTAAATAGTAAAAGATGCTTTGGGGGAGATTGGAGAGGAAAGGTGTAATTGCTGCTGAGAAATGTTCAGCAGTAACTGAGATAAGGGGCATTAGGACAATGCTATATGGGGCTGGTGATTCCAATCAGAGGCCCACCCTAACTCTTGGGACACATTAAACAACGTCTAAAACAATCTCCTGGCTGGCTTGGCTGAGATAAATCTGGCCCTGGTTTCCAGAAGAAAGAGCAGATTCAGGACTTTGCCCTTTCCTGGGTTTCTCTGCTGCCACAGCCCCTTGGCAGCCCTTGCTGTTTAACCCTTTCCTGGCAGTGGGAGAGTCCTGTGGGGGGCTCAGCTCCATCTGACCCCTTCTAATCCTGCCCAGCCCCTCCAGCCTCAGCCCAGGCACCCCCACCTGATTGCTGGGCTCTGGGAGCTGAGTTTGGGCTCAGCCAGCTGCTCCTGGTGCTTGCTGAGGCTGTTTGGAGCTCCCACCTGGAGAGAGGCAGAGCCTGTGGTTCCACTGAATCCTAAAGCAAGGTGAAAGCAGCTCCCAACCAGGAAGAGATGGAGAAATCTGCTACTAGAGCAACTGCAGAGATAAAAACAAGGAGTATGGGTGAGTTTGGACCACTTATGGTGAAGGAGAGAAAGGGCATGAAGCGGGCTGGAGAGGATGAGAGACAGTGGCACACAAATCACAGCCTGCCCCCAGGTTTTATATGCCACACAGGAACAAATAAATGGAGTTAAAGCAGGGCACTGTGAATGAGGATGGAAGAACAGAAAATAATCAGGGATAAAGGAGAGGCATATGTGAAGTGTGAAACATCACCCCAGAGAAGGGAGGGAGGTGCTGCAGGGCAGAGGGGAGAGAGTGAAAGAAGTAACACGCACGTGTGCACACACACACAGACAAACACACAAAAGAGAAAGAAATAATGAAAGAAATATTGTGCAAGAGATCAAGGTAAATATGAAACTCTTCAGACATGCAAGGAAAAGGTCTCAAGAGGAGACAGCAAATTTACTTGCACAACATGGTAAGGATAATTTATTGATGTGAGCTGACCACTGGTAAATGGAAAAAAAGTATAATTAACTGGTTTCCTTAATATTCCCAAAGGAGAGAGGCCAAGGCATATCCCACATTAATTTACATTGCAGGAGGACAAAAAACACTGAGAGAAAACAAGGAGAGCACAGCCTGACCATCAGAGCACTGAAGAAGTGACAAATCTCTGTGGGGAGGTCAGTGAGGTGCAGGAGGCAGGGACAGGGGGCAGGGGCAGGGTGACAGGGCCCAAAGGAAAGGTGATGGGAGGCGCTGGAGCAGGGATGGGAGGGTGGGGCAGCCTCTGCTGTGGGCATCATGAGGCTGGGACTGTGAGAGCTCCTGTGCCTCCCTCATCCACCCTGCTCCATCCTCCTGCAGACTAGTCTGCTCAATGGCTTCTTGGAAATCATAGAGATACACACCTGAGGGGGTGCAGCAAGGATTAGGGAAGCTTCCAAAGTTCAGGAATGCAAAATAAGCCATTTTATGGTAAGGCAGAGGGGGCAGAGTGATACTGGAAAAGTTCCAACTGGACAGCAATCAATGAAGTTTGGCAGCTTTTCCAACAAGAGCTCCACCTCTCAATGTGCTGCTGCTCCTGCAGGAGGGCCTGGATCTCCAGGCTCTGATGAAACTTGGCATTAAAGAACTCTGGTTTGTCACTGTGATACAAAACTGCACCTGCAGCATCCCTAGGGTGGGGTCCAGCCCTAAGCACCATCCACATTCAGGTTGTCACCCCAGCTGTGCCTTGAGGGCTGGAGGAACAGGGGGGACACACACTGTGCCAGCAGGGAGAGAGGCTCTAGGGACACCTGGCACCTCTGCCAGCCAGCAGGAACACCTGGCAGCATCCACCAGGCCCAGGGAAGGAATGCTGGGGATAAGAGGAGGCAGATGAAAGTGCCATATGGCTGGGTGGCTCAGCTCAGTGTGGAATGGCCATCACCCTGTTACACACAAGTTTAAGAATTCACAGCATCCAGTGTTGTGCAGCTTTTGTGACCAATGAGATGAGCTGGTTTATCAGGCTGATTCAACTTTCCCCTCAAACCTGCACTATCAGCCTGTCAATGTCAGGCTGCTTTTTTAGCCTCCCCTTTCATATCTGTGTAAGCTCCAAGGGCAGATCCTGCACCCAGTGAGAAGGACTGTGTTCAGGAAACTGATAAATAACCTGTGCCAATTGGAGGCAGCAGCATCCCTCATTTGGTTTTGGAGGACAACTCCCTGCTGCATCTCTGTGTTGGTGCCCTAAATGCTAAAAGAAGAGTATTCCTCATCTTTGCTCTGAATCTGGAGGCTGTGTCCTCAGGAATCCCTCAGGAATCCCCCAGGAAGCCCTCAGGAATCCTTCAGGAGGCCCTCAGGAAGCTCTGTGTCCTGCTGGTTTTCCCTTCTCTGTGGGTCCCTGTCAGTGTCAGCACCAGTGCTCTGGTGGGTACTGGCAGCAGAATTTCTATTACAAATAGAGTAAATTAAATTCCTGGGGTGTAAAACAGCTGCATTGAAATAAAGGACTGCAGCACTTCTTGGTGCTTGTTCTCCAGGTCAGCTCCTAAGGTTTCTCTCTTGTTTCATCCAGCTAAATATTTGTGTCCAGATGCTTGTGGAACCTTTGGTGGTAAGAGGCAATCTGCTGCTCCCCCATGCCAGGATCCCTGCTTCTGGGCAAGCCCTGCTCTTAAATCTGCATTTTCTCCCCAGGGGCCCTTTCCCCCTGCCGGCTCCTGTGTTTCATAAACTTTGCCCAGACACCAGTTTTCACTGCATGCCCTAAAGATTACTGGTGTCAGTTCCACTTTGGAAATGCTTGGTGAGCCCTCTGCTTTGCAGACAGGAAACTTTGCTCTCCCTGGGGCTGGGAGCCTAAAAACCACCCTGGACTTGAGGGAACTGTGACCAATTCCATCCTTCCCTCCAGAGCAGCAGAGCAGATATTGAGATGTGTCTCATAACCCTTCCTGCCCTGATGTTTGTCTCAGAAACACCTGAAGGGATGGCCTGGACCCCAGGGACAGGGCAGGAAGGTGAGCCTGAGGAGTTCAACCACTGCTCTGGGGAGCTGAGCCACGGGAGGGGTTCACAGGGAGGGTTTGAAGCTCCCAGCTGTCCTAGAGAATGTAGGAAACCTTGAAAACATTCCTTTCTGCTCCTTGTTGTGTGATGTCCATACTGATGATGGTCTCCCAAGTCACTCAGCAGCATTCTTCTTGTTCCTTCCTTCCCACAGGAGCCAGAGGATCTGCTGAAACCCACAGAGCTCTGACCGGGATAAACCATTGCAGGGATTTCACCTCCATCCTTGTGTTTGTGGGAAAGCTTTCCTGGGTGCAGTCTGAGACCCTAACACAGGGCAGCTACACTAACATGCTGTTTTTTGTAGTTGAACTTGGGAAAGCAATGAGCAGCATATGGAGAAGGCAGCCATACCATAATAGTGATGTCATCTCTGTTCCTGTGCTGGGGCATCTGGCAAAATTTCCTGTGCAGGTGATGTTTAGGGTAGTCTGTTGTTCAGGATGGAGCCTGAGCTCATTGGGGATCAGACAGTTCCTACCAGCCTCATAGGTCTCAGGAGAGGAAAAATAAACCATAAAGTAAAGAGATCCCAATTTTAAATACACCAGAAAAGTAAATGCCTGCATCTTTTCCCTACATTTTTCATTTTATTTGAAGATTTCTATTACATTTTATATTTTTACTTTAAAAATATCTCAATGGGGAAAAACATATTTTATGCCATATTTTCAGTTTTTGCTGTCCTGTTCCACAGGGCGGAAAACCATTGGGGCCTGTCAGTCGTCTGCACTGAAATCAATCTGTCCAGGAGGACGATGAGGTGCTGGGATTTCCTGCAGGAGCTGTCTCACACCATGTGTGGATTGCTCATGGCTCTGGCTCACACAGGCAGCAGCATTTACCAGCCCTGCCTCGCAGTAACAGTTAAAAACGAGAGCAGGCTCCTGGTTCTAAAGTGATTTCAGCATTTATTGTAAAAAAAAGAAGAAAGGCCTGAAGCAAGGGGGCCCTCAGGCCGAGCAGGAGCGTTCCTGTCGAGGATGCTGCAGTGCCAGCGCTGGGTTTTCCTTCCAGCAGGGATGTCCCCGATGTTCCAGTGGAGCAGCACAGCTTCCCTGGGTCAGATACCCCTTTTTATCCTGTTTTTTTGTCCCACTGGATTGGTTTCTTTTCGGATCCTTAATTTACATGAAGGTTTAAGGCGCTTGATTGGCCCATTACAGTTCTGTCCAGGCTGGCTCATGGTGCACTTTAGTGAGGTGTGTTATGTTATGTTGAGTATGCATTTCTTATAACTACCCTTTTAACCCCTTTTACAATATAATAACAGTGAAAAACGCCAATCACTTGTTTTTCTAAAACTGTAAAAGTTTAATGATAATAAAATGGTTATAAAAACAGTAATACAATTAGAGTAATAATAATTTGGACAATTTTGATTAGGACAATATAAGATAATAGAAGCAAAGAGTTACGGACAGTCCGGGTACCTTTTCTGGGCAAAATAAGCCCGAAAAAGGACGCATGTTAACAGAGGATTAACCCTTAAAGACAATAGCCTGTTGCATATTCATACATCTCATACCTGATGCATAAATTCCACTCAAACAAAGGATTCTATCTGTCAAACAAAGAAGTGTCAACTTCTTCCTCTTAATCCTAATGGGGTCTTCAGGCATGAGTGAGGCGGGAAGAAGTTAATTTCTCCTGATAAGAGGGCAACAAATTCTCTTTCTCTGAAAGATTTAGGTGTCCTGTGGCTGCTATCTCAGTGTGAGTCCTTCCTTTTAAAAAATCTTACATAGCATAGTTTCTATTTTAACATTTTGTTATAACTTAAACTATATTTAACACACTACTAAAGAAAATTAATACAGCATAACTTTCTAACATAACCCATATAAAATTCGTTTTAATATTTGCGAAAAGCCAATCATAAAATACACATTTTTCACAATAACCAAACTAACAGTACATGCCTAACTATCTATCAACTATTTTACAACAGTTTCTAACCTATTTTTAACAGTAACCAGGGCTCAGCTGAAGGTGTTGGGATGTGCTCAGTGCCTGAGGCTCCTTTTCCTTCCATGCTGCCCCCCAACATTCTAAGGCTCTCCCAGTTTTCCCGGGGCAGCATTGCTGTGCCCACTCTGCCCTTGCCACAAGGATGCTGCAGAGCCCTTGGCTGCCCAGAGCCAGGACATCTCTGTGAGAAACAACTGCCCACTTTGAAAATTCAAAAAGGTTTATTGAACCTTGACAAAAATACAACAAAAGGACTACACAAGGAAAAATTTGCAGTGCTGGAAAGTGCCCTTGTGCACACCACATGGCCAGTTCATCTTCAGGATGGATGTTAAGTCTTTTATACCCCTGGGGGTTGCATCAGCCCCTCCCAAAGTCTATCAGTCAGCTCTTCTTTGCCATTTATCAGTGCAAACTGCTTTCTTGTCATTGGATTGGAGGTCAGGTGTTGCCATGCTGCATCCCCTAAGCACCAAACTTTTCCATTCCCACCTGTCCCATGCAAGGGACACCTGTGCAGCTTCTTTGTACCTGTCATGGACAACCCAGGCTGTGTGATGGCAACAATACAGGGGGGAAAGGGAACTGTGGGGAGAGCAGAGGACATCTAAACTACAATAACATAACTACACATCACTAAAGCTTTTCTTAATATCCACACAATAGTCATCCCTTAATTGTGAGAGCCAATCATCTCATTATCCATCTGTAACATCCCTGCCCTGCTGCTTTCCTGGATCCTGAGCACCTCGATGAAATTGGCTCCTGGGAGCCTCCTGGACCCTCTGTGTTGAGCTCTCTCTGCCTGCCCCAGGAGCTCTGCAGAGGCTGCTTGTCCCAGCAGCTTTTAGAGAACTGAGGATGTCCCAGGAGGGCAGATTCAGGAGAGGACCTGCCAAAAAACCTCCATCCTCCCGAAGCAGCTGCTGGGAATCGAGCCGGATACCCTGGAGCATTTCCAGTGGCACTAATCACCGATATTTATACACCGGAATCCCCCCTGGGAAGGCTGCAAAGCCCTTTCCCGGCAGATCCCCTCCCGGAGTGACAGGGTGGGGCAGGACAGATAACGCAGGACAGATAAAGCAGGACAGGACTTCCCTGCTAGGCATAATTCCCTGAAGGCAGCAGGCACAGGAAATTCCCCTGCAGTACAGGAGACGGAGAACCCTTCGACAGGTCTAATTTTAACCACCCTGCAGAGCTGCATCATTTCCTGGGAATACTACGGGTTTGTTTGGGGGTGTTGCCATGCTCAAATGAGCTATTCTAAATCAATAAATAAAATACCCTTCTAAATATTTGCTTCCTCTTTGGCTAGTGTTGGATGTAATTTGTAAGTTTAGTTCATTTTTAATTCTGCACGGAGTTATGAAGGCAGCCTGGGGTTTTGTGGGGCAAGTATGGTAGAAAAAGAGTCTGTCATATCCAATAATATGGCACAGAGGCTATGTGTGTGGGGAATACACCCCACAGAATTTCATTCAGAATGGAAGCTGACTTCCTCTGGTGTTGTCTTCCAGTCTCTGGATGCCTTGAGCATATTACAATGGGGTTTTTTTTTTGTTCTGGTATCCTTGCTTTGTGATGAAAAATTTGATGTGACTGAGTCCCAGAGCATCTTAACCCCAGGGAGCTGGTGGGTTTCTTTTTCCAAAGTTACCCAGAGAAGTGAGGGCTGTGGTGGCTCTCCTTGGGACTGCTGTTCCCTGCCCGAACACTGGGTTGCTGTTTAAGCTGCGCTGGAGCTGACTCCTGCAGGGTGGGGCACCTAACCCCCAGTATTTGGGTTTTGTGCTTGAAATGCTCTGTTGCACATCCTTTCCCAGCTCCACAAAGGACAAGAACAACTTTTATTTCACCCTTGAGCAAAAGAGAGAAGGCACCAGTGACTTGTGTTTTATTAAAGCTAGGCCAACTGCTTGGGGCTTTCTTATGACAGGAATTATCAATCTTAAATATATATAGAGAGAAAGGAGCGGGCTGGTTTTGCCAAAACTCTGAAGGATGAGCTGGGCATTGCACTGCTATGTAAAATGTATACATTAATGTATACATACAATGTATAAACACCATTTTTTCATGCTCCTATATCTAAGCCAGGGCAAAACTTCCTACCTAAATGCTGCCCCTTCCTTAGGGACACTTTGCCAGACAAAAGGCAGCATTTATGACCCTAAATACATCATTATGCTGATTAGAAAGAGGGATCAGGAGCTGTCAGTGTTTCATCAGTTCCCTGCTTATTCCTGTGTTCCCCTCAGGTGGGCTGGCAGCCCTCTGGAACTTGCACCTCTGCTCTAGGGTGGCATTATGATGCTTGCATCCCCGTTGGTGTGTTCTGTCTATGCTGGATATTATGTTCTGTGCCTTCAAGACTGGCTCTGAAGAGTGAAAGTTTTGTTTTGGCTTTTTATCAGCCCCTCCCCCACGGCTGGCAGGACACACAGATGGGGCTATACATGGGGCTGCTTTTGCTTTTCGCGTTGTTCTCGCTCTTGCTTCTGCTTTGCTTCTGCTTGATCTTGCTTCTGCTCATTAGCTAGTTTAGCTAAGCAGTTCAAATTTCTTCCGGGACTGTTTCTCCTTTCCTTTTTATAGACTTACTTGAACCTGCTCCAGGCTGGGGCCTGGGAACACCGAGAGTTTGCACCCTGCGGCCCAGCGGGGCCTACTCTGGGCAGCAGCTGCCCCAGCGCCGGAGGGACTGAGAACAGAGTGACCACCCCCAAGAGAGACTTTCTGAATTTGTCATCTTTGTCAGAGCAGTGACAGAGTGGTGTCATCCTGTATTGTTCATTTTGTGTGCTGAGGGGTGCTGTGCCTGTTAAATAAACAGGTTCTTTGCACTTCTCTCCGAGGAACCCTTCCCAACCCGGTTGCGGTGTGGGACCATGTGGGTTTGCTTTTTGGAGGGGCCCACTTTGGAAATTCTTTCCCAAATTTGCCCTAAACCAGGACAACGTCCCTGAGGCTCTTCCTGAGCCTCAAACCCCTCGGTTTGAGAGCTCCCTGAGCACCCCTGGGTTTTCAGCTGTGCTGCCAGAGCGTTCCTCTGCTGGTACCCAGCACGGGCTGGGTTCCCCTCGGGTACACAAAGACAGGCAGTGGCTCAGTGAGGCTCTCTCAGCTCTGAGCCCCAAAATCAAAGTGTCACACAGCAGCACAGGGCTCTCTGAGCCCCAGATCAGAGTGTCACAGCAGCACTGGGCTCTCTGAGCCCCAGATCAGAGTGTCACAGCAGCACTGGGCTCTCTGAGCCCCAGATCAGAGTGTCACAGCAGCACTGGGCTCTCTGAGCCCCAGATCAGAGTGTCACACAGCAGTACAGGGCTCCCAGAGCCCAGCAGTGCCATGTCCTGCACAGCCCAGGCTCGCTCTGCCATTTCAGCCTCGCTGTTTGGAGCTGTTTGAAGGCTGTGGGCTGCCAGGCATCCTGAGAGTTCAGGTATTGTCTGTCCTCCCACAGCCCTCACAAAGGCAACACAAAAGCAGAAAGGAGTGTTTTGCTCTTTGGCTGCTTCATCAGAAATCCCCACAGCTGCTGCCAGGCAAGATCCTGGTGGAGGGGAAGGCAGCACCTCACTTTTCTGCCATGCACGGGGTCTGTGTGCTTTTGTTCAAGCTGCTCAGCAGGATCAGAGGGAGAAATTATTCTTAACGTTTCCCCCATGAGAATGCAGAGTCTAATTCCTCCCTCCCTAAATCAAAAGCAGGATGAGAAGGCAGGAATCCAGTTTTGTCTCATCTCAGATCTCTGTCTCAGGATATAGGGCTGTAAGATCACTGTGCCCTAATAGCTTCCAGCTAAGAGAACAACATCCAGAGCAAACACCAAAATTGGTTAAAAAGAATCACTTAGAGAATAAAAGGAGGCTGGAGATGACTTCTCATCCCAAATGAAATTAATGTAATTGCTTCAGCCTTTTCCTCTCAGGACCAAGGTACTATGAGGCAGTTTGTTTTCCTCTTCCTAATACTCACCATGTGTTTTTTGGACTCGTGCTCCAGTCACCACATGACCTGACAGCTGCTTTCCCCTCTGATGCTGGGGCAGCTGTGAGCAGCTGCTTCCTCTGCCACACCCACACCAAGTGCCTCCACAACCAGGGGAGCAGGAAGGGCCTCTGGCACTTCTGTCTTGCTCTTTTTGGTGCTGCACACTTCTCCTGCCCTGAGAGGCAAGACCAAAGAGGGCAGGATGCCTCACTGGGCACCCCTCCCTTTGCCAGGGCAGCACCTTTTTCTGCAGGACAGATTTCAGCATTGCACACTAGATTTCAGATGGAATTTTGCAGCAATGCTTCCTTTCTGGCAGCTGGGCTTTGTGTCCCCACCTTCTGTATGTGCCACTGCTAATTGTCCAGAGAGCCTCAAGAGAAACTGCCGAAAATTGTCCCAGAATTTCACAACTGCAGCAAGAACAAACTGTGTCTAACCACAGATTGAGTGTGCTGCCAGGCCATTAGCTTTTGTTCATTTTGCTGTTTAGGAGGCACCTTTAATATTCTTTTTTCTTTTCTGCATTACAAAGTGAGAAATACTTAACATTTATTTAATTAGCTTGGCTACAATACAGACGTTCCATGATTACAAACCAAAGTCAGTAAAACCCTAATGTGAATGGTACTTTTTTGTCCCATTGGAAATTAAAAATCAGTTGCACTATGATTAAATTGATTCCGGGTGGTTTCTTTTGAGCAATTATGTTCAAAAACAGTCTGCCAGTCCAATTTGCCATCAAATCTCACTTTATCACTAGCATTCCACATGCAGGTGCACAGACAATATAAACCCAAAGTCCTACAGAATTATCACCCTTTTGTAGGAATGAAATGCTGATTGTTTATTATCTGATTTAATTTCTGCTGGTTAAATCTGAGCGGTCTGATTTAGCAACATTTTCAATCAACCTTACAAATATTTGAATGCATTTATGTAACAATTAATGTGCAAAAGAGCATGGAGCAAAGTCAGCTCTTTTTTATTCTGCTTCAGTCAGGGCACTGATTCCTGTCCCCTAAGGAGTGGGATGTCCCCAGGGCAGCCTGGTGTGCTGTGGTGCTGTCCTTTGGAAAAAGGCACCATCAGGACATACAGCCCCTCTCCTATCTTTGGGATGAATTTGGGACCACAGCCCAGTCCCATACCTGTGCTGGTCCACTCCAGAGTGGGATTGCACCCCTTGGACTGAGCTGGCAGCTGAGAGTGAAGCTGAGGGTGGCTGCAGGGCAGGAGCTGCTGCACGGCACACAGTCCTGCTGCCCCTCTTGGGCAGGGTGAATCCAGGCCACCAAAGAGAGCTCATCTGTGAATTCAGGTCACTGGAACAGCTCTCACATCACCCTGCATTACTTTATTTGTCAGAGGCATTGGATGGATTCAGTATTGCCCATAAGTTCTCAGTCATCTCTTTACCAAACCATGAGGCACCATCCCTGTCTGCAGACAGGTGGAGGCAGCTCCCGTGGCAGTGGTTTGGAGCTGTGCCAGCTGCTGGAGCAGGGACAGAGACCCTGGGCATCCCTGAGCTTTGCTGGTGGCACTCCTTACTGTTAAAGGTGACTGAGGGTAGTCTGGGATGGCTCTGGTGTCATTTCTGGTGGCACTCTTTGCTGTTAAAGGTGACTGAGGGCAGACTAGGATGGCTCTGGTGTCATTTCTGCACAGCCACTGCTGTTCTGGATGCCTCCCTTGCCCTCTGCACTGCAAGCTGTAGTTGGTAGTGATGCTGTTGACAAAGAGGTGACTCATTTCCACCACCAGATCTCTCTCACACAATGCATCTATATCCTGTTTAATTTCACACCTATCCTGTTTGCTTAGTTACACAGCATTGCTGTTCTATTTGGTGAATTTTAGATTGTATTATAAGGAGTGAATTTTTATAATATATTATACTATATGATAATTGCTCATTTAATTTTAACTTGGTAATATGTTTATACTGCAAACAGTTATGAAAATTACTTACAAGAGTGTTTTAACTAGATGGGTATTTTGAGGATACAAATTTAATATGCTATACAAACCTTATGGGACAGAATTGCTGTGTCCTTACTCAGTTAGGTAAATGCAAGTTTACTTGAGCACAGCAGCATTCACAACCCAGGGAGTATTTTGAGACCACTGCTTAATTAGGATAATTGCTACCCATAAGTCACAAATTCGGATGTGAGGTATCACCAGAGCTGCTCCTGGTTTGCTGCAGATGGGCAGTGCAGTGTTGAGCAAGGAGCACACAGCCCCAGCTGAGAGCCTGTTACTCACCCTGAGAGGAGTTACTCATGCTGCTCCATTTGCCACACGAGTAATGAGGAGATGAACACCCCTGTTCTCACCAAATACTCAGGAGTTCCTTAGGTGGACGGATGTTATTGGGATGGAAGCCACATCACTCCATTTTGTTGCCTATTTTTTTGGCCTGGGCTAAAGTGCTGCACCCATCAGAGCCTGATATCAGAGCACTGGAAGCTTTGTGCATCTCCCTGCCAGCACCTCACTCAGCCTGCCCCTGAACATCCCTCCAAGAGCCAAAACCCATAATGAGAAGATGCACTCTCCTTATCCTTCCAACCCTCTGCTCCTCTTGATCCCACTGAACCAGCACTTTTAAATTACTCCTGTCCTTAGTATAATTTAATGAAGGAGCTGAGGAAATGGACAGGGATGGGGGGAAGATCAGTGGGAGATGCTTAGATGGTACTGCAGGTCTTGTCAGCCTAGGGGAGGCCCCATGGCAGGCTGGCTGCACAACTTCCACTTTCCCAGCTGTGTCTGCCCTATATAAGTTAAAAAGTTGCTCTCCCTCTGTCTCTGTTTCCATAGTGGATTTTAGTACTGTACCTACTGATTGGATGAATGACAATGAAAGAGACTCTTCAGAGAAGCTGGAGGTTTGGTAGGTAAAATAATTTGGCTTGCTGTGAACATTTGTACTTGAAATTTCCAATTTCAGTGTGGAATTAAATTTTGACCTCATCAGCATACCTGACTCACACTAAGCACTACTGGAAGGTTTGCTAACCCTTTATTTAATGTTCTGATCTACTGTTTGTTCCAACTTTAGCAAAAACCTTCCTTTTCTTTAGCAAAGTGTAGCAGCCAAGCTAAACAAATATCAGAAAATCCTTTTTACTGTGTCCACTTCCTCTGTTTGAATGCCCTGAGCTTCCCAGCCCATTGTGGCAGCGCTCCTGCTCTGCAGCCTCACAGCAAAGGCACCTCATTTCTGCTGATCCAGGGCACCCTGCTCTCAGCATCTGGCTTCTGCCTGCAGAAAACCATCATGCCTTGGCCCGTGGCTTTCAGGCAGGTGCCCATTTCTCTCTTTTATCCTGCTCTGCCAACCTTCAGCTCATGGTCCTGGTACCGAGGGCTGCAGCTGCAGTCATCCCAGCAGCGCAGGATCACACACACCTCCTAAGGCAAGTGCAAAGTCAGGGGCTAAGCACAGATTAGGGATCAGGTATTTCAGTCAGTGACATCCTAAGAACTTGATCTGAATGGCCTGGCTTAAAATAAACAACCCATTTTCAATGAGGTTTCGCTTCTGACAGACAGAGCTCCATGAGCATAGGAAAAAGTAGGAGAAGGCTCTGGAGCAAATCCACCAGAGTCATGCATGGCAGTAACTCCACACCAAGCAACAGGGACTCACTAATGCTGATGTTTCTTGGATTAAGCAATGTGTCCTGGTTTTCCATCCATGCAGTGTGCAAGTAGCCAAGTTCCACTCTCAGCTTGGGTTCCTGCTGGGACTATTCCCAACAGGCAAATCTCAGAGGAGAAAACACAAGGGATTAACAGGATGTTTTCCCCAGTGGTTTAGTTAGATTTTGAATGAGGCCTAAAATGTTGCTGATGCTAAAAGTATGTGCACTTTTAGCTGCACAGACTTAGCCACGCCCTTTAATAATCTTTAATGATCTGATCCCTTTGCAGTACCAACCACAATAGCAGCATTGGGGTGATGCCAGGAGATGATGAGCCATCCTGGTTATACTTTAATACTTCAGGAAGACAAACTCCTACTGATCCTGCCTAAGAAAAATGGGTCCCTTTTAACTGCAGTAACCAATCCCCCTCCCTCTTAAGCTGCCAGGTGCTTTCTCTCACAAGATCCTACCTGCCACACTCTGTGCCTGTTTGGCCTGCACTTGCAGCCCAGCTATGAATTTTGGTTTTTCCCCTGTCTCATTGCTGTCCCATGAGCTGCAGGGACCTGGAAAAGTCTGGAAAGCACACAGGCACTCCAGCCCCTGAAGGCAGGCCACTGGCACTGGGCTGCAGCCTGGTTTTGCCAGGCATGTGACAAAGTTGGCTGTGCTGTGTCATTGTGTTAGAGAGGATCCAAACAAGAGCCTCTTCCTCGGGCAGGCTGCAGTGCCAGCACACGGGATTGGAGCTGCAGGGGCTCACTGCAGGGAGAGTAAAGACAGAGAGCAGTCTCTCCTGTGTTTGCAATGTGGAAAAGAGGCTTCTGAAGGCACCTCTTGCTTCTGTCAGTTTTTCAGATGTGTTGCAATCCTGTGAAAGCAAAGCCTCCTCACATGTGCAGCTTCTGCACCTTTCCCTTGGTGCTCTTGTTCTCCCTCTCTCCTGGGGCCAGCGTTGCCTCCTTCCCCAGCTGGCAGATGAGAACTTGCTGCAGTGCACTTACCTCTGGCCAAGGTTTTTTAAAAATTCAGCTACCAACCAACCTGTTGTTCAGCCAGGTGAGTCCTGATTCCTGCTAAGTTTTCCCTTCCACAAAATCCTGGTATGGCCATTCCAGAGCCAGCCCCTTGCCCCCACCCCTGCTGTTGCTGCTGACTGAGCAGGGCCAGCCAGGGATGCAGGGAAAATCTCAGCTCTTGCTGGAGCCACAGGAGGGTGGTTTATGGCATGACATCACCAGCACAGCACAGGCATGAGCAACGGCACAGAGGGGAATTGGGGCTGGATGCCTGCAGGAGGAGGGAACAGGAAGAGAGACCGAAGAAGGAGGTTTGTTTTCTGTTTTCTCCCCTGCGAGTCTCAGCAGTTGTGTTAGAGCACGATCTCTGGTTTTGGGACACTAAGACACACAGGTTAACAGGGAAATCATCAAACCCTGCTTTATTGTAGCACCTTCGTTGCCTCCAAGCAGTGGGAAGTGTGAAATCGATTCTCTCAGTTCTGGTTTTAATTCGCCCTGGTGCATCAGCAGCTCCTCTGGCACCAGCAGGGGCTCTCCCCAGGGTTCTGTGCCTCTGGGCACCACGCCCGGGCTGCCGTGCCATGGTGCATTAGAGCAGATCTAACCCTGTAAGCCCCACTAATCCCTCCAGGGCAGGAGAACACTGTTTACTGGGAGGGATGCAGCAGAACTGTGAGTGAACTGCAGAGGCTGTGGGGTGCAGACACCACGGTTTGCCAGGGGTACCCCAGACTCCTAATCCCCAGGTGTTACCACTGCCAGTAGGTTTTGGGGGGTTCTGAGGACACCCCAGGCCCAGCTGAAGGACACAGATTGGAACCTGAGGTCTCCAGGGCTGCAGCCACAGCTCTGTCCCTGCTCTCTGCCCGCACCTCCCCACAACCACCACGTTCAAAGTGCCTCGAGATGCTGCTCCCACATACAGGGTTTCCTTCTCCTTCAGTGATTTATTGAAAGGAGTAGGGTCTCCTGGCATCCCTCAGGATTTCTAGGGAAGGTGTTTAAAGAAAAGCACTTGGATCTGTAGGTTTCTATCAAAATAACGGTGCCTGTGATGACAGGCAAAGCATAAACGCTTAGGCAGACAAAGATAAGCCTTGGTGCTGTGGCTGCCTATTTAAATCAGATCCCCACAAACACCGCTCTGGACAGGAGAGACCCAAAGTCTTTCTTGTTCATTACGTGAGCCTAAGCAGAAGACCTTTATTTGAAGCTTATTTCTGCTTTCATATGTCACAGCAGCAGTATTCTCCAGCAGTGGAGGGCAGCTTTTCTCTAATTTTAGATCTTTCTCTCGTAAGATGGCAGCTGACAACGGAGACAGGCCTCTGAAAAGGATGGATTTGAAGGCTTGCCTTTTTACTAAAGATGTACAAGCTGTGCAGCACAGTAGTTCTTGTGAGATCAAACCGAGTGGATTTCAGATTCAAATCCCACCCTACTTTGAGGTCAGACTCCAGGCAATGTGTCCCAAGCTGCTCACCAACAGAAAGGCAGGCGTCATTTTTTAGCAAGAAAATACAAATTGTGAGTGCTAAGAAAGGGGAGCAGGAGCAGGGATAAATGATTTACACACAGCAAACCCACTGAGGAATTCAAACAGATGCTTTATTGTCTCCCAGGGCTCCAGGCTGGATATATCCATTTCTAAATAGAACTTGCTTCATGCACCTCAGTGAATCGTTTCAGGCTACAAATTGTCCTGCAAGGTTCAAGGTAAAGCTTCTCTGTTTTCCTCCTGAGCAGCTCATTGCACCTGAGAAAAGGCAGAGCCAGCCCACAGCACGGGCAGAGGTAGGAAAAGCCCCACCAGGTCAGTTGCAATCCCCCTTTTTTGTGTCCACAGTGTCTGATGGGCTTTCAATAGCAAGCTTAGGAGACACCTCAACAAAACAGTGCTTTGCACCATCTGTTTCAGCTATTGAGATAGAAAAGTTTGCACAAATAGGGAGCCAAAGTGGCAAAGCAGAAGCTACCAGCTGAGTTACTCATGGGGATGAGTAATTTTTTATTTTTTATTTTGTGTAGCTACTCCCTTATCATAGGTGTGTCACCCTCTGTGTCCTCCCTTGGGGCAAGTGATGCATTCTCCCCGGGGCCCTTTTTTGTCATTTGAAGGCAATGTAAAGTATCTATCTGTGTATCTGCCTAATCTCATTCTGGCTGTCGCTGTGATGGCTAGATAACAGATATGAAAATTAGGGCTTGTCTAGCAAGGCTCAGCTATCCTCCTGAATGACTTCCGATAGGGAGTGACCAATCTTCAAGGCACAGAGAGCTGCCCTGAAAGGCAGCAGCCTGGAGGCCAAGCTTCCAACTCCCATGGATGTTTACATTCACTTCTGTGTAATTTTTAAAGGAATTTTGTATTGGACTTTGTTCAGGTGCACATTCGTCATATATCAGTGATTTGTGGAGTTGCAAATTTTAAAGGGATGTTGTAAGGGTAAAAATAATCTTGGCTGGTTTCCCCTTTGCTAATCAGGTGCTGACAGCCACACAAGCTGAGTGGGAAATGCCTGCCTCTGGTTTGCACTTCTTTTGCTCAGGAGATGGAGACAGGGCTCAACCTCCCTCAGCAGGGTTTAGACCCATGGACCATAAGCATATTCTTCTTGGAGTGTTGAGCAATTCCTTCCCTAACTTAACAGACTGAATTTTAAATATCTAATTTAGCTTTCAGCTGCATGTTATTAGCATTTTTTTCCCCTTTCAGTTTGAATTGTAAAAGAGGAAAAAACAGAGAGAGAAAAACCTAGGCTTCTCTTGGTAGCCAGGCCCCCAGTTTGTTTTCCTTTTCAGTCTGATGCACAAGGATCCAGTAAAGATTTGCAAATGCTGCTGGAGAGTGTTCATTTACATCAGAACATGCTGTTTGCAACCGATTTTTAAAGACCCACTCTCCTTCTCTATTAATTTTATGCTGTGAAATAAAATCATACAAAAATAAGACATACAATGATTTTGACAGCAAACTAAATAGGGCGCTCTGTAGGAGATGCCATCACTGATTTTGCCCATTTTGTTTAGCTGAGAAAGAGCAGGGAAATGCTTGCTTTAAGGAAAATCACTCTCCAAAAAACAGCAGCTGGGGAAGTGGAGGCTGGTAAGCATTTGCTGCCTGAAGATTCCTAAGCCTGGGAGCACTCACTACAGGCAGTTTTCCCTTTGGGAAAGGGAGCTATGTGTGTTACTCTGCCACCCAAAGGGGAAGAGTCTCTCTTATCCTCCAAAGAGGAACTTTTCCAGAAAAAAACCCCACATATCTGTCTTCATGTTGCTTTTCTTCTTAACCTGAGAGTGCCTTGCAGTGCCAGCCTGCCTTTAGAATAACTTGGGGAATGTGCCTGCAGACACATCTTGGCAAAGGGAGGAAGGGAGGGGTGCAGAGCAACCAATCATGGCAAGGACTGTTGTTTTCTACAGGGAGCAAAATGAAGCAGGGACCTTCATGTGGAAAAAATAGCAAATGCAAAAACAAAAAAAAAATTTAAAATTTAACTAAGGAAAAAGCTCAACCCATAGAAATAGCATCACAGAAATCTTACACTTAGTCTGTGCACTTGGGTCTCTCGTGATGAGACCATAAGTGGAGTAAAGGCTGTTAATATTGTTCAGATAAACATAAAACACTCCCTTCCTCTGCTTCCGCTGAGAAAAACACCCCAACCTGGAGGAGGCAGCTTTTCCAAGAGCTGGATCACATCCCTTCTCAGCCCGATGGGGGGATGCCTGGGTGACCTGCACACCCATTCCCCTCTCCCCATCTCCCTTATTGCGAGGTGCTCCCAGCAGTGCCCTTCTCCCCCGATCCCAGAGGGGCTGTATCCAGCTCAGCGCCCATGGGATGCTCCAGAGAGGCCATTCCTGCCCATTCCTACAGCTCCTGCTCGGATCCTTCCATCCCCGGTCCCGCTGCGGACCGGCGCTGCTGCGCGTTCTCCCCAGAACCAAGCCCATTACCGGCACTCACAAATCATTCTCACCGTAATTAGCAGCAATTAGTGACTTAATGGAGAGTCTTTGGGGATTCCTGAGCGTGCCTCGTGAGCACGTGGGGTTTTTAGGACGGTGGAAGTTGAGAAAGCCCTGAGGAATGCTGGTGGCATCTGGCTGTCCCTTATCTCCCCGGATGGGTTTGGTTGTGTGCGCCCTTCCCAGACATCGCCCGGCTGGGGCAATTCCACCTGCCCGCCCTCGGTGGCATCCCCGGGAGCTGTCACCGGAATCTCTGCATTCTGTCCCCCAGGATCTCTGCCTGCTGTCCCCGGCATCCCCGGGAGCTGTCCCAGCATCTCTGCCTTCTGCCCCCGGTGTCTCTGCCTGCTGTCCCCGAGATCTCTGCCTGCAGTCCTCGGCATCCCCGGGAGCTGTCCCCAGCATCCCTGTGTGCTGCCCCCGGGATCTTTGCCCACTGTCCCCGGGATCCCTGCCTGCTGTCCCCGGCATCTCTGCCCACTGTCCCCGGGATCCCTGCCTGCTGTCCCCGGCATCTCTGCCCACTGTCCCCGGGATCCCTGCCTGCTCTCCCCGGCATCTCTGCCCACTGTCCCCGGGATCCCTGCCTGCTCTCCCCGGCATCTCTGCCCACTGTCCCCGGGATCCCTGCCTGCTCTCCCCGGCATCTCTGCCCACTGTCCCCGGGATCCCTGCCTGCTCTCCCCGGCATCTCTGCCCACTGTCCCCGGGATCCCTGCCTGCTCTCCCCGGCATCTCTGCCCACTGTCCCCGGGATCCCTGCCTGCTGTCCCCGGCATCTCTGCCCACTGTCCCCGGGATCCCTGCCTGCTCTCCCCGGCATCTCTGACTGCCTCCCCCGCCTCGCCCCCCAGCCCTCCCCCGGCCACGAAAACCATGCACAAACCAAGATATGCACACTCCGAAAGAAGGAGAGCGAGTTCAGCTTGCCCAAAACGCAGTGGGAGCCAGTTTAAAATCAGATTAATTCCCTCTGCCCCAGTAGGTCCAAGGCTGAGCCTGCCGGGCAGTCGCATAGGGTTTGTTTGTTGAGGGCACAAGGCGTTAACTCCTCCAAAAAAACCCCCCTCACCTAATTAAACTTCTCATTCTGCAAACAAATAGGGGTTCTCAGAGGAGACAACGCAGTCTCCCTGAGGTTGTTACTGTTGGGCAGATTTTTGCAAGTCATTAGCAACCTCGGGAAAATGTTGATCAAATGGCTGGAAATGCAGCTTTTCAGTTTTCCACTAAACCGAGCATAGTAAGCCACTGCGGCATAAGCATCTTCATAATGATGTTTCTGAGTTAACAGGAGGGGCCTGGGGTGTTTTAATTGCCTTAGTTTCTAAATAAATGTAAAGAGATTTGTACACTTTCTAAATAAATGTAAAGAGATTTGTACACGTCCTGGATGCAAACGACCTCTTGCAGAAAGGCTGCCTAAGTTTCCTTTTGGATTTTTGCCTATGAAAGAAGGAAGAAAATCCCATTAAGGCTGGGGTTTGAGTGTGGTACTAGCATGTGCCCAAAACTATAATTAATGCAGACACCACTCCTCGGTTTGAGATATAACCAGCACCTCTATATCTGTGAACCCTTCTCAGCTGCTGACACAGGTTGTTAAACACTCTTTTGTCTACCTGAATTTTCAAGATTTTTGTGCCGTTTCACTGGCAAACTACAAGTGACATGAACACACATCAATAGAAATAGGACAATTACAATAGATAGATAGCTAGTCCTTAGGTCAGTATGCAAATTGCTGTTTTTAGAAATTACACATTTTTGCCCTGCATGTGGGCTCTCATCTTTCTGTAATTATGGGCATTCTGCTATGTAATAGAGTCTACTTCTGTATGACAAGTTATTTTGTAACATGTTGGCAGCAGTTTCAATTGCACAAATCGATCCAGGCATTGGAAATTTAAAACAGAATTTTTACCTTTATTGCCTAGTTTAATTTTTACCTGCTCTCTGCAGGTGTACAGGGAACATTAGTCTCATCCAAATTCCAGATCACTATTTGCTTGGGGTAATTTTAATTGAGCTGGCTGAAGGTGAAATTCACCCCAATAATACCTGCTCTTCTAGAAGAATGACAGAGATGAAAATAGAATTAATTCAGAGATCCATTCCTATGGTCTAGCCACTGGGCACTCATCCTCCAAATTAGATTGGACAGAATGGGAACTCCTTTGAAATTACCAGGCAGCCAATTCAAAATAAACACAAAGGAATGCCTTTCCATAACATACATAATTGAACTGGGGGACTCACTGCCACCAGCTGGTGTGGAGGCCCCCAGTATAAACAGGTTCCAAGAGGGGTGGGCAGCTGGACTAAGCAGTGCTGCAGTCCCTAGAGGTTTGGCTGCAAGCTCCAGCTCAGAGTCCCTCAAGTCTCCCCCTGGCTGGTGATGAGATGCTGAGAAGGTGGGGATGGGATGGATCATCTCACCCATGTTCCTCTCACTCCTTCCCCCCCATCCACCCCTGGCTGCTCTCAGGAATGAGCTGTCAGGCCGCTGCTCTCAGGAATGAACTGTCAGGCTAATCCAGGAGTTCTGCTCCAGCCCTGGGCATCACTCTTGGTTTTGTGTTGCAGCACAGGGCAGGTCAAGCCGTGTGGTGCCCAGGCACAGCTGATCACAGCCAAAAACTGAGAACCTGGCTGCACCCCTGCCCAGAGACAAGACTGTCCCACATGGCTCTCCCTTTCCAAGTACTGAGGTTTGCAAAAACCATATTTTACTGGAAGGTCCACAAGCAAACCAGAGCATTCAACCCTGAGCTGGCTTTGCAGTGCCTTAGTGAGCCTCCAGAGGAATTCAAGGCACACTGCATTTTTTGTGTGTGTGCTTGTTATCTTATCTTTGAAGTCCTTTGGGAGACCTCCATCTGCCTTCAAATGACCTGCATGAGGTCTGACTGCAGATCTTTGTTTAAGGAAGCAATTGTGAGATTTTTTTAGCTCACATATAAAAGGTAGATGTAAAGAGCTTGCCAAGGTCTGGCTTCACAGCCCATAATGTTTTCATTAGCATCACTACCAGAGATACCAGGTCAGAGCTCAGCCCTCCGTCTTCAGTGGGCCCAGCACAGTCAGTGCTCTCAACCTCTTCTTTCCCTAATCTACCTACCCCAGGGCTCAGGAGAGAGCTGTTTTCCAGCTCTCCCAGAGAAAGCCAGGGATGTGGGGTTCCCCCAGTTCCTCCTTTCAGGACACTGTTTCCCCACAGGCAATCACTGCCTCTCTTCACTTTACAGCACTGAGCCAAGGACTGAATATGTTCCTGTGGTTCACCAAGGGCCAAGCCATAGATGAGCCCTTGCAGAGGTGGAGATGACAAGACTACCACAAAATGCTGTTATTGTGACACAGGAGCCTGACTGCCTGGGTCCCACACAGGGGCTGCCTGCACAGCCATGGATCAAACATTTCCCCATTCCAGCAATTCCATAAATGCTCACAGGTATCAGTTTTCCATGAACACTGTGGACAGACTCTGCTAAGTGATTAAAACATCCATTTTCTCTATAGGTGCCTACACCCCAAGGGTGCCAGTGGCAGTGTGCTGGCTTTTCCTGCTTGCACCCAGGAGTTTGATTTCAATTTCTGCTCAGAGGCCTTCCTGCACCATGGCTGTGTGAAGGAGGCATGAATTGCAGACTGAATGTAGTGGTTCTCCATGAACCATGGGTAAAATTCACCCTGCCAGGCCTTGCTCCCGAACTTGTGGCCCAATTTAAACAGGAGGATGATGGGAGCAGCACATCTGTAGAGAGGCTCTTCTCACTGTGCCATGAGAAATCTTTCCATCCTAGCCTGACAGTCAAAATAGAAAACAATGGTCCAGGAGGGGAAACAGGTCTGAGGTGAATAAAGAACCCATAGGAATGTTAAATGAGTGACCTTTCATCCTCTTTATTATCTTTCTTGATAGCAGAGCTTTTGTACAAGATTATTTTTGGAGATTTTCAAGAGAGATATTGGCACCAACTGACACAAGGTTAATTCCCATCCTCTGTGTTCCTTCTGTGCCTGTGGAAGGCAAGGAGGAATTTCCAAATGCATGAATGGGGTTTGGATCAGACCCTGCAGTGCCAGCTAATAAACTTCCCCATGGCTCAGCTCTTCACCTGAGCTAGTGCAAATCCTCACCCTGCAAACAGGAAGCATTTCTAACTTAGGACAAGGTAATCTTGTTTAACCCAGAGTTTTTAAAATAGAAGAGCCCCTTGTGACATAACTTGGCCCATCCACCTTGGCTTCAGGTTTGTTAATGATTGAGAAATACTTTGTGGCACCTATCATGGAAGTACAAACAACTGATGCCAGCAGGAACATTTCCTATAATGGACTGCAGTTTATCTGTGGATCCTACACTTACAGAGGAAGAATTGCATGAGTAGAGTTAATCTTAAGTGTGGGTCCTAAGTGTGATGGACTTAGGTCTCTCCTCCTGAGCCCTCCTACTACCCTCAGGCAGCAGCTATATCCCCCTGACCAGTGATCATATCCACCAGTGGAGATGAAGCATTGCAAAAGTGACCTTCAGAGGTGCCGCAGGAGGTTTTTCAGCTGGAGAGAAAATCCTTCTCCACAGTCCTGCTCCCTTGGCTGCAGCACAATTACTGCAGCAGTTGGTGTGTGCTTGGAGGGACCTGCAGCTGAATGCTAAATTCATTTATTTCTCTGATTGGACTCTGCATATCTGTTTACCAAGCATAACTGTGTGCCTCTCCAGCCTCACTTGGGTACTCCCTTGTTTTCTTTTCCCATTGCCAAGAAATAGTAAAATGTTTTGCAACAGCTGGCTGGGAGCACCCACATCCCAGGGCAGCTGGAAAACAGAGGATATAGAGACTCCCCTATAAAAGCCAAGAGCAATAGATCACATTCCCCTTGGGCTGAGTGGAAGTTTAACCCTAATCTCCCACATCCTGTGTGGATGTCCCAGCCACCTCCTGCTTTGCTTGTTGACATGTAATTAAAAACCACCAAAGTTTATTAGAAATACAGGCCACATTTTCACACAGTGTCCTATAAGTTGTCCTTGCACAAAAGGTGGATTCCTGCTTTGAGCAGGAGGGGCATGGTTTAGTAATTCTTACAGTATTTTTGTTCGAAAATGCTTCACTTTTTAAAAAGGTGTGTGTGGATTTTATCCTGTAAATTACACTCAATCAAACAGGCACTTTGTAACAGCAAATGTAATCACAGTGGCTTAGGAGAAGCAGCAGAGAGGAAGCACGTGTCTCATTGGACCTGCAAGGGGAATTTAAGTAAATAAAATGGATAACTTGTGCTGGAGTCAGGACATGATGTAGGCCTGAAGTCAGTCTGGTACTTGCAGGCAAGCTGCTGAACTGAAGTGGGACATTTAACAGCACAATTTGTTTTATTAGTGTCATAAACTGCCCTGTCTGAGCTAGTGGTCAGCATTTAGGAGCAGGTCGATCTTGAAAAAAATCCATTAATTAATTATGGAGTTTTTCAAACTTTCTGGACTGCCAGCTGTGTTGTGTTCACTCAGTCTGTCTGCACAGAGGCTGTTTGCAGAATGGGTGGGTTTTATAAACCTTCTTCCTCCTTAACATGTTTTCCTTCTGGGGAAGGCTGTAAAAATGCCAGGTGAGTTCAGTCACCAACTACACCCCATGAGTGGCAAATTCTCCACAACTGCCCCACTGAGGAGTCCTAGGAAACAGTTTGCAAGGCCTACCTGTGCTAAACTGTGTTCAAAAGGACCAGTGCCAAAATAAGAGAAAAAACCACACTTGACCTTGTAGCCAAGATGGAGGCTGAACCCGACTAGAGATTTTCTCACCATTTTTCTTCCAGTCTTGGAAGGACTTTCCTGTCTTGGCTATTGAATGGTGTCTTCCAGAAACATGATGTTTACCTCCAGCTCTGCTACAGCCACCCCAACTCAAGGTCACCAGCACCCTCCTCTTCCCCCTGCAGCCAGGTCTTTTGTAAAAACACCCTCTGGAGGCATTGATTTGGCCTCCTTCTTTGCCTGAACTTCATCCAAGAGCAGCATGAGGCAGTGCAGCTGGGGGTGGTGTTTGGAAAGCCTCGTTCATGAAATGTAAATACTTGTAGGTGTTTGTATAGATAATATGGTCTCATGAAGGAACCACTTGATGTGTCAGTGTTAATACCTGCATCCCTTCATTCCCCCGGTGTTTGTATGCACAGTACATATTTTCCTTATAGAATACAGAGCAGGGCTGTAATAGAGATGTCTTCAAGCTACATTTATTTGATCTATTTGTTTTTACATTATTTTTATGCTACTAGTGAATGGGCTGTTTGGGAATCAAAATGCCAAAGCTGAGGTATGAGCAGGATCGCTCATCTCCATCCCCCATCACCCATGATAAAGAAATCAGGCTGCTATTGATTGTGGCACAGAGGGGAGCAGAATACACTAAGTATGCCAGTCCATGCCAGTCATTTAGCACCCTGGGAAGGGTGATATTTTTGCCTTAAATTCCTGGCAGTTTAGAGCAGTGCTCTGTACTGTGGGACAGCATCACATCTTTTGGGGAGACACAGCAGGAAATACCTTCCAGTAAACATCATTAACAAGCAGCTTCAGCGTATATTGGTGGTTCTGCATCACTCAAGGCTGAAGAATGGCAAGGGAAAGGTGTGTTTCTTTAACCAGCACATTGCAGGCATGCAGACCTCAGTGAAGAGGGGTCCCAGCAGGGCTGAACCCAGGGCTGTCAGTTCCTGCACTCTCAGGGTCTCCCTGTGTCCCAAGAGCCTTTCTCCCTGCTCCCAGTGACCTTGGCAGGTTTGCTGGCAGTGGCCTCAGCAATCACAGGCCCAGTGCAGAGCCAGGCTAACACCCCAGGGCTGCCACAATGCACATCCCAGGACTGACTTCAGTCTTGGAGAATCTCAAACCAGGATCAGTGCTGGTGGTTGGTTGGCTTCAACAAACACCTCAAAAACCTTGATTTTCACCAGGTCAAATATGCGCCCTGCCACTTGCAAGTTTTTGGCCAAATTGACATCAAGCCTGTCTCCCTCACGGACACAGCAGCCATTTCTCTGAGATTCTGGAACCCAAACACATCTCCCTCCTTCAGTCACAGCTGCTGCTTCCTACAGTTTCTCATCTTTTTGTCTTTTGTGCTCCTGGGCAAGGTCAGCCAGACTGTGACTCTCTTTCTGCCGAAGCTGAAGACCCATTAGCCCCGTTGTGCAGAGCTTGAGGGATTTGCATTTATCACCACCCCATGTGTTTAGACCTTGCTGAAAGTGCTCCTTATCTCTCTCCCCCACTGAGCAGGGGATGTAATAACTTCCAAGCCCTAACAAATACCCAGGATATGAATGCTGCCACCTCCAAACAGCCTGTGACACTGCATCCATCACCTCGTGTCCATCACATCTCAGCCTTGTGGGAGCTCTGCTCGGACCAGCCTCAGGCAGATACACATGGATTATGTATCTCAGCTTCCAAGCAGAAGATTTTATTGCTTTCACAATAATCATAAAATACATTCTTAGGTCTGAGTGTTCTTTATCTTTCTCTTGCTGGGAAGTGTGAAAAACAAGGCTTGAGAGTTTAAGGGCAAAGATATTTTTTTGAGCGTGCAGGTTTGAGGTCAATGTGTGAAAAACCACCAGCTCCTAAAATGAGATTAAAAGATGTCACCAGTCTGTGATGTACAACTGCCCAAGGAACAAGCTTATTTACACAGGAAAAGGTGCATGCTAATTGATTTGTGCATGTACAAATGAGAGTGCCCATGTATGGACAGACCAGGAGATACCAAACAGACTGGAAATGGAAAGCTGAAATATCAAAGGACAACGGCATGTAAAAAATGCAAGTGTTTGTTTTTATGTTGCATTTACAATGGTGCAATATGCAGAGGCCCAGGTATCCTTCCTGGGCTACTGTAAAAGCAAAGTGAGAAATGCAGGGAGGAGTAACACCTTTTATCACACCAGCTGATAAAAGCCTGAGAAAACAGATATATTGGGACTCACAAAGGCTTGCTCAGGCCAGAGGAGAGGTTTCTGTTCAGACCTGACAAGAAGTCCATGTACTTGTTAGACTTGTCTGTTTTTCATGCCTTTAGAGGTTACAGTTCCTGTCAGGCTGTGGCATTCAGCCGTCAGGAACAGCTGGGAGCTGGCACGGGACCCCACAGTGCCAGGGATGCCTGGGTGCTGTGCCCCCCTCCTCTGCTCTGCTGCTCACTCCTGCAGCCACCAGTTCCCTGCCAAGGGCCTCTCTGATGCCCAGTCTGAAACCAAGACTGCCTGGAACAACTTGTCCTTGTAAAATGTGCATTTGTGTGGTCAGACATACTCTGCAGGTATACACACAGGACATCAATGGTCCCAAACCACTCCTCAGTTCCTGGTTTCCTCATCTATGCTCTGGAGCTCTCCAGTTTTCCAGGATGCCCCATTTACCAGGATGGTAGTCATCAAGAAGGACTGGGAGCCTTGAGAGCTTTGCATGATTGGTAGCCCTTCCCATTCCTGGACCAGGGACAATTAGGGTGCATTTGGTGGATCCTGAACTGGATCCTCCATAGAATAGAATAGAATAGAATAGAATAGAATAGAATAGAATAGAATAGAATAGAATAGAATAGAATAGAATAGAATAGAATAGAATGATTTCGGTCGAAAAATACTTCTAAGATAAAGATCTTAACCCAACACTACTAATCCAACACTGCCAAGTCCACTCCTAAACCACATCCTTCAATGCTGCTTCCACCGGTCTTTTAAATTCCTCTGGGGATGGTGACTCAACCTGGCAGACCCTGGGCAGCCTGTTCAATGCTTGAAAACCCTTTCCATGAAGAAATTTTCCTCTTATCAAGTCCAAACTTCCCCTGGAACAACCTGAGGTCACTTCCTCTCATCTTGTCATTTGTTACTCGGGAGAAAAGACAGATACACACCTGGCTATACCCTGCCTGACAGGAACTTGTAGAGAGCAATTAGGTTTCCCCCAGCCTCCTTTTCTCCAGGTTAAACATTCCCAGCTCCCTCAGCCAATCCTTGTAGGACTTGTGCTCCAGACCCTTCCCCAGCTCTGTTGCCCTTCTCTGGACCTGCTCTAGCACCTCAGTGTCCTTCCTGAATTGGGGGGCCCAGAACAGGACACAGGATTTGAGATGTAGCCAAGTACAGGAGAGAATCCATTCTCTAGTCCTGCTGGCCACACTATTGATGATAAAATATTGCTGATGCTCATCTTGCATCAGGTGCTTAACCAAGGGGTGTTCTCCTCTTTGGGGTTTCCCACTTACCAACTGGTGCACCCCCTGTGACCTGCATAGCCTCAAGGTAGGTTTTAAAAGGTCAAAATAAATTGTTTTGACCTTCCAGGGCTCAGGGGAGAAATTGTTATTTCTGTTCTGCACCACATTTTTATTCCGCAACGGAATGAGATTTTTTTGCACCTTTCGCTGAAAATTGGGGATGTCTTGTGAACTCACCATTCCTCTACCTGGTCTTTCCACAGCCCTTTCCCAAGAACAGCTTTGCAGACTCTTCTGGGCATGTAGCCAGATGGAAGGGATCCTTTCACAGGAGAAAGGTGAGGAGAGGTTGTTCGATTCTTTCCTATCTCTATATTTGCACCAACAGAAGCTAAAAAAAGAAATGCCTACGTACCTACAGTAGCACTAAATATAACTACCTAGCTGGTTCTATATATACATTTTTAAAAGCATGACATGTGATACTTGCAAAGGGCTGAGCCTGGAAAATAAATTACAATGCCAGAGGGGCAGAGCTGTCAGTCACTCCATGCAAGGTAAACCACTGATTGATTTGGTCCTCGAGAATGGCTGACTTTTCTCTTTGTCATCCTCTGAAATAACAAACTTACTGTATTTTCTGGTTTACAAAAAAAAAAAAAAAAAAAAAAAAAAAAAGCTTCATAATAACAATAATGATAACTGATATCTGAAAATCCAGGGAGAGCCAAGGATGTGGCATAGAGATTTCGGTGCATCTAGGGTTAAAAGCTCCAGTCCGCAGCGGCAGTGCTATCAGTCACTAATAGTAACCTTGCGTAGCTGCATGCATTAAGGTGGTGTTGGATGATAAGGCAGAGGAGCGCAGCAATCTGTTGGGCTACAGCTGAAAAAAGAGACACTGCTGCACAGGGAGAAGCTCCATCCCCTCCCTGGCTCTCTCTTCAGAAATGAAAATGCAGGGAGTCGTGCCGAGGGAAGGGGAATCTGATTTCCCACTGCTAAGAGACGGGGTGGCACTTGTGAGGAGAATTTCAAGGTCACGGTAGTGATGCTATCAGCGCTGATGGGGGAGCCGAGACAACAGGTGAAGCTTCACAGAGGAGGTGATGGCTGCGGGGAGATCATCTGATAGCAGGGGAGCTGCCTGCTGGGGGGCACCTTCAGCCTTGTTGTGACAGTCAGGGGTAAGAGGTACAGCGCCTGTGGATAGCTGAGGTTACACACCCTCACACCCACCAGACAGTGCTGAGGTTACACACCCTCACACCCACCAGACAGTGCTGGAGCATCCCCTTCCCCTTCACTGCCCACTAGCCTGGTAAAGCTTCTCCCACTGCAACAGGGCAGAGCCAGCCTGGCAACAAACTCATGTTTCTTTTAATCAACATATTCAAAGGCAAGTAAATTAAATGCCAGGGAACCCTGAGGTTTGACCAAGGCCACTGAGAGCTCAGTGCAGTCTCAAAATTGCAGCTGTCAGTAAACAGCAAGGATTTGAGCACAGGACTCCACACTGGTACCCTTGGTTCCAATTTTGCTCCACCTACATTTCTAACCTCGGGCACAGCACTTACCAACTTGGCACCTCTGTTTACTCTTCTTCTTGTGGAACAAAAAGAAGTCATGAACCACTTCACAGGCTTACCTTAGAATTTCAAAACTAATATTTATACAGGTCTTGGAGATCCCTGGCTGGGAGGTTCTGCAAAGGGGACCTCTACATCAAAGGTGCAAATACACACAGAAGTGGTTCAGGAAGTACAAGGACTGGCTTTTGCAAAGAGGCTCCTGAAGAGACGGCAGCAGTGCCAGCAAAGGTTGCACAACCCAGTCAGGGAATGTTCCAAGGCGGTACTGAGACCTTCACTAAGGCTTGTCTAGAGGGCAATGGAAATTTTACCCTGTTAAGAACAGGTGCAAGGCATTCAGAATGTCATAAATTTAATCTGGACTACCTTTTCTGGATTATCTGATTTGGATAGAGAATTTAAAAACACCACTTAGCTTGGCAACAAGCCTTTTGACCTATTCCTTTGTTTTTTTCACCTTTTTTTGTCCTTACTTTTTGCTCTCCAAACTCCAAAGCTGATCTGGACACTTGAAAGCCTGCAGTCAAGAGTTTCTCTGATTATGCCAACACTCATCAATCCCACTGGCAGAAATACTAACAGATCCTTGGTGCTCTTTTGTAATTAGGGAACAATTATATTCTTGCAGTTTAAGCACTGGGGAGGCATCCGGGAGATGGGGATTAAATTTGCCCCAACAAAATCTTCTTGCAGAAATTTCCATAATGCTAAATCTTTATGTAAATACTTGTATGCTCCTGAATATCACATGGCTCCTATTCCACATTCTGGGAATTTGCCCCATGACAGCTAAAAGTATGTTTATGGTGGTACTGTCTACCTGATCTGCTCTGTGCCCTGAAATAATCCATCCATCCATCTATCTATCTATCTATCTATCTATCTATCTATCTATCTATCTATCTATCTATCTATCTATCTATCTATCTATCTATCTATTTTTATGTATATATGTATATCTATATATATTTATGTATATATGTATATCTATATTTTTATGTGTGTGTATATGTATATATACACACACCTCTTGTCACAACCATAGGACTATGAAGCTATAGGGACCTAAGTAATCTTACAATTTAAGGAAGTTAGAACACATCTTGTATTGTTTGTTATTTTTGTTTGGTTTATTTTTCCAGCTCTTCTTTCCATTTCTCAGTTTTCCACTGCCCCTTGCCGGGAAATTGAGGACTGCCAGGGGTTGACACCCAGGTGTTTTGCTGGCTGCTAATTTGTACTTTAAATAAAAAGGAAAGTGAAGCTGGTACAGGTAGGGCTGGTGTGGTTGCAGCAGGGATCAGTGGAAAGGAGAAATGCTTCTTTACCCCATGCTGGCCCTGAGCAATGGGAAATTGAGCAAATAGCTGCCATCACTGCACACCAAAGCTGAACCCTACAGACCTGAAACACCCTGCCTAGCAAGGTCGGTAACAATCCTCTGAGCCAGAGAGTGAAAATTACCGGAGAAAAATGCAACCAGGCCAAAGACAGCTGGGAAAATCCTGCTGTTCAGCCTTCTTTTGCCCATTTTTCAGTGCAATACAGTCCTAAAGGCAGTTTCTGTATCCTGAGTGGTGGAGCCCCAGTGAAATTTCCCTGGGACCATAGCACTGCACTGGCTGCTGCCACTGCTCCTGTGGATGGGGATTGTAGGGGGGAGGAAAGGCTATTGCTGATGTAGGAGCAAGGAGGATCAGGGGACTCATCTAAGAATCCGTGTGGGTGCAGCTGCCTGTATTCCATTGTGACCAAGAGCCCTCATTGTAGTGGACAGAACTTTATAAATTTAAATACTTAACACAGTCCCCTCAAGCAGGGCAGTGTGGGTTGTGAGGTCCCTAGGACAAGGTGAGAAATGAGAATTTGACTCCATGTTCTCAGAAGGCTGATAAGATATATGATATGATATATGATATGATATGATATGATATGATATGATATGATATGATATGATATGATATGATACGATATTCTAAAACTATACTAAAGAAAGAGAAAGGATACATCAGAAGGCTAGAAAAGGATGAATAATAAAAACCCATGACTGACTCAGTCCAACACAGCTGGACTGGGATTGGTCATTAAGTAAAAACAATTCACATGTTTGGATAAACAATCTTCAGACCACATTCCAGAGGAGCAAAACATGGAGAAGCTGAGGCTTCTCATTTTCCCAGGAGAAGAAATCCTGGCAAAGGGATTTTTCAGAAAATATCACGGTGACAGGGCAGCTGGGCACTGGACTGTATGCATGCATGGTGAAATAGAGTTTTTATGGCTGCACCACTTTTACTGTTGCTTTCCTCTACCAGAACTTTCCTTGTAGCTATGGTCAAAAGTCTTTTGCCACTGTAGGGCTTTCCAGCCAACATTACTATGGTATTAAACAGGCAGCATTACATTTAAACACTGAAAATAGGCTTTTCTAGCTTCTGAGCTTGGTCAAAGAAAGACAATATACCACTACTTGAACACAGTAAAGTGTTTCAAACAGAACTTTCAAACATTTTCTAAAGTCCTTGTTTTAAGAAATATCCCATCATGACTTTCCACAGGGGTGAATCTCACAGAAATCTAGGAGTGAATCACTTCCCAAGCAGATGCACTGCCCAGTGTCCAGTGCTCTGCTGTTGGCCATGCCAGGCTTTGGCTTGCAGGTCATTGGTGAAGCCAGGGGACAAAATCTCCAGCCAGGCTGCACACTGCATCAGGACAGCTACCCAAAAAATCCCTTGTAGGTGGCCCAGTGGCAGCCCTAGTGCAGGGATTTGGCTCCTCTCTAGCTGCACAACAGGCCTGCCCCATCATGAGGAGTGGCCCGCATCCCATGGTCTATCTGCCATAGTAAGCAGCGATAAAAAGGCTTTGGTCTACATTATTATGGTCTCAAACTGGGCTGTGTTTCCAGCCCTCCTTGCATGCAGAAAATGTTCAGGAAGGATAATCCAAGGCATGAGCATGAGACTAAAAAAATCAGCTGAATTTTTTGCCTTTAGGGATCAGCTGTAAACTCCCTGTGTGACAGGGAAAACAGACATCTCCCTGCTTTGTGGTCAGGCAGAAGAAAAGCCTCCCCCTAACACAGACCAGGGCTGTGGGAAGTACCCAAGTGTCCTGGGTTGACTATATGATGCTTTTATCCCCAATTGCCTCGTTCTGTTTATGCTGAATAATAAGTTTTGCACCTTTCAGACGTGTTCCAGAGAGTGAAGTGGGAAGACAAGAAGCAGCAGTTTGTTTTCAGACACTGCACTCACTCCTCCACATTCCTGCTCCTGACTGTGTTGTCTGCGGATGGACAGACAGCAGGACAGAGCTCTCTTTTGCTTTTAGTTAGTTTAGCTAGTGAGGCAAAGAAGTTCCCTGGACTGTGGGGTTTTTTCCCTTTTCTTTGCCCTGTTTAACCTGCTCTGGCCTGAACACCCAGGGGAGCACCAGCAGCTCCACCTGAGGCCCAGCGGGCCGGGCTGGGCCTGCGACATTTCCAGCACCAGAGGGACTGATCAGAGACTGAGCGAGCTGAGCTGCAACCCGGGGAGGGACTTTCTCAGTTTGTCATCTCTTTTGGAGCAGCAAGGGGTTTTATTGATTAATATTGTTTAGGTTTTATTGTTTAATAAATATTTTTTTTCACTTTTCTCCAAGGAGGTATTTTCTCCCGGACCAGTTGCGGGGAGGACTGATTGAATCTGCTTTGCTAAAAGAGCCCCTTTGGGGGTTCTCTGCCAAATTTGCCCTGAACCAGGACATCAAGCAAAGCCAGATGCTCCCCTAGCTGTAGGAACTACCTGAGCAGAGCTGCATCCTGCCGTTCTTACTCCCGTGCTTCTATTTCTGCCCTGCAGAAGGGATGGAGAGCAGGTCCAGCATTCAATCCAGCTGCACACACAGAGGCAGCAAGAAAGCTTGTGGCTTTCTCACTCTGTCCTTCACCCATGATTTCCATTCCTAGTGCTTCATCCAGATTTTGTGTTTATCTTTCTTGAAGCCATTCAGTGCATGCTGAGACTTTAATGCCTGGTACCGATGCATCCCCTCAGATATCTCCTGGGTCTGCTGTGGGATCAGGCTCTTCCTTACTTTTGCCACAGGCACAAAGCTGTGCCAGCAGGATGGCTGTTGCAAGGATTAAACCAGGGTCACAATTAGCCCAAGATTCTGAGTACTGAGTGCAGGCCCTGAGGAAAGTGGCAGGAATCCAGAAAGGAGGTGGCACACAGCAGCACAGGGGGTGTCCTGGGATAGCTGGGCTCTGCAGGAGTCCAGCTGCTCTGAGCACCACAGATCCACCCAGAGCTGAAACCCAAGGAGATCTGTGCTATCTATGTTTTCCCCATGGTTTTTGTATGCAAAAGCAACCCAAAAATCTCACTTTTTAAGTCTTCTGCACAGTTCAAAAGGAACAGGGGAGAAGCATTGTTAGGGGTAACCCAGAGCCTCAGGTTAGTGTTGTCAAATCCCAGAGGAAAGGAGCCAGGAAAGGGTAAAGGGAAGTGGGAGGAGAGCTGAGGTTCCAGGAATTGTTAGCTGCACACACAGGAAAAATAATACTGCCCTCCCTTTCGTATGAGCAGCAGTGGAGATGCTCTGCTGTAAACACTGAAAGCATGGAAGCCTTCAGTCAGATGCCTGCAATTGTCTGTGCTTGCAACGGTGGTCAAGTAAAAGGCTGAATTCTCCTAAATCTGAGATGTCTACACATTTGATAGAGAATAAACTGCTGATAAGAACTTCCCTCCTCCACCCTCTCCTCTGCACCTGAAATATTGACCATGGTGGAGCCCCAGGGTCTCAGCAGTCTCCAGACAGCTACTCTCTTTTTCTGTCTCACAGAGATCCTGGAGCACTCTGCAATGAGCAGTGCTCCTCTGACACTGCTTCCTGCTCCCCAAAGATGGAGATGGTTTAGGAGCACCAGGAGTGATTTCAGATGATTTGCTAATGAACAGAGGGATGACAGGAACATTGCCTACCTTTTATTAAAAAATCACTGCTAGATAAGAAATAAAGGACTGGGGAGAGGGAGGGGGGTTTCTTCCCAAATCACATTTTGCAGGACAGAAAATGCAAATTAGCAGAACAGTTCTTTTGGTTAGCAAACTGATTTCAAAGTTTCTCATTCCTAATTTCTTTGCAGCTCTCCCTTTCTGTGCCAAATGTAATGTCCCTGCACCTTGGGGTTGAATTTTGCTCAATTTCAAGGAGAAAATGAGTTTCTACCTCGCAACACTTTATGAGGATGCCAAATACTTCTATGTATTTCATAAGTCTTAATCCTATCTTCTCCAGAATTTCCAGTAATGTCTTGAAAACTTTGGAGAATTGTCTCCATGATCTGCTGAAAAATGCAAGGCCAAGGGCAGAAGTAATCATTCCAGACCCCTCAAAGCAGCTTAACCCAAATGATGATTATCAAACATCCTGTTGGATATGCTGGGTCAAATTTAGTCCTGCTCCAAATTAATGCACAGTGTTTAGGGGATTCTGGCTTACAGCCACTGATGAGTATTTATTTGCCATTGCTTAGACAAATGACCTGATGACCAAAAATGTTATACATCTGGAGGATTTCTATATGAAAACAGCCAATTATACTTCATATGGGGTTCAGGGGTTTAACTCCAGTTCTGTTGCACTTCCCACAAGTTCTCTCGTCTCCATGGGCTGTACAAGAAGACCCCTATGGACATTGTGACATTTCTCAGTTTTCACCTGCTTCTTGCAGATTCTTGGCTTGGACAAACCTAAACGTCCAAGAGGAACTTCTCTGCCGCCTCGCTGAGGAAATAGTCAAAACAACAAATAATTAGATTACAATGGAATACTTTAGAACCCAGGGAAACATGTTTTTAAATTTTGATCTCTTACAGGCTCCCAGTATGACACTGGATAAGTTACTTAGGTCTGGGTCTATTGCACCTAATTGTTGCTATATCGCTGGCAGCTCCTATGGGAGGAGCATGGTCTGCATTAGGAATCTGTGTTGCCTTGAGGGCCAGGAAAGGAGCTGGGAGTTTGAATAAATCACCCTCCCTTCATACCTGTGTTTCACCATGGACTATGCAAGAAATTCAATCTGCTGGCTTAGACCCTTCTGCCTCTTGAAGACACCTAGGAAAAGTCCAGGCTTTGACTTTTGCATGGGGTGGTTCCAAATGTCAAGAGACACTCAACACTTAGTCCATACAGCAGTACTGACAAGAAAAATACTAAACTTAGTAAAGTAATGAGATCCATCTTTCTGTTCCTTATAGAAAGGGGGATGGCTGGGTAGACTTCAGAAGAAAATCTGAAGGTTGAGTTGAATGCTGACACAGAAGCTGGCCTGGATCTTTTAAATCTGAACAGCATCTTATGTTTCAGAATATCCCAACCCCCATTAAAATTCTACAATAATATTAGTGAGCCTCTAGAATAATGGCATAACAGAGTTTTGTAGCCAGGATAATTGAAGGTCAGAAGAGAGGATATTACCTCTTTCCACAAACCTTGCCTTGTTTTGGAAAACACAGCTTGAGATTGAAGCTTGAGATTAAATCCCAAAGCCCACATTTGGGATGATTTGTGAAATTCAATGTCAGCATTTGCAAAATGTTCATGTTTACATTTCTCCTGGCCTCTGTTATTTTCCATCCTGAAGTGCAGGTGTTAGAGCACAACTAAACCACACTGCACTCCCTGTGCTGTTATGAGCTTTTGATCACTTTAATCACTGTGCTTAAGAGTAGCTTGATCTATTTTTTCCACCTAATTTGACATTCTACAAGGTAAGGAGATAATTAGTGACGTCTGCTCTACTAAAAGGGTATGGAATTTCACTATTCCCCCGAGAGCTTTACATTTTGGCTACAGCCATTGTTAGATGGAAAACAATGCTTCTTTCTTGAGGAATGAGAAGTAAAAGACAACTTTGAGTAACCTGATTATGCTCACATTTTGTTTTAGCTCTGTCTTTGATGCTATGCAAAGAGTGAATTTTAGCTCCTAGGTCCAGCTGCTGGAGCAGTCAGTGCTAGTTACCTTCATGTCTCTCTCTTGCGTATGCTTGAGTTCATTTGGCATCAGGCTCAGGTACATGGCTGAAAACAAGGTTTTCTTGTTTGGGGCATGATTTTGCACCCTAGGAAGTTATAAGCAGGAGGTTCTGCTGCTTTTACTGCCTGATCTTATCTGACTCGCTTAGAAGGTACTAGCTGTCTGAGTATTAGCTAATTGCACAATCTGTGTGTGTTTGTGCAGGCTTTCATACAAGATAGCAGTGGTATCAGTGGGGTAATGCTTTCACCTTCCCCAGGGGACTCTGGCTGTGTGACCTGACAGCATTGCACCGCTCATTGCAGAACAACACTGCTCTGCTGCCTCCTGAGCAGCCAGTCTGACCTTTGTTTAGACAAACCATCTGCTTTCTCTGCTCTCTCTCTCTCTCTCTCACTCTCTGATCTACGGCCACAAAGGAAAAGGAGTGCCCAGCAAAACTTCAAACACCGAAAAACATCTCAGCCTGAATTTGCTGAGGTGCCTGGGAGCCCAGCCTCCCCTGGGAGGTGGTGGCTGTATCAGAACTCTCCAGTGTGTTCCCAAGGAGGAGATGCTTTTGTAGCCAGACCGGCAATTTCTTTCCTCTGAAAACCAGGGGTGGGCTGCATGGCAGCAGACGCTGCTTCAGAAGCTCCTCTGCAGGTTTTGATGATCAGCACACCTCCCAGTGCCAGCAGCACTCTGAAACCCAGTGCAGGGCTGCAGTGCTGGCAAAGCACTTGCACTCTCACACAGGTGCCCTCTCACCCTTGCCTTTGGCAAAGGGGCAGCTGGTCCATCCCTCCCCATCAGCCCTGAGCTGCACTGCTGGGAAATGAGGGGCTGGGAGGTCAGTGCTGAACCCCAGAGCAGTTCCCTGACTGCATTGGGATTTCCCTTTGCCTGGGCTGCTCTGCTGGGCAGCAGCTGCCATGTGTTAGGAAAATTAATCCACAAACACCAGAGGTTGATGTCCAAAAAGGAGACAGAGGAATCCTTTTACTTTATTCGAATAAAGGGACAGGCCATGGGGCATTCCCCTGGGATCTCTCCAATTTTTGGAGGACACAGCCTCCCTTTTTATCCCAATTTCCTGGCCACTTTCCCCTTCTCTCTTTCCCCATTGGCTGAGGCACTTGAGAGGTACAGACTTCCCCAAACACCTGATACCAGAGATTCCCCTCTAATGTATACCCTTCCCTTTTAATTTTTTTTTTATGGAATTTAGGGGGTTTTTTTCCTCCATTGTTTCTTTCATCTTTTAATGTCTAATTTCCTTTATCAGCAAACCTAAAGTTTATTTCTAAAAGCAAATATCTTTTTCCATTCATCAATCGATGGAATCCTTGCCATTGCTGCTTTTATCTCCAGTGCTGGTTTTATCTACCAGCAGACCCACAGCTTGTTTGTAAAGACAAATCCACGATTCCTCTCACATATGTCACTGTCCCCTGGAGATGGGCAGGTGTCACCAGGCAGATTCAGCTGAGCTCAGAACAGCAGAGACAGAGGAGGGGGGTCCTCAGTTCATCAGGACACTGTTCATCTATTCCCTTCAGTTTTCTTCTCTCCTCTCCATGGATATGGGGTACTATGGTTGAGACAGCAAAGAGGGAAGAGGATTTAGGTCCATCTCAAAACACTTTGTGAAAAACACATATTTTATGATTGGCTTTTCACAAATATTAAAATTAATATTATATGTGTTATGTTAGAAAGTAATGCTGCATTAATTCTCTTAAGTAGTGTGTTAAATACAGTTTTAGGTTATAAAAAAATGTTAAAATAGAAACTATGCTATGTAAGATATTTTTTCTAAAGAAAGGACTCACACTGAGATAGCAGCCACAGGACACCTAAATCTTTCAGAGAAAGAGAATTTATTGCTCCATTATCAGGAGAAATGAACTTCTTCCCACCTCGCCGGTGCAGGACAACGCCATCAGGATTAAGAGGAAGAAGCTGATGATGACCAAACAGAATCCTGTATTTGAATGGAATTTATGCAACATGTATGAGATGTATGAATATGCAACAGGGTATTGTTTTTAAGGGTTAATCCTCTGTTAACGTGGGTCCTTTTTCAGGCTCGTGCTGCCCAGAAAAAGGTACCTGGACATCCGTAACTCTTTGTCTCTATTGTCTCATATTGTCCTAATCCAAATTGTCCAAATTATTATTACTCTAATTGTATTACTATTTGTATAACAATTTTGTTACTATTAAATTTTGAAAATTTTAAAAACA
Organism: Melospiza melodia melodia; assembly: GCF_035770615.1. NCBI lineage: Eukaryota > Metazoa > Chordata > Aves > Passeriformes > Passerellidae > Melospiza > Melospiza melodia. Next base: position 8,989,574 of record NC_086195.1, on the reverse strand, counting down.
AGTGATTGGCATTTTTCACACACCTCAAGGTCTATCTCAAGGTAGGGCAAATGGACACCACTACACAAAACTTCCAAATTTTAGTTTCTTTATAGAATTTGAATGGTCACTTCTGCTCATATAAATCCTGCAGCCTCCCCAGCTGGAGCAGAGCCTCATGTGGCACGCCCAGATCTTTGAGCATTACAGGGCTTTGCTAATCCTTTGCTTCTATTTTACAGTAGTGTGAAGAGCTCCTACTGAGTTCCCGAGGCCTCACCATGCAGATGCTGAACTGCAGCCAAATCCTGACCTAGAGGTGTTGGTGATGGCTCCAAGTCTTCCAGCTGCTCTCACCAGCCTGGGGTGACACCTCTAAAGCTCCTGGGATCAGCTGATGCCAGCAGGGATTGAGCTGAGAGGTCCAGAGCTGCTGTCACCACTGTGACCTGCAATCCCTATTTAGCTTGTACAGTAAGGAACAAAATAAGTGTTGCCTGTTGTTACTGCACAGGGTCTGTTATGCAACACATTTTGTTGTAAATAAATGCCCAAATCCCCATTGCTCCCCAGAGAATAGGATTTCTTCCACCAGCATATTAGCCTGTCCATGAGAAGGACATCAGACAGATGGTTGTGTGGGGATGGACAGTTGGGGTGTAGGATTCTTCTTATTCAAGAGTTGCTGAGATGTTTGATCCTACACTACAGAAACCACATAATTCAAAGGCAGCAGGATCCAGGCCATAAGGAAGCGAAGATGGGAAAAAATCAGTCCACCTTATCAAATAAATGTGTGTCTGGAAGCATGTGCCTAAGACAGCAATGTTATTCCTTTGCATGCATAAATTTAACAGTCTGGTGAGAATCAGCGGGTTTTCATCATGGTGAAATCCTGGGGAGCCCATGTGCTGTCTCTTTTTGGACAGTCCAGGCCCCAAGCTGGTGTCTGCCCTCACTGCAGCCAGGGGCTGAGATCTTTGTCATGGCCACCTCACTGCCCTCTCTGCTCTTCCTCCCTTTGCTCTTCCAAACAGAGATCCAGGCTGCAGAATGGGCCAATCCACAGAATCCCCCATGTGCCCAACCCCTGAATATCCTAAATGTTGCATAAGGAGCACAGTGGGGCTTTTTATACACAGTCAAGGCTCAGCATTTGCTGGCTTCTTGCTGCAATAAATTGGCAATGATGCTCTAATGAGAACAGTCACGCACCCACCCTACCACCTTAGATCACTTTCCTGCTCTTTTGCAGCTTGTGAAAGGCTCTAAAAGCTTTCACCAGACACATTGTCTGATTTTTAGGGAGTGTCACTGGTGCTGTTTATCCCAGACTGGCAGAAGCCTGTTTTTATCCCGCATGGTTGCTGCAATAATTAATGTCAGGGTAAGTGACCAATAATTAGTCTGACCCAAGGAGCCCTGATTCCAGAGATTTTCCAACAATTTCAGCAGCCTGTCCAAACGGAGCACTTCAATAAACTCCTTGATGGGTGACATGCTAGGGTGCACTCAGTTGGCATCAGATGTGCTGTGCCATCCCACACCAGCTGATGGCAAGCACCAGTGACTCAATGTGTGCTGTCCCCTGTGACAAAGTGATCTGTGTTCTGCAGCATTTTCTGCTCACAGACACACGTGCAAGGGATGGAGAAGCATTTCAATTTGCTCAATTGTTCCCACTTGTTTAGTTCTCCAGCTACAGACTCGGGACTGTCTTCACTCTTTGTTAGAAAAGTTACTTGGCAGCTCAGATGAACTCCCATGGGTGGGTATCACCAGGTTGTGATTAAAATGATGCACCAAACAGCTGTTTCCTTGGAAGGAATGCATTGTTTCATTAACCTGTAAACCCACAGCAACTAAAATTGGGTTTTGAAATTACAACAACAAAAATCTGTCTGCATGCTATCTCACTGTTGAACATGCCATTTCCCATGTGCTCTGCTTGTCTCCTTTTCCTGCAGCATCTCAATATGAGGGACTGAACTGACAGGTGATCTTTTTTGACTTTCAGTCTACCTTTGTCTGCTTTAGGACCACCAGCCAGCCTCTACCTATTTATGCATCTTTATCTGAAAGGGAATCGACTTGATTTTAATTGCACATGAAGGGGATGATAATAAAATGTTAATTACTTTTTCTGCCCGTGCACTGATCTCTATCTGGCAGAATTTGCCCTTGATGATCCCAGGGCATCATTGCAGACAAACAAACGAGGACTGCAGCTCACATGAGAATCCAGGGATCTCCCCCATTGTTCCCTGGCTGTTCAGTGCTTTTCCATTTCAGCAGCTGCATGCAGCATCACTGAAGTGGAACTGCTCAGCACATATGCTAATACCAATATTCACTACACCAGCAATCCCTATGTGAGAGCCAATGTGGGATTTCTTTTGGGTAAGACGGTGGTGTCTGTTTTTCTGCAGGCCTGAAATCTTCTGATTGCTCAAACAGCCTAGAAATGGCCCACTTACCTACCTCAGAGAAACCTTAGGCTCACAATAGCCTATTAAAACATGGAGCTGTTCAAACATGTATCTGTCATCCACAGCTTCCTGTGTCCTGTAACACACCTACTGCTGGGATAACTGAGCACCTGTCAAGATTCTGTATTGCTAGCCATGAAGTCCTCTCGAATTTATCAACAGAGAAGCTTACACTGCTGCCTGGCAAGCTCTTGTGACTCAACCTTGACCTCTAAGGATCTTCTGAAGATGAGAAAGCATCAAATTCTCCTTGCAGATTTAATCACTGCTTCCTGTGCTGTGGGCTCTGATGACAAGATGGTAGAGATATCCTTAGCTCAGAGAAAATCACCTGAAAGCAGTTGCTGCTACAAAGACACAGAACACACACTTGTGCCAAAGATTGTGTTACACATCCCAGGTTCCCAAACAAAGCTCACAGCAGAGCAGAAATCTTCCCACAGCCTGAGATGACTGACTGACCATCAAGGTCACTCCGGCACCTCCCTGACACAAAGACTGGGCCAGGTTTGAGCTGCTGACCCAAGGGCAAGGCATACTCTGTACCCTTGACCTTCAGAAGGATGCTTCTTACAACCTTGCAAAAAACCCCCCAAAACATGACAATGAGGCATCAAGTGACACTAGACTGCCACTAGAAGCCACTAGAGGTGACTGCTGAAAGATTCCCACCTGTTGACAGTAAATCATTCCATTATAACTCTAGTAAAAGCAAATATTACTTGTCCTGTGCACCGATGTCTTTCTCAAGTACTGCTTTTCACAGAAGTCCAGGTTTAAGGCCTCTCCCTTTCTTTTTCTGGATGCTCCTCATTTCCCAGAACATGTCTCAGAGTTGGAGGCAATTCCCTTCTGAGACACTGTATTTCTCATCTGGTGAGCTGGCCCCTGGTGAGCTGCTGAGGAGCCAACAAGAGGCAGAGACAGCACAAGACAGAACAAACAAGAAATGCAGCCTGTGTTCCTGAGGTCCCTCCACTGCAAAAAAGGGTTCTCAAGGCTCTGTGTGTGTGTGTGTCAAAGTCTGTTTTTGGAGGCTCAGCTTGCTCCTCACACTGACACATTGCCATCACGTGTTTGACAGAAAAGAAGCTTGGGGAAATAAAGGTTGCTGTAGGTAAAAACAAACCCAACCCTGTTCTTGTTAAGAAATCCTCCCAATCACCCCTACCCCAAGGCAGGATTGATTATCCCAATGGATAAATTGCCTCTGACTATGGTGGCTGCCACACCGAGTGACCTCTGGAGGTGGGCAGAGCCACCCCTGTCCCCTGTCCTGCCTGCTGTGTTCTGAGGCATCCTCATGATCTCCAAAGCACAGTTCCCAATGGCATTCACCCCAGTCTTCACCTATTTGTAAAGAAGCTTATAGCAATGCTCACTTATCTGCTGGGGCAGGTGGGTTTTCATCTCAGATCTCCAAGGGAGATTCGCCTGAAACCTGTGAAGATAAGTCATCCTCCCTCCATGAGCCCCAGGAAAGCATCCTGGCATCTCTCACATGTTCATTAAGTGTCCAGTGCAGATGATGCATGGCAGACAAGCACCATGTCATTCCTGGAAACATCCAGTGCATGCCTATTTCAGAGGAAAGAGCAATTCTGACCCATAGTCCATCCTCTCAAATCAGTGGGAGGCAGCAGCTGCATCCTCTTAGAAACTCCCAACAACTCTCAAGCCAAGGAGTTAAGAAAGTGCATGCTGATAAGGTCTTTCCCAGGCCCTCTGTCTCCCCCTCCTCATTAAATATAAAAAGCAGGGAGGGTTTTCCTTTAAAGCTAGAGACCACAGCAAGGGTGAATCTCAGACTGGAAAGAAACCCCACCACCTCCAGCCCCAGGGACCCCTGTACCCCTTCAATGCTCCTCACATTGCACCTGTAGAGCAGCCCAAATGGTGCCAAGCCCTCTGCTTCCCTGTTCCTCGATCTTTAAAGGTCCCTGGAAGGCTGTAAAGTCTCCCTTACAACCTGTGCTCTGATCTAAAGGACAGAGCTGTGGAAAGAAACTGTCACAAAAAGGTGACCAAGGGTACCAAGTGCATGCTATGTACGGAAGAAGTCAAGCTATAACTTCCTGTAAATCTGCTGAAAAGGGTCAAAGCTTGCTAGGCTAAAAGAATGCCCTGTTCTACTGTCCACCTTTAAGATTTTTAGATGGAGTCCAGAGATTTTCAGAGGACAGTGTCTGCATGTAGGTAAAAGCAGGATGAACTCACACACTTTCAGTTCCTCAGCACAGCTCTTTATCATCTGATTTAATCTGGGAAGGCTGCTGCAGCACCATCCTCATTTTGGTGGGTATAGAGGCTCTGGCTGAGAAAAATGTAACCATTTTTTCAGCAAGTCAGGTTTTTTGCTGGTAATTTCCACCTTTCCCTGGTTCAGCTCCCAGGGGATTCACAAAGGGGTTTGTCATCTCTCCAGGTCATTCAGCACTCTGGAATGTGCTGTAAAATTATTTGCCCTGAGCAGCATTACAGGAAAGGCATCCATCAGTTAACTCCATCGTCAGCTTTCTCTTCTGAGGCATGTGTTGCTGATGATGAGTCATAAAGACATTGATTTTAACATTTGCTTTGAATCATAATTGCATTTGTAAGATTACATAGTGGCTCTCAGGGATCCACTGAGTTTTTAAATTTATAGTCAATGCCTATTCTTCTTAGTTAAGTACTATATAATGCATAGGATGACTGGACAATTTTTTATTTTTATACACATGGCTTTTTTAAAATGGTGTCTTACACCTGAAAAATTAATATGAAAAAAAAAAAAGCTTTCTTTTTTCCAGTGGTAGTCTTTGTTTCAAAAATTCAGTATAATGGTTCAGTAGGGTGAAACAGTGCATTATAATTGAAGGTTAATATCCATATGGAGTTAATATCAGATGGGTTCCCATCATGATTTGAGATTCCAATGTTCTAAGCTGCTATAAATCTACACCAGTGGTTAAAAGTATAAAACTAAAAAGGCATACTTGGGAATGAAAATGGGGTGCAAGGTCTAGTCACTAGGAATATGAAATGGCAGCCCTGTCTTACAGTCTATATTGCTGTGCACTCATTTTTCTAGATAAATTCTTCATGGCTATTCTAAAAGGTGATTGTTATTGTTGTCATTATTATTATCATTATTACTACTACGACTTCCATTATCTCCCACTTTGCATTCTCCTTTATATATTAAGGTGAGAGAACTCTCCTTAAAATTTCCTTTGACTTTACTCCCCTCCTCTGGTCTTTACCCACAGACTGCTTGGGCAGCAGGCAACACCCCATGAACCTCTCAGATCCCCCTTCAGCAGCAGCTGGCTCCTCCAGTCTGGAGGCAGTGGTTTATCCAGGCATCCCACGTCCACAATGCTGTGCCATTCGTGGAAAGAAATCGAGCTGCTCCTCTAATGTGAGCCTAATGGAGCAGCTGAGAGCTCCAGGAACATACCAGTGCCCACATTTTACTCTATTTCATGTTCTAGGTGAGAAGGAGTGTCTTGGTTTGAAAAGACAGGTGTTTGATAAGGAAGGCAGGAGCCTCCCCTGAAATGGAAAATGTAAACCTGCTCCGTATGAATTATTGTAACTTGAAATTAAGGGGCTCTCAGGCAAAGATATGGGAATAGGAATAACAGTTCTCTAAAAATACAAATGTAATTGTACAAAAAAAAAACCAAAAAAAAAAAACAAAACAACAAAAAACTACAGAGAGAGTCAGAATACAGCCTGCCCCTCTGTGTGTCAGGGTAGTGTCCCAGCCCCATCCCATGGGGGCTCAGCCCTCCTGCAGTGCCAGCTGTGGCTCTGCTGCAGCAGGGATCCTGCACAAGGGGGGAGTTTTCCTCTGCAGCTCCAGGGCTGCTGCAGATGGGCCTGGGCTCCCTCTGGCCATGCAGGGCAGCAGAAAGCTGCTCCTCTGGCAATGCAGGGGGCAAAGGCTGCTGTGGTGTCCCAAACCTCAGATTGTACCCAGGTAGGAATGCTTGGCTCCTCCCCTGGGTGGAGCATCTCCCCATGGGATGATGGAATTTTATCAGCCATGCAGGGACACTCACTGGCCATGAACAAAAGAGATCTCCTGAAGGGAGGGTTGGCTGGGGAAGAGATAAGGAAGAAAACTGCCCGATTAACAGAGGATAACTGCCCCACCTCAGACAGATGGCAAATAGAATAAACACCCCCAAACCATATCTTACAAGCCAGGACAATGAGAACACCCGGTGGACATTGACAGACCCTCTGGTAAACAAAATGCACTCTTCATTTGTGTGATTTTTCTTTAGCGATTACAGTGCCCCTAAGGCACTTTGCACATTGGTGCTGTGATCAAGGAAATAAAGCACTGTCACTTTGCAGGACAGACACTAAGAAATCTCCCTAGCTAGTCTTACTTTCCCATTAATTTGCTCGGTCAAAATAATAAAATAAAAATCCCAATGCATTAGTGAGGGCAGCAAGAGACAGGGGAGAAGCTGATCCATTTTAAAACCTGATAGGGCCTGGTCTTTGCCTTGTGCACTTACTGGTCCCAGATTCTCCTTTCCATGTTTTGTTTCCCAAGTACTTTGCATAACAAACTGGTGAGAGGTAAAAATTGGTGAGCCAAGATCTTCCTAAGGTTTAAAAGCAGACAACAGGATTACAAACTGTGATGGTAAAATAAATGAAAATAAAATTTTTTTAAAAACCCCAAAACCAAAAACAAACAAGAACAAGAATATAAATAAAACCAAAATTAAACAAACAAACAAACAAAAACCAAAACACCACAAACCACAAACAAATGGAAATCCTGTCCCTCCCTGCCATACCCCTTAAACTTAACAGTACTTTGAATATGATCAAAATCAAAATTGTTCTTTGCAACCTCCATGAAACATTTTTTTCCTTCAACTGGCCTATGTCTCTGAGCATACTCCTGAACTCTTGTGGAAAATTTCTAACCCTGGCAGGCAAGAGCCCCACAGGGCTGGCTTTCATTCAGGCAGATGAGGAAAGGGGTGAAAGACAGGTCATAGGAAAGGTGCCTGAACCTGCGGCTCTGTTTGGGCTGCAAGGATTCTTGGTTTGTGGTTCTAGAGCTATTAAGATGCAAGTGCTAAATTAATGCCAAGTCTGGTATTCCTGGGGCTAAAAAGGAAAGAAATCTTTCCTTATCCTACAGCTGTGAGGTCAAGGTAAATGTGGCTGTTCAGAAACACTGCAGTTCTCAAGCCCCTGGGGGATTTTAATGTGTTTTATAAACTTGTTTCCAAACCAAGCTATTAGGAAAACAAGATATTTCTCCATAAAGCCTTTATTTTTCTCTCTTTAGGGACAGTACTGCCTGCCTTACAGTGCTTTAACTCGATCAGAGTCATCATTTTTATAAACAGACCATTTTTCATGACTTGCTTGATCAACCTGGGAAGGCAGCTTTTCAGGAGTTATAGTCATACACAGGAAAAAAAAAAAAACATTTTACTCTACCTGCTGCAACCAGAGATGTAACAGAAACCCTCTTTTCTCTGAAGGTAATACATAAGGAAAAACACAGACATGCACTTGCTTTCCTTTCACACTCAGGTGCGGTTATGCAATATTACAAAGGGAAAGAATTTTTCCATTTTTTTTTTTTTTTGTACAGAAGTTTTTGGTGGGACATGTCAATATTTACCCAGGGCTTCACCTGTATCAGGAGGAGATTTCAGGCTGATGGCTTTTGAATACTTAAGCTGGGACTCGGAGGACCTTGAGGACACACAGCCCAAACAAAGCTGGAGAGCCACGGCAGCACTGGGAGCCAACAGGTTGCTCAACAGCGGATCAGCTCTGCTAAAATGTTTACATGGGAGGTTTTGATTGCCCACATTTGTGTTTCTATCCACCAAATGGACTGTGTACATCAAGGGGATTTGGTTTCTTTTTGTCTCAGCACAAGGAGTGCCAAAGGTTGACACCTGGGGCACACACATGAAGGACTGACCCTAAATGAGCAGGAGAGGACCCTCTCCGCTGACTCTGTCCAGGGGCTGGGAGTCAGCCAGAAACCTCCTGAGTGTTCCAGGACTGCAGAGTGATCTCAAGCACTCTCACTGGCCTCATCAATGCCATGCTTTCCCACACTCACCCCACCAGCCATGAGTGAGAGCTCTCTTCCCCCTCTGGTCCTGACACATGTAGTCTACCATGTAAAATATTCAGCAAAATAAGGATTTAGTGCAGAATCTGATAAGAATCTGAATTTATTCTGAGTAACAGTGGTCTCAAAGCAGTGCTCTCAAACTGGGAGTATAGAGAGCAATCTAAAGAAGTTTTGAAACTGCTGTTGTAGAGAAAATGCCACACACCCCACGAAAAGCAAATATGTATAAGAGGAAATATCTGCTTATCTGAGAATTAGTATTACTCAAACATGCCTTTTGTGTCAGGAGAAGGAGGCAAGGTCGGCAGATTTACCTGCTAACAGAATACCTCCAGCAGGTGTGTTACACTCCATGGGAATGGACTTTGCCCCACTTTGCCCCTAATTCCACCCCAACTCACAGGAATGGAGGAATTTGGTTGTCTCTGAAACGTCTCTTGACATCTCTCTACAGATGTTTCAGGTGAAAAATTCAGCTTCCTAATGAGAGTTGAAACTTTTACATAGTTCAATTGAGAAAAAGGACATACATGTGTAGTTTCTTCCCCTTTTTAAGTACCTGTAGCTCAGACAGTTGGGGGAGGTAGTTAGACTATTCCAAGTTTGAAAAATGTGAATTAAATGCTAAAACATGAACCATAGTCTTAGAAAGTTACTGGTTTTGTCTGAGCCCTCACTGTGTGTCTACACTGGATTCTCTTTTGCAGGTGTTGGTCCAAGTAACATTTTTAACAAAGAATTTTTTTTTCCAGTGCAGGGTAATCACTATTAACAAATAACTCTAATCAACGTTCTGCATCACTTTTTGAGAAAAAGCATTAATTGGGAGTGGGAAGCGGGGGTTGGCAGTGGTGGTGTTTCCATCAGAAAGGAGCAATAGCAAATAAAGTGTCTATTTCTATAAATGAGACAAAATTAATAAAGAGAGGGGAGACATTAGCAAAGAGGGAATAGGAAAGAAATGGATTATGAGCTACATTGGGTTTGGTTGTTGTTCTCAAGGTATAAGTCAGCTACCCCAAGAACAGTGCACATTACTCAAGTTCCACCAACAGAACTGGTGACTTCTCTGGGAAGTTGCAGCTGATATGGTGAACAAAGGGAAAATATTTTTAGTTCCTTATTGTAGACTCTGAACCAATGGTGTGCTGGTAATAGTGAACATTGAGTCAGAAGATTATCTTGGGATGTAAATTAACAAGTCCACTAGGAAAAACTTGTGAGGCAGAGAGGGGTTTTCCTATATTGCTCAGGGTGCAGCAGCCACCCAACACCAGCCTGTGCGGGCTGGCATGTTTTGTGCCTCTCTGAGGCTCAGTTTACCCTAGGAGAACTAAATGACCCATTCAAGGTTGCTCAAGACATTTCTATGAATATCTGGCTCTGAATAACTGAAAGCCTCCCTGTCTCTGGGCCAATTTCCTTAACTACAAAACTGTCCTCCCTGTTTGCCTTGTGTTAAAGCGAATCCTTGACCACAGCTGTCCTCTCCTCTCTTCTCCCATGTCATCAGCCCAGCCTCCTGAATCCCTGCTGGCAGCAAGCACTTGATCACATTTATCACATTATGGTATTTTTGCCTCCTTGGCCAAACTCTCCAAACTGCTCAGCTTGCAACAAAGCCGCGACAGAACAACCTCTGCTGCCATTGCTGGTCCTGTTCCTTGCTTTCTGAGGTGCAGATGGAAATCTGACCTTCACCTTGGAGTGATTTCCCATTCATCACCAAGATGAATAGCTGTCGATCCACCCTGAGCTGCCTAAAGAGGTGCCTGGTGAGGGACTGGCGGTGAATTCCTCCCAGCTGCACCAGCAGGGCTCTGCTGCTCTGCAGCTCTGCACCCGCTGAACAGCCCTCATAATCCCAGACTTAACGTCAAATATTTTCTGCAAGGGAAATAAAAATGTCAACAGGAAGTGAAATGTGACCTGATTAACAGTTAGACCTCTGACTCTGCTTCGTTTTTGACGGATGTGGTGTTTTACAAGGATAATAATGCCAGCGATTCCTCTTAATTGATGGACCCTGATGGAAATATAAATTAAGCAATTAATATGATTCTCTGAGACTCATAAAAATAAACTCTACGTAGAGATAGTAATATTTATTTTTTTAATTACTTTAAAAACATGTGTCATACAAAGCATTACAACATTTTCTCCTAGGGAAAGCCAGGGCATGTTTGACCTCCTTAAGAGCCAGAATGTGCCAGAGGAGGCAATGCAAATGATCTGCTGCAGACCCAGGCAGTTTGTGATAACCCAAGCTGCCTTTTGTCTGGGGAGTTCTGCAAGCCCTGATTTTCATGTGTTTTGTTTAAAACAAAACTAACAAAAAATAATTACTGTTTAACATTTAGAATCACGCCCAGAGGCCCCATTCAGGATGGGGAGCCCTTTGTGCCAGCTAAGAGCACAGCGAACACAGTGGGAGAAACACACTCTGCAGTAAATGGCTTGTGATCCGATTCCTGATGCTTTTAATGGTTTCTTCCATGGGAGGTGGTTTTAATAGTGAATAGCAGACCAATGTGACCTTGAGATATGCCAGCTTGAAACCAATGGGAGTTTTCAGGAGAGAGCAGGAATTCTGGGAAAGTAAAAATTCAGAGATTTGCAATACCCAAGTGATACGAAACAGTATTTACAAATATTTACAAACAGGCTACTGTTGGATTCAATCCTGTTTGCATCCCTCCATGCCTGCACTAATGGGCTTTCTGTGACTGATATATTCTCCATGTTTCTCATTTGACTTTTGGTTCATGAGCAGCGAGAGTTCATACTCAAAAGCTTCCCTCTGCCACCATGAAAGCTCAGCAGTTGTGTTAATAGAGGCTGGGATTCTCTTGTAATGTCTTCAGGTGTAAAGAAAACAGCTTGTTCACCCAGAGGCGCTCAGTGCTTGCTGTTTAATTCCCTTTGAAAAGTTACTCCCTGACACGGGGAGCAGAAGCCACACCACAAATTACAGGCAGTGAATAAAACAGGATTGTTGCACATGCGGTCTGCTCCCTGCCTTTGAAATTTGAGAGCTGAGTAATTCGGAAAAGGGACCTGACTTCTTTTAAAATCAAATTGAAGTAGATGCCTGGGTTTTGACTGTGATTTGAAACGTATGCAATAGACATTGCTGTGAGCAGGGAACTCACTGTGGGTGCCAGAGGAAAACCATGCCCCACAATCCTGGTCTGACAAAGGTGCACAAAAGTGGGTGAAAATGTGTGAGGGAGGGGATTTATAGATGCACATGCAGCCAGGGTTTATCTGCACTTTAAAAACATGACAGGTCCTGTGGGAGACACAGCTGTGTGATGGGAACAGAGCCTGTCCCAGGAGCAGGGACATGCTGGGGTTCATGGCTTTGTGGCAGCCCTGCAGCCAGACTGGCCTTGCCAGGGATAGGCTCAGCAGAACCCACTCATCTGACAGGTACACGGCAGGAGGAGAGGGCAGCACACCCACCTCTGCTTCCAGGAGTACCTGCAGAAGTATCCAGGCTCAGGGGACACAGCTCTCCCTGCTAAACCTGTCTCCCTGATGAGAGGAAATGCCTTAATGAGCTCCACAACTTCTCTGCCTTCAGGAAAAGGACTTAGAGCAGGACTGGGAGCCACCCAGCAGGGCTGATGCTCTGGCACCGTGTGGCTTCAGTGCAAGAGCTGAGTCAGGAAAGCAGCTCTGAGGAGGCAGTGACAGCATCCCTCTCCTTCTGCCAGCCTGCACAGGAGCTGCTGGCATCCTGGGCTGACCCCAGCAGCAGCAGCAGCAGCAGTGTTAAAACAGCCCTCAATTATTTGTCAAGGATAGTTAGCACAACACAAGTTGTTTTGATTGTACAGTGTAACCTGCAAGTGCCACCAGGTTTATAGTCTAAACTGACATTTCCTTTATCTTTCTGTTCTCCGTCTGTCTCCTTTTTTACAAGGACAGATTGGACAGCCTGACGTCATGTAAAACAAGCAGGGAACTGCCTCCCTCCCCTCACCATTACTCTGAGCCAGCTGCTCCCTCTGCCCAGCCAGTCTTTTGAAACAGCCACTGGGGCACAGGAGGAGTTTAACCAGGTAAGTGTGTGTGAGAGACAACTGCTCACTTTGAAAATTTAAAAAGGTTTATTAACAAAAATACAACAAAGGACTGCATAAGGAAAAAGCTGGAGCACTGGGAAGTGCCCTCGTGGATACCACATGGCCAGTTCATCTTCAAGCTGGATGCTCAGTCTTTTATACCCCTGGGGGTTGCATCAGCCCCTCCCAAAGTCTATCAGTCAGCTCTTCTTTGCCATTTATCAGTGGAAACTGCTTTCTTGTCATTGGATTGGAGGTCAGGTGTTGCCATGCCTCACCCCCTAAGCACCAAGCTTTTCCATTCCCACCTGCCCCATGCAAGGGACACCTGTGCAGCTTCTTTGTACCTGTCATGGACAGCCCAGGCTGTGTGATGGCAACAATACAGGGGGGAAAGGGAACTGTGGGGAGAGCAGAGGACATCTAAACTACAATAACATAACTATACATCACTAAAGCTTTTCTTAACATTCACACAATATTCATCCCTTAATTGTGAGAGCAAATCATCTCTTTATCCATCTATAACATGTGGAAGGAAGTGGTGGCCAAGCTGCACTACACTGCAGGAAGTGTTGAAAGGCAGTGATGTCCTCCATACCTTCACTGGGAATTGTCCTGGTTAGCTTTAGAGAATCACACAATCACAGAATTGTTTAGGCTGGAAAAGACCTCCAAAACCATTGAGTCCAACTTTTGCCTGACTACCATCCTTGTGAGCACACGGCACGTGCCGAGTGCCACATCCAACCATTTCTTGCGCTCCTGCAGGGATGATGATTCCACCACTTCCCCCGGCAACACATCCCAATGCTTAAAAAATCTTTCCATTAAGAAATTCTCCCTGATGTCCAACCTGAAGAGAAGCCAGATGCTTAGAAATTAGACATATAAAACATTGTTGCACAAGCATCCTTTAATTGATCATTTTGTGCTTCATGATTCTTACACAGACATGCTTTAGTTAGAGTTTACAACTTTTATCAAAGCAAAACAAGACACCTTTAATGAGTCCTCACTCTGCTCCTGTAATTTTCCAATATAACTGAACTGAACCAACACAAAAAGATGTGGCCCAAGCAGGTCTCCTTTGGCCAAGCTCCACATCAGCTAAGATGTGAGGTGCAGCTTCAGCCCACCCTGGTGTGAGCTCTGGCTTTGCCTGCACACATGCCAAGGAAGTGGCTGGGTCTAACTCATAAAAAAATAAAACAGAAGAAATAAATGTGCTTTTCAGGGCAGTGTGTGTGAATGATGTTATGGGAGTGTCTGAATTCATGTACATTTCTTTTCTGTGAAACTTTGCCCACTCATCTTGGTGACAAACAAGATAATAATAATTATTAAAAAAATAATAATTCCAAAATCCTCAGATCAATTCCATCTCCTAACACAGGAGTAAAAGATCTCAGTGAGAACTCTGCTGCCAGACTGCCTGGGCATGGCTGGGGCTGCTTGCTCATCTTTCTGAGCGATGCCTCCACCTTTCAGCTGAAGCACACTGGCAGCACTGCTGCCTTGCTGGCACTTCTTTCACTCCAAAGACAAGGAGACCATTGCTATCAGCTTAGGGCAGGGGGGGCAGAGCACTTCTTCTGTAGGGAGGAGAGGTGGTGGGAGAGGCTGGCTTTGCTCTACTTCTCCCACAGCTGGAGCAGGAGGGATGTTAAATGGCTCTGCAGAGTCGCTGTCACTGTCCATGGGATCCAACAGGAACAGAGGTTTGTGCTGCTGCTCCCTCAGGTGTGCTGGGGTCCCAAGGATGCTGTGCAAATGTTGATTAGACAGAGTGGTGTTAACCCAGAGACTGCTGGGGGGTGGCATTGGTGGCCTTTAAGGTCCCTCTCAACCCAAACTATTCTGTCGTTAAGGGTCACAGCAATTACTGGGGGTGTGTTGGATTGAGAGACCATGTCTCCTCTGAGACAGCATTTTTCAGAGCAAAACTCTTCCACACACCACTGCTGCTGCTGCAGTGTTAAAATGCTGTTTTAAAAGTCATGCAAATGTCCCAGCTCAGAGTCTGGGCTACAGCCTGCAGCAGGAGATGGGTCACTCCCCAAGGCCTCTATTTTCCTGGGAGATGTGTCAGGGAGGGGGTGTAAAAAAACTTCAGCTGTTTTCAAACACGAAAACATGTTTGAAAAATGTGTTTTCCATGCTCACAGCATGGAAAAGGCTGAGAAACACAGAGGTAATCTTTTAGCAGGGCAATTAGCAGCTAATGGAAGCTATGCCACGGTATGGATAGACTGTTTGCCTGCAAAGCCTTTCCTAGGGAAGCATCCTCACAGACCCTGTCCCCTCTCTGAGTACTGCTAAATCAGTTTGTCTGCAGTGACCACCCCAGAGAATTACATATCCATCCCAAAGTATCCCACTTGGGATGAGCAGGCAGGGGGAAATGCCTGCAAGGTCAAACAGAGACACCAAAAACCTCAGGGCAGGAGATTCCTTTGCTTCCCAGTGCAGAAAAGGGACTGCACTCAGGCTGGACCCTATCAGTGTTTGCCTTGGTTGCTTTGACTCCCTGGGACCTGACAAGAAGGTCTGGGAAGCAGAGGACTGAGTCCCCTTGCTCTGGAACTACACATCAGGGTAGCTGTCACAGGTGTTTAGGAAGCCTAAACACAGCTCAGCTATTCCCAGCTGGACTGGCTTTGGCAAGGACAGAGTTAAATTTATCACAGTGCTATGCTGTTTCGGGTATTCAATGCCAAATAGCGTTGATAACACACTGATGTTTTTGTTATTGCTGGTTGTTATTTTTGTTATTTTGTTATTTTTGTTATTGCTGTTTTGTTACAGCTTCTGCACAGCCAAGGCCTTTTCTGCTTCTCACCCCCCATCGATGAGAGGCTGGGGCTGCAGGAGGAGCTGGGAGGGCTCACAGTGGGACAGCTGAGCCAAGGGTTACCCCACACCTCCCGGCATCCTGAGCAGCAGGCAGAGCTGGGGGAGAAGGAAATGGGGCTACTCAAGTGATGCTGTTGTCCTCCCAAGTTGGGGGGGATGGACGAGGGCTGTCCTGGGGATGGCTGAACACCCACCTGCAGCTGGGGAGGGGAGTGGGAGTGGATTCCTTGCTTTGCTTTGCTGGCATGGGCAGCTTTTTCTTTCCCTGTTAAATGGCCTTTGGCTCAACCCACAGTTTTTTACACTTTGACACTTCTGATTCTCCCACATCCCACCTGTGAGTGGGGACGAGCAAGTGGCTGTGTGGGGCTGAGCTGCCCACCAAGTTCAACCGAAGCATTTTGTTTTTAGGCCCTTTCCAAGTTTACTTGAAGCAATCATCTCTTGATTTGGGCCATCTCTGACTGAGGCCCTGTAGTTCTCCTTAGATGTTCACAGTTTCAGCAGTGAGAATGGCCAGTGGCATGTGCCACCCTCACCAGTTGTGCCTCAGGTTTTATCTTTTATATTTTTCAGATTGTGTTCTGCTTTAGTATGTAAGTCTGAGCTTCACATTAGGACATGGTGAGCTCTCTTCACAGAGTAGGGACACTAAACAATTCCTTCTCTAGCTGGGGACCAAGGACAGCCAATCCAGATCTCAAGCTCAAGAGCATAAACAACATGGACTGAAGAGAGAAAAACAAGAAGGATGGGACTTCATAACCTAAAGCTGTAATTGGACAATTAGCTCCAATATGCAAATGGACCAAAACTTATAAAAGTGTGAGACCCCATGACCTGTCATCCATTTTTGTGGCCATTTTGGGTTGTGCTGCCCAAGGTGGATCTATTGAGGCCTCTTCATAAATCCCTACTTTAATCTTTAGCTCTGTCTAGTCTCTGTTCTAGGTCAGCCTTCACAGGGCATCACCAGCAACCTCCCTGCTCAGCTGTGTAGAAGCCACCGAGACTTAGGAGGACAAAGGATCAGGTTTCCCAGGTTCTGTGTCCTTCTGTCTTGGTGTTCAGGATGCATAAAGCAGCTTGAAGGGAGAAATTCTATGGATATTGAGACTTTGGCCTAACATGGTTACCATGAATTACAGTTCACTAGCTCTCCAGTATAGAATAGATCTTTTGCTATGGAATTAAAGTTTCCTAATTATTCCTACACTGCCCATAGGACCACCATTTTGCATAAATATTTCTCACTTTTCTTAGCCATGTAAGAAAATATTCCTGACCTGACAATATTTATCATCTTCAGAAAGTCTGTATTTGCTTGATCATTACTTCTTTTTTTTTTTTTTTTTTTTTTTTTTTTAATTTAAGCTAGGGCAAAAATCAATGACAATGAAACAACTCTAGAAAATTCCCTGGGGTAGTTCTCCAGTGGGACATGAGAAGTTTAATTATGAGTCATTGCTAGTGGTATGCATGTGAATGTATTCTAGAGGGTTAACACAGACAGTGTGTAGAGCTTCTTTCTTGAGCAGAAAGTGCAGATCCCAGTGGCCTTACTTGCCCTCCTAAATAATAAATCATTTTTATGAATGATTCCAGGAGAAGCTACCTGCCTTGCTGAAGTTATTCCTGTGCTGTTGTTGGGAATAGCTTTGGTGTCAGGGACTCAGGATGTGATGGCTGGAACACTGCTTGAGATATTTAGTCAGGCAGGTTGCAAGCAAGTCAGGACTAATTTGTGATTTTTTTATTTATTCAGGGTTTTTTTATTTATTAGGAGCTGGGGAACACAATAACAACTTTGGGGCATTTTTAAATTAAACAACAAGGATGAAAAAGAAAACCAAAGTGAATGTAAGTGATTGATGCTGTTTATTTGCTCTTGTGTTGCTAGGGAGCTCCAGGAGAGCAGGAAACAACCAATAGCAGGCAGTGGGGGTAGAGGAGGAGGCCTTTTTAATTATATCACATCATTTTTCTAAGTAATATTATCTCACACAGGATCTCAAGCATTTTGGAAACACAGCATGTTACATTTTTGCTTGTGGATTTTCCTGCTCAGCTATGGTTAACCACTGACTTCATGCTTAGTTCCTGCTTAGATAGGCTGCCTTGTCACCCTCACACTGTTGGGAAGTTAATGGTCTAGGAGAGATAGGAAATTGGAGATAGGAAATTGTTCAGCATCCAAAGGATCCCACACTCAAAGCTGTGTCCATGTGCCTGCAGCAGGATGAGCAGAGCAGTGGCCAGCACAAAGGGAGCACAGAGCGGAGAGCACCAGTCACTTCTGTCACTGCAGAGATGTCCCCTCCCCAGGGAAGGGCCACACCACGTGCAGCAAATCAGGCAGAGCTGGAGAATGGCCAGGTGAGGTCTCTGGGTTCTGCACCACACCTGCACTGGCTGTGCTAGAAACTGGTTTTTCCCCTCTGCTCCTGAAAAATGGAGCAGTTGTAAAACAAAACAAAACAAAACAAAACAAGGCAAAGAGATCCCTCATCCATCAGTGAAGCAGCACACTGCCAGAGTAGAATGAGTGTTTGGTGTCCCTCATGGTGCTTTGCTGCAGCAAAAGCGTTCTTAAGAAAGATGGGAGAAGGGAAATCCTTTCTCCTGGATGGGCTGGAACCTCCCTCCTGTCACACAATGCACTGGCCAGTCCAGTGGATATGAAGCCTCCTGCTGCTTCAGCATCTTCTTTCCCCACCTGGGCACAAGTTCCAGCAGCTCCAGGGATCTCTCTCAGGCACAGGATGCTCGTGTTCAGTTATCTCCATCCTGGCAGGATAAAGGCCTACCTTGGGATACAGATATACCAAAGCATGTGCAAGCAAAGGTTGTGGCAAACAAAGTAAGAGATCTCACAGGAGATATTGAGAGATGAACCATGCAATAAGATTCTGTTGTGGAGACGTGATTAATCCATGGAGATTGCATCCATAGGAGCATTCCAGGGGATGGCACAGAACATGCCAGCCTTTGCAGAGGTCCAAACCATGTGCCAGCCCAAAACATGTCATTGTCACCATCAGTCAGCACACCCTGGTTTCCTTTCTGTTCAGAAACTGTGGAGAGGAGGTGGCAAGGGAGGTATGGCATCAGAATGTGGTGGAGCAAATTTGGAACCAGAAACCAGTTTGGAAATAAAGACCCAGTTTAGAAACTGAGGCTTACTGGAATTGTGTCGGCATTTGAACAATCAAACCAATGAAAATCCACAGAAAACCTTATAGGAATGACTGGACACACTTCATTCCATGAGAGCTGGCTGTGCCTACAGAAGACCCCAAACACCTCAGAGAAGTATCAGGATGATGCTGTGCAGGGCAGGAGTTGGACTCCATGGTCCTTGTGGGCTCAGCAGAGTCTGTGGTTCTGTGATTCTCTAACAGAATTCTGTAATTCTGTGGCTGCAGAGGAGCCACAGCAACACCAGCTCACAAATAAACTTCCAAGAGCAGCAGGAAGAAGGCAGTGGGAGCAGTTCCATTGCCCTCTCCTGTCCAACACAGCATCTGCTGGGGGAGGCTCAGTCACTGCACCCAGGAGCTGCAGGTCACTGGTGTGTGCAGCCACCAGGTGTGGCTCAGGGGCTGTTGGAATATTGGGGGACACAAGACAGATGATGGACTTTGGGTCTGGTTAACATAAGAGATTTGAATACAGGATGCCTTGGCAAAAGCAAACGGAACTTTGAAAATTAGACCTGGATTGCAAGAAGATTAAATCAAACGGGTTTACCAGAAAAAGAAAATCCCCTTAAACTCTGCAAGCAAGAGATGCTGTTATATGCATAAGTCTGTGTATGTGATTTTAACCCAATCATTGTAGTACACATTACTAGTCTCTCTGAAATAGTATAAAAGTGCTTGTATCCCACAATAAAATCAGATTCTGATCACCCAGTCAGTCTCCCTGTCTCTCTCCATTGCCAACAAGGGGCCACCACCATGGGGAAAGCAGGAGCAAGCCCAGCTCATGGGTGTGCCTATGGGTCACTCCATTTAGGGGCACCAATGGTTTTCACCCAGCCCTACATCCAAAGCCTGAAGAATTGGTCTGTGATAAAAAGAAAGCTGTTGGGGTCTCAGATATTTCTTTATTCCTTTTTTCTCCTTGTTTGTGCAGGAGTGATACATCTTTCTTCTCGCAGTAAAATCCAGGGGCCTTTTCCCCCTCTATTCTCAGTGATATGCCATTTTCCTTTATTGCATTCCCAAAAGAATTAGAGGAGGGGAAAACATCTTTTCCTGCACAGCATGTTGACACACTGCCAAGATACTGCAAGGGCCATAAATAAGTGCAGAAATAAGCTTGATATGTAAGACCTGAGACCCTTCCTTTATAGCTCCAGATTTCCATGAGTTTCTCCCAGGCCAGAAGGTGTGATATGATATCAAACTCTACTAACAGATGATTTAAACAGCAAAAAGAAAAACATACAGGTCTGAGGAAGATGTACATTATAGACCAGAATAAAGGGGTGGAGTTATAAAGATTAAAATGCAGACTGACTGGCAAAGTTGGGGTGAGGAGAAGTCCCCATAATTCCCGTGTGGTTTTATGTCTGTAGAGTCTGTTTTGCAATGATTGATATAACAAACAAGGGACTCACAAAAAGGCTCCTAATGTTCACTGATCAGAAGTATAATGACGTGTAAGCTGCAGCTGTTCCAGTGGATTTCTAAACAGCAGGCTCTTGTTGAATGAGCCCCATGATTATTTATCTCCATCATGGGCTCTTTATTCCAAGGTATTTGTTGTCTTCCCTGCATTTTGCCCGTCTGTCCTTATGCACAGAAAGCTCCGATAATGGATATTTTTTTATTAGTCTCCTCTTCCTTTTCCTGCTTCTGCAAACACAAAGCTGCATCCCCAAATCATCCCGCTACAAAGGGAAGGCACTGCCAGTGTTTTAACAAGGGCCTCCCACAGCATTCTCCCCCATTAGCCTCATAAACACAGGGCAGTGCAGGAGCACATGCTGCAGACAGAAGGGTCAGGAGACTATTTATCCTCCCCATTTAAACAAAAATGCTTTCTCCTGAGCAAGGGGAGAAGCAAACAAATAAATTAAGCTGTGCCTTGATGAAAGCCTTTAAACTGTGTCCTTGGGAAATGTACTGAGTGTGGGGATAGTGCAGGGCACTGTTTAACTTGGTTGATTTGAAATGGTCTGTGAATAAGCAGAGATGTTGCAGGGCACAGAGTGCATTCTGCCTTTTGGTTTGTGTTTCTTTTAATATCTTGTGCCTGGTGCAACCTGGTCTGTTCCAAGGTAAAGTGCTGCTTCTTGGAGTCTCTCTCTGACAGCCCTGTGAGCTGAAGTCACAGGACTGGGGTAGGCAGAGGGAAGACCAGAGGTCTGGCTGTGCTTGCCACAGACCTGCTACATCCTGCAGGAATGCAGTTTTCCTGTCTGCCAGATAAGGATGATATTTATGCACCCACCTCACAGTTAATGGATTATTGCTTGAAATGACAAACATTTTTACTGTTTTCTTGAGACACGCCGCAGGCAGGCACGGCTGAGCAGTCTCTTCTCAAACAAGAAGCCATCCCCTCAGTCCCTTGGTTTATCACTGCTGTAAACCTGCACACACAGTCCAGTTGCAGGCTGGAAATTATACTTGGGAATTCATTGACTAAAAGCAGAACACAGTTAAAGGAAAAGCTCTTTGGATAGTGTGAACTGGCATATAGCATCCCTGATGTCAGCAGGGTTATGCTGACTTATACCCAGCAGTGATATGGCTCTACATGTCCATATTTTCAACATTTTAATATGAAAAGAAACATTTCTATTATTGTATTTAATTTTCAGCTGGTCCTTTTTCTCCCTTTTTTTCTCCTGGGATGACATCATTGGAAGCCTGTTAGTATCACTTCTCTCCCTGTCACTCACTGTACCAACAAGTATTTTATCTCCATATGAGAGAACTGTAAGTAAAAAAGGCTGTAAACTACAAAGGCTCTTTGATTATCATTTTCATGCAAGGTCAGCAGAAAGAGCATGCCTGGTATTTTTAAGAGAGTTTTAAACATTATTTTACATTTTTTTCCTATTTATGTAAACACAGAAATGAAAGGCTGATGCTTTGACACATTCCTGCCCTTCTTCCCCAGCGAACTCTTCTTTCTGGAAACCTGTAAACCAGTGTTACACAGGCTGTACAGAGGAGGGCACCAAGTCTGTGCATTCCTTGAATGGTTTGGCTTCACTTTAAAGGGGTGGTGAGTGGCAGTAAACCAAAACCTGATGTACAAATGGAGTCTCCAAACCAGTGTCAGTGTGGGTGTGGGCTGCTCCAGCCATGCAACTTTGGATGAATGAAACCCACTATTAAAAAAGGTGGGCAGCCTGGTATGAAAAGCCTGCTGTGGGTTGCTGTGACAGGAGGCACAGCAGCATGCTGTCCCCTGGTCCCAGGCGCTGGAGGCATAGCCACAAGGTTGTGTTCTTTCACAGACTGTCTAGGATGAGAAGCACAGGCAGTATGGGACGCCTCTACTTTGGGGGTTTTTGACATTTCCAGGCAACTGCTTACTCAGACAGCCAAGAGGCTGAGACTGTGACAAAATGCAGCAGCTGAATGGCCCTGACAGATGGAGGCAGCAGCACACCTAAAGGGCAATGGAAAACTTCAAACTGACAGTGTGTGACAGCTTTGGCTCACTAGCAGCCCCTCACCTCTGGAGGAAGGTCATAGCACATCCAAGAAGAGGTCAGCAGAGGACAGCCTGATGTGGATGGGAACTTTGGGGAAGGCAGACATGACCTCTGCAATGCAGCAGGAGACTTCTGCAGCTCATTCTTCACCTCAAGTGCTTCAGTGGAATCAGCAATGACTGTGCACCTCTTGTGCTCTGCAGATGTTGAGGTCCTTTAGCCCTGGGTCTTGTTCTCCTACAAGGATCTCTTCTTAAGAGACACAGAGCACTCGCTCATCTTCCACAGCTGCACTGGCCCCAGGACCCAGGGAGCTTCTCACACGCATCCTGACTGCCTTCTTGAGACAAACAGGTTGAGCCCAGGTGTGCCAGGAGCCAGGGATGAAGCTCAGTCTGCAGTGGAAGCCACGGCTCTGTGTTTGGTGGGGAAGCCTGTGGGGTTCCAAGGGGGTGTTTCAGAGCTGACTGAGCTGTAGCCACTGGAGCAAGGGCAGGTAGGGACCTGCAGGGTGGGGACAGCAGAAAGTCAGGCTCGTGCAACTGTATTGATTGAACCAGGGCCCAATTTTCTCCATCAAGTGCTGAGAATGCACCATGTTTATTA
The DNA here is from genome assembly GCF_035770615.1 of Melospiza melodia melodia. Taxonomy (NCBI): domain Eukaryota; kingdom Metazoa; phylum Chordata; class Aves; order Passeriformes; family Passerellidae; genus Melospiza; species Melospiza melodia. The sequence continues at coordinate 8,966,777 of NC_086195.1, read as the reverse complement.
TTAGACAGCACTGCTTCTTTTGTTGCATATATCAATACTCAGAGGAACCAGGCAAAATCACGTGCCCGTGGCTTTTTATAGTACCCAGAGTTCAAAAAAAGCACAGGGTGCTTTTAGCCAGATTGCAACATTTTTGTCTCACACAGCTGATGGGCTGTCTGCTCTACATCCATTCATTTTCTGCTTAAAAGGTCATGTTTAATTTTCCAAATGAGCCCCCCCTCCCCACCAGCGTGAGTTGCTCATCTCTAGACAATGCCTTTTCTCTCTCCAAGGCAAGACATCACCGTATTTTTCCTTTGCTACTGTGCTGAAAGGGTGCTCGTGCTTACAAGGCTTGTGTGCAGTGAGGGAGAAAAAACATCTGCCACCAGTGACTTCCTAGACATGGTATATTTACAAACCTTGTTAGTTGCCATGAATACGTCATGCCTGGCTGATGCCCTTATAGGCGAAGCAAAATTGTGTGAAGGGTATTCTCTTTTCTGCTCCCCTGGGGAAAAAGGCCTTGTTCTGTAGAGGTAGCACATGGGTGTGAGAGCCCCAGGGGATGGGGAAGAACATCCTGCAACTCACTTAAAACCAAAGCCAGCTGGCCACCTTTAAACGTTCTGTCACAGGTAGGTGATTGCAGTGTCTCTCCTGAGTCCTGTGGCAGCATGGGGCCAGTTTTAGTCCAAGGTCCCACCTACAAAATGTAGTTCCAGAGGAATGGAATCAAATCTTTCCTGTGGTAGAGCTGTACACCTGCTATTCTTCACCCACAGAAGTGATGACCTGATGTCACCATTGCTGTTAGCCTGAGTTCCTCTCCAGTGTTCTATTCTGCCACTGTGAGAGACTCTGAGGGTTTACATCCATATTGTTTCAAATCCCAAATGCCAGTTAATTATAGATATGGAAGGCAAGTGGCTCCCATAAGTATTCTTATGACTTCTGAAAAGGTGTGCTCTTTTTCCCAAAGCCTCCTTTCAACAGGATCTGTTTTAACAGCTCCTTTTTCTGTTTCCAGGAACAATGTTCTTAATTTCCTTTAGCCGACTAACACCTCCTGACAGCATCTTTTGTTATCACTCATGTTTATACATTGTGGTGCAAAACTCTGCTCCTCCTGTGGCTTGGTTCTGAGGGCTTCACAGGGAAGGAGCTGAGCCTCAGGGTCCCTGCAACACTGGTTATTTTGCAGCTCTGCAGTAGGTTACCCTCAGAAGTTCGTGTAAGCAACAGTTAAAACTTAGGAAATAATTCTGACTTGGTCTGAGTGAAACAGATCCCCTGAACATGAGAAATATGAATATGGCAGTACTCCGAGGCCTAGAATCCCTCTTCCATGCCAGCACCTATTTTTGTAACAAGACCTTTTATCCTGACTCAACTTCATCAGCACTTAGCTGAAGAATTTGGAAGTGCTCAGGATTATTTCCATTGGCTAAATAATCCTCCCAACGAGACTCAAACAGTGAAAGCTGGGATTCACCCAGGCACAAAGCTAGCTAAAGAATCATTCCATTGCTTCTTGTTGAGCTTTAGAATGAAAATCATGCTTTGCCAGTTTTTTTTCATGTACATCTGAGTGTTCCTCTAGCATCTTTTCACAAACAATTGCCTCCCACTTCAAAAGAAACACCTAACTGCTGCCTCCCTGCTTTTATAGTGCAACAGAAACAAGAGCCATTTGTAAAGGATATTGACATGCTCCTAAAGCTGTAGCAGACCATTGCCTTCAGCATTCCTACAACAGCACTTCAGTGATACTGTCTCATATTTTTCCCCTTGAACTGTGGAGCCAATCTCGGTATGCCCTCCTGGAGGTGCAGGCTGCTCTTTGTTGGGCTCATCACCTGAATGTCAACAGGCCCAATTACAGAGCTTCTTTCAGGGGCTTCTGCACACAGGTAGGTACATTATGCTCTCAGCTAAACTTGCATTCCTTTTCCCTTTCGTGCTTGAACTCTGAGGTTTGCAAACCCAGAGCCTGAAGAGTGCTGGGTCAGAGACGGCTCTGACGCTGCCTGCACCGTGCACAGGCACAGAAACTGCACAAATGCACTTCCCCATCCTCCTGCCTTTTACAGGCACACTGGGGAGCTGGCAGCCACAGCTCAAACTAAAGCAAATGTAGGAAAATTGGAGTGCATTATAGGCTCAGTCCTTCAAAGTAGGAGCTCGCTTAGTAATTCCGTGTTCCGGAGATCCAGCTCCCATGTCCTTGCACAATTTAGTGTTAGACCTGAAATGTTTCACTTAAATAAAAGGCACTTTCCAGGGGTTGTAAGGATCAGATTTGGGAAACAGAAGTGCAAAGTGGCAAAGGGCTATGGGACAGCAAACAAAAGGCACAGAGCCAGGACTGAGATAAGGGATGGGATTAAAATAGCAGTACCAGCAGGGAAAAGGCCATGGTATAAGCAGGTACAGAAGGCACCCCAGTCCAGCCCAGTGGGAAAGGATGCTACCAGACAGAGGCTGAAACACTGAAAAGGGGCTGCTGGCGGCCAGAAGAGAAGATAAATCTGTAAGCAGCAAGAACCAGTTTGTTATCTGGCTGAAGCAGTCAGGCAGCACTCCCTGATAGACAAATTCAGGAAGCAATGACATTAAATAGATGTAAACAAGCTGTCTCAGCAGTAAAATTTTGTTACTAACCAATTAAATTTCATCTTCAACTCTTAGCTGGCGGCCCTGGCTCACAGCCCCTTCGCTCTTATTGTTTCACAGAGATAAAACATGTTGTATACCATTTCCATCAAAATCAGGAGATGGATGGAAAGCCCTTCCCTTCTCTAATGAGGCTGAAAGACTCTTTACCCTACATATCAGAGAAGCCTGTCACATTTGCATTAATTGATGCTGAGAGTTTTTAGGGTTGTTCAGAAAGTGTTCAGGGCCAGAGAAGGAATGGAGGCCCATGGAAACATGTGGTTAAAGTGGATCAGACTGGGTGTTAGTGAGGCCTGCAATTTCCCAACCAAGTGTTCCTCCCTAAGGTTTAGCATCCACACCTCACTGAACAGTGCTGTGTGGGGAGCCAGAGGCCTTCTGGCAGGCAGCTGTTTCAGCCTCCAAGTAGACTATTTTTATTAATGCCAAGGAAAAAACCCACAGAGCAGAAATGTGCTGCTGTTACAGCCATCACCTGCCTCATTCTGCCAATGATTTTGTCCAGGCCAGGGTTTTTGTAAGTGTAAATGACAACAGAGCTTATAATTCTTACGTTTCAGCTTATACCTCTTCAGTTCTTTCAGTGTTCTTGGAGCTAATGATTTCAGCACAACTCTCGTTTCACATCACACTCACCATTTACTGAAATGGATCTGTCCTGGGGACAGTTCCTTCTTTTTATAGCAGCTTTTACTTCTGGATGGAGCTCTTCATTTCCAGGCATGGGCTGTTGCGTAATGACAGACAGTAAAGTTGAGGGAAAGGGAAAAAATAAGTCATGATTTAGAGAAAGCAGAAACTTCTGAAATGGTGCAAAGTTCAAGCTGTTTGTCTTGGTGAGCCAAATGATGATGGCCTTTATGAACAGCAAACATCTGTAAGCAGGGGGTGGTTCCTGGCTGGGACTGAGCCCAGTCTATTCCACATCTCTCCAGGTACCTGCTCATCCTGCAAAATGCTGCCTTTGAAATGCAGCCACAAGCACTAGGACACAGCAGTGAGCTTCTCCTTCTTGACAACAAAAGTGTTTAAAGCTAGACCTGGTTATAGATGGATAATGAGATGATTGGCTCTCACAATTAAGGGAGAACTATTGTGTGAATGTTAAGAAAAGCTGTAGTGGGTATGGCTATGTTACTATAGTTTAGATGTCCTCTGTTCTCCCCACAGTTACCTTTCCCCCCTGTATTGTTGCCATCACACAGCCTGGGCTGTCCATGACAGGTACAAAGAAGCTGCACAGGTGTCCCTTGCATGGGGCAGCTGGGAATGGCAAAGCTTGGGGGTGCTTAGGGGGTGAGGCATGGCCACACCTGACCTCCAATGCAGTGACAAGAAAGCAGTTTGCACTGATAAATGGCAAAGAAGAGCTGACTGACAGACCTTGGGAGAGGCCAGGGCTGGCTCATCCAGCCCCCAGGGGTATAAAAGCCTGAGCATCCAGCTTGAAGATGAACTGGCTGTGTGGTATTCACGAGGGCACTTCCCAGCACTGCGTATTTTTCCTTATGTAGTCCGTTTGTTGTATTTTTGTCAAAGTTTGATAAACCTTTTTAAATTTTCAAAGTGAGCAGTGGTTTCTCACAACCATAAGGAGAGCATTCCCTGGTGACTGGGGCTCAGTGCTCTCCTTCCTCTGAAAGGGGCTGGTGACTGGGGCTCTCAGCCCTTCCTCTGAAACAGCATTTACCATGGAGCAGGCAAAGGAGGATGAGGAGGGGGAGATTCCTCATCCCAGCATTAATCACAGTAATAAAGCTGCCCTAAGATGCTCGGGGTGCAGAAGGCAGGGAGGGCTCTATGACTCTGCCCCGTGTCCCTCAGACCCCAGCTGGAGCCTCCAAGTGGTCCTGGCCCCCCAAAGTGTATCTGGGGCTGGAGGAGCCAAAGGCTGTTGGGGGACGAGCAGGGGGTCCTGTCAGGGCTGCAGTGGCTGCACCTCAGCCCCAAATTCCACTCCTAATTCCATGTCCACCTGGCAATGGATCATGCCCCAGAGGCCACATCCAGCCCCACGCTGCTGCAAAGCTGTTGAGAGTCAGGAGGGGAAGGGAGTGGCCGTGACTTTTCCACACTGGGCATTGTGGGACTCCCCAAGGAAGGGGGGACAGCTGTGGGAGCCCAAGGGGTGGCTGCAGGTGGCCCTTCCCTGCCTTTTGGATGTGGGCTGCTGCCGAGCGCTTCCCCCGAAATTAATTCACCCTGGCCATTCATCATCACCACAGGCAATCTAATTACAGGCCTGTCTGAAAAGGAGAGGCTCATTTATAATAGAGACTTTGTTATGAAGGTGTAATACCTCCAAATACATTTTTTGCAATATTTTTAAAAGGAAAATTAATTAATTGTCTGGTGCTTTTTAAAATAACCAGCCTCCTGAGGTTGGCGCAGCAGCACCTCTGGTGGTGTTCCCTCCCCACCCAGCCCACCTGCCGTGTGACAGTGAAATGCTAAAATTATTTTGGCAGAGGAATAGTTTCAGAGGCAGTTGTTTATTTTCCAGAGGAAATAAGCAGAGGAATATCTCAGGATGCAGCCTGCACCTCTGCCCTGTGGGACTGTCTCTAATTGCACATGGCGCTCTGCAGAAGCATTCAAAATGCAGAGTTCAGAAAGCAGAATTAAACATGGGGAGGGGGCACCCACATCCAGCATGTGCCCCGATTGGTCTTTAAAAGAGGAGAATGGTAGAATACACTTCCCTCAGAAGCACAAAAAGGGATTGTGGGCTAAGGCAGCTAATCTCCTACTGTCATGCATGCAGCACAGGCACCAGTGAACAGAGAGCTGAGGAGCTGGGCTGTGCTCCTGTCCTGCCAGCCTTGCTCACAGTGGGTTTTGTTCTTTGAGCCATCTTCATGGTGGGACAGCTCAGGTGGCCATCTCCATGGTGGGACAGCTCAGGAGCAGTTTCAGGCCAGCTGCAGCATAGCAGAAGGCAAAGGAAGGCTGTGCGTCCCTGAGGCATTGAAGGATGCATGGCATGCACCTCACCAGCTGAAAAGCCTGCAGCAGACTGCAGCACCCCATAGTGTGAGGCAGGTTCTGTTCTGAGCTGCTGCTCTTGCCCTGGATATACCATCCCAGGTCACTCAAAAAAAAAAGAAACCCAAAATAATGGTAAAAGCAGTGGATGGATGGCCTTAACCTGTCTCCACTTTTTGTTATCTCCAGGGCTTGCTAGATAGTCAGATCTCTTCTAACCACACTTTTTCATGCAGACACACCAAGCATTACATGAGGCTTCGATGCAAAGAAACAATTGCAAAAATGATGAGTCAGATCCCCACGCATTGTGAGAGAGGAATGAACTGCAGCTGCATCTGGGATGAGAGATATTCCAGAAGCTCAGGAAGGGATCAGCTGAGTTTGAAGTGAATGGCAGAAAGTAGGATGTGGAAGAAAGTTTTTGCCCAAAAGATGGGAACTGTACTGCAAGAAGATACTGGTGAATGGTTTGCTTTTTTTCCTTGACAGGAGAGAAGAAATGGACACCTGAAGTTCAAGGCAGGTGAGAAGGGAAGGTTTTGGAGAAAAAATTAAGGACATGGCAGGGATGGTTGGATCTCTTCTGAAATCTTCCTCATTAGCATGTATCTGTTGGTAGAATGTTAAAAAAGCAATGGAGCCTGAATAATGCCTATTAGGAATAAGACTTCCAGGAGACAGAAAATTGTCAATTTTTTTCCAGGTGAAGCCTTCCCATAAGTAGCATGATGAACAAATTATGTGTTGTAGTCATCTTACACAGTGACACTCTTTACTACACCATGTAGATCTCTATCCCCCTCATGCTCTCTCAGGTAATGCTTTTAAGGTTAATCTGATATTTGGACTTGGACTGAGGCTCTTGTTCTAATGGCTTGGAAAATCAATTACAGGACACCTAAAGTACAAAACCATGGTCAGTGAGAACAACAGGTTTTGTGAATCTTTTGCCATGTGCTGCTCTAAATTCTACCCAAAACCAAACTGTCCTAGGGTGATGTTGTGATGCTTCTATCTCTGTTCATGTGTTCTGTGTTATGCTGGATATCATGTTCTGTGCCTTCAAGACTGGCAGAGTCTCGAAGAGTGAAAGTTGGCAGGACACAGAGACGGGGCAGTACATGGTGCTGCTTTTGCTTTTTGCTTTGTTCTTGCTCTTGCTTCTGCTCATTAGCTAGTTTAGCTAAACAGTCCAAATTTCTTCCTGGACTGTTTCTCCTTTCCTTTTTTGGACCTACTCAAGCCTGCTCTGGGCTGGGCCCTGGGAACACCGAGAGTTTGCACCCTGCGGCCCAGCGGGGCCTACTCTGGGCAGCAGCTGCCCCAGCGCCGGAGGGACTGAGAACAGAGCGACCACCCCCAAGAGAGACTTTCTGAATTTGTCATCTTTGTCAGAGGAGTAAAAGAGTGGTGTCATCCTGTATTGTTCATTCTGTGTGCTGGGGTGTGCTGTGCCTGTTAAATAAACAGGTTCTTTCCACTTCTCTCCGAGGAATCCTTCCTGAACTGGTTGAGGTGGGGGGCCGTGTGAGTTTGCTTTCTGGAGGGGCCCCTTTGGAGATTCTCTCCCAAATTTGCCCTAAACCAGGATACAAATGTACACAAAGAGTCTCTGTGAAGAACAACCCATCCTTGCAGGTCCATGGATGAGTGCTGGCAGTCCCAGGGTTCCTTTTCCCAAACTCCACATTAACCAGCACAGGCCAGCTGGGGCTGGAAGCAGAGCAGCCACATTAGTGTGGTGCCAGGTCTGAGCTGAGAAACCAGGTCAGCATTTACCCCACAGGGTCTGCCTGGAGTAGCCCTCATGCCCACACACCCAATTCAGTTCAAAGGCAGGCAGATGTCTGCTCGGCTCAGAGACCTGCATCCTTTTGAGGACAGGAATAAGTGCAGGACTGGGAATGGGTGGAGAACAAGGAGGGCTGCAGTGAAGAGATTAGAGGGTCTGCCCAGCTAAAACAAGCCTTCATCTCTGCAGGATTTTTTACTTGCCTGCCTAATGGTTTTTACTTCACAGAATTTTTTGTTCCACATTCTTGTCTGTATCTTTGCAGTACCAACCAGAGAATGCTGCATGCTTTAACCCATGGTTTTGCTATTTTTGATGTTGAGCTACGTCTGGTCTAATTAGGTATTCATGCAGTGATAAACACTCATTTCTTATACACATTATGCAGAACCTTGTGTGTTTTCCTACATTTTCTTTTATTTCTTTTGTAGTTTTTAAAGAAGGACATGATTCATTTGAAAGAGAAAAAGAAAAATGCTTATAAAAGGACCCTTTATAAGCAGAAGGAATGCAATGTGTAGTGCTCATAAAACTGGAGGCCAGCCCAAAGCTTGAGAACTCTAGACCTTTTGCTAAGGTCTGGTGGAAAATGTCATGGAGGTGCACTGGCTTTTGCCAGGCTTCTGGGATGATTTCATGCAGGTCCCTTCAGCAGACACTGTGTACCTGCTCCACTACAGTTCCAGACCTGCTAAACCCACCAGGTGCTGTGTAATTCTCTGAATGGCAGTGGTGGCAGCCCCCAGGAAATGTGGGATCTCCTTCAATATGGGAAACATCATATATTTGGGGTCTTGGGAAAATATGGACAACATTTATTAATTAATTATATTTATTAGTCTGGAAGGTAATCTGCTGTTTGTGTATGCCTGGGCACAGCTGGGCAGTCATGTTAGACCATTCTTGGTGCCCTCCTGTTTGCCACTCAGAGTTAATTCTGCAGACCCTGTTAATGCCACAGCAGCTGGTTTCTGTGTTGCTTGGTGGAAATCTAAAGGTCAGCTGGTCTGAATTTACAAATCCCCAATTCTGGCCACCTTCTTATGCATGTTTTCACTCCTGCCATGTGGGCTATGTCAGTATTTTACTGGCACAACCTTTGGACTTGATTTCAGTCACATATTTTCTGGTGTCCACTGACAGTATCTTCAAACCTGCAATAATATAAACATGGAATGAGCAGAGGAAAGTCATTCTTACAGTTTTTAGAGGAGGAAAAATGTACTCCTGAACTTGAGAAAAGCTTGAGTCTTAATCCAAAGACTTACTGTTGCCATGCTTTATTTGATCAGTTTTGAGTGGTTTTTGGAGGGAAATTCACAGGGACACACAAAACAGTGTTAATGGCTTTGTGTGATAAAAGACGGATTCAATTTTTTAAAAAGTAACGTTACTGATTATTACTATATACCATGTAATACAGCCTAAAGCTGTATGCTATGACAAATGAAAGAACTTGTCAGCAATAGTTTAAAAAAGTATATACTGTGCATTGCATTGTTTGTTGGGTTTTTGTGCTCTAGACAAAGGATACTGTGTCAAAATGCAGTGCTCTGTACAAAGGTAACTTTACAACAATTTGCATAAAAATGATAGATTTTGCAAATCTATCTGCTGGTCAAATCCTGCTCTTGTTTACACTCTGTATTCAAGTAACCAATTTCACACCGTATACATTAATGCAAAATTCAGTTCTGCATGTATTGTACACCTGGAAAGAAAGGAAAAGGAAAATGAAAAGAGGGTCACAAAGCTCTTTCAATTTAGATTTTGAGATTGTGTGGTACATGCATTTCTTTCTAAAACTATCATGAAAAAGCAGGGAAACAACTATTAAAGCAACCCTGATTTCCAGCCCTATTTCAGCTTGCAAACCTTCTCTGCTCTTTATGCCCTTTAGGTCCTTCTCACCCTACATGCCAAGCAGCCCAAAGATTAACCAGCACCTGGAAGCCTGCTGCTATTGCCAGGTGCATTTTTCATTACAAGTTCTGCAATAATTGCTGTGGTTTTACAGCTCCAGCTTCTGGATTCATGTGCTTCCTTCAGTTTTCAGGACAAAGCTTTAACATGTATCTTCAGGGACTGTAATGAGCTGAAAATGTTGGGGGAAATTCCATGTCACCTCTCCAGTGTGGGAAGTTTGGTGATGAATCCCAGAAGCTGAGGGAGCTCTGCCTGTGTTATCATCCTCTCACATCATGTTGAAGAACACCCTCCAGCACCTCAAATGCCATCATGGTGTGATGGGTGCTACTGAGAGTGTCCTGCTTGGTGTCCCTTCCATCCAGCTCTCTCTCAAGGCATGTCTAATCCTGTGATCCTCACGTTCTTTCCCTTTAGTTCACTTCTGTACCCCATAATCAGGTTTTTTTTTCTCCTTTTCTTTTTTTTCCCCTTTAGCCCTTCACCTTCTCAGGGCCCTTTGAGTAAGGGCCAGCCTGATCCTAAAAGGAGAATTGCAAGAAGGAGTGGCTGCCTTTTAAAGGTGGAATTCTCATCAGTGTCAGCAAACATTGAAGCTGCACAGTTGCAGTGCCCGTTTTATGCTCCTATTGCCTTGTGCTTCACAGCACACCCAGGCAGTCAGATGGAGAAGACAGGAAAACATTTCTTCTTCAGGTTAAATAAAACTACCCCATGGCACTTTGTATTGTCACCTGAGAGGTGCCAGAGGAGTAAAAGGCCACTGTAGGCCAGCAGACACTGAATGCTCCAAACCAGGGGAGCTTTGCAATGTTCAGTGGAAGAAGCAGAAACGTGGAGTTGAATCACCCATAGAACTCAAGCTCCACTTGCTTTCAGACTGCAGCTTCAGAATGCATTAATTTTTACATTAATTTCCAGGAAATTAGAACTGTTCTTTACAATTTCAGAGTTACACAGCTTTTAGTGCTGGAGCCTCCACGAGGCCACATAATTGCTATGAATCCTTTCATCCGTCACAGGGATGATGTGTCAGGTGTTTGGAAACACAGAATGGTGCTGCAGTGGTAGAGAGGCAGTGAAAAATGATGTGTTCTGTGAGAGCTGCAAGAAGGAACTGGGCAGACTGGAAGGATTTTCCCAGTGGGGAACTGGCTGGGGCACGTGCACACTTTGTGAAAAATGCATTGGGACCTTCCATCAGCAGAAGCAGCTGCAGTGTCTCCTTCAGACAATGAGAACAGCTCTCCTTTCCTGTTCCAAGGCAAAACACTGTCCATCAAATACTTCTTACAGCTCCTGATCACTTAGGACTGGTCTCCAATCGAGCCTTCACAAAGCCCAGAACTTCCCAGGTGGTCCTTGGGGCGTTCTGGGTTTACACTTTGCTGTACCAGCTCTGCTTGTGGCCTGACACCATTTTCTGTGTTTCTTTCCAGATTATCTCCTTTGAATTTTCATCTTTATTGCTGTGGATAGCCAAGTAGTGAAAACCATGTCAGAGGAGTCCTTACAGCTACTTACTGCAGGAAGAGAACAGCACATCTCTTTTAACAACAAGAGAGAGAACATTGGAGCCATTCAGAGGAGCTGAGAGTGGAACCAGTGCTTCACTGAGAGACCTGCCATGATTCCAGGAATAAAAAATAACCACCTGCTTTAGTTTCAACTGCCAGGGCTGAATTTTTTAGATTAGAATATATGAGATCTATTGTAATCCTTGGTGCACTGATGGCTTCAGTTGTATGGGGTTCTTCTCTGATTTAAACAGATGAGCAGGGAAGATCTGGAGCTACAGAGCAGACTAAAAATTCAAGGCAAGGAGCAGCTCCCAGAGAAGTTCTCAGGTGCAGAAGAATCCAAAGATTTGCCTCCTAGAGCATTGTTGTGGGCAGCTTTTAGTAGAGCAGATTGAACAAAAAGAATCAGTGGAGTGTTCTTCTCTTTGTAAAAGTGTTTTTGTCAAAAAGCAATTATTTTTTGGAAATGTATCAAAATTTAAAATAGGAAGATGAGAAACAATTGTCTTTTGACTTTCTCATTTCATTGTGGTAATGTCAAATTGTTTCATTTATTGCAAGTCAAAACATTTCATTGTGACTTCCTCATTTAGATCTGAATTCTATTGCAACATTTGCTAGTGTATTTACATATTTCTGTCTATATATTCCATGTTTATATTGCTTCAGTGTTGCAGAAGTACAGAATTTCTGGTTCTGCAGAAACAATTCTATTTTTAATTCTGTTTTGAAGTGAGTTTGCTTTAAAAAGAGTGATGTGTTCCCCATCCACCCTACCCCCAAAAACAGACATGCAGGTTTTTGTCATCTCTGCTTCTAATGAGAATTAATTTTCCCCTCCATTTTGGGTGCACAGCAAAACCTTCTGAAGCTGAAGTGGTTTTATTTTGGATCAGTCCCTGTTCTGAGCTCAGGGACTTACAGTGATGAAGCAATAGTAACCAATCCCTGAATAATACCTGTCTTCCTAATACATCTTGAAGTAATTGAATTAACTTTCAGCTACTTTCCATGCTGTCTTTAGGAGTCCTTTGTCTCACATCCTGATGGTGTCAGTCTCAGTTCCACCATGCAGTCAAGTCACATCCCTGTGGAAATGTATCCCACTGAAGGAGGAGCTGTCCACAAAGTCCTCAATTTCCTTTCTTACTCTTTCAGCACTGTTGCCTTCTTCCAAATTAGGCCAGTGCGTTGTTCACTCTTGGAGTCTCTAGCTGCTCAGAGTGACTCCAAGAAATGTTAAAGTCTCTTTTCCCAGCCCAGCGCTTGAAGAGGGAGTCAGAGCTCTTCATTTCTCAGTCTCAAGGTTGTTTATTGTATCTTATCTATAAAATTCTTTCTCCTGTCCTGCCGAGGTCTGCTCAGCACGACAGTCAGAGGCACTCTCCCTGGGTGGTGTTATCTTTTTATACTAAAAACTACGTACACAATGTTTACAATAACTTCCCAATACCTATCACCTATGTTAAACAGTGAGCTTCTACTCTAAACCAATCCAAACGTGCCAACACCACAGCAGAAGATGAAGGCCAAGAAAAAGCAGGAGAAAGGCAGGACACGCCCAGAACCCTCCATCTTGCCTCCTGAACCTCCATTCTAAAAACCCCAAAAATCTATTTTTCACCCCACGATAAATTCACTATTGTTCTACTTAAACTTTCGTGGCTTGTAATTCTTCATATAAGGTCGGTAATTGTTTTTTCCAAGGGCTAAATCAAAGGCACAGAGGTCTTGGGCTCTGTGCCAAGGTCTCTGAGCCCCCTGGGCAGGCGCTCGAGCCCTCCAGGGCAGCCAGAGGAATTTCCTGGGTTCCGACAGTTCACATTGCATGCTTTTTTTCAAGTTTGCAATGCTTGTCTCTGGATTCTCTGCACCACTGTCTTGTGTTTTGGGTTGGCATTTTAAATGTAATTCTGAGCAGTGACATCAGGAACAGTGGTCAGAAACCAACACTCCTGAGGAAATAGCCAGTTGTGAGTAGCAGTTCTTGTGTCTTGCTTCAAAATCCAGCAGCATCAGTCTGCAGTTAAGGGAAGAACAAAGGAGATTCCAGGGACTGAGATGTTTTACCCAGGAGGTTACATGTGTGCACAGGGGATGAGTGCTAATTGTCTCCTCTCTTCCCCTTGTGTGCAAGCCAACCTGGCAGAGAAATCGAGTGGGATTCAGTGGACATGTAAACCAGAAGGGCAAGATGAGCAGTGCCTTTCCCAGCCTTGTTTTCCCTCCCCCTCTGGGGCCTTGGGAGGTTGCTGCTGCACTGGTGGAGAATGACTGAAATGTGCATTCACAGCAGCAAAAGTCAGCTTTGAAAAATTTCCCAGGTGAGTGTCAGCGAGCTTCTAATCAAATTGAGGGTTGATTGCAAAACTAAAAATGAAGCAAACACTTTGCATAATTTGTTAGACTGCTGCTGTGTGTGCATGTGTGTGTTTATAGACTCTTCCTCAAGCATTGTGAATTGAATTAATCATGGAAAGAGAAGCACTCCGTGTTCATATTCTTGGTGCCATTCCAGAGATGTTTTGTAGGTTCTGGGCTGGATTCAGGGCAGGGTTAGGAAATAAGGGTGAGACCAGACCCTTGTTCTCCAACTGCTGCATTTGTGGGCAAGATTTAATGGCAGTTCAGTGTATTTTGTATGACTTGAAAAATTTTAGACAGCTTTCTGTATTTACTGTTTTATCTCAGCTTGTAGGAATGCTTCAGTTAAGTTGGTCTGTGCCTACTTGAGTGACCACAGCTATTGAAATAAAGCACAGGAAATCCCAGATCTAGTTACAACACCCCAAAACTGCAGCCTTAGTGTATCTGAGAAGTCCCCAGAAATTTTCAGTTCTCAACAAGCATCAGCCTTCCCCCAAAGCCAGGCTTACTTACTCAGCCCACAGTCTGGTCTGTGAATTAAATACAAGAACCAATTTGTGAGGTCTCTCAGCAAGACCTCACAAATTCCCCAGCTCTATCTAAGCCTGCAGAATTTCTGTCTCACTTACACAGGTCTGAGTGGGATGAGTTAAGATTAAGCAAAGGGATTGCCATGGTGAAAGAGTTGATCAGTTGACTGCAAGTAGATTGAGCCCTTCCTCCCTGTGAAGGATTTATGGCATAAACATCTTCTGGGCAGTGTAGACAGACTGCTCCATTCAAGCTGGCCCTCTTTTGTTCTGTGAGATGAAACAAAATGACCACAGCTTATCTGACTAGCTGTGGATTCATTGCTTTGACATGTTTTCTCAGTAAAACCAAACCCAACCAATGCCAGTCACCCGGAGCGTTGGACTGGACCATCACTTTTAATTCTCCTGTTTCTTTGAAGAATGGTAGATCTTCTAAAAGGTTCCTTAAGGCCACCTCATTTTCCCTCCTGTGCTAATCCTGGGCTGCAGGATATCACTGCCAGTCCCTGGGTGTTGTCAGGCTGCTGGGCAGAGCTCACTGTCCTTTTCCCCAGATTTGTGCTGTCTCACAAAGCAGCATGTGGGGATGCTTTGGCAATACAGTAGAAAGGGATTTATAGCTGTCATTGTGGAGGGAAATGCACTGCAAAACACAAGTTCAAATCTCAGTGCAGCTCTCCCTCAGTGACTGATACCTTAACCTTCAAATATCCACCCTGGCTGATAGGAAGGGGTAAATAGGGAAAAAAGGGGAAAATTATACAAACCTACAAATTATTACTTGTAACCTTCCTAAAGGGTCAGTGCAAACCCTCCTGTGAGACAGTCAGTGCACTGATGGGTCCACTGATTCATAGTCTCTTGCAAGTAAGGATGCAGGAATATCTTTCTCCCTTGCAGGCAAGGCTGTCTGCAGCTGGCTCAGGGGCTGAGGGAGGCCAGACAAGCACCAAGGTGCCCAGAGAAACAGCCAGGAATTGAAAGGAGCAGGGAGATCTCAAAATCCCAACCAGCCTACAGGTCCCCTGCTGAACTGGTGCAAGAGCAAGGGAAAATCTAGTATTGACCTCAAAAGCTGCTTCCTTGCTTTCTGTGCCTGCCCTCATTCAGCTGCCAGAGGTATCTGGAACAGCACATCCAGGTGCTTTCCATCAAGTTGTCATTCCCTCCTTGCTCAACCACCTTTGCTGTTCCCTGACCCAGTCCTCTCCTCCAGGCAGTACTTTGTGCTGTTTCTTTTTTGGCCCTCTTGGTCTCTCATCAAGATATCTGTAGCCCTTCCCACAACATGTGAATCTGCAGGGCTCTGCATTCTCCTGCAGAGTTAAAAAATCTTCTGCAGCAAAGCAGCTGCTCTGTAGAATTTATCTGACTAAAAGATGAGACTTCCTGAAATGCATTGAAGGGCTAGATGCTCCCAGCTAGTATAAATCCTCATTTACAACATAGATCACAGCCAACGCCAACATGTAAATCACAATGCTCCCTTCTGACTTGAAAATCTATGGATCTATGAAAATTGGCATAATTGCATTGATTTCAGGAGGGCTCCTGTGATTTACACTGGCTGGGGACACGGCCTGGCGTACGCCCATCCTGTTAGAACAAATTAGGATTCTCTCTGTGGCACAGCAGCTCAGCATCCAGGCAGGCTGGGTCAGCCAAGCTGCCAGCTCCTCCCAGGCCCACAGGGGAGCAGGGCTCAACTCTCCCTGAGCTCTGAGCTTGTGGCTTTGCTCCCTGTTAAGCTGTGTTTGAGAAATACTCCTGCCCAGTAAAGTGGTACAGTGTGGAAATGTAGCAGGGGTGGCACTTTGACCAAGGAAAACCTTTGAGGGTTTTCACCAGTGGTTCAGGAAAGTCTTTTGCAGAATGCATCCAGCACTTCTTCCCACAGACCTCTGAAGCTCTCAGTGCCAGGTTCCTTGGCATAGCAAAGGATGCAGTCAAAGTAGCATCAAATCAGATTAACAGCCATTGAGATTTTCCCTTGTGCAATGAAGGGATCTTGCTCTCTGCCTGATGCAAAATTAGCAAAAAGTGAATAAATAGCAAATGGGAAATACAGAAAAGAATTTCAAACAGGTCGTTTTGCTTTCCATGCAAGTTTACTTTTAATTTGGTTTACATGGGATTATTTTACAGTAGAATGGCAATTCACCCTAAAGTCTCTGGAAGAAGAATCAAAGTCATTAGTCTTAAAATGCATTTATTAAAGACTTAGTTGATAGTGAAAGTCCTATTTAAGGCTGCACTTGCACTTGATTTACAATAGTTTTTTTTTTCCCATTGCTTACAATTCCCTGAAAAAAATTACTCCTCTGGATTTAATTTTCAACACCTGGCCTTTGCTCAGTAGCAAAGTTTGTTGGTTTGGAGAGAAACCTATTGATCAATTTTCTAAAAAAAGTAGGAAACCAACTTTTTAGTATCTGATTACATTCAGATTCTTTTGCAAAGAATTTAATCCCAACAAAACCTGTAAATTAAAAATATGTAATTTGCCTAATTCTCACCCAGGAGTGGAGTCAAGGTCAATTGACTTTGGACATGTTCAATGAACAGTTTCAGCTGTGCTTAGAGTCATGAGCATGCAGGTCACAACAAATAAATATTGACGGATCTGTGAAAGCCCGGAATGTGGCCAAATTCTTCTTTTGACTACACAGCTGTACTTCCCTGGGGATATTTGTGTTGCTTTTGCATATTTTCCTAATCCAGGTTTAGGAGGACTTTCAGGTTTGGATTTTGTTTTAAACTATCTGGTTATGGTGCTGTGATGGATGTTTAATTTCCCTAAAGACCTGGGTAAATAGTAGATCTCATTTTGGTGGCCAGCCTGAAATTTGTAGCTTCTACAGAGTAAACAGTGGAGCCCTGGTGTTTTGCAACAGCCATTTCCAGTCTAAAGCCCCGAGATTGTATCAGGGAGAGGAGCCTGACAGTGGTTTCAGCAAGGAAAAGAGGTGGATGCACAGCACACAGGGTGTGCACCCTCCCCTCCTCCCAAATTATGCTCTTTGGTGGGGAGGGGATGTTTATCAATTCCCCTCCTTGGTGCCCAGGGCTGTACCGTGTCCATCAGGGAGTTTTTCCCTGTGCTGGGCTGCCTCACATTGCATCCACTGCAACAGAAGACAGGCCTGTGCTCCAAATTGTCCTGTAAAAAATGGACTTGCTTACACAAGTCAGCCCCATCCTGTATGATTTTGAAAGGAAAGTCAGCCTGGACACTTTCGGTATGAAAGCTGCCACTGATTGCAGGTTTTACTGGCCCTTGCCAGAGCTGGCTTGGACACAAGTTTCTGTGAGATAGGTGTGGCCCTGAAAACATCCATCCCACTCATGTCAGACCTGTTCTGGCTTGCTTGCATGAGGAAAAGAGCTCAAACACCCTTTGTGGGAAGGTTCTCCTGACATAGCTGCAGACAGGAAAGAGGATGCCCACTGAGGCATAAGGACACTCTGCTGTCCTCTTTCCAACGTGGTGCCGCTGTGCTCCCTCCCCACCCCATCACCAGGGAATCCCTTTTCCTCTGGCAAATGCCCCTCTGACAGTGAAATCCTGTGTAACATCCCTGCATTGTCAGAAATCCTGGGTTTGGTTGGTTTTTTATGGCTGGCTTGTCTGGGAGGGTGGTGACTCAAATTATCTCTGCGTGCATGAGCCAAAGGAGCGCCTGGCATTTGCCGCTGGCCAGAGCAGCCCTGTGGCTTGGCTTCTACCCTCCCAGGGACCCACCTAGGCAAGCAGGGCAGGTCTCTGGCCACCTCAGGAGTTTCCCTGCCAGCTGGCAGGAAGGTGGGCTGGTGCCTGACACTGAGGCAGGTTGTTCTGCTCCTGCTTAGTGGATGTTTTTTTATTGCAGTGTGAAACGAAGCAAAATAGAGAAGCTGGCTGAGACTGTGTTGTGAGGAAATCCTCTGATCTTGCTAGCTCTGCTCAGTGTTTAGCCTTTTATCAGGACATGAGCTCATTGCTGTTTCAGGCTAAAGACAGAGCTTTGTATGGATTCTTTGCTTTCACTCTTGAAATTCTCTGTTTGACTTGCAGCTCGTGTCAGAAAGGGCCTGATTACAAAAAAAAAAATGTTAATGCTTTTACTAGGAAAGTTAGCAGGCACTTACACATCACTCTTCCAAGGGATACAGGTGTGTAAGGAGAGAAAAGTCACACATCTCTCTTTGAATCAGGTTCTCAGAGCATCCATGGAGATACTAATTATCTTCTGCTGAATATCCCCAACTTCTTTTATGTCACTGAGAGCTGTAGTTGCCTGGCAATACCCAGCAACATCCAAGTGCCTCGGAGGACTGGATGCAAACTGCAACATCGGCATTGTAAATGGAGGCAGGTGTATTTCAAGATTTTTACAGTGGAAAAGGTGCACAGAAAAGTTTAAACAGGCAGCTGAAACGAGTCCTTTTTATTCACATGATATTTTATTCCTTGTGATAACCAACTTCTCCTTTTATTAAACAAACTCCAACACAACCTTCCCCAGTTTTGTCTGATGTTTTTTTCCATTGCCGATCTTTGTGTCATACTCATGATTCTGTTGCTGCAGAAATTTGCACCAGGGGATGTCTGACTGGGATATCCAGAGCCTTGTCAGAATATGCAGGGTGGGACTGAGGGATCTGGCCAGGGGTGTCAGCTTTGGGGGTGTCTGGGCCACCTTGTGGGGTGTCACAAGGCTCCTGATGTGTGACTGTGGGCTCACATGCTCTGTGAAATGGGTTGTGTGAGCTGATGGGCAGCTTGCCAGCAGGATAGCCAGTTCAGGTAGTGGCAGTGTCTCTTTCCCCTCGACAAGCTTGTTCAGAGTTCATTTAAAAGAGTGCAGAAGACTTGGGAATAGTTCCAGCCTCAGCTTCCAGCTCTGGCACACTGTGGCATCTCCTACATGATGCCTGCTCTGCTGGTGGAGAGGCACCTGCCCTGCTCAGTGCCTTTTCCCTCAATATAATCAACACCTAAGAAGCACAATTGCCTTCACCTGGCTGCCCAGGCCCTGTCTCCGGGCTGTCCTGCACTGTGGATCAGGTGCTCAGAAGGGTTCTCTAACAGAAAGTTCAGACTCCACTGTTCACAGGACTATTCAGAGCATTTAAGCTACAATTTATGGCTGGAATCCAGGCTCCAGCAGCAGTGTGGGAGCCTGCCTTGTGTGGGATCTCTCTATTGCAGAAGCAAGAGAAAACTTCTGAAAAAGCTGGCAGAATGGTGGCTTTTGTTTTGTTTTCCTGTTCTGTTTGGTAGTTCATCTAACTGTCAGGAGAGCTGTGGTTTTGTTTCCATGAGAGATTTTGTCTTCATAGTGCTCTGAGCCCAGGACAGCAGGGGCAGGCTGTGCCTGCAGTGTGGATGGAGGTGCCTGTTGCAGGCAGCTCAGAGCCTTTCACTTGGCAGAGGTGGGAGTGAGTTTTAATAAGCACTGCTTTCATCAACACCTGCTTAACTCTAAGGTGAAGTTTGTTTGTTTGTATTATAAATTAATTCAGCAGTGATTTGTTCAAACCTTGCTTTTAATTTCATGGGGGTGTGAAATGGTTGTGCTGTGGACAGCAGGCACCCTATTTAAGAGAGGTTTTTTTTGCTCAGGTTGCAGTTCTTCGTAGTCTGGAGTAATAGCTTTCCAGAATATACCTGATGAAATGTCTCAATCTGCTTTGTAAGGGAACTGTGGTTTTAAACTGGATTCTTCTTATTGCTTTTAGCAGAATAAGTGGTGCCTGTATGAGGAGAATAAGCTGCCATATTCCAGTCCATTCCAAGTGGGAAAAGGAGCCTGATGCTGCCTCAGCCTGTGACCTGAAAATTCTCCACCATGTGCATATTCCATGGCTGGGTGAAGAACACTTTGGCACAGGTGATGCAGGGGAAGGACACACTATTGCATTCTGAATCAAGAAAAGCATAACGTGCAGGAGGATGTGCTTTTTTTTTTTTTTTTTCTGTCATCTCTTTGAACATCACAGTCAGCACTCACTCCCCTGCATTCCCCTTCTTTTCCTCAATATCAGAGTGGCCCTCAATAAGCCACTGTGCTCTGTGCCTCTGGGTGGTGTTTGGTACAAGCTGAAGGAAATTAAACTTTTGTGGCAGCATAATTCAATGTCCTGTCGCTGCACAGTCTGTGCAGGGGTACCAGGCCATTCCCTGCAGTGTGGCCACTCTGTCACTCTGCCCATTTCCTCCTGCAGTGACCTCAAGCACGAGTGCTGCTGTAACAAGCAGGTAATTTAGACATTCAGAGGAATTTAGGAGGGGCATGCCAGGGGACTGGGAACTCTGGGCCGAGACTTCACAGCCATTGATTAAAGACCATAAGGTTATTGTACTTTTCTAGTTATAACTAATTGCTTGCTTAATTTCTAACTTTTAATTTGTGTCCTTTTGTCTTTAGGTATACATCATATACATGTCTAAAGCAATTCACTGCAATATATTTATCACATTATGGAAGAGCGTTATCTTCATCAATTACAAGCAAAAAAGGCTCCTTGAATTAATAAGGGGATAAAAGCTAATTTTGTATTTCAGTGGACTCTTGGAGGCTTATCTCCATGGGAAAGCTGTTTGTAAATCTGCAGTGTTTCATCTGGCTTATGTTAAGTCCTAAATTTGGATTTTAGTTCTATGGTAAGTGCAAAGTATCTCTCTACAATAAAAGAGGATAAACTGCCTTGGAGTGAGTGAAGGTGTGCAAGATGAGTCACAAACTAGCTAATATTCTCTGTGTTCTGCTCCATCTTGCAGCAACCTGTGCATACTTTTCAGCCAATATTTTTCTTTATAATCCAACTATTGGTTAAATTAGTGTAGCTGTGGTGTTAAGAAATAGGTGGTGCAGTGGAAAAAGCAACCTTGTGCTGCTTTATGCTGTGTGCCTGTTGCAAACCTTCTCAGTGCTTATCCTTCCCTATTCCTGACAAGTTATCAATCCTGTCTAGCCAGAATAAACACTGATTACAAAATTCTCTAGCACTACTGAAGCTCCCCTGCCAGGTGCATATCTGGCTGTGGTGTCTGAAGCAGCTTCTTGATCCTTCTTGCCTGGTCTGCAGTGACCAGCTGTCCTAGGGTGACGTTATGATGCTTATATCCCCATTCATGTGTTCTGTTTATGCTGCATATTTTGTTCTGTGCCTTTGAGACTGGCTCTAAAGAGTGAAAATTTTGTTTGGGTTTTCTTATCAGCCTGGCAGAACAGAGACAGGGCAGTACCTAGTGCTGCTTTTGCTTTTTTTTTTTGCTTTTGCTTTTCGCTTTGCTCTCTCACTCTTGCTTCTGCTTTGCTTCTGCTTCTGCTCATTAGCTAGTTTAGCTAAACAGTCCAAATTTCTTCCTGGACTGTTTCTCCTTTCTTTTTTTTGGACTTACTCAAGCCTGCTCCGGGCTGGGCCCTGGGAACACCGAGAGTTTGCACCCTGTGGCCCAGCGGGGCCTACTCTGGGCAGCAGCTGCCCCAGCGCTGGAGGGACTGAGAACAGAGCGACCACCCCCAAGAGAGACTTTCTGAATTTGTCATCTTTGTCAGAGGAGTGAAAGAGTGGTGTCATCCTGTACTGTTCATTTTGTGTGCTGGGGTGTGCTGTGCCTGTTAAATAAACAGGTTCTTTCCACTACTTCTCTCTGAGGAATCCTTCCCAAACTGGTTGTGGGGAGGAGCCCTGTGGGTTTGCTTTCTGGAGGGGCCCCCTTTGGAGATTCTCTACCAAATTTGCCCTAAACCAGGACACCAGCCCACTCTTCATTTCCTCTGCTTCTCCTGGCACACTTTCTAGGAAGGAGAGCACAAAGCTCTGCTTTTCCCAGGAATCATGCTCACCTCTTTTTCCTGTGCCAGATTTTTGCCAGTGGCAGAAGCTCATGTTTTCTCAGGGTGTCTCTTCAAGGTTCTCATCAGGAGTATCAGAAGCCAAGTTATCCTTTATGTTAGTGGCATAACAAGTAGCCTAAGGCAGAAAAAGCAGTGAGTTACCAGTCCTGTGTTCTGCCACACTTTAGCATTCCCAACTGCTCTTTGGGTTAAGGTCAGTTTACAGAAGCTGAAGATAAAGCTTTATACCCCAAATCACAAATAACTGTGATTAAATTATTTTTCCAAAATACCACTTTTTAACATTCCATTTTTCCTCCAGAATAGCTCTGAGAGCTTTCATTTTTACACACTGTCATGACTGAAACATAAGAACTTTTCATGGACATAAATTTTCACAAGGAAAAGTGCAATGTAATTCTACTGAACCTGGTTCTGTACTTCTCATGCATATAAAATTATTTTTACCTTTTTCATGTCGGGTGGGAGAGACCCTTGGCTTGGAGTAATAGAGAGTTGAAGTCACTCTGCTGTCTGAATGACTATGTAAATTGTAAGAGTCAGAGAATCTGATACTGTGCCTATAAATTTTATTAAACCAGCTGCTTGTCAAAATTCATTTTTGCTTTATTTAATCATTAGCTATTACTGGAAGAAAATTGTACATTCTGCTGTTAGTTCTTCTGTTATAAATCTGGGAAAAGAGCCTAATTCTTACCTTTTCCTGTCTGGTATCTGGAAATCAATTCCAGTGAAATTTACTTTAGATTTAAGCTGCCATATTCATAGCATAACCTGGTCTTTGTGGTTCTTAAAACAGATGCATGGAAATGCCTATATGGCCCTAAATATAGGGCATTAAGTATGCCCATATTTAATTTATGCCTAAATTAAATTTAGGCATAAATTTAACATGCCTAAATTTGTATTTATTATATATTAATATATAATATTAATCAATATATTAAATTAATATTACACATTAATTTTATATAGATAATAGGAAATGCTTAATATCTATATATAAATTAATATATTTATTTAATACATATTAATATATTAATTTAGAATAAATATAAATTATATTTATTATCATAAAATTTACAACACTTTTAATAAGTTGTAAAAAATTATCTAAGTCAGCTGATTTCCTGCCATAGCTTTTACTTCAGTCTGATGGACTGTATTCTGCAGCAGGCCTTTGAGCATCAGATACTCAGCTGGCTGGCCATTGAGCTGACTGTGGCTAAAAACTAGATACTGGCACATATTTAGTCAGGCATGAGGTTTACAGGAAGAGTCAAAATTGCCAGTTGTTGCAATAGTTCCTGAAGCAAAGGTGTGGCTGGGTTAGCAAGCATCTACCCTTCAAACAGTGATCAGCTTCCACCACAATGTCCTGGAAAAGCTCTTTGTGTGCTGTGTAATCCCTCCTGCACACTTTTACTGCAGATTTACCCTGGGAATGGAGTGGGTAGATGGGGTGACTTGCCCTGGTCAATTTATCCTCTGTGGGGCTGAGGCCATTGCAAAACACTAGAAGAGGTGCTTGAGATGAACCAGGAGAAGCCAAGGCAGCAGCTGCAGGCACAGGGAGCAGGAGGGGCTGTGGGAAGGGCAGGAGCCAGGCTGGCTGTGTGTGAAGTGCACTGGGGCTTGGCCCTTCACAGGAAGGGACTCTGTGTACCAGGGAGGGGCTCAGCCTTGGAACAGACCCACGCTGTGCATGCATGGGGCAATGCCAGCACCTCTCAGCCAAGGAGTGTAATACTGCCATGTGGCAGACATATTTTCATGAAAAATCCTTTCCTCAGGATTTTTTCCTCCTGAGGCCTCAGGAACGAAATGTAAACATTGATTATCTGCTGCTGTGGAATGCAACAGGTGGATCTGTGATTGGTCTCATGTTGGTTTGTTTGTTAATTAATGGCCAATCACAGTCAGCTGGCTCAGACTCTGTCCGAGACACAAACCTGTGTTATCATTCCTTTCTATTCTATTCTTAGCCAGCCTTCTGATGAAACCTTTTCTTCTATTCTTTTAATATAGTTTTAATGTAATATATATAATAAAATAATAAATCAAGCCTTCTGAAACATGGAGTCAGATCCTCATCTCTTCCCTCACCCAAGAACCCCTGTGAACATGGTCACACTGCCATGCCCAACAGGGGTTTTATCCAAACTGCTGCCATTTGGCTCCTTCTTTGAGTTTCCATGCACAGAGTGTTCAGAGAAGGACATCTAGCTAAAGGGTGTTAGCTCTCCAATTACCCTTGCCTGCTGTAATGGCTCCCAGAGGCACATTCCTCTCTGCTATAAATTAGAATAACCCTTAAAGTTGGCTAATTTGTCCATGCCCTTTAACTGGGGATGAGAGTAATAGGCAGGAGATGTAGAGCAGCCTCCTCCCCTCACAGCCTGGGGCTCTCTCATCCCCTCAGATCCAGTGGGGATCAGCTGGAATCCTCCCTTCCTGCTGACAGCATGGAAAAGCTGGGCAGGCTGTCACATGGGCCCAGATAAATCCCTTCAGAAACACACCACCATTCTCATTCTCATGTTGTACTCTCAGCCAGCACATGCCCTGAGAAGGCAAAGGAAGATTTTCCACTCCTCTGGCTGCAGCAGCACTGGGGTTCTGAACCCTAACAGGTGCTTGCCCAAGCATCAGTCATGGGTTAGCCTTTGTCGCAGCTTGGGAAAAATAAACACTTTATTTTTCAGGTTACCTATGGAATTTCAGCTGCTCAAAAGTTGCATTTCCAGCATGGAGAAAAGCTGTTAGGTGCTTTTCTGCATGGTGATCTTTAAATGCATAATTTAAAGAAAAGAGGAAAGATCTTGTGGGAGGAAACCTTCACTTGAAAGGAACAGCTTTGTTCTGCTTTAATCTGTGTTGGTTGATTGTCCCTTTCTGGTGACAAACCTGGTGCACTGCTGCTCTGCTCCTGAGGCCAGGCAGCAGAGGTCATTTCCATCCTGGAATAGTAAAGTGCCAGGGGTAAGTTTGTATGGCATCACCCCAGTTCTTGCAGTGGCAGTTTGGGTTTAAAGAGGTTCCAGAGGGGCCCCAGTGTCTGATGGAAGTTTGCACATTCATTTGGACACTGCAAAGCTGTGAACAGGGGGCTCTGTCAGGTTTCATGTGTGTGTTTAATCTGTGTGTAAGTGCACCTGAGAATCCCTGGAGTTCCCGTCCAGTTCTTTGCACCATTTTTGCACCCCTTGGCCTGGGGAAGAGACCCCTTAAAGTGGAGTGTGGGGAAACCTTCTGCTGTTCTTCAACCACATCAGTTCCCTGATCACTTTCTATACAGAGGTGCAAACATTTATCCCATTTATATTATTATACAGAGGTGCACAGCAGATGGGTGGTGTGAGGGAGGAAACAGTGGTGAAGGGAGAAGAGCCCAAATCTGCTAATCCAGTACTGCCACCAAATAAGCACACCTTGAACTGCAGCTGCTGGGAGCTCATCTGTCACTGCTGCCTTTTTGTAGGGTGATGGGGAACAGGAGCTGAGCCTAGGAACTTAGCTCTGAGAAGCAAATTTATTTCAGTTAAGTCTAAAAGAAGCCAGATACTCTTTTGTTTAAGTTTATCCAGCCAGATCTCTGGCAGTTTCCCCATTTCCCTTTGAATTACCTCCTCTGAGTTCACTGCAGTGCCTTGGGTTCACTCTGGAGCATAATTGAGTTATGGCTGCTCATTTCCTTGTGTTTTTGTGATGAAAACAAATCTGTGGTGTGGGGATACACTCTGGGTAAGCCAAGAGGTAAGTGAAGGCATTTAAGTGCACCCAAATGCTTGCAGAGTCCATCACAGGCTGGAAGAATGTGTGAAGGGTGAGGAGACTGACCCCTGTTCCCCTGATGTGTTCATCAAGAGATTCCTGTAGTGGTTTTATCCTGGTATGAACCCAGCAAACACAGACAGGAACCAGGCCAAAGTTCAAGCAAACCTGGCTTTTCATGCATTCACCTTTCCTTGTGCTCCCACCCCTTGTGCAATGTATGATAAATGTCAGTGAGTTATTTCTTATGGTCATTGCTGTGAAATACCAATCCTGCCTGCACCCTGGTCAGACCCCAGCTTGCTCCTGTCCCCTCCCACCATTCCCACACACCTTAAACCAGCTGCAGGTGCTGCAGACAGTCAGCTGTTAGGGGGAACTGACCAACACAAGGCTCAATGTTTTTGCTCTGAATTGTACCCCTGAAAACAAACCATTTTTTTTAAATTTTCTCTCTGTTTCCTTTTGTTTCTACATCAAAACAATATGGCAGCCCCAGCCCCCACACTGATTTCTGCAGAACTGGAGAGCATTCAGCTACACTCAGACCTTGCCTACAATCTCAGGAAGGTCTAGTCAGGTTTCACAGTGGGAAAACAGTCTGCTCCTGTTGAACCAGGGAATTGAACCAGGGAATGTGATGAATGAGAATGTTTTTCTTTCTCAGCATATCTTTTAAATCCCACTGGCCAGTCTGCGTGACTGACAAAACTCTCCCAGAACTCTGACTGTTGTAGCCCATCCCAAATCTTACTTCTCATTAAAGGATTAAAGAGCATGCCAGTATTTCTCCATTAAAAGTTTCCAAAAATCCTGTGAAGAAAGCCTCTGCTTTTCTCACTCCTTCTGGCTGGGAACCAGTGGTGAAGCTGGAACCCCAGACTCTGAGCAGGTTGGGCCAGTTCTTGTTCCCATTCCTCCCTGGCCTGGGGCTGCCTCCACCTGCCCTGGGCATGGCAGACTCTGTCCAGCCCTGCCCAGGGCAGCTCCAGCCTGGATTCAGTGTAGCCCTGGTTCCTGGACAGCTTTGTGGGCACCAGAGCTGATCTGCACAAGGATCCAGCCAAGGTGGGACAGATCTCATGTACCTGGGCTGCTGTGCAGGGAATCACACCAGGAGACTCTTCTTTACTTTCTTGAAATGTGAAGGGAAAAAGGGAGAATAGTGATCCTTCAATTCCTGCACCATCTGAGCATTCCAGATAGGTTCTCAGGTGGTGCAGATCACCAGGATGTTTTTTGGACTGAATTCCAGCCAAGAGCCTGGTCCCACGTTCTGCACATGGAGGCAGCACTCAGAAACAGCATAAGAAATTAATGTTCTCTCTTTAGATGTGATAAATGTTTGCCCCTGTTGTTTAATTCTTTTGCTCAGTGTCCTGCCAAGGAGTTCAGTGCTGGATAATACAAATGAAAGCCATCCCCACCCTGAAGGGCTGACAGCTCCAGAGACAGACATACTGCAGACTGGCTTTGCCAGGGAATAAATAGGTGAACATGGTTTCATGTTTATCACTTTTACCAGTGAGGAAGAGCAGGACAGCTTCAGAAATGAGTCAGCCTGAGAGAGGTTTTTTCCTCTGTTGATCTTGGGGGAAAAAAAACCAAACCAAATACAACAAAGAAAACCCCAAAACACCCAAACCAAAACAAGTAAACAACAACAACAAAAAAAACAAAAACAGCAACCAAAAAACCCATCCAATGAATAGTGAATTTAGGAGAATTTGAATGAGGAAGTAGCTAGAGAGCAGTGTTAGGCCATGGAGAGGAAGAAGGAACACAAACTGTTCAGGGCAAAGTCTCCCCACAGGAGAAAATTACCTTAAAATTCCCCCTGAAATAAATCAGAAGTTCTTCTCCAAATAATCCCACTTAGTGCACATGTGCTGTAAACTGACTAATTCATTATCTGTCTAACAAAACTGGAGTAGCTGAACCACATATTTTAATTTAACCAGAAAATTATTTGTCTGATTTATCTGACAGCAAAGGGCTATTGAAAAATTTCAGTTCACTTCTTCAGAATTCAGGGACGATTGACCAAACCTTGCCTTGGCTTTCTGGCTACATGAAGTCTGTATTTCCAATCATGGCTTAACTATACAGAAAATATTATCTACAAGGATAAGGAAAGTAGCTGCACCCTTATTTTAGCTGCAAAGATTTATGCACCTGCACAGGCAAACAAGGTGCCTACCCCATTGCAGAATTCAAACACACTCATGATTAATTCAAGGCTCTGATTCTTTTAGATATCAATTATTGCTCTGCAAAGTTTTCAGGCTGGTGTCCAAATTTGTAAAAACTTCTTCTATAAACCTTGGCAGTTTCCTGCACAGAAGTGAAAGAGCAGGGATTTACACCTGCCTGTCACAAGGTCCTGGAGGTGATGTGCATTTTTGGCTGCATGCTTTTGCCAACTTGTCTGCATGGCTATTTACACAATATTTGCAACATGCATTTTCTCAAAATGTTTATCTATTCATAGGTTTTCAGGCATTACAAGTTAAAGGAAGAAGGTAAATATTACATGGAAAACTCTGTATTAAGGGTTAAACACATCCACAGACACAATCAACAATGTGATTACCATGAGATTGAAGACCAAGTGTTTTGGTATTTCTAAAAGCCTGCAGGACCACCTGCACTTATAGCACAGTAATACTTTAATGCAGCTTTTTTATTTTAGAACTCCAAGTGTGAAATTCTCACAGAGACATTTCCCAGGCTTGTGTTCTTTGTATGCCCTCAATCACACTGGCATTCATGGGAATTTTCTGTGAATGCAGGGTCAGGCCCTGTTACAAGTTTCTGTTTTCTAAGTCTATTAGGGGAACACAAGAAGAAGCAGATATTACATGTGCAAATTTTTACTTTCATCTCCAGGTGGGTATGAATAGTGTGTCATTAGTTAATGATGACATAAGAGCTGGCATTCCTGATAAGCCCACAGCTCCTCCAGGCTTGCTGGAAGGTTGCAATCCTATTAGTCAGATGCTGTAAAAGTTGGGTTTTTAATTACCTTGCAGTCAAGATAACTCTTCCCTTCCTGAGCTGCTCAGAATCACTCAGAGATAGATGTTCAAGGGAAGAACTTGGCCTCCAAATTTAAAGCACAATCACTTTTAAACACAGGGTGAAATGCAAGCTTTTTGTTATGGTGCCCAGCAAGCATCTTTCCTACTGACCTGTCCCCTGCCTCTTTGTCCTCATCTTTCATGATTTAGGGTTCATGTGACCTGCTTCACATCCCACCCTCAGCCTCACCTGACACTGATCCCCTGGAACAGGGGACCTGACACCATCAGGGGACAGATCTGTACCATGCTTTGGTTGTGTCAAAGTCACAAAAATCTCAGCTGTGAGAGGGGATCTCAGCCCAGCAGGCTGGCAGGGAGCCAAGGGGAGCGTGTCATTGGCTGTGTTTTGTAAACTAGCAGCAATCCTTTTGCCACTGTGGATTGCAAAAACAGCAGCACTGCCAATGTTTACGTGCCTCTGGCATCCTGACTAAGAATCTTTGAGTTACATCATAGGTATGTGCAATAGGGTTTGGAGTTTTGCTGGCTTGTGGTGTGATTTTTGGCCTCATGAAATGTGGCTGGATGTGTAACTGAGTGTCAGAGTTGTATCTGGAGCCAAACCAAAACCACAGGGAGACAGCCTCATGTTGTGAGCAGTGCTTGGTATAGAAGTGGGGGAAGAGGGACTTGGCTCCTCTTAAGTCATAAGCCTGACCAGGAGAACTGCATTGTTTTGCTCCAGATGTTGTTCTGCTGTGAATAATTTGACTTCCCCTGCATTGTACTGGGTAACAGAACTTTGCATAGTGTTATAAATGAATTATGAATGTATTAGTATGCATAGTATTATACATGAATATATCACACATAGCAAACCCCTTTTGCTGTGCTCCAGTTTGTAGCTCCTGGACGTTGTAGGAAGCATCAGATTGCAGACCAGAGGATGGTTTTGGTTTTGTTTTTTCCCCCTGTGGTCCATATGTGGAACTCTGAGGTTAAATGTGCACAGTTTTCCTAGTGAAGGTTGTCCTTCTTGGCTAAGGGCTAGTTGTCAATACGAAGCTGATGTGAAAATTATCAAAGGCTTATTCTTATCTCTTACAAAGTCCTGCAAACTTTCATCAAAAAAAAAACAAAAATGCAAAGCTAGAAAGGCCACTGGTTTTGTATCTGGAATATATGGACAGACATCATCATTTAATTCTTCTATTGGTTGCCCTTTTACTGTTTTCCCCAGCAATATAAGCAGCTTTGCACCATTCTTCTCTGCAAAGGTAAGGACTATTATTTCTAGGATGATCAAGACCCCAGTTGAAGCTGTCAGTATGAAGGTTGATGGTACAGGTGGAAAAGATGAACACTGCTTGATTCAAAGAGAAACGTGATCTTGAGAGATACGGGGTGCTGTGGC
The DNA here is from genome assembly GCF_035770615.1 of Melospiza melodia melodia. Taxonomy (NCBI): domain Eukaryota; kingdom Metazoa; phylum Chordata; class Aves; order Passeriformes; family Passerellidae; genus Melospiza; species Melospiza melodia. The sequence goes on along the minus strand of NC_086195.1, from coordinate 8,936,932 downwards.
AATGAGGAAAATACCTGTGTAAAACCCAGACACAGTTCTCTTCCTGCCCTGGTTCCTTCAGGGAGTGACTGAGAGCATCCCTAGCCATTCCTCCCCACCTTCTTGATTCCTCTCCTCTCTGAGCAGGGGTTCAGAGAGCCTCAGTGGTTTGGAGCAGCTGCAGAACTGCATGGCCTCTGTTGTCCAGCACAGATTTGGTGGCTGCTCCATCGACAGACAAACCTTTCTTGCAAGGGTTTGAGCCTGAAGTTGCAGCCCTGAGAGCAGCTGCAGAAAGCAGAGGTGCTGTGCTACTGCTGATCCATCTGCTCCCAAGCCAGAACCCTGCAGCAGCTCTTTCATCTGTGAAAGGAGTAAGAGGATTGCTGTACCTCAAAGACATGAAGTTTAGATAATTACAAGTGGGAGACACTGAAATATTACACCAGTAAAAATACCTCAGATGAAGAATTGTTGCTCTTTCAAGGCTAATGTGATTTTCTCCAGGTTGTCCTGCTCAGTGAATTCTAAAGGGCAGGGATATGGTTTTCTTAAACTCTGTGGAATGATGCTGGGTTTCTATTTGTTGGCTTTTTTTTTCTGTAACAGTCCATAGGGCTCTTCCTCAAGGGATTAAAGTACTTTACAGACCTTGCTCACCACATCCTTCTTCTTCCCATTCCTTCTCTTTTGAACTTAGATATACACTTCATTCTGACAAGTAGCAGGAAAAAAATCTATCTGATCTGTTACCAGTTTTATGTAATTTAGAATGCAGTGTTACACTGGACTATTTTCTGAGGAGAAAAAAAGGAGTGAATCATCCTGAGGTGGGCACAATCCCTTCAGGATCTTGAGTCCTAAACTGACAAGTTACTGTGGGCAAGCTGAACCACTTAGCTCCCAAGTCCTTCCCAATCATAATTCATAACACAGAGGGATATTTTCTTGGGTTAATGTTTCAGCTACTTCTCATCTTTTGTGCCACTTTTCTGCAATCTTTTTTGGATACGAGTTGATGCTGCATATCAAATTTCTCTTTTGCATTCAATGAGGGCCCACTCATTCTAACAAACTTCAAAAGGGATTTCATATTCTATGAAATACTTCACATTTCTTTTTATCAAAGTCTGATTTTTTTTCCCAGGGTTGTACAAGCTCACACTACCTACAGAGTCTGTCTGTCTGCATCACTTTCATGTGTTTGTGAATTGCTAATGAAGCTTGCAAAGGGTTCCCCTCCACTGGGTTTGTACAACATGAATTAATGCTCCTGTAGAAATCCCAAGGTGCCTTGCCCCTTTTGCCCAGTGCTTAAAAGAAAAGGATTCCCTTGCTTGTGAGGGTGAGCTCTCAGAAGCCCAGCAACAGCACCGTCAGCCAAAGGTTATCGTTTTTGCTTTGCAAATTATTGATGGGGAAACAGAAGATGCAAAACGCAGGGAGATGTTCTCAGCTGAAAATCCTATTTTTGCTCTGCTGGTGCTGAGTAGCCTTGACCACTTCTGCTGATAATGTAACATCCCATAACTTCCATACCTGACTGTAAAATTGCTGAAAACCCCAAATGTGCTACTTTACTTACAGACCACTATTTTTTTTTTTGCAACAGTGGTGCAGTGATGCATCTTTCCTTTCTTCTTATCCAGCTTAGCTATAGATCCAATTATTCCTCAAAGGAGTGACAAGATGTGTCCTCCATTCTAAACTCATTAGTAGAGATTTCTTCCTAGTGAAAAGTAGTTAATTGTTCACTTATATCCTAAAATGAAAGGCTAAAGAACATATTTTGTACGCTAGTAATCTTTTTTACCAAACAATATAAGATTTTTTGGTCATTCCTTCAATTTCTTTAATCTCAAGAATAACCAATGACAATGGTTGGTAATTTGTTGGTAATTTGTTTATGGGGGAAAGAGACATTTGTCTGTATTATTTAAAATTCTGTAATGAAGGAAAGATTGAAAGTATTCTCAAAAGGCAATTAATTGTTTATGCGGGTTTTATCAGAAGTGCTCTTGAAGCCCTTTGTCCTCTGTGAAAACAGAAAGAAACAAGGAGGGTGACAGAAACTAAGAAGGTGTGGAGGGCTGATCCCAAAAAAGACCTATGCACATAATGTGGCTTTTAACTGAAATAAATGTGCCTGAATGCAAACCTGCATTCCTGAAGGTGTCCACCTCATCCTGTGTTTCACAAATTTTTTGCTTTAACATTCCCCAGCTGTGCATCTATTTATGCTCAGGAACACCTCAGTGCTGAGACAGCTGAGCAGAGTGAGACCCACCCCATCTTTAACCCAGGGACTGCACTCAGGGCCCATTTCCCCAGAGACATCCATGCTGCTGGGGATTGACATGGCATGGCTGGAAGGTGGAATCCAGACAGAGTGGGATGGAGTCCTTACTTTTCTTCTGAGATTTGGCAGGGGCAGAAGCCTTCTGTGCAACAGCAGCTGGTTCAATCACTGCCCTTCACTCTCAGGGCTCTCCGCAGTGTCTCAAACCCACACCTTCCCCAGCCACCAAGTAAATCCAGTCTGATCTGAAATGGGCTCAGCCATCATCTTCTGAGAGCAAACTCAGTGGTGCCATGTCCCAGATTATGCCAGTCCCAGGATCCACACTCACACTGGATTCCCTTTGTGGCAGTTCCTGGTGCTGTCCCTGTCCTTGGTCATCCACCACATTCTTGCAGTCAACACAGCACAAACCAGAGGAAATTCCAGTCCACTAAATGTCTTATGGATGCTTCAGCTTATCAAGCAAATCAGAAAGCAGTGAACCATCAGAATTAGAATCATATATAGATAAATATGATCCCATATGTATTTCTTTCCTTCTGCAGCCCTTTTCTTATGTTTTCCTGAAAGCAGAGTAATTATTTAACTTGGGTGGCATGTGTTTGTTGCTACATGGTTATAGAAAAGGTGCCAGAGCCCTGTGATAAATTATTTCTCTGAAATATTAAATATCTGGGCAACTAACTGTCAAGGATTTTCCGTGCACAGATGGGAGCTGCAGAACAGCAGATCTGTGGGGTCTGAATCTCATGTAGCACAAAAGGAGCCCTTTCATGTTACATGAAAACACCCTGCAGTGTTTGAAATTAATTCCTTTGGATCAGGGGGAATCAATTTTGGTCAAATTGCCTTCAATCAAATGACTAATGATTTTGTTAAAAATCTCATTGTCAGTCTTGAAGAGAGATGTTGATCTGGATAAGCAATGCTGAGCTTCCCTTTGCTCCCTCACTGCTCATGGCTTGAGAAAACTCTTCAGAAAAATATCCCATGCAGCATATTTTGATATTATCACATGTTAACACATCTCATCCAGAGTATCCAATCTGATTTTAAATTGCATGTAAAACTTCAACTAAATATAATTCAGATTTCATATTGTTTTATTATTTTCTTCCTCTATACCTGTTCCCAGGGTGCATTCAATAAGACCATATTATTCCTTCCTCTGTCATGAATATTCATTATGTTCAGGTTTTCATTTTGGGATCTGGGATGGGCAAAGCTAGTGAGGTTTTTTCCTTGTGAAATCTGTTTGATCTGTTTGAGCTATGGTTTCTTAATTCTCTAAAATTCAACACCGGGCCAATTTCACTTGTCTTTATCTGATCAGATTTTGGTGTGGTGTTAGATTAAAAAGAAATGCCACTGTGGAGTGCAGCACCTGAGATTTAAAGAAAGAATTACTTCTGTTCAGTTGTAATGAACATTATTTGCCCTTTGTGTGCAGGTCTTCTATTAGATCCAGCAGCTTTTGCCTTAGATAATAAGGAAGGGATTATGTGAGAGATAAGTTGATTACTCAATAATTCCCCAGGAAAAAATTCTGAAGCAAATTCAGGTGATAAACACCATCTGTGTGGGGAAGAGCAGTCTGTGAATGGGTATGGTAAATCTCTTATATGTGTGTGTGCAATATGTTCTCCATATCCCAGGCTGAGATGGTCAGGTCCACTTCTTCAGGCAGAAATATCCCAGCCCAGCCCTCCCCACAGGAGCACTTGGCTCTATCATGGACACCCAGTGCTTTATTTCCAGATTTTTCTTCAGTAAAAAAGAGTAAAAGCAGTAACTTTTGAGTTCTCTGAATGCTGTCCTTGCAGCTGCTCAGCCCCAGCCTTTTCTTGTTTACTGGTACAGCTCACTTGAGGATTTCTTGGCTCATTCTCATGATCTGCTTGCTTCTCTGCAGAGCTTCTCAAATTTCTGTATCCATATCACCACGGGTAAGGTTCTTTTAGAAGACTTTTTGTATTTTCTTTTTTGCTTCTTCACAATTTTTATAAATGTACATATCCAGTGGAAAGCTGGTGCCAGGTTTTGGCTACACATCATTTCTTCACATGAGCTACACAACAGCCAGAAAATGCTCCAAACTGAGTTTATCTTCATGTCCAAGGTGGATTCACTCTTCCATTTCCAGGCTGTTGTGTGGAAAATCTCCACTGCCTCATGCCTTGGAAAATGTGGTTATTGGTGGCCTTCAAATTCTGCCCACGATGGTTAGGGAAGACAAACTGTGTGGTGCACCCCAGGGCAGGTGCTTTAGGGGCTCCCTGAAGCAGGGACTGCCCTGGCTGCAGAGCAGCTCAGCACTCCTGAGCCCCCCAGCCTGCTCCATCAGCCAGGCAGGACAGGCTCTGCTGCTGCACCTTGCGCAGCACTCACACACAGGGATTTGGGAGAGACTGACTCACACACACAGGGATTTAAGAAAGATTGATTTATTCTTATGCAGAGTAGCCACAAGAGGTGCAGAGCATGATGTAGTGAGATTTTGCAGCTTTGTAACCTTCTGTACAAGAAGCAAATAATGAAGAATTGAGAACTGGGGTCTTGATATTTCATGTAATGCCCTGTTGAGTGCAAAGCACCGCAACCAACTTTATACTGCATGTGTTGCTGTATTAAAACTGTTCACTGCTCTTTTAAACCAGCCTTTTCTGAGGTAAAATTTCTGTAGGAACCATATAATGTTGGGATACATATCTTTGGGTGTTTTTTCCAAATGTTGTGGAAGTTGATACTAACTTTCTTTATAGTCTGATTATCTTCATTCCTTTGAGTGAAGTTAATAATTTAGATACTATTTCCAAAGGGCTGAAACTGATCCAAATTTTCTAGTAACAGAGTGAATGAAAAAGATTTGGAAACTAAAATGTCATGAGATTTTTTTTCATCAATGTGTCACACTTTGTTGGAACAGATGTATTTTGATTTACCTTATCAAAGGTTTAAAAAGCATAGTGATAACAAGCTCATTGCATAGACATTTTCAAGATTAATAAGTTATCTTAAAACTTTCTGCATTATCTCCACACTTCAGTTCACCAAGCTTTCTGTATCTGAACATTTCAGAGAGGCTTCAAATCACTTTCAGGGGGCTCATTCAAAATTCAGAGCATGCCATGATGAAGGCAAGATTTTTTGCAATGGCTTTGAATTGACCAAGTCACCCACTTGCATTGCAGGCACAGTTCGTGGCAGACTTGTCCTTGTGAATCTCTGAAATTGCTCTTTCCAGCCACGCTCAAAGCTCTGCTCCTGCCTTCCCCACACTCCTTTCTATGCCTCTCACCAGGAGCTGCTTCTGTCTCCCAGTCACAGAGTCACAGCACCCAATGAAAGCTTTTCCAGCATTTTGGGAGTGGTGGCATTACCTGTCTAAGCTCACACTTGTGCTTTAGTGTCACAGACATCTTTTATGAAAAATCCTTTCCTGAGGATTTTTCCTCCTGAGAAGCTGAGAGATCTCAGGAACAAAATGTAAAAAATTATTATCTACTGCTGTGGAATGCAACAGGTGCATCTGTGATTGGTCTCATGTGGTTGTTTGTAATTAATGGCCAATCACAGCCCAGCTGGCTCAGACAGAGAGCTGAGCCACAAACCTTTGTTATCATTCTTTCCTATTCTATTCTTAGCCAGCCTTCTGAGGAAATCCTTTCTTCTATTCTTTTAGTATAGTTTTAATGTAATATATATCATAAAATAATAAATCAAGCCTTATGAAACATGGAGTCAGATCCTTGTCTCTTCCCTCAGCCTGAGACCCCTGTGAACACGGTCACACTTTAGGACAGCAGGAATCCCAAAAGAGCCTTCTGTCAATGGGATAAGAATATGCTGTGCTCATCATTTGTCATGCCAACTCCTCTTTCTCCTTTTTCCTGTCTTTCTTAGTGTTTTGTGCACTTCTTCTTGAGCTGTGAGATTTCAAGGGAAGAGGACAAGTTCTCACGGTGTGTTTACCTGGGGTCTGCCAGGTTGGGTCTGTGCCCTTCATGGTGCTTGTGATAGAGAGGGCCCAGGGGTTTGGGCGTGTTTTGGCGAATGTGGTAAGCACAGGTGCTGTGCTCAATTCCCTCAAAACAGTGGATTGGAGAAGCAGGGGTCATTTCAATACTTCCTCCTTTTTCTCAACACCCATTTTAGCTCAGGTTGTAATAAATTAGCTAACCCGGGGGAAAGGAGCCACAGCCCCTCTCTGTAACACCCTTGGAAAAGGAGGGGCTTTTTTATCCTTGATTAATGTCCAGGGCAAATGAACATGACAAGGATTTTCTTTGGGATGATCTGGGTTCTCCCAAGAAAAAAACAGGGTCTGTGATCACCCAGTCTAAAGGAAATAAAATTCTTCCTGAATAGCTTAGGTTTAATTATGTATTTTCTTTCTCCTCTGCCTTGGATTTAGGTAGATGTGAAATAATGATTTGCACTGCACACAAATTCTCCTCTTTTTAACCTGAAAATGTCTGGGCATGTAATAGTGAGAACAGAGAGAGCAATTTTACTGGAGAAAGATGTATTTCCTTCAGCTGGGTCCATGGTCCTTTTGTTGGATCCATCATCTGTGCCTGTCTGCTGACCCACCACGCTGCTTGTGACAAACTGTGCTCCCATTCTCAATTAGTGTGGTTTAATGAGATTTATAGCACTGACATTGCTGCATGGTCAAGGGCCACTCAGAAGTGAAGACTGTGAGCCCTTCTAGTGCAACAGAAAGGGGGGAAATGGCAGGTTTGGGTCCAACTACATAAAAAGTTGAGAAGGTGACTAGAACCATGCTATTCAGGCATGAATAAAATAACATGTGAATTTTTTTGAGGATAGGTATCAAGGAATAATGGAATCATGGAATAGTTTGGAAGAGACCTTAAAGATTATCTGGTTCCAGCCCCATTCCCACCCTCCATAGGCAGGGATGCCATACACACATCAAGCTGCTCAGGTCCCCACCCAACCTGGCCTTCCCCATGTATATGGAGAAGGGTGTTTGGCAGATGCCAAAAAAGAAGGGGGCATCCCTAGCTTTGTCCCCAGGATGCTTTGAGGAATGGTGGTGGGAGGTGTTGTTGCCCTCAGGATGCTCAGCAAGGGTCACTCAGGCTCTGGGCTCAAGCAGTCACCACTTCTGGCTGGATGGAAAGGAAGACAACAGCAGCTCTGGGTAAGATGAGATTCAAAGGCAGTGGCTGAGAGTTGGGGCTTTTCATTTGTGTCTGAGGGATAAACCTGGACTGACTGCCAAACATGCTCAGAAAACCTGTTTCATGGCGCTACCAAGAGACTTTAATCTCCTGTATTTGCTCTGGCTACCAAACATTTTGCAGGCATTCCATTCTCACCTGTCACGTAGGGTAAGGGCTGTGACTGCACATGTGTCTATCTCTGTTGTGTAGCCAAATGTTCAGCCTTGCTCTAGAACTTGCATAAAGACTTTCCATCCTGACCTTGCACTTTTCATGCCCCACACTCTGCAGAAGTTGTTCTCTGCAGTGTAACACAGAAAGAAATAAGAGAGAAACTGGTGTGGGCAGAAACTGGCTGAAGAAGCAATGCTGGGGTTGCAAAGGGGATTCTGGGTTTGTTTGTCCTGTGCTCTGTGTGAAGAATGGAGAGCCCAGGCACAGCTTGTGCTGTAGCTCAGGCCTTGACACCCCATGTGGATGGGCTGGCAGCAGCCACCTTTCCCAGGAGAATCTCTGAGCTCCCCTGTTCCTGGGCAGGGTGAGGATGCTCTGAGGATGCTGCAGGTGAGCTGCCACCAACCAAGTGTGAAGAAAGGGAAGGGGTCAGACGGCTGGTGCTGCTTAACCCAGGGCTCAAAACTGTGCTTCAATGGAAATTGCAGAGAACTGATTCAGAAAAGCTGAAGGAAAAGATTGGAATTTGAAGGCACAGAATAACTACTTCACCATCCTCCTTTTTCCCCATTCATCAGCCCTGCACACTCCCTTAAAGGGAGGGGGCCTTTGGACACCTTGGAGGGCATTTGCAAACACACACACACATGCTCCCCTCCCCCACATTTCTTTTTATTGCCTCACTTCTACCTGTAATGAAAAAAGGTCCCTGCTGTGGTCAGACTTGGTGTTGTTTGATTTAAGCGCAGATCACAGTGATGAGGGCTTAGCAGAGGCCTTTGTGTGTGTTTAACACCACAGCTGCCAAGGTGAAGAGAAAACCCAACAGACTAAGCAAGACGCTCTAAATACTAATAAAGTCTGAGGGTGATTGGAAGGAGTGGAAATGGGAAAACCCACAATCCAGGTAATTAAGCTGTAAAGCCCACAGAGGAAGGGCTGTCACCAAGTCATCTGATGTGGGATGAAGACCAAAGCACAGTGTGATTCTTTGTCTCTTAATCCCCTCCTCCACTCCCCACCATGTTCTTATTTCCCTATAAAGTCTTTATATGAAAGGTGGAAAAAAAATTATATAAAAAAAATCTTGAAGGATAAATCTTGTAATTCAGAGCACTGAACAGCTGGTAGTTTAAAGCACAGAACAGCAGTTTAGTGATTAATTTACCTCTTTAAAATGCTGAACAATACAATGCAATAAAATATAAAATTTTATTTTGTATGGCCTCCTTCAAACCGACTGCATCCTGGAGCTCTTTCTAAAGTTAAAGTGCAGCTACAGAGTTAAATAATCAGTAATAGCAGAAGAGAGAGGTATAAAGAGAGATGTGCAAGCAATAAAAAGATCAGCTCCGCGGGAGCCCCCCTCCAGTCCATTTAATTTTACTGAAAGAAAGTAGCCTCTGCGATGGTTTCTACATACTGATGGATTTTCTCCTCACATGCCCTTTCCCTCTTCTTCCATCTCACACGAGCATCGCGGTGCCACTGTCGCTGCTGTCACTGACTCCTCTGTGACACCGGAGAGCGGCTGGGACCGCCAGGATCACCCGGCCCTGGGAGAGGCCACTGCCCGATGCTCGGCATCGTCCCCACCCTGCGGATCGGTGTCACCTCCGGAGAGTCACCCTGGCACCGCCACCGAGGGGTTCTGCCCCTTGTGTCCCGGGCTGAGAGCTCCGGCAGTGTAATATATGGTAGGGATAATTCATGCTATTAATGTATGGTATAAAAGATTGTAAAAATCCAAAACTATGTCTGACCACCCCGGCCGGGAGCAGCTGTCTATTCAGATTACAACGAATTCCCGGACACAAGGTAAGATAACGATCGAAGCCTTAACATAAGAATAGAAGCTTCCAGGGCGATGATCACCAGTATCCCGAGTCATAGGGAACCACCTAGGAGCGATTATCACCCTGCCGATTGCGTCTATCAAGACAGTCAGCAGCTAATATTCCCTGATACATCTGAACACACGGCTTCCCCGGAGCCCATCAACGCTGACTGCACACCTGGAACCAGCCTTTGTCCAGCTCGGCACATTGAAAAGAACAGCGATGCATGTGAAGAGTTACAAAGGAAACTTGGACATCTTTGCCTCGGGCACAATAAACTGTATAAACCTCACTGCAAGAAGCAGCATTCGTGAATGGGAGAGATTCAGACACTCTAGGGGTCAGGTCCAGGTTCACCCAGCGCCGATCCCGGGCTCGACGCTGTCCCTTTGGCTGTGGTGGTCTCGGAGACCAAAATTCGGTCACGCAGATAGATTAATAAATCTTTTCAAAAATTTTGATAATTTTGGCTCACAATTTGATCATTTATAACAAGCAGCCTGTGGTGTGTTTGCATCTGTATGTGTGTGACACCCCTGGGGACAGCACGGGTGACACTCGGGGCTGTGACACAACGAGCTGTGACTGACACGGTGTGTGTGAGGGTGTGTGCGTGTGTGTGTGTGTGTGTGTGTGTTATGGGGGGAGATGAGGAAGGTGGAGGGGAAATCAGGCGGATAATGGTTTTGGTTATGGGGAGAAATGCATTAGTTTGAGGCGGACGTGGGCGAATTCATCCCTGGCGTGACATCGCTGAGCTGCCGGAGACAGCAGCGGGGAGTCGTTTTACCCACGAAAATAAAGAGCCACGCTGCCCTCATTTGTCAAGCACAGCACAAAGCGAAGATGTGAAAAGGCCCTGCCTGGGGTGGGGGCTCAAGGGGTCTGCACCTTTTGGGAACCCTTCACACCCACAGTGTTTGGGCTTCCCGGAGTAAAGCTCTGCCTGCCCGTGTTCTTCCGCTGGTAATAATCAGGGAGCTGGTTAGTAGACAGATGCTAAACCTGCTCTTACTGCATTTAGCATTTCAGAATAATGAATAGATTTGCAAATGATGTTTCAAGGCTGCTTCTTTTTCAAACAATGGCATCGCTAATATTCCCAGATCCTTTGACTTGGCAATTGTCTTTATCAGATAGTAAAACGTCGCAGTTCGCTTTCTGAAAAGACAGAAGGGGAAATGGCATTTCTAAGTAATTTCAAGCAATGCTTCTTATAGGGAAAAGTATGTGCAGATAAGCTACTCGCCTAAACTCACAGCTAAGTTGCACCGTGCTGGTGGCACGGCTCTGGTTTCCCACCAGGAACCTGGGAATTTCCCTCCTCACTCCCATGGATTCATTTCTTCCCTGGTGGGCTTTTACCCCAGTGCTGACAAGCTCAGCCTCTGGTCTTGTGACCACGAAGCAAGGCTGCTGGCCTAAACACCCAGCCTGGAATTTGCTTGAATTCTTACGTATTCACCCTGAAAACTCCTGACGAATCTTCCCGCGGGGATTTGAAGGTCACCCTCCCGAAAGCAAAGCTTAGGACACCGCAGTTTAAAGACACCTTGTGGTTTCTAAAACCAGAGCAGGGCTTGCCTCTCGCTTGCGCTCCCTCTCCGCTAACCCATCTTTAATATGGATCTAATTCCGACTACATTGCAGCGCCGCGAAATCGCATTAGGCAGCGCAGGGAGACTCGCCGCCCCTTCAAGCATGATAAACTCTTGATTGCATCCCCGGAGCTCTAATGAGCCCGCGTGGGCTGGGCGTGATGGAGAGCGGGAGCTGCAGGGAGCGGCGGGGGAGCCGCAGGACCCGAACCCGCCACAGCCGCGGCTCGCGTTCTGTTCCACACCGAGACTCCCGAGAATTCCCGGGAAGGCGGGGAGGGCAGGAGAGCATCCCCAGCTCCCCCTGCCCTCCCCGCAGTGCCCGGAGGAGCAGAACATCCCCGTTCCCCCTCGCCGGGGAGCCCAGAGCGATGCTTTATCGCGCCGCTGCGAGAGCCAGACGGAAAGGTTGCGGCAAAGGTGGGAGGTGTTAATGATGGGTTGGCGCAAGGCAGTGCTTATCTCTTTAAGAAATGGAAATGAGGTCTAATTAGCATATACTGGTTGCAATTAGCATATAAGTCCCGTTCGGGGACTTGGAGGAAGGGAAAGGACTAGGCAGCAACTTAATGGGATTTTATTAGGCGAAATTAGCCAGCACTGAACAGTCATAAAAATATCTAAATTATTAGTAGCTCTGGCAATTTATTGTGAGTGCTTCCCGGACATGCTAATGTCTATTGGGTCTGCGTCATATGTGCTAATCACAAAAACAAACTGAGGGACAGGAGTAATCTATCTGCTGCACGTTGTTATGCTATTGTGGGCACGGTGTGACAGCTTTATACGCACGTATGTGTGCGGGAGCGGCGTGGTGCGAGGGGGGCGTTTTGCTAATGCTTCATGAGTTATGTAAATGGGATACGTTTGAGCAAAAATGACAAAGTGGTCTCTGCAGAAACGATCTCACCTATAGCACAGGCGAGAGAAGAGGAGGATGAAGCAGAGGGCTTTTGTTGAAGCAGAATGAAATGCAAACCCCCGATAGTCATGGCAATCATGTGCATTCAGAGGCCGGAAGATAAACTCTTCTGTGTAAGATGATGATCTGTAGAGGTAAAAAGTATATTTTTAAAAGCCAACCTCACTCAAATATGTGTGTTTTAACACATCCATGCTTTCTTTAATCTTTGCACAGGTTAGATGCTCTTTTTAATGAGCAACTTCTACAATAACCATTAAAAGTGAGGTCCAGTTATTGTCTCTCTCCAAATGTGATCAGCTGAGGGTGGATGCTGTGAAAGTGAGGTGGTGAAGAATCAACATTTTTAATTTACAATGAAAGGTCAGTCACACTGACCCAAGATGGGGTCTGATAAAAAGTTTGCTGCTCAGACAGGAAAAAAAATCCCCACGATGAGAAAAATTACAGGACCTTTCCTAAGCTCCTTTCTCAGTGTTTGAAGATATAAGTGGCTCCTGCAAACCTTTTCTGTTGTACCAACGTGGGACTTCTGGGCTGGTCCTGCAGAGTCTTGGCTAACCAGCAGGTGTGGGTGCTCTGGCACTGGGAGTGGGATGACACCAAGGATTATCCTCTTTGTGCTTTCATGAAATGAAGTGGAATTATTCCAAACATTGCCGGGACCAGCACGAGCTCTTGACACTTGGTGGTGGCTGTGCTTTCACTGTGAGAAGGAACAAAGGATAAGCAGGAGGAATGTTGTAATGCACCTTTTAGGGTCAGATTCCTTGTGTTAATTTATGTGGTTCATTTTATCATATTATATATGTAAGTACCTCCATAAAATTGTCAGCTTTGTGTCAGGTTGGCAAGAGAATCATAGAAGCTTATTTAACAGAAGCTAATAAGTTAAAAAACAAAACCAAAAGAAAACAACTACAATGACAAAAAAAGATAACAGTAATCTTAAATGGTTGATATAGCTCACCTGGCCTCCTATTTTGGAAAAGGATTTGGAACAACTTCTGCATTTCATCTGTTTGATATGTTCAGAGCATGGTGAGTGTCTCAGCAATGTTGACTGTGGTGCCTGATGAGGAGTCCAATTTACATATTCTCAATTTAATCTAAAGTAGGCGCTAATTGATTACTGCTGAATGTCAGCACGCTCTGATTATCTGCTCAAGATGCTCTGGAAAAGGAAAAAAACCCACAACCCCGAGCTGCAAGTGGGAAGGAGGCGTTCGAATTCAGTCTGCCACGCGTGCTGGTTTTGACTGGGGCAGAGGGAATTTTTTCCATAGTAGCTCATGTGGGTCTGTGTTTGGGATTTGAGCTGGATCAGGGTAGGATAACACAGGGGTGTTCTCATCACTGCCAGGCTCACAAAGTCACAGGAGCCTTTTCTGCTGCTCACTCCAACCCACCAATGAGGAGGCTGAGGGTGCACAGGGAGCTGGGAGGGGACACTGCCAGGACAGCTGACCCCAAGGGATGTCCCAGAGCATGTGGCATCATGACCTGTATGTGGAGCTGGGGAAGAGGAAGAAGGGAGGAGGAACATTCAGAGTGGTGGTGTTTGTGTCCCCAAGTCACCATCACATGTGATGCAGCCCTGCTCTGCTGGGCATGGCAGCCCACGGGGAGCAGGGAATTAATTCCTTGTTTTGCTTTGCTGGCACTCATGGCTTTTGCTTTACCTGTTAAACAGTATTTATCTCAACCTACGGTTTTTCTGAGTTTTCTCATTTTTACCCTTTCTCTCCCCCATCCCAGCATGGGGGGAGTGAGGAACTGGCTGTGTGGTGCATAGTTGCCATCTGGAGTTAAACCACAACACCATGGAAAGACTGTTTGCTCTTCTATCTGACATTATATAAAGGTTTTAATTATCTAGGCCTGAGGCTGTTGAGTGACTGCTGCTTTGCTGTATCCTTCCAAAGCAAATGAGACAAATAGTGAATTGTCCTTGCTTTCTGACTGACTTTTCTCAAATAAGACATCCCTTCTACAGGGTTTTCCTCATTTTCTTCCAATCCTGTCCTTAACAATTTCAGATTTCAACCCTGAACACCCTTTCCCTGGCTTGGAAGGCACAGTGTGAGGTCAGAGAAGGAAGCTCAGGTGAGCATTTAATATTCCATGCTGAATTTCAAGAGACAAACCATTGAATCTCAGCAGTGTGTGATCCCTGAATCTGGGACTGGGAGGAGAGCATTCTGTAGTTGTTCCTAGCTCTGCATGCAATTTGAGCCAAACCTTATTTCTTCAAGCCACAGACTCCTCTCTCATGGCTGGACAGCAGACCATCTCCCACCACAGAGATGTACAGTGCTTATCATAAGGAAACCTTGGCTGATATAACACAACTAATCACACATTTCCAGACAGGTGCATAACAACTTTTTACTCTCATACTTCCTACATTATTTTGGGACTCTTTTCTTTTGCTGAGATGTGAGCTTTTGGGATTGGCTTGTTTGTTTTGGTAAGCCTTCTTATCTGGGCGCAGAGCCTAGCATTAATTTGTTTGTGTACTTTGTAGCATGCCTGGTTCTGTACCTGGAGATAGGCATCTATCTATTATTTAAATAAATGCCTACACTCTGCATGTGGAATAAGTCACTATGAACAGAAATATTAAATAGGTGAGCTAGATGCAGTGAGAAAATGCTCCCTTACTGTTTTCTTTTTCTTTCCTTTCTATGCCTGGTTACAATTAAGTAGCAAATTGCTGCTTCTTTGAATCACGGTAGGTTTAATCAACAACACTGTAGCAAGGCCATTTTTTCCTGGCTCAGTCGTGGTATGTGGGGCTATTTCCCCAGCAGAAGTACCTTCCAGTTTAGATCCTGTCATGCAGAAAGCCTTTTCTTCATGTACACTCTCCCTCTGTGGTTTCCACAAGAGCTCTGCCCTCCAGCTTTTCCAATTCAGCATTCACGGTATGAACTTGTGTGTTTGGGAAGCTGCCAGGGGATGGGGAGCTGAGGCAGCAGCCAGTGCCATGTGGAACTGTTGTGTTTTTTATTTCCTTTGAGCAGTTAATCTCCATTAGATTGCCCAGCTTCTGTTCTGCATCTCCGATAGGGATAAAGGTCTGGGTAGCAAATGCTGTCATTAAGAAATTGCCCTTCCTGTTAGTGCTGCTTATTAAGGTCTAAATGCTTGAACACTTCAGATATGTCAAGTAGTGGCTCTAAAACCATTTAATTTTTTTTTTTTTTTTTTTTTTTTTAAATCCTGCAGCATTTTGGTTTCCTCCCACAGATGCATTTCTGATTATGCTTTGGTCTATCCCAAACACTAACTTGCCTGCTTCCAGCTCCTTCCAGTTTCCCCTGGATGGGGAAACAACCCAAATAGGGAACAACCTATATTGTCCAGTGCCCAGCAGAAGTATTGCTGCATCAGAAAGTCCAGCAAAGTCAGTGTTTATCCTGTCCAGAGCTGTCCCAAAAATCTCCCCAGTGGTGAGTTTTTGCACCCTGTGCCTCACTGCCTGCTCCTGCCCTGCCATTCATCCTCCCAGCTCCCTGTTCCACTGACACATGCCCATGGCACTGTACCCTGGATGGCCTGGGGAGAGCTGCCCCCTCTCTTCACTGTGCTGGCCAGAAGGACTGGGCTTTTACTGGGGAAATGGGATGCAGGCATGCCTCCAACAGCCTTGTCCTTGTCCCCTCTCAGCTCAGCAGCTGAGGAGGGTGAGCCAGCCCTCACAAGGAGAGAACACTTCCACCTTAGTTGCAGGATGAGGTCCGAGTCTGGCTTCCAAGTACTCCAAAGCAAACAGCAGCCAGAGCAGGGAGAGCAAGGAGGAAAAAAAAAAGACTTGGTAGCTTTTCCCAAGCACTTCTCCCTTTCTCTCCCCATCTTCAACTCCGCTCCTGCCCTCCGGAGTCACCTGCCCCCAGTTTGGGACCCATGCCATCAGAATGACTCCACAGAAGGAAGTGCTGGCCTGAGCACCAGGGCAGAGTGGCTGGGTGCCTGGAGGAGCCCTCCTGCTCCCTCAGCATCCCCAGTTGTGAGCTGCATGTACAAGTCCCACATCACTGGGCACTTTTCAAATTCAGCAGAGAGGTGCAAGGCATTTTCTGAAGCAATTTGCACACTCTCCTCCTGAATGTTATTTCCCTTCAGCAGGGACATCTAACCAAGCCCTCTGTGGATCAGGGCTCAGCCTTGGCAGGCAGGGGAGGAGCTACACTTGGCCTGGATGTTCATTCAGGCAGGCAGGTCCTCCTACCTCCCTTCATTTCCTCCCTCTGGCAAGGGAATGAGACGCCTCACACTCCAAGATCTGCCCCCAGATTCCCTTTCTTTTCAGTTTCCCTTTCATTTCAATCCCTCTTCTCTGTCATTGTCTGTCATTTGCCCATTACCCATGCACAAGGCTGCCCTTCCC
Organism: Melospiza melodia melodia; assembly: GCF_035770615.1. Classification (NCBI taxonomy): domain Eukaryota; kingdom Metazoa; phylum Chordata; class Aves; order Passeriformes; family Passerellidae; genus Melospiza; species Melospiza melodia. The sequence goes on along the minus strand of NC_086195.1, from coordinate 8,920,534 downwards.
TCAGCCTCCTCAGCCCTCCTGTCTCCCCTTTGGAGTCCCAGCCACCCCACTCCTCCCCATGCCCCGTGCCTCCCCAAAGTCCCTTTTTCTGTTTGGAACCTTTTGTTCTTACACTTGTCTGTCAGCTAGGCCTTCATTTTGAAAGCAAATCAACGACAGTCTGCTGTGAGAAAATGGAGAAGTGGTGAAATAACTGGGGATAGGAGAAGGTTGGGATTAGAAAAGCCCCATTTTGTTCTCTCTTTCTTTTTCTGGTTTTGGCAAAGGTAGTGCCAGAGCTGCAAGCTGTATAAATTCTTCTTTTCTTATCCTAGGAAAGGCCAGTTCCTGTTTTATCACAGAGGAAAATCATTCCAGCAAAAAAATGGGAACATGCTATATATTTTGATTGTAAAAATGCTGCATTAGAGGAACTCATACAAATTTCAATGCTGAGCTGAAGATTTCAACGAAATACAAGGCAGCAATTGCTGGAAATCATAATTAATAATTAGTTATTATCCTATAACTATCACAATAATTAATGTGCAGTGTTTCGCTTCACTAGTTTTTTTCAAAATATTTGATTATTTCTGCCTCCACGGTGCAAATTTCAGGTGCTGAAAATGAGTTGCTTTGCACCAGTAGATCTCCTGAATATGCAATGAAGAAACCTGCAGCAGCCAGAGCCCCAGCCAAGGCAGGAGCTGGGAAACAAAGGTGAAGGAGAGAAGCAATGAAAGCGAAGCGTTCTGTACAATAGCTAAAATAGGAATCTCTGGAGGCCTGGAGATATTGCAGGAACATCAATTTCCATGGCCATTGTCTGAGCGGCGCTGGAGCCGCCACCCCCCTTCCTCTGGGCGAGGGGAGCAAATCAGGAAATGGCATAATTGAATCAGCTCCAGCACATGACAGGGCTTCAAACCCACCCAGAGGAGGCTCTGGGCTGACCACACAAATCCCAGGCACCTTGGCTCCCTCCCCTGCCAAATCACTTCTGTGAGGAAGGCGAGCAGGGTTTGAGCCGCAGCAGGAGATGGTCCAGTCATGGATTTCATTAGTGGTCTCTCTGGCCATCTGGGAGAGTTTATGACCAAGAAGCTGCAGGAAACTGCTTGCTAGAAGCTTCCTTCTAGCAGGAAAAGATGCCAAGTCATGATGCTGTTTACAGAGAGTTTGGTTTGAATTTAGGAATAAAACAAAATGCCAGTTTTGCCACTGAGATAACACACGAGAGTCAGGACATGCTGCTGCAGGTCCCATTCCCATTCCTCTCTCCCTTCCCTTTCACCCCTACATAAAAGTTGACAATTAGTTTTTTACTGCACATACATGAAGGGAGATACATGCTTTGGCCTCTATGTGAGAGTAATAATTCTCTTAAATTGATGTGTCAGCGAACTAAAACTCAATTTTTTTTTTTTTTTTTTGCACGGTGTATTTTGCAGTCAGAGGACCTTCACTAATCGGAATAAAGCAATTTGGCTCCCTGTCATTGCTCACTGAAAACATATGAGCTGGTTGGCACATATGGCCTCCTAGATTTATCAGTGTCTCCCATCTAGTGCATGGGAGGTTCAGGGCTGCAGCTCAGAGAGGAGTGAATTTTTATGAATGCTTGTTCCCCTCCCCGAGAATTCCCAGAGCTAGATTTATTCCTTAGTTTCAGAAATATTTTATTTATTATCCATATCCTATATCGTCTTAAGGTCAAATCAAAGTCATATTTTACATGTTTTTATTTGCATTACTATGTCTTCATAGCTTTTTCATGGAAATAAAAAGCACAACAATCCAAAATTTGGGAGAATTACTGTTCCCATAGCTCTTCTTTCCTTTTTTTTCTGGAGAGTGGTGCAATGTGACCATACTCAGCTGTTCCTTCCAGCAGGACCTGCGTGAAATGGATTTGCTGCATCTTGCATGAGGTTCATGAAAGGCCAGCTGTGGTGTCATGTCTTTGTCATGCTGTCCCCAAGGAAGGCCTCACCTCGCTCCCAGCTGAGCTGGTGCCATTTACACTGATGCTGTGCTGCGGTAGGTGGGATAGCCACATTTTAGCAGTCAGCCTTTGCAGCTTGATTACACCAGAAAATGCCCTTTTGCCTCACTGACTCTGTGCCTTGTAGTCCCCACTCTCTTCTCCCACAGCTCCAGGGATTGCTCCTTGCCAGCTCTTCAACTTGTGCTTTAGACTGGAGGAGCTTTTCTCAGCCTTCAGAGAATGTGAACCACAAAACCCTGCTGGGATCCCGCTGCAAACTCCTCCTCACACCTCTGGTTATAAAGAGTGTTCTGCATGGGGTATGGCAGGTGTTAGTGGGCAATCACCTCAAAGCTGTGCCAAGGAAAATGAATGTTTGGGGTTGGAGAACTGTTTGAGTGTCCAGGCAACTCTTCCAGAGCTCGCTCATGACAGAAGGGGCAGCCCAGTCAGGGGCAGCCTTCAATGGGGAGAAGGAGAGTGGCTGGATTCCCACCCTGAGCTCATGCACAGCCTGGCACAGGGCTGGGACCAGGCTGTTGGTAGCACCACAGTGACAATCCCATGTCCATGGTGACAGTATCCAAGGCCTTGTTCCTGTCCCCTGTTGTCACCATCATATTTTCTGAAAAATCCTCCTTGCCCAGGATTTCTTCTCCTGGGAAGGTGAGAAGCCTCAGAGAAAAAAGGAAAACAATATTATCCCATTTGCTTCTCCCGTGTTTTGCTCCTTTGGAATGTGGTTTGTAAATTTTTTTATCCAACAGGTGTTTGTTTGATTGGTTTCATGTGAATTGTTTTAACTTAATGACCAGTCATGGTTGGGCTGTGTCAGACTCCGGAGACAGTCACGAGTTTTCATTATCATTCTTTGTAGCCTTCTGTCTGCATTCTTTCTCTATTCTTTAGTATAGTTTTAGTATAGCATAACATCATATCATATCATATCATATCATATCATATCATATCATATCATATCATATCATATCATATCATATTATAAAATAATAAATTAGCCATCTAAGAACTTGGAGTCAGATTCATCTTTCCTCCCCCAATGGGGGACCCCAAAAATACCACACTCTGTAAATGACCTTAGGGCCAGATGGGGCCCAAATCACAAACAGTTCTTCTGTGGGAACCAGGAGGAGATATTTTAATAATAGATGAAAAAGTTTTGCAATGTATGTGTTTGAGGAGTTTATTTCTTACTAACTACTCTCCTAAAACTCCTCTTCTCTTGGCCATTCTCACATGAAATCAGAATTATTTTGAAGGCTGGCTGCCTGGTTGGTGTGGTAAGAGGCACATGGGCACTGCTGGTTATGGACTTCTGCTTGCCCACAAGAGGACATCAGCTGGCTCCTGGTCCATGCAGGAGTCTGAACCATCCAGGCCAAGCCTTCAGCTGGGCCATGCCAGTCTGGAAAGTGGCAGCTTGGTCTGTCCCACCCATGAGACCTGACACCTGTGCTTGAGACACAAAGGGTCAGTTCTGTGCCTCCCTTCCAGCCTTTCCCTGCAGGTCACCTGCTGTCTCAGCAGCTGGGGGAGGACGTGCAGTCTTTGGCTTCTCCTGCCTTTATTCCCATCTACCCTTGGCATGTGGTGGAGGGAACACTAAGAAAATTGGTTAATAACCAGAGAAAAAGATCTCAAGCCTTTGTAAGCCCATTTCCCCTTTTAATCACACTCTGTCTAATAAACTGTATTTTTCTTACTTATCATTTCCTTTGTTCATGCCCATTACAGAGTTACTCACAATTTCAGTTCAAACAATACCTGTTAAATAAGGGGATACTATTAAGTGCATCAGCACAAGGAAGGGAAGCTGATTTTAGAAACCAAAAGTACTGCTTGATTTCCGCTTTCAAAGCATTTAATTTCACCTGGTCCACACTTTTAATATTTTCCAATAAAATAACTAGATGGGGGCACATTAAAATGGTCTCAGTTGAGCTGTTTTAATAAAAGGAGAAAGTTTAAAGAGCTCGGCCATGGATGAAAATCTATTTAAAACAGGCAGGTTGGGTATTTCTGGCATGGATGCATGAGGTATCTGTCTCCACCTCTAATTAAAAGGTCTGTATTGTTCAGTTCTACAGCACTCCACATGACAGACATGTGAAGCACCCAAGGGGCCACCACGTTGTCCTGTGCTGCACCTCACTCTCAGAATGGCCTCGTACATATGTGTACAGTTTATCCTGCCTTGGAAACTTGGGGTCTGGATCTTTGTGCCTCACAGTCCTGTCAGCCTGGCAGGGTGGTTACAGCTTGTGGAAGTGAATCATTCCAGGTAACAATGAGCTCCTGGAAAAATGACTCAATCTTCTGCAGCACAGGTAGAACTACAGAGTCCAGAACTGAGAACAGTGTTAATGGCATGAAGAAAACTTGCTTTATTCTGCATCCTTCCCTGCAAAATGTTCCCATTGGCATTTCAGGGGGATTTACTCCAAGAAAAAAAGCAACTGGGTGCTTTTCCTGCAGTTGTTGGCCTGCCAGAACTACCAGGGAAATGGACTTGCTAGAATGGGGAGCTATCACTCATTGTCTATCTGAGCAATTCCCAGACTGTGGGAATCTGGCAAAACCAAAGGCAAAAGGGCTTTCCAGTGAGTGGATACACTGGAAACCCAAACAAAATATTCACACATCAGCCTTGGTGCTATCCAGTGGGTGAATATACCGGAAACCCATACAAAATAGCCACACATCAGCCTTGGTGCTATCCAGTGGGTGAATACACTGGAAATCCATACAGAATACTCACACATCAGCCTTGGTGCTATCCAGTGGGTGAATACACTGGAAATCCATACAGAATACTGGCACATCAGCCTTGGTTCTAGCTGTGCCTTGCAATGCCTCAATGCTTCATAACACGATGACACATTTGTAAGCCATGAAACATCTAGAATGCTCTCTGACAACTCTCATATCTGAATAAAGGGAAAGCAAAAATTATCTTTCTTTCTTTTTGAGATTCTGGCTTAAACAGGCTGTACATAATGAACAGTTTTCTATTTTGCCATGCACGACTGTTGTGTACCAACAGGAGGATGGTGAACATCTTGCTTTGGATGTCTCAAAGTGCAGAGGCACAGGTTTTGCTGAATTTGGCCAGAGAGAGAAATGAGTGACTACAAACCAGGGTGGAATTCCCTTAAGAATCCAGCAGCAAATACATTTTCATCAAGGGTTTCTTGGTGAGGAACGGCCCCCAGAAGGATCATTCTTCTCCTGTGTAAACATCCAATGCAAACCATGATGCTGTTTGTAGGTGACAACACATCCATTGTGCAACTGCACAGAAACTGTGTTAGTATCCCTATAAAATGTATTTACTGTCTGCAAAGAATGCTCAGATGGCAACAGCAGCATTAGAATTCCTCATACACAAAAGAACTAATTAATTCTGAAATCACATAAAGAGAGTGGGAAGTTAAATGCTCTAAACCCCATTTCACAGCTAGGTGTTGGAGCAAGAAGAACTGGGTGCATAAGTAATATTATGGAAAGAATGGTCAAGTGACCTGTGTGACATTCAATAACCAAGGGAGCAGCAGAGGCAAGGATTTATCCAGTTTGAGATTCCAGGTTGATCTTCTGTTTATTAGATCATATTAGATCTTGAAGGCTTTGTGGATATTGGTATGCTTTTATTGGCCATTTTTACTGCATGTTATTTCCCCATGGTTTTCAATCTTATCCTTTAAGGCCAACATTTGTTGTCAAAGATTATAACCGTGTACAACAGATTACATTTTAATGGAGGATTCTGAAATAACGAGGTACATTTTCCTCTCTGCCTCTGGTCTCATGGTTTCCAGTGTGATCTCCTCCAGGACAAGGACTCTGGAAATGTTAACAGACAAAATGCTGTTGGGATTTGAACCACACCACCAAGTAGCAGTGCCAGACACCTTTTTCTGTGTTTGCATCTCTGAGAGAGCTGCATTGGTGTGGAAACTGTGGAAAAATATCTTCGAAAGGGATGCAGGAGGGAGTGGAGTGAGAGGAAGGGCGGAATCAAAGAATGGTTGAATCAGGAAGACACCTCTAGAGCTTGGCTAGTCTTACCCCCTTGGTCAGAGGTCACTCACAGCAGGTTGCTCAGAGAATGCCCAGTCAGGTCTGATATACCTGCAGACACGGACACACCACACTCTCTGGACAACCTGCTGCATGTTCAAGCAGTCTTATAGTAAAATGGTTTTTTATCATGTTTAAATGGAATTCCTCTCTTATCCACATTATCATACAACCCTTCCTTGTCATTCTGTTCCACCAATTCTTCACCCTCCCCTGCCAACCCTACTGTACCACACTCCTTACCAGGCTGACCAGCCTATTGACAAAACTCCTTTGTCCCCCTTGATCATCTTTTCCTACCAGTCCTTGATGCACAGAGAGAGCCCCACAATGATAAAAGCTGAATATCTGCTCTTGGTGTTATCTGCACAACCAGATGTTGACACACGGAGTCTGTTTTTTCTTCTCAAGTCCATCCCCATCACTGGCAGGGTTGAAGGCAAAACCAGTTTAATACATGTGGGGGTCCCAGTTGTGGGTTTCTCTGGGTCAGGATTGAAGGCACTTGAGACCACAGTTCATGTTTGGACTCAGGTGTTTATTATTTCTTATCAGTAAAAGTCTCACTACTGTGAGTTTGGCAGCTTGTCATTAGAAGGCACAAAATGGCAACAATCTCTTGGTACAAGGTCTTTTAAAGCTAAACTATCCAATAAAGAGCTGACACATGGATTATTTTCCCTTTTAACCCAATAACTGATCCCAAAGAGATGCAATGAGGACTTTTCTGCCCAATTACAAAATGCCACCCAAACCCATGGAGAAGAAGGAAGAAGAAGCATGAAGAAGAAACCCAGGACAACACTCTGTGCCCTCCACCTTGCTTCCATCCACAACATACTAAAAACCCCAAAACCTCAATTTCTCACCAAGTGATACACCTACACTACTCTCTATAATCTATTTCCCACTTTTGTGGATTCCAGTCTATCTTGAAGTCTGGGAAACTTTTTCCATGAATGAGGGTGAAAGTCAGTGCTCCCCTGGGAGTCAGGGCACCCCAGAGCAGACACAGAAATACTCCTGGTGCCCTGAGTTTCCACAAATACACTGTAGGTTTCCCATGGTGTACACTGGGGGACACAGCAATTTACCTGAGTCTAGTGAGGCTTGGCAGGGGACCTGGGTGGTGTCCAGTGTGAAATGACAGCTGCAGTGGAAGAATGCTCCTGGTGTTTTTCCTTTGCATGATATGAAATAAACAATCTCAGGAACTCTGGCAAGACAGTCATTGAGTTTGGGAGTCTTTTTTCTCTTGTCATTTTGCCTGCTGAAGAGAAACTGCTGCAAAACAACCAATGTCAATACCCATAGCTCTTGAATTTTCCAAGGCAGCCTCTCCTCCATCTGGAAGTGCCTCATGCTGCTTGCTTTGAGATCTCATGAAATCACGCTCGCGGGTGGTATGATTGTTCCTTGAGATGCAACATGAGGGAGGGCACCATCCCCTCCTGTACTTGCTGCATATTCCTTGTTGCCTTAGTTCTTTGCTCCATTTAGTGATGTGAAAGGTAGGAATGGAAGTGCTTTGAACAAGTCCCAGGGGCCTCAGAACAGAAAAAGGAATACATGTGAGGAAGGGGAGAGTATCTGAGAAGAGAGGAGTTATCAGCATGAGAGACCTCAAGCTGAGTGACTGAGAGTTGACATTCCTTCTATTTATTTATAAAATTTGTAACTGTGAAAATTAGCCTTAGAAGTTGTAGCCCCATTACTGTTAGTTTTATCATTCTTCTAAGACATACCCTGAGGCACTCCTAGAGATTGGATCCAACTGTACTTTGCAATAAGCCCGTAATTGATTATGCTATGGAGCTTTAATGTGGGTTGAGAAATGGAATCCAGAGTAAATACATTCAGAATTTTGCTAGCAGACCAGATTTAAAACTGGTTTTCTGAACCTACCAGGATTATTCCTTCTCAGCTCATGATTTAATTTGAACTAGCCACCCTGAGATGTGCAGAGTGTCTGGCCTATCTGCTTGCTGAGCTTTTCTAAAGAAGTTTATCCTGTACACTTCATCTGTAAATTTGTAAAGATAGTATTAGATCCTAATAGTATTCATTAGAGGACACTTCAGGTTCCATCTAGAGCTTTATTCAGTAAAGTCAGTCAACAATCTCATCACACACTAATTTGCTGATTTCTTTCATTTCTGAAAAACAAGCACATAAAAAAGGGAGAAATTAATTAGGTGCTGGTGGTCATTTGTCATTGTATTTCTCAATTTTAAAATATAGCCCATGTAACCTCCTAGACTTCCTTTTTTTTTTTTTCCCTGGTTCACGTATTTGATGAAAATCTATCCTTTCTAAGTGAAGTTTGTTCATTTTGCTCAAAAATTGAGGAATGAGGTGTTGGGGTCTTTCATTAGAAATGTTCCCCTCTCCTTTCCCCAGGTGCTAAGGACCATGTTATTTCCTTTCCTATGCAGGTGGCTCCTGCTGACTGTAGCTAATTCCAGAACTGAAAGTGGGCTAACTTGTAGACCTGATAGAAACTGAAGTTTCTTGAAGCACACCATTAGCTGTCTAGGATGCATCCTAAACAAGCAAATCCTATGATGTTCGTACAAACAAAAGGAATTTTGTTCAGAAATTACAGAATTAGCACTGTTTTCTGACCATTTTAAATTCTGGATTTGTTTCTGGACCAGAGTCTCTACAGAAAAATTTGCTTTGAGATTCAGACTTCTGAGTTGGTTTGAGGTGGGAAGTTTTTGATTCGCAACATATTTTTATTCAAAACTACCCTTCATGAAACAGTGTTATTGTCTCTGTGCGATCTTAGGGGAAAAAATAATTTGTTTCATATTTTCCACTTGAAAAGAACTCTCTCTCTTTCTCACTCTCTCTTTTTCTCTCCTTTCTCATCAATAGCTACAAAATTGGTTAATTTCCTCAGAACCACTACACCACTGGGTGTGCTCCATTAAGAAATCATGCACGCGGATTGTGTGTTTCTATGGATAATGTGCTAATTCTGATTAAGTCTCCTTTCATGTGTTCTGGCCAAATGTTATGATACTGTATTTTTGTTTCCTATGACCAAGCAAGTGGAACAAATGCAAGGTAAAGAGACAAAAATCCGTCACGCTAAATTGGAGTGAGATGCAATGAAAGAGCAAAATTATTTCGTGGTTTGAGCTCTTCCTTACTCATCTCCACCGGTAAAGGGTGCATGATACCTTTGACACACAATGTTTGCAGCTGCACATAGGTCAAGATGCAGCAAAAGTCATTTGGGAAGGCAAGGCATAGGTCATGAGGTGTACATAAAAAGTTAAGCTTATTTTATTTGGCTAAGGATACTTTATTTAGATCAAGCTTTGAATCAACTGTCAAGTTAAATTGAAAGAAAAGGGAATATTTGATAAATTTTTTAAAGATCTGTTCCTCCAAACACTGACCATGGTAAAAATCTAGAAGTGCATGCTTAATGTTATGTAATAAACTTGAATTTTTACATTATCATTTCTCACCTTTTATCTGCACTTTCATTGCTCCAGGGAGGCCTTGCATGAAAACTACCTAATTTTTGTTCTGGCACTGGGAGGTACCTACCCCTGCATACAATAGCTCTCTGCAAAGCATTGATATACATACAAAAATGTTTATCCCCATTTGAAAACACCACTTAGAGCTGTTGGAAACAGGAGTAGGTGATGTGATCATTAAAACCTGAGGGTTTCATGTCTGCTACGGGAGTTTTGTTTCTGCTATAAAGGAGGGTTGACTGCAGAGCTTCTGGCAGGAAGGGCTTGGTGGCGTGAGCAGATGTAAACCAAAATGTAAAATCATTGTCATAGGTTTTGTATGGAGGAAGAACTTGGATTTGGAGGGCAGAACCTAGCAAAACTGTTCCTTGTAAGCTATAATGCTTTGTTGGATAGAGGGACAAAACTCTGCATGGAGGTGAGGGGTCAGTGATTTATTGGGCCAAGAACCACTCAAGAAATGGAGCTGACATCCTCTAGGAGATGTCTCTCCTGGTTTCTTTCATACAGACCCATTTTAACTTTCCAAAAAATTGAAATTGCATTGATTCTGTTGCTTGATGGTGTTGATACCTGTTACCAAAGTGGACAGCCCTCCACTTTTCCCCACTGTCCTTCCAGCACAAAAGGAGATAGAAATTACCTCAGCAGTTGTCTTGTTTGTGGAGGAAGGTGATTCCCTACCTTGCAAAACTCATACAGGGACAAGAAACTGTTAATAGGCTGATAGACTGTACTGCTCCTCCCTGTGAGAAGCACTCTCAGACCTCAGGAGTTACCTGCACACACAGGGTTATCTGTGTGCAAGTGTGTATGTCTGTCTTTAAAATGCACAAATTTGGAGGGACTGTGAGTAGATTCTACCCCTTGATATGTTTTTGTGGGCATTTCCAAGGATTGTCAGCATCTTCTTTAGCATTAAAGAGGAGATCTCTTGATTTTGAAATTGAGGATTTACTGCTAAGGACTCAGATTCTCATTCTCATTTGTAACCTGACATATCTCCCCTCCCCTTATTTGCTTGAAGTGGGAAAACAAAACTGATGAAAAAGCCTGTGTTAGAATGACATCATCCCCCCACCCCCATACATCTTATTGTACTACATCAGTGTATTTATGAGGTCTTTATTAGACAGGACAAATTTATTTTTCATTTGTGCTAAATTGTTTATGCCCTTTTAAAAGTGCACTGTATCCTCAGCACTGGGATTTTGGTTTTCTGCCTGACAATGATGAAGTGTTATGTTCTAACAAGTGCATTAAGATCTTGTCCTGGTGCATATTCTGTGCTATTTGTGAAATGACAGTGATAAGGAGAGACAGACAGACATGGAATGGATAAGGTGTGCATATATCTTAATTTTTAGTAAACTCAAGCCAGTTCAAATTGGTGGTGACCATTGATTATTGTCTCCTTTGAAAAAACCAGAATCCCCAAAGGAGTTTCCTCCCATTTAGATGATTAAATTGGGGTCATATTTGCGAGAGAACTCGTTGCCAATTTACAAATTATGCTTATGAAGATCTGCTTGCTTATTTTGGTGCCTGGGTGACAGCTGATTGATCCAATGAGAGGGCTGCTACCAGCCCTATTGTTAATAAAGTTATTACTTTACCAGCAAGTAGCTTCTAATTAGTATGCAGAGTCTGGAGTGAATTCATTCACGTTAGGCATGCTGGTCATGTTCCTGGGCTTGTGTGTTCTGGCTAGCCTCTGGCTAGCCTGGGAATCCAAGAGGTGCCTTGCCAGCATGCTGCAGCTCTTCCAAGGGAATTTGTAGGAGTAATTAACAAAAGCCTCTCTCTGCCTGCTCCAGCAGGACCTGCGCTATTCCAAGCTTCTCATGCTTGATGAAAAGTCACTCACCACTATCCTCGTTTAGGGCAAATTTGTTAGAGAATCTCCAAAAGGCAGCCCCTCCAGAAAGCAAACCCACACCACACCCCCCCCCAGACCGGTTTGGGAAGGATTCCTCGGAGAGAAGTGGAAAGAACCTGTTTATTTAACAGACACAGCACCCCCCCAGCACGCAAAATGAACAGTACTGAATGGCACCACTCTTTTACTCCTCTGACAAAGATGACAAATTCAGAAAGTCTCTCTTGGGGGTGGTCGCTCTGTTCTCAGTCCCTCCGGCGCTGGGGCAGCTGCTGCCCAGAGTAGGCCCCGCTGGGCCACAGGGTGCAAACTCTCGGTGTTCCCAGGGCCCAGCCCAGAGCAGGTTTGAGTAGGTCCAGAAAAAGGAAAGGAGAAACAGTCCAGGAAGAAATTTGGACTGTTTAGCTAAACTAGCTAAAGAGCAGAAGCAAGATCAAGCAGAAGCAAAGCAGAAGCAAGAGCAAGAGAGCAAAGCGAAAAGCAAAAGCAAAAAGCAAAAGCAGCACCATTTACTCCCTTGTCTCTGTGTCCCACCAGCCGTGGGGGAGCAGCTGATAAGAAACCAAAACAAAACTTTCGGAGCCAGTCTTGAAGGCACAGAACATAAAATCCAGCATAAACAGAGAACATGAATGGGGATACGAGCATCACAACGTCACCCTGGGACAACCACAGAGGCCACGAGCTCAGCAAAGGGCTGGGGGGTGCCTTTCTGGGCAGGAGAACACAGCCCAGCCCTGCCTATGCCCTAAAGTACAGGCCAGCCACGGCAGGAGAGTCCTTGGGAAAGGGCAGGGCTGTGTCTGAGCTCTCAAGTCTCGAGTGGCATCACACAACACAGGTGGGGAAAAAAATCACTGCTGTGTGCCAGTTTCACAGTGTCAGCCCTGCAAATGCTGCTCGTGAATAGCTCTTCCTCTGGGAGGTAGAGGAAAACCTCTGTGCCTCCTAGGGGAATTTCCACTTTGTCTCCCTTAGGAAAATGAGTCCTTTAATTCAGGGATAAGGATGGCAGCAAAAAGTGTCTGTGAACTGTAGTCCTGTGGCCACTTGAGGTTCTCAGATTAGCTGGTCTTGATGGATGGATCAGATCTGATTTTAAATGAGAGAATAAGTAGCTATTGATGTTTCTCAGCTATGTATTTTTTTTTTCTCTCAAACCTTCCAAGAAACAAGGCTATTTTGAATCTTTTCTCCATGTTAATGAATACAGCCTCAGGATTTTTTCTCACCCAGTTCCACACTTTGCCTTGTCATCATATTATGATGAGTGGCACAGCATGGAGAAGAAGTAGAAGAAATCTCACTATATGAAGAACACGACGGGAGAGTGACACAGGCTAAGAGGTGTCTATCAAATCAGCTCATTGTCACTGAGGGGGAAGGGAGACACATGGCCATTAATCTGGGGAAAAAATAGATGTCATTTCCCACTCTGATAGAATGCTTGGGTTTTTTCGGTTTTTTCAGCAAACACTCCATGGTTGCAGGGAAATTTGTTTGGCTTTACAGCAGAGGAAGGAGGGGAAAAATTGAGGCCATTGTGTTTAAAACTCATCTGATGCAGCTATTGATCAGATACTCATTTTATTGCTAGATTTTGCCTTTTCCTTCTCTGTGTGTGCTTTTCCCTGGAAATGTGCCAAAGGAAACTGCCTGACTAGCTGAGAACACAGGTGACTTTCCCTGGACCCATATTAGAGGGTCTGTGCTATTTGTGATGCTGCAGGTAGAAAGAGTCAAGCCTATCCTGCCTTCCCAGCTCCTGTGTCCAAACCAAAAAGGGAGAACAGCAGCAAAAGGGAGGAGGTCTCTTTCAAAAAACTCACCAGAGCTCCAGATTTTTTAGCTGTCAGCCTGGTGGAGAGTTAATGCCAGCTTGTGATTACTTAGGGTATTGTATTTATGGCAAAGTGACACATGAAGCAGGACTTGACACCTCTGAGTTTGTCAGTGAGATAACTGAGATCCTTAAGGGCTCTGATGGCTGAACTGTGGAGTCATCATCCTTCTGATTACCTGTGGAGAGCTGGGATGGGGATCTGATGCCCTAAAGAGGACACCTTGTGTCTTACCCCCTTGGAGTCTGGAAATTCTGCCTTTCAGCTGCCTTGGCAGAATCTCATGTGGCCAGAGCATAATTGAAAAATTTGGTTCCAGGGCAAATTTGAAAATTAAACAAGGACTTGAGGGAGTGGCCCCTATGGAAACCATGTCAAGGAACAAACAGCATCAGAGGATTTCAGTGATGTTTGTATAAGGAGGATAATATTTGCTTGATTCTTGCGGGCTTTAACTGTCTGCCATCCTTCCTCAGAAAAGCAACAGAAATTAATTGAAAGGAACCAAAACCAAACAGAGGTGTGATAAGTTATTTGAAATTTGAAATTTGAGTTATATGGCACAGTTTTGATAGGCTACATCATGTCACATGGAAGATTTCTGTTTGTTATTGGAGCAGTGCAATTTTGAGAAGGTAATTTCCATTGCAGACACTTTAGTTTGCCTGCTGAGAACTCATTGCTGGGAGAGAAGTTTGTTAAAAATGAGCAAAAGTGGTAGATTTCTATTCTAAGATTTCTAATTTCTTTTTAACTCAAGCTACTAGCAAAGTTTTGGGATCATTCAGTTAAAAGAATTTTTAAATCGAGTTTTTCCCTGGATGCAATCCCTTTAGAGGGACCACACAAACACTGTGTTCCCAAGGGAGTCACACAACAGTCTGTTCTTTGCCAAACTTCCAACCCCTTTTCAAGAGTCTAAGCATCAGTTCTCTCAGATATTTCTCAGGGTCCTACCATCAGCAGTTCTGTGTCCACCTTTGAAGTTTTCTTTCCGTTTCCTTCTTTTTTTTCTCTCTGTAGTTATACCTTTTTCTTTCTCTCGTGCTTTTGTGTACATACAGCCACAGAGCCCTCTCTTAAAACTACACCCAGCACACTCCATCCTTCCATGCCACTAAGGCTCCTTTTAAAAAAGCTCCACACATTTTCATTAGGGCCTTGATGTGAGCCCATGTTTTGGATGGAGGGTGCTATTGCTTCACCAAGCTAATTTAATAAAAGAGCTGATGACTTCTCACACCTTAAATGAAGGGTAGGTGCTTCACCCAAATATGTTTAATCCAACAGAATGCCATTGCAAGTTTAAACTGGAAATGGAGATTACCTCTCCTTCCTTGGAGGTACAGTGTCTGGGACAAGGGGACCTTGGTCCCATTTCCAGTACACAGGTGCTGTTTGTACCACTGCACAATGTGAGTGGTGATAATGCATTCTGAAATGTTTTTCCAGGTAGAGACTGGGACACACAGTCCTTCCAAAGGAGAAAGCTCTTATGGCTGTACTTCATGCCTATTCTCCATGAGGCTGGACTCAGAAGGCAGATGGAAAAATGTCAGAAATTCCCAACAGAGAAAACTTTACATAAAGGAAAGCAAAATATTAAAGAGGCAGTGGGAGAAGTTTCACAGCAGGAGCCTCCACTTCCACTCAGGCAACACCAAGGGCTGATCCCCATCCCAAAATCCAACTGCAGCTTCTCCTGGTCCTCTTTAAACAGATCACTTGCAGCACTGTTCTGGCTGTGCATGGCCATGTGTCACTGAGCTACCGTGAGCATTTTCCAGGATTAACTCTGCTCTGCTCCTCAATTGGTTTCAAGGGGTTTAGCAAGCCTTTTTTTAGCCAGCGTGGAGAAGTTAATGCTCTTACTTATCAAGCTTTTTAAAAAGTGCACGAAGCCAGATCATCCCCTCCCAGTTTTGCTACAGAATGGATGCAGCTAGCTGAAAGCCTCCAAAGATAGTTTGAAATCTTTTCCAGGGAAAGGAATGGGGCTTAAGAGACATCAGGTTCCAACCTCTTTGTCCTCAACACTGCAGTGTGGGTGAAGGGTTCTGCCAAATCCCAGAAATTTGCACAGGACTGTCCCATTCCCTGGAAACATGGGGCCAAATAGCTCAGAAAACACAGGATTCACAGTGAAACAAATTTTCTGTGTGGACTGTTTTGAATTCAAGACATTTAGGAAGACCTTTCAAAGAGTAGAGGGTAAGTCAGCCCCCACCTTCTCACAGAGACCTGAATTCCTGGTAACTTGTGTGAATGCCAGGCTGGGCTGTGGCTGACACAACCGGTCATGCTGGACTCTGAGCAGAAGGACAAGGCTCCAGCTATGGAGATGGACAGCAATATTTTACTGTTCTAAGGTGATGGACAACATTCAGCATTTTTCTCTTCCTGCCTCTCCCAGGTGACCACTTGAAGACAGGGGTGAGAGAGGAGAAGCCCCTTGGATTGCAGCAGGCATTTGGAAGGGGAATGCCTGAGAGATACATTACTGCCCTACACCAGGGCTGTGTGCTCCTTCCAGCACAGTGGGACAGACAGAAGGCCTCCTGGATCCTGTTCTGGTGCTTTATTCATGGATAAGGTAGAGTTATTTGTTTGGATGGCTTCAGTGAAACTATCACTAAACACTTTTTCTTTCTTAAGAGTTGAAAGAAGTCAGGCAGAGTTCTGCTAGGTGCAGCACAAGGACCCTCAAGAGTTGCCCTGAAAAGCTCATGAGATAAATGAGGTTCATGTGAGGCTGGGGTGTTTCTTTTCTTGATTTTGAGTTTTTTTGAGTGTGTTCTGAGGCTCTTTGTCCCCTCACAGGAGACAAAGCAAAAGCACATTCAGAGGGGAAAAAGTTTTGTTTCCAAAGCCATACTCCTCACCAGGAGCACTGCTGAGTTGAGTCATTCAAAAACTTCTGCAAGACAGAGGGGGAATCACCACTGACTGTGGCCAGTCCTCAGTAGAAAGAGTTTTCTGATGTCAGCTTGGCTTCTATGTAATTTTAACTGTCACAAAGATTTGGAGGAAGACTGGATGACTCACACACCTCCTTACCCCTTTTTAGGCAAAAACCCCTTAATGGCTAGTTTAAGAGCTAAGTAATGACTGGTTATATAACCTTGTTAAGTACATGGCAGAGCTATGGAAAATGGCTTTCCATTTTGGCTTTCCACTGACTCAGAGATTTTCTGTTTGTCAAATCAGGCTATTACATAGCAGCAATGGAAGAACTAATGTAAACTAACTTTGAACTGCTGGAGCAGCTGGTCTTCCTATTTTCCTGCTGCAGGCTGGTCACACCGAGCTCTCTGTGCTGCCCTGTTCTAGGGAGAGTAGGATTGTGTTTTCATAAATGCTAATCTCAGATGGAGGCTTGAATCCATGTGAAGAGTTCAACATGTGTATAGAATCTGAACGGTCTGCAAAATGAAAAGGGCAGAATTCTCCAGAGGCAATTTTGTTAGAAAACACCTGCTGAAAGCATTTGTTAGGTGGGGTTGCGTGTTTTGGGGTTTTTTTTTTAACCAGAAATATTTAAAAAATATTCCCCTATTTCATAATTTCTGTTCTTTGTGTGTTTGTTGATTGTGGTTTCTTGACATCCAAGTGCAGGTTTATCTTTTCCATTATCCCAACAGGAGGAAGAGTGGGTCACATGAACTGAATGAAACTTTTCCACAAAGCTCAGAGAGCTCAGAGAATTCAGCTGAAGTCTGGATATTGGGCTTAGGGCTGTAGGAGGGTTTGCTGGAAGGTTTGCTATTTCAGGATTATTCCAGATTGCAACTTTTCAGAAAGGACCAGAACTGAGTGCAGAGTAGCTTTGAATCTGGAAGTCCATTGTCAGAATTTTGTCTGTCTGAGTACAAGGGATGCTGGAGAGAAACTGATGTGATCTGCTTCATGTGAAACTGCCTCAGGCCTTCCTGCTCCAGAGCAGAGTCTCATGGACAGAGGTGCACATTCACCTTTGCATTGTGAGCTTCTGAGCGTTGTCTTTGAAAGAGGCACGCACAAACATATATATAAATATTCTTGCCATGCACCCAAAAGAAAAAATTCCTATCTTATTAACTGATAAAAGACTAAATATTGGAAAGCCCACAGCCCTCCACCTGGCATCTGCTTGGTATCAAGGGAAGTGATCCATCCATCCATCCATCCATCCATCCATCCATCCATCCATCCATCCATCCATCCATCCATCCATCCATCCATCCCACACCTGCAGACCCTCCTTCCCCTACAGCCCAACCACTGCCTGCTCCATCACAGCTGGGCTCTCCTCCTTGCCAGATTTACTTCTTGAACACTGGGTGACAAGACCAGCACTCAAGTGAGAGGAGTCAGAAGCACAGGTTTTGCTCACCTGCATGTAGAATTCCTGTCAAAACTGCGGAACTTAGGCCAGAGATTCCCAGTGGCATTTTCTGCCCCCCAGTACTTCCAGCAGCAGGGACCAACAGCAGTGGCAGCCCCCAAATATTTATTGGGCCATTCAGCACTTTGAAGAGGTTCTGTTATGCACAGTGGAAGTCAGAAGCACCACAATTTCAATGTTCATTATTTTTTTTAAATGGTTAGCACCTTAGAAAGTTTCTAGAGCTGCTTCCCCATCGAAATAGGGGCACCTTCCCTTGCATGGGTGACTCATGAAAGATCCACAGCATCCCCAGCAGCCCTGGGGTATACAGGAGAGTATGTCTGGAGGAAATCTGGATTTCCTCTCATGGATTTCATTTTCATTTTAAGACTGAAATTGAAACAACTGTATTCATGGAAACGAATGTGCTCATCATGATTATTTCAACTTTCTTTTGCCCTCATTTATTATTAATATCAGGGCACAGTTTCATATTCCTATATAGCAAAAAGAAATCAGAGTTTAAATAAAATTAATTGTCAAGGTTTAAATAAATGTAATTGCCTGTTAGAAAGTGATAAAGGCAAGGAATTCTCTGCCCCTCTCCCAGCTGCCTCAGCCTCTAACAGGGTGATGCCTTAGATCCTCCCTGGCAAAAAAATTCTGGGAAGGGTGTACTGAGAAAGGTCTTTCCCAGCACACATTTTCACTATTTCCACGTAACTAAGACTAAAAAATGTTCCATAACTTTAATAAAACTCTTTTCCTTCAGTGAGATTCTTAGTTTTGCATTGTCAGTGTTTTCTGAGCTGGGTTTCCCTTTCACTGTCAGTAAATTTTAAAATGAATGTGTCTTATGTGGGGATCATTCATCCATGCATGCAATCCACAGCAAAGAACTGTTTGGGAAAACTGGCATAACTTCATCATAGAAATTACAAGGACAAAATTTGGTCCAGCATTCTTTTTTTTTTTTTTTTTTTCTAAATTTGTCACTTTTTTGAGAAGGGAAAGGTAATTTAGAAAAAAAAAAAGTTTGTTGTTTGACCTCCTGCATTCTAAAATATTTGCATATATAGTGGCAGGCTTGTCATCTACCTTTAGCTAAAAAGTACTGTGAATTTTGTGTGCAAGGTATTTTTCACTGATGCACAGTGGCTACAAGTCCAGGCAGGCACCTTTATTTTTCTGTCTTGCACCAAGGTAAATCTGGAGGGTTTTGTTTCCCCAAATCACCTCTGGATTTAGGTGAGCACAGTTGAATATTGAATCTGCCACACAGTCTTCTCAGCACAAAGGCTCTGAAATGGATTTGTGCATCTTAAATCAGTCCCTGGGGCATCCTAGTCCACACTGTAAAACCTCCCTATGTAAATTGTCACCATCAAATAAGTTGCTGAGGAGGGAGAACAGGATGGGAGCTGGAAGTTACTCTTGTAGCCCATGCTGGGTTTCAGACAGGGCTGCCCTTCCAGTTCAGAAGTCTCTGAAATGCAAGGGAGGAGATTGTGTCGCTGCCATATGGACTGTGCGTGCCAGATGGGGAGCTTGCCTCCCTTGCTCCCACATTCTGCAGAGAAACAGAAATAAAAAGTGAAACTTTAAACCCCAGCCCCTTTCCAATACAGAAACAGTGTGGAAGAGGAGAACAGGCCCTCCTTCCAGAGTATTTGTCTGATAATTCATTAGCTGGTGTTCCCCATTTTTCATCTCTTCAGGGAAGTCTGCTCAGAATTTATTGCTGAGACATTAATGAATTTTTAAGCTGTCAGGGAGCAATATAAATAAGTAGTATCCTGGATTGTTACACAGCCATTACCAGGTCAAAATGAATGCACAGGGACTGTTCCTTCAAGCAAAGGGTAAATCTTAAAATGGAGTTACAAGGAGGCTCTGAGTCCCTCACAGGAATCCCTGCTTGGCCCTGTTCAGTGAGAGTCCAGCTGTCTCCCCAACCCTTTTCCTCTCTGAGGGCTGAAACAGCATCCCCTAAGGAAAATATTCTGATTTTCAAGCTCGGCCTCAACAATAGCATCTTGATTGTGACAGAAGGAAAAGCATAATGAAAAAGTGAAAGTCCCCTTGGCCTTGTCTTTCCCTTCCACTGGCCAGGCAGGCAAGGTTTACTTGTATGGCTGTGAATATTTCTATTAATTTTAATAGAACTGCTGACTGCCTTTATAAACATAGGGAAAAAATGAAACAGCAGACTTTATGATGGGAGCAATTCTAAGAAAACTTGTCTCCAGTGCTAGGATTTGTTCAGCACAAGGGGATTATTTGTTTGCTTTTTACTCTGCAGAGGAGAAAAAACCCTTCCCTGTTCCAAAATAGATAATCGTGCATGAAAACCAGACATGTTAAATATCACAAGCAAGGATTCACATGCCCTGGTGCCTCAAGTCCAAAAAAAAAGAGTCACATTAATGTCAATGTGCTTTGGATCATTAGCTCTTAAGCCTCTAATGATGTTCCTTAATGACTCTGCTGCTCTTCCTCCTCCATCAGGCTCTCTCCAACCTGCAGAAGGTGTGCTAACTTTGCAGGGTTTTGCTAGGAGAGCCTTGAAAGGACACGTGAGTATCCCAGTAATATATGAGACTTTACCTGTTGGGCGTCCAAAATGTCATTTACAGGAGGCTGTATCCACAGTATCCATTAAAGGAAGGCTCAAGTTCTCACTCATTTTTTATTTCATTCATTTATTCTGCTGCAGGAGTGAGAATAAAAAGGAACACCTGTCCCATGATTAAGACAACTTGCCATTAATTTAAAACTGCAATATAGATACTGGCTACAGAATTGTCTCCTCCCTCCTCTCCTCGCACACATTTCCATATACTAACCAAAAGTAACCATTTTCCCCTGGTCAGGTCCAAGGCTGGGGCAGACCAGCATCATGATACTGCCTTCAGCTTTCTCTGTGTGAGGCTTCTCACCCATGTGCTTTGTTCTGCATGGGTAGAAAGCTCCCTTCTCTGCAAAGCCACAGCTTTGTACTCTGACTTTGTTCTCAGTCTGTCCACACAGTTTATTTTGCTTTCCAAAGTTAAGGGTGAGCAGGGCCCCACATTGCAGCCCCACTATGACAATGAGAGTTATCCCTGCCCATGTCCTCCAGGCATGGGTACAGCCCAAGGGGTTCTTAGTCAGCCACTCTTCTCTGCTTGCACCTTCTCTGCCTCTCAGAGAAGTTCTCAGTTTAAGAGGGAGCAGGACTTGACCCTCCAGGATAGCTGTAATTGCAAAAACATTGGGAAAATTGGTAAGCCAACTGCAGAATGTAGGAAATGGTGCTTTCCATCAAAGTTGAGCAGCAGGGAGTTCTCAGGATGCTCAGAGGGTTTATAACTTAGCTGTTTTCTAGGTCCAAAAATACCAAAATAGTACAGAGGTTGCCAGATCTTCCACACTTGGGCAAAATCTCTAGCCTCACCACTTGCCCATCTGATCTCTTTTTATGTTTTTTTTTTTCATGTAAAAAGAGCACCAGAAAAACCACAATTATTTTGGTAGGCAGATCTACCTTGCTGCCTGTTGACACTGCTGCTGCTCATGGTTAGAGAGCCTGGGAACAAAACTTTCCCAGCCCATGTATCAGAGAAAGCAGCACCAAGGCAATCCTCCCGCTCCTCACACTGACAGAAAAGGCACAAGAAAATTCTTCATGGAGAAAAACCCAGAGGAAAACGCTGGTGGGTGGGCAGGAACATTTTTGCTGACTGACTGGGGAAAAATGCAGCACCCCCTGAGCAGTCTGGGCACAGTCACCTGGGGGAGGTTTGGCTCCTTGGCTGCAGCCCCAGCACCTGGAGTGCAGCTAGAGCCTCCTCTGCCAGAGGTTCCATCAAAGTTGTGCAGCAAGGAGTCCTCAGGATGCTCAGAGGGTTTATAACTTAGCTGTTTTCTAGGTCCAAAAATACCAAAATAGAACAGAGGTTGCCAGATCTTCCACACTTGGGCAAAATCTCTGGCCTCACCACTTGCCCATCTGATCTCTTCTTGTTTTTTTTTTTTTTATGCAAAGAGCACCAGAAAAACCACAATTATTTTGGCAGGCAGATCTACCTTGCTGCCTTTTGGCACTGCTGCTGCTCATGGTTAGAGAGCCTGGGAACAAAACTTTCTCAGCTCATGTCTCAGGGAAAGCAGCACCAAGGCAATCCTCCTGCTCCTCACACTGACAGAAAAGGTGCAAGAAAATTCTTCATAGGGAAAAACCTGGAGGAAAGCGCTGCTGGCTGGGCAGGCACATTTTTGCTGGCTAACTGAGGAGAAATACAGCATTCCCTGTGCAGTCTGGGCACAGTCACCTGGGGGATGTTTGGGCTCCTTGACTGCAGCACCTGGAGCGCGGCCGGAGCCTCCTGCGCTGCAATCCATGGGATGAATTGCCCTCTAGAGGTACTCTGCTCTCTCTCTCTGAACTTCCTGGAAGTCGGACACTCCCTTGGATTTGAGCCTTTAAGGAGCTATTAAACAGCCGCAGTTCAGCGAGGTGGCTGCTCCATAAATCCCCAGAACTCCCTTTCCTAAGAGGGAATTCACCCCTTTAGGATCATCCGTCCTCCCTCCCCGTCGCCGTGGTTGGGCGCGGCAGGAATCATTGTGCAATCAATATTATTAATACAGCAAACCAGCACTGCCTCTAAATATGCACACACCGAGCAAACAAATCGAAACAGCAAAGGAGGTCTTTGTGGTAGCACAGCTTCAAAGCTGAGGCTGTAATCACACAGAAGCTAAGGAATGCAAATGTGTGGTAATCAGAGTATTGTAACTCATCCATCCAAATGTTAATAGTATTTTCTCACCATATATTACATTAGCATTAATGGCTTAGGTTCAAATTCTGCACTGTTTTCTACAATTATGACTCATTTTTCAGCTAAGGGGACTATCCATGGTAATAAGCATAGCAGCAGCAGGATTTTTAAAGGCTTATGTGAGCACGCCGTGTGTGTGATTCTCCCTGTAATAACTTCTGAAACCCTCTGGCCAAAGCCAACAAAATGCAAAAGCACAGAAGGATTGCTTAGGTGATTCAGCTCCTACAAGTCTGTGAAAATAGGGAATTGTGAAGAGAAGAGAGCTGCCACTTGCCAGGATGCCTTGCTGCAGAATGAGCTCAGCCACTGCTGGACACTGGAGACTTCCCAAACCAAGGGAGAAACTCCTCATCTCTCAGCTGTCCATGCATTTTGCTCCTCTCAGTGCCAATGTCCACAGAACTGCTTGTTAATTCAATGGTGCCTTAAAGCAAGTGAGAGGACACATTACAACACATATTTTAGTATTCTGTATTCTGCACCTGTCCTAAAAGAAGGATAAAATAAACATCTGGGTTCCTGTGGGTGTACAATCTGACTGCTGCCCTCCCAAACAAAAACACCATCACAGAGACACAAGGCTCTGGTGCACCCAGGCTCCTACACCCAAACTCTTCTCTGAATAATAATAATAATATAATAACAAACAACAATAACAACAGTGCCTAGATAAAATCCCTTCACATGGAAAGCAGCAGCAGGCTAGATAACCCCTTTGCCTTGCATCATGCAGGGAATCTTGTTCCATCATGCTTTCCCCACCTGCTCTGGATCTTCCTCAGGTATAAGATGCATGCAAAGAGTAAATTCTTAAGCCAGTATTAATTCTGTTACCTGAAAACACAACAGCCAATATCAAAGGATTTCATTCTGAGCGTTGCTCGAACGGACTTGCTTTCCCTAACCTAAAAGAGGAGTACAGAATAAAAGCATGATTGATTCTGTGTCACAACTACAGTGATTATTAAGGTGTTGTAAGCCAGAGAGAATTGCCTTTATTTTATTGGAAACAGTCCTAGAAATTAAGTTTATTCCTATCTTGATAAAATCAAGTCTGTCTCCCATCCATCTCCTCCTCCTACACAACACTCAGGCGTGGTTGTGCAAGATAGCTTGGTTGATGCTTGCTCCTAATTCCCTGCTGCACTTTGCATATGTAAATCCCCAATCCCTGAGAGCAAACACACACAAAGCAGGGAACATGCCCATGTGGTGAGGATGTTTCAGTCTCTTCACTTCAGAAGTGGCTAAAAGGAAGTATGGCAAGAAGGAGTGGCGTGGCTTGCCCCTGAGCCAGCTGGTGATGGAACCAAAACCAGAGCACAGGAATTCCCATGCTGGGAACCTTAGTCTAGGCTGGACCCCTCCTTTATTGCTCTCATCTGAACCCTCAGGAGAATGACCCAGCCACTGTGGGCTCTGCATATATTTATGGACACTAAAACCAATCCTGCTCTGGTTTTGGCATTCATGGTTTTTTTTTCAATGACATTGAACTTTGAGCTGAACTTCACCTGCTCTTTTCCCTAATCATCAGCTTCCCTTTGCTTATGCTCTTAAGCATGGATGAGAGTGGATGGCAGGTCGCTGGGTTAATCTGCATCTAATCCACAGCTCAGTCACGATGAGGAACAGAAACCGTGTTTAGCTCCCTGCTGTGAGCAGCTCTCCTGCCTGCTGGGGGTGGGAAATCCAGCGGGTTGATGCACTTCCACTGCTTTTCCACTACACAGCCTGTAACAACAAGGCTCCAGCTCTGAATGGGACTGTTTCTGTGTCTAGACAGAAGCAAGCTTTCATGGTCTTTTGTGGGCAGACAAGACTGTTTCCTTCTTGAATTTTTAGTCAGCTGTACCCCAAGAAACACTTTTTGTCCTGCTGTTTTTGCAGAGCATTTGGAGACGAGAACAAGGTAGGCAACCCTGCTCATCAGACTCACTGTCTGTTTTCTGATCTCAGGCTTGTATTCTCTCCAGCCTGAGTCAGTGCTGCTGGAGTGGCCCAGTTTTGCTGCCCTCACCCCCTGCTCTCCCAGTGACAAGGAGGATGAGGAGGATGACTGTGCAGCGGCAATGCTGTGCTGCGGGATGCTGCCTTTGTGGAAGCCTTCTTTTGTGTTTTGACATTTGTGAATGTTCTCATCCTTTAACAACAGGCAGAGCCTAAATTTCAAAGGTAATCACTGCCTGCAGTGACAGTGTCAGGTGATGAATATGGGTCCTGTGTTTTATCCCTTCAGGCCCCCAGGTAAATAACATGGGGGTGGCAGGAATGACGGACACACAACCCAGGCTTCAACCTCATTTTTAGCCTGCTGTCCAAAGGAGAGGAGCTTCCTGCAATTCTGTGGTAGTTCATTCAACCTTCCCATAATTTCAGAGCCTATTAGCAGATTTCCACTGAATTTGAGAGACAGATGTCCCAAATATAATTAGGTCTCTGAGTCTTTTTAGACCAGGCAACTGAAGAGAGACTTTACAAATTCTCCAGTGAGGGAGAGGCTGCTGTATGATTCAGTCTGCCACAGCCATTAACAAATCCAGAGCTTTGCTTCTCAAAAGACACAAACTGATGGCAAACCAGATCTCTTTATGCCACTTATGCCCAAAACAAACTTGTGTCCTAAGTCATGAGCCCTTTATGAGCCTGAGTTCATGAGCCTTCCCATGAACCTTTATACAAGTGAGTGGGTTTGTTCTCACAGGCAATCCTACGCCTGGGCATGGAGCAAGGAGTGCCAAGACATCCTGCCTCTGCTGTGGAGGCACTGGCTTGCATGACTTCTTTATCTGGGGAAACTCCAGCCTGGAGAGCTGCAGTTCTCAGGCTGCTGCAGAAAAGGAAAGATGATACGTGTTTTTGCCAGTTCTTGGAGGGGCAGGGAGCAGAATCACCTCAGTATTGGATGAACTTGAAAAAAAAAAAGTTGGATTCACTAATTCACTGAAGGTGGCCAGGGAAACATAGAAATTATTTTCAAAAATCCCTTAGGTCAATAACCAGTCTGCTTTTGGAGAGACACAAGGGTTCAGGGGGCGTAAGTTTAATTAAGCCAGCCAAAAATTGAAGGGAAAATTAGAAACCATTTCCAACAATGCTTTACAAAAGCTTCCCATTGAAACAGACACATTAATTGAATAGGAGCTGAGCTGTACTTTGATACATGAGCCCCAGCCCAGGGTGCCTCCTGCTGCAGAGAGCAGCATTGTGAGGTTTCATTCAGAAGCAGCAATCTCTCACCGTTATCCTTTCCTCGTTGGCAAACATCAGCTCCCTCCCTCTTTCTTTTTTTTTTTCCCTCCCTTCAATTAGATGTTAATTAAAGTACCATGACTCTCTTTCATTTGGAAAAGTAATTGAAGACCCCAGTGCGTAAAAAAGAGGCTGAGAAGCGAGCTGGAGCAGAGCACAGAGCATCAGCAAGGCCCACAAAAATGTAGCCCTTAATTTGCCTTGGTGCCACATCGAATTGAGGCGATGGTGAGGTGATACAGCTGCAGGAACATCTGGAAGGGGCTGATAAAGATGGCTTGGGTTAGGTCTGAAGCAAGCACTGAGTGCAGCTTGCTCTGTTTTTTGCATCCTGAACGGTCAGCTCAGCACAGCTGGGGGAGAAAAATGATGTTCACAATAAACATTTTCTGCTCAGTTTCCATGCAGGGATTCAGGAGAGCTTGTTGAGCTGCTTGATAAGCAGGCTGGGGCCTAATAAGGATTTTCTGGTGTATCTTGTAGATCAGTCCTTGTCAGGTTACATGGTGGCTCATCACCCTGACACGTTCCAGGAGCAGGGACATCTCTGCTCTGGCTACACAGCTCTTTTCCCCAGTATCTTTAAGAAACCTTAGCAGAAATTTGTGGTTACACAGATTATCTGGGCAGCCCATTTCCAGCTATTGGCTGGAAGATGCCCTGGTTAACTCTGACAGTTTGGTTTTCTCAAACAGGCTTAAAAAGCAGAACATGAGTTCCTGCTTTCCTATGGAAATTCCTGTGGAATTCCACAGAGCTTTTTATGCCTTCTGTATTTTCCATACCAATAGCGTTACATTTCTCTTCACACATTTTTATTAGAAAATTCTTGAGTTTGGATAATTTTTCTCACCATCTTTAATTGCTGCCTCATGCCTCTGACACACCTGTGCACACCAAAACATTTCTGCTCTCTGGTGAACTGCTGCAATGGGGAGTTTCTCCCCACAGGCTGTGCTTGAGGCTGTTTTCCCCTGTTATTTCCAGCCTAGATGAATGTTTGTGTGGCACACAGTCTTTCTTGATTGATTGAGGCCAAGAACAAGGCAGCTTGATTCATTACTGGAACAGTGTATGTGCATGTCTGATTGATAGGGGAGGGCTTGGAAATGAACCTGGGTCAACAGTCAGGCCCAGGGCTATCTGGAGGAGCAGGCATAAAACAAAGCCTAATGGCCACCCCTGCACACAGTGGCTCAGGGTGCAGCATTCTGAGGCTGTGACTGGCTTCCCAAAATCCCCAGCCAGAGGAAGTCAGTGCTAAAGGCTTCCCAAAATCCCCAGCCCTGCTTTGCCCACACCTGAAGAAGTCAGTGCTGACTGCTGTGGGAGCTTTGCTGTCAGGCTGGGTGAGTTTTCTCCCCAGGTTTCTCTGGCTGCCCCTTGGGCAGATGGACGGGGCTGCAGCTGAGAGCTGCTGGCTCTCAGTGTGCACAGTGTGAAAAACGGCAATCACTTGTTTTTAAAATTTTAAAAGTTTAATAGTAATAAAATGGTTATAAAAATAGCAATACAATTAGAGTAATAATAATTTGGACAATTTGAATTAGGGCAATATGAGACAACAAATACAAAGAGTTACGGATATCCAGGTACCTTTTTTTGGGCAGCACGAGCCCAAAGAGCCCAAAAAAGGACACATGTTAACAGAGGATTAACCCTTAAAAACAACAGCCTGTTGCATATTCATACACTTCATACATGATGCATAAATTCCATTCAAATACAGGATTCTGTCCGATCATTGTTAACTTCTTCCTCTGAATCCTAACAGCACCTTCGAGGTGGGAAGAAGTTCCTTTCTTCTGATAATGGGGCAATAAATTCTCTTTCTCTGAAAGATTCAGGTGTCCTGTGGCTGCTATCTCAGTGCTAGTCCTTTCTTTAAAAAAAGTATCCTACATAGCATCGTTTCTATTTTAACATTTTTTATAACCTAAAACTATATTTAACACACTACTTAAAAGAATTAATACAGCATTACTTTCTAACACAACACATATCATATTCATTTTAATATTTGCGAAAAGCCAATCATAAAATACGCATTTTTCACAACAGTACAGCCAATCAGCAATTCTCTGGCATGCTCCTCTAGCACTGCAAAATCTAATACACCAGCATGGAAACCCACTGGAAACGTGTCAGTTTTGATGAGATCCTCCCAGAAACCAGGCAGATGCAGAATGACACCCTCCTTGCCAAGCAATTTTTGAAAGCTTCCCTGCCTTCCTCCCCAGCAGCCCACCTGGCAGGCTGGTGGGGAGATGGCAGGCAGGGGATGGGGTCTGCCAAGCCCCTGGCTCCTTGGCAGAGGGACTTCCCAGAGCTTCCTGGCTGCTGGCCCTCCTGGCCTGCCTTTGAGCCCTGGAAGTGCCCTGGAGAGAGCAGAGGACAGCTAGACTGCTCAGTGAAGTCTCAGGGAATTCCTACTTCAGCCCTGCAGTAGAGACACAGGTTTCTGTGGTTTTCCCTCTCTTAATGTTTTCCCTCTCTTTTGGAATCAAATTTGATTGAGGCTTGTTTCTTTGGCTGGGTTTTTAATTTTGTTGTTTCCCTCATTTTTGAATACAGAATTTCCCAGGGCACAGGAAGAGCAGTTTCCAGTCATCTCTTCTGTGAATAACTTTTGTTAAGAGGATACTGGCATCTTACAGGAATTTTTTTCCTCCTGTAATGCTTGTCCTCCTTGGGTCAAGCAGAGCACTGGAGTCAAAGACGTAAGGTGGCAGTGGGTGGAATGTGCATTTCTCTTTCTTTCCCTGCACCTTCTAACTTCAGAAAATCAGTTTATCAGGTACCTAATGATCCCTTCTCTTTTTTTTTGTTTCTTTTTTTTCTTACTGCAGCTTTACCAGAGTGACTTCGCCTCAAAAGGTCACTCACTTGCTGGAGATTGAGCAGTCAGTGGGACTGCAAACAGCATCCTGGTGTCGCAGATCCCTGCCCTGCCTCTGCCAGGCATGAAGAGTCATGAAGAACCACCCTGGCTCTAGGGCACATGTGGTCACAACCACAGGGCTCTGCACAGGTTGGGAGGAGGCACAGGAGGGTCTGTGGTGAGATCTGGGCTGTTCCTGTCTCAAGCTCTCCTTAGCTGATGTTATTGTCCTCATGCTGCCCCGCTTCTCCTGGCAGATCCAGCCTGATGTGGCGTGGACAAGGTGACACTCGTGTGACCATGGTGTCCTATGGCCAGACAAAGCAAGGAGTTTTCACAGGCAGTGATCCAATATGCTGCTCACAGGCACTCCCAGGCAATTTGGTACAGATCACTTGGTGGATTTTGCGGATTTTAGTTGAGGGGAAGCACTTGAAGACAGCTCTGAGGCATTCCCCTGTTCAAGAGTCTGCAGCATGCGTCAGCATCTCCTGTCCCAAGGGATGGAGGGGAGGCCAAAGAGGGGAGTGAAAGATCAGTTTCCCAAGCTGGGAGGCAGACAGTCCTGCCTGAACAGTGTCAGACCCAGCAGAGATGTCAGCAGGATCCCCCTGCAGTGAGCAGCAACCCCTCAGGGGTCATTCGGTGACGTTTCCTTCTGGGCACAGCTGCAGACACAGTCTGTGCCTCTGCTTTGCTCTGCTGGTGTTGTTTTCCCACTGACTTCAGTGTTGATCTAACATGAGCACTGCATCTCATTCCCATCCTAGGGTGAGGTACAATGTGAGGGAGGCCTGTTTTTCATTACTGCTGAACTTGCAGCACAGGAACTTTGTGTGACGCAGCTCACAAGGGGGTGAGGGCTGGGAGGGAGGGTGGGTTATTGCCTCTGCTTCCTCTGCTGGAGCATGGGCTTCTCTGTCAAGCTCTGCCATCTCTCCCAGGGGCCAGGAACTAATTCCTCCATACCCCTGCACACTGGATCCTCTCTTTATAAGAGACTTCCAATCATGACAAATTATCTCTGCTGATTTTGTGACATGAACTGTTACCCATTAGGGAATGAACTGGCATCAATAAATTCATTTCACTTACAACCTCACACTGTGCATGAATTGAAGTTCTGGAGGTGAAAGACATAAATTTACCAGGTGGGCAGGCACACAGCTTCCCCCTAAGACTGTGCACTTCACCTTTGCTACGTGTGCTGCTTCTGCTGGGCCAGCCCAACATTAATTTTGCATAGAGTAGATTTCTCCTGTTCCATATGATTTATACCTGCCTCAAGTAGCTGTGTGAATAGCCTCATCACAGGACAAAAACCTGGTTGTGCTTTTACCAAAAATCCATGCCAACTTCAAACCAAACACAGCCTTTTGCTTTACAAGATAAGAGCTAGTATTTAACTAACATCTTCTGATTTCCACGCTATGCAGACTCAGTAATTAATGAGTTCTCCCATTGCCCTGGTGGGGCAAGTGAGACAGCATTATTTATTAGGCAGAAAGGAGTTCCCATCCGTGTGGATCTACATCTTATTCATTCTGATGGTAAATTCATCAAATTGTTCCAGCAGATAAGGCTTTCCTTCTCCCCAAACACTCTTGTCAGTCAAGCGGCTGAAAATTTCACTCATTTAACCAAATGGAAATCTCACAGTCCCTGGGACAAATAGAAACTTCCAATCATTTAGTTAAAAGCCTCTTGTCATGTACATCTGCAGAGAAAGGACTAAAACAAAAAAGAAAAGAAAAAAAAAAGAAGAAAGAAGAAAAGGCTGTCCTCAAAAGGGGCACACAGAAGTACACACAGAGGTGGAGAGGAATGTAGTTGTCTTTGTTCCTCCACTCTCCTGAGAGCTCCTGATGATGACAGGGATCCTGTTAGATTGTGCACTGTGGCCACCAAGTGAAGGCAGCCCTCAGCCTGGAGCACTCCCTGACCTTGTCCCCCTGCCTGAATGTTTGGAATGGCTGTTTTGGAATAAATGGACATGATAAAAAATAGGGGAGTTGAGGCTGAGATCTCTCCTTTCCTTTTCTTGGAAAGAATTAGACATGGTCATGGCTGACAGAGTTGTAAACAGATATTAAAGGAAAGGAGCAGACAGGGATGTGCCCCCCATCACCCTAACACACCTGCAGGTGCAGGTGTTGTGGGATGGATGGAGGCAGTGGAGTCACACAGGGTGTTTAGGTTCACATTCTCTCCTTAAATTGCCTAAGACAGAGCACTGGGCATGACAGGCTGCTCGTCTGACCCAGTGAGGCATTTTTGTGTTCTTATGTTAAAAGGGAAGGCTGAAATCTGCCTTTAGAATCCATAGGAAGGGAGGAATAGTTTTTTTTGGGTCTTCCAAATGCAGTAAGCACTGGAAACACCTCCAGGGTTTTTGCTGGCTGAGCTGCTTCCTTTTTGCTTTCATGCAGCAATCACACACTTTCCCATCTCTCTGAGGACCAGGCCTACCCCCAGCAGCAGCATACAAAGGTCACAATTCTTATGAATGTGCAGGAAAATCTGAACAGTGCCTCAGCAATGAGTCTGGCCAGGAAATAGCTTCTTTTATGTTGTTTTCTTGAATTCTAGGGGTTGGGAGGGGGTTCAGCTTTTGGCAAAAACATCAAGTATAGTGATTTGGGAATACTGTAAATGCATCACAGTGCTTGCTGTTAAAAGTTTCAGTCCTCTCTTCACTTGTATATTCTATGCTCCCTGCTTCAACTACATTAATTCAATGAACTGAATCTCATTTTTGGTAAGCATCCTGTTGACCTCTCTGTAGCCACAGGAAGCTCTTCACCACAAACATTGTCTCTCTCTCTAGTCATAGCTTGTCAGTTCCAAAGAAGAGAGGTTGTGGTCCCCTCTCTGCCTGGAAAGGGTTTGTCTTGCTTTCATAAATAATTGGGACAGGCTGGGAATGGACAATTTGCCCAGGAGGGTTTCTGGGGGAGAGATCAAACCCTAGACACACCTCTGAATGCCTGTTTCCCCAGAGACTCTACACTGCTCATGGGAGGAAGAGCCACATTTCAGCTCCTTCCCTGCTCACTCCCCACGCAGAGCAGCAGGACCCCAGTCCTTCCTTTGGGTTGTTGTGATGCTCTCCCCTCCAAGGACCCCTAAAGCAGCCATAGAATCACAGAATACTCTGAGGTGGTCACTCCCAGGGGCACCATGCCATGACCAGCCATGCTGCCACTCCCTGCTCCATCCTCCCACCTCCCCAGTGCCCAACCTTCTCCCAGCCCATCTCCCATGCTCAGAGGGCCTGGAAGGCCTTTAGGGTCAGAGCCAGGCAAACTGAAAGTGAGAGAGGTCCCAAGGAGGGAGAAGGCAGGGAAACCCACATTACTTCATATCAGCAGCAGGCAGGACCTGTTCTTGTTGAAGCTCCGGTGCATGAAGAATTATGCTCCAGTCTGATTGTTTTATAAAAATCTGCTCCAGCACCCACCCAGAGCCATGATCACATCTTCAGTCATGTGGCCAAATGCCTTTTACTTTTAATCATTTGATCAAATGCCCCAGTGAAGCAGCCATTTGTTCAAATGATTGAAAGTTTGTCATTTGACCAAATTACCAATCTGGCAGGATGACTAACGGGTCATGCCACCACGTTAAATTCTATTAATGTCACCTGGGAGAGACAAGTGAGGAAAGGAAGGGTTAAGGGGGGAATTTGTAGAAGTGTTTATTCCCTTGCCATGTACACCTACATGTATACAGGTGTGTCCCAAGGCACAAGGTCTGGAATCACCAGGATGGCTCCACATCCACCTGGGCATGTCGGTGGCTAGAAGTGCTCCACGTGGACATCCCTCAAAACTTGGGGAGAACAATTTATGTCACTTAAGGAGCCCAGGGCTGCTCTATCAGAGTACAAAACTGGATCTGGAATCTGCACTCACACTTCAGATGAGGACTGCCACTGCTGGGACGTGCTGGAGGAGAGAACCTGGCCAAACCATGAGCCAGGAGCCACAGCTCAGTGAGAGCAGTCCCAGATATTACTAATGGTGTTACTACACCTGCACTGCCTGGACCAGCTGGAGACACTGGCATCATTTCCTCCCTCCTTCCCTCTCATGTTCCTGGAGCTGCATTTCTGGGATGGAGGAGAGGAGGGAGTGGAAGGAGAAGGAGTAAAATGTAGCTTCTAGAGCAAGTAAGAACTGACAGCAGCCATATAAGGGGGCATTAACCTTTCATAAACCTGCTCTCTGGCCTGTGACTGGAACCAGGAAATAAATATAATTCTTGAGGTAGGTGTTCTGTGTGCAGCATGGCTGTTCCAGCACACAGTGCCTTCCTGTGAATTGCAGTTATATTTACAGGGTGTTGGTAGAGAGGTGAGATGGATTTTGCTAACATTAAAGAAGCATCAGACTCCAAGCAAGAGGCCAGCACTGCAGAACCAACATGTGTCATTTTTTGGGGAGGATTTGCCATGGACATTCCTGGTGAGTGATGATGTCCTTAAAAAACTCACACATCCTGTATGGCCCTGTCCCCACATAGGCAGGTGGGTCCTATGGTGTGACCAGCAGTTCCAGACCTCTGGGAGTGCTGGCAGGAGGAGGTGCTGGAACCAATTTCTGCCCCTTCCCTCTCAGCTGCCCATGGTTTGCTTCAAGCAAGACAAACAGGGGATGGTGTGCCGCCACTTCCCATCCAGATGCACAATCGTTTTCTCTGATTACAGAGCACTGCCACGTGAGCACAGCCACTGAACCCTACACTAAGTCAAACATAGTAACAGCAGCCTGATTATCTGACTTGAACTCCTGCCCTGCAGATGAGACACACAGCATGCACAGGAGGTGTGTGTGTGCATGACCATGTGCACACACAGGAGCATGATCTCTGCCTCCCCAGGCCTGCTCCACTGCTGCTCCCTGCAGCTCCTGGCCCAGGCACAGCCCTCTCCGCCTCATGATGAACCATCTCACTGTGCAGTGAATGATGGCTGAGGTCATTGGTGCTGTCTGTCCCAGACTGGATCAGCCCTCCTGATCAGCACGTCAGGGCAATGAGCCCTGGAGGTGCTGCCTTGCAGTGCCTGGCTCAGCACTGTGTGCGCCAGGGCACCGTGTCAGGTGCAATGACAGGGCAGTGACTGTAGGAGTATCAGGGGGCAGGACGGTCAGCAAGGACAGAGACCAGAGATCTCTGCAGCCAGGTCGTGGAATTGCAGTTTATTGCAAAGGGCCTGTATGCAGGGCCCTGCTGGGAGCTGCCAGCCACAGCTCAGAGCAGGCTGAGAGAAGAGAGGGGCAGAGAGGATGAGAGAGAGAGGATGAGAGGGTAAGAGGGTAAGAGAGTAAGAGGGCCAAGTTCCTGTTACAATACCTTAAATCTTCTTCTGTGTTGAATATTCTAATTCTCACTAACCAATCTAGTACAAGACACAAATCCTATAGCATTTACATACAGACTATAAGAATCATTACATTACCATGCTGTGCTACATTTTAAACCCTAAAAACTACTCTTTGGACCCCTTCTGCCGAGCTGGTAGGGTCTGCTCAGACCCTTGGGTCTGTCTGCAAGCAGAGGGAATTGTTTCCTCAAAAGGGGATTACCTTCAGCTGGCCACACCATTGTTTTCCTGTTGTTCAGTAACTAAGATATCTCAAAGCTTGCTTTCATTTCAATCTCCCTTATAGTTTCCATATTCTCAAAATCTTTTGCCAGGCAATCATATTTATAAGGCTTTCCTGTTTCATCTTCCCCAACAAGTGGCCTTGTCTGTCTGTCCTGGAGTCACTGCATCTTTCCTCTCCTCGTGACTAGACCTGGAGTGCCTGAGATTTCTCTGGTCAGTGTGGTTCCTGCTACTGACTCTCATCCCTATCCTAAGCTCTCAGACAAAGTTGATTGGAATGCAGCCTATGCCCTGTCTTTCCTTTCCATTTCTTCCAGCTGGCTTGTGTTCCTCTTCATTTCAGCCTTCTGCCCACAGGCTCTGGCTGCATGAGCCCCTTCCACAGCTGACTCCAGAGCCTATCATGTAAGAGGGGTGTTATGTACCCTTTGCACATCTACATACTGTCCAGGACAGTCTGTACTGGGCCTGAAAAATGATATACACACAAGCATGGAGGAGGCTGCAAAGAACTATATTGGTCATAAAAAGATCGCCAGTTTAGCCTCAGCTTGAGGTAAATGTCTCAAGCAAACCCATTACATATTCTGTGTATACACAATGGGCTGGATTTGAGATGTATTTATGCTCAAGAATATTATGTATTCTCTTTATACGCCATGCAAGGTTAAATTTTTTTGAAAATTTATATTTGCTTTTTATCATACAGACGATTTATGGTCAGACCTCCTGAATCTATTTGAAAGTGTCCATTTATTATCCTTTAACTCTAAAAGTGCTGGAGATCACAAATTCACTTGCTGCTATTAATGTATTTAGGAGCTAGACTCAAAAAACTTTAACTAAACTCTTCTAGAGGAAACTGAGAATCCAGATTTGACCTGTTACAGATAGGGTCGATGTTAAAATTCAGCTTTATATTGGAATTTCTGATTGGGGGCATTTAGATTTATGGCAGTGATTTGGACCAGTCCCTAATCAATTCCTAGATAGTACTTTTTCATCAGCTGATCTGACAGCAGGAAGAAGGTCAGGATCATAAATTTCCCCTTCCTGACTGCCAGGAGAGGAGGTGGGAAGTGCACCCCCCTACAGTGAGCATCAAGCCAAGAGCAGGGCCAGGACTCCTGCCTCCAGCTGTCTGGCCTCCTGGCAGCACTGGGTGCCTGCCACCACCCTCTCAGGAGCTCAGCCTGCCTGAGGACATTGCAAAGGGTGACCACACACTTTCCACAGCTGGCTGGGTCAGCTGGCAGTGGGTTGTCAGCCTGGGATGTCAGCACAATTCTCCTTCACCCAATATATATCTCCTCCTGTTCTTGCCCCTTCCCATTTTCCTTACCATGGCCTCCCATGCTTCCAAAACATCTGAGGGATGCCATGCAAGCCAGGCCAAGATGTCCTTTGAGGGAGAGTGTGAGCAGAGAAAACGCTGCTGCTGGCGCGCACGGTGCGATCTCCGCAGCAAGGTGCCCTGGGGTTGGACACTCATCACCCTAAATTTAGCCATCTGCACAAGGCATCTGATCCTCAGCATTGGGGAGTTTGGGTTTAGCTTTACACAAGCTTAGCTAACACTGTGTGGGTGGGTTTGAGCTGCAAAGTGCTCAGGTTTGGACTCAGTCTCTAAGCCAAGAAGAGGAGACTGCTTTTTGGCTGTGGGATACCTCTGTGGCTCCTTCCCTTCCCAGGTGCCATGTTACTTTCAGCAAATCCTTTTCCTCACACTCTTTCTCCTAAAGCTAAAGTCCTGGTCCCCTCCCATCTCCTTCTGCTTCTCAGTGTCACCTTTTCCTCCTTGCCTCCTGTGCTTGTTCCTGCCATGATCCTACATCCCTCTTGTACACTGCACCATCAATCCTCTCCCACTCCACATACGAGCAACAAAGGCTTTGGGTGTTTGTGTGTTGGTTTGTCCAGACCCTCCCTCCACAGCTCTGTGAAGCCTTTGCTGGAGGAGGAGCATCAGCAGGGAAGTGTGGTGCCACCTCAGAAATACCTGAAGCACTCATAGCCAGAGTAGGAGGCCATGACCTCTGCTTGCCTCGGCTGCTGCAGGCTGCCACTCCTTCTCCTTTAGGATGATGATCTGACTCTGCTCTGTGATGGAAGCCTCCATTTTCCCACTAAGTACAGAGAATGCTGTAAGAAACCAAATTCACTCATCCCCTGGAGGCTGGAAGGAACCAGAAACTATATATGCATCAATATTTAGGTAATGATATTTGCCTTTAATGTCCTACAGCTCCAGTTGCAGCTGTCTGAACTCCTGCAAAATGTGGGAAGGAAGAGCAAATGTCAGTAAAATTGTTTTGTTTCCTTCAGACCAACATCACATCAATTGTCTCAAGAGCAAACCCATGCCATCTCCTTCCCCCCTGGTTCCTATAGGAAGGTTTTATTCGATAAACAGGCCTTTCCTGTTGGATTTTTGGAAAAGATTTAGGACTCACCCATGCTAGGTGGCAAGGTTCCCACGTCCACCAGTGATAAAGTTTGCATCTCCTCAGTTTCATTGGTGTGACCTTTTGTGACTTTGCTGGATCTGCATTGCACCCTGAACACTTGGGCCCCAAAACAACAGTGTAGCAGCACATTTCTTAAGATTGAGTTTCAGATTCTTCAGATTGAAGGCCAAATGAAAACACCCAAGGATCTCTGATTCCCATGGGATGAGAAGGTGACCACCTCTTGTAGCCACGTTTCACAGAGAAAAGCAAGGCACAACTTCCCAAGGATTTTCTGAGCCTGGATCTCAACCTCCTTGAGCATTGAAATACTCAGAAATGGATTTTGTTGACATGAAGGAATCATGACCTCTTATTCAATACAAAATCTGAAATTTCTGAAATTGCCAAGAGAGATTTTTAATAAGTCTTAGCTCAGTGTGGTTTTCCAGATCAGCAGCATGGGCACCTCTGGGAAGTGATGTAATATTTGGCTTTTATCTAGCAAATTAACACTGCTGATTCTCTGAACAAGAAATTAAGGGGAAGGGCTGGTGATTTCGATATATACAATATTCTCTTTTTTTTTGTCTTGGTTTCTCTCTTTCCAGATATCTGTTATCACACTACAGGTAGAGCAGCAGACCGTAGGAATAATATGCCTGTAGGAATAATGCCCGTAGGAATAATGCCTGTAGGAATAAGGCCTGTAGGAATAATATAGGATGTAGGGAAGGGAATAAAGCATTGGAAGTCATGCGATCAGTCTGGGAAATCAGCTGGGGAATGCACAAAAAACAGCTTCGTTTTATCAAATATTACTTTTAAAGGACATGGACAAGAGGGGATACTGAGGAAATCTCCTCCAAAGCATTAAAAATCCGTGCTAGAGAACAGCTGGCCAATGAAACACATAGTAAATAAAAATGCAAATCCTAAAACACAATATAAAACTCCATACAGCCCCAAGACTGAGAAAGGTCACCGTTTTGGGAACAGCATAATCTTCCAAGTAATTGAGGCAAGGTGGAGCCCCAGCATGTGGGTAAACACTTACTGCAGCTCCTGAGAGAGCCTTGTCAGCGTGGAAACCCCAAAGGCACTTCTGGAAAGAAAGGCTGGGACTGGGGGAGGGCTTCTTGGTAAATATTAGCCTAAACAAACATAATAATGAGACCAGAATCAACCCAGAAAGTCCCCAAAAACAGATCCAAAAGGCAAATAGGACCTCCAATCTCCATCTAATCACACATGCCCAGCCTCATCCATGAGCAGAGTCTGGCTGGATCGGGCATGGTGGGAGGGAGCCACAATCCCATCCACCAGCTAGCTGCTCTCCTGAAGTCTGGCCTGCATTCAGAATAATCTTTTAAATCCCTCTTCTCATCTCTTTGTCCGCAGCTGTGGTGAGCAATCCCAAAATGACTGAGCTTTCCGCTCGCCCTCCATTTGTTCAGTGCGCTGACCTAATCCTCTTTCTAGGGCTCCTGGGGTACAGCAGCCCAACCACTCAGCCACCTTCCCAAGGACCTTCCTCCACCATGGACCCCAGGATTAGTCCTGAAACATGAGACCTACCAGAGCCCTCTGCTTGGCATGCTCCTAGCTGATTTTCCAGGGCCAGCAACCTCATCAAGGGGAATTTCCTTTGACGCTTCCAGTGGGGAAGAAAATGCTTTCAAGAGGGCTTTAAAAGCAAAGCTGCTGCTGGCTGATTCACTTGCAGCAATCCAAGGCAGCAGAGGAGCTCACAACTGTGTCAGCAAATAGGTTTTTGGACCAGGGATGCTCACATGGTGTAGACAGGGGGCATGGGAGGCACTTTAGGATGGGGCTCAGCAGCCTGGCAGTTCAGGGAAAGAAACTAAGACTATGGCAAGGAAAGCCAGCAAGCAGGAGCTGGCACAGGATTTTCTGAATGTTATCTAGTGTCTGGGAGAGAGACTGAACAGAGAACAATCCAAAACAGCCCCCTGGGCTTGCAGCAGCAGGGACAGCACCTCACACCCCAGAATGAAGGGTCAGCAGGCTGGCTGTGTGGGAGCAGGGTGCTCCCACAGATTGCTGGGGAAAAGTTGAGACAGGTTGCTGGGGAAAAGTTGAGACAGGAGAGGAGAAAAGAGCCTTGTGTGCAAAACAGAAGCTCAAAGTGCAAAAGTAAGACAAGGAAATATTTTACGTCTTTTATTAACCCACTTGAAACAGCAGGACAGAGAGCAGTATTGATAAATAGTCGTACTGGGAAAATTTGCAGACCTTTCCTTCTGGCACCACTCCACCCCTGGCAGCCATGCAGATGAATTAACAGCTCCGGTATCTAACCCTGCTCGTTGCTGTAGCAATTTGGAAAACAAAGCTCTGGGTGTCCTGGCTGCCTCTCAGTTGTACAATGACCCGCCACATCCCAGACCCGACACCTACACCTTTGACTCGCTCTTGCTTTATAAGGAAAAAAGGCCAGTGCCCTGACCTTTGCAGCACTTTCCTGGCTGCCTGCCTGGTCGTAGTGGCTCTGTGGAAAGGTTACTTGGGGTTGGAGGAGTGATAGTGGATTTGAGAGAGAAGTTCAGACGCTCCTGTGCCTGGTTTTCCCTTCTCTGCCTGTTCCTACCGAGGCTGCTGCAGCAGAGTGTGGGAGTATCTCAGCACACAGGGCAGGTTTTTTGGAGTGAGAGGTATTTTGGATGAGCAGGAGCACTGGATGAACCTGTCTGTTGGGCAGTGAAGGCAGTGTGTGAGTGGGAGGTCACTGCTCTGCTCATCAGGGCTGGGCTGGTTTTGGTGAGTGTTCCACTCAGTGGTGCCCAGCACCGCTCCTGTGTCACACAGTGCCCATAACTCACAGAAATAAAGCATGTCCAACACCCCTCTGAGACATGTATTCTATATGAAAATTTGGTTTATTACTGTCAGACCCACAAATCTGGATCCGCTGTGTAATTCTACCAGCGTCCATCAGTCAGACAGACACATTTAATGAGAATGAGAATTTATACTGCTACTTCCTATATTGGCTGCTGCCGAAGTGCAATCGACAGTCAAGATCTTCCCTTGCCAAGAAAATTGTTCCTGAAAGAGTGCTGGCATTTTAACATTTCAGGAGAGCAAACCCACAGATCTAGGGGTGCCTCTTTGCTGGATGCAATTCTCCTGTGCTGGATACAAACTAGGGCATCTGTCCTGTCTGGGCACAGGGGGGATGTGCAGGCAGTTGGTTGAATAGATAGAAATGTATAATGGATGATCTTGCTCAGCACTTGGGAATGTATATTCCCTGGTCTTTTTAGGAAGCAGCATGTTTGATTTCCTTCAGCTATTTTTTTAAGGGCTATGTTGTGAATATTGACATGTTCAGGTGTATTTGCATTGGCTGTTGCTGTGGGGGCAGGGGAGGCTTCTCCGCATGCATGTGGCAAGTCACATGCCTTCCTCTTCTAGGATAGTGCTGCTGAAAATCCCTTTTTCTCTTTATCTTTCTTTCCTTTTCTTTAGAAACCTTTGCCACCATTCTGGCTGCTGCAGAGAAGTCAGTCAGGGCTGGAAGGAAGAGGTTTCACGGCACCCCAGCATTTGGCAATGCCTCCTGTTTGTCAGAGACACATCCACAGCCCAGGTCTTCCCCTGCACAGGGTTGCACTACATTTGTGCTCTGGGGTTGCCCCATTGTTGAACTGAAGCCTCCAGCTCCCTGTCACTGCACATTCTCAGGTACAACTTCCAGCCACGAGCAGGAAATCAGGAAACCCTCATGCTGTGGTTACATGGAGTGCACCAGCAGTGGGGTGCATCTCCCCTGAGCTGAACCCTGGTGGCAATTTGTGTTTCAGGAGGCAAAGTTCTCAGCAGTGATTTCGTTTCTGCATTAAATGCTTCCTTCTTTTAAAATCAGGTATCTTGCACTTCAACTCAAAACTCAAAAATTGAAATGGGGATGAGAGTTTTCCTTCTGAAAATATCCCAGTTTTACTTTTTGACTGAATTTAGTAACAGTTTCTCTGGAGCAAAGAAATTTTCACTGACTGGATTTTGAGCCAGGCAAGAGACCAAGAAAACAACCTTTCCTTCCAAAGTCAATTTGGACCAAGATCATTTTCTTTCCTCTGACAGACAGGATTTCCAGCTTAGAGCAAGATACTTCTCATGCACTCTTCATGCTTTACTGAGGAGTACAGGTCAAGGGAACCAAAAACCAAAAGCTGCATTGGATAAGACCTGTCAACACCTACTGCATAATCTGATGCTGAGCCACTACCCTGCACATAATGTTGTTGGCAAAACCCTCTCACGCATGGCCCAGCAGAGAAAATGGTGCTGCAGTTTTTGCAGCTCAGAAAGTGTGTGTTGTGGGTGGTGCCTAGCCTCAGCCTTCTTCTCCACAGCACCAGCTCTCCACCACAAGAGACCACAACCCATGGTTGTCATGGCTCTCTTAGTGGTTCTCAGGCAATACCACTGGTGAAGTGCTGAAATGCCAAAAAAGCCCTGAAAGTGCTGAGCATCCTCATTTCCCTTTGATTTAAGTGGGAGCTGGAGGCACACAGCACCTTGCAGGATTTGGCCGTGTTTCAGCAGATGCTGGCTGAGAAGGGCAGGAAGGAGGATCTTGGGAACTACAGACCAGTCAGCTTCACTTCAGTGCCTGGAAAAGCTCTGGAGCTTATTCTGGGAGGTGCTGAAAAACACCCAAAAGACATTGCAGTCACTGGTCACAGCCAGCACTACTTCATGAGAGGAAATCCCTGCTTATCCAACCTGATTTCCTATTATAACAAGATAACCCACCTAGCTGACCAAGGGAAGCCAGCTGATGTGATGTTTTTGGATTTCAGCAAAGTTTTCAGTACTGTCTCCAAAAGAAACCTTCTGGAGAAAGTGTCCAGCACACAGCAGGATAAACACATCATGTGGTGTGTGAGCAGCTGGCTCACAGGTTGGGCACAAAGGGCTGTAGGGAATAGTGACAGAGTGGTGACCTGTCACAGGTGGGGCTCTGCAGGGCTCCATCCTCAGCCCTGTGCTCTTCAACATCTTCATAAACGACCTGGATGCAGGACTGGAAGGGATGCTGAGCAAGTTTGCAGATAAAACAGAACTGAGAGGAGCTGTTGATGTCCTGGAGGGCAGGGAGGCCTTGCAGAGGTCTCAGCAAATGAGAGGAGTGGGCAATCACCAACCATACAGAGTTCAACAAGGGCTGGTGCCAGATTCTGCACCTGGGGTGGGGCAACCCTGGATGTACAGACAAATTTAGGAATGAGATGCTGAAAAACAGTGAAACAAAAATCTTTGATTCTGTGACTGTCAAAACTATCCTTTCTGCCTCATTTTTTTCACCACTTATTTCGGATTTCCACTTTGCAAAGGCAAACTAAGGCAAAGCTATTCTGGAGGCAGAGAAGAGTAACTGCAGTTCCTTTTCTGTTTTCACATTTGCAGCTATAAGGGTCCATTTTAAGTGACTAGGAAAAAAATTGTGATGCTATTCCAACAGTGGAGCGAATTATTCTTCACAAACACAGCTAATCGAGGCTGCGGGGTTGCAATCATTCATTATAGATGGGCACTGGAGGAGAATAAAATGTGTCTTCCAGCCAGCTGCTAACCCCAGAATCAGAGGAGCCAAGAACAAGAACTGAAGCTTCCTGTCTCCAGAAGAAGGGTCCTGGTTCAGAGTGAGGGGGAGATTCCTTCCTCTGGGTTCCTTTTGCAGATCAGCATCCCTCCTGTTTGGTCCTTGCCATCCGTTCTCATAATGTTTAGCACCACCACCCTGGTCAGATTTTGGCTGCAGCAAACAGGAGTCAGGCACACACAAATCAGAGACGTGCATGTTGGGGTCTCTAGCTGGTCAGAGTGACCCTGAGAAATGTTAGAGAGTCTCTTTTCCCAGCCCAGTGCTTGAAGAAGGAGTCAGAGCTCTTCATTTCTCGTTCTCAAGGTTGTTTATTGCGTCTTATCTATAAAAAATGTTCTCCTGTTCAGCTGAGGTCCACTCAGCAGGACAGTTCCAGGCACTCTGCCTGCCCCCAGGGTGGTGTTATGTCTTTATACTAAAAACTACATGTGCAATGTTTACAGTTACTTTCCAATACCTATCACCTATGTTAGACAGTGAGCTTCTACTCTAAACCAATCCAAAAGTGCCAACATCACTGCAGAAGATGGAGGCCAAGAAGAAGAAGGAGAAAGGCTGGACATGCCCAGTTCCCTCCATCTTGTCTCCTGAACCCCCATACCAAAAACCCCAAAATCTACTTTTCCACCCCGTGATAACTTCACTATTATTCTACCTAAACCGTTGTGGCTTGCTGATCTTCATCTAAGGTTGGTAATTTGCTCCACGGGTCATAATCAAACCCACAGGTGTTTTGGGCTCTGTGCCAGGGTCCCTGAGCCCCCTGGCAGGAGTCTTGGCCCTCCTGGACAGCCAGAGGGATGTCCTGGGTTCCCACAGTGCATGAGGAGGGTGATGCTACCACAGCCCTGGTTTGTGAAAGCACCAGGCTCTGAAACACCAGGTTGCCAGGGGTACACCAGCAATTTTCAAACCTGTGAGCTGTTCTCATCCGATGATAGAGCCTGGTTTCATTGCTCTCCCCTGGGAAATCCCCTGAGGCAGGCAGGAGGTTGAAGTACCGTGGTTATAACTTTGATATCTGAATGAATATCTGCTAGCCTCAGGCAACCGGGCTTCTGTTAATTTTGACCAGGGAGCATGATACACTGTGGCAAGCCGTGTCACTTAGGATTGTATCTGCTTAGACATGATGCCTCTGAGTAATGTAATTTATATTTCATGCACAATTGAAGCAGCTAATGGTATAATTCTCCAAGGGGGAAACAAGTTGTTACAGCATTAATTACATTGCAGTTGCCTTTTTTTTTTTTCCTTTTCACCCTGTGCCGAGCACTTTGGAGTCATCAGTCCAAAGGCAGCAGTAGCTGGTGTCATTTCAGAGGGTCTCTGGCTCTGCAGCCCCAGGGCAGGGAGGCTGGGGCTGCTTCCCTTTGGGGGTGGGATTGGGTGGCCTCGGCTGCTGAGGGCAGGCAGCCCAAAACTGCAGCCTGGCACTGCGAGATGGGGTCTGGAGAGGCAGCCAGAGAACAAACAGAGCTGGGAGGTCAATCCTGGGCATCCCAAGGGGTGGGGAATGCTGAAGTACCTGAGGGTTTGGAAGGGGGATGGATGAGGGCTGTGTGTCTGCACCCAAGGATAATGCAAGAAGTGTGTGAAAAGTGGAGGGAAGTTTAAAAAGCATCTGATGCCCCTGCTAGCCCAGCTTTCCCCTCTGCACAGCAATCACAGAGAGGGTGCCATGCCTGAGGAGATGAGCACAGACCTGCAGAAGCACAGCTGTCCCAGCTATTCCAAGGAGGGGATTTGTCAGCAAAGGGATTTGGGGACCCCCAGGCACTGGGAGCCGGGCTCAGGGGGACAATGCTGACCAGGCTGGAGGGCAGCAGTGCTGTAGGAAAGCCCTGCCACCATGGCTGAGCTATAGAGGCAGCCTGGGGCAGGCAGGGAGGCCAAAGCAGCCTCAGGCAGGGCTTTGGGAGCTGCTGGCTCTGGGTGGCTCTGGGCTACAAGGGGTGCTTGTTTCTGCAGTTTGCATACGGCAT
Source organism: Melospiza melodia melodia (assembly GCF_035770615.1). Taxonomy (NCBI): domain Eukaryota; kingdom Metazoa; phylum Chordata; class Aves; order Passeriformes; family Passerellidae; genus Melospiza; species Melospiza melodia. The sequence continues at coordinate 8,876,247 of NC_086195.1, read as the reverse complement.
CAAAAACCACAGAGCCAGCAGCTGAGCCAGGAGGAGGTGTAAAAATAGAGCCACTGGTACATAGCACAGTGTGCTGGGGCTGGGTGTAACCCGAGCATGCACTGGTGTCAAAAAAAAAGAGAGAAGGGGAAAGGGAAGGGCAGAGTTACACAAGTTTGGCTGCTAGGAAAAGCTCTGAATTAAAAATAAAACTCAGTGTGTGTGTTTTGGCCCAATGGCATGTCTCAGAGGGAACTGCCAAGCGTGAGGCCGGGATCAAGAGGAACATCTGTGTCCAGAGCTTCTGCGCTGCCAGGAGAGTGGCAGGGTGGTGGGGATGCCATCTCTGGTCAGGGGGAGAGGCAGGGCGTTGTGACAGGGCTGGAGGAGGGGGCTGGCCTCTGCCTGTGCTGAGAGCACTCCCCACAGCAGCACGCCAAGAGGCAGAAGCTCCTTGTGGTGAGAGCTGGTGGCCCAGATCACAGCGCTGCAGCGTCCCAGGGGGGTGCTGGGAATGTTCACACTCCCTTTCCTCAGGCACTAATTTCGTGCAATCGTTTATGCCAAACGATAAAGGAGCTGATTGCAGATCCATATGGAAAATGATGCCGTGCATCTCTGCAGAGATATTCCAAGCATACCATGGGACATAAGATCTGAAGGAGGGAGAACTGGAAAATTATTTATTCACAGAGAAAGGCAGCTTGTAGGAAGCCAAGATTATTCAGTTCAGTTGAAGTTTAAACTAGAAAACAGCTTTGGCAAGAAAAAAGTATGCAGAAATAGTTTCTAAAAAAATTCATTAATATCTGTCTGTTTCATAGAGTCACTTCCACGAAGAAACATCTCCATGGGGAAGGGAAATTCAAGTATCACTTGCTGGAGGACTCAAGGACCATTCTCCAAGGGGAGGAGCACAAATGCCCTCAAAGTGGTTAAATATAAACCAGTGATTAAATAATATTAGCATATTAGCTATTCGTTCATGTGGGGACTCCACATCCCCAAGTGATGCTCTCCTCCTAAAACTGTCAAATCCCTCACAGTCTGTGCCTGATTCTGTGGGGATGCTGCTATTTACACAGGAGCAGAGTAACCTCCATCCCTGTGGGATGTGCTCCAATAGCTGCACACCGTCCAGCAGGATGGAAAAATGTGTTTCAGTCTCTTTCTGCAGCAAACCCACAACTGAGCTCCACACTGTAGTGTTTTAGCAAGCCACCTTCAGCCTGGAAGCCAGATAGCCACAGGCCAGTTTGGGCCAGTTCCAGGCTCACGGGGGACCTGGACACTGGGGCAGTGTCTGAGCCAGCCCCAAACATCCACCCAGCAATCCTGGAAATCCCTCTCAGCTCTGACACTGACCCAAGGTGCTGGTCACCAGCTGAGACCCACTGGACGTGCTACTGAATAAAATTTGCATACTTTGTGATCAGTCTCTGAAAGACTTTTTTCCTTTTTTTTTTTTTTTTAACAGATAATTCATGTCAGGTTGGGTGACCTTCTGCAACTCATCACCTTGGGAAATCAGGTTAGTGATGTGGAGAACTTCCACATGGCCTGAGGTTGCTGGCTTTAGGCATTAGGAATTTCTTTTGCTGTTTGTTTAAAATCAGAGCTGGGAGCCACCGTTTCAAGCTGGAGTTGAATTTCTGCTTAATCTCCACTTGCAAGAAAAGTGTGTCATTTTTTCTTTCCCTTAGCAGTGAGGTAATTAAAGGAGGAAGAAGGCAGATTTGCCATTCTGGAAGCTGTTGCTGTATATCTGGGCTTCCACAGAGAAGGCTGGGTACCGTTATGAAGCTGTTCCAGAAGAAATGTCAGAAATATGCTTTTACTATTGAATAGGAAGAAGCCACGCTTTCAGATAGGAATATTTACCTGCCCTGCCATACACCCCAGCTGCTGCTATGTCCAATATATAATAATCCAATCCATTTTAATAACCTGCTGCTCTGCAATAGCCAAGATTCTCTCCATTTGGAAGAAAAGGGCCACATTAACATTCAGACTGTAATCCACACATCCTAAGAATGTTTACAGCTGCTGCCATATACCCATAGACCTGGATAAGGGCTGGATTCCACATCCCCTCAGGCTGCCCCAAAATTCAGAGGTGCTTGATTCCAGGATCTTCCAGGGGCTCCATTGTTCAAGTCTTGCACACTGGTCTGAGCCAAGTGTCTGTGAGATGTTTTGTGCTGCAGCCTGCCTGCTGTGCTGGGAGCATCCTTTGAGGGATGCCTCAGGGGCAGCTGGACAGCGAGCTGAGCACACTGTGCTTGTGGGAAATGGCCTGGGAGCAGGGGACAGGGCTGTGGCACTGCCCTTGGAGCATGAGCTGCAGCGGGGAGTCACTCACAAAGCTGAGACCCAGCAGAGCTTCTGGCAACAGGCGCTGCTGCATGGCCTGGTGTCACCATGATATTTTCTGGAAAATCCTCTTTGCCCGGGATTTTCTCCTGGGAAGCTGAGAGGCCTCAGAAAATAATGAAAACAATAATTATCTGATTGCTTGGGAATGTGGTCTGAGGTCGTTTGCCAACAGGTGCATTTTGATTGGTTCCATGTGAATTGTTTTTAATTAATGACCAATCACCATTGGAATCTGAGGACTCAGTCACAAGCTTTCATTATCATTCTTGTTAAACCTTCTGATGTATCCCTTCTCTTTCTTTAGTATAGTTTTAGTATAGCATTTCTTATAATATAATATAATTTATATTACATTACATTATATTATATTATATTATATTATATTATATTATATTATATTATATTATATTATATTATATTATATTATATTATATTATATTATATTATATTATATTATATTATATTATATTATATTATATTATATTATATTATATTATATTATATTACATTATATTACATTATATTACATTATATTACATTATATTACATTATTATACCTTATGCTCCTAACTATCCTAGCTATCCTCTCAGCAGCCGTAGGAGGATGAATGGGTCTCAACCAAACACAAATCTGAAAAATTCTGGCCTTTTCTTCCATCTCCCACCTTGGCTGAATAGCAATCATTATCATCTACAACCCTAAACTCACCCTTCTCAACTTCTACCTATATGCTGTAATAACTGCAACCATTTTCCTCACCCTAAACACAATCAAAGTCCTAAAGCTATCTACCCTAATAACTGCATGAACCAAAATTCCATCCTTGAATGCAATACTGCTCCTAACCCTGCTCTCCCTGCTCTATTATGTAATAATAAATCAGCCTTCTGAGAACATGGAGTCAGATTCTTATCTCTCACCTCATCCTGGTGGGGACCTCACAACACCACAGCCTGGCACCCCCTCCCCATCCTCGTGTGAGCAACCACAGGTCAGTTCCAAACAGGTTCAGAGCAGAGTGAATAGACTGCTGCTCTATCCAAGGCTCCAATGACCTGTCTGTGCCCTTTACACTCCTCAGGCACACTGAAGAGCAGCCTGGTCTGCATGTGTAACCATCTTTGTAACTCCTCCATGGCAGTGAAGTAATCTCAGGCATTTAAACCCAGTTCCTCCAGCAAGCCACGTCCCCTTGTTCTCTGCCCCACCACACGATGCCATTCCGGCTTCAGCAGCGCAGCATTGCCAGCCACCAGCTGGAGAGGTGCCAGGAACATGCAGGGAGCTCTGCTCACATCTGGGAAGGCTGAAAAAGAGCAGCCAGAAATAGCCAGAGTTTCATAAGAAAGGGCTGGCGCCGCGGCCTCGCGCTGCAAACCAGCAGAGTTCTGATAAGCTTTGACAAAGCATCCAAATCCACTTTTAATTTCAGCCTTTTCTCACCTCTGGCTCAGCACCAGCCTTTCAGGAGACGCAGCAGAGGGGATGAGTGTGCCAGGTGAAGAGAAAACCTACACCTTTGCATGTGGTGAAATTATTTTTGCCCCAGCTTCCGATCCCATTGTGAGACAAATGTTCATGTCTGCAAATGCTGGAAAGTAAATGGTGACAAATTTTAGTCTAGCCAGCAAAAACTTTCACCCAGGCTCTCAAAGTTAAGCAGGTTTTGCATGCTTACAAGTGCAAGCCCCCAGGAAGGGAGGGGCTGACCCTTCCAGGGTTAGGTGCAGGTCAGGTACAGGCTGGTGCTGCCACCCTCAGTGATGATCTGATCGTGTGACAACTCATCTTCCTGTGACATTGGTTTCTTTAATTAGAAGCTGTGGTGTGGCAAAGGAAGGAGTCAAAAAATATTTGCTTAATATCCCATCAGAAGGATGGGATTGGGTCAAACATGCCATAAAATCCAGGAGTGCACCAGCTTGGCCACCAGGAAACAGAGTGAAAGCCAGGGGCAAGCAGCCTTTGGCAGCTACTGCGAGTGAATTCATCAGGCATGTAGGACAAGCAGGAAGCCTGAATGCCTAAACCTACTCAGATCTTCTACCCATGTTCTAAACCTACCCAGTTCTTCCACGATGGTGTAAAATGTGTAGTTGGCTTGCAAGTAAAAACTATTGGTCAAGAAGTGCCCTAAATCCACACAGTCATTTCACCAGAAAAGCCCCAGATTTTGGATGGTCTTTTAATTCTTGCTAGGTATATGAGCTCTCCTTCTTGTGGCTCAAATGGAAGTAAAGCTTTGGACTGGCTACCTAGAAGCCTGTTGCTGAGATTATCTGATGCCACAGCAGAGACAGAAAAGTGAGACTCCAGCAGAGGTTCCTGAAGCTCTGGCCAGGTCTCCATCAGTGTTGGACTGGCTGGGCACATGCGTGGGTTCACAGATCTGTGGCCAGCTCAGGAAAAAGCACCTATGAGCCACATGAGCACATGCAGGGGCACCTCTGCAGAGAGATGTGAGACCAGACCAGCAATTCACTGGGAAAAAAACTCTTGGGGAAAAAAATAGAACTTTTGGGGAAAAAAAATAGAAAAGTACCAAGAAAATCCCTCCTGTGTCCCAGAACTGGTCCCAGGTGAGTCTCTTTTTAGAGCAATCACCTTATGCTGCATCACCAAGGAGGCAGCCCCGGCTGGCGCACAAGCAGAAGGCAATCCTTCCAGATTTAATGCAACAGCCACATGCAATGACACACACAGTTCATCACAGAGGCAGGTAGCAGGGCCCTCTGCTCTCATTCATATGAATATAATGCCTACAGCAATGCAAGGCATCAACATTTTTAGAGCCAACAGTTTGACTTTCATTGCCGCGTTATTTTTAATCGTTTTAATCTGCGCTTTTAGCATTCTGCTTCTTGTCTTTTTTTACTCCCAAACAAGACAAAAAGTATGCAGCAGCTAATACCTCTGGTTTTAATGGCTTGAAAAACAAAGAAGGAACATTAAGCAGTTCCCAAGCCTTCCGGAGCACTGGTATTTTTAAAGATGAGATTGATCAAAGAGGCTGTGAGCTGCAGTGGAGATGGATTGGCTCAGCACTGTAGCACCAGCATGGAGGCTGCTTCAGCCTGGATCCCAGCCTTTCCCTTTCATCTGCTTAGTGCTCCAGTGGCCAAAGCTTCTTTGCTGAAACAAGACTCAACCAAGTACCAAAACATCCCACATTTCTTCTAAAAGATCAGGGATGGGAAATTAATTAATTAATTTTGGTACCAGTTGATTGTTTTTACCACTGGTTCACTTCAAGCAGGGAACAGAAAAATCCTCTCCCCGAGGCTGCTCTCACATGTGTGAGCTATCCCAGCCTGAGAGCAGCAGCTCAGCAGCACAGGAGGAAGGAGAGGCCAGTGAGGGATCTGTCTTGCCACCAGCACTGGGGAGCACTGCTCACCTTGCTGCTGCTGCCTCCTCCTCAGCTGAGCACTCAGAGGATTGTGGAGGAATGCCTCGGCTCTTTCTGGCTGCTTGCTGAAAGGAGAACAAGTTTCCTAAAGGTTTTGGGTCTGTTTTCCTTTTTTCTTTTTGTCTTCTTTTTTCTTTTTTTGGGGAGGTGGGGGGAAGAGCAGAGGGGCATGGCAAAAAGGCAAAGGGACCCATCAGTTTAACAGCAGCCTGTCAATCCAGTGGTACACAGGACACCCCTGATCTCAGACATCCTATATTTGCCAGAACCAAAGGCATGAGTCCTGTGTGTTGAATGAGGTGAAAGCCACTCATTCCTCATTTCCAGGCAGTCCCAGGACTTTGACAGGGACAATTGCTTTGGCAGGGGACCCAGCATCTGCTGGCCCTGACTCTGCATCTGCCGCCTCTTTAAAACGTTCTCTGCTGTATTTCCCTGTGGCAGTGATGTTGCTTTCTCCTCCTTGAGTAAATCTGGAGGAGCTTTGGGGTGCAGAGCAGGATGAGAAGGTGTGGAACAGCAACTGTCAGTAAGATCTTATTTTGGTGGGAGAGTAAGGAGCAGCTCATGATATACACACCGCACCCTGCATGCAGTGGCTCATGTTTTCTATAGCAGGAGATTGGATCTGAGAGTTTGAAAAGCCAGGTGAGAGGCCCAGAGGCAGGCTGAGACACTGGGAGCAGCCATCAGCCCTCCTGCAGGTCTGAAGCAGTTCTGAACAAAATCCACACCGAGCCCTGATGGCCAAGGGCCTCTCCACCCACCAAGGAGGGCACTCTGGAAAACTACTCTCCAGATTTTCCCCATTGGCAGAGTATCCACACCAAAGCAGAGCTGCAAAACCTCCACTGAAAATATCCCATCCCCTGAAAATATGCTGCTGCTTCCCCATATCTCCCAAGTCTGTAAACCTTGTCTGAGGACAGCCTTTACTCTCTAGATTTAAGGCAGTGTAGTGACTATAAATATTGTGCTTTGAGTAAAAGAGTTGTGAATACTAGATGAGTCCATCTATTGTTAAACGTCATATTTAAATGTTTCAACACTCGGAGTCCCAGGTGCTGCACCAGCAGGTGAGACCACACAGCCCCTCCCCAACCATTTCACTGTCAGTGTGGCTCAGGGGGGACAAGGAGGCCACAGAGTGAGGAGGTGGTTGTGATGCTTTAAAGTTTTGCCAGCCCAGCCATGTCACACATGAATGTGAAGAAAGCACCCTCCTGGCTCAGCATGGTACTAGCACAGCCTTTGGACAGATCCACACCGTTCTGACACACCAAACCTTGCACCAGCAGAGTCCTGGCTGGCCTGGGGTCTCCTCACACTGATGGTCACCCTTCACCAGTGCTAATTATGTCAGTGGCGATGGGGAGGTTGTACCTGCCTGCCTAATTAAGCCACAGTGGAAAACTCATCAGCTGCTCTGCTCCTGCTCCTTCATTTTGCATTAGTACCTTGTTATCACAATGGCAGTGCTTCATTCCTGCCATCAGTTTTTCTCATTTTGGAGGGTAGTGATTTATTTATTTTATTTTTGCTCTGCTTTTACAACTCCTGCTCTTTTCCTCCTCAAGTGCTTCCACACTTCTGAGCATGGAAGGCAAGATTTAATGCATTGGAACATCACAATTAGCCCAATCATGCTAATAACTTAAAGGAAACAAATAAATAGTAGAAATGGTGGCACTTTGGAAATTCCCCTGTGCTGCAGGAAGAAGGCCTGCTGGTCAGTACACATTGATTTTTTTCTGAATCCATCCATGCAGGATTCAAGGACAGGACAAAACACTATTAAGTCAGCAAGCAGAATGCAGTAAATAATGAGGGAGCTGGAGAGGGCTGAGGCTGTGTGCTGACTGAGCCCAGATATAAATTCTGGTGAGCTGTGCAGGCATCACCATGGCACTGCCTCTGGAGCAGCAGGGAAACCCAGACAGGGAACAGGAGCTGGAAAAGCCCCTTGGTACTCCACAAGTTTTGCATGTTGTGTTTGCTGTGGGGGCAGAAATAAACTCCTTCCCATCACCCACAGGATTCCTTGCTGCTCTGGAGACCTGTGTGGGAAAATACAACCTCTTCTGCTGGAGTGCAGTGTGTCTGAGCCAGATGAAGGCTTTTGCTCAGGAAGTGGGGATTCTACCAGCAGGGTTTAACTGGTATAGCTGTGTCAAAGCACTCTGCCATCATCCCATTGCTGCTGTAGCTCTGCTGCCGGAGCACTTTTCCCCATGCAGAGATGCTCTCTGGCCTGAGGCTTGTTTGTGAAGGAAGGAGAGGGGAGAGTCCAAGAGATAAAAGCTTTCCACAGAGCAGCAGGAGGGAGAAGGCAACCCATTAGCTTTTCCACTTCTTTGTTTGCCTTTGTCGTCTCCAAGCCTCGGCGTGCAGCTTCCCTCAGAGTTCAGGGGAGCTCATCAAGGACGTGAAGAGCTCTGTGCGATCGAGTATTTGCAGGGCTGGCTCCTGGTTAAGTGATGTCGGGAAAACAGAAAGGAGATGAGATCCCTGCCTGAAAACTCAGCCCTGCTTTGACGACTCCCTGCTTCTCATGCTTTGGCCCACACAGAGCTGCAACACTGCCACGCCTTCAGGAGGGTGATTCATGGCATCCCTGCAGAGAGCCAGGCACTGCTTGTGACTCATGGTTGTCAATTCTTGCGATTTAATCACCACTCCTGTGCTTCGCTGTGGTTTTCCTTCCGAAAGTACTGATGGGCAGCAAGAAATCAGCTTTCCTTTGCTGGGAGAGAATTCTGTCTTGCCATCCCTGTTACAAAGAAAAACCTAAAAGAGATGGGCCAGAAATCTGTGAACAGATGTGTTGGGGAGGATGAAACAGGAGAGCCTTATAAATATGATTGCCAGGCAAAAGATTTTGAGAATATGGAAACTATAAGGGAGACTGAAATGAAAGCAAGTTTTGAGATACCTCAGTTACTGAACAACTGGAAAACAATGGTGTGGCTGGCTGAAGGTAATCCCCTTTTGATGAAACAATACCCTCTGCTTGCAGGCAGCTCCAAGATCAGAGCAGACCCCACTAGCTTGGCAGAAGGGGTCCAAAGAGGAGTTTTTAGGGTTTAAAATGTAACACAGTATGGTAATGTAGTGATTCTCACAGGCTGTAGGTAAATGCTATAGGATTTGTATATTGTACTAGATTGGTTAGAGAGAAATAGAATATTCAATACAGAAGAAGATTTATGGTATTGTAACGGGAACCTCGCTCTCTTACTCTTCCTCACTGTCTCCTCCTCTTCACCACGCTCTTGCCTTCTCTCTCTTTACCTCTCCCTCTTTGGGGCCTGTTCTGAGATGTGGCTGGCAGCCCCCAGCAGGGCCCTGCACCCAGGCCCTTGGCAATAAACTGAATAAACTGCAGCTTCCAAGACCTGCCTGCAGAGATCTCTCATCTCTGTCCATTCCGACCATCCTACCCCCATCGCTCCTACACTGGTGATCACAGAAAGCAGCTTTCCAAAAAAGTCTCATGATGTGTTAGCTGATTTCATGGTTTGGGATGCTGAGATGTGACACTTGGGCCCTGGGATGGACTGACAACATTGAAAGACTAAGGTGTCTAATGCATTTGAAAGAAAGCTGTGTTTATTCACATTGGAAACATTAAAAAGGAGTGAGTCTGGAAGTAAATTGGAAAAAATATTCTCTCAATTTACATTAGCTCTGTAAAATAGTGGTGGTCACTGGCCTAGATGGGCAAAGGGCTCTTCAGTGATGCCACTGAGAATACACCAGTGCCATTGTGACATGGCAGCCTGAGATGAGCTGTTCCTCTGAATGGAGGAGACTGCAACTGCTCCTGCCTTGAAGCCATCTTTACTCACTTTGTCCTTTCTTACCTCCAACTTTTATGCTCTTCAGTGCCCTTGCCAGCACATGCAGCCCCTCTGCTGGGGTTACTGTCAGCAATATCAATATCTGGTGGGGAGGGGAGGTTGGACTGAATGTGACCCCCTCTGAGCCCCAGGGCTCCTCTGGGTGCCATCCACCCTTTAGCCTGTCCTGCCTCTGCCCTGCACTCTTTAGCCTGGCCCATGTGCTCTCAGGGAAGGTGGCTGGGCTTTAACTGGCAGGGAACAGGACAGGCTCCCCTGGACTTGCACCCAGGTCCCACCTTCCTCCTTGCCATGGTGTGGGAACCCAGAACATCCCTCTGTCTGTCCAGGACAGCCAAGACCCCTGCCAGGGGGCTCAGAGACCCTGGCATGGAGCCCAGAACACCTGTGGGTTTGATTATGACCCATGGAGAAAATTACCAACCTTATATGAAGACCAGCAAGCCACAACAGTTTAGGTAGAATAATAGTGACGTTATCAAGGGGTGGAAAAGAAGATTTTGGGGTTTTTGGTATGGGGGTTCAGGAGGCAAGATGAAGGGATCTGGGTGTGTCCTGCCTTTCTCTTTCTTCTTGTTTGCCTCCATCTTCTGCTGTGATGTTGGCACTTTTAGATTGGTTTAGAGTAGAAGCTCACTGTCTAACATAGGTGATAGGTATTGGAAAGTAATTGTAAACATTGTGCGCGTAGTTTTTAGTATAAAGACATAACACTGCCCTGGAGGCAGGCAGAGTGCCTGGAACTGTCCTGCTGGATGGACCTCAGCAGGGCAGGAGAAAGAATTTTATAGATAAGATACAATAAACAACCTTGAGACTGAGAAATGAAGAGCTCTGACTCCTTCAAGCGCTGGGCTGGGAAAAGAGATTTTCGAACTCTTCTTGGGGTGACTCTGAGCAGCGAGAGACCCCAACACCATGGGACACTGCTGACACTGGTGACAGATGGCCTGGCCCCCAGCATTGCCTTGGGATCTTTGCCTTTCCTCCTTTGGTGGAGAAATAGGAGGGCAGGGGCCAGCAGGTGCCATTTGGCTTTGGTCCATCTCTCACAGAGGACAAGAAACCGCCCTCTCCTGTGACAATGTCCTAAGGATGTCACCCAGCTGTGTCCAGTTGTTTCACCTGGTTTCATTTCAGGGAACTTTCTAAATCTTTCTGCTTAATTCTTGGCATGTTTGCAAGCTGGTCATTATCTTGGTGCCTCCTCTGGGGAGGCACAACAGAGCCACCCCCCAAGTCCACAATAGAGACACCCCCCATGTCCTACATTTTGAAAATTAGGTTGTGGAAAGTCAAATCCCAGCACATCTACAGCAGTATACTGCAGTCAAGTGTATTTTGTTTTGTTTTGTTTTGTTTCATCTATAATGTTTGAAGTATAAAAGAAAGGCAGCAGCATGCAAAAATAAATCCTAAAAGAGTAGAATAACACACACCATGAAGTGGCCATGACAGGCCTTGACAGGGCAGCTTCAGGAGTGTTAAAGTGGAGGTGTGGGACTTCTCACCCAGATCTCATCTCCCACACTGCTCTTACACTGTCAGGAACGACTGCTACAAGCCACCACTGAGGTCTTCTCCTGCAATGCCAATGCTACAAGCCCTCACTCTTCTAAGGAAAGGTGAACAGTTGGGTGACAGGTCATGGGGCTGCCACTTCACCATGGAGGGAGGTGGATCACCAAGCTGAAAGAGGAGCCAGTCCTGGGCTTCAGGGCTGGGAATGTTCCCATTTCACAGGAAGATGTGGAAATTATCTGTTATCTCAGCTTTACTCTCCTCTTCCAGATGATGCTGCTCAAGTCTTCTGTACATCAGTGTTTCCATCAGACTTCACTCTCCAGTCCTTTCTTCTCAGGTATTTCTGAGCAGGAAAGGTCAGTTCCTACCCTGTGGACTGCAGCAACGGGACACCAAGCATTTGGACTCAGAGGAAGTTATTTGTTGGCCTATTCAAACACCAAACCTAAGTGAGCTGTCCAGATATGCTGCAGCTGGGCTCTCCTGGTGATAACCAGCACTGAAGGAAGCTCTGGCACTTGCAAAATCAGCTTGAAGAGGAGCACATGGCCCCCATCTCCCTGCGTGCCAGACCAGGAACATTTTCTGGACCAGGAAATTTCCCCACTGTATTTTCAGGCATTTCTTGCAATGCATTTATCCTCTCATGCATTTTGGCCATCTTTGCTTGCACAGGCTCTGCTTTTCCTCAGTGCTGGCTTGTGACAAGTCAGCCTTTTTACATTTAATTCTCAGAAATGCAAATGATTACCAAATCCCTTCTGTGTTGTGATGTTAGGGGCATAATTGTTAAACTGCATTTGGAAAAAGTAAGGTGATAATTCTCATGATCCAGTGATTTCCTGCTCTAGTGAAAGGGGCACGTGGTGGGACTATCACTGAGAAAAGGATAGGATTAAGGAACTCCTTGCTTATCCAATCAGAAATCCCTGTACAAAAGAGAGCAACATAGGAAGGAGGGAGTCAAGAGTGGTGGCTTGACCCTGGCTGGATGCCAGGTGCCCAGAGCTGCTCTGTCACTCCCCTGCTCAGCTGGAAAATCTGAGAAGTCCCTAAGAGGTTTACCAGCTTCTTGAGGGTCTAGGTTGAATGTGAGTGCCTCCAAATCAGATAGTCAGGGCCATTCCTTAATGGATTTGAGCAGAACTGGGACTAGACTGAGAAAGCAGACCTCAAGCTGTTTTCTCAATCACAGCTGGATCTGCAACTCTCCTCAAGACCTCAAAACATTTTTCCTTTTTACTTGCTGAGCAAGAGGAAATAAAAGCTTTGAGATGTCAATATTTTCATGCCCAAATCAATCCCATCCTGTTCCCTGCCCAGCTCCATGACCTGGCTGTGGATGAACAGCTCTGTACATTCCCAACAGCCCCAGTTTTGGATGCTGCATGGGATGTGTGCATGGAAGGTGCTCACTATGCATCTCCTGTCCCACACTGCACATTTCCAAGTCCCACAGAATGCCAGCCAGCACCTCCCTTCCTCTCAGCTACCCTTTTCCTAGAACTCACTGACACAGAGCTATGCACAGAAAGTCATTGCTGTCTTTGTCCTGCTTGGAGGCTCAACCCCTTAACCTCTGTCCCTTGTTTATTCCAGGCAGGGGGACTCCTGCCCAGGTTAAATACCTGCTTGCAGAGGTGGTTGAACTGGTAGTGCAACATCTCCTTGTCCCTGTTCTCTTGCTGGTGAGGCAAAGCTCTCCTGCACCGGGAGCAGGCAGCACCTGTGGTGTGTCACAGTTCTACATTCCAGCTTGGCCACATCATTGGAGCTCTCTCCATCCCAAAATACACCCAGCAGCATCCTCCTGCTGGGCTGTTGAAGACTGCAATGCAAGATGTTTTCTATTACCATCTATATGGCAGTTGTCTTTTGTCAAGTGGGCAGTTTGCCTTATCTCTCTCTCTGAGTGACCACCATCACACCTCTCTTGGGAGGGGACATTTGCTGATAACAGCTATTGAATGTCCCTGCATGGCTGGTAAGAACTTTAACGGCCCATTGTGAGATGCTCCGCCCAGAGGGAGGAGCCAAGCATTCCTACCCAGATATAATCCAGATCTTTTGAGACACCAGCACGGCTTTCTCCACGGGATTCCCCACAGGAACAGCAGCTGCCTATTCTCCCACTGGATCTTCAGAGGAAGAATACACCCTTTTCTACAGGACCCCCTTGCTCCAACAGAACCACACCTGACACTGCAGGAGGGCTGCAGCCACATTTTCAATTGGACTGCCACCAACACCCCGACCCACAGGGTGTCAGGTTCGGTTCTGACTGTCAGTGTTGTTCTAGTGTACTGTATTGTTTATTTATTCTTTTATTTTTTCTTTTCCCTATTAAAGAACTGTTATTTCCTGTTCCCATATTTTTGCCCTTAATTTAAAATTTATAGCAATTTGGAGGGGTGAGGAGGGTTTTACATTCTCCATTTCAGGGCAGGCTCCTGCCTTCCTTGGCAGACTCCTGCCCTTCCAAACCAAGACATGGGCTTGCCCCAGTCCTGTGATTGAGACCCCTGGCCTCCAGCCAGTCCTTTGCATCCTCTCCTGTCTCCCCATCCCAGCCAGCTGCCCTTGGCATCCCTCTAGACAGCTGATGCTCCCACACAGAGAGCAGCAGAAAATGGGGAAGCACTGAGCTGGATCTAAACCTCTCTGTGGGAGTATGGGAGCACCAGAGGGTGCAGACCCACAGTGCCACAGACTTGCACACTAAGCAGCCCAGGGCACATTGTGTGGCCAGCACAGCCCTGTTCCTCTGCTCCTGCTGGAGCCCTGTCTGAGGGAGAAGCCCTCAGCCTGGCTGCTAATGTTGCTGCACATGCATTTTGGGTTTTTTGAGCTGTTGCTCACAAACAAAAGTGTTTGGATGAAAAATAAACCTCTTAAAAATCCCAGCCTATTCACTCCTGGCAGTCTGGTATTCCTTCAAACTGTCAGACTTAGCAGATTGTTTACTGGAAACGGTTCAATTGGCAGGACCTTCTGCTGTGCAGATGAAATTTTAAAATCCTGTTTCTTGTTGCGCTCAAAGTCTCTCTTTCCACTACATGGCTTCACAGAATTATTATTCACTTGTTTCTCATTGAATCGAAAAATACCCTCTCTCTTTCATTTCTGTGGTAAAAATGTGGGGGGATATCAGCCCTCATGCTCCAGGACACAAGCCAGGAGCTAAGTGCCTGGGCTGCAGGGAGAAGTTTCCCTGAGGAACACAGTAATGCAGAATGGTCGATTATCCCCAAAGATCCCAGCTGGCTGAGATGGGATCACACTGTTCTGCTGGACAGACAAGTGGGGCACAGCATGGCACTCTCTGGGGGACACCCAAGGGTCTCCTCACCCAGGGAAATCTTGTTCTAATAAAGAGAAGCTCCTGTAACTCCTAATCTTGCAGATTCTGGTATTTCCCTTCCTGTGCACAAGTACAGAGAGAGCTGTAACCTGCTCTCCCAGGTCCCGTTGCTGCCTTTGCTGCCTGTGAATAGCTAAACCCATGGGGCCAGGACCTCCTGCTTTGGGTGAAATGTTCTGTTGCCTTTTCCCTCTGGTTAGATCAATGCCTGCAGCAGGAAAGAGTATCTCAGCCAAGCCTGTAAACTTTGTTAAGGCTTAAGGCAGAAGGACCTGCTGTGAAACAGGCATATTCTCTGTCCAACCTCCCCATGGCAGAAGGTATCACAGCCCAGGGATCCTGCAAGGAGACTTGATTGTTACAATTTCAATGTCCATTGGTTAAAGAGATGATTGCAGTGCTGATCAACCAAAGGTAGGAAAAAACCCCAAAACACCAAGTTCAACAGTATAATACACACTCAGGTTAAGGTAGGAATGCCCAGGTACCTTCCCTGGGTGGGGAGCTTTCAGTCCTTTGGTGGAAAGCCTCAGAAATTAGTCTGGGAGTGCTTTGGGCATCTTTGATGGTTTATGAGCCCTTCTAAGACATGACAGCTGCCTCTCACAGTAGGGAACCAGTTATGCCCCAACAGAAGGGATGAATCAGGACCTTTCCCAGGGGGAGTTTTACAGCTGAGTGAATTGTAAGGGAGGACAACTGTGAGGATAAAAAGCAGCATCCTGCCTTCACAGGGTCTGCTTTTAATCTGGCACAATGGCCTGGCTTGTAGCCCTCAGTGGTGGGTGCTCACCTCCTCTGTCTTATGCACACCAGAGGCTTTACCACCTCATACCCACAAACTCACCTCCTGCCACCCAGGGGTGCAAACCCAGCCTGAGCCAGGCACCCCCTGCCTTCACAAATGGGCCTTGGTTAATGAGTCATTAATGACTGACATGCCAGTCTCTCACAGTGGTGTCAAAACAAGTCATTCTAGTAAAGTTTCTCATGAAATAATGAAATTACCTCCAGAGGTGGGTCTGATGTGCCATTCCCAGCCACGTTACCATGTCCCATATTCACTCTGTCAGTAGGTGGAGCAACTTCCTTTATCCTCACCTCCTCAGCATTAACCCAACCAAAGATCCTATTCCCTCTGCTTACAGCTACATTTCACAACAGAATAGATCAAACCCTGCAGCCTCAACCCCACTGTGCTGAGCCTTTGTGGGCGCCTAAAATTCCTGTACACCCCCAGATTCATGCTGCTGCTGTCCCTCACATATGGGAACTCTGTCCCAAAGCTGTTCTTTCAGTTTGATGGACACTTAGTCATGTCAATAAAACAAAAGCACAGCAGCACAAACAGGCAGAATCAAAAGGGGAAAAACACAAATCTCAATTAGCACATACAGCCCTGAGTCTCTAACTTTACTTCTCCCTCCTGTCACATTCCTTCTCCCAGCACTTTCTCCTGGGGGACACAGGTTCAGTGAGTGAGCATTTGATTTGTATGGAAAATAAAATGGGGACCAAGAAGCATAAAATGCCAAGTTTTGCAACTTTCCAGCCTCTGCACATTGATGAGACTGAGCTGGGGAGTTTGGATATTTCCCACTGAACCAGGGATGTGGATGGAGCTGAAATAGTGGTTGGTTTCTCATACTGCAGAGCAGAAGAGAGCAACAGGAGACAGATAAAAACCGACTGGGAGGGCATCACTGGCAAAGCTGCCTGCTGCCAGGGAGAGACACAGAGCAGGGGGGCCCTGGGAGCCCCCTGCCCTGTGCTGGAGGACGGCTGGGCTTGCTCCCAGAGGCTCACCAGAACCGTGCAGGCACCTCTTGTTCTTGCTAAAGTAGCACAGACTCTTTTTTAAATTTTTTTTTTAAAGCCAGGCTTTCAAGTGAGAGCGCTGTGTTAGCCAACAATTTGTAAATCTTCTTGGGTAAAGTGGTTTTTATTTTAGCTTCCACTCAAAGAGCTGCCCACTGATTTGTGTGTAGCCCCCTCCTCCCCCATTCAGACTTCCCTGAACACCTCTGGGGAGGTGTTTCCTACCTGTGGGGCAAAAAAGGAGCGCTGGCACGGGTCCTCACCCCGTCTCTCTGTGGGGGGATGCGCTGGGAAGGGACGCGCTCAGCCCGCAGCAGAGCCGTGCGCTGCATTTACAACAAACCCAGGATCAGCTCTCTCCCGGTGTTGCGGTGTGATGTAATAGCCTGTGCATCCCGGTTCTTTCCCCAGGTGTGCAACCTCTCCCTTCCCCTCCCTTGCCCTCTTGCTGAGAGCTGTCCCTCAGTCTTGGCATTCCAGCAAGGGCGTGGTGTGATTGACGAAGTTCAGAAGATGCCTCTCAGCCCTGGGGACATTGGGCCATCCAGGTGCCATTTGTCCCCTGAGACTCTCGCCCCTTACCTGGTTGGTGGGATCCCTGCCCCTGCCCTCCCCCTCTCCCTGGGGTTAAAAGACACAGCAGCCTCGCGGTTTGTGGTTCTGTTGGAGCTGTTGCTGGATTCAGAGGCCTGTGGGCCAGGAATAAAGCTCTGGATCAAAACCCTCCAGCAGGACCTGTCTCCTTTCCTTCACTTCACCTAAAGTCTCTCCGTCAGAGGTAAACCTGAGCTCCTGCCTGCCTGGACTTGTCCCCAGCACCCAGCTGCAGCATCCAGCTGGCCAAAGGTGTGTCTGAGGTGAAACCACCACAGCTGCCGCCCTTGGTCAAGCAGCAAGGCCCAGACGAGCCCAGGCACGTTCCATCCGGCAATATTGGTATCTAATTCCAATATCCCAGCACAGCGAGGCGTTTGGCAGCAATATTCCCCGAGGGTGGCAAGGCCGGTGTCACCATCTGATGGATGTGGCGGTGTCAGAGGTCACTGCCACGGGCTTTGTCCTGCCCCTCCTGCCCTGCAGCCAGGCTGGGCGTCACGCATGATGTACATCACAACTGCCTGTAGGATAGTGCCTTGCTCTGGAATAACAGCTGATTCCCGGCTAATAGATTCAGTAATCTGACACCCGGGCTGCAATAATTGTATCTGAACAAGGCAGGCTCCAGCCTCTGCCAGCCTTATTAGAATGAGTGATTGTTTCCATCAGGGATGGAGCTCCGGTGCATTCACCTTTCCCGGGCTCTGAAATACAAATTGAGCTTCTGACCTTGGCAGATACGACAGCTGACCTGTTTCCTCCTTTTTAAATAAGGAGAAAACAGGCTTTGGAGAGAAAATGCTTGCTTTCTTCAGGCCTCCTCCTGCCAAGCTCCTCGCTATCGTGAGATCTTAGTTAAATATTTGGCTTGCTGTTATTAGCCAGGATGACGGGCTGCCTAAACCGCCGAGTGAGGCACAGAGGTACAGTCTTCTCTTCCTGCTGGGTTTGGATTTATTCCTAACTTCTCTGCTTCCCCAGCATGTCATGGCTGTCAAAGGCAGCCCCTTTTCACTGTGATGTGCAGACAAGCCATCCCAGCAGCTGCGATCCGGGGCTGTTTGTAACCAGGGAATGGCACCAGGGACGGGGCTCAAAGCTGCACCGCTGCTGAGCTGTGGCCCAGCCATCCTTTCCCTGCTTTGGGGCTCAGGCAGCCACCGAGGGGCTCTCCCTGCTGGTGGGGCACTGAGGCTGATGCTGGTGGGTTTGGAGCAGCAGCCAGGCTTGTCCTGCCAGGAGAAGCAGAAGCTGCCAGCTGTGCTCGCAGCAACAGCGTGGGAAATGCGGGATCAGGAGGGGACGACTCCCAGCGGATTTTCCCTGGGGGCTGCAGTGCCATGCACTGAAATAAAACCACCTCCTGCCCCCAGCCAGGAGCCCTCCTGCTGCCTCCTTTAGTCAGCAAGTCAACAGGCCTCGGCTGCCGATCCTAAATTTCCCTGGTGATGTGCCGTGCGAGGCGCGTTTTCCAATGGGCTGCAGGCGCATGCTGTGGCTGTAAATATAGCTGGGAGGAAGATTTAGCCATGGTCCCCCCTCTCTTCCTTATATTGCTTTTCCTGAGGTTAAATGTCAAACGTGTCTAAAATATCACTCGGGTCTGCAGCCCGTGTGCACTTCAGGAGGGGCCAGCCGGGCTCCCTGAGGGCTCTGTGCTGATTTATGGAGGTGCGTGGCACAGGGCTGTAAATCGGGGCACGCACCAGATAACGTCATGGGAGAGCTGCGTGCCTCTTTTCAGAGCTGGGACACTCACACGGGCAGGGGTAGGAGCAGGGACAGCCCCGGGGCATGCAGCTTGCTGCTCTTCCTCCATCAAAGATGGGGAGAAAAAAGCCGTCGCGCCTTGGTGCCTGCGCAAAAGAAATTGTGCCTCAGCTCATCAGTGGAGGCACTTGTCACGTCCTGGGAGATTCCTGGTGGTTCACTCTTCTGCTCCTCTCTAAGTGAAGAGGAGGGCTGGCTCATGGACCTCAGGCAGGTCCTGTAGGTCTGGAGGTTTGGCACAAAGAGGGAGCCAGGCAGGGCGTTCGAGTGGCAGGAAGGAGATTTATGTCTTTTACTGTCCATCTGCAAAGCAAAACAAAAATAGCTGAAACACCGGTTTTCTGCTTTATCGGCTCTGTGAATAAGCATATAAATTTCTATGACATTTCTGGAGGCCTGCTGAAGGGGAAAAAAATTCATCCCTTAGGATCTGGCCGGCAGCAGTGGCAGCATATGGTCTGCTGAAATCGGTGGCTGAGCGCGTTTTGTGTGTGTTAACATTAAAAAGGTGACTTTGCGAGTAATTTCAGAAGAAAGGAGGGGTTTTCTCTCTTTTCCCTTTTTTTTTTTTCCTCTCCTTTTTTTAATCCTGTCTAAGCTGATGCAGCTGTCACAGCCAATAACTCTCGAATAAGGGAGCTGGCTTGCGTTTCCTTGACTGGGAAGCACGAAGGGGTGCTGGCTCTCTGCCGCCCTGTGGAAGCAGGTTCGGCCTCTTCCTTGGAGGCACAGGGGAGAAAAGCAAAGTACCCGGCACAGGCAAAGAGAGGAGTCGGGGATGTTCTACGTTTCCCAGCAGCTGCAGTTCCCTCTGAGAAGGAGTCGAGGCCCTGGGAGTTCGTGGGAAGGCGGCTTCTGCAAGAGGATGGCGGGGGAGCGTCGCTTCGGAGATGGAACTCATTGGGGGGAAAAAACAAATACAAATAGGCAACTGTTCATGGTAGATAAAGTGTGGCTTTTCCTCTTTCATCGTTGACTAAAACCTCGTGTTCTTTGCGGTGAGGGAGGCGAGAGCCGCGATGCGCTGTCAGGAAGATGTCTTTCAGCCAGGCAGCACCTCTGGATGTTTATCTCCCTGCCATTGTGCTCCGGCGCTTTGAAATGTAAAGGGAAGACGCTGCTAATCACACTGTTGCTTAAAGATCAACAGCCAGGCGAGATGTACTTTGTCACAACTTCTCTTTGGTGTCTCTTTTTCCGTAATGCAAACGGTGACATTCATTCGGGCTCGCACACACGGCAGCGCATGGCGGTGGGGTTTTAATGAATCGCTCCTGCCCTTTGCCGGGGCTCTGACGGAGGAGAACAGCCGGAGCCGCCTCTGGAGTATCCCGATTGACACCGGAGATGCAGATCCAGCCACTGGGAGAGCATCTTCTCTGAAGAAACCAGTGTCTTGGTATCACATCTGGTTTCCTCTGCTTTGGGTCAAATCCATCCCGTGTTTGAGGCATATTGTTGAAGCCAGAGAGGATGCAAGACGTAAGCAAAGTCTGAAAGGCAAAATTTTGATGTTGGATTTCTTATTAGTGGGAGAACAGAGAGCTGGTAATGAAAAAAAAATTAAAAGTGTGGAATAAAGGAAATAAGTGCTTATCTGTGGAAAGAATTAAAACTCAATATACAAGATACCTCTTCCTCCTGTCCTGATCTAGGCTTGTAAATAACAGAGAAGAAAGGATGAAGTAAGCATGGAAAGCTGGAGCAATAGAGTATTGAAATGATGCGGCTGAGGGAGAGGGATATTTTTATTTTAAGACAGGAATTTCCCATGCTCCTATTTTCTTCACTGTGAGATTAACACAGAGGTCTCCACTTCCACGTTCCACTATATCCTGCATGTGGGGAAAATGCAGCAAGTCGAAGTTGTACAAAGAGCATAAGAAGGAGAGAAATTCAGCTCTTCTAATGCTGATTAAGAAGAGCAAACAAAGAGAAGCACAGAAATGTGAACCACCAGTTATTTTCCAGCAAAGGCTCCACTGAGTCCTATTAGAGGAATATATTAGCAGCAGTATGATAATTTCCATCTTTTGCCTGCCCAATGCCAAGGCAAGATCATCAGCCAGCAGTGAGAAGTCTGGGACGCACAGCAGATAACGCACAGTAACTGGGAAAATGCATCAGCAGTGTATGTGTGTGACAGGCACGGAAACACCACACCCACACCAGTCTATTGGCTTTCCCTGAGCCTTTCTTGCCCCCTTCCCATTCTCCTCTGGGAACAGCTCCCTAACGCACAGACTAAAAGTGCTTAAGTGCTTCCTTGGAGCACAGTGAGGGCAAAGCTCGTGCACAAGTCACAGTTCCTGGACAGGCCAGGAGATGAATTTTTTGCGTGGCACCAACCAGCTTTTGCTCTGTGGACAGTTTCTGTCACTGCCATGAGTTCGGGGTGCCTGCTGCAGATGGCTCAAGGATGCCAGTGGAGCTGTGGGTACCTCGAGGTGTGTGTGGTGTTCACAGAGAGAGCAGCTCACCAGCTGCTGAACTGAGCAAAGAACACTCAGCAGTGTGTCCCCAGCCAAGAGCGCTCACCAGCCCATCCATAGCAGGATAAAACTGAGGGGTGAGCTCTCCTTGTGACAGTCAGGCTGCCTGTGTGAAGCTGACACAAGGACAAGGGGCTACATGGTGCTAAGCACTGCTTGCCTTCAGGGCCCCTTCCTACATGATAAATACTTATTTAGATGGTGCCCTGCAATGTGCCGTTGTACACGACCCATAAATCCTGGTGTTAAATCGGGAAAATAAAAACCCAGTGCTGCGTCAGCTCGGCCTTTTGAGAAGCCAAAGCTGATAAATAGGGTTTGATTGGCTCTTTCTACACCGATGCCCCAGAGCAACACCCTCTGCACGAGTGTGATATTGCTGCAAGCTGACAGTACAAAGGACAGACGCCTGCCCGTGCCAGCCATTGAGCCGGCTGCCTGGATTAACCCTGATTTCCTTCCCTGACACTCCTTTCTTCTGCCGAGGAGGGAAGCCAGGCGTAAGAGCAAGTCCCTTTGGCTGTCATGCTGAGAACGTGGTGCTGGCAGCGTAATGCAGCGCGCTAAGCCCGGCTCTCCCCTCCCTGGTGCCTGCTCTGCGGTGGTCTGTCTCCATGAAAGCAGAGGATTTACACCGTCTTACACAAGTGGTGTGAGAAGGATCAGGCTGTGAGAGTCCTGACTCCCAGCATCCTGGGAAAGACAGAGAAAAGCTGCCTTTCAGCTCTCCTTGCATCCCTTGGGCTCTCTCTATTGATAAGGATTTCCTAGGGTGTGGGTGAGGGGAGGAAATGTGGGACAGCATCTCACATGCACCTTTTCAGGTTTGGCCTAAATGCCTGTGGGAGGAGTGGCACCATCTCCAGCAGCAGAGCAGCCAGCTCACACCCCTCTAGCCACCCCAGCACCTCTGTTGACACGACAAACAAGCAATAAATACAAATCTTATCTGTCTAATAAGGTGAGTTCCCCGTGCAGCAGGAAGGAGCCTCTCCATCCAGATGGTATCTGTACAACCCAGGTGAAACCCTGGACTCAGCAGCAGCACAGACTCACCAGGGAAGGGAAAAGCAAGAGCCAGCCACGCTTTTCCCACTGCCTTTTGGTGTGTGCCCAGGCTAGCCTGGCCGGTGGCAGTGCCAGGAGTGGTACCTGCCCAAAAGGAGCCTCAGCTCTCAGAGGACGCTCTGCTCCTCCCTGCCGTCTGTGCCCTTGCTAGTGGCCAGGCTGACAAGATGCCAGGGATCAGGTGCCAAAGTACAAAGCCACTACACTGCTTTGCTGCTGATCCCCACTCCCCACAAGGGCTTGCAAGAAACCAGCCCTGGCAGGGAGGCCAGCTGCCCAGAGCTGCCCAGGAATGAAGGGGAAGATGCTGGCTGCTGGAGAGAGGCTCCTCCAAGCCCCTCACTGCCTCTGGGCTTCCCCACAGACAGGCAGCCCCAGCTCAGGGCTGCATCACTCAGCTGCCTGGCTGGGGATGCTCTCCACCATCTCCAGTTGGCCTGAGGACACCGCATCCTAGTGGGCAATGACCTGTGTCATGTGTTCATCAGCACTGAATGAAAGAGATGTGACTTTCCTGGGCATGAGCTGACTGGAAATGTTATGTAGGTCAGAAGTAGACACTCCCAGAACTGGCTTCTTCTCCAGGTGCTGGCATCCAAAAACACGTCAAGTCCAGATCAGTGATGGCTATATCCACTGCAGGACATGGAGTGGGAGATGGCATACAGCCATTCCCACTGACTGTGGAAGCACAGTGTAGATCTGACAAGGTCTCTGGTGTTGAGATGACCCCAAGTTGTTAGAAAGTCTCTTTTTCCCAGCCCTGAGACCAAAGAAGACAGGATTCCTCAGCTCTGGTTTTCAAGGTTGTTTATTTGCTCTTATCCAGTACATTGTCTTTCTGACCCACGAAGGTCTGTGCAGCAGGTTGGGTTGAGCCACACTGACCACCCTTGGGGTGGTGTTATCTTTTTATGCTAAAAACTACATGTACATTGTTTACAATTATTTTCCAATACCTATCACCTATGTTACACAGTCTGTCTCTACTCTAAACCAATCCAAAAGTGCCACCATCACAGCAGAAGATGGAGGACAAGAAGGAGAAAGACAGGACATGCCCAGATTCCTCCATCTTGCCTCTTGAACCCCCATTCTAAAACCCCAAAATTCTACTTTTCCTGTGGTAAATTCACTATCATTCTTTTCAAACACTTGTGGCTTGTAACTCCTCAAACAAAGCTGGTAATTGTTTCCATGGGTTAAAATCAAAGGCACAGGTATCTTTGACTCTGTGCCAAGGTCTCTGAGCCCCTGCCAGGGTCTCGAGTCCTCCAGGGCAGCCAGAGGAATGTCCTGGGTTCCAACATAGAGCTAAAGCACAGGCCAGGCATCTGTACTTCAGTATATACTGCTTGTAAGCAAAGAATAAAGCCATAGCAGCATTTCAGTTTTCACTGATTCACTCCCCCCCCCCAAATGGAAAAACTGAAGGTGAGGGAAAGGAAGGATATGTCCTTCAGACTCTGCCCATTAAGCAGGGCTTTTACTCAGCTCCTTCAGGGGAAAGGAGATACAAGCAAGTTTGGAAGCAAGACAAGACTTAAAATAAATATGTAGAATATTTGGAATTACAAAATGGTTTGAGTTTTTAAAACTGTCTCCTTGTGTCTGACCGTTGGTTAAAGTCAAGCACAAGCAAGTAAACTTCCATCTGCAAAAATCTCAGCCAGGGCTAAGACGCTGCATAATGGACTGGAGCTGGGCAGGTGTGGGACCAAATGTCTCTGCTAAATGAGAGAGATGTGCAGACAATGCTCTAGGCTCTCTTTTGCTATTTTTCCATCTAAGATCATACTATTAAAAAAAACCTGTGCAGATCACCCTTGAATCAGTAATTTTCTCTATGTCTATATGCCTATTTTTTTAATAAAGAAAATGGCCTGCATCTCAAATCCAAAATTTTCAGCCTGCTCAGTCAGAGCAGAATATTGGAGTCTTCAGATAAATTTTCTCTCTTATTGCTGAAATTTCAGCTGAGAAAGAAATCATCTTGTGCTCCTTTCTCGCACATCTAAATTCTGAAGCATCAGCTGTTTTGAGGGGGAGGGATAATAACTCCCTGTTTTTAACATCCAGCTCAATAGGTTTGTGAAAGGGATTATACAGCGCCTCGTCCACCCACGGCAAGGATTGAATGTGATGACCAGGGAGGGCACCTCCGCTCTCATGTTTAATTCAGGTGATGTTTTCTGTCTCAAAGGCAGGGAAAGTGAGCAAGGCATTTCCTTAGGTTGGAATGGGAGGTCAGATTGAAGTTTGAGCCAGCTCGACTCGGCCACCTGCAGTGTTGTCCTGGTCATCACTAGAGAAGAGCTTGGGATCAAGGCCAGGCTGGATGGAGCTCTGAACAATCTGCTGCAGGGAAAGGTGCCCCTGCCCATGGCAAGGGGGCTGGAACTAGGGGATCTTTAAGGTCACTTCCAATGCAATGACTCAGTGATTCTACACACTGTGTTCTGCCCTTGGTGTTTCTTCCTACCCTCAAACACTGGACCAAAGCAGACTATGGCACTGCCCCCATTTTAGAGAGTGCAAGAACAAGGTACTGGAGACAAGAACCCTTGTCAAAAGCAACCAGAGTGGTGAGAGCAGGACAGGGGTGCAAACAGCCTTCTGCTTCCTAATCATGGTCTCCTGTGGAGATGGTGGGAGGATTATGTGTGTGATCTGGGTGCCTTTGTTTCCAGAGGCTTCTAGTTTGAATCAGCAAAAAACCTAAAGAAATAACTCCCAGGTGCTGGTGGGACCTGGCAGGCTGAGAGATTTCTCTACCAGCACAACATAAACTGCAGCAGAGGCAGTGGCCAGGTGTCCTAGTACAGGACATGGGGAAGAAGGTATGTGAAGGGGTGGTGGAAAGAGGGGAAATGAAACAATTATGGAAAGGATCAAGAAATGGCATAAGGAAAGAGAGAAGAGAAGATTTCCTGAGGACACAGAGCACAAAGGCATATAATGGTAATAATGGCAATGGTGGTGAGCATGAAGAAAACAGAAAGGAGTGAAAAACAACGGGAGAAAATGAGAGCAGAACTGGAAAAGGAGAAGCAGAGGAGAAAGCAACCATCCTGCCAGCCTCCGTGATGGCTGTTATTTGCAGATAGGAAATGCTGCCTGCGGAAAAGCTGATTGAGGCTGATTGAGGGAAAGAATGAGCCACATGTGACAGATGTTAGTCACTTCACGTAATGCCCTGCTGGAAGGCACTTGGATTCTGCAGGGATGACAGCACTCCAAGGAGCTGCATGGAGCACAGCAGCCCTGGGAGCAGACGGCAAGGAAGATGAATGGCAGCAGCGCTTGAATGCCCTGATCTCAAAAAGGGAAGAAAAGCAGAGAGAGGCGAGTGGCAGCCTCTGCCTTTGACGTGTTTCCTGCCTCCCTCCATGCTCGTGGCTCCCTCATCCAGAGCCAGGCAGAGCCCCAGAGCAAATGGGAACTTGCATTCCCTCCTGTAGGAAGCAGGGTCCCCTCCTGCCCCGTCAGCACCCAGGCAAATTGTTTCTAAAACAGTCTCTCAAACATATCATTTACTCAGGTAGTTTGGGCAAGAAAAAGTGCCAAAATGATAGCTTAATTGTGCTTTTGTGCCCTCATGTCTGTCAGAGATAATTTTTCCTTATTTTCAATATTTAAAAAAAAAATCAGCAGCAAATGGCACATGGGGTTTTTTGTGTGTAAGGCCCTTGTGGTTGCAAGCCTTTTCTTGAACTCCTTTGCCCCACCTTTAAAAATGCAAGGGAAAGCAGAACTTCTGAGGGACTACTTTACCTTCAGTGTTTGCAGAGTAGCAGCTGCCATATTAGATCATATTCAAATAGAGCCCCAAAGAGGTCGGGAGCAGCGTATTAGCTGAACTGTTTATCTGCAGCCAGCCAAGGGGGGATGGTGCTGCTCAAATCAATTTTCTATGCTCCGACTGGCCCATCTTCTTGACACTTAGATGTCACTGTACCACTGGTGATAAAAAGGCCTGCCAAAAAAGGATGGATTTGGATTCACGCAGGGTCCTACAGAGCCAAATGAGAATTGACAATATTAGTCTTTAGGACAATTTTACAGATAAAATTAACCAGAAGAATAAATTTTCAACAGTTCACTTAATCTAATCTGCTTTCCATTGCATTGAATCTTGCTCCCATCCACAGTTGCCATTTTAATACTTGCAAGCAATGTTGGCTTTTTTTCCTTTTTTTGTTTCATGGGAAAAAGATCAGGCACATAAACCAGGATACACATCACCATGAAATGCCAGTCAAAAACTAACCCACATCTGGTTTCTGTAAAAAGGAGAAGAAAGTCCCTCACATAGTTTAAAAGCAAGGAGAAAAAGTATCAGCATGTTAAATTTGGGCCTGAGGTACAGACATTGATATGATCTGAACCTTAACTTTCCCTACATTCATCTGCCTTTGGTCTTAATTTTATTATTTGGATAACTAAACAGCAAAGGCTGAATCTCAGTCCCAGATCTGGTTTTGAATTAAAATAGCTGACAGAAAGTTCAAGATTATCCATATTCTATCTTACCTTTGTTATAAAGTATGCGAGCCCTTGTACATCTGTGACTATCGCTCATGGTAGTAGAAATCAGAAACTCTCTGAGTTAATAATAACACATAACACATGTGGAACACTCTTCATTTCAGTGCTGCACAAATGACCAAGTGTCACAACGAGCCTCTGGAATGCTTTCCCTGTGGCAGGGATGGTGCCATTTCATCCAGAGGCTGTGTTGGTCAGGGATGCCCAGACTGAGCCGGTTGGGGCTGAGGGGCAGGGCCAGGGCAGGTGGGGATGGCTGCCCTGAACACTGCACTGCACATCAGAGTCCTTGCATGCTTTGCTTTTTCATGTTTGTACCAAAGTTTTCCACACCTCTGGCTGAACATTTAGGGAAGCATTTCAAAAACTGATTCAGCTGGCTCTCCAAATGGATTTGGAAGAAAATACCTGGGATTTGGCTAGGCTGAAACTGTTCTGCCAGCACCTCCTTTGAGCATTTTCAGGGCTTCAGTCAGCAATCTCAGCACTTGCCAGGGGAAAAGGAATAATTTTGTGCTGGCCCTGTGCAAATTTACTCCCATGCAGGTCTGCTCTAACCCTCTGAAGGACAACCTTCAGTCCTGACCCAGCACAGCCCAGGGCAAGTGCTGGCCACAGCCAGGCTGCTCTTGGCCCCAGGGCAGTGGCAGCAGAGCCAGATTTTCCCTGGGCTTTCTCCTCTGGGATCTCAAAGGCAGCAAAGGAGCTGGAGATGTAAACATTGACAGGATGACAAAGGTTTTCTGTGCCAGCTTCCTCCTGGCATTGCCTGGGTAGAAATGGGAAGTGCCCAGCACCAGCAGAGAGCAGAGGCAAAGGAAGCCCCAGGCTGGGATGCATGAAGCAGAGCATTCAGGGAGCAGATGAAGATGAAAGCCACACTATTCACCCCAGGGGACAGAGGGCATTTACCACCTGTAAAGAGGCCACAGTCACCTCTTGACCCTGACCATGTGCAGGTCTCTGGATGCTGGGTGAAGGATTATTATGAAAAGGATCAAGAAATGGCATAAGGAAAGAGAGGAGAGAAGATTTCCTGAGGACACAGAGCACAAAGGCAAATAATGGTAGTAATGGCAATGGTGGTGAGCATGAAGAAAACAGAAAGGAGTGAAAAACAACGGGAGAAAATGAGAGCAGAACTGGAAAAGGAGAAGCAGAGGAGAAAGCTACCAGCCACACCATCAGCTCAGCTGGTGGAGATCACTGCCAAAAGCTCTGCAGGGCCAAAGCACCATTTATAGGTTGGCAGCCATTCTTCTGCTTGTCTCTTTGCTTGCAGAGGGGTTTTTCCCTTTTGCTTTCCAAAAACTGCTGACAGTACATTTGGAAAAAGGAGCAACTTGGACCATGTTGAGGATACAAAAGGAAGTGCTGTCATTGAGTGACCTGTGCAGCTGCATTTGGTGCCTCTGGGTACCAACACTAAACCAGCTGCCAGGGGCTGGGGTGAAGTGTGGGGCACAGGAGCACATTCACTGATGGATTTTACCTCTGCTCCTTGACTCTGATGCAGAGCAGGTGACAAACACTGCAGCAGCCTGGGCTCCTCTGCTATCCCCACTATCTATCTCCAGTGCTGCCCCAGCACACCTGAGGCCTTTAAGCTGTACCTCATGCTATGCCATAAATTTTCATACCATAAAAGTCAGCTCTGGTGTGCTGCAACACAGCCCTCCCATTACTTCAGTTGCCTTAAACTGGAAAAAAAAAATGTGCAAGGGGTCACAGTCATATTTTAGGACCACAGGGCCTTTGGGCCCAGAGAAGACCCAAGGCTGTATTATTTATGCACAGCCCCTCTGCTTTACAGGAAATACCAACATACAAACTATTTAGTGTCCCTTGTCTTGGGGACATGAATCAGCTCCTGCACTATTTTATTTAGCAATACTGACCCATGCTTCATTTCTGGATTACAATACTGGGAAAGCAGGAAAGGCAGGCAGAACTCCTCATCCTCCTCAGTCCCCGTGGCTGGGGGCTGGGCTGGGTTCATGTCCTTCCTCAGCACCATGCAGAGAGGCAGCAGGCAGAGAAACAGAGGGAGGGCAGGCACTGCTATCTGAATCCCATTTATAGAGCCAGCAGTCAAACCACAGGCACTTCCAAGAAGCAAAAACCCGATTTTTGGCCCAGAACTGAACATGTGTTCATTTCTGCCCTTGAAAAAAATGCTGCTGTTAAGGGAAAAAAAAAAACCTTAAAAGCCACTGTCAAACAGTTGTCATCCCCTGGTGCTCAAATGGACAGTGCTAGAGGAGGCATAAGGGTTTGTGCAGAGAATTAGGCTGATGCTAATTAATGAGGGCTGCTGCATCCTTCAGTGCCCAAAGTGGCCATTGGTAGTGAGGATGACAGAAGGAGGCCTCACAGTTGTGGGATTAAGGCAAAAGGCTTGACACACTGATTTGTATCCTTCACCACCACAGAGCTCAGAGTGGATGTTAGGAATTGTGTTAACACAAAATTTGTACAGGTTGTCAGGACCTGCCTTGTAGAGTACCAAGGTTGTGAGATGAGGGGTTAAATTGGTGGGAAGCAAGGGAGCTGTAGTCTGGACATACAAAGTGTGAAATAAAAAGGAAAAACAAAACAAGCCACCTGAAAATAGAGACAAAATTTTCAAGTTTTGTCTCCTTTTTCTGCCCTATACTCAGCACTTTCCAAAGAGAGTCAGCAATCCCTGTGGGGCTCAGCCTCTGGCTGCCAGCAAAAGGTTTGGGAGCTGATGTGCTGAGCAGCCTGGCTTTCCTCAGGGACAGAGAGAGATGCTGAGCAGCTGCCCACCAAGTGACCATCCCACAGCCATTCCCAGCAGCACCCACTGATGCATGATAAGGAACCAAGCCAGGAAGCAGAGAGAGCTGAAAGCAAGAGATTCCCTGGAAAGCATGGCAGAAAAAGGAAGAAAATACCCTTTGCAGTGGATGGAAGCAATTGCAGTGAGTGGGCTGGACAGGCTCTCACTTGCTGCCAGCTCCAAATTGACTTTCCTGCCTCTGCTCTGCCAAGGAGCAGCACAGCACCAGGCTCCTGGACTGCTCAAGTGAAGAGTTTGCTTGTCATGGATTGCTTTTCCTGGTGCTTTCTCCTCCTTCTTCTGCCAGCATGTTTTTCCCATAAACTGGAGTTCCTCACAGGCTTTGGCAGCACAGATCACCCCTGGAGGGCTTCACCTGTCCTGGTAGGAGCAGTCAGTGGTTCCTGGGCTGGCAGCTCTCCTGGTACCAGTGTTTTTGGGAAGGGCTCAGCTGGCAGACAGCAGTTCCCTTCTCCTTATTGAACTTCCAGCCTCCATCTCCCAATTTCCACCCCTGCCTTCACAGAGCCGGAGCCAGGACAGACAAAAATCAAGTCAGGGAGCCTGGTCCTCTGTTGGAACTCAGGACATCCCTCTGGCTGTCCTGGATTGCCTGAACCCTGCCAGGGGGCTCAGAGACCTTGGCACAGAGCCCAAAATACCTGTGGGTTTGATTATGACCCATGGAAAAAATTACCAACCTCATATGAGGATCTGCAAGCCATGAAAGTCTAAGTAGAATAATAATTAGTTTGTCACAGGGTGAAAAATAGATTTTTGGGGTTTTTAGAATGGGGGTTCAGGGGCAAGATGGAGGAATCTGGGCATGTCCAGCCTTTCTCCTTCTTCTTCTTGGCCTTCATCTTCTGCTGTGATGGTGGCACTTTTGGATTGGTTTAGAGTAGAAGCTCGCTGTCTAACACAGGTGACAGGTATTGGGAAGTTATGGTAAATAATGTACACATAGTTTTTGTATAAAAAGATAACACTGCCCCAAGGGCAGCCAGTGTGCCTCTGTCTGACCTGCTGAATGGATCTTGGCAGGCCAGAGAAAGAATTTTATAGATAAGAAACAAAATACAACCTTGAGAACGAGAACTGAAGAGTTCTGACTCCTTCTTCGACAGCTGGGCTGGGAAAAGAAACTTTCTAACGCATCTCAGGGACCAGCAGAAGTCCCGAGAGCCCTCCTGTAGCAGCTCAGTGTCTGTGCCTCCCATCTTGGGAACAGGGGCAGGACCCCAACACAGGCATCCCAGGTGCTGCATCACTTGCTTGTTTTGCTTGCCAGCTTCCCAACACAACTTCCCAAAATGCATCTGCATGTCCAAGGTGCCAACAGGCAGCGTCTGCACGTGGTCAGAGCTCGGAATAAACTGCAAGAAAAATGCATTCAGGCTGGAATAGGCCCCTCACACTTTGACAAGGCCAGCTGGGCACTCAGCCTCTCTTATTTTTCTCTCCTGCAGCCCACGTTAATGCTCAGGTAGAGTCAGAGCCTGCCCTCAGAGAAATCTCTGCGTGGCTTGTTGATTTGAAAGACATCAGCATTTCCTCGGGGACAGGAGGGAAAGAGCTGCCACCCAGCTGTACCTTTATTAGTGCAATTTTCTGTTCTTTCCCTCCTGAAAGAGATTTTCTGTCTGTCAGAATAACCCCAAAGTGCTTATATTTAGCAATCCTGACAGGAGTTAATCAGAGCTCATGCCCCCACACTTTGCCCCACTTTCTGGTTTCCAGCAAGACTCCAGGCTTAAATCAGTGCATGGCAGTGGATGAGGAGTCAGTGCTGCAGTGGGAAGGGGATGGAGACTCCAGAACATGGACCACAGAGAGAACAAGGACATGAGGAGATGCACAAATGGAAAATGAGCAGGTGGCACATCTGGTTTCTGAGGAAAAACTCAGTATTTTCACAAGGAAGAAGACATTTCTGGTGCAAAATATTCAGGCAGAAACCAAACTATCCAATGACATCCAGGCTTGCCAACTGATTCCCACCAATCCTAACCCAATGTTATGCTTTTTAGTGAAATTTCAGGAAATTTCAATCCAAGTTTCATGGTATCACATCAGCCTGGAAGTTTAGGCTACACCAAGCTTTTCTCAGACCTGGCTGCTTGCAGGCCAAGCTCTTGGAGAAACTACAGCCATTGCATCCTTAGGGGTGCCTAGGTCTTTGTTTTAAACAAAGCCTGAATTGTGATGAGTGTTCTTGGTCGACCCAAAGCCTTGCCAGGATTATCAACAAGGAGGGTGTGTTAAGACAAAGGAGTTATTTGCTTCACTTCATGAAAGATATGGTATTAAACAAGACACATTGTGTTGTCAACATGGAATATTAATGGCAGAAATGTGGGATATTTTTTAAAACATATATTTAGGCAGACCTCTTTTTTCTTTGGTCTTAATCATATGAATGCTGTTTAAAGCACAGGTAGAAACTATTACAGAGTGGGGCAATCTGTAAAGGAAAACTCTTTAGGCAAGGCAGTGGAAATAGTGTTAGAAGTCCTGTCAGAGGTGAAAAAGAAGACTAAATAAAGGGATGACCACAGAAGGATGGAAAAAGCAGAAGAGAGGAATGGTGCAGTGAGGGGAAATGACAACCAGACAGTGTTGCAAGGCTATAAGTTGGTCTGGAGGCACTGTAGTCCCAGCCTGATTTACACAGGGTTTTTGAAAGGCCACCACCAGTTAATGGCTCACCTTCATAGCCAGGCTTGACCCACTGCTGTCATAGGCGACGGCAGAATTACAATCCAAACCTAGATCCCATTTCCCAATTTTGGAGGTGTTCAGATGTGAGT
The DNA here is from genome assembly GCF_035770615.1 of Melospiza melodia melodia. Classification (NCBI taxonomy): domain Eukaryota; kingdom Metazoa; phylum Chordata; class Aves; order Passeriformes; family Passerellidae; genus Melospiza; species Melospiza melodia. Next base: position 8,843,831 of record NC_086195.1, on the reverse strand, counting down.
TTTATTTAAAGGCTCCCTTTTAATGAAAAAGGGGGCAAACTGTGATCAAGGGGAAGGAATTGTCTCTATTTCCATGATTCACATCTCCTGGCACCCACAAGATATGCATTTCCATGCTCTGATCTGTGCCTCTGTGAAGGACACAGCTGAGAACAGAGCAGGGAGCTGCCGACTAAACGGCGAGAGAAAGAAAGAAAGAAAGAAAGAAAGGAGAACGCAGTCGCATTTTATTCTTCCTAACATTTTGTTAAATTGGTTCAGCAAGCATCCCTGAGTCCGTTGAGCTGGGAAGGGGAGGCAGAGAAACTTCATTAAGTGAAAGATTCTCAGAAATAATTGGGGGGCTAGGGATAATAGTGGCAGCCGTCATTGTGCTGGGAAAGGAGGACACTTGCTTCGTGTTTGTTAATTGAAGAAGCCAAGAGCGTCTTTCTGCGGGGCCAGGGCTCGGGCTGCAAGGCTGTATATTTTTTCTGGTTTAAATAGACATTAGGGGGCTCCATTTTTTAAAAAATAAGCCTCTGAGTTGCTTTGGCAGCCGATCCAAACGAGCGCGAGCTGCAGGATCTGAATCCCTGATTCCTCCCCCACCCTTCGCTCTGCTCTGGGGCTTACTTGGCAAAACACTTCAGCCAGGGGAGCTGGGGACACAGCCAGGATGAAGTGGGTTCTGGGAGGACAGGGACAGGGAGGGAGGGATGGAGAAGGAGCTGCACAGCAGAGTAGAGGCACAAGGAATCTTAGGGAGACACGGCGTCACTGGTCACTGCTTGCCGATTTTGGAAATTAAATTCTCCCCACAGTGCAAGTTTGCAGCTCTATCAGACAGACTTCGGAGCTTTGTTAAATAAGTTTGCACTTCTGCTCACGGTGGAATAGATGGAAATCGGGCATCTTTCTAAAGATGGTCTTTTCTTGCAAATACCTCTGTGCCTGGTGATATTATTTGCACATTTATCCACTTGGGCCCTAAAAGTATTCAGATAAAAAGAATCTATATCTGGTTAATTAAAAATCATTCACATCGTAATGTCTTATTAGTTTTATGAATACTGCCTTGCCTTCCTTGACTTTTCTGTGCAAATTAGAAACATTTTGGGTCTGATTCTCGTTTGCCCTAAGGCCCATTTGCTCCATGCAGGAAAAGTCAATCAGCCTCACAAGGAGAGCAAGTGAGGGCTGCACCCACTGCAGGCCTTTCCAGCTCTTGGTGTGGCATAGAGAAATTTTAGCATAAAAAAGGGAACCCAATTCTTGAACATGCTATGCTGTGCAATGGTCTGGGCCCCACAAACTGCCCAGGAAAATGTTTTTGCCAATATCAGTTATTGCTCCCCCAAAAACCACCCATATCCTTAGGTCCATTGTGACAATTAGTGACAAATCACTGCTGGGAGTTTGGGGCATCCACTGGAAAACCTCCAAACAGCCAGTTACCAGGAGAGTGCCAGCACACACAGCAACATTGTGCTTTATATTCTCTCTATTTTGAATGGTGAGGGAGGAGGGTAACATTTTAGTTCTGCATATACTGTGTCAGGGTAAAATAATGTTCTTTTCTGGCAGCACTGAATCAGCACACATCCAAAATTTGCCTTCTTCCGCTGCAGATGCTGCCCCCATGGAAATCAGTGAAAGCCTCAAGCAGACATACAAGGGCAGGATTTAGCCATAAATCACAACCCAGATCATAAATACATGCTTGAACCCTCCCTTAATATGATTCATTAAGAAGGAGCTTTTACGGTTGGGGTGGTTTTAATTATCATTGTGTAATTTTATTGTTATTGTTTCCATTAAACATTAACAAACATTCCTTATTTTTAGTTAACAAATATCTTTCTTAGATTGCACAGTAGTTAATGAAAACCACATAAACACATGCAGAAAGATATCAGGACTCTCATTCAATTAAATATAAAACTCAGAGTAGAAGATCTATAAAAATCCAGATTGTAATGAATCATAAATAAATATGGAAAACTAACAATTGCCTTGGGTAGAGCAGTGAATTTATAGCCCAAAGATTTGCATTTTTAAGGTCTGTGTTGCTGTCTGTGTTGTGCTCACAGAAGATGCACATCCTCAGTGCCAGAGCCCCTGGCCTCAGCTCATTTTCTTGGCTTCTCAAGGCAAGCCCTGCAAATGCCATCATGCCCTGAGCTAAATCTGCCTTTGCCCAGAGTGACCTCTGAGCCTCTGAACCTGAACTGAAGTCACTTTCTGATCACTGAGTGAGAACCCACAAGCACACTTGGTTTCCCAGGTGTTTGGCGTCCGGTGGGATGGAGATAAATCCAGCAAAGCTGTCCCCATGTACACTGTGGGAGATGCAGCTCCAGGCAAGACTCTCCTCCTAGACATGTTGGAGGGGGAGAAATGCAGGGAGAACAGCTGGTTCCTCATTCTTGGCTTGTCCCACACCAGCAGAGGGGTCTTCAATCATTTGTTTGGCTGAGGTTGCTCTGGTTTTCCATATTGGTTTGGAAAGATCTGCCTGTAATTTCCAGCCAGTGACTGGCAGTGGTAAGAAATGAGATGGATAAAATGGTGCTTTGACTACTGACAGACAGTCCCTGAACCCACTGTACATCCAAATGAATTGTTGTTGAGAGACATGAAGGGAAAAGGGTTTAGCTATGTTAAAATAAACCTATAGTTGGGTTTACAGTTGGAAAATCCCATAAGGACCATTACTCTTGGGATAACTATCAAAGCCAAAGCACATCCATGGACTCCTGCCCATTGAATGTTGTTGAGCCACTAGTTACCAACCTCAAAACTCATATTCTAGCCTCTTTTAAGTTTAACCTTCACATTTTAGCTTTGCAAGAAAAATAAAAAATGAGGACGTCCTTCCAGTCCCTCTCTAAGCAACAGCAAAGCAAACTGGTCTCCAGACCAACCAGAGGCTTTGCTGGAGACACAGGAATGTCAGCATTGAAAGAGAAGTAAAAATATTTGATAATGGCAAAAACTCTGAGGCATCTGCTCCAGTGCTATGGGTGTGTGTCGGTCTGTCTGACACAGCTGTTGCCATGGTGGCAAAGTTCACCCAAAAAACACAAAAAGAGGACAAGCCAGAGGAAAACTCAGGAGAGGGGAGATGGCTGCAGAGGAACATGACTTGGCCTTTGTAGGTGGGGCTTGGTGCTGATACTGGGGGCCAACTAATGAAATAATGAGTCTCGTGAACTCCATGGTCTTCCAGCTGGACAGACGTTCCAGGGGCTGGAGCCAGCTGTAGGAAAAAATGGAAATCCCTGGGAGTTTCACCCAGCCTAACCCCATTCCCGCTGCTCCAAGGAGCACAGCATGATGCAGAGAACTGCTGCCTGCAGTGCTCACAGGGATGGCTGTAGAGAGCCTTGAGAAACAAGGCTTTCCCAGGCAGCCCAAGGTTTTGACAAATGTGTCTGTGTGCTTGCTCTAGCTGTTTGGACAAGCAGGGGTCTAGATGTGACTGTTAAACAAGGAAGCCCCTCAGCTGCTGGCAGCCCTGGGAGGGAAGGGCTGGGAGCCCCAGGCACACCAGGAGCTGGGGCCACACATGTTTGCAAAGCCCAAGGGGGACCAAGACTGGGCATGCTGGGCAAGCAGGGAGGGGTGTACACAGCTTTGGCCTGAAGGGGCTTGGAGGAATGGCTTCGGGAAGTCTGGGGGGAGAGAAGTTGGATGGGAGCAATGGGAACAAAGTGGGGAGAATTTGGGGTGTTTGGACCCCAGAGCAGGAGGGAGAAGGACTGGAGGGACTGTGGGTCATGGGTTGCTGCAGTTCCTGAAGACAGTTGTCACTCAGGCCCTTGAGATGCTGCTCCATACAAACATCCAAGGAACTCCTAAGCTGGGGCTACTTCAGCACTGGCAAAGCCTCCCTTGACCTGATGCTGGCATGGGAAGGCTGTGGAGTCAGATTTGTGGCACCAGAGGAGGAGGAGGAGATCTGACTTCCAACACACTGAATCACCTGCCTTCCAACACACTGGATCACCAACCCTGTGCCAAATCAGGCCACCAAGGGGGCTTTAAGCAGGAGGCAACTTACACAACACGGTTGGGTTCTGCTGCACTGGGGTTTGCACATCTCATAGCATGCAGTTTTCAGTATGTTTGCCTTTCACTCCATCTCATCCCTCTGGAAAGAGGAACTCATGGCTCGGTGTTCCCAAGGAAGCAGGCTGCTGCAAACAGGGAGCTGCAAATGTGACCGAGGGTATTTTCTCTTCCAGATCCAACAGGAGCACTGAGTGCTGAGCCACATGAAGCTGCTCAGGCTCTGCTGGCTGGGCTGCAGCTCCTGGCACCAGCACACAGCTTGTGTCATTCCTGCACGGCCAGCGAGAATTACAGAACAAGTCAGAAGTATGCTCAGCAAACCACAGGCTTAAAAATAAGGGAAAACATATTTCCTCTCCTCACCAAGGTGGGAGAAGATAGTGTTTCCTCAGGCATCTCTCTGCTAGCACAGTGAGGTGGGCCCTAGCTGGTGTTTAAAGTGAAGCCAAAGCCAAAGAGCCTCATTTGGGAGGGCACGCTGGGGCCACCCACACAGAGACACCTTTGTGCTCACAAGCAGCAGGTCATGAGCAGGCTGGACACACAGGTGAGTATTTTCATGGGTCTGATACACACCTGCCACATTGTGACAATTAACACTTCTGTACCACTTTTTTCTCCTGTTCTTCTACCTTTTGATCAGGTGAAATAATTTCCTAGTCCTGTTACTTTCCTACTATGCAAAGAGTTAATAAAAGTTACCTTGGATGTTTTGCAAATGATGTTTTAAGTGTTTTCTGTTTTTCAATCCAGACCTTCAGCACCAAAAGGGGACAACACTACAAGGATAAGTGGTTTATATGCCAAGAGCCTTTTTTTTAATTGATAGACCATTAGGTTTTGAAGGATTGTTTACAGATTATTTATCACAGTCTCTGGTGTCCAATTCCAGTATCAAGAAGATGGACTGCAAATCCTTAATTATACTTGCATGTCCTTTATGTGTTAAGAACCCATAAAACAAAGCACATGCATGCTTCAGGCTTGTAATGGTTTGATGAAGATTTCTAAATTTTTCAAGCTGCCAGTCCATTTCAAAAGATGGATTACTTCTCTTAGGGTTTCATCTACCTGATTATTTCTGTCCTGATTACGTAACCACCCCATATTTTTCCTGCTGCCCCTGAGTAGCACCCGGAGTTCAAGGGAGATGTGTTACTGCTTAGCACGCAGGTGGCAGCAGCAATGGCTGAGCTGCGTCTGCAGGAAGATGCCCTTAGGCAGGGACATGGTGCACAAAGCCCAGGGACGCCCTCACAGCCCCAGTGTTTGTGCAGATGGCAGGTAGACACAAGCACAGAAAGGTGTCCAGCCAGGTGGGTTTCAGACTAAGATTTTTGCAGCCCAAAGCTGTTGTGTGGCAGGAAGGACAAAAAGATAACATGACAGTAGGTATCACTGTGCTTAGGGTGTCTACAGCACCTAGTTGCAGGAAAGTCACCTATTTGATTACAGAACCACTTAGGCTGGAAAAGACTTTTCAGGTCATCGAGTATAACCACTAACCCAGCATTGCCAAGCCCAACCCTAAATCATGTCCCTCAGCACAACATCTACATGGCTTTTAAATACCTCCAGGGATGCTGATTCAGCCACAACTCCCTGAGGTTCCACAGCCCTCATTTTTCAGCTGGACTCTGCAGGAATGATGGGCAGCATTTCAAGTGAGACTTGGGAGCAGAAAGCTGTGCACTGGTTTGAAACCAGCCAAGGAAGCTGGGAATGTCCAAGCAAGAGAGCTGCTCCACAGCACAGATGCAGCTCAAATAAATCAGCAGGGTGATCTGAGCAGGTCTTGCAGCTGGCAGCCTCTGGCTCGAGGCTTGAAGGCACACAGATGTGTGAATCTCAAGGAGGGTTTTGTCTGGATTGAGAGGAGGACGAGCGCTTTCTCCTCTGGATCCCTGAAAATCTGCATGGCAGATTTGGAACAACTGTCCCCAGGTTCCAGCTGCCAGCAGGGCTCCCCTGACAGAAAGTTTCACACCAACTCCAAAGTTCCCATGTGATAAAGCAAAATATTTAAAAAAAAAGTTTTTATTAGTATTAGTATTTATTAGAACTTTTTACTAGTACAACCCTGCAGCTGAGATAAACTTCACTTTTGATAAACATAGCCAGGGTTCTCAGTATTTTTTGCAGGAAGAAAAATTAGCCCTAACTACCATGCTTTTCCTCCTGTAGCAAGCCATGACACGGATTAAACAACACAGTGTTTTAAGATTCCCTTTTCCCCCTTTCCCTCCCTGCCAATGAGTGGCCTTTATCAGCATTACAGCTGTGTAACTCCTCTATTCCACCAGAGTCCACACTGACATTCATTTTGGGAGGAAGGAGGAGTTACAGCAGATGAAGCCTCCTGGCTGGGGGTGTGCTGGCTGCTGCTCCTGCACCTTTCACCAGGACCAGCACAAGCTGCCCACAGCTGGGAGGCTGAGCTGCCCACACTCAGAGAGGGGGTGATGGCTGCTCCTCCTGGCTGCTCCTCCGTGGTGCAGAGGGGTGCAGAAGGCAAAGGGAGCAGCTCAGGGTGCACTGGTACATCCTGGTGTGGGTTTGATGCGTTAAGATACAGCCAATCCAAACATCAGGGGCAAAAAGGGAGTTCAGATGGACACAGGTGCCCTGTTCTGATGGAGAGACGGGGATGACTGAGCTGGATCAGAAGCCAAATTTATTGAGAATACACAGGGTTTATATATGGTTCCGTGGGTATGGTACTTACATATGATTTATTTTTGGTAACAATTTCCCATTGGTTATACGTACTTCATGACATCAGTACCTGGTAATCATTACAAAGTTTCACATGTCTCTTGGTCACTTCTACTCCAGGGTAGTAGATATCTGTGTCTGTCTCTCCCATGGTTTCTGTTTGATTAGGCCTAAGTTATCAGGCCCCTTTATCAGTTCCATTGTACCCCTATCTTATCTCCCACAGTGCCCCACCCACATGGTGCTCTTTGAGGACAGCTTTTGGGACCCAGTGGGTGGAGGTGCCTGCCTGGACCCTACACCTGCCCTGTCTGGGCACCCTGCACTGCAGACATGCTGCACTTTGGCTGCTCCTGCAGCCTGGACCACAGCCAGGACCTCCTCCACGGGCCTTTGGAACCCCTGCCCTCCCAGCACAAGGAGAGGCCTTAAAGCAGTCAGGGATGGGGAATGGAGGGGAGAGCACAGCAGAGGAGCAAGGGGAGAGCAGGAGGGGAAGAACACTCCTCACTGTCCAAGCCACAGGGTCCCCTCCTCCTCTTCCACCCTGCCAGAAAGTACTGTTTGTTTCCAGTGGATGAATTGCAGCCCCTGCACCTGTGCTTATCAGCTTCAATACATTTTAAATTTAACCTGCATCATCTATTTATACATCCAGCAGAGAAATACGTTTTTTTCCAGCCTCAGGGCAGGGGCAGCGGCCCAGGAGAGGGAAGCAGGGTTGGCTGGGGAAGCTTTACAGCCAGGCTGATGATCCAATTAAGTCAACAAAGCGCCCCAGTGATGTGATCTGAGGGTTCAGGAGCTGGGAGTAAAGAGGGAGCTGTGGCAGAAGGCAAAACCAAGCAAACATATGGAATAAGTTACAGGGGAGACGGTTGAGGCAAAGTGCAGAAATGAGTTCAAGAGATGCCTGGGTTTTTCTCAAGAGAAGGAAAAGGATTCGAGGGGGTCTGCTTGAAAAAGCAGGAAGGGGGGATTAAGATAAAGCCCAAAGATGGAAGCCTGCTGTGCTGCCTGGCCTTCGCTTGTTCCCGGAGCGCATTTTTTGCCTTCTTTTTTTCTCTGCCTTTTCATTTGACTGCAGCAGGTATTAATGTAATTAAAAGATGCAGGAACTACTGGAGAGATCAGCAGTAAGTTAAGGGCACACAGAAGGGAGTAGGAGTGGGAGCTACCTAGCAACCGACGTACAGGAGCCGGCGAAATGTACAGAGAGGCAACATCCAGGGGAAGGAAAACAAAGCCCAGAGCCATGAAAGACAAGCTCAGATATTGCATCCCCAAGGTCCTGCAGCGGTGTGAGCAGGAGAATTGATGGCCATGCAGTGAGCTGAAGGATGTCCAACCAGCCCCAGGGTCCTGACACACATTCTAACCTGCCCCCAGCTCTCTGCTGCAGTGGCCTCAAGCCACAGCTTGGCCATCTCTGAGTGCTGGGCAGTGCCTCTGTAGTGCCTGGGTGAGGGCTCAGCTCCCCCGGCTCACCTGGCTGGGATGGTGGTGGCAGGGGAAGGAGCTGAGAACACAAGTGGATGGCTGACAGGGCAGCAGGGGTGAGACCTGGGAAAAACCCTGTCTGTAAGTAGAAGGGCTATTTTGGCCTCTGTGCAATCCTCAGGGTTTACAGCCCCAGGAGAAGCCTGTCTGGTGGCTCCAAACCCCACCTCAGTGAGGGTGAGCTGTGGACGGAGAGGAAGCTGGTCTGCAGAGTGTCCCTGCTATGCTCTGACCTGTTTAAGAGCTTTTTATAAAACTTATTTACAGTTAGAGCCATGCGACCTTTTATTTCAGGCAAGACCTCATGTTTGATCCTGTAATTGTGGCAAGATTTGTATTTTAAGGAATACAGTGTTACAGAAAATGACACTGGAGAAGTGCTCATCCTCTGTCTCACTGTGCTTTTGGGAAAGACAGGAGCCTTTCTCCAGCAAGCCAACCCACTGTTTCCTTTTTAAACCTTAAGTTCATGTTTTTATTATTTGATGTAAAACTTGTTTGGCTTCAAAGCATGGTGAATTTTCCCAAAAGGTCGAGCAAAACTGGACAAGTTGTCTTTTAAGTCACCAAGCTTTAAAAAAATATCACTTACCCCACTTTGAAAACTTGCCTTGTGTATCCTCTCTTTGATGTGGGACTTTGTTTACTTGACTGTCGTTACTGTGCTACAGAGTTTTTCACCCAGGTGAAAAGAGTTGAGAAACTATTTCTGAAAAAATATGGCATAATTAAAGAGTTGAGGGGCGAAGAGAAAGAAGTTTTAGCCCTCCTGAGGCTAGTTGCTGCTGCTGTCTCTCCCCGTGACACATGTTACCTTGCCATGGGCTCTCTCCCAGCCCTGGGCAGAAGCAGCTGTGGGACTGAAAATGAGGGCTAGAGCTCCAATGCATGTTTCAGGGCTTGACCCCACCCTTATTTTTATTTATTTATAGGTGTTTATATATTTTTATTTCTATATTTTGCATGCTGCTCCATATTAACACTGCTAGCTTCTGCCTTGACTCCCCCTTGGTACTGTTGCATCGTTAAAAATAAGTGCATTCATGCTTGCAAGATCAGGGACTTGTTTTGAAGTAATGGATTTGTTGCAGAATTATAGCTAACTAGCTGTGCCTTCTGCAAAAAAAAAAAAAAAAAATTAAAAAAATTTGGTTATGCTGGTTTTTGAGTTTCAGGCCATTAAAAATTACCCAGAATGTACAGTCACTCAGTAGCAGCTTCATAGATAAGGATTTAATTATAAGCCCTGCACTCACTTATACTCTTTGAATACCAAATGTATTTTGTGATTGCTTTCAGTGCACACTATTTTTTTTCCCCAGAAATTTGAAGGCAATTGAGCAATTTTACAGTCTGGAGTCCTGATTCAGCAGCCTTCCCTGTTCAGCAAAGAAATGATGTGCTTAATTCCAATGGGACTTGGGCATATGCCTAATTGGGACCAATGTTTAAGATCACATTAAAATTAATATCTTGATTTTTGTACCATTTTTGTGCCCCTGTGTGGAACACAATTTGCTTCCATGACTCAAACTTTTATAGGAAGAGGATTTTGTTAAATCTCCACTTGGTTGCAGATGTTCTTGCAGGTACTGCACAAAGCCCAGAAGGTTTAATGGAAACAGTAGTTGGTATGTAAAACTCTTTGAATATGTCCTGTGTATTACAGCTTATGTATGTATGTATGATGTTTGAATACCATGTATGTATTCAAAGGAGGAGGAAGAGAAAAGGAGACTTTGGAGATGCCCTTGGGGGGTTTAGCTGAGCAGTTCAGCACAAGGATAGCTGAGAGCAGGCTCGTAGCTGGAAATTTTCCCTGGTTATGACAGCTTCCAGCCTCTCTCTGTTGTGGGGGTGTTGTGTTTTGGGTTTTTTTCCTCTGTGTGTGCATGTGTTTTTGGGGTTATGTTTGGGTGGGGTATTTTTGCTTTTGTTTTTGCAACATGCCTTGCTTTCTGTAGTCTTCTCTGTCTCACACCACAATTCTTGGAGTTAGCACTCACTAACTGTGTTGGAGACCCAGGTTCCAGTGCAAGCTCTGGCCAGCTAAAAGACTTGAACTCAGTCTTTCTCTGTCCTAATCATTTGGCTACTGGCCAGGCAGGCCTGATATTATATCTTCCTCCAGCTCTGCCTTTAGGTAGAAATTCCATCCTTTTCTCGGTGAAAGTTTATAGCAGCTGCTGTTCTTCTGGGGAACAAATCAGAGTTGATGAGCTTGCACTGTCTCATGGAAAAGCCATTTTATTCAAAAATTTCTAAGCAAGCCAGAGTCAGCACGCTGGGCTTCATCCCAGAGCTCTGGGTGATGCATGATCTGCAGGCTGGGGACTGTGCTGGGCTGCCAACACCCTCTGACCTGGGGGTGACTGCAGAGCAGGAGCCCCATCCCTGAGATCTGCCCTTTTTCCTGCTTTCTCATCCAGGGGGATCAGGAGAGGAGTGATGGTAAAGAGCTCCTAGAGAATATGTGGGGAGCTTTGTGATCATTTGGCCAGGATGGGTTAAACAAACACCAGTGTGCCAAGCCCCCAGTGCTGCTGGTACAATTTTGGGGCACTAATAAAGGTGTGGGGTGTGCAGAGAGTGCACATGGCAAATGGCTCCAGCAGCTCTGTCCTGCTTCCATCAGCTCTTCACCTTCACTGGAAAAAGGGTGACCAGCCAAGGGATGGACTCTGGTTACAGGTATGGTCAAGAGGGAGAGTGCAGAAGGTAAGAGGACCTCCTGCTAGACTGGAGCTGTGGTCTTGCACACCTGCATATTAAAGGGCAGATAAACTTCACCTGAATTTTCCCCAGCAGGATTTTTTATTACTTTTTTCACCAGTGTGAAAGATAACTCCCCCTAAATCTTGACTTTGTTACACCAAAATGGTTATGGGCCATTTCAGATTGCAGGTTCCTTTGTGCCTCTGTTGTTTGTGACTTGCCATAAAGAGAGGGATGAGGACAGGACTCTGGAAGGGCCGGATCCCTCTGATCCTGAAGTGCCCCAGCTGCAGAGCTTCACTCCATGTGCGTTCATCCTTCCCTTGCTTTTGGGGCACCAGCAAACTGAGCTGAAGTCCTGTGAGACTTCCCCTGTGGGAACCACAGCTCTGAACCCACACATCACCCCAGAGCCACGACATCCTCATCCTGTGTGCTGCAAGTGCCAATGCACAGCCCAGCATTTCTCATGTGCAAATTTGCTGTGCACTGGGTCTTGGGCTCTTTCAGAGCACCCTGCTCACTGAAGGCCATGCCATTAGGCCCCTAAATCACAGAGCATCTCCCCAGCAGCTGCCCAGATCAGGAGAGTGCACTGCTGCCCAGCTCATTTAATGCCTCTTCCCCTGGAGAACTTCAGACTTTGAGGGGCTGGACATGTGGCAGTCCCCATGGAAGTACCCAAGGTGAACTCCTCTCCATTCCAGCCCCTTGGTGAAAGCACAGTTGGGAACAGCAATGGATGAAAGGGCAGCTTTTCTTTGGGGAAGTTATTGCCAGCACGTTCTACTCTGCTGTACTGCAAGGCAGTACCTGGATATTAAATAAAGAGTGTGGAGGTTTCCTCACCATTACAATAACACTGCAAACTGCTGTGTTATTTATTGTAATATCATTTTTTGCCAAGGGCTTTAGCTCATCTATTGGTCGTTAGAAGCAGAAGCGTTTGCAAAACAGTTTAAAAAAAACCATCTTGCACTGTTATTCCTCAGCTTCCATTTCCAAGCACTCTACCTCAGGAGCACGGTGAGGCTGCCTGCGCACAAAACACTGCCAGATGTAGAAAGCAAACGAGCTGAGAAAACGAAATGCTTTTTATCATTTCTTTCAGCTGGAGTAATCGTATGTGTTACTCAGAACAATTGCAGGAATGAAATTTTCAGACAGAAGTGTGGTTTAGCTGAATTTCAAATTCCCTTTTTCTCCTTCAAATTCCTTTTTGCCTGGAATCTTGTTTTGGTGGGGGGCAGGTTTCACACTAGCTGGAAGTTGTGCATGTGGATAGTCATCCTGGGAGGTCTCTTGGGCTTCCATGGTATGAACAACCCCAAAACACCAGCTCTGGCCGTCACCCACTTTCTTCTTTAGCAGCAGCCTGTGCCACAGCCACTGAGAGCAAACAGCTACAGCGTGCCGGCATTCACAGCGTGTTTGCTCCTCTCCCCACCAGCAACTGATGTGTAATTGCAGAATATTTGGAGAAAGGGCAGAAATGAGGGTCAGGACCCCACAGCCCACGCCAGCCAGCTGGCCCTGCTGCTCTTACGTGATGTGAATCAGCAGCGAGCCCGGCCGTGAAAGGCGTGGGATGGATGGATGGATGGATGGATGGATGGATGGATGGATGGATGGATGGATGGATGGATGGATGGATGGATGGACGGACGGATGGGGAGCAATCCCCGCGGATGGCGCTCCCGGGGCAGTGGGATGCTCAGCTGAGCAAGGCCAGCACAAGGCTGCCTGGCCCCTCTGTCTGTCAGCAGCCACTGGCTACCGGCTTTTGTCATTCAGATGATGCTGTCCCTGTGCTCACACCGTTATTGGGCTCTTAATATTTAGCAGCCTGTCAGGCAGCTTTAATTAGTTTTTCCCTAGAGTGGTCTGTGGGTTGGGGGCTGCTGCAAGAGGCATTGCAGAGGTTCAAATGCAAGGCAGTTCAGGCTTAAATGCGCGGGATCGTGGGATTAAAAGCCGTGTTAAAAATGTGCCCTTTGTGATACGCCTGGCAGCTCCAGGGGCCGGCGAGCAGAGCGCTGATGAATGCACACAGCTGATCGAGGGAAGCAGCAGGGCTGCAGCAGCACACACAGCTGAGCAGGGGATGCCCCTCAACCCCTGTGTCCCCATACTGTGCAAGCCCCCAAGTTCACACACACACAGGCAGGAAATCTCCCCAAACCACACTTGGGCTCCAGATGCAGATCAAACACCCAGCTCTCCCCCACAGAGGACACTCAGACCCCAGACCAGCACTCTGGCATTGCTCTGCCCCACAGAGGACACCCAGACCCCAGACCAGCACTCTGGCATTGCTCTGCCCCACAGAGGACACTCAGACCCCAGACCAGCACTCTGGCATTGCTCTGCCCCACAGAGGACTCTCAGACCCCTGAGCAGCGTCCTGGCATTGTTTTACCCCTTTGCTTGCTTCCCCCTGCCCAACCATCAGCTTCCCCACCTCACTCCATGTGCCCTCCACTCCCCAGTCCCCCAGTCCAGTGCCCCTTTCACTGGCCTCAAGAACAGCCAGGATAACTCCTTAAAACCCATTTCCCTAATTTTGTCTGTTCCCAATCTACCATAAACTTTGCACACCCCAATCCCCCACCCCTGACATGTCCTATATATCCTGTATGTCCCATCTATTCCAGACCAATGACATTGGGGACAGTGGCCATGTGCTTGTGCAGAACCCAGGAATAATCCTGCCATGACCTAGGGTGGACCCGTGAGCCAGAAATAATAATTCCAAATATTTTAAGCAGCCAGAGGAGACTGGCTGAGATAAAATGTCATGGGGAATTCCCTGCCAGCACAAACAATGTGAATTACAGAATCAGTAACACAAAGTATCATTAACTGTTCTGGCCCTGCAAAAATAGGCTGGGTCTCAGCAGTCCAAAGGCAGCACAGGGTGGTTTGAGAAGGGCAAGACTGGTGGCACAGGGGTACAGCTGAAAAGAAGCCAATTAGTGGTTTTGTTCATGGCTTTTGTGGTGTTTCATGACCTCCCTGGTGGTGCATATTCTTCAGGGGTCAGACTGACCTGGATGGCCGGGATTCAGATGTTAATTTTACTTTCCATGGGATGGAAGAAGTGGCCAGCCTGGCCTTTGGGAACAGCATTGCTCCTCAGCAGGTCAGAAAGACAGGCTGGCACTCAAGGAAACATGTGGCCTGGCCTGGCTGTTTCTAAACTTAAGGCAAGCTAACAGTGGCCAGGGTAGCTAATTACATCAGATTTTGAATATTTAATGAAAAAAAAATCCTGGTATGGAGCAGCTCTGGCTTTCCTCATGTTTCTCAGTCCATGTTCATTCCTGTGCCATGAAATTCCCACTCTGCCACACTGAGGATCATTTGTATGGGCTGGCTTCTCAGTGCAGCAGAGGTGAAAGCTGCACAGATATTTAACAGGAATAACCCCCACATTCGAGCACTTTGCAGGTATTTACTGCAGGCAGCAAAATCTCAGTTCTACAGATAGAGTTTAACAGAGACAAGGATAACCTGAATGGCCCAAGGTCCCAGAGGAGAAGTATGGTATGATACCAGAGCTGCAGGTCTAGTATCCGTCACCTTACAGATCCATGCAAATCCTGTTAGACAAAACCTTTCTACACTGAGAAAAGTCTCTCTTTGGGGGAAACCAGTGATCCAGCTCCTGTCCTGTGTGCATTTGGCAAATTGCTTCTCACACCCTATGAACTCCTTTTGAAATCTGTCCTGAACACCCATGGTTCTAAATGCTTATCAGTTCCAGGTGACCGCCAGTCAGAAGTATTTTTAAAACTCGTCAGGAATAAAGAGTTTATTTTTAAAATGCTGGAATATTCAACAAGATAAACCCCATTTGCTTAGAGACTTCTTGTGCAGCTAATCAGCTCAGTAATGCATCGTTTTGATAGAAAGCTCTCCCCTCTTTGCTTGGTAAACATGGCATACATTATTCCTTTCTGCTCGCTGATGTTAAATAAGGGAAATGTGCTGCAGACAGAGTGGTTTCCTGTGCTGCTGATTTCATTCAGGCAGTTTTCAGATGGCAAGATCTGAGATCCAGGAGGGATGTGGTGATTACCTGTAGGTGTTACCAGCAGTCCTGCCTCTGCCTGCCTTGATGTCCTTGGTCTCACCACTTGGTTCATTGATTTTAGGCTTCAGGAAGGCTGTGGGGTTTACAGATTAGGCTTTCTATGTGACTCTCATTCTGTGGGAAATGGTCAACACCAGCAAAATCATGTGTGGACCCACCAAGCTTCTGGACTTGTAACACAGAGGCAAACAGAGGGGATCCAGGCAGGCAGGGTTAGCCTGCAAACACACCCAGTTGTGATGTAGGAAGAGCCAGAGGACGGGAGTTTGTAAGCGAACACGCTGGCACAGCTCAATCAGATGTTCATTCCAAGGAGGGAAGGAGCTGGCTGCAGCCTGCAAAGGATGCTGGCAGCAAGGAGAGGCAGGGATTCACTCCCCAATCTGCTCTGCAGAGAGCCAGGATGTGATTTGGGGTGTAAAGCTGTATTAGTGTCCAAAGTGCTGCTTGGCTCACACAGGAATCCTTTGTGTCCTTAATGAAGGGAAAAAGCAGGGCTTTATTCTGAAGCTTTGTGTATAATCAGATGCCATGTTGTAAGGCTCTGGAAAACACACCAGAAATAATAATTGGGAGGAAATAAAAGGTTTAGTTCAAAACAGTGTGTGATTTAAATAAGAAGTGAAAAAGAAAGTGCGCAGGATTTGAGCATCGAAGAATGAACTTTTAATTCATTTGCATTGAGATTACAGGGGGAGGGGCAGCATTTAAACTGGTATAAAAAACTAGTTTAGATGTAAATGAGAGATAATGGTCTTTGGTAAGGAAATAAGCAGGGGAATGAACTTTGGCCATCAGGAGCCCGAAGAAAGTCCTGGCGTTGTCGCTGGAGCTGGAAGCCCCAGATGCAGTAATTAGCAATGAGTCTGCAGATCTCAGCACCGGTGGAACAAAAGGGCATCGCTGTGGAGCTGGGCTGACAGCTGGGAGAAGGGGAGGTGAGCTGGCATGCCACAAGGGTTCATTACCCAGCAGTTTGCAGAGGGAAAAAGAAAAGATCCAAGGCTGCAGCCTGGGGCAGACATAAAAGCAATCTAGGGTTTGTGGGGTTTAACAGTTCCCAGAGCCCTGGCATTTTCAGCTGAAAAAGTCCCTCAGCAACTGAACCAAAGGGTCGGGATTTTTCAATAGGTCTTGCAATGCCCATGGAGACAAGTTCTGCTATTCTTTAACCCTCAGAGGTTCAGTTGATTAGTTTGGAGCAGGGAGGCACACTGTTGGAGAGATGTGATTTGGTTCGTAATCGTGCCATGGCGCCTGTGCTCACCTCCTCCAGAAGGAAGGAGGAGTAGGAAACAGATCACAAGCCCCTGCCTGCTGCAGCCACACTGCTTCTTTCTCCCCTCAGCCCAGGACAGCATTTTCTGCACAGGCAAAGTTACAGCCGTGTCCATCCAGCCCACGTGCATCCCACATCCTGCACGGGTGTCGTAGACTAAGTTTGGCCGGAGATCTGAGGTTTGTATTTATTGGAGAAAAGCTGGTCCTAGTTTGCTCTGGGAAAAGCCCAGTCATCCCTGCAGGGTCCTTCAGCTCATGGAGGGATTGATTGATCTGCTTATTACCATCATGTTGTTATTATTATTTAATTGCTCTCAAGGATTGGCCTCCCTGGAATGCAGTGTTTGTTTCTGCTGAGGCCATCACGGCCCAAATCCTCCAACCCACGATGGCAGCTCCTGGCATAGCAACCCCCCTGCTTGAGAAAGAATGTGCCTCTGCTCCCTTCCCTGTGAGTGCTGCAGAGCCTTCACTGCAGGCACAGCTGATGAATGCTGCTTGTTGCCAACCCTCCATGGCCCGCCTAATCCCAGCCAGATTTGTTACAGATTTACATGCCGAGTGACCTGGTTTCTGGGTCCTGTCAGGGAAAAAATAACTCTGTTGTCATCTGAGTGATGCATGAGGCAGGCAGCCCCCAGGTCAGGCCCAGGCTTCACGTTCCCAGGCCTGGTGGAAGAATGAGAATTAGCCTCCTGCTCCTGTGCCACTGCACTTAACGCCCCTTATGGCACCTAAACACAGCCAGGGGTTCCACCAGCCAGAGGTTCCAAACCCTCACAACATCACTGAGCCAGTCCTCATCCCTCAGGCCAGGCTTTCACTCACGTCTTGTAGGTGCCACTCTGTGTTTCAAGCAAAGTCCTGAAGCCCACCACAAGGATCACTTCTGTCCCTTCCTCCCTTCCCCATTCTAGTCCCATTTCTCTGCAGCACTGCCCTGCAGCTCCTCTGCCCATGCTGTGCCCTCACCCACTGCCACACTGCTCTGAGGTCATTGCTCCTGCCCCAGAGTGTCCATGAGCCCATGTGTAAGCAAGAGGGAAAGGAAATAGGCTTGCTGCAGTCTTCTGCAAGTTGCTCAGGGCTCCAAGCAGCTCTGGCTTTGCAACATGGGTACCAGGGTCCCATCTCTTGCTGATAGACACCAGAAAGCATTTCTGTGTCTCTGCAAAAGGCATGGAGTGCCCTGGCAGGGGTGTCTCCAGGGGGAGGAGGAGCAAAGGATGAATCTTTCCTCTCTCCTGTACACCTTACCAAACCTGGACTGGGAGACAGCTCAGTTCAAACCTGGGCCTGGAGCCCAGGCCCCAGAATGGTGTAGGTCACATCCAGCAGAGGGGAGCTCCACGCCTATGGCTTCAGGAGAGCCCAGTGTGGGAGCCACGGGCTGCAGCACTGTGATTTCAGTGGAGTGTGAGGAGGAGGCATAAGGTCAGAGCCCTCTGACAGCAGAGCTGGGGAGGGCTCTTCCAGATAAGCAGTCCCTCCCCTGACACCCATGTCCCAGCATGTGCCTGAGCAAGCTGTTTGCTCTCTGAGGCTGGAAGTGTGCCATATGGCACCCCTGGCCTTGGGGAGAGAGATGTCTCTGGTTCAGCCCAGGGTTTGCGAGCAAGCTGCTAGCTGAAAACACAGAAGGGGATGGAGAATGGATATCTGAAATGCAGAGGTGAGTGGAGGAAAAGCATGAGAGAATCCCTCCTGGAAAGAGCAACATGCTAACATGGGCAGCAACCATCTGTCCTCCATGCTGGCTGGCCTGCTCCAGGCAGCGTGCAGCTGGCACTGCCAGGGGGCACAGCTCCACTGTGCCGTGTCAGGCTGGGATTTTTTAAGTTCCCTTTTATTGAAGAAACTGCAGACTGCTCCCAGCCAGATTCACTGATGGCATCGCCCTGAGCCACACAGCTAGAGCAATGCCAGGAGCAGAGTCAGCTCCAGGATTTGACTGTCTTCCAAAATGTGGATGGGCACTGGGAAAAGCCACTGAGGTGGGATCTACCTGGTGTGGAGCACTGCAAGCTATTGCACTACTCACAGTGCTACACCAGAGCTGTCCACAGCTGGGGGAAGGGAAAGGCCATGGATGAGAGTAGAGGGGAGTTTAGGCAGGGGAGGGCAGTGCATCCTGCAGAGCTGTTTGTAATTACCACTCCTAAAATGCTGCACTGCATGGATTGGGATTGCAGGTGTTTCCCATACCTGTCATGTAAAGCTCTGCTCATTTGGCAGCATTATAATCGGCTTTTTCTCCCTCACTTTGCTTTTCCCAGCAAGAGAATTCTGGATCAGCAGACCCAGTTTACATGATACTTCACACCCCTCCCTGTGAGCATTTGGGAAGAGCAGGCAATCTTCAGGCTGGGAGACAGAGCTTGTTTGGAACCTGTGTCTAATTCCCAGAAACCCAGAGCTGACCACCCACTGCCCAAGCTCAGGGGAAGCTTGCACCAAGATGGGACATGCTGCATTTGTTGACCTCTGTCCCCCTCCTAGTCCCCTCTCTCATTGCCCAGGGTTTTTAGGCAATTGAGAAGTGCTCTGTCATCCAGCAGGTCAGAGGAGACCAGTCCTTTGTAGCTGAGAAATCTCAGAGCCGTTGGAACTCCAAGCCAAGTTTCCCCCTTCACTCCAGCACAGGTCTTGTCCCTCACTGCTCAGAGGACAGTGACTCACTCAGATTTGTCCAGCTCTGGGGCAGGGCAGCCCCTGCCTCCCACTGACCTCTTTGCCCATCAGTGATTTTCATTTCCAAGCTGTCTCTTGATTGCCAGTTTAAAAATTCCCCACAGCCATTTCTAATGCGTCTCGGGTATAATCTCCCTGGGGAGGCTGCACCCCCTCGCCACACGCTCCCTGTGCTCCTGGAAAGGCTGGGCTGATTGCATTCATGCATCACTGTGCAAGCCTACAGACTGCCACTTCCCTCCTGGGAGGATTGCTCTGTCTGCAGGAGGGTCCCTGAGAAGAGGAGGGCAGGGGAGGATGTGGCAGGGGAACGGCAGTGTCACCCCTGGCTGCTGGGGGCATGTGCAAGGCTGCTGGAGCAAAGGACACACTGAGGAAAGAGGAGAAAAAGCAGGTAAAAATGAAACAGCTCAGGTCCTTTCCTCATGTCTCAAGTGGGCTACATCACCTATCCACATCCCAGGTGAGTGCACACCTGGCCACACTTTGCTTATATATATATGTAAAAAATAGACAAATCTCTTGCATGTCTCTACCCTGCCTGGGGGTGAGAGCATATCTGCCAGCACACAGTTTCCATAGAGGCTGGGGCAGAAAGGGAACCTGTGGCCATCTCTGTTGGGGGCACATCAGGGCAACAAAGCTCTACATAACCTCCAGAACTCAGGGCCTCGCAGCAAACTCCCCTCCTGCCCCAAAGGCAGCATGGGCACCATTTGGAGGCTCTGTAGCCACCCCAAAACACCTCCAAGGCATCCCCCCACCACAGCTGCACGTCCATCCCCACTCCCAGCACAGGCACATGCCCTGGCTGCTCCCATCCTGCTCCTCAATTTTTATCCAACATCAACAGCTGCTCTGCCACGCAGGAGCGAGCTGGGGGAACTGCTGCCTTTAAACTGGCTCCTGGAGAGACCTCCCAGCTTGTAAATTTTCCAGCTAATCGTGTCCCAGTAGAGAGGACACTCAAAATCACCACTCTGGAGCAGCACAACCCCCTATGGGTACGAGTAATCCTTCAGAAGAGCATCCAGGGGAGAGGGGGGAGCTTTTCCTGTGTTCTCCGTTTGCCAACGCCGGCCTGTGATGGCTCTTCCAGCGCCACTGTTATCACCATTCCTTTTCCAGAGGCAATTAGCCTGCTTCCCCTGCTGTTTGCACAGGCCTCGCAGGCAGCAATAGGGAGGCTGAAAGATGGGAAGTTAAACACGACTGCAGAGCTACAAAATCAACAGCAGGACAGCAGGGGCTGGGTGTTGCCTGAAATGGGATGTAAAGCCCGTTTTCTTTCATTCAGCGATGGATTGATTCCCTGCCCAGGGAGAGCTGCTGGCTGTAGGTCAAATGGCACATTGTCTGCTCACCATTGGGCTTTTGCTCTGCCAAAACCAGCTTTTATCAAGAGTGATGACAGACCTCCTGGGTCTGGAAAGCAGCAGTCCTGTGACACTGCTCCCCTCCAGGACACAGGTGACGGTACCCCCCACACTTGTGGAACATGGGGCAGTGCTGACCATCCCCTGCCCAAGGGCCAGCAGGTTTCATGGCATGGGGCTGTGCTGTCAGACTGCAGCACATGCTGCCCTTAGGCACTCTGTACCTTCCAGTCAAAATGTTCCCCCAGTCCCTCTGTCTTCCTTCTAGGATGTGAGTGGGTTTTGTGCAGTGCTGGACCAGCAGGAGAAGGCCAGCACAGTGCTGGGGTGACTCTTAGCACTTTTGTTTTCTGGTTTGCTACATTTTGTTTTCCTGCTGTCATCCTGCATTGTCAGAACCTATAAAATGCAAGAAACCACCTGGACCCATGCTGACTCCATCCCAGTCCCACTCTCACTGTAAGCAGCAGCAGGATGTAAATGCTGAGTTTTGTCTGAAATTTAAAATTATTCCTTGGTTTTGTTAGGCTTCTCCAGCAAAGCCAGGGGAAGATTCTAATTTCTTCCAGCACCCAAGGACCACCTCAGAGCCAGGCTGGGACAGTTCTGCCACTTGTCCCACCCCAAGCCCTCGGCAGCCCAACTCCTGCAAGGAGCCCAGAGATGCCCACTGCCTCGTGAGGAACCCTTGCACCAGGGCTCCTCTTGCTGCCACAAGACCAAAAGGGAAAGTAGCCTTGGCATTAACCCTGTGCATCCACCATGGCTGGCTATGAAGGTCCAGCCTGACACCCACTTCCCATCATCCATTACCTGCCTCCAGGTGCTGGTTTGGGCTGGGCACAACCCTCAGCACCTCCCCTGGATGCCAAGACTCGCAGAGTGCAGTGCAGGCAAATCAAGGGCCTCAGGCTCAGTCCTGGCTGCATTCCAAGCTTGGGTCCCTATGCCATTCCCCTCTGAGACCTCGGGCATGGCTTCTCCTTACCTGAACACTTTTAGGGACAAAGCCCTTATGCCAGGATGCTGCTGTCTCTTCCCCCTATAAATGCACTTCATCATTTCTTACAGTGCAAAGACTGAGGAGCATCTAATCCCAGACAGGCAGCAGGCCACTGAGGAGGGGATCCCTCTTTTCCACTGCTCTCTTGGTCCCTCTCCCCAGGCAGGCAGAGGAAGATGTGAATGCACTCCTGCCTGAGCCCACACTCACGTGCTCTCTGTGGGGATTGTCCCTTGGCAAGGGGAGGCAAGTCTCCTCCTGTTCTGCAAGGTTAGAGCTGCTGGGACATTCCCGTCTCCTCCTGCCAAAAGCAGTGCTGCTGAAATCTCACTGCTGCAAATAAAACCATCTCCTGGCTAATTACTGGGGAACAGTTCACCTTCTATTTTTAGACCAGCTTGTAAGCTTGCATTGAAGATTACCCTGTTCCTGTTTTTCTCTCCCTGCCTCTTTGCTGTACGTGTTTCTCTTCCTTTCTCTCCCTTGCTGCAAATCGTGCTGAACAAAGCTTGGCTTCCCGTGTGGTGGGGGAGCAGGGGGCAGCCTCCTGCCTGCACGCCAAAAAGCCATTGACACCAATTGTTTTAGCTTTAGGTGGAGAGGGAGAGCGTTTCACAGAGCCAGGAGCTTCTTAGCTTGCCATGCCCAGCCTCTGCCTGCTGAGTGCTCCCTCCACCTGGCCACAGCCTGGGACCTGCTTCCATCTGCTCCACACGCTGTTCAAGCAGCCCTGTCCAAGTTCTGCACTCTAGCAAGACAAGAGGGACTGATAAAGAAAGGAAAGGCCCTGTCAGAGCCTGGCCTGCAGAGCAACCAGAGCGTAACAGGGAAGCAGGGGGCAGGAGGAGGGTGTGAAGGGAGGGCCACACAGGCTGTAAATCCTGCTCTGAGCTGTGTGCCAGCCGCAGGAAGGCACGGCCATGCCACCTCTGCTTGGCACAGAGACTCTCACCCTGCTGTGCCCCTGCCTGCAGCAAAGAGCTGAGGCTGCCTCATCTGCCTGCTGAGCGGGACCGGCTGGTGACACAGCGGTGCCCAAGCTGCCTTGGGGTGACAGTGTCCCCTGCCAGGAGACCTGAGCTAACACAGCCTCCACAGAGCAGGGGTGACACGTCCAAAGTGATTCTGGCCTAGAGAGAGCAGGGGTGACACGCCCAAAGGTGCTCCAGCTTTGAGAGAGCAGGGGTGACACGTCCAAAGGCCCTGCAACTTCCAGAGAGCAGGGGTGACACGTCCAA
Organism: Melospiza melodia melodia; assembly: GCF_035770615.1. Taxonomy (NCBI): domain Eukaryota; kingdom Metazoa; phylum Chordata; class Aves; order Passeriformes; family Passerellidae; genus Melospiza; species Melospiza melodia. Next base: position 8,821,160 of record NC_086195.1, on the reverse strand, counting down.
AGGTGCTCTGGCCTCCAGAGAGCAGGGGTGACATGTCCAAAGTGATTCTGGTCTAGAGAGAGCAAGGGTGACACATCCAAAGGAACTGTGGCCTCCAGAGAGCAGGGGTGACATGTCCAAAGGCACTCTGGCCTAGAGAGAGCAGGGGTGACATGTCCAAAGGCACTCTGGCCTAGAGAGAGCAGGGGTGACACGTCCAAAGCCACTTCAGCCTCCAGAGAGCAGAGATGACATGTCGAAAGGCCCTGCATCCTCCAGAGAGCAGGGGTGACATGTCAAAGGTAGTCCAGCCTCCAGAGAGCAGGGGTTACATGTCCAAAGGCACTCTGGCCTAGAGAGAGCAAGGGTGACATGTCCAAAGGCACTCTGGCCTAGAGAGAGCAGGGGTAACACGTCCAAAGCCACTTCAGCCTCCAGAGAGCAGGGGTGACATGTCAAAGGTAGTCCAGCCTCCAGAGAGCAGGGGTGACACATCCAAAGCCACTTCAGCCTCCAGAGAGCAGGGGTGACATGTCAAAGGTAGTCCAGCCTCCAGAGAGCAGGGGTGACACATCCAAAGGCCCTGCTGAGCCCACAGCTGCAGGAGGCAGAGCCCAGCCAGAGGCAGAGCCCAGCCTGCCTGCCGGGGTTAACCTCGGTCCCCAAAGCCGGTTAGGCAAATTAGCACGGCAGCGTTCTCCCCGAGCTAATTAACTTCCCTCACAGCAGGACTAATGAGCTCCAGCTCAGCACTCGGCTGTGACAGCCCAGGAGAGGGGATGGCCTCCGGGGCTCGGGGCTGGCTGCAGCCTGCGGCATCGGCTGGGATCGGCTCCATCGGGAATTCCTGCTCCCAGCACCCACTGCACAGCTCTACTGGCCAGACTGGGATCGGCTCCATCGGGAATTCCTGCTCCCAGCACCCACTGCACAGCTCTGCTGGCCAGGGCAGGACCCTCAGTCTCCTCCAGGAATTCCTGCTCCCAGCACCCACTGCACAGCTCTGCTGGTCAGACTGGGACCCTCAGTCTCCTCCACTGACCCTGGAAGCCACCTGCAGTTTGGGGAGCGTGTGGGGGTCCCCTTCTCTCACCAGGCAGGTCTGAGATTCTCCAAAGAGCAAGGCAATACCCAGCACAAGCCTTGGCACCTCTGGGCAGCTCCAGAGGAATGTGGATGGGTTTCCCTCTAGACCAGGATGGCTCTTGGGTGTTGCCTTTCAGGATGTCCCTTGACTTCTGGTGAACATGAGCACAGTCCAGCCCTATGTCCACTACAGCCAGCGGCCAGTTTTCCATTCATTTCAGTGGCCAGTGAAGCCAAATGTCTTCAGTATTTTCCTCCTCTCTTCCTGTCCCAGCAAACCACGTTTATTCTACCCTCCACTCGCCTCTTCCAGGGATCGATGGGTCGTCAAAATGATGAGTTAGTGCCTGTAGTGACAGTGGCACTTTCCATTACTGCTGATATACCTGGAGGACACATGTCTCCCAAAGGCTCATCAAGGCTGGGAAATTCAACAAGGAGGCTACAACTGTCATTTGCAATGAAGCCACCCCACAGCACAAGACCTGCAGTGCAGGCAGGACCTTCCCAGACCTGCAAAGACCCCCCTGAACTCCTGGAGAGCTCCAGGGACAACAGCACAGGTGATGTGAACACAGAGCAGATATCCAGGCTACGGCTGCTTTTGGGGGTATTCCCTCTCTCTTTTCACCTACTGATTTTCTCATGGAGAGCTGCTTGGATAAACACTTCTAGCAGGGGAACGATTCCTTTTCTTGTGTATGTCTCCTAACTAGCAGACACCGTGTCTTTTTTCTGAGATTACATTATTATGACATTTTAATTGGCTCAGGACGATGTGAGTCTCAAAGCCAATTTGGCCCCTACGTTTTCAGGCAGAACTGTTTTCTGTCTCCATTTTGACAGATATTTTACATCGGCCAAAATGGCCTCGCATTAAATAAAACAAAACCTCCTCTTAATTTAGAGCTCGTTGGTGATTGGTGATTGATTCCTGCTTTAATTTTGGCCTGAAATCTGAACCCTACCTGTCCCCCCATGGCCGAGCTGCCTGCCCGGGGCTGGCTGCAGGGCTGGCAGCAGCTGGGCTGCCTGTTCCACTCGCCTTTGTTTCCATGCCGTGCGGATCCAGAGCTGAGCCAGCGCGCCGAGAAATCGCAGGATTTCAGGCAAAGACGGGGCTGCAACTCGCGAACTGCTAATGAGGAGGTGTAGCTGGAGAGGGGCCGGCAAAGGGACACTTGGGGACGGCGGGGCGACGGCCGGCCGTGTGTGTCGGGCAAGGGCAGTGACTGCGCTGCCCCAGCGAGGCCGAGGATGTGTCAGGGCTGTGCCACACGCGGTGACAGCAGCGGCAGCCGGCAGCGAGACAAACGCCCCGCGGCAGCGCAGCCCGCGGAGCATCCCCGTGCGCCGCAGCGCTGATCTTTAATTTGTCACACCTGCACGGCTCCCCCGGCCCCCTGCCGCCCCGACTTCTCTTTTTTCCGAGGCACTGGCTTTGATGACGATCCAGTGGTCCCGCTGCCACTCCAACTGCCTCCTGCTCCCGCCGGGCTGCCCTTCCTTGCCACATTCCCCAGCCAGGGACTGCCAGCCGCAGACCCCGCTGGCCAAGGGACAGCTCTGCCCCCCTGTGCCTCACACACGTACATAGCTGAAGGCAGGCTGGCCCCGACGAAGGCAGGAATGATGAGGAGAACCCAACTGAGATCAGAAAGCTAATTAATTATTTTATTATACTACATTATTCTATACTATATTACATCACTGAATATAAACTGAATCTGCCAAGCACTCAACCCTGCACACAACTGCACAGAATCTCGTGACTGTCCACCAACAGTCCCCCCACACACACACACACTTGGCCCTGATGGGCCAAGGAAACAAAACACCATGACTTTGGGTAAACAATCTCCATATTTCATTCTACTTTGGCACAAACACAGGCGGAGCAAATGATAAGAATTGTTTTTCCTTTCTCTGAGGTTCAGAGAATGTGAAACCCAGAAATATTCTTGGGCAGAAGTGTGCCTTACTTTTCTCTGTGAAATGTGGCTACACACACACACACACACACACACACACACACACACACACAAATACACACACAAACAGAGACGCTTTGGTCTCCAGCAAAGCCGCAGGACACTGTCTGGATGCCGGATACAGGGATCCAGTGCTCGCCCTCCGCAGCCGCTGTGTCAAGTGCCCGCAGCCAGCAGCGCTCCAAGGCTCGATAAGGTCACCGCCGGAGGGCTCTTCATCAGTGACGGCCAAATGCACGGCTCGGAGCAGCACAATGGCCCGTGCACGGCTCTAAATCCAGTGACACAGCACACGCAGGCACCGGCCCAGGGCCACAGCACACATCGTTTATCTGCTCCCCTGCTCACCTTGCAACAGCAGAGCTGCGGAGGCTCGCCAAGGGCCGCAGGCAGGAAGGGGAGAGTTGCCAACTAATACCATGCTGCTGCTGTACACAGCCTGTCTGCCCCGGCCTTCCTTGGACTAGAAATGCTTTTGGTTGATAAAAATCCCTCCAGTTTGTAGCGCGTCTCAAAATCTCTTGGGTTTTGGCACGTTCTGAGCTAAGCTGCTGAGAGGTTCCTGGAAAGGTGCAGGATGTGGTGTCAGCCCTGCAGCTGGAGGGCTGGGTAAGCCCTGCCCTGGCTTTGGGTGTGACATACATGCTGTTGTCTGCAAAGTATCACCCCAGGATCTTGTGTCAACAATTTTCCTAGCTTTTCTCTCTTTTTTTTTTTTTTTTTTAACCAACTTGCCAGGTGTTGCTGCAGCTCATGACCTGATATCAATTTTTTTCCTTCATTCTAACTTTATGCTTTCAATATGATTTACAAAAATTGCTCATAATAAGGCTCATTCAGCAGCTGGATAATGGTTGTCAGGAGTTAAGAGACACTGTGGCATGTTTAGCACAGAAGCATATTGAGTATCTGGGTCCCAAAGCTCTGTGGTTTTTAGGTAATTTTTATTAAGGGTAGGATGTGCAAAGGTACCTATGGGATACCAAAAGGGTATTCTTGTAAAGGATATGAGGATTGCAAGACAGAGGAGGGACAGTAAATGGCCTCAGCAGTGAATTCACAACTGTAAATCCTGATTAAAAGAACTTGAGGTCTGGGAAAGGCTGTGTTAATCCTCTCCTAACCTTGGCCTTAAAAACTCTAATGGGCCAGGCTCCTTCCCTGCCACATCCCCTCAGGCAGCTGTGACCTTCCTGCTGGGCCCTGAGCAGGGCAGGGAGGGACGGTGACAGAGCAGCTCCCCCATCCCTTGGAGACCTCTTTGGCGTTACCTTCACCCCCAGAGCGTGGGTGCTTGGAGCACGGTGCTTGCAGAGCCACCCCCATGGGTGAGGGGCTACTTCTGAGCAGGACAGGGGGTTGATAGTTGGCAGTGGGGCTCCTCCCTCACCAACAGCCTGTTCCCCAGCAGGACCTACCCTTCTGCTCCCCTTTTCTTCCTGGCATCACCTCCACCACCCCTGCTCATTTTCAATTTTTTTATTTTAGTGGGTTTTTTAGAATAGGAAGAAGAGATGCTTTTGTGGCTAATAGGTTTTGGGTTTGCCCTTCTTTCTACCAGGCTAGCTCCATATAAGCCAGGGCAAAGTCTGTGGGCTAATTGACTTTATTTATTGCCTCTTTCAAGTCTTTAAATCACGCAGGGGTTGCTCGCTGTTGCTGCTGCTTTGCTGATTTGTTTGGGGCAGGGACTCTGTTTTTCTTTTTGCCTTCCTCTCAAGGGCCTCTGTAATTCTCACCTCAGGCACCAATTACGGCTCAGCGGTGCTTTTGGGCAGCGTCCGAGTTTGGGGATTGCGCAGCCCGGGGAAGGGGGAGGAGGCGGGAGGCAGCCTCTGCAGGAGGGGATGCTGCAGGGAGGGGGCTGGAGGCTCGGCGGGGATGAGCTCTGGGGTTTCATAACCAGAGCTGCCGGGAGCTTTGCTGTCGTAAAGGTCTCCCCGCTGAAGCTGAGCTGCATAAACTGCTGGATAATCTGTGTTAGAGGCTTTTCCTCCCCAGCAGGGGAGCTGCTGGATGCCAGCCACATGAGTGTTTCAGACTTGCAAACCTCTACTTTGCTTCCCAAATTCAGCTGCTCTAAATTTTGCCAATTTTGCAAACAAGGAATTAGTGAGGGGTTTCTTTGCATTGTTTATTACTAGAAACATCCTCTTGGGGTTTTGGGGCTTTTTTAATTGCCAAAAAGTGCAAAAAATGTTTTCTTTCTCTTGAAACAAGCAAAACCCCATGCTTTTTAAATTATTATTTGTTTGTTTTGGTGATCTTTTTCCTTGTTTTCCCCAAAGTGGGAGATTTCCATTACAGCTGTGCTCTGAGTTATTTTTCTTTCCAGAGGGCAGAGGCTGGATGGAGTTACCTTCCCAGAAGGTTGTCTGAGGTTCAGGGCACCCAACTCAGTTACACTACCTCAGAAATAGCACTGGAGACCTTCTCAAAGCATCACTTGGCAGAAAGAAATGCTCTCACATCAGCTGTTTTCCCTTTCATCTTCCACTGCAGCGTCTCTTCAGAAAATCAGGGTAATTAACACAGCCCTGTCTTGTCCTGCCTAACATTTGCACCGTGCTCAGATCCTGATTCCTGGGGAGGGAGGGAGGGAAGGCGGGAAGGAAGGAAGGCGGGAAGGAAGGCGGGAAGGAAGGCGGGAAGGCAGGAAGGCAGGAAGGAAGGCAGGAAGGAAGGCAGGAAGGAAGGCAGGAAGGCAGGAAGGAAGGCAGGAAGGCAGGAAGGAAGGCAGGAAGGCAGGAAGGAAGGCAGGAAGGAAGGCAGGAAGGCAGGAAGGCAGGAAGGCAGGAAGGCAGGAAGGAAGGAAGGAAGGAAGGAAGGAAGGAAGGAAGGAAGGAAGGAAGGAAGGAAGGAAGGAAGGAAGGAAGGAAGGAAGGAAGGAAGGAAGGAAGGAAGGAAGGAAGGAAGGAAGGAAGGAAGGAAGGAAGGAAGGTCAAATGCAGAGTTTGTTGTGCAAAAACCTGAAATCGCACCTGGGCTCCCCACCACAACCCCCAGAGAGGCACAGCCTGGCCACAGGGATGCTCAGGACCCATCTGGTTTGGAAGTCAAGTCCTGGGAGTCAAGGGATGGGATTAAGAAATCAGACAGGCTGCTGTCCACTGGGTAAGATTAGTCCCTGCTAAAGCATTTCCTAATCCGGGGTGCAATTGAGATAATCTAAGCACAGATTAACCAGGTCCTGCTGGAGTTAAACTCCCTGCTTCCTGTTTATTTTTGGCAGAAGAGACTGGTACTGCTCGGGTGCCTCACCACACCTTTGCCCACCAGCACCACTCAGGAGAATGGGACACAGGAACTCAGTGTAGCAGATCTGCCTTGTGGCAGAGACCCCAAATCCTACAGTTCTAACACAAGCTTTGTGATATGGGCTGACATTTTGCTCCTCAGGCCCCATGTCTCAGATTTCTCTGCATAATACACTATCTTTTCACTTCCAGAAAAAAAAAAAAAAATCAAAGAAAATACACCATAAAAAATGTTGGCCCTTAAAATGCAAGGAAAATTTCAATTTAAAACTCTCTTCAAGAAAACCCTTCCCTCAATCAGTGACTAGCTCAGAAATTATCTACGTGAAGCTTCCACACAGCAATATTTTAAAAACTACAGGGTTTGGAGAGAAAACAATACTTTATTTCATGGGTTTCCTATCTACTTTCTCAGCTGAAGGCTTGTGTGTGCCTGGGAGCTGAAGGACATTTTGTTTTCAGGATCTCTCTGCAGCAGCATCTGGATTTCTCTCAGTGACCGTAGCAGCAACGGCCCATTGGGTTTTTAAAGCTTTGAGAATGTTCCTATCACTCTTAGATATCATAAAAACTGGTTTTTCAAAATAAAATAAACTCTTTGCCAACATTTCTTAGTCTGCCTTTAAGTAAGAAAGGAAAAGAAAAACATAGAGAATGTTAAAAGTTTAAACTGCTATTCCCAGACCCTTATATCACCCCCTGGATCATTTTAAGGTAGCAAGGGCACCGTGGCAATGACTTCCTGCATTTCAATACATCCAATACAGGGCTCTGTGCATTTTGGCCAAAATGTAACCTTCTCACAGGCACACGTGTGTCTGTGTGTCTGCACAGAAATCAGAGAAAATGTGAGAAAATGTTGGGTGTGGGATTCTCTTGGAAGTGGCAGCTCCAGTGTGCTGTTCCAGGGGACACGGAGCTGCTGGCACCCATGGTGGGGGTGGGCCCTGGATGCCTGGAGCTCTGCCTGGGTGTATCAGCTCAGAGGGAATCCTCTGGGAGATGTGGAGCAGCATGGGCCTCTCCTTGGAAGAGATCCCTGCCTGGGGAGGCCAGTGGCAGCCAAGAGTGGGTACTGACCACCCCCAGAGGAGTATCCATGCACCTCACATCTAACCTGACAACAGCCTCATCCTCCTCACTGCCTTCTTGCTGCTGGCAGACTTCCAGGCTTGTTTTATTGCTCCTATCTCAGTTTCTCATGGTAGCAAGGTGGCTGAGTGAGTGGGCACATCACTGAGCCATGGTGTCACTACACTGCATCCCAGAAACTTCTGCACAGGTTTCAGAAACAGGGACAGGTTAAAGTGATTGATTTACATCTCCCTACAAAGGCCACCACACTACTAGACTGCAAGATGATTGATCAGCTGACCTTTATTCCCGTTTATTGCCCTTCCCAGAAATGTGTCGTATCCGTGTGCTGCAGACACCTCTGATAGGATCAAACTCTTGGCACAGATGCTGCACACCTCAGAATGGGCAGTGCCTTTAAGCAGCCCCCTGGAGAAAAGGGCTGGGATCACACTGTCACCACTGTCCTCTGCAGCCATGGTGGCAGCCACCCGTGTGCCAGCCGCCCTCCTCAGCATCCCAAACACGGAGCTGCCACTCCCACAGCAGCCAGGGCTGCTGCTGTCCCAGCCATCCTGCTTCCTTTAGGTACACGCTTCCCTTCTCCAGTGTCTGGTGGGATGAAGCAGAGGGCATCCAATCCTGGAGAAAAAAAACACAACCGAGTTTCCCAGGCAGCGGCGCCGTTCCGCCCTTGGGGAGCGCAGCGCCGTGGAGCGTGCTTATTAAGCAGACAGTCCTGAAGGACACTTTAAAATAAATTAAGAGGGCTGTTCCGCTCCTGCAGCTGATTACAGGCATGCCTGTTTTGTTGTTTGGTTTGGTTTTTTTATTTTTTTCCCAGAGAGTGGAAAAGAATGCTTGGAAAAAATTTTCTAATTTTCCCTTTTTGCCAGAGCAGGCCTCTGTGTAATAACAAAACCACGGCGCTCACCACTCGCTGCTCTCTTTGGGACACCCAGGCTAAGAGAAAGCACATAAATCTGCTGGAGGCCTGGGGCCAGCACACAGCTGTCCTGACATGCTATCCACCCCCTGCCTCCCCACTACAGCTTTAGCATCCAAAATGCAGGAGACACGCAGATCTGGAGGTAAGCCCTGGTGGGAAGGAGTCCTGCAGGTCACCAGCTAAGCATTTCAGCCCAGAGCAGATCTCTCCTAAGCCACTTTTTGGAGATAAGCTTATCTAGACCCGACAGCTGAATTTAACCCTGAACTCTTGATCTTGATTTTTAGCCTCTGCAAGCCAATAGGTTTCCTTGAAATTATACACACCAGATTTCAGCTCGCCCGCTACAACGGCTCCCTCAAAGGAGACCTGCACGGCTGTGCATGACAGCATCATCCAGTAATGCCCTTGGTTTCACAGCCAGCCCTGTGAGTTAGACAGGCCCCCGGCCGGGCAAAGCCTTCGATTAATGACAGTGGGGCTCCAGCGGGAGAGGAGCTGGGATTTTACACTTCCAGTGATAACACATTTGAAGGTAATACCGCAAAGGAGCGGATTATCACCCCGGCACTTCGCCGTGCGGGTTTTTGGAAACTTGTTTTCATTGCATGGAAGCAGCTAGAAACGCTCTCTCTCGCTGCATGAAAAATGCACTTGGTAATGGTCTTTCTATTGCTGGACAAGCTGCCTGCGCCGGGGCTGTCAGCACCGTGACAGACTGGCCAGGAAGGGGCTCGCTAATCAGTTTTCCCAGCATCAAACCAGCATCTGCTACACGCGATCGAGGAAATTGAGGAATCTCAATGTTTTTGCGATATTGCTTAGTTGGCCATGAAATATGGGTGGTTCAGAGAGGGACGGCTTGTTTCTCCCTCACGAAGATAAAGCAACTTTCGCTAACGATGAAGCATTGCCGCACAATGAGGCCAGCTAATAGCGGCGCTCTGATGAGAGCAGACACGCAGTGGCACCCGGCAGGAGAGGAGGGGAGGGGAGGGAGGCATAAACAGCTTTGCAACTAAGGCATTATTAATGTGCTTGAACTACAGAGGGCAGAAGGGATTTCTTTTCTCCTCTCTCATTCCAAAAGCAATATTCCGAAAATGTCTGGGTTCCCACATTAAGCCAAGAAATTAAATTCTTAGAAGTTTAACCGTGTGTGTTCTAGCTCGATTTTAATTCGCTGGCGCATAAGACAAGTCTTCCTAGGCACGGTGGCAGTCTAGAATCTGGCTGAGGAAGCCACTCTCCTGGCCAAGAGGTGGATTGTGACCATGTTCACAGGGGTCTCAGGTTGAGGGAAGAGACGAGGATCTGACTCCATGTTTCAGAAGGCTTGATTTATTATTTTATGATATATATTACATTAAAACTATACTAAAAGAATAGAAGAAAGGATTTCCTCAGAAGGCTAGCGAAGAATAGAATAAGAAGGAATGATAACAAAGGCTTGTGGCCCAGACTCTCTGTCTGAGCCAGCTGGGCTGTGATTGGCCTTAATTAGAAACAACCAATGTGGGCCAATCACAGATGCACCTGTTGCATTCCACAGCAGCAGATAATCATTGTTTACATTTCGTTCCTGAGGCCTCTCAGCTTCTCAGGAGGAAAAATCCTAAGGAAATGATTTTCATAAAGGATGTCTGCAACAGTGGATAAACAGTATTTAAACAAAGCCAAAGTCCCACTTCTGAAAGTTATTTGGGGCTGTACTTGCCCACGTCACTCCTGACAGTAGGTCTGAGCTCTGCAGGCTTTCTGTCACTTCTGAAAATGTACCCTCTTCATGTGCCTAGAGGTCTTTCAGCTTTCCGCTGTTTCAATCTGTGACGTTTGCCACAGAACAAAAAGCTCGTGGGGTCAGTGTGAAGTGGCATGGGATTCACCGAGACCAAAAGGCTCACAGCAGGTGAGGGCCATGCCTTTCTGCCTCGAAAGGGCAGAAATTCCCACTCCCACGCATGCCCCCAGCCCGCCTCCACAAGGGCAGCGCCCGGTTCACACGCCGATTTTCCTGGCCAAAGCGCTTTCTCAGTTTTCTTTCAGCAAGACAGCTGTGGTAGCAAAGAGAGAGGAATTTGTTTCCTTCCTCCCTTCCCTCCCCAGCATTTTTCCTAAGGGTAAAAAACAATAATCCCAGAGCCTGCCTGTGCCTCCCCTTCCTCCCCATCCAGCCTGGAGCTGGGGGAGTCACTGCCCAGCAGCAGTGAGGCTGGATGTAGAGAGAGTGCTCCTAAGGCTGGCAATGGAAGACAGCAGCACTTGGGTAGCTCAGAAGGGCAGGAACAGACTCGTTTTTGTGGCCTTTGTGGGATTTTCAGACCAACTGCAGGCCTTGCAGTAGAGATGCACAGCCAAAAGTGCAGACCTGTTCCCGGGCCCGAAGTGCATAAACCCTTTTTATGTAACAGCCCTGTGAAATAAGCGGCGGCCGGGGATTTATGCTGTCTTTGAAGTAAATTGCATCCTGGTGCACTATAGCATGAAAGTTAAGATTTACCATTCCCGGGACAGTAAAGACCCCGGTGGAAGCCGGGGGAATAAATAGCGCCGTGCTCTCCTCTCGGGCTCCGCAGACCTCGCTCCCCTGTCCGCCCCTGCCTCTGCTGGCATTGTGTCGGGGAAGCAAATTGGTCACATCTGCATCCGGCCACGGAGGAACAAATGTGCTGGCTAGGCAGCAAGGCACTTTCTGAGCGGGGATACCTCAAAGTGAAATGAAAGGCTGGCCATCAAAGGTAGAAAACAGACCAGCGGATGAAAGGCATCCTTTGCTTAGCTGCGGTAAGGCTACTAGGTATTAATAAAATTATAAAAAAAAAATATAAAAAAAGGCACAAGGAAACTGGGGCATCCAGAGCAGCACGGGTTTTTTTCTCCTCCCCTTTTCCCTTACTCATCCCTCTGTCATCAGCGGAGGGGAGGGATGGGCGTCCCCCCATGCTGCGGCAAGGACTGTTTATCTTCACTCCTCAGGATGCTGCCATTAGCAGGGCTTCAACGTGTCGTGATGCTTCATCATTAGCTGGAGGAGCTTGATCTGGCTGGAGAATAAATAATCCATTCCCCCCAAAGAAACCCTCACATTTCGTAGCCAGCTGAGCAAATATTTTGAAATATTCCAGCTCTGCAATTTCAGCGGTCGGATAAAAACAAAGGGGGATCTGATACAAAAGAGCTGAATTCTTCCCTTTGCTCTCCAGCAACCCCGCTGAAGTCGGCAGTGGTAATGGGGAACTGAGGTCTGCACAGCAGGGAAGCACATGCCTAAGTCCCATGGAAAATCCCTGTGGTCTTTAAGTTAATCATGTCCAGTTAATCATGTCCAGAGGTGGAGTGCTCAACTGATGCGCTGAATCATGACATACAGGCAATTACCCTAAATCAGAGCAGTATCTTCCAGTCCCAAAAGGCTCCATTACACTTCACCAACTCCTGAAGGGAAGGCAAAAACCCCAAGAGGCAGAACAGCAGAGGAGGGAGGAAGAAACAGCCAGGTGTTCCTCTGCCACCTCCCCAGTACTTTTCTAACCTCGTGAAAAGTTCTGGCAGCTCTTTAAATCCAGGCTGTGGAGATTTACAGCTCCAGACCCTCCAGGCAGCTTGCTGAGTTTACTCTGGGTTCCTCCCAGCTGACTGGCTCAAACCCCACAGACAAGGTTTCACAGACAAGTTTCAAGGTTTCAGAGGCTGAGACTTACAGGCCAGGCAGTGTTTGGCCTTCTCCTCCTCTCTCACTATAAATTTGTGTCTTCTCTTCTGAGTGTCCTGGCCCCCTTCTCAGGCACTCCTTTGAAGCAAAACCCTCTTGCCAGCCTTTCATCACCTGGGCCCAGTGTGGCAGAGGGATGCTTTCCCATGCACACTGATGGATATCCAGAAGTTGCTGCCTGCCCTGTGTCACTGCCAGCAGCTGGGACAGCCACTGAGACTCTGTGTCCCAGGATATCCCAGCTTTTGCTGGCCCAGCATCCCTGGGGAAAGGGCCCTTGAGGAAGGATGCCTGGGAGCTGCAGCATCTCTCCTGCCGCTCAGGCTCCCGTGGCTGCGCAGCCGGGTCCGGGGAAAGGAAAGCCGGGTTCGTCTGCCCGGGGACGGCAGCGCTTCCTTCGCCTGCGGGCGTTTAGCTCAGCAGGATCTCCTGCCGCGCCGCTCTGTGATTGGAAGCATTTCCCAGCCCATTGCTTGCCAGGAAAAGAAAAATACCCGAAATGGGAGAAGACACAATGCTGGGATCTGGGGATGGATGTCTGGGCAAAGGAAAAGGAGAGCCCTGCCCGTGCTAAATACACTCTAACACAGGTGTTCCTCTCCCAGGAACAGCTTTGGCATTCATTTACAGGACTAGAATATTATCACACATTCAGATACAATCTAAGCCCTATTTTTCATGTGTGCACAGGGGAAAAGGAAATGCAGGAGGAGGGCCTGCATATCCTTTTTTAGGAGCCAAAGACTAATGTGCCCAGCAAAGCAAAATTAACCCAAATACCATGATTACGCAGAAAAATATCTGCCAGAGAATGTCATTTCACCAGCGACGTCCTGCCGCTTTCACCAGCGAGAGTTCGAGAGGTGGCGCAGTAACAGAGTACGTCAGGGCAGGCATTTGACTGGAAGCATTAAATACCTCGGAAAGGTGAATGGCCAAGGTCTTCCCGATAATTAAAATGTGTGCAGTCTTCATAGACCAAGGAAGGGACAGAGCTATTGTTTAAACAGGTAATTAGAGCTGTATTTTAAGCAAACTCGAGACGGTAACAAGCTCCCTGAGACAGGGAGAGCAGCACTCCTGCTCCTGGTTCCAGCATCAGTAACCATAGCCCCCCAGTCTGCTGTCAGAGACAGCCACGGTGTTCCCAGCCCCACTCCCTGGTGACTGGTTGGGGGAAAAATCCCGTTTGATTTCACATTTTTCACTCCCTGTCTCCTTCCTTTTGCGTTCAGGTTCAAGAGCATTGGCTGAGCCACTTTTTTTTTTTTTATTAGAGCAGCAGCAGAGGAAAAAAATGGGACCCAGTCAAGCCCCAAGGGAAGGGAGGAAACAGCATGAGCCAGCACTCCATCCTGTCACACAGACACACAGCCACTCTCCCCGTCCACACAGGAGCAGAGTGCAGGCATCTGATGGAGCTGGCACACAGGCAGAATTGGCCACCCCCACCTCAAAACCCAACTCCATGAAACTATAAAATCTCTTCACTAATGTGGCTAAATGTGGAGGAGTCCCAGAGAAGTGCCATCATCTCTTTCTGAACAGCCAAGGATGCATATTCTTCTGCTGGGGGTCTGCACTGGAACTACTCAGGGAACAACCCAAACCCTCCCTGTGTTGAGAATGCGGCCAGGAAGCCAGGTAGCCATGCTCCCCCCACCCTGCCTCCTGCACAGGACTCATCCCTGCCTCACCTCCTTTCTGCTCCACCTCATTCCTGCCTCACCTCATCCCTGCCCCACGTCCCTTTCACTGATGGCTCCTGATCAGGTTTCCACGCCGGCTGGGGGGAATTACCAGCTTCTTATTAGCCCCCTTGTACACAAAGCTGTAGGGAACAATCAGACCTGAGGAAAGACAAAGAGGCACCTTTGCACCAGCAACACAACCTTCCATAAAAATATATAAGGGCTAGACACTAGCGACGGGGAAACGAGCATTCAAAGAACAGTGCTCGGCTGCTTGGCTTTGCTGCCCATGTTACCTGGGTTGGTCTGGTCAAAAAAAAAAAGCCTAAATCAAAACACCTCAAGCTGTAAAGGGCTTTGGGAACAGCAAGGTGAGGGCACCATGCTCTGACACGGCACAGGGTGAGGAAAAAGCCCCAGGAAGGCAAAGAGCAGGTGACATCTGGGAACAGCCCATGGAGGTGTGCTGGCCATAGCCACAGCCTTATACCCTGGTTTGTCTGCAGCCCAGCTTCTGAAAGCTGCATACCCTTCCTGAGTTTTTTTATGGGAAAGCCATGCAGAATTTTTGCTCTGTATTTTGCTCCAGAGCGTGGAGCTGACTCTGGTCTCAGGGAGTACAAAGATGAGGCCAATCAGGGAATAGGGAGGAGTGGCTCAGGGACATAGGAACAGACATAGGAACAGGGGAAGGAGTCCATGGGGTCTAACAGCTTTCTGAGGGAAGCTTCTTGTGTCTCCCTGGACCAGGAAATGCCCCCCCCACCAGGGTCTCCACAACAGAGTAGTGCTCCAGAGAAGAAGATTGATACCAAGGAGTGTGGAAAGACCAGCCTGTTTTGAACCCAGCATTTCTCAACCCTTTGGGAGACAAGGTGCAACACAATGAAGGACGAAGGACATCCTTACCCCTCAAACAAGTCACCACACTCAGGAGTCACCTCTTTGACAATCAAGGAAGGTTTTGGCCCGTTCTCTGAAGTAGATTTGCTTGCTTACATTTTTTCATAAATGCCAGGTTAACTTATAATAAAGACAATACCTGCAACATACAGAAATCTTTCTCTTCTCCATACCATACATACCTTGAACAAACTTCAGTACCTCTGTAAACTTCCTATAAGTCATTATTACCATGCCCAACAAAATATCTACTCTAATTCATGCCCCTTTCTTGTAAAAGCTATGTGTTAGGGACAATACTGGAGTTATCTCTGGATAAGAAAATAAGTCTAGGAACCAGAAAGGTATTAAAACTTCAAGCAGGTCAGAGACACATGAAGGCCTCCATGCAGAGGAACATTATGAAGCAGCATGGCTATTGACTGCTTTACCTCAATACAGAGTAAGTACAACCAAAATGCAATCAGTACAGGTTTTTTCCACTTTGCTTCAAAGTGTGGGAAAAAGGATGAGTGAAAATGTCATTGCTGGTTTCAACTGCCCACACAGTGCTATGAGCTACAAAGATAATCGCAATAACTTGCTCGTCTTGGGATATCAGGAGGTTTTCTGGCAGCCCCAGTTCCCGACTCTGATAATGTGAAACTTGCTGCTCCTTGGCTTCTCTAGCCTCACTTCTTTGGAGAAAGCCGTTAAAATGTTAATGATGGAGGGAAAGCAGGGGGGAATACTCATCTGCATGGTCTTTTAAGAGCAATTAAGGTCAGATTTACTGTCCTCCACGCCTGGAAGGGCTCAGCACTGCTCCCCAGCCGGGGCTGTCGCTCAGGGTGCTGGCAGGACCCACGATATCAGCTGGAGCCCACAGCGCTGCGGCTGCTCCCAATGCAAGGAACAGGAGAGGATGCAATGTTAGCCTAGGTCTGGATGAGATTTTCCCTCCTGACTGCTTGACTAAACCATCCCTTCAGAAGCTGTCGTGTAGCTGTCGGTGTGTCTGCAGCCCAGAGTGCCTGCGGCTGTCGGGGGTCTCACCCCGAGCCCGGGGGAGCCGCGGGCTGAGCACAAGGGCAGGGGGGGGATGAGTTTCATGCGGCTGGGTTACATCACTCGAGCATCTCGCAGCCCTGCCCCAGCACGGCCGGGCAAGCCCTGGGCTCTTCCCAGGAGAGGGGCCAGCCTTGGGCAGCACGGAGCAGAACATCTCCATCCCCTGACCTCCACCTCCACGGTCTGATTTTTAAACAGCTCTGAGCACAGTCGCCTCGGTGACTCATACTGAGAAACCGGGCCTTTTACTTTTTTTTTTTTTTTTTTTTTTTTTTTTTTTTTCTTTTTTTAAGCCGGAGCGCGGCTCCATCAGTCAATTACTTGAAGAGCCGCTCTAATTTGGCACCCAATTGTTTCCCCAGCTGCCGCTGCGTCTGATCTCCGCTGTGGGCGGCAGGAGCAGGCTGCCTGCGCAAGGGAAGGAGCCCGGGCGCCCAAGGGAGGAGGAGGAGGAGGAGGAGGCAGCAGCAGCGGCAGGGAGGGCCACGCTGCCCGGCTGAACAGCCCCGCGCCCGCAGAACAGCCGCACTAAAAACGCAGGCATTAAAAATATCTCAGGGTCACAGGTGATTGCTGGATAATAAAAATTACTTCGGGAGGCGGCAGTGGGAGGGACAGATCCTGGCGGCAGGAGAACAGCCTGCCAAGGCTGGCCCGGCCACAGCGACTCGCTGCGAGCCACGGCCACAGCCGCCGCCGCTCGGTAATGAATGGGATGTGACATTTATGGCTTTTTCCACTGTGGATTTTAAATCGCTTCACAAAGGTTGCTTAATAGCACTGTCCTCTTCTTCTCTTCCTATCTCTCCTCTCGTCCTATATAATATAAAAAATAAGTGACTCGCCTCCCTCCCATCACGGGAGAATGCAGCGGCTGAGCCAGCAGCAGAGCGCAAGTACCCGACCTCCGTCTCCTGCCCTTTAGCCCCCACAAGCGCTCCCTTTTTTCCAAGAAATCCAAGAATAGGTTCTCTACCACGACAGCTGTTTTTAAGTTAGCGAGGATTTTTTCCTGAAGAAGAGGAAGCGAGGAGCCTCGACTAAAACCGCCGAGGGGCTGCGGGCGCTGCGGTGAGGGAAGCGGGTGCGATGCTCCCCAATCCAGGAGGAAGGTACCCGGAGCAAGGAGAGGCGCGGCTGCAGCCAAACACGCGTCCCCAGGCTGTAGCTCCTCTTTCCCTCTTCCAGCACCAGCATTTCCATATTCTGTGGCACGATGCACACGTGCATTCACACACACATGCACTCAGCCTGCGCTGCTGCCGCCGAACCGCTCCTCCAGCTGCACCCGCGGGCGGGCAGGCAGGCAGGCTCCCCGTGTGTCCCAGAGCATTCCCTGCCTGCACAGCCCCACAGCTGGGCTCCTGCCCCTCCCTTTTAACCCCTGAGGTGCGCTCAAATTGAGACGTGGCAGCGGTTCCAAGGGCAGAGAAGCAGCACACTCATTTTGGAGAGAGCCCATCTGTGCTGTGTGCAGCGCAAGAAGAGATGCTTGTGGATGAAAAGGCAGCAGAGGATGGATATAACATTCCTGCCTTTTTCTGCCCCATCCAATTCTTGGACTATGCTAGTTTTTTATCATGTACATGCACTTCATAAACTGACTCATGGTACATGGTGTTTTTTCACTTCTTGGTGGAAAAATTAGGATTATTCAAGGTATGCACGTGCAGATGTGCACTCACACAAGCACATACACATACACACAGACAAACACACACATCTGCACTGGTGCTGCCCATAGCAATGCATCAGGCTCTCAAAAGTCCTTCCTTCAAGTTTGCTCCACCAGGCTGGACCTTTCCTCTTTATCAGGACATTGCAGAAACAGGCAGTATCCCCCAGAGAGCAGACAAGCTATTGCACCACAGTCACAGAGCTCTCCGGGAGCTCCAGGTGAACCTCCTGACTCCTGAATCAGGGCTACTGCTTCTGCAGCTGTGAGACCTGAGATTCAGAACTTGTTTTGACATGCTCACGGCAGCCCCTGCTCGAAGGCACTTGTGCTTACCCTCAGCTGGCATCTCCCGAGGGCAGGTGGCTCCTTGCCAGAGGGGAGGAGACACAGACCCATGCCTCTGGGGCTGGGTCACTCTCCACCAGGCCAGGCGAGAGAGTCCCAGACAGATGGAGCCAGGAGAAAGCAGTACCAAGTTGTTGGCCAACTTAGGATGTGATGTTGGCTTCACAGGAAGCTACTTGGCTGCCTCTCCCTGAATCAAGATGCAGTGATGCCAGGAGACAGGCACAGCGGGGAAACTGAAAGCAAAAAATGGCAGAGTGGATGGCAACTCGACATTAATTCATTTTTACCATATGTCTGACTATTCATTACACTCCACCATTCTGTTCTACAAGACTCCTGGGGGTCTTCCATGCCATTTTATGGCTAGCAGGGTTCCTCTCTGCCTGCGGCGCAGCGTCACCACGCGTGCCCCGGCTGACGGCTCACCAGGTCCTGCCATGGGAGCAGCCCCATCCCTGCACAGGCAGCCCCTGGCACCAACCTCCTCTGGCACTCACAGCCCATCCCCAGCCCAGCACGGACCTGCCAGGTCACCTGGCACAGGGGCTGTCCCCCAGGAGCACACACGGGCAGGTGACACCTGCTGCAAACACGCTCTGGCACCTGCTGAGGGACCCGCGCTGGGAAGCCATGGGGCTGTTTTATGGATTTGCAAATTATTCTGTATTTCTGTGCGGTCTCCCTCCGGAGTGCGTTCCTGGCATGGCACCAAGCCCCAGCTCCAGCAGCAAGCGTGACTCATCCTGGCAGGCAGCAGCCCGGGAGGGGGAGGATCACCCAGGCTGGGAAGCCCACACCGTGGCTTTGCTGTGCGCTCTGTCTGCAGTGGCAGCAGCAGCTGTTTCTCCTCCGAGGTGGGAAGGTTGGATTAGTGGCCCCCTTGCCTGGATCCAGCTGTTCAACCTCTGTACACCATCGTGGCCTCTCACCCTGGCTCCTGTCACAATCACAAGTAGCAGTGAGCTGCCTGCACTCTGACTGCTGTGCCTCCCAGGCTGAGCTCCTGTGCACAGAATGGGCAAATCCCAGTCTTCTTCAGGATGAAAGACCCTGGACCAGCTCCTCATTAACCAGCCCCTCTGAGGGACTTCAAGGGGCACCAGAGGCCATTCTGCACAGGGGTCTGTCTGGACATCAATAAGAAAGGCAGTGTCATAATAAAATTGCTTTATTAATAACAAAAAATAAGAAGAGGAATGTAAAGTAATTCTTATGTCCCTTCAGATGCTGGAACCCCATTCATGAGCTGCATTAGACGGCCTCCAGATGAATTGCTACAGCTACCATCATTGAGGTGATGGGTCTCCCTCCTGTACCATATTGCCTTTAATATCCTGTGACAAACAAAACCATATCTCTTTTTCTCACAGGTGAGGAGGTTCTCTCCTTAAGGATGTGCCCCAGAGCACAACACCAACAGCACGAGGCATCTCAGCATGCTTCCTCATACTGCTGCATACATGGGTCTGCAGCCTGCCCAGCACAGGCCCCTGCAGTGCAGACATGGCTTGCCCATGTCACTAATAAATGCCTTCCACAAGGCTCCCAACAGGGAGAAAACCCTTATTTTTCTTTCTGTCACACGTCCTTCTCCTCTTAAGTTTTTGTGCTTGCTGCTGACCACAGACTGAAGTCCAATCAATGGAGCTGCTGTCATTGCTTCCCCCAAGGGGACTTGCAATTAAAATCATCAGCGTCGCTCTGCCTAAGACACGGGGGCAAACTCTGCCTTCACAAACAGTTTTATTTCATCCCTGAAATCAGAGCATCAGAATCATCTCATGGGAAGGCTCCAGGTCCCACATGTAGTACAGATGATCAAAATTTACTTCAACATGCTGGTTTTCTTTTAAGAGGTACCAGAGGTCTTGTACTTGCAGAGGTGGAGCATGGACTCAGCACAGCAGTGAACACAGAACACACATTTCCTGGAGCACCCCGGGGATACTCAGACTGTATCTGATGTGGATGACCATTCACTGACAACTTTATCAAGGCAATCATGACTTCCTGTGCCTGCTGCCTTTGACTTCAGGACAAAACACAGCTCCTCTCAGTCTGACACTCCTCAGACTTGGAGAAGAGCACCCCAGCAGCTGTGTGGAAGTCCTAGAGTCTCTATGGAGACATCTGACTCCCAGTTGTATGATTGTAGGATGTTCAAAGCCCAAAACATGCTCAAGTGAATAACTGATGCTTCTGGAGTCTGTCCATTCCTAAGGCCACTCAGTAACCCTCTCCTGGAAAACCTTTCATCTCCTCCCTTCCACTCTGCTGAAGGGTCTGCAATCCTCCATGGACAGTTTTCCAAACAGTTGTTGTTCTGTTGCAGAGTGCTTTTATTTGAGATCCTCATTCTGTCCCAAACCAGGAACTGGGGCAGGATGGAGGGCAGAGAAATATTTAAATGCAGTATTGATGTTATGCTCTCACATACCGACTTCTGTGGCATTAGGACAATCTCCAGAAAAGGGGAAAAAGGCTGCAGTTATTCCCCTCAGTTTACCTGCCTCAAATACTTATTTTAGTTTACCTGGGAACCCAGAGGCAGACTTCCCCTCGTGCCGAGTTTGATTTTTGCAACGCAGGAACGGCTTTTTCCGCTGCAGGAAAGGAAATGTCCCTGTTGAATGTCTTTTGCATTCATGTCCCGTGCAGCTCCTTGTGGCTCCGTGCCTCCCGACAGCCGGCAGCCCTTCGGGCAGCGAGCCAGCGGTGCGAGGCGGCAGCGCTTCCCGACGGAGCCGGGAATCACCGCAGCGGCTTGGGGCAGGAAAGGCAGGGAGGGCTCATCCAGCCAGCGGGATGGGAGCTGGGGAATCACCGCTGCGGATTGCGGGGCCAGCCAGGGAGGGCCCTCTCACCCCTCCTGCCCTTGGGATGGGATCTGGGGAATCACCGCTGCAGCTTGGGGCAGGGCTCTCCCACCCTTCCTGCCCATGGGATGGGAGCTGGGGAATCACGGCTGCGGATTGCGGGGCCGGGCAGGGCTCTCCCATCCCTCCTGCCCATGGGATGGGAGCTGCTGAGATGCCCAAGGAGGGATGCACCAATCCAGAGGTCTCCCTCTTCCAGGTTGAAAGGTGTTGACCAGCAGGCTGCAAGCACAGCACGTTTATTAAATTTAATGAATGAGTTTCACCAAGCGGTGCTGTGAGAATTCCGCATCTAAATCAGCATTTGAGTTCGTATTGGCGCATTTCCTGAGGAACCTGAAATCATTTGTGTTGCTTTATTGGCTGCCTGCTATAGCTAATTAACAACACAAATTAGCATGGAACAACCCTACATTCAGTTTTTGGAAAGGCACCCCATTTTTGTCCCTGAGATTACAAGATACCAAATCACATACACAGCATAAGGTGTATGACACATATGATAGATTATGTGTGATGCACATATACCACATACAAACCTAAACAAAGATAAGACCTTGCCAATATTAATCCACTTCAAATCATTGTTCCAACTAATTGAGAAACAAACATTCAGTGACCTTGCAGAGCCTGCATTTCCTCGGCTGACGTGAGGCAGAAAGCTCCTAAAAAAAGTGATTACTGAATTCTTGCCAGAGAGATACACAATAAAGGTAGGACAAATAAACCAAAACAGCCACCAAGAATATAGGAAAGGATCACATCACTTATTTCTTCCAGTGGAGTAATGGTTGTAAGACCAATTAACAAATATCTGAGCAGGACCTTCATGAAAGATCTGCTCCTGAGGATAACTCCTGGAGGGGCCACTGGGGAGCAGCCCTGAAGTCAGCCCATGGCAGCCAGAGGGAGACCTGCAGTGTCTGCAGGAGACCTTACCAGTGGGAAGCTGAGCACGGAAGGGACAGCCAGGGGAGTGAACACGGTGACCAGTGTGACACAGTGCTGGGACAGGCTCTGTGTTAGAAGCGTCTGTCAGCTCCTTGGAAACCACTGAGAACTGAAAGCATCAAAGAAATAAAGCTGTTGCCAGCTGGAGGAACAATAGGCGAGCCAGAGCTATCTTTAGCTCACGGGATTAAATTCAAATTGCAAATGCAAAGGCCTGGAAGAAAAGGCCTTCCCGCACCACTGAGCCCAGCCTAAGTGCACAGCACAGCCCAGCCCGGCACTGAGAGCATCCACAGCCCCTTCGTCATCCCCTGTCATCACCTTACCCAAAGGAAGGGCAAAAGGAGAGCCAGAGAGGAGGGTGAGTCTGTCCCTGCCTGACTGCAATGCTTTCAAACCACCAGATTTTTCCCTGGGAGGGATGCTCCTGGGAGGGTGCCATGCCTTGGCGGCTGCCCGGCAAACTTCGGCATCGCAGCCATCCAGCTGCTGCCGCACAGACCTCAGCACAAGCCAGCTTTTCCTGCTTCTCATTCATGGTGGGTAGAGCAGGCAGCAGCTGGATGTGTGAGCAGTCAGCACAGCCTCCTGCAAAATCATCTAGGGACATGCAGTGGCTCCAGGATGGCAGCATGGGGCACAGTTTCAAAGGCAATTCTAGGGTAAAAACTGACCTGGTGCACCACTTTCCTCTGACACCTTCACTCTGTGTGGCAACTCATGCCTCCCCATCCTACAGGCCGTGGCTCTGTATTCCTGGCCCACCAATTGCTCCTCAGAGTCCCCCACATCACAGCAGAGGAAAGCAAGTCCTCAGCAGCAGTCTTCAGGCTCTGCCCCTTCACCAGAAAGCCTGAACAGACTGAAAATTTAAAAACAGCCCAGTACAGCTCTGTGCCAACCAGGACATAAAGGACTGTTGGGAACATGTCCTTGCTGCTGCCCTCTGAAAGGGAGTGTTGATGTGCAAGCCTAAGCCAGATTTGGCAGCTTTAGGTTGCATTAAGGAACACGATGTCTTGCCTTTAAGACCTCAGGATGTCTTAAAGCATTGTCTTGCTTTAAGGTGTTAGCTCGTGTGTGCTGGCTAAGGGGCTGACAGCTTACTTAGGTCTGACAGCCCTCATCAGGCTGGCTGACCACAGGGCACATCTGCAGCATGCCCTGCAGACAGCTGAGCTCGCTCCAGCTGCCAGCTGGGCTGATAACCCTGCCATGGAGCACAGGACACGGCCCCAGCAGAGCTCCGGCCGCCCCGCTGCCTGGCTCCATTCATTTACAGCCGTCCCCAGTGGCTGCAGAGGGCTCGGCAGGAGCCCGAATCCGCAGGGCTGAGGGCAGCACTGTCAGCCCTGCTCGCAGAGAGACTCACACTCAGCTAATCGACCTGCTGGGGCATCGTGGCCCCGAATAAAGGGACTTGGAATCGCCCTCCCGTTACACCAAACTGGAAAATATCCAAGCTGTGAGTTAGGGATTGCAGGCACGCCGGAGAGAGAGCAGGGGAGGCTGCTGCCTGATAACTTGCATAATGAATTGCAGGCTTCTTGAGCTGGTCTGCTCAGCTGGGGAAATCCAACAAGCGCCTCACACCCGAGCGCTAGGAAATTGGTTTAATAGTTTCAGTGCCGTAATGAAACACCACCGGGGAGCAGAGGTCCCAGCCCTCACCTGCATGTGCAGTTTTCATGTTGTAAAAACGAACTTCTTTCTGATTCCACCAAGTGTTTGGAGGTGTTGTTATAGAGTCACAACATCGACTTTTAATGACAGTGCAAATGACAGTGGCAGAAGATCAAGCGTGTACCCGTCCAGCTACAGCTCTCTGCAAAACCTGCCAGCAGTGCAGAGATTTCCAACTCCGTGCTGCAGTCATCTGTGTTTTTATGTTTGTTATTTTGTTTTTAAGCAGCCGCTTAGTGGTATCTGGAGGGCGTTTGCTACTCTAATACTCAGCGTGAAAGGAAGGGTTTGAACAAGCGGTTCAGCTCTTTTAGGAGAAGAAAAGAAAAGGAATTGCTGCTGGCTGCTGCAGCACTGGAGCTGGGGGAGAAGGCAGGGAAAGCTGCACCTTCAGCCTGGCCCTGCTGGCTGGGGGAGGGCAGGGATGCAGGGATGCAGGGATGCAGGGAAAGCCTCTCTGAGCCAGGCAAAGCTGCAATTGTGTCACAGCCCCCGTGCCCGGACCGCCAAGGCAGAGGCGCCGGCACACAGGGGGTTACAGTGAAGTTGTAACTCCAGCTGTTAAAATTCATGAGGTGTAAAATACAAATTGCACGTGGTGGATGAGCTGCCTTTAAAGTTTATATATGACTCTCCCCCAGCCCGCTGCAGTTCAAACCTCGCTTGGCAGGAGCTAATTAGAGCTCACCAAAGTGGGAAGCGCAGCCCAGCCTGGTTAGGCAGGGGGTCAGCCAGAGCCCATCCAGACTGGGTTTATGGATGTTTGGACACAGGAAGCTGGGGGAAACCCATGACCAATGCATGCATGAACAATCACAGGTCAGAATTAATCCTTTATTCTCATTTATTCATCTTCTTGGACTTCTCAGTTTGAAAGACATAAAGCTCTGGCTTTGAAGTTGTTTGTTGGGTTTGTTGGTTTTTTTTTTTGTTTGTTTGATTATTCCCAAAACTCAATTTATTTAATTTTTTTAAAAAAACATTTTTAAATAGTTTTCACAACGCTAAAGCTTTTGCACGTTTGCTTGGTTTTTTTACATCAAACTCCAATCTCATTTTTTATGTGCTCTCTACAGCATGACACACATACACCTTCCAGAATCAAGCTGTCTTGCATTTTTGCTCACACTGTTCCCTTGTCCTCAGTACCACACCTTTCACCATCCCAAGCAGAGGGGGAGTAAATCAAAAAGGCCCAGGTAGACACAAGTATTTGGGAGCACCAAACCTGTCTGTAAGGGTTTCTTCGTGTCCTGGAGGACCCCAGGTATCTTCACCCAGAATTCAGTCCCCAAGGGAATTTTACTTCCTTAATTTCTTCCCCACCCAAGAAAGACTTAGGGATCAGAGATTCGGTAGAGAAAAAAATATGTAAATATCCAGAGCACACAGAACAAGCATCAGCTTATGCATAGCTGACTGAATTGAACACAAACAATGATTGAGAATAGGATGGGCTGGAAGAGGAAATTTAAATATTTATCCTAAATGCTCTTTCTTTGCATTTCTTGAAATAAATTACTCCCAGCAATTGCAGGCAGAGATTGTTGATTAATTCCAGCTAAAGCAGAGAGATGGGGAAAATTACTGTACATCATCTATTTCTGAGTTTCAGACGGTCTTTTCACATTTCTTTGTAGTCTTTGTGATTGGGCTCTTTGACTCCAGGGTGATTTGTGGGCGGTTTGCAGAGGAGTTCACTGCTCACGTCACATGTGTAGATATAGATCATGAAGCACCATCACAAATATGAGAAGGAAGTGCTTTCCATACAGCAGGGTGGAAACACAGGCTGTAGCCTGGCCAGAAGATAGCAGGGTGAGCAGCACAGATGCCCTGAAGATGGTCTGCTGAGAAGAGCCCACACTGGGGCCACTTGCACCCTGATCCTGCTCAGCCAAAAGCAGGATGGAAAGGAGAAGCAGAAACCAGGATGCTGCTACAGCTGGTTGAGCCTCGGCTGACAGAAATGCCCCGGAGCTACTGGCAGTCGTACATAAATTAAACCAGTTGTGAAGCTGCTTTAGTTTATACTCAGGCATCAGGCCAGCCCCAGCTGCCTCAGCGGCAGAGAAAGGTCTGAAAGCTGTCTGTCCTTCCTCACACACAGGCTGCCAAGCAAAGGGGCCTCCCTGTCCCGTGTGAGATCCCCTTCCCTGGCCAGAACAGGTCCCCGTGTGTCACTGCAGCAAACCCCACACTGGCTGTGCTGCTGTCTCAGGGGCTTCAGGGGGGCTGCAGGAGATGCTCTGGTCTAAGGTATAAGGAATATCCCAAGCAAGGTGTTGTGATTCACTTTGTGTGAATTCACTGAGGGAAAATGTCCACACAGTTGTGGGCAAAAGTGATCTGTACTTTTTTCTGTCTCCAGGAGTCAGAGCAGGGCTTTGCACACCCTCTGAAAGTCCATGAGCAGCTACACTGCAATGTACTTAATGAAAGGCTGAAATGGCTTTTAAATGCTGCCTTGCAGGATAATCCCGTTTAAAAGCAGGGAGAGCCTGAGCTGGGGTCTCACTTGGCTGCTCCCTCCATGTCCTGTGCCTGCTCCATGTCCTGTGCCCAAATAACCCCTGACTCAGAAGAACTATCCCCATATGAATGCAGATTCAACCCCCTATGATCTGCTCAACTCCTCAATCCGCTTCTTCCTAGTAGCCATCCTCTTCCTCCTATTCGACTTAGAAATGGCCCTACTCCTCCCCTGACCATGAGCCACCCAACTACAATCTCCTACCACCACCCTCACCTGAACCTCCTCACTTATCCTCCTCCTTACCTTAGGAGAGGTGTAGGAATGAACTCAAGGTGGGTTAGAATGAGCAGAATAACAGAAAGTTACCTAAATCTAACTAAGTCTAACTAAGACAGTTGATTTTGACTCAACAGATTATAGCTCCCACCCTATAACTTTCTTTATGTCCTACCTCCACCTAAGCTTCTACTCAGCCTTCGCCCTAAGCAGCCTAGGCCTAGCCTTCCACTGAAGCCACCTAATCTCAGCCCTACAATGTTTAGAGGGCATAATGCTGTCCATGTACATTGCCCTGGCCATATGGCCTATCCACATCAGTGGAGCTGCTGGGCAGAGGTGGGCAGCACTGCCAGCACTGCCCCGACAGCCGCTCCCCTCCCAAAGTGTGCTGCCCCTGCTCCCCATGCCAGGGGAGCTCCTCAAGTGCCAGCTCAAGGCTGGTATGAGTAGAAAAGCTGCCCATTTTTTTTAAAAAAAAGGTTGCAGAGTTCACAGGTTGGGCTAGTTGCTGCCAGGGTGGAGTTCTAACTGTTTGTTGTTGTAATCACCTGTTGTTTTCATTAACTACCTGTTGTTGATGGTTAAGAATTCCCCCTTTTGTCAAGTGGCACCTGCTGCTTCCTGGAGGATGGCACCCAAATGGTGAAGAGGAGGGGACACCGGAGTCGCATGCAAATGACATCAGATCCAGCATGCAACGGGAGAAACCCCTCAGCTAACCTAGCCAAAACCCCTAAAAACAAAGAGCCAACACAAAATTGACAGATCAAAGTGATGTGTAGACATGAGGAACAGAATCCAGTATCTGCTAAGAGCCTTTTTACCCTTCATCCTAACCTAAAAGATGTCAGCTAGACAGAGGACCTCGAATATAAAACCAACAAATTCAGAATTTCCTGATGTTCTCAAGAGGAGGGAAGCCTTAGTTCTGCCCACACACCAGCAGAGAAAGCTTCACTCTTCCTCCTCTTCTCTGCCACTCTGGGAAGCAGCAATGGTGTGAGTGTGACCCGTTGTTTCTTCTCACCTGAACTGATTCTTAATGAAGGTGTTTAAAAGGAGAAAGATCTTCTGCCCCATTCATTCAAGGGCTGTTGCTGAACCACCTCTGTATGACCTCCATGTGCCACCATGCCAGCCATGAGCGAGGGACACCTTAGAAAGCAGCCAAAAGGCAGGAAATCCCGCAGTCCCTGTCCCTGCAGCCCCGGGCTGCCCTTCCAGCCCAGCCGCAGCAGCACGCCCCAGACAGGCACAGGGAGGGCGGCTCTCTCTGCTGCTCCAAGTGGCACTGAAGGCTTGGGGACCAGGCAGGATGGTGGCCCATGGATGGTGCCACCAGCTCTCACTTATGTCTCCCTCCTTGGGGTTTGCCACAAGTGTCACAGGTTTGTGCATTGCCTGAAAGGGAGCCGAGCCAAAGGCTGAATTTCCCTGTGTGGGATCTGAAGCCTCAGCAGAGGACACCAGAGAAGCTCCAGAAATTCAGGAAACTGTCACAGAGACACAGGCAACAGAGCAGTACATTTTGCTGGCAGCTGTGCTCCTCATCTTGTAGGTAAGCAGCAGCACACCCCAAACCGAGCCAGAGGATGGCTGGAAGGGAAATGGACCATTTCTCTTGCCTCATTGTCACCGGGATTCAGTGAAAGTCACACTGCCATTTGCAGCCAAGCCTTTGCAGACAGTTCCATTCCACACAGGAGCTTTTGCAGGCTCGCAATGACACAGATAAAGATCATGTCCCTATAGCTGAGACTTCACAGCACAAAACGGAGTTACCACACTCCCCTGAAACATTATTGCCTCCGCAGTATATGTGGGAGTCTCACGCGTTTCTCTGTTTAAAGGCATTTCTAATGTTTCCCTCTGATCTAGTTTTCTCTCCTGTAATCAGTGAGAGTGAGACCCTGGGGCTTCCTGGAAATCCAGTCCGAGGTTCCACTGCATCTGG
Source organism: Melospiza melodia melodia (assembly GCF_035770615.1). Classification (NCBI taxonomy): domain Eukaryota; kingdom Metazoa; phylum Chordata; class Aves; order Passeriformes; family Passerellidae; genus Melospiza; species Melospiza melodia. Next base: position 8,793,223 of record NC_086195.1, on the reverse strand, counting down.
GGATGCCTGTGAGGTGTGGAAGCCCACCCTGCCCCTTCCACCAAACACTGTCTGGGGGCAGTGATTCCTTGTAAATTTGCCTACAGCACCTTGCAGAAGGAAAGTCTTTCTGGTTTGTGCAGAGCTTAGAACCACTGTGGTTTTATTAGCAGCACACTGGGGCCACAGTGTTACTTTCTTCATTTTCTAGCTGTTGTCTTGGTGCTTTTAATAAACAAATCAGAATGTCCCCACACTGGATGCCAGTACCATCACTTGCCATCAGACCACATTGACATGCAAGACAGTGTCCCTTGCCCCTGCCTCCATTTAAAATCCCAGGTGTTGAGCTCTCCTGCCTCCCTCACAGCCAGACTCACCACCACTGCCTCCTCCAGCAGAGCAAGAGTTAGACACCAAGCACTCAACAACAAAAGAGTAAACCATTTGGAAGCCCCTAAAAGATTTCCATACTGGGAGCTGTGGCTACAGCAGCTGTCCAATTAAGATGTGGGAAAGAAAGACTGACATTCCTGGGCAGAGAAACCTCCAATACCATGTCAGGACAAGACTGTGGCTGTGGCTGTGGTTGTGGTTGTGGGGTGGATGTGGCTGTGGGGTGGCCAGCAGCAGGTGCAAGGCACACCTGGGCTCCAGTGGCATGAAAGCTGGGGTGAGTGGCACCAAGCACACCCAACAGACCAAGGATTTTGAGAAAGCAGCCCTTGCTGTCAGAGCCAGCAGCCAGTGGAGAAGGTGCTCAGCACAGCTGGGGAGTCAGAAGTCATTGCCTCCCCCTCGGTGTTCTTCACACATCCAGCTTGGTAAGGCAGGGACTGAAGAGAAACAAGAGGCTGTTAAACTGCTAGCAGAGCCCGGGGGGAAAGAGTCTTGCAGGTTCAAGATACACAGAGGGATTTTAAAAACCCAGGCTTAGGAATAAAAAGCAAAAAGAGGTTGCTCAGAGGCAGCGCTTTTCAAGAACCATGCAATGTAGTGACCACCTGAGGTTAATCCAGGCAGAGTGGGTGGCAGGCATACGGAATTACTCGATGGCAGGGGGATGGACCAGCTGAATAAGAGATTTACTTGTGAGAAGGGCAGAAAAGAAGGGCTGGAGGAGTAAGCAAGTTGGTGGTGAGCCTTTTCACAGCGAGTGATTAACCGCAGTTTCTAATGAGCAGAGGGAGACTAAAGCTGACTGCTTTTTTAAAGCCATTTCGATAACATTGGCCCCGATGTAATAACCTATTTGTTTGTGCCTACTGGCAGGGACAGCAAGTCGCTACTGAACATAATCCTTAGAACCGGGGCCGTCAGCTCGTTTAAAAGTGTCAGCAACAGCATCCAAAAGGGCCCAGGCCCCATCACAACAACCATCCCAAGCCTATTTAAGTGCCTCGAGCTCTTTTGTGCTCTCTCTCTCTTTCTGCCCTCTCTTTACCCTATTCTTCTCCCTCCCCGGGCGGCGCTGGGGCTGATTCCCAGCCCTGTGCCCCTGGGCTGGCCCGTGGCTGGGGATCCCGGGATGACCTTGGAATCATGTCCCTGCCAGTTCACTGAGCTGCCCTTTCTGATAAGCGTCACTGCTGGCGAAAGCAGGCAGATTATTGATGGGGGGCAGGAGGAGGGCAGAGGGCTGGGGAGCTGTAGGGAGGGGGAGGCTGATCAGCCCGGGATATTTGAGGAGGTTTGGCCACTCCTTTGAGACGAGGGCTACTTCTGGGAATCTGTGTTTCCCTGATAATGTTGATGAGTACACAGGCTTTCTTAAAATAGCTGGAAAACATCGTGTAACAGCGCAATTAAACGCAACCCGCAGAGCGGGCTGGAAACAAAGCTGAGCTCCAGCCCCAGCCGAGCCCTCCCGACCCGGAACGCAATGCTCCTTTAAAGCCACGGGTGCACAAATAAACACCACTCTTCTATAAACTCCTCTTTCTACTTCCAAATCATTCTTTTTTCAAAACAACTCCAGATCACCCATGAACCCAGAAAATCCCGAAGTCCCGCCTGTTTTCCTGGCGTGCCAAAGCTGTCGCCATCACAGTGCCTGCAGGGAGCCAGGCATCGCAGAGGGCTGATGGTGGGACAGCTTGAGCCAAATCACTGGAAAACAGAGGGATCACTTTTATGCCTCTTTCAGGCCATGGGTGACAAGGCTGCGTGCCTGAAACACTGTCAGAGCCTGGGTGGCTCTCCAGTGGGTGGACACTGGGACTGGCAGTATTTTATTTTTACTAATTATTATTTATATTACCATAATTCCTTCCTCCCAGCAATTTCTACAGCCCTCTCCTTTAGGTATGTGCCATCTCTGACAGGTGAGTGGGACAAAAATTCATAGGAAATTATGGTCTTTGAAGAGGCACACTCAATTTTCTTTTCTGGATTTGCAAAATTCCCTGTTGCAAAACAGAAAGTCAATTGCTTATTTGATCCCAAGTTCAAAACTTACTAAAGACATGCAAAGCACTCCATGCCAGTGTCTCTACACTTGAATGCACAGTGCCTGATTTGCCTGGAGACTTCATACACACACTGACACACAATCTCTGCCTCTGGAAAGAATTGCCCCCTCCTCCTTTATCTCCCTTGATAGTTCCTGGTATATACTTCCTTTCTCCACGGGCTCCCCCTTTCTTGTCTGTGTCCCCACTTCATTCTTCATCCTGTTGAGATGAAGAATTACTTCATTTTAGAGTGCTGCCAGCTTCCTAGTGCTGGTGGATCCCAAATCCACAGGACCCCTGTGAAAATGGGTGACTACAAAAAACCTTCCAGGAGCCACCTTCTCAGGGCAAGCTGATGGAACCCAGACTCCCCAGGCTTAAGTCAGGGCAGAAAGAAGAAGAACTTTGTGCTTTTAAAGGCATTTTTTGTCAAAAGTTAATTCAGATTTAGTGCCATTTAATCCCAAGTCCAGAGAGAGCAGCACAGCTGATGCTGTGCTGGGCAAGAGACCTTGCCAGGGAATTACCGACGTCACTCAGCGCTGGCAGTCTGGGTATAAATAGGCCTGCCCGACAGCTGCTGGGTCTCCACCCTCTTTTCCTTGCATGAACTTGTGTTTCCTGTTAAAGTTGCAGGATTATTTGAGGTTTGGCTGGAAAGGAGCAGATGTTCTGCAAATGACACCGAGAGCCACAGACCGTACGTGGACCTCCCAGGGCTGCCCCTTTGCATGCACCGGGCCAGAGGGGAAGGTTTGCAACAGGGGCAGGCTTCCCTCTCCTGAAAAACAAAATTTCCCACAACAAATTCTCATTAACAAAGTCCAGCTCCTTGGGGTACTTTTAAAACAAGGCAAAAAAACCAGGCTGAAGTTTATACATACAGCTGTGGAGAATAACACTGTAAAATTATGAGCGGGCTTGTTTCTCTGGCTGTGCCTCCCTCCCTCTCAGCAAAAGATCCTCACTTCAAAGGGAAAATGCAAGCCTCTCCCCCTCTTCCTGCACTAATTTTTTCCCCTGAAAATATTTTTCCTCCACGTTTCCAAAGCATTGCCCAATTAATTACTTCTAGACAGCATCTCGCAGCACGGCTGAGCAATAATGAACGAATCCTTGTGGCTCACATGCTGGTGTCTTAAAAAAAAAGATTACTTTTAATCAGCAGAATGAGCACAGGGGCAAAGCCTATTGAACTTGAGCATATGCAGGGAGCCCAGAACAGCTCCAAAAGCAGAGTGTGACTGCAGTCTGCTCAGTCTGGCCTGCGGCAGGAGACTTCTCCTGAGCAGATTCCCGGGGAAGAATGGCCAGGGCGCTGTCCCATGCACATTGCAGCTGATCCTAGGCTGCTCATCAGGCAGGTGAAATGGTTTGTAAAACATTACCGTTTTCATTAGAGTTTTTCTCTCTCACTGTCTCCTTTTTAAAGCCCCATCTTTTGAGCTGAGTGATTCCAATGAATTTTCATAAGTTCCCCCCTCCTCCAGCAGCACAAGGAAAGGTGCAGCAAAACTTCAGCTCTGCCTACAAAAAAAAAAAAAAACATGAAGCAAAAGTTGTGCTTTCCCTCTAATGTCATTATTCCTTTTCATTACAAACATTTTGGGACAAGCACTATCTTTTACTCTCTGTAGAGCATTAAACAGCAAGATCAGCATGCTCTCTATCTACTACTGCAGTCAGAGTAACAAGGAGTAGGAGCAATTCCCATTCCATTTTCCAGTCCAGTCTGGTTCCTGAGTAGGATGGATGGAGGCTTCTGTGAAGCACACAGCTCTTAGTTCTTACCTTCCCTTGAGGTCTCCAGCAATGAGATCCTCTAACACTGCCTTGCTACCAATTTCTAATGCCTTTTCTCCTTACCAGGACCTGCCATCAGGAACCAGCTCCTGACTCTGCATACCTGTCTCACTCCTGTTATAGTTTGGTTTTTACCTGTATACTGTTAAGGCACAATTTACTAATATTTTTACAGTTAGCAACACCCAAAAAATTTCTCAAAGTCCCCTACAATTCTGTTTACAGACTGCATCTTCCTTAATCTGATTAGTGAAATTTACTGTACTGGGATAGTAGGAATTTTATACTTGGGGTGAATTTTGAAAATTCTTTAGCAAAGGAATTGCCCATTCCTTGCTAAAATTTCAACACTCTGCAAATGTTGACTGATACATATGTTGAAGATGAGCAACTTATGATGACATTGTCACATTTTCCTCCTCTCAAAATTTCAGTAGACTCTTCTGTCAGCTCCAGAAAAAATTACAGCTGGCTCCTCTGATCACCAGTGAATCACCTGGCCCACACATCAAGCATTGCCTCCTCCAGGGTGGAATGCAGCATGAGACATTATGCAAAATTAATTACTATTCCACAGGCAGATTATAAGCACTTCCTAGGACAGCAAGCTGCTTCTTTTTTATTTTATTTTATTTTATTTTATTTTATTTTATTTTATTTTATTTTATTTTATTTTATTTTATTTTATTTTATTTTATTTTATTTTTAACAGAAAAGAGTGGATGAGTTTCCCCCAAAAGTGCCTGATACAAACAATACTGTAACTTTGGTGAGAGATTTGTACCAGCTGCTGTTAAAGTTGATCTCCACTTGACAAATGATAGCTCTCCTGTGAGCCATAGGCATTTTACTCCCAGAACTAGCTCTGATCTTTCCCATGTTTCTGGCACTAGCTGAGCATGATAATACCAAGCCTTGGACCTCCTGTTTGAGAAATTGCTGGTATTGTCTGCAAGTGTCACAATCACATTATCATCCATAAATGGTGCTGTACAGAGGAACTTCTTGGGGCCCTTCTAGCTCGCCACGGTCTGTCCCTTCTGCTTTGGTCGTGCTTGATGCTGTACAGGGAGTACAAATGTGGCTTGATTGGATTAAGGCCTTTATTTCTGTGAGGTCTGCTACTATTCACTGAGGTTTAATTAAATTTGTGACCTCCAAGTGGTCAGGGAATGTGTGTCAAGTCAGGCACATAGGAAAACCGATTCATTCTGCAAAAGCTTTGTAGGTGGACAATGCCATTTGAATCTTTCATGACACCGATACCAAGAGAAGGGCCACTGGCCCATCAAGTATTATGCTCTTGCTGAGCCTCTGGGACAAAGGTTTAAGCTGGGAAGGTCCAGGTGAAGGCAAGTCTCACTTTTTATCCCTCCCTAGTTGCTACTGCTTAGTCAGTTCAGTTTACAGGGGCAGTGAAACCCTTCCTGAGAGACTGCATCACCTGGCAAAATCCGTGGAGTGTGTGACACTGGAGCTTGGTGCAGCCTCTCCTTCCCCTCACACCCCAGCCCTCAGACACTGGCAGCTCCCCTCCCCAGGGTAATCCTCTTCCTCACCCACTCTCCCCTTGGTCTCCTGCCTGCCCATGGGCTCTGCCCACCTCCAGCTTTGTAGGGAAAAAGAGGAGCAGCAGAGACCAGTCTACATTGCCAGGGCTCCCCATAGTCAGCAGAGGAGAGACACAAAGCAGAGCACAAAATGAGTCTCATGGACTTTGTAGCCTCAGCACCCAGTAATTTTGGTGGCATTGAGTGGAGCACAATTTTCAGATTGCAATCCTGTCACAGACATCTTTTATGAAAAATCCTTTCCTTAGGATTTTTCCTCCTGAGAAGCTGGGAGGCCTCAGGAACAAAATGTAAACAATGATTATCTGCTGCTGTGGAATGCAACAGGTGCATCTGTGATTGGTCTCATGCAGTTGTTTCTAATTAATTCCAATCACAGTCAGCTGTCTTGGACTTTGTCCGAGTCACAAGCCTTTGTCATGCATTCTTTCTCTTTCTATTCTTACCTAGCCTTCGGATGGAATCCTTTCTTCTATTCTTTTAGTATAGTTTTAATATAATATATATCATAAAATAATAAATCAAGCCTTCTGAAACATGGAGTCAGATCCTCATCTCTTCCCTCATCTTCGGATCCCTGTGAACATGGTCACACAACCCTGCCATGGTCTGATTTCATTGGCCATCACTACTTCAAACCCTGTGGGAGCATTGGGATGAGTTTGGTGGTAATATTTTCCAGTCAACTACTTTGGAAGTATTCTCCTACTTTGGCAGTAGGTAGTCCTCATATCTCAGCTGGAAGGAGACTCTCTGCCTGGTTTTCAATACAGCTGATATGTGACCTGTTACTGTTCATGACAGTGTGGTAGGGGCCCTTCCAGTGACAGGAATTTCATCAGCAGGAGAGACAGAACAGGGATGTTGCTTTCATGAAGATGTCCTGTCTGAGAAGACTCTCTTTGAGTGGAGGAGAGGAGACAAAACAAATGTACCTCAGGGAGGAAGCCATGGAAATTGTACCTCAGTGTGCCTTTGCCAAAAAGAGTCAAAGAGATGGAGGTACAGGTAGCACCTTTCATTAAACAAAACAGTGAATGTGAGGAAAACAACCAAGCTTTAGGGAATGCAAGCACTCCTTCAGGTCTGACATAGAAGCAACAATCTCCTCAAGGTAAATAGGGGTGAGAGCAGCTGGTTTATGCTGATTGTCCAAATGATCAGAGGTAAATGGTAGCTGGTATCTGCAGGGCAGGCTGGGGGATGTGAGGAACAGTAACTAGGCAGAGTGACAAGCCTGAAAAGAGCCAGCTTGTCTTTCATTCCTCCTCTTCTCCTTAGGGTCCAAGGCCAGGAAGGCCCTTCCTTGTGCTGAGGATGGATGGGGCTGCATCCTCCCCCTGAGCCTGCAGCTCTCTCCCCAGGCAGCACACACAAGGAGGGGATTGGGGGATGCTGGGGTGGCTTTGCCTTTGATCCAAAGGAACAACAGACACTTAGGGTATTTCTGATGAGGGCCAAGAGAAGATAAGAAGATGGGAAGACCTACAAAGAGCAGCAACTCAGGTACTTCTGGGACACAGTCACAGTGCAGAGGAGGCAGAGGGACATCTGTTACAAGAGGGATGCCTTGATAGTGAGGGAGGGAAGCAGAAGATACAGAAACAGAAGAAGAGCTAGGGAAGACAAGAAATGACTGACAAAAGCACAGTGGAGTGGGATGAGAGAAAGCATGAGATGAGAGGGAGTTGTAAATGCCTGACAGATAGGAAAACGATCAGTAGGTGGCAAAAGGAAATTATAGAAAAGAGGACATGCTTTTCTAGGAGAAAGGTATTGCAGCTAAGAGAGAGGTTGTAAATATTGAAAGGGTTGCAGGGAAGACACCTAAACAATGATCCCACCAAAACAAGGCTCAGGTCTGGTCTGCCATAGCAGAAATATTTTCTCTGACAAAAATGTTTCAGGGACCCAGAAGGAGCAGTTTAATCACCAGGAAATATCTAAGAATCCATGAATATTTTTTAGTCTAAAATGAAAGGCAAGAGAAGCCTGAAAAGAAGCCACAAGAGGCACCAATTGAAGTGTTTCCAAATGGGACAGGATAGGACCACCTAGAGGATTTTATTCCAAATAAATACACCAAAAATGCATCATCCAAAGCATCCTGCAAAACAACAAAGGACACTGTACAGTTTCAAAACACTGTCTTATATCTGCAGGTAGCCCCTGGGCAGATTTCTTGTTCCAGCCTCTTTGAACAGCTATGGTATTAAAGGAAGAGAATCTGGGCAAATGTCGCCTCATTAGAAGACATTCAGGACATGCATTGATCATTTAATATGAATTAAAACCTTGGAGATTAAATTCCCCTCTATCCCCAGGCACACACTGTGGAACATCTCAGCAGTGTTTTCACACAATGGTGGAGCCATTTTTTTGTTTAGACAGGCAAGAAAAAATAGTCTTAACCATGGAAAACCTGTGAAATTGCCATATTTTGAGTATTTGTTGTAATATGGGTGCCTCTTCTCCATTTTTGGCTTTGTGTCATTATTGAGTTGCAGTTTTTTAAACTATGACCCTAAATCTTACTGTCCTTACTCCTTAAATACTATAATTACTCTTAATGTGGAGAAGGAGGCTCAGCAAATGGGCCTAGAGCTTTAAGATTTCTCTTCAAGGGCGTTATCAATAGTTTCTTGGCAAAGGAGCTCATGGCTTTCCTTCTGATGATGGTTCTGGAGTTCAAGCAAATAGCTCAGCAAATGAATTTCTAGGTGGTCATCCTCTACACCATTCCCCAAGCACCAATGTCACAGAAACATAGCAAGTGCTCCCTGGTCAAAGGATCTGATATATTCTCCTTCATCCTCCAGAGCCTGCAGTTTTTAGAAAATGTCCAGATTCACTACCTGCTCCTTCTCCCTCTCTGCAGGAATGTGCTCTTTGTTGATGGAGCGACAAAACTATTCTTGGTCTCCTTAAAAAGGAAAAAAGCTCAGAAGTTTCTTTTTTTGATTAGGTGAAAAAGACACTTCATAGGACTTTGGGGACTTCAAAATTAAGGATAGTTAATTAAACAGAAGCTAAAAAGTTTTATTTGGGCAATTTACTAGAAAAAGAAGAGGACAAAGAAACTAATCATTTTTGTGAGGTGTTTTAGTAGGAGCAAGAACTTCTTGCATTTGGCTTGGGTTTTTTTTGTTTTGTTTTGTTTGGGTTTTTTTTTTGTTTTGATTTTTGTTTGTTATTTTGCCTTTTATTAAACCTTTTTGTTTTAAACACTGCAACAGAAGCCATCTTGTTGATTTTTACGCCTCTAAGGGTAGCTGAGCTATCTTGGGTGTGTTATAGACCTCCAAGAGCTTATGAGACCTGGCTCGAGGAGGCAGTTATAACACCTTTCCCCATTGTTAGCTCCTCACTAGGAACACCAAAGGGCAGTGGTCAAGGCTTTTCAGGTAAGTAAATCTCTGTACATACCAGAGAGCCCTGCTCTGCCTGCTGCTGGCTAAGCAGGGAAAGCAATTCCATGGCTTTTGGTAATAAGGAGAAGGGCCAGGATGGTGCTTAGACCTCTAACCTAACATAACCTGAGCAGCAAAACATCTCACCTGGCTCTCCTGTGAGCCTGGTCTCCATCATCTACCAGAGGCACAGAAAGGAACTCCATGTCTGAGCAATTCCTTGTTCTCCTGGGACCATCTGTGCTGAACCTGTGGCCTTCCTCACTCTTTCAGGGGCCAGCCTGTTTGCCAGCTGGACTTTCCCTCAGTGTCTGTGGCAGATGGCCGGATCCAAGCCCACGTGGTGGCTGCCAGCACCTTCCCATGAGCAGGAGATCACACGGGCTCTCACACATTGCCCTTCCTGCCTCTGATTCCCACTGGATGCCTCAAGGTCAGAGATGGCTGGGTAGGAATCATGGAGACACTTGCCTTGTGATCTGGTTGCTGTGGGCTCTCTTTTGCCACGGGGGCTCTCCCAGACAAAGCTCAGGAAGGGAGGTGGGCTGTGCCTTGTGCCAGTGCATTGGGGCAGGAACAGGAGAGGCCATTGGAAGGTTTTGTGATGCCGTCCATCTCCTCTTCTTCCTGGCGCCTTGCACATCCTGTTCTTATCATTGCATTTTACCAAGATGTGCCCTTTTGCTTGGCTGAGAATTCATTCTTTATTATAATAAAATTTAACATTAAATTAACATTAACATTAGCTGCAGATGTAAGAGGTTCATCAGGGCAGAGTCACATCTGCTGCCTGTACAAGGGTACATCCTTGCCATGTGATCCACATTCCTCTGTGAGAGGGTACACAAGGGGCAGACACAGGCCTCAGTGGCATTGTGCAGGTGGCTTGTAGCCACCTGTGTTTGTTCACCATTGCTGCTGGATAACATTAAGGAGGATGTTATTGCATTACTTACCCAAGGTTTTTGAAGGCCTGTTTGGCCTTCAGCAACAAAAGGGCTCTCTCTGCCTGTCCTAACTTGTGTAGCATGGCAGATGAGTAACCTCTCCCTTAGTGCCCTTCTCATACTTCATAGACAGAGGAGAAAGATAATTCTCTCCACTGAATACTTTAATACCTTCTATTTTTATTCCTGAGAAAGTTTGGAGGTTACATTTTCCTTTACAACCCACTAAACTCTGAGGCCTTCACTCTGTGCTTAATAAATCTTGCTGAACTTAAAAATACCTCCCCTGAGTAAAACCAAAATAAAAATTGAGTAGAGTCTTTGGGATTTGTTTCCCTTTCTTCTGATTTTCCTCTGATTTTCTGTGCCATTTTGCCTTTGACATATTTTTCCATCTGCTGGGTGTTGTAGGAACTTCTGCATTCCTCCTACAACGAGTCCATGAGAAGAAGATCAAGGAGTACAAGCAAAGTTCAAAGATGCCTTGTGCTGTTGTCGTGGTTTTAAGCCCAGCTGAAAATTAGGCACTCTTTATTGCTATCAGGACTTCTTGTAGCTGTGATGCTCAGGGCTTGTCTTGAGCCCAGCCAAGTCGAGGGGGGCTGCCGAGAAGCAAAGATTCATTTGGTAATGAATTTGGTTTGTGTGAATTTGGTTCATGTGGCAACAGACATGTGGTGACCCATCTTCTCCACAGTCTGCAAGAACATTGGGCAAGCTTGGATTGAAGCAGGCACTGGCAGCATGTCTCCTCCTTCATGTCTTCTCCTCCATGTCCTCTCCTTCCCTGCTTATCCTCCCCTTGGGACCGGCTGGTGCTGTGCAAGCTGGCCCCAGCAGCATCAGCTCCTGGAAAGGGCACTTGTCCTAGGGTGACGTTGTGATCCTTGTATCCCCATTGGTGTGTGCTGTTTATGCTGGATATTATGTTCTGTGCCTTCAAGACTGGCTCTGAAGAGTGAAAGTTTTGGTTTCTTATCAGCCGCTCCCCCACGGCTGGTGGGACACACAGACGGGGTAGTACACGGTGCTGCTTTTGCTTTTTTGCGTTTGCTTTTCACTTTGTTCTCGCTCTTGTTTCCGCTTTGCTTCTGCTTGCTCTTTCTTCTGCTCATTAGCTAGCTTAGCTAAACAGTCCAAATTTTTTCCTGGACTGTTTCTCCTTTCCCTTTTTTTGAACCTACTTGAGCCTGCTCCGGGCTGGGCCCTGGGAACACCGAGAGTTTGCACCCTGTGGCCCAGCGGGGCCTACTCTGGGCAGCAGCTGCCCCAGCGCCGGAGGGACTGAGAACAGACTGACCACGCCCAAGAGAGACTTTCTGAATTTGTCATCTTTGTCAGAGTGGTGAAAGAGTGTTATCATCCTGTATTGTTCATTTTGTGTGCTGGGGGGGTGCTGTGTCTGTTAAATAAACAGGTTCTTTCCACTTCTCTCTGAGGAATCCTTCCCAAACCAGTTGGGGGGAGGAGCCATGTGAGTTTGCTTTCTGGAGGGGCCCCTTTGGAGATTCTCTACCAGATTTGCCCTAAAGCAGGACAGTATTAAAAACGAAACAGGAATGTTGTTCTTTTAGCTGTCCCTTACCCTGATGAGATCTGCCAGCTGCACGGTGTCCAGGGGTGTGGTGGATGCTCCTGTGCTGGGAGGGGAGGTGTTGAACGGACTCTGGCTGCTGACGGCACCGTCTGTGCCCCTCAGATAATGATCACTTGCCTCCTCCCGGACTGAAGAGGTGCAGGCCTGTGAAAAGCTCCTCAGCTTGTAAGTAACTGCTCCTTTCATCTTCAATGACATGTCACATCCATCCTTGAGCTCTTCCAAAAATTCCCTCCTGGGACTTTGCCTTCCCCATAACTCGGAGTGACACACATTGGCAAGGGGGGAGACGAGGGTCTCGCTCAGCTCAGTCCTGATGTGTGTGAATGAAAAGGCTGGGTGGCAGGGGTGGGGTGGGGAGAGGCCTGTGGCACAGCAAATAAATTGCACTCTGCCTGTGTTGTGCCAGCAGGGCTCCAGAACAGTTCCATGGGCTTTTGTAAATGGGAATGGGCCTCCTCGGTCGCTCAGGGCAGTGCTGTCAAACAGCGTTGCCAGGCTTGTGCCTCATCCAGGGGTCTCAAACATTTTCCAAGTCGCCCCACTTCAATTTACTTTCACAAAATGATGTTTCCCTTTTGGGGACAATGAGAAAAAAAAAGGAGAAAAGTGAGCCCAGAAAGCCTACCGAGAGGCTGTGGGAGAAAGGGATGGGAGGCAGCAGGTGACAGGGAAGGGAAGGGAAGGGAAGGGAAGGGAAGGGAAGGGAAGGGAAGGGAAGGGAAGGGAAGGGAAGGGAAGGGAAGGGAAGGGAAGGGAAGGGAAGGGAAGGGAAGGGAAGGGAAGGGAAGGGAAGCTGAGCAAGACAAGACTTTCACAACACAGGAATTCAGGCTCTACCCCCCTCAGCTCCCCCTCACACCCTTGTTTGAATTTAGCATGTGTCCTCCTATGGCGTCGTAATTACTAAGATTACCAAATGAATCTTTGCCTCTGTACACACCGGGCATTCAGCGCAGCTCTAATAGTTGTCATTAAGTTTTCAGGGAGGTGGGAGAAGATGGATTGAATGCGTGCACTCCAGCGCTGCGCAGAGCCCATTGACGGCTGCTGAGTAATGATTTTTTTCTAATTGGTGGAGAGCAGCGGCCCTAATGGATGGAGCCTCTCTGTGCATTTGCACTGTCTCCTCAATCAATAACCCTCGCTGCGCCTGGCACCGAGGAGTTCCTGAAAGCCCCTTTGTAATAATGGATGGCTGGAGGTTACACAAACCGCTGTCTCCCGCTGAGTCAGCCCTGTGTCAGGCACCTCCCGCTTCCCTGGGCCCCCATTCCAGCCGGGACACCCCCTCGGGCAGGGGCCCCGAGCCCCCAGCTCCCTGTCCCGGTCCCGGCTCCGCCGCTCCCTGCAAGGGTTTTGTTGCCTGTGGAGCTCGAGCTGGCTCCGAGGAGCGGGAACCGCTGGGAGGCTTTTTATTGGCTTTGGCTTGGGAAGTTTGGCTTTTTATAGGAGGCTTTGTGGAGGTTTCTGCCCTGCCCTTCTCTCATCTTATTAATGAAAACTCTGCAGGTCAGATGCTGAAATCGCAGAGAGGTCAGGCCGTGCCAGGCCGCACTCTTGACTTGGCCAGAGCAGGAACCCAGCTCAGGGAGAGCAAGCTTTGAGCACACACCAACCAACCACCAGGCATGCACAGGCTGTTTGTGTCCTAGCCCTCAACACCTCCCAAACCCTGCTTTCTTTTTGAGGGATGACATGCAAGTGAGAGCCCCAAGAGAGCTCTCGAAATTCAACCTTGCCAGTGCATTTCCAGGCAGGTCTCGGGCTGGGGGGTAGAGATGAGAAATGGGATGTTACTGGGAATCTTAAAAGGGATGCCTCAACACTGAGATCAACAGCTCAGCCTTCCTCTTCCCAACACAAGAGAGCCTTTTATTGGAGAAAAAGAGGGGATTTCCATGGTTTGATGAGATTTACAGATGGCTGAGGCTTGGTTTCTTCACTGCTGCTCTGCCTCAGCTCTGTCCTCATAGCCCACTGCAGAGTATTTCTGAGTGGCAGTCTGTTGTCACTGCAAACTCTAAGCTCCCCAGAAAAGGTTCTCATTGCTGAGACCTTTTGGAAGTGAACCTGCCCTAGCTGTGTGATCCAGACCCCCATAACTCAGGGCTCCCAAGTGCCTGCACTGTGTCTGCTCTTGTTTGCTTTCTGGGAAGGTTTTTACATCTCATTGTGTACATGGGCTCTACCCAGCTGCACAACCCAGGCCATCACCGGCCCCAGTCTCTGGAAGGGACATTACTGTGGAGCAGAAGAGCTTGGGATTGCCCAGATTGCATGGCTGGCTGCTGTCAGTCCCACCGTGAATGCAGACAGTCTGGATCTCCTCCAGCAGTGAAGTAATTGGCATTTTCTGTAGTCTTCTCCAATGTTTTGAGGTCTTCATAAGCCTGTAATGATCTCCAGTCCTTCTCCCTAAGATCAAAAGTGACTTTAAGGTCTGCCCCCAACTTGATCTAGTTAAAAGCTGAAAACACAAAAGGATATGGCAGGTGAGCTGATTTTGCTGGTAGGGAGGATCTGACCTCAAAACTTCACATTGAGCCCCAGGCTGAGTCCCTAGAAAGTAGCTCTTTGGGTCTGTGTGGCAGAGGGCATCTCAGGATGTGAGCAGCATGATCTGCTGCTGATCCCTCCAGGGCTCAGGACATGGCAGTGAGCAGGTCCCAAAGGACCTGCATCACCCCATGGCCTGGGAACATGAGTGGGGGCCGGAGTGGAATCTGAGACTCTGCAGTGGAGCCTCATGTCCTTGCTTGGCAAAGGAGCACTGGAAAACATCCCCTGGGATGGGCTTCAGCAAAGGCTGCTCCTGTGTTGCCAGGCACACCTGAGTTGCAGCTGAAGAAGTGGCAAGTGAGGTGTTGTAGAAGAAGAAATATATTTTCTCGGTTGATGTCCTGGTGAGAGAAAGACTGTGGAATTGTTTTAGGAGGTGGAAGTCCAATTCATCCTCATTGTCACTCCTGACTCTCCATCTGAGTGCAGTGAGTGATTTTCTCTCCCTTTCACAGGGGCAGTCAGTCATACAGAAGCTGCTTTCTCACTGAGCAAGGAGTGTCAGAAGGAGAAGGAGGCAGGTGGCTTTCACTCTCTGTTTTTCAGCACTGTCTCTCACCAGGATGTGCAGAGGTCCAGGCAGAAGCAAGGTAAATTCTTCCAGGATCTGTGTCCACCCCAATACACCATGGCCACAACTCTCCCACCTTTAAAAGCTCATCCCTCACATCCTCCTGATCTCTGAGATCAGCCCTGAGATGTTTGCCACAGAATAAATCTGCCTTGCTCAGGGGCCTGTGGCTGCTTGTAGCCATGATATTTTCTGAAAAATCCTTTTGCCAGGATTTTTCTCCTGAGAAGCTGAGGAGCCTCAGGAACAAAATGTAAACAATGATTATCTGCTGCTGTGGAATGCAACAGGTGCATCTGTGATTTGTCTCATGTGGTTGTTTCTAATTAATGGCCAATCACAGCCCAGCTATCTGGACTGTCTCAGTCAGTCACAAGATTTTATTATCATTCCGTTCCTTTCTATTGCTTGCAAGCCTTCTGATTAAATCCTTTCTTCTATTCTTTTTTTATAGTTTTAATATAATATATATATCATAAAATAATAAATCCGCCTTCTGAAACATGGAGTCAACATTCTCGTCTCTTCCCTCATCCTGGGACCCCTGTGAACAACCCTGTGGTGAACACCATCACAGCTGCTCTCTGCCAGTGCCCTGTGCCCAAGGTGACAGACTGTGCCCTGGGAGGACAAAGTGGTGCCACCCCAGCCTGGGGAGCAGCACAGGCAGCAGGTTAGCAGGCAGAGAGGGGACATGAAGAAAGAAGGGTCAGGGAGGTCCTTGTGTAGAGCACCTGGCACAGAGGGTCGTGAAGGGGAAACAGGAGTGATGGTGAGGCAGAGATGCAGGAGCTGAGACATCCCAGACAGACAGACAGCAGAGCACAGCAGGATTCCTCCCTGCTGCTGCCTTGGCAATGAGGGAGCTCCCCAGCCATCAGCAGGGCAGGTCTGGCTCAGCAGAAACTGGAGATGAGACAGACCAAGGCAGGCTCACAGAAAATCTGGGGCAAACCTTTGAGGAAAGACAGAGGAGTTATGTGTTTCTGCCTTTTATGAAGATGTTTTAGAATCCTTCTGTAAGGGTTATTACCACTTAAGCAAAGGGGCAGGCCACTTCAGCAGTGTAGTTTGAGCTGCAGAAGGAAGCTGTGCCTCGGGCAGGGGGCCTGGAGGCCCCTGCAGAATCCTGCCCCTGCAGCATCAGGGGAAATGTAGCAAGAACCTGGGATTACTGCTAAACAGGGCTCCCTAAAGGGAAAGCAGGAAAAGCTCCTTAGCTGGCAGAGAGGAGAACCCAAAGCAATGGAGAGGATTGACATTCAGGAGCAGGATTTGGCCCAGCTGTCAGTCCTGGCTTGCCAATGCAGATGGTGGCAAAGGAAAAGGATTTGTCTCATCCACTTTCTACCACAGCTGTGTTAACTCATCAGTGTTGCAGGAGTTAAAATAAATATACACTTTTCAGAGCAGGACTGTGTTTCACCTGTGCCATAACCAGTGTGTGGATTAGGGCACCAATTGGTTATACCTGTGCCATAACCAGTGAGTGGATTAGGGCACCAATTGGTTATACCTGTGCCATAACCAGTGTGTGGATTAGGGCACCAATTGGTTATACCTGTGCCATAACCAGTGTGTGGATTAGGGCACCAATTGGTTATACCTATGCCATAACCAGTGTGTGGATTAGGGCACCAATTGGTTATACCTGTGCCATAACCAGTGTGTGGATTAGGGCACCAATTGGTTATACCTGTGCCATAACCAGTGAGTGGATTAGGGCAGGCACTGCCCCATGTCCTGTCACAGCCACAGAGCTCCTGGCAGTGGGACTCTGGTGCTCTCCCAGCACAACTGTGGCACATCAGAGCATGAGAGCTTGGGGCCACAGTGGAGCCTGAAGACATCCAGCTGTTCATTTAATCTGCTGCTTCTTCCCAATCCACTTACTAGTGGGTGTCTCATATAAATCAAACTGGAAACATTTCCATGAACTCTACTTTCTGTGTAGTTTTGGAAGCAGAGAAAACCTCTAGACTCATCCAGGAGCTCTGGTGAGGGGGATAAGAATGGCTCAAGTGGAAGTGTTCCCTGTTTTCCTGCTGTGCCCACTTGCCTTTCTGAGAGGCAAGTCAGCACCCAAAGCAGTGCCAGATGCCCTTTTCTTTTCTTCATGGACATAAACTTTTATTCTTTGTTTATTTGCAATCCTGCTTAATCTAGAGGAAATCATCTTCATTTGGGAAGTATATCTCTTCATTTACAAAAATCACAACCTTCTCACCCACACTTGTGATTTCTCACCTGCCCTGGCAGCTCCTCAGAGACTTCAGACCTGTCCTCTGCAGCTTCTTTTCCTGGCTTTATGCTGTGCTTTAGGAAAACAATGTCAGGCAAATCAGACAAACCAGGATCTCTCCAAACTGTCCCTATGAACAAGTCCATATTGCCATAATTTCCACAAAAGAGCTTACAATGAGTGACATGAGAATACTCATTCCTATTATGAAAAATAAAAGGAAAAAAAAAAAAAGAAAAGAAAAAAAAAAAGGAAAAAAAAAGAAAAAGCCATGCAACAAAAAAAAAAATCCAGGAGCTGTCTGAAAGGAAACTGTCACAAAGGAAAGTAGCTCAGTTTCTCTGGCAATCAGAGTGATACAGCTTGCATGAGAATTTATTTCAGTATGCTTCTTCAGCACACACCAGACTCCCAGGAGGGTGTTTCAGATCTCATTTCCTAACTTTCCTGATTGGAACTGAGGCTTGCATTTACTTGGCTTTTTCATTCTACACTATCATTTGGGGTCCTGGTTGATTTCTTACAATCTCCCTGCCTATTGTGCCTCACCCTTTTCCCCAGACCCCTCACCACTGCCCAGGGAGATAAATACAGAGCCCATGCCAGTGCCCACAGCTCCAGCAAACTCAGTTAATCCCTGCTCCTCTCCCAGCAGGACACACTCCCTTCCCAGAGGTGTGACCCAGCCCTTGGCTATTTACAGCAGCCAAGAGTTCAGCTTGTTTTCCCAAAGCGTGTTTTCATTATAGCTCAGGGGAAAGGCTGCCTAGGAAAAATAAAAATATCTCTTTCCAGCTCTGGAAAAAGCAGCTGAACTGGCCCCTCTGATGGTCTCCAGAGGCTCCTAGAACACGGAGTTATAGAGTCATAAGATGAGGTGAGGGATAAGGATCCTGGTTGAGTTTTGGGGCATTCTCACACACATGAGAGCTCTCTGGGCAGCTCCTCACTCTGCACAGAATCACTGGCCAAGGACTGCAGCATCCAAGGCCCACAGCTGGCCTGAGGGTCTGGGTCCTGGCATCTCACTCTACTTTATTTCAAAATAAAGTAATGTTACTTTATTTTGACACAGAACAATTTCTTCTTCCAAATGCTGTTTCAGTTCAGTCTTGCTTCTTTCAGGCTTTTTTCAGTGATGTAGGAACACCATTGGCTTGGACCAAGAGATCCCTGTGTTTGATTACACATCTTGGAGCGGAAGACCAAAGTGGTATTTAATAAACCATCACCTTTGCCAAAAGCAGCATAATCAAATCCTGTGAAATGGGCAATTGCTGCAACGGAGATGGCTGGAGCTGGTGTGCTGGCAGAGCCACAGCTGCTTGTCTCTTGGCTGCTGCTGAGCCAGGCTCAAGAGCCTGAGCACAGCTTTGAGCTCTGGCAGTGAATCTCTGCATGCTCCAGCATCCCAAGGGCAGCAAATCCCCCTTGCATCAGTGCCTGCCACCCAGCCTGTGAAGTGGTTTTGCATCAGCTCCAAGAGCAAGAGGCAAAAGAGTGAGTGAGAAAGAGAGATGTTCTCTCAAACTGGCAGCTGCCTTTTGTTTCACGATGGCAGCTGCCAGCAAGAGACAGGCAGGGCAAGGGAAAAACACACAAGAGCAACACGCTAGATGCAAAGCATATTACACGCTAGATTTAAAATAAAAAAGCATGCATGAGGGTAAATATTCAGCATAATGCATGATGACTCAGCCCCGTCATTCTCCTTCCATTCCCTAGGAGCTGTGGGACTGCCTCTCCCAGGGCAGCCCTGGCCATCCTGCAAGAAAAGACAGGGCCAACACTCAGAGTCTATAAGCAAAGGAAGCAAGTGCCTAAACATTGACTTTTTTCATCCACTTGAGACAGGTGAAAGGAGAAATATCATTTCAGTGGAGAAGGGTGGTCTGTGCATGATTCTGTACAGTGGGCTTGTTGTTTCTCTCACTTCTGACAGCTCGCTCGCTTCCTCTCCTTGCGGGACTTTATTTCAGTCAGTTTGATGTTTTTGGCAGGGTGATGGCTTTGGAGCCTGATCCCCCCTCCTCTGCAGAGGCAGTGCTGGCAGCAGTGGTGCACATCTTTCTTCTCCTCCGTCTCAGCCTCCCAGCAGCACCTCCTGCAGCAGGGGAAGCCCTTTGTCACACCAGGATCCACCGTCAAACAGCTGCCAGGACCTGGGCAATGCTGAGCAAGGTCTGTGTCTGCATCCTTCAGGGCTGAAGGATCATCCCTGGTCCTTTGCCTCCTCACCCACCCTGGTGTTGTTCCTCAGACAGGCATGCCAGCAAGGGTGGGCAGGCATTTCCCACCCCTTTCCCAAGTGCAGAGTTTTGACAGCACAGGGAATCTGTCCCTGGGCCCCCTGACACTGCAGCAAAAACACTTTGGCCATGTGGCACTCACTCCACTGGTTTGAATTTATTTTAATGCTTCTGACAGGCCAACTTTGTACCAGCAGCTTCTTCTGCCAGATCAGATATTGTTTACCCACCCTGCTTTAACTTTCTGCCATGTTCAATATCTCCTCTCCACACCAAGCTCACTCAATGCCAGATCAGGTATCGTCTGTCGTCCCTCGGCCAGCGCAGAGCACAAAGCTGGCACGTGTTCCCTGTCCCTGTGCACTTTCGCTAGTTCAGCAGAAATGTGAGCACAGCCTGCACCTCATCCAGGGCTGCTCTTCCTGCTGAGGGCTGGGGTGGTGCGTGGACCTGGCATTCACTGCCAGGGGAACAGTCCTGGCACTGCCAGGAGCTCCAGGCACAGCCGGAGCACCTGGCAGCTGTAAAGGTGGGGCTGGGACACTGGAGAGCCTGCCTGAGCTTGTAAACGTGCTAATAAAGGGAGGGGAAAGGGGAAATGAGAGAGGAGGAGCAGCAGGAAGAGGAGGGGGAAAGTTGTGTTTTTAATAACTCAGGGTAAAAGGACACTGAGGCAAGGTGAGGTTTACGTGAGTCTGAATTCAAGCTGTTAGTCCCTTTTAAAAAGGAAGGAAGGAAGGAAGGAAGGAAGGAAGGAAGGAAGGAAGGAAGGAAGGAAGGAAGGAAGGAAGGAAGGAAGGAAGGAAGGAAGGAAGGAAGGAAGGAAGGAAGGAAGGAAGGAAGGAAGGAAGGAAGGAAGGAAGGAAGGAAGGAAGGAAGGAAGGAAGGAAGGAAGGAAGGAAGGAAGGAAGGAAGGAAGGAAGGAAGGAAGGAAGGAAGGAAGGAAGGAAGGAAGGAAGGAAGGAAGGAAGGAAGGAAGGAAGGAAGGAAGGAAGGAAGGAAGGAAGGAAGGAAGGAAGGAAGGAAGGAAGGAAGGAAGGAAGGAAGGAAGGAAGTCACTGTAGGTTTTCTCTGATGGAGCTAACTCAAGTTAGTCAAGTCACACTAAAAAAAAGACACCTTTTTTCTATTTACGTATTCTGATCTAGAAGTGTAAACATACCTGAAACAGGTCTGGGCTACTTTTTATGCAGGGAAATGTTTCAAAGGAATCCAAGGAACTGGAAATTTTTTTGCATGCAATGTAGAGAAAGAAACATATTGTCTGAGAGCAAAGTGACTCTGAACGGATAAAATGGGGAGTTCAGCTCCTGCATGCAAGAGCAGCATTTCTCAAAGACGCCTTTTTTTTCTATTTGATTTTCTTTATGTTTATTTTAAGTGAAGCTCTTTTCTATCTCATATTTTTAGGTTTTAATCTTTGTCTAGACCACACTCTGTGACCCTGACAGAGGGAAAGCAGTGCAGTCCTGCCTCCTTTGTGAGTGTTTAGAAACAGTGACTGATCAAAGTCAGCCACTGAGTTACTCCTCTTGCTACGCGTCCCCGGCTTTGACAGACTGCATCGTTTGCCGTGTTGATGTATCAGGATTTCATACTCTATGAATATTCACGGCGCATATTAAATTAACCAGGTGAGAAAACACAGGTTTGTTTTGCATGTTAACTCTGTGTTAACGCTGCCCCTAAGTGGTTAAGTTGGTTTATTGCAAGTTAATTAGCCCTCATTTCGGGCAGTTAGTTACTTATTTATTTATTTATTTGCGGAAGACTGTCGTGGCTTTTCCTAGTCAAGCTTCTTGCCTAGACCTTGCCTCTCTCTAGTCTGTGTTTGCATCCTACTCTGTGTGGGTTTCACAAAACTGCAACGTTTTCAGCCAACTCAGCTTGGAAGACACATGTAGAGGAAAACACGGATGCCTACTACGCATTTATTACTCAATCCAAACAAGGCTGTGATCCTGCTAGCAGCTCCTCTCCCTCCACCCGTTTTAATTAGCATTTCAAGGGATGCTCGGTAGCACAAGCTGGTGAAGTTATGATGGGCTGCCTTTTGCATCCTTCCTCCTCCATCAATGGAACATTTCATCACCACGGCAAGCCTTTACTCAACCTTGATGTATTCTCAAGCCTTGATATTCACCCTCGTGTTGCCATCCCTCTGCATGGATCCATGCAGTGTGCCAGGATCACACTTTCTCTCAGGGTAGCTGGTTGTTGTTGGAGGGCTGTGTGGGTGTGGGCACAATGAGCTCCAGCTTACGGTGAAGCCTTGAGCTTCCCTTCCTCACAGTGTGTTCCCCTCCACCTGCCCTGTGGGGAGTAACAGGAGAGGAAGGAGGGCAGCTGCTTGCAGCTTTTTGGCTCTGAAGGGCCTCACACCAACAGGGGAGACTTGACAAAACCTCCAGCTGAACATCTGATGTGCTGGGCTCTGAGGGGCCTTTAAAATCTTCCTCCTTGCTTTAGTTTCTTCCAGGTTATGGTTGGGGAGCTTGGCTCTGCTCCCCAGTTTGGTTTTCAGCTACCAAACTGCCTCCCAGACAAGTGGGGTGACCACTGGGACAACACCTCTAGAACTTCATTTCTAGAGTTCTTCAGCTCCCCTTGGGATGGTGCGGAGCAAAAGCACCTCATCATCTTCAGGGGTTGGGGTCCAAGCAGGCAGGGTTAAGCCAGCAGCAGGCAGAGTGCTCTGCACACTGGGCTTGCAGGTAATTCACAGTGCAGTCTCTAGCTGAGGAAAGCAAACCTGGCCAATATTGCAGCAGCAGATGCCTGCACGCCTGCACTGCACCAGGCAGCAGAGTAATCCATCCCTGCTCAGCCCGTGTTGGCAGCACGGGGAGAGGAAAGTGAGGAAGAGCAGGGGCAGTGCAGCTCAGGGTACCTGGATATATTGGCAGAATCTCTCTCTTGATTATCAGCCTCTTCTTTCCATAAGCTCTAAAATAAGAGCATAAAGAAAACTGGAGAGCAGTGAATCTTCAGGAAGGTCTCCAGTCTTTGGCAGAGAGCACAGGCTGCTTTTCCATCATGCCAGCACTGCCCTTCACCTTGAACGAGCGACATTTGTCTCCTTTCCCCTTCGCTCTGGCGATTGCAGCCCGGATTCCGAGGAGGCGTCTCCGGCTGCCGGGAGCTCGGAGCGGCCAAACGCCGCCTTCCTGCAGCACATCCAGGGCCGGGGCTCGAAGGGAGATGCCCGGGGTGGGAAGAGCGATGGGGGCGATCCCGCATCCCTCCCGCATCCCTCCCGCATCCCTCCCGCATCCCTCCGTTCCCCGCTGCTGCCGCGGAGCGCTGCCTGCATCCCGGCCGTGCGCGGTTAAGGAGTCCGGACAGCGGGATCCCAAAGGAGCCGTGACCCTGCCAGAGGAGCTCCGCTCTTCTGAAAGGCTCTTTGGGAGGGCAGTGACAGTGGCACGCCTGCAGGATCCCTCTGCTTCGTACAAACCTCCTGCTGCATCTTCTCGGTGCTGCGTTTTCGGTCGGAGCTGAAAAGCGTGCCTGGGAACTCAGGGACTACCTTAAACACTCCTAACTAAGCCTTCTTAGAACTCCTATTAAAATACGAACGCCGCAGTACAAGACGGCAGGCTGGAGGTCTGCCCAGTGGCCAAATAAATCAAAATATTCCACATATCCTGTTTGCAAGCGCCCATTAAAGCCTGACAACTGGCTAATACCAAAGGCAGCGTGGATGTGAAAGATAGAAAAAACGTGACCCATCCTGCAAAGCAGCCCGGGTTTATTTCTTGCTTTTTCACTGCTTTAATGCCGTCCTCTTCCCAGGGCCTGTAGAAAAGGGTTGCTGGGGCCCAGTGAGAGGCTCAGGGCAGCGGGGTTGTAAGGGCTGGGGGCTGTGTATCCACATCTCCTCACCCCCAGCCCCACAAGCATCACCAGCCCCCGAGCAGCCTCTGCCAGGGACCTCCCTGCCCAGGAGCGTGGCTCACAGCCCGGTGCCAGGGTTCAGGCCAACCGGGAAAATAGCCCTTTATCTGCCTTTGCTGCCTCGCTGACATCTGCAGGCACACTCCGTGCTCTTTATCTGTTTTCTCAAATAAATTAATAAATAAAAAGACAGAGAGGCTGGAAATAAGGACGGAGGAAAATGAACAGATTTTGATCTAGTAAGCAATTTAAATCTGGGCTGGCAAGCTGCGTTGGCTCATTCATTAATTCTGCCGTGCTCTCAGAAAACCCCAGCAGGGCTCTCCTCCAGCGCGAGAACTTCCGACTGTGAAATAAACCCCGCGTAACCAGATTAGCTCTGAGGTATGCATCAGCCAGCTCCCAGGCATTCATTCTGCTTTCTCTGCACTCTACATTGCCAGAGCCTGATTTCCTGATCAGGTGTTGCTCACTGGAGGGCACAAACTCTCTGAAGTTTCCACCTCTTCCTGTATTGCTGTTCCATGCTCAATAAATAAAAAAATATTATAATGTGTGCTATCAGTGAGCTTTGATTCAGCAGTTAATAGCAACATTATCAATACCTTGTCTTTCAGTGTCACATAACTCAAAAGTGGCTGGATGGTTTTGTTCTGGCATTTCAAAAATTAGTCACTTTGGGTAGAGAAAATCTCACCTTAAAACTTCAGTATTTTTAGAGTCAGAATATATTTAGTGTGCAGAAACTGATGGGCAAGATAGAAATCTCTGCATAAGCTTAGTGCAGTCCTCCACCTCGCAGGTCTGTGTTGTACTGAATCACGAGGTGATTACTGTCTGTATGAGTGACTTCAATTATGGTATTATCATCTTATTTATCATCTGATAAATGAAGTGGGACAGGGGCCTGTTTGTGTCAGGTGCTGTTCAAACACTCAGATGTGCTCAGACAACATCCTGAGGACATCCATAAAGTGAATGGGACCTGAGTGGGAGTCTTCAGGCAAGGACCCCCTTCCAGGAGCTGCCATAGGAAAAGCTGTGGTCTGGCTTGCCAGCAAACTCCTGGTTCTCTCTGCATGTTCCTGTGGCCTGAACTTAGATCAGTCAATGTAAAGTCAATGCTAAGTCTGTTTGTACAGAATTTTTTAAAAGTGGAGACTGAGCAGGCTTGGGTTGTTTGGGATTTTTTTTAAAAAGACAAAATCTTCAGCTTATCTGGGTCTCAAATATTTTTATTACTATAACCATCCAAAGTAGGGTTTATGACATAGTTAAAATTCATGTATTGCCTCCACTGCAATTTCAATGCTTTATTCCAATTTCAATACTTTATTTGCTATGGGGAAATCTAATACATGATAATGGAAAAGCTTCAGTCATTAAGTGAGCTGGGATGATCCTGTGGGTACCAAATCTCCCCTCACAAACGCTAAAACAAAACTTGGCCAGTGAGTTTTCCACTCTCTGGAGAAGCTTTGGCTGCCAGCACCTTTGACATACCTGCTCTAAAGATGAATGTCTTTGATTTCCCATTTATGTCAGTCTGGCACCTTTCCAATACATCAGCTCAATTTCATTTTTTTCAGGAAGTGCCTTTGTACACAGCATGCGTATGTGTTCCTGCTATCATTCTGAAGTGTGGAAAAGTCACTGGCCCAACTAATTCCCAAACTCTCACTGAGCTGAAATTTGGAAACACAAAGAATTCCTTCCATTTGGCATGCAAATATCACTTTCTGAATTGGATCTTTCCATACAAAGTTCTCACCAAGACAGTTTTTCTCTGGTGACATTCATCCATTCAAGAGCCACGTCACAGAACAGGAAAGGATGAAAATGTGCAGGAGCTACTTTTTTCTTTTCTCTCATCTGTCCCAGTCAGAGAAGAAGGTTCACAGGTGGGAGAATTCAGCTTCATCAGAGTCCTCCAATTCTATTTATCAAGTTTCAGTCCAAATAATAGCTGTGAAAATATTTAATTTCTTAGCAATGAAAATGCTTAGCTGACATTGATTTTGGAGCTACATGTTGCTGAATATAAGCTGCTGCTTTTGCTCCTGAGCCATTGGATGAGATGCAAGAGCATGTTCAGATGCTGGCTGAGATGAGAGTCTCCAAGGTGCATGTGTTAACACTGCAGTGAAGAAAGCAGCCTCATCCCACAGACTTTAAAGAATACACATGGCTTTTTAGTTCTTAGACAACTGTGAGCATCATCTTTTCCTGTACTAATATATTCTGTTTTCTGTTTTCACAAGACTTCAAGGGACAGCGAAATTGCTTCAAACCAATTTCATCATGTGAAAAAACAATTAACAGCGTTTCCAGGAGAGGAACATTCTAGGTATTCATCATGGGTTCTACAGTCACAAACAGACCACAGGCACTTTTCCCTCTGACAACAGCATTTAGAAATATATATTGTATAATATTCTGTAAATCTAACTTTAATTTATAAATCTGTATAAATTCCATGGGCAAGGGACGCACAGGGGCTTTTTATTCTGGAATATATATGTATTTGGTAGATAAAAGACAAAGAGCCTTCTAACATCAGACTAGATGCCTCTGCCTGTGCTGAAGTTAAGTCATACTTCAAGATCTCTTTTTCTGAAGTTTGATAGGATGACCTTGTTCATATTCCTTCTAGAGCAGGTTTGACAAGCTGCAAATCATTCTTCCAGACATTTTTAAACCATTTCCACTTTCACAACAGCCTTTGCAAAGCAGACAAAGAGGGGAGAAGGAACTAAACCCCTTCATTGCCGACTGTATCTTCTCTCCTGAGCCCTGCCCAGCACAGGAGCTGCTGTTTGCATGGCTCTCAGCACTCTGCACTGATGGTGCTCCTTGTATGATCAGATGTTTTTTGAAGTCATTGCACGTGTCCCTCTCAGAGCTTCTACTTTCAAACACATCGTCCTTGCTCTCAAAATGTGACCAAATGCTTTCTTTCTCCCCTTACTCTTTCAGATCTATCCAGCTGCTGTAAGTTCACTTCATCAAGGGATCCAAGTGCTCTGTGGAGGCTGCTGATATTTCCCTCTGTTCCTTGTGCCAGCTGCAAACTCCTACACAGTGAACTTTTTTCCCTGACACACAAGTCAAAGTTCACTGACCTCAGTAGTCAGAATGGTGCATAGAAGTGGAGAATATGACTTTGTTCTTCTACACAGATGTAAACAGGCTTCTTCCTTCTGCTGCTGCTAGGGTAATGTGTCTCTTGCAGTTCAGATCCACCACTTCAGCTCTGCAGCCCCCTGGACTTCAATCCTCAGATGCAAACAAGGCAATGAAGCTCCAAGTTGCAACTTTCTTTATGGCTTCTGCTCACAATATGGCTTAAAATGTGGGAAACCATTAAGTGTCATTTTCTGTACTCAAACTGAATTCTTGAGCTCCCCAGCAACAGCAGAGACTTTAAGTGCAGTGGCTGAGGGCTCTGGCAGAGCATGACACAAACCCAAACTCTCGATTCAGCTCATACCTGAGGACCAGATCAACTCAAATCTGTGTCTCAACACTGCTAACACATCCCACATGCTGCAGCCCCCATCCACAGCCCCAGGCTGAGAAGGGCTCTGTGTGTCATTTCCTTGAAGGGTAGATGGGGACAAAGTGGTTACAGTGCAACCCCACACTACACATTTTACTGTGATTGTGCAACAGCAGGAAACACCACAGAGCCAGTAGAGTATTTCAAAACACATTATAAGTGACAGAATAAACACAATTTATTTTTTTACTGGATCAGAATGAAGTAAGATGGGTATTTAAGTTGCCTTACACAGACCAAAACCACAAAGATATGCACCCAAACTGTTGGCTTTATCCTTAAGGCTTTACAACATTTCAAGTTCTCAAGAAGTCCAGAGAATCCACACAGATCTCATCTCCTGGTGCATGGGTTTCCTTGTGAAAACTTCACTTTGGAGCCAAGAGAGATAGCCAGACATGTCCTGCATCCTAGGCTAATTGTACAAGACTATTATTTATTCCATTCAGTAAGTGTGCATCTGGTAGTGATGATTGCAAAGCCTATAAGAAGGCTGATACTTCCTAGCAAGTGACATTTTTATGGTTAATAGAAACTGTCACAGAAACCACTTGGAGGGGGATATGTACAGGCTTGATTTTCAACCTAACAGTAAATCACTCCAGATTAGAATTAGATATCATGACAAAATCCTTCATCCTGTAAATTTCCAGAATGCAGTGGCTCTGGGAAAAATTGTGATAAAACTAGGAGGAAAGTTTCTCATTTGGTTTTGACATCCAGTGTACCTGAGATCATGTCTTCTCTGTAAGTGATACTGCATTACAAATGTGCAAGCTCTTTCATTTATGGCTATTGTACTGATAATAGGAAATGGTCCCTCTTGTAGGCCATGGCTCCTTGGGCAAGACGCAGTGCAAAGATGGAAGAGAAAAATGGGCATAATGGCAGGGAAATCACAGGCAGCATCAGACCTGCAGTGCCGCCAGAGCCTGAGGCATCCCAAGACCTGAAAATACAAACAACTCACCAGCACCTAATGGTGCTCATACCATCAGTCTGCTGAGATGAGGACACAAGGGCTGATGCCATACGTGAGGATGTCTCTACTTCAAAATTCTTATTCCTGGTTTTGAGCAGTTGCAGACATCTGTAGTGTTTGTGCCATTGATCTGCTGCTGAATGCCATGGCAGCCTCAAAGTAGTTTTGTGGTGACTGCATTGGTCAAAGGACATAGGTAGCACAAAATCTGTGTGCAGAGATAATGGCTTTTTAAAGACCAACTTATTACAGGTGGGAGAATTAGACCAGCTTCTTCTGGGCACAAGAACTTCTTATTCAGGGCTCCAAAAGCCACTCCTTGAAATGCCTCCAAGCAGAATACAATCAGCACAAATGCCCAATGTCCTCCTGAAAATTAGAGCTCAGATTTTCCCTTCCAGCAAGAGATTGAGTCAGGGTAAATTTTGTTCCATCCACCCTTCAGAAGAGCCCGTTGTCCCCCAGCAAGTGCTGAGGTGATTCTGGAGACCCAGAGTGGTGTCTGAGCCATTCCCCTGCTGTGTAGGTGCTCCTGGCTTGCCTGACATTGCCCTCCTGGCTGGCTGTAATAACTTGTTCTTCCCCCTTGCATGACATGGAGATGAGGCCTTCTTTCTGCCCAGCACTGTCTTTCTCATGGAGCTGGAAAAGCCGCAGCACAATGGGACAGCATGTTTGGGATGGAGCGTACTCCTGAAGCCAGGTTAAACCCCAACTTGCAAGGATCCCAGTACCACCCTCCCATGGACGAGCCACATCCCCTAGCTGCTCTCTTTCAGCTGGGCTCTCCTTCCAGCAGCCAGAACAAATAACTATTTCAGCAGCAGTGACACTGTGCTGTACATCCCTCTGCAGCCCTTGCCAAAGCACCAGTCGCACGCTATTTACCACAAGCCAGAGAATTCACTAAATCTGGCCTGTTCTGAGTCAAGCAGGGCAGTTCCAGCCCTGAGGAGGACAGCCCTGCCAGCTGCCCTCCCTCTTGCACAATAGGGAGAGGAAGGGGACATCCATCTCCAGAGCCCGGGCTGAGAGCAGCCGTGGCAGTGTGTGTGAGGAGACAGGTGGCTGGTGGGGAGCCACAATGGAGAGGCAATTGCACAGCACCTCTTACACAGTACAGGCACGTGGAAAAGGCTGAGAGCAGCCCGAGCCAATTCATTTCCATATTCCCTTTCAGGCAGATCTCAAAACGAAGCGTGTTGCATTCAGCGCCGGGACACTCCAGAGGGGAAGGGGGGAAGAAAAGAAAGAGAGGGGGAAAAAAAATGATTCAGCAATCGGCGAATTCAGAGAAAGGGCAGGAGGAATGGGCCTGAAGAGATGAATCAGCATTGGCTTCAGGTGATGGAGGGAAGGAGGCATTTCTGCTCTGCTGATTTGTACAGCCTGATTGAAGGCAGCCCAGCACTGCATTGGAACAGAAGCTGCCTGATAGGCTGCGAATGCTGCGAGGGAGAAATCCACGCAGACAACATCTTTATCAAGTACATTTTGTGACCTCCCAGCTGATTGGACATTTTTTTACTTGCTTATAGTAGACCTTAGAGATGCTGGGGGAGGTGGTGGCAGGACTGTTTGTGTGGGGTTTTTTATGTGTATGGTGATGGGGTGTGGGGCAGTGAATTTTAAGCGGGGCTGCATGAAATTCAATCACTTAATCTTAAATTACAAGCCAAAGCAGTTTTTTGAGATGGAAATTCTTCTGATTCACAGATTCCTTTGCCTCTTTTAAGGAACAAAGGAACAAACTATGAAAATGTTGTTTGCTTTTTCAGAATTTGCTAGCAGAGAATTTTTTTTTTCCTGTGGCATTTGGCAGGGCCTCCTTTCCTCTCGGTAGCAGGTAGCTAGGAGAATATGATTCATTATGAACAAATATGGTTTCCAGCACTCTTCCACTCTTGCATAGCCAAGAGCTGAGCCTATTGGTTAAAATGTCCTACGGATGTTAATTAAAGTTTACCAGAGATTACAAAACCTATTCCAGTCCCCTGAAAGCCCTAGTGGAAGCAGTGGCCAAAAATATTTGTAGAGGATATATCCAATGGTTTGGTAAAATGCAAAGAATCCTTACTCAGCCTCCCAGGATTACCCAAGGATTACTCACAGAGTAATTGTTGCAGACTCAAACTCTTCTGTGCTCACTCTCTGGCAATGCAAGTTGTTGTAGGAAGAGGATTCTTCAAAGAAGATAAATAGCCAGGCATGAGGCTATGCTGGAATGGGTGCTAAGAGGTTCTGAAAACCAAGCCCTCGGTCTCCTGCCAGCACCAGGCACACAAAATGAGTAGATGGTTTTGGGAAGAATCACCTGCTCCTCTCTGGGAGCAGCACATTTTCCTGCTTCACTTCATGGGGCTGTGATGAGGCCACTGAACACACTAAACACTGCAGAGCTCTCAGGTGCCCTGCTAGTGGGGCTGCATTAGTGCCACTGGACCAGGCAACCTTCCACATCAGGAAGCACAGAGGAGAAGAGAGAAGGTGTTAACTATCAACACATTTATTCCCTCACATTAAGTCATCAAGAATGTTATGAGGAATAAACATCATGAACTGAGTCATTACAGGAGATTTTTTTTCATTTGTTTATTTTCTAGATACATCAGACCTGCCTGGAAGAGTCATAATGCAGTCATTGTAGTTTAAATTTATTCTCCCAAAGAAATAATTACCAAACAGGTAATCTTCTCTTAATAAATAATACGTACACGATCACACACTTCCCTAATTCTTCTCAACCCAGAAAAAAATTCTGCAAAACAAAAGTGGCTTTCCCATTCCCTCCTCCCCTTTATTTTCTGAATCAGGACATCCATGCATTATTGAGGCCTGCTCAAAATGGAGCTGCCTTTAAAGCAGAGTCTCCGTATTGAGGATTATGTGTGGATTATTGCTGGGAGATCATTCAGCACCAGAGCTCAGCATTTACCCAGAAATCATTTGTAATACCAGTTGCCCCTTATTTTGGCTAATAGCGGCTGTAAGGACAATTGGATCAGCGCTGTGTACCTGTCAGCTGCACCGAAATTCCCCGCGCAGCCCCGAATTGTGCGCGGCACGATTACCCGGGGAAGCTCAGCGCTGCGCCTTATCTCCCTGTAAATCCTCTTAATGCGCTGGCTGCTGCTGGATCCCCGCATGCCACAGAGCCAGCACCGCCCTGCACTCACAGGGAGGGCTCTGCCTCCCCTTGAACCCATCCCCGGGCTGGGACACCCTCGGGAAGGGGACACCCTTGGGAAGGGACACCCACACCTGGCTGCAGCAGGATGGGTGGAAATGCAATGTGGGAGGAGGGAGGATAGACAGCAAGGGAAAGGTTGCCTGGTGTCCATCAGATCCTACCCATGCTGGTTCCCAGAGGGGCTTTCAAGTCCCCACAGAAAGCTCACCCACTCCTCCTTTCTCCATCATGTCCTCGCTCAGATGGAGGACGTGGTAAAAATAGGTTAGGAACTGTTGGGAAAAAAATTGATAGATGGTTAGGCAGGTACTGTTAGTTTGGTTATTATATTGTAAAAGGGGTTAAAAGGGTAGTTATAAGATATGTGGTACTCATCGTACCATAACACACCTCAGTAAAGTGCAGCACCCCCCAAGTGAAACCAGCAGAACTGTAATGGGCCAATCAAGCGCCTTAAACCTTCATGAAAATGAAGGATCCAAAAGGAAACCAATCCAAAGGGACAAAAAACAGGATAAAAAGGGGCTTCTGACCCACTGAAACTGTGCTACTCCATCTGAAGCATCAGGGACATTGCTGCTCAAGAAGCCCCAGCTCCAACACTGCAGCATCCTCAATGGGAACACTCCTGCTCAGCCCGAGGGCCCCCTTGCTTCAGGCCTTTCTTTTTCTTATAATAAATGCTGAAATCACTTTAGTACTGGGAGCCTGCTCTCGTTTTTGACAGGACAGGCTTCCCAAATGGGGCAGAAGGCCCAGCTTGCCCACCCACACCGGGGATCCCGTCACCATGAGCAGGCCACACGCCGAGCCTGCTCTTTGGAAAGAGCCAACCTTTCCCATGCCACAAAAGAGGGATCACTACAGACCCCAACCCACCGCATCTCCCTGCCTCAGCAGCGGGTGTTTTTAAACAAATTCCTGCCTGACTGAGAGAAGGGGGGGGGGGGGGGGGGGGGGAATAAAAAAAAAGGTTCCTCGGGTTTTATCCATTTTGCATGCACATAAAAGATGAACTTCCCTTTGGAAACAAAACGCACAGAGTTGCGGTTTGAAAGGGGCCTCAATTTGGCTTCGACCGGGTGCAGCTAATTGCAGTTGCAAGCGCCGGCAGGTGCGAGCAGGCAGCTGAGGAGCCTCCCTCCTCCCCCCAGCCCTGCCAGCCCTGCCTGCCCAGCACAGGGCATGTCCTGGCCCTGTGGCACCCAGGAGATGAGAGGGACAGGGCCACAGGGGCAACGGGGTGTTCAACGCATCCGCTCTGCTCCTGCATTTCTGCCACGACTCTGTGCAATGTCAGCACGGCTGGAGAAGGTCCTAGAAGGACCTGGCAGGTTCTGAAAGGTCCCAGAAGGTTCTAGAAGGCCCTGCAAGATTGTAAAAGATTGTTTGGGCTAGCCTGGGACAGGATGACACTTGCAAGTTAAGAGCTTCTCCCAGACCCTGTGTCCTCGGTTGTAGTTGCACCCTGCTACCGTGTTGGGAGGGGAAATTGCAGCTACTGCAAAACTGCAAACACCTCCCATCTCTCCTTGATTTTACCCATTTCATGGCTGAGGAGAGGCTGTCTATACCCTGTGTTTCTTCTTGGCCTCCCCTCTATCTGCCCTGAGCTGGAACACACAGGGGTTTCACCATGGACTGTGCAGGCCCAGGCCAGGCATTCATCTCCATCCCCCAGAGGCTCCCAAGGCAGCCACTGTGCCTCACTTTTGGCTGCTGCACCAGAGCATCCCTGGGGCTGGGCTGGTTGTTTTCCTCGATGGAATGTCTGCATAGACCTTGCAGCAAATGGAGGCAGTTTCATGGTCTGTCACTGGCGGGCCAGGAGCCATGCCTTGGCTCACTGCTGCTCCCCAGGACAGGGGTTGTTCCTTCCTGTTCTGATTTTGGGATGCTCCTTGCCCTGGCCAAATTCAGCACAGCAAGAGGAACACAAAGCACACTTTATCAGTATCTTTCCTGAAAGCTCATTTTTCCTGCAATGCTTTTAGGAGGGCAGAAAATTACATTTGCCATCTTAATTCTTTTATTCTTTTAGTGTCTTTAAAGAGGTAACTGAATCACCAAGATAATGCACAGGCTTGCATGGAGGGGATCTATGATCCTGTCACCCACGCCCTTCTCCTCCCACTCTTACCAATTTGTCCCCTTGCTACTTAACAGCTCAGGGTATGAAATGAAGTGTCACGAGTCAATTTGGGCAAGTGCTGCAAGTTTTCTGCACGGTGTCTATGCACTTCAAGGCCTGTGAGTCACAGGGGTATTCCAAAGGCAGAGCAAGCTGGCTTGATAATCTAACCTGAGCTCCTGAGTAATACATGCACTGAAGGACATCTCTGAATTCATCCCTGAATGAACTAGAGCACATCTCTGGCAGGGGGAGGGGGAGGAAATCTAATCCTGATTTAAAGTTGCTGGTGATAGTCCCCACAGTCCTTGGTAATTAGTTCCACTGGTTAATTACCCTCACTGTTAAACATCTGCACCTTATTTGTAGTCAAAATTTGTCTGGCTTCCAACTTCCAGTTGGATCATATTATAGTTGCGTCAGCTAGATTGAAAAGCCTTCTATTATCACATTTCTGTTCCCCATGTCAGTACTTAGAGGCTGTGATCAAGTCATCCTCTCAACTTTGTCTTTGCTAGGCTAAACAGATGGAGTGTCTTCTCCAGTCTGTCACTTCAAGCCACATTTTCCAGTACTTAGTCATTTTGTTCCATGGCCTTTCTTGGATTCATCCTCACCTCATCCACAACCTTCTTGAACTGTTAGACACATTTATCTTCCTCATCAATTCTCTCTAGATGTGGTGTTCCTTGCAGTCATAAGACTGTTGTTTGTATTCTGCTTCTAGATGCCAGTCCTAGTGTTAGCCTACATTGAAAGACAGAGTTTTGGGGTTGTGCCCATCTCATGAAGTGATCCTGACCATACTGCCATGGTGACCCATCCATTTCACTCTTCAGCTGATGTTCCCACTGCTAAGGAGTTTTCCTTATATATGGCAGGGCTGGACATGCTGTCTTCCCTTTCCTTCGGTGAACTTTCCCATTGCAGCACTCTGAAGGGACTGAGGTGGAGATAAGAAATGCTGTGAGGATGGGAACGTCCAGCACTCAGCTTTTGCCTCTGTGGAAAACAGATGTGTCATCTTTTCCATTTCCATAGTGCCAGCTGGTTTAATTTATCAGTGAAAGAAGTTACCCCTGTGGGTGCAGTGGGTTCTGATTTCCCTCCACCACCGTGTATGGCAGAGATGCCCTGCCCAGCTTTACACAAACTGGGTATCAAAAGCACCACTGCATCCCAAAGCCCAGCCAGAGCACAGAGCAGAGTTCTCAGCAGCTCAGCCCACACAGAGGTGCATCCTATTTCTTTTTAAACAGCCCTCAGCTGAGGAATCAACATCTTCCATGGATTCCCAGGGAGCAGTAAGCATACTATTTATGGTGTGCAAACTGCTGTAAGGAGGGCCACCAAAAAAACATCCAGACCTTTTTTATCCCTTAAGGGGAGCATGGAACAGCTTTCCTTGCGCCCACTCACAGGGTAGAGCTGCAGCTGTGGCTCTGCAGCCAGGTAATTTCTGTTTGCATAACCATGCACAGGACACAGAGGCACACACAGCTCAAAAGCATGGAAAATGCAGCAATGCAAGCAGTCCATGGGCATCTGTACCTGATTCATGGCTCAGGGAATGTGACTGCAGTGTCATTTCCCTGTGATTCCCAGAGGCTGTGCACTGAATCCCCTGGCTCATGTCATGGGTGAAATGCCACACAGCAGGGTCAAGGTTTCCAGGTCTCCAGTCCCCAAGCATCTGGTAGGCAGCCAGTGGGAGTCTGAAAGCTAATGCAGTAATAGCTCTTCTTCTTCTTTCCTTTTCAGTACTAAATTGCTTCCAAACCAGCTTAAGCTTTACTGGCCAACCCCAGTGACTTCTGTGGGCGTTACACAGATGTTACAGGATGACAGAAGTAGTGGGCAGAAGTGTTTCTGTGGTAGATGCTCTCACTGGATTTGCCCATCATGTGCAGCTGCCTGGGGATATCAGTTACGGGAGCACATCCTGGCACTGTGCACAGTGCCACATTCTGACCATCTTGTTCCTGGGTTGGGGAACAGCCATGTTGTAACTGAGGATGACCTGTGCTTTGGGTATCCCACATGGAGCCTGAATTGTGCTGAGCAAAGCCTTGGGACCATCTGAATGAATGGGAGCTTTGCCAGTGACTTCAGTGGATCTATGATTTCACCACGACATCTGCCATGCATTAGCTGCATCACTCTTGATGTAACAGGCTGAAAACCAAGGCCTGGCCTCTGCCACTTGAGTCAGGGGAGGAGTGCTGATACCAGCAGCCAGACACAGATATGATACTTTCATTTTTGGTTTAACTGCAACCAGGTTTGGGGGTTGTGGGGCTCTTATCACCATGGTGAAAATTATCTCCCCCTCATCAAAATAGTAACAGTGGAGCAAACACATTTGGGAAGCAGTCACATTTTTCATGTCAATGTAACTGGGATGTGCTGCCTAATTCACAAGTGTACCCTAACATTCATTTCACTAATGCTTACAAAGCACTCTGAACAAAATAAAAATACTATATTGTATCATGACCACATGGACTGAAACATTATTTTATAGCATGAAATACTATTTTCATGCCATAAAAATAATGTTTTAAAAAGCAATGTAAATAATTGATTGCAGAGATCTCAATAAAATTAACCACACACAAAAATCTAGGCTAGTCTCTGCACTATTCTAATATAATACCCCAAATATCTGGACTTAATGACAGAAGCCTGGTAAACATTTCAGTTGCAAAACAGAAAAAAAAAACATGGTTTGAAAATAGCATCTCCTTTCTGCCATTTCCTTCTCTCATAGTCCAAATAACAGTGAAAAAGAACTCAATCCAATTCCCATAGGTCTCATTAATGAACCTGCAAAGGGAATGTGCTGGAATAGCTGAGGGCTCTCACTCCATTTAAAACACGTAACAAACCCAAAAATCACTTATCTTCGCTGTTTTCAGGATATACAAACTTTGTGTTCGGTACTCTGCAGCTGGAGATTTCTGGCGCAGACAAAATGCTGCATCTTCCAGGCTTCCCACTGCACCCCTTGCCAAACCCTGGGTGCAAAGCCAGAGCCAGGTTCTGCCTGCCCACAGAAGGTGGCACCTCCTCTGTTTAGCCCCAGTCCTCCCAGTAGAACCACTCATAGCCAGTCATGCCCAGAGGCTGGGGACAGCTGCCCCAGGGGCTGAACTGCCCAGGTGTTCTGTGATTCCCTATTGTGCATCCTCCATCCTGAAGCTTATTGACAAAGGTTTCCATTTCTCTGCTTAGTTTAGCCCTGGGATAAAGAGCTGGGGGGTGTGATGCCCTGGCTTCTCTGCCCCAGAGATGGGCACAAGGTGCTGCTCTGGGGCACACCTTGGTTTTCCCCTTGCTCTGGAGGGAACGGGAAGCAGTTGCTGGACATGGCAATGTTGCTTTGGGAACTGCAGCCATTCATTCCCTGGGTGTGGGAATTCAAGTTAATCCACCTGCACATGAGCCTCACCTTTCCTTGCAGTGATGTGAAAAGGTGCAGCCTAAGCTACAGCCTGACTCTCCAAGCTGTTGCATTCTCCTGTCTGTGTCACTTTAGCCATTAGATCCTACCAAAAATCAACATGGTTGATCCAAAATGAGTTATCTGGGTTGGGGATCCTGGCTCAGCACTGCACAAATAGAGGACCAGATGCAAACCTTTACTTTGGGTGCCTGCCATCTCAAATATACATGAGTGGAGCTAATTCTGTTCCAAAGAAAATTAACATTGTCTGGGGGTTTTTTTAACCCCAAGTTCTTTGCATAGTCTGTTTTTGTTTATTAAGACCAGGTTACTCAGACTCTTATCTAGGTCTTATTTAGGATGACTGAGTTGCTAGATCCCTCCTGCTTCACCAAATCCACTCCCCTGCTCTTTTAGGCAGCCCCAGGACCACTCATAAACTGAACAAGTGCTGTTAAAGACTAGTTGCATATTTATTTTTTTGTTGTTGTTCCCTCTGCTCATACTGAAAAGATGCTCCAGAACTCCCTGTTTCAATCATGCCTTTTTCTTAGCACGATGGCAACTCCAAATAAGGGAAGGCAGTCCAAAAGGAATAAATAATATTGTGTGGGGAAGAAAAGCAACTAACCTACACATTATCATTAAGCAACAGGACGTGACAGGCAGTATAATGTTTCTGGTTTTGTTGTGAGTCAGGAAGATGAAGGTCATGTGATATCAGCTCTCTCTGTAGCACAATAAACCTTATTAACATTATAAGATAAAAATAAATATTCAACAATTAAGGGGAAAAAGGGTCACACGTTTGCATCTGCTGGGGATTATTGACAGCAATCTGACATTACCGTCAGCTAAACCCACTGCTCTATTTTGTCCAGAGTTTCTAAAGCCATTATATAATGATCAGTCTAATAAAGTCTAGATTAGAGGTATTTCTCTTGTGTACAAAGAGATTGGCTTTTGGGTTGCCTTGTGGAAAAGCAGCATTATTCTTAGGGAGAGAAAGGGTTAGTTGTCTCCAGCACCAATCCTGATGAAAAATGTAAACTGTCTGAGGCCATTTCAGACCTCCGGCAATATTTTATGCTAACAGGTTTATGTCTGAATTAACAAAGTTCTCTAACCACTCAGTCTGTTAAAATGCAGTTATTTTTAGTCCCCTTGCTAGGAAAGCATGTGCCAACCTGAATTTGGATTCTATTTATTACCATTTGCAATCACCTGGTGTCAGAGGCCACGTGAATCCTGTGAGTTTATCTGATTTGAGTCTGGAGCATCCAAATGTACCTTTCAACTTGTTTCTTCATGCTGTGCATGTCTAGAGTGTTTTGCAGTAATACCATAAGCCCCTACAAGTGCACAGAGTGATAGGAAGGAGCAGAGTAAGATACTGTCCCTTGGGTACCACATAGCTCAGAGGAAGGTGCTGAATTTGAATTAATCCATATCCACTGACCCAGCATCAGAATGCAGGCTTCCTTCCTTTTCTTTTTTCTTCTTTTTTTTGCCTTAAAAAGGATGGGGGAAGAGTGGTAGGGAGGGGGACTGGGGGAAGATAACATTGAAGATCTTATCAAGCCAGGTGTCACTGAGTACAGGTCCTCTGGTTTTACAGTGCATGTGAAGATCAGCAACACATCCAGCAGCTGCTGCCCCAAATCCTGGGGCAGAGTGAGGGTGAAAGATCTTGTGGCAACTTCAGGACTGTGGTGGGAGGCTGTCCCAGCACCTGGGCTGCTGTGGTGCCCTCAGAGACAGGAATGGCTGCGGACACAAGGCACTGCACTGACACAGCTGCACCACCTCCTCAATCTGAGCCAGTCCAGAATGATGCTTTGCATTTCTCAGTGTTCGTTTTAATTAAAATCTTCCAAAAACTTTAGTCAGCTGTGACATCCATTCTATTTTTCTGCTGTTTTTTTTTAAACACAGGGAGGATTTCAACCCTGGAGGACAGTCTACATTGGCCTGCAAAATCACACTAATACTTTTCAAAAACGTTGCTATAAACACTTTTCTTGCCTGAGAGTTAATAGCTGTTTCACTTGGCTACCAGAGGTGGGACTCAACTATTCTTTAAAACTGTGAAACTTTTTGCATAAAGCAGTTTCTCAAACTATGTTAAAAATAAGCTAACCCTGTTTGCATTATCACCTTTGTCACAGAGATTGTGATTTGCTCCAGAGCATTAGAGAGATGGGAAAGCATTTTTCCTCTTGCCAGCTCAGGCCTGAGATTTGTACCACAGACTTTGGTTGAAAAGCCAATACTGCAAAAATTCAGTCCTGAAACCAACTTTCTCAGCCACACCAGGGGCTTGTCTGCAAGAAGAGGCTGCCATTCAATGGACAGGGAAAGCCAGTTTGGCTGGCAAAGGCTTCCAGATTAAAACATACCCTGCACTCTTTCAGGCAGCTGTTACCTTTTCTCCAAAGGCTCTGTCTGCACCCAGAATATTTTGCAGTGATGTTCCTGACTAGGTCTGGCACAGCCCCAGCCCCAGGAGCACTGTGAGTCCTGCTGCAGCACCCCAGATCCTCAGCCACTCTCTGGTGGGGACTGGCTGCACCCAGGAGCACTCATCAACCCCAGACAAGGTGAGTGACTCCTGCCAGCCACACCTGGGAGCACCTGGTGTTGTTTTAAGCCCTTTGCCAGCCAGATGAGGCACAGGCAGGGCAGGGGCTTCCAGCATTTTGAAGAGCCCCTGTACCTGCTGCTTCTCCACTTTAGGATTCTTGCATTTGCCAACATGCTATTGGAAGGCAGGGAATAGAATAAAAGCAAAATTTCTGAAGTTCTGCATAGTAGCCAAGGTCCAAGTAAGATTTGACCTGCCTTCATTAGCAAGGAGGTGACTCACTGGTCACTCTTATGTGAGCCATTTCTGCATCTCTACTCACAGATTCCTTGCTAACACTGCTTTTAAAAGCTGTGCCACTGGTTCCCAGAAGGAACTCTCCAGAAGTGGGGCACAACAAGAAAGTTGTCCAGTCTTAAGTAGCTGTTGTTAATGGCTGCCCCAAGATGTGCAGGATGTCTCTGCTTCGGCCCACGTGGCTGAAGAACGAGTCTGGGCTCTTCAGTTTTCGGTCTTGAGGTTGTTTATTAATTCTTATCTATAAAATTTTCTCTCTGCAGAGCTGAGATCTGCTCTGCAGGGCAGCCACAGACACTCTGACCGCCCCTGAGGTGGTGTTGTCTTTTTATACTACAAACTGTGTATAACATATTTACACTTAATTCCCAATACCTATCACCTATGTTAGACAGGGCACTCCTATTCTAAACCAATCCCAAAGTGCCAACATCACTGCAGAAAATGGAGAACAAGAAGGAGAAGAAGAAAGGCTAGACGTGCCCAAGTTCCTCCACCTTGTCCCCATAGCTTCCATACCAAAAATCCCAAAATCCAGACTTTCACCCTGTGATAATTTTATTATTATACTATTCAAACTTCTGTGACTTTCAGGTCCTCATACAAAGCTGGTAAGTTGCTCCAGGGGTCACAATCAAATCCCCAGGTGTTCTGGGCTGCATGCCAGGGTCTCCAAGTCCCCTGGCAGGGTCCTCAGCAACTCTGGACACCTGGAGGGATGTGCTGAGTTCTGACAGACCAGGTAGGGGGCACAGAACATGCTCAAATTTAAATTTGTAATGTATGTCTGTAGGCTTCTGTAGCATATGGAATTTGAGAGACAGACACATGGAAGCACATGGGCTGTGGTCATTAGCCAGTGCTGGCTCTGCCTTTTAAACCCTAGCACAATGTGATGTGCTATGAAATACCTGATTACAGACCCTGTTTCATTTTACTCCCTGTCTCCTGCACAAACGCCCACGTGTAATACGAGGTTCAGAGGTGCTGCTGTGCAAAATTCATGAGGACTCTGTGCTGATAATCTCACACTGTGTGCTGAGGGCCTGGAGTCACCAGCCTGAGCACGGCATGGAGCACAGAGAGCTGAAAGGCTGAGCCAGCACCCAACTGTGCTGCTGTCATGTGCTATAAGGGTAACTTTTTGGTTGCTTTTGATTCCACCCCTTATGGAAGGAGATAACATTTGTTTTATTTTCCTTGGAGGAAAGGTACATATTTGCCTTGAAATTTCAAAAGAATTAAGTCCACCTTCATGTCCCAATTAGCTCTTAGTGCATTTGGACTGTGTCTGTGTAGCACTTTTCTAAAGTGATTTTAAATCCAGGAACAGATATAGGTTGTGCTTGTGCCTGGAGACTGCACATGCCCAGGAGTTCTTCCACACAAGCCTGGCAGGTTTCTTTCTCCTTTTCCTGACACAGTGCAGCCCCACTCCAAGGTACTAGCCAACAGCAATTAGTTTTGGAGGGTCAAGGGATTTCAGAGCAGGGAGGGAAGGTACGTACTTTCAGGGCAAAAGTTGGCTTTTGTTTTTTCTTTATGCAAAATTCATTCAGGACTTAAGCATTCAAGCATGCCTTTGCTTCCTTTGCAGTCTGCAAGAGAGGTCCCCTAGCCAGTGCTAGTCAGTGGAAAAAACATCATTCTCTCCCAGCCCTCTGATACTTGCTCTCAACCTGAGCTTCCCTGCTTCAGAAGGACAAGTTTGTTTAATTTTAGATCAGTGATGTTTTGCTCTTAGCCAGTTACCATTAAAACACTCTTACGTCAGGCAAGAGTGAAATGTGTTTATTTACAACCCCAAACCAGACCACACAGTTTAGGAAGATGCACTCAGAAATGCTGGAGTCTTTCTGCAGCCATTCTGCTAGGCCCAGGGAGATTCAAAGCTTCCCATCAGAATAGATTCACTTCTGTTCTTCCAAAAGCTTAACTACTTTTAAATGTTTCAAAAGGCAGTCTTGCTGCTC
Organism: Melospiza melodia melodia; assembly: GCF_035770615.1. Taxonomy (NCBI): domain Eukaryota; kingdom Metazoa; phylum Chordata; class Aves; order Passeriformes; family Passerellidae; genus Melospiza; species Melospiza melodia. The sequence goes on along the minus strand of NC_086195.1, from coordinate 8,751,781 downwards.
TTTCAGTGAAACAAGCACTCTCACTCAGAGATGCAAATGTCAATGCACTAGACCAATGTGTCTCATCCTCTTCTTGACTAAACCAGCATCTCCTTCACTCAGTGAAGGCTAAATCCTGCCTACCCCCACCAAAAAACAAAAAAAGTTGTGATGTGACTCTTCACACTGCAAGTGTGTCTGTTGGATGCTCTATTTTATTTTACTCCAAACCTCAGCCAACACACTTCCCACAAGCATCTTCTGGGGGCAAACATGGATAGTTTATCAGCCACTCTTGGCTGAGATCAGCCACTGCAGTCATTGACTAGGGCATGGAGGGATGTAGGACTGTGCCTACTCTCTGCCAGCAAAAATTGAGTGAGTGAGTGAGTGAGTGAGTGAGTGAGTGAGTGAGTGAGTGAGTGAGTGAGTGAGTGAGTGATGCATGGGAAGCTTCACTGAGACATTGTTGACCCTTCACAGAGTAAGTGCTTGGCTACCAGGAAGGTAGTCAAGGCACACAGGAAGGGAAAAAGATGATAGCAGTAGGTGCTGGAGCTCATTCTTCAGGTTGCCTTCAAGGAGCCTCTTCTAGGTAAGACTGCATCTCTTCTATTTGTGTGCTCTGAAAACCTTGCAACTCAATTTCTCCTCTGTTTTGGAAAATAACTTGTGGGAGTTTTTGTTCTCCTTGGGACAAGCAGATATTCCCAAGCCCTCTCTTTGAGGGCTGATTTACTTATTTTCATGCAAAGAAGAGGAAAAAACTGATATTGAAGAGAGTGCACTCAAATGTGATGTTTAGGAAGGAGCCAGGTATAAGGAGACTGACTAAGTCATCTTGACATGCTTGCAACTGGCTGACCTTTGTTCTTTAGAGTCTCACTCTACTCCCCAGCCCTAGACCTGTGCTGGACATGAAAATAATTCAGCTGCTAATTCACTACAAGCACCTAACAGCCTTCCTCAGAGTAAAGACGCATATCCCAACCTGAGCATCCACCAATCTCTCTCCTTTTCTTCCATCTGCAGCTGCCAGTTACAAGAATAACAGGCATACCTTGCCAGAACCTTTCACAGTTTATTCTCTTTTTCAAGAAAAAGCCTCTCTCAAGGCTGATGGAAAAGTCTGCAGCTATCTGCATCCCTGGCACAGGGAAGAGTGCTTGCCAGGGCAAGGCTGTCTAGCCAACATGCATAAAATTGCAAGAGACTCTCCAAAACCTCTCATCAGAGATGAATTAATTTCCTGTATTCTTCTCCAAGGTCATTTTTAAAATTGGCTGCTGGAGGGAGACCTTGCTAGCAAGTTACTCATCTGCCAGAACCACAGGTCCATGTTTTCCATAGCAGCCAGCCCCTCACTGCCTGCTCTCTCTAAAATTACCTTTTTCTGTGGGGTTATTTCTCTATGAGGCTACCATGCCCAGCTTTCTCAAGTCCAAGACAACCAAGTTTATGGGCCCTGAGTACGTTCACTGTGGAATGAGGAGGATGACATGCAGATGGACAGAGTTCCCCTGTGTGCAACACAGCCCAGGCTCAGCATTTCCACCTCTGCCCTGGTCAGATGCTGAAGCCAGGACCAGGAGCCCCCTGTTACAACTCAAATGAGGGGAAGGTCAGAGCTGCTCTCTTGTCTTGGATAAAATTCAGATCTCCATGCTTTTGTCTGCATAAAAGCTATTTTGAAGGACAACTTCTTGATCTGGGATGATAAGGTGATACCAAGCAGCACATCGATGTACTGCAGAATGATTTCTCAGAGTTTCATCAGGCTCACCAGCTCCATGGCACAGTGCAATCAACTCAGTCTGCTGTCCTCTTATGCTGGTTTCCAGAAGTGTCCCCTCAGTGACTAAAGTTCACCCTCTCCTTCCAGAAGAACGACACACACAGGCTCACCATTTCAAAAAGGAAGGAATAGTATGTCTAGCAAAATGTAGCACAACACCGTCTTGATTCCACAGGGACAACTTTAGGAGAGCCCTCCTTATATGTTTGTGGTGCTCCTCACACCACAGCTTTGTTCTTCACTTAGGACTGCAAGGAAATGATGTTGAAACTCCATTTCCAAACTCCAAAAATACTCCATTTCCATCTCTGTCCCTCTGGCCTCTGTGGCCTCTGTGCAGAGGAGGAACAGCATGGTGATCACTCAGTCAAAGGAGGAGAGCTACTTTAACCAGCCACAACCAATTCTTCCAGCTTCTGGTGTGGTGCAGTGTGTCAGAGCTGGATCCAGTGCATTCCATGATGATGACTTCTTTGCTTTTTCTTTCTGCTTCTGTCACAGTTAGCAGGGTATCAACAGGCCAGAAAGAAGCAATTCCCTTGTGCATGTGCTTCAGGAACTGTCTAATCTCTACTCTAGCCAGTAAAAGCTTTTTGGAAAAATTATCTGGCAGCAGAGAAAAAGCACCAAACCTCAGCATTAGAAGAAAGCAAAGACAAAATCCCCCATAACAGGCCAAATACTGCTCATACCACTACTCCTAGACAGGAAGCCTCTTAAAAGACCTCTGCCAGTTCTGGTTCTTTGAGGCCCTGTAGATGTGCATGCACATGTGAGAAGCACAGAGACAGGGAATGTCTGAGTGTGGCTTTCTCTCTGCTGATGGTTGCAGACAGAGCCAACACTTAGGGTGTGAGATAGCATCGGGCTTGATTTGCATCAAAGCTGCTGCTACCTCTCCTTCACAAAGGGAAAAAAATCATCCATTTCAGTTACCCTGCTCTCAGCTGCACTTACAGCCAAAAGCATTCAAATCAAGGGTATTTGTGTTCTGATAATGCTCTGTTGGTGCTTAGTGGTCAAAATGACCCTCTTGTGGCCTCCTGGTGCCCACAAGGTCCTCAGTTCTGTTACTGATAGCAGTGCATTTACAGACTTCCACACCTTCCTTTGGCATTTTGGTCACATTACTGCACAGCTCCTGAACCTCTCTGAGATTCTTAAGCACCAGCAAAGACCCAGTGCCGCTCAGGAGTAGAAAACATCTCACAGCTGCTTTTTGTTACAGCAGTGGTGCTGCTTCACCTGTACTAAACCTTAGGTAGAGGAAGGATGCAGGACCACTGCACTGTGTCTCCCCACACATGTGGCATCTCCTGAGCTCATGCTAAGGTAACCTCTATTTCCCCATTTGTTGTAACATTGATGTTAATTTTTGTAGGCTATAAAGGGAGAGTACAACTTTCTCCAAAAAAAAAAAAAAAAAAAAAAAAAAAAAAAAAAAAAAAAAGCAGGTTTTCTTGGTTCATTTCCATAAAGCCCAATGCATTATGCATTATCTCATTCAAAGGTAAATAGTGGATACACACATGGATGAAAGATTAAATCCTGGAAATTCTAAACAATTGGCAGGAGGCATAACCATGGCAAATTGATTCTGTTCCCTCTCTGCAAAAAAAAAGAATGAAAGAATATTTGTGCATTTTTTAAATTACATGTAAAATTTAAAAACATTTGATTTCTTCAATTTTTTAAACTTTTTTTTTCTTTTAGCAAAAGTACATAGCAATTATTGGAAAGTTCCTTGAGTTCCAAGAATTATTTTAAAACAAAATATCTGGTAATCCTGCTATTGCTCCTCTACAGTAAGAAGGGTCTAAGTACCTGAATGACAATGCTGCATCTATCACAATGATGGCAGGGGCAAACAGTGCCAAAGAGAGTGCAGAAAAGAACAAAGTCCTTAAAGAAAACAATATTTCCCTGAAGAACACAAGTCAATTTAAATATGTAGGTGCTCTTGCTTGGTTGGTTGGGTTTGTGTCAGCCCTGACCCTGCAGTAACTCCATCCTTGCTGATCAAAGGTGTTGTGTGAAAGCTGCAGGACTGGGTTTGTGGTCTGTAAGGTTTTGCCATGCTCTGTGTATTGCCCCTGGCAAAACTGTCGTTTGGTGTCCAAGGGAACCAGTGAGCAGCCTTGCTGTCCTGATTGACCTTCACTTGGAGTGGTCCAAGGTGTTGATGTACACTTGATCACACAAGTCTTTGTTTTCTGTCCCTGTGTCCCAGCCTGGCAGTGAGGAAAGCAGGGACAGCACCATCCCCAGAGCAGAGCTGTGAGCACACCAGCAGTTGTTACTGCTGTGCCTGCAGATTTGGTTCCAAGCAGAGTTTCAGCAAGTTTCTGCTCCTTCTCTACCCAGAACATCCAGAGCACCCCGTGTGGAGCTCTAAGAGCAGGCACCATAAAGAAAGCTTTGCTGCCACTGTCCGTCTTGGCCAGCACAGTAGCAATTCTATTTTATGGCCACTGGGGCCAGCCAAGCCTCTCTTTTCTGTCCCTGCTGATTCCCCATCACACCTGGCTGTACCACAGCACATGTGTGTGCACAGGTGCAGAACTGAGCTCATGCTGGCTGCAGGGGTGAGGAAGGTGCCCATCAGAACTCACCTGCAGCCTCCAGGCCGGCCTCATGTCCACTGCTCTTTGCTAAGGACCACCTGCCTTTCCCAGAGGCAGATGTGTGCTCTTGCACAGTGGCCTGGCCATCTGCAATCACATTTACTCTGCATTTCACCTGATGAAGTCTCTCTCTTCCCTAAAATAAAGGAGCTATGCAGCAGTGTGGCATTTAAAACAGTTCTAGCTAAAGGAGCAGAGGAGCTTATGTTTGCATGGTCATATTAGACAGGGTTGGGATATAGGCTAAGACCAGCAGAAACTGTTCCAGCAGAAACTGTTCCATCCTTCACTTCCAGCCACCCACTTTCTTTGCTCCTTCATGCTGCTGGCAGCATGTGGGTGGCCTAGAAGGAAGCTAGAACAGGGAACTCATCTGGATTTAAAAAAACCCTAACATTTTTATTAAAACATGTCCCATTTCTAGACAACCATTACTGTCCCCCAAAGTCTGCCATGCTGTGGGCATGGTTGCTGGTAGAAACAGTTCTAGGTTCAGTAAAGAAGGTCAGAGAAATAAAGAACCCTTTTTCCTCTGCTTCCTTTCTCAGTCTTAGAGGTGCTGACAAGACCTCTTGCAGGCATCTGTTTGAACTCTGAACACAGAGCCTGAACCTTGTCAGGCCTCCAGCACCTATTTAGAGCAGGGGGCTTTGGTCACACCTTAGCAAACAGAGTGGAGTGACCATCACAGTTTTCTGTACACCACTGCAGTTGTGTCAGGGCTCAGAGCAGCCCCACCAGTGTTCAGGTTTCATCTGCCATTCCTAGAGCATCTCATTACTGCCTCAAAATGGTTTTTTGCCTGCCAAGATTTCACATTGCCAGATAAGTTCCCTCATTGCCTGAAAGCCACAGAGATTCCGTGTCCCACAGCTATTGCATATAAAGCAGAGGGGTGGTGGGATCTGTCCAGTTGTTTTACTGTCACTATGTTCATGAGGATTTTTTTTTTAGTCAGTATTCTTCTCCTTGAAAAATGTTTTCTCCATTGTCCTGAAATGATTGTCAGATTCAGTGTGGACTTACCAAATTGCTTTCCTGGAAAAAAAAAAAAAAAAGTCAGGATTATATTCACAAAGCTGAGAGGAAGACAGCCACTTTTTATTCATTCATAAAGGATGTGGGAGTCCTGGGTTTAATTTCCTCATCTGCCTGGGGGAACTTGAACCAGCATCACTTATCTCTCAGGAGAATACCATAAGGCTGTGCTGTGCTGCATACTAAGGTGTGTTTGTTCTCACTCTCGGCAACTGGTGTGCCTTCGTCTGCAGGAAGATCTTTCTAGAGCCTCAGCTGAGGCCCTCATATGGAAATGGCTCTCCTGGCTTCCCCAGGTTTTGCTCATGAGTACTGAACTATTAAAGAACACAGAAGTCAACAGATAACCCCCACCTGGAGCCCCCCTGTGCTCCATGCTGTGACACTCTCCTCAGAAATCAGAAGGGCAGAAACAGCAGCAGCAGAAGGCATTGCCCATCCTGCACAAGCACTCTGTCAGCCAAAGCCGTATAATAAAGCTCATAAAGTGAAAAACCACAGCTCTGAATGCCAAAACCAGTGGACCAAAACAGGGGTGTCAGGATCTAAACCTAACTGGTGACTACTGGCATCTTCATCATCTTCTGGAAACATCTATTTTGATACTGAAGATAGAATAGGTGGACAGAAAATAGAAATCTGACAGTTGTCACTGCCAGCTTTGAGACCTAACTTAACACTGTGACACTGTAGGTAGCTAGTTTCCTCATCTGATCAGACCTCCTGGCCACATTTTGGCCAGGAGACACACAGCTATCATTGCTAGCTCCATCACCTTCAACTCACTGGAAACCCACTTGGAAGATGAGGTCCTGACATGACCCCTTTCTTAGTTGTTTTGTCATTTCCTCACATCCTTCTTTCCTTGTTGTCCTTCACCTTCTGTTTAAACAAACTTGCCGAGACAGGAAGGGTCGGGGTTGTGCAACCCAGCTGTGAGCAGCAGCCAGGGAGACTCCTAAAAACAGTGCCCAGAAGAGGCAGATTTTGGGAAAAGTCTCTTACACCTCAGAGGGGCTGAGGCCAGGCTTTTACTTGTCCTTTTCTACCACTGAGGCTGCACATAAAAGTCAACACCAGAAAAGGAAGTAACTATTTTTTTTTTGCTATCCTTTCCTCTCCCCCTGTGCATATGTGTGTCTTCAAGTGAGCAGAGTCCAAAATGAGTAGCAACAGCAGATCCAGTCTATCTTGATGAGTGTCTCTCTTTCCCCAAGAACAGTTTCTGCTGCTATGAACTCAAATAAAGGGAAGGAAGATTGCTGTAAGAACTGCCAACAGCTAAGGGAAGAGGAATAATGGACACTTTTAAAAAAGGAAAGTCTTACTTAATACTTTATTTTTCAAGTGCTTAAACTGTTTTTCCTCCTTTTTGTGTATCTTTAATTAAAGGTTAAAAGACTTCTACTGGTGATAGCTTGCCATGGTAACCAAGTAGGCTGAGGTCTCAGAATTCAAAACCCAAAACCTTTTTAAGTGTTTAATGTTGCAGGGTGTCAGGGTCATGTCAGCATCTTTGACTGCCTGAGGCTGCTTCTTCCCCTGAAGGGAACAGGACTGTGCCCTGCCAGCCAGGCCTCCAGAGAGGAGAGGGACACCCATCTCACCTCCACACTCCCCTCTGGATCCAACCCCTTCCTCCCACTTCTCTGGCTGCTTGAATGTTTCACTTTGAACTAAAGGCAATTTTCATTCTGAAACAAAGCTATTTTTTAGCAGTTTGTCAGCAAGAGAAACCAAATCTAACTAAACTCTGTTCCTACTGAGGGGTGTTGTTGTCTTCTTTCCTGTTGAACTGACCTGCATTTATTCATACCTTGCTGCTATTTTTAAGTGTGAGGACCAGCTTTGTGTTATTCAGACTCTTCAGCAGCAGACTACACATCACAATATCTTTTAGTTATTTAAGACAAATGACTGGCAAAGTCATTTTTGCACAGTGTACTGTCTGTGCCAATGCCTGTGTGTGTCTGTACTGCTTTAGTCACCTCAGCTGCTAGCATGACTTGTGATTGAGATTGTAGCAGTACCTGAAATGTCACATTGCTTGTCTCTGCTCTGAAAGGGCTGCTGCCTACCAGGTAAGGCACAGAAAGACACATGAGGACATGACCAGACTTATCCCTGTGACCATGTAACAAAGGGCTAAAAATGCTACCACACCTAGCAGAGAAATGCCTCGTAGCTGATGCAGAGTCACTGGCCATGTGCAAGTTCTCAGTTTGCTGTACTCCAAAGATGAGTTTCTGGCATGGAAAAAACCACCCTGTTTCATTTTGCCTTTGCAATAGACCAGGAGTGCACAGAGTTCCCACATCTTTCCAGGCAGCCAGCCCTCTCCAGCCACAGTGGCACATATAAGGGGATACAGGATGGGTAAATGAAGATGGCATAGGATGTAATCTTATCCCCCAACAAGTTGCAGCTGGACCAATTACTGAAGATTAGAAGCAGACTGGATGATAACAGGCAACACCTGTAGCCAATAGGAACTAGTGGTACAAAGGAGTGGATTGGTGGGAACTGGAGAGAGAAGTCAGAGGAGTGAGGTGGCTGCTGCAAGGACCAGTAACAGTCAGTGCTTAGAGGAGCTGACTGTGAGAAACATCGAGGAGGTATGAAGCTCTGGTGATGTGAAATCCTTGCACTATAATGATAATAGAACTCTTGCTATTTATATAGGACAACAGGCACACATTTCTGAAGTGACTGAGCTGTGACACACAGCACCACAGAATACAGGCAGGGCTTGAATGAGGTGCAGGACAATTAGCACGGGAGTACCCTCAAGGCTGAGGTGTTGTATCAGTGGGCAGAGGCAGGTGTGAGTCTACACTTACAACCAAACCCAGAGCTGGGTCCTGCCCCTTCAGCAGGATGTGGGTGGGTAGACACCCCTTGGATGCCCCAGGAATTCCACACTGCCTTTGGAGCAGGTCTCCATGAATCACAGACCAAGGCACCAATGCCCCTCACTTTGCCTCTCCTGTGCATTTTCCATTGCTGTCTCAGCAATAGTGCAGCCCTGGTCTTTGTTTCCAGGGGCCATTTCCTTCATTCTGCATAGATGAGCAATTCAATCTGTTCCTGTAAGCAGATAAATCAATGAAAATAGGAAAGAACAACAGCATCTATAACTGAATGTTGGGATGGATATCCAGGATATGCTGCCACCCAGCTCTCTCCTCACACTCTTCTAAACTAACTAACATAGGTGGTCGAACTGTGGCACAGAAACACAACCATATGTGTTTGTTCACAAGACTCACTCACTTCAATCAGCAGCTTAAAACAAAATTAAAAACAAGTTTCTCAAGAAGAAGAAAAGGCAATGAGTTTATGTTTGCTTTTATCCTTTCCTCTTCAAAGTTTTTCTCTTTCATAAATTACTCTCACCACAAATGTTCTCATATTAAGTGTAGAGAAAAGAACAAGATTATCTGCTTTGAATATCAGCAGACACACTAATTTGGACATTCTCATCTGCCAGATGCTGGAAGAGCTTCTTTCTGTGAAACTATGTTGAAATACCCAAGACAAAGGTTTAGACTTTTTTTTTAACTATTTGAGGTGACTTATACACTAGTCCAGGCTGCGTGTTGGCTTTGGATGAGTCACAAGCCTCTTTTAAACATTTTTTTCTGAAAAAAGAAAAATTGTCCTGTCAGTTCCCTGTAGTCCTGCTCTGCAGGGCTCGATGGACAGCTTTTTTTTTTTTTTTTTTTTTTTTTTTTTAACAGTTCTCTAATTGCTATCTTTCCTAAGCCTTTTAATTTGTCATAGTATAAAGTTTTCCATGGTTGCAGAAGTCCTTATTAAATGTCAGTGGAACTCCCTGAAAACACCTGACTAAGTAGGAACCATCCAACCCTTGGGAGTTATTGACTGCTGCCTCCAAGGACGTAATTAACAAGTGGCAGAACTTGCCATGTGGGTCATGTTTTACAAGATCCCACAGTATCGGTATTGATTATGATTTGATTAGATTAGTTTGATGGTAAATCCTTATTTAGGTGATGAGGTTTTCAGGCAAATAGTGAATATCCTGTCATGGGCAACACCAATCACATTTTGAACACAAAAAAAACCCTTTTGAAATTATAGTTATAATCATTATATATGCAATACCTTGAGGCGTGTGTATTTGCAAGAGGCTCAGCCTGCCAGAGAAAAGCTGTATTCCTGCATTGAACACCGTACAAGCTAAAGGCAAAAATGAGTTTAACACACTAAGAGGTAATTTTACATTAAAAAGAACAGCTTATGGAAACCTCTGTTGTGTGCATGCCTGCCAGCTAATGGCATATTTATGGAAGATGGCAGCAAATGCAGCTGGGCTGGCATACCACAAGTTATTGCCTTGACACTGATTCTAAGGAGACTTTAATAAACTTGTACAAGGGAGAATGTTATTTTTCAGTCCCTCAAAATAAGTGGATGTTTCTTTGAATCCTAAAACTTCCATGCGTCTGTCAGAAAATTTCTGTTCTATTCAGCAAGGATAGAGGAAGCCAAGGGGATTCTGGTGCCCAGGCTGGGATGTGTGCTGCCCTTGGGATGTGGTAGAGCTCTGGAGACATCTGCACATAGCTTGGGATGTGGTAGAGCACTGGAGAGATCTGCACGCAGGTTGGGATGTGGTGGAGCACTGGAGAGATCTGCACACAGGTTGGGATGTGGTGGAGCACTGGAGAGATCTGCACACAGTTGGGATGTGGTGGAGCACTGGAGAGATCTGCACGCAGGTTGGGATGTGGTGGAGCACTGGAGAGATCTGCACGCAGGTTGGGATGTGGTGGAGCACTGGAGAGATCTGCACGCAGGTTGGGATGTGGTGGAGCACTGGAGAGATCTGCACACAGGTTGGGATGTGGTGGAGCACTGGAGAGATCTGCACACAGTTGGGATGTGGTGGAGCACTGGAGAGATCTGCACACAGCTGCAGGCATGACACAGGACCCAGCAGAGACCACACCTCTGCAAAGCTGTGGCTGAAGGGAGTCCTGAAGTGTCTCATACATCTCTTGTTGCCTAAGGTTAGCTAGCTCGTTTTTTATTTTCATGTGCCACTTGAATTTTCTAATCTCCTCTGACCCTTTTTTTCCTCCTTATGCCTCTTACTTCCTTAGCAACAAAGCTAAATAAATTACTAATTTACTTATATAATTCCTAGCTCCTTATTAACAGCCTTCCAGTACCTGAAGGAGGCTTACAAGAAGGCTGAAGAGGGGCTTTTCAAAAGGACAAGAAGTGATGGGATGACAGGGAATGGCTTAAACTGAAGGAGGGTAGGTTTAGATTATACATTATGAAGAAATTCATTACTGTGAGGGTGCTGAGGCACTGTGACAGATTGCCCAATAATGCTGTGGACTCCCCATGAGTTTTCAAAACCAATCTGAGTAACCTGGTCTCATGAGAGGTGTCCCTGCCCATGGCAAGGAGGTTGGAACCAGAGGATCTTCAAGGCCCCTTCCAACAAAAGCCATTATTCTATGATGCTATGATTCTATAAAGTGGGAAAAATCTAACAGGAAGAGACATAAATAAGAACAAAAAAAAAAAAAAAATTAGTTGGAACATATTTTAATTTTTAAAAGCCCAAACAAAATAAACCAGAATTACAGAAATATTTACAACAAAACATTTTCCTTGGTTTAAAGTGACTTGCAGATTTTTGCTGATCCATTTTACCTGCTAATGCCTGGAAAACTCCCCAGCTGATCTATGAATGCTCTTTCCCCAAGTAGAAGCAACTGGCAGATTGACTCCAAAGCTTTGCTGTGCCACAAGCAATCAGATGATGGAAACAGTTCAGTGAAGCTTCTCACGTCAACCCAGGTTAGAGCCTCCTACAGGGTCTGGAAGGCAAATTAGAGAGCCATGAGTGGTGATGCTGCTGCTGACCTTCAGAATGGCCTCAGTTGTCCCACTGCATCTTCACTGGGATAGAAGGAAGGAGAAATGAACCCCAGTGCAGTGTCATGAAGATTCACGTCAAGTATTATAAGCGCAAGTCCTCTTAGCTGCCTGCAAGAATTATTTCAAAACTTTATCTGAGAGAAGAGCTGGTTTTACTGGCAAATGAGCATAGAAAATGAGTGTAGAAATTGCCCTTCTAGCAGGAAAGACAGCAGATCTTCAGACTGTGAAGTCTGTGGGTGTTTGTGTGTGTATGTGTGCAGCAGGGGAAGAAGCAATAATTTGCTGCTTTCCAAAAAGCAGCAGATGGATCTAACTCCCTTGATATTGGAACTGTTTGGTCCTGGAGCTGTTGATTTGACTCAGCTGTCTCCTTTCAGGACTCAGTGAGATGCTATGGCCACAGCCAGAAATCCCCCTGGGTGTGGGTCTGGAGGAGAACTGGGGCTCAGTGACTGAGGGTCTGGGGCTCTCCACTAGCCAAAGTTTCTCTGCCTTTTCCAAGGAAGGCTCAAGAAGCTACCAAACTGCCTTAACAAGCCAGAGCATTAAAAAGAAAAAAATCTGGATTCCTACAAGCCTTTTAAAACCAGACACATCCTGAACCATGACAGGCTCCAGAAAGCAAATAAATGCAGTTCACTCAGGTACAGAAATCTGCATTATTAAACACCTGTTGTTGCCTTCATGTTACAACACCTTTAATTTCTCTTTTCCTCTGTGGTTTTATCTTCTCCTGGGCACAAGGTGCTGCCAAGTCTCAGGTGCTCTGCCATTAGGGTTGCATCATTTTGATGGCACCATCCTTGCTCTGATAAACCAGACACTGAGGGCCCTCCTGTGCCCTTCAGACAAACATGTAGTACACCTCTGCTTGCTGCATAGCTGGAAACTGAAATGGGAATCTGAAAAGAAAGGATCTGTGGCCCTGGCTAAGATAACAGACAGACTGTCCAGGGCAGTTTGGTGACCTCATTAGCTTTGAAGAGCTGAGCAGGTGGGAAATAGCACAGAGTTCTGAATTCATCTCTGTGACCATCTCCTTCCTCACTCAACCCTCATCGTGCCCTGCCTGGCTCTCACAGGAATGTGGATCCAGGCAGAGCAGAGTAGGCAGCTCTATTTCTTTGGCAGCACTGAAACTTTCAGCCAGAGTGGCCTCTAGGGTCAGCAGTAATTCCACCTGTGCCAGTGCCCTCTCCTGCTGTGTGCAGCCTGAGATGGAGCTGGGGAACCCAGACCCAGCTCTGCCACAGACTGCTGCTGCTCAGGAACAAGGAAAATTGCACAGCCTCTCTTCATCAGCATCTTTGTGGTGTAGCCTGTAATCCTCCACACATGTTCCACCAGGCAAAGTATCAAAGCAGAGCCATGAGTGTCAGCAGAGACTCCAGCATCCTTGGGTGATAATGTTCTGCTGTTTCCACAGTCCCTACTCCAGCCAAGCAAACAAAAGCAGGCAGAAAGCAGTCCAAAAGTGAGCACAAGAGAAACCCAGAAATCAGAGGGTACATACGGATTTTCTCTCGCCCAGCTCTGCTGCAGCCTGTAGGGAACACAGAGCCTCTTCAGTACTGCCATTCCCCAAGAAGTCTCTCTACTTACAACCCTCCCAACACCATTTTCCCCCCTGGCAGCAGCAGGATCCTCCTTCTCCTCTGTCACAGTCTCTTGATGCCGATTATGATCTATGACAAAAAGGCTGGGACACAACCCCACTGCTGAGACCTGCTGCAGCCAGGGTCAGGTATCCACATGCCACCCTGCAGGTTCATGCTGGGGCAGTTTGAGGGGCTATGTTAAAGCAGGCAGATTGTCCATGGTGGTCACTGATGGTCACTGACTGCCACACTGATGGCAGGGAGTGGCAGAGGTGCCTGCTCTGTGCTGCAGCAGCTCACAGCCAAGGTGGAGAGAAAGAACCAGCTGCCACTGCCCACAGGTGCTCGCTGCAGAGGGGATACCCTCCAGCAACACATCCAGCTGTGAACTCTCAGAAATCATCCCAGAGTGACCTGGCAGGGCTTTAGGAGCTGGAACCCTACACAGGCTGCCTAGTTGTGAGATGGACACCAGCAGAGCTGCCACAGCCTTCCTACCATAGCAGGGCTCTGGAAAGAGAGTTTGTCACCATGTGATTGTAAACTCCTCATGGCACTGCACATCTTTCATCCCCCTGACAAACCTGAGCATGACAGGGGAAAGCACAGGGACAGTGCCTGGCTGACCCCTCCTGGCACTCCCCAAACATAAATGTTTACTGATACCACAATAAAGAGAGCCAAAAAGGAACAAACCCTGAGAAACAGCGCAAGCTACCTGCCAACCTAACCCTAGCAGCAGCAACAATAACCATGGTACAAGTAAAAATTATCAAAGCCAACTTGGGAGGAAACCACAAGAAATGGCAGTTGAGCCTTATTAGTGCCATAAATCATAGAGCTGGTTTCAGTTCCTGCAGCTCCTCACACGCCGTGTGACGCTGCCTCTTGCACAGCGAGCAATGGGGGTCTGCACTGCCTGGAGGCACAAAACAAAGCAGGCAGGGAAAAGCACTGCTTTTTACCAAAGTAATTCTTAATTTAATTGTAAATCAAAGGCAGGGGGGTTCTGTTGCTGTCTGTGAGGGGATGAAGCGCAGGGAGAGATGTGTGAGGTGGGAGAAACGGGGACTTTCTAGGGTTTGGAAACTTCCCTAAGTGCATGTTTCAGGCATCCTCAGAAGGCTATCTGCTTGCTTGTTTATTTATTTACCTGAAGATTTGCCAACTCTGTGCTCTTTGTGTGTCTGGTTGTCTTTAAGTCCATTGTACATCCTGAGATTTTTTTCTCCAGGGGTGATTTTGATAATGAGAGCTGTGATGTTTGATTCCTCCTCTGACTCTCCTCTGAAGTGAAGGGAGCAGATGGAAGGGTTAGCCCACCTCACCTCTAATTTTAACAATGTTTGAAGCTTCTTGAGGCACATGATCATTTTTTTTACTTGGGACCCTCCATCCCCACCCATTGATGTGCATCACTGATTATCCTTCTTTTCCTGCCTAGAAATTCATTCTATACTGAATTCTCTGAGCAGAATTTTAGACTCACCAATAACCATTGTTATCTACCTTGTTCAGGGAAGCAATAAAACTAGGAATTAATAATAATGCTTACTTATTTTTAGTATAATTTACGAGCCAGCAATGGCTCAGCATGCTAAGGGAACAAACATGGAGACAGATAATGGTCTCTAGACAAATGCTTTTGCCCTAGAAATACCCACCACTAGGGAAAATTCAGGCTCCCAGGAGCAGCTCCAGAGCCTGTAAAGGAAGTCCCCAACCCAGAGCAAAATCACAAGCATTATATTTTGGGTTTGAAGCACACCTAAAGCACAGCAACCTGATCATTATGTGATTTCTCGTGCATCAGAAGCAAGACCTAGTAAAGACACAAGCCTGGCAGGTAGCACAGTGTGGAGCAGCAAAGCAAATGACAGACTCAGACTCTCTAAGTTAAAAGGAGGAGCAAGTGAAGTTCTGTGTCTTACTGGGTGTGCTTTAAGTTTGAAGTATTGATCATCTTCTGGATCAAGGACACACAAGTCCTTGTGCTTTTATTCTCCAAAACCAGTCCTTAACCATCTGACATGAAACACAGTAAAAAAAGTTTTCACACCCTCAGAGCTCAGACTACATGAAGGAATTGTGTCCACATGCACACATTAGGACAGGAAGCCCAAGAGGAAGGTGAAGTCTGATGACAAGACACCCATGCAAGCATTTCAAAAATCTCTAGCTTGCTTGTGTCCTCTACCAGTCTGAAATGCCTAATAAATAAGGAACTACTGCTAGAAAAATGGTAACTCTAGACAGTACTTTTGTCTTGCCTTGTGTTACTTCCCAGCACCAGCATTGAGCTTTAGGGACAGATTCTCCCAACCAAGTGAGCCGTGCTTTGCAATGGCACGGCCTCAGAGGAAAATGCTGTCAAGCCACCACACAAGCCCTGTATGGCCCTTGATGTAACCAGAGACATCTTTAAAAGGTTAAAGCAACCCACTCTTCCAGTCAGACAGGGAAAATGCAGGTTCTGTCCTGCCAGCAGGTGCCCAGAGGGAAAGGCAGGGCCCAGGTGGAGCCTTTCCAGAGCACAGGTACCGCATGGCCAGGCAGGAGCAGAGGCTGCTCTCATTCCTGAGTGTGACCAGCAGCAAATGGCTCCTCTGGAAACACTTGTCTGCATTCACTCAGCTGCAGGAGGAGGTGGCTGGGGCTGTAGTATTGTGCTGCAGTCCTGTGTGAGGCCAGGGAGGGACAGATTTGCAGCCTGGCCCTGGTAGGGAATGACAGCTGACACTAAGGCTTGGAGATCACAGACTGTGCCACCCCCTGCCCAAGGAAGCTGTCCTGGCCTCCCCTGCCTCCTGCCACTCACTCTCACCCTCAGGTCATCTTCCTCTTGGCTTCAGGAGAACTGATCCCTCACAAACATTTTTTCTTGGTGAATTTTAATGCAGGCTAATTCCCTCTCTCAGGTCACTGCGTCACTCACTTGCTTTCACATCCAGCAAGAGAGCGCTAGGAAGCAAGACCAGCAGGAATGTTTTCTTTTGCTTCCTATAGCAACTGCTCATTGCCACTGAGACTCTGGGAGGCTGTTTGGGTTTTCAAGAAGGACCTCTCAATTGTAGGACACAATATTCAAGTTCTGTCTCTCTGCCTGTGGCCCCAACACATACACAGTGATCTTGTCTTCCTAAGTAAGAAAATCTCAAGTGAACCTTTGTCACAGACACAGACCAACCGCATGTTTCTGTGTTGTGGACAACCTAATAAAACTTTTAGAATATACTAATTCCTCCTCTGACTCTTCTCTGAAGTGAAGGGAGCAGATATACTAAATTTTAGAGTATATATTTGAGTTCCACAGTCTTGTTGGGAACACACCTCATGTTGACTCTGGTGGCTTGACAAATTTCTAGGTGTAAAGTTAATCTCTCCCATTGTTAGAGATCCAAGACAGCCTAAACTTCTTGCACTTGTACTGTAGGACAGCCTGCTGAAGGCACTGAAGCATTTTGTGTGCAGCTGCTTTGCTGGTGACTGGCAAAGCAAAGAGCAACAGGACACTTGGCTTTGTTCTGACTCAGTCTGGTTGGTATTTTCGTGTGTGCAACGACTGCTTTCAGTAGCAGTGGCTATATATGCTTTAAATGAGTGTGCGGCTCAGGCCTGATGAATCACTATCTTGCTCAGGGAACAGGTGTTTGTGCAGTTTCTAAAACAAACACAACACACCAAGGAGTTACCCAAAAGCACCTCACTTTCTTCTCATTAACAAGATCACGAGGCCCCAAAACTTTTCTGTTTCTTTCAACATCATTTTCTGATCCCTCCATTGCTAGCCAGAAGCCTGGAGGCAGCACTGTGCCAAGCCAGCTGCCAACTAGCAAGGACATTCCAGCAGATTGAGCATCCAGGAGCTGCACATGGCTTTGCAGAGCTCAGGGAGCCAGTGCAGAGAGGCACTGCAAGAAGCCACTGCTCTGCCCTGCACAGCGCAGGAAATCTCCCCTCAGGACGGAGGAGGCTGCTCCTTCCCCTCCCACACAGCACTGCCACTCGCCGTGTCCTGGCAGGGCTGGGGGCTGGGGTGTCACCTCATCACACAACTGTTTCATCTGCCAGAGCCTGCACCCCATCTCTGAGGATGAGTCAGAGCACAGGAAGTGAAGAGAGACATGTGCATGTGCAGGAGGAGGGGTTTGACACTCTTAGGATGGTTGCTCTAAAGGAAGGGCTCAGGTGTAATACCAGTAGCTCTAGACCAAGCAGATATTTGATTCATAATCCCAGCATATCTTCCATTCTCCAGGCAGTACAAGGAAAATAGTCACTGCACTAAGGATTTTTTTAAACAATTCAACTGCAGGAGTCTTCAGGAACTTCAGACTTTCAGGCCTTCTCCTCAGCCTCCTCAGTACAAAGAGAAAGGCCAGAATGTTTTCTTTAACAGGGCACAAACTCAGCTAAGGGTCTGGATCCTGGGTTTGTAGCAGGGATGCTGGCTAGGGGGTGGCATATCACTGGCACATTCAGGACTCCATTTCCCATCCCATAATGTGCAGTGTTTGACCAGGGATGTGAAATGCCTGAGATGGAGCCTATTTATGTATGATGTCAGTCATCTTGACCAACAAAACTGATATCAACATCAGGCTGAGATACTGGAAATGGAAATTAACAGGTGATGGTGAGCATGGTCTGCCTTGTCTTGATAATGCTTCTGTGCCTGCCTGGTGCCTTCACTGTCCACAGCCTTCTGCTGGAACTTTCACCCACTCAGGCTGTCCCTGGCTCCTCTGTGCCATTCTGACCCAAATTCCGGTTTCAGCCCAGCTGCCAGACCCCGTTCCTGCTGTGGCCCTTCTATCACTACATTCCCTTCTCAAGTGTAACCAGATTTTGATACAGCTCTGTGACAGGGAACCAGCATCTGATCAGACCCTCCAAACAGCATTAGCTTCCCACCCCTGTCATTTCTTGGAGCTGTTCTGAAGACAATAGATGATCAGATGTGCCCAGGGAAACAGCTGGGGTAAGCACAGGGATAGAAAAGCTAACTTAGGAGAAAAGGCACCGAGAAAGAAAAACAGTGAACTGCACTTTCAAGTTTTGCCAGCATAGCAAAGAGTGTGGGAACAAATTACAACATCAGTGAGATACCTCTGGCAATGAAAGCCCCAGTTTCTGTAGGAAACTGGTATAAGTTATACTGGCAAGAGCTGTATCTCCAGTAGGAGTTTGTCAGAAAATCCTTCCCAGGGTAGGCAGAGCCAGCAATATTAAAAGGCAATAATATAGCCCAGCTGTAGGAAGCCTGTTTTCATGGGGAGAAATATTTTCCTGTGACAAGTCTCAAGCAGTTAAGCTCCAGAGAGCTTCACAGTACAGGCAGAAGCTTTGTACATTCCTATATGAATATGTATTTAATTATGGCTCCAGTGCTGAACACATTTACATAAATAAAGAGGAGAAATAGAAAGCAGGAGAGGAGGGAGGGGAAAGGTCTGGTTTTCACCTGTCTCCCCTGGTAGCAGCCCTGACTCCTCACCATTCTAGGGAGGACACAGAGCTGTGCTTGGACATTACAGCGTGCCCATCTGCTCCCAGCAGGTGGGATCAGCCTCCTCAGCCCCATGGGCCTTGCTTAGGGATTATTACACATGGAACCATGGTCAGATAGCCACAAACCAGCATGACAAAGAGATGTTGAAGAGCAGCAGAAGAAGAGACTGGTTGATGGGGGATTTTATGAAGCCATCTGCAGAGCCATGAGCCTTGGAAAGGAGAAAAGAGAGCCACAGGAAACCCTCTGTGCCCACATTCTCCAAGCATTTACACTGGGGGAAGCAGCCTTCGGGCCATCAGAGCTTTCTTCTGACTGTAAGTATCTGCCACAGGCTCTCTGAGAGGAAAGCAGGGCTCTCTCCCTGATCCCAGCCCTCCAGCACTGACACCAGTGCAGCCACAGCTCAACACCTTCCTGCACCTGCTGCCCTTCAGAGACCTGCCCTTCCACAGCAGTTTCCCCCTGGTCAATTAATCCTCCACCTTTTTTGCTACCCATGGGCAAGGGAGACAGCACACATCTGTCTCAGCTCTCCTCCACCCATTCCTCTTCCCCCTGACACAATGAGAGTCCTTCCCACAGCAAGAGTGTTTCAGAGTTGCCAGATGATGATGGGTAAAAGAACAGATGAACAAGAATGGTGGTGCAGGAGAAGGAAAGCTTTGCCTAAAGGCAATCAGAAAGCTCCTCCTTCCTCTGCCCCTCAGCCCTGCAGGACTGACCCTTCACATGGGCAGGAACATCCTGCTCCCCTGCCCTGTGCATGCTGATGTCCATCACCTTTCTGAAATAAGTAAATCATGTCCTTTGCAGAGGACAGCACAGGGTTCCTCCTGCTGAAACTCTGTCCCGACTGCTCTGGACCAAAAATAAAGACTTCCCCTTTTTATTATTATTCCTTGAAGCAAGAGCCTTAACCAGAGGTGAAATATTCTCCAATATTTCTGTACCAACACTCTGACATGCCCATCTTCATCTGAGTTCACAGTGACATCCTCAAGGATATGATGAACTTGCAAAAAGTGCAACACTGTTTGATCTTTCATTACTGTGCTTAAGAAATGCACTCTGGGGGGAAATATAAATCTGACTTGCTGACAGAAATCCCTCCCCTTTGTTTGCACTGAAGGCGTTGTGCAGTGCAGCCCCAGCAGCAGCTGAATTCCACCTCAGCACAGAAAGGCTGAGCAGGAGCCAGCTGTGCCTGGTTTGTTTCTAGGAAGAGCCTCCACAAGAAACTCAGCTCAGGGCAGGCACAGCCCAGACATCTCCTTCAATGCACATCTCCTTGGTAGCCCATCTGCTGTGAAGGTGTGCTCCTGCCAGTGAAGTTGTCAGGGTTAATATTGCAAGAACTTTCTCTTTTTTGGAAAAAAATCCATACTGTACACAGGGTAGAAAGTTTTAGGCTCTTGTGGTCAAGGCTGGCTGATCCTGGTACCTGCATTCAGAGCTGCCTCAACAAGTGCAGAGCTGTTAAATTATTGACAGAATAAAAAGTCCTCTAACTGAGCTATGCTTCATTTTAGGAAGGAAAAACAACTCTATCCAGACTGGCTGTGCTTGAGAGTTTTGCTTCTTTTTATTTTTAACATCAGCACACATGAAGAAAATATAAGGCCCAGCCTGAATGGTAGCAATGAGTGCTTAATATTCTTTTTGCACAACCCTAACAAATGAGTGCATAATTTAAAAATGTCACTGCACATCTGTGTTTGGTGTGTGGTGCTGCAAAGTGGGGCAGGAGAAGGGGGAATGTGAAGAGCAGAGATCCTGTAAGCTATTTACCTCTCTGCTGAATAATTTCCCCGTCACTTGGTGCAAAGCAGGAACAAACACTGAACTCCTACATGGGCAGGACAGTGGCACTGCTCTGCAGGAAGACTTGGCCCCTGAGGAGACACTGCCACCAGGAGCTGCTGAAGCTGCCCATAACCTTTCTGCTTCTGCTGCAGATAAAATCTGAGGGATCTCGCCTTTCTGCGGGTTTACAACAGTAAGAGCTGAGCTTTGCACTGAAGTGTTCTCAGAATTAATCTTCTAATCTTCTTTTGGTGGCAAAAGAGAAGCTCCAGGGGTTTTTTTTCCAGAAAATCTACTGCATTTATTGCTTTAATGAGGAAGCATGGGGTCTGCTCCCTCCATTCATCCCCAGATGACAATTCACAGCCCCTCAAGCAGCACTTCCAAAGATCATAATTGACTTTGGATGAGACCTGGCTTGCCTGAGAAGACAGGAGCAGACACAGCTTCACACCCACAGCCTCTGAGAGGGCAGAGATTTTGTGGTGAGTCCCTCCAGGGCTTCCCCAGCTGCTCCCAGGAGCAACCTGCAAAAACCCTCAGTGGGTTGAACAGAAAGCACCATCAGAACCATCCTCTCATGGTGACAGGCCACCATGTTCCTTTCAAAATGAGAGCAGGGAGACATTCTGGAGGAACGTGTACTGCTTGTGCTGTCCAGCTCTAGAGATAAACAGAGGACAAGTCTCCATGGCTGCCAGTCTGGCACCTTTTGTGGGTAATAAAATATGCTCAACGCTTTTCAAGCCTTTCTGCAAATAATCAGAACTGTTTGTCACTATGTTGAAGGAATTAGGGGTTTTAGACACTGCTGGAATGATCAAATAGAGGTCTTTCTTTCAGAAGGGCATGAAATTTAGCTGAAAAGCAGGGTTTGTGAGTGTTCAAAGTAGCCAGGACAAGCCAGCAGGAGCAAAGGCAGGCTCTGCAAGGGGGTGGATGGATTTCCCCAGGGCATATAGGACCACAAAGCCCCGTGACCTTGAGCATGGTGACTGCTGCTGATGCTGTCCATGGCTCTGAGTGAGTTGAAGGGCACACACAAGACACATTCTGGTGAGCCAGTCACCCTCTGGGACACGCAGGAGGGTTGGTAACACTCACATGGCAACATGCAAGAAAGGAGAGGACTGAGGGCCAGCCTGGAAAGAGACAATTCCTGGGGGAAGGGGGGAAAGAGACATAAAGGAGAAGGAGCTGTTATAGAATGGACTGAGTAATGCTGAGGAAATGGATCTGTGAGCTGTCAGCACAAACACAATCACTGAGGTGGGCGGCAGGATGGAGCTGTCCTGGGGACAGAGAGAGGAGTCAGGAGAGGGAATAAGGCAATGTCCTAAGGAAGTCTGAGAGCGGGGAGGAGAAAAGCATGGAAAGGAGACAATGCAAGGACACCTAGAGAGGCAGGATGAAAACCAGGAGCACGAAAGGCTCCGGAGCACCTCGGGAAGGGAGCTTTTCAATAAAGGAGAAATGATTCACATCAAAGGCAGGCAACAGACTGGGAAGGAGGCTTCAGAGTGTGCCAGGAATAACAACTGTGCCTCAGCTCCTGTTGTGTTCCCTCCCCGCCTGCAGCACCGTGCTCTTCACATTTCATCTGCAAACTCTTCAGGCAGGGACCTGGTCCTCCTCCCCATCTCAAGTTCAAGAAATCATTTCCATTTGTACCAAGAATATTAACTGGACAAATGTGCACATGTGCTTTAACATGCAAGAGGTGACATACCCCTGGTATATCTGCTGTTGATTTGCTCACTGTGCTGCCACCTCACGAGCTCAAATCCCTGCTTTGGATCCCTGTCCTCCTTCACCTCTATTGAAATTAGGAGCTGTATCAGGGAAGAAAAGAATACACCATGGGAGACAAGAGACCATTGTTTTAACCTCTATTTTTTTTTCATTTCCCAGGATCAGCACCATATAAACTTTCAACCTTAAACTCATATACAATGCAGTTGTCATTCTGCAGACCCTGGCTACCTCCCTTGGCTCACCTTTGCTCTCCTGCTGCCCCAGAAAATCCCATTTACACAATGGCTGCTCGCCTCCAGCTCCTGCCATGCACCTCAACTTGCAGTGGCAACTTGCAACTCCCAATTCTTCCAGCCCCATTTATGTAGTAAGAGCTGTGTTCAACCCAGAGAGTCTTTAAATTTATTCTTAAATGTTTCTGCTGTAGTTAACAGTGATCCAGGAAGGAATTTAGGTGTCTCTTTGTGTCTCTCTAGCTCCAGTGGCACTCAAAGCATGTACATCAGGGCTTTGCTAAATGGGAGTGGGCCTTAATGCACACTTAATCACCTTGCAGCCTGGCCCCAAATGTTTGCCTGTATTGCAGTGATCAGACTCTGTCTCTTGATTTCCTGTCTGCAGTACAGGGATAAAGAGAACAGCCAGTGATGTGTGATGGAGACTCCACTGGTCTGACCTTGGGTTTGCTGAATAACTCATGACTGGCAAAAGTGTGGATTGATTTCAGTTGGATTTTATGAGGCATGGAGCTGGAAAGACTTGATTTTTTTTTCCCCCTCCTCATTATATGGCGATGACTAGCCTAGCTATGGCTCCTCAGCTTGCATTCAGTATTTCCCATGTTTGATGGATGCCAAGTTCTTTCTTTTGTTCTCAGTGTCCTGGGTTTTAACTTCTTTTATTTGTTGACCCTGTATATCTTCTAAAGTAGAAGGAACCCCCTCTGGAAATTCAGAAGCCATGGGGCTACCTTACAAATCCAAGGACTGTCCAAGCACTGTCCCTGGTTCATGCAAAGGCTTTGTCTGCTCCCAGTTTCAAGTGACACCAATGACAACCAGTATGTGAAAAGCAATGTTTGGATTTGGGGCAAAATCCCTGTAAACCAAAACTCTTTATCATTTTTTTCTTCTCTTTTCAAGTGGACCTATTCTCTGCTCTCAATAAATTCAAATTTTAATGGTACAGATTTTCTGTAATGGAGCACTGCCTTGATAACCATTTAGTATGTAGACTAGGAAGCCATTAATAGCAAGCAACAAAGAGGAAAGAAGATTACTACCTTTTAATCTTTCATTTATTCTGTGGGTAGCTAATAATTACTCAGACATTATGGCCAGTGACTATTAATTGCTAAGTTTCACAAAGCCCCCTTTATACAGTCTTTAAAAACAGTAAAGGAAATGATGTATCCAATAGAAAGAGGTAGCTTCTGAGGGTAAAGTCACGAAATCCTAGACCAGATGCTAAAGGTTTCTAGGGACCTGCTGCTCACTAAAACCAGTGAAAAGTAGACACTATTCATGCCCTTCCTAACCTAGATCCTCATGACTACACCACATACTGTTGAGTGGTATAATGGCAGGAACCTGAGATGAAATTAAACCCTCCATCAAGGGGGCATAAAATATTTCTCTCTAGCTGTTTTTATTTTTAAACCAGAATTTCAGGACAGGCCTTCTCTTCCCATTGCTGCAGTCTTAATCGAAGTCGTATTTTCAGCTCTGATAGGAATAAGAAGAAAAAAAAGAAAAAAAAGAAGAAAAAAAAAAAAGAAGCGTGGCAAACCAGCTGTGACTTACTTGCTAGATATCAAAAGCCATGGAATAAAACACAGAACATCTGTATCTTCAGCTGTCATTTCAGGGAGCAATCTTCTCCTTCTGCCAGCCAGCAAGAGGGGTCACGACAGCAAACTGGTGTGTACAGGCAGAGCTGGGCTGTGCGCAGTTTGGAGCTCTGACTGGTGTGTACAGAGCTGGGCTGTGCTCATTTTGGAGCTCTGATTGATGTGTACAGGCAGAGCTGGGCTGTGCACAGTTTGGAGCTCTGACTGGTGTGTACAGAGCTGGGCTGTGCTCATTTTGTAGCTCTGACTGGTGTGTACAGGCAGAGCTGGGCTGTGCACAGTTTGGAGCTCTGACTGGTGTGTACAATGAGAGCTTGGCTGTGCTCAGTTTGGAGCTCTGGTGTGTATATTCAGAGCTGGGCTGCAGCAGGAGATGGTGCCCAAGAAGCCCAGGCTGTTTCGGGCTCTGCTACAGGCTCAGGGAGCACGAGTGAGCTGCTCAGAGCAGCAGCAGGGCCCCAAGTTTTGCTGGCACAAATCACCTGTTTTACATTCTGTGAGGGCTTTGCTGAGGGTTTTCACTGCAGGTGGTGCCCTGTGTGCTCTGTAGGTTTAGCTTGGACAGGCTGGGCATTCAGGTCAGTCCAGAAGAGCTCAGACCTGCTGCTCCTCCAGGTAAGCTGCAAAATCTGCCCCTTATCCTTGGCTTTCAGCAAGGGAGGGGAAATGCAAGAGTGGTGATTGGCAGGAGGAAAACCGCTGCTGGGTGAGAGCTTTATGTCATTGTCTCTTTTAATTTCACCATCACTAGCTATGTCAGAGAGTTTAAATATGAGCAATGGTGTTGCTCAGTATTGTCAAGGGCACGCAGAGCCCCAGCCCAGTATCTAAATGAAATCCTCTGAAAAATGACTAAACAGGATTAGCACGGCCTGAGAGCAGATAGAGCACACCTGCATGCTCATGAATCATCCTGCAGCCATGTGCAGAGGGGCAGGGCCCCCACCAAAGGCCGCAGAGCAAACTGGTGCTGCCAGAGCAGGATCCAGCCCTTTCTGCACACAGGGCATCGACTGTTGTTCCTTGTGAGGGCAAACACAGCCCTGGAAAGGTGTTCCCACCTCTTCCAGACAGCTGAGCAAGCTGGGGAGTGTGGCAGGGATGGTGTGGGCAGGGGGCTGACCCTGCCTCTCTGGGGGCTCCTGAGCCTCAAAGCAACTCTGGGGTGTGGATGAAATCCCTGTCACAGCACCTGGAAGCCAGGGAGGAAGGAGGGGAATTATCTCAAGCTCATGGTCCTGCTGCAGGCAGGGAACTGGTGTCACAGAGCTGGTGTCACACAGAGCTTGTGTCACACAGAGCTGGTGTCACAGCTGCTCATGCAGGAGAGAGGCCTCCTCAGGAGAGGGCCCCAGATTCTGCCATTCGTTTCCCTTTTCAATCTGACAGGGGCACAGACAGATTTTATTGAGCTGCTGAGCCACTCGTGAGGCCTGTCTACTCACCGAGCACAAGGGTTGAGAGGTTTATTGGATCGGGGGATAATTTAGTATCCATTTTTCACAGCATGTCCATTCCTATTAACCTGCCCTTGCAGTCTGTTTCCCTGCCTGCCACCCCTGGGCAGGGAGGGACAGACACCCCAACAAAATCTATCAGCCCACACCCCAAATGCCCTCTGCTGCCTTGCCCCAGATGCTCCCAGCAGAGACAATGGGGTGTTTCTAGGAGATACATTAACTGTGAGAGACCCCACACATCCCAGACAGAACCTGTCCACCCCAGCCGTCAGGAGGCACAGGAACACGCCTCTCCTGCCTGGCTTCTGGGGACAAACCACAAGCAGGAGACGGGAAGGGCCTTGGCAGAGCTGTGGGGTATTTTTGGGGCACCCTGTCGTGGGGATGAAAGATGAATCTGACTCCATGTTCTTAGAAGGCTAATTTATTATTTTATTATATGCTATATATTATGTTGTATTGTATTATATTATATTGTATTATATTATATTATATTATATATATTACATAATATATAATATATAATATATAATATATAACAAAATATATAATATATAATATGGTGTATTATATTATTATATTTTATTATATTTACTATATTATACTAAAGGAGAGAGAAATAATACAGACAGAAGGCATAAAGATAAAGAAAAACTCATTACTCTCTTAGAGCCTTGACACAGCTGGATGGTGATTGGTCCTTAAGTCAAAACAATTCACATGAAACCAATCAAACAACCACCTGTTGGATAAACCATCTCCAAACCACATTCCAAAGCAGCAAAACACAGGAGAAGCAAATGAGATAATATTGTTTTCCTTTTCCTCTGAGGCTTCTCAGCTTCCCAGAAGAGTCCTGGGCAAGGGGATTTTTCAGAAAATGTGATGGGGACAGAGCTGCTCCAAGCTTTGGGTGCACCAGGTTTTCCTGTAGGAAAGTTTTCATGGCTGCACAGCTCCAGCTTTAGACAATGGTACAAATTGTCCCCAGGGGTCACTTGGAGCAGCACCCTGTTCCATCTGCCCAGGTCCTCAGGCTGGGATAGGGCTGGCCCAGCCCTCGGAAAGTGAGGAGGGTTCCCCACGGCCACCTGTGACCCAAAGCTCATCTAGAGCTGTCACTTGGAGGGAACATCAAGGATGACAAGAAGAGCTTCTGCCACTACAGCAGCAAAAAAGGCTAAACAGAGAAATGTAGGCCCATTGCTGAACAGGAAAAGTGATTTAATGGCATGGGCACAGAGAAGGCTGAGGTACTCAGTGACTTCTCCATCTCAGTCTTCATCAATGAGGTATTTCAGGGCTCTGGGCACAGAGGAAAGCTACCAGCAAGAAGAGTGGTGTTGACTCAGGGACTCAGGGATTGTCTGAGACATCCCTTCAAGTCCATGAGACTCCACAGCTGCATCCAAGAGTTCCACAAGAGTTGGCCCATGTCCTTGCACCATTACTCTCTAACATTTTCCAAAGACTGTGGAGGTCCAGGGATTTCCCTGACAACTGAAGACAAACATGAGGGTCCCCCATACCTACAGAAAGGGAGCTGGGAACTTCACTGCTCTGTGTGGCAGGAAAACTTGACCCACCATGCATAAACTGAACAGATTAGATGCAAGGAGGGGAAAATATCCATGAGGACAGTCCAGCAGTGGAGCAGGCAGCCCAGGAGGCTCTGCAGGCTCCATCCTGGGAGGTTTCAAGTCCCAACCAGACACAGCCCTGAGCAGCCTGGTCTGGTCTGGTCTGGTCTGGTCTGGGGGTGACCCTGCTCTGAGCCTCTCAGGTCATGCCCAGCCTGAATTGTGCTATGTTTCCATGCTGAGTTGAATTGGATAGTAATGGTAGGAAATTAAAAATACAGAAATATAATCCTACTGTTGACACAAATAATCCCAAATCTCCAGACTGCTATCATCCTCTGTCTGCTCTGACTTATGCAGGAATCCAGACTAGCTCTGATCTATCCTAAAAACTCTTTTGCCAGTCTGAAGGCTTGGGGCTGCTGCTACTGAGAAAAGGGTCAGATGTGTACAAAGCAAGTGCAAAGGCTGGGTTTTTCTATGGGGAACCAGTCACCATCACCTCCACTCCTTTTCCAGCTCTCTTTCTCTCCTCTCCCTCTCTCATTGGTCCTGCAGTAAACACCCAAACATGAAAACAAGCCCCAGGACTCATCTTAGAGGCTCCGTGTCCCACATCTCTCTGTTTCCTCCACTCCTAAACCTGGAGGGACATCTGCCAGAGTCTCCAGGGGGGTAACATCAGTGCCCTCCAGCAACTGCAAGTTGAGCAGCCTAATGATATTAAAGCTCCTTTCACCCTCCTTCCTAGCTGGGGCTAAGCACAGCTCAGTGAGCCATCAGGAGCAGGAACCTCATCATGAGCAGAGAGGTGGCCAGAGAGATGATTTTGAGGGAAGGCTACAGTAACCTCAAGCTCAGAAAAGATGCTTGAACTCCCCTTTTTAAGTGGTCATGGAAGCTATTTTCATCTTCAGCTGCTGCAGATTTGTTCCTGGGATGGTGGCTGCACCGAGTGGCTGACACAGACCTGAGAATCAATCAAAAGTAATTGAAACAGAAGAGGCTCAGCAATCAACCTATTAGGTTGCTGGAGCCAGAAAAATGCTGCTATGAGGAGCCAGAGAAAGGGGAACCGACTTCCCTTCTGAAAACTTAATGTGAGGAAGGAGCTTCGGCTGCGCCGTCTTTTCTTACAAGAAGAATAAAAATCTGTGGAATTCTCTTTCTGTGGAGTTTTATCCCCTTTAATAGCAAGGGGGGAAAGGAAAGAAACCATTAAATCCTTATCTGTAAAAAAAAAAAAAGCCATCTCATTCTCTTTTCTTTTCCTCATCCCCCCTCCATATGCAATAAAAAGGTTCTTTGCTCTCGATTGTTGTCTGCCGTGGCAGCGGCTGGAATGAGCTTTGTTTTTCTTCACTTCGCTGCTCCTCACCAGAGGACTTCACTGGCTGCAGCAACCTATTAAACTGGTTGCTGGCTGTCATGGTCTCTTCTGTCAGAGTGGGAGCTGCTGCCAGAGTCCAGTTATTTTATTTCCAAATGCCTGCATGAGTCGGCTCCTGAAAAGCCAGACCTTGGAGCTGCCGACAAGAGCATGAGCTGAAGTGTTAGGGGGTTGCCAACCTCCAGTAATTAACAGCATACACCCCTCCACCATCCCTCACCCAGATCTCACAACCTTCTGGCAGGTGCCCCCAGGGGGATTTGCAGCAGTGAGCTTAAATATTTCATCTAAATCATTAGAGCAAAAAAAGAAAAATTAAACGTGATCTTTAAAAAGGAGGAGGAAATCTTAACCGCTTGCATTCTTGATAAGGCCTAAGCAAAGAGAAAATGCAGCAGCAAGAGAGTTCAAATTTGGAAAGGGCTGCTGTGTGTGCTGGTGAGCAATACCTCACCAGGCTTCTCAGAGATGAAATCAGAGGGGGCACCCATCTTCTCTTCCCCACAGATATGGTTCTGAGGTGCATTATTTTGGTTACAGAGGGTGTTCTGGCTTGACCCTGATACCAGAGACTCTCGTTGCCTCTGAATTCTACACAACACATCCTTGGTCAGATGCAGTTATGAAACACAATAACCCCTGTTACTGTGAGGATGAGCCTTCCCCCACACCAATCTGTAATTACTCAAGGACAAACCAAAATTTCTCCTGTCAGCCTCACCTAGAAAATACAGCAGGGCAGGGAACAGACATGGGGTTAATATTATATTGAGGCTGGAATGGGAGCCAACCAGTTGACCAAGGGGCTTTGGCTTTGGCTTTGGTTCTGGGGTGATTGGAGCGCTTTTTCTCACCAAGGAAAGGCTGAGTGCACCATGATCCTGGCAGTCCCCAACTCCAGGGACTTTTCCACAGCTGGGCAGGCTGTGGAGGGACACTCACAGCAGTGAGGTTTGGTCAGGGCAGTTTTACCTGACAGGGGTTTTATAGAGTCAGAGGGAAATGTGTCCTGGGCTCTACAGAGCAGCGCTCCGAGTTCCATCCCTACTTACTGTTTTCTGAGGGTGCCACTAAAAATGTCTGGGCAAAGTGCAGGTTTGGAGACCTCAGCAATTCACACCTGCACCCAGCCAGTGCCTGTGCTACAGTATAAGCACTGTCCAGATTCACCATCAAGCACAATTTATGTGAGGGATGTGCTCTCCCTGCGGGCTGCAGCAATAACACTCCAAACACACCTTCAGAAACACTATTGCTTTCATGAAAGGTTTCCATGAAATACAGGGGTGAGGGAAGGGGATATGAGAAATTAGAGACTGAAATTGTGTCCTAACACTGCTAAGAGGGAAAAAAAAATCAATTTTTTCCCACTAACCCCCTATAGCAGTACTTGATCCAGTATTACCCTCCTCCCAGGGATCAAAGATGATGATGCCATGCAGGAGCAATGCTGGAGTAATACAGGAGCTTATAACTGCAGGAGAGCTGTGACCTAAAGCAAGTCTCCCCTGCAGATGCTGAGTCATCAAAAATGTGATGCCCTTCCACCATTATCTAAGAACAGCATCTGAAAGAGAGAGGGGTGATTAGACCAGGGTTTGGAGCTAGGACAATCCAAATTCTGATGCTGGTTCTGATATGTCCTTCACATGAACCTGGGGAGTAGTTAATAGGACTCAGATGTTCAGGGGTTCTTAACATCTGTCACTCAAAACCCCACAAATGCACCATGGGTACTTAAATCCTCAAAAAAACATTATGTTTAACCTGCTGAACACAAGCAGAAGAAGAATTAAGGTTAGTGTTTGTAATATGCTTTTCAGAAGAAAACACACTGAGTACTACTTTTAATTCTTCATTACTTTATGCAGTAGAAAGCAAGATATAAAAAATGAACAGCAGGATTGGACTGGTTATTAGTATTGGGAGTGTTGTCAGGTCACTTCTGGGTTTTTATGGGTGCTTCTATCAAATAAATGGATGGATTATATGCACCATGAAGGAATAATTCTGGACAGGTGATGTTTTCTCCATAAAAGGGACACTCTCAAAGGACATGCAAAGCCCTCTAAACTTCCCAGGATTAGCACTGAGTGACCCAATATCTCCTCCCACCACTGGTGCCTAACACTTTAGAGAAATTTATGCACAGAATGTGACAACTTGTCATGCAATGCTCAACTTCATCTATCCCATTTTCCTGTAGAGTTCTCTGCATAATATATAAACAGAGGGGGGTGGGGGAAATCTCTCTGAAAGCTCCTGCCAACTCACATCTATTTCATTCTTTTCTTTTGAAAAGAAACCTATTCCAGATGGTTCATCATTAGAACTTTTTTTTTTTCTTTTTTAATCTCCGACGTTATGAAAAAAAACAGGAAAGAGAAGAAATCTGTGTGGTCAGTTCTAGCACTGAAAATATTTCACACTGAGCCTGGGGCTGTGGGTGTGTGTCCACTGCAGGGAGCAGTGGGCTGCCCCAGGTCAGTGGAGCCACCCCTGGATGTTGGTGACAGGGCAGGGTTTGGGCTTCCCCGTCCTCAAAGATCTCCCTCTTCCCAGGGCTTGGGCACCCACTGCGCCACAAAATCCAACATGCCAGGGAGGCCATCGCTGCTGCTGTGACCTGGGCAAGCTGTTCTGTGTTTCTGTGGTACCCCTCGATCAGGGAGCTGCAGCAGCTCCCCCTGAGCTGCTCACCCTCCCGGGTGTCAGGACTGCAGCTGGGCACGCAGCCAGCACGCTGAGGGATGGTTGAAGCAAGGCCTCTGAGACAAACCTCTGCTTTCAATAAAGTGCCACAGGATTTTTAATGCCCATGCAGAGCAGGCAGCTGTTACCCAAAGGACATTCTCCACCCTAAAATTACATGGAAATTATTTGCCTCTGAAGCTATGTTTAGCCTACAGAGATTCAAACATATAATTCTAGGATATCTAGTTATTTGATTAAAATGCTAATATAGCCACCTCACAGCTAATGCTGCCAGCCAGCCAGGCTCCCCAGGGCAGCGCTGCGTGTTTGCTTTTCGTGTCTCTCCCTAAGCCAGAGTCTCACCCTGAATCAGGGATGGTGATCACTGCTCTGAGCCCAGGGGTTCAGCCTCCCCACACGGTGACTCAGACAAACAGCCAGCTCCAATGCACAGGGATTTGCCCACTGCCTCATCCAGGCAGTTTCCCTCTCCTGCTGGGAGCAGCAGTGGTAATGGTGGAAGGTTCCTGAGGAAGGTGTGCAAGTTAAGGAGGGACACCCCTTCTATTAAGAAACTGATTTATTTTTAAATCAAGTGAATAAAATAATAATTTTTTTAAAATAAGTGAATGGGAGTCACGAGCTTTTCCCCAGAACTTTTCTTAATTGCCTTTTGCTCGCTGTCACTACGAGGACTGGGAATTGTCCCATCAACATTTTCCCTGTGAAGAACAGCTCCCATTTTATCCAAAATTACCTCTGTCCAACTTGATTTAAAATTTCCAGTTTGTCAAAGTTAATTATTTCCACTGAAAATCCAGGTGCCAAGATGCTCAAAACCAATACCATGTATAAAGGAGCTCACTGCACATCATTTTAAGCCCCTGCTATGAACAAACATCCCTTCATCCTACATCCTTTTCCCACCTCAGGGTCTCAGTAAAGCACCATACCACAGCAGCACTACATGAATTCATGATAAATAGATCTAGGTCCTTCTCCTAACAATTTCTGGGGTTTGTCAAACTGCAATTCATTTTGCTGAGAGGCCACAGGAAGGATGACCATCCTGATGCTGCCAGTCCTAATGATGCAGCCTGAGTGCAGGGACTGAGCACAAGGCCAGGGATGCTCTGAGCTTCACTGTCCATGTCAGTGTCAGCTGCCTCACTGCTGGCTCCACAGGAATCAGGAGAGAGTCTGAGGGGGCCCTTTTTCCAGAGGAGCAAGGAGGGGAAGGATGAGTGTACATGCCTGATTAGTTACAGGCAATTAAACACGTCTAGCTTCCCCTTGCCTCTCATCCCTAACCTCCAGCCACTGGAACAGAAATCCAGAACAGCCATCTCTGTTCTGATGCATGATCCCTGTATCCCTGTGCCTTTGTAACATGGTGCCTGCACTCTTGCAGCCCCTGGGCATCAAAGCATTTGCACGCAGGCAAGCGAAATGGCTCGGGCTGTCAGGAAGGAGATCACCCCTTCCCTGCAGGGGATCATAGGGCAACACCTCTAACACAGTTCCTGGGGCTGCCATTTCCCATCTTGAGCCAGAGCAGAGGCAGCTTTCAGGGATACTGGATTGCAGGAAACCTCTGTCACCCTCTGGTCTGCCAGCCCTTGGGTTTCCCTGGCTTCACACAGATTGACCCAGCGTGCTTCCCTTGCAGAAGGGAATTTAATTTTAAATTCCATTTCATTTTAAAACTGCTTTTGCTCCAGCACCTGTCCTCCCTGCCAATCTTCTTGACCAAGAGCAGCACAGTGCCAGGGTTTTCCCAGAAAATCACTGCTCTCCTAGGTAGGGAAGGATCAGACTATTTGTCCCCTTCCTCCTGTCCTCCCCCAGGGACTGCCCTGTCACCCTTCTCTCACGGGGTTTCTCCTATTGTGGCTGAGCTCTCCAGCACAAGTCTCACCAGGGCTGGGTGTCACCCTCACCCACGCTGCCCCTCCTGCTGCCTCTGCCCCTTGTGCCTCAGGGAACGGGCTCCAGGCTGCTCCTGCCAGCAGGGCACACAGCTCCTGCTCTTTAGGGAAAGAGGTGAGTGGGGAGACAATCCCTCAGGCTGAGTGGGGAGGCACAAGCTGCACTCAGAACTCCAAAAGCTCTCCCTGCCCAGCATTCTCATCCCTGCCAGGCCTCAGCCAAGGCCTCCCTTTAGAGAGAGCTGCCGAGGCCAGGGCTTATTCATGACAGCCTGTACCTCTCCCAAGTAGGGCAATGGTACATGGATGGGAAATACAGAAAAAAGGAGTGCATAGGATGAGTCTCACTACAGCCTGTAACTGTGTTCGAACATGATCACCACCAGGACATCACTATGATTGAACAGATCTTGGGTTTAGGTTCAGGCAAGAGCAAATCAGGATCAATTTTCACCCCTGTGTTGCTAAATCTCATCATTTTACTGAGGACCTTGTGATACCCAATGCTCTTTACAGACTGTGTTCCAAGATTTGGGTATACAAGAATGGCACCTTGAGCTCTTTTCCAGATACACTTCTTGTGTCTTCCTGTCTCTCTTATACATTCCTGATCTTGTGAACCTTAACGTTCCAAAAAATAGAGGGACACCCTCTTCCTCACCAAGATTTTTTTATCTCATTACCCAGGGAGCAACTGGACTTCTGATTTTAAATTAGTTGGACTCAGCAATGCTATAAGCACAGTAATTCAAATACAGACAGCAGGTAAACTACCAACATGCCTTTTGCTTTCTGACTGACCCAAAATCCATGTCTGATGTTCTGTCAAAAACCACAGCAAACACATTTGTGTTCAGATGTGAGAAAGCACCAAACCGAAGGCAGACCTCAGCACACAGAAGAGTTAAGAAGCTGAAAGCATCCTTACCTTTTTCTAAGGTCTGCTCTCATTCCCAGCACCTCACACCATGGCCCAGGTACACCTCATGCAGGCCAAACCTTCTGTCCTGCTCTCCCTGCATGAATTGTTAGTAATATTCTTCAAGTTACTTTTACTCAAAATAAAACTGAGTCAATCCAAAGAATCAACTTGCTCTCTTTAACTATGGGCATGGGGAACATTAGGAATTATTTCCATAAAAGGGTGCTAGGCTGGTATTTGATAGAGGGGTAAGAGTAGAGGACGTGGTCTAGATTTGACCAAGACAGAATTTAAAAGTGGTCTGGATAAATGGACTTTCACTGTAGAGTAGACAGGGTTAGAGGTCAGCCTTTGCAGAGAAAGAACAAAAGAGTACTGATCCAACTAGGTAATTTCTGCAAAAAGCAGACTTATTTATCAAAAACTGAATTGATCTAGCTTGCACAACATTAAAGCCAAAGAATAAATAATAAACAGAACCTCCATTTGTCACATAGTAAAAAGAACAAAAGTGCACAACTGGGAAAATGTAATTTGGAGAAAAGTCCAATATGGAAAAAAATAAGGCAGAGTTGCAGTAGCGAAATAAAACCAACCTGTGATTTATTAGCAACCATTGTGTGCTCTGTGCCATATTTCTTTATTCAAATAAAGCCCTGTTCAGATCCCTCTGAGGTGACTTTTCAGCAACATTTAGCACATTGCAGGGCAGGGCCTGAGGATCACGAGTTCAAGAAAGGACTTGTGTTCCTCTGTCCTCCAGCCACCTGATCTAAGCTATGGACATGGCTTTCCTCAGCTGTGGTGATGCTGCTGGTGGGAAGGAATTGTCTGCTCTGGGCATTAAAATGGGCATTAAAATCTCCTGTAAATTATTTTAGGAATGAGACTGATACAGCTGCAGACTGAAGCAGCATTTCAGCTGTCCTAGGCTGGGAGAAGCTACAGCTGACAACAAGAAATGGAAAGGAGGAAGGAAGAGAGAAAAATGTAATTTTGGAGGACTCAGTATGAAAATTTTGACTGCATTATTTGTGCAGGCCAGACAGCAACGAAGTACAAACTTGTTGGAATAGCTTACTCTCCTCTGATCTAACAACAGGAAGGATCTGCTGTTAGGTCTCCCAGTGCCACTTTCCCCCTCCCCTGTTCCATTATTAACCTCCTACATTTTCCCTGCCTTTGCCAGTAAATTGCTTTGCAATCAGCATGGCACGGCAGGGCTGAGCAGAGGCAGCCAGAGCCCTGCAGTGACCCCAGCCCAGGCAGGCAGTGACCACTCCTGCTCACAGCACCGACCCCTCCCTGCCATCCTCCCCACCTCCCCTGGCCCCTCCAGATCAGGGGGCCCTGACCACAATGCTCAAGCAGTGAAAAAACACAAATCCTGCTGGACTTGCAGCTGGGGGAGGAATAACCTCAGGAGCTGGGAAAAGGAGCTGTCAGCCTTCATTATTAATATCCAGCTGTTAATATTTAATGTCATAAAACCGCGTCTCCCTCCGCAGCCTAGTCATCAGACATGCAGGGGTCACAGCAGCCAAAATCCTTTAGACAGACAATTCAATGTCCCTGTGCTTTAGCTGCATGCCAGGACTGCTAAAGGTGTTCTAGATGTATTCGAGATGAAATGCTAGAAGCTTTAATAAAGCCTGAGATTAAAAAAAAAAAAAAAAAAAAAAAGAAAAAAAAAAAGGAAATGGAAAAAACAGTGGTCACATTCCTCCTGCCTTCCCAGCCAGCCCTGCTCACAACATTGACCCCATCCACGAAGCCAAAGGGCACCTGCAGCTGGAAAAGAATAAACAGGGCTGGCCAAAGCATTAGCACAGCACAGACATCACCCATCATCATTGGCACAGCACAGGTATCACCCACTGCTGCAGCTGCAAGGCCAGCCCAGTGCTGCTCTGGGCTTGGTGTCCAGACACAGAGGGAAGGTTTGAACATAAAGTAGAGAGAGGGCCAAGATTTAAATCCTTCAGACTACCAAATCCAGATGATACTGCAGGAGGAAAAGATCATGTTGTCCACCCCAGCCCGTGTTCCCAGGCACTGTGGCACACACTGAGGAGCACCAGGCAAAGCACCCCAGGAAACGCTGTGGAGTGTTTGATCTCACAGCAGATGAGACAGACAGGGCCTCTATCATGGTGGGCAGGCAAGGGACGTTTCAGTGGTTATTTTCAGAGCCTTCACCCTCACAGCTTCACAGAAGGGTCAATCACCAGCATGGCTTGCAGGCAGTTTCCCCTCAGCGGTGTCACCTCTGCTGGCTCAGAGCCAGGGTCCTGCTCCCTGCTGCAGATCCCGGGCTCTCCCTGCCAGCGATTCCGCCCGCACTGCCAACGCTGCCACTAAAGCTGCCTCGCAGTATTAATTTTTAAAGACTCCTTCCCCCTCCTGGGCATAGATTCCGAGACAGCTCCAGAAGCCCACACAAATATACCAGCACAGCCGAGCAGCCAAATGCGTCAAAGGAGATTTTAAGGGAGAATGGGGGAATAAAAAGCACAGCCAGAACGTTTTGGCATGCAGCGCGACGAGAAGCGTGGCACCACATGCAACATCTGCTACCCTTTGGCCTTCCCTGCCTCTCCTGTTTCCACCTGTAAGCTCAAGATTGATTTCTTTCTCTTCTTTACAGAGCAGTGTAGTCAGAGGGGCTGGAGCACCCCAGGCAATGAAGAAATATAAGTAATGAGAATCCTCCGAATATGTTAGTCTGCATGACATGAAGACAGCTCAGACGGTCCTCAAAGAATTGGTCAGATCCAGCAGAGCTCATTAGCTCTGGCTTGGGGCTACTTCTCCAGACCTGGGTTAGCTGGAGCTCCCAGGTGTCTGCGAGCCGTGCTCTGGGCTCCAGGCCGCCACAGCAGCCCAGCCCTGGCCTTTGCTGGCACTGTGGCTCGATGTAGCACAGTCCCTGAGCGAGGGGAAGGGCTGCAGAGCCCTGCAGAGCACCATGCAGAGGTATCCAAGGGACTCTCCAGAAAACAACCTGGCTGCAGCTGTGCCCGCACTGAGATGGAGCTGTTTAAACCTATCTGGCTTTATACAGTGCCTCTGTCCTCCAGCCCCAATTTGTGGGTTTGGGAGCACAATGCAGAGACACCCCAATAGCCCTGCCTACAAAACCATCTTGGGCTGGCAGGGATCAGTAGTGCAGACTGAGCACTCTGGGGACACAAGGGGCCCGTGTCCCTTTTGGTCTGGGAGCAGACAGCTGTGTCCTCACAGCACAGGGACAGAGTCCAGTCAGGCTGTTATGCATAAAGGCAGATCCTACTTCTTGTGGATAACCCACCACCAATTAGACTGCCTACAGTGAGTACTGACAGCAAGTGGATGCTAAAAGAGGGTGGTTATGGTTGTGGTCAAGTGTGACAAGCAGGACAAGTCAAATTTCCCCTTCTGCCACACTCTGACATGGTAAGGTAAAAGTGACTATTTACAGACAGCATCTCCCTGCCTATGGGTAACAGCAACTTCAGGCAACTCTTGCAAACTGGGAACTAGTGAACTCCAACAGTTAATTATAGTAAATATTTACATAACAGCTGGGCCCTTCAAATTTAGAAGGAATAGTCAATGCAAGGACATGCCCTTTAACCATCCCATTTTATTACACAAATCACCAGGGAGCCCAGCACAGTAAGATTTGCAAATGAAGTGTTTGATATTGGCTGAGACATTAAACTACTTACCTCGTGCTATAAAATGCATAGGTACAGTACATCATTCTTTTTGCAGGAATTTCAACCCCATTTACTTTAGTTAACTCTTCCTCGGCACTTAATATTTTGTGTGCTAGAAAGAAACACAGTACATAACCCTGAATAGACTGGTGCCACCACTCTAGCAGAGTCTGACTTAAAATAAAAATGTTTTCCCCTTTGCTGTTACTAAATTTGGCATCACTTATGTAGATTCTATTGATGTGTCTAATCTACTTAACATCCTCAACGTTCTCCTATTAGCTGGTTGCTTGGGAATTTGCCTTACATGAAAGATTCTGCTTCTGTCCCATCCCCGTGCCTTCTCCACACACACACTGGGTAATTAAACCAGGTTCTGTAAGAGGAGTAATATGTTGTTATCCAGAATGACTTGGTACTCAGGAGCACTGCAGCAAATCCTGGAATAGGCAAAAGCTGTGGGTGCTGGGAGCTATAGGTGCATGTTTCCAGACAGAGCACAGTTTTTAAAAGGATCAGGGTCTGAGTTTGGAAATCTGAGTCAGCCCCAAGCATCCTCAGCTGGCAGGACTCAGATGTGCCTTGGGCAGGGTGTAATCTATACCAGGAGCAAGATGAGATGCTGACAACTCTCAGGAGCCCTCAGCTGTGGCCAGTGGCTGGAGCAACTCCAGAAGTACCTGGAGACAAAGCATGATGAGCTGGTCATCTTCAGGAGCTCAGTGTGGAGGAAAGGAATGAAACACAAAAATCCCAGAAGATATTTCCTTCTCACCACTACAAAAAATTGCATTCCCAGACGTGCAAATCAAATATGGGAAGGGGTTGACCATGGTCACATTAGGCATAGTTTTAGGTGGTCCATAAAAGAGTTCTTCTTACCGAAATGTTATCCCAGATGGTATTTACTGCTCTATGACTTCCTTTCTAGAGGAGTGTTGTGTTACCTTAGGGAGGAAAATTCTGAAAGGTATCATAAGTCAAGGTGCAGAAGTGTGCAGTGTAAAATTAGCTGAGAAGAGAGGATGAAGCAGCCCAAGAAATGGTCAGGTTTAGCCAAGGGACAGCTGCTGCAAAATCAGGAACCCAAAGGACTTACTGGATGGGGGTTTTGCATGCATCAGAAACCTTCTGCCAGGCCGGCTGATTTATGTGGCTGAGAAGGCTCAGATGAACCCTCCCTCCTGAGCTTGCTCATAACATTATAGGGTAGGCTAAGAGGGTTACTCAATGTTATTACTGCTGTTGCTGTTGTTTATTTATTAATGCATCTGTATTAGAGACCGTGGCTGATCCTGGGAGTCTCGCTGCGCTACGTGCACGGGATGCAGAGCGAGAAGGAGCAGCCCCTGCCCAAGAGAACTCCAAGTTTAACTCCCTTTCCCCCCAGAACCAGAGCAAGCTCCCAGAGCTATCCCAGGGACGCAGATCCCCCTCTTTGCTGCCATTTAGCCACTTATTATTTCCCAGCATAAATATGCTTTATAGAGAAATAAAGTCTGCAGCTCTGAAAAGGGAGCGCTTTCACACACCCGCTCCTCATCTATAAAGCCCCGTGATTTGGCATCTCAGGTTAAAGGATGAAATTATGACACCAGAATTGACTTTAGAGTTTCTGATGCTTCCTTGGATGATTGCTTCTATAACTTATAGAGACAGGGGAGCGTTTGTATTCTACTGAACATATAAATTAATATCCATACATGAAAATAATGTGTAGACAGCACGACAGGGGCAGGGATGAGTTTGCTACAGTGAGGAACACTGAAGGAAGGGCTTGTCAGCAGAAGTTTCT
Source organism: Melospiza melodia melodia (assembly GCF_035770615.1). Taxonomy (NCBI): domain Eukaryota; kingdom Metazoa; phylum Chordata; class Aves; order Passeriformes; family Passerellidae; genus Melospiza; species Melospiza melodia. The sequence continues at coordinate 8,712,430 of NC_086195.1, read as the reverse complement.
GTTGTATTTGGAGTGTTGTGGTGAGAGTCTGCAAGAGTAAGGAAGTAAAATAAAAGGGGGTTATACTTGACTTGTTAAAGCAGCTGAGAAATTCATGGTATTTTCCATCATCATACCTTTGAGGGGGGAGTCCTATTGAAAATAAATATGCATTTTTATTTTTGCTGGTGGATATAAAACAGAATTTCCTATTTTCATGTGATCTGTATGTTTTGTGCCATGAGCAGGGCAGGTTATTTTATGGCCTAAAAGACATATGTAAAGGTATTGGAATTTGGTCTTATAATGCATAAGAGATAAGGTTCTCCTGCTCATGCTTGCTAAAAGCTCTGTTTAGTCTGTTGTGGCAGAGACAACATTATTTGATTTTGCTTCTTCCCTGTGTTTCTAACAGTAGCAATATTACATGTGTTAAAAAGAAATTGGAGCAAAATAAGAAACAGAATACCCCAACCCCTGCACATCCCATGGATTTTAAAGCCTGTTAAATTCACAGCAAAGTTTTAAAAGCAAAGGGGATGAAAACCGTAGCCCCACTGAAGTCAGTGGAAAGCTCTCAGTGAGGGACAAGAAGCAGGAGCTGGATTTCACCACGTCCCCTGACACTGCCTTTCATTAGAAACACCAACCAGGATGTTTCTGTTCCTCTCACCTCTGACCCAAACCTTTTTAAAAATTAAAATAAAACATTAGAGATGCAGCATCAAAGGGCTGGAGGCACAGAGGAAACGTGGGCCTGCTCCCAGCCCTACCCCCTGGCGAAGCTGTGATGCTGATGAGCCCAGGCAGCAGGTAAGACATTCCTGTCAGTGCCATCAGGAGCAGCAGAGGGGCTGTGTGACACACACCGGTGCCTGGGCCAGATGGAGGCTTTGGGCTGCACTGCAAGGCTCGAGCTGTCCCCAGAGCTGATGGCAGAGCCGTGTGCCAGTTTGTTTGTCAGCCTGGAGAGCTCGAAGCCATCCTGGGAGAAACCCTTATCCCACATAAATCGTCTGCAGTTGATGGATGGCAGGAGGCTCAACTATAAAAATCTCAGCCAGAAACATGATAAATAGTTGCATCCTGTTAAAAATAGGCAGCAGAGCAGCAGGCACATGCATTGGCTGAGGAGGATTGCCAGTCAATGACTGAACTGCCAAGGCATTTTGGCGTTCAGCTTCAGAACAGGCTTTCAGGCTATTCTTGCAAGCGAACAACCTCTGTAGTAACCTGGTTTTCAGTACACATCGAATTTCCTTTGGGTACCTCAAGAGCTGGCAGGAGAAAGCCCAGAAGAATGTTTTGGTTGACTCTGGTTTTTGTATATAGCAGGTACTGCAGCCAGCTTCTTTTGGCCAAAATCGAGTTTTTCCCTGTGGGCATCATTTAAATGTGTTTGCTTTACCACCGAATCCTTGTTTTGTGTAAAGTACTCAAGGGGAAAAGTTGCCTCCTCCAGCAGAGTTCCTGCATTTACTGTACCAGTAGCGTATTTGCATGGCGCCTGCTGCATTGGAGGCTCAGACTCCCAGAGTGCAGGTAATAAACAAATATTACTGTGAGCTTTCTGGAGCAACTTTCCCTCCCTCATAAGAACTTCTATAAAACAGTTTGTTAGATTACAGATGGGAAAGCAAACCTTTCAAAAAATTCCTCTCAACACTTACAACTACAGGCTAAGTGCGTCAGTCACATGTGGTTTGCTCTTATGCAGAACCAATAAAACCTTGCAAATTTCAGTTGTAGACCTCAAAACATCCTGTCTGTGACACTTGAAACTTTCTCTCACCAAGAAATTTCCACAGTAACGTCCCAAATCCTTCCCTAGCCCGTAGTCTCCAGGCTGTTCTAGCTTCAGGTCTCTTCCATTTAAAGTGACTTTAAACACCCAAACCCAGTCTTAAACACTCCTCCTTAAACCTAAACCCAGTCTTCTTTTCATCTCTGCAGTGCCCTCCCCCTGCCCCATTTCTACCATCCTTCCATGTGCCCTCACGTCACTTTTCCAGCCTTGCAGCTTGGCATGAGACAGCTCATGCTGTGACTCAACCAAAAGTGTGTAGATTTGGATGGGGAAGTTGTCGGATGCCAGTGAACATGGGCAGCATCCTCTCTCCAGCTTTCCTTTGGTGGAAGCACTAAGTGGTGCCTTTCTTCCCCAAGTGCTGCCATGGCCCTGGCCCTCTGCCAGATTTGATTCCGTGCTGACCAGTGGAGCCCCAAAGCTCATAGTTGGGGACTAGCAGATAAGCAGTGTGCTTCTGTAACTTCTGTGTCCCCAGGAAACAAGGCTGAAAACAGAAATATGAACTATGTCCATGTTTACAGATGTCTCTCTTGCTAATATTTCTGTTGAACTTGCCCCTCCGAGCAGCTCTATGATAAACACTGCGTAAACAGATAGGGATGGTCTCTACTCCAGTTAAAGAAGACAAAGTATGAAAATCTATACCATCCAGCTACTAAAAAAATTGTAAAAGTTGCTCTTGTAAATAAGCAGTGAGGAATAAATTGCACACAAACATTGCACACAATCACAGGGATAGTTTCAGGCTGGGATCATCCGTATCTGACCCGCTGAAAACAAAGATAGATACAAACTTGTCCTATCCGAACCCAACTTTAAAAACACAGTATTGTGCATTCACAGTAGCTCAAATGTTAAATATAAAGCCTCATTTATCTCAAGAGGGAATGCTAATGAAACGGGGAGGACTTAAACCACGTCTTGTAGGGCATCAGCTTCCCAACTTCAGACTTGCAGCAGAAGTTATCCTCTTTAGAGATTCACTACTCCACCGGCTTGCCATTATATATCTGTCATATAATATCTGTCTGTATCTATCTATAATATCTGTCATATTTTCCTCAATATCCAGGGGTTCAGGACACTCCTTGGTAGAGGACACTTGTCTTAAAAATCCACTTGGCCCAGGCTTGAATCTCTGTTGGTGCAACATCTCCTGTTCCTGCTGTTTCATTTCACTTTCCCTGGAGCAGTGACTGACACCTTCCTCAGCCATAGCTCAGGAAGATGCCACAGAATTAGCAATCATCTTTGCTCTAGTGTCAGTTACACAGTCCTGAGCTTGATGGCCAGGTCACTTTGCTAGGAGAAACACAGAGATCTGCCCAAATTAGGCAGGGTGAGGCTTTGAAAACAGGTTTTCCATCTGTTGAAAGATTGCTCTAACCAATGGATGGTGGGTGGAACTTGCCCACAAGCTCAGGAAGTAGCTAAGAGGGGAACATGGGCCTCTCAGCTTACCTAAGGAGGAGCCTGAATTGCCTCAGCTGATTTGGGCCTCACCATAAAAATTTGGTACATACATTACCTGAATCAGACCAGATTTGTTCTCCACCAAGGCTCTGTAGGACACTCAATCACCTTTCTTTTTCTTTGCTGCATCAGGGAAGAGTTAAGCAACTTAAAACTGTGCAGATCAGTGTGTACAGAACAGACTGAGCCTTTCCCACCAAGACTCCTTTTGCCATCCCAGGGAGCTCTAACATGCATCATTGGCTCAGTGCCAAGCTCCTAAAAGAGCCCCTTGTTGGTTACCAGCATTGGCAGGGCATGACTTGATAACTAGAAATCCTGGCTTGCAAAATACTGCCATGCAAGTAGCTAGAAATTAACTACACACATTGCAATGCAAATGGACATGCAGAGGTCCCCCTCATTGTTTAGTATGGTTTGGTTTGGGATTTGAGGATTTTTTTTTAATTTTTTTGAAAGGAAAGAGGTTTTGGGTGGGTGTAGAAGCCTTGGCAGTGAAGCACCAGGACAGCCAGCCAAATAGACAAGCAGGATTTCCATTTTTACCTCTCTTGCCTTTAATCCCAGGTTTCCTGCAGCTAAATCTATGGGTAGGGACGTAGGGAGGGAAATCTACACTTATTTATTTCTGGAAATCAGGATGAAGTCATTATGGCCTGCACAGTATGTTTGCTATTATGAAGTTGCAAACGGAGCTGGAGAAAGGGCATTTAGTGGGAAATATTGTCAGCTGGCAGTCTCGGGCACTCGAGCACCCTCCATAACACGCGGAACGGAATCAATTTAAACCCAGTGAAAGGGACATTGTCTGATAAAGTAATTCCTCTTTGAACACAAGATGGCAGCCTTAAATAAATGCAACCCCGCACAGCTTTTAATCTTACACATCATTAAATTCCTAATTTACACATTATGTTTTCATGGGCCAACCCATAACTCATTAGTGTTGAACTCTTGAGTTGTAAAGACCAACACACTAGACAAATGTGGGCTTCTTTATCTGCTTTTCTTTGGGTGGCAGTTCTCTTTTAATTTACCACAGAGGCAGACTTCAAATTCAACATTAAGAAAGCTTTCTGATCTTGCGTGCTTTGTGCACGCTCTACCCCAAAGTAAAACCTCTCTGATTACTGTTCTGTACCCACAGGTTTTACTGACAAAGTGTGGAACATGGAATGGGGAATACCATCTTTTTTCAGCTTGTTCAAGATACTGGAGTTCCTTGAAAGATACATCTTTCTGCAGGAGGATTTCAAACAGGCCTTGAAGTCAAATCTAAAACAGACTGCAAACAACATAGGGTTTGGGGCTGGTCTTCCCACTTTTCCACAAAACTGAATACACCAAATCATGTTTTGACCTCTTGTCTTTCCCTTTTCTTGTCTGGCTGTTGTCTGAAAGAAATCACAAACACAATCTGAGCAGGAGGGTCTCCATAGGGCCCCAGTACCATGACACTAGAAATAATTCCACCAGAATGGATGGAAATGGCAAGACAAAGGCTATAATCACTTTCCCTGCCTTGGGAACTACAAGTCAAAAATGTCAAAAGCGTAGAAGGAGCCTTTACAAACCTAGTACTGCTGCTTTAGCATTGCCTGCAAGAACATAAATGGCTCTGGGAGCAGGTCAGACCAAGGGCCCCTCCAAGCCAGCCCCTGGTCTCAGGTTCCCCATGCAGGCAGGGGCAGTGGGAAATGTGACTCATTATGTGGGGTCAGGGAGAGCAGAGCAGCAAGGCAAGGCTCTGAGCTAAGTTTGTTCTTCCTGGCTGGGCTGCAGTTTGTCATGGCCACAGGGCCCCTGCTCTGCAGGAGCTGCTGCTCTGAGAGAGCCAAACTCCAGCAGCACAAGGCCCTGCATGCCCTGGTGGAAACTGGAATGAGCTTCACAATGAGGAAAGGCTGCTTGTGCAAAGGAGAAGACCAGGATCATCCCTTTCCACCAGAGCTGAACAAGCTTCTAGGGAAAGTCAGTGCTCCTCAGGGGAATGCTTTGCTACAATACTGTTCAAAAAAGGCCACAAACCCAAGGAGAGAGGGGGAATATTCATACCTCAAGTGTAGACAATTGCAGGATCTCCTCCCTATCCTCCACTAAGCCAAATGGAGGCCATCCACAACACCAGCAGAAGAAATCTTTATGAGAGTCCCCATCTATTCTCTTGCTACTCCTGTCTCCAGCAGCTCACAGTGATTGCCCCACTGGGCACCTTACAGACCCTTCAGCTATTTTAGAGAGTGGCAATGCTGATCCAAGCCATCTGCCTGGAGCAGAGCTCCATGACCCCCATGGAGCTAAATTCTTATTCTTATTCTTATAGGATGGATATCTTCACCCCCACCAAGTCCCTTTATCTATTTGTTTTATTATACAGGCATTCACTTTTCTCTAATTTTCTTCATCCCTTTCTCTTCCTTTTGGTGGACAAGAACATACAATTTTCATGGTGAGTTGGTATCCACCTAAAGAGGAAAGGTCAGCAGACAAAGAGGTAACAACCAAAGTGTCTTTCTACTGACAGCACCTTCCAAGTGGAACCTCTCAGAGAGCTTGTGGATTGTAAGGGGCAGTGTGTAGCAGCAGGGGATGTTCCTGTGTGCCAAATAAAGGGACTCTGGCTCTTTCCTGAGGCTAAACCATCTGGGGAGGGAGGTGGGCTTGTGACATCAACTGAACATCAGCCTCAGTAGGTTTTGCTTCAATTTCTGGCACAGATTTACAGATATGATTTAAAGCCAAACTAGGTCTCCCTATGCCTTACTTTACTCCTGGAGGAAATGAGTCCAGCATTTGGAGCATTTACAGGATTCCACTCCATGCTCCTGCAAACACATTGAGACTTGGAGACCCAAGTAGCATTCTGTCCTTTCCACACATCTTCCCCATCAGAGATTGCTCTGGAGGCCTAAAGCAACCCCCAGCACGATCTGTACAACCTCGTAAGGACATCATTTTAAAACAATGCATTGCACAAGCATACCAGGAAAGGATGGATTCCTTCTGTGGTTAAAGCACAGCAGGAGACCCTCAGAGATTTAGGTTCCATTCTCAGTTCTGCACAATATTTTGAACAGGTCATTCAATGTTTTGGAGCTCCCAGCTCCCCTTTATGAGAGGGGAGCAGCTCTTGATGGCAATGCCTGCCAGGATCAATGCCCACAGCACCCGAGAGGTGAGGGCTGCACTGCTGAGCTGCACGACAGCCAGTGCTCCCCTTGCCGTGCCAAGCCTCCTGCACTCCTGCCAGGGATGGGGCACAGCCTGCAGAGGTGGCAATTAGAGCCCTGCCAAGTGTTACAGGGATGCGTGGCACACGGCACGGCCACCCCTCCTTGGCAGGGCGCCTCTGCAAACAGGGTTGAGCCACAGGACAGCTCCCGGCCAGGGCAGGGTCCCTGCAGGGAAACACACCAGCCCATGGGCAGAGCAGGCTTGGATCCCCATGTCCTGCTGCCCCTTCTGCTGCCTGAGCACGGTGCTGGGACTGCCTGCACCCTGCCTGCACATTGCCTCTGCTGCCCACTCCCCGCCTGGCCTGCCTGTGCCACCCTAACCACTGCCCACTCTGCCCCATTGCCCACCCTGCCCCACTGCCCACCCTGCCCACACTGCCCACCCTGCCCACTCTGCCCACCCTGCCCCACGGCCCACTCTGCCCCACTGCCCACCCTGCCCCACTGCCCATTCTGCCCACTCCCCGCCTGGCCTGCCCTGTGCCACCCTAACCACTTCCCACTCTGCCCCATTGCCCACCCTGCCCCACTGCCCACTCTGCCCACTCTGCCCACCCTGCCCACCCTGCCCCACTGCCCACTCTGCCCACTCTGCCCACCCTGCCCACCCTGCCCACACTGCCCATTCTGCCCACCCTGCCCACACTGCCCATTCTGCCCACACCCTGCCTGGCCTGCCTGTGCCACCCTAACCACTGCCCACCTTGCCCCACTGCCCACCCTGCCCACTTTGCCTACTCTTTGCCCACCCTGCCCACCCTGCCCACTCTGCCCATGCCCAGCCCACACCACCCTGCCCACTCTGCCCATGCCCAGCCCACACCACCCTGCCTCTCAGGAGTTTAGTTGTTAATTGCAACCCCGAAATATGAGAAAGGTCTCAGTTTCAGTCCGCGCATTCAAAGAACGAGCCAGAGTTCTTCAGTTGTTGGGCTTGAAGTTGTTTATTAAATCTTATCTATAAAAATTTCCTCCTGCCCAGCAGAGGTCTGCTCAGCAGGGCAGTCAGAGGCAATCTGACCGCCCCTGAGGTGGTGTTGTCACAAACTATGTACAACATATTTACAACTACTTTTCAATACCTATCACCTGTGTTAGACAGTGAACTTCTATTCTAAACCAATCCCAAAGAGCCAGCATCACAGCAGAAGATGGAGGTAGAGAAGAAGAAGAGGACTGGACACGCCCAAGTCCCTCCATCTTGTCCCCAAAACCCCCATTCTAAGAATCCCAAAATCTACCTTTTCACCCAGTGATAATTTTATTATTACATTATTCAAACTTCTGTGACTTTCAGGTTCTCATACAAAGCTGGTAATTTGCTCCATGGGTCATAATCAAATCCCCAGGTGTACTGGACTGTGTGCCAGGGTCTCCAGGCCCCCTGGCAGGGGCCCCAGCAACTCTGGACACCCAGAGGGATGTGCTGAGTTCTGACACCTGCCCACCCTGCCTGTGGCACTGCTCAGCCCTGCAGTGCTGCTGCCCTGAGGCTCACAGAGTGCCCCTCACCCTCCTGTTCCCCACAGCCCCCAGCTCTGCACAGCGCCTCTGCAGCCAGCCCCCAGAGCCAGCATTCCCCAGTGCCTGCCCTGTGTGACACCCGCACACGGAGCCTGGCACAACCCACCTGGCCAGATGGACCGGCAGCCAAACACAATTCTCCCCTCATGCGCAGCCCCTCTGCAGGCTCCCATCTGCCCTCCTTGCTTTCACACAGGGCTCAGACAGCCCTGTACACGAGGGCCAGCCTCTGCAAGCCTCCCCAGAATACAGACGAGACATACCCTTCAGCTACACTGCCAGAGCCAGCCCCTCACGCCACGCAGGGCTCCCCTGCTCCCTCTCCTCTGGCCTCCCGTGCATTCCAGACTCGCTCCACACCCTACAGACAGACCCCTTCACTCCCAAATGCAGCACAGACACCTGGAGCGTGCTCACACCTGTAGATCCAGAGCTGCAGAGGCACAAATCATTGATAGGTACAGGCAGGAGGCTGAGTGGGAAGTCAGCGAGGAGGTGTGATCAGTGGAAGGAGACCTTTAGGGCCTGTCACACGCGAGTGTGCTGCTTTTAGGAAATGCTGTTGCCACGTTTGCAGCTGCATCCACCTCAGTGAGACACCAGCTCTGTTACCCACAGCGTCACAAGGTTTCATCTGTGCTCGCCACTTGCCTGTGCCCCACTGACATTTATCTTCCAGGCACTTCTCCAGCACTGCTGTAATGGACAAACCCTATGGCAGCAGCAAATGCTCAGAATCACAAATATTCCTCCACCAGCCTGGCTCTGCACATGCACACACACAGGTCCTGGCTCCAGGTCTGTGCTGCATCTCTCCCAAGAAATCCCCACCTCGTTCAATATCCGTGCACTTTACAGACAGAGCATTCTTCTGCAAGCATCCCAAACACAGCCCTACACTTCCACAGGAGCAGCTCTCCAAACTCTCCATGCAGCCTGAGCAACACCAACACATCTACACATTCCATATGGATTTCCATGTTATCCAAGTCAACAGAGGTCTCCTGGCAGGGCAAGTTACACTGTGGTTGCCAAACCAAGAAACAGATCCCTCAGTTCATCATTAGAGGTGGATGAAGTCTGCTGGGAATGGAGGCTGGGATTGCTTAGGGCTTTATTCAGCTTATTCCTCTGTCCGCTTGTATTTAACACATTATTTTTTAAATGTAATTTTATTTCTATTTTTGCAGCATTGCATCCGATGTCGTATGAAAACAGATCTATTTTAAATAGATCTATCACAGGCTGACCCTTGTACCAAACAGAATATATCCTATGTAAGAAGCCACAACAACCTGTAAATAATAGGGATGATGGCAATATCCAGAGTTGTTCTGTTTTCTCCTCTTGCTGGATATACCCCATGATTTTACTTTCAGAATCTCATGTTTAACACTGCTTTTTGCCTTCCTGCACTTTGGGCACTAGGAAAAAAAAACCCCAAACAACAGATTTTTTCTGTCTGTCATACTGGTGGCATAATCAGCTCTGCCTTGCTTTTCCCTGGCCTCCATCACCAGTTTCTGGCCATGGATGGTGCCTTTGGTGGGATTTCACCCCATTTTATGCCCTTTCCATTGTCCCAAGGTCAGGTCACTTCCTTAAAAGTAACCTGCTGCAGTCAAGGTTGTTTTCCCTGACCTGGTTTATTGCCTTTTAAATGTTTTAGTGCTTTGCCTGTTCCTCAGGTTGAGCACAGGATGTTTGTTGCACTGGTAAGAGGTTAGTACTGCGAAGCCTAGGGAGTGATATATGGATGGTTCATGCTTTCTTTTGGATTTAATTTTTCATCCTCCAGTGCTCTGTGGTGAAAGGAATGTTTGCTGCTTGCCTAGGGAGACACCTGACATTTAGACTTTATCTTCTGTAAAGGCTTGGGCCAAAATTCTCTTCTCTGACTTTGGGAATGGCAGTAAAGGGCACAGAGTTGAAGTGAAGGGGGGGACAAGGAGGGATTTTGTCTTGTGATACCAGGCCACAGTAAGGAACTGTGCAGCCCTCTGATAAAAGTCAGTTCCTCCAATATAAATGGGGTTTTCATCCCCAGGCACCGTGCAGAAATTCCTCAGTCCCAGAGTACTCATGGGCCTGGGGGTGGAGGGGAAGAAAAGAAGAGCAGCTTGGGCTGCAGCATCCTGCTATGATGTTCTAACCAGGGGAGGGCTCAAATTCTGGCTTTGGAGCTTCCACAGCCCCTGCACTACACCCAGGTGAAATACAAAGGCTGAAGAAAAGGTAAAGAATCTTTCCCTGGAATAGTTTTTGCTCAAGCTCAAAGGAATGAGGGTTTCCCTTTTTTTCCCCTTTCTTTCTTTTTTCTTTTTTTTTTATGAGTACTAATTTTACATTGTCCTAACCTCATTTTGCTGCCCCTGCCTCTGGGTTTATCTCATGTCTGGAATCAGCAATGTTGATTTAACAGAGACAGATCTGACAGGAGCAGAAAGAATAAGGGAGGGACACCCTTCTGGAGATAACCCTCCAGTGTAAGACGGGTGTGTGAATCTTGCCCTCTCCCTCCAGAGCATTCACTTTCCCAGAGCTAAACACATTGGCTTTCAGAAACTCTCCTCTTAGGTGCTTACATCTTTGCTACCTGGGCAGGAAGCACCAAGAGATGCTGTGCTGGTCTTCCCACAGCTCCTCATTCCTGTCTTTCCTCACCCCAACCAGCCACAGCACCAGGGGAGAGTTTTGAAGAGGAGAGAAGTTCTGTGGGAATATGAATAGTTGATCATAGGTCAAAGATGCCAGGAGAGGTTTGTGTGAGTAAAAGGCTGAAAGTTTGTGTTCCCCCCCTGTGTGTGCCCACCCCTGCCCATCCCATTCATTCAGATGTCTGAGCTGCAGCGACTGATGGTCCATTAATAGCTAAAAAGTCCCCTTGATACAATTGCTAAAAGAGATGTGAACTTTCTGTAAATGGCACTGGTTCATAGTCGTTGGAATAAATAAATAAATAAATACTACTTAGATGGTTTCCTAATTTTAAATAAGAACTTTGTGTCTTCCTTCATGTGCTCAGTGTGAGGAAGGATTGGTATGGTTGCAAGCTGCATTTTTGCTGGCCTTCCCGTGAATAAGCACTATCTGCTTTGCAGAACTGTAGGTGAAGGTCTTCTGCATGATTCTTTTATTTCACCAAGTATAAGACAGACCTGCAGCAAGAAGGGCTCAGTTATGAGTCTCAGAAATGTTAAGACTCAGAAATTTCACTCATGGGTTGTGTCTGTCAGGTAGATTCTCCATTGCACAGAAAGGCTGGGGAGATTTCTCTGCCACACTGAAAAGAGGCCTGAACATCCTCAGTCTGGCAGAATTTAGAGTGTGTTTAATTTCCACCCCTCTGAAATGGAGTGGTGTTTGTTTCAGAGGTTTTGTGAAACACTGTTGTTGTTGCTGTTGTTGTTGTTGCTGTTGTTGCTGCTGCTGCTGCTGCTGTTGTTGTTGTTGTTGCTGCTGCTACTGTTGTTGTTGTTGTTGTTGTTTTCCCAGTGACCTTTGGAGGCAGCAGGTTGCTCTGGGGATCACCTCACAGGGTGGGAGCAGGAACCTGCACCCACAGACACGCTGGGTGCTCCATGCTGCACCTGTACCACTGGGAACTGCTCACAGAAATATGGTATCTGATTCACTAACACACAGGAGATCAACCTCCAACTCACATCCTTTTATTTTCCTGTATTGTTTGGCAAAAGTAACTTTTTTCTAAGTTAGTTACTTATTTTCAATGGTGCCATAGGTTTTGTTTTCTATTAGCAAATATAACTTGGAGCAAACTGAGGATCAGTCCTGAAGAGCTCAGGTTAAGCCAAGGGTTTAAACTATACATATTTATGATGTAATTGCTCTCTTCTCTTTTTTTCCCCCTTTGTTTTTTTATGGTTTTGTATACCTGTAAGGTAAAAGTATGTCAGTGGTTAATTCCTCCTGGAGAAATCCAATACAAATTCAGCAACACTTTGCTGTTGGACAGATGGCTGAAAGGAAATTATTAATCTACTAACCTTGGATTTAGGAGATATGGATTTGAGTATCTGCTTGCTGCAGATTTTCCATGTGACGCTGATGCATGAATATCCTCGAACACGGCCACTGGCCTCTGTGCTGCAAAACAGCATCACCCTGACTCTCAGGGCAAGGGGAGAGGAAAGAGGGCACATGGCCTCAGCCAGGTAATCCCAGCTTCTTTACAAGGGCATCAGCTGGCCCACAGCAGCAGGGTGAGCAGAAGGTGGCTGGGAATGAGTGGAAGAGAAAGTGATGGCAAAATACTTTGTTACAGTTTTGAGGTGGTGCAGACACACACTACAAACTGAGGCTGTTTGCAGGGATGGGTTCCACACAAGTGGAAAGGCAAGGCTATTTTCAGGAAACTAGATCATAATTTGCAACTGCTCCTGCTGGCACAGATTTTTCTATAGTTTCATGTCTCAAGCACACTTCTGTTTTGTATGGGCATAATTAGTGCCAGTGACTGTCTCCCAAGGGAGAGTCTGAACTGGAACTCAGCCATCCCGGGGACACAATATCAGGAGAAGGTTATCTAAGCAAACAGGTACATCCTCCTAATCCCCATCCTCCTTCCTCACATCCCATATGCAACATCCCTCACACAGTCCCAAGTATTTATTATTTCCTCAGGACAGACCCAACATTTGCCACCCTACATGCAGCATGAGACACACCGTAGGTTGACACCACATCCAATCTTCCAACACTTGTTTACATGCACTGTCTCCCCTCCCCTTCCAAAACAAGTCTTCTCTGCCTTTTTGGTGAAAAATCCATCCTCAAAAGTATTTATTTGTTTTAAGTGAATCCAGAATCCAAGTCTTCGAACTGCTGTCTTTTGCAATTTCCTGAGCCAGCACCACTTCTCTGCACAATTCATCATTGCTTTCTTTGTGCTCTGCCTGCTCTACCCCCCAAGAAACATTCAGAGACATTGAGTACAGCCTTGAAAGCACACATGCCTGCACACGGCTGTGTCTACACCTCCTGAGGCTGTATGGGCTGAATTCTCCAGGATTTGGGGCTCGGGGGAGGAATGCATCCAGCAGACACGTCACAGGCAGGGGCCACAAGGAGTACTGCCAGAGTTAAGTGTAAAAGTTGATATGTTGGAGAGAAAAATCACAAACATTCCCCAGCAACTGTCATCATGGTCCTTCTCCAAGAAGGGCTTCACATCTGGGAAGAAACTGCCTGCGGGTAATTGGGTTTGCTGGAGTTGCCTCTCTAATTAATAAGTGATTTGACTTGGAGATTGGAAATAATAGTTGAAATTATGGCATAAGCACAGGGGCGCTGGGGCTGCTCTTGCTGTACTGTTCAGAAAGGACTTTCCTGCACAATCTAATGACACTGTATGGCAGTTTGAGGAATGTGAAGTTGTTTGCCCAGGAGACCAACAATGTGATAATATTGGCATATAACCTTCTAGTATTTGAGTAATTAGTTGCTTAGCTACTTTGGATAGGTCATTATTTTGCAAACTGGAAACATTTGCAAGTGGTGATATTTTCCTCGGTATGGTGAAAGAGCTAAACCTATTCTGGCAGTGTACAACTCCTAGAAATATATATGCATAAATTGTTTCTAATGAGACCATCTGCCTTTTATAGCCCCTTTGGAACTAAATAGTACCCAAAGACCACTCTGTCTTTTAGATATCCGTGGTCAGGAAGGCTGCTCCTAGCAATAACAGCATGTAGTTTTTTGCAGCTAGAGGAGCTTTTTGATTCCTACATTTCAAGACACGTTTGTGTGTGCGTGCATGCATGGTGCTGCTTATATTTGTTAAAGTTGTTAGAAATCACTGTCCCAAATCTCTTAAGAGATAGCATCTGGTAACTCATCTGTTAAATTAGTATTTTTAAAGATAACAGAAAGTTCAGTCTCCCACTTACAGGGCTGGGGGCAGCTTGGCAAGGATTCTTCGCCATGTCAGGATCTTTCTGTATTTGCAAAGAAATGGCACTGTTTTAAAGGAATACCTTCAATTTAAAAACCACAGCTGAGTTGCTCAGACTCAACATCTCACTTTGAGGTGCTCACATGTTGACACTGGTGTAAAAACCGTGTGACTTCCTGGGTGTTATGTTGTGTGCACAGCTCCCACTGAGCTCAGCATGCTGAGGACACAGTGGCTCAGCACCCCTCAGTCTCCAGCAGCTGCTGTCCTGGTGCCCAAATCAGGCCTGGGCAACAGGTTTCTCCTTTTACTCATGTTTATAACCTCACATCAAGTACTACAAAAATAACAGGATTACCTCTAATTCAGCATTGCCTGCTCCTCGCCTTCTCTGGGCTGGAGCCGACTGACTGAGAATAGTGGAGTCAGTCAGGTGCTTTTCTTCACGTCAAGTTTTCTGTCATATCCCCTCTCAATTCCTGCTATAGCAACACAGACCTTTAAAAAGCCTCCACTGACTATTTGTTTGTTTGTTTGCTGCTTTACTCTGCAACCACGTGGATGCATCAGCTTTAGTCTGAGGATTTGTAAAGTCATGCTCTGTGTGGTCTCTCTTTAAATACTGCCTGCAGCTTGTGTGGAGCAGACCTCGGGCTGTGCTGGGACAGCCTGGCTGGGAGGGAGGGGGGAGATCTGCAGGGCAGGGCAGGGCTGGGGTCACGTCCCCTGGCAGCTGCTGAGGCCAACGGGAGGCCTGAGCTGTGGCTCCAGGCTGGCTCTGCCTGGGCACACTGGGGGTGCTGGGTGGGCACTCTGGGAGTACTGGGCAGGCTGGGCATGCTGGGCACACTGGGTGTACTGGGTGTACTGGGCACACTGGGTGTACTGGGCGTGCTGGGCATGCTGGGCACGCTGGGTGTACTGGGTGGGCAGGCTGGATGTGCTGAGTTGGCATGCTGGGTGTACTGGGCACACTGGGTTTACTGGCTGAAGACACTGGGTGTGCTGGGCAGACTGGGTGGGCTGGGCACTCTGGGTGTGCTGGGTGTACTGGGCATGCTGGGTGTACTGGTGGGCAGTCTGGGTGTACTGGGCACACTGGGCACACTGGGTGGGCATGCTGGGTGTACTGGGCACACTGGGTGGGCATGCTGGGTGTACTGGGCATGCTGGGTGTACTGGTGGGCAGTCTGGGTGTACTGGGCACACTGGGCACACTGGGTGGGCACACTGGGTGTACTGGGCACACTGGGTGTACTGGGTGGGCAGTCAGGGTGTACTGGGCATGCTGGGTGTACTGACTATACTGGGCACATTGGATGTACTGGGCATGCTGGGTGTACTGGGCACACTGGGTGTACTGGGTGGGCACACTGGGTGTACTGGGCACACTGGGTGTACTGGGTGGGCAGTCAGGGTGTACTGGGCATGCTGGGATTACTGACTATACTGGGCACACTGGGTGTACTGGGCATGCTGGGTGTACTGGGTGGGTACAGCAGGCAGTGAGCAGGGTTAGTGAGCAGTGTTAGTGAAGCTCCTGGTGAAGGAGGAGGAGGAGAGCTGCCCCTGCAGGAGGGACAGGAGGCCGGCACACAGCTCATGGAGCAGGGACACAGCGCTCCCGCTGCTGAGGTGCTGAATGGAAAGGTCTCCCATGGATGGATTGTCCTGAGGCAGTGTCACAAACCTCTCCTCCCTGAGGAGCCTCTTCCTCTCAGAGTGTGCCTTCAGCCCCCAGAGCCTCAGGAGCCTGGTGTCAGCACAGCCTCTCACCCTCTTTTGGGTCAGAAAGCCATGGGTGCCCATGGGACAGTGCACAGGAGGGTTTCCAGGGTGTACCTGGGAGGTGACCAGCCCTGAGGCACTCAGATGCTTCCATGATACTCTGTCTTGAATTAAATATTCTATGCCAGGTCACGTTAATTAACATTCCATCTGTCATAACACAGCAGGGTGGCGAGCTGAGGTGGGGGGAGGATAAACACTTTCCTATTCACTACCTGCTGTTAATTAGAAGAGAAATTAAATAATTTTTTTTTTTAAAGGCTGCACTCTTTTTAAGGGTTGGTGAATCAGTGCTTTGTGATAACTTAGCTGCTTTGGGTGATTCTAAGGTCTCAACTACAGCCAAGATTATTCCAGAACTTTAGTCAATGAGCTTGGTGCATATTCTCATCTTAATTACAGGCTGACAGTAGCCATGCTTCATACAGCTCAGGACAAATGCATGTTCAGGAGGCTCAGGGCTGGAGGTTTTTCAGTCATCATCTCAGATGTCTCCCTTTGAAATCTCACTTGCCCTATTTCCTCTCACAGAAAAGTTTTGCTGGTAAGTTTGATAAAACTCCTTTGGTGTTTTTAGAGCTGCAGCACTTTGAAATGTATCTGAACTTTCCTTTGGAGAACTTTTTCTCTTTTTTTCCCCTTTTTCTTTCTCAGCTCAAACACACCCCACAATTGCTTGGCCTTGTTGTGTACCTGTTTGAGGTAGGTTAACTAGCATAATAAAAATATTGATGAGTTAGCATCTCGCCCTATTTTCCTTTAATGCAGCAAAATCCCATTTTCTCTTCTCACATCACATGTGCAGGAGTCACCACAGAGTTTGTTATTTTATCTCACTTTATAAACAAGCATTTGTACACACCGTGGCAGGGAACAATACAAGAGAGAGCTCTGGTAACGGAGGTGGCTGTGCCACCACAGCCACCCCAGTGTGAGTGTCCCTGTGCTCCTGCCTCCTGCAGACGACTCACACCAAAATAACCAGGCATAGCCAGCTTGGGGCTGCTGGAGATACTGCTGATCTCTTTGGCATGGCTGTTTTTGTAGTTTTATCCAGCCAGCTTTGCTGCTACATCTGTATTCCAGGTAGAAGCCATTGCCAGTACAGAGCAGTGGTATTCCCCCACCTACAAAACACCCCATGCAGACTCCTTGTGACTCAGCTCTGACACAGAGCTGGGGCCCTGACACTCTTTGTGCTGAGATAATGGGATTTCCAAGATATGGGGCTCGGGGGCAGAGAGTTTGCTTCTCTTTTGAATATAATGGCTGGAGTTGGGTTTGGTGTTGTTTGGTATTGTTCCCAGTGAAACACACTTTAAAGCAGGACTTTGTTTTTATCTTGACAGGTTTGTTTGTTCACAAATAAGGAGCCTCTATCATCAGGGCCAGGTCTTCTGCAAATAAGTGTCCTAGTGTGGTTAGAAAAGGCCATACATACATAAAAGTTACCATCTGGTCTGTAAGCCACAGCCCAGGGAGCAGAGGGGCACTTCCCTTGCACTTCTGTCAGGGCTCCAAGATGCTTTCCTCAGGACTGGGCCACAGCTCTGAGCTGTAGTACTCTTTGTGTGTTTCAATAGAAATGAGCAAAAGATCACATCTCAGTCAGCAAAAGTAAAAGTAAAAAGTAAATTTTGATTTTTACTAAAAAGTAAATCAAGTGAGCTAATTGCTTCTGTTGCATGGAGAACACTGGTGTGGCCAACCTCACTGCCATGCACACAAATTAAATGTTGTGTGCATGGAAAGGATGTTCAACCACAGGCAGGAAAAATAAAAGTTCAAAGGGAAATCCATGAGGAAGGCAGACCAAGGCCCACAGGAGGGGATGGCCAGAGATGGGCAGGAAGGGAAGAGCAGGGAGGGACCTGTGGGAAGTCCATGCTGGGTTTAGGTCCCTTCACTGTAATTGTGATTTGCTTGTGTGACAGAACCCCTGGAGAGGAAGGGAAGCGACAAGACAAATGGCTGCATTCATTTTCATGGGTTTGGGCCCCGAGGGATGGAATCCAGATTGGCAGAGCAGCAGTGTTTCAGTGGGTAGGAGCACCAGGAGGAATTTTCACTCCTTACCAACTCCAGCATGAGGTGAACTCACCAGAAAACACTTACCAGGGTGAGACTAAAATCAGAAGTGCACAAACAGGGTCTTCCTTTGGCTGTTCTGCCCCAAATACCACCCTTTGGACATGAAGAACACACTTAGAAGCTGAAGTCCCCAGGGAATGTGTCTTCAGTGCAGACAACACTGGCGATGGCAGAAATAGCAATGACTCCAACAAATCCTGTGTTAAAATCTTAAATTTTGTGTTACAGTGTTACAAAATGTTACAATGGTGTTAAAATTTGACCACAAGGATCGACAGGAACCTCTCTTGCGTCCCCCTCCTGCCTTTTCTTCATCGCCATCTCTGTGGGGCTGCTCCAACCCTTTCTGATTCTATTTTATCCTCCCTGCACAAAGACTCTTTTCTTTCAGGACTTGTCCCTGTTTCCCAAGCTATTTTTACGAGTTCCACCTCGGTCTGTTTCCCCTCTGACTCACTGCTGGGAATCCTCCCCTGGATCATTCCTCCTTTCCTCCTCTGAGGAGGTCAGAACAGGAAGCACTTCTCAATTCCTAACTATAAAAAAAAGGTGATATCTTGGAAATCCAGAGCCCGAGGGCAGATTGGTGACTGCTCCTCCCAAAGGCAGAGCAAATAGAAATGTGTTCTGTTTAGAAAGGTGGCCAGGTTTTGAGATATATATGCCGGGACCATTGTCAGTTTTTACTTGTTGGGGCACACCCAATGAAGCAAAAGCTTGCAAAAAATGATGACAGGCATGATTATCTCTTACCTGTGTGAAGAGAAGCAAAAATTGCACCAGAGAACGTGTCTACTGAAACATGAATATTTTTAAATTTACCAAAGGAAGGGCATTCAGTGATATCCGTTTGCCATAACTGCAGGCTTTGCGCATTTCCAAACAGAAGTGGCTCTTGCAGAGCTCAGCCAAGGTGCCATCGCTCAGGGGTTTGTACACTGAAAGGGAAGGTGTCCTTCTTCTTTCTGTTTGGTCCTCCTGCACTGTCCTAGGGATGTTCGACATCTCTCAAAAAGGACTGGGCACTGGGTGGGATCTGGGGTGCTTTTGACCACTTTTGATCCCTTTCTGACCCCCTGGTCAGAGACCAGCCACCAGCTCCCCCCTGGAGATGGCCACCTTCAAAGGCACAGCTCCATTCCTTGCTGCTGCCTCCCAGCATTGCTCCTGCAGAAAGTTGTTCTCCTTGTCCTGTTAATAAATTTTTAAAGGCAATAAATCTTCACTTCTTTCAATAATTCATTTCCATCTGACCAGGTTCCCGGTGGGTGCTCAGGCTCTCGCTTTCTCCTGGGGCTGTGGGGGTGTCCAGGAGCCTGTGAGCCCCATGGTTTGGGGTCAGGGGCACCCACAGCCCTGCCCTGGGCCTCCCTGGGGCTGCTCCTGTTGGGCTGCCCGGCTCCAGCTGCCTCTCAGAGCCGGCAGGGCAGCTGTGTCTTTAAGAGCAGCATCCCCTCGCAGTGCCATGGCTCTGGGGCTGTGCTCTCCCTCCCCCAGAGCTCCGATCTGCTCTCCACAGGATGCCCAGCGTCCTCCTTGTCCCCTCCCTCCGGTGGGATGGCTTCCTCTGCTCTCGCTGTGATAAGAGTTTGTTTTCTTCTCCAGCATACCCTGGGCTAATACCACTCTCTGCATTTTTCTGCTTTGATACCTGCATTTATGTTCTGATTTCTTTCTCTCTCCTGGGGCCATTCTGCTTTTCTTTTCTCACCCAGAGCAGCTCTGCACTGGAGACAGGTATAACTAATAGCACTGGGCTTCATCAATGAGGCAGAGTTCCATTTACCCTTTGCAGGGATCGCACAGGCAAGAGGCATCAGGCTAAGATTTATGTGGAACTGTTTGTCTAAATGGGCTCCCTACTTCCTTATTTCCATGGCATGAGGGAGCCCCAACATCTGCTCTGTGCCTGATACCGCTTCCCATCCCACGAGCAGAAACTCTTCCCGAGAGACACGGAGCAAGGAGCTTCCCAGGCTGGTGGGGATCGGGATCAGGGGCTGTGTCTCCAGCAGGGAGATGGATGGGTGCAGGCTGGGGGTGTGCTCTGCCTCTCCTGCCTGCACACAGCCTGCAGGAGCACTGGGAACCCTTTGCTCCCGGCAGCTCCAGCTCCTCTCGGGAAGGGAAGGGAAGGGAAGGGAAGGGAAGGGAAGGGAAGGGAAGGGAAGGGAAGGGAAGGGAAGGGAAGGGAAGGGAAGGGAAGGGAAGGGAGACACCCAGCTTGAAGTCAGGCTCCTCAGAGGGCTTGAGGACAGAGGAGTGTAGGGGGATACAATATAAGAAAATAAAGGTAGTATAGAAAGTATTCTTACCCCCTAAAGAATTGCAGCTGAGCCAGTTACTAAAGATTAGGAGCAGGCCTGATGTTAACAGGCCACACCTGTAGCAAATAAGAGGAGTGTTATAAAAGAGTGGATTGGTGGCAACTGGAGTCAGTTGGCTGCTGTGAGGATGAGGAAGAGTCAATGCCTAGAGGAGCTGCCTACAAGAAACATAAAGGAGGTATGGAACTCTAGCAATATGGAATCCTTGCAATATAATGGCAATAGAACATTTGCAATATAATGGGAACAGAGGAGCTCTTGTTTTGCTCAGGTATTGTGCATTTCCCATCCTCTCCAGAGAGAAACCCCTCTGTTACCTCCATTGATACTGATGTGAGAGATGATGCTTCTCTTGCCCAAACTGTGGCATCCTTGTCTCCTGAGGGACAAAGTGCAGCTTTGGAGAACAAGCAGCATGACCAGAGCAAGCTCTCTGCTGCTGGGCACTCCAGGGGCTTGGGGCTGAAGGAAGAGTCCAGTGAGCCTCAGACCCACGGAGACTCTTTTACACCCAGGCTTCAACTAGGAAGAAATGCAGTTTTCTGCCTGAAAGTTATGTGGTTTATGGCTTTTGGAATGTGATCTAAAGCTCTTATGTGTCACATGTGGCCCCCTGCGTGGCTGTGCAAGATTCTCAGCATTTCACTGTGCAGATACTCCTGCCTTCAGATGGAAGGAGATGTTGAAACTAATGAAAAATAGTCTGATTTTATACTAGACCTGTAATAGTATAATTCGAGGGGAATGTGTTAACTTTTGTTTTATTTAGCTCTGCCAACTTTCAAGTCAGCTCTCAAGCAACCCAGAAGGTTTTAGAAAATGTTTAATCTAACTCAGACAATTTCCTGAACTCCCTAACTGGACCACCCCATTTTCTGAAACGCTGCCAAAAGGCCTCAGTTGCTCACAGGCTCCTGCCTGCTGCTCTTTCACAACTCCTCACTGTCCTCTCACCCATCTCCAGCCGTTGTGTGAGCCTTAATATAGCCCAGAAAGAGGAACCTCCCAGACCCCAGTGATGGAGCAAACGCTGCCAGCAGGGCTGGGGTGGCCCTGCCTCAGTCACTGCCATGGTGTGAGCATGGACTCCCAGCCTGTTTGTGTTAATGTGCTGCTCCAGGTGTGCCCTGCCCACCCTCCCAGCCTCTGTCCCTAGAGAGCCAAGGGACACTCCCTGTGGCCCTACAGGACAGTGGTGCAGCCTTTCCTCACCCTGCTTTGCTGTCCTGGTGCCCCTGGTCCTCCCTGCCTGTGCTTGCCAAAAATCATCAAGGGCAGTTCCTCATGGTCTCTGGGCAGAGGTGGTGGTGAGCATCACCTGTGCTGCACACTGTAGTCATGGGGGCACATACAGCACACAAGGATCCCTCGAAGATCCATCCTTCAGACCTTAAGAATTTTTTTTTATTTTATTATTATTTTAATTTTATTTATTTTTCCAGCAGAGCTGAAGTGTTGTCAGGACCCAGAATATCCCTCTGTCTGTCCTGAGCAGCCAAGACCCCTGCCAGGGGGCTCAGAGACCCTGGCACAGAGCCCAAAATGCCTGTGGTTTTGATTATGACCCTTAGATGAAGATCTGCAAGCCATGACAAATTAAGTAGAATGATAGTGAATTTATCACAAGGTGAAAAAGTAGATTTTGGGGGTTTTAGAATGGGAGTTCAGGGAACAAGATGGAGGGATCTGGGTGTGTCCAGCCTTTCTCCTTCTTCTTCTTGGCCTCCATTTTCTGCTGTGATGTTGACACTTAGAGATTGGTTTAGAGTAGAAGCTCACTGTCTAACATAGGTGATAGGTATTGGAAAGTAACTGTAAACATTGTACATGTAGTTTTTAGTACAAAGACATAACACTGCCCCAAAGGCAGGCAGGGTGCCTGGACTGTCCTGCTGGATGGACCTTGGCAGGGCAGGAGAAAGAATTTTATAGATAAGATACAATAAACAACCTTGAAACCAAGAAATGAAGGGCTCTGACTCCTTCTTCAAGCACTGGGCTGGGAAAAGAGACTTTCAAACTTTCCTTGGGGTCGCTCTGAGCAGCGAGAGACCCCAACAGAGAGTAGCACAGTTTTAACAAAGCTGCAGCAAGCTGGGGGTTTAGTCACCCCCTCACCAAGAGATTTTTGCTGTTTGAGGACTTATCACCATGTGATAGATGTGTCCTCCTCAAGCTCAGCTTCCTGCTCTTCTCCTGTGCTTCCCTCTCTTGTCCACCCACAGTGCTGGCTCCAAGCAAGGGCAGGGAGATCCCCAGAGCTCTCCCCCACCCACTCATCCCCCTGCTTTCCTTCCTCCCCTGCCTGCTTGCCCTGTCCCCTCCTGGCCACAGAGGAAGTGGGATGGCAAGAAAAACTGGCTCAACTTTTCCAGGGATTTCTGGAGGAATTTGTTCCCTGGACCTCAACCTCAACTTCGACCTGGACCTGGCTGACTCATCCTTAGGATTTTTACTGCAAAAGGAGTTAGGCACCCACAAACCCAAATGAAATAAAAACCTGGAGGGAAGAGGATAAAGACAGCAGTGAGAAAAGTGATTTAGTGCAGCTTCTAGGGTCTGCAGCTTCCTGCTGGTTAAAATTGTCACAGACCTCACCAGAAGCCATCCAATGTGCTTGAGCCAGAGCTTGCCTCACAGCAGAGTCCTGCCATGGGATGGTCAATCCCAACACATGCAGGAAGCTGGAGGTGTTCCCAGCTCCCCAGGCAGGGCTGCAAGGAGTGATGAAACCTCCAGGGTGCAGGGCTTTCCTCCCCTCTGTCACAGGAACCAACTTTGCTGCAGGAGGGAGCAGTGATTTTCTAAAGGTAAAATATTGCCAAGGGCAGGGGCTTTCCTGGAGGCAGAGCCACCTGGGTATGGCAGAGCTGGGATCCACAGAATCGGGATGGATGGCTTTCCTAGGGCCTTGTAGGTGAGATGCATCTCTCAGGAGGTGAAACCTCCTACTTGCACTCACAGGAAGCCTCTGCTCTGATCAGCATGGCACACAGGGCTCCACAGCTCCAGAGCCAAGGAGTTATTGCTCAGAAATCATTTCCCTACCCTTCACAGAATTATTGCAGCAGGGAGAGGATTAACAGGTATGCAAATCACAGTGGAGGTGGGGGAGAGAGCTATGCTAAAAAATTAATAAATGCCACGGTGGTATTGCTGTTCCAGCTCTCCGGTGCCTTTTTAGGAAAACTAATGTGTTGGTGGGGTGGGTGCAAGCCTGATGGGAGCCAAGAGCCAACCTTCCCCTTCCTGGATCTTGCTGTGGGTCAGGTAATAGGATTTTCTGCATAGCTGGGGTAGGGAGGAGCAGCCAGCACCCCCTGCACACACAGACACAGACAGACACACAGACACAGGGTACCCCTGGAGATGCTGAGGAGGGGAAGTGGCAGATGCTGGCAGGAGCACAGCCAAAGCTTTCTGCTCGGCCAAGAGGGCAAGGGAAGGCCCTCAGCAGGGTCTGTCTCTGCTGGGCCTGGCTGTGCTCCCTGACACGCTGGGCTGTGCTGGGCCCTCCTGTCACCCTGCAGCACCCAGCACAGGCTGCTGCTGCCCTCTGTCCCTCGGCTGTGGTGGCCAGCAGGGCCGGGGCTGAGCAGGCAGCTGAGTCCCTGCTCCCCCCTGGGCACCTCCCCAGCTCCCTGTCCCAGCTGCCTGCCCAGGTGGGGTTTACATGGGGTGCAGCACATCTGCACTCCCACCCCAGCCACCCCAAGAGAGCACACACAGAGTTGCAGGGGGTGGCCAATGGCGAGCCAGAGTGATTTGAGTAAGTCCCTCAGTGCCCAATCTCAATTTCTAAATAAGTCTGCTTTAAATTACATTGATTTATGATTCACATATTTTTATTTGATCAGTCAGTGGTGCTGCAAACCTTCAGGCGCTTTAGGTGTTTCTAATCTCTCCATCCTGTTGGATGGAGGCACCACTTGTAAAAGGCCTTTTTTAACCCCTGAATCCACCAGCCACTCAGCCAGCACGGGCCAGAAACTTGTCTGCTGTTCTCTTTCTGGGGCTCTTCTCCTGGTGTGATCATAGCACAGATTATCCAACACCTCTGGGGTCTCCTGCTGTCACACCAGGACCCTCAACAAGAAACCAGTGTGAGGGAGTTTTGGACACTGGTTGTGACAGGCCACATCTCTGGGAGTTTACATTTTAACATTTGTACCAGGAAATCAGGTCTCTCAGTGTCACGGGGTTAGACAAATACCTGATAAAGAAATAAACCTGTCAAATAAATTTACTTTATAAAGGACCAAGCCCTGCAGAAGTCTCTGTTGTGTGTTTTAAAATCTGCCTGGCGCCCTCACAGACTGCCTGGGCCACTGCATTGCTGTGCATGGGGAGCCATTGGCAGCAGAACAGGGACCATCCTTGGGGCTGTCTCGCTGTGATTCAGCCCCAGCTGCTGAGCAGACCTGCTCTGCTAATCCCCCACATCCTCATCCTTCAGCACTGCTGGGTGAGGGATGGGGCTGACTCACCTTGTGCTGCCTCCAAAGCAAAGCTGAGGAGCACCAGGAGTTGCCACATGTGATGTGAAAGCAAACACTGAGCAGGAAAGGCTTTAAATTGGTGAGGTGTTTGAAGCCCTGGCAAGTCCAACATAGGCTGTGTTTGAGGTGATCTCAGCTGCAGAATAAGCCTGGGCAAGGCTGATTCTGGATTCCCCAGCCTGCCCTGCCTGTGCCCCATGTGCTGTGCTCACAGGACAGCCTGGGAGTGCCGTGGGTTCCTTCCCTCCTGGCTGCTCTTGTTTACTCTTAAATAACCTTGGAGGCAGAGACGCTGTTTGTGTCCACAGAGCCTGTGCTGGTGTGAGCTGCTGCTTTCTGGGCAGAAACACACCCTCCCTTCTCCAGGGCTTCCCAGCTCACAGAGCTGCTGCCTCCCACCGCCCAGGCCCCACAAAGCACCTTTCTGCTGCAGCCCATTTGCATCTCTTTGTTGATTTTGCTAATCAAGCTCACTCCTGAGCCTTTGAAAGCAGCAGTACTCAAAGGCACTCCATCTCTTTGGGCATGGCAGCCATTTCAGGAGAGGTAACCCCTTGGGGACCAGGCAGGTTTGGCCACCAGGCTGTTCAGGGCTGTGCTGGATGGGTACAGCATCCAGGTTTGGGAGGCACTGGCTCACCCAGCTCTCTGAGCCAAGGTAATGCCACACTGCCACCAAAAGGGCAACATTTCCCTGGCTCTCCCTGACCCCTTGCCCTGCTCCCAGAGCCAGGCAGCGCTGCCTCCTGCCCTGCAGGGGATGGGCTGCGTCCCACCCTGTGCCATCCCTCCCTGACAGGCTGCTGCGTCTGTCTGCTGGGTTAGGGAGTGCACCCAGCCCCTGTGGGGACATTCCCAAGCACTGCCACCAGCTGGGCTGGCCCTGCAGGGAGGTGACTCGGATCTACATATGCTCACAGCAGCCAGAGGTAGCACAGAGAGGGTCCCTGGGCTGGGGAAGCTGAGTTGGGCAGGGCAGCCAGGCAGATACAAAGCCACCCACCCTCATGACATGGAGCCAGGGGGCAGAAGGATGAGCTCAGTCTGGAAACCCAAATCCATCCCTTGCTTAACTGCCCAGGGGCTGGCCAATTCAGAAAGAAAAATTACATTTGTGTAGACTGGCAGGTCACAAAGACACTCAAAATTGACATTTACCCAGAAATGTCCTGAAGTGGGGAGACAAGTACCCAGCTTCAAACTCCTTGTTTCCCTCAGTGCTTCATGCCATCAGCTCCAGCCCAGCCTCATGGAGTGGTCAGACACCAAATGCCCACCAAATTCCTGTGGTGCTGGAGGAACTTCTCCCCAACAAGCACCACAGACCACGGGCAGGACACGTGGCAGTGGCAGCCCAGGTCTCCCCACTCCCAGGGCTGGGCTCTGTGGTTACCAGCAGCACTTTGAGAGCAGCCAGGCCAGGCTGTCACAGCAGAGTCCCTTTGGCACACGCTGGCTCCAGCCCTGAATTTGCGTACTGTATTTGCCAAGGGTTATTAGTGTTGATCAGCTGTTAAATAATCTGCCCTTTTCATTTCAGGAGGCCTGTCAGGACTTGCCTTCACGAAGGCTTTGCTTAAACAGGAGTTTCATGGCATATTTGAAAAGGGTTTTCATTAGGTAGCCTTTTCCTTGAAATTTTGACAGCTACAAATACTAAACACCGTCTCTGACATCATGAGCATCTGCCACATGTGTTGCCTAACCCTCTACATGCTCCGAGTGTGGAAAAGCCTCAGCCCCAGAGCAGTGGAAATCGGGCTGCAGTCCCACTGACACTCCTCGCTGTGCCAAGGAAAGACCCGAGCCAGGAGATGAAGATAAAAGCAAATCCCACATCAGAAAATGAAATTATCCCCTGTTGGAGAAGGGCACTCTGAGCTTGCTGTACACACAGCTTTTAAAAACAGCCTCACCCTGCTCTGCACCTGCAGGGATGGAGTCTTTGGGGTGACTGATGGCTGCATTTCAGCATCCTTGGTTTTATCTGCACCCTTTGCAATTAGCCAGGAACAGGAACTCCAGAGGCTGGGCAGGCTGGGAGGACAGGCCAGGGGTTCAGGGCCTGCCTTGTGACTCACAAGGGAACAGCAGGATGGGGTAACAACCACATTTTGTGGGTAGGCAACGCTGTCAAAGACTCTGGAAAGTCAGGTCAGGAATAAACCTCACTGCAGGACTGAGGGGAGCTGCAATAACCAGCTGGTTTCCTCACATGTAATTATGCCCACTACCCTGAAAAATTTTAAAAGAGCCAGAAAGGAATGAAAAAGTGGATGTGGGAGTAGGGATTTGAAGAGGGGGTTGCTGTGCATACTGGATAGTCTTGAATAGCCAAGTAGAAAAAAGTTGTGCTACCTTGAGGGCGAAGGACCTTCTCTGTTAGCAGCAAATGAATTAAAACACCTGCCTGCAGGACAGCCCCACATTCCACACCTCCCATTCTTCTCACCTGCAGGTTTTGAGTGCCTGCTGAATTTCAAGGGCTTTTCACCACGGTTCCTTCAGCACAGGGGAAGAAACCCACGGTGCCAGGGGAGTTTGCTGGGGACGTGCTGGGGACAGAGCTCTGCCCTCCTCCTCCTCCTCCTCACCAGGGCTGGCCAAAGCTGGTGCCTAGGTGGTACATCCAGGTGGTGGCATCCTGCTGGCAGAGAAAAGGGGGAGCAGGGAGGTCCCTGCATCTCGAGTTTTCAGTTGTTAATGGCTGCCCCGAGATGTGCAGGATGTCTCTGTTTCAGCCCGCGCATCCGAAGAAAGAGTCAGAAATCTTCAGTTTTCAATCTTGGAGTTGTTTATTAATTCTTACCTTAAAATTTTCTTTCTGCCCAACCGAGATCTGCTCAGCAAAGCAGCCACAGGCACTCTGACCACTCCTGAAGTGGTGTTGTCTTTTTATACTACACACTACATATAACATATTTGCAATTACTTTCTAATACCTATCACCTATGTTAGACAGTGCACTTCTATTCTAAACCAATCCCAAAGTGCCAGCATCTCTGCAGAAAACAGAAACCAAAAAGAAGAAGAAAAGCTAAACATGCCCAAGTTCCTCCATCTTGTCCCCAAAACCCCCATACCAAAAATCCTAAAATCTACATTTTCACCCTGTGATAATTTTATTATTATACTATTCAAACCTCTGTGACTTTCAAGTCCTCATACAAAGCTAGCAATTTGCTCCACAAGTCAGAATCAAACCCGCAAGTGCTCTGAGCTGAGTGCCAGGATTTCAGTGCCCCCCGACAGGGTCTTCAGCAACTCTTGACACCCGGAGAGATGCACTGAGCTCCGACACCTGCAGGGCTGAGATGGCCACGTTTCCCTCAGCCATGCCCAGCAGGACGGGAGGGTGGCACTGGGCACCACAGCCAGCTCAATCTTCCTTCTCTCCCACCTTCTTTCTCTCCCACCCCTCCTCTGGGGAGAAGAAACAAAAGCGCCTGAAAACCACCCAATTTGGCTGTAATGAACCATAAAACATGGGATCAGCTCTCCACCTCTGGGTCACCTCGCCAGCAGAGTGCTTGGCTGTGCCTTGCTGGTGCTGCCTGTGTCACGGTCATCAGGCAACAAAGCCAGCATTTAGAATTGACTAATTGATTTGTACATTAAATAGGTATTTGTGCTCAATTATTGGCAGGTTTGTTAGTAGATTACTATTTAAACAATTGTGATATTTTAAATTACACGTTATTTTATAGATGCATATTTACTTGAAAAAAGAGCGCCCTTTGCATCTATTAACATATTAAAAAGAAAATAAAACATTCAGGCTGTTATAATGCACAATGTGGCATTACTCTGGTACTTTCCCTAAGCTAGGGAAATCTTATTTGTTTAATAATAAGTTAACCATGAATATGCAAATCTGCATCCATGCAGTACCTCACTGCTGTCACTATTAATGAGTTGCAAATTAATGTGACAACAAAAGGAAAATCTATTTAGTGACAGATTTGTGGTTCCTACCTGGCTCAAGAGAGCAACCATCTACAGTCACGTGAGCCTGCTGGAGGGAAATGTGCACATGGTGTGGACGGGGTTTTCCTCAGGAGTGGCAAACCAGAAATAAGCAATGGATCTCTCACCCCAGGGGCAGGAGGCAGTGCTGCTCCTGAGGATCATCACACTGCACTGTGCCATCAGGGGAACCCCAAGCAAGGGTGAAACGCAGAGCTAGCAAGGCTGATGCAGGTACACATCATGGTGGGATGCTTAAAACTTCATCTTCTTCAGATCTCTTTGGAGATTTTTGCCCCTGACCACCACTCCAAGTGAAACTTGGGTTCTTGTCATCTCCTGCTCCTCCTTCTAGCAGAAGTGCAATGGTGAATGAGCACGCTGGGAAAATATCTGTGTCTTTACAATTATGGCATTCAACTCTTCTCCTTTGTGTGGTGGTGCTGAGCCCTCTCCTACCACCACTGGCCTCATATTGAAATAAAAATATGTCCTGCAAAAAAAATTCAACAGATAAAATGCAATTTTTCCAGTTACCCTAGATCTGTGCAAGTTTAAAGCAATAATGTGTGCCTTTTCCCTGTGGAAGCTGATGATGCTGAATGTTTACCAGCATCCCCACGGAGCCTGGGAATGGCACTGCCTGCACTCACCACTCCCTGATACATTAATGCTCAAATGATGGGTCTCCTCTATAGCTTCATTATTTAGCACAGAAATGAAGGGAGGAGCCAGCTTCAAACTCTTTTGATTCATGGAGTGAGTTTGGCTCCTGGGAGTAGCTTTTAAAATAATTTCCATTCTGCTCCTGCTAACTAAAACCATAGAATCATTAAGGTTGGGAAAAGACCTCCAAGATCATCAGGACCAAATGTTAACCCAGCAGTGACAATTCCACCACTGAGCCATGT
This sequence comes from Melospiza melodia melodia, assembly GCF_035770615.1. Lineage (NCBI taxonomy): Eukaryota > Metazoa > Chordata > Aves > Passeriformes > Passerellidae > Melospiza > Melospiza melodia. Next base: position 8,682,909 of record NC_086195.1, on the reverse strand, counting down.
GCCTGAGCACCACATCTCCCCTTCTCTGACCCTTGCTTGCCACTCTCTGCCTCAGTGCCTCTGGCACAGGGCTTCAGCTCCGCCACTGTGGGAATCTACAAAATCAGAGGGTTTTGGGAAAGCTGTGAAAGGCAGGATTTAGAGACAGCAGAACTGTGATTGGAGCTAAGCAGCAGCCATGAGATAGATCAGCAGAAAAATTATTTAAAAAGTAGAAAAGCAAGGACAAATAGAACAATGGTCTGTGTATTAACGCTTGTCTAGAATAACTCTCTAAGCTACAGAAAAGTTTATCTAGCGAGATATTAGGAAGTTTGAAGCTTAATAATGGAGCCCTGTGCATTCTGTTTTAAGGGTCACAAGCAGGTATTGTATTCAAAATAAGCAGCATTGCTTTAACCAAAGGTACATGTGCTTATAGTGCTTGGATAGAGCTACTGTCAATGTGCTTTTGCTTTGTGTGATTGGTCAAAAAAACTTATAAAGTGAGCTTTAACATTAAGTTCTTGGTCTGCTGCCTGAGATGTGAGCTGCTGGCATCTTCCCATTGTTATAAGCATGTAATGAGACTGATGCTGAAAAATAAAACAGCTCAAGGCACGTTCCACATCAGCCCCGTCCTCTTTGTGATTTATACATAGCCCCCAGCTGGCGATAAGCCTCCCCAGCAAAGCAGAAGAAATGAGAGTGGCTGGAGGGAGAAAAGACCCAAACAGAAACCCCCAGGGCTGACCCCCCTCTGCAGAACTCTTGGGTAAGGCAGGAAGGCAAAGGAGGGTTCAATATTTTGTTCCTCAGCAGCCGCACTTACCTCAGGGGAGCCCTCCCAGCACTGCCTGTGCTGTGGCTCCCCCTCACCCTCCCTGCCAGGCAGCCAGCCTGGAACTGGGCATTCCCTGGGAATTCCCAGCCAGCAGCAGTGAAAGTTTGACAGAGGAACCTCTTTGAAGCCAGGCTCATCTGCCTGCTCCGGCTGGAAATGGGGTTTTCCCTATTGCACCACTGCTGTCCAACACCTCCACAGGGCAGCACAGACTCCCAGCTGGGCAAATCCGAGTTGTGAGCAGGGGAAATTCAAGGAAACACCTTGGCTTTGTCCCCAGCAGCATCAACACTGCGCTTTCACCTTGCAGAAGGCAAGTAACAGGATCAGCAGGCTTTTACCATCCCCAAAGGCTGCGTTTCCATTTCCTTATTTTTTTATTAACCTGGAGCAAAGCCAGCAGCGTGAAGCAAGCATGTTTGGCCCAAGCAGGATGCACAGGAAAGGGCTGTAAAGGAGAACAGTGTGAGATCAGACACTGAAGTGCTGAACAGAGCCCCCAGGCTGCCTGGATCTCGCCCAGCCCCAGCTCTGTGCCCTGCAGGACCCTGACAGCCCCAGTGTGGCCAGTGCTTCACTCCCTTGCCCACACTGTCACACATTCATGCCCTGCTGGCACACTGCCATCTCTCCTCTCCCAAGATAACTCTCCCTGGGCTTGCCTCCTGAAAAATCACACCTGCATCCAGCCTCTCCTGTGACAACCTCTCCCAAAGCATCCAGCACAGGGGCAGCCAGGCCAGGCTCCTGCTCCTCTGAACCCTCACACAGCGATGTCCCTTTAAAAAAGCACACCCCAGAGTATAAAAGGGTTGTGTTATGTCAAGGGACAGCGCTGGGATCAGGTGTCCCCTGCCACGGCCCTATTTTTAGAGCACAGGCGCCTGGGGCAGGCTCACACACACATTACAGCAGCATGAGGCTGTTCCTGTATTGAGCACCAGCAGGAGAAATCCCAACTGTACCCGGTGGAGGCAGGGAAAGCTGACTAAGCAAGGATGCTCTGCTCGGGATTCCTTGAGCAGGAGCTGGCCAAAAGGGGAAGCTGTGACAATCTTTTGTTTGCCCGAGGGGCTGGGGAGAATGAAGTGTGTGCCACACACGCCGGGAAGTGGCACCAAGCTGATTTACACCCAGCTCAAGCCATCCAAGCACTGGGATCACACAGATAAAGGTGCCTGTAACAGCTGCTTTTACTGTTGTGCCTTGCCTTTCATTTTCTGGCCCCCTTCTTTCTGGGAAAATCAGGGGGTGCAAGCAGATGGCACTGCAGAGTAGGGGTGTCTATGTTTCAGTCCCCTCCAAATCTGGGGATGAAAAGGAAATCCAGCGTGCACATAAAAGCTGTGCAGGAGAGACCATCCTCCTCCTTACCCCTAGTCTGGGAAAAGGAGGTTGGCAGATGTTCTAGGACTAAAAATTTCCTGTCCTGAGCAAAAATAAGACTTCAGCATCCAGCAGCAGACAGCTTTTGGACCCTTCTCTCACCTCTTGGCTCAGCAACAAAACCACCTAAGCCACAGGAACAGCCCCACTGTAAAGCCACACAATACAAATGTTTGGCAAAAGACTCAGCACACCAGAGAGGCAGCAGCTCTGAGTCCTCCCCTCCAGGGCACCCTCAGAAATGTTCTCCCTTACCTTCTGCCTTCAGGAACACCCTCAGAAATGTTCTCCCTTACCTTCAGCCTTCATGACAATGCAGAAACTCCTTCCCAGATGCTTTTCCCAGACTGAGCAGGTGCTCTGCTCAACACCCTATGGGTGCTGGCCCCCATCAGAAGAGCAGCGCAGTTTAAACACCCCAGTGGCAATTTGCTGTCATAAACATAGTACTCTTAATAACAGCCCCTAATCACAACTCAGGAGTTTGAGTTCACAGCTAGAATTTCCTTCCACAAGGGGAAGGCAGACAAGAAGGTCTGCCCAAGCCCAGGGAGCCCAGCCTCGTAGACAGAAGTTCCAGAGCTGCACATTCTGGTCCTTGTCCCTTTAAATCCTCCCAAAATGTGCTCATAGGTTTAATGCTCCACATTAAAACCAAAGCATTTCCCCTGGTACTATTAACTTCCACTCTGCAGACTCCATTGAAAAGAGAATTCAGCCAATTGAAATTAAAAGGATGTCAAAGGAGGGAAAATGATGGAACCTATTCACAGTTCTTTAAAAGATGGTGAAGAAAGTATTGTGAACACCACTTTTAAACCCTTGTCCCACCAAAAGCACAAACCTGATGTTTTCTTGCAACAAGGAATTTAGAAAGCCAACACAGAGTGCACCCCACATTTCATCAGCTGCTTGCCTGCACCTCTACCAGCCCTGCCCCACTTTGGAAACTCCACCCCTGTTTAATGAACATTAATGAGATAAAGATCATGTCACAACCAGGCACAGAGTTAATGGGAGTCACTTTAGCCTCTTCATTTCTCAACAGTTTTATTGCCTTTAAGAAAATTTTTGTAAAATATAAATACAAAGGCAGAAGATTTACTTACAAAGTTAAAACACAGATCTCAAACATAAACACACAATTCAGAAAATTTAGTTTATGTACAGTTTCAAGCAACTTCAACATATGTTAGTTTTTCAATATTTTACAAGGTACAGAAAAAATAGTTCAAAGTCTTCTTTAAATAAAGAGCATAAAATGTTTAAACATATATAAACAATCCGGTTTGATGTGTGAAAACTAAATTTCACAGCTTTTAAATTAGGATATAAAAGTTCTTACAATTAGTTGATGCGTATGGATATGGTTTAATTTATATTACAAACTATTGAATTATATTCAATAGTGCTTACCTGGCCAAAGCAGGTAATTCTGTAAACAAAAAAACCGAAAATAATATCACCAAGTGCCTTACCAAATTTTATCTCCCAAACAAGCCACACGACTTTGATCACATCACCTAGAAAAAGTATGTTCTGTGTAATCAGTGCTTTGCATGAAACAAAGTCAATGTGTGTGGGTGTGTTCTTTAAAAAAAAAAATGTGTTCAGAGTAATAACAAACTTATCCCAAAGCCTGTGTGCATTTAAAGAAACATTATATAACAATTTTTTTTTTTGTGTAAAAACTGATTGAAGTTAAAAAAAAATTCTTCCAAAATCCATCCAACTGGAATTCAGATCTCTTATATAAAGGAAAGATATTTTCATATTTAATAGTGTCCTTTCTTTACAGAAACAATTTCCTTTGAACACATATACATACAGGAGGAGCTGTACAGAGCGCTGTGCATGAAAGCGCCGGCGGCTCACCAGAGGATGTCGAAGGGAGGCTCCTCGTGCGGGTGCAGCCAGTGCAGCTCGGAGCCCAGCAGAGTCTTGAGCTCGCTCGTGAACTCCACCAAGTCCAAGAGCTCTTTGCTCTCCGGGTTAAAAGCCTCGAGGTCCGTAGCACAAGAGAACAACTGGCTGAGGGAAGTCTGTTTGTAGAACTCGGCCTCCGTGATGGTGACCACCTCCAGGTTGGGGAAGTTGCAGCGGAAGATGCGCGAGGACATCTTGAGCCTCTTCACCACGTCCGAGAGCAGGAGCCAGTTCCGTGGGCTGTGGAAGCACAGGAGAAAGGCTCCAATAACTGACATCAGGTCACAGGATTGCTGACTCTTCCCCACACCTCCGTGTGACAAACCCTCCCCGATCCCACACCCACAAACAATCCCTCTGAAAGCAAGGCTGGTGCCCAGGGGTCCAAAATAACACATGAGCAGGTGTGTGTGTGTTTATTCAGAGTACCTGCAGCTTTGGGAAGAGAAGATCCAGGATGTAGGGGCACTGGGACCTATCATACCTGGGCTCCTCAGGGCCCATGTGGGCCAGCAGCCACCCCAGCTCAGAGGGTTAGCCCACCTGAACCCAACTTTCATTTCACTAATAAGGAGATGGCTTATAGCTACAACCACACATGGCTTATAGTTACAACCGCAAAATTCAGCACCCCTGGCTTCCAGAGAGAACAATATTAAATAGAAGTCAACGGTATGTTCATTTTTTGTCAGATAAACAACACAGTTTTAAAATTCAATCTTTGTACTTGTCCACTTCAGGGAATTAATTTAGATCCATCACCCATGTAACAAAAGCATACTAAAACCCACACTCCTGCATGATCAATATTAAAGCTAGGTGTCATCAAAATTGGTGCAAATGGTAAACAACAGCCACTAACAAATCTAATTTATATCTTGAATATAGTAGATAATACAACTTTCCAGGTCTTTGCTTATTAGTAAGTATCATAGGATCTTCCCTAAGATACTTATTTGTTTGTTCCAATTCAGAGCTCTAAACCAGTTTTGATACAAAGTCTAGAAAAGCAGTAATGGTGTCGTTTTCTCATCCACAAAAGCGTGTCCACTCAGCAGCAGAACAGAAAAACCCATGGAATAAAATTAACACCGTACAAACATCATACCCAAATTTAAGTGCTAGCAGCACTTCTAGTTTGGGAAGTTATAAACAAGATGCCTGTCTGGGATGAGGAAAGGACTCTGCTCAAACATCACTTGTCCTGCTCTAGAATACAGCAGTAAAAACTCAGCCCTGACAAACCAGCCTTTTCCCCTCTCACTTGCTATTCATTTATTTCCAAAAAACACCAGCAGTTACAGTATTGATCTCTCATTTATGTTACATAAACACAAACACTTTTCCCCATTGACACAAACTGCAACCAGCTCAAGCAGATCATCCCAGCTGTTTTTACCCCAAAATCTGAATTTGTTCTTACCCCTGAGAGAGACACACTTGGATGTTGTAACACGGTAAGGGGGGCTCATCCGAAAATTCAAATTCAAACACATCACTGAAGCCATCTTCATCTTCATCACCTGGGCCGGGAGGATTTGCCAAGACATCAAATCCAGATTCATCTTTTGGATCTAAATAAAATTGAATAAAGGTGCTAAGTCAGCAAGGAAAAGACTGTTGCAGGTCTTGCTTTTTTTCCCCCCAATAACGTGATCTGTAAACAAAATCAGTTTGCTTCCTTCCCAGCTTCCTCCACCACAAGAACAAAACAGCCCCCACCCCCACGTGCCCCATGTTTTTAAAGTCTCTGCATACAAAGAAATAAAGGGCAACATTTGCTCACCGCACACAGAGCTGCCATAGAAATCCCAGTACAAACCAGGGTCATCCACACTTCGACCTTGCAGGTCAGTTAAATACTCTGGAGAGGAAAAAACAACAACAAAAACACACTGATGAGAACAAAAAGCTGGCAAGTCAGGAGACTGCACGTCACAGAGCCTCAGCACCTTCCATCAAAAAATCCCACACCATTCTCCTGGCACACATGCTGCAAACAGCAGCATATAAACACCATTCCCCCACATCAAATAATGACCCACCACATCAAATAATCACATAAGGTCTAACAGGGACACACCCAACATTAAGCTTCAGATGCTGAGAGCAGTATCTTATTTTTGTGGAGATAGTGTGTACCACATTTTTTGACCTTCACAATTATTCTGGACACCAGCTTGAGGGTGAATCTGTGGCCCCAAATAAATAGATTAAAAAGGTTTTTCTACACAGGTGTGTTCAGAAGATGTAGTTCTTTTCTACAGATATGATCTGGGAGATTTACAAGCTGAATAGGTGAAAAGATACTGGGATCCAGGATGCTAGAAGTCAAAGATACTGGACTTTACTGGAGTCCTGAAACACCTGTGTGCCTTCTGTACTGCACCATTTAAACAGGTAAACAGATGAGTTCTTAAACTCGTGGACTATGAGCACTGCAAACATGCTCAGAAGTAAGTTATTAGGGAGTGCAAGTGCCTTCATCCAAAACTAAGAGGAAAAAGAACCCTAAAACCATGTTATAACATGGATATGTTCAAAGCCTTTAATGTATTTTTACAGTATTTCAGATATAAAACAAGGCAGAACTGGCAAAACCAAAAATAGTCCAAGATAAAAAGCAAAACCATGGGAAAACACGAGTATGTTTAACAAACAGCTATTTGAATTGGCAAGTTTCTTATTTTCATTTCAAGCAGAAATCTGCAGGCACCGAAACAGCCCGCTGACCTCCCACCCACCTATCAAACCTGACAGTGCAATAATCCTTATGACTTATTAAGAGTTTCAATTAGAAGGAGCCCCCGAGCATGGCTGTGCTTCCCACCTGCAACCTCTGTGTTTTTGCAGGCAAAGAGAGAGCTCTGCAGCCCATCCCAGCCCGCATCTCCTTGGCATGAAGGCACCCCTGCCAGGCAGGAGGGATTTGGGGGACAGGGAACCAGCCCCCATGTGCCAGAACCAAAAGCCCCAAGCAGGGTGGGCACAGACCTGTGAGGAAGGTCTCCATGAGCTCACTGTGGGTCATTTTCACAATGGTCCTCCCAGAGTAGGTTGCAAGTGTTGGATCAGCACCATAGGACAGCAACAGGCGCACGATTTCCAAGTGGTCGTTCTCCACCGCGTCGTGGATTGGTCTGGAGTGAAATGAAATAAAAACCACAGAGTTACACTTTGACTCGACAGTTTTATGCAAATATTTTTGACAAGAAACTTGACTGCAGATCAAAGCTATTTATAGAAAGTAACACTATTAATACAGCTGCCAATCATCTTGTTGTCGGTTTTACTTGCACATCTTCCCCCTCCCATCCTGTCTTCAGTCAGACTGCTCAGGGCACATATTTCTGTTACGTTCCACTCCTTGCTGTACACATTTTGGAGGGACAGTAAAATAATTACACTGCAGTAACAGAAAGCAGGAGTTTGTGTGAAGCCTCACAAACATAATTTTGCTGGAAGTCACTCTACCGTTCCAAATCTCTGCCATATAACAGTGTGTTGTGGAGCAAGGCTCATTCAGCCTGCCTCTGGGCAAGCAGGGAAATCAGTTACCCGAAGCTCCTAAATTATGTACACAGAAATAAGTTATGAAAATTTGCTAGGAATTAAACTTCCGTGCAGAACATTCTCTTTAAACAGTACTTGTAAATATATTTGCAGCACAATTCAACCCTTCTAATCAGAGAATAGAAAAACATGTTATTTTAAGTTGTAGTCCACCCAGAAATTAAAGCATTTCATGTGGCGTGAGCAATCCACACAAGCTCCACATAGATTTTGTGAGTCTTCAGAAGGATTATTCATTAATACACAGGCCTGCAATTCCAGGTTTAGAATTCCTTATCGCTAATTATAAATCGCATTAACTTCTGCCTTTAAAATTGATTATACGTAACGGGGAGTTGTCTGGAAGTAGAACATATTACCCTTCAGACTAATGAAGATGTGCTAAAATCCCATCTTTTCCTTAGACAGCAAGAGCAGGGAACTAACAGCAGAGCCCAGTGCATGGGCAGTGATCATGGCAGCCCAACCCAGCGCAACGCTGCTCCTCCTTTGGGCTGTCAACACTGCTGCCCCCAACCAGGCTGTCAAGGGAACTCATACGAGAGGCAAGGAAGGACTTTCACCAGGATCACACAACACACTGCCTTCCTGGAAAGCTTTCACAGTGATGTTAGCAGGGGAAGTCGTTTGGAAGCACAGCCAAGTGATCCTCTCTGCTCCATCTCCGGATCTGCCAAGCAGCGCTCGGCTGACAAACAGGGCTTCAATCCCCCCTGCTGCCAGGAGGGCACATCCCACCACTGCTGCCTCTCAGGGCAATGTCCCCTCAAGGTCACCACTGCTTTGGCATCACCTGGCACACACGAAAGCTCAGCACAGAGGAGGGGAGGATCAGATCAGTCAGAAGAGGATGGCACACCCCCATTTTCCCATCTATCACATGGCACTGCTGGTAGGAGAGGGAGGAAGGTGACTCTGGTACGTCTCAGAAAGATGTTCCAGATATATTTACTCCAAGTACTTTCCAGTAGGCTCTGATTTAGGGTGACTACATGTGAAGGGCTCTTGCTTGCATCCACCTTGCTGGAAAGCTGCATGTCCTATCAGTTTTGACATGCGCACAATGCACTGACTTGAGAAGGTGCACTTGGGGACACAGTGGTTTGTTCCCTACAGAAAGAGGGTTCATCCCATGCTGCCTGCCTCCCATACACCCCATGCCACCAACAGAGGAAGAAACAGGTGGTCCTCAAGCTGCTGAGCACAATCCTCAGCCCAGCTTGTGCCAGTCCTCAGACCCTTGCCAGCAGAGAGCACAACATGTGGACACCTTCAAAGCCCAACACATCGCTCTTTGGAAAGCCACCTTCACATTTTAAGACCAGAGAGGATCACTGGCAAAGCATCAGGATATATCCCTTATCAGTTTCTGAGGGAATGCCTCTGAAATAGCACTGAAACTGCTGCCTTTGAGACAGACAGTGTTGGAGGAGCCAGCATTCCCAGGATTCCCCTGCAAGTCTCACCCTCCCACCTCCACCTACTGACTCAGTGCTTCCCCACAGGGAAGCATCACATCCAGGATCTGGCCAGTGCTACATCACAGTGTCACATCCCAGGTGACACCCAACAAATAACAGGGGTGCTGACACGGGGGCTGCAGAAATATTGAGTGTTCCTTGCTGTCAGCAAGCATCTGAGGCCTGAGCTGCTGGGTCACAGCACTCTGAGCATCTGCAGAGGAAAGGTCAGCCCTGCTACAAACCCTCCTGTCCCCCACGGGGCATGAAGCATCCCTGGCTCAAAGTCTGGCACCAGGCACGAGCAGATCAGAGGCTGCTGCCAAGTGCTGGCAATGCTCTTTCTCCCCCACTCCCTCGCTTTGCTGGAGTCTTTAATTCTGAACTCTTTTTAAATTTTATTTCAGAATTGCTATTTTCTGGTTTTGGGGAGAGGGTTGAGGAGTGTTGTGGGATTATTGGTTTGTGAGTTTCCTTGTTTGAGTTTGGGTTGTTTTGTTTTTTTTTTAATCAGACTTACCTAAGTGGCTTTTGAAGCAGTAATGAATTCAAGATGATCCCTTAACTTATTAAAAACAGCATCTAAATCACCGCCCAGTGTTCCCATTGATTTAACGACACTCGGACGAGTTTATTAAAGGGTGCCTGGGCATTCCCCAGGAAGGCAAAACTGCAGCACACGGGCTGTAACCCCGTGATGGAACCTCCTCCTGCCTTTTGCAGGCCACCAAGCCCAACGTGGGGCTTCAGACAGAGGCAGGCAGGACCAGATTTGTCATCCCAGAGTACACAGGAGGCTGCCTGGGCATGAGAGGGAATTTATAGAGGCACAGGGAAGGAAAGGCGTAGTAAGGCAGTGCGGAAGGAGGAAGAACAATAAATAGAAGGAAGCAAAGAAAACACTGGCGGGGATAGGGGGGGTGGGCGGGGAAGGAGATTCCCCATAGATAAGTTAAGGGAGAAAAGGCCAAAACAGAGCACCGACAGACTCTCTTACTGGCTAGAACAGCTTTTGGCAAGCTGACGAGCGAGACCATGCAAAGGCACAGCTATTTGTTTGCTTCTCCCAGCAGAGCCAGCAGAGGAGGGAGTATTCTTCAGTCTTGGCAGGGTTTAACCATCCTCTTTGTAGGATGCAAAAGCAACTACTGGAATAGGCAACTTTTTCAGATGTGAAAATAAAAGAAGATCCCTGGGAGTCCTCTCCTGGGCTGCTCTGCCATAGAATCTCTTCCACACTGAGCATCGTGGAAATAAACACTCTCTATCCCTAATGGTACAGTTAGCGTAGCACAGCTCGTTTCTAAAACAAACCCTTCAAAAGGCCCCAGAAGGAGCGGGGGACATTGGAGAGCTGCAGTATCCTACAAAAGGCACACATCTCAAACCCTCTCTCGTGTACTGCCGAATCCTCCCTACTATTTTTACTTCCACTAGAGTTAGGGAAACATTTCACTGGGGGTTTATCATTCCACCACCAAAATTATAAACTATTTAGACCAGGCAGGGTTCGCTCTCAGCCTCTCAGGCACCACCAGAGCTCTCTCCCCACGGCAGTGAGAGGGAGCAATGCCACATTTTGGCGCTCTGTTTGCATTCCCGGCCGCTCTGTTGCGCAAGGCAGGGGCAGGGCAGCGGTGGCAGGAGGGCAGGCTGGGCTGCCTCCCCTCGAACGCAATTAGCTGCTGGAAGGTATGGCTGTGCCAAGACCAGCTGAAAGGACACAGCAAGAGAGCCATCTTGGCATGGTCCTCGCAGGAAAAAAAAAAAAAAATTAAAAAAAAGGCTGAGCTCATCAGCTGCCAGCGGAAAGGATACAGCAAAACTGGCTGCGGAGAGAGGATCTAGCCAGAGAACTCCCAAGCAACGTGGAGTCAGGGGATGTCTGTGTTTTTGGCATGTGGTTTCGTGGCCATAATGGCAAGGGCTCAGCTAGGGCATGCTGCAGAGGTAAGAGGAGGAGAACAGCGAGATAAGGCCAAATACAGGGGCAAGCAGCCTTGCTAATGTCAGCCCCAACACCCCTGGTGGAGCTTCTGCACTCACCGGGGTCCTGTCGGGGAAGGGAAGCTCTCACCTCTTAAGCACGGTCTATTATTATTTATAGGTAAGGCGATTAAGAGCCCTTAGTGACTGCAGCACCTCGGAGACAGGTCTTAAAGATCTCCGGGTTCTACAATAATCTTTGATTAGGCACTAATTGAGCAGCAGAGTGCTTGTGTATTCAGGGGCTGCAGGCACTGCATGTGGTCCATCAGCACAGAGTTTAAGGGGAAAAACATCCAAGACCTACCACATTTAGCCTGGCCAGATGTGCTGTGAAAAGGGCAGAGAGGGACATCCTGTGCCGAGCTGGGTGAATGAAGGACTGCGCCATTCCCAAACATTGTCTCCTCACTGCCCCTACACCAGACTGGCATTTTGCTTGTTTCTGGCTTCACCGAGATGTCTGATACCAGGCTGGACACCTGCCTCATCCCAAAACACACACACACAGAGCCAGCACCATGATCAGAGCACCCGCAGCATCTGAGAGAGGCACAGACTTCACAGAACTTTCCTGCATCCCTCACATTCACAGAACTTTCCTGCATCCCTCACATTCACAGAACTTTCCTGCATCCCTCACGTTCACAGAACTTTCCTGCATCCTCCACATTCACAGAACTTTCCTGCATCCCTCACGTTCACAGAACTTTCCTGCATCCTTCACATTCACAGAACTTTCCTGCATCCCTCACATTCACAGAACTTTCCCGCATCCCTCACGTTCACACAGACACCCTGCACAGACCAACGCCATACCCTCACCAGCCACAACTTTCCCTCCACAAAGCCGATGTCAGAGGCACAAGGAGCAGAGCCCAGGGCTGCAGGTGACCCCCAGGCTGCCTCCCCAGCACAGCTGCGCTCGCACAGCACAGCAGCTGCATCCACCCACCGCAGTTACATCACTCCTCCGTGCTGCTTTGCATTGAAACAGGCTGAACAGAACCACACACATCCACTGCCACCGGCTGCAGGCTTGAGAGCTTCCACAGCACCACCAAAAGTACTCTGGATAAGTGAGGTGGCAGAGGGGAAAATAAAAAGCCAATTCAGAGTCATTAAAAAAGCAAGGGAATAGGACAAGTCTCTGACGGTGCGCTTTTTGGGATTGTTTTCAGGGGTTTTTGTTGTTATTTCTAAGGGTTGAACATGTCCTGGATTTTAATTTTAAAAGCAACACAGCTGAGGAAGACTGACACATCTTTCCTCCTAAAAGTTTAAGGAGAAAGACCTTCAAAAGAGAAATGGGACATGTCTCAACAAATGTCCTGACTTACTCTACAGAAACAGAGAAGCCTGACCCTGCCAAAAGGCAATGCATTACACAGCTCCAAAGTTCCTTACACAAACTTCTGCTCTCTGTCCTGCCCAACTCAGACCATATTTCCTCTGTGTATTAGCTGTGTTTTGGATCCTTGCTGTCTGTTGGGCAGCTTTCCAAATGAAGAGTAAGTCTGCCCTCAGAAAAGAGAGGCAACAGCACGCTGAGTTCTGACATTACCATCTATGATCAGATCATCATTATGTTCGTTTCTAAATTCCATTTTCCCAAGAACAACTTTTCAGGGTACAGTGGCCAAGTTTCTTTCTTGAAAATCAGCTCCGTCTGTGACTAGAAATCAAAGGTGGGCTCTGAACTGGCGGGTGATTAAGACTGCTCAGACGCTTCCCAGGGATAATTTTCTATATAGGTTGTTCCAGCGAGTGAGACAAAAATAATTTAGGGTTCTTTTTACGGCAACTCACCGCTGTTGCACAGGTCACATATGAAAGCTGAAGGCAGCAGAAAATGCGAGGCTGTTTGTCAGCCTGGAGAGCTCAGAACTCTTTACAAAGACGTGGGCGACAGAGGAGGAATCTGACAATCCAGTCGGGGTTTTAATGTTTCTCCAAAAAGCTTTCCTTTGGGCTGTGATGGGCTGGTGATGGGCCGGGAACAATGGACCATCATGAACTTTTAATGGACCATCCTAACCAGACCTCTTTTTGTTTTCCTGACTCCTCCCTTCCCAAGTTAATAAATAAAGAGCTTAAAAACAAAAGAAGCAGGCTCTTAGTTACGCTAATTTTACCTCCCTGGCTATTTGGATGGTGATAGGGAAGGCGATAAACCATTTAAGATAACAAGCTGCAGGAGATTCGCCGAATACAAAGACCTGTCCCCAAAATGCACAGACTGAATAACAGCTCTGCATATGCTCAGGACAAGTTACCCCAAGGTCAGCCTCGCAGAGGTGGCCAAAGAGGTGCTTTAGGAGATACACAAGAAGCTTAAAAAAGGTCCAGAGCAGCATTTTTTTTCTTCACAAAGCTAAAAAGAAAAGCTCACTATCTATTCTGCCAGCACAGGAACTAAGCACCCCTACTATTCTGTGAAGGAAACTAAAAAAAGGCTAATTCAGGATTAAAAGAAGAAAAAAAAAGAAACGGTAAATCCAAAATATCAAACGAGCAGATAGTTTAACAGTTGTTTAACAGTTCAGCAAACAACATTTTTATACAGCACATCCAGGACTCGCACTCCCGATGGCCACAAAAGCCTGGAGTGCTCTCCAGAGTAACCCTGCTAACAAGGCTAACTCCGCTCTTTTGGCACAGCTCAAAGGACCTGCAGGGCACATGAGCAGGGCTGCAGCTCAAGCATCACTCCTTCCTGCCCTGCAGCTGGCAATTCCACCGACTAACAAAAACCAACCAACAGCACAACTTATTACAATTCCCAGAATCGAAAAGAAATTACCCCGAACCCGAGCCACAACAGCAGCGCGTCCCCAGCACTTTGTGAACCGGGGAGCAGAGCAGGTCACGGAGCCCTGACAGCAGCAAGGATGATGTGTGCCCTGCTCGGGTGGGCAGGCAGGACAAGGAGAGCACAAAGGAGAGGCTCAGAGGGAAGGGGGGCACAGAGAGACAGACGAGGGGTGCTGCCCACCTGGTCCCATCCTGGGCGCTGCAGTTGACATCGGCGCCGTACTCGAGCAGGTGCCGCACGATGCTCAGCCAGCCCCGGGCACAGGCCTCGTGCAGGGCACAGTACCCCGCGTTGTCTCGGTGGTTCACGTCACACGCCTTGCTCTCCAAACAATACAGAACCACCTCCTGCAAACAGCAAGGAAAACGGATGAACATCCAGTTATTTCTCAATGGGTAAACGCACGGATCTCTCTGCTTCAAGGAAATGTGGAGGGGAAGATGCTAAAGTCAAAGTCTCTATGATATGTTAAGTTACCCTCTATGAGATGGGTCAGTCAAAAGGGAAATAAAAGGGGGAGCTGTTGACAGTCCTGTCTGTTCAGGAGACACAGCAGAGACTTCCCTGAGCAGACTAATTTGGGCAAAGTGACACTGAGAGCTCCATGCCTGGCAGGACCCTGTAACCCCCAACATCAGGAACTGTCACGCAAGGAGAACACAAAAATTTCACAGACAAAACTCACACTGTTCCACTTCTGAGAACTTCTACATGTAAAGCTAGTGGGAAGGTTGTTACTCTTACATCTGCATTTTTTAAACAGAAAATTCTGCGAGTGCAACAGCAACACAGGCAACGTCAGTTTGATTTTAAAAGAAAAAGTGCATGACCCGAAACAAAACACATTTAAGGCACACAAAGGATGGTTTGCTATCAGCAAACAAAAACCAGCCTGGCTCTATCGAGATTGGGGAAATCCCATTTTCACCCACCCCAGTTTTCTGCATGCAGAAGTAAAGGCAGGAGCTGGGTTCCAATAAGGAGCCCGGCGCCGCAGGAAGCCGTGTGAATTTAACACAATTCATCTTGCAGTCAAATCCACCACGCTCCAGAGCCTGGGCCAGGCTCAGCTCTGCACTGCCCTGCAGCCTTGGAACAATGACTGCTCCATCACTCAACCCAAAATTTGGGATGGTGCGAGTCTTCCTCGACTCGTGCCGGATGCAAAAGGAGGCAAAACAAAACAAAACAAAACAAAACACATTTCTAAGATATTTCAGTGCATAAAATAGCCCCCACGTTCCCAGATTAGTGGTAAACCATTAATTTTGCATTTGAGTGACATTCCTGCAAAGCCAGAAACGGCACGGAGGGGGCGAGTGCTTGTTTTGCCAAAGCAGGAGAATAAAGCGACGTCGGGCGCAGCGCATTTATTCCTCCCGTTTCAAAATAAACCGGAAAGCCCGCAATAATCTGTGCTCTGGGTACACCTGACTCGAGAGCTGGTATCCAGGATACAGCATGAAGCTGCTCTTTTAGCAGGCCCTCGCCAGCCAGGCTAGAGCTGAGAGCTAATGAGCTGCCTGTCCCAGGCTCCAGAGCATCCCCTGCCACAAGGGATGCACCCACCCACCCCAGTGCACCCACAGGACCCCCACAGTCCCACCTCGCACCAAACAGGGGCTCTGGACACTCCTGCTAATCAGCCCAAGGGCCAAAAATCACTCCAGAACAGATCCTCTTTACCCTGCACATGCCCAAGCCCATAAGAAAGGGCTGTGCAAAATTATACTCTGGAGGCATGAATTTTCCTTCAAAGCAGACCACCCTGCCAGGCAAATTAGCAGATGGATATAGGTAGCAGAAGCAGCTGCTGTATTCAGTGCCACTTTTAGCATGCAGTCACCATTTAAAATAGACTTTGCAACTCAAAATAAAGGATGTTTCATCTATTTTTGTGAAAAGGAAAGACTCCTCCTAGGGTGGAATACCTACTACTGGACAAAAAAGCTAATTTTGTCGGGCAATTCTGTGTTAAGAGGCTATAAGAAGAATGTCATTAACCACAAAATGTAACCATAAAGACCATAAAACTCTACATTGTTAATTAATTAAATGCCTCATTAACTTTTTTTTTTTAACATGATTTATTCAATTTACAAAAAAATTGGCCACCATTGCCAAATACAGGAACATGTGTTGCCACAAACGCACTTTTGGTTTCACAAGCATTTCTCGCTAAGGTCTGGGGAAGTCTCTGAGAGTGCCACAGGGCAATTTAATGTCTGTTCAGGTGCTCTATTTAAATCAGCATTCTGAAAATCACTCACAGTTAATCCAAAGAGTCAAACTAGAACATAACCAGACACCTCCACCTCTGCTTCTTGCAGTTTCTTAGCCACACTGCGAACAGCCACGTCAAAGTATGCACACATGCATGATCCATCCTCATATGCAATGAGCTGCCCTTCCTATTTACTCCTTCCCCAGGGGAAGAGCTCAGCATCCCCCAGGCCCCAAGAAGCACTATTCCCCCACCCCCAGCCTCAGAACACTGCCCTTGGGTCAGGTATTATATGCTGAGCCTTAACACTTCCCCAGCATCACACCAGACCCCTGCAGTGGTGTCCATTCCTGAGCAGGATGCAGGAGCCCTGCAGGAGCTGTGCAGGGCAGCATGGGGCTCTGGAGCTCCTGCTCCTGCGGCAGTGACACTGGGAAAGCCCTGCCTTCACCTCTGTTTAAATGCCCTATCATACACCACTCACTTTGCTAATTTCTCTGCCTTCCCAGAAGGATTTAATAACAAACTGACAGGGAACTTCCCAAGCCCACTGTGGTGGTTTCAGCCCAGCCAGCAGCCAAGCCCCAGGCAGCCTCACTCACTCACTCACTCACTCACTCACTCACTCACTCACTCACTCACTCACTCACTCACTCACTCACTCACTCACTCACTCACTCACTCACTCTCCCCCAGCAGCAGGACCAGGGTGAGAATCAGAGAAGCACAAAGGGTCAGAGGTGGAAAACTCATGAACTGGGATAAAGACACTTTAATAGGGAAAGCAAAAGCCATGCACACAAGCAAAGCAAAACAAGGAATTCATTCACTGCTTCCCATGGCTGGGCAGGAGTTCAGCCATCTCCAGGAGAGATCCCCATCCCACTTATCAGTGACTTGGGGAGACAAGCAACATCACTCCAATCGTCCCCCCCCCCACTTCTCCTCCAACTTTATACTCTGATCCATGATGTCCCAGGGTCTGGAATATCCCTTTGGTCAGTCTGGGTCGCCTGTCTTGGCTGTGTCTCCTCCCAGCCTCCCATGCACACCAGGCTCCTCACCAGTGTGGCAGCAGGAAAAGCAGAAAAGGCCTTGGATCTGTGTAAACCCTGCTCAGCAGTAACAAAAACATCCCTATATTATCATCACTGTGTTCAGCACAAATCCAAAACACTGCCCCATATACCAGCCACACTGAGAAGAAGATTAACCCTATCCCAGCCAAAACCAGCAAATCCAGACACACACCAAAAAGCAACATGAGGCAGAAAGACAGCCAGTGTTTCTTCTCGCACCAAATTCATTACACAAGCCTTTTGTCATTTTTTTCCCCAAAAAGACTCTACGCTCCCTGTAATTCCCTCTTCACAAAAAGTAAATTACAGTTTTAAGACTACCATTATCTCAAGTCATTTGTTTCAAATGGGGAAAACAGAAGGGATTCTGGAGCGGCCATACACTGGGATGAGTTGGTAACATCCTGCTGAGGCATGGCCTGGTGCAGAAGCCTAGGAAGGGAAAGACAAAGCTTCCCACCAGCTTTATCAGGGATTTCCAGGGCTGAAGACCATTTGCTGCTCTGTCTTTAAGGAGCCTTGCTGCCTGCAGCCCTGCAATTTATCTGAGCAGACACCAGCCACACTTCTCCTTCGACATTCCACACTCGGGTCAGCTTTACACGCAAAATCACGTCCTGCTTCCTGCAGTGACCTGGGGCACATTTGCACGAGGACAGCAGGACAGAGCAGTGGCACTGACAGCAGGACAGAGCAGTGGCACAGAGAGCAGGACACGGGACTGGCACTGACAGCAGGACAGAGCAGTGGCACAGATAGCAGGACAGAGCACTGGCACTGACAGCAGGACAGAGCAGTGGCACTGGCAGCAGGACACAGCACTGGCACTGGCAGCAGGACACAGGACTGGCACTGGCAGCAGGACACAGCACTGGCACTGGAAGCAGGACAGAGCAGTGGCACTGGCAGCAGGACACGGGACTGGCACTGGCAGCAGGACAGAGCAGTGGCACTGACAGCAGGACACAGCACTGGCACAGACAGCAGGACAGAGCAGTGGCACAGACAGCAGGACACAGCACTGGCACTGGCAGCAGGACAGAGCAGTGGCACAGACAGCAGGACAGAGCAGTGGCACAGACAGCAGGACATGGGACTGGCACTGGCAGCAGGACAGAGCACTGGCACTGGAAGCAGGACAGAGCAGTGGCACTGGCAGCAGGACACAGCACTGGCACTGACAGCAGGACAGAGCAGTGGCACAGACAGCAGGACAGAGCAGTGGCACAGACAGCAGGACACGCTCATGGCCTCGCAGCACAGGGGCTCCCCACGGCTCCAGCAGTGATGCACACACAGCCTCTGCCAGCACCTCTTCGTGCTGAAGGCTTTGGAGTGGGATCTCTGCACAGCCTCAGGGCATCCCCGCTGCAAAGGCAGGCAGGCTGCCAAGGGCAGGCACGAGCTCATCCGGTCCCAGGGCAGCACAGCATTCCTGCCAGGGCTCCGCGGTGCCCTGCGGTGCCAGCCGCTTCCAGCTCCCAGGCCTGAATCAGCACTCAGCTCCCCCTGCACGCTGTGCCTGATGATGCAAACTCATCTGCCTCCCCTGCCACGGAGCTGTGCCATCACAGCAGCCAGGGAAGCCCCGTGTGCCCACCACAGGTTGCTGCCCTGCTAACAGGGGTGGCAGCAAAGTGACCTGTGTACTTGCCAAAGGTCACAGACCAGCATGGTACCTTGACTCATCAGATTTTTCTTCCTTTTTTTCTTTTACAGAGAGGAATGTCTTACTTCTTGATCATTCTCATTCTTTGTGCAGACAAAGGAAATTCAATTCAACTTTCTGCTAACTGCAGTAGTCCCATCACTATTAAGAAAAAAAACCCCCAGCTATGGAGCTTCCATGGATGATCCCACTATCCCAGCTCACCATGGGCCAAACATAGCTCCAACAGGGTGGCACAGCCACCCACCACCAAGCCTCAGAAAACACAGACAACATCAGATCCTGGCAGCAGTTTGGGTGCATGGACTGAACTCTTTCCCTGCCCTGCATTCCACCAGCAACAGAACCAACTGCTCCACAGTCAACACCACCTGAACAATCAAATCAAATGAGCTGAATATTTAAACCTATTAAAAACACAGTGTTCACTTGAACTTTTGGGTGAATTCAAGCCAGAAAATGAAAATCCCCAACCAGCTGATAATGGGAAGGCATGGTGGCACACAATGTTACCCACAATGATGCCTTGGTGAGCCTGGGTATCCCCAGCTATCTGCAACCAGCCAGTTCGACAGCAGAGAGCTCCTGCTGTCAGAGCAAATGGACAGCCCTGGGCCCCTGCTTGAGCAGGATGCCAGCCCATCACAAAGTTTGGGAGCTGCTCCCATTGAGCTGTGCTCAGCAGAGGCGCTGGCCACAGAAAGCCAAGTGCCCAAGCATGCTCACCCTGAGAGACCCCATTCAGGAAGAAAATACACACTGATAGCTGGGAGCACATGCTACAGCACATTTTGATTGTGGACCCACAGAAAATGAAACCATTTCAATTACAGAGAATTCCATAGCAGTGTTGTAACAACCACCTCTCCCAGCTAGAGCTGAAGTGCCCTGGGTTAGCAGAAGCCTTTGTCTAAGGTAAACAAAACCTTCCCAATAAACCCTGCCTTCCTGAGCTGGACAAGGCCTTGCTCCACACAAAGCTCTCTCCAGTTGTACAAAGGGCATTTCAAGGTTTCAGCAAATCCCCAAGGCTGGGCAGGCCCCACCTGGACCTGGGCTGATGCCACCTTCCCACGTGGGGCTCAAGCCCAGCTCCAAGGTCCAGGCAGCCCCCTCAGCAGCACAGCAACCCCAGCACAGCCATGCCAAGGGCAGCACTTGCTCTCTGCAATGAAACACCTCTGCACAGATCTGAAACCAAGCAGCGACGACGCTCATACCTACATGCCCACACTTCCCCAATAAAAGCGCGCTTCAAAACGGCCCAGCTAAGGAATTCATCGGTTTCTGATTTTTGTAGCAACAGGGGGCCCCTTTCATTAGACAACATTGTTCCAGCTACACCAAGCAGCTCCAGACGCCGAGTATAAAGCATGCAGAGTGCTCCTATGATGTGTCTGATCATGCAAGAGGACACTCTAAGCGCTACATCCTGTGTCACATACCAGATACTCCTTGGAGAGAAGAACAAAAATAAAACCCTTCTCCTAAACTACGCGCTCTTCTCAAACAACAAAAGCAGAAAACATACAGCTCATCAAAGATCACCATAAAGATTACTTGGGAGGAAAAAAGGGAAAAAAAAAAAAAAAGACATTTGTTCTGTTCGCAGATGGTTTATATCTAAAAGGAAGCGAGGGTTACCAATAAAACTTTACCCTTTGCTCATTCCCGCGGGATGCTGCTCACCCTGCACCCCTGCCAGCTGACCCAGCAGTGCTGGGGAGTCATTCCCACATGAACCTGCCCCCAAACCCCCACACCACGGAGGGGAAAGCAGCAGGGGAACGGGGGCTACAGCTTCCAGCGACCCAACCGAGATCCGCTAACTCTTGGAATCCGAAAGCCAAGCCCATCCCGGGGCGCCGGGGCAGCCTCACCTCATAGCCCAGGCGCGCGGCGCGCTGCAGCAGCGTCTCCCCCGCGTTCTTGTTGACGATGAGGCGCCGGGCCTCGGGGGGCATGGGCCGGCTGGGGGTGCTCTCCGGGCCGGGGCTGGCCAGGGGCAGCGCCGGGGGCTGTGGGAGCAGCGCGGGCACCTGCGGCAGCCGCTCGTAGGCCTTCTGCTCAAACGGCTTGGCCGGCGAGGAGTCGCAGTCTGAGCTCGGCTCCGGGCGCTTCCTGACTTTCCTCGTTACCGGTACCTGTCAAAAGCGTGACACCAGGGGGTTTTTATCTTTGTTTGCACAGTACTGTGATGGGACTGTGTTTTGTCAGCGAGGAATTAAGACTTTTCTACTGGTATTTAATTTTTAAAGGAAGACCCGCTACAGCTTTTAAACACAAAATGCTTCACCCTTGTAACAGTGCCTTCAAGTAAGGTTAATAAAAGCAAACACAAAATGTGCAAAGCATCCACAGATAAATCCGAACGCAATCCCCGCTACCCTGCATGCACAACAGTGCGTTAGTTTTAAGCAAGCTGGCTCTGCCTTCTCAGAGGCTGGTGGACAATTAAGTCTAAATAAAGATACCTTATCTTCAGCATTTTCGATATCTGTGGTGTCATCCCCTGTCAGAGATGACCTCCTTCTCCTCTCCTGCAGTGCCAAGTGTTTTGTTTTACACTGACGTTTCCCTGATGGCTTCTCACACTCGCTGTATTTCGGCATCAGAGATGCATGTTGGAAATCCTCCTCCTCGTCTGTGTACAGCCCATCTGTCTTCCGGCTTTCTTTAATTTTCTGCTGTTTGGCAGCCAACCTCGAGGCTGGAGTACAGCTTGGCTGAGCCTGCCTTTTGCTGTTTGCATTGGTGGATGAAAGGCTCTTCATGTGCGGAGACACCGGGAATACGGGCAAGCCTAAATGGGAAGGGAAAGGCATTACACATCGCATGGTGCGTTAAAAGCAAAACGCATTGCTAGCACTTAACACAAGCTCCTCCACTGCTTAAGAGATCTACAATTACATTTTCAAATCGTTAATATTTTAAGCATTCCACATCCAAACTGCAAATAGCATCTTGCCCGTTGACGCTGCGCTAGCGGTTATTGGGCAATAATAAAAATCCCTGAATTAAATGCCCCACGCAGGTGCTGGGCAGTGCCAGGGCTGCGGGGATGCATGCCAGGCCAGCTTGGCAGTGCCACAGCCCGGCCACCACGGGCAGAGTGGAACAGCAGCAGGGAAAAACTCCCCTCCTAACCTAGGACTGCCTGATCCGAAGGGGAACCAACTCCTCCAGCAGCCTGGGCCAGCCTGGCGTGTCTCAGTGCAGACACGGGGATGGCGAGGGAAGAGGGGACAGGAAGAAAGGGGGGAGCATGGATCAGACTTATTGGACAGTGTGCTGGTTTTGCATCATGGAAGTGGTGTTTTGGGAGAGGTGGGAATGTTGAGCTTAGTCCCAAGACAGGGAACACCTCCTCAGCAGCACTTTGACTTCAAAATCAAGCCAAGAGAAGAAAAACTACTCAAGGAGCTGTCCCTACAGAAGCTCTGTGCAACCTCTCCATCAAAAAGCACAGGGATTTTGCAGGAAAAGCAATCAGATGTTTCTTTCCCCCAAGAACTGCATTGAGAAGTGAGTGTTTCTGGGACACTGGGGCAGTAAGGTCAGTGCTCTGCTGCCTGTGGCAGGACACTGGCAGGGCTGGGTTTTCTCTGGGGGTTAGCTCCAACAAGCTGGATCCCACAACCTGGGCCACATGCAAAAAGCATGGGGTTTTGGGGTTTTTTTCGGAGTGCAAGCAGGCTTACAACAAAACAAGGACAGGAAAGTTGACTTTTTATAGCCTGAATTTCCCTTGGGAAGAGAATTGAGGTGACCTCAGAACCAATTGCTTGCAGAAAAATTAAAGGCTGCTAGAAAGGAAGGGACACTTCAGCCAAACAATACCACACCACCAAGCGAAGGTGTGGAAAAACTTTGAGGACTTGAAAGAGGCTCCCTTGCTCTGAGAAGTCTCTGAAGTGATGCTACTTTCAGAACAGAAGAGATGGCAGGAGCCAATAAGCAGGTGCTCAGGGTAGAGACACCCCTACTTAAAGAGATTCGGTCCAGAACCAGTTGGTAAAAAAGAAAATAAAATCTAGAATCCTCTTGGTGGGCAGTTTCACACTTTAGTCTTCCTTTAAATAGATCTGTGAAAGCAAATCACAGAAGGCTTTCTAGATTAAGGATGAAAACAGAAATCCCTCAGTTCTTTTGAGCCACTTTCTAGAAAAAGACACATACCACGGCTTGCCAAGCAGATGTCAGGGAATTTATGGGAGACATGATGTGCAGATTGTTCAGCAAAAATCATGTTAAGTTTTTCAGGCTTTGCAATACTGAAGGAAGGCACCTAGTTGTAGGCTGAGCCTATGGCTGCAAGGGTGTCTTTCCAACTCTGTAGACAGCACAAAGTAAGGAGTGCTTAATTCTCATATTCCCAACTAACCTAATTGAGCAGTGTATGAAAAGCCCAATTCCAATACAGAAGTACCATCATTAGCTACTTAATCACTTACTAAAGGAAAAAAATATGGAAAAGATGGAAAGCAACAGCGAGGAGCTCTGGTGAGTGCAAATGGAACAAACGGCTGCATGCGGAAAAACTACAATAGAATGAAACACTCACAGGTCTGGAGAAGGAGAGCGATACTGAAAGGATGCAGGAAAAAAAACCACAGGAAGCTTATCTCAAAAGAACTGCAGGCTTTCCCATGCAGACATGCCGAGGCATTGAAAGCAGAAGTTTAATCACCACAGAAAATGTGTTCTCCTGCCTGCAAACTCCACACCAACTCTGTGCTTCACTCTGACCCTCCACAGTGGTGACAGCAGGCACCAGGCTAAATGGGCACTGGAGCTGAGAGATGGAGAGCAGCTATGCTGTGCACCCAGGAGCTTCAGGATCAGTAACACTGCAATATACCAGCACTAGACAGAAAAAGCCAAGCATGAGCCTGGGAAATGCAAGACAGCAAGAGCAGAAAAGCAGCAAGTGACTGATCCTGGAATCCCACCCCATCTTCCTGACCACGCAAAGAGAGAGAAGAAAAACAAGAGTGAGTGGGAATACACCTAAACATCCATGGAAAAAAGAAAACCCAAACCAAAATCCCCAAAGAACTCAGGCCTCTGCCTGATGTGGGCTGTGGCAAGTCTGACTCAGAGCAGGACCTGTCTCCCTTCCCGCAGGAGCCGCGAGGTCCGCGCGGAGCCGCAGCTGCTGCCGCGCCACCTGAACGCTCCTTGTTCACTCAGCTCCCCCGGCAGCTGCCTCCTCTGCTCCTGCCTGCCAAGCCAGGCTGCCTGCAGCCCCAGGCAGCTCCCAGGGGCTGGCACATGCTTTGCTTCCCGGTGGGTGAGATCCTCCTGGCTCCTCTCCTCAGGGCTGCTCTTTCCGCGCTGCTCTGGTTTTCTCCTCGCACGGCGCGAGCGGCTGCGGCTCCCAAGGGAGCATCAGGAGATGTTCCAGCAGCGCAGGGTTATTGCTCAGCTGGGAGCCCAGCACAGGCCCTGGCTGCTGCCTTGGTCATGGGGCTGGGGAGTGTGATGGCCTGAGGCAGCAGCATCCCCATGTTCATGGACCTGCTGCACCCCAGCACAGCAACATCACTTTGCAACAGGATCACAGAATCACAGAATGGTTCAGGGTTGGAAGGGAGACCATCCCCTAAAGATCATCCAGTTCCAACCCTTCTGCCATTGGCAGGGACACATTCCATTTGATCAGGAGGCTCAGAGCCCCATCCAACCTGGCCCTAAACACTTCCATGGATGTGGCAGCCACAATTTCTCTGCGCAGCCTGTTCCAGTGCCTCACCACTCTCACAGACAAGAATTTCTTCCTGATAACCTATCTAAGTCTACCCCCTTTAAAATCCATTATCACTTGTCCTATCACTATATGTCCTTGTCAAAAGTCCCTCCCCAGCTCTCTTAGAGCCCTCTTTTAGGTATTGGAAGGTGTTATGAGGTCTGCCCAGAGCCTTCTCTTCTCTGGGCTGAACAACCCCAGTCCCATCAGCCTGTCTTCACAGCAGAGGTGATCCAGCCCCCTGATTATCTCTGTAGCCTCCTCTGGACTTGCTCCAGCAGGTCCATGTTTCCCATGCTGGGGCCCAACAACTGGACACAGCTCTGCAAGTGGGGTCTCACAGGAGCACAGCAGAGACAGAATCACCTCCCCTGACCTGCTGCCCACACTGCTCTGCATAAACACAAGTGGAGTAACAAACCCAGAAGTCAGAAGCCTCCACATTCCCAGAGATTTGCAGGCAGGAGTGGCAAATCATCCTGCTAATGTTAGACTGAGGCTTCAGAGGCACAGAGGCACCCTCATGTCCTGTTACAGGCTGCTCCTTGGGATACAACCAGCTGCCCAGCAGCAGAGACTGCCACAACTGCAGGCAGTGCTTGAGCACAGAGAACAGCTGCTCCCAGCCCCAAACTAAAAAAAAAAAAGCTGCAAGTGACAGTGTACATTCTCATATTGTTAGTCTCTGCTTGTTTAAGGAAAGTCTGAGGACTAGTCCTGAGCAAGACAAACAAGTTGGAAGCCTCCATCCCCACGAGACTGTCATGCAAAGGATGCTCTGTCACACAATGGGGAAAAATGTCCTCATCCCAGTCCACTAAGAACGAGGAAATTCAAAAGTTTACACTTCAACAGGCCTGGAGAAGCACCAGCAAAATTATCTGAATGATATCCACTGTCTTTGTACAACAAACAGCAAAGCACAATTTGATCAAGTTTATGGTTTTATAGTAGCTTCCAAACCCAAGAGTTTCTTCACAGCCACAGGGCAAGTGAACCTGAATGCATAAATTGGGAGCCACCTCTGTTTCTTTCCCAAGGCCATGAGCCTGTCACTGCCACAGGAGGCATTCCAGGGCAAAGTGAGAGCATCCTTACACAATACAGCCTCTTGTTAGTGACCCTGGTTTGATCTCTACAAGGTATCTCTCTCTGAAAGTACCAAGGTGAGGGGCAGGGGTGTTTGAGCCAATACCATGCTCACCAAGGCAGCACATAAACAAAGGAACTAAGAGTCACAGCTCCTTTTTGTCCTTGGTTTGTTAAACTAAGTTTTGTTCTCCTATTGCACAAATCCTTTTGGATGGATCCTTCCCCATCAGTAAGCATCAAAGTTTGGGGGTTTCTGCCCTCAGACAATCCTACCAAGGAGAAGGACAGATGAGGAGCTTTAGGACAGAAGGGAAGCTGATACTTTTGCCTGTGACTTTCAGAGACACTACCAAGGAAAATCTTCACTGGCACAGGATGATCTGGACTCGGTCTTTTCCATGGCATGGGACAAGAGGATCCACTCTCCTCATGCTTCCCTCTTTCAGGGGGATCTCAGCTGAACTATAGGTTAGGCCAGCTGGAATGTGAATGTGTTCCAGGTAATGAAGCTCCCAGGTTTGTGAAGGAGCAAGGAGCCCAAATGCCATGCATGCAGCTTCCACTCCCAGAAACAGTCTATCCTCAAAAACAAGCAGAGTGCTCTGAGAGGTAAGAGCAGGAAAAGAGAAAGAAAAGTGCCCTGTGCACTGTGTGATTCCATTCCCTATCAGTTCTCCAGCCAAGATACAGCAGCAAAATGTTGCAGGGAAGGAGAATAGCACCAGAGCAGAAAATGTGCCCAGGGGCTGAGGACAATGAGGACAGGAGAGTGACCTGTACATCCCAGTGAAAATTTGGCAGATTGTATCCACAGCCTTTCCTTTAGGATAGGGAATCAACAGAAATGGGAGGGAGGATGGGGAAAAGAGGAAGTGGAGTGAGAGGTAAAGAAGAAGCCAAAAACAAGTCAAGGGAAGCTGATATGCTTTGAGGAAGCAACCCCTTAGGAGAGAGCTGCTGGAAGACCTCTGCCAAGGGGCCAGGAAATGGGGCGCAAGGGGTCTACAGGATGTGCTCAGGACAAACCAGCAAAGCATCCTTGTCAGGAGGAGGATGAGATCTGCTCTTGAGCATAATGGCCTGGGAAAGGCAGGGGAAGGCAGCAGTGCTGAGGTGCTGGAGGAGTTGGGTTCCCAAGATCAAGAACAGCTGTAGCCGTGCTGATGCTGCTTTAGAAGCTCACAGCCCCTCAAACCCTACGTGTGGTTAAACACCCTTACACCAACTAGCAGCCCATTTGCTCCCTCTCTCACCCAAAAGCATGCCCACATTTTATGCCCTCCCCAGCTCTCCTCTAGAGATAAACTTCATCTTCACATCATCTATGAAAATATTTAAAGCCAAAACACACACGCACACACACACACAAACACAGAGTTACACACACATACACAAACACGTTTTCTGGTCTGACAAATATCAGCTACAGTGCAATTCTTAAAGAGGAGGTGTCAGTCCTTACAAAAATGGACATCTACAGAAATATATATATAGTTTAAAAAAAAAAAAGAAAGAAGAAAAAAAACTCTCGACAATTCCTTCACATCGGTGGCAGCATGCGTCACTGTAAATGCTAAAGCCAGCTGGTTTCCCTAGTAGTCTCTGCATACCTTGTTCATTGTCACTTGTTTTGAGGGACTCTTCAGACCAACTTCTATTGCTTTTGGCCTCTGACCTTTTCTTGGTGTGCCTTTCTTCTGTGAAGTCTTTGACCTTTGCAGTGGCCTCTGGCTGAACAGCCTCAGCTAAATCTTTCCTGCTTTGCCGGCCCAACTTGCCGGACGGGGATCTCTCTGGTGACACCTGCTGCTCCCACAGTTCCCTAAGGTGCTGCAGGTGACGCTGCTTTTTGGGATGGAGCCCTGTTAATTCAATGCACACCTTCAGGTTGGTCACCTCATTACAATTGGGCTCTTCTAAGTGGTTAGAGGAATTGTTTGTCATTTCCCTCTCAGGCCAGTCATCTAATGGAAAAATAACTAAAAATTAATCAAAAAGCCCCCTCAACTTAAAACAAAAGCTACATTTCACTTTCGGGGCATATAGTCTCAGCTTTAGCACCACACTATGCATTTTAAAGCTTCGCTCATTACGGGTTACATGCACTACAGTAACTTGCACTGCTGTGGCTACAGGGCCAATGACTTTATCCTTACATTCCAAGTTTTTTATATATACATATATATATACACATATATATACATACATATATATACATATATATAATTTAAAGTGAAATGACAGTGCTCACATTAGTAACTAGCAAGTTCAAAAATGGAAACACATTAAGCCAAAGGGACGTTCCTTTCACAAGACATTCCTTGAGAGAAACCAAAGCAAAATGCTGTCTTACCTTTGGAGTTCTTTTTCTTTTTTGCTTTTGATACAACTTCGTCCTGCAGTTCATCCACAAAGCTTTCATTTTGGCTGCCATCATTTTGCACTCTCTCACCAGAGTGTTTACGTTTCCTGTCCAGACGTGGACATGAATGTTGGCCAAAATCTTCTGTTGGCTGGTCTTCTGCCTTTTCATATACAGAATGTCTCTCTAAATAACATTTCTCATTTGAGAGATCTTTTTCCTCTGGAGTTTCAAGAAAGTGACCTCGGTTGTTTTCTGTACTAGAAAAGTTACCTAAAAATAAAAAACAAACAAATACCACAAGACCTAATAAATACGACACAATTCACTGTGAGAAGGCTTTGCTCTCTGATCTCTTCAATGTCATCTCCATCATGAATTACAGCTCATGAGGCATGCAAATAAACACAAAATTGTACTTGGGAACAAGTCTCCTCTGCCCAGCCTAAGGCAGCAGTTTTCTCAACAGTTAAGCACAAAACTCCCAAATGAACACTACTTTGTGTTGTTTTTACATTAATCTAAGAAGCACAATATTCACTATACTTGTATCCATAGAAACATCACAATATGCTTTTTTAAATAAAGAAACATCTTTAGATACTGAAAGCACAAACCCTTTTCAGAAAGCAACCTCACCCCCCTAAACTGTGGCAAGTAGCAATCCAGTTCAAAAACACCTTCTGATGACAACCAAGTATTAGTCCTCCCTTAATTCCTAATCTTTCACTAACTTCTCCCATCAAATTGCAGAGTCTGGCTTAAAAGCATTCATCCCTTTTTCTGGAGATATAAATGGTATACAGAACACGCACACACGGACACAGAAATACCACTAAGAATAGCTGTGATATTTTGCAAAAAAGCACTACTTGAATCCAAGGTTATAAAAAGGCTTCCTCACTTCAAGTAACCAACCAGTCACTGTACCTCACATGATCTCTGTCACCTCCTTTTAAAACAGACCTCACTTTTTTCTAGGAGTATTTCCAGCAATAGCAAGAGGGTGAGCTCTGAAAAGCTTACTAGAAACTAGTCTGACAAATTAGCCACAAAAACACCCGTGCTGCCTTGCCCTCACCAACTTCAGCTCTCCTCCAATACTGTTTGCTCAAATTCAGAGACAGCCTATGCAATTTTAAATGGATGCTTGATTTAAAATTACACTTAATCACTATCTTGAGTAACGTTATTTTCCTGGATTTAACCAAGCTAGCAAAGGCAAGGTTAGGCAGAGATGCAGTACAGACTTCAACACAGACAATCAGCTCCTATTTACAACTCCCACAGAGAAGTCGTGGTTCTCACATGTTTTAGCGCTCCTGGCTGACCAACACTCCACACCTCTGCTGCTGTTTGGCAAACTGTATGGTCCATCCTACCTCCCCATGGCTCTCTGTCCCTTTTCCTCTTCCTCCTTCCCGCCCTTCCTCCTTCTCCCACCTCCCTTCCTGCAAACACATTTGCTGCTTTCCTACCTGGACTACTGATAGCTCCGTTGCCCTTCCCTCCTGCAGATCCTCTCTCCCTTTTACTCAGTTTTTTACAGTTGCCCTGTCCAGCCTGGCCTTCAACTTTTCTACCCCCTTATCAGGGCTGAAATTGCTGCCCTGCAACCCCTTCTCCCCTCTTGTGCCCTCCAAGACCCACCACTGCCAGCATCTGGAGGCAGCCAAACTGTCCCATTTTATGTTGACAGCACCTTCCTACAGCTCTGCCAACCCCCTCCTGGTTTCATGACTGTCCCCAGAATACCTTTTGTCAGCAATGGAAGGCTGGGGGTGTGGCGAGGGGAAGCTTCCCTGATGAGTTTTCTCCTCACCACAATCTGGAAATGGCTCCAAGTAGCACCAAGGGCTCTGGAAATGTTTGTCGGCACCAGAAGACACCCCAGCATAATTTCTACACTGCTTGGGAAGCTGCCTGCAGGGCTGCTTGTAAAACAGCACAAGATATGGGCCAAGAAAAATCAAAACAAAAGCTGATTTTCTGCAGGCGAGCGGGCGGGAGGCGCGGGCTGTTCCGCTGCTCAGCGACGCGATGCTCCACAAGGCCGTCTGGCCAACACATGCTCCTTCCAAGACTTTAAAATGCACTTTGTCACACTTCTCCCAGCCAGCAGCGCTGAGATGTTCCAGAGAACAGGTACTCAGCTTACTGTGGCCGTGCCTCTGAGTGGCAGAGTCCCCCCAGAGCAGAATGAATCTGGCAGCACCCTGTGCTCACACATCTGGAACGAGGACGCCGCCCCACAGCTGTGCCCTATAACCACACCAAAAGCACCAGCAGTCCTGTTTCACACAGCATAAAAGCAGCTGGCCCAGCCACGTTTTAAGTATCACAATAGAAATAAACGCGTCTATCGGATTTCATTTTACATTTTTAATGCAATCTGCTATTTTCTTCCTTTCATAAGGAAACATTATACTTCTGTGGTCAGTTTCCCTGAAGAGATCAGGTAAGGGCACTCTCAGCCACACCCCTGCTGTCTTAGAGCCCTCTCATCTCCAGCAGCACCAACAGCCACACGCCATGGTTCACGCTGAGAGCCACTACACTGGGGATAGCTTTCCTGCTCCTAACACTGTCTGGCCTGAGAAAAGGCAGGCACATCCTGACCAATTCCCAGAGAAGCTCTTGCAGGGTCAAAGGAAGTAGCAGGCTGTAGGGGGGGGGCAGGGGGGGTGATGGTCTTAATCTTTACGGCTTGCAGGAAACAGCAAGCTAATTCCAGCCTGCCACCACCGAAAGCAACCTGCTGCAGATTAATTCCTGCTCTATCTGCAAGAGGACTTGGCACGGGGATGTCGAGCGCCGCTCGCTCAGACTGCGCTGAAAAATAAAAGAGGGGAGAGCCCTCGCTAAGAGCTTGTCATTGCCAGCCTTCCTCCGGGGCTCCACGTGCTGGGAAGAACAGCACACACCTACTGCGGCTCATCCAAAAAGCCCCGGCTGCCAGCAGCTCCGTGACACCTTGGCCGGGTGACATCCCAGAGGGACGCTCTGGGGACAGAGCTACAGAAATCCCTCTCAAGGGCTGCCCACTGCACATGCAGCTGTGCAATCCTGCTGTGCAATCCTGCTGTGCAGCCCGTGGCTGTGCAGCCCGTGGCTGTTCAATCCCACTCCCGCAGTAAGGCCATCAGGGAAGCGGCATCTCCATCTCCGCACACTAATCCCGGTTGTGTAACCACCCTGCTCCGAGCGGGAGCAGCCCGGGAGCCGCGGGACGTGCCCTTGCCTGTGCGCTCCCGCAGCCAGATTTCAGTGCCAAAGCACAAAGGTCACTCCCTCCCTCGCTCCCTCACTCATTCACTCACGGCTGGGGACACCCACGGGCGCCAGGCTCTCCTCGCAGCCTGCCCCGACACGTCTCAAGCCCAGAGGTTTTTCCTTTTTCCCCCCTGGCACAGCTGCGGCTGCCTCACGGAGAGCAGGCTCTATTAATATTTTACCACCGGATTCCGCTCCGTCCTCAAACTGTTTTGCAAGCAACCGGGATCAGACGCAATGTCTCCCCAAATTAAGATACAAATGTCAACAAGAAGCACGGCAACGTAAGCACAACGTGCGTGCCCAACAAGGATGAGGAGAATTTATCTGCTTTTGTTCCCACCACCCCCCTTCCTGTGCCATGTATCTACAACATCCTTTTCTCTGCCTGAGGAAGAAAACAACAACAAAATACTTGGGAGCTCTCGTATCATCATTATTCAAACAGTGGCGAGGTAGCCAGAAACACAGGATAAATGCTGAGTTCTCATAGCAACACACCTCTATGAGTAAGGAGATTAAACTCTTAAATGTGTTCCCTCCTCAAGCCTCCAGTATTTGCCAGTGTCACACCAGCTGTGACAACCAGCACCAACAATTCAAACCATCTCTCACTGTCCTACCAATCTAGAAACAAGGAAGACTTAGAGAGATGCTTCTTCACAGCTGGTTTCTGTCTGAAGCAACATCTTCTCAGTGCACAGGCTACAATCTCACAAGCAGCAGTTACAGACACGCACAAACACGCTACCCAAAAAACTTTCTTTCGTTTTTCCATCTTCCTGTCGCTGTCAACTGCTGTCAACAAGGCCAGACCCTCCCATTCGATGCAAACAAGGAAACACATCTTAGTGTTCAAGCTGCAGATTCTTTTGTTCAAATAACATGGCAGCTAAAAACAGCCTTTCCTCTTCCCAGGAGCAACCTCTCATTGCGCTCACTTACTTGCAAGGCAGCCTTTATTCATCCAAGAACAGTAATGACTATCCAAATGCTAAAACCCAGTATTCAGCAGGGAGATCACAACAACGGTAAGAAATTCCCTAAGATATCCTCAGAATTCAACTCTGAGTATCCCATGGGGCAGAGGGAATCCAGTTGATCTCACTTTTCCCTGCAGGTACCTCTGCTTGGGAGCTTTCTGCATTTGTTGCGTTCAGCTCAAACCTACCACACTGCACAAACAAGCAACCACCACTCTCAGTGCACAGACTTCTTTTTTTCTTTCTTCCACTTATGTCCTGTGGCAGGAAGGTAATAACTGACCAGGGCAAAGGACATGTTTACTGCCTCCATCTTTCATTTGTTCCAGGGTACACACAGCCCAGCAAGAAAAAAGAAAAGCAGGGCATCACCATGTAAAGGGACACTGGTACCTCACTACAATGCTGTGAGATCAATTGTGCAATGTGTTTTGGCACATTGCACCATTTACCTTCACACACACCAACTGCTTTAACTTCTTCTTTATGACCTCACACCTGCCTTAAGATCAGGCTTCTAATATATTGGAGTAATTTTGCCCAGCTAAGGCTTAAACAGGCACTGTCTCCCATCCTAAAAAATTAAATAAACAGGTGAAGTCATGCTCCCCCAGCCAAGAAATTCACAGTCTGTAGAATTCATTCACTCTTTCACACTCGGGTATGATTTTCAGAACCTCTGGAAGAGCTTTGTTATGAACCGACATGCGATCATCACATGCCCGTATTGATGTGTGTGTCCGTGCCAATAGCTTAAATCACTTGATCTCTGAACAATCCTATGACTCATGACATATGCATCCCATAATTTATCATGTTTGTGCTATGAAAATGCACTGGAGCAGCATTGCCTCAGCAACATTTACAAGTCACCTTGGCAACAAAGCAGCTTTGCGGCTGCTCTCAGATGCCCGCTCTCAGATGCCCAGCAAAACCCAGACGAGATGGGAGAGAACTGAAGCACTTCTAATTTACTGATCGGCTTTAATTGCTCATTAATTAGCTAACATGGCTACCTGCCTTAAATTGGGCCTTAAAAAAAAAAAAAAAAAGGCAAAACAAAAAGCTAAACAAAACAAAAGCCCACCTCTTTTACCCTTCTCAATGCTCAAACTTAAGGAGACTCCCAGCACAGAAAATCACACACTGCCAAGTCAGAGGAAAAGTTTAAGGAACCGGATATTGTGCCTTCGTGTGCTTCCAAAAAAGTCTATACACGTGTAACACAGCTAGGAAAACCAGCAATTCCTAGGACAAGCTAAAAAAAAAAAAGGCAGTTTCCATCCCATGCAATGCCTCTGTAAGCATCACCTGCCTGTGCTGTTTAGGCTTTCGTTGCACGGGCAGGTTTAGAGGAGCCAAGGGGGCAGGCAGCTGCCAGGCCCGATCGGCGCTGGAGCTCCGTGCCAAGCGGCAGCAGGGGAGCCCTGGAGCTGGCTCCGTGCCACAATCACAGCTCTGGATGCAGTTTCCTTCTTCATCAGGCAGGTGAAGCGCTGCCAGTGCAGGCACAACAGCCCGTCGGTTTCACTCCTAAATTCCCTCCTCACACGGGAAAAGGCACGGCGGTTTCGCTTTCAAGCCAGCGCCAGACAAACACCAAACGCAGGGAAACTTTTCCAGCAGCAAGATCGCTCACAGGAGGCAGAAAGGAAACACGAGAGGCCGCAAACCATCGGGAGCTTTAAAGCCAAACACACCAACAGCGTGGTCAGAAATTGAAGGCAAAGGGAAGGCAAAGGATCAGCATCCCTGGCTCCCAGCACAGGGAAAGGGAAGGTCCAGAGCTCATCTCCCCTTTGCCACTCTCTCAATGAGAAATGCAGTAAGGCTGCTGGTGGCTCAAGCCCCAACACACAGCCCAAGCCACCACAGTAGAGGCATTCAAGAGGTGTGAAACTCGGCTTCCTGATTTATCAGCTGCTATCCCGAGGGGCAGGAGGTGAACCACCACGATAAAAAACTTTTACTGAGACCTGAATCTGTACCGGTAAGTATTTGCTGCTGCCCAGGCGGGCGTACAAAAACAAAAAAGGAGCTCCCTCAGCAGAACTTTTAGGAGTTTGGACATTTGGCCAAAGTCTGAAATAGCCTGTTAAGTCAGAGCTAATTAGCAGAGGAGAGAAATGAACTAACATAAGACTGAACATACTTTCCCTGCTTCCAACAGTTATTTAACAGTCTCAAACAAATTTTAGCCAGCAGATTCAAGTGCCAGAGATCTCACTAAATGGTGAATTTACAGACAAACCATATCATCAGCCTTTTGCAAGGATGGGGGAGG
Organism: Melospiza melodia melodia; assembly: GCF_035770615.1. Taxonomy (NCBI): domain Eukaryota; kingdom Metazoa; phylum Chordata; class Aves; order Passeriformes; family Passerellidae; genus Melospiza; species Melospiza melodia. The sequence goes on along the minus strand of NC_086195.1, from coordinate 8,648,225 downwards.
AGTTTCAGCATGCAATTGTGCTCTAACACTCATACTCTCCACAGTCCCATGTCTCTGAGCAAGCCAGCCTTCCCTCCCTCTGTTCATCCCCTGTGCCCCCTCTCAACTCCACAGCCCATCATCCCCCCTCTGCTGAACCCTCTCTGCAGCCAGAACCAGCCAGCAGGACTGCTGCTGCTCTTCTAGCTTTCCTGCACACCCGGGGTGGGATTCAACAGAGGGCACCACCAGGGCATCCCTGAGGAGCAAGGGAGGCTGCAGGGGGGACAGCCAGGGCAGCAGCCTGCCCAGCTCTCAGCTTCAGCACAGGCAGCTGTGCCTTCCTCCCCGCAGCTGCCTCGGTACAGCCTGGGGAAGGAAAAGGCTCAGCCTGCCTCTCCCCACCCTGCTACCCTCTCCACTTCCACAATTAAAACTTTCCCTTGCTGTTTTGCCATGCCAGTTTTGGTGGAGGCTGTTTCAGTGATAGCAATGCCACAGTAACTTTAATTTAGGTGAGTAACCAAGCAAGAGCAAGTACGACTGACCAGCATGCTCCCTGCCAAAAGCATTAACCAGAGACCAGAACAATAACTCAAAGTTATTAAATTGCCTGAATGAAATTTTCTACTAGCCCTACTCACGAATCTCCACCTACCAACAAAGAGCACACTTAACCACTGAGTTACACAGCCACACACACACAGTGCAGTCTGCAGTACAATTCCCCTTGTTTTGCAATGCTTTCAGCACCGATCTTTTTTTTCTGAGTTGTTCAAAACAAAGTAACAACAGAAGGAACTGATCCATTCTTTAAATACCTACGTAAAACAAAAAAAACAAAGAAAAGGTGGAAACTGACAGAAGCCATATGCTTACCTAGAGTGCAAACAAAAAAGAAATAATCTCTCTTGCATGTAGTAAAAAGTCCCCTAATACCATTTTTTAGTTTTTATCTTACTTCTAGGACATTGCATTTTCCAGTCCTCTGACACCCTGTAACAGCCTAGAGGGGACAGACAGCATCACTGGGAGTTTCACAGACTCTGCCTGCAAGAACCTGTGCCTCACACACCTCCCAGCCACTGCAGAAGTCACCAGGAAAATAACTTCTTATCACCTGGAATTGTTACTGCCAGCTTTTATGGATAAGCCTGGCAGATCACATCCTTCCCCACTTCCCTTCACTCTTCTGCCCTCCATCCTTGCTCTGAAGACTGCAACACTGGCATCTCTCAGTGCTACTGCAACTTCAGGAAGCTGAACTCCTCCTTGCTTTCCTGTCTTCCCCCATATCCTTTCTGTATTTAAAACATAACCTTGGGCCTTTGCCTTCACTGGCTGGTGTGGTACCCCCTCAGTTCAAAGAGGATCTCCCTAAGGCAGAGACAGACAGTTAACTATCTCCCGAAAAGCAGGTGCAATGGCAACCAGAAACTTGCAAGCCCCAAGACAAGCACGGAGGGTACCAGCCGTGGCAACTCAGCACCTGCAGAGGATGAGGTCAGTGACTTTCACCAGCAACACAGGGAGAACACGAAGATTTGCTTGCTTTGCTGCAAGCTGCCATGGCAAAGAGACACATACACGCTTCAGAAAGCCATCTAAATTCGCTTACATCTGTCATTGTCATTTTGGTCAGCAATGGCATCTTCCAGAGCAACAGACTTTGGCTTCTTTTCACTGTTTCCTTTCAAGTTTTCCCAATCTGCCTGGCTGAATCTGCAGACCTCTGAGTCTTTGGTAGCTGTTTGGCCTTCTCTCTCTTTCATCTCCAACTCTGAGAAGCGCATCATTGCACGCTAGAAAGAGAATTGATATAAAAAAAAAAAGTCTTGCAATAAAAACTACTTCATTTACACCTTACCTTATATGAAAGCATTTCCAAAGAAAAATTGACTCAAAACCAGGGTTTCATATAAACAGCTAAGGGTAGGATTTTAACACACCTGACTTGTAAAACAAGTGTTCTAGCATCTTATAAGCAAATAGCCACACAATTCTTTCATATATAAGTATATATATATAAAAGATTATATATAAATGTATATTATATATAAAACAAAAACATTCCATTTTGGAGATAAAAAGAGACAAAAACGAAAAGAAATAAAATAAAATTAAAAAGGAAAAAAAAAACAACAACACAAAACCGTACAATGAATAAAAGACGACCATGGCCCACAAACTTCCCTTTGTGTATTGGAAATGAAATTTAACTCAAAGGTTTATGTAAGAGTCTAGTAATAAAAATTTGAAGAACTGACCTCACAGTAAGCAGCAGGTAGACATAAAATACTGTCCTCTTGTAATCCTTCCATCTATGTAATTAAAATGGGCACTCAATGGATCATTTAGATAATTTCATCCATTTTTATAAGCATAAACCAATTCTTTTCTTAACAATGCAAAACAATTTGGCTTAACTCATCCCTTCATTAAAAGTAAAACACCCTAAGAATATTCCTACACAATATCTGTCTATCATCCCTCAGCATCAACCTCAATACCACTCCTACTCTTCCCTAGGCACTCACTTGGAACCAACGTTGCCTGAGACCCACTAATGCATGACTGCAGCTCCTCACCATCCAATGGCACGCTTGGCATACTAATCAAAACTTCTGGGTATGCTGTGCTGGCTGGCACCACAGGCCAGCTCAGAAATTACAGCCAAGGTAACATGCATGCCTGTCCAACTCCCCTCAAAACTGCACAAACATTGCATTAACGTGCATTAACATTTGTATCAGATTTTAGTAACAGCCCTTTAAAGCTGGCTAGCCCATACATACCTACAAGCCACACATATTCTTTACATTTCCTCACTCTCATTAATAAACTCACTTTGCTATTTAAAACCAATTTATGGCCAGTACGCCCCAACAAAAAAATCATTCCGGTCTCCCCACCTGCGTCGCTTCTCTCAACTTTAAAAACTCAACTGTGGCTCGCAACAGAGAAATAAATACCGACAGCAAGCGCGGCGGGTGCTGGACCGCGCGGGCTCACCTGCAACGCCCGCTGCTCCCGGCTGAGCTGGCTGGAGTCGGCGTAGAGCTCCGTGGTCACACACTTGAATCGATCACCTACATAACCGGCAGAGTTTGCGATCCTCTTGGCCAGTTTGGACGGCTTGGGTTTCAGCGCTTTGCCGTCGGCAGACTCCGCCTCGTCGGCTCCCTCTTTGGTATAGGTCTGGCTGGCATCGATGCTCGGCGGCGCGGTCCCCATGCAGAACGGCTTCGCGTCCTCCTGCACCTTGCCAAAAGCCAGAGCCGGAGCATCGCTCTCGTGCGCGCCTTCCAAGAAAACAGGAGAAGGCTGGACCGCCACTCTCTCTTTAGGCTGGCTCACAGATAAATCTTCTTTCCTTAAGCCGAACACTGATGAACTCTGGGCTTGCTTGAAATTATAGGTTTCGTGAACATCATTATTTCTTCCAAACTCCTCTCTCATTACAATAAAATCTCTGTGCTGAGACGCCTGCTCTACCTTGTGCTTTGTAGGGTCATTAGTCTGATTGCTGCTTTCTGTAGCAAAGCTGGCTTTCGTTACGTTTGCTTCGCCTTTAGCTTCCTGCTCGTCTCGCAGAAGATCCGGGAAAAGGTGTTTGTCGCTTTTTGCAGAGTTTTTACTATGGCCAGAGTTCTGGTGCAATTTCACGCTCTTGTCATTGGGCATTTCGAAATGCATCTTCCCACCGCTCTCCAGGAGCTCTGGCAATCGGCCCCGCAGAGCCGGGTCTTCGTAGCGGACCCTCTCGTGAGACCGTGACCTCCGTTCTGTCTTCTCCTCCTTATTGATTTCCAGAGCTGAATGCTGCAACAGCATGGGGTGCACCATCCCCACTCCCAGAGCATCCTGGTAGGTCATGAACTCCCCCCTCCCGGCTGGCAGGCTGTAAGGGAGGCCGGGTTTGGGAGCCAGGTGGGTGGGGTAGAGGCTGCCGTTGGGCAGCAGGACAGGATGAGGGTAGACATGTCCTTTCCCGTGGAGGGTGAGGGGGCTGATGGCGATCCCCTCCGGCACTGGATATGGGAGGTAGCTCCTGGGGTAGGGCAGAGGAGGGGAGCGAAACGCCTCATTGGGCGGCAGGAAGATGGGGCTGGAGGCCAGGGCAGTCTCAGTCGCTTTGAAGTTGGCTTCCTGAGCACAGGACTTGGCCACCTTACTGCTGTGTTTGGCAGCAGGGGCGGCGACGGGCTGCCCGACGTGCTGGATAACCGAGGCCGTGCTCTCCGCAGAGCTCCGCGCCGTCTTGGCGCAGTCCACGTTGGCATTGGGAGCTGGTGACGCCGATGCTGGCCGTCCCCCTGCTGACACCGTCCCCGAAACGCTGCCAACCACAGCCTCCGTGCCACCCATCCTGGGGCAGGAGGAGCTCCGTGGCTGTGGCATAACCCAGTCCAGTGCCTTGTTTTTCAGTTGGACATTCTTCCCAGTCTCCTCATTGGGGCTGGGACCGGGTACAATCCAGGAGGATGGCGCCGTGCTGATAATTTCAGGCCTGTAGATGGGGCAGCTGTTCCCGGGAGAAATGGTTTCTTTCTGAACGATGTCACCGCCTGGCAAGTGTGTCCCCCCTCCTGCCCTTCCATGCACCAGCACTGTTGGCATAATTTTCTTACTGTGGTCAGACTTGCCAGCGGTTTCTGCATCGACCACTTTCGCCGACAAGTCCAGCGGTTTGTCGGTGACATCTTTGGTCGGGGTCTGCTTTTCCAGGAGTGGGGGTGACCTGCTGTCCTTCCTGTCGTGGCCAGCTTTCCGTGCATGGGGGGCAGATGGCAGGGGTGCCTCCCCAGCATCACTGCCTTTGGGAAGCTTCCCATTGGAGAGGCGAGCGGGTGGAAATTCACTGCCGATGTTCACGTAGGGCTTTGGGAGCGTAACAGCAGAGGAGGGCGAGGTGGTGATCCTGGGGAAATGTTTGTGGAAATCAGCATAGGCATCCCCGACCTGGGCAGGCAGGGGGAGGCGGGGAGATGGCCGGGGCGAGTGCGGCAGCAGGAGTGCAGGATCTCCTGGCAAGTTGGCAGGGGCTGGCTTGGCGGCGGGGACCCGGGGCTGCTTGCTGCTCTGGATGTGGGGGTAGGCGTGCGTGTCCACAGGCGTGCCCGGGCTCACACCCATCTTCCACGACAAGCTCTTATCCGGACAGTGCACCAAAGGCGGGATTGCTGGAGAGGCTGAAGCAGTCGAGAGCCTCATGGGCGACGCCAGGGACGAAGGGATGTGAGGGGCAACGTAGTGGGAGGGAGGCAGGTATAAAAAACGTTCACCGTTCGTACACACGGGCGAGTAAGCCAGGTGCTGCGGTAAGCTGTAGGTGGACTGCTGAGGTAGCAATGCCTTGTACATGTTCAACGAATACTTATTTGGTGAGTCAAGGAAAGGGTATATGGTGGGCGTTGCACCCTCCATGTAGGGGTTTACCCAGGGGAGCCTTAGGTAACTAGCACCATTGACACCGAGGGGACTCTGCCTGTCACCTGCAGCTCGGTCCAAACCCAGCGTCTCCCCTGTGGGGACAGAGGTTTTTTGTATTCCAGGTGGTGTTTTGTATATAGCGCTGAAGCCGTTCGGGGCTTTTCCAGAGACAGCTGCGCTTTCCACCGCTTCGGGAGGATTAGACTTAAACTGTATCTCTGGATTTCTTTCAGGAGTAAATCCCAGGCTGGCTATGGAACCCGTAGCATCCCGCGATTTTTCCGAGCCAAGTCCGCACAAGCTGGAGTAGACAATGCTGCTGGGCACTCTGAGTCCGTCTCGCATGAGCCCAGTCCTGTCCATACTCAGAGCTGCGAGGCTGTCGATGCGATGTGCTGTAGTCGCATCCACCTTTACAGAACAAGAAGCACGTTACTTTCACATCTCACTGACACGACTACCATTCAAGCTACACATAGATCAGCATTTTGGACGAGAAACAGTAACAATGCAAACATGCTGTTTGTTGTGAAAACGTACAGAGGCTGATTACACTGGAAAACGGGAGAACAGGAACTTACAGGGTAATATGTATAACACCACAAACATCAACAGCAATCTCTCCAAATACAAAATTCAAACAGCCAAGAACAAAGGTGTGAGGACTCAAGCAGCCAGGAGTGGCCCAGAGACAATGCTCAGAGGCACTGCTCCTGTGCAATCAGCCCTTTAGTCCCAGCCCTCCCAGAACAAGAGGTGGGCTGTGGCATGGAGACTAGAAAGAGAAGGATTGAGTGCCTCTCCTCCTCATCCTCCTCCAGGACCTCTCCTTCCACCTCTCTCTGCTCTGGGGCTCACCACTGCCACATGATTCATGGGGCAAGGCATCTGAGGGTGCAGCATGAAGAAAGGTCTGCCATCAAATTTCCTTCCCACCTGCTGCTCCCCATGTAGACTCAAAGAAAGGAAAACCCCACCAGCTTTGCTGGAACACTGATGTTCTTCATGCTTACATGAACTATTTTTGTCACACATGCCGGTGTTCTGCATGGCATTATTCATACGTAACAGCAAAACCAAGAATCTGAAGTCATACAAGAACACACATCACAAAGCATCAAGAAATTAACAATATAAATAAACAAAGCCCCAACTTCACTGTTTCACAGAAACAACCTGAATGTGCCCAAGCCCACTAGGGCTGCAACAGGAAGGTGTTTCAATCATTTCTCCAAATGTATCATGTAGTAACAGCCAGGGGCAGGAGTCAGTCATGGTGGGGAGGACAGGCACAAATTCATCTGCAGCATGAAGCTTGTAACTTCTTACCACACTGTGGTTCAGGTGATTTTCCTCCCTCAACTCCAGTCTGCTTTTCGGTGCATCAGCATCGTTAACGGGAATTTTCCTATTGAAAAACAGAAGCTTACTATTTGAAAACATCCTGTGCATCTCAGATCAGTGCAATATCAGATCACCTCCATGTTTTGATTCCCCTAGGGAAGTCCCATGAGATAACATATTAATCCTTCTCTCTACCCATACATGCTGACTACTTTGAAAAGCAAGGACCATTTGAAAATAAGCATAAAGGACTTTGACAACAAGAACACACCAAGTACATCTCAGAGCAGCCTCTTCCAAGGCAAGCAGTTTTTGTCAAGGTCTTCTCTTTTGCTCCTTGCCCTTTCCTTTTTCCAAGGGAAGAATATCCCATTTTAAACATACTCTGCTCATATACCATCCATAAAGACTGCTGAGGATAAAATTAAAACACACACGCTAATATCATATGAACATCAGCTCTTCCATGCTTAAGAGGGAGCTGCACATCTGTGCCATAGCAGTGTTGCAGCTCTGGGACTTGTTATCACAGAAATCACCAATAAAGAATATACCTTAGTGCCAAATTTCAAATCCCAGGGATAAAAATCACTGACATGCAGCAGAAGGAAAGTTTCAGCATTACCCAAAAGAACTCCTTTCAATCGAAGTGCTTAAAGGCATATCATCACCATAAAGCAGAAATGCAATTTTATTCCATTTGTTTTTAAAAGATTCACCTTCCCTGAAAGCAGCACATGCAGTTATTATCCCTGAACAACTGGGAGGAAAGTGGGGAGGGAGGGTGAGAAAGCAAAGTGAGATGCTTGGCTGTTTTCCTTCAGTTTATGTTTGCAAATAGCATTCCCTGCAAAGACCAAAAACTTCCACCAGCTTTTTGGAGGCTGTTCACACAACAGTGAGAACAGAGAATGAGAAGAGAGAAAAGCATAAAACCACACAAAACTGGCACAGAGAACTGGAGGCGCATCTGCAGCTTCTGTCCAGCATCATTTTGCTTTTTAAAGAGCTGGGATTTAAGGGAAGGGGACACCTGCCAGTGCTTGTGTCATCCCATCAAAAACTGTGATTTTGATCATCAATTGAATTATATTCAGCAGGAAAAAAGGTGAGGAGGAGGAGAAATTCACTTGTGGGAGACAGACACTACTGATCCTATTCCACATGACAAGCTGTTGGTCCACAGGCAAGGAACACCAAATTGCAGGCACGAGCCCCTCTGCTGCAGAGAATCACCACAAGGAAACGTGCACTATTTGGTTTAATCCCCCTTCACAAATGCAGAACAATAAATTAATTGTAAAAGCACATTCAAAGGCTGCTTTGGGTGCGTCCCCACTTCACTGACCCAGGTTGCCTGTTCCATAGTAAATCAGCATCTGCTCTACTGCTCTCAGGCACGTCTTGACTCTCTCCTTTGCCCTCCCTCCAAGCTGGGCTGATCTCGATTCAAGGTGGCAGCTTTCTGCTCCAGCGTTAGGGAAGTGAGCAAACTCCGAGACCTCGCTCTGCAGAACCACAGTGTGCTTTAACTCGCCAGAAGCTTAAATATTTACCTGTCTTCATTAATTCCACACATGCGGACCCTTTCATTGCTCATCCAGCTATGAACGTTGCCATACAGGGGAGTTGCAGAAAGCATGACGTCTCCTTAAAAATCAACGCTTTTCTTCGAGGTTTTATATTCTATTAAGAAAAAAGAAAAGAAGGAAAAAAAAAAAAAAAAAGTTGAGCAGATTTGTCTAGGAGGAAGTGCAAACATCACGGCGGAGCAGCCAGCCTCCCTCCGGGTAATTAATAATGAATGCAGGATTGGTGCTGGGAGTGAGCTGCCTACGTTAACCGCTAAGGGAGATACCCGGCAATAAAGGAGCAAATTGAGGGCATTTATAGGTCAGAGGAGATGGATCTTTTCCCCAGCGCACATCCAGAAAATTAAGAATCATTCCAGACTATCGACAAATAAAAGTTTCTCCGCAGCATTTCATTTTCACAAGAAATGACTCAGCCGGCCGAGTACGCACCAGTCCCCAAATCTTCGTCTCACACAGACTGAACCAAGCAGGGAGACCCCGTGAGCGTGGGGGGACACTTAAACAACCCACAGGAGCTCACAGAAGCCCTGCATTGGGAACACACAGGAGCAGGAGAGCATGGCAAGAACAACCACATACCGCGTGTATTAGCCACGCTGATTGCTGATAAGGCTTTTACACGAGGACTTAAAACTGAAGAGACGCTGCTACAGACGGCATCTAAATAAAACCCTCCCTTTCAGCGTCTGCACATGACTAACTTGGAGAAAGGGGTTAAAAATAGTAAGTGGGTTGGCGAGCTCCCCACCCCTTGATTTGATTAAGCAAGGAGCCCTGGTGGCTTCTGCATTGGAGCTGCTGCGCTGCTGCTGCTGCTGCCACTGCTGCTGCTGCTGCTGCTGCGAGTGCTTTCAGTAATTCAATGATGCCTGCTCACTCCAGGGAAAGAAATCATTAGCGGACTCACTGGAGAAGTATTAGCAGTCCAAGAGGATCGGCGCTGTGTGCAGCCAGAGAGGCAGGTGAAAGGTAACCACATTTTCACGTCCAGTGGCACAGAGGGAAAGGCTTTTCCTCCCCTCTACCTTGCCTAATGCCACCTCCGCTCGCATTAAATTCTAGTTTGCTGCATGAGCGAAGTGTCAGGACAAGCTGCGTTTTATTAACAGGATTATCGCGGCGCATGATTTATTCCAGTGCAAGATTTTAATTGCTCTTCGGAGGTTGAGTCGTTTCTTTTGACTGAGCTTCAGCCTGCATCCTGCTGCTAAATGCTGGGTTAATAAGTAGGGGGAGCCTTTAATGCACAGGATATCCCTCAGCTCTTCCTCTCTCACAAAAATAGAAGCCTTTAAGCAGGAGGCATGATACTCCTTTTACACACACACAAGCCAGTAACGGGCGATTGACCACTGGGAGTTTAATGCCTAACGTCTCCCAAAGCATCCATGCTTCCCCAGCAAACTCATTTCCTTTGTCAGGCTACAAAATATGCAAATGATCACTTTGGCATTTAATAGGGAAGAAGCCCAGATTGGGCCTTTAACACAATACTTCACACACGTTCAGAGAGGTTTAAGAACTGAAACGGCAGGAAAGCCTTGTTCCCCAACACTTTTTTCTCCCCTCAGAGAGGCCTTTTGTGCAAAACTCCACGTCTGGAACAAATGTATATTAATGAAACGGCGCGTTGACCCTGCTTTCTCCACAACGGTTAGCTTTTCCTAATGAAGTCCGCACAAATCGCCGCGAGGAAACAAAAATCCACGGAGGTTTAGTTACCGCGCTATCATTCAAAAGGAGTTATTTCGCTGGAAAGACGTTTTCTGGACAGATTTACTGGTTTCCAGATGCGCCGCTCGTAATGTTTTCAATAGAGGCAGCAGCAGCATGGAGAGAGTGATTTAGGGTTTTACGTAAGGTTAGAGCCACCCCGTGCGCTGCCTCATCTCCAAGGGACAGACACCGGCGCAGGGAAGGGCCTCGACGGCACAGCCCCGATTTCTGTGCCCCGCTTCCCTTTGGGGCCAGGCTCCTCCGAGGGGCTGCCTGCGCCCTCCCCGCCTGCTTTCCCCGCTGGAAATGTATCATTAAGATAAGGCGAGGTGCCTGAACTGAAGCCCATCAATCCCCTGACACGTGCAGATAGCGAAATGCTGAAGTTGCATGGGGGGAGCGAGAGCTTCGCCAGCCAAGAGCGGGTAATCTGGAGGCCCCATGTCCCACAGCCACCACCACCCGAGCAAGGGCAGAACCCGCCCGGCCGCAGGGACGTGCTGGGATGTCCCGGGGCCACCAGGCAGGTCAGAGCCCGCGCCCCGAGGGCTGCCAGCCCCTTCCCCAAAGCCACCCCTTGTCGCCGTGCGCCCCGGGTGCGCGCGTGTGCGCAGTTATAATCATCGCCGCCCTGATGAACTTCTTGTGAACTGTTTAAAAGTGGAGGTCTGCTGAACGAGCAGCGGCGCCACTGCCAGCCATAATTTCATTGCAACAAGCAGCAGACTTTTAACTCTTCGCACACCCCGTCCCTCCCCCTCCTCTCCCTCCCCACCAGCAGCTGCCTGTCGGCGGATACCGGCTCACAGAGGATCGGCCAAACGCGGGCAGCGCCACAGGCGCTCGGCGCTGCGGGGACGGGGGGGACAGCGATGGGGGCGTGGGGGGCACCGCACCTATTTATACACCCAGGTTCCGCGGGGGTGGGCGCAGCCGCTCCCGTTATGCAACCCCGACGGCGGGCTGAGCGCCCCAGCGCACCGACGAAACCGAGGACACGTCTGTCCCTCCCTCCCTCCTGCTGTCACCCACCGGGCCACCGCCAGCGCGCCCCGGGGCGCCGCAGCCCCCCCGGCCGCCCCCGCTGCGCTGCGCGGCGGGGCGCGGAGCGGGGCTCGGCAGCCGGAGCGCGCACGGCATTTCCTCCGGGAGGTGTCTGGCCGATAAAGCCATTTGCGGCTAAATATAGACGGTGATGCACGGAGGAGGGAGGGAGGAAGGGAGGAAGAGAGGGAGGGAGGCGCGGGGTGGGGGGGGTGGAAGAGAGTGAGACGCGCAACGCACACGCGGTTCCGCAGCGATGCCGCCGTGTGAAACCAGTTGTGAAAAGCGCCTGCAAGCACTAACCTGCCTCCCGGCGTGCTGCCGAGCGGGGCACCGGCGTGCCGAGCCGAGCCGTGCCGTGCCGAGCCGTGCCGGGAACACCCACCCACCTCCCTGGCTGCCCGCGCCGCAGAGGCAGGCACGGGCACACACCGCACCGCTCGGGCCGCTGATTAAAAAGGGACACGTTCGGGTCTCCCTCGCAACGTCAACAGACTTTTGGCAGCCATTGACGCCAGCAGCAGCAAAGTTTTGTTAACACGCTGCTGGCGTGGAAATGAGAAAAACCCGATGCCCGCGGGGAGGGGGAGAAGGAGGAAGAGGAAGACTCCACTTCTCCGTGCCTCCGGGGGAAAAGAGGAGGCGATGGCAGCGCCACCCGGGACAGGGCAGCCGGCTCTTTTCCCCCTCCCTCTCCACCCCCGTGACCCCGGGGTGCCTGCCGGCGAGTTTGCGAGGTGAAAGTCCCGGCGAGGGGCGTGGAGGGGCGGAGGGGATGAGGGGGGGGCGCCCGGAGGAAGCCCGGCGGGGCCGGCGGCTGCAGCGAGCCAGGAAGCGGCTCGGGAGGAGAATTGCAGCGGCGCACGAGTTCCCTTTTGGCGCCTTTACTCTTTTCCACCTCCGAGCTCCGCCTGGCAGCCTGCCAGTTTCCACTGCACAAGCCACGGAGCCGGCAGCAGCAGCGGCAGCCGGCGGGGAGGGCTGCGCGGGGTTCAAAAAAAAAACCTCTGCGAGAGCCGATGGCACCGACGGAGCGCAGGGAGCTTCGGCAAACAACCCAGCCTTTGGGATATTAAAAGCGATGCAATAAATTACCGGCCTCAGAGCCCTCCCCCACATCACCCCCCCCCCCCCGGGCCCTCTTCCCCCCGCCCTGGGGCCGCCCGGTTCCAGGCCACTGGAAGGATCATTTCTAGATTTGTGAAAATCCCTGAGAAAGAAGTGAAAAGCAATCGGGGACTCGTAGTGATCTACTTCGATTAGCCCTCAGCCCCGATCATCTGGAGCTTGATTTAAAGGGCAGCGCTCGCACGGTATTTATAAGCTTAAATACGGGCTGATGCTTATGAATGTGTTTAGGTACCTCGTTTATCTTGTACCTCCGACTTATATATTTACGACTTATAGGAACAATGACCTGTGCCACGGCTAGAAAGGAGACTTCACAGACACCGTATTGCTGCACCGTTTACAATGCGCCGTATAAAGCTCTGGCAGCAGCCAGCGATCTAATATTAGACAAGTGTTAAAAGAATAGGCTTGGCTGCGCTTTTTATATATATATGTATGAAAAAATAAAATATACTGTGGGGTTTTTTTAAGCAATCTCCACACGACATCACCGCTAGTGACACGTTTTGTAAACCAGAGGAGGAAGCCGCAGACTAAGTAGCCGCCGCACGGATCCGCGGATTAGAGAAGAAGTTTGACCTTTACCCGGGACGTGTGGCATTTCATTTAACCATAAAGCTAAGCACAATGCGCCAGCGAGATCGCTAAACCGCTTTAAAATACATATAGAGTCATGCACGACAGTAGTGCATCTCGGTTTAGGCAGCGTGCAGGCAGCACGAGGGGGTCGGCCCCTATTTTAAGGCTCTTGCCGCAGCCACCCCCCCATCGCTCCCGTGTCCCCCGTGTCCCCCCTCCCGCGGCTCCCACAGCGTCACGTGTCAACAGCGACCGGGACTTGCTGCCGGGTAAACACGGCACGGCGGAGCCGACCGGGGGCACCCGGGGCTGCCGAGCCGGCGGGGCATCCTCCCCTCCCCGGGCAGCGCCGCTCTGCCCCGCGGGGACACCCCCGGTGCGGCGGGGCTCCGGCGGGGTCACCCCCCGGCAGAGGCGGCCCCGCGCCGCCTGTCACGCCTCGGACCCGGCACAGACAGGAGCGGCAGCGGCGCGATCCCCTCTCCCATATGCTGCGAGGCGAATCATTGCATCGCTCTCAGCTGCTGCCGGCGGCAGCCAAAAGGGGGGAGGAAAAAAAAGTTTTCAATTAATGATAAGCCTAGGAACTGGGGAGGGGGGCGGGGGAGGAGGCCAATGAGGGAAAGTTAAAATGGCTGGCGATCCTTCAAATAACCCTGGCTGCCTTCCCCTGGAGCCCACACGGCACTGCCTGCCGCGGAGCCCCGGGGGAAGACCCGGGCGCCCAGGCACACGCTCCCCGAGGCCAAAGCTGCCTGGGGCGGCCAGGGCTGCCTCCGCACACCGCGATGCCCATACCTGAAGGCTACGGGACATTCGTATGGCGGGGGCACTCACGTCATCCCCCCCTCCCTCTGGTTAAACCACATGGTGGGGGTGCGATAGAGTGGCTGCAAAGGCACACACACACACACACACACACACACACACACAGCGGGGGGGGGAGGTGAGGCTGCTGGTACCCAACTTTGAGGCATCACCGCACGAAGGATTTCCCAGAGATTCGCGGGAAACACCGACCCCGTCCGCCGCACCGGCAGCCCCGCACCGCCGCTACGGCGCCCACCCCCGGGCCCCCCGTCCCTCCCCCGCAGCGGGTGATGCCTCCGTCCCCCCCAGGCGCTCTCCGCGGTGGCCGGGCGGGACGGGCGCTCCGGGGGGGCCGGGGGATTCCTGCCGCCGCTCCGGCCGTGCCGGGAAACAAGGATACTACTGCTGGAGGAGGCGGCGGCGGCGGAGGGAGCCACAAACCGGCTCAGCCGCAGGAACCCCCGGGCCCCCGCGCAGACGGGAGAGAGCCCGGGCTCCCTTACATCGCCCACCCGCCACGGCATCTCCCTATACCGAGGCCGGCCGCGCCATTTTAGTCACACACGCGGACACACACACTCTCTCACACACACACAACACACACAGACAGACACACACACACGTACAGACACACACCGCGCACGCACGGGAGCGAGGTTTCCGCTGCCGCTGCCAGAGACAACAGGCAGCAGCAGCAGCAGCAGCAGCCGAGCCCGGGCTGCGCAGGCGGAGCAGCGGCAGCAGTGGGAGAGAGAGGGACACACACACACACGCACACGCACACACGCAAGCACACACACCCACGGCACCGCGAGCCAGGCAGAAATGTGCATTTCAGGTAATTTAAGGCCGCATTCCCGGCGCAGGGAAGGAAAAGCGCAGGCCTGCGCCCCGACCAGTCCATTAAGCCGCCGCGCAATCGGCATCCCGGGAACCCTTCATTGTTGCCTTTATTCCCTATGGCTTTTGCTTTCCAGGAAGGGGATAGAAAGGAAAAAGCAAAAACAGGGGGGAGGAAGGGGAAAAAGGAAAAATACCACCGAGCCAGCCCCTTCCCCCCACTCGTCCCCCATTGTTCGTCCGCGGGAGGCTGGGAGAGCGCAGCGCCACGGGCTCGCTATTAGCCGGGCTCCGGCGAGCACTCCCCTGCCCCCAATAGCTCGGGAAACTTAGGAGGCAGGGTGGGAGGGGGGAACCCCCCCACACCGAATACAAAAGTCCCAGCGCTCCTGCGAGAGTTGGGCGAAGGCCTGCGCTCACTTCCGCAACGTTATCCTGGCAGAAATACCGGAGCACGGCCCCCGTTTCCTTCCCCCAGCCCCCGCCGCACCCCCGGGGGGTGGAGTGATTAATGGGCCGTACGCCCTTGGTTTCCCTCCGGCCAGCCCGGTACACCGCTCCCCGGCGCGGCACGCTGGGCGGGGGCGGCCCCCCCACACATCCGTCGGGGACGTTGGGAGATATTGATCACGGACGACTTCATTTTGCATAACTGCGGCTGACAGGGCCTGTGGTTCCCTCATTTACGGAGCAACAGCTTTCGCGGGGCTGATGGATGGGGAGCGGCTCCCTGCGCTCCCCCAGCCCCGCAGCCCCGCCGGGGGACGGCGGCTCCGCTCCTCATGCAGCAAATGGCCGCGCACAAGAGGCAAATATTAAACTTAGATGCCTCTGTCTCTCGCTGTACCTAGCGCGGCCAGCATGGAAGCCTCCAGCTTCCCGCAGGGCTTTGTCTGCGCAGCCACGCCAGGGCCAGGGCAGGGGCACGGGGACCTTAAGCGAGTACACGCAAGGAAAAGTGCTTGGGAAGTTGGGGGGTTTTCCTTTTTTTTTTTTTCTTTTTTAATTCCCTACTCCTACTCCTAACAACAAACAAATAAACAAGCTGGTTTCTGCTAAACAATGCATAAAAATTAGCCTCGCCCCAAAGTTTATGTCGGGTTTATGGCGCTAACGTTTCTCCTTAATGGGAAACGCTTTCCCGAGCACTTCTGGAAAGCACTGGCGAGCCCTCAGTTACGAAAGCTGCATCACGAGCACCTCGACTAAACATCTCTGCAAGGTGTCCCGACCTCACATCCACCACCTTCTCCACCTTCAGAGGAAAGGTCAGTCCAGGGTGGGCACAGCCAGCGCCAAACACCGCCCGACTCTGCGTGCGGAACGCACCGGGGGCAAAAAAAAAAAAAAAAAAAAAAAAAAAAAAGGAAACAAAACCACGTGAAAAAATACAAAAATTACAAAGAAAAAAAAGAAAAAGGAAATTAAAAGGACATAAAGTTGCCGGTAGCGGCGGCAGCGTGCAGGCCGCCACCGGCCCTGCCTTCCCATCCCGGCGCTCCGCACCGAAACAAAGCAGCGAATCAACTGCGATGCAGATGGGCGGCTATGAATTTTTTGCTGCTGCTTAGAGCTTTAATTACTCGTTCTTGATCCGTGGGACTACGACACGACACCGCCAAGGTTAAAATGCCCTGAACAGCTCTGAGCAGATGTGAACGAGTTGGCAGACGCGCAAATGAGGTCTGCCTCTAAGCATGATAACAAGTGACTAATACATTGCATATCGCTGAAAGAAAATTATTTTTCTCTAATTTGCATTAGCTTTTTTTTTTTTTTAACGCCGCCGACATTCCCTCCTCAGAGGCAGCAGCATAATCCTTAAAATATTGCTCCGTGACTTTAAAAGATTTGGAAGGAGGCAGCAATTGCCAGTGTTTTGGCTATGCAAGTGTTTTGGCTATGCAGGCTTGTTTATCTTTCCGCCTTTGCTCCAAGGCGAAACTAGTTTCGCAAGCAGTATTCTTGCAGAAAAATGGCACATGTCATATAAAACACCAGTTTATAGGAATTGATGCTAAAATTGTGGAATGACTACTGGTGTACTTTTGCCACTAATAGCACAGTGTAATCCATAAAGGACCAAGGGGACAGTCAAGGCCAAAAGGAAAAAAAAAAACATAGATTGACTGGAGAGAAATAGATAAAGACAACCCATCGACCAAAACGACTAAAAGGGGGGTGAGGGAGGAAATAAGCATCTCCCCCCTTCTTACCTGCTCTCCACCCCAGAGACGCCTCGTCAAAAAGACAATAGTACGTGGAGGTCACTTACTATATAAAACACAGCGGTTCTCGTAGGTAGCGAAATTATGTCAGGTACAAATATAGGCTGGAACCCAGTTCTCTAAGTTTCCTCGACTTTCCAGAGGCTCTTCTGAAAGGACCAGGAGATCACTCTGGGTACCGGAGCAAACTTCAAGAACAGACAGCATTTTATATCCTACGCTCAGAAGACACACCGAGGGCCTTAGATGCAGAGGCCTTGAGCAGAAAATAGCCACTCGGGGAATTTATGCACGAGGAGTTTTTCACTGAAGACCTACTCCAGGGATCCCTGCACATCCAGGTGATCAGGGGTCGTACGCTGCCATCTCAAGCGGCAACTTCTCTGCCAACACGTGTTTGTGAGGGAAACGTGCTCGTGCTGCCAGCCCCCGCACCGCGCCGTGCCGCGCCGTGCCGTGCCCCGGGCCGGCCGGGCTCGCAGCCGGGACACGGCGCCCGCACAGCCCCCGGGGCCGGCGCGAACCTGCCGCCGGGAGGGATTTCCCAGCGCCGGGGCCGGGCACGGAGCCGGCCGCTCCTCCAGCTGCCTCCCCGCGCTTGTAAATCAAGCGGAGGCGGAAAGAGGGGCCGGGGGGAGGGGGCGGAACGCTGCTCCCCGGCCAGCGGCGTTCGCCGAAGCGTCGCGGCGGGCGGCAGGGGAGCGCGGCTGGGCGCCGCCGCCGCCGCCCGGGATGCCGCCGGGCCCCGGGGCGCCCGGCCGGGCCCCGCAGCGCCGGGCGGTGCCTCCGGGAGCGGCGGGGCGGCCCCGGGGCCACTCCGGCCGCAGCGAGAGCTTTTGTGTGCGAGTGCCAGCGAGGCGCGGGCTTTTCGCGCTCCAACAGCTGTCACATTATTTGCACTGGCTGTAAACAGCCTTCGCCTTCCCCCCTCCCCTCAAAACCCCCGCCCCCCTTGCCACAGAGTTAAATCCAGACTAACAATCCCCAGTTAGAGATCAAACCAACAACAGCAGCATTGTGTCTGCCTTCATTGCTTTACCATCAACTACTGCAGCTGGTTTACTCGAAACAAGGAACACCCTCTACCCACCTCCCCCGCCCCGGGGCCACAAACGGGCTCGTTCCCGGAGCTTGGCCGGGCGGAGCCGCGCTGCCCGGGGGGTTCCGCGGGCCGGGCCGGGCCGGGGCTGCGGGCTCTGCTCCGCCAGCCCGATGCCGGTGGGTGCCAAGCGCCGCGGGGCTCTCCCCCACAGCACAGAAGCGTTTCCAGTCAGCACTCACGCCCCACGGAACGCCTGCACAATCGCAAGTTGAGCTCCGCTCTCGGTCTGGCTTTTGGGAAAGGCGAGGGGGAACCCCGCTGTAGCGGGGAAAGCCGCGCCTGCAGCTGCGCAGCGCCCCGCGGCACACGGCGAGCTCGCCCCCGCGGCGCGGCGCGCCTCCGAGCAGCCCTGCCCCGGGAAAGCCGGGCTTCCCCCGATCCCTGCCCGGCCCCGGGCCGCCGCCGGCAGCCTCCGACCTGCTGTGGCAGCCTCCGACCTGCTGCGGCAGCGAACCGCCCGCCGAGGGGCCCCTCCGCCGCCCCTGCCCGGCGCGGTGACCCCGCAAGCCGCGGCCCCTCCGCTCAGCCGGGCGGCACACACGCTGCCACCTTCTCCTTTCCACATCTCCTTCCCACCGTAAGGAGGAAAAAAAAAAGAACAAGAAAAGAAAAACGCCAATAACCAGCTTCGTTCATGATACAACCAGTGTGCAGCACACTCCTTTGCTTCCAACTCTCAGAGGGCCTTTTGCTGGGCACAGCTGGAATTCGAGTGTAAATCCTCATAGCTCCTTCCCCGCCCTTACTTATTTTTACATCAGCAGCAAAGTTGGAGGAGACGTGGAATTTACTTTACAGAAGCATGGGGAAAATAAATCTGTTTGAGGAAACCTTTCCTTGCCCATTCTGACTCCTGGCATTACCCAAGTTGCGCATCTCTTAAGGGAAAACCAAGACACAGAAACTTTCTCTGAAATTTGTGCCCCGCACAAACTCTTCACGAGGCCACAGGAGCTGAAATAACACTTTCTACGTACCTATACGCAGCTTGGGAGACAGCACCAGTAAGGAAAAATCGCTGACTTTATTGGAAGCATGTCTCCATGTTGGCCTAACTCTCGCCAAAGGGCAGTACTACCCCGGCAGGTATGGTGCTTCACACTCATGTGGTAAGTCTCCAATCGACTTCTGAATCAGATTCACCACCCAAAGACACCAGTACATATTCACAGGTCAGTATCATCGACTATTCATTGCCTATACGTAGCTAGAAATCTGCTGGCCTGGTAAAAACCACTGCTAACAGAACAATGTCAGCAAAGGCTGCAGCACAGTCTTGTGAGAGACAGGCGATTCGTGCCTACTGAGGCTCTTTCAGCACAAAGGCTTTTAGAGGAAGAAGAGAGAGAAGAGGGGGAAAAAGGAGGGAGGGCTCTCGTGTTTCAGGGCTGCTGTCCCCTGGGAACCAAGAACCAAGTGTAGCTTCAATCAAATGCTGACTTCTCCTCTGGGAGCTCAGTAGGAAACCTGATCTCACTAGCTCATGCCTGCCTCCATGCATATAGGCTGGGTTTTCTTTCATACCAGCAATTTGTATAAAGAGGGGAGCCAATATAGTTTATTGCAAACGAGATCTCGCAGTAATGGATCTAGAGAGATACTTCTGTAGCTAAAATAAGACAACCTTCAGCCACCTGCTCAGGGCAGGCCGCGCCACAGCCGCCTCCAGCACGGCACGCAGGGCTGGGCTGTGGGTGCCCTGGCACGGCACGGCACGGCACAGCACGGCCTCCCACGCGTCTCCTCCAGCCCTGCATCCTCCCCAGCTGGCAGCAGCCGCCCTGGGTTGGGGTTTTGTGCAATGCCAGGTTACACTTCCATTAAAACGTTTACCCTGGGAGATCACTTCCTGCTTGCACAAGTGCTGCTCCAGCTTCCCCTGCTGCTCCCAACTTTAGCCAGAGGTATTTCTCTAATTGACCAGCGAGGCCTTGACACCCTGCAAAGCATCCAGCCCTGCCCTGGCACGGCACAGCATGGCACAGCACAGGAGGTCTGCAGGGCAAGGCAGGCCAGTCCTCAGAGCTCCATCCACATAACTTCACACCGGGCTGCTTAATTCTGCACGGGGCTTTGCTAATCCACTTTGTGCTCGACTACCGACACAGGAGGAAAGGAAAACACTGCACGGGGGAGCACGAGCAGGCCAGAGCAAGGTGAGCCTGGGGGACTGCAGGCTGCGGGAAGGGCTTTCCTCAACACCCAGCTCAGCCTCCCACTGCTGTGGGCAAGTCGGAGAAGCTTAAAGCACAACCCAGCACACCAGGGCGTGGGAGCAAAGGGGATTGCCCGAGGATCAGAGATCCCGGCAGGATCTCTCCATAGCCAGGAGCTTTCACATGGAGAAAGTTTGGCTCAGGGAGGGAATTTACACTTAGAAAGAGGAGCTCAGCCCATCCCTTCTTGTGCCATTAACAAGTTCTCTGTGAATTTCAAGGAGAGCTGAGAATACGCCCCTCCAGCTTTGATTTCACTTCTCTGTCCCTACCTGTCACCGCACACAAATGCCATACTCAAACCATGACTAAACCAGCCCCACAAAGCTGTCTGAGCCCTCCAGGAGCCTCCCAGATGCAATGCCCCCCCACCCCAGGGGAAACGCAGCGGTGGGAGAGGGACAGACAGCCCCACAGCACCTGTTCACACGGGGACAAGGACACCAACCAGGCTGCCCCAAGCATGCAGTCTGTGCAGGTACAGGTGCACTTCCCTCTGCTGTCAACTGTGCCAAGTGCCAGCTACTCCAATACTCCCAAATGTGGAATTCTCACTTTTATAACTGACACTACAGGCCCAAATGTTTTGTAATATGCAAATAGTGAATGGCACACAAGGCCCCCAGGTGAGGTACTGGGGTAAGACCAAGAGCTGCTCCAGCTGAAAATGAAAAGCAACCCACACTGTGAGGAAGAATGAGCTGGCAGACTGCAACCCACCATGGGCTGTCCAGGGGTGCACGGGGAAGGAGCCCACCACAGCACCAAGCTGCTGCAGCTCATGGATGTGGGAGATTACTCCAAAGGCAGCAGGAGCCACAGAAAGGAGAGCACCAAGGCTGGGAGCACTCTGAGAAGGAAGCAGAGGAAGCACAATGACAGGCTTTCCTGATGCAGGCTCAGCCACAGCACAGCCCCAAGCCTCCCTTTCCCCTGTGCTCTGCTGAACACACTTAGCTCTTTATACGAGCTGTTCCCAGTGTGGCTGGTGGATTCTGCGCTTTCCACTTTAATTGTCTTATCCAAATAAAGCTTTGTTTTCCTTAGCACGACAATCCCAACATTCAGACTGAGATTTTCATTGGACAGAGGAGATATTTTATTCTCTGATTGTTTAGGGAGCCAGGGCTTACACGGAACAGCCCCGGCTTGTGTGCCTCCACTCACAATGGGTGCTTTGCTGCCCCTTGTCCCATCATGTAGATTCATTTTATACAGAGTTATCAGGGTGAGAATCATGTTTCTCTCAATATCATAGCTTTCCAAGTCTATCGTAGACTTTAACAAGTCTTTTAGTTTGCACCTAGACAATAAATTTAGTTTAATTTAGCTTCCGGTCTTTAATTTTAGCAGGTCTTCTTTTTGCATGCAAATCAATATGGCAATTACCATCTAAAAGCTCACCCAGCCCTAGGTCAATGTAAATTGATCATTGTCCGCCTTCTACAAAATAACACCGGGAGTCTGTGGTGCATAATGAGATTATACTGGAAACTGTCTTTCAGATCACAAATTATATTTCATGCTGTCAGGATCTTCTCCAAGAGGACTTCCTTGCATGTCTAATCACGTGGCACCAAATCTACCAGCTCATGAGGTAGTTTTGGGGTGCAGAGAGTGAAGGAAGAGTCCCAAATCATTCAGACAACAATTCTGGAAAACAGGCAGGCTGGTACAGAGTGATGCTCTCACTCGCTAACTTTTCCAGCAATGGAAGAGAGGAGGGGAAAATAATCTCCCCTTAGCCAAGAACTGCTGTCCAGCAAACAAGGAAAAATGAATTCCCTGCTGTAAAGCAGCAGAACTTTCCAAAAGCCTCATTTGCAGAGAGTTCTTGGCCTCCTCCTTTCCATCCCCACCTCATTCTGCTGGAGCTCTGGCATCCCGCTCCAGAGAAAGCCGAGGAAGGATGCGCTCTCCTGGCACAGCCCGGGGACCTGGGCAGGTCAGGTCGGAGGGAAAGGTCGCTCCGGAGCAGCGACTGCTGTAAGCCGGTTCCCTGAAAGGCCAGAGGATTACGGGGATCTGCTCACAGCCAGGGGAACTCCCCCTGCCTGCAGCCCGGGCCTCCGCGCTGCCTCCCGCTCGCACACGCCGCGCAGCCAGCGTGTTCCAAAGGGGCAAGCCCGGCTCTCCGTGCCACTGCTCAGCTCTCTGCAAAACCAAGGAAGAGGGGAGCAGCCCCGCTCCAGCCATCAATTATTTCTAACGCAACACCAGCCTAAGGAGGAAGTATTAAACTTGGCTTCACGCTGCTTTAAGTCCGCACTAAAATGTGATGTATTGCAGCGTTCGGGGGAAAGGCAGCGCATCGCACATCACCTGTGCAACCCAACTGTGCTGCAGGGTCCCAGCAAGAGCACAGGCCTCTGCCCAGACCTGCGGAAATCGGAGATCACTTGTCCTCCACACTAAGCACCGAATTACTCCAAGCCATATTTAATCCGAGGGCAACGTGGCTGCTTAGCTACGACCTGAACTGCAGCAGGCCCTCTGCCTGTCTTTGCAGGGGCCACTCATCGGTCAAAGTTGAGAGACCCTGTAAACCACAGGGTCTGTAAACCACAGCCACACATTGCCAAAGCTACCTTGGTATGTGCAGAACTCATTATTTTGGGCCTTGGTGACCTGGGTCCGTTTTCTCCACAAACGGAGACACAAAAACATGCCAACAACTTTGTGCACTCTCGCAGCTGCACAGATCCAGAAAGTTTGCTTGCATGGACTGTACGGGCACCCCTGTAGCTCAGTCACTGTTAGGGGACCCTGGCCTCCTCATCAGTCTTCAAAAAAGTGTATTATCAGGGGGGTGAAGGAAGAGGAGGGAAGAGAGATGACAATTCTGAACTGCCTGAGAAGCTGCAGCTCTTGGCACATTCTGGTAAAGGCAAACACAGTGTGTGACACGGAGCCTGGATTGTCCACCAGCACAGGAATAAAGCCAAGGCACCAGTATTGTTTCAAGACCCAGTCCATATTTGGGCATTCAGCTCACACATCCCAAGTATTGCTTTAAATATTAGAGACATTCGCCAATGTGGTTCATAACGCACTCAAATGGGAGAAGTCATTTCTGTTCGCTCTCACATTACTGGCTTGGTCTTGGTTGTGGGGGGATTTTTTGTGGGGGGAGAAGAGAGGGAAACCCTGCTGAGTCTGTTTGCACTGGTCTCTATTAGATATGCAACAAATCTGCCATTTCCGGCGCTGCTTCTATCTAATTAGAGATGTATTTAGATGTGACGTGTAAATAAGCGCTGAGCTGCCTGCTGCCCTGGCTGCGTGGACTGCTCAGGAGCATTTCCAATAAGGCTGTAGCGCCCGGAACCAAGGCTCAGACAAAGAGGGATGGGAATGGTCTGCGCTGCAGGCGAATCCAACAAAACCAGCTTTTATCTATTGCTCTAAAGCCTTAACTGCTTTTAATCTGTACCGCCCAGGCTTGCACGCCAGGATCGCATCTCATCCACCGAGGACGTCTCAAGCACAAAAGGAAGGAAGCACACACACGCACGGAGGAGCTGCGAACAGCCCCCGACCCACCCGAGCTGCACGGCAGACCCCGCTCCCCACCTGCCCTTGCGTTCCACGAGGTGTGCTCGCTCCCGTGGGCTTCCCGAGAGCCCGGGGCGGGTTCGGCCGCTCCTGCCCGCACCCACGCGGGCCGAGGCTGCCCCACGCTGCGAGCAGAGCACAGATGCGGCCCCGTGGGGCGAAGGGCGCTGAGCTGCTGCCGGGGGAGAAGTTGACGGAACCTGAAGGCGGCCACGGAAAGTCGCTCCCCCCGCGGGCCGGGAACCTCCGTGCCGGGATTTCCAGCGCACGGCAGGGCGGCGAGGGGCGGAGAGCCCCGGGGACACCCCCGAGCCCCCGGGGCTGCGGAGGCTGCCCCGGCCCTGGGGCTGCCTGGCTCCCGCTCCAAGCGCTCCTCCTCGGAGTTTCCAGAGAGGAAACTCCTGGGAACGAAATCATCTGGCACTCGCCTCGTGAACTCTTTTCCTGTTGTGGGAAACATCTCGTATAAAGCCATGAGATGGACGGGGCAGCGCCGGGGCCCGGAGGCGCGCTACCCTGTGCCTCCCCCCGCTCCGACATCATCCCTGCGATCGCTGCCGCATCTTTCCAGGCCGGGATAGCCAGCCCCGATCCCTTCTGGCGTGAAGGGTTAACAACCATCACCACCAACACAAAAAAAAAAAAAAAGGAAGGAAGAAAAGAGGGAGGAAAAAAAAGAAAAAATATCGCGGTGACCTTTTCCGTCTCCCCCACTCTCTCTTTCAGGCTCCGGTTCCTGAGCTCGCAGGGAGCCTGAGCGGCTGTCTAGACCGATCTATCACAGACGGACAAACAATACCAGGAGAAGCCCCTGCCCGGATCCTCAGCCTCCGCCACTCACCTTAGAAATGGCGAAGAACAGAAAAGTGACCGCGATACAATCCTCCCCGGTATATTTATAGCCTTCCACACAGCCCACCTTCATGCCTGACAAATGAGATTTTGTCTGCTCTCTCAACGTACGCTCCAATAAACACACACACTTTTTTTTTTTTTTTTTTTTTTTTGTGTGTGTGTGTGTGTGTCTGTTTGTTTTTGGTAACATTCCGGGCTCGTCCCTCCGATCCCGGGGCGGGCGAGGGCCCACCACGCCCGTGCGCGACGGCAGGTTCGACAGCGGGGGCAGGAGGGACTGGGGGAGGCAGGAGGGGTCCCGGTCACTCGCGTCCACATGCAACGTCCCACCCTGGAAGCTTCAATATCCGCATTCATCACGCCCCCTTCGCACCCGGCCCCCCTCACCCGAAGAACTCCCTGGGCCCTGCCAGCCCTCCAGGTTGCGTATTAAAGAGGTATATACGGGGCGAGGAGCCGGAGGTCCAACGCTGCAAAAGGCTGGGGAATAACTAATGAGCTGTGCAGCCCATTGATCCGGTGCATACTTCCTAATTAACTCTGAGTCACCTATTTGTGACAGCAATTCAAAGAACTGCACCAGGGATAAACTGCAACCCCGGCGTGCGAAGGCAACCCGGCGGGGGGGGGGGGGGGGGGGGGGCGGAGGGAAGAGGCGGCGGGAGGGGGGGGCGCTGGGGGAGGAGGAATTTGCTCCTAATCCTCCTAAAAGCAATTAGGGTGAGCGCTGCGCTGGCTACCTCTCGGGAAGGAAAAAAAAAAAAAAAAGGAAAAAAAAAAAAAAAAAACACCCAGCGGCTCCAACAGCAGAACCGAAAGGAAATGAATCGGCGTGTCGCAAGGGCGACAGCACCGGGCTCCAGACAGACAGGCAAGCCTCAGCACCTCGGGGACGAAAGTCGGCGAGAGCGGCGGCCGGAGGCAGCGGAACGCCGGTGTCGGCGCACGGGGCCGCGGGCGGAGCGCGGGCGGGCGGCGGTGCCCCGGGAGCGGCGGAGCCACCGGCGGGGAGCGGGCGCTGCCCGGGGCACCCGGAGCCCGCACCGCCCGCCCGCCCGCGCCCCCAGCTTTGTTCCCAAGTGGCTCTGGCGGGGCATTGCTCTTCCCGGCCGCCCCCCGCGGCAGGGCCACGGGGAGGGGGCGGGGAAAAAAAAAAAAGTTAATAGAAACCTTTGGAAAATCCGGGCTTGGCTACGTGGTGCGGGTTGGGCTCCCCCCCCCTTTTTAATGCAAACACGAATACAAAAGCTGCGGGCTCTAAAGAGCAGATGAAAGCAATGAACGGAGTTTCTGGAAAAGATTCATTAGTGGGAATTAATGCTGCGAGGAGCTCCGAGGCGATACCATTAAAGTCAGTCCCCACACCTTGTCAGTTTTACACCGCTCGCTATGGTCGGGGCGGTTTTTTTTTTTTTTCTTGTCGGGGTAAATGGGGGAGGTGCTCTTCGCCTTCCCCGCGCCCCCTCTGCGATCGCCAAACCCGGGATCCGACAGACATCGCGGAAATGAGAGGGAGGGAGGGAGGGAGGGAGGAAGGGAGGGAGGGAAGAAGGAGGAAGGGGAAAGAAAAAAAAAAATAAACACAACAAACAAACCACCCAACATACATACACCGAGAAAGAAAGAGGAACGTGAACGCTCCGCAGCCCTCGCCCCCGGACTCGCTCCGCGAACATCAAATGCATGCCTCATATGCTGCGCAGAGCCGCCCCACTTGGCCCTGCCTTCACAAAGCAGCCTCCGCTGCCTCCCCGCCTGGCCGTCCCCCTCCGGCCGCCCCATTGATGGCAAGCCCCGAGCCTCCCTCTGGCTCGCTCTCCCAACTCCAAACTACATTTTCGGGCTGACTAAACTTCCGTGTCACTCCGGACCTCACGCCAGCACCGCTCCGCGCACGGGAAAGCCCCGGGCCGCCCTGTCCCACGTGCGCCGCGGCGCCCGCCCCGCCGGGGCGGAGGGACAGGGGGGAGCAGCGCCTCGGGCTCTCCCGGCGGGCAGGGGCGGCCGGCAGCGGGCTCTCCCGGCGGGCAGGGGCGGCAGGCAGCGGGCTCTCCCGGCGGGAAGGGGCGGCAGGCAGCGGGCTCTCCCCGCCGCTCACCTGCCCGCCGCCCCGGACCGCGCGTTGCTCGGGGCGGGGAGCGCGGAGCCCGGCCCGCCCGGCGCGGGAGCTCTCCCCGCTCCGCGAGCCGGCAGCGCCGCTCCTTGCTCGCCCCGTCCCGCGGGAGCCCCCGTAACGCCGCTGCTCCGGCGCCTTCCCAGTCACAAAGTGCGAGACGACGGGAACACCGCCACCACTCCCCACACGGGCGCACGGGAGCCGACACCGCGATCCGGTGCTTCCCCCCGCCTCCGCTGCCCCAAACAGGCATCTTCACCAGCAACTGCCTCCAAACTTCCCCTCCGACAGCGCAGCCCCGGAGGCGCTCCGCTAGACCCTCCTGCCCTCGCCGCTCCCGCCCGAGCCCCGCGCCGTAACTTTCTGCCCCGCCGCCGCTCTGCCTTGCCCGCGGCCGGCCGAGGGGAGCCCCGCAGCCGCCCCGGCACGGCGGGACTCGGCGGCGGCGCTTCCGCACGGGAGCTGTTCGCGGAGCGGAGCACTGACCTTCCTGCGGCGCCGCGGGGCTGTGCCGTGCGCGGTCCGAGACGCGGGTCCCCACACCGTCGCCTGGCCCTGCTGCTCTCCCTGAAGGGCAGCCCCGTCGGGGGTGGGAAGAAGAGACGAGAAAAGTTTCACGATCCGATTCCCCCTCTCCGTGGGTGCGTGTGTCGCGGCTTGCCCCAGCGCGGGCGGGTCGGGGAAGGGGCGCGGAAAGACCAGGGAGCTGCGGGGCGCGGGAGCGTGGCCGCCCTCTGCGCCCACGGGGCAGGTGCCCGCGGGAAGGGCTTTGCTCCTCGGCTCGACCGGGCTCAGCAGCGGGAGTGGGAGCGGCAGCCCGCGATGCTCATTCCGGCTGCCGGCTCTGGTTTGGCAGCGCCATGTTGCTGGCTTGCTCCGGGCGAAGTTCCTGCGCTGGCGAGCGCGGCGCTCCCCACATCTCGCCCGCGCCGCCGTCTCCCGTGCCCTGGCCGCCGCGGCTTTGTGTGTGTGTGGCTGGGGATTTAATTCTCCTCCTCCTCCTCTTCTCCTCCTCTCTCTCTCTCTCTTTTTCTTCCTCTCCCCCCCCCTCCCCTCTTTAGTCCGCCGGGAAAGCCGCTCTTCCTCACCTTGCCGCTGGGAGACCGGGCTCCGTCTGCTGCACGCTGCGCTCCCCTCGCATCCCCCCTCCCTCTCTCCCTCCTCCTCCTCCTCCTCCTCCAGCCGTCGCCTCCCCTCCCTTCCCCTCCCCCCGGGCAGGCGCTGCACCGAGGGAGCCGCCGCCAGCAGCAGCAGCGGCAGCAGCGCCGCCACCGCTTTTTCCCTCAGCAAGTTTCCCCCTCCCCTGGCTGCGTTTCCCTGCTCAGGCAGGGCTCGCCCGGCCGCTCGCCCGCTCCCCCCCTTGCCCTGACTAATTGATTTGCCCCCCTCGCGCGCCGCCAGCCCCTCGCCCGCCCGCTCCCCCCGGCTGGCACAGGTCGCTGCCAAGCTGCGGCGCCCCGGGGGGGGACTCCGCGCTCCCGCGCTCCCCGGCAGGCAGGAGGGGAAAGCCGCCCCCCCCCCGCCCCGCCGATACTCCCCTCTCTCGCTACCCAGAAGGCCAGTGGAGAACCGCAATTACCATAAAGCTCCGTTCACTCCGCTCCGCCAAGCTGTCAAAACCCCGGCGGCGGCGGCGCTGCCAGACATCGCTGCGAGCCTCCGCGGCGGGTCGCGCCGCGCTGCCACCCCCCGCCACCCCGCTCGCCCCCGGGCCCTCCGCCGGGCCCCCCCAGCCCGCTTCCCCCGCGATCCCGGCGGCGCCTGGAATACCCCCCGGCGATGCAACCCGCGCCCGCAGTCACACCCGCCGGCTCCGGGGTTCCCCCGTCGCGCAGAGGCATCCCCGCTCCCCCAGGACCCGCCGAGGGCTCGCAGCCGTCGTAACCGCCCGCAGGGGTCACAGCACGAGCGGAGCCTTTGGGCCGCGGCCTCTCACACTCGCGGAGGGGGATGTGTGTGTCTCCCCCCGAGGCCGGGGCTCCTCTCTGGGTCCCACCCGCCGCCCCCAACTTCGCGTGGTCCGCGGCTCGGCCGCGCTGATTTCCGCGCTTCCCCCCGCTCCTCTTCTGCGAGCTCTGAATCGGGATGGGGGAAAAAAAGCCACTCGTTTGTCAACGTCTGCATTGCGGGGGGCGGGGGGGCCGAGGGGGACCTTATTAAAGCGCGTTTTCGCCTGATCCGGCTTTGGCAGCCCTTAACGCGCTTTTTACCCGGTGCGAGCAGTGTGGCAACCCGGGGTGGGGTCACGACTGAAGCGCCGTTTCCCTCGCTGGCATTTCTAGGGCTGCTTTAAGATTTCTGCCCGGATCGTGGAGCCCTTTAATCTCCGGGTTGGTAGTTATCGGCGGCATCTATTTACTTTGGCAAGGCAACTTTTGGCTCGGCGAGCTCCACTCGTAAATATCACGTTCATAACGCCCATCCCCGCTGATACTCCCAGGTTCGGTCCCGCAGAGCCCGCGGCGTGGAAGCTCCCGGGGCGGCCCCAGGGCCAGGCGGGCTCTCGGCCCCTCCGCTCCCCCGCACCTCCCGGCGCCTTCCCGGGAACGGGAGTTGTGCCACCTCAGCGCCGCCGGCGCCGCACCGAGCCCTTCTCGCCGCCGCTCCGTGTGGGAGCGACTGCCAGCCAAACGCCAGGCGATTAACGCGGACAGTTTGCCCCAGGGGGAATTTTTAATCGCTTCGTTCAGGACCCTGCGCGAAAAGGCTGGAGAGACGCTCAGAGCTGCAAATCTTCCCTCGCCGAGGGCGCCGGAGCAGCAAGCGGGGCGATGGGAATTCAACGCCGGAGCAGGACGGCCCGGGCTGCCTGCCTGCTCTGCGCCGCTGCTTATCTCTGAAGGTGGAAACATGAGAGTTCTCCGAAGTTGTCCCTACTAAAGCTCCCCCCCTCCCAAATCCAGAAGCGTTTAATAGAGAAGATACACTACATCTGGAGAAAAAAAAAAAAAAATAAGTGGGGGTCGCCCAATGCACGGGGAAAGGACACAGAGTCCACAGAAAAGCACACACACCCCTCAGATACACACACGCAGACGGGTCATGGCCAGAGGGTTGGCATTTCATGAAACTGCCATCACGGGCTTTGGAGTTTCACTGCGTCTCTCAAAAAAACTCGCCCGTCTCAAAGCAGAAGTGAAATATCCACCATCTGAATGAAACCCGAAACGGCAGCCGCACCGCTCGGCTTCCTCGCAGGGGAGCCCTGGAAGCCGCCGAGGATGGGGAACGGGCAGCGGTCCCACCGTGCTGGCCGACGGGGAGCACTGCCCCGAGCAGCAGCCGGGTTTGATCCTGGTGCGGCGGGCCACGCATCTGAAAAGGCTCCCACACGTTTTTTTAATCTCCAGTAACAAGCAGAAGGACACCTGGCCTATTACGCTGTAAAGCTATTTTTTATAAAGATGTTTTAGGGCTAGACATTAAAAGTTATTAGATTGAACACACGTGAGTTACAGGCACACAGCTGGAGGGGAGGCCTCGGTTGGATTTTTTTTTTCCCTTTCCTAGGAAAACCTCATTAAAATTGCTTCTTTCTATATGAAAGCAGAACTAGCGCGTTTCCTGGAGAGGTGGCCGCAGCTTCCCGGCTTCATTGATCTGGGCTTTGTCTCTCCCCACAGGTCTGGATCTGCGGTGCCAGCGGCCCGCACTTGCATCACAAAAGTCGCCCACTTCCCTTCCCCCTGGCTGCGAAGTCCAGATCACAACTGTGTGCCTACAGCCTGGGGCTGGATCCTTGGGGCAGGGGTGGTTGGGTTTTTTGGTTTTTTTTTTTTTGTTTTTCACTAATGACTTAAAAGTTATCTCGGGGTAAACTTGCTCCGCTTTTATTTTTAACCGTAAACTTTCTTTGTGAACGCAGCTTCCTTCGTGGCGGGGAGGAACAGACCCGAGCTTGTTCGCCTCTGTGCCTGTTTTGTTTCCCGGCTCCCCGAGCTTTGCCGCGGGAGGCTGGCGGCTCCCGAAGAGAACATATCGGGGCTTCAGTTCGCTCGTCCCGCGGCCTGCCCCGGCCGGCTGCGCGCCCCGCCGCCTTCCCCAGCGCGGCTCCGCCGGGCACCGCCGAGCCAATCCCGGAAAATTCAAAGCATGCTCTTGCCTTGCGGATTACCGGGCGGCCTTCCCCCTCCCACACGGCCCGGAGGGAGCTGACCCCCGGGTCAGGCCGCTGCACACTGCTCTCTCCCCGGGAGGGGAGGGGGGCTCCGCTCTGTCGCTGCTGCTGCGGCCGCCGAGGAGCGGGGCGAGGATGCGCTCGCGAAAGCGGCTGCTCCGATAATGCTAAGTACTTAACCTCCTCGTAAAGACAAATCCATTGTTAATGGCAGAATAGGCTTCTCGCAGGAGGCTTCCAAGTGGGATGGCTTTATGCCGGCTCTCATTTACCTCCAGCGCCGCCTCTAATTGGAAGCTTCCCCGCGCCCCCGGCCCGCGCACCTCAGAAAGTTGAGGGTTAAACCGCAGGAGTGGCGAGGCCGGGCCCTGGCCCTTCCACGGCCCGATCCCCAAACGGCAACCGGAGCACGCGAGTCCTTCGGTCACGGGAAATGAGACAGAGGGGAGATGGGCGCCGCTGCGAAGGTAGAATGAATTAATGCGAGCGAGGTGCTCAGACAGCCTGGTGATGAGTGCTAGGAAAAGCCTATAAATAACAGATCACTGTCCTAAGCTCTGAATTGCCCTGGTTGAGTGTGTCTTAAATCAGACCTTTATCATTGG
Organism: Melospiza melodia melodia; assembly: GCF_035770615.1. NCBI lineage: Eukaryota > Metazoa > Chordata > Aves > Passeriformes > Passerellidae > Melospiza > Melospiza melodia. The sequence continues at coordinate 8,616,960 of NC_086195.1, read as the reverse complement.
TTATTGTAAGGCTGTTTTTAATGGAAGTGTAGAAATCTGAATAACAAAACAAGACAAGCCTCAATTGGCGTTATACAGGGTCTGCAGCGCTTTCAGACCTGACACGGCGTCAGCATATTGTAACACCGCCATGCAAACTCCCCGTGCAATCAAAGGGCTTTTGCATAGCAGAAGTACTATAATTTCACTTCGTAGTTCAGGGCTACTCCGTTGACAGGAGATCCATAATTTTCTTTCCGTCTCCCCAGAAGAGCCCGAAACGCGCTCGGTTCACGGACTAAGCGCCGCTATCTTTCTTACAAAGGCGAATGACAAATCGCTCCGGTTGCGTTTGCCTCGCTCCGCACCCCTTACAGCGGAGATGCCCGCGATCCTGCGCTCCCCGCTCGGCGCCCGGAGGGGACAGCCCGGCAGGGACAGACAGACAGACAAACACTCGCACTGTGGGCCTGCCCCCAGCCGGGGAGCTCGGCCTGCCGCGCCGCGGCCGGGGAAGCTCTCGCCGGGCCCGGGCAGAGCTCGGAGCTCGCAGCGCGGAGCCCACCGGGGTTCGATGCGCGGCCCGGGCCCGGTGTGGGGAAGGGGGCGGCAGCCCAGCTGCGAGAGGAGGGCAGGCTGGCTGCGAGCTGCCCCCTCCACCTCTCCCACTTGCATACCACGGCCATTTTGTCTGCTTGCGGCGCGCCCGTGTGCGTGTCCCCCGCCCCCGCCGTGTCCCCTCGGGCCGCTGCGGGCGCTGCCCCGGGCGCGGGGCCCGGGCCGGGCCGGGCCGGCGGTGGGGCCGGCGGGGCGGGCGGAGGTGAAAGGCGGGCGGCCCCGGCCGCTGCTGAGAGCGGAGAGATGCAGCCGCTAGGCAAGGCCCTGCAGGGGAGGGGGCGTGCGCCGCACAAGTCTGGAGAGGAGTAAAAATAGCGGCGGCGAGGTTGTCGCTCTGCCCGCCTCCCCCCAGCCCAGCGGGGCGCAGCGGTGGGGCTCGGCGGGAGGGCGGCGTGCAGGGCTCGGGGGGCGAACGGGAACGGGAGCCAGACAAAACCCCGGCCCGGCGGAACGCGAGGCGGACGAGGTTGAGCCTTCGCCTTTGAAGGCGATGCGCGGGAGCTGGAGGCTACGAGCCCTTTTCCCGGTGGCGGTCCCCGAGCCCCGGGAGGCGCGGGCTGCGGCCCGTCCCCGTCTCTCGGCGGCCTGGCGAGGAGCGGTAGCGAGCGGTGACTTGGCGGAGGAACAGAAGCCACCGTGCTCCCGAGTTTAAACATAATACGGCGGCCGGGGGAACCGCCATGGTTTGAAGGTGTGTTTGTGCAGACTACAGCTTGTATGTTAATAATTGGATACAGTCGATGAATCACCTCCGTCCTCCTTCTGGTTTTGTTTTTGTGTTGTGTTTTGTTTCGAAGGGGGTGGGGAGAGAAAGCGAGGAGACGGTGGCTCGGCGCTGAATACCAATTCCGAGCCCGGGTTCATAAACACTGGGGTTATTCACTCCGCCCCAGAGGTGACAGCGGAGGCCTCCGCCGCCCTCCGCGCCCGCGCCCCGCAGCGCGGCCCCCGGGCTCGCCGGCGTGCCGAGCGGGATTTGCGCCCCGGCTGGAAGCCCGGCAGCGGCGGGTAGCTCGTTGGGGTGCATACATATGAAATGAGAGCCTGCAACATCAAAGCAGCAGCAGAGCGGAGGCAGGGAGGGGCTCTCCGTGCGTACATGTGTGTACCTTTCCAGAGAAAAGCCCCTAATTTTTAAAATCGGACACCACCCCCCCCCCTTTCCGCCCCTTCACTCGCATGGCAGACACGCGGAGAGATTCTTTAGTCCTGTACTTAACACTTCACAGTGTTTTTAGCAATTAAGGCGAGAGGGGGGTGGGTATAAAGATAAGCCACTTTTTCGCCCTGCAAGTGTGAAAGATAAGATAACAGTAAGCTGGGGCAAAACGTCTGCTTACAACCTCCCCCCAGCGATTCTGATCGGTCACCTCTTATCTCGGAAAATGTTCATTTCGAAAACAGCTTCAAAAATCCGAGGGAAAATAAAAGTATTTTCCGTTCAGAAGTGCCATTTAAAACCCCGTCCTCACTTCATCTCTCTACATCGTCGTTCCCCCGCGCCCCCCCTCGCCATCACGGTACCCAAACAAGGGCAGCAGCCGCTTCATGGAGCGCCTCTCGGAAGCCAAATCACGCAGGTAATCAGAGGACCGAAACCTGTCAGGCGCCGAGATTAGTGGCTCCCCGCCGCTGCCCGGCCGTGCCCATCGCGGGCGGGGGACCCGGCCCCTCGCTGCCCGGAGAGCGGGCACAGACCCGCGCTGGGGAAAGCCCCGCGGGCTGAGGCAAAGCGACACCGGGCTGCCTTGCCCAGTTCGTTTCTCCGCAGCACCCCCGACGGCGACACTCCCCCTCCGAGCCTGTCCCCCTGCAGGATCCGCTGGGGGCGGGCCGTGCCCGGCGGCACCGGCTCGGTTCTGATTCGGAGCCTCTGGGCCCCCCCGCGCCCCGCTGCCCGGCAGGCTCAGGCGGAGGCCGTGTCCGGGCAGGGTGCCCGGTGCACACGGCGGTGGCCCTGCCCTCGGCGGCACCGGGCAAGGCCTCGCCGTGCCCGCCCCGGGGCCCGCGGGCAGGATGCGGGCGCTGTTCCGCCCCGGCCCGGCGCGCCTGCCACGGCCGGGGATCCGCACTGCTTCCCAATCCCCAGGGGCCTCCCCCTGGGCCCGGAGTTTCCCCCTCCAGTCCTGCGATAAATCGAGATGTCGAGTCGAAAAGGCTTCCCGACCCCTTCCCGAGGGCAAGGAGCGGCAGCGCCGCGTCCTCGCTGCCCTGGGAAACCTCCACGCGAGGCAGCGGAGTGTGCGTGGCGTGGGGCTGTGCGCGTCCCCTTGTCCCCTGGCAAAGACACATCGAGGGCACCACAGGGGAAACGCGATAGCAGCGACCCCGCGCTGCCCCATGTGCTCAAGGCCGGAGCGGAGCAGGGGTGGCTCGGCGGAAAGCCAAGACTGTGGGGGGGCTCCCCCAGGCTCGCCACAGCCCCGATCTGCTCCCGCCGCCGTTCTCAGAAACCCGTCGGTGCCGTGCTCTCGAAGTGAGTGGGTCAGCAGCTGATGACAAGGGGAAAAAAGAAGAGAGCGAGAGAGCGAGCGAGCGAAAAAAACTCCCTCCCAAACCCCAGCCTGGCGCGATTACTCATCCCCAGAGTTCCCCTAAGTCAGAGAAACTTGGCGAAGTCCCAAGGCCGAGCCGTTAACACGGTCTGAGGCTCCCCGGGCACCTTCCGCCGCCGGGCCGGGGCCGAGGGGCCGGGGCTGAGGGGCCCGGGAGGCCAAGGCCATCGGGGAATGCGCGTCCCCATCCCCGGCGCTGTTCGCGCTCGAGTTATTGTGGAGCGTTTTATCTTCACAGTCACATCGGCAGCTAACGAAGCTCGGCGGCTGCAGCCCACACGACTTTGGTTCTCTGCATTTATCCTTCAATAAAAGCCGATTCCTTTATTAGAAACAGGAGACGTGTCTCCTACCGCCCCTATCAAATCCCAACTGGCAAGGCGCAGCCGACACCTCCCCCTCAGCCCCCCCCCTGCCCGAGAGGGGCAGGCGGCACCACCCCATGGCCCACGGACCCCCCACCACGAGCATCCCGCACTCCCCCGCTTCAGCCCCCCCAGAGAACAGGGGCAGCCCCCGTCCCTGCCACCGGGGCGGCCGCCACCCCTCCCCGCGATCCCTGCCGAGCCGGAGCAGCCGAGGCCGGGCGGCCCCTCCCGCCCCGAGCAGCCCGCGCCGGCACGGGCAGCCGCCACCCCTCCCCTGCCAAATCAATCGCCCCCACCAGGCGCACCCACACGACTTTCGTTCCCCTGCATTTATCGTTCAATAAAAGTCGTTTCCTTTATTAGAAACAGAGGAGACGCTTCTCCCTCCCACCGCCCTCACCTCATGCCCCCTCCGCGGGCGCAGCCGGCGGCCCCCCTACCACGTCGCCCCCCGCCGAGCGCGGACAGCCCCATCCCCCCCCCGAGCTCCCACCGCCGCCGCCCCCTAAAAATAACAATAACAGTAATAACAATAATAACAGCCGCCGTCCCCGGCAGTCGCGGCAGTCAGCACCCCCTCCACCGAGCTCAGCCCCCCTCCCCTTTCCTCTCAAATCCCCCATCGCCAGGCGCAGCCAACCGCCCCCCCCTCCGCCCGCCTTTCCCCAGGCGCAGCCAACGACCCATCAAATCCCCTGGCCAGGCACGGCTCGGCCCCCGCCCGCCTCGCAGCCCCCCCGGGCACCGAGCAGGTCTGCGCGGCGGATGCTTGTGTGCGACTCCGACTGGAGCTGACGCTCCGCCGCTACCGGGCGGGGAATGTTTCCCCGGGCGCCGCCGGGAGAGCCGGTGCTCGGAGGATGCCAGCCCGCTCTGCCGTGCCGTGCCGTGCCGTGCCGTGCCGTGCCGTGCCCCTCCTCCGCGGCACGGAGCGCCCAGCGGAGATCTCCCCGCTGAGGAGGGGCCGGGAGGGAGCGCACTCTGTATCGCGTTAAATTAATCGCTCGGCTCCGGAGGAGGCAGGTGATTCTGCCAAACACAATGAGGGGTTTGAGCGCTGCGGAATAAAGCGCTGTTCATGGGGCCGTGGGCGGCGGTGCCCGGCTCCACCGCGGGCTCCCGGACGATCTCGGCGCTGCTCCCCGCCGCCGGCCCCAGTGCGGGGAGCTCCGGCTCGGCGCACCCCACCCTCGCCCTCGGGATGGATAAAGGGAGGGCGTGGGGGGGAACCGAGCAGCCGCCCTGGCAGCGGGGGAGCGGCTGCCCCTGGGGACGGGAAACGGGGGGTAGAGGGGACCGCAGCCAGCTTTCCCCACATCCCCCCCAGCCTCCGCTGTGCGCCCCATCGGGGGCGGCCCTTCGCGATGGGGGGCGATAATCAGGCTCCCGAGAGGAAGCGGGGGCCGAGCGCCGGGGAGCGCAGCTCGGCGTGCAGGGCGCCGGGGAGCGCGGGGCCCCTGGGCGGCCTCCGGGCGGCCGGTGCGGGGCGGGCGGCGCTGCCAGGGTTCAGGCGGTGGCAGGCGTTGTTTTCCTCGGAGAGCGGAGGAGGAGGAGGAAATCTCCGGGTTTTTAATGAGGGGGTGCAGAAGGGCTGAGCGCTGGGATTACACGGCGCGGAGACAGAGCTGCGGGCTGTGTGTGCGCGCAGGGCTGCTAGTCTCCGCCCGTCTGCCTGCTAATCGCACGTTTTCCGCTGTTAAAAAGAAACCGAGACACTGTGGCCGAGCCCAGCGCTGTCTCTGTGACTGTGACATGAAAAGATGGCGCTCTCTCCCCTCCCCCAGCCTCCCTCTCGGTTTACACTTCCTCCCCAACAGCTTTTGCCTTCCAGTTTTTTAAAGCCCTCTTTGCTCCTTCCTTCCCCCCCTCTCTCCCGGCCGGATACCACCAGCTTCCCAGCCGGTCGGTGGGTCCCTCTGTTGCGACGATATTTTTTTTTTCCCTTTTTTTCTTTACCTCGCTATTTTCGCCTCTCCCTTTTCTCGGAAACCTCGATCTCTTTATGTCTCGCTCTTTTGTGAACTTCAGCGGCAGTTTGCAGGAGGCGGGGGGGAGGGGGCGAAGGAAAAGCGGGGAGGGGGTTATCCCGTCGCTCCTGCCCCCCATCCATGTCCTCCCGGTCCCCGGGGGCAGGAAAGCAGCCGGCTCTCGGTGCGTGGCTGTCGGGGCGGGCAGTGGGGAGGCTCTGGGAGGTGCCTGCCCGCGCTGGCGACCTGGTCGCGCTGCGGGTGACCTGGTGGCCTCGGGAGCGCTGCCCGAGGGGCGAGCGGCGCTGGAGCGATGCAGGGGACGGAGGCAGCTCCGTCGGAGGAGTTTACCTGCCGGGAAACCTGCGCGCACCAGGGTGGGCCCGGCTCCCGGAGGGGATCCTTGGAACTGGCCACGGCCCCGCTCCGAGGCCGGAGGGCTACTCTGCCGCCTTCCCCATCACTTCTTGCGTTCATCACCAGACCGCTCTAAGTGCTAAGTTGTTTTTTTTTTTATATATTTTTTTTTTCTCTAAGCCTGCAAATTAAATTCAGCGCCGCTCTCCTATTTTAGTGTCTGTTATGTTAATTGCACTTAGCGCTGGGGCGCTGCTCGCCAGGGATGTAAGAAGGCCTCGGAGATTAACCGCAGACTCTTTCTCGGACTTTTCCGAGGCAGCAGCAAGTTCCGAGGGACTAACAGGGAGTCTTCAATATCCCGTGTGCTTTCGGGGCGTGCCGCTGCTGGCCGGCACCTCTAAACTCGGGGCCAGCGACTCTGGGCTGGCAGGTCAGGCTGCCAGCAGCTCCCTGTGCACCCGCAGATCTATTTGCGTAAGGATTTGCATTGCGGGACGACAGGTATTTTTCCTCCCTGTGGATGGTAAAAATGCAAAATTAGCGTGACTGTTTCCAGGCAGAGAAGCCACGACTACGTGATCTCGCTGAACCTGTCGGTTGTGCTCTCTGGAGCAGCAGGGAAACCGGACACCTTTATCAGTGACCCCCGCAGCCGTTCTGCCGGGCGTTCGCTGGACTTATCGCCATCTAACCCTAGGCAGCCCGCGAGGGCCGTGTCACGGCCCCTGTCCTGCCCGGGGATGTCCGTGCGGCTGGCTGTGCCCCGCGGTGTCACCCAGCCACTCCGGCATGTGCAGCCCTCCCCGGCACGTCCCTTCTCCGGCGTCTACTTCATCTATTCGTTATCAGGGGACGGCGCGTGGAGTGACTGAGCCTAATAAGTTGTCCACTTGTTCATTTCAGGAGCATTGATTTCTGGTTCCAAGGCACTCTGTTCTAGCTCTGGCTACAGCTGCGGGGCATTTCGCAGCTGGTCCTTCGCCTAGACAAATATCAGCGAGAATGTGAGCGTTATTAGCCACATAAATAAATCATTAACGTGCACACAAATGTTATTTTAGCATAACTTCCAGGGAGAAAATATCCCGTCGGGGCAAGGCGGCGTTGGAGCGGCCTCGTCGGGGGCTGCCCGGCAGCGGCGGGCGGGGGTCGGCGCTCTCCGGCTCCGATTGAACATTAACAGGGCCGGCCGGCGCGGCGCGGCCGCAGGGCCTTGCTCCGCAGACCTTTGTCTGCTCTCCCGAGGCCGGGCGGGGACGCCGGGCGCTTCGCTCCCCAAACGCGACGGCGCTAATGAGATTACCGGCCGGCCGGCCGCGCCTGGGGCCGGGAAGCGCCGAGCGGGCGGGCAGAGCCCGGCCCGGCCCGGCCAACGCGCCTCGTTAGCGCGGAGCCCGGGCCGCGAACGACGCTCGCTGCCGGCCTCCCGCGAAGCGCCCGCGGCTCCCCCCGTGCCCCGGCGGCGGCCGCCGCTCCCCGCTCGCCGCCGCCGCCCGCGCCGCGCTCGCCCTGCCCCGCGGAATCCCGCGGGTGCCAGTAAAGCCCTGCCTGGGAGCCCTGCCAAGGCGGGCTCGCTTTGATATTCCACGCCACGGCCGCTCCTCCGCTTGCTCCTAATCACGCAAACGCGAGCTCGCCCCGGCGCTCTCCGTAATAAACACTGAGCGCGTTTCGCCGGGCGCCCAAAGTAAATAGTGTGTCGGAGAAGCGGGGCTGCGCTGGGGAGCTGAGATCTTCCACTTTTTCGCACTTAGCAACAGACTGAGGCGTCGTGCGCGCCCTCCCCGAGCCAGGCGCGGTGTGATTTACTTTCTGGTTGCGATGCAGATACACACTTGTCAGTTCAAGGCCAGGACAGAAACTGTGCAAGCGGAGTCTTGCGAACGGAAATCTCCCATTTACGAGGTTCTGCTCCAGCACCAAAAGCCACCCCCCAGCAGCTTTGTTCTGCATGCAGCTGCTTTTACACACACACACACACACACACACACACACACACACACACACACATACACACACACACACACACACACACACGCCCTCCACCCAGCCACATCACCATCCAACCCTTCTTCCCGCGTCTCACTCCTCAGATGGATTCTCAGCTTTTTCCCGACTGACCCTGGGGGAGGCGGTGGGGGAGAGCAAGGGGGAGGGAGCCCGGGAGAGGTTGATGATGAATGACAAGGCAAATGATAAGAGCCGAAGCGACAGCAAAAGCAAACAGAAGTGGTCTCTCGCAGGGCCCAGAACCGTCCGCGGCCACGGGAGTTGCGCCTGTGCCATGAAGGCAGGGTTGGCCTCCGCAGGCAGCCCGGCTTCTCCGGGGCGAGATAAACACATTTCGGTCACGTGGCGAGCCTATACGGTGCCATGCTCCTATTTGCCTTCCCCGCTCGCTTTTCGCTTCTCACAATAACATGCCATCCGCCAGCCAGCTCCGAGGCTAACCTCACCTCCCTGGCGCCCCGCCAGCCCGCCCCGGCCCGGCCGTGCAGGGAGAAGCCGCGACTCCCGTGGGGAGGCTGCAGCCCGTCTTGGGGCTGGCAGCAGCCCAAGCCAGAGCTGGGAGGCGTCCGGCTGCATCCCGGTTTGGGGAATTGGCTGCCCGGGGGCGGGAGCAGGGGCCAGGACTGGCCACATCCCCAGGACAGGGCTCCGGAAGATCGCGATGTCCCCGCCGCAGGGTGGAGTTTCGCTCGGGGCCCGCAGGTGCGGGGCGTACGCGGGTGGTGCTGACTTCAGGGCGGGGGGAACCCCCGCATCTCCGTCAGGATCGTAGAACGGGCTCCCGGCAGGGGGGGGAGGAACGGGGCACCCGCGGCGAGACGCCAGCTTTGCTGTTATAAAATGGCTGAAAAGGGTGTCCCCGGGCATCCCCTTCCCCGTAGCAGCAGCAGCGGCGAACCCCGCGCCCCGAGCACCGCGGGCGGCCCCGCTTGGCTGCGGGAACAATGAGCGGCCGCGGGCGCGCCCGGTGCCTCCGCGCCGCGGGGCCGGGGGAGGCCTTCGGGGGCAACGGGAGCCCGGAGCCGGCCAGGCCCCCTCCGCCCCGCCCGGCGGAACGAGCGTGCCGTTTAATCCCTTTATCCGCGCTCGCTGGTGGCGGAGCGAGCCGCCGGGCCGGGAGCCACCGGGGAGGCAGCGTGCTGGCTCGGCGCCGCAGATGTCGCCGGGTGGGAGCCGGGAGCCGATCCCCAGCGGCACCACCTCCATCCACCACGGCAGCGGCCCCCGGGCACCGCTTGCCCGAGCACCGGAGGGTCCGCACCCTGCGGAGCCCCGAGGGTTCTCTGCCGTCGGGCACCGCAGCCGTGTCCAGCACCCCGCCCGGGGCCCGGCCGCCTCCGTGTCTCCGTATCTCGTTCCCGGGGCAGGCCTCTCTCCTGTCCCCGCGGAGCACGGTCTGCAGCCTCCCCTCTGTCCGGAGCTCCCTGGCGAGCGAGGGCCAGCCCCGGTGAGGTGCCCAGGTTGCAGCCCGTGCTCCGAAATCCGGCAATTATGCAAATGCCCCGGACGCTCTCCCCTTTGATCTGAACTTCCTCGGAACGATCCCTTCTCATTACGGGGCATGAAAATGCCTCTCGGACGTGTAAAGTGAGCTACAGAGCTCCTTTCATTCCCTTTTGTTCCCCGCACCGGGCCCGTCTCTGCGGCCCCGCATTCCCCAAGCGCCGGCAAAGCGCACGGAAAGGGGCTCCCGGGGGAGGCGGCGGGACGTGCGAGCAGCCCGGGCCGCCGGTTGTCATGGCGAGGCCAAGCGTCTTCCCAAGTTATGTGCGACTAATGGGTTTGTGCCCCGCTCGGCTCCGGCTTCACCTTTCCCCCCGCTGCTGCTCCGCTCCCCGCCCGCGCCCCGGGAGCCGAGCGGCGGCCCCGGCCCGGCCCGGCGGAGCGGCCCCGTCCCCCTGACTCACTGCCCGCTGATCGAGCGCCCCGGGGCTCGGGGGAGCGGGCGGAGGGAGGCGGCTGAGGGCTCCCGGCAGCGGGAGAGCAGTCCTCGAGCGACTTCAAACTCCATCTTCTGCTGCGCTCCTCACCGCCTCCCCTTCCAGTTCTGATGGCTGAGGCTAACGAGGCACTGAATGTATCCGAGGTTTAGAATGTCCACGCAACTGTGGATATTGTTTTCAAGACTCCCAGGAGCCGTGGCTGGGGTTTTCTGTTATCTTATTTTCTCTCTTCTCTTTTTTTCTTTCTTTCTTTTTTTTTTTTTTTTTTCCTCTGAAAGGATATTAAGAAAGTTTATGCTGTCTTGAAAACTACTCCTCCGTAAGAAAAACATTCTGACCATTTGCCGGAGGTCATTTTATGAAACCTCAAGGAGGTTAATAGCTTGCATAATTTCAGGAATACCAGGTCTCTCCTTAATGCCTTCTTCTCATTCTCTGCCATTTACTCAGACAAACCAGGAGCTCTGGAGGCCAGGCACTGTGACAGACAATGGATTCCTACCTGAATCCTCCTATCTGAGGGGCCTGCACCAGAAAACTGATGGACTTCTTCCCTGTTCTGCTCCTACACCGTGCTGAGAGAAACCCTGCAGTGTATCTAAGGGATGCACATGACAGGGGACAGGGTGTAAGAAGCCCACCCTAAGTATGGAGGTTGCATTTTCCATTTTGCTGGAATTTGCTATTTCATCTAGAAAAGCACTGGTAGATGTGGCACGAGTGAAATTGTGCTGCTGCAAAACAAAGCTGAGCAAACGGGAGAAGGAGAATTATTTGAACTGTTTCTAAAATGTTGTCATGTTTGTTAACAGCTGCTTAACTCCAGTGCCTAACAAGCTCTTGGAAAATAAGTTTATTAATAAAAAAAACGAAAAAGGCAATGCCCCTGCTTGCTTACAATTAAATGATGACAGCTTATAATGCATTCCTCTGAGACCTCCAGTAATATCAGGACTCAGGGGACTGGAAATACCTAATTCATAGATTTTTTTAAACCAAGAACGGACTGTTATGATCAGCTGGTCTGACCTGCCACATATCATGGGCCAGTGAATTTCAGCCAGACGTTCTTGTATCAGACCCATAAATTCTGCCTGAGCTTTTAACTTGGCATCCAATCTTGCTCTGAAGACTTTTAAGTAACAGGAAAAACCACTGCTTGCCTCAGTTCTTCCAGTGGTTATGTCCCCTCACTGTTTTTTTTCCTAAAAAGTACCTATTTGTGCTCAGAATTCATAGAGCTTCATTTTCCAACATAGGATCTCATTATGCCTTTGTCTGCCACATTAAAGAGATCTTGACTATCAGAAATCTCCCCATAGAGACACTTAGGGCACTTAAAGACTATGATCAAACCAAGTCATAGCCTCCTCTTGGATAAATTAATAGATGGGATTTCTTTAGTCTTTTGCAATAGGATGCGATTCCCAGACCTTGAATCACTCTTCCAGCTCTCTTCTGATCCCATATTAATTTGCCAATGCACTTTTAACATGCAAACACCACAACAGAGCCGGACACAGTATTGCAGCCCAGCCCCATTCATGTCGGAAGCACTAATGGCATAATTAAGTTTACTTGTTTAAAACCCTATGCAGATTACTTTTATAGATAGCTTTAGCAATACTGACTTTATTAAAACCCCATTTAAAAAGTCACCTGTCCTCATGCAGACTGGTGCTGTTCATCAAAATCACAGTGCTGAGCATAGCTTGACCAAAGTGCAGAGCCAGCTTAGATTTTCTGGCTGGGGCTTTTTCAGAGCTCCATCAGTCCTAGCCTTCAGCAGGGCTTCATATTTTTTTCTTTTGTCTGTAAGAAGCAACTGTTGTGTATACTTACAGCGGCACTAGCCCTGGATGTACAGGGACAGAGAAGCATGGGCAGAGCTTCACTGCACCATTCCCTCTTTTCCCTGTTCCTCTCTTGTGGTACCAAAGCCTTCATTAATTGCACCAAGACTTGGGGTAGTTCAGTCCTTTCAGTGCCACAGTGATGGGGCTCAGTTTTGGGACATTCCTCCTCAGGTGGCTCACAGAGACATTCCATGAAGGCTTTTTCAACCATGTCAAAGGGTCTGCTTTCACACCTCAGCCCATTGCCCATCCACCTTCTCATGAACATCTGCTCCAAAAGATGGACATGGAGCATGATAAGACTGTGAGTGACATTGCATCAGGTGCTGCAAGCCTGGACTCTGCTCTGCATGAGAGGTGGCCTGAGTTGAAGCCAAAATGCCCTGGATTTTTTGAGTGAGACAGGCTCCCAAAAGCCTCAGAAGTAGCTGGGATTGCATTGTCCCGGGCTTTGTACAGCAAGGATGAAATATTCTGACCCAACAATCTCTTTGCATATTGTTTGTATCCTCAAAAGCAGAAAACCACGTAGGATAGACACATTCTAGGAAATGGCTGAGTCTCAGCTTCCTACACTATCTCTGTGCTTCCTAGCAGGACTCACACCTGAGCAACACTCCTTTATTTATTTCCCTCCCAAATTATAGGTCTTTTTTCATGGTTCCTGCTGGAGATTCAGGTTGGTCATGGTCACACATCAGCCCAAAGGTGCTTTTCCTACCAAGGGCAATCGGACTGGTATCAGACTGGCATCACTTGGTTTGCCAGGCTGTCCTTGCTGAGCTCTGTGCCCTAGCAGAGGTCGTGGCACGTGCTGGAGATGGGTGAGCTCAGTGTGCCTGCCCCAGGGTCACTCCCAGTGGGACAGCAGCTGTGACCTGCCCAGGCAGACTGGTCCCCATGCAGGAATGATTCTCCATTTGCACAGAGCTGCTCAAGGGACGTGCATGCCACTTATTCTGCCACTACCTCTGGGAATGTGGTGGCAGAGCATAAAGCCAGTGTAATTACACTTTTTATGCTGAGGTGATCTGTGATGAAGCTCACATTACATTACAGAACCTAGAGGCTGCTACTTCAACACCTGTGAAGGCCCAGCCTGGGCCAAACCAACACCAAGACAGAGACAGCACAGTCATCAAGGGTTAAGTTTCTTTTATTCTTATGCCCCATCTCACATTTTGCACCATGCAGTTGCACCACATCTGCCCCTTTAATCATAAATTATCCGTGAGCTTAAATTATATTTCACATGACACACAGCACAGCCTTCAAATCCTACTGGCAGCAGCCCTCCCTTGGTTTGTACTTCCCACGTGCCCTCGTTTTACAATGAGTCAGCCACAGTTGCCCTCTCTTCCTCTGACTTACACTTTCCTACCTCAGAGGACACATATATCAGAGGACACACTGATGGCCCAGTTTATGGATATCCTCTCATACAATGGGCATTACTCCTTTCCAGAACCACTGCTGGATAGCCATGGGGTTCAGATCAACCTCTCCATTAGACCCAGCCGTGAAAAGGGGAGTACAGAAAAGTCACCTTTGTTATAACAAAACACCCTTGAGTTGCACTTCATTCTAGTAAGCAGCACATTTTCCTTGCTTGCTGTACAAAAAATGCAATTTATAATTTTAAAAAGCAATAAAAAAAAAAAAAAATTCAAAGCATTGGACCTGCAGCTTTGAGGCACTGCACACTGCAGGATGGGATTGCTTCTCTTCTCTCTAATTTACCTGCACACATCACCCAGCCACTCATGACAACCTGCACTTGCTTCTTGCCAGGCTGCAGCCAGCAGTGTTTGGGTCTGAGGGACTCTTTTGGGGTCTGAGTGACTCTTTTGGGGTCTGGGTGACTCTTTTGGGGTCTAAGTGCCCTTTTGGGGTCTGCTCCCCTCCACCTCTCTCAGGGGTTTGCCAGTGGTTTTCATGGAGAGCAGGACGAGGCCGTCTGTGTAAAAACCAATGTTGACATTTTCTTGTTTAAATATCATACATCAGAGGGGGGTCACGGGAGCCAAGGCCACCAGAAAGGGTTCCCCCACCAGCTATTATTTCCTTTTAAAAGCACCAGGGACCCAGCAGTCTCAGCTGGGCCCCACACCCGTCTGCCTGCCCTTCCCTGTGAGCTGGCTGCTGCTGCCGGTGCCACTCAGCAAATACAGATGTTCAGGTCCCTTTCTTTCAGCACTTATCCCTGTGCAGAGGTCTGCTACTGAATGAATGCATCGTTTGAGCCCTGTTCTCAAGGCCATGCAAAATACACACCCCATCCACGCTCACCTCACTCTCTGCTTGCAAAAATCTACGGCGCTTTCCTATCAAATTTGAAACAAATGGCATTCAAACTTATTTTAAAAATTAATTGAACCAATACATCAACAACTTTCATGTTTTCAGAGCCTGTGTGGCCCTCGCCTGGGAAATTAGAACTGCAGGAGGGTAATTTTGCATTTAAATCAATGGAGCTCTCTTTCCTGACAAGGTTGTCTTCACACCAAGCCAAGCAGCCCTACCAGGGTTCCAAAGAAGGGAGACCATCGGGTGTCCTGCACCCATGGCACACCTGATCCCCCTGCCAGGAGAGTTTCCTGGGGAGCTGTGGGAGTGTCACCCTCACATCAGCACCACGTGGGGCAATGCTGCTGGGGGAGCCCTCTACCCCCTGTGCCCCAGTTCCCCTCTCTTCCCATTCATCCAAGCAACACCTCACCTGCTGTGCCTTATTCCTTGCATTTTCCCCCACTCCTGATGTGGGAGTCTCATGCTGAGACAGAGAGCAGGCTGTCAGGGTGATGTCAGATGCTGAGCTAGGAAAAAGTGTGTTTGGGGATGGCTCAGAAGAGGGAGCAGAGAAAGTGATGGAAGACATGCCCTTTCCCAGGGAGGGAATGGCTGCAGGATTTATCTTTTTTTATCTAAACCCCTGAACAGCTTTGCTGCCAAAAGAAAGATAATCCACATTATGTGGAAACACAATTACATTCACATGAGCACACACACACAAACACACACTGTTCCCTTCTAAGCACAGCACACAGACTTTGGGAGTGGTGGCCTTGCTGAGACATGGCAAAGGAGCCCATGACCAAGCCCAGGAGCTCACCTGCCTCCCTGTACCACCAGCACGGCACTTGTGGTCATCTGCCTCTACAGACTTTACAGTTTTTCTTCCATTTTTGGGGCAGGCAGGAGCAATCTGTCCTCCGTGTCTCCAGAGTGTGCAGCACCCTAAAGGTCCTGGCACATAACACAACATTTGTGAAGCTGGAAAGATGAAATACTACTCAAATTTAGCATATGTTGATCCCCCTATTTATCTCTGTGTGTCCTGAGCCTTACCCTAGTCCAAAACCTCTCCTCACTGCGTTCTATTTTGATAATAGGAACAGTATATTAGATGATGCAAGGCAGAATCTACCCCAAAGAAACAAGACAGGCTGCAAAAACAGAGTTTCTAAGAATATGAAGGCATCACTTAGGTGGTCATGTAGTGGTCTTTGAGAACTTTCGATGACAGGACTTTTGAAATCATTTTTCCCCTTCTCACAAGTGTTCTGAGGGTGGTGAGATGTCAAAGCAGTGAAAAAGAGAGACAAGACTTGACAAACTCTCACTGGGAGAGCATCAAAGGTGTAAGCCTGGCTGCAAGAGGGCCTGCAGCCTGGTGGGGCTGGGTGCCTGCAGCCTGCTGCTTTTCTTGCAGCATTACAGCAGGCAGCAGAGGGCCGGGGATGGAAGAGGGGCCTGGGTACACCTGTGACCCAAACTGAAGCAGCTTTCACACCCTTTGGTGTACCAAACAACTGCTCCAGGCCACTGGGCTTTGCCCACCCTGCTTTAGCAGTGTTCTCCACTGCTTTGCTCCTGAGGCTTTGCCATCACCATGGAACAGCACTTCCAAGGGGATTTAAATTCCCTTTGGAGCTGCAAGGGGACAGCAGTGGGAACACTGTTGGAAGCACCTTGGTCTGAGAGGCTGGGACTTGGATCCATCCAGGAATTAATTCAGTGGAAGCCAGACAGGATCAGGCTGAGAGTGGCATAATGTGCTGTTGGGAGCAAATCCACATAGTTTCAAGCACACACAAACCATTTTCTGTGGGACATTGGAGTGCTTCACAAGAGCGCTCAAGGGACCAGGTGACTTTCAGCACGGTGAATTTCAGCTGCATAACCAGGGCTTAGCACTGTGACCACAGCCCTCCCTGAGGTAGGGATGGCTGCAGAGGCCAAGCCAACAAGTTGGAAAGGATTGTTTTCCTTTTTCATTGCTGCTGTCTGGTTTTCCAGCTTCTTGATTCAAGCATGCTGCTTGAAGAGGGATGTATGTTACCATCAGGACACAAGCCTGTGTTTTCTCTCCCTTCTCTCCCTTCTGGGTGTTCCTAGTCAGAGAGCAGCTCCATGCAGAACCTACAGGGAGATGCAGAGACCCTGGGCTGTTCTTGCCTACAGCTCTTCAGGTTGCTCAAAATCTTCAGCCCTGCCTTCAGACAGTGAACAGCAAGGCTCAGGGCTAGAAAGAGTAGTGGTGTATAAAAACTGTGCAATCTCTCTCCCCTCACAAGGCAGGGACCAATCAACTACACCCAAACCCCATCAGGCCCCTGGGAAATGAATTTTAATGTTGGTTTGCCCCAAACCTTGTCCCAGATACAGAAGAAGGACCTTGTCTCAAGCCAGCCTGAAAGAGTTGTATTGACACACACCTATCTGCTCTTGTCTCATTCTTGCAATCTTCTTTCAGGTGCTTCCTTGCCATGGGAGAAGATATCCCCAAGCCTCATTCACATGTACCTACAGGACTGCTTCCCAAACATAGTTTATATTCAGTTTTCCCCGGACAAGAGTTACTCTGACATCTCCACACACACACACACACACAGATCTCTCTGAATGCCATATGCATCATCTTTTGCTCCTCTCCTGCTCCCGGGCAGACCAGGGCTCAGCCTGTCCAGGCATGTGCCACACCACACCTCTTCCCCATGGTCTGCCCAGAGTCTGCCCCCATTTCCTGCACCTTCCACTGTGCCAACACCAGCCCCTTCTGGAGGACCAGAGCGACTGCTCAGGTGCAGCAAGGGCACCTGAATCATTTTTTTTCCTCCCAGCCAGCCCTCTGTGCTGTGCTCCAGCAGGAGTGGCACGGTGCTCAGGGGTACAGAGCAGCTTACAGATTTCTGTCTCTCTCTGACTTCTGGGCTCAGCAGCAGCACCTCTGCTTGTGGGGCTGCACAGGCAGCTGCTGTGCCCCTCCACTTCCTCTGCCATCCCTGAAGCGTTAAAACTTCCCCCAGAGGCCGGGGGTGGAGGGGAGCAGAGGGAGAAGGCAGAGGTGCGCGGGATGGGAATGGCTCCAGGGTGCTGGTGACGAGCCCGAAGGCGGCGGGCCAGCTCTGCCAGCACAAGGCAGTCGGGAGCGGGAGGTGTCACTTGCGTGACCTGGGGGGGACAAACTGTCCTGGCCCGGCGCCCTGGGGCTCCCGGGGGCAGGGGCACGGCTCAGACACCGCTGCCAGCCCCACATCCTCCTCGGGGAGCCGGGCACGTCTCACCGGGACCTCTCTCGGCCCCGCGCTCCTCCCGGCCAGCTCAGCCCGGGGGGACACCCGGAGGAGCCCTGTCCCGCTGCTGCCATCCCCGGCCCCTGCCTGCCTCGCCCAGGGCGGATTTCTGGGCTGAGGAACGTGGCCTGCACCAGCCCGAGCCAAAACCCCGCCGTGCCAGTCACCCCTGTCCTAGGAAGAGCCGTCCCTACCCCGGCTGCCTGGGGGTAGCAGGGAGCTCCAGAAAACACCAAGTGCGTGCTTGGACTGCATCAAAGGTATTTATTTTGATTGTCCCTTGGCTACAACTTTCATCGTTCGCCTTTGTTTTATAGCCGCTCAAGTTTACTTGCAGAATTAAGGCAGATTTGGGGGGGGAGGGGGAGGAAGGGGGTAGGAAGCCTTTGTTCTCCGGAGTGTGCTTGTCTTACTTTTGCATCATGTGGCCCGAGCGGCACACACACACACACACATCCCCCCCGCCCCGACCGTATTTACTCTATCTCGAGTGAGTCCTTTGAAGGAGAGGGCAGCGCCGTCGTTAACCCCCTGCGTGCCTGCTGGGCCCTGCGCCGGCAGAGCCCGCCTGTGGCGGGGCCGCAGCCGCTCCCGAACCCCGGAGCCGCGGGTTTCTCTCTTTGGACGGCATCACTCCTGTTTGTCCCCCCCAAAAAGCCCAACAGCGGCCATCCCGCGGCGGTCCGGGCTCCAGCAGCACGCAGGGGCAGCCAGCGGCGCTGGGGCCTCTCGGAGACAGCCCGGGGATACCCCTTGATCACTCGCAGAGCGCAGAGCGGGCTGCTCACACGAGGCTGGAGATGCCTACAAACTCGAAACAGCTGCCGGGCTCTGCTCCGGCCTGACTGCTAAAATACGCCGATCTCCTTTTAATCTGTTTCATATTCACAAATTAAGCACTTAGCCTAGGTAATAAATCATGAGGCAGTTTACGAGGCTAGCAGGAGACAAACAAGTGGAAAGGGAAAACAATCGCCTAAAAGTAGATTCCGTAGAACTGAAAATATAGCTCGGAAATGTAACAAATGGAACTCGGAAAACCCAGTCCGCGCTCCCGGGGGCGGCGGCAGCGCCCCGCGGTCCCGGCAGGGCCCCCCGCACCGGCACCGGCCGGGCCCGCACTTGTCGGCGCAGCGGGGCTCCGGTGGCACCGGGAGCTCCGGCCTTTGTCTGCCCGGGCACCGGCCGCCCACACCGGCCCCAGCGGGGAGCGACTCCCGCGGCGCTCGGCCTGGAAATAATGACTGGAGCTGGCGATAACCTCGTCTTGCACACACGCACACCGGCTCGTCTCCGGCTGGGGCGCGGGGGAGGAAAGTGATGACGGAAAATAATAAAGTGCGGGCTCGCCTCACGCCGAGCCGCTCGTGTGGCACTGCCCGGTGTGCCCGGGGAAGGCAGCCCGGAGGTGCCAGGGGCTCCGGAGCGCTCGCTCCCGGCCGCCGGGCGCAGGGAGGGCAGCAGCTGCAAAGGAGCGCCCTGGCTACCGGAGTTGTGCCCTGCTCCTCTTTGCGGGATGATGAGGGACACACGGCCCCCAAGCCCCCGCGTGGGGACACGGTCACGGTCACCACCCGTGGGCTCCGGAGGGCCGGTCCCAGCCCCAGCCCCGCGGTTCCTGCGGCGGGAAAGGGGAGCCGGGAGGCGGGCGAGCCTGCAGCAGTGCCGGCCGGGCGCTGGCAGCGGGGCCCGGGGCACGGCTGCCCGCGGCGGCAGCCCGGGACTCCCCGGCGCTTTGCCCAGAGTCTCTTCCCGGGAGAGCCGCCAGCCACTCCGGGGCACGGAGCCGAAGTCCCCGAGACAAAAGATCCGACGCCAAGACCCCTCCTGGCAAAGTCGCGGCGTGCCCGAAGTGTTTCACCGGGGAGTTCTCCCCCTCCCCCGGCGGAGCTCCGCGCCGGGGCCGCCCGCGGGAGGGGGAGCGAGCAGGGGAGGGCGGCGGGGCTGCTGCGGGGGGACGGTCGGGAACATCCCCCGGGAGAGCCGAGGGGGCAGTGGAGCCGTGATTTAAAGGAACTCCCGCGAAGGGAGCGACACAGACCTGCGGCCGTCCACCGAGTGCGATCCGCCGAGCTGTGGGTGCGGAGAGGCGCTGTCAGGGGCTATTTCTCTCTCGCCGGAGCGGCGGCTCCGGTCCCCGCATCGCCCGCCGGTAACAATGGCAGCGGCCGGCGGCTTTCCACGCGCCTGGGCGGCGGAATGGATGGCGGAAGATGCCGCCGCGCTCCGCTCACACGGGCTCGTTCATGCATCCCTCTTGGCCGGAGCCTCTCGCTACTGCCGCTCCGCCGAGAGCTCCGGCCCGCTCCCCCACGCCCCCCGCTCCTCCACCCACCCCTCACAGCCCGCCCTTCCCCAATTTTCCATTTTCAGGACTTTGGCACGGAGCCAGACATGTCAGGAGGGGATGAAACTTGACGCAGAGATCTCAACCCAGAGCGATTTCCTCCTCCCCCCCCCCCCCCATTCCCACCTCCCCCACCCCCGTCCCCAGCCCTTAAGTTAACTTGAAGATAGTTTGGCCATATTTCAGTTTGAAAAGAAGGGGAAATTGCAGGTCACTGGTGCATGGTCGGGCCGGGTGCATTTTTTTTTAATTTAAAACGGTAGACATCGAGGCCTGAAAAGCATCTGCAAGCCCGTGCTCTTTAATGCTCCTCCCGGTTAACCCCTGTGTGCCTCGGCCGCCTGCCCTGCCCTGCCCTGCCCTGCCCTGCCCGCAGGGACTCGGGACCCGCTGGGGCAGCGAGCCCGGCGCGGAGCTGCGGAGCTGCGGCGGGGCTGAGCGCTTCGCCAGCCTCTCCCCCGCCCCCTTGGCCACCGAACGGCGGGGCCGGGTCGCAGCCGGCGGCAGGATGAGGCCCCGGGCGCGGAAGAGCGGCCAAGCGGCACGGAGCCCGCCGAAGGGTCCCCCCGCCGCTGCCGCTCCCTCCGCCCACGTCTCCGCCCTCGGGCGGGCGAGGCCGCGCTCCCCGCGGGGCCGCAGCGGCGATGCTCGGCCCGGGACACACCGGAGGGCTTCCCTCGCCTCTGGCCAGCCGGGCGTGCTGATAAGGGAGAGCGATAAAGGGGCTGGAGGGTGGGGAGGGGGACGGACCCGGAATGAGGGAGGGAAAACTCCCGAAACGAGGAGAGCAGGGAGCGGAGCCCGAGCTAACTCCGGGGAGGATGCCTCAGCACTTTCTCTATTATGCATTTCCAGCACAAGGAAAGCTAATTCCTCCGCTGAGGGCCTCAATCAGGCATTTATTTGACACTCATGATGCATGAACGGCTAAACACTAGTCTAAGCGGAGGATCAGCCGCTAGTTTATAGCTCGTGAGGTTTTTTTTGATGCAGGTGAATTATGTTGATCTCTGAATGCCTCGTATTCCTGGTGGCGGCCGCGGGGGGGGGTGGCGGGGGGGAGAAAGGGAGCAGAGAAAAAGAAAACAAGAAGGAGAGTGTGGGGGAGATGAACTTCTTCAAGCTCCTCTACCGCACACTCGGGAAACATTTTGGCCTGGAGTTTTGGCTGCCACCCCTGCTCACGGCCCTCTCCTGACCCCCAGGCTCCCCTGCTGTTCCACTCGCCCCTCCACGCTGCGCCCTGGCCCGGCTGAGCCCCTCTGACCCCGCGGCCGGGCCGGGCCGCTCTGCGGGGAAACTCCCCCGGGAAACGGAGAAGTAGCGTGGAGTGGGGAGCGTCACGGAGACAGCGTGGAGGGGGGAGAGGAGGAGGAGGAGGAGGAGGGGAGAAACCATATGGAGCAGGAGGGAGGGAGGCGACACGGAACGAGCGAGCTGGGAGAGCAGGGACGCGGCGGGAGCCGGGTGGCCGCTCCGGCCCGGGGCGCTGGGGCGGGAGGGGGCGGCCCCCGAGGGGCCTGGGGGGCTCGGCAGAGGGGGCTCAGCCAGGCCCTGCTGCCCTCCCTCCCTCCCTCCCTCAGGGCTGCGCTTTCTCTCCAGCTCCCCCACACTCTCCCGGGCACTGCCCTTTATAATTTATTTTTAATTTTTTTCCCTCCTGCTGGCATCTTTCCAACTGTTGTTCCAGGGCCGGAGGAAAAAAAAATAACAATTAAGTAGGAGTCATGTCTTGTGACGTGCACAATCTCTTCTAACGCCTGAGTTCAATTTTACACAACATTTAATACAAATATTAAAAATCAATAAATCAGGGAGGTTGTTAATGAAATGTTACAGTGAGTGTGTGTCACCAGATAGGATTTTGGTGGGAAACATGTCTGATTTAGCAAAAGCTGAATGCAGTTGTATTATTTATCCTTCTGCTAAAAACAAAAGATAAAGGTGTTCATTAAATCATATCAAATCGAATTAAACTCTATTGGCGGGTCCCTCCAGCAGAACAGAAGTATGAAAAACAGGGGATGGAAAATGAATCTCAATGCATCTCTTGACAACGGAACAGGAATCGGAACGCATTAAAAATAAATCAGAGCGCTGCTGTAGGTCACAACAGAAGGATTCGACTGTAGTGGAATAATGGGACGAGAGACAGAAAGGCAGAGACTCCCCTGCAGGTACGCCCTGGCACTAGAAGGGGAGCCAGAATTTTTAAACGATAGGTCACACCAGGTCTGTAAGAAACAGTCTTTACCCCATTCACGCTGCTCCTTCGTGTCCCCTTGCCCTGGCTGTCGGGGCTGCAGCGCTGCCCAGCTCCTGGGCATGCTGCCAGCTCAGCGTTTTGCAGGATGGTGCCTCTGCCTGCCACCCCCTCACCCCGGGCCTTTGCCCCTCTCCCTTTCCTCCGCCCTGGCCTGTCCCCGCTCTCCCTGCCGCGCTTAGCCCGGCCTATCGCACTAATTCAGCTATTCCCCATCGCCGCCCTTGCAGGATTCCCCGGGAGCCGCCTGCAGAGCGATCTGCCAGAAACCGGGCACTGCCCGGGCAGTGAGGAGCGGGAGCGCCGCTCCGCCCGGTGCCCGTCCCGGTGGCAGCCCCGGTTGTCTCCAGCTGCCAGGAGTGGTGCGGGGTGGCGGCACCGGGGGGATTCTCCCTGTGCCGTGATGTGGCTGAGCGATGCCGGTGGCCGTGCAGCCCCCCCGGGAGCCCAGGCCGCGGCTCCGCGGGAACCCGAGGGGCGCGGCTCGCTCCGTTCTCCCCCCGGCGTGCCGAGGCCCCAGCTCGGGCCGTGCTGCTGCGCTGGGAACCATGGCAGCGGCAAGAGGTCGTCTCCTGCCACCGCCAAGCCGGGAGGGAGAGGTCTGTGACCGCCGGGGCGAGTGCTGCCGGCCTCTTCTCGAGCTCTCGTCCGGCTTCCCCAGGCTTGGACTTCGCTCCCGGCTCTCCTGACACAGCTCCTTTCGTCCTCCTCTGCTGCGGGCGGGCAGGGTCCCTTCCTCACCCCGAGAGCGTTGAGGCTTTTCTGGCCCTGTCAGCGACTGGACGCAAAGGCGATGTCCCCTCCGAGCCCTCCGCGAGCAGAGGGGCTGCACAAGCCCTGCTCAGGCGGGGGCCGCTCTCCCCCCGTGCGGGCCTGCGGCGGCCGACGCTGCAGAAAGGCTCGGGAAGAGCGATCGGAGGCGCGGAGCCCCGGAGGCTCGCTCCTCGGGGAGGACCCGAAGGCCACTCGGGGGGCAGCGCCGCTGGAGGAGCCGCGGGATCAGCTCTGCCCTGCCGCCTGCAGAGCCGGCGGTGAGCAGGCGGCAGCGAGAGGCTGATGCGCGGCAGCCGGGAGTGCTCGCTCGGCACCGAGCCCGGAACGCGCCGCCAGAGCGGGAGCGCGGCGCCCCCGCGGTGCGGCCGGCGGGGCCGGCACGGCCGAGCCCCGGCGCTGGAGGGAGCGGGAACCCCCGGGCACGGCTGCAAACCCTCCGGCAGACGCCGTGCGGCCGCTTCGCGATCGGGAGGCTCCGCTCCCGCTCCCTCCGGCTCTCCCTTCCCGCCTCCCCGGGGCCGGCCGCGCCGCACAGCAGCGCTTCGTGCCGTGCAGCACCGCCGGAACGCGATAAACAAGGGTGGCCATCTGCCCTCCGCCCGCTGCCAGCCCGCGGGCACCGCGCCTGGCACCGCACGGGGCTTGCCTGCCCCGGCCCCGCTCCGCTCCGGGGGCGGCTGAGAGGTCAAGGGCCGGGGGTGCTCTCCGGGGCCGGGGATGCTCTCCGGGGCCGGGGGTGCTCTCCGGGGCCGCTCGCTCGCCCCGCGGGCTCGTCTCGCCGGGAGCGCAACTTCTGCTCCGACCTGAAGTTGCAGCTCCTCTGTTTGTTTATTTCCCCGGCCGCGGTGGCCGGCTGCCAAGCACGCCGACCTTGCCTATTAAAAACCCATTTCTCTTGCCCTGCGCGGAGCAGCAGTTTGCTCGCCGCGCTCTGTTTTTTCGTTAAAATAAAGCGCTGCAAAGTCTGCTCGGGGGTGCCGGGGGAGGCTGGTAATGGGGGGGAGAGGGGGTGCGGAGCTCTGCCCGCTTCACGCGTCCCTCCCGGGGCCACCGCGGTCCCCGGGGCGCCTCCCGGCGCAGCCCCCGCCGCACGCCGGGATCGCGGCCGGGCGGGGTGACCGGCCCGGCTCCCCGGCCGAGCCATTTCCTGCCCTCCGCAGCCGCGGCCCCTCGCCGGCGGCCAAGCAGTAGCTGGGTCTGGCTAGGGGACGGCGGGCATCGGGGCTGGGCGGAGAGGTTGGAAAAATCAACACGCGGCGGCCGAGGGCAGCGGCTGATCCCATTAGCCTCGTCAAGCCGGAGAGGCTGAGCCGGAACAGCGGGGTCACCGCTGCCAGGGCCGCCCCGGGGCGCCGAACCGAGCGGCGGGAGGGCCGTGCTGGGTCCCGCCCCTCCTTCCCCCCGTGTCCCTCGGGGTCCCCACGCCCTTATCGGCCGAGACAGCCGAGGAGGCCCGCGGAGGAGTCGTGGCAGCGTACACACCTCCGGGGGCAGGACCCGACAGCTTTTGTGCCGCTGGGCTCGGGGGCCTTTTCTCCTCCCCGCTTTGCTCGGCGGCGGCGCTGCCCGACCCGGCCGGGCCCCGGCTCGCAGCTCCCTCACCCTTGGCACTACCCCTGTGCTCAGAGCCTCCTCCAACACCCGAGGGCGGCCTCTCTTCTCCTCTAGGACGATCTAGAAGTCGTCCAAAGCAAGTCGCTTTTAGAGCAGATACAACAATAAAGTATATTGAAATAAGTCTGCGGTTGGTGAGTTTCCAGCGATACTTAATGGCACTCGCGGTAAACAGTCCCTCTCTGTGCGAGCGGGGAAAATCATCCAGACACAAGCACATTCCACCCTCTTTAGGGCTCCCTGGCTGTTATTATAGTTATTGCATTACTCTGGTGTAAGCCTTTTGTAACTAAGCTTCTATAAAGCCCCGCTTACAAGCACCCTGATTAGAATTTTCCTTGCCAGTAACCAAAGGCCACCCGCTTTCCAGTGCTATACAGAGGGAGCCGTCAACAGCCACCCCTCTGAATGTGCGCTTTGTTCCTGGCAACAAGGAAACGAGTGGGCTTCTATTGGGGAGAATGCAACCCTTCTTTTAAATATCACACAGCGAGAGCTGATGGGGTACGGGGCTTCGGGAGAGGCTGCGATGGAGGCAGAGAGACGCGGCGGGGTCACGGGAGCGCCGAGCGGCCGAGCCCTAATGCTACCCACGGAGCGGCTGCCACTCAGCCGACGGCCGGAGGATCATCCGGCCGATCCCGGCTCAGGGGCGGGCGGGGACGGGGCCAGGGCCTGGAGGGAGAAGAAAAGGAGAACGCCGGATAATGGTTTCCCGGCAGCGCACTCCGCTCTGCGCCCTGTACCAGCTCCCCAAGCAAGGGGAGAGAGAGCAGCGCCTCGCAGGCCCCGGGTGCAGCCCAGCGCAGGGAACCGTGGGGTTGTCTCTCACAGTGGTGACCTTCCTTGGAGCTCACCCAGCACACCCAGCATCCCCATCCCAAACCCTCCCGGTCCCACTGCCCCTCCAGGGATGTGCCCCTCCAGGAGTGCAGGACATCGCCGTTTGTGCACACGCGGCTGAGCTGCCGGGCACCCCCATTTCCAGGGGAGAAATGAGCAGGAGCCCGGCTCACCCGGGGCGCTCCCTGCGTGCAGCTGCCTCGGGAAGCGAGCAGGAGGTGATGGGGCAGCGGCTGCTCCGCGGCCAGCCCGGCTGCTGTGAGCCCGTCTGGCCGGGTGTGAGCGATGAACTGCGGGGTGTCCGACACGGATGCTGGTGACATTACTGAGGAGGTGAGAGCTTGGCCCTCACCGGGCCGAAATGCTGGGCTTTCGCTTTCGTTCAGGATGTGTGTGACACAGAGCCTTTTCTCAGCTCGTCTGATTTTTAACTTCCTCTAAAGCTCTCTCCCTCTCTTTTTATTTCCTTTGCTCGGAGAGCAGCAACGAGAGACCGAGAGGAAACACGCTGCTGCTGTGCAAAATGTGGACCATGTGTGGGAACTATTTACTCAGAGTGCAACTGCAGGCACCAGGCGAGGGGCTGGCAGAGCCGGGGGGCGGTGGAGAGCGAGGCTGCGTCTCTCTCGCTCTTCCTCCCCTCCTTGTCTTCCCTAAAGCCAAACCACGTCGCTGTGTGTGTAACGGTGCGTTTTACTGACTTCTCGCTGAGCTTGTGTTGGGGTGCGTTTTTTGTTGTTGTTTTTTTTTTTTTTTTCAGTCCAAGGCTTTCACGGTCTGCTTTTGTGCCTCACCCACCTCAAGCCTCTTAACCCTCAAGCAAAGGGTTAAATCTTTGGAGCTCTGCAAGGAACAAGAGTTAAAAAAAAAAAAAAAAAGAAAAAAGAAAAAAAAAAGAAAAAAAAAAAAAGAAATAAAAAGGCGGGAGTGGGGGAAGGAGTGAGAGAGTGAAGAAGCAGGCTGAGAGGGCTGCACGGTCCCCTGATCGTCCTTTGGACGGCTGAAGAATAATAAAAATAAATAATAATAATCCCCAGCCTTTTTTTTTTCCTATTTGGCTGTACCAGAAAGTGCCTCTGGCCTTGAAACTCCCTATTACTTCTCTTCCCCCAGCCCCCGTCCTTTCTTTGGGAAGTGAGAAGAAAAAGGTCTGCAGCTGACAAATATTATCCATCCTTTTCATCGATCGGAGCATATACAGATGTGATAGCTTGATGTACGCTGCAAACCGGCTGATCCATCGCTTTCTCCCTCTCTGCCTGGCTCTGGTTCGGCCTCCTCCTCCTCCCCCTTTGTTCTTCCCCCCCCGCCTTTCCCTCTCTTTAAATAGATTTCAAGGCGCTGCCTGTTGGAGAGCAGCTCTCCAGAGAGAGCGAGCTATTGCTTTCCTGCCGATAGCCTCCCCCCTTCTCCAGTTTCCAAACAGAAAACAATCCCCGGCCCGAGGAACCTGCGCTGGGCCTGGCGGAAGGAGTTAAAGTAGCAGCGAAGAGCGAGATAAGGAGGCAGCTCGCTGCACCATCGCTTTCGAGTCCTGTGGTTAAAAAAATAAAGAAAAAACAAGGGAGAAAAGAGGAAAAATTAAAGTAAATTAAAAATAAATTTAAATAAATAATAAACAAATAAAAATACAATTCGTGGCTCCCTGTCCTGCACCATCACGAGGAGAAGAGGCAGCTTATCCTGGGGCATTGCCCGACCTGGTCCTGGCGGAGATGCCCCGGGCTGACCAGCACGGCTCGGCTCGGCTCGGAGCGGGCGGCTGGGACGCGGCTGGCGGCGCGGAGCGAAAGGGTTAAGCCTCCCCTCCACCGCCCTCCTCTCTCGCCAGAGAATAAGCGTTCGCACGAAGCGTTTCTGAGGAGGCAGGCTGCGAGCAGGCCTCTCGCAGGAGAGGATCCATGGCTACCTCGGTGCTGCCACCGAAACGCCGAGAGCCTGTCCCGGTGCCCCGTGCTGCCAGCGCGGTGCCACCCGGAGCTCGCAATCAGTTTTTCCAAAGGTTAGCCAAGGTCCCCGCTCCTCGCAGACGGGAGGCATTACGAAACTGCCTTTGTATCTGCGGGAACTTACATAAAAAACAGGCGAGGAGGAGGAGAGGGACGGAGAGCAGCTCTCTGCGGGCGGGTGTGGGGACCCCCAGGTACATCTCTCTCCCTGCCGGGGCATTGCGCCGCTCGGCAGGCCCGTGGAGGAGCCGGGGTATCCCTCCCTCCTCGGCAGCCCCCCCGACCGGCCCGGTGCTCGTCCGGTGCCGGGGAGAGCCAGCCGGAAAGCGGAGCGGGAGGAGGGAAAAGTGCTATCCGGAGAGCTGTTGTGACAGATGCTCAGCTTTGCCCTACGCGTGCTGGTGAGAGAAGGAGTTAAAAGCAAGCTGCTTTTTCGATCGAGCTGCTTCCCCGAGCGTCGGAAGGAGCGGCTTGCTAGAAAGCCGTCCATCAGCAACCAGTCCAACCTGCCCGTGATAATATGCGATCAACACCAAATCACCCCCGCTAGGCACGATCCATCATCGCTACGATGCAATGGGCCCTTGTATGGATGTGTCTACACGGGGGGCGGGCGGGGAGAGGAGGGGAGGGAGCGGAAAGGAGAGAGGGAGAGCGTGTGGGGATGTGTGTGCGAGGGGGGGACCGCATCATTCCCCGGCACGGGGATCGCCGCCTCCCCCGGTTGCCGGCGAGCGGAGCTGCCCGAGCCAGCGGAGCCGAAACTTGCAGGGCCGGGGCTGAGCGCGGAGCCTGGCACACGGCCCCGCCGCCGCCTCCACTGACATCAGCCTCCCCTCCCCCTCCCCGCTCCTCCTGGGCAAGCTTGACTGGCGTAAAATTAATAATTAATAGGGTGAAATTGATTAAAGGGCTGGGCGAGAGATGGGGGCGCCCGGAGAGCCCTTCCCTTAGCCGGGCGCTCCGCATCCGCCTCCCCGCCGGCAGCGGGGACTGACCGCCGCCGGCGAGCCGGGGCAGCTCCGGGGCAGCTCAGCCCGAGCAGGAAGGAAAAGGGCGGCGGGGACCGGGGAGGAGGAGGAGGAAGGCGGCGGCTGGCTGTAACCGAGATCGGCCGCACGGGCAGCGGCGGCAGGCGGGGGCTGGCCCGGGGCTGGCTCGGCTCAGCGCAGCTGGGAGTGTGTGTGTGTGTGTGTGTGTGTGTGTGTGTGTGTGTGTGTGTGTGTGTGTGTACAAAGCCGGGTCCCGGGAGCTGCCCGAGGGCGGTGCTCGGCAGCACAAGGCCAAACCCCCCGGCCCCCCCGCTTCTCCCCCGCCGCGATCAGTCTCTGCCACGGAGGGAGTGGGGAACCGCAGGGGACGCGGCCGGGCCAGCGCACGCCTCAGCCTCCAGCCCCGCGGAGGTGGGAAAGGGTTAAACGTTGGAGGGAGCCGGGGAGGAGGACGGGGGATGGGGAGCGAGGGAAGGGGGGCCGCCGAGCGCAGCGCTGAGCGCAGGGAAACCACAGCGCACCTGGGCTCGGCTCGGGAGCCGGAACGAGCCGCCGCCTCCTCCTCCCTCTTTCCCTCCCTCCCGCCCTTCCTCCAGCTCGGTGCCTGCTTGGCCCATATCGCGGCTCTATCTCTGCAGCAGCGGGAGCTCAGCTCCTCTGTTTCTATCAGCTGCTCCCTCTAACCCCAGTGACCCAGATAAGAGCGGCGGCCTCTCCCCACACCCCGCCCGCAAGCGCGCCGGGGGCCCCGGTCCTGCTCTCCCCGGCCCCCCTGCCCCCTGCGGGGCCGTCCCCGGCCGCCCCAGCCCCAGCCCCAGCCCCAGCGGGCTCCTCCGGCCCCGTGGCTCCGGCCCGACCCCCGCGGGAGGCAGCGGACCTGGCCCCGCGCCCGCCCCCTCGCTGGGCTCGCTCCCTCCCGGCTGGGGCGGCGCTGCTCCCCGGTGCCCCTCTCGGACGGCTCGGGGTTATTGTTTGCCTGCGCTGCGTCAGCCCGCCGTCAAAATAATAATTAAAAGCAAAACAAACACCCCGATCCGGTCTTTCCTGGACACGCGGGTCGGAGCCACCGCAGCCCGAGCGTTGTTATTCCCGGGCTGGAAATAGCCCTGGCTCCGCCCTGGACAATCGCCTGTCAGAGGCCTCGTCTCTCCCCTCCCTGGAGGCCCTTCCCTGCCCTGCTTTATTTACTTTTGAAGTGTCTGGATTGATGGAGAACTGCGAACGGCACTTTCTTCCCCCGGCTCCCTCCTGCACCAGGGCTCCGCCGGAGCCTCTTACCGCACCCGGCGCTCCGCGCCAGCGTGACCCAAGATAACCCGGCCCCGGAGAGGCCAGGGCGATCGGGGGAGGGCGCTTAACCAAACCAAACCAAACCAAACCAAGCAGATCGATCCGTCCCCGGCCGAGGCCGCGGCAGCCCAGGGCGGTACTGGGGGGTACCGGTAGCCCAGGGGGATCGGGGCACCCCCGGACGGGCGGGGGGAGCCGCCGTCCCAGAGCAGCCCGCCCGCCGGGGAGGGAGGGAGGGAGGGCGGCAGGGAGATCGCGGCAGGGCCCGTAACGACACAAGGGATAAACACCAAAGTTATCACCAGCCGTGACCAAAATAAATGCCTGTGATAAAAAAGCACTGACAGGATGATCCGTTACGCGGGTGTCACTGCCTACAACGAGGTTCAATCAGATACGCCGGTTGCCGTGGACAACGGGGGAAGCGGCGGTACCGGGCTGACGACTTTTCTGGGGAGGCGGGTGGTGGTTGCCATCAGGGAGGTGACACGGCGCGATCTGCATGAGGGTGGCCCGGCATCGCGGCAAGGGACACGCCGCACCTTCCGCGGCCCCTCCGCTCGTCCGAACCTCCGGCACATCCTTAGGGAGAGGAACGCCTTCCCCTACGGGCGGCCCCGCGGATGTGCACACTCCCTCCCATCTGGGATGCGGTGTGGGGGGGGTCCCTGCCCGGTCGGTGCCCCCCTCGGGCCGGGAGCGCGGCACGGCGCCCCGCGTCCCCCCCGCAGCCCCGCGGTGGAAATCAATGAACGCTGGTTCCGTGCGGCGCGGCCGCCTTGCGAGCGGTGCCCTGTTATTAGTGGGGAAAGGGGGAGAGAAGAAAGGCTCTCCGCGGACTCCTGCGCACGTCCTCGCCTCCGGCGGAGCTGCTCGCAGGTGCCGGGGCAGCGGGGCCGGGCTGCCTGTCAGCGCCGCCGGGAAGAGCCGTACCCCGGGGCGCAGGGCCAACCTCCCGGCAGGCCGGCTCGGCGGTGCGCCGCGGCCCCGGGCGCTGAGATTAACGAGGGCTCAGAGGCAGCGGGGATGGGCTAAGGGCCAGTCTCCCTTATGCCACATTCCTCTGGATCGGGCCGGGCCGGAACTTGCCCCACACAGGGGAGGGTGAGAATAAAGTCCTCCAGGCCTGGGGGGACCAGCCCTTCTCCCCCCGGCCCTTCTCCCTCAGCCCTTCTCCCTCAGCCCTTCTCCCCCCGGCCCTCCGCATGAGCGAGCAGCCTTCGGGAACGGCCGTGCCCCAGGTGGGGCATGCCAGGGAACAGGAGACGCGGATGCCTCTCCACGCCCGCGGGAGGAGCGATGCCAGGGCCCTCCCCGCCGGTGCCACGGTGCGTGACACGCCAGCCCCGTGTCTCTCCGGGGTGAGAAACTTCCTGGCTGCTAGCGACGGGTGGCTGCGCCGCTGCTACGCATCCTTCGGTGCCGAGATTCCCCCCCACGCACCGTAAATGCATCCCCCCGCCCCCGCCGCCCCCTTCCCGTCACGATTTAATGCTTTTCATGTTCTTCGGCAACTGCGTTTCCGCAGAGAAACCCCGGCGCGCTCGCAGCTCGGCTGCTCAGCTGCATTGTGGCGAGCTCAGGCACAGCCGGAGTGAATCCATTACGCCTCGATCCTACAATACAGGTTTATGCGGATACCCTCTGATTTACATTTAAAACAGTGCACGGGCATTGTCTGCTAGCCTGAAAAAAAAAAAAAAAAAAAAAAAAAACCAACACAGCCCCGTAACTTCAAATGACCTTCAAAGCAACGCAATTAACTCTCTTAATTATCAGTACACGCCTTTTAGAAAAAGACACAGGTGCTCGCCTCGCTAGTGTTCCACCTGGTTAAGCAGCCTCGTCCTACCAGGGAATGCCCCGTCCCCCCCCTCCCCCGCTTTGGAGTCCCCAAATCTGGGACTCGCTCCGCCGTTCCTGCATGTCGAAACCTCCCCTCGCCCTCCCTTCCCCCGCCCTTCAGCCGCCTGGGCTGAGGGACAGCTTGCTCAGCGCGGCGAGGCTTTGTCACACCGCCACACACACACACACACACACACACACCGCCACCACCACCACGTCGCTGGCTGGTGCCGGCGGCGGGCGGCGCGGTCGCTTTCCCGGCTCCCACAAAGCGCTCCCCTCCCGCCGGCCCCCGGACCGCAGGCCACGCAGAGCCGAAATTTAGGTTAATAGGATGGGCTTTGATCCGTGGTCCCCTTCGCCCGCCCCTCACCCCGAACGACATCGATCCGCCGCATTTACTCCCGCGCCGATCGGCCCCCGGCGCTCCCGCAGCCGCTCTCTGCGCGACCGGAGAGAATAAATAAATAAAATAAATATTCCCCAAACACCCAGCCGGTGGTGGCCCCGGTCCTGCCCCGCGCACGAGTGGCGGAGCCCCGGCGGCCGAATGTGCAGTGTCACGATGGCTCCTGCGGCCCGCGGACGGTCCCGGGGGTGACACCGGGAGCGGCGGGGACAGGGGACAGCTCCGGGGGGGGCTGCCGGTCCCGCAGGAACCGCCACCCCCCTCCCCTTCGCCCCTCTTTTGCACACACGCACACACAAAATAAATAAATAACGAGGCGGCTGGAGCCATCTGGGGTTGGATGGCTTCTCATCTCATTACAGAGCATTAGGAGAAACAGGCAAATATACAGCTATTAAAATTAATCGCCTCGCGCTGTCAGCTGAACATAATGGAAATTATTTATAGGCTGCCTACGATGCCTTTCTCGTCACGGAGGCTTGGTGCGGAGAGGCGCACTCGCGGCTCCCAGCACACACAGAGGCGAACGGGCCGGGCGGGGGTCGCGGGGCTCCACACGGGCCCGACCAGCGAAGTTTGGGAGGTCAGGGCGGGGAGGAAAACGGGAAAGGAAAAGGAAAAGCAAGCGGCAGAGGCGCTGCGCTGAGCGAGTCAGGGTGGCTTGTTTTCAGGTGGCTGTAGGAGAAGGGGGAAAGCCAAAGGGCAAACGGCGGTGCTGGGGGGCTCCCCGGGCTGCTCCAGCGCAGCGTGCCCGGGGTGGTGCGGGGCAGGGTCCGGGGCAGCGGGCGGGCTGTTCCCGAAGGAATTCTGCTCTGCAAACAGCGCACAGCGCTGAGCAGGCACCGCGCGATGCGGCGAGGGCACGCCGCGGGAGGGGGCGATGCGCTCCCGAGCGATCTGCCGGCAGATCTCTGCTACCGGAGGAAATGTTAATTGTCAGCCCTTCCGCTTCAGCCTCGGGAGCGGGCTCTCGGAGCTGTTTGCTTATGCTCCCGGGGACGTGGGGGTCTCTTCCGCTCCGGGATAAAAACCCTAAACCCAATCGACTGCGCTGGGGACAGCTGGCCTGTTTTTCCGACCGAGCAAGAGAATCTATTTGGGAATGTATTTGGGAAGCAAGGGGAAAGGCTGTCCGTGCATTTCCCCGCTCCGTCCGGGGTCGTTTTGGCCAAGACAGCCGGGCCGAACCGCCTCCTCCCTCTCAGCTGCGGTGCTGTGCCCATGGGAGGACTCAGAGCCTCTGCAGGGGCCGGAGGAGGCAGAGCACGGCTGCCAGGGGCAGAGGAAGCCGCCGGGGCAGCCCGGTGGCACCTGCAGGGTCGGAGGGAAGGTGCGAGAAAGGCCGAGCGAGAGGCTGGAAGCGCATCTTCGCCAGGCTCGAGAGGTTAATAAATACACCCGTCCCCTCTTCCCAGCCCGCCTGAGGCTAAGACTCACAGCTCAGCGGGTAATTGACAGTCTCAATCCAAAATTGAAACACGTGTTAACAACAACGCCGCGCATCCTAGGAGCTACCCGGGAGATCGCCACCTCACGGTCTTTATATATTATTTGAATCCACCGGAGGAAAGTGTCACGAGATTTTCAGAGCACGTTTCACCCCTACCTGTAAATCAGCTCTTATCACTGCTGGTTGCTCAGACAGAGCCAGCCCTGCTCTATAGCGCAGGAGGAGAGGAGTCATCGCTCCCTCGCAGCGCTGCTTCCGTGCAGCCTCCCTGCGGAGCCCGCGGCCCCTCCGGTCCCTCGGGGCTGATCCCAGCGGCGGGGAGCGCCCGCAGCCGTGCCCGGGAGCGGCCGGGGGCGAGCGGATCCGAGAGCCGGACACGGCCGGGGCTCCGCGGCTACTCGGCGTTCCCTCTCCCCTCCCTGCTAGGGCAAGCAGGAGCGATGTCCGCGTCCCACCCTCGCTCCAGCCCTTTCGGGCAGGAGTCACAGCACCGCAAGTGGGAACACCGCCCGTACTGGCGCAGCATCTTTCCCAGGCAGTTCCCCGTGTTTCTGGGATCCAGCGGAGCAGATTTCCGCGCTGCACTGAGGGCCTCGCTCTCGTCAGCGCTTCAGCAGCCACAGCGGGGTTCTCTGCTCCCTGTGGTGGAAGTAAGCTGGGGATTCCGTGCCCCCGAAACCCCTCTAAGGGCCTGCGTTGTCCCTGGCAGGAGGGATCGGGCCGGGGCGGGAAAAGGCGAACTTGCGCCGAGGTGGTTGGACGTGCAGAGGCAGGACAGGACTGGCAGGGCTCCCCGGGCAGGGCAGGTCTCCAGGGCCTCCCACCGCCGCCTCCATCCCTTCCCCCCTCCTCTTTTCACACCGGGAGCCCGTGCGAGGATGAGCGTCCTCCTCGGGCCGCCCCCGCGGGCCGGGCCCGCTCCCCAGCGCGGTGCCTGCGAGCTCTGCGCGGAGGTCACGACCAGCGGAGCAGGCAGATGGAAAATCCCAGTTCCTGCCGCACATAAACAAGGTGGGGACGGGCAGAACGGCCCTCGGCGCTGAGCGGGAGGGGAGGGGAGGGGCGTGGGGTCCCTCCTCCATGGCCCGCTGCCCGCCCAGCCGCCGCTCTTGCCCCGGGAGCTCCCTCCTCCGGCGGGCGCCGCGCAGCGCGGGGGCGGATGGGCCCGGGGGCTCCGGCCGGCCGAGGGACGGCACCGCCGGTGGCAAATGAAACTCCCGGCAGCGAGGGCCGCCCGGGCAGGGCGTCAGAGCGGCGGCGGAGCAGTTTGTGCCCGGCTCCCTCGGCCCCGCAGCGCGTCCGCCCCCCGAGCGGCTCGGCAGCTCTCGCCCACGCGTGCACTCGCACGGTCGCACGCTGAGTCACACGGGCACGCCGCCTCTCGCACACCGTGTCACGCACACGCTCCGTGTGGCACACACAGTGCCGCTTCTGGATCGTGCCGTGTCACGCACACGTTCCGTGGCACACGCGCATTTATCCCCGCGCACGCTCGATGGCCCTCCCGCACGGGCACCGCATCCCCCGGGGAAAGCACGGCAGCTCTCACACATTCTCTGCATCGCTCAGCTGGGACGTACGCCGAGGAGCGCTCACGCTCCCTTTCTCGCACCCGGGCTGTCACACAGCCACACACGCACACGCACCAGCGCGGGGATTCCCACGCAGGCACACGCGCGCCCCCGCAGCGCGCTCCCGCTCCCCACGCACATCGTCTCGCAGGCACTCGCCGCTTCACAATTCCACACACAATTCCACACGCCCGCCGTCCCCGGCTGCTCTCCGGGCACGTCACCCACACACACACGCCCGATCCCCCCCGGGACACACACACACACGCGCACACACACGCACACTCACACACAGACACACGCACACTCACACACACACACTCACACACACACAGACACAGACACACACACACGCACGCACACACAGACACACTCACACACACACTCACACACACTCATACACACGCACACACACACGCACTCACACACACTCACACACTCACACTCACACACACGCACACACACACACTCACACACACTCACACTCACACACGCACACACACACACTCACACTCACACTCACACACGCACACACACACACACACACACACACACACACACACACACTCACACTCACACTCACACACTCACACTCACACTCACACACACACACACACGCACACGGCGCCCGCTGGGAGCGGTCCCGGCGCCGCGCCCGGGCGGCCGCGTGTGTGCGCTTGCGGGAAACCCGAGGACCTTCCCTGCGGCCTCTTTGGCAGCGCTCCGCCGCCACCGCCGGGCCAGCTGCGCGGCCCCGGTCCGGAACAGCTTGTGTTTGTTCCCACCAGACGGCCGGGCGGGCGGGCGGGGGGAGGAAGGGTCAGCAGGTCCCGCACGGCGCCGCCCGGGGCTCCGCTCCCCGCAGCGCCCCCCGCCCCGGGCAGCCTCCACCTGCTGCGGGCATCCCCGGCCGGGAAAACCCCCACTGGTCCCCAAACCACGCTCGATACGCCCGTCCCCACCCTCCGTCCCGGGCTGATGCCGCGGCTGCGGCCCGGCCCCCGGCCGAGGCAGCGCCGTGCGCTCGGCGGCTGCGATGTGCGCGCTGCCAGAGCCAGCCGGGGAAAGGCCAACGGCGCCCGAGGCGCGGGCAGAGGCAGCGGCTGATCTCTTGGCAGATCCGAGAGCGATTTGGCCGCCGCAGCCGGGAGGCCGTCCCGGATTATTCATCATGGGCGGACGAACACAATCCCTCCCCCCTCCCCCTATCCTCGTCAGCCCTGGATATTTTGTCCCGGCCGCACAAACAATATTCAACTTGTATCCTCTTCCTTGGAGGCACCGGGAGGCCGGCGGCTGCCAGGAGCAGGCTCCCGTGCAGCGCACGGCAGCGGGATCCCGTTTCCCTCGCAGCCGGCGGAGCGCGGCGGTCCCGCGGGATGCGGCCGCTTTCCGCCCCCTCCCGGCGCACGGCCGCGGCCCCCGGGCCCTGCCAGGCGTCCCCAGCGGGGCTCGGCCCCCGCCCGGCTCCCGGGCCACCCTCGGCCATCCCCGCGGTGCAGCCGCTGCCCTGCGAAGCCGCGATCGCGGCCCGCGGAGGGCGGCGCAGCGCTGGCAGCCGGCGCTGCCTGCCCGTGCCAAGCCGCGGGCACAGCGGGGCTCGGCGGCCCTGCTCGCCAGCCAAAGCCGCAATGAAAGCCAGCTAGCTCCGCGAACGCCCCCGGGCTTTGCCTGGCGCCGCTTTCCCCTCTATTCCCGCAGCCTCTCTGCTCCAGCGGGAGCTGCCAGTGGCGTGGGGGGGGTCCCCGGGAGCCGAGGTGTCCTCGGGCCCCCCTGTCGATGCCGGTCCCCGCGGGACTCGGCCCAGCCGAGCTTCCCTCGCCCGCTGTTGGAAAGCTCCGCGCGGTGCGGGGCCGTGGCGCCGGCCAGGTCCTCCACGCTCCCTAAATCCGACCGAGGGGACGCAGGAAACGTCGCCTCCGCGCTCAGCGGCGAGCAGCGGGGGCGGCACAGACCGAGAGGGGCCCGGAGGCCTCCTCTCCCTTCCATTCCTCATTCTTCCTCTTTCCCTTCCCTTCCCTCACAGTTCCCTTTCCCCTTCCTTTCCTTGGCCTCCTCCCAGGGGGCCACGCCGAGAGCGCACTCAGCCAAGTGCATCGCGCTCTTAAATCAAGCCTGGATATTTAAAGCTTAACTCCCAGTTTATTTTCGTCCAAGACCAAAGACGCTCGCTACTTATTCGGGAAGCTATTTAAATACCTCTCCCGACCTCCCCTCGGGGTTATGAACGTTTGCTGCTGGAGAATTTCACAAAGGTATTTGGTACCGTCGCCCCGGCTCCCCAGGACGCGCTGCGGGAGCCGGGGAGCGTTGCCGAGGGCGAGGGGGGATGTCTTTTGAAGGGGGAAGAGCTCCTTTCAGCCAGGGAATCGCGGTACTTCACACTCACTTCGTGGTTTATTACTACGGGAGGAATCTGTTTATAGTCAAACCGTATTACCTTGGGCCGTATCGATTTTCCAGCAGTACTCCCCACCGATTTAATTGTTTTTAGGAATGTCAATTGCAGCTCTCATGCTCCCTGAATTCATCAGCGTTCAAATGATAAACCTCATCATCGCTCTAAATCATAGGGCAATGTGCTCGCTACCGCCGCCCCCCCGCGCCCCCAGCCCCGCACACCGACCCCCGGTGTCTGAAACTTCACCCGAGCCGCAGCACCGCGTTCCCGCCTCTCTCTCCCCTTCACAGCCCCTCCGCTCCATCTTTTCAGTTTTACTCTCTTAAAATGAATGCGCTGAAGAAATACACCCCTAAATTAGTCACGGTTCCCGGTTTTGGGTTCTACAGCTAAAAATCCCCAGCGCAGCGCAGCGCAGACAAAACCAGAGGGGAAAAAACCCGAGCAAACAACCAACCAACCAACCAAAAAAAAAAAAAAAAAAAAAGAAAGAAAAGAAAGAAAAAAAAAAAAAAAAAAAAGGCACAACCCACACAGAGAAGTCATCGTGTCTTTAAAAAATAATTAGGAAGAAAAACAAGCTGAAACTGCGGACAAGGCGCTGGAAACTCCGCGCTGGTGCTGCTCGTGGCTGCGCTGATCGCTGCGGGCGGGAGCAGATGGAGCCCTTGCCCACTGCCCTCCGCGTCCGCGTCCAGCCCCCCGCACACGCGTGGGCAGCGCGGGGGATCCGCCGGGCTCCGAGCGCTCTGCGGCTGCCCCAGGGACCCCGGAGGGTGCGGAGGGACAGGCTCGGTGATTCTGCTGCGACAGGGACGGGGACCCGGGGGTCAGCGCGGGGATGCTCCCGGCAGGGCGAGCGCAGCCCGCGGGAGCCGAGGGTGGCGGGCAGTCCCCTCGGGAGGGCTCGGCGGTGCCTGAGCGCCGCTCAGCGCAGCGATTTCGGCAGCTTTCCCTGCTGCTGCTGCTCGGGAACCGCTTCTCCCCGTCACAAACATGCCCTGCGGGCAAGCTCAGCCCCCACGGCGGCTTCCCTCCGCGGCAACCTTTACGCGGGCTCTCGGCCCGCTGGTTCCCAGAATTATAGCGAAGTGCCTTTACGGAAAGCAGATTAATCTGCTCTGCAAAGCCAGCGCCTATCGCCTGGGGCGGCTGCGGGGATGTCCCGCACGGGTGGGAGATGCCAGGCCGGCGGCGAACCCCTCCATTGCTCGCGGTGTATGGGATGGCTCAGCGGGGCGACCCGCGGGTAGGAGGCGGCTTCTCCCCGCGCTGAGTTTGGGATGTTTAAGGCGCCGGCAGCGCCCGTGCTGGAGGCAAGAAATACCCTTCAAACTCAGGTCGGACACCCCCCTCCAAACTAATCAGTGAGGGCCGTTTCCCTCCTCGAAGGTTGGGCGCAGCGAGGGGATCCAAGCACAATAAAACATCACCGGCGTGGCGCCCGGAGAGAGCCCAGGCAATGACCCTGCGCTGCGCTCAGAAGCCCTCAGGGCAGGACTCGATGCGGCGTCTGCCGTCCGTCCCCTCTGCCCGGCCCTGCCCCGCTCCTGCTCCGGGGGGGAACGGCGGGGAAAGCCCCGCGGAGCGCCGGGAGGGCTGCGAACGGAGACGGGAGCCCCGCGGAGCACAAGGAGCCGCTGAGCCCCGCGGAGCGCAGGGATAAAGCCGAGCCCCGCGGAGCACAGGGATAAAGCCCCGCGGAGCACAGGGATAAAGCCGAGCCCCGCGGAGCGGTGCGCAGGGAGCGCTCATCCCGCTCCCCGCCGGGCCCGCAGAGCGGCGGCCGGGGAAAGCCGTGCGGCGGGCATCCATCACCTTCCTGCGCCGTCTCCCGCGGGCAGCCCTCGCCTGCTGTTTATTTTGTTATCAAATCAATTAAGCTGCCGCTCTCGTACAGAACGGGGGCGGGAGGGGAAGGAGGAGGAGGGGGTTTGGAGTAAAACTGTGGCCACTCCTTTGACACCGTCTCACCAAAGCAAAGAGCTCCTCCTGTTGGAGAAATGATTTCCTGCCGGATGGGAAACCCTCGCAACCCGCGAGGCATTTCATAACTTAGAGTAACATGTCTTTATTTTATTTTATTTTACTGTATTTTATTTTATTTTATTTTATTTTATTTTATTTTATTTTATTTTATTTTATTTTATTTTATTTTACTTTATTTTATTTTATTCAGCCAGTGGTCTCTGCACCAACAACCGTGCCAGTCACTTGGTGCAACTGCTCTTCTGTATTCTGCTTCTCTGTTGCCATCATGTCTGGCCCCTGATGCTTGGTAAAACGCTAATTTCAAAACAGCGGACTCTCCCTATGCATAATGATCCAGCCCTTGTAATACCAACACAATATTTGGCACCTTGTGAGTAGCATTGAGCAGATGTAGAATTTTTTGGCTTGATCCAAAACCTCCCAGAAATCTGTCCCAGTTGCTGGACTGCTGGAAAATTTTACCTTGGTTCCCAGAGGCCATCAAATCAGCTCTCATGCAGGGTAATTCCTAATCTGTGCTCTACTAAGTTCATGTCCATGATTATATTAAAAGTTTTTTTAAACTTGTGGTTTCTGTTAAATTAGGTAAGTTGAACTGGGGACCCAGTATAATTACAACTGGTATCTTTTGGGGAGTCCCTGGCAGAAAAAGCCAAGCATTTGATGAGCAAAGAGATTCTCCCAGAGCCTTGATTTGCTGAGAAGCATCCTCTGTCTGGCTGGAAGCATCGATCTGGCTGCCAGAGGA
Source organism: Melospiza melodia melodia (assembly GCF_035770615.1). Lineage (NCBI taxonomy): Eukaryota > Metazoa > Chordata > Aves > Passeriformes > Passerellidae > Melospiza > Melospiza melodia. Next base: position 8,577,240 of record NC_086195.1, on the reverse strand, counting down.
GAGAGAGCACCTGGCCAGCCCAAAGCACAGGACTGCTGGGCTTCAGCAGGGCTTTTGCTCTCTCTGTCTGAAAAAGCTCTGCTCTTTGCTACTCCAGCTGCCAACCATTCAAGACTGTACCCTACTAAATGGTGATAAATCATATTTACTTCTTTATAGCAGTGCAAAGAGGATCCAGATCTCCCCAGTCACAGAATGCTCTGTTCCAATCTTACCCTTGTTTAGTTTAAAACCAGCTACAACACTCATTGCAGATACTGACACCAGGAGGAAAATGCTGCTCCTGCTCCCTCCCCGTGTTGTAGGAACTCTAAAGGCAAAGCCCAGTGCACTGGAGAGGTACCTCATGGGAGGCACTTGCAGAAAAAGCCACTGATTATAAAGGCCTTCATTTCTGGGCACTCAGCTACAGCTTGTGTAGAAAAGTGGGTGCTTTTGCAATCAGCAGCTATTTAGAAAAATTCCAGCTTAATTCTGGTCAGCCAAGAATGGATAAAAATGCTAAAACATGCACGTGCAGTAATGTTGGAAGATGGTGAAAACTGTGAGCAGAGGGTGCACTTCAAGATATTTTCTACTGTTTCTGCACTGTGAGATTATTAATTTTAGAATAATTTACTTTACTACATTTGCTAAATGCACTTGAGTTCTGGTTTTGCACCAATGGCTGCACTCTCAGGCCATCTGCTCCTCCTACCCAATGCTGCAGCAGCCCAGATCTTCATGAGATTATAGGGCCACGTCCTGGCCAACACAGAAGTGCACTCTCGTTCACTGCGGGAGAATGAAGCCAACAGTTGTGATCTCAATGTGTCAACAAAACAACAATTCTGGAAGAAAGCTTATTGTTTTGTTATGTTTTAGTGGTTACTCCTTACCACCTCTTTCATCCTCTCTCAGAATTTATGAAAAAAAAGTGTCTTACCTACACCAGGCCCTTCCAAAGCCATAGGAATAATCAATGAATTTGATTATTGTAGCCCTCAGCTATCTGTGAGCATGATTTCACCTTCTCCACATTACATCAGCCCCATCCACCACCCACAACCCACACACCTCCTCCCTCCATCCCCACACGAGCTGCATAACTGTAAACTCAAACTGTGCAGTGTGGTTGGCAGGAGGAGAAGTTGTGTGGTGCCCCGAGAAGCAGCAGGAATCCAGGGTGTCTGGTCTCAGCAGCTGGTGGGAGGGAGCTGTGTGAGATGGCACAAATGCTTTTTGTTTGTTTGTTTGTTTGTAAGTGGGAATCTATTGTAGGAGATTTTGGTTTGGAATCTATTGTAGGAGAGTTGGTGGTTTGGAGAAGTTCTCCCCTACTCCCTGTGCTGGTGTGAGTGTGGTGTGTGCTGAGGAAGTGCAATGCTGAATTTTGTTGGCAGGAGAGGTTTGTGTGCAGGGCTCAGGTTAAAGGTTTCAAGTGGGAAGGGAGGGAGGAAGCCTGTGGGTTCTAGAGGTTGGTGGGGTGACACGCCGAAGGTGAAACTGCGGTTCAGGGCTTCAAACCCCACGTGAAGCCTTGGCTGGAGACTTCATGGCTTTCTAGTGCTTTTGTTGGTGGGATGTGCCACCAGCAACTTTAATGGATTTTAAACAATATTTTTGGTTTGGTGGGATTTCTGTGCAAACATTGACAGATGGCATGGGTAGCTCATGTATTTTCATCTCTGTTCCTCCTCTGGTGTCTTGCAAAGCCCTAAATCTTCACATACCACCTTGCTTTCTGTATGACCTCTTTACTGGACTCCCCTTCTCTCTCTCCTTTTCCAGACTATGTCCTGGATTAATTCTATATTCTGCTAGAGCACAGATTAACTGTTTTCTTTCTGTTTTCTGACTCTTTGGTCAGCTCTTTCACTGCTTGTTTATACAGAATCACTGGAGAGTTGATATATTACGGGCACAGAAAAAAAAAATAAAGGCAGTGAGGGAGAAGAGAGAGAAAGGGGTATGTGTGGGACAGTAAGGAGGGCAGCATGAGAAGAGGTGGTAAAGATATTGAAGTGTAGGTGGGGGCTTGTCTGTAATGTTCTCTGTTGGTTTGCAGGACTGACAAGCTCCAAGGGGGAGGGAGAGGTGAGAAAACGGGCTCTGCAGTCAATCTGGGCCCAAGCAGAGAGAAACAGAGGAGCTGACAAAGCCTGGGCAGCCCCTCTACCCTGAACAGCTTCCATGTCAGCTCTCCCTCCCCTTCCATGCTGCCCCACACAATCCCATTGCTGCAGCTGCCTGCTCCCCCTGCCCTGCCAGCTGAGATTCCATGGGGCAGATAAACAGTATTCCAGGGATAGACTGAGGGAGCAGGACCAGGGCTGGGTTCCTGGGGGGGTAAAAGCCCAGCAGCCCTTAACCCCATGGGGTCAGCCCTCAGGGGAAGCCCCTGGCCCTTGCCTCAGCTCTGTGGGCCAGTCAGGGCTGGCTCACACCAGCACAAAGGTGCAGCTCCCTTGGCCTGGGCTGAGAGCAGGAGAGCAGAAGGTGACGTGGGCAGGATTTCTGCAAGGACAGCTGCAAGTGCTGCTGACCTGGTGCAGAGGCTCAGGGCCCAGAGCCAGGCTTAGTCCATTCCTCCTCTCTATGCAGAGGCACTGGAGCACTTGGGGCTTAGTGGGGCTTAAGCACTCACACCCAGCGCCGTCACTCGCTCGTCACAGCACATCTCACTCCCCTGCTACCTTGAAAATCCACCTCCATAGCTTCTATTATCAGGTGAGCAATGCAAGGGGTGCAAGGCTTTTAAACTCACACTACTGGCAAACACAGCCATTCCTTTTGGCTAAACTCGGCATAATTCGGACCTGCCAGCCACGATGATTTGTGGTGCCTGAAATTCCCCAGGTACAAAACAATTGAAACCTTGAGGTGCCATCACATCTTCCATCCGTAAAGCCTGGTATTTACAATTATTTAGAAGTATATGAGAAAGAATATGAACATAATTTAGAAATTAGTTGATACACCAGAAAATAATGTTAAGCCCTCTGTGCCTTATGCAAGATCTAGTCTCTAAAATCTGGAGATTAAACTCAGCCAGGGAAGTTTGATACAGAGGGATTTGATTCCTCTTTTGGCTGCAAATTCCAGACTGGCTTTAACTGTGACCTTAGCACCAACATCCCCCCTTTTACTCGATTGAGCACAGTTTATTTTAGTGGTATGCAAACCAGCTTCCCCTAATATGAATCCCTGCCATAAGGAATCACTGGCATCCCTTCAAAATACCATGGAAAGCTTTTGGTCACTGCTTGAGAGCAGAGGAGGTATTTGAAATGGAGAAAGTGACTAAAAATGGGGTAGGGAAAAGGAAGGATTAATATTTAAATGAGGCTCTTGAATTCCTCACATTACAGGAACACCAGGAGCAAGGCTCAGCCCTTGCTTTGCACTGTCAGACACAGTCTGTGGTAGGCACTGTGCTTTTTTTTTGTGGTGCAAGCCAGAAGAGGAACTGATCCAGCGTTTTGCGGAACAGGCTCTGTGTTGTCAGCATCACAGGGTGGCTGCTTTGTTTATGCAGCTCCTAATGAAGGTAATGGATTGGCCACTCCTTTTGCACCTTTCTGATGCTAGAAACTTCACCTTTAAAACAAGAAACTCCATTTTCAGTGTCTAGAACCATATGGATACAACCAGAAAAAACCACAGGTCTAAACCAATTATAAAATGTAAACATTTATTACAAATCATCCCAGTAACCTCTTTTCCTGTCTTTCCAGCTTAATGTTGCTAGGTAGGGCAGGTAAGGCAGCTGGCAGGGCTTAGTTAAGTATGGTTTAAAATGCCAGATAAAAAAGGGAAAATTTCACCAGGTTGTGGAAGATTGGTCTCTCCTTTTTCAGTGATTCTTACTGAAGACAAACTTTAATGGTATTCATGCCTAAAAATATTTCAAAACCTGCTTGCTGGGGAAGGATACAGACTCCAGATGCCTGACCACAACAGTAAATTGCTGTCAGTGACACAGCCTATGCATATTGAGGGGAGCCAGCTCTGCCCTCTCCTTGACAGGATAGTGGGTTGCCTTGGGGTTCATCTGCTCATATCACTGTCATCTGTCATGACATATTCATATGGGACCCAGCTGCTGAAGCTTACACCAAGAAAGAGAAAATGTAAAAATAATTGGTTGATGTTTATGTCATTCCTTAGGCTACACCCACGCAGCCCTTTTCAGGGTTCACTATTTGAAGGATCATTATCTTTACATACATTTATATATTGTCCTATATCTTAAGTAATATACCTTTCTACTTTTAACCTTTAAATAATGCAAGGGCAGAAAAAGCCTTGTCACCACTGAGCACCTCCCAGTAAAATTTGGCTGTGGTTTAATGTCAATAATAAAAGCATCATAACATTTTAGTAAACTTGCTTCTGAGGTGAGATTGATTTTCTTAGATTTCCTGGGAGATTAGACAACTTTTCAACTCAAGACTTTTAGCAATGCTCATTCCTGGAGTCAGAAGTCTGGAGATGATAAAAGCTTTTGTACTGGGGCTGAGCTTGCTCTGGGCCTGCTGCAAGCTGCCCAAGACAAAATTGTGTCCCACCACAGGGATCTGCCTCAGACCCTACACCAGAGGCACTTGGGATCTCATGGAAATGCAAAATGCTGCCTCTGTCTTGGCAGGTCCTGCTCCTCTGGTGCTGGGGAAGGAGATGACATCCTGGCGCTGCCCTAGCTCCCCGTGGAGAGGCAGTGTAAGGGTGCAGACCTCAGCAAGGAGCAGGATGTTGGCACTGCTCTGTGCACAGGAGCCATCCTGCAGCTGCTTCCCTCTGAAACTGCATGCCAAAAGGATTCTGGCTGAAGGATTTGGGTCCATTAGGAAGAGAACTGCCAGCAGGTTGAGGAAGGTGATCCTGCCCCTCTGCTCAGCCCTGGTGGGGATCACCTGGAGTGCTGTGCCCAGTTCTGGGCTCCTCAGGACAGGAGAGACATGGAGCTCCTGGAACTGATCCAGTGGAGGGTGACAAAGATGATGGAGGGACTGGAGCATCTCACTGAGGACAGGCTGAGGGAGCTGGGCCTGTCCAGCCCCGAGAAGGGAGGGCAGAGAGGGGCCCTGATCCCTGTCAGTGTCTGCAGGGAGGCTCAGGGCATGGACCAGGCTCTGCTCTGTGGGGTCCAACAATGGGACAGGAACTGATGGCCAGGAAGTTCCATCTGAACATGAAGAAGAATTTTCTTCCTGCTCATTGACTGAGCCCTGGAACTGGTTGTCCAGAGAAGGCATGAAGTCTCCCTCACTGGAGATGTTCCAGAACCCTCTGGACACATCCTGTGCCATGCGCTCCCAGAGCCTGAGCAGGGAGGTTGGACCAGATGACCCATGGAGGTCCCTTCCAACCTGACCCATTCTGTGATTCTGTGATTTTATGATTCTCTGATTCTGGATCATTGCAGTAACAGCAATAACAAAGGAATGGTCATTTATTTGAATATCCTCAACAAAGTTCTGGGTTTTAAATATCATAATTAACCTGGCTAATACAGTTATATGGGAAATGAAGTGTGCAATCACCATCTTTCACTTAAGGGATTGATTAAACTGAAAGAGGTGCCTATGGAAATGAGTAGAAGAGGATGCTTGCATGTACAATGAGTAAGAGAAATGACGTGGACAACTTCAGGAAAGTCAGCAAGCAAGCAGTAATCATAGCACCATTTTTAGCAGGACTGAGAAAATGCTGAGAGAGAGTTCTGGGCTTAAAGTGCTTCCAGAAACAAAGTTGAAACTGGAAGAAAAGAAATTGTTTCCTCTTGTTTGATTCCTCCTGCATTCCACAAACCAATTGCTTGCAAATAAACAGGGCTGCACCAAAGAAATAGCTCGCTGTTTCCAATTTCTAATAGACATGAATGCTACATTTTAGTCATGCTGCCCACCAAAAAGAGCAATTATGCATTAGAGATGACACAAAAACATAAACACATTTTCAAGGAGTGAAAATTGTCCGTGTTCCTTTTTGATAACTCCTGAATTGATAACTCCTGAATTTTGATAACTACTTCACCTCTGGCTCTGCAAGGGAAGAGCAACAGAAAAACCTTGTAGATTGGTGATACAGCAAAATGTCCTTATTTATGGTCTTCGAGGCTTCTGAATGTAGAGTCCCTGTCTGCTGTAAAGGAAGTGGCCTCAAGGAGCTGCTCTCCCAACAAGTCACTGCAGAGGCAGCCCCAGCTGCTGTGCCCAGGGGGTTCTGTCTGCTCCCCCTGCCCAGCACAGGCTCCCTCTGCTCCCAGCACAGTTTGTGCCATTGGCAGAGCTGCAGAGCCTCATTCTGCAGAAGCTGAATTCCTTCTGTCTCGGGTAGCTGTTGTTAATGGCTGCCCTGAGATGTGCAGGGTGTCTCTGCTTTGGCCCGTGCAACTGAAGAACGAGTCTGGGCTCTTCACTTTTCAGTCTTGAGGTTGTTTATTCATTCTTATCTATAAGATTTTCTTTCTGCCCAGCGGAGATCTGCTCTGCAGGGCAGCCACAGGAACTCTGACCGCCCCTGAGGTGCTGTTGTCTTTTTACACTACAAACTGTGTATAACATATTTACACTTAAGTCCCAATACCTATCACCTATGTTAGACAGGGCACTTCTACTCTAGATCAATCCCAAAGTGCCAACATCACTGCAGAAAATGGAGAAGAAGGAGAAGGAGAAGGAGAAGGAGAAGGAGAAGGAGAAGGAGAAGGAGAAGGAGAAGGAGAAGGAGAAGGAGAAGGAGAAGGAGAAGGAGAAGGAGAAGGAGAAGGAGGAGAAGAAGGAGAAAAAGGAGAAGAAGAAGAAGGAGAAGGAGAAGAAGAAGAAGAAAGGCTAGACATGGCCATATTCCTCCATCTTGTCCCCATAACCCCCATACCAAAAATCCTAAAATCTACATTTTTACCCTGTGATAATTTTATTATTATACTATTCAAACCTGTGTGACTTTCAGGTCCTCATACAAAGCTGGTACGTTGCTCCAGGGGTCGCAATCAAATCCCCGGGTGTTCTGGGCTGCGTGCCAGGGTCTCCGAGCCCCCTGGCAGGGTCCTCAGCAACTCTGGACACCCGGAGGGATGTGCTGAGTTCTGACACTTCTGCACTTCCCAGCCTGCTGCACCTGTGAGGTGTTTGCTGAGTCAGTTTGGTGCTGGGAAAGGTTTAGGGGGGGCAGGGAAGAAGCACAGCCACTCAACAGAGGGAATCACACAGCCATGGCTCTGTGAAGGAAAGCCCTGTATCCCCAAAACACCATTTCAGACCTATTGTTAGAGCAGGAGAAAGGCAGTAATTACAGTTGGAGACCAATTGCGCTGTATTGCCAGGGAAGATTATTCTCACCTCAGTTACACAGTTAGCTCTATTTTTATTCTATCATTTCTTTTTTCAGCATGCTGAAAAACTGAGAGAAGAACAAGTGACAAACAGAATTCAGAGATGTCCAAGTAAAGTTACTTTGGAATGAAGAATGATCCATCAGGATACCATTTGCAGTGTCTATTTTAGTAAAAGTCCCTAGACTATGGTTCTTTAGAATTAAAATAAATATTGATATAATGCATAATCTAGGCAGCTGGTTTCTGGATTGTACCGTGCTGTCATCTATCACTGTAAGTAGTTTTTAATGCAAAAATGAAATATATATTCTGCTGCAGCTGCTTATGTTTTGTGCTGGGTTGTTTGTTTGTTTTTATCCGTGGTTGTGTTAGATGGGAAACACGAATTGTCTGTCAAAGGGCCAGGTGGAATAAAGGACTTGTACACCCACCAGCCTGAGGGACTCCTTGTGTGACCTGGTGTTAGATGAGACCATGTTATGTTTGATGCATGTCCTCAGCACCCACAAAATGAATACAGGCCATGGCTGGGCACTGAGACTTGCTGCAGCCCACAGGGGTGATGTGGCCATTTGTGAGTTCTGCCCCATTCATGGCTGCACACTGATCAGGCAGCTCCAGTCTGTGCCCATGTCACAAATTCTGTGACATGCTCCAGTTCTGTAGAGCTTGTTACCCCAGCTCCTGAATTAACAGGCTGCTTGGATCTGCCTTGGCAGAGGTAAATGTGCTCTCCTTGAAACAAAATGCAGAATAATTTTATCCTAAACACATCCAAACATTATTTTTGGCTTAAACGAAAATGCTCATTGTAGAGAAAAAGAGGCATCACAATGCAGAAATGCTGAGGGAAAGAGATGAACTAGAAATATATTTGTTAGGTGAGCTGAAACTTGTGTTTGTGTCATCTGAGCTATCATTTGTTCAAGAATACAATAACCCATGATCCCAGACCAGAAATAAAGCACATAAAAATTTGTGTTCTCCACAAATGCATTTCTGTATATCTCAGTTCCTACCTTTAGCTTCCTATTGTGGAGCAGAGAAGTCAAAAGATTTATTCAGAGGGAACCTTGCTTTCGTCCAGAACCAACATCTGGAGGGTAGAGCCAGAGCAAGACACACCAGGACAAGCACTGCTGAGGCTTAAGGGCATCCCTGGGGTCTGTGCTGGGGCCAGGTCTGTTCAATGTTTTTATTGATGACACGGATGAGGGCATTGAGCCTTTCATCAGTAAATTTGCAGATGACACTGAGCTGGGAGCGTGTGTCCATCTGTTGGAGGGTAGGAGGGTTCTGCAGGGAGACCTGAAATGGTTGGATGGATGGGCAGAGTCCAGTAAGATGAAGTTTAATAAGCCCAAGTGCCAAGTCCTGCATTTTGGCCACAATAACCCCTGCAGATTTACAGGCTGGGGACGGTGTGGCTGGACAGTGCCCAGGCACAAAGGGACCTGGGGGTGCTGGTCAACAGCCACTGAACATGTGCCAGCAGCGTGTCCTGGTGGCCAAGAAGGCCAAGGGCTCCTGGCCTGGATCAGGAACGGTGTGGCCAGCAGGAGCAGGGAGGTCATTGTGCCCCTGCACTGGGCACCCCCTCAGTTTGGGAAGGATGTTGAGATGCTGGAGCACATCCAGAGGGGGCAACGAGGCTGGAGAGGGGCTGGGAACACAAGCCCTGTGAGGAACCCCTGAGGGAGCTGGGGGTGCTCAGCCTGGAGAAAAGGAGACCCAGGGGTGACCTTATCACTCTACAACTCCCTCCAAGGTGCCTGTGCTCAGGTGGGGTTGGTCTCTTTCTCCAGGCAGCACTGACAGAACCAGAGGACACAGTCTTGAGCTGTGCCAAGGGAAATATAGATTGGATATCAGGAAAAAGTTTTTTACAGAAAGGGTGATAAAGTTCTGGAATGATCTGCCGGAGATGTGGTGGGGTCACCATCCCTGGATGTGTTTAAATAAAGACTGGATGTGGCACTGTGTGCCATGGTTTAGTTGAGGTGTTAGGGCATGGATTTGGCTCAATGATCTCGAAGGTCTCTTCCATCCTAATGATTTTATGATCTTCAGAGAGATGGGGGAGCTACAGAGAAACTCTCCAAACCTCCAGAAAACTTTCCAAAACTGCAGGTGAGAGACACTGGAGGCAGTTTTGGGTAGCTGGGGATACCCAAGAACTGACAAGCACCTTGCTGGAGTCATCTGCGCCACCCTACACGTTTGGGAAACAAGCTTTCTTCAGTGTTTAACACAATAACTGCAAGGGCACCTTCACAAACCTTCACAGGAGACTGCTTTGCTTCTCTCAGTTAGAGAAACAGCATCACTCTTATTTCATTGGATTTTTTTTTTTTTTGAGAGAAATTGAACATGTTTCTTCCTTTCCTGACTGGTACAGAAAGAACATTTTCTCTTCTAATCACCATTTGACAGAAAAATGGAAGAGCAAACGGCCTATGTTTTTCCACTGTGATTGTTTTTTGCTTCTTTTTATACCTTTCTCTCTGAAAAGTGTCCATATCCCCCTGCCCCCTATTTCCTAAGGTTTTTCTGGTAATCGTGTGTTATTGTGGGGATTAATGCACAGGAAACTTGAAAGCAGCCAAAGAAGCCTGCAGGCTCTGTTGGGTATGAGGGATGGGCTGTTATCCCTCACTCCTCCTTGTTGCAAATCCCATTTGGTGGTGTGCTGCTAGTGAAAAGAAAACCTGTCTTTTGCAAGTGTTTGGATCAGTCGGGGAGAAAAGATCCTGTGTCAGGGTTGGTTTTAGCCACAGAAGGGTCTGACTTTGCTCCTACACCACCCAGCTGCTGAGAGCCTTCCTGAGAGCCCTCCCTGCAGCTTTGTCCTGCTCTGGGCTTGGCTTTTCTATCCACAGCACCACCTGAGCTGGGCATCCTGCTGGATCTCCTTGGTCCTGCTGAGGTGGGAGCTGTGGGAGCACAAAATCTGTCAGGGGCAGCTGGTGCTGGGCTGAAAACCTGAAAACCTGAATGGAGAAGGAAACAAGCTGTTGTCCTCTACTGTCAAAAATCTGCCCGTTGGGTCCCATCCTGCCTCTGCCAACATCAGCAGGCGCTTGGTCTTTGATTTGGATGAGCCTAGCATTTTCTGAACTCTTATTAAGTCCTTATTAGTTAGGAATAGTTAAATCCATGGTAATAGTCTGTTTCTGCTCACAGACTGTGCAGGAGCAGGTTTCCCTTTGTGCAGCCTTGTGATTTACAACTCTTCAAAGTGACTTAGTGCCGATGCTCTTTAGCAAATTAATTTTTTTCCACAAGCCAGTCGCTAAGGGCGTTCACTACTTGCTGTTCTCGCTGAGTGGCTGGGTGCTGTGTCCCAAGGAATTGTCCCTGTTCCAGGACTGGCCCCACCTCAACTCTGTGAACCTGAACACCTTCTCTGATTGCAGATTGCTCACAAACATATTGAATTGTTTCTTGGGCCTGTTTTGCTTACCAGGAAAATTAAAAACAAATAAAAATGGAGGTTTCCATTCCAGGCAGAACTGCTTTTGACACAAAGAGTCATGCCAGTACATTCTATTTCCTACAAGCACTCTGGGGGATAGAACCTGGCGTACCTAGGCACTGGTGAATAATCCATATAAATCACTAACAAATATAATAACAATTATAATATAAACCAAACTGCTATAAAATAAAAGAGATAGCAAGTGGAGACAAAACCCACGAGCAGCCTGATTCCTGGGAGAGAAGTGAAACCCTTCTGCAGCTTTCACCTTGCTGACACAGCTAGGACTGGCCGGGAGCGCCAGAAACCAAATCTCCCTCACAGCCAGCCCAAATGGTTTAATAGTATGTTACGTAGACTTCCTGAAATAGCTGCCCCCTGTTTCCTCAGCAGCGCTGGAGGAGGAGGAGGAGGAGGGATGGTAAATGCCACCGCAGGCTCCCCTGCGCAGGCACCCCCATCGATGCCAATTTTTGATCCAGCAGCACAGGGCGGATTAGCAGCGGAAGATTAATTCCTTCCTGTCATCTCCCCAGGGAGGTTAAATGATCTCAGGAGCAATTTCTCTTGCTGGGAACACTGTAATCCCGAAGCAGGCTGCTAACTGCTACAGTTTATGTGGGGCTCTAATGATGGCAAGGAGGTTCCTGCTTTGGGGAAGGGTCATTGTTCAAAGAGATGTTTATTTAATTAAATGGTGATTTCTTGCAACCCTTCTCTCGTGTGAAACCTGCGGCTCGAAGGAACCGTCTGAGTAATTTTTAAAATATCTGAAGGAGAAAAATCTTTATTAATTAAAAAGACAGTCCCAGCAAGTATAAGCAGTTGAACAGTCCATGAACTTGGCCTCAGCAATGCACATTACCCATCTGTGTCCTGCCCCTATTTACCCAGTACAGCTACTGGAAAATGAAACTCTGGCTGGAACCTTTTCACTCTGCCGTGCAGCCTGTCTGCACCCACAGCTTTCTGTCAATGTGCTCCTCTGCACCCAGCTGCTCTGAGCCTGTCCCCAGCCCATGCTAGGAGCTGGCCCAAAGCAGAGCTGGGACCTGAGGCAGCTGTGGGACACTTCTGCTCCTCTCCTCCCACACTCTCGATCCAGAAGGCTGCCTCAGTGGCAGGAGGAAGGGATGGGAGCGTTCCCAGCCACGGAATCGGGGATAATAGTTAAAAATTCATCACAACACTGCTGTCCATTCTGCCTTCAGATGGTGAGGTGCCTTTTTTTCCAGGTCACTTCTGCACAGTGAGGATCACACTGTCACATCATTCCTGCAGCACAGCGAGCGCGGGGCTTCCCTGCCCCAGAGCACGTGCTCGCAGAACAAAATAAAATGCAGATGAAGAAGCGGAGAGTGAGAAAGAGCTGGAGAGAGATGAGATGAGAGGAAGGCTCCTGGTAATCACGGGTTTGGAATGGAGTCTCAAATAGAGACGGTTCTTGGCAGCAGGAAGCAGAAGACAGCTCCAAGTGGGGAGAGAGGCGTGAGTGACATAGAGAGGGGAGCATGGGAGCAGCAGCAGCAATGAGGGCAGGGCCACCACAGGCAGGGCAAGCAGAGCCATCTCTGCACTTTGGAGAGCCTGGAACTGGAGGAAAGAAAGAAGGTGGTGAACTGGGGGTCTGTGGGCATTCTTACTGTGATCTCCAGCACATCAGGCAGGGCAATGCAGTGCTGGAGTGCCTGCTCTCACACTGGAGATGTGAGAATCAGGACTGGCACAGACCAGGGTACGCTCACTGCAGGCACCACTGCTTAGGGCATTTGCAGCCAGTCTGTTGCTCTGAGGTAGCTCATAGACAGTGGCTCATTGGCCCCAGAAACCTGTTCCTCTGTTGGATTTCTTATTTGAGGCCCCAGTTTCTATTTCAACCTGGTTTGTAGGGGTTTTGTGTACAGGTGCAAATTACTGGCTCGTTAAGGCTTGTCCCTACACAGAATTTGAATCACTCTGGTTTAAATCAGATAATAAAACAGCTCTCTCTGTAGGTACAGTGTTCAAGCAGATTCCAGGGGTTTATTTTGCCCTGCATATTTTCAGGTGTGGAATAAACTCCTGTACATATTTCCACCTGAATGTGCCAATTTGTGGAAATGGACTGTTGCAGACGAGATGCCTCGCCATCCTGCCTTTGGAGAAATCGTGTCAGGGAACATCAGAACAATAAGAATGGAGGAGGGGGAGGCAGGCAAAATAATTTTGAAGAGAAAAGCAGAATGAGAGATGGGATGGGGATTACAGAGATGAAAAGCAGACCATTAAACCCAGGGGTCTGATCCTGTCCCCTGCTAAGAACTAATAGCAGTCATTACATGTATGGTATGTGAGGGTCTGGAATTGCATCTGCATTGCCAAGGATGAATTGGGGAGGAAAACCAGCAGCAAGAGCAGTAGCTCACTGGGCTCCTTTGCTGGCCACGCCTTCAGTTCCCGTCACTTCATGCATGAATCCAGTCAAATATGTGCTTGTGTGTAAGCACGTGAGCAGTTTCACTGATTGCAAAGGTGCTGCTCACTTGTCGTAAATGTAAGCATAAACTTGAGTGCTTTGCTTGTTTCATCAGGTTTTCCAAGAGCTGGTTACACAGCCCCTGACCCAGCACCCTGAATGATACCCTGGCACTGAAACACAGGCACTGGGAATTAGAACAGAGGGAAATCAAAGGCACACAGGGTGGATGCTTTTGAGGTAAATTGAATCAGTTGAAGGTCAGCTTCCCATATATTAATGCATTGTGCGGATTTACGTGTGGGTTGCCCCCCTAGTTTCAGGATAGCTGCTCTTCCCTCAACCCAACAAGTCACTAGTGGCACCCAGTGGCTAGAAGGGTTAGTTAAAAATACACCTTTCTCCCACATGAATTCACTCACACTGAAGTCAGTGTTTAAATGCAAATACCACTGTCTTGGTATTACAGGTATTAAATTCAGGCACAGCTATTTTTGAGTGAGGTTTCATCTGGAAAGTATCTCCTGAGTAATGATCCCAATTTCTGTTCACAGAGGCATTTAGCCTGCAAGGTAAAATGCTCAGGCTCCTAGTGCAGCACACAGCAGGCTACAAACTGACTGCATTTTGGCACAGTTGTGGGATAGTTAATGCTTATTTATTCTGTGAGAGCACTAAACCTGCACAAATGAAAATTATGCCTGTTGTAAGAGTTCCAGGACTTTCCTCCAGAGAACACTTCCCAAAATTTGCTGACTTTCAGTACTTACAGAATTTCAAGAGCCAAGTGATCCATAGGAAAGTTAAAAACCCAGCTAGTAAATGAAACGAGCAATTAACCAAACTGATGAGAGGGAACGCGAAAACTCCATGGCCACAGCTTCTGGATCTTTAACTTCTACTTGGAGCATATACAATGAAAGCATGTGCCTTCTAAAAGACAGGTAAAAGTGACCTGCTTCATTCCTGAATGATACATTAAACAGGATTAAAGTTTGTGCCTGGTCCTGAGGGCTGTGGGATTCAGTAGGATGAAACATGTGCCCAGAGTCTCCAGGGGTTTGTGCATTGCATGTTTATGGTGCCAGCAGAGGCAGAGGGCTGTTATCCCCATGCACTCCATGGTCTGTGCTAGGGGAAAGCCCCTTCACCCCTTGTTGAGCTCCTCTGCCACCCTTTCCTCCATCCAGTGGCTTGCAGCAAGCCAGAGCCACTGTGTCCCCACATTACCCCACTGCTATCAGGGTAATGACAACTCCTATCAAAACACACAGCTCTATCCTTTACCCCGTTTTCCACTCTCCCATCCCTCTGTCTGTCAAAAGCTGGCACAGCAAGGGAGGGAGAAGATGCTAATCTCATGCCTGCTCTGTTTCAGAGGCAGGAATCCTGTGTGTGGTGGGAGGATAATGCCAGTAGCCTCGGTTGTGAGGTTTGCTGTAGCTGCCTGCAGTGGTGCAGGAACAGAGAGGGGCAGCAAAGCCATTCCAGCAGGGTCTGGAGGAATGGAGGGGCTGTGCAGGAGTCACATCTGCCAAACTGCCCCACAGCATCTGAGCAAGGACCGTGTCAGGGACTGGTTTGCTGTTCCCAGCTGCCAGAGTAGCCTCGGGGCTGAGGCACACTCACACCCAGCCTGGGCACTCCTGCAGCAGCCCCTTCTCAGAGTTCAGCTACCAACCATGAGGCAGAGAGCAATGCTCCCGTTCCTCTGACAGCAGCCAGCTGTTTTTTGCTGGGCTCTCCTGGGCCAGGAACAGCTGGATTTGCCCGTGGTGTGATGTTTTGTAGGCTGCCATGGCTTCGGAGAAGCACAGATCTAATTTCCCATGCACTGCATGCAGGACATCTTTGGTGTCCAAGATCTCACTGGAGCAATCGGCAGTGTTCACATCTGTTTTAGCAATTTTATACATTCCCTGCTATCACAAGGACCCAGACCACCAGCCATGCCCTTTTCAGCTGCTTTTTACTGAATGTATCACTTATGGCTGCAGGTCATTGATGACAGTTTGTGATGGGTCGCAGAGAACTATTGGTGATCCTGGTGTGGGGTGGATGTTTTGCAGATCCTTTCTGTGTCTCTATTCATGGCTTTTCCAGCACTGCAATAATAAATAGAAATATAAGTTTTTGGGCAAGAGCCTCCTGGCCATTATGGTCAGATCTCTGCAATTACAGGTGTTATCTATATTTCTCCAATGGGAGTTGATTTCTCCTTGCAATAACCTCTCTGTGCCTCAGTGTCCCTGTCTGTAAAATGGGTGCTATCAGACAGGAGTTTGCTAACAGGAGGGCAGTGCTTTTTCCTGCTGAGCACTTCATGATCCACAGGGATGCAGCAGGAAAGTGCATGCTATCTTTTTTAAAACTTACCTACCCTTCCAAATGGTCTCCCTGGAAAGTTTTTAGCTAGTTCCCACCACCACCACCACTCTCATCCCTCAGCACATTCCTTTACTGAACTGTGTGGCTTTGCCTTCATTAATCCCCTCATTCCCCCCACCCTTCCCTGCCTTCTCCCAAGGTGGGTGCAGAGTGTGTGTGCAGCAGAGTGCTCTGCCACGCTTCATTGATCTCCCTTGTTTGTTGCTTTCCTTTCTTTGGTTGCTTTATTTTCTTTTCTCTGGTTGCTTTCCTTTCTTTCTCTCCAAAGAAAGAAGTGAGTAGAAATGCAATAGGTGATGTAAAATTTGCAAGCCAAATAGAGCACACATTCATTCCCTTGTGCTCTGCTTAACAGGAGGATGGAAACTCTTCAGTGGCTCTTCTTGTCCCTGTGAGAGGAGCTCCTCACCTGGCTGGTGAGTGTGGAGTTAAATCCATGTGGGCATACTGGTATAGCAGGGTTCAAATGTCCTTTCTGGCATGTCAGCACATCCTACCTCAGCCTCAATTATACACTTTCCAGCTTTTCATTAAGAAGTCATAGTTCTTTGTGATGCCTCTTCTTTGGAGGTGATTACAAAAACCTGTCAGGCACTGGCTAGTTTCTTAATACAGTAATCAAATGCAGAAGTGCCAAACCATTAATTGTAGAGAATTTTTTTTTAACCCAAACCCAAAAAGCCAAAAAAAAAAAAAACAAACCCTCAAGAGTATAAAATCCAAAGAAGACTTAATACAATTATTCCTAGGGGATGTTGTTCGTAAGTGCTGTGACCATCTGGGCATACAGCTGGCTAAACATAGCCTCTACTCCATCTCCTCCGGGAGAAATCCTCAAAAGGGGCAGAAAAGGGCTAAAACATTACAAAAGACAGCCTCTTTTCAGCAAGAGCATCCTCCACGTTTTGGAAGTGTTGATTGTTTGGCCTCCCTCAGCCACCGAGGCTGCTTTATTGTGCATTTATTACTCAGATGAAGGCTGGAGCCAGAGTTCTTTGGCCCATTTATAAAGCAATTTAAATGAGCCGGCTGCTCTGGGCGGCGGTGCCGGGGCCGCGCCAGCGGGAACTGCCCTCGGCTTTCCGAGCGGGATTTACGGTTCACAGGCAGTTCAAGCACGGCTCCTGCCCGGGGATTATCTCCGTGGCCAGCTCCGGGGCATGCCAGGCAAGCTGCTGGGCACTGCCAAACCCCGCACACAGCCAGGGAGGGGGCAGCTGGCATCGGGATCCTGCACGCCCGGCTCTCACCCGCAGGCACCCCCGGCTCTCACCCACAGGCACCCCCGGCTTTCACCTGGAGGCACCCCGGCTCTCACCCGGAGGTATATCCAGCTCTCACCTGCAGGCACCCCCGGGCTCTCACCTGGAGGTATATCCAGCTCTCACCTGCAGGCACCCCCGGGCTCTCACCTGGAGGCACCCCGGCTCTCACTCCAAGGTATCCCCGGCTCTCACCTGGAGCTATCCCCAGCTATCACCCATAGGTACGCCCGGCTCTTACCCACAGGTATCCCCGGCTCTCACCTGGAGGTATCCCGGCTCTCACCCGCAGATACCCCCGGCTCTCACCCGCAGGCACCCCCGGATCCCACATGCAGGTATCCCCGGCTCTCACCCGCAAGTACCCCTGGGTCTCACCCGGAGGAATCCCCGGCTCTCACCCGCAGGTATTCTCGGCTCTCACCCGCAGGTATTCTCGGCTCTCACCCGCAGGCACCCCCAGCTCTCACCTGCAGGTACCCCCGGCTCTCACCTGGATGCACCCCCGGCTCTCACCCGCAGGTACCCCCGGCTCTCCCTGCCCCATCCCCAGCGGATGGAGCCCGCAGGAGCTGCCAGGGCGAGTGGCTGGGCTGGCAGGGCTGATTGATTGCCCACAGCTCAGCTGGGGAGGGGACACAGCTTCAGAAGAGGGGCACAGTTTGGTAGTGCCACCCTCCCTTATGATGCTGCTGTTATGGCAGGGACACACAGCAGTGCCAGCTGTTTGGGCAGACACCTCTAACGATGGAGGTTCACACTGCAGTGTCACAGGAGGGGCAGAAGCCCTGCTGGGACCAGTGCTGGCCCTCCTCCCTGCTGTTCCAGCCCATGCCAGCCCCAGCACCACGCAGCTGCTCCATCCCATCCAGCCACACTGAGCTGTGTGATCACTGCTCCTCAGCTGCACTGATTCAGCACGGGACCTTTGGCAGGTCCAAATCACCAGCTAAGACTAATTTACACCACAGAAAGATTGATATATGTGCTCAAGTCAGGAAAGCCCAATTATTTAAAAGAGTAAAAAATCCAATCTGTTCCTGCTCACCAGAAACATCTTTCTTATGAGGGCAATCCTTCAACAGCTTGCAATCAACAGCAAAGCCCAAATTCACTATCTATCCACCCTCAGCTCTCACACACCTTCTGCACTGATACCATGCTGCCTTCAAGGCCCCCAGATCTCCTCTTCCTCAGCCTGGCTTCCAGCACCTGCAGCCTCATGAGGAGAGGCTCCTGATCCAGCCTCCTGACCCCAACCACCAGCTCGGTCCTGGAGGCACTGCCTGCTACATGGGGCAGCAGCAGTAACTTCACCTTATTTTTCCCAGAGGAATTTGGGGAATTCCACACCTTTCCAATGCAGTTTAAAGAGGACTGGGCAGGCACCTTGTATACTCTAATATACCTAAACAGAGAGGGACCAGATTTGACAAATATCATGTCAGAAAATAGGACCTGCTGTGTCAGATCATATCAGAGATCCATCTGAGTTGGTCAGGCAGTTGGGCCAGACCATCACTGCATCTTGGGACTTTAGCTGGTCAGAGTGATTTTGAGATATGTTAGAAAGTCTGTTTTTCAGTTTGGCGGTCAAAGAAGGAGTCAGAACTCTTCAGTTCTTGGTTTTAAGGTTGTTTACTGTTTCTTATCTGTAATTTTTTTTCTTTTGGCTTGCCAAGGTCTGCTCAGCAAGACAGTCCAGGCACTCTGCCTGCCTCAGGGGTGGTGTTATCTTTTTGTACTAAAAACTACATGTACAATGTTTACAGTTACTTTCCAATACCTATCACCTGTGTTAGACAGTGAGCTTCTACTCTAAACTAATCTAAAAGTGCCAACATCACTGCAGAAGATGGAGGCCAAGAAGAAGAAGGAGAAAGGCAGGACACGCTCAGATTCTTCTATCTTGCTCCTTTAACCCCCATTCTAAAAACCCCAAAAAATCTATTTCTCACTCCGTGACAAACTAATTATTATTCTACTTATACTTTTGTGGCTTGCAGATCTTCATCTAAGGTTGGTAATTTGCTCCATGGGTCATAATCAAAACTACAGGCATCTTGGGCACTGTGCTAGGGTCTCTGAGCCCCCTGGCAGGGGTCCTGGCACTCCAGGACAGCCAGAGGGATGTCCTGAATTCCAACAATTGCAGGTCCCTTCCAATTGAAATATATTCAATTCAATTCTATTCTATTCTATTCTATTCTGTTCTAACCCATTGTCTTGTCTCCATCAGCAACTGGCCACAGCTGCACAGGGAGGATTGCAAAGCCCAGGACATGCACACAGTGATCCCAAAGTTAGAAATATTTGCTCAGCCTCAGCAAACTTTGGCTCAATATCTCCTGCCTTGCAGCTATTGTCCTGGCATATCTGGCTTTTGGCTGCAGGAGAGGGAAATGTGAGAGTTCAGGCTCTAAGACAATGTTATCTTGGCCATGGGCACACCTGTAGATTTTTCCCATGTACAACTTTTGGACTTAAATCTCTCCAGAGCAGGCTGAGCATCCCTCTGAGCCCCTGCTCAAGGCAGCACAGAGAGCAGCCCAGCTCACACACTGGGAGAGAGGCACTTTTTGCACCCCTGCTTCCACATCTTTCTGCCAGTGTTGGTAACAGAAAAGAAATACATCACCCAAATCAGTGTTTATTTCCTTTTATATACAGATGAACCTTTAGAAATTGTGCTGTCTCAAACTTTCAGCTTAGAGTCACCCTGCCCTCACAGCTCTCCTGCTTGTCTGGCAATGCTGCATTGCAGCAGGGTTAGCAGGGCAATGGCATCCCCACCTACAATCAAACAGCTCAAGTCTTCTCATGGAAGGAGACAAAACCCTTCCCCACAATTTTTTATTATTGAAAAGAAGGAAGGAAAAGGCTTCAAGCTTGGAGAATATTTACAAATAGTGCTAATGAACCAGACATAAAGGTTTCTTTCTTTTGCATACATTTTCTTTCCTTCCCTTGGAAGGAAATAGTCTTATTTGCTATTTTTTCCCTTTCCTTTCCCCTGAGGCAGCTGGGACCAGGGAGAGCTACAGAAGTTTCTTGCTTTATTTTGCTGAGAGAATCACAATGCCTCACAGGTAAATTGTCTCATCATCAGTCAAACAGAGCACAGGAGTTTGTTATTACCACAAATTGTTGGGAAAAGTAATTTTTCATTTTTAGTGAATGCAAAAGTGGTCAAATGAGGTCTCTTCCTATTTTTCCTTTTGGACTCTGCTGAAATACAACACAGCATAAAAGTGCCACATTGAAGAAAGTTAGGCACACTGGAAAAGAATAGCTGTAATGGAAACAGCAACCTGAACAGATGTGACAAGTGGGATAAACCTTCCAATCCATGGGTGATTTGTCAAGCATTTTACAAATATATATACATATTGCAGATATATGTTATGTGTTGTGTGTGTGTATAATGAATGAAGTGTGTGTACAATGGATGGATGGACCAGAAACATAATTATGGGATTGCAAGTCTCCCATTATATTTATGGCCACCCATTAAAGCCACTTCTGAGTTATCCCTCCTCTCCCTGCTCCTGGAGGTAAAGGTCATTAATGCCATCAGCCACCAGGTAAGCCTCACACCCAGCCCAGCCCCAGCAGCAAGTCAGAAATTCTGACTCTGGCTTCTGCAGCCAGGGACAGCTCAGTCTCCTTCATTTCTTGATGGAAAAAAAGGTTGTGTTTTCATTGCCCACTGCAGTGGGCTGAGGTGTGAGAGCTGTGTTATTTGAGGTGATGGAAAGATGTCAGCATGAGGAGGGATGCCTGCTCTGGGCTGGCTGAAGGCAGAGCTGTGCTGGTGGCTCCAGAGCCATGGATCCCAGGGCTGTGCCATCTGTGAGCCTGGGGCACAGCCAGGAGCCACAGGTGGCCAGGCAGGTGTCAAGGTGCTGGATTTGGCTGGACAGCCTGACCTCGGCATGATGAGGTGATGGGAGGAGAGCTGGGATGTGGCAGGCACAAGAAGCCCCCGTGAGGTGTCACCTGTGAGGTGTCACCGGTGAGGCACAAGAACCTCCTGTGAGATGCCTGCCCTGGGATGTGGTGGGCACAAGAGCCCCTGTGATGTGTCAGCTCTGAGGTGCTGCCCTGGGACGTGGCAGGCACAAGAGCCCCCTGTGAGGTGTCACCTGTGAGATGCCTGCCCTGGGATGTGGTGGGCACAAGAGCCCCTGTAAGGTGTCACCTGTGAGGGGCCTGCCCTGGGATGTGACGGGCACAAGATCCCCTGTGAGGTGTCAGCTCTGAGGTGCTGCCCTGGGACGTGGCAGGCACAAGAGCCCCCTGTGAGGTGCCAGCAGAGCTGCCAGTGAGCTGTCCCACAGCATGCAGGGCCTGGCTGCTGTCCCAGACACCCGGCAGCCCCTTGGAGCCCAGCCCATCCAGCAGGAAGAGCATTTCAGCCCACACCCACTTAGTCACCAGCGTCTGGCTGGGAAGTGTCTGACTAACGAGGGGTTGCAGGTAGCCCAGCCAGGCTGCATTCCTGCCACCCCTGCCTTCCCTGCACTAACTCCTCCACTCCACACAGCTGAGGATGCAGCAGCAATGGGGATGAGCCACTGCTGGGTGCAGGCCAGCCCTGCCAACAATATCCTGCTCCCTTCCCACACATCCTGACACGTGGCTTTGGCTGACCTCCTCCTCAGCTCACCTGGACAGAGAGGATGCAGCCCTGTACCCATGGCCAGTGTCACAAGCTCCTTTCACCAGGGAGCCCCTGGCAGCACAGGCCTTTGTGGGCAGGCACAGCGCCCTTAGCAAGAGTAGAGAGGGAGCAGGGAGCCCCAGCAGTGCTCTGATGCCTCGGGGTCACCCTCAGCAGCCTCATCTAACACTTCTGTTTGACCTTTAAAGACAGCTCTGGATGTGGCTCAGCCCCTGCCTGACCTCAGATTAAGGGAAGCAGAAATAGGGCAGAGAGCAATGCTTTCTGAATTCTAGAAAGGGCCTGCTGAAATAAATGATCATGGACCATCATGTTTCCTGTTTTGCCAACAGAGAGAGAGGGAGAGATCACTCTACAACTCAGCACACTGTTAAATAAACCAGGTGAGGTGGGTCCTGGCCCCTTACCTCCAGCCCAAAACCTCCAGCAGATTTGCTTTGCTGGAACGGAATTCTACATTTTAAATATAGACACGACTTTATAATTAATGGGTTTTGAGTTCAAAGATTGGAAATAAAATATGTGACCTCAGGCTTGTATCCTGCTGCACCACTGGCAGGAAGAGATCTGGATCTGGGAGCCAGCAGTTGTTTTGCTGGCTGTGGTCTCATGAATCCATGTGCAACAGATGAAATAGCATCTGCCAAAGTTGTTTTACCTCTCTGCAAGCTGCAGCTCAGCTGGGCCCATGGCTGTACCCCCCTGTGTCCTGACTCCTGAGGAAAACACAAAGATTGGTGATCCCTCTGCCCCTGATCTATTGATGGACACAAATGACCACTTTAGCACTTTCATTTCCACTCTGGGAATAGGGGGATTAAAATGCCACTGTCTCCTGATTGCAATGCTTTTTATGTGGGCCCTAGGTAAACACTGCACAAGTCAACAAACCACTGTTAATAAAAATTGCTAATTAAATGAGGACCAGTGGCTTGTTTTATTGACATAAGTATTTATAGGCTTTTTCTGCTTTCATGTACTTTCCAGGGCTCTGTATGTTTTGCATTTGCTTTTGCCCTTTGCTCCTGTTTGTCCTTCTAGTTCAGTTCTTGCTTTATAGGGGTTTTGTTGTTGTTATTTTAACCACCCTGAGTCAGACATAAGGATTTGCCTTATATTGAGCCACTTTTTTTCTTGAAAGGAATTCTCTAACACAACACAATTATCTTGGGGTTGGTAAAGAATACCATATTTTTCTTAAATCCATCTTTTGCAGTGTGTTACTGGCTAAGATGGCTTTTTAGTCCACATTTGTTACACTCCTCAAGAAGTGGGGCCTTAAACCCTGAGTGAAAGGAATTTTTGTTCAGCTGATATCTGTGCAAGTTTACCAGTTGACTGCCAGGTAGAGGAAGGCACCCAAACTGCACCTCAGCAAGGAATTTCAGTGTGTTCAGTCATCCCTCTGCAGAGCATGAAGCATTTACTATTAGCATGAACTACTGTTAGCATGTGCAATTGCTTCTGTGGAAACACTGAACATGGCACACAGGGCTGAAATGGCACTCAAAGACAGAAGGGTGACGATGGCAGCTGAAGTGCCACACTGTTCCAGCCCTCAGGAAACTCTGTGATAGTGAGATCTGAGCTTCATCATCATCAGGGGTTCCTTGGCAGAACACACCCCAAGGACCTGACACTGCTTCTGGTTGCTGTGGAAGCTAGATGTGCTCCAAATCCATTTCTCCAGCTCTCCCATATGCTCTGAGCTATCCAGCCTGCCTTCCTGCTCTGGTACATCCTTCTGCCTGTGCCAGGTTTTATTCTAGAAGGCACCAAAGCTTGTTACCACTTTCATATCGTGGCCCTTTGTGGACGACAAATGGAAAATCCAAGCTATCATCAGGAGATGTGCTCTGCAGACTGATCTTGAGTGAGCACTGGATGGGAATACCAGGGTGCTATTGAGCCAACACTGTTCAGAAAGCAAACAAAATTGAATGGAAGTGAGAATGATGTAGGGCTTGTGTCCTTGAAAGCTAATTTAAGCTCTCTTGGTTCTGGTGGGATGAGGGAGAAAGCAGCCGCAATACAAACAACAAGTGCTGGAGCCTGATTAATACTGGTGCTTTGAAGGACCAGTTCTCACAGCCCATCTGGAAGTAATTTATTCCCACTCAGAGGTACCACCAAACACAGCCATCCCACGAAAAAAGTAGCCTCCAAAAAGATAGTCCTTGAGCTGCAGTGAGGAGAGGGGCAAGCACTAAGGGTGTTCTGAAATAATCACTCCACTCAGCAGGTAAATAACAAGAAATTCCAGTTAATAAAAAAATAGCAGGAACTGCAATTTTGAAGGTATTCTTAGAAATAAATTGCACTAAAGGGGCATCAAAGAGAGGTAAACAGCATTTGAGTGCTAGACAGAAAGCCTGGCACACTCCAAAACATTGCAGAGCACCTTTCAGTCTCAAGGGACATCACGAGTTTGAACACATGAAGAACTCACTGCTGGACAACAAGTTATCAGGTGTCTGCTGATCCATGGCAACTGTCCCTGATGATTTGCAAGGTGGCAAATGTGGGATAATTTGAGATCCCTGCATCCTCTGAAGATGAGAGAGGACTGTGCTGGTGTGAATGACCTCACATTTTCTGCAGCTCAAGACCTGCCATTTAGAAAGTTGTCTTCTACCCCTTGCCTGTTGGCGCCTGGTTCTCCTGTGCTCTCTTGTTTCTCTGTCTCAGCCTGGAGGAGTGTTTCATTGCTTGGTTTTTGGCCTTAGAGGCATTTCTTATTTCCATCCAGTCCTTTCCTCCCTCCTCAGTAACCCAGTCAGTGAGGCCAGTGCTGTTCTCCAATAACAGGACTGCTCCTCCACAGAGGTAAAGGGATAAGCAGACTGAGGTGAAAAGCGGTTTTGGGATCTTCTGATGAATGGCCACCTGGTTTCTGACATTGCTCTGGCATCCTTCTAAACACAGGTCCCACGTGGCCACTGGTTTATCTCTTATCTAAGGCTGCACTTGGTCTGTAGGGCCTGAGGACATCTCTTTATTGGAAACAAGGCAGTGGAGAACATTTGTTATAGAAATGGGAGCTGCACAAAACTAACATGAATTTAGATTTCATTACAAACATGGAACCTGGCAAAGGTTAATTGAAACATTTGCCAGGGGCCAATCTAAAGTTCGATGGAATCAAAGGGGGACTCTAAACTGACTTTAATGGTCTTGGGGTCAGGTTTTAAGACAAATTTGACAAGTTTCAAGGTCCCTAGGTCAATGGATATATTTTTTTTAAATCAAAACCATGCCACGCCATTAGTCTAAAAGACATTTCCGCCATCAGCCAGAGGAATCACTTGATGCCAGTGCAACAGGAACTGGATCAGCTCCTGCAGGCCATGGGGAGCAGTCTGTAATGCCTGGCCCCTTGGGCAATTTACTGCCCTGGTGGAAAACATCCATCTCTCTGGTGAGGGGGTAAGGGAGGAGCCCGGCATCACATCCTGCTGGGTCTGAGAGTGCCAGACCTGGCCTTGGATGGCCCATGGCAGGGCACTCAAGGAACTCAGCCCTGATAGAGCTCTCCACTGCAGGAGACATCAGGCTGGAAACCTCCAGGGCACAGCACAAAGCTGGTCATCTTTTCCCTGATGTGTTTGCTCGAGGGAATGGGTGGGTGGGTTGTTTATCTTGTCTGGAGGAGCCTTTTCCTCTTGGCTCTTGGGAAAAAAGGAACTGCATTGTGTGTGTTTACTGAAAAGTCCAACATGTTCCCTGAGACAGGAGGACAGGACACATCCTTATAAATCAGGGTGGAGAAAAAGTGAAGCCAGAAAGAAATGGTTGGGGATTGCTGCAGAGGCAGTGTGTGTGCCCTCAGCCAGCAAGGGGAATGACACTGACACTCTTTCAAAGGGAGGTCATCATGCAGACCATAAATCTCAAACATTTAGCATTTGCTTCGTTCGTCTTTGTTGACTTTTTTTACAAGAAGTTCAGCAACTATCAGAAAATTTTGAAGATCTTTATTTATGTGGCCTTTCAGCTGCTCATGGCTGGTGATTTAAAGTCTGATGCAGGCAAACCCAGCAGGACTGGCCTGAGCCTGCCCATGAGGGACCTGCCCTTAGGGGGGTTCCTGGTGCCTGTGGCTCTTCTCTGCTGGGCTGGGGTGCCCAGGCACATGGAACAGACCCATCACAGCATGAATGCCAGGAGTGAGAATTGCCTTTGCCTGGGCACAGCCAGAGCAGCAGGAGAGCCTTCTGGAAGGAGCAGACCTTTGCCATGGGCTTATTCCCACTCCCAGACCTCTCATTTCGGGCATTCTTGGGGAAACACACTTGTGCTTTGAGGTGGTGGAGCCTTTGCAATGTCTGCTGCTGGTCTTGTTCTGCTGTTTTGACTCTTCCAGTTTGCTTTGGGCCCTCAAGGTTTTGCTGAGCACCTTAGGCAAGTTCACCAAAACCTTTCTGCTCAGAGGAGTTTTCTCTAACTGATCACAATGAATGTAATCACTGCTTTGCAGTTTTTCCTATCTGTGTTGCTACCTTTGAGATCTGAATTCATATTAACACCTGTTGCCATTCTTAATTACTTTCAGTGAGCCCACCACAAAGAAGAGATTTGTCGTTCTCTTCTGTGATCAGCTGCCTGGAAATATTAGAAAGAGACTGACCAGACTAAGCATTTAGTCAAATTCCAGCTCTGCCTTTAACATGCACAGTGTCCATTTTAAGTAATTTCACTTTGCTCTGGGCTGTTCTACTCATGTAGAAAATGGAAATAGCAAATGGATCCATATTGAAATCCTATTCCAGCCCAAACTAAGATAAAGCTTGGCTTTGCTTAGCTTTGCTTGGCTTGGTAAGTACTTTTGGAAGTGAAAGATTTGTTATTTTGAAAAATCCCTGTTAATTACAAAAGGAAAATCTATTGTGTTGTTTAAATAAGTAAACTAAATGGATAAAAATAACTGCAGCCTTCTCAACCATTGAGAAGCAAATTCTGTGTATGGCTGTTCATAACTTGCAGAGCATTCTGACCTCAGAATGTGTTCCACCACTCTCTGTTTCCACCGGGGCACTGAACTGCTTCATTCACAAAGTCCAGGTCCACCTGAGGTCAAAGAAAACCTTGATTTAGAAGTTTAGTTTGCAGTCCAAGAGTTCCTTCCCAGGCAAATGGACATTTCCCACCAGCCCTTGCTGCTAACTAGGAGGATGAATGACCAACTTTCCAACTCCACCTTCTGCTGCCACCGATTGTCACGCTTGGCTCCTCTGTTTCCAAGGCCAGGGGGCTGGAGACATCTAATGGCAAGTGCCTGCATAGCAGAGCATCCTCCCCCATGCAGCTGTCCTGGCCTGAAATCCCAATATTTAACTCTTAGTGCACCTCAGAGACGGATGTGCACAAGATCAGTGAAATGACAACGGCTGTATGGGAGTAAAATGTCTTGGCAACCTTCCTGAAGGGAAAATAAATGATGCAGAGCAGTCAGAATCACTCTTGTGGCTGGAAAGATCCTGGAGCAGATCCTCCTGGAAACAATGCTAAGGCACATGGAAGGTAAGGAGGGGATTGGTGACAGCCATGGCTTCATTAGGAGCATGATAATGTCTGACTAATTCGGTGGCTTTCTGTGATGGGGTAACGGTGCTGGTGGCTGAGGGAAGAGAAACTGGTGTCAGCTACCTGGACTTGATGGCTCCTCAGAGAGTTCTCTGGTGACACAAGGCTGGCAGGAGGGGCCAGTACCCCAGAGAGCCCTGCAGCCCTTGGGAAGGACCTCGACAGCATGGAGAGATGGGCAGAGAACCTCCTGGAACCCAGCAAGGGCAAATGCAGGGTCCTGCCCTGGGGAAGAACAACCCCAGGCACCGGGACAGGCTGGGACTGACCTGCTGGGAAGCTGCTCTGGGGAGAAGGACCTGGGGGTGCTGGTGGACAATGAGCTGTCCTCAAGCCAGCACCGTGTCCCTGTGGCCAAGAGGGTCAATGGGATCCTGGGGTGCATTAGGAAGAGAACTGCCAGCAGGTCAGGGAGGTGGTGCTGCCCCTCTGCTCAGCCCTGGTGAGCATCACCTGGAGTGCTGTGTCCAATTTGGGGCTCCTCAGGACAGGAGAGACATGGAGCTCCTGGAGTGGGTCCAGGGAGGGTGACAAAGATGATGGAGGGACTGGAGCATCTCACTGAGGACAGGCTGAGGGAGTTGGGCCTGCTCAGCCTTGAGATATCTGAGAGGGGCCCTCACCTCTGTCTGTCAGTGTCTGCAGGGAGGCTCAGGGCATGGACCAGGCTCTGCTCCATGGTGCCCAGCAATGGGACAGGAGGAACAGACAGAAACATGGCCAGGAAGTCCCACCTGAACATGAGGAAGAATTCCTTCGCTGTGCAGTGACTGAGCACTGGGACAGACAGGCAGAGAGGCTGTGGAGCCTCCCTCAGTGGAGATATTCCAGACACATCTGGACACAATCCTGTGCCATGTGCTCTGGGATGACCCTGCTTGAGCAGGGAGGTGGGACCAGATGACCCATGATGATCCCTCCCAGCTGACCCATTATGTGGCTCTGTGATTTCCAGGGATGCTGCAAGTTCAGCTCTTCCCTGGAGATGGCCCCTTGCCAGCAGAGCTGGGGCAGGAGTTGGAGCAGGGCACTGCACAGAATCTGGGTCTGATTGAGACAATCCAACATTCATCCTCCTTAAACCAGAGCAGTGATACGCCATGTGCTCCCAAAGGCTGCTGAGACTGCCACAGACACTGAAGGTGAGATGTGAAGAATCTTGCTCAGCAAGATAAGAAACTGTTCCCATCTGTCCCTTCCCAGGTGAATAACCAGTGTCCAGTACACCTGGATGAGCAGGGGAGTTATAACCCAGTGCCTTCTGACAACAGAGTCTGATCCTCTAAGGCTGGCCAGCAGCTAGGTGGCAAAGGAGCAGTGTGATTTTATCTTTTGCAATGATTCTCCTTGGTTAAACTTTATTTCTCATATCCAGTTATGTGCTGTCTCCAGAGAGCTCCATGCTTGTCTAAGGCCCATTTAATTCAGTGCCTTTGTGTTGGCTTCACTGTGGGCTGGGTCCTACTTCGGCTGTGAATGTGTCCTTTAATAACCACAGCTGTGAAAACATATCAGCTGCTTCTCTGTAGGCCTGTTGTTTTTCTGTTAAAAAAATGAAAAAAAGTGTATTTCAAGAGGAATGAAATTTCAGATCAAAGGAAATCTTTTTCCATTTCAAGTTGAATTTGAGAAATAGTTATGACATAATTAATTAAAAAAAAAAAAAAGAAAAGAAAAGAAGAGGGAATGTTGAAATTTTGACATATCCAAGCCATCTTGTTATTTTTTGTGGAGTAGTCTTTGGTCCATGATGGCTCAGATAAAGTACAATTCCAGAGCATGGCACACTTGGTGTATTACAAGCTTTGTCTGCTTAATTAGGAATAAAAATTATAACCAGGATCTGGTCAGTCCCTGCCAGGTGCAGCTTCTGGCACCAAGTGCTCCAGAGGGTTGTGCTCTCATGTCCTGGCAGAACTGTGGCACTCAGCAGACAGAAACACCTGAACATCCATTATAACAGGAGAAAAAAAAAAATTTAAAAAGGACTTAATAAGTCAGTAATGAAGACACTTGTTGGTCCAAGTGCTGGAGATCTCAAACATCAACTGGGTACCCTGCTAGACTGCTGTGGGCAGTGCTCATGAGGTTTGAATCAGGAGGAAAGTCAGACAAGTGGCTTTCTGCAGTGAGGATGGTCAAACCAAGGTGGAGAGACAAGAACAGCTTTTCTTCAATAGTTTTGTGAGCAGTATCTAAGACTTGTGATCCAGTATTTTGTTTCTAAGCTCCTCCATTTTTGTTTAAAATACCCTCAAAGAATCTTTTGTTCTCTAAAAAAAAACACACTAGGGGTTTTTTCTTCCATTTTTGAGCTCTACCACTACATTAAAAACAACAAAAAAAGATGTTTATTTCAAGCCAAGTACCTCATTTTCTTGCTAAGAGTTGTGTGCTGTGTTTCAATACCAAGCTGTCAAATTCCACGGGACACAGCTACCCTCTCCTTACCTCCTATTGATTTTGAAACTGGGAGCTGCTGCATGAAACTGAGAGGCTGACTGGGTGTTATCTCGTGTCTTGAGGCAATCCAAGGGTGAAATGATGTGAAGTGACAATATGTGAGAGCTCAGCATTCAGGGTATCACCATTCCTGACGAACCGAGTGCCACGGAACCGGCCTCGTGTCCAGCCAAGGAGAAGGCTGCCCCACATCTCAGTACACACAAAACTACCTCATCTGTGGCTTGCAGAAGACCTAATGCCCATAAAGATTTCAGAAAGAATAAACAAGGCAGTGTCTGTGAAAAAGGATAGATAATAGCTGATTGAAGCAGGCTTCAGTGGGGGAGAATGATGGCTAGCTGGGGGATGAAAAGAGGCTCTAACATTTTCTGGATTTCTTTTGATCTTATGCATGTCTTGAGATTTTGGGTTGCTTTCTTAATCTCAAAATGATTAAAAAAAAACCCCTCAAACCTTTTTAGAAACAGGCAGCCCCAGTCTGATCCTACTTCCCGCACCTGGACACAGGACAAAGATGTTGTGGCTCTCAGGAAACAGCACATTTGTCAGCACGCAGCCCCCAGCTGAACAAAGGGCTGGATTCATGGATGCGATATCAGCCATGGAAATGTTCCACCCCTGCCCCTCCCTGGCTTCTTACTCAATCTGTTGAAACAAAAAATGAATTGTCATTGGATTTTGCAGCCTCTGAGGTTCCTCAGTGGATCAATACATCTTGGGCGTGTTCTAAGAATCACAGAAGCCTAAGAATCACAGAGCATTTTGAGGTGGAAGGGACAGGACCATGAGTCCCACTCCTAAATGGGATCAAACACTCAGTGGCCCCTAATTTGAATAAAACTGCACAAGAATTGCAAGAATTTGATCTTAGATTATGAGTGACTTTTTTGGGTTTTGTTTCTACTAAAAAGCTGTTACCAAAGAGGAGATGGGAGGCAGTCTCTGCAGCAAGCAAAAGTAAGTGTGCAGTGAATTACAGTCAGATCTGACTTTGCTCCCACACAGCAGCACCACTTCAAAATTTCCCTTGCCCTGGAGGAGCAGGGTACCCTTTTGGGAGGGACTTGGTGTTCATTAATGGCGTTTGCTCTGCCTGACATGAGGTGTAAAAGCTCCAGATCTGTGCTGCTTTACTCAACATTGGCATATTCAGAAAAACATTTAAGCAGTTATTCAGCTTGGAGCACCTAAGTAGTTCCACTGTCAACAGCAGGACTTCTCAAATGTTTAAATTTATGCTTGTGCTGAAGTGCCTTGTTAAATCAGGGCTTCAAACCCTAACAATCTGCTGAACCAGAGTGATCACTCCAGTCTTCACCCCTAGAGCCGTAGAAACACCCCTGGCACACAATGCACAAAACTAATTTTCGTTAATTGGATAAAATTGTGTATGTACACCCCGTGACCACTGAGAGTTTTGGAAACTAATTGTGCTGGTGTCACCCTGCATGCCTGTTTTGTGATTAGTCACACCCACCCACAGCAGACAGGCACTGTGATCAGATTCCCTCTGTGATCTGTCCTGGGGCTGGCACAGCTCCAGCTCCGGTGGCTTTCCTCCAGAGCTGTCACACAGTGTGGTGCAGCTACCTGTGATGATTCTGGGGCAGACAGGATGCCTTTTGTGCTGCCTTTTCCACCTGTTTCACTCCATACCCCTTTCAATACTTGCAATTTCCGGCAGGCACGAATACTGTCAGCCTGGCATCAGATAAGCTCTCAGGCAGAGCCCTGCCCTGCACTGCCTGTTTCATCCAATAAAGACTTTCCCATCTCTTGTGGGCTGCTCATAATTTAGCTTTCATAAATTGACTTGCCAACACATTTGGATGGACAGAGAAAAGTGAGATGCTGATGTATCTTCACTCTTTTCATCTGACATAAACACCCATTGTCAACACAGGGTGACCAGAGGGGAAAACACTGTGGCAATCACAAACCAAATTTCAATTCACCATCCTCCTGCCCTTCTGGCACTGTGACAAGAAGTAATGCTCTGGTCATTCACATGCTGACACAAGGCAGCATTTTGAGGCTGGAGATGCAATAAAGTTTGAGATTAACCTTTTTTTTTATTGGAAGAATGGAGAAACTGCTCCACCTATCAAACTGAAAACTTTAAATGAAAACAGAGCTGTGAACAGCACAGGTGGCATCATGCATCATCATCTGTTTCCTCACATGTGAGAACAGCTTTACCAAGGTGTTTATTCTCATTTTCCTTTGCTCCTTTCTTTAGATAGCTTTGGTGCCACATGGCTTGGTCCCTAATCTTGATGGAACCTTTCTCTGCAGGCTGCAGCAGCCTCTGAGGATGCTAAATCCATGGACATGCACAGCTGACTGTCCCTGGGAACAGTGGTGTTTGTGGACATGTCCTGAAAGCCAGATTCCTTGTAATCCCGGAAAATCAAACACCACTTCCTACCTGTCCAATAAAAGTGCATAAACCCTCACCCTGCTAGATGTGCTAGCCATGCTTGGATAATTGTCTTTAAAACTGAATTTAATAATGGCTAAAGTTATTCAGAAGTTTCCTTGGCTGCAGAGTTTATGGAAAACGCTACCTAAATGTGATGGAAAAAATTAAAAATTACACCATATAACCTCTGGGAGAAATAACACTTGGATTTGTTAATTTTGGACAGCATCTCAATTCTTCTGCTGGCGTGGTTTTAAACCATATCCCTATAATGCATCTCCTCATACTTTTACAGCAGCAATAAGAAAATTGGCAAAAAAAATGGTAATGCCCCTTTTGGCTCACAATGCATCTTTTGAGACTAATTTGTTTAGTTTAATGAAAAAAAACAAAGTTATCATGGCCATGTTCCAGTCCCAGTACCAATATTCTGTGTTGGGATAAGAAACTAATCATGTTAGGAGCAGGCAGAGTGTCCATGGCAGGGCAGAACCAGCAGCAACAGCCCTCACCAACCCATGACTCTTCCCATTTTCTCCACTTTTAGGGTAAAACAAACATGCAAACAAGGCAGAGCCCAGTCCTGAGGAGCTCCCTGTGTGCCCTGAGGGTGCAGGATCACCATGGCAGGTGTGCAGGCTGGTACCTGAGAGATCAGCACATGCACAGGTCACAGATCAGAGAATCATAGCGCTGGAATCAATCACAGAATCACAGAGTTATAGAATTGTGGTATCATAGATTCACATAATCACAAAATTGTGGTATTATAGATTCACAGAATCACAGATCCACAGAATCACAGAATTGTGGAATCACAGATTCACAGAATCACAGAATTGTGCTGTCACAGAATCACAGAATTGTGGTGTCATAGAATCCCAGAATCACAGAATTGTGGTATCATGGATTCACAGAATTAATCATAGAATTGTGGAATCATAGATTCACAGAATCACAGAATTGTGGTATAATGGATTCACAGAATCACAGATCCACAGAATCACAAAATTGTGGTATCACATATTCACAGAATCACAGAGCCTCAGAATCAGAGAATTGTGGTATCATAGATTCAGAGAATCACAGAATTATGGTATCATAGATTCACGGAATCATAGAGTCACAGAATCCCAGAATTGTGGATTCGTAGAATCACAGAATTAATCACAGAATGGCCTGGGTTAGGAGAGACCTTAAAGACCATCCAGTTCCTCCTACAGGCAGGGATGCCATTCACTCTGTCAGGTCCTCAGAGCACATTCACAGGTCACAGAATCAGAGAATCATAGCAGGGGAATCACAGAGTCACAGAGCCACAGAATATCAGAATTGTGGTATAATGGATTCACAGAATCACAGAGTCACAGAATCACAGAATTGTTGTATCATAGAATCACAGAATCACAGAATTAGAGAATTGTGGAATCATAGAATCACAGAATCACAGAGCCACAGAATTAGAGAATTGTGGAATCATAGAATCACAGAATTGTGGAATCACAGAATCACAGAATTAATCACAGAATGGCCTGGATTAGGAGGGACCTTAAAGACCATCCAGTTCCTCCCAGGGGCAGGGATGCCATTCACTCTGTCAGGTCCTCAGAGCCCCATCCAACACGACTGATCCCACCTCCTTAACTCTTACCCCAATGGAAAGATGAAAGCTCAATAAAGACCCTTCAACAGAAGCTTGTGGACACCAGAAAACAGCTGTGAGCCTAAAATGTGAGGGGGTAAATGAACAGTTGAGTTGGAATTTCTTCAAAACATGGCAACAGAAAAAGTAAAGGTATTCAGACAAATGTAAACACTTTTTTTCCTTAATCATTGCATATTTAGCAGATGTTTGACAGCTGGATTGGCCATTTAAAGTCATCACATTTTATCTGAAGTTGTGGTTTGATTTCAGCCTGTGTAAAATAGCCATTTTCCGGGGGCCAATAAGATTCAGTATTTCATGTGGGTGCTTCATGAAGAGCAATATACCAGTGTATATAGTATACTAATAATTTTGGTTTTCAGAAGGATTTCTTAGTCTGATGGCAGCAGCTTTCAGAGGCAGGAATGGTCTCTGCAGAGGCTGGCCCTCAACTTGGGCTGTAGCTAAAATCCTGAGCACTGCGCTGATTTAATTACAGCCATTCAAATACAGTGAAAGATTTTATTCAGACTTTCCTGAGACAGAAAAGGAGGGTGTAATGGAATTTCTCTTATGATCTCAACTGCAGGGGTTGTGACTGAGAGCACAGTCTCATTTGCTGCCTATACAGCTGTAATTAAATCATGTCAGCTTTCAGACTTTGAGCCTTATCTCAAGTTGGGATAAAAATTTGCAGTGAAAGAGAGGAGCAAGAGAGTTTAAAGCAGAACACAAGGCACTGCCAGCAACAACCCAGACACACCTTACACCCACAGCAGCACTACCTAGAGGGTTGTGGTGTCCCACCAGACACACCTGCTGGTTAATGAAAAGGAAGCCAAATCCCATCTATGACCAAAACTTGAGAAAAAGTGTGTAAAAGCTCAATTTTCCCAGGGTACACTGAAATCTTTCTTGGTCAGTGCCCCCAAAGAATATAAGCTCATTTTAATTGGAAAAAGACGTCCCAAAATGGTAGAAAATCAGTGAGGTAGTTAGGGAAATTTTAAAAAAAGTGAAGGTAACTTCAGAGCAGGGCTTTGCTATTGGTGGATGCTTTGCTTGAGTCCTGTACATGTTTGGAGACAGACTCACTGTGGCTCTTATCTGCTGTGCTCCTGGCCAAAAGTGCAGCCAGGCTGCTGGGCAATGAGATTTTGGGCAGGACAGCAGTGGGTTTGAGAGGTTTTACCAGTATTTTGGGAGGTGGCTGTCTCCTGATTCAGCAGCACCTGGCCAAGCAGACTCAGTGCATCCCAAAGGGCAGAGACATCTGACATACTGCTTAAGACTGGATGTCAGAACAGACCAGTGCAGGCTCCTGGCCCCACAGCAATGATCCAGTAGCTCAGCTTCTGCCCCACCAGCGGGCGCAGCTTTGGGTGTGAGTACAGCTGCTGTCCCAGCCTGTGAACCTTGGACATCTCCAGCTTCCCAGTTTCACACACTGGCAGGGTGCTGCAGTCTGGTCCTTGGTGGATGTTCAAAGCTTGGGAACAGAAAATGTTGTTGCTGCCATCAGATGTGATACCTCAGCATGTGAGAGAGCAGAGAGAGCTGGTGATGCAGGTGTTCAGAGCAGGGGAGCATCCTTAGGGATACAGAGCTTGGCCAGCACTGAAATTGGCTCCATGGGCTAAAGACACTGGAAGGATGAGAGGAGCCAGCCTGGGTGTCCCAGACTGCAAGGCAAGATGTGCTCTCTTTGCCATCTGTATGGCAGCTGTTTGCTGTTCAGTGGGCAGTTTTTCTTATCTCTTCCACACCCACTCCTCCCTCAGGGGGGACACCTGCTGATAACAGGCTGTTGAATGTCACTGCATGGCTGATAAGAATTACAGCATCCCATTGGGACATGTGAGTCCAGAGGGAGGAGCCAAGCATTCCTACCTGGATATAATCTGGAGATTCTGGAACACCAGCACGGCTTCTCCACTGAATTTTCCCAGAGGAACAGCAGCTGCCTCTTCTTCCACTAGATCTTCAGAGAAAGACTCCACCTTCCTACAGGATCCCTGCTCCAACAGAACCACACCTGACACTCCAGGAGGGCTGCAGCCACAATTCCAATGGGACTGCTGCCAACACCCTGACCCACAGGGTGTCAGGTTGGGTTCTGACTCTGTCAGTGTTGTTCTAGTGTACTGCATTGTTTATTTTATCCTTTTATTTTCTTCCCTATTGAAGAATTGTTATTTCCTGCTCCCATTTTTTTTGCCTGAGAGCCCCTTAATTTAAAATTTATAGCAATTCAGATGTGGGGTTTTACATTCTCCATTTCAAAGGAGGCTCCTGCCTTCCTTAGCAGGCACCTGTCTTTCCAAACCAAGACACCGGGAAAGGATCAGACTCAGTATCCTAGGGTTACAATATGATGCTTGTATCTCCATTTGTGTGTTCTGTCTATGCTGGATATTATGTTCTGTGCCTTCAAGACTGGCTCTGAAGAGTGGAAGTTTTGTTTTGGTTTTGTTATCAGCCTGCTCCCCCATGGCTGGCGGAACACACAGACAGGGCAGTACATGGTGCTGCTTTTGCTTTTTGCTTTGCTTTCGCTCTTGCTTCTGCTTGCTCTTGCTTCTGCTCTTTAGCTAGTTTAGCTAAACAGTCCAAATTTCTTCCTGGACTGTTTCTTCTTTCCTTTTTTTTGACCATCTCGAGCCTGCTCTGGACTGGGCCCTGGGAGCACCGAGAGTTTGCACCCTGCGGCCCAGCGGGGCCTACTCTGGGCAGCAGCTGCCCCAGCGCCGGAGGGACTGAGAACAGAGCGACCACCCCCAAGAGAGACTTTCTGAATTTGTCATCTTTTTCAGAGTGGTGACAGAGTGGTGTCATCCTGTATTGTTCATTTTGTGTGCTGGGGGGGTGCTGTGCCTGTTAAATAAACAGGTTCTTTCCACTTCTCTCCAAGGAATCCTTCCTGAACCAGTTGGGGTGAGGGCCTGTGTGGATTTGCTTTCTGGAGGGGCCCCCTTTGGAGGTTCTCTCCCAAATCTGCCCTAAACCAGGACACTCAGAACAGTGACATGCTCTGCTCTGCTTGGGGCTCACAGTGCATGGTAAAATGTGTGGGACCCTGCCATCTCACCCCATCCCAGGCACCTCTGTGGTATCAGACACCCCACAATTCTGCACATTCCTGTTACTGCTTTGCAACAAATATATCAATGTACTTAGGCAAGGAGGAAAGCACCTAAGCACAATCTGAGGTACCAGAGAGAGGAAATGCTCCCAGCATTATTGCATCCTTCAAGCCCCTCTCAGGGAGTTCCTCCCTGGCAGTTCATGTTTACTGTAAATTGCCAAGGGCTGACTCTTTCCACACAAGGAGAAACACCATAAAGACAAACTGCTGCATAATGTATAAGATATAGAATACAGCAGGGTTATTAAACATACGTGTATGGGAATAAAGAAAATATTTTCCAGGGTAAAGGTAGCCCTATTTGCCTCTCCTTACAGTGCAGCATCTTAGCTGTAATATCTGGCCCCTTTTACAGCTGGTCATGCCTCTGAATTTTAGGTTGTGTTGGCCTGCAGCATTTCCTGCTGTTCCTGAGCAAAACTCCCAGTCAGCTGCATGGGTTGGACGTTTTGGATTGAGAAACATTGGGGAAGAAAGCAAAAGTAGCACTCAGCACCTGCTAAAACCCCAAACCCTCTCGGCTCTCCAGCCTGGCAGAGCTTAATATCTCATTTGTCAAAGTGACAGTCAATTCCCCGTGACAGATCATATGATTATTAATTCTGTCTTCAGGAGATAGACACAATTTGCAAGTTTTCTGAATCAAGGTAGTAAGATAATGCTTAAGGGAAAAAACCCCAAGCCTCCCCCCCCTCCCCCAAACTTCCATTTCATTAAAACTTCAGAGGTAAACAACAAAAGTTGCAGCAAAAAAGATTCCTGTCACTGCAAAACCCCAAAGATTCCTCACAGCAGGTGAGAGGATGGTCTGCTATACAGAGACCAAATACAAACTGACACAGACACAGACTAATTACAAAGTGAGGCACCTGTATCCTCTGTAACTAGTTTGCCTTGTAAGTGTCTGAATTTTTACTGCAAATAGTTTAATTTTTCTCTTTGTACGAAAAGCTCCTGGCTCCTCAGAGGTTCAGCTCCCTGGCTGAGATTACCCATGCTTAGAAGATAATTGATTTCAGGGAGTTCTCCAGAGAAATGTCACTCAGAAGATTCTCTCCCTTAACTATTCTCAGCTAAGCCAAAAAGCATGACACTTCACACTGTTATCAAAGTGGTCTAATGACCTGTTTCCAGCCTGCTTTCTGAAGGCTCTGTGAACTTTGGTAGGAGCTTGGCATGAAGGCACAGGAAGAGTCATCTGCTGCAGCTTGGGAGGGGGTGGTGAGAACTCAGAGATATGTGATATGAAGAAATCCCCTACTGTGCATGTTCTCTGAGGATCAATTTCTACCATTTCTATGGCAAAACCGGTAAAGAGATTGGGGGACAGGAAAAAATTCCCCTGTGAACTTGCCAGCAGACGATTTCACATGAACCCTGGCAAGGCTGGTGCTCTCCACCAACGCTCTGGCAGGCACAGTGGTATCGCTGGTGCGAATGCTGATGAAAAACAACTAGAGGCAAAAATCAAGGTTTTCTCTGAATGAGTGTTCACAAATAATGCTTTGGCGAGCTCTTGGCTTGAACAAAATCTATCTAGTCAGAATTTCCAGCACAACTAAGGAACCAGACTAAAACAGCTGATGAGCTGGAAAAAAAACCACCCCACATACAGGGACCTTCCATGACCCTCCCACATGGCAGAAATAACCAAACACATAAACCTGTAAACTTCCATACTGGGAATTCTCTCTCCTTGGCCTCTTCCTTGAAAGCCTGGGCTTTCAAACAGGATGTTGCTGTGAACTGGGCTGCACTAATGCATTCATTGACCAGCCAGGACCTATCCACTCAATGTCCACTGCAGCCTTTTTGTTTGTGCACCCTTTCCTGGGTTTCAGCAGCACCTTCATTTCAAGCAAATTTCAGCATAATTGCTATATTTGCTTAAAGCTGTGCAACAGGAGCTGTTTCTAGCCCATCTGCTCTGGCAGCCTCTGCCATGAGAAATGGACACATCCAAGGTGTTGGAAGCAGAAGGAGGGGTCTGCTGGTCACACCTGCAAACAAGGACAGAGGGGCAGAGGCACTGGGGAATTGGTATCAGCAGGCTCTGAGAGGCACATGGTTCAGAGCCAAGGTTTTACACCCCTCACACGTGCATATGTATTTTACCTCATTATTGGCTCCAGCTGCACTTATTGTTACCAATTTGTGTCCCGATGCTCCTTTTCCAGGCAGCCTCAGTGGGAGACACTTGTGTGCAGAGCAATATTTGCATTTCTGCAGGTCTTTATGGACATACATATTGCTAATACACACATAAACAGGATGCCATTCATATTTAAGCAGTGCTTTTGGAATGGCATCACAGCTGAGGGAATGGAAACGTTCTGATTTGTATCACTTATCTCAGTGGAGGCTGCTTCCTTCACACATTCTGACTTCTGCAGAGCCTCTGCAATAAGGCAGCTACATTCACATAGGATGAGACATGAGGTATTTAATAACCCCCCCTTCCTCCTCCAAAGCCCAATAAGCTTGCTCTGCCCATTGATCTTTGCAGTCACTCGCCCCTCTGCTTTTTCCAGACTACTGTGCTTCCTTTCTACTTCAGCTCTTTTCTTCATTTCCATTTGCAAATATTCAAGGCCCTAAAGAAAAACATCTCTGCATTAAAAGGCCATTACAGAAATATATGCTATTTAAGTAACAATAGACCATGTTTTCTGTTGGGAGGGGAAAAAACCCAACTCAACAGAATATTTTAGTTCCAAACAAGATTTAAAAAGATATCACATGATCTTCAGCATGCTTTGGCGCACAGAATTTGTGCTCAGTTTGTTGAAGCTTCTGCTTTAGTCTGTTCATAATTTTTGCAGAAATAGGCCTGTGACAAAAGTGTGTGTGTGTTCAGGCATGTCACCTCCCTCTTCACCTGAGGCTTTCCCAGGCACAGAACACCCAATGCTTCACAGCACTGCACCCTCCCCTGCAGCTTGCTGAGGGGCTGTAAAGCAGTGTCCCTTGCACTGGACAGCATTTCACACTGCCTTCAGCCTGCTTCAGGGGGCCCAGCTCAGCAGGACTCAGCCAGGCAGGGCTCCAAAAACTTTTCACCCCTAGAAGTCACAGCCATGTCAGGTGGCATCACCAAAGCGTTTGCATTTGCAAAAACACACTGTAAAAAAAAAATCTCAGTGACACAAGCAACCCCTCCAACCTTGTGAGTGCTCATGTGCATTCCTGGGGATCTGTCTTATCCCCTCTGATGGGTTTAATGGCCAGATGAGGCAGTCCTTGTCCCATCTGTCTGCCATGGCCTTTGGCTGGCAGTCACCACCCTCAGAACTCAGTGAGTGGGCTGGTTGTCCTCTCCAAAGCTCTCTCAAGACACAGCCCTGCCAGCTGGATTAAACTGACCTAAACCCACACTCCCTCCCAAAGGGATGGCCCTGCCTTCCTCCAGTCCAGCTGTGATTTCCCAGTTTGATTGAGGCTTTCCCAAAGCCTCCCCACCTTTGCTGCGGTGCCTGCAACCACAGGGAATGGGAGCTGGGACTGATGGAGCTGGAAGCAAAAGGAGAAAAGGATCAAAAAGATCTTCTTTCACCAGGTCAGCAAGGCACCCTGTTCCACCCCGTGGATGGCAGGAGCTCATGGCTGGGGGAAGGGGCACTCTCATGCTGGGAGAATGGTATTTAATTCCAATAGAGAAGGGGCACTCTCCTTAGTGCATCAGTCACTGGTCCAGCTGAACTGGCAACAAAGTCACACTTGAGTTTACAGCTCCAGCACTTTATTATTATTGCTTGAGCAATTTAAACTGCTGTTAATTTTTGGGTTGCCTCGGCGCCCTGAGGCTGGCAGTGCCATGGCAAGCTGCCAGTGCCTGTGCTAAGGGAACAAGATGCTCCACTGTTGGAGTCCTAGAATTCTGAGAATTCTGAGCTGAAAAACTGTGACCCCCAAGAGAACATTACATTTAACCTGAGTCCATTGAGAAGGCTTCCAAAATTAAATAATAGAACTGTGAATATAAGTGTGTAATTTAATTAGAATTGTGTAATATCACGTGGTAGAAAACTTGGACTTTAAAGTTTTAGAATATAGCAGTATATATAAAGCAAGACAGCAGTTTTAAGGCAGAAGCTAGTCCTTCTTTTTCACCTCCCTCTTCATGAGTTTAAGTAGTATTTTAAGTTAAACAGAAAATTCTGCATTGTGGGACACGAGTGGTTAATTATTGAGTTAGAAGTAAAAATAATTTAAGTATAATCTCTTAATTAGATAGTTTAGCCTTAAAAAACCTTGTAAAGAAAAATAGTGAACAATTCTATACTGTGTTAGTGAAATACTGCAGAACTCACACCTTTTAAGACTGTGATATAGATAAGAAATAATAAACACCTGGGTCTGAACACAAAGTATCATTTTGAGCACTTCAATCCCAACCTTAACAAAAGCAGAAAAGAAACCAAGATCCAACACTCCACCAGAGAGAGAGAAGGGCTGAGGATGGCAGCAGTACCTGCACCTGCTGTAAGTCCATCTTGCTCCATTCTTAGGTGGGGGCTATTTTTAATGGGACCAACTCAGTGCCGTGAGCTGCCTCAGTGCAAACAGCGTGAGAGCAACCTGTGAGGCTCTGGGGACAGGGGAGCCCCTTGGGGCAGCCTCACAGGGGAGCCTCAGCACCACCAGGGGCCCTGGAGTGGTTCAGGAGGGAGGAGGATTCCCTCTCTCATCTGGGTGTGGAAAGCAGTGTTACCCATTCCCTTCAGAGTCACAGCTGGCTCCCAGGCAGGAGCCTTTCCTGTGCCCAGGCTCTCTGATGGACTGAGCAGGATTTGTGAAAAATCCTCACAGTTTCCCCAGCATACAGTTTTTTTTGGCAGTGAGTTAAGAGGTGTCTGTTTTATGGGTGAAAAATGAGAGGCAAAGGACAATAAACTATTGCTTCCATCCCTGTGTTTCAGAAGGCAGTAGACAAATAAAAAAGTTTTCAAATGCAGGACAAAAGCTCCTCCTAAAAGAAGTGTGCAGGGTCATGACTCTTTGGTGTTATTCTCATGAGAGGATTAAAAGAAAAAACTCAAAAAACCTAGTGATATATTCACTAGTTTTGTGTACGAAATAGTAGAAACACCTAATTTCTCCACCTTTATCCAAGGATTTCCATAGCCCATTTTTCCTGGGTATCCAGGGCAGACTCATGGGTAACCACACTTCCTCATTCCACTAGGAACCTCATTCAGACTGAAACTTGGACTATTGGTTTTTAATTTTAATGCAGTTTCTCATTTTGATAGCTCTTCCACCTGACATGGAATTGCCACGCTGCAAATTGAATACAATAAAATTGCTAATCAGCCCATTAGAATATGGTGATGGTATAACATCTATTAGTTGTTGAATAATGTCTTCCTCTAATGTATTTTGAATTAAGTCTGCATAATAACACAATTAATTTAGATAAGTGTGCCTACCCATAAACACAGTGTGCATGTGCAGACACAGCCTCCTTTTGGAAATCTGTACAACTTTTTAACTCAGTGACAACCCCATACAAATGCCAGGGAAAGAAAGTGTCTTCAAGGAGTGAAACAAGCAATTGAATACAAAGAAATTATCCATGAAGTAAGACAGGCTACAGCAGTTTGCTCTGATCAGGTGTCTTTCATGGGAACACAAAAACTATTACAGGCTTCAAACTCACATCATAATGAATTTCTCTGACTTCAATTGCTTCTTATCCCAGAAATACCTCCCACATTTTACTTCCTCCACAATTAAACCAAACTATTCTCCTGCATTGCCATTTTCTTTTCCTATTTTCTCTTGCTTTGCCTGACAGTTTCTTAGGTTCTTAATTCTGGTGTGCACAGGCTACAGACTTTTTCTGCACCCAAAGAAGAGCCTTTGGCCAGATTTTTTAAGGACTCATTCAATTTCTTTACCCTAGTGCAAGCCTTCCCTTGCTGTAAAATTGCAAAGACCCAAAATGTAAACTTTTTTCCCATGGCTTCCCCTCCCTGGAGACAAATAATTTCCTACACTGGCAATTTCCCTTGTCAGCATCCTCTAGTGCTACATCCTGAGTGGTTGAAAGCTGCCAAGCCTTTGTCTGAAGCTTAAAACAGAAAGTAGCAGTGAATCCAAAACGTCTCTTATTTGTCTAATAAAAGCTCCTAGTCATTATAAAATAAGAATTGTTGAAGTTGTTATGGGGATATTTCTCCCTACCCATAAACACATGTTTTTATATTCAGCAGAACCAATCTTTATGGTAATCTAAAAGAAATACAGTGGTCATATTGTAAAGTCCTGTAATTTGGATGAGCTGGTTTTCTTGTAGGAATCTTAGGATTTTAAATAGGTCAAAGTCCAGACTTTTCCAATAATGTGCAGTGAGAATATAATATTATAGAAGTTCCTTATAAAATGGGGAGCTATGAGCAGAACTGTGGTCAGAATCTTACTGGCAGTTTGATATTCTTATATGGGAAAGGATAGTCCAGGAGGATTTGTAACCTTAAGCATTTGAGAAAACTGTCTCTGGGCATCTCTACATCCTTCTGCATCTAAATATTTCCAGGGATCACGTTCTCAGTGCACCCACATCTACAAACCTGCATCTGTGTCACTTTGGGTTTCAGAGCAAGCTACTTGCAAGAAACATTAGGACTCCACAATACACAGCTAAGAAAAGGAACAATACAGCTGAAATGGGCAAAGATGATTCAGTTCAATCTGAGGAGAGTTGCTTTGTATTCCCAGGCAGTTTAACAATCCTTTCATCTTTCAAGGAAATTATAACTATGATACATTGGGACAAAGTTAGCAACTCCTCTTTTTATCTAAGTCCTATTATTGGTGCTTGTCACAGCCATTCAAGGACCTCCTGGGAACCAAAATGGACAATTGCATCCTCCTCTCTCTGCCAGTGAGAGGCTGGGTATCATTAACAATGCTTAAATTAATAGTGAATTTTGGAGGGAGTAAATGTTCCCCTGCAGGAAACCACAGATGAAGAGACAGGATATACATTTCAGTTCAAAGCCCTGCCCATGAGTGCAGGACTGTGACATTTTCATGTTCAAAATTAGACATTCATAAGTTCCCTGCAGCAAGGTGCACATTATTGTTTTGGTCTCTGGAATCAATAGCTGCAGGGGAGGGGGTGGAAGGTGGCTTTTTGAAAAAGGGAGTGTTTTTCACAATGGAAAGAAATCGATAACGTGTAATAAGTGGCTGTAGGTGGTTCCCTGCCCTTGCTCCTTTTTGTGCAATATAGGTCTCAGGGCTCTGAAAGGCACTGGAACATAGGGTGAGGTCTTTATCAAACTTTGCAGTACTGTGGATAACAGCATCCAAATTTTGTCATATTATGTGAGCAGAGGAGATGTAGAAGCGAGGTGAGGTCAGAGTGGGGCTGGTGAGCAGGAGGGGAAGCCTGGCTTGTGGGCAGATGCAGCTCACCAACCCTTTGTGTGCAGGCAGACACACAAAGGGATTTCATACCTGTGGCTGAGAGCCAGCAGGTCTTGGAGGCTGCAGGGATGCTGCTGGCAGCAGCAGAAAAGGGGCTGCCCTGAGTGTCCTGGTATGGGGCAATGTTCTGATTCAAGCTGAATGCAGGCTGGAGCCCTGGAGTTCTCAGAGCTCAGAGCATCCTGCAGCAGTGCATTCCTGCTCCTCACGGCTCCTCCACACCATCCATTTAACATTTAACCTGGCAGGGAGAAGCCACAGCAGGGCTTGCCTCAAAGGTGGCACTCCACTGAGGCTTGAAGGACTCAGAGCAGGGGATGGAGAGAATGGAAGTCAAACAGCCTGGCACTCCTTTCCCAGGGAACTGGGGGGCTTGAATCATGCAGGGGCTGGGTATCTTGTGGTCAGAGCTTCTCCTGCAAGATGCAGCACAGTTCAGACCAAGGCAGTGCTCACCCCAGGCTGAGCTCTGATCCAGAGAAAACACAGAAAATTTCTGAATTTATGCTGTTGTCAGTAAGCCAGGTGGACACAGAGGTACTTATTGCACTGCAAATGACTTCTGTCACTGCCAGGCTCCATCTACTAAATAAACAAAACTCTGGAACCACTGGTGTTGGGGCAAGTACCAGAGTTATTTTCCTTGCACCTCTCAGAGGAGTTGTGCATCCAGT
Organism: Melospiza melodia melodia; assembly: GCF_035770615.1. Lineage (NCBI taxonomy): Eukaryota > Metazoa > Chordata > Aves > Passeriformes > Passerellidae > Melospiza > Melospiza melodia. Next base: position 8,532,283 of record NC_086195.1, on the reverse strand, counting down.
CTGGGGTAGGAGAGTGGCCTGAGAAACAACCCACCACTCCCATGAGACTGAAGGAAGCAGCAGCAGCATCTCAGGTGTTATCTCTCTCAGGGCTGCTGTATTGTTCCATTCTAACGTGGCCCCACTGGTTTAATGCACAGCTTTGTGGTTTGGAGACTACACAGCACAGCCTGCCTGCTCTCCAGATCATCATCTGGGATGGAAAAGGAATGAGATAATCTATTCCTTCCTTCCTTCCTTCCTTCCTTCCTTCCTTCCTTCCTTCCTTCCTTCCTTCCTTCCTTCCTTCCTTCCTTCCTTCCTTCCTTCCTTCCTTCCTTCCTTCCTTCCTTCCTTCCTTCCTTCCTTCCTTCCTTCCTTCCTTCCTTCCTTCCTTCCTTCCTTCCTTCCTTCCTTCCTTCCTTCCTTCCTTCCTTCCTTCCTTCCTTCCTTCCTTCCTTCCTTCCTTCCTTCCTTCCTTCCTTCCTTCCTTCCTTCCTTCCTTCCTTCCTTCCTTCCTTCCTTCCTTCCTTCCTTCCTTCCTTCCTTCCATCCATCCATCCCAGAGTGGTTTGGGTTGGAAGGGAGCTTAAAGATCACCCAGTTCCAACCCCCTGCCAAGGGCAGGGACACCTTCCACTAGCCCAGGTTGTTCAGAGCCCCATCCAACCTGAACCCTTCCAGGGATGGGGCACCCACAGCTTCTCTGGGCAGCCTGTGCCAATGCCTCACCACCCTCACAGCCAAAAATTTCTTCCTAATTCCTCCTCCAAGCCTACGCTCCATCAGTGTCACCAACACTGGTGAAACCCGGGCAGATGTTATTGGGTTCTTGTTTCATTAACTCCCAATGAACACTTTGAGCATGTACCTAGATTAAACTGCTTGTCAGGCTTCAGAACCTGGAATGGCAATGATCATCCAGCTTGTGAGCACCTGAGCAGCAGCAAAACCCTTCCTACCCAGGCCTACTCAGCTGCCCCCTCAGTGGCACCAGCAGGAAGCAAATTCCAGTAAACCAGTGTTTTTCTAGTTCCTCTTTATTAACCTTCACTGACATCTTGCCCCACTCAAGATTCACCTCTTTCCAGTGGTATTTACATACTTTAGAATAATGTTATAGGTTATTTTGTCACCCTCCTAGCCATTGTTTTGCTGAAATTTACATTTTTCTCTTGTATTCTAAGTCAGTTGCTCCACTTGCAGCTGAACTGAGCTCAATTTGAGTGACCTTCAGCAGATACCATTGCAATTATGACCTCCTTCTCCTGACCCTCTGCACACATTTTATCACAGATCAACAGCTTTTACCCTTCTTTAGCAGCTGGACAAGCTGATGAGCTCAGAAGATAAAATCAGTGTACCCCAGTGTACCCCAGTGAAAGGAGGTCTTGGAAGGAATAAGAAAGATGCAGTATAGGCCCCTCTCTGAGGAAAAAGCTAATTGAAAACCAGTGATTTCCATGCTGTCAAAGAAACTCAATCAGTAACAGGCAAGAAATAATCCTCTTATATAACAGGTCAAATAATAATATGTCATCAGGGTGCTTTTAACTTCATTAGAATTTGTCCCTTGATAAGTGACATTTTAATGATGTGATCAGGTAATAAAATAATACATGCCTGAAAACTTATGGCCAACTCACACATAATTAATGGTCCTAAATGAACCCTGGATGATAGGGTCGAACCTAATCTTAGGTAGAAAACACTCTACTGGACATTTTTCACACGCCTGTTTTGGAGTTCTGAACTGATGGTTCAATTTGGCAAAATAACTGACAGGGTGCCATTCATCTAACCCATAAGATAAACAATAGAGGGAACAAAAATGCTGGGGGGATTTTCTCAAGCATTGCCATGAAATGGAGATGCAGATTATGCAGGACCAGGCTTGAGGAGCCTGACAGTGCTTGAGTACTTTACCTTGGGCATTAAATATTTGAATATGCCTGTCTGATGTGGAAGTGACTCTAGATTATCTGAATTTTTACTTAGTGACCTAGAGAAAGAAATAAAAGCATTGAATAAATGAAACAAAATTTCATCTGTTAAACTCTTAAGAGTACTTGCTTTTCAAGCAAATTTTTGGAGGAAAATTCTGGGAGGGGAGGGGAGGGGAGGGGAGGGGAGGGGAGGGGAGGGGAGGGGAGGGGAGGGGAGGGAAGGGAAGGGAAGGGAAGGGAAGGGAAGGGAAGGGAAGGGAAGGGAAGGGAAGGGAAGGGAAGGGAAGGGAAGGGAAGGGAAGGGAAGGGAAGGGAAGGGAAGGGAAGGGAGAAAAAGAAAAAGAAGAAAAAAAGAAAAAGAAAAAGAAAAAGAAAAAAGTAAGAAAAGAAAAGAAAAGAAAAGAAAAGAAAAGAAAAGAAAAGAAAAGAAAAGAAAAGAAAAGAAAAGAAAAGAAAAGAAAAGAAAAGAAAAGAGAAAAGAAAAGAAAAGAAAAGTGCTGGTCAGTAAACTCAGTGCAAATCATAAACTCTAAAGGCACAGAGTTCCAGAATTCAACCACTCTGCCCCAAACAGCACAAGTCTCATCCAACTTAACTCATCTCCAAAGCATTTATCACTGCAGTATCTGGACCATGCACACAGATTCTGGGATACAGGGGGATATGTCCACAAGAGTTGATCAATTTCCTGTTCATCTGCTGTGCTGCCCTTTGGTTTCACCATTTCATCTGAAATAATGGAAGTTACTCTGTGATCACAAGCATATAGTTCACAAATTTGGTGTCCTCATGTGACTTTAATGCCAGCATTCAGGTAAGAGTTACTGCAGTTTAAATTTACTTCTTTTTGCAACTCCTCAGACATTTCCCAGGAGCAGAACCTCTGGCTACACTGATCCTTTCACATCCTGCTGCTCCTAAAGATCAAATTTGGATATCAGCAATCCCAAGAGTAAAAATTAACTGTGAAGGAAAAATGTTCTGTTTCAAAGATGTCCATGTGGATCTGTCACTGTTTTTATCCTGCAGAATGGGAAGCCATTGGCGAGCTTTGATGTTCAGTGGGGAGACACAGACCAGACAAGGGTGGAGCTGGTTTAGCCTGGCCTGGTGTGTTTTTCTATTTTATGCCTAAAGGGTGTATATAAATCCCCACACCACCGAGGAACCAGCAGATTCTGCCCATTTCAGCTGTCCCAAACCCTGGTATATCCCCTAGCAGCCTGACTCTGGGTGTAAGCAAATGCAAGGAACAAATGTTGAAAGATATGGAGGTTATCCCCAAAATGACCTGGTAACCTGCAGACACAAGGAGACAAGGGTGAATTTGTGTATTAGAAAAATGGGTGCCCAAGTGGCACTCTGGGGGTGGTGTTTCTTCAAAAATGAAGCAAGCAGTGAGAATCAGAATGGCTCAGAAGTGCAAAGTATATAATAAAAATTGGCATTTATTAATAGTGCTTCTGGGAACTCCCTGGGAACCATATCTGCCAGCAGTGATATCTGCACATCAATCTAACTCCTTCTTTTTATTCTGTGGCAAAAAACCTGCATTATTGCTCTTGCTGCTGTGGCTCCCTCCCAGGCTGCTGTGATACATCCCTCCTTTTGGGATTAATCCCTTCCCAGGCCATCTGTCCTTCAACTCCAACCCCTCCCCAGCCCCTCCCTCACCCTCTGCCTCCCACACAGCCTGAGCCTCCTTAGCACCCTTCCCAAGCCTGCTGGGACAAACTCTGTGTGCAGGGGGATTTTGGAGGTCACTGACTCCTCTGATGGCCCAGAGCACCCAAGTGAAGTGGCTGAGGTTGTGAGAGACACTGGTGGAGAGTGTCAGCATCATCTTGCTGGTGCCAGGCCAGCTTGGTGTCCAGCATCCCCTGTGCTTGAGGGTTTTTCCTAGACAGCTTCTTCCAGGTGCTCTGAGCCAGATGCTGGCTCTGGAGGCATTTTCCCAAATAAAGTTTCCCACCTGTCTCTCTGCAGATATTGACTGGCAATCTGGTGTGATCCCACAGCCCATGGGTGGTGCAGGGGGAAAGGAGCTTCCATCAGAGCTGGACAATGTGGGAAAGGAGTGGAACATGTGGAAAGCAGGGTCAGGGCACCTCCAGAGCTGGCAGCTCCCAGCACAGTGGATGTAAGGGATGGAAAGGAGCAGGAATAATCCTGAGTCTGGGCCAGGCCACTGGAGAACAGTGTAACTGCAAATAGTGCCCCAGCTGGGGTGGCAGGATTGTCAGAGTCCAGGACATTCTTCTGGCTGCCCTGGAGGACTCGAGACCCTGACAGGGGGCTCAGAGACCTCGGCATGGAGTCAAAAACACCTGTGCTTTCAATTTAAACCCATGGAAACAATTACCAACTTTGTGCAAAGAGTTACAAGCCACAAGAGTTTGAATAGAATGTTAGTGAATTTGTCACAGAGTGAAAATGTAGAATTTTGAGGATTCAGAATGGAGGTTCAAGAGGCAAGATGGAGGAATCTGGGTGTGTCCTGTCTTTCTTCTTCTTCTCCTCCTCCATCTTCTGCTGTGATGGTGGCACTTTTGGATTGGTCTAGGGTAGAGACAGACTGTCTAACATAGGTGATAGGCATTGGAAATTTATTGTAAATAAAGTACACGTAGTTTTTAGTATAAAAAGATAACACCACCCCAAGGTGGTGAGTGTGCCTCAACCTGACCTACCAGACAGACCTCAGTGGATCAGAAAGACAATGTATTAGATAAGAGCAAATAAACAACCTTGAGAACCAGAGCCAAGGAATCCCAACTTCTTCTTCAAGTGCAGGGCTGGGAAAAGGAGACTTTTTAATACCTGGGGAGCCATTCCAACAACTCAGAACCTGAGACAGGATCCTGTGGGTGAAGGGCACAACACAAATGAAAGTGTTTGGTCTGGTTTCCTTCCAGAGTAGAGGTCTCTGTAAAATGTGCCTCCTCTCAGGCTGTGTTTGGCTGGGTGTCCTGCAGGGAGCCAGGGCTGTGTCACACACTCTGCACTGGCAGGAGGTGGCCAGGCAGGCAGCACAGTTACCAGCTGATGGCAGGCAGCAATATTCAGAGTAATCATTATGTGGATCAACATAAAACAAAACTCTTATTAAAATTAACAGCATAGTCCCTAAAACTGATGCTGTTTCAAGCTACTCATTATAGCTGATGACTAAATCCAGCCAGCAGCACGTGATCAGGGCTGGTGTGGGTTTGTGTCTTCTGGAGACAAAGCTTACCTGATTCCAAATCTGTGAACACATTGGCATAACCAACTGGAATTAAGGCTGAATCACTTTGCTTCCATCACAGCTCCAAACCCACCGGTTCACAGCACACCTCTCCCAGCCATGAAGCCTGGGCAGCTTGTGGTGAGTCCCTCACACAAATCCAGAGCACCAGCAGCCTGGGCTGCAGCCCCTCTCTCCTGGGTTGATTATATGATGCTTTTATCCCAAATTGCCTCGTTCTGTTTATGCTGAACAATAAGTTTTGCACCTTTCAGATGTGTTCCAGAGAGTGAAGTGGGAAGACAAGAAGCAGCAGTTTGTTTTCAGACACTGCTCTCACTCCTCCACATTCCTGCTCCTGACTGTGTTGTCTGCGGATGGACAGACAGCAGGACAGAGCTCTCCTTTGCTTTTAGTTAGTCAGCTGGCTGAGGCAAAGAAGTTCCCTGGACTGTGGTTTTTTTCTTTTTTCCTTTTCTTTGCCCTGTTTAACCTGCTCTGGCCTGAACACCCAGGGGAGCACCGGCAGCTCCACCTGAGGCCACCAGGCCGGGCCTGGCCTGCGACATTTCCAGCACTGAGGGACTGATCAGAGACTGAGTGAGCTGAGCTGCAACCCGGGGAAGGGACTTTCTCAGTTTGTCATCTCTTTTGGAGCAGCAAGGGGTTTTATTGTTTAATATTGTTTAGGTTTTATTGTTTAATAAACAGGTTTTTTCCACTTTTCTCCAAGAAGATATTTTCTCCCGGACTGGTTGGGAGGAGGGGCCGATTGAATCTGCTTTCCTAGAGGAGCCTTTTGGGGATTCTCTCCCAAATTTGCTCTGAACCAGGACACCCTCACACAAATCCAGAGCACCAGCAGCCTGGGAGCTCTGTCTGGGTGGCCCCTGGGTGGCCCCTGATGATTCCAGTTTTGGTTCCAGCAGGTGGGAAGTGGCCTGAGCTGATCACAGCTGTGATCAGATGGATGCTTGAGTGCAACTGCAAGATTCAAAGTAAGGACAGAAGGAGAATTTATACTAAGAACCTTCCAGAACACTAAATTGCTAAGGTGGACACGTATTCCTAGTAGCTTTTGAACAATTTGGTGGGGTATAGAAGGCTTTAGGACTATTCAGCCTCTGAAATGTGTATGCAAAGGGGCAGTCCCCACTGAAAGGAGAGGCTGCAGTATGAATTCACACCTCCTCCAAGCAGAGTGAATCCACCCAGGACTTGTTTTCAGCATCCTCAAAACAAAACTGCACTGAGTGGTCAAATCAGCACAGCTTAAGAAAATTTGACCCCTAAAAGAGAGGGGTTTTGAACCTCAGCTGCTGTGATATGAACCTGCAGTGCATTCTCTCCTGGTCCACTGCAAATCACATTTCCTTGACATGCTTTTATACTTCACCTTGCGTTTACAATGGTCTAGAAGTACATGCACCACCATTTACCACGTCTCTTAAGGGAAAAAACTGCTCCAATGTGATTTCCAAGAGACCAAGTCAGTACAACAGCAGACGTGAAACTGGCAAAGAAAACTGCCATTGGATTTTTTAACCTTTGTATCTGCCTGTCTGCATCCTTCATTTGACCTCCCACTCTCCCTGCTGTACCCCCTTGAGCTCTCCATTTTTTAATCCTAACAAGGTCACACTTTTGCTTGGTGCCTTCAGATCCAGCACTCTCCCTGCCAACCTCCAGCCAGCTAATTGTTCCACTCCTTAATGTTCCCAAGGTCTCAGGATGTGTCACCTCCCCCCTGACCTCCGGGGCACTTTCAATCTCTTACAAGCTGAAGCTTGCAGCCATCTCTGTCTAAAACCTCCTCCTCAGCTGTGCTGCAGCAGCATCAGAAGGAGCCAGGGAGGATCAAGGCCCCGTTGTGCTCAGATCTGCATAAACACCCACTGAGAGACAGCTCCTGCCCTCCCGAGGTTAGGGGCTGAAAGGGAAGGCAGGCAGAGGGAAAGGGAGTGGGGCACATGGCAGTGGAGCATTCATGGTGATGCAAGTCACATTGCTTGCTAGGCACTCTCTTTGTTGTGCTTTCATTTTTTTCCACCCCCTCCAAATGAAAATAAAATAAGTTGTTGGCTTGTTTTTGGGAAATAACTTGCAAAAGTGATCATCTGCTCTCATCCACCCTGGTGCTGTGCCAGTGTTGCTCCCTGAGGAGCTCCTGGGGCTCTGCAGGAACAACACAGCATGGAAGCAACAGGGGATCAATGAAAGCCCTTGGCTGCCCTCCTGCCCCATCAGAGCTGGCTGCAGCCTGGCTGTCAGCCCACCCATGGCAAGCTGAGGAGCACAAAATGCCCTGCCCAGGGCTGCAGAGGAATTACCCTCCTTACACCCCAAAAGGAGGGAGCACCCCTGACAGATCACAGCACACACACTTGCCAGGGGAGAAAAAAAAGTTCTGAGAGCTGGAAAAATTGCCCTGAGGTAGGGTATGGATGACAACACTTCAGTCTAACTGTAAGGAGAATAATTTATTCTCCATTTTCTCAGGCAGAGGAAGTGTACCAGCATTACAGAACTGCAAGGAGCAAGGACAGCCTGTCCTGATGCAAAAAAAGTCCTACCTTTAAAGTGAGGCTTCAGAATGGTGTGTGAGAGTTTGATTTGCATCCAGAGTGGAAACATGCTTGCCAGCCATCAGGCTGATGTGATTTGAAGCAGCTGAGATATTAAATGCACTAAACCAGAATGTATAATAGTCATGCTGCCAGACCTTTAATTATTGTCATGCTTGTGGGCACTGATATCATTCAAATTAAAAGCTTTTCCCACCACTTGCATTTTTTTAATATGTTGATGTACTCTGCACTGATGGATTGTCCTCTCTTGTCCTTCTTTCACAAAGTGCTTGGAAGAATTTGCTTCAGTGCAGAAATAAAAATTATTGGCACTCACTTGCCATATTTTTGGAGCTGTTTTTGTTTTGTTTTAAAGCATAGACCCACTAGCTATGAAAACATTTTGGTGAGTTTGGAGGGGTAGTGTTGATTTTTCCACCAATTCTTGTCTCAGAAAGAGCAGGAATGCTCAATATTAATAGCAAGACTGAAGCAGTGGTACAACCTTCCCTAGAGCAGTGCCTTTGACAGTGCTGGCTGACAACACAGCAAAGTTTCCTTGCTGCACAGATGTTCTAATTTTCCTCTCTCATCTGGTCCAGAGACAGATATTTTTGGGCTGACCCTGTTCTCAGATACAGCAGCAGAAAGCTTGAGCAGTTCTGAAGTTGGATCAAATTCTCTGTTCAGAACATTGTCACTGATTCCAGAACTCATTGTCACCAATTCCAGAACTTGTCTAGTGCTGTGATAAGGCTGCTCCCTCACCCATTTGTGTAATTCTGGAACAAGTGGAACCGTTTTAAGCAGAATGAGCACAAAATACCTATCAGGAAAGTTGCTCAGGGCCTTTCCTGAGATGGAACACCCATAAAGGATAGGCAGATGAATATTCTTGTTCATTCCCCCTGATGACAGGCATAGCAAATCACGTCTCCATCACATGGAGGCTCATTTGCAGGAGATGCAGGAGATGTTTTCCACACTGCATCCAAATTACACTGGTTTGCCACAGCTGACCCAAAACTCCTTTGAACTCTTGCAGCATTCTGCAGCTCCATTTGCTGTACATGCAGCTTGTTTTGTGTTTGGGACATTGGTGGGGCACAGTTAGAAAGGGATGGGGCTCAAACCAGGACAGTGCTTGCCCTTCCCTCTCCTCTCCAAGCTGTGAGCCTCAGCCTCTGCAGACCCAGAGCAGCTCCACTGCTGCAAGGGGGGGGTTGTGCCTTGTAGCCCTTTTCATCCACTGGAGACTTGCTCTGATTGCCTGCTTGCAGGACCAGGAGCCAGAAAGCCCCTGTGTTTATAAAACTGACTGCAGCACTAAATCTTTCACCAGCCTTGAGCAATTCACTTCACCTTTCTGCCTTAGTTTCCCTGTGTGTAAAAGTGAGATAATGTTTGCTTTCCTTCCAGGGATATTGCAAGGATTAATTAGTTAACTGAGTTTGTTAGAAAGGTGAAAAGCATTTTACACATGGTAAGTATTGTTTCTTTGGGACAAAAAAAAATAACCCCTTCTACTTTGCACAAGTGATTTTAGAAGCTCAAAACCAAAGACTAAACCAAAGCTGAGGATATTGCCTGACTCAAAACCTGCTGGATGTGTGAGTGCTGAGGAAGGGAGATCACCATAAGAGGGAAAGGTTTGCAAACACAAAACCTTTCAGCCCTTTGGCAGCCAGATGAGGTGAAATGAGCAGCATGTGGTGGTCAGATAGGATCTCTGCCTTGGTTACTGGCTCAAGCCCAGCTGTCCTGACTGGTGGCCACTGACTCCAGTCAATCTGGAAACATGGACCTTACTGGTCCCAGTGGAAAATACAGTGTTCCAGTTGGACTTAAAGAAGAATGAACAAGTTCAGTGCTGCCTCAGGTGGTTTTGAGAGAGACCAACAAAAGGTAAGGAAATTTGCTCTTTCCCGCTCAGGCTAGATCCAGTCTTTTGCACTAAAGGCAGGTTCACTCAGCTATTACCCCTGCTTTCCACCAGCATTGTTTTAAATTCAACTAATTAAAAAAAAAAAAAAAAAAAAAAAAAAAAGAGAGGAGGAAGGGAGGAAGTAAATGAGAAACAGCTGCTCTCCTAAATAAACTCAGCAGGACAAAGCCAATTACACCAGTTACCCTTGGAAGTGCTGTTCTGGATCTTCTCAAGATGCTGTAGCTGATTTGGCATAAGGCAGCACTAACAGAGCATCTACAGCTACAAGCAGCCAGGCTCTTGTGTGTGCAGTAAAGTCTGGGGGGCACCACCCACCTCCCCACTGCTGAGAGGTCTCTCCAGCTGTGCTGAAGGAGCAGCTCTTGTGTCACCTTCTAACCCACAGCAGGAAAGGTCAGGCACAACTGGGCTGAGTTTCACGGGCCCGCAGTAAAACAGGGGAAGTTTACAAAAGCTGTTTTCCTGCCAAACCTGTCAAGAAGGGATTTCAAGTCTACCAACAAGGTGCTAAAAGCACTTGCTCTCTGCACTACTGGATCCAAAAGATGGTGTGTGCTTGGAGCTGAGCGATGTGAGAGCAAAGGTGAGGCTGAATCATCAACAGCTGGAGAAAGAGGAGATGCTTCTGCTGCTCTCTGAGTGGCTGAGCCCCTTGCACAGCTCCCACCCAGTTTGCTCACATCTGCCCCACTCCCCTCCTCTCCTCTCCTGTGTTTGTACCCCCTGTGCTGAGATGTACCTGCACCTGGACCTGCACACACATTTTGGCTCTCAATGCCAGGACCTCCTTAGTGGCTCTGTATCTTCATGTTCTTATATCAGTGTAAATCTCCTAATCGTAAAGGAGATTCACAAGGGCAAAACCAGTGAAAAATGAGTGGAATCAAAAGGAGGTCCATTTTTTTTTTCTTTTGAATGAAGGCTAATCCAATCAGAAGTAAGAAGCTTTCAGATTTCAGGACTTCTAAGAAAGATTTTTTTTTTTTTTTTTAAGATATAAAGAACTGATCATTCTTGGTTTTCAGAGAGTGATGATAAAAGCAAAGGGTGTATTGGCTGGCTCCAGCTGAGGATCTGGCCAAGTGGAATTAACATTTTTCTAAAGAGCCCTGCACTGAGTTTACAGGTCCAGAAAAGTCCACATGGCAGGTCATGGTGTGACCTTCCAGGGCAAGTGTGGGCCTGAGGTATGGTCCATGCTCACAGCCTGGAAGGGCAGGCTGGAACTGGCAGTTCTGCAAGATGTTCTCTCCATTCCAGAGCAGCCTAACAATCAGGAGTCTTTGTGGTCTCCTGTCTCATTGATATTAGTAAACAGTTCTTATTATTGCTTGGCATGACAGGAGGGGCAGAAGTATGACAAAAAAAAGAATAAATATAGTATTAAGACACTGCTGGAGCCTGAAGTCAATATCCCTGTTTACAGAGTTGCTGTTTCTGTTTGAAGGACCCTGCACTTCTCCTTCTTTATCACATTTGCAATTAGTTTTCCATACACATCTGCTCCTGACCTTAAAATAATTTCCTTTTCTCCCCCAAAGGAAAATGATTTTGAAAAGAAATTGCTTCCAGAATCACAGTTCTTTCCTCATCCTCCAGTGTCTTTCCCAGCAGCCTCACACATCCCAACTTACTCCTGAAAGAATCCATGCCTTGCAGAATCCCACATTTTGTGGCCAGGATTTTGGACACAGCAAATGTGACCAAAACTTTAAGCACCAAGCTGTTTTTTAGGCACTTAAGTGCCCTTTTCTCAGCACTCTCAGCATGGTAAGTTGTAGCTCCAGCTGACTTTTCATCCCATTTCTATTTTCACACCAAATCCCAGTGTACCCACGGCGTTTTGATACAATGACAAGTTTATATGATGACAATGCACTGCATGGACTGTAGACTCAGATCTGTATTTTTGGTGGTGCTTCTCTGGAAAGGCTGAAGGGCAGAAAAGTGAATATCCCCACATCTCATGGCCATTTAACACAAACAGAAAACCAGAGCCTATTCCAAATATTTCCCTGTTTGGGGGGCAATATTGAATAATTTGCTTTGCTCCCTCCAGAGACATTTTCTCCAGTCTGTGTGCTAATTACATTCCACTGAAATTCTCAAAAATGGGCTGTAAAGGGACTCATGTTGTGCACAGGGCTGGTGCAGAGAATCATTTTGCCAAGGAGCAGCCAGGTCCTGGTTACTCCCAGTGTGGGGAGTTGAGAATTCAGTGGTGTTTACTGGATTTTTTTCACCCTGATATTTGTTCAGCACCTGTCCTGGTGTCTGGGTGCCCCCAGAGGCTGCAGGAAAACCCCTCCAGCTCTGCCAGTGAGGACACCAGAGCTGCTGAAGGCAATGAGGGTGCAGCCAAGAGGGAGCCCCTCAGTACAGGCATGGAAGGAGAGGACTCAGAAAAAAATAGGTGGGAAGATGGAAATTAGGGATTTCAGTGAAACTACAAAACACTGACTAGAAATTCATCCCTGATGTAACTTTCATTCCAGTCAGTCACCCAAGAGCTGAATTTGGCCCTCCTGGCAGAAATTGTTTGGTTTAGCTAGTAACATTAATTGGAAAAAGTGAGCAGTGTTGCTTTAATTGCACAAAAGAGAGGGAGGACAGATCCCATTTCAAATTTCAGAGTAAGGCTTTTTTTTTTTTTTTTAAGAAAGGGGGGGATAAATATTAATACCAAGGCTGTGTTGATGAGCTTTAGGGGGTTGCTAAGCAACACAGCCCTTTGTCTATAGCCCAGACGATGCTCGGGAGGGGACTGTGTAGAAATAAAATTCATATGGCTTCTATAGAACCGGCTTTTTGTAGCTTTAAAAAAATAAACAGGAACCAAAATCTGTCTCCTTGACTTTTTTTTTTTTTTCCTCCCTTTCACATGAAAGAGTTTCTGCTGAAAAATCTGAGGATCTGAGAGCAAGTGTTCGGAGGGTGTTGTGAGCCTGACAGCAAAGTTGGGGCAATGAGCACACTTGCTTTAACCCAACAGCAATATACCCTCAATGTGTCCCTAAATAGCATGGGTTTTAAAACTCTCAAATTCTGTGTACTAATTTGCTGTTTGTGGCACATAACCATAACATTTTAGTCCATTGCATTTTCTTTTTTTCAGTTCACCTTAAGGAATTTCATAAATGTATCCCAGTCCAGCACAGGAATAAAATAGCTAATAGCAGACCATTATATAACTGATAAAAGAAAACCACACATTTCCAGATATTAAAATCATGGATATGTTAGTCTAAGCCTTGTAGTAAAATTCAGCTCCACAATTCTTCAAATTCAATATGTTCATTTTTATTTTAAATGTAGAGCTCAGGAATACAGGGGAAGGAACAGCTTTTGATTTGATACTTGCAGAAGAAAAATAATATTTTATTCAGGTATTCAAAATGCTGACTACAGAGAAATTTTAAATAATTTATTTTTTAGAAGTGAAAGTACTCATGTTCTGATATGAAAGAAAATCTAAAGCTTTGTTTTATACAAGGGAGCACAGGTGAAAAGTGGTGAACTCCAAGAACTGCAAACAGTCAGGGCCTTTCTTCTGTGATTTTTCCTGGAATTGCCTCCTCAAAACACATACATCGCACATTTTTAACTACTGAAGCCATATTATTGCAGGAAAACTGCAGAAAAGGTGGACTGGAAATGCTGTGGGTTTCACAGTTACTCCACAGAGCAAATGCCAGCACAAGACCTGCATGGACAGAGGGTGTGGAGCAGGAAGATGCTCCTACCCAGGGCAACAGCCCTGGAAAAACAACACAGCTGTACTTTCATTTGCACCTCAAGAAGAAATGGTGGCCTTGAAAAAAGGGAGAATGCATGGCCTTCCATGCAGTCCATACAGGACTTTCATGGCCTGTCCAGGGAGCAAGGGAGGGAATCTCCCAAATGCCCATTGGAATCCAGCTGCTTCTTCCTTTGCATCCTGGTCACCCACATCACAGGCATCTGCGCTGCCTTGCAAGAGACAGGGACAAAAAACTGTGTTTGTTGGCCATTGAGTGTTCCAGCTCCTTCCCTGCTTACAGGTCAAGCCCTGGCCTGTCTCACAGCTCCACACTTGCCCCCAGGGATTCTCCTGTGCAGAGCAAGCAGTTCATGAGGCTTTATCAGGGTAGCACACACAGACTGTTCTTCCTGTCCAAAGCAACAGAGGTTTGTAAGACCCTGGTGCATTTACATGTGGGAGATGATGTGGAAACCCAGGGCACCAGGAATATTTCTCTGTCTGCTCTGAGGTGCCCTGACCCCCAGGGGAGCACTGACTTTGACCCTCATTCATGGAGAAAGTTTCCCAGACTTCAAGATAGACTGGAATCCACAAAAGTGTGAAATAGATTACAGAGAGTAGTGTAGGTGTATCATTTGGTGAGAAATTGAGGTTTTGGGGTTTTTAGTATGTTGTGGATGGAAACAAGATGGAGGGCACAGGGTGTTGTCCTGGGTTTCTTCTTCATGCTTCTTCTTCCTCCTTCTCCATGGGTTTGGGTGGCATTTTGTCATTGGGCAGAAAAGTCCCCATTGTAGCTCTGTGGGATCAGTGATTGGGTTAAAAGGGAAAATAATCCAGGTGTCAGTTCTTCATTGGAGAGTTTAGTCTTAAAAGACCTTGTACCAAGAGATTGTTGGCCATTTTGTGCCTTGTAATGAAAAGCTGCCAAACTCACAGCAGTGAGACTGTTTTACTGATAACAAATAATAAACACCTGAGTCCAAATATGAACTATTGTCTCAAGTGCCTTCAATCCAGACCCAGAGAAATCCACAACTATACCCCCACAAGATGACAGCAACAGAGGGAAAGGTTCAAACCTGGAAAGAAAAAGGTAAAGAGAAGTTGTTATTTCTTAGGCAGTGACTAAAAAGCATAGTGAAATACAGAAGAAGAAACCATTTCTCTCTTGATGTGGGTTTTGCTGTTTAATCTATGTGAGATCCAAGGGCAACCATAATGTTCTACAGGTGATCATTGTTCATGGTGCCAGCACAACAGCAAGTTTCACAAAACACAAGGTGAAGTTAATGTTGAGCATGTGGAAACTGCTGAGGATATTGGTGCCGGCTTTGTTTTTAAAATGAAGAGTTTTCCTTCACAACAACATAATTTCCTCTGTGTCTGGGCTGACTGAGAGTGTGATATCAAAAAAATGAAAAAAGGTACTACTGGACTCTCAACATGGTCATGAATAACATATCCTTGTTCTTGCAGAAAATTTTGACCACAGACCAGTACTAAACTTCCAGTTTTCTCAGACTCTGCTTTGTATGAACCCTCTGTGTAAGAACATGGTGACACAGATGTGTCATGCATGGCCTCTTCAAAAATAGTGTGTCTACCTCAGTCCAGGGGATCTTGGGCTTCCATCAAAGCTACTGCTATCTGAGAAAAATTCCCTGAAGATGCATGTCCAATGTCTCTTTCATGAGAATTCAAGTTCCTTTCCTTCCCACAGGATCTTCTCTGGCTTCACTTTTCCCCTTCCCCAGCTTCTCAAGTATCAGAGAAGTCATCTGAGGCTTTTGAAACCCACAGGAGTGCTGAGGGCTGCTAGAGGAGGGAGACTGAACCATGGTGCTGGTAATAATGTGCAGGCAGCTCCTGAGAAACAGCATTCCCTCATTCCCTGCTGGCCTGCAGCCCCTCTGCAGAAGCAGCACTGGACAGGGAACACTGGTTTAGGAACTGTCTGCAACACACAGCACCCAACAGAGAGCCAGACCCAGGATGTCAGAACCTGGCTTGGAACCTCTGCCAAAAAAGACAGAGAGCCATGCTGTTCTCCTAGATCAGCCCACAAACTGAGGAAAAATAAAAAGAATTTTAAAAAAATATAAAATTGGTCTGAGCCTTGTCTGCTCAGACAGGAGAGCAACTGGCCCAGAGAGAACAACACCAGGCAAGCATTCCCAGTGTGCTGGAAACTAGAAAGAACAAATATTTCAACTCCTTTGCAAAAGGAGGCAGACATGGTGTCTGCCTTTTGCTCTTCCTTAGCAGGTTTTTGTATCACTCAGTCTTCTAGCCCAGCATGGGGCTTTGGAGGTGGTTCAGAGCACTTTTCCAGCACCCATCTGTGCATTTCCAGCCTCCCCCGAGCTCTCTGACATGCATTCAGACCAAACCAGTCAGTCTGGGGTCTGGGAGAGAGTCAGCTCTGCTGCTCTGCTCTTTGTTTGGCTCAGGGTGAGGGAGATGCCTGCACACACCATGCCCAAGACAAAATAGTCCCTGAGCAAACTCACAGAACTTACTGGGACTCCATACATCCGTACAAGGCTGGCTACAGCTCCATCTAGAACCTGTCTCCTTATAAAGTACGAGAGAAAAAATTGATTTTTGCAATGTACATGGCTTGAACAAATCAGAGTTCTTCCATAGCAACATTATGGAATTTCATACCATGATAAGCTATATGTGGAATCTATGCATGCCAGAATTAGAATACTCGCATATAAAATTTTGAATTCAACTTACCTCAGGCAAGAGGGACTGCATTTTACAGCGGAGTTCAGAGTGTGTTGTGTCTAACATCTGTAATGTACAGCTCAAAATTGTGTTAAATAAATGACAGGTGAAGAGCCAAAATACCCCAGTGTTACCCCAAACCAAGAGATATTGTGTTATTTTACCTATATGAGTTTCTCTACAAACAACTCAGTCTTGATTATATATTCAGATGATATATATTCCTGCAGCAAAGACACTTGCTCAGAGGGGCTCATCACTCCTCATCTTCCTTTTATGTCAGAGCAGTTTTCTGCTCTCACTTTAAAACTTCTGTGCCTGTCCAGCAGCAAAGCAGATGTTGTGAGTGCAGATGTTGCTCTTGCTTAGCAACCCTTGTCTAGAACAAAACACTCAGCTCCCTGCCAAATGACTTCCTTGTAGTTAAGGTGAAGCACTGGCCATATTCTAAACTCCACCCAGGTGTAAAACAACCTGCAAATGGGCTGCTGGGGGTGGAAAAATTCAAGTGAAAAGACTTTGGAGTGAAGGGATGAGACATTTTGTCTGTATCCTCTGGCATCACTTTATGGATGAGGAACTCTTTTTCAGCACATTTTATCAGTGCTAAGAGGGAGAACAAAAGGATTCTGGATCAAAATATGGCAGATTTTCATAATTAAGTGAAATTTACCTCCTTCCATTCTTGTCTTCAGTACAAAGAGCAGATGCAGAATATTGTTGATTCACACTCCCCACGATGAGAACTGAGTCACAGGGCATTCCTGGGGATTAACCAGGAGCTGGGAAGAGTTGATGGCCCAAAGCAAACTGGGACACCACTAAGCCAAGCCTGCATTAATTCCCTGGGAAATGCCCTATGCCTCAGCTGTTATTGCTGCTGTCACCTCTAAACCCTTCCTTCTACAGAGGAAAACACAAATCTTGAGCAGGGATGATGCCAGATGCTGCTCCTGCCAGACATGGATGTTTCTCAGCCTGGGGAATTCCTGGCCTGGCCAGGCCAGGAGCTCAAAACACCCTCCTCTATCTGGAGAATGAGGTTTCCAGGTCATTTTCATGCAGTTCTCTGGGTTTCAGAGCACACAGTTTGTGCCAATTCACAGCGTGTGCAAGTTGAATTAGTGGGGCTGTGCAGAACCCAAGTCACCGCCTTTTCTACACCCCTGATGTGGCAGCATCAGTTGTGGGTTTCTCTGGGTCAGGATTGAAGGCACTTGAGACAGTAGTTCTTGTTCACACTCAGGTGTTTATTATTTGTTATCAGTAAAGCAGTCTCACTACTGTGAGTTTGGCAGCTTTTCATTAGAAGGCACAAAATGGCAACAATCTCTTGGTACAAGGTCTTTTAAAGCTAAACTCTCCAATGAAGAACTGACACCTGGATTATTTTCCATTTTAACCCAATCACTGATCCCACAGAGCTACAATGGGGACTTTTCTGCCCAATGACAAAATGCCACCCAAACCCATGGAGAAGAAGGAAGAAGAAACATGAAGAAGAAACCCAGGACAACACCCTGTGCCCTCCATCTTGTTTCCATCCACAACATACTAAAAACCCCAAAACCTCAATTTCTCACCAAGTGATGCACCTACACTACTCTCTATAATCTATTTCACACTTTTGTGGATTCTGGTCTATCTTGAAGTCTGGGAAACTTTCTCCATGAATGAGGGTCAGAGTCAGTGCTCCCCTGGGGGTCAGGGCACCCCAGAGCAGACACAGAAATACTCCCTGTGCCCTGGGTTTCCACACCCTGGTAGTTGAAAAAGTGGACAAAATAAACCACAGTCATTTAAAAACTAAACAACTTTACATGAAATAAAAACAAAATAAATCTTACTTAAATGAAATGTGAAATTAAAACTATTCATAGCAAGATCTAAAATGATATAATTTCTAAAATTACTGCTGAAGTTCTAGTCAGGTCTACTAGGTGGGTTTTAATCAGGTGAATTGGGTGCGCTCCCTAGGACAAAAATTTGCTGAAGTAGAAAATTTGGAAACAGATTTGGAAGCAGTAACCTCCTTGAACATACAAAATATTTACTAATTTAATTTTATCCCACCAGTTCTATTTAACAAGTTCATTTCTCGTTGTGGATCCATAGAGAATATTTTAAAAAAAGACTTTTTTCCCCCTCTCCAATCTATGAATAAAAATGAGTACAATAAGCTCTGCGATTTCTTTGCTCTGACTTATTTCAGTGACTGATAACTTAATTATTCATAGTAACAAACCAGTTAGTTGCTTTTAAGCTAAAAAAGAATGTAGGTTTTTATTTTCTTATATCACTTAATATATTTTATTTAGGTAACAAAGGGAATATTAAGCTATTTGGGGATTTCTTATTGAATTCTAGTATTCATTCAATTATAGATTCATAAAAACAAGGAAAAAAAATCCAGAAAAAAATGAACCATGCTTCATTTTCCAATTAAAAATATGACAAAATTAAGAATATGATAAAGTGATCATTAATTTATCAACATAATAAATATTCATAGAGAAATACTTTTGGTTAACAAGAAAAAAAGACCTCACTGTGTGCTATCTTTTGTTACTAGAATCTCAGAATGGTTTGGGTTGGAAGGGACAGATCACCCAGTTCCAACATCCCCACCATGGACAGGGACACTTTCCGCCAGACCAGGTCACTGCTTTGATCCAACCTGGCCTTGAGCACTTCCAGGGGTGGGGCATCCTCAGCTTCACCCTGTTCCAGTGCCTCTCCACCTTCACAGTGAAATAACTTCTCACTCTTCCTATTATCTGATCTAAATCTGCCCTCTTTCAGTTTAAAGCCATTTCTCCCTGTCCTGTCCCTACATATCCTTGTAAAAAGCCACTCTCCAGCTTTCTTGTAGGCCCCCTTTAGGTCTTCTAATGGTTACCAACCCATGAAAGCTAACTTTTATTTAAAAAAAAAATCTAGCATAACTTACTACTGCAAAAAGAGATCAAATGCATTATTAAAACCAAGATTTCCTACTTGGTGATTTAAATCTTGATTTAAATTAGTTCTCTGTGGGTGTTGGAGTTGGCTTACAGCCTTCAAATAATTGTAGGGAAGAAAGGAAACTCTGCTGAGACAGATGCTATAAATATGTGCTGGTATTTGAGACTGCAGTGATGTCTTTACATTCAGAACCTCTGGGTTATCAGCAGCAGAAGACTGGGTGTGCCTCTGAACTGCACTAAAATAAGAAAAGCCACAGCCATTGGTACTTGACTGTTTTAATATTGGCCTAAAATGGTGTGTACAGCTTTTAAACATTGTTTAACAATCAATCTGTTGGTCAGTTACCTTCCAAATTCATCTTTTAGTACAGTACAGATCCTGTGATCCCAACATTTCATGGGCAGCAGATGGAACCTCCAAATCATGGGACAGCACACATTAGAATTGCTGCAGGACAGCAAGGAAAAAAAATAGAAGGGAAGCAGAACAATACACCATAAAATAAAAGTATGGCCATGGGCACAGGCAGCCAGAGAAATCTGCAAAATGGCAGTGCATAAAGCATTTCTATAAAGACTGAAAACTGGCACTGGTGAAGTAAAGTAATGTAATCTGTGCCCTTCCATTTTCTTCTGTTCCTAGTGAGCTGACACCAAAGAACAGCCTTTTGCTCTCTCCTGGCTTTCCTGGCAGCCTCCAAATCCAGCAGACAGACAGACAGCAACAGCCTACAGCTGGTGTCATGCTCAGAAATGACTCCTCATTTACCCAGGTGTAATGCTCAGAAATAATTCCTCATTTACCCAGGGGCTTTGAGTGCTCAGCCTGCATGCTCTGTGTGGCTGGGCTACACCTGCAGCTGCCTGCATTGTAAAAGCACCTTGGCTTATGGTGGTTCCCAAACAGATCTTCATCAGTGTAGGAAATGTAAGAAAGCTCAATATTGGCTTTTCTATCCAGTACAGTCAATCTCAAATACAATTCAAGAAGCCAGCAATGATTTAGATTGAAAAACGTATTACTACAATTTTAAAACAAAAATTTTAAGGGTTCATCTGCGCCTATTTTGAATTGGCATGAGACCAGCTGTAATTTCTCAGTGGCATGGATTTAAAAGGGATACAACACCAATACTACCCAGTGTAGTGCCTAATCTCAGCCTGGTGATGGTGAAAGTCTTCACCACTGTACAATTATTTTTCTTGCTTTCCACTTCCTCCTGTTAATGTAAGAGACCTGCTTTTACACTGAAGCTTTGAGGACTATGGTAGAAAAGTGATAAGGGTTTTTAATTTTTCTTTTTTTTTTTTTTCAGCATATAAAGAACTGGAATAATAGATAAACCACTTAATAATTTTTTTTAAAGAGCAATCTTTCTTTTTAAAGATTTTGCAGATATTTTATCAGTGCTGCAAAACCACTCCTGAGGTAACTAAACATTACCCATTTTCCAAATGGGCATGCTGTAATAGAAGAAGGGATTCAGTCCCACAGTTGCAGGTGGTAGGTGACCTATAAAACCCTTCAGGTTTGACACCCAGGTACTGCTGTAACTATTAGACAAGGCTGCTGTCTCAGGAATGCAGAGATACATTCACAGAGGAGTTTGAAATTGCAGCACTCATCTGACATCACAGCTGAAGGGATTTCTTTAAGGTCAATAAACCCCAGCACAGCTCAAAGGCTGCAGCCCATATTTATTGCTGTGGAGCTCCTCAGAAAGGCAGATGGCATCTGCACAAGGAATGGATCTTCTCACAATTCAGGTTTGCAGGAGGACCTGGTGGAATGGCCAAACATGCTCCTATTTGATGGGATCCATTTGGCTGGAAAAGATTTCTTTTTCCCAAAGGTTTCTCTCAATAGCAACCTGCCTTGGCTGTGAGGGTCTGGGGAGGCTCTCTGGGGAGCTCATCTGTGCTGCTTCTTCACTGAATTCTGATGTAGAATTCCCAAAGCTCGGAGAAACCTGCTGGGTGAAAGTCCTTCACAGACACTGGAGCCCAGCTGGCTGTGCCAACCCTCTGGGCCAGCTCCACATCTTATCCCTTATTAAATTCCAATCCCTCATCACTTGTGATAAGATAGAAGCCAGAGGGTGGATGCACAATGAGTGTTTTTGAGAGCCCTGCTCCTGTGATACTTTACTTTGTGGTGGCTTAAATACAAACCAGAATGAATGTTTAAATCAAAGCACAAACTCCTTTGGCCTCAGGGTAAGAAAAACATTTTCACATTTTAAACATCACTGGCCTCAAGGTACAAAACAAATATTTACTAAACTTCCAGACTTCAGACATGGGTTTTCTAAGGCAATTCCTTGTTGCTGCTTCTCTGTGAGGCTTTTCTCTTTCTGTGCTTCCCACCCTTTGGAAGAACACAGGCAAGGATAGGAGCACAGCCTCTTTCTCCAGATCCCTCTGCTCCAAAGGTCATCTCAACTCCACAGCTGTTGGCCAACACTGAGAAGCCAAAGGAAAGCAAGGTGAGAGAAACAATGAGAGAAACACCACTCTGCAGATGGTTTGCTGTTCTCATGCACTTTGTTCTCTACACTGACTCCAAGGGAACACTGATCTCACCACACCTACCATGGGACTGAGAAGCCCACTGATACTGTGTGTGTGTGCCATCCTCTTATTTGGTGACAGGGAATGTGTCCTGCGAGAATGTAAAAATGTGATCAAAGACCACCACCACATCCTCTCTTAGCTCCAAAGTCCATTCAAGATGTGGGATGGGATTAGGCATGAGACAGTAGTTGTCTTTTATTTCTTTATTGTCAACTTTTAGTACTCCAGCCTTTGTCCAAATTCAAGTCCAAGTTAACCTCCCTTCATCCCCCTACCTATTCTACAAACAACCTGCTGGAATAAAAGGGAACCATGGCCAGAGTCTGCTGAGCATTCCCTCCATGCTGGTGCCAGAGCAGGCAGCTCCCTCAGTTTGCTGCTCCCTCTCCCCACCAGGCTGTGCCAGAAGAGCTGCTCGTGGGGTTATGTGAACCAGACTGAAGAGCTGGCTTGGGTTAAAAACAACCAATGCAACAGAACAAAGCAAAACAAAAATAGTAATTTTTAACCAAGAATGTTTCCCTGACCCAGCCAGGCCACCACACACCACACAGCCACAGCTGGCCAGGCTACACCTTCCCATGGCAATGTGAGACGTGATGTTGGTTTTTCACTGCATCACAATCCAAGGCACTGCAGAGCCAAGGGGTGAACAGAGAACTTCAGCTTCTCAACACGTCCCATGGGGCCCACAGCTTGCCAGGCAGGCTGAGATTAATGTCACAGAGAACTAAGAGGTCCTCTTCCTTCAACAAGGGCAAACCAAGCATTTCAGACCAGGAATATCCAAACTTTTTAAGAGGACTTTTTGAAATTAAAGACTTCAAGTTGGAATTTTTTAGGGTATTCTGTCCCACTGAAAAATTAATTTCAGTTCAGTTTTCATCCTGAGTCCAAGTGGTAATAAATTTTAAATATCTAAATAAAGCTGACCAAAAATTCTTATTTTCAGTGGAGTAAGGATTATATTTATACCAAGCATAAGTGATGACAGGAACAAGATTCAAGGATCAAATAGGTATTATCACTGTTACACAAATATTCTGTAAATGTAATAAAATAACACATCAAAATATAGTCCATTTAATAACTGCTATTACAATGCATCATTATGCATATATTGTCACAATACCATGTTTGTCTGTACACACAGTAATTTCAAAATTCCATATATGCATATAAAATACTCATTGCTTGCCTCTTCAGTACTTCAGTATAATTCCAGTATTACTTTAATCATAAATACTCTTAAGTAGTTTTAGGTGAAGACTTCAGAGTACGAGAAATGTTGAAGCAATAAATTTCAAGGAAAATGTATGTAAAGGGTTCTGTCAGTGGAAGTTAAAAAAGGATCTTGCTAATTTGGTCTTTTTAAAATGCTTTTTTTAACAGACAAGTAGATTAGAATTTTATTGCCAGTGATGGAAAGACTCAAATATTTTATAAAAAAACCTAGAAATATCTCCACCAAATGACAGATTTTCTTCTTTCTGTAACATATCTTGCTATTTTCTTGATCAATCAAAGATCTGCTGCTCAGAGATATAAAAGCTTTGTATTGCAAGCGTTAGTCTCATGCAAGGATTTATAATGATAAATCCATATGACTATATAGATACAGTCAATGCCACAAAAGATGCACTGAACAGGCCACAAAGTATTGGGGGAAAGTGCAAAAAAAGAATTCACAGCAGGTGAGAAGAAGTTGAAAAGGATTTCTGGATGAATTATGGATTTACAGAAAACAGGGCTGAAGAGAGACCATAAGAGTTCTATACTTGGACCAGGACTCAAAAATTCTGTCTTTTTTTTTTTTTTTCCTTAATTATTATTCTATTTTTCCAACACCTATCTCCCTAAGTAATTTACTCTAATTCTGTCCTGACCTCTTAGCATGAGACTGGGAGGAAGATTCTGCTGCTAGTTTTAAACCCTCATATCCTGCCCACCACAGCCCAGATGTGGTGAACAAAGTATTCCTTTTCCTCCCTGCAATAGACTTTTCCACAGGATTCAGGGAGCAATTTAAAGCATAAAAGAGAGAAGTTGTAATGGAGAAAGAAGAGGTTAAGTGGAACAGAGCTCTGTGAGCAGAATAGCTGGATGTTATTTATCCAAAATAAACAACAGGGATTGGATGAAAAGCACTGGGAGTTACTGAGGGAATGAGTGAGGGTAATAGTGAAGAATCAGAAAGAAATAAGATCCAGGATTTCATGAAACAACTTAGAAATGGGTTATGTGAGGGCAGGAGAAGCAAGTACTTCTGGGCAAAAGCAGAGACATGATGGGATGCTGAAGCCGTTGCTGGAAGTGATCTGTCCTTTTGAACAGTAATGATTTGTTTCTCTTTGGTGTACCTGAGATACCTTAGATACATGCACAGCATCTGCTTCCCTCTGTTGTGCTCATATGCCAAAGGAGAGTAAACATTCACCAAACTCGATGCAAACAGGAGCCAAATACCTACTTTAAAAACACTCTGCAAGCCTGGGTATGGAAATCACTGCACTTACTGGATATGTGGGAGTGACTCATTTCTACCATAACTACCCAGTGATGTTCACTGGACAGTTTCTTACCTAAAACAGATGTGCTCAGAAAAACAGTTTTTAATCACAAAACCTGCTTTAGCAGAGCCTGCAATAGGTAGGACAGCAATAGACTAATAGTGTACAGTCCCCCTAATAAATAAGGGCTTATGAAGAAGGTGCCCCACATTTCATCTCTCAAGCTCTCTGAATTATGGATTTCTTCATCATGTTCAGCAAATTCCTAGAAACCCCTCCTTGCATGGGAAGGACAGCGTGAGGATCCCACACAGCACAGCTTTTTCACTCAGAGGTTTTTGCACTGGGAGGGCAATCTTTGAAAACTGTGAAGCTCAGAGCCTGTAATCAATGGCTTGCTACTGTTATTGGCATCTTTTGTGATCTGCCTTGAGAAAACAAACAGTGGTTCCTGCAGCACAACTCCCCTGGTGCCCAAGCTGACCTCTAGGTATGATCCTGGAGTCCAGTGCGGAGCCTGAGCCCTTTTCAGGGCACGGAACTGATATTTTGGGTTGTTCCTCTATTCACAGCATTATTTGATTCTCACAGAAGCTACAGAAGCTCAACTTGAGGAAACTACACCTCCACATTTGCCTGGGTTTCCTCCTCTCTTCCTCCCCGTGGGTGTCACAAAAAGCTTAAAATAGCCTAAGATTTGCAGCACTTCTCCTGTGCTATTTATTGCAGATAATTGAAAAGCATAGTGGGAGAAAGATGAGTATCTGAGGCAGTATTTGTAAGTCTAAAGAAATCATCATAATGATGCTAACCTAGCTCAGGACCAGCTGGATATCTTGGACCCAGAGGTGGGAGTTTTAACTCCACAGTCTCTCCTGATTTTGCTGTTTCAGAAATGTGCATCATGTTAAGAAATTAGAAAGCTGTGTCTCCTTTTGTCTCAAGGGATTTCACTTTGCTCACCATTCTGCCAGTCCTCTGAGTCTACTGAAGAAAAAACACAACCCTCTGCTACTTGCCACATTTTATTGTGTATTTTTGAAGGAAGAACTCTGTCTACCTTGAACAGATCCCTCAAGACAATCTCCAGTGCACATAATGGCATATGAAAATGAATTGAATGCTCTGAACATTGTGCCTCTGCTTCACAGACCAATTCTGCCAATCTACCACAATTTGTGATTCATCAAAGTAGACCTTGATCTTGGACAGAGAACTTTAATTCCCCTCTGTCCTCTGTCAACCTAACAAAACACTAATTCTTAAGGAACATAATATTGTGTATTTGCTGATGTAAAAGGCTCCTGGTATGAAAAAAGGAGCTTTTCCCCTACCACCCTGTGGTGAGAGGCAGACTTTGCACAGCAAGGTGATGTATTATTAGAACTAGCAAAATCCACAGAATTCCTTCATGAGATTGAAACAAATTCTGTTTCATTTGTGACTGTGTTTGTTATTTTTGTTAAACTGCCCCCTCTCATGTCCTATCCCAAGAAGAAATCCTGTCAAGAAGGATTATTTTTGGCCAATTCTCCTTCAAAGAGTCACAATCAATAATCTCTCTTACAGAAGTAAACCTTTGGGAACACAGTAAAGAATGTTAATCATAGTTCCTATGGACATCTCGCTTTCTCTAAAGGCAACAAATGAAATATTAAAAACTAAGTAGCATTTAAACAAGTCACTCACCATGAAGTCTGTCTCAAAGCTCACACACTAATCAAAACCAGAGCAACACAAGGGACCCTGGCTTTATAAAAATAATCTTTTCTCCTATATCATCAATTTCATAAAAAGCCTTCAAAATCCACAAGAGTAAAACTGTTTCTCACTTAGAGAGCAAAGACGAAAAAAGTGTGTGAGCATTTCAGGTTTTATAAAGGAAGTAATGCAGCAAATTGTAGGCTTCTGTGAATCCATTTAAGTAAGCCAAGTTAAATACATATGGCCTACAAGGTTGTGGGGTGGGAATTTGGTAGGCTCTAGAAATTCAGAAACATTATAATCTCCTTACTATCACTTGTAAGTGGGATATCACTCCATATTTTTTCAGCATTAAGTGGCTTATCAGTACAGACTCTCAAAGAAGAGCTTCAGATTTTGTTGCCTACCCTGAAAACCTTCACTTGGAAACAACATGTGCTGTTTATCAGTCTGCAGCAAAGCTACATGTACAAATATATGTTTTCTGTCATGATAGCATCAATTGAAACATCCCATAGTACTTTTGCTGCCAATAACTCCCTATAAAATTATTATGGACCCTTTGCATATTTGGGTAGGTCTGTGATCTATCAGGTATTAGCAGTAATCATTAGGGTGGTTTGCTTCTGTGAGCAGTTTCAGAAGGAGATGCTGGTGATGCTGATATTCAAGAGTTAGGCCATACCAGACACTGCAACTGCTTCCTGCTCCCCTCATTCCCTCCTCACCCCAGAGAGAATTTACTCAACTTCACAGGATCCGGAGCAGGTTTCCTCATTGCAAAAGCAGAGGAAAGATCCTTCCTGCTACAGTTGGTGAGGCATTGGCAGTCACACAACCACCAAGCAGAGCCAAATCTCATCTCTTGCTACGCAGCGAGGTACCACAGATCCTCCTCACAAACAGATGGTGGTGACTTTTCCTTCTCTCCTCTTGCCTTTGCTCCTGGCTGCCCTGGGTGGGTTTCCCTGCACATGACCTCTGTATTGTCCATACTGTGCCAAACTCACTAAAACTGCAGGCAGAAAAGCAAAGAGCTGCCCAAACAGCCAAAAGGGATGGCAGGATCCAGAGAGAGCCCCTCCTGCACAGGAGATGCACATCAGGGGCATCAGGGGCTGGGGAGCCAGCATTGCACTGCATTTGTCAGCCAGAACAGGACTTTAAACACCCCAGACAACCTCACTGATACAATTTCTGATACAAAGCCAGCTACAATTTCACTGGAATGAGTTATATATATATATATATATATATATATATATATATATATATATATATATATGCATGCTGCAGTCCCATAGCTGTGAAAATCGTTCCTATGCAACTGTGCTCTGGCATCTCCATTTGGCTTTTAATGGTGCTCCTACCCTTTTCACTGCAAGGACAACCCAAAACCTGTAATGCCTGCAGACTGAGAGAGCAGCACTGCCAGGAGCTGCAGGAGGCCCCAGGCTGCAAGGACTGGAGTGTTCCCCTCTCCTCCCTGGCAGGAGCCACCCTCGAGGTGCCCTCAAGCTCAGCCAGGAGCATGGCATGCTTTCCCATCTTTCCCATCTTTCTACAAAGCCTAATCCATTTTTCAATTTCTAATTTAAGTGAATTTGGCCTAATTAAGTTGAATGTCCTAAGTCAACGAGCCTGAGGCCCTATTTCAGTGCTGTGGCCCAAGCACAGGTATGGAATGATTCCTATTCAGAATATCATATCCTTGAGTGTGCTTTGCCACAAAAGCATGGGATGGCAAACTCTCTTGCCTTGAGGTTATTGCAGCAGCTCTGCCACCTGAAGAGCAGGGAAAATTAATTCCTAAAGATTACTGTGAGCTTCCCACTTTCCCAGCATATGTGAGGAACACAGGGACAACACTGGCAAGCCCAAATCTGAAAGTCAGGGAGATGGATTTCCAAGAGCAGGTACACATTCTTCCCTTCAGGGCAAGGGGGTCTTTGGATGGGTGCAGAGGATGAGTCCTCATGCTCCCTACTGTTCCTTCGGGGGAAAAGGGAAGAGAATCTTCCCACTGCTCTAGAAAAATTTCAATTTACTGGACTCCTCTGTCTCCTGTTCGAAAGAGGAAAGAATTTTTTTGCCTAGCACACCTGACTGTAGAACTTATAATCCTTTAAAGCCTTAACATGAAAACATGATGTTAATGTTCAAAGCAAAACTAACTAGCAACAAATTCTTAGTCATCAGTTGCTTACTGATGAGCTCTGGACCCAAAATTATTCATGGGAATCCTTCTGTTGTGACATTTTCAATAGGAATACTTTGCATTTGACTTAAATGGAAGCAGACAACATCCTTTCCATCCAACACAGCAAACAGGCCAAGAATACATCAATCATATCAACAACATGGTCAAAAGGTTGGCTGTTTCTTTCTAAAATTACTTAAACTCATCTCTAGTAAGGATGTGGAAATGAAATGTTCTGTTATCACAAACATCAGAGCATCAGAAGGCAATACAAAATTAGCATGCAGCAAATATTCCAGTGTAGCTTTCCAGGCCCATTTACAGTGAGACTGGAGATGGTACCAAACAGGCTGTGAGCCCAAGCATTTGTACATGTGTTCAAGCAGTTAGGGAACAAGTAATCTGACCATATATTCCTTGCTGGTTCCAGACAAGCCCTCTAGGCTTGTGTTGACCTTGCTGCATACCTAACATTATGCACATTCTTAACTTCTACTATTGCAATAATTCCTAAAATATGAGGTATTTCTGTGAGTACTTGCAGGACTGGATCCTAACTCTGAGCTGGTATTCACAAAGATATTCAGGAAAATTAATCCAAATTAACTAAGGGCTTAATTTAAAGCAGATTAGTTAAAGTGCATTTAACCCTGTAAAGACTTTTCAAAATTAAAGTAGTCTTAATTCAGCTTTGTATAGAGCTTAATCCATTTTTCAATTTCTAATTTAAGTGAATTTGTACTAATTAAGTTGAATGTCCTATGTAAATGAGCCTGGGGCCCTAATTCAGTACTGTGTCCATGGACAGGTATAAAACCATTCCTTGAAATCATATCCAGCTGTTTTCAGTAAAGTGCATACTTAAATATATTCCTGAATCATACTCTTAACTGCTTTATATTCTTAAATCATTTGAGAATTATAGTTTGATGGTAAGGAAAAATCATAGCCCAAAGGGCCAAAAGGCAGATAAATATTTTTAATTTACTGTCCTCCAGATGATACCAATTTCTTCAGTGTGTGTACAAGCAATCTTCAATCATTGTTTTCTGTAGGAAATCTCTGATTGACACAGAATTAATGACTGGTTCTTCAGGCTGGAATTATTTTTTTTCCCCTTAAAAGGGGAAAGGAAGATTAATCCTTCATTTTCTGGAAAGATTTCATAAAGGGTGTTGTTTTCTCAACCCAGACTGGTAAAGCACCATATCCATTCCCAATGGAAAAGATGAATTTCAGTAATTGTATTTATCTAGGATTTTACATCTCAGGTTTTGCAACCTTTTTTTCAAAGCTCCCTTTACTTGGAAGTGTTTGAATCTAAATTATTTTCTTGATGGATATACAGCAAGAAAGTGAAAACAAAAACCAGTTCAAAAATCTTAATAACGGGGTCTGAATAGGCACCAAAGTTAAGTTTAAATATTCAATGTCAGATACATTTGTGCTTAACTACTTCACAGAAGAGAGGTAAAAATTTGTGGTAGCATTCCTGCTAGCAGTGTAGCAGCGAAAGCATGCTAAGAGGCAAGTTGCCTCTTAAATAAAATTTGCCAACTGAATTAGGCCCTGAGCCAGGAAGGCTGTTCAGAGAGTCGGGGAGCCTAGGCAGGCATCCCACGTCTGCTTACTCAGAGGGGATTGGAGAAGTCAACTCACACATGATACAGCTCAGCTCCTGATCCTTCCAGCTTCCAAACACAAATTCCTCCAGCTTCCCCAGGCACTTGAAGAGTCTGTTGAACAGAGCACTGGACACCAAACCCCAGGATGCCAAAGACCTGAGGGGTTGTGATGTGTAGATAACGTGAATTGTAACAGAGAACCAATGGCTGTATTTCCACGCAGCTGAGTCCAAGCAAACACTCCTCAGCTCTCACGCAGGCAGGCAGGAGCATTTCTGGACACAAGCTTACTCAGACACTGAGAGATGCTTACTCAGTTTACTCAGACACCTTCCCTTTCCTGAAGGGATATTGTGGGTGGTGGCAGACTGAATATGTGACCCACAGCTCACTGAATGCCGTGATGCTGTTACGAGTGATGCCCACAACAAAACCGAGATTTGAGAGCTCTACATCAGTTTCAGCAAGTGTCTGTATTTTGGTTAGTCTTCCTCAAGGATGATGAGTTCTTCTCCAGAGAGAGGAAGAACTTCATCTTTTTTAACTCATGCAGTGTAAGAGGGACAATTTCACCCTGTGCAGGTCCTTCAAGCATGTTTATCAATATCTTAGGTGAGCACTGTGCTTCTGTGTGAGATTGTGCTTCTATCCTTTTCACTGCAAGGACAACCTAAACCCTGTAACCTGTAAAGAAAGAGGAAGAGCAGGTATTGAAAAGAGATTCAAGGGCAATCGTTGCCATCCTGCTCAATGACTGCCTAACTCCTGCTGCCAGGAACAGCAACTTGTTTGTCCTTCCTTTCTGTTACTGCCTTTCACTACATTATTATTCTACTGTCTGGTGAAGTTACTACCATCACCTCTCCCACTTAAAAAAAAAGTGAAGAGAAAAGATATTCACAAGAATATAGACACGGTTGCCTTCCACAGGGCTTTGCAGAATGGCCCGAGTGAGCGGGCCATCAGCAGCACAGTGTGCAGGGGACACTGCTTGTAAATGGGGCTTCTTTGTAATTCCACTATCGTCGTTTCCAGAATTTCCACGGCTCACTTTTAGTTGAAGAGACGTTTTTACCACACTGAGACAAAAGAGCTTTTTAGATGCGTTTGAAGGCTGTTGGCCACCGCCACACGCCAGCCATCCTCTCCTTGTGCTCTGTAGCTGCTCCACATCAAGCGCCCGGTGGTCCCTGCACTTCCCGCTGCCTCCTCTTGCTCCAAAAGCTTTTGCTGCTCTGCAGTTCGCAGGTGCGGTGCGGGTGAGGAGCAGGGCCCGGCTGAGGTGTGCTCAGCAACAGAATCACAGACACACAACAGCAGCTTCTGCCGGGCACACACCGGGCTGGCAGCGTTTGACTGGCACCCCGACAACAAGGACATCCAGCGTTTGACTGGCACCCCGACAACAAGGACATCCAGCGTTTGACTGGCACCCCGACAACAAGGACATCCCTGCAAAACGCTCAGAACCCGCAGCCATGGAATGGACTCTATAGCCTTTAAATTGTGTGTTACTGTGCTGGCTCCCCGAGATGGCTGGGAGCCGATGTGGCAGCTCATTAACACTCAGTTAACACTTCCCCGCATAGCACAGCGCTGACTTTTACATTCTCCTGTTTTCCGGAGAGCAGCGCGTGGGCAATTAAAGGGGGGGTAATGGCTTAAGAGATACAAAATATTATGAACGAATCAATTTTTAGAACACTGAAAACAAAAATCCACAATGCACTGAAAACACCATTTGTGATTAAGGAATCCAAGAGCAGCATTATTTTTACCTCTCCAAGTTCCCAGTGCATGTCATTTTTGAGAGTCCCAGCTTCAGGTATCAGAGACAGACATCTACACAGGAGCAGTTCATTGTCTGAGGAAGCAACCCTCTAAATCAGCTTCTGTTTTCAACCTTACAGAGCATCTGTTTTATTTAAAATGCCTATAGCTCGCTTTTAACTTTTAGGCTGAAAAACAGGGAGAGTGCGACTCAGACTTTGTCTGATGCTGTATCCTTCAGCTCTGGAAGCCAGAATGATCTCTTCTTGCAAATAAATCAGTAAAAGAGGAAGTGAAAATGTCAGACTGCATTTGATTGTCAGAAAACCAACACTTTTCCACAATAAAAGAGAGTAAACACCATGTGAAATGGGGATCCTGTCTACAAGTTGCCTCATACAGCACGGTGAGAGGGTGCAGGAGGCGAATAGGCAGATTATCACCCAGCCCACCCCACTGCAATGAGTGGCCTTGTGCTGAAATCCCACTTAGGCTGCTCCCCATCCCTGTGAAACCCAGCCCAGCATCCTTACAGATTCCAGGAGGGATTGGCAAACATCACCTGCCAGCTGAGGAGGAGGAGGGCGTGCTGAAGGTGGCCAGTGGATGCACAGCCTGCACAGCCTGCACAGCTCCCCATGGACACCCAACTCCCCCTGCCTCAATGGCTCCTATCCTTTGGGCTCTCCTGGAATGCTCAGCAGGAACAAAAGGTGCCTCTCCCTGCACAGGACTTTGGTGGGCAGCACTTTCCTTCTTCCCCCATGGATCAGCCTGCCAGAGAGACCCACACTTTTTGGCAGGCAGAGGTACCCCTTGCACTCCCCAGCTCTGCAGGAGCTCCTGAGTCTTTTAAAGCTCCTTTTCCTACTAATCCAGGCACCAGTGTCCTGTGGGAGAAGGGGCAGCAGAGCTCCTGCAAAGCTCCACCTGGTCCAAGCAGCCCCACTGGAAACCACTGTGGGTGTCTCTGTGTGCCCTGTGCTGGGCCAAGTGAACAAACTCACACAGCACATTTGCAAAGAGGTTTTTTCAGCTCTGCCAGGGATGTCCAGGCACAGATTGAGCCATTAGGCAGAGTTCAGCTGGATGAATGGCAGTGCACACACCCTGGTGTGTTGCACAGGGAAGATGCTGGGCAGCAGCTGAAGAACCAGTCCCACCTGTGGCACCTAAAACCACCGAGCTTGATTTTGGAAATGTGATTGCCAACAGATAGAAAGCAGTAGAAGAAGCAGTGAAACAACATATATTCAGAAACAAATCTCTTTTTGGCTACAGTGCCTGAGAGGAGTGCCACAAAATCCTCTTTAGCGTGGCACAGATGGGACAAAGGCAAGCCTGATGCAACCTGGGGTTTTATTCCTATTTGAAAAGGAAGCAACTAAAGTTGTAAAGACTTTTAATGACCTCTGCTCTTCCCTTTTCCTTTGTCCAGTTAGCCCTTAAAACACTCAGCTGCAGTCATTTTCTAGTTGGTCAGTCAGTGCTGCATCTCCTGGACATTTCCCTCCCAGGTATTTGATAAACTGTAATTCATCACAATACCATCTTTGGGATTATTTTTTCAGATCTACCACTAATGTGGTGGGTATATATTGAAATACTGATTTAAAGTATTGACCTTTATATAAGTTAAAAATTTGACATCTCCATATTCTAAATTCTCCTGTCTTTCTTATCTATTTTATATTCTGGACAGTGGAGGCCCAAGTTTCCAGGAAGGAGAAAAAGCATTTTATTTACCCCAGCCATAGAAAAAGCAAAGCGATCTCACTGAATATTTTAAATGAAAAATTCAACTTTGCACATCCTTTTATAATCCAGAACACCTCAGATCCAAAATACAAAATATTTACATGCCCTTTAGCTGGCCAAATATGAGTCGTTGTTACAGCAAAATAAAAAAAGTCCAGCTTGCCACAGGAAGCACCTCCTTAACTTAATACCGTGCTCCTCCTGAAGTTCTTATTTGACATTGAAAAAACCAAAGTTTTTTTCTCAAAATCAGAAATCAGCCAGCCTGATTTTGAGAAATGGCTATCTTATCTGAAACCTCATCATCCCTGTCTTCCTCTCACAAAAAAAAAAAAAAAAAAAAAACCCAAAAAAAAACCCCCCAAAAAAAACCCACAAAAAAAATTAGACTCAACTCAGCAGTTATGTGGAATGGAAAATTACAACTCCAACAATTAAACTTTGATAAAAAGTCTAAAAAAAAGTTATAGTGGGAAGTGTCAGGTGAGTTTAAGTGAAAAAATCACTGCCTGCTTCACCTGTAATGTCTTCATTATTAGGACCTTGGATATTACATTGGTAGTTGCTCAGATTAACATTCCTACATTAATCTCTTTTGGTGATATTGGAGAAATGCCTGTGAACTAATGAGAACTCAGCACATGGGAGGATCAGATTTGATATAAATGAAATGTTTTTTCTGGGTCTTTGGCACGTAGCTACACGCATAAGAAGCAGAAAATAGGACAAAACTGTCAAAGTAATATGAAAACACGTGATGGTGGTTTATTAAAAGACTTACAGCTGAAGAATATGAATGCCCCCTTTTTTGCCTCTATATGTGATGCACCATCCTATCTCCCATAGCTCTTTGAAGGCAGAGGATCCAGAAGTAACAGCTGAATTCTAAAACCAAAAAGCCAATGAATTGGAATATTCCCTTCAGAAGGGATGATGTGGTTTTATTGAAAGCACTCTCCAAGTGGCTGGCTCCCAGAGAGTGGTGGGGGAGCCAGCCATCTCTTGGAACAGATCTGGCATAAACGAGGAATAATCCAAGGCAGCATCCATGCCAAGCCTCTTGTCATTGCTCGGTGGCACTGCTGGGATGTTTGGTCTCTGGACCCTGACTCCAGCAGCACAGGCTGCCCTGGACAGCAGCTTCACTGAAAACAAGGAATCAAGAGGAGCACAACTGGGATTTTCATGAAGGAGCCTGGTGGGGCTGAATGAAAGGGAGCCTGAGCTGCAGGGAGGAGATTACAAGGCAGCACTGCCAGCTAATGCTGCTGGAAACAACACTTGTGATAGCATCTCCTCTGCTGGGAATGAGCAGGAATGCCAGCCAAGCCTGCATTCCAGTAGACTGCAGGGTTATTTGAGAAAAAAGGACATCAGATAGCCTGAGTGGAAGATCTTGCCCTTGCCAGTCTGCCTGATGTAGGTGAGCTGCTATATTTACAGATGCATTGGTTTACAGAAACACAAAATAACTCCAAGTAACTGCAAAAGCACCAACAGGCTTACCCAGTGTAAATAAACACATTGTGCTACAAACTAGTGGGTTTCTTTAGCACGCAGTACAGGGGCTCAGGACCTTACAGAACAAAAGAAAACAAGTACATAAAGAACTGTGATGTTTGTTTCACTACACACTATATACATAACATAAACTTTGTATCCACATTTACAAATAAGTCTTTATTGCTTTCCATGTGCAAATTGCCAAGTTGTACATCAACAATTGGTTTAGTTTCAGAGAAAGTCGCACAGAAGAGACAGAATTATTTGCAATATAATATGAATTGTTGATGGTCCTGTCCTCATCATTTGATAAAAGGATATTTCACTGAGCTTCAGCATGCAGAGTACCAGCATGGTCCCTGCTGTGATCTCGCTCAGGGAAAGGTCAGCTAGCCAGAGAAATCATATTTACCTTTGGAGCATTCAGCTAACATAAGCAGCCAGCTGGGAAAAAAGTGTCCAGTGACTCAGAGGGAAATGCTTCTACAGCCCCAACATGAATGGCAGCTATGAAGGGTTAACAATGAGAAATGGTGGAAGATGGTTCAATCAACAGATCTGTGCCCACTGCTCCAAAAAGAAAGCCCTGACGTTCCCAAAGTAGGGAGGATTCTCCAAAGCATTTAAAGCCATTCTCTGTTTCACAGATGAAAAGGGGCATACACATCCATGTTACCATGGAGAAAATGACATCTTTCCTCTCCCCTACTTGTGGATTTCAGGCTTTGAACTTTAGATTAATACATGTCATTTTTTGCCTTTAGCTACCCTTCACCACAACACAGATGGTCCTGAAACTGTAAAGTTAAATCATTTACTAATGGACCCATAGGGTTAGATTCAAACCCCAAACATTACACAAAAACTTTCAAACCTTTGGTACATTTAAACCTGGCATTGCATTTTGCACAGAACCTATTTTTCTAACATGTTGGATCAAATTCTGAAGCCTGACCACTTGGGTCAGACTCTGATAGCTTTCACAAGAAACAGCATTTTTTTTCCTTCCTCTAAGAGCCACAAATTAATAGATTTTGTATGAAGACAGGAATGGGACTCTTTCTAGCATTTAAAATCTGGATTCAAATCCACATTTTACAGGTTGGGTCTAGCCCACAATCCAACTCATTTGGCAACGTTTTCTCTTCTAATTGAGATATCTAGTTCAACACGAATGAAATACTTCCTCAGTTAAAGATGACACTAAAAAGCTTTTTTCCAACATTTAACTGAAATTAATTTTAAAGCAGTAAAAATCTGAGTACAGAATGATGTCACATGCATGGACCAACTTCATTCTAACATTAGGCTAAGTCAAATGAACAAAGGTAATGAAGGTGAGAAGAGTGGCAGTGTTTTAGCTGAAATTAGTACCTTCAGCACTTAGGTTGAAATAGGCAATAGTCTCCTAATCTTTATTTTGATAAGTGGTTTATTTCTATATACACATTAGCAGAAGGACATCAATTAATTAGCAAAATGAAAAGGGGGATCTAAAAATTCTAAAAAAAGGGGGATTTGAAAATTCAAACATCACTGGTCCTTACACTGTTCTCTTTAATATTAAGTTTTGCTTTGGGATACTGAACATAACTTCACCAACATACACATTGCCCATGAGTGCCCTGAGTGTTAATTTGACTGGTGTTCTCTGTGGGTTTCAAAAAACTGAGAAGTCTTCAAGTCTAGAAGCAGTACAGAACAGAGATGTGCAAAAATGGTATTTTCTTGTTCCTTATGCTCCAAACCATCACTCTGTGACTCCACAGCTGCTCCCAAGGGATCTCTTGGAGAGCACCATGAATGAGTCCCTGCCCCATTGCTCATGGAAGCCAGGGCTCAGGCAGGGCTCAGGGAGGGAGAGGAGCTTCCATATCTGCCCTCCACACTTAGCCAAGGCAGTGCCAGGAAACTCAGAGCCAGAATTCAGGACTGACCTTGGCTCCCATGGTTTAGATGTATTTGTCTCTATAGACAAGAGCAGCTGCTCACCACCACACCCCAAAATACCTGAAAAAACTCTGATATGACAAAAAGAGTTAACTCCTCTCCCAAGTCCTGCTTTATCAACAACACTTTCTGTTAACATCATTGGAGTAGAAAAGATCTCGTGGGTCATTGAATTTGAGGTTCTTTATCATAGAAACTACATCACAAAATCTCTTCCATAAAATTACCAAGCACAGTCTAATATTAAACAAAATTGTTTGCCACCACCACTCTTCCTGGGACACTTTTCCAGAACCTCCCAGCTGGGATAACTGGAAACTTACTTCTATTTTCTATCTTTAATTAATATGCCCCTGGGGATTTTTACTATGAGCAATGATAAGCCAGCCAAAAAGAGCTTAGTGTAATTCTTGAAACAAGAGCAAGGAAAGTCATTAGGAGAAGGTACCTCTTGGGAAGCAAGTTAGAAATTGAAGGTATAAGAGGAAATAAGCATCCATTGTTCTTATATTCACCCCTGACAGGTGTTAATTGAATTTCCTGGACCCACATAAACTTTTATCTGGTTTGCTTTTATTATGAGAAACATGGTGCTATTATTTAGAACCAGGGGAAGTTGTAGCTTAACTCTCTTCTCACTGCCTAGACAAGAACATGCACTTCAGATTTATGGATATCAAAGAACTGAGCTATGTTTGTGGAGACTGTAACAGAAAATTTTAGGTATATTCCAGTCTATAAAATGTTCTAATTTAATTTACTTGTAATAGAAAGTGATATATGTTTTCATTGGTGAAATCTGCCATTTTCTAGCCAATTCTAGTTGCAAGAGGGAACAGATATAAAAACTTGAATTTAAGTTTAATTTCTGAGTTTACAAATGACTCAGCCTGCATTCACACACCAGTCCCTTATCCTCTTACTGTCTCCATTTCCTCATCTTTAAAATATGGGTAATAACATTTCTGTATCCCTGGAGTGTTTCTTAGGCTTAATTAATTCAATGCTTTGCAAAGTGCTTTCTGATACAGAGATGGGAGTGCTACACATATCCAGAGGATTCCATTTGAGACTATTTGTAGATAAATAAGCCTGTGCTTTCTAGGTATTGTTTTTAATTCAGAATAAGACTGACCCGGCTTCAAGTGATTTTCTCTCATAGAAGGACATCTATGAAAGCGAGGTCTGTGGCCAGTGTTTTCTCCCAGGCCAGTAGCCCTCCCTTGCCTGGGGGATGTGAGAATGTGGCTGCAGGCCAGGTCCCTGGTGCACAGAGGGAGGGAACTGGAGCACCAGGCCCCTGGCCAGCACTTGCCCACCAGAAATGCACTTTTCCCATAGAAAGCCAACAGGACAGTGCAGGCACAGGGGTCCTGCTCCACGGAGTGCTCTGCAGCTGTCCTGCTAGGAAAGGAGAGGGACACAGGGCAGAGAGCTCTGCAAGAGCTCAGGGGCCCCCTGGACCTCGAAGGAAGGGGAAGCAGAGGTCAGAAATTCTGGCTGGTGCTGCGCTGCATTAGGTTTATAGCTCCCCAAGTCAGATTGCCTCAGGCAGAACACCATTTTTGGAGCTGACACCACTGCAAGGCTGAAGACGGGAGGCCCAAGATGGGATCAAGGGTTTTCATCTGGAGTTTAAATGTTTCTATGGATTCATCTGCAAATCTATGTGGAGTGGGGAGCAGTGATTTCCCTATTACTTCTTAGCCAAGAAGGGTCTGTTACTCTCCACACTGGAATTAACTAGCATGCTTTCCTGCAATACATCTGTTAAAGCTGATTTTGTTCCTACTGATGAAAAGGTGTCTGCTATCTACCCATAATACATGTTTAAAATGAGAGAATGGCTTGTCACAGAAAAGTGTGGTCAAGCAATTTAGCAGCTAGTTCAGACTTGGGAAGGCCAGGATCCACTCCTTATCCTACCACAGGCATGACAGCAGTACTTGTATTATCTGCAGAGCTCCTCCTTGGGAATGCTAAGTGCCTCACACTATTTTAAGTCACCCCATCTTTGTGTCTCAATCCCCCATGTGCAAAATGGGAGACAATAGCAAAGAAGTCTCACAGGGACTGTGAGATGATGAGATGCTAAAGAAAGAGAGGCCATATGTGTTCCTAAAATAAATAACAGCATGGATAGGGCTATTTTGGGACAATAGAGCTGTGCTAGCTTCGCATGCAACTGCCTCCACCACAGCAGATATGAAATCACAGACTCATAGAATGGTTTGGGTTGGAAAGTACCTTTAAAGGTAATCCAACTCCTCTTCAATGAGCAAGGACACAGGAGTTTTAATCTATGGGAGTTTAAACCCTCCAGGTATTCATATATGTCTATTCTATTCTATTCTATTCTATTCTATTCTATTCTATTCTATTCTATTCTATTCTATTCTATTCTATTCTATTCTATTCTATTCTATGGTAAATTATTTGAGGATTTAGAGTGCTCAGGTGATAATCGGGAATTCTGGCAGGAACTGAACTCCACTTTTCAGTGGCACAGATAATGCTGTGAGCTAGTGCCAGGTAACTCAAGAGTTATGGAATTATCAAGCTGGTTTTTCCAAGGGTGACATCCAGGGAAGAGAGCAGTGGTTTGGTGACTGCCTGGGGTGCCTGCTGTCCCCTGGCTGCCCACACAGACAGGGACAGTGAGGTGAACACCAGTGGTGCACTGGTAACACTGTCTCTT
This sequence comes from Melospiza melodia melodia, assembly GCF_035770615.1. Lineage (NCBI taxonomy): Eukaryota > Metazoa > Chordata > Aves > Passeriformes > Passerellidae > Melospiza > Melospiza melodia. The sequence continues at coordinate 8,492,881 of NC_086195.1, read as the reverse complement.
TTCAATAAGTTTCTGGCTGAGGCTCTAAATATCAGACTTAATCACCTAAAGTGCCTCGTGGTGGCTGATGCCCTTCTGCAGGTCTAACTTTTATACCCACCTTGGAACAATAAAAGATAAAAGCTTTGAAATATAGAGCTGTAAAATAAAGAGCATGTGGGGCACACACAGAGCTTATGACTTTTTGCCTTCATTAAGGTGTCACAAACTTGTTTTTCCTTGTCATGTACAGCCATGCCCCAGACTGCAAACACAAAGTTTGTGGGAGAAAAGAGGACACCCGAGAGGATCACTGGAACTTCCAAACAGACTTTCAGCAACTGGAGAGGAGAGCAGGTCACAAGGTTTGCTAAATGCATGTCTGGCATCCAGGCACCTCATCACCCAGAAATAGTTTAGGTATTTGTTCATATATGGACCTAGCAATTTGGCTTGTGTTCAACATAGAGATTCAAATCTGATTTGAGCAAATAACCCAGAGTTGCACCTTATAAACTGGTCTTTCATATGTGTGTAATAGCATATACTCATCCCTGACTTTTCTAATTTCTTATTGTTGTTTAAATTAGAAAAGTCAGGGATGCTCATTGCCTTTGAAATTCCTGAACAGATGCAGAAGTTAAAGGACTGAGAAAAATTAATGTTGAAAATTAGCCATACTTCCCCAAACCCCAAAAATACTCACATTTGTGTTGTGTTAAATTGCTTTACATATCCTAATTTATTTGCTCTTATTTATGGATACTTCCCAGGTTTCTTTGCCAGAAAATAAAGTATGCTAAGTATGTGTACATGCAAAATAAATTATTAGAATTGCTACAATTGTAATTTTCACTCACGGCTCAACTCTGAAAGGTGCTGAGCACCACAGCCAGATGCACTTGAAGACTAGAGAATTAATGTGTTCACAGAGACCTGCGTAACACACATTAAATACAGATATAATCGGAATAATTCCTTAAATTGGGCAGAACTGTAAGGTTTTCCAGGAGAAGAGGCTGCAGGGTGACCTGTGTGGGGGATGAGGGGTTGCCCTGTGCTGGTCAGGGACATTTCCAGCTGGATTTGCAACAGCCAACAGGGACCCACTGATGCCCCAGGAGCAAACCAGGGAGAGGAACACACAGGGCCTCTGCAAAAACATATTTGAGAACAAGCAGGGGCAAGAGAGACACCAGAAAATGGAGAAACAAGAGGAGACTGATCCACAGCAAGGCAGGGAGAGAGGGAAAGGAAAGGCTGGAGCAGGGGTGAGGAATCTCAGGAGCAGGCACAGCTCTGTGGGGACTGTGGCCCATTGAGGAACCCCAATGGAAGGTTCTTCCCTATTTGAGTAGGAACAAGGAGCAGTGAAAGAAAAGGAAAAAACCACACAGTGATCACTTTCTCTGGTGATGTCCATTGTCCCATCAAGGAGCTGAAGTGTGGTGTGCAGTGAGGGACTGGAGATGGGACAGGGAAGGAGAGCTTTTACAGAGGGAAGTGATTATTTTCTCCCACTTTAAATCTTGTTTATTTCTCAATACCTTTAAAAGTATCAATAAACCTCAATACCTTGTTTATTTCTGGATAACTTTAACAGTTTACATGAATTGCAATAAAATAAATTCCGTGAAATTGCCCAACACAACTCCTTTTTCCACCTACAACACTTGGACAACAAAAGAATCAACTGAAATCCTTATTCCAAACCTGAAATAACCACCTACAACTCAGGAAAAACGAGAACCTTTCCCCTCAGCTATCTTTCTTCATATTTTCACCATATTTACCCCAGATCCAAATAAGTCTACATTTTATGAATTGGCCAAAGCCCAATAACTATGGGAATTAAAAGATAATAATGTGCTAAAACACTGACTGCCAGATCTAGACAGACACAAGGGACAAGAAGAAATGTTTTTTCCTGACTGTCCAGCTGCTTTGAATTCAGCTGAAACACAGTCTCTCTCTGAGAAACCCAGAGAAAATGGCTCACAGTGAGCAAAGCTGACCTGCCTGCTCACTGGGGAGGAACTCAGCCTACCCAGGACATGGAAGAAGTGACATGAGCATTCTGAGGAGGGGGCCAGGCTTTCCCTGTTCCAAGACATGTCAGGCCCAGGAGAAGGGATGGGATGGGATGCCAGCAAGCCTGGGCTGATTCTCAGATAATGCTGGCCCTTGCCCAGCCTCTCTCATCACAAAGTGCTTGACCTTGTGAGAACTGGACAGGGTCTGCAGCCAGTTAAGTGCCAAGAGAGTGGAGTTTCTCCATCTCCAACCTAATTTCCCTTGGCGTGTTGAGAGCTCCCCACTGCCAGACTGACCAGCCCAAAAGGAGCTTGAGAATGAGCCCTGATTGTTGTTCAGCACTCACAAGAGCCAGACAGACCTTGGAGTTCCCCCATTTTCCCATCCTAAATGCAGCAGTACTGCAAATGCTGAAGTTAGAGCAAACTCAGAGTTTAAATGCAGTTCCAGCAACTCTTCCTCATTTCTACCAAACAGGCTCAAACTTCAGTATTTTGTGGTCCTGGAAAGGGCCAGCAATTTTGAAGAAAGCTCATATGGATGATTTATGGGCAAACCATTGCTAATTCACCAAGGGTGTTTAATTTTAAAGTATGATTGCCTTCTCAGTCACTCCACAGAGCTTCAGCTAGAACAAGGGCTTGGATTAGAACTTTAGGGGATGTATAATCAACAGCCCACAAGGCTGAGGTATGCAGACACTATTTATCTCAATGAAACTCTTTCCACATTATGATGACCTGAATTTAATTACATCACCTTCATCCATCAGCTGACAGGCAGTTGCAGTCTCTCCAGTCTCAGATTGTCTCTCACATCATTGAACTCACAGCATAACCAAGAAGACATCCACCCTTAAATCATCTTCCTGAAAGCATGGAAACACACTAGTTCTTTTAGGAAAGAAAATATATATATTTTTTCTTTAGTAGAGCTTCTCTGTTAGGCATGTTGAGTCTGGTATAACCATGTCCTGTAAAACTTTGCTGGCTTATTTGTTTTGTGCAAAGTAGCACAACACAGCTGCTCTTTATGGACTGAAACTTTTACCTGGCACTGAAAGGATCCTTGGCTTCATTTTATACAGTTATGGAAAAACTCAACCTGTGATTATTTTGTTAGCTTTAAAAATGAATTTTGTTTTCACTTGCCTTTAGTATTCTCTAATTGTGTTAGGGAGTTAGCCACATAATTTCCCTGTGTTGATTTGGAAATTATTCTTTCTGCCATAAGATCCATGTGTGTGTTTGCAGCACAGAAAGTTTCAGTTTGTGATTCAAAAGCTGCCATTCAATTAGACATGGACATTTCAACTTCAGCTTGGCAAAAACACTGCAGTGATTTCCCAACACCGCAGATGCTGTATCTGCACACAAACCCTCCAGATGCTCATGCTGTCACATACATGCTGTTGAAGGCTGGCCAACAGTGCTCCAAGATCCTAAAAGCATTTACAAAATCAAGCTCAACTGCACTCAACAAATCACCAAAATATGAAGAGAGAGCAGACACTGCGGTGAAAGCATTGACCACCATGGGCAGGCACCAGCAGGAGCTGAGCACCTCTGCAAGATGAACTCAGGATGCAAAGGGATCTCCAGCAGTCCCAGTTGTTTTGTTCTTCATCTTGACAACTGATCCATCACTTTTTAAAAGACAAGCAAGAGCAGGTTCAAACCTTTAGGGCCTGACTCAAAGCTCCTCCTGTAATCAGAAAAAAAATGCCATTGCTGTAGGGGTTGGTAGTCTCTGATGTGTCTTGGAGAAAACATCAATTAAAATACTAAAACACAATCAATGGCCAAATTTCATGTGTGACACTCTTTTCTAAAGCTTCATTTTTCATATTAGCTTTAATTTTGCTTTTAGCCCTCTCTATTAATTTGAAACTTTGCTGCTTGCAACCGTAGCCTTAGAGAATCATCACTACACTGCTGCAAGGAGCATCTAGCACAGACAAGCCCCAGCCTTGCCCAAATCCATCTCTGCTGTTCTCTGGCCCCTCAGAGAAAGACTGAAGCCTCACCTCAGGCTTCAGGCCGTAAGTGAAGAGGGAAAAAGTGCTTGGCATCATGATGACAGTTCAGAGAAAGAAAAAACATTTATTTAGGAAGAAAAAAATGTATGGTCTGAACCCATCCATAAGAAACAGGGAATTTCTACTGGGACTTCTCTGATAAGAAAGTCACCTCCACCACAGGGATTTCCACTGCAGCAAGAGAAATAACTCCAAAGTCTCCCCATTGGTACTGGATTTCTGATAAAGTCATCTCCCAGTAGAGAACCGGAGCAGCTCATTCCCCACTCCACAGCAGCCAGAGGGAGAGCAGAATTTTCACTCATTATTTTCCAAGTCCTGTTTCTGTCAGGGGAAAGGACTCTGGAGCATTGTCTGGCCATCAGTAAAGGAGGGTGGGGTTTGCTGTGAAAAGGAAATGATGAACAATCAAAATCGGTCAAATCATGTAAGAACAGGGCTTGGAAGAGTTTTGGGAATTATGAGGGGTTTATCCCAAAATTCCTTTCAATGTAATGTGCTGTGAGAGAAATATCTGATGGGAGCACCAGTTCAGCAAAACATTAACTGGGTACTTAATGTAAAGTTAAATACAAAACAAAAATTAACCTCAGGCAAGTATAATCCACAAAATTCCCAAGAGTCTTTTCAGGTACTTCTTTGCATGAAGTTATTTCTAACTTGATCCAAGAAATCACCATACCAAATCTATTCTCATTTTTCTCTTCTGGGAGTAGGCCAAAATAATTATTTTTCCACTCAGAAAATTACATTGGTAAAAAAAAGAGAAATATTCCCCATCCTCCTGTTTCTGAAGAAGATGTTGTGGTTACACCATGGACTTTAACAGATGCTCATAATTATACAAGGGTTTTCCTTGATCAGAGTTTGGAGGAGAGAACGGTATATAGCAGTCCAATGCTAAATATAACCTACTGAAGTCACTGGAGAGGGCCTGGCACTGCCATGGCTGAATTTGGTTGAGCTTCACATATGTGAAGGGTTTGTTTTAAAAGCACAAGAATGTCAAAAGGACAGAATTAGTACAGTGAGATATATTCTCGGTGTCTGAGAACGCTGCGTGCAGGTTCTGCAGTAATGAGTCTGATAAAATCTCTCAGGTTCATCTGTGCCACCCTGTACTCTTTAGCAGAACAGGGAAAATTATCTTCCAGACCAAGAGTAATAAATTTTGGATGTGAAAAATATTTAGCTCCCAGGACTGTAGCTATGCATGCAGATAAGAAGAAGAGATGAGGAGAATGTTAATCTGACCAGCCTCCTGTCAGCCCAGGGATGGGCTTTGCCTTGCTGGGGGTCAAAGACACCTTCCAGCCTCATTACCACTTTCCGTGCCTAAAAATCAAAAGAATCCCACAGCACAAAATCCAGCCACAGGTCACAACCAGCCAACAGCAAATATCTCCCATCCTTGCCCCAGACAAAACTGCAAAAGCTAAAATTTCCATAGTGGAACACTATAGGTTCCAAAATGCCCCCCACTTTAACAAGCACTGTTCTGTTGCTAGCTTTCTTTATGAAATGCAGCATGTAAAGGCCTTCTGCAGACACAGAAAATAAAGGAAAAACAGCACCTAAAGATTTAACCACCATATGGATTTCAGAAAGAGGCAAATTTTTTTCCAGGCTTCTGATGTAATTTCTTTATTTGCCTGATTTACAAAATAAAGCACTGCTCTCTCTCCCTTTCTGCTTCACTAGGATGTTATGAAGACCATACACACAGTACACTGAATATGCAAAACAGTATTTAACTGAGCATGCATTCAACAATCAGAAAAACATGTTCTTTAAATTCCATCTAGCTTTATTGGAAAATTATTTGCTTCAGAAAATTTGTTTCTGGCACTTTAAAACACTGTATTGTGTGATAACTTGGGTTTAGTCTCATCATTTATTGACTTGTTAGGCCATTTCATTTAGTGTTAATGATGCAAACCATCTTGTTTAATGCTTTGATGCTGCCCAACATATTATTGCTTTGGTCTGCAGAATAGACCACTTTTAATACCTCTCCTTTAAAAAACATTATCATTATTTAATTTTTATTACATAAGTTTTACAAAAATGCCATCTCAGAACAAGTAATTTGCAGATTAACTAACACTACAACAGCTTTAAAAAAATCACTGCAGTGTTCCAGAGCATTAACCTAAGACATCTTAGCAAGAATTTTATGAGCTCTTGTGTTTGGGACAAGTACCACGATTTATTCCCACTACAATGTCCCTTTCTCAGAGCCAGATTCAGAAGAGTGCCATGCAGTGTCACTGCAGCATCACTATGCTGGAATGTTGTGTTTATTGACTCGAGAATGTTCTTGGCAGAAGCCTTCCAGAGAAAGACACAGTGTAGTTTTGGAGGCAACCTTTAATTGAACAAAGCTCCTTGTTCAATGTCAAGGGAAAGTGCTTTTTCTGATTCTTAGTCAAGGCTGGCTGGGGCAAGCAGGAGTGAGAAGCTGAGCTGCTTCAGGGAAATATAGCAAGGGCCTGATGATATTTCTACCCTATCTCTACTGGATGGAGCAGTTCTTTGGGTTTCATTTATACTTCAAATGGTTTATAAAGAGGTGAATATTTTTAATGTGCTCCAAGTAAGGATGGTATAGAGATTCAAGGAAAAAAAAAAAGACATTGAATTTTGCAAATGTACAACTGAGTCTCAGATCAGGATAAGTATACATAAAAATAGGAGCAGGGTCCCCAAAAAAGTTTGTTGTTTTCCTAGGTCTTACTGTAGTTTTTGATTTTGTTTGTTTTTTTAAGAAATAGAAAAAGCAAAGTTTAATCAGAGAGGTCAATCTAAAGCATCTTTTACCCACACACCAAGTAGGTTGCATGGCTTTTCTGGTTGTTTTCTTTTCTAATCCCTTCCCTCAGTATTCCAAGTTACAACATTTTCTATTCCATTCCAACAGTTTCAGAAACCAAATTGTTTACTTCAATGCTCTATTCCTTCCTGCATGACTCCCATCTTCTGTTGTGCCATTATATGAAAGACATTTTTGTTTGACATTTCATAGAGCTTATGAGAACAATACATTTCATGCATCACCTTTGTATTTCATTTCAAGCCACTGAAAGGTAAACTCTGTTCAACCCCACTGAGGTTATCTGTCTTATCCCAAGCCCATGCTGGTTTGGAGAGCCCTTTTTCACAACTGCTCAGACAAAGCCCTGCATTTTCCATTGCTCAGGCTTTTTCCTCACCCACAGCTCAGAGCCCCTTTGAGCAGTTTCTTTCTTTCACTTTATGAACAGATTTTTTTTTTTTTTTTAACACAGGGGACCCTTACAATGGTTGTTTTAAATGTGACCAACAGCTCTCCAATAACCCAATGACAGACAGCAAACCCTGAGATGGAAATCAGCTGAGCAAGTCTACAATCAGTTTGAGAGACCACTAGGGAAAGTATCCAAAGCAAGCACCAAAAACATACTTGGAGAAATTGTTAAATGAGACAAAGAAAAAGCCTTTCTGTAGCTTGCAGCTTAAATGCTGCATCCTTCTTTATCCTTCCAAAGGTGTATGCAGCTACAGTGTGGTTTCAAATTCCACAAGGAAGGATGCAATGGGAAAAGGGTCATTTTCTCATGTGGTATATTGCCAAAAACCTCCTATCTCCCTGAAGTTCCCTCACTGGCCTTTACAGATGGAACTATTATAATGCCATCCCTTCAGCTCTCAAGCATGTGATGTCCTCCCACAGCAAGTATCAGTAACAAATGAGACCCAGGAGACAGCACAACTGTGTTTGAGAGGAACTGGCACTGCCACTACAGAAAGTGTGATTAACAGGACAATGGTCAGTATGTGTGTATTTGGCTGTCTCATTTGGAAGTCTAATTTGAAGGGCACAGAGAAGAAAATCTGGCTTAAAGCCATGGATACATCATCACTTAATTCAGGTATGCCTCTGCACCAGTGCTGAGGCAGCAGCTCCAGCCAGCAGCTCCTGCCTGGCTACATCAAAGCCCCTACAGCCACACCATGACCTGGCTCACAGAGCTGTCATCACCAAGCAGTGACTCTTTCAGCCTCAGCTTTTCTTCAGTAAGCTGAGAGGAGACCCACAGCCCATTTGGGGGATAACCAAAGTTGTGGGAGAATACAGACACCACCACCCCTCTCAAAAGCAAGAAGCTATCAGCTTAGCTCAGCAATCTTCACGTTATGATTGCAATGATTACCTTCAGAATATAGAACATATCTAAAGCACCTGGACCCTTCAACAGGAGCTTCTATTGAGCTCAGGATGAAGACAACATAAGAGCTTAATGGCAACAAATTATATTTTAAGTCTTAACTACTCCATTGTTAACAGTTTTAGTGGAAACAGCAAGCTAAGGTGTTCATCTGCTGGCAGTGACTTCTCCCCTGGGTGAACTTCAATTAAACCTCTTCAACCATAGGGGGAAGAATGTAAAATTTAACTCTCTCTCTTTCTCACCACATCCTAAATCTTCTCAAACTGGAAGAAGTGCATTTCCAGAAAGGCTGAGTAGTCAGGATATTAGGATATTAGGTTTGTGGGGCTGCAAAACACAAAAGGTCACAGCAGAGAGGGCTCATTAACCAAAAGTGTAAAAGACCACCTTTGTCCTTCTCAGTTGGAGAAGTGATGAAGGCAAATTTCAGAAGCCAACTCTTAAACCTAACAGCTATGGAGAAAGAGTAAATTAGCTCTGCCCTTCAGTGAAATGAAGCCAAAGCCCTGCCCTGCTGTCACAGCTGTGTTTGAGTACAGACACAGGTAGTTACTGCTGAGTTTCTGACCTGCTGGAGAGTCACTCCCCCACTCACCGTGTGACAAGGGGCTGACAGGCCTACACCTACAGGCTCAAGCTGGGGTTTGATGTTAATATTAAGCAGTTGTGCCAGAGAAGGGATAATGTTCTTGGTATTGCTCTTGCATCCAGAGAGGAGATAATGCTCCTGCTCTTCTTTTAACTTTTGGATGACTAAGGTATCAGCTTCAGTCTTTGACAAGAATTAGGAACAGAGATACCTCAAGTGTTGTCAGCTAAAGTGTGCTCATCTCCTCACAGTGCAGCTTATGAGGTTTTGCAGATTGTCTGTAAGATGTAGCCTGGCACTACTGAAGGCAAGTTCCCTCATAATAAGCTAGTAAATTGTAGGAATTGCCTTCTTACCTCTTACAAAACCATGTAAGCTCAAAAAAAAGTGGGATAGAATGATCTAAATTCTATGTTGATGTGGAAGGAACCAGTAAATTCCAGTTTCATCCCAGTTGCCACCAAATATTAGTGGTTCCTTGTTATGAAGTTCCTCCCTTAACAGGAAGGGAGCACCCAAGATTGGTAGATGCTTGTGGTCGAATGGAATGATGTAACTCAGAGGTACTTGCAAAAGGTTACAAAGTCTTTTTAGCAAACTACACACTTGGCATGGAAATGTGTGTGTTAGTCCCAGACCTCCTAGTATAAGCAGTGGGTTTTGGATTAAGGGATAAGGTGAAAGGGAAGAGGGAGAGATGAGTTGAAGAGGGAGAGAGAGAAAAAGAAAAGAGAGGACAAGAGATCACCAGTCCTTGCTCCAGTGTTGATCTAGCTATGGTGTCCAGGGATGTCCAGGGTCCTGGGATGCAGGTGCAGAGCAAGTCACTGGGCTTTGGGGGGATACCTATTTATAGGTAAGTTTTGTCTGCCCTGGAGAGAAGTTTCCAGCTTTCCATGCAAATAAATTATTGCTGCCTACTCCTACAGACCTTTCTGGAAAGGAGTCGGAGGCTTTGGGGTCTTCAGTGGTCTCGATCCCCCCTACAGTCCACAACCACTTCTCAACCTCATTGCTGTGCTTGCACTGTGTTGTGCTTATCTCCAGGAGCCAGAACAGAAGCATTTGTCAAGAAAAGTGCTGCCCTACCTCTGCAGGGCCCCTTCCCCAGCCACATCCTCATCCTTCTCACTGAGCTCTTGTCTGCTATTACCAACAGCTCTTGGCTCCACAGCCATCTGGCTATCAGTGTTTGAGACATACACATTAGCCCTTTATCTGCTGACTCAATTTGTATCACCCACTCCATGCATACTCTTAGCCACTGTTTTTCAGGAAGGTTGGTGTGGAAACCCAGGGCATCAGGAATATTTGTTTGCTCTGGGGTGCCCTGACCCCCAGGGGAACACTGACTCTGACCCTCATTCATGGAGAAAGTTTCCTAAACTTCAAGACAGACTGGAATCCACAAAAGTGTGAAATAGATTATAGAGAGCAGTGTAGGTGTATCACTTGGTGAGAAATTTAGATTTTGGGATTTTTAGTATGTTGTGGATGGAAGCAAGATGGAGGGCACAGGGTGTTGTCCTGGGTTTCTTCTTCCTTCTTCTCCATGGGTTTGGGTGGCATTTTGTCATTGGGCAGAAAAGTCCCCAATGCAGCTCTTTGGGATCAGTTATTGGGTTAAAAGGGAAAATAATCCAGGTGCCAGCTCTTCATTGGATAGTTTAGTCTTAAAAGGCCTTGTACCAAGAAATTGTTGCCATTTTGTGCCTTCTAATGACAAGCTGCCAAACTCGCAGTAGTGAGACTGTTTTACTGATAAGAAATAATAAACGCCTGAGTCCAAACATGAATTACCGCCTGAAGTGCCTTCAGTCTAGACCCAGAGAAACCGACAGGGTGGGTAGTGGGATACCACGGCCATCAGTGGAGGGGACAGCAGATGGAGCGCTCCCAAAAGCTGGAGTTCCCTGTAAGTTTGGGCGCCCGGACGCGGCACAGGCGCAGCGAGGCTGCAGGCGCCGCTCACACCACGCGGTGGTGCCAAAGCGCCCGGGTTTGGGACGCGCTCCCACCTGCCCGGGGCCGGGCCAGCCCGCCCCAAAACACCGGGAAAAGGTGAAGGGAGAGGAAACGCACGGATAGCTACCATTGGTACGCACCTCACACATGCGGGTTCTCTGCGCAGTTTCAGTTCTTTCTCACACATTCTGTTCCTCATTAGCGCTGCGATGTCAACATAGAGAAGCCGCGCGTACCTTTAATTATATCAATTAGCCCTAAAACTACATTCATCCCCTATCTTCAATGATGTTAAAATACATTTAAATGTGTTTTGATTAAGTAGACTTAACAAAAAAAAATTGTTTAAGTGACTTTGAAATCACTAAAATTAAGTGAATTACAGATGACCATCTTCCTCAGAACTGTTGCATCAACATTATAGTCTCAGCAGTGTTGTGTTCTAGAACAATATGTAAAATAAATTTCTAAAAGTTGGCTGTGATCAGTGAAGGCAGAGAGTGGCTGAGAGGGCAGTACAGGCTGAAGTACAGGGCACAGAGGAAAGGTTCTCCTTGTCTTCCCACTGACCTGCTGTAGGACCTCAGGTGAATCAGGCACCTCCTCAATACTCTGGTCCAGCCACTGCAAACTCTGCAGGACTGGGAGTGCCCATGACAAAACAGGGACACTCTCACCTCCAGTGAGCCCAGAGGTACAAGCAAACTCAGAGACAAGGCCGTGCTGAGAACTGTTAGAAAATCCCAAAGTCTACTGGAGCTGCATCACGAGATCACAATTTTGACCTCATGACATTTGTACTGATACACAAAAAGAGCCATATAATTTTCTTTATATGATGTGCATATAGAACCTAGCAAAAAGAACCCTAAAATGGGCTTCTTGTGCATATTTGGAAGCTTTAACTGTAGCTCAGCTCTACAGAGAGAAAACTGGCAATCCTCTTTAAGACAACTATTGACTGACAGAAGTAAAAGAGAAAGGCACTTCTCCTTTCAAAAAGAAAAAAATATACAAGACAAATCTGCCTTTAGAGAGGGAAGAACTCACATTTTGCTTATTTTTTTGAGTCCTCAGGATATCAGCTCTGACATATCCTAAGATTTGGCTCAGAAACAACAGGTTTGGTTTGGGTTTTTAATGGTTTTTGAGGGTTGTTTTTGAGTCCTTTAGAAATTATTTGAGCCATCTTTGATTTATTTAGCCTTGCTATCCACATTTGCAAAAACAACTGTTTCTGCTTACATAGATGGAGTGTGCAAATGGGGATGGGAATGAGGAGATCACAAAGCAATTCAGCAGCAAGGACCAACAACTTTTCACATGAGACCTGTATAAATTGCACCCAGTATAAATCACCAAGATGGGCTAAATTGTCTCATCTCTCACCTCCCAGGATGTCAGCAGCCCCCAAACTAACTGCCCAACACAGTCCCCTTGTCCCATTCCCCCACCACACCAGGACAGGGGTTGCCCAACTGACTGTACTGTTTATTCACATTCAACCAATGTGTCAGGATCAGAAAACATAACAGAAAAAAGAGTTCTGTCTGCTCAATTTTATTTTAGAATCTTCTGCTTAACCTCTGTGTATAAATTTCCTTTGAGACTGCAAATCCTAGTACCAAAAGGGGCATTGCTTCCCCTGTGTGCTTCTGGAGCTGGTAACTCCAAGTGGCACCTGGCACTGGGATTTCATTCTTTCCAGTAGGATACAACTGCCTCGGTCATCACAGCAGCCAGAAAAATATTTTCCAGTTAAAGCATCATTCTGGAAATGATGGTTGAGACAATTACTTTGCTAGCAACCAGCCTGGATTTAGTAGTAACACAGTAAAATCCAGTGATCACACAGCAGGCCAGTTCAGACCAATGTGGGCTCTTTGACTCAGCCTTTTCCTCATATTCCCTTTTCTACCATCATTTCACCCATAACACTGCTGGTACAGACAGGGCTGCAGCCAAAGGCAGCATCCAAGTGCCTGGTGAGCAATTCCTGCTGAAGACATTTCTGCACAGCACACTCCTAAAACAGCCAGGGAACGCTGGTATTTTGCCTACAAATGGCACATTGATTTTGTGACTGCTGCTAGCACTATATGGCTTTATAAAAATTATTTCTGACCTAATGTGCATGTTGTCTCAATTTTTCACTTACCCTGAGCAGAAGCTCCAAATGAAATCAGTTTAATAGAAGAATTTTACCGCATGTAGATTTTGTCACAAGTATTGCTTTACAGGATTACAAAAGTCACTCTCTTCAAAGCACAGCTGGGATCTAAATTAAGCCTAGAGAAAATAGCTAGAACTCTGCCAGCCTCCAAAGTGATGGTATTATTCTCTTATATTGGGCTTCACTGACACACAGATATACCCAGTGGGCACTAGAAACCAGTACAGAGTTTGTGAGACTTGACTGTTTCATAATAAAATTTATTGCTTCTATTTATTATTTTCCCAAAGAAGAAACCAAGATGAGAACAGGAAAACATAAGATAGAGAATTCTTCAGAAACCATGTTTGCATTGTGATTTCAAGAACAGCAATTTGAGAAGCAGAGAAGGAATATAAGACTCTTCAAATACAGAACTCTGATTTCTCTTCCATTTCTAGAATTACATTATAGTATTCCTAGCACCACGAGTTCAGAAAAAGAAAATGAGAATGTGAAATGCTAAAGTCTCCAAAATACAATTCCCTCTGCAAATGGGAAAAAAATAACATGATACTCTTTTGTTGTGGTATGACTTTCAGAGTGAATGCTTTATGGAAAACAGTGTCAAGAGATTAATTTTAAAAATTTGAAATGATTGCTAACATGCACAGATAAGAAACACAGAGAGAGTAACAGGTATAAGAGAAATAACTTTTTCAAAACAGTCTTATTCACTCTGGCACCTTCTTTTCCACATCACATTTGTAAGAAATCCTTAATTTAGATGAAGAAACTTCTTCCCTCATATGATCCTTTTCCTGTTTGGTGGTTCCCACTACCTTCCAATTCTAAGATACAACCACATCCACCCAATGTCCTCTAGCAGTTTCAGAAATTTACTGCCTTGAGTCATTCTTTTTGCCTTATTTCTATGCACATTTTGGGTGTAGACACAATCTGAAGGGAGGGTAAGGGGCAGGACAAAGCATACCTGCAGTTCATTTGTACTTCAGACTACAAGGTGCAGGAACAATGTTTTCCTAAACAGACAAAACTTTGTGAAATGATGCTAAAATATACACAGTAAATGGCACACTGCACTGGCAAAGTCAAGTGCCCAAGGGACAGCAAAGGCCAAAAATAAGGTAACCCACATAACCTTAATCCAGGACCCATGGGCTTACATGTTGTGCTAGCATTATCAGTTTACAGTACAGAATATTATCTTTTCAAAGTCATCATGCCTTGTTCATGCACAAACCAGCTGGGCTCACAGAAAAGCAATCATTCAATATCTTTGTTGTTCACTGATCCAGGCTTTCTCTGCCATGTGTTTTTCTAATCCTGTTCTGAAAGCAGAAAAGCCCATCAGGAAACAACTTATTTTGATCATATCTTTGCCACAGTACTCAGGTAATCTCACAATTTTTTTTATTTTTTTGCATTTATTTCAGAAAAGCTATTATGTAGTGCAGGTTTTGTGACATGCAATACAGAGTAAGAAATGAGTGGGTATTAATTTGAAGTGCTCATAACTTGCTTGGCTGGTGAGTTTTAGAGCACCCTATGCATCTGGCATGATTTTCATATTCAAGGTGTAGTTTCCACCTGGCAGCAGGAGGAGCAGGAGCTCCTCCTAATTTATGCAAAACAACTCTCAGACAAGGGGGGATTGCTATTGCCACCTATGAAAAGCTGAGTTTAAGTCATTTGCCCATTGTCACATACTATCATGAGGTAGTGGCAAGGACATAACTTTACTCTCTTAAATACTGTTTGCTGTAAACACACTTTCATTTTACTACCTGCATTTAAATACCTGTGCCCACTCACCCATTCTTCCAGACAACCATTTTCTTCCAGGTACAGAAATGTTGCTCAGGCACATTTTCAAAGTGTTTCTATAGTTGGCTGGAATTTTTAAATACAGAGCAGAATAGCTCTGGCCAAGTAGTTGTACGGGTAGTGATCCTTGGCATGTTCAGCACATAAATACAGTCTCTTACCACGTGGATCTGACACAGCAAAGCAGATAAAATGCTCCCTAGCACTGCTGGATTTCCTGTGAACTCACACACATTGCTTCCTGAGGAATCCAGGACAAAAAAGCTCACCAGAAAAAGACTATTTTGAATTAGATAATCTCAAGCATTTATTTGCATTTATTTTACAAAAGATGTTATGTGGTGCTGGTTTTGTGATGCATGATGCAGAGTAAGGAATTAGTGAGTATTAATTTGAAGTGCTCATGACACAGTTTTCCTTCCCATGCACTGAGAGGCCTT
Source organism: Melospiza melodia melodia (assembly GCF_035770615.1). Taxonomy (NCBI): domain Eukaryota; kingdom Metazoa; phylum Chordata; class Aves; order Passeriformes; family Passerellidae; genus Melospiza; species Melospiza melodia. The sequence goes on along the minus strand of NC_086195.1, from coordinate 8,477,625 downwards.
AACCTCCCATCCAACATGGTAATTCACCCTCAAAGCCTGGTTTTGTCTGCCTTTATTGCAGAGAGCTCCATCAAGGTCCTTGAGCCTAAAAATGTACAAAGACCCCAAGAAATACTCGCAACTTCACAGAATGGATCGGGCTGGAAGGGACCACAGTGGGTCATCTGGTCCCACCTCCCTGCTCAAGCGGGGTCATCCCACAGCACATGGCACAGGATGTGTCCAGATGTGTCTGGAATATCTCCAGTGAGGGAGACTCCATGTCTTCTCTGGACAATCAGTTCCAGTGCTTGGTCACTCAGCAGGAAAGAAATTCTTCCTCATGTTCAGGTGGAACTTCCTGGCCATCAGTTCCTGTCCCATTGCCCCACAGAGCAGAGCCTGGTCCATGCCCTGAGCCTCCCTGCAGACACTGACAGGGATCAGGGCCCCTCTCTGCCCTCTCTTCTCAAGGCTGGACAGGCCCAGCTCCCTCAGCCTGTCCTCAGTGAGATGCTCCAGTCCCTCCATCATCTTTGTCACCCTCCATTGGACCCAGTCCAGCTCCATGTCTGTCCTGTCCTGAGGAGCCCAGAACTGGCGATCCTCAGGTGATCCTCACAGGGCTGAGAAGCAGGACCACCTCCCCTGATTGTGATGATCATGGGATTTGACAGGAATACTAAACATACACTGACCAAACTGCACAACCTGCCTGTTCCTATCGCTGGCACTGACAGCTGAAGTGAGATGAGCATGGCCTGGCCAGTCACTGAATTTGTTACTGCGGATGTTCTCAACAAAATTTAAGGAAGAAACAACTGAAGGTTTAATAAAGTAACATACTACACATAATTATACATATGCATTATAAAAATATACAATATATTATCTAAATTAGATAGGGGAATAGACAAGGGAAAGGAAGAGGACAACAACAGAGCCCGAAGGCCCCCTCACAGCCCCACACCCAACGCTGCCCTCCCCACACGGCCGCCCAGAGGCTGGGGCCGGCGCCTTGCTCTCTGAATGGTGCATTCGGCTGTCAATCACAGCTATGCCCCGCCCCGTCGATGTCAGGCTGACGGACATGGGTGGAGCAAGCCCCCTACCTCTCGCACTCCGATTGGCTGAATCCGCTGCCAGTTGGCTCCGCCTCCTCGCTGCTCCCTCTGGGTTTACAGTGCGGGGAGGAAAATGGTGCAGGACCTCTCGCGATCTGATTGGCCAAGTGGGAACGCCACTCAAATAAAGACTCCGCCCCTGGCGGACAGCTGACTGCTCAGCTCCGTGACAGGAACGGCGCTGCGCTGGCGATTGGCCAGCTCTGCTGAGACCCGCCCACCCGTCCTGAATACTGCTCGCCGATTGGCTGTGGCGCATGTCCGTCAGGCGGCGGGCGGGGCGCTCGGCTGTCTGTCCGCGGCCCGGCAGCGGCGGCTGATGGCGGACATGGGGCGGCGCGGCGGGGCCGGCCGGGCCCTGGGGCTGGCAGCGCTGGTGGCAGCGGCCTGTGTGGCCGGTGGGTGAGCGGGGCCGGCCCGGCACGGGGGAGCGCCGGGGGGAGCGGGCAGGGCTGCCCGGCTGCTGTAGGGAAGATTGCGGGAAAGGGGCCGGGCCGCGGCGCTGGGGAGGGGGAATGTGGGGGGAGAAGGTGAGGGGGGCTCTCGGTGTCTGTGGGTGCCAGGCTCAGGACCCAGCGGTGGCAGCGGGGGCTGTCACTGTGCTGCAGCTCCCTGCCCCCATCCACCTCCAGAGACCGTGCTCGAACGCTTTTATCCTGTCCCTTTCAATCCGAGCTCTGGTTTATATTCAGTTATAAGTTTCTATAATTTTATTGTGTAAATCCGTTATATAACATTATTTTTATAATTATATCACAAAATTATTACATAAGTTTATATAATATCTTGTCTATTTTTATAATGCATATGTATAATTATGGGTAGTGTGTTACTTTATTAAATTAACTTATACTATGCACAAATTCTATTAAAATCCAGTTCTATAAGCTGAGACAGAGGGATTCAGATCAGAGACCAGGAACATTTTTCCCTGCCAGGGTGAGCCTTTGGAATAGGTTGCCCAGGGAGGTGATGGGGTCACCACCCCCGGAGGTGTTTAAGGGGCATCTGGACCTGGCACTGCTGGGTTCATGGTTGGACTTGATAGTCTTAGAGGTCTTTTCCAGCTCTGCTGATTCTGTGATAGACACAGATAATTTTGTTATTTTGCATGAATTTTCACGTTTTGCTGAGCTGTTTCTGTGGTCACTGCAGCCTCTCTGTTACCCGCTGTGAGTCAGGCTCATGATGGCACTTCCAGGCCCTGTAAATATTTCCCACCCAATGTTCAACCCTTAGCCTTCACAAAGGCTTTTGAGAACTTGAGGTACAGTTTTGGCAGGGTAGGAATTAGGTTCTCTATTCCATAGACAATTGGAGGGAATCTGTTGATGTTCCCAAGTTCAAATTTAGTTTTAATCGTTGTTATGTTGAGCAACAGTCTTGAATTTCCCTTCCAGTTGTGAAGGGTTGATGCTCTGATTCCATCCACCAGAGCAATCCTGCCCTAGGTGAGCCAGTTTGCCCTAAATAATGTGACTGTGTAACAGCCCTGTGAAGTCCTATGGATTTGTGGGCATTTTGTAAATTCTTACTTAAAGAAATTGGTCTGGAAACATTTCTGCCCTTCAAAATGTGGGTTGATCCACCATTAAAATTGGTAGCAGACCACCCAAGGAACGCATCAATTGAAATAAATTCTTGAATCTGCTCCATGAATGTCACTTGGCTTGGCCTCTTTCCTTCCTTCGCCCCCCTCCCCAGCCTGCACCTCAGACCTTTGTCCTGTGGTGTGTTTATCATAACATAGCTCAGATTTACTGTCAACATCTGTGTGCATGATCATGGGCCAGGCTTTGGAACAGCATCTTCAAGGTCACATTAGTTAAATTAATATTAGGGAGGTTTTTAGCTGCACAACACATCAGTTTGCTATTGCATTGTTTTTGTAAATGGCCTTTAGATTTGTAGATTCCCTGGAAAACTATTTTATATCACTGCTTGGATTGGTAACCAATTTTCAGTGATCATATGAATAAATACTTCTGTTTTCTTCAGACAGTTACCTTATTCATGTAATTTTGAGGTATGCAATCAGATTCATTGTATAATTAGGACTTGAACATACAGGCCTGCAAACAATTATTACTCTGTTACTTGGTTTTCTTATATCAAATCAGTTTTCTGGTGGCAGCCTACTCAGATTGCTCATTGGGGAGCAAATGCCTGAAATTTTGCATTGTTACTGCTTATGTACACCAAACAGGTTTCAAAATGTATTCAGATAAATGTTGGTGTACACAGTATTGCAGCTGTGCCTGAGTGACTTTAAGACAGGAAGCCAGGTTGAAACAAGCTCTTCTCTTATTTCTGTGGAGTCCTTTCTGACTTTGTTATGCAGTAAATTACTGTCATCACAAAACAGTTCAGAAATGTGCTTTTAGTCAACTTTGCTGTTCAGGTAATGGGGAGGAGAGTGAAGGGGAGTGAAAACCCAGTATTGCAGGCTGTGGCTCCCCACAATCGGCTCAGCTCCAGCTGCATCCAAGGCAGACAAACCTCTCCTGGTGTCATGAGGGGAGGAGCAGAGCAGGGACCCCAGAGCTGCTCTGCAGGAGCCAGGCTGTGCTGGCCCTGCCTGGTTTAAGCCAGCCCTGACAAATTCCACTGGCTGTGGGCTCAGTGGCTCTGGCTGCTGCCTGCATGAACAGAGGGGTTGTGCCAAGCAGTCCTGGAAGCAGACAGAGCTGTGTTGGTGCTTTGTGAGCTTAGCAGGGTTTTGGAGTCTGCCTGGGTCCATGGAGAGTTCACTTTACCAGCTCTGAGCTGTGAGGCTGCTTGTGGCTTGTGGGATCTCAGCACCTCAGGACTGATGTGCAGAGTGACCGAGACCACCCTTGGGGGGCTTGGAGGTCCTGGAATGTTGCCAGAAGTGTCTGGTGGCTGGACTTTGATCCTACACAGGAGACGACACCTGTATGAGGACTGGGAGGATTTCACTGGGGTGAATGGTGAAGGGATAAGTTAATTAGAGTGTAAAACACAGGGTTTAGGATTTCTGTACAGGGGGGTCTAGAGAAGTAAGATGGAGGAATTGGGGCATGTCCTGTTCTTCTTCTTCTTCTTCTTGGCCTCCATCTTCTGTGGTGATGGTGGCACTTTGGGATAGGTTATTACTAGAAGTGCACCGGTTAATAAGGGTAGAAGGTATTGGGGAAAAATTATAAATATTGTATACGTAACTTCGAGTATAAAGATAAGTGACCGCCCCGGGGGCTCTCAGTGTGCTCATGGCTGGCTGCTGTGCAGACCTCTGTCGGGCTGAAAGAAAATCTTTTAGATAAACAATTAATAAACACCGAGACCGAGACAAGATCAGAAGTCTCTCCTCGTCCTTTGAAGCGCGGGCTGTCCAAGGCCACCCCGGGCCTTTCCAGGTCACCTAAACAGCCGAGAAACCGAGCAAGTGGCATCCCTGAGCTATCTCCGGGCATAAATCAGCCAGGAAGAAACAGAAATCTACAGTGGCTGTGCTGCTGTTGGAATAACTGTCCTGCTTTTGTTAACGTGGATCTGTTCATTCTCAGTCACTGCTGTACAGAAACCCCACTTTGTGTTCCAGAGCATTATGTGATCAGTTCTCATTGCTGCCTTTCCATAAACTGATAGGCATGGGAGGGAGGAAGAAGCCCTGAAAGCTCAGATATGTTTTCCCTGTTCCTGCAGGACCCTGACCTGTCTGTGTCTGTTGCAGGGGTGTGTGGGGGTGAGCTCAGCATCCTGCGCTCCCCTGCCTCGGTCGCGTTCCGCGATGGGAATTGGCCGATCCCGGGCGAGCGCATCCCGGACCTTGCTGCCCTCACCATGGGCTTCTCTGTGCAAGAGGTAAGTTGCAGGTCTTGATTGTGAAATGTCTCTAAGCTACAGACCTGCTCACTCTGCAAATCTTCCTGTCATGTGCTGGAATATATAAAATATTGCCCTGTTTGTCTTGAGGAAAGCATGACTGGACAGAGGTGGTTTCCAGGACAGAGCTGTGTGGGTCATGTGAGCAGCCAGAGGCTGTGCTGGCTGGCTAATTTGAGTCACCAGCTGTAAAAGGAATCCTGCAGAGGCTGCTCCTCAGTTCCTCTGAGACCTAGCTGAGTGCTGGGTCCCCCCATCCATGGTCACAAACTGAGAACCTGTGGGACCCCTGTCACTTCTTGCACACAAGCTCTCTGTAGGGCCCTGCTCCTGAGTAATCTCAAGACTGAGAATGGCTTGGCAAGGCAGGCATTTTGTCAGGTCAGCAAGCTGTCTGCTGAGCAGAGTTAGAACAAGTGTGTTGGTTACTTAGGAAATAATCCAAAACCTTGGAAATGTGATTTGTGGTAGTGTTTCTCCACATTAAGTATTCAGATATAACTTTAGCAGTGTTTATAGTGGGGCACATGAGCAGGAGCACTTGGATTGATTCCATCTTGCCTACTGAATTTTTTTGCTGGGCTTCAGCAGGGATGAGTGGCTGTTGAAGCAGTAGATGAAAGTGTAATAGCCAGATATCTTTGGCAGTGTCTGTGTGCAGCCAGATACTGAAATCTGCAGCCTGAGGCATTCTCACAGTGCTGGTGAGGGCAGCCAGCTCTCATTTCTTCCATACATCAGCTAGGGAAGAGGTCTGATAAGGCTGGTTTCAATGCAAGGCTGCTTAGCCTGTGTTTTGGAATTTGAAATACCTTCCTGTCAATTAGTTTGACTTTTTTTGACATCAGACTAGTAACAAACTTGTATGAGTAGTATGACTAAGGAGTAAATGTTGATAATTTTATCAGGAAAAACCAGTATATTGAATGGTATTGTGTGTGTTGCACATAAGGACACCCAGAAAAACAGCAGAGTTTGACCTGTTCTGTTCATTTGGCATCCTGGTCATCCAGGGATGTGTCATGGGTATGATGGAAAAAGGTGTTCCAGTACTCACTCAGTGCCTTTGCCACAGCTTGGGATTCAGTTGTTGCTATGGGTCTGTAGCATCCTTTAGAAACAGTTCTGTTACTGTTAATTCAAATCCTAGGAGCAGGCAGGGGAGAAGTGTTTGATTATTCAGTTCAGCCCTGAACTGAGAGTTCCTCAAAGCTGTCCCTAAGGCAGAGGTCACTGTGTGGGCAGCTGCCAGCCCTGGTGAGGGGAGCACTGCAAAGCCCAGGCACTTCTTCTGCAGCTCACATCAAAGTGTGCTCCAGGAACATAAACTGACACTGCAGCAAGGCCACTGGAGAGAATTTGGAATTCTTAGTGCATTACATTGGGAATTCTCAGAAAGAGTAATTCAATATTCTTCCCTTGTTAAAGGAAAACAAAACCAAACCCCATTTTTGTCCCTGATGATGCTTTAAAAGGTTTTTCCTTTGCTTCTGTGAGGTGATACAAATAATAATGTTAATGACATTTAATTCTAAAATGGCTTTCAAAAAAAGGGCAGTTATGTCATTTACACAGATGGGGAAATCTGTTTGCCTTTATTCCAGACAGATGAATTTGTATTTGTATTTTGTGCCTGAATAAACCAGTCAGTAGCCTCCACTATGCTCTTACTGATTTGTAATTGTAGTAAGCTACTAAGAAATCTTTTTATATTTCTGTGTAAATTTGTACATTTAAGTTTAGTTGCCTGTTGTGATTGACATGTCCCTTTCTTCCCCTTCCTTTCTACCCTGTTTCTTTCTTGTACTGAAAATATAAAGATGTTAGTAGATTTTTTAAGTTCAGCCTTCACTTACTAAATACAGACTTAAGTATTTATAATTTAATTATGGCAAATAACTCCTCAAGTATCCATTATGTATAATGTTTTCTTAGTGTAGACTTTGCTATGAAGTTACTGGCAGCTTTTAAACTAACAATTCCTTTGTGGTTGACTGGAGGCATTACTCAAAATGAAAGCAGTGTAGCATTAACTTCCTTCCCCATGAAATTTCCAATAGGCTGTCCTGCACAGAGGCATTAACAGGAAAATAAGTTGTTTTGCTTTAATAGTGGGAAGAACTCTCGTCTTTGCCTGTGAAATTTAACTGTTTTTGTTATTTTGTGCTAGGACCTCCCCTGGCCCGGGCTGGGCGTGGGTGATCTGTTTCACCGGCCCCAAGCCACCGTGCTGGTGACAGTGAAGGGCGTGGACAAGTTGCCTGTGAAAGGGTTTTCTTACCCCATTGAGAATGTGAGTATCCACCTTTGGAACTGTCACCTGGTTCCTGGGACTCCTGTGCTCTAATGACAAGTACATGATGCTCTCTGTAGTCCCTGATGTTCACTCATTTCCTGCTTCACTGGAAGTTTGCACATCCCCATAACTGATGGATCAGTAACCTAGTCAGGATTCTGTACAAGGCCCTTGAGACCAGCCAGGGCTTCCAGTTCATCACCTCTGCTTGAAAGACAGCTAATTTTAATGTTTGTACCAATCCACTTCTTCCCACCAGTAACTTAAGATTTTAAAATCAGAATTGTTAAGTTTCCTGCTTCAGCTGAGTGTGTGATAACATTTTATATGGAGTTGATTTTTTGATGTACTGTATTGCCTTATAAGTGGTCTTTTGAGTTTTCCTCAAGTACTTGACTGTGAAATACAGCACTTAGAAACACATTCTATTATGCTGAGAAGAAACCAACACACAGTACATTTACCCACCACTGTCTATTTTTCTAAGGCTTCTCAGGCTTCTTACAGCAACAGAGAATCCTTCAGCTTGGAAGGAGCTCTGGAGATTCTCATCCAGCCCCTGATCAAGCAGTATCAGCCAGAGCAGGCTGACAGCACTGTGTTCAGTCAGGATCTGAGCATCTCCACAAATGGAGGCTCCATGACCTCTGGGCTGCCTCTGCCAGTATTTGACCACCCTTGGAGTGAAAAACTTAATTCTTGTGTTAAAATTTCCTGGGTTTAAATCTATGCTGTTGCCTCTTCTGCCATAGGATACTTGTAGTGAATGGAAATGTGCCATTCTGTGTCTTTTTTTTTAATAAAACCCACAAGTAAGTGTATAAAAAAATGAACAGTTCTATTTGCTTGCCAGTAATGGCACTATACTGTGCTAGCATTTTTTCTATTTTTAGTAGGTTTTTTATATGTGTCTTTTTTTGTTTCAGCAGTTGGTCTTTCTGCTGGGTATATTTTCACCCATCAGTTTTTTGTGGTTCATAACTTTCCATTTGCTGTGAGATTGTTTCCCTTTTGCATTGCTTCTATATTTGTTGGTCTTGTTTTACTGATAAACAAGGCTTTACTCTCAGCCTAAATAATCCTCTAAATTCACAGTCGTGGTCCCTTGGAGTTCTTCAGAGTATATTGTGTCTGCCACTTAAATAAAATGTCTGTTCATAGATACACAGGTGATGTTTTGTTTTGCACAAAGGTTCCTATTAATTATTATCACTTTGGAAATGTGCATCCCTTTACTTTTCTTTCCTTGTTGACATCGGTAGTGCCGCAGCCACACTATACAATCAGGAACGGAGAGGGGGCAGTGGGCCAGTGACATGAGCCATTTATTCAGCACATCAGTCTCAGCACATTGTCAGACAGTGGAGACAGGATGTTAACAGCTGGCTGATCCACAGGGAATGCCAAGGGGGTGTGACATTACAGCATAGCATAAAACTATCTCGGCTTAGATTTCAGCTAATCACACATAGAGCAACACATATTGACAAGAATTCTGTCCAGTCATATGAAACACATGTAATGGGAGGTAAAACAGAGACTGCTTCATAAGAGACAAAGAGCAGAGATCCATTCATACTAACTTTCTAAAGATATACATTAAATAACCTTGTTGCAATCCATAAGCCAGTTTACAGAGGTCTGTTGTTATTTGTCACATCTGCTCTACTGCTTAGAAAACTTTTTTGCTGTATGTGCAATGCTAACAAAACTTCTGCCTGAGGCCTGCCTTTTTAAACCATTTTCTCAAAACCCTCTAACTTTATGAATCCCAGCAAGTAGCCCCTGTTTAACCCAAAAATCTGACTTTGTCTTCCAGGCTGTTCCTTTCAGTCTGGACAGTGTTGCAAATGCCATCCACACTCTGTTTTCTGAGGAGACCCCCGTGGTGCTGCAGCTGGCCCCCAGTGAGGAGGTGAGCATTGATTCACTCCCGGTTCCACGTGTCCCAAATGGGGAATCCTCTTTCCACTTGAGTGGCTGGAGCAAACCCAGTGGATCCCATGAAACTGTGGCTGGTTGGTGGTTGGTGTGTGTGTGGAGGAGCAGGCAGGGGCAGTGCTGGCAGTAACCATGGCTGTTCCTGCAGAGGGTCTACATGGTGGGCAAGGCCAACGCCGTGTTCGAGGACCTCTCTGTCACCCTGCGCCAGCTGCGCAGCCGCCTCTTCCAGGACAGCTCCATCCTCAGCTCCCTGCCCCTCAACTCCCTCAGCAGGAACAACGAGGTAAAGCACATCCAGCACTGGGAACTCCTATGGGGCTTCTTTTAAAGAATATTCTTAGTTAGCTTGTGTTTTTCTCCTTTCTTGCTTTTTCTTCCCTCTTTCTTTGCCTAAGAGCCCCCTCCTAATTTTTTCTAACTGAATTAACTAAGTTCAAACATTTTTTTCTAAGTAACTTTATTGAAAGAGTTATTTCCTTCTAGCATGTTCTGATGTTGTAGCAGACAACTGTTATAAAATACTTGCAACAAAACAAACCCTAACTTGGGTTTCATCAAAGGAAGTACTTGTCTCTGCCTCTCCCCTCAGGTTGACTTGCTTTTTCTGTCAGAACTTCAAGTCCTACATGATATTGCAAGCCTGGTAAGGTGTTTTGAAATATTTTCATATGTGTTGTGTCACAAACTTCAGAGATCTTTAAAATAGAGAAGCCATAGCCAGGATATGTGGCAACCAATGATGCATAATTCTATTGTGTCATCAGCTAGTTCCATCAGCTTAAATAATGAATTCTCTTTGTACCAGCCCCATCAGTGCAATTGCGAATGAGAGCTTTAATCATCTGTAGTTTTCTTTTGTGTTGTGTTTGGTCAGAACAAGGGCAGTTCTGAAATACTCAATGAAGAATCTGCTGGGGCTTTCTTTGGTGTCTAACTTGAGAAGTATAATGGTAGTTAAGAACATGTTCGTTGCCCTGTCCACCATTTTACTTCAAAATATCTGAAAAGGCTGGAGTGACTTTTGTGCCATGAGTAGTGATGATGGTAGAAATGCTCCAATGGAGAGGGGTGAGCTTTTAATTCTCAGGATCTTTTTACTAAGAAGCTGCTGTCTTGTTGCTGTGGTTTAGGGTTTGTTTTAGTGGGTCAGTGGTGTGTGGGTCTTTTTGTTTCATTTTGGTCTGGCTTTTTCTGTGTGTCCTTTAAGCTGCAGCTCTTAACTGTTGAAGTGAAAGGAAGAATTGTGGAAAAACTCAAAAATTCACATTAGGTAAAGGGCTGGTGGAGACAAATGGTGCTTTTGAGAAAATGAGGTGGAACAACTTCTGTTTTGCAGGCTAGAAATGCTGCAGTTTAAGTGGTTAGAAAGATGGGATTAAATTCCTTGTTTGCAGGGGCTGTTGTCTTGTGCAGGCAAATATCAGTGCTGCATCTTCTCACCTGCAGAAATGCAAGAATGTCACTACTGTCCTTTGAGATAATTTGGATTATATTAGTTGGATTTTCTCAATATTGGAAGATACTTCTCAAATAAATTACTTTTGTATGTGGACAACACAAGGTGGAAGTTGCAATCTACTGAGCTTTGCAAGGGCCAGTTTCAGACAAGGAAATGCTATTATCTAAGTCTTGTACTTATGTGGTTTTGTTTTCTCTGAGTTTTATTTTCATGGCAGTTACAGAACAAAGATTCTGATGTCAATAAATATTCTATTTCTTTTTAGTACAGCTATCTATTATGTGGATGTAACTTCATGTTAGGAACAGATGCTACATAATAATCATCTGCTTTCTTCTGTAGAATTAAAAAAAGAAACAATTATGGACAACTTCTAGTTAAATTGGCAAGAATTCCATTTCCTGATTATGGAATATGACTGTAAAAAGTGAGACAGGATTAGTCCAAGTAAATTGACTTTGTGCAATGTGTTTTTAAAGTAACCTGTGTGTAAATTAATTTCTTTGTGCCCTCCATGCTGTGCCCAAGCTGTCTCGACACAAGCACTTGGCCAAAGATCACTCTCCAGACCTTTATTCCCTGGAGCTCTCTGGCTTGGAAGAGATTGGGAAACGATATGGGGAGGACTCTCAGCAGTACAAGGATGCTTCTCAAATTCTTGTAGACTCTTTGCAAAAGGTATATTGTCTGCCTAATGAACAAAACTCATGGTAATACTAAGAAAATAATTTTTATTTTAATTACAAAGAAGTAACTTCATTAGTGTTGGCTTGCCTAATGCTTGTTTTTTTGTTTTGTTTTTAAAATGCTGTTGTTTAGTTATAAAATTGAATGTTACAATTTGCCTCTCTGGAAAGCGTTGGTGTGATTCCACAATGTGTTTAGATATTTTGAATAAAGGAGTAGGGGTGTATTGAAACCTTGTATCAACAGGACTTGATATGTTTGTTTTTCTTAAACAAACACCTTGCATTTGAAAGCAGCAGAATGCCTCACAAAAAGAGGCTTTTGGAAATATCTTTATCCCAAGATGCAGTGGTTAGTTTTCCCTTGCCCACAAAGCTATGTAAATGTAAATTTCTACAACTTTAAAATAACATCAGCGTGCTCAAGAAAGTAATTCTTCATTACATAATCATTAGTTAAATTTTTATTAAGATCAGTCACTTTTGAGAGCTTCCAAAGTGTGATGAAAAAATTCAAAACCATCAATTTGGTAAGCCAAGTACTTGTTTTCTCTAAGCATTGCTCTTTGGCCTCTTCGACCTTAAGGAAATATGTTTAAATAGTAGACATATTAGCATTTGATTAAAATATTCAGGTCCCAGTGGGAGTTTGAGAACCTGAATATTTTATTGGAACTGACAGACACACAAATAGGAATGATGTGGGGATGGGCCTTTTGTAAAAGGGAGAACAGAGTAAGTTTCAGCCCAGAAAGCAAGCAGAAGCTACAGTCTGCTGAACAGTGACTGGGGGTTTGAAAAGGCCTTGTAAACCAGGGGAAGGCTGACACTTGGTGAAATTCTAAAATAGTGTAAACTATTGTAGCTTTCCATAATTATTCCTGAAGCTGACATCTTTTATTTTACTACATCTTGCTAACAAAACTCTGCTTAATTCCTGGCTACAGTCTAGGCTTCCAATTAAATTTTCTTTTGCAGTTTGCAGATGAGATGTTTAATCTCTATGGTGGGAATGCAGTAGTAGAAGTGGTGGCTGTGAAGGAGTTTAACTCTCCCCTCTCAAGGAAGACCCGCTCAATTCTCCAGGCTTCACAGGTAGCAGAGCCACATTTTTCTACATCTCATTTATTAAAAGTGATCCAAAGTGTATCAGTTCACCTGAGTGTAAACTTTTTAAGGACTAAAATACTGACTGACTTAGGTGTGGGTACAGCTTACTTATTTGTCATTCAGTAACTTCACTTGAGGAGGCCTCTGGGGGTCATCCAGTCCAACCTACTGCTCAAAGCAGGACTAATTTAGGAGCTAGATCAAGTTGCTCAGGTTCTTGTCCAGCAGAGTTCTTGGAAAGTCCATCCCTGGAAGTCCCACAGCCTCTCTTGCATTAACCACTTTCATAGTGAAAACTCTTTCCCTTATGCCTTGTTAGAATTTGCCTTTCTGTGTTGTCTCCCCAGTGCAGGCCAGTCCTGCCTCCCAGCTGTGCGAAAACAACTTTTCCTTGGCTGGATTCCATGATGCAGTGTCCTGTGTCATTCCAGAGGCTCTGCTGGCTCCTATTCCCCTTGTCCCCCAGGAGCTCCAGTCCCTCTCTGCAGCTGCCCAGCCTGTGCTGTCACCTGGGTTGTTCTGCCCCAGGTTCAGGACTTTGGATTTCATTTTCCTGTCATGTTCTTCTTTCGGGTTGCACTGATGCCACTCACATCATCACTTTTTTGCATTCTGTGCCCTTGCATCAGATTTGTCTAGACAAAATGCATCTCTCTTACTTAGCTTGTCAGACTTTGGATGGTGTCAAGATGTTTGGTGTGCAAGCTCACTTTAGATTAATAAATATTTTCTTTGTTGCAGAGTAAAAATGAAAATCCATATAACCTTGCCTATCCGTACAACTACGACTACTCTGTAATCTTCAACATTGTCCTGTGGATGATGATAGGGCTTGCTTTAGCTGTGATAGTTATCTCCTACAACCTGTGGAACATGGATCCTGGCTATGACAGCATTATTTACAGGATGACAAATCAGAAGATAAGAATGGATTGAGCTGCACTGTATTTCAGCACAGGAAGATGATGAAGAGCAAGGTCTCCTTTAGCCTGTGTGGAAAACAAATGTTCTGATATGGTTAATTGTGGGAGTTTTTTAAAGGTGTATTTATTTCTAAGTATTTTTTCCCTCTTTCAAGACTATTTTAAATGTTAGTAGTAGCACCAGATGGGATTTAAAAATTGAAATCTGCTTGTTTAAAAAAACCAAAACAGCCCTCCCCAGAGTAATAGTTATTAAAGTGACATCATTCCATTTTTTTAATCTTGTAACATGAGTTTTTGAAATGCCCTGTACTGCCTCTGCCTGTGCAAACCAGATAAACTGAAATTATGATAGCAACATATTGTTTGAAACTTTTGCACTGGAAGATCAAAAATTATAGCTAAATTGTTGTGTTGTATATTATGAACCAGCTGTAAATGTTTGATGTAAATATTTGTAATGGTTATATGTAACTTCAGAGAGGATAGTAAATATTCTTCAGTAAAATACTAAATATAGAAGTACTTCTATCAGCCTAGGACTCTAGTAGCAGAAATGCATTTTGATCTCATGCTGATGGCTCAGAGGTGAGCTGTACACAGAAGGATCCTTTCCCCAGGACTTCAGTGGTTGGGAGGTGACTAACACTGGTGTGGCTGCTCTGTGCTGTGCAGTCTGCAAATCCTGAAGCAGCACCAGTCTGGTCATGGTCTGATGTCACAGTTGAGAGTTCCTGTTATGATGCTTCATGTTCCTTCCATTTGTGTTGATGTTATTATTATAAAAAAAAAATCAGTTCTTTTTGATGATAAGAGTGGACCAACACTTGATTTAAGTATACCTGGATTATAGTCCTGCTTCAACATTCAATAAAACAAAGAACAGTTGTTCTGGAATGCATTTATTCCTTGTGGCTTTGTAGATGTGGATACATCTGTTTAGGATTTGTTGAGCTGACCAGGGCAGGTGTGGCAGCATCTGATGTGTGACACTGGCCCTAAGGCTGCAGCAGTTTAGTTCAAACTGTTCTTCAAAAGAAAAATAGTCTTGTGTGAATTTTCCTAAACCAGATAGTGAGTGTAGTTAAAACAAGTGGTTAATCTCTGGCTTGAGTCTTTTTTAGAATGACTTCTTCCTTAGAAATTTCTAAGGAAAATCTTTCAGACTTAGAGCAGCATGAATGGAAACTACTTGTTTATCATCTTGCCCTCTAATGTGCTGAACTTTCCCTGCTGTTAGGACATAATTGTTCCACTTCCAGAAAAGATGTTCTCACTGCATCAGTCTCATTTACTGATACTGGGAATGCCTGAATTGGGGGTGTTGAAATTGTTCATGTCTTGGAGATCCTGGACAGTGGTTCAGGTTGAAATGAGCGAATTGCAGGTTTACCTGAGTCCAAGAAATCCAGTTCAGTCTATGTTGCAATCACTTGAAATTACTTTTAATGGCATTTCAAGTTAATCTGGATGATTGATACCAGTAGATGGAAAGGAAGAGTTGCACTGGCAGTTCCTATGACAGGAATGTAATTACTGCACGTGCTGTAATACACCATGACAGAGCAGGCAAGGGAAGGCTCTCAGCCAGGTGTGAGAAGTAGGACACATGATTATGTCAATGATTATGATTAGATATATTGCTAGTACAAAATCTAAATATTCCCAGTGCAGTGTCTAAATAACAATTCTGTCATCTAACAGTGGATTCAGAGGTTTGATCAGATTAGCAGTCCACTTCAGATACTGGTACAGAGTTCTACAGGAGCTGGTTGTGTAAGGCACTGCATAATTAATGGTAAGTATTTAACAGTTGTATTGTAGTCAGTGTGAAGCTGGCAGTGTAGAATTTGTTTAAATGCAGGACCTGCCATTGAGATGGTCTCTGCATGTCAGCTCTCTCCCAGCTGCTGCTGTAGGCTCCAATTTTCCTTTTTAAAGCTGGTCTTAGACTACTTTGAAGGGCAAATTGCAATTCCCACTTCTGTTAGTACCACTTTTGTTCCTTCTCATGGCTGTAGGCCTCCAGCTGGTACTAAAGGTGATTTTGAGCACTGTCATGTGTGCTGTGTCTTAAATACCAAATGCTTTGTGCAGCACAGGCTGCATTTTGAGCCACTCTAGAGCCCCTGTACTTCAGCTTGAGTTAGGAAAGCCAGACACACTTTATTGTACAACAATATTGTACATAACTGCTAATCAAACAGGCAATTACAGGAATAGCCTTTTCATACTTTAAATTAAGTTAATTAGAATGCAAGTGCCATCAACAGTACTAGATCTGCTCTTGATTGTTCTCTTTAAATTTAAAATCACTCCAAAAATATAAATTGTAAAAATATTTGTGATATGGCAAAAATCATAGGTTTTGTGCACAGAATTATGATGAAAGCAGTGAAACTGTCAGGTGAAGGAAGGAAGACAGGGAGAAGCCAAGGCAGGAAGGGGAGGCAAGGAAAATAAATAACAGCTGGTATTGGCATCCTGTGTGCCCAAAGTGAGAAGGGCAGGAGGGTTGTTTTGCAGTATCTGGCAGCAAGCAGCTTTCACCAGGCTGGGACAGGCTCCACAGAGTGCTGCCAGTGGGATTTGGGATGCAACTGCAGCAGGAGTAGTGATCTGACAGCCAAAGAGAGTTTTTCTTTGGGAGCTTGGTCACTGGCACAAAGGGTGATGTGTGTTTGATTGGGTCTTCCTCAGACCTTGGTGTTATGTTGTCCAGTTTTAGGCTTGGGGTGTACCTAAGCTGTTCTTAAGAAGTGATGAAATCTCTGAAGGAGGAGAGAATCCTGAGTCAGAATTGAAGACTGAGTGTTGCTTTTGATACTTAGGTTAAAAAGAGAAAATAAGCCATAAAACAAAGGGCTCTTTGAAGAGTCAGTGTGCTGCTTTTTCTAGACAATGCCCCAAAGTCTAAACCTGGCAGAGGGAGGTAAAATCAGGCTTTGTGCCTGCATCAACTTTCCAGACTTCTCTGTAGCAGGAGTGGCAACTTTCAGAGTTCTTGCAGCTGTAGCACCACACAGGCAAGGGAAGCCTAAAGCAGATCTGAAATGTGTAAATGTTATGTCTAAAAAAAGGAAGTGGAAATGAAGAAATGATGTTGAAATGCAAATGTTGAGCAACCTGGCAAGTGATTGCTGAGATTTATAGGTCATTCTTCATGGATCTAAGAAGCACCCTGCCAGAGTCTAGGTAAGGAGATAAGCATCCCTCAAAACAAAAACCCTCCAAAACAATGACAGTCTGTATGCTATACTGACACAATTTTTGGCTATGGTGAAATGGGTGTTTTGAGCCAAAAGTCACAAATGTTGTATAAAAAAAAATTTTTTTTGCTCAAGTGAGGGTTTGGGACTCTCCTGAATTTTTTATTTTCTCCTCTACAGGCCATGGACCATATTCTTAGGAATTTTCATCTTTGTAGAAGCAGGGAGAACATTTCCACACAAGTATTGCAGGACAGAAATGGAGCAAGATCAAGGAAGACAGAAAGTGGAACTATCAGATTTCAAATCTGTCAGAACAAAGGAAACTTGAAAAAAATGGGGAACCCAGAAGCTTATTTCCTGTCCTGTTGTCCACTAGTGCAGAGCATTGCTGTGGAGGAACTGAATGTTAACAAGGGCTCCTACAGCTTGTGGTGTGAAATCACCACCCTGGTGTTCCTGCCCAGGCTTGTGCAATGTGTCCTGCCTGCCCAGGACAGGGACAGGGACAGAAAGCCCAGGTGGCCACGCTCCTCTCAAATAAACAGAGCAGAAACTGATGGATGGCACAAAGCCAAACACCCAAAGAGTCTGCTCCAATGCCCTCTCCTACCTGAACTGCTGGAAAAGCAGCTGCTACAGATGGTGTCTGTGTGTTGCTGTATGAACCAGCAATGCATGGGACTTCCAGTGCTCTGGAAGTGTGGAGATTCTCCTGGATCTGTGTAACAACTCTCATGAATTATTTTCTAGAACAGGTCAAAAAGGCATGTACTGCATCTGTACCCTACAGTGGCTGAGGACAGCACCTAGACCTAACCCCATGCTTGTGTGCTTTCAGAGTTTACAGAAATTCCTCTGTTGCTGAAGGATGGATGCACAGTACAGGACTCTGGCAGTCAAATTTAGTGTTGTTGTTGATGTCACCCAACATAAACAAAAATACATAGCTAAGTTCTTGGCATGGATACACAACATAAAGTGTTTAAAATGTTTCATACAGGGAACAAAATTGCGGGTTGCACAAAATCACAAAGGCAGTCAAATTCCACTTAATTATGCTCCAGTGCATGAATCTGTGATGACAAATTTACATGTCCTTAATCTAGTGAGCACATGCTTTTCACTAGCCGGGGACACAGAAGCAGTGACTAAGGTAAATAAATTCACAATATTTTAGCTGCTAGCTGATGGGAAGCACTGTAAAGTCACAGACTTGAACAATTTCAGTGCTGCCAATCTGCTCACCTCATCAACCCCTCTATTTAAATACTTCTCTCCAATGGCATGGTCCAAGTACCCAGGCAATTGATATTAAAAAAAGTCTGCTGCAAGACCTGAGTGATCAGTCAGAGCATTTGGAACACTGGAGAACTAAATGGGAGCTCCAGCCATACCCTACAGCAGGTGATCAATAAAAATCTTGACTGTGGTACAGCATCAGCTTGGAAAGAAAAAAAAATCAGCTCTTAACTATTTCTGTCACTTTTAGACTCTGCTGTAGGAAAAAAAAAAAAAAAAAGGAGGGAAAAATTAATAAAAACAGCTGTACCAATTATTTCACATGAGCCCATCCCAGCTTTTCTGCAGAGCCAAGAGGCAGCCACACCCTGCTGCCAGTGCTACCCATGGCAGAGCTGCTCCAGAGCCCCTCTGACTCCTTGGGGACAGATGAGCTGAACCACCTCTGCCCCACGGGGAATGTGCTGCTCTCCCCTCTGGAAATCTCCAGGGAGCTGTGTCCAAGCTGTGGTGGATTCCTTGGGAGCAGGGAGGCTCAGCTCCATGGCTGAACGGGGTCATGTTCCCCAGGGAAAGCTGGTGGCACCCAAATGGCAGCAGCTCTGGATAACCTGACAGGAAAACAGGCTAGAAATAGGAAGTGCAATCAGCTGTCAGTCATGCAGGGAAGCAGATGGGGTGAGGAGGCTTAACTGGAAAAAGCACAAACTAAGATAAGCTTTCTCTATATATGAAATGGTTTTGATCTCCTTCCTGCATGTTTGCATGCACACACATGGTGTTATATGGGTCTTTACAAAGGAAACCTTGGGAGAAGCTTCCTCCCCCACCATTAAAAACAGCATTTTTAATAAAAAGTGAAAATATTGTTAAGCTATTTCTATATTTTAAAGGAAATTGAAAAGGAAAAAAAAAATATGCTCAATATTTTCTAAAAATGAGGATTTATAAACTCAGAAGATGAACAGGAATACATCCACCTAAAAAAAGATGTCCAGGAAAAAAAATCTGCAGGAAAACTGTGCCTATATCACTATCATCCCACAGGTGATGCTGACCAGAAGATGTCTTTGAAAAACAAAATAATCCATCAAAAATAAGCACAAGAAAAACAAAATAATCCATCAAAAATAAGCACAAGTGAATTAGGAAAACAGGCAGGACACAAAGAGTGCTGTTGGAGTGTAACAGCCCCAGGGCCAACCTGCAGCACAAGGGTCACTTTGATTTCACCTCTGTCCCTGAAGTGCTGTGTTTTATCCAAGGGAATGGAGGAGTCAGCACTAAAGGGGAGACACAGAGGGTCAGAGGGGCTGACTCCTCACTCCCCCAGGCCCCAAACAGCAGTGAGAAACCTGAAATTTTAGAAAGAGATTTCAGGGCAGTGCTCCCTCCAGCTCTGCCTCCCCAGCCATCCCAGGGCAGAGCTGGAGTCT
This sequence comes from Melospiza melodia melodia, assembly GCF_035770615.1. Classification (NCBI taxonomy): domain Eukaryota; kingdom Metazoa; phylum Chordata; class Aves; order Passeriformes; family Passerellidae; genus Melospiza; species Melospiza melodia. The sequence continues at coordinate 8,458,371 of NC_086195.1, read as the reverse complement.
CCTGTGCTCCTGGTGAGGGGACAGCTGCCAGACAAGCCACTCCATCCCAGGAACATCCCTCTGGAAAGCAGCCCCTGACCTGTCACAGCTGCAGTCATGATCTTGTCATGAGACCAGCTTCCTGTCTGGGACAGACGTCCAGACGGGAGCAGCACAAACAACCACTCTGCAGTTTGCTTCCTCCTCTGCTCCCTTTTCCCCCCCCTTTTTTTTGTTTTGTTTTGTTTTTATTTTTCTTATTCTTTTTGGTTTTGCTTTGTTTCTTTGTTTGATTTTTTCCCATTAATCCATAGGTCCCCAGGAATTCACTAGCACAGGAATCACCTTTATTTCTACTTTCCACCCTGTGTCCAGCCACTTCCACGCCACAAACCTGATTCTTTAAAAATTCCACAGCTGCTGAAATATTCAGATTGTTGGAAGTGGTGAAACCAGTCCCACTTGCCATCATTTCCAGCGCTGTGTGGGAGTAATTGGTTACTGTAGCCTAAATTAACTATTTGGCAGAGGGGAAAATAATCTAAAAAGCGGAAGTCTTTAAATACTGACAAATTCCTTTATGAATTTCCCTGTAATGTGCAGCTTAATCTTAGCTGGAAAATAAACACATATGCATTGCATTCTCAACTCCTTTTTTTTTTTTTTCTCCTTAAGCTCTTCTTCTCTGGTCTCTGATAAAATGTGGCTTTGGCCATGTTTCTGTTATTTGAAGCATTGTAGACCCTGCACTCCAATCCTTCAAAAAGTCCTTTATAATCTGCACCTCTTGCCAGCGTTGGAGTAGCACAAATGGACAAGACTATTCTGATGGAATTAACTATTCCTACACAGGACATTATTGCTATTCTGATGGAATTAACTATTCCTACAGAGGACATTATTCCTCAGGACATCCCTCACTCAGGAGGACACATGAATGAATTCTCCAGGGCTGACCTGTTCCTGCACAGCTCAGGTGATCTTCATTTCATCAGCTGTAAGCCGCCCTCTGCCACTCCCTGAACTAGGCTGAGCCTGCACTGGCAACATGGGACACCCTGGCAAAGATTTGGGATGGGATGGAGGAGTATAAAATAGAAATACTTTTATTTATTTATTTGAATGCCCATGCAATGCAGATGGGGAGGAAAATTAGGAAAAGCGAAGAGAATCAGAGTAAGACTTTGATCTCTTTAGTTAAAAATGAAGGTATGGAAAGCACTGAAGGAAAACAGTGATGCAGGAAGGATATTCCAGCTCCCTCTGAGCTGCAGGGAGGATGTGCCAGCACCAGGGCTGGGAGAGAGGCCACAGGGCAGGAGGGAAGAAGCAGCCAGGGAGGTGCTGTCCCCCTCTCCAGCCCTCTGCAGGACACTGGGCACCTCTGGGCCAGGCCCTGCTGCTCTCCTCCCTCTGCTCCCTCCACTCCTTAACTTTAACATCAGTCTTTGAAACAGCTGAGGCTGTGAGGATTTTGTTGTTGTTCTTTGTGCCAAAGAAAGAAGCAAGATGCTTCTAAAATCACAACTTTAGAGCAGCTGCCTGACTCTCCTCCTAACTCTGCCCAAAGGGACTGAAACAAGATGGAAAAAAGAGCAGGGGTGTTTTTTTGATTCTTACAAATATCACCTCATGCTCGCAGCTTTCTCTGGCTGACTTCATCTCTGTAGTGCACCACAAAGCTCAGAGCAGTGAGGATCTCCATGAGCCTCCCTCCCTGGGGATTCAGGGAGGCCTTGGGAGTTTAGGCAAAAGCCTGTAATTAAGACACAGCCTGCCAAGTTTATAAACAGCATTTTAGAGCACATTTGCCTCTAATGGATCTGGGTTTGGAGACACAGGAGGGCACTGCCAGTCCTACATTTCTTATGGAATCCAAAGCAGAGCCCCTTGTTTTATTTTTCTTTTTACAGCTGTATGAGCCATGGCACCTTCTGCACTGCACACAGTGAATGTTGTGTCCCTCCCAAATCCCTTTGGCCATGAGGAAGAAGAAAATCCCTTTTCCGAGGAACATTGCAGCTCACTGAGGTCTCCAGTCCCCCAAGGAGAAGGGAAGAGCTGCAGCAGTGCCCCTGCAGGGCCATGACTGTGCTGAGCTCAGGCTCTGGCACTGCTGCCCCCAGACACCCTGCACAGTGTGGGGCTGTGTGCTGTGAAAGCAAAGAGCACTCTTGGGAAATCCTCTGGTCAGGGTCACCTCTGTGACTTTCTTGCTGATGTCTGTAGTCCCAAAAGTTCAAAGGATGGAGGAGAGCTGCTGTGCTCCACCAAACTGGCCCAAAAACTTTCATCTGCCCACAAGCCAAGGAAATCAGCCCAGCAAAACCCACCAGGCTGATGGGTCACCTCGGGCCTCAGCAAGCTCTGTCTGCAGGCACTACCCACCATGAATGCCACTGGAGTTTGAAATTAAATTAAACAACCTGGAATAATCCTCTTCCAGGATGCCCAGGATGTGCTATTTGCGTGCTGCAAACAACAGTGTGTTTGAATAAAAGGTTGATTCCTTCAACATTATCCCTGAAAATCTTCAGAAATCTTTCCCTGTTTGAGCAGCTGACTCTTGGGTAAGAGCTGCACACGGATGGTACCACGCTGTGCCAAGCTGTGCAGTGAGCAAGAGGCAGGAGGTGTGTGGGCAAACTCTGGGTTTTTTAAGGCACCCATCTGCAACAAAACAAAGCAGAAAAACAAATGCAAAAGTGTGTCAAGAAAAGCAACTCACAAACCTTGTTCCACAGCTACCAAGTGTGTTTTCAAATCTAAAATGAATCGAAGTTGACTATGACCAACTATGGATGGATCTGGGCACCTAGAGCATAGAAAAGAAATAATTTATTTCTAAAGCTTGCCCCGGTCCCTGTACCATGAAAGGAAAGGCATTACCCAGTTCAACAGTTGCTCCCAAGGTAAATTCCAGCCCACAGAAATCATAAGGAATTTATTGTTTCCAAGCATCCAGAGCTACCCTGAATGTGCATCTTAGGCCTGTACATTCACCCTGGAGCTTTGTGACAGGGAGGGACTGTGCCTACACTGCAAAGTGAGAGGGACAGAGCCCAATGTGGGCCCTTGGGACAAACATCCCTGACTGACTCACACCCACCCTGAGCCAATTCAGCTTGCAGAGATCTCCGTGGAGCAGTCCCACACAGGGCCAGGGATCTTGCTGTCCTGCAGCTTCTGCACAGCAAATCAAACCTGACCCACTTTATCCACTTTAGGAAAACACACCCAAACAGACACCACCCTTTGGAGACTCCTGCCAAGCAGAAAACTTAACAGTGGGACCACTGCAGGGGACAAGGGTCGCCTGGCAAAAGCCAAGGTCTGAGTTTGGGTTCCCAGCCGACCCCTGCCTGGCTGCTGGAGCTCTGTGATGCTGGAGAACACAAGGGCTGTTTCTCCACAGCAGCTGTGATTTTAGAAGCATCTTGCTTCTTTCTTTAGCACAAAGAACAATAACAATAAGAGCCTCAGCTGTTTCAAAGACTGATGTTAAAGTTAAGGAGTGGAGGGAGCAGAGGGAGGAGAGCAGCAGGGCCTGGCCCAGAGGTGCCCAGTGTCCTGCAGAGGGCTGGAGAGGGGGACAGCCCCTGGCTGCTTCTTCCCTCCTGCCCTGTGGCCTCTCTCCCAGCCCTGGTGCTGGCACATCCTCCAGCTGCTGGGCTGGTGCTGCTGGGAGAGCCACTGAGCAGCTTCTGGTGTGGTGTCCTGACACCTTAATAGAGAGCTGAACTGGAAAACTTGAACTCTGAGTGCAAAGCAGGTGGAGAGGGTAGAGCTGGGTTCAAACATGGGTTAGGTCTCAGCTTGGAGCTGGCAGCTCTCCTCTGGGCACTGAGGTGACAGCCAAGCAGGACTGAGCTAGGCTTAAGCAGCTGCTTCAGTGTGGGGGGAGGATGTCTCAGTAGTATTTGGAGTTACACTTCAGTTCTCACACAGTACTGTTGTCAAAACAGCTATTTTCACATAGCTAAATCCCTAGGTATCAGTCAGCTTTACAGGCTGTCCAAGGAATTAAAGCATACATCCATTTTTCCTTTTTTTTTTTTCTTCAAGATCATTGATGGCACATGTGCACAAACACCTCTTTTCTTTGCCTTGTCCTTGTCCTCCTTTTGATGGGAGGACAGAGCACAGATATAAGTAAACAAGATGTATCTGTCCTGCCAGCTGATGTTTACACAGATCAGCAAGCCAGAGTGTAATTCCACAGCACCAGTGGGATAATCCCAGTGTCAGCTTGTGGAGTAGCTTCTGTGGGGGCACATGCATGGTGAACAATGTGGTTCCCCAGCTGGGTGTGGAAACCTTGACAAGTTTCTACAATATCTCAGCACTTCACAAGCCGAGGCCTCGTAGGGGGGAGAGGAGTGGCTGGAGGCAGCCCTGCAGAAAGGGATCAGGGGGAGTCAGTGCTGCTCCAGCAGCCAGGAGTGCAGAGCCCATCCCGGGGTGCTCCAGCCATGGCACAGTGAGGTGCCAGCAGTGATTATCCCACTGCACTCTGTGCTGGGCCTGTCTGTCTCACAAGGATGTTGAAATCTTTGAATGTGCCCAGAGGAGGGCAACAAAGCCGGTGTAAAGGCTGGAAGGAATGTCCTGTGGAGAGTGGCCGAGGACTCTGGGCGTGTCTCCTTTGGAGAAGAAGAGGCTGAGAGGTGCCTTCATTGCTCCCTGCAGCTTCCCGAGGAGGGGAAATGGAGAGGGAGGTGTTGAGCTCTTCTCCCTGGGATCCAGGGACAGGATGCGTGGGAATGGTTCAAACCCACACTGTCAGGAGACATTTAGACTGGACATCAGGAAGCCTTTTTTTACTGAGAGGATGGTCAAACACTGGGAGAGGCTTCCTGCAAAGGTGGTCAATGCCTTGAGCCTGCCAGTGTTTAAGAGGCATTTGGATTATGCCCTTAACAACGTGATTTAAATTTTGGTCAGCCCTGAATTGGTCAGGCAGTTGGACTAGAAGATCCTTGCAGGTCCTCTCAATTGAAATAGTCCCTTTCTTATCCTATCCTATCCTATCCTATCCTATCCTATCCTATCCTATCCTATCCTATCCTATCCTATCCTATCCTATCCTATCCTATCCTATCCTATCCTATCCTATCCTATCCTATCCTATCCTATCCTATCCTATCCTATCCTTCCTCTGTAACCTCTAGCAGTGAGGTGAGAGCTCATGTGCAGAGCAGCACCAGAGGCAGCAGCACAGCTCCCAGCCCTGTGCCAGGCTGGATCTGTCCCTGCTTTTTGGGATCGCCATCACAGAGATCTGTGCTGAAGGCACAGCAAGGCCCAGCCTGGCCTGCAGCCCCCCCAGCCGCCCCGTCCCTCCTTCTGCTGCAAAATCAGCTCCAAAGGACAGGAGTGCTTTTCTCTGTCTCTTTTAAATGCTGCTTTGCCAGCTTGCCAGCTGCTTTCAGTGGTGTACTCATCACGGAGGAAGCCTCAAAACTGAAGGTGCAGGAAGGAGTATTGTGCAGTGAGGCAGGCCGGGGGTCCCGGGGGGCTGCAGGTGAGAGATGGGGCTCCCTGCCCACACACACCACCTCATCACAATGGGGAGATTTGAGCTCTTCAGGGCCACGGGCAGGCTTCCCGAGGGTGGGCAGGACTCCTCGTCTGTTTCTGATCAGCTGCCGTGACCCTGAGGGAGGTTGGACATCCACGAGGGAGGCGCAACATCCATGAGGGAGGCACAACATCCATGAGGGAGGCACAACATCCATGAGGGAGGCACATCCCTGTGTGGGGCACAGAAGAGGGAGGGGACCCCTTCTTGCCTGAACTCCCTGAGCCCAGGGAGCTGCCTGCCCTTACACCGGGCAGGGATGTCAGCAGCCCCCTTCCCACCCTGGAGCTTTCACAGCCCCATTTTTGTAATTTCTGACGAGCTCCCCCTTCAGCCGCTGCCCTCCAAGAGTGCAGGTGCGGGTGACGCTCCCGGCGCTCTGGCAGCCTCAGTGCAGCCCTTCCACTGCCCCGTGTGGAGCTGGGACATGGCAGGAGGAGTAAAACCGGCCCATGGCAAGGCTGAGCACACGTTCCCCGCTCTGGGAGCCCTGTCCCACCCGGCAGGGACACGTTTTCCTGCAGCATTTGTTGAGGTGTGATGTAATAGTTATTACAGGATAACTGCCTGTCTCAGTTATCCCGGTTCCTTCCCCAGGTGTGCCAATCACCTCTCCCTTCCCCTCCCTTGCGCCTGCTGAGTGCTGTCTGGCAATCTTGGCATTCCAAGTTTGGATTGACAAAGTTCAAAAGATGCCTCTCAGCCCTGGGGGACATTGGGCCATCCAGGTGTCATTTGTCCCCTGAGACTCCCTCCCTTTAACCTGGTTGGTGGGATCCCTACCCCTTTCCTCCCCTCTCCCTGGGGTTAAAAGCCAGCAACCACATGGTTTGGGAATTCTGTTGGAGCTGTTGCTGGATTCAGAGGCCTGTGGGCCAGAAATAAAGCTCTGGATCGAAACCTGCCAGCAGAACCGACTCCTTTTTCCTTCACTTCGCCTAAAGTCTCTCCGCCAGAGGTAAACCTGAGCTCCTGCCTGCCTGGACTTGTCCCCAGCGCCCAGCTGCAGCATCCAGCTGGCCAAAGGTGTCTGTGGGGTGAAACCACCACAGCTGCCGCCCTTGGTCAAGCAGCAAGGCCCAGACGAGCCCAGGCATGTCCTGTCCAGCTATATTGGTATTAAATTCTAATAAACATTGGCTGTGAGCCGAGCTGTCCAGCAGCCCTGCTCCAGGGGCTGTGCCTCCAGTGCTTCAGAGGCCCCTCCGAGCTCCTGTCCTAGGGCACTGTGAAAAATGCGTATTTTATGATTGGCTTTTCACAAATATTAAAATGAATATGATATGTGTTGTGTTAGAAAGTAATGCTGTATTCATTCTCTTAAGTAGTGTGTTAAATATAGTTTTAGGTTATAAAAAATGTTAAAATAGAAACTATGCTATGTAGGATACTTTTTAAAAAGAAAGGACTAGCACTGAGATAGCAGCCACAGGACACCTAAATCTTTCAGAGAAAGAGAATTTATTGCCCCATTATCAGGAGTAACGAAACTTCTTCCCACCTCAAAGGCACTATTAGGATTCAGAGGAAGAAGCTGACGATGACCAGACAGAATCCTGTGTTTGAATGGAATTTATGCATCATGTATGAAGTGTATGAATATGCAACAGGTTGTTTGTTTTAAGTGTTAATCCTCTGTTAACGTGTGTCCTTTTTTGGGCTCGTGCTGCCCAGAAAAAGGTACCTGGACATCCATAACTCTTTGTTTCTATTGTCTCATATTGTCCTAATTCTATTTGTCCAAATTATTATTACTCTAATTGTATTGCTATTTTTATAACCATTTTATTACTATTAAACTTTAAAAATTTTAAAACCAAGTGTTTGGCGTTTTTCACAGCAGAGACTGAAGCTGCCCAGGCTGAGGCTGCCACATCCGTGCTGCCCTGCACAGCCTCACCCAGCCCTTCCCTCTCAGCATCCCTTATCTCCCGGAGCAGAGGCCGCACGCTTCCTGCCAGAGCCTCCACCAGGGTCATTTCCCAAAGAATTAATTCCTGCTCTGGAGGAACGTGAGGAGCTGGGAGTACAGCACGGTACGCAGTGAGGGGGCAGCTCAGCACCTGCTCCTGGAGCCAAAGTTCAGCCCTAAAAACATTCCCCTAAATAATGATCCACCCGCTGAGCAGCAAACCCCCGGTGGCTGCTGGAGCACCTCCGGAAAAGCGTGGCGTATTTGAAGTCAGCATGATTTAATCTAAATGTGAAAGTCTCAATTACATCGCTATTATGGGGTTACACAAAGTCACTGCTCGGTAATTACAGCCTCGATGCTACATATGGTTAATACATTTCAATTACAAGTTAATTTATTGAAATACATTCTTACCTTAAAAAGCTCTGAAATTCTGTGGTAGATGGAAAATGTGGGCCAGGCGAACAACTATAACCACTTGAGCTGAGATGGTCAGTGTAGCAAAACTTCTAAAGTGACACCTTTGACAGACTAATCAAAGATCTGATTGAAATGACCCAAATACTCTCCTAGTTGTCTATTTTTCATACAGAAGATTTTGCTTTAAAATGCCTGTGAACCACAGTAACTTCCAACTGACAGATGAAACTGAGCACATGCCTAAAGACAAACTGCAGCTCGTAAAGAAAAACAGCTTCTGGTTTTATGGAGCTTTGTTTTGTCTCAGCAGTTTATCATCAGAGCTTGTTTCCCTGCAGCCTTTGTAAACTCAGTTAAAAAAAAAAAAACATCTGCAGACTCAAAGGCGACCTGTGGAACACTCAAATGTGGAAAGATAACAAAAATTAAAACTTAAGTTTCAAACCAAAACCCCCATCACCTCACCTTGACTCCACTCCTTGTCTTGCAGTATTTGCAGGGCTCAAAAAAGCATCTTGTCTATTTTCTATCTTGAGGAAAACTTTAATAGGATCAGTATTTGTTATCTGGAAAGCCACAAAATCTATGGCTGCCATTGGGAATGGCTTTCTGGACACGTAAAATGTGTTTCCATCTGACACTGGCTAACATTCCTAAGCCAGAGCTCTGGATCAGCTCAGAACAACTGTTTTTCCTCTCTATAATTCCATCATTCAATAACTCATCCTTGTCCCACAGGTGGGTTGATCAGGAACTTAGAAACCTCTAGAATACTGAAGGATGTAGAGTTACTGCAGCGAAATAAATCGACAAAGAAATCCACCATAAGGAAGAAATCCACAAATAGTCCCAATGCAGCAGGTGGTCACATCATCTGGCTGCCAGAAAAAGGGACTGAACACATGGAAAATGAAACTTAAAACTGAAGTTGTAAATACACATGGGAAAACAAAACTTAAAACTGCAATTGTAAATACAGTCATTGCTTTGAAAGAAACAAGTGTCTCTGGTGAGTGGGAAATGCTTCCTTTTACTAGTAGTGCTTACCTCAAGAATTTAATTTTTTAGGAGAAATGTTTAAAATGTGATGCATGTTCTGAGTGCTGTGTATAATATAAGACAAAATTCAACCTTCCCATCATCTGGAGTGCCAGTCCATAACCATCTGGCAGTAGTTACATGGTTTGTTTTCTCTGCCCTGTGGGGAGGCCTCTCCCCTCCCTTTTATTTCCAAGTGCTGAAGCTCTGCTGCCACCACACTCAACATTCCCTGTCCCTTCCCACAGGGCAGCAGGTACTGCTCACGTGTCAGGAAGCTGATTTTGGGCATGGGAATGCTCCCACCTCAAAACCAGACCAGTGACCAGAACAACAGCCAGTGTTTGTCAGACATCCTTGTGAAAGCTCTCAATTTTAAAACATTAGTTTAGCTGTAAAAAAGCAAAAATATGGGCTCTTTCCAACTGAGCAGCAGCAGCATTTAAAAACTGCAGGTCTTGACTCCAGGGGATGGGTTTTGCTGTTCAGAAGCAGAAGCTGTATAACCATCTGTTAGATCCACACAGGTGAGAGCAGCAGGGACACAGAACTCACTGTCACACCACAGGTCCAAGGCTGAAATCTGAGGTGGGCACCAACCAAAAGGTGATTTCTAGCAGCAAGAGGTTCACAGAAAGAAGCACTGTGACAGTCACAGGAGCAATGGGCAGCCTTGAAGACAGCAAGGCGGGCTGGAATACATTCACCTAAAGGTATTTAAAATTATTTTAAAGCATCCTTCAGCTGAGCAGGGAGCTGCCAGAGCTCTCCAAGGGCAGGGAGGCAGCACAGCTGAAAGTCACTGTTGTAGGAAGTCACAAAACCACCTGCATAAAAATTTAAGAATACTGATCCAGGAGGACAAATAGTTAAATGACATTAACTCCTAAGAATGGACATTTTATTAAATTACAAGAGCCTACAGTTGTTACTGACAAAATTATCTACAAACATCCAATTCAGGAAGTTAAGCCTGAGGCTGTTTCTTTTTTGGATCAGCCTCTCCAATTTTGTGGCAGCAGGTCCAACTTCTACCTTACCTGCCTCTGCAATAAGACAAGAGTCTGTCATTACAGATTACATAGAAGATGACAAAAGGTTCTTTCTTCCACTGAGCTTTACTTTTGGGACAGAAGAGATGTAGCTCCTTGTATAAGAAATGAAGCACCATTTTAAGTAGTTACTGATTATTTTTACAACCAGGGAAATGAACAAACTCTGTTCTACTCTGATTTGGAACAAATGGAACCCAGAGGATAAATAAATAAAGATTTGTTTGGGTTTTTAAGTTAGCAGCACGTGTGTGTGTGTGTATAACCAAGATCATATAAAGAGATAGTGCAGGAAGTGTGAACATAAGAGATCTGATCAGTGGCTACAGGAGAGAAGAATAAAGTTTAAGATGATACAACATCCAGTTTAAGATTTTTTAATCCAGTTTATTAAATATTGCTTTTTGGGGACATGTTTACAACAAGCCCAAATAAATTGTTTAAGGATTCAAAGCAGTCATATTAAAATACAGCTTCAATATAAAGTTTGTCACAGTTTTACAGTATTCAAAAATGACAGACCTGCCTTAAAAAAAGACTATTACACCAAAACATAAGAAAAACAGAAAAACAAACAAGTTTGGCATTTTCATAATCTTTATAGTATAAAACAGAATATTAAATCTATTACCAGCAAGCTGATACTTCAATCTATTACCTAGTCTGAAGTGTCTCCCATTAAAACACACTATACAACAGCACTATACAAAAGTCGTGGTGATACTCATGTGATGAAAGTGCATCCCTGAAAGTTTGCCAGTTTATAGTTAGCTCTTAGAAAAAAAGGTAAAATTAAAACGTCCTCTTTTAACTGAAGGCTTTATTTTATTTTTTTTTTTAATTTTTTTTGCTGTTTTGTCTCACTTTCAGCCTTCTTTTAAAAGTGTCTAGGGACGCCCCCCAGGGGGCAGCGTAAGATTAACCATCAAATCACGAACGGCTGCAAATATTGTGCATTCACCTGGAACAGGGAAAAGAGACAGGTTAGCACCGCGCCCCGGCCAGCCCTTCCTCACTCTGGAGCAGGGAAAAGAGACAGGTTAGCCCCACACCCACAGCCCTTCCTCACTGAGCCTCCAGGGCAGAGCCCAGGGAGCAGAGGCTGCCACTCCCAAACCCCAGCAGCCTCCAGGGATGTCGGGATTTGTGGGAGTTACCAGCTGAAGGAGCTCCAGCTTTTCCAGAACTGCTCTTGCTGCTGGTGGAATTGCAAGTAGCTCTTAACTTTTAACTGCTTTTGAATGTTAGATTGAGTCTATGCTAGAACTGATTGCACATGGACTGTGGTCGGATTTTTTCTGTATATTATTAATTAAGAGCACCTCATCTTACAAAAAAAAATAACCCAACTTTTTCAAGTTTTATTTCTATTGACTACAAGCAGAAACTAAACATTTTGAAAGACTCAAGTCTGAAACAGCTGGAAGATGTTCTCTGTCCTAAGCTTAGTCTTGGAAACATTTCTAATTCCAAGACTGGGCAATCTGTTTCTTTCAACCAAATTGCTTTGCCTCTACCCTTGACATCCAAACTGCAAAATAAAATACAGAGCAGGTGGACTTTGTTTCAGACAGCTGAGATTCAATAATGAGAGGAAAAACCAGCCACAGCTACCCCAAGTTTTAAATAGCACTTGTTGACAAAAACACACACGTTCTGAATAGCTTAAAGAAGTTAAAACCAATAGAAGTGAAAGGGTTAGTAAGAACAACAAAAGATGAAGCAACAGGCAGCTGTGATTTTCATCTACTATTTCCTGCTAAGAGAATACAATTAGTAGCCACTGTTGTAACCTGGTCACTGTGGGCTGAATTTTTCCTGCATATTTCAAGAAATATCAATTAGAAGACATTGAATTTTGCTGCTGAAGGAGCAACAGTGCGAGCAGAGAGATAAGAGCAGAGCCTGTTGGGATGCATTAATCTTAACTGCCAGACTAGGGATTCCCAAGATTATTTTGGACAAGTCATTATCATATCAAAGCTACAAATCTGGGCTAAATACCATCCACTGCATCACTGAAAAACAGACACTGAAAAATGTTTAGTTGTGAAGTGCTTTAAGAATCATCACAAGTCCTTTGAGCTCCTCTCTAAGGGTCACCTCCAGCATCCATAGGGACTTTAATTTCCTTACCAGATTGATGTCCACTACATACTGTAGGTTTTGGACTTACAACTCAAGTTTAAGCTTTTTATTGCAGGGCATTGATTTTCTCTCAGTTCATACAAGCATTTCCCCAAAGTAAAGTCTTTTCTCCCATGGAGGCATAGGTAAAGTGGTTTTAGACAATGTGTACTCACAATGAGTCAACACTTTACTGTTAAACACAGCAGAATGTGTTTGCCCACAGATCTGAAAAGAAAACTCTTTCAAAAGAACTTACTTTTCAGGCACTACCATTTTATTAAGAGGAAAATTAAGCTGAATACAAAATACTTTCTCACAAAGAGAGAAAGGTAAAAAAGATACAGCCAGAACAAGGCAACACTGATTCCAGGTTACAACAACAGTGCCAGTAACATCAGCTGTGCACGATGGGAGGCCCTGCTCCTTCCTGACTCAAACAGTGAAAAATTCCCTTATTAACCAAGCAGATTGCAATTACTGCAGCAGAGAGCTAACAGGTAGGAAAGTCAGGAAAATCCTGGGTACAGCACAGGAGCAGCAGAAGACAGAGGAGCATCAGACAACAAAGGAGACACATCTGGGATCTCCCATGTCCTGCTGTTTTAAGAGAAGTCTCCCAGCTATCTACCTTTATCTGCTGGCTCTCCTATCACCTTTCAATGGTCAAGAAAATAAGGTATTCTTCTCTTTGATCAGCTATAATAATTTATGTTTCGACAATAAAACCAGAGGAAATTGCGTTTCAAGTATCCTCAGGGAAGATCCTACTTATGCTGGGTGATGGTGGAAATAAATAAAATCATACACACTCATTCTTTCTTTTGGAAGTTAGAGGAAGGACTACTAGAAATTTCCTCTGCTCAGCCAGCTACATTTTCCTTTGCCTGGGCCGGTTCTGCTTGTGGCTCCAATGCTTTTCCTATGCTTTTTTCCCCCATCTATACTTTGCTCCCTGTACTGGATTCTAAAACTGCTTCAAAACTTGCACGACAAACAAAAATTGTCCATTTTGATCTATCTAGTGACCATCAGAAAACATCTCACCACCCATCTCCAGAGCAGCTTTGACAGTTACTTGCTCTGCCTGTGGTATTTTATGGTATTTTGTGGAGGGTTTACTTTAAAGCACAACTCAGGGCAATAACAAACAGCAAAGCAAGAACCTACCCCTCCCCACACCAGGGGAAATCTGTAGGGAAGCACCTTCCAAAAGCAACACCTGAAGTTTAGTTAATGTATTTTGGAATAAAAAAGTCATACAAACAACAGCTCTTTTCCACATACAAAACTCCTACAGGAAACTCCACATGCTCTCAAGGTTATCTTCTCTCCTATTTACCTACACTATTACTACATGTTAAACAGAAAGTGCATATTAATTTAAATCCCATCACAAGCTTCAGAAATGTCTGCATATCCACACCAATTTAAGGTAAACATTGCTCATGTTCTACCAATCAAAATAATCCATCAAGCATAGTTAAAATTACTGCATAACAACGAGATGAGTAATTATACAAAAGAGAAGTAAGAGTCAACCTCTGGATTCACAACTTCAATCTATTCACTGGATTACTGGAAAAATTATGTTCTTCATCAGAACTGAAAGTTACTGTTCTTATGAGCCATCTGTGTACTAGGACCCCAAACCACTGCTAACAGACAACATGCTGCCCAAAGAACCTGCTGCTGTTCTTCCATGTTTTAGATAATAAAAGAAAAATAAAAGGTATGACAAACAAGAGGGAAAGCAAAGCACAACGCTGCTCACAGTGCACTACCTACAGGCCAATGAACACTCAGAACAACCTAGCTCAAACACTTCACAGCACATCTGGTGGACAGAACTGTATGCACCTCTGCTAGTGGGCACACTGACAAAGGAGTATACAACCACTGCAATTACTTTTAAATCATTCACAGCACGTGGACAAGTTCTGGTAACTATTTTAATATCCCTTTACATGCTACTGTTAAGCTGAGTAACTTCATAATTAACCATGAAAACTGACACTTGGCCATAGCATATTTCTTGTGACTCATTCTAGGCCCATTTGTCAAAAAGTGTGACTCTTACTGAGCAGCAAGAGTTGGGCCAACAAGAGGTGGGTGCATTCTATCACTTGGGCAGAACAGCAAAACCCAGCCTGAATCATCAGTGCAACCTTCTGCTGTGTTGCCAGTACTTCCTATTAATTATGTATTGCCTGTCACATCAGGAGTTTGTAATCACTAAAGAAGTAAGATAGAAACCAAGAAGAATTCAGACTTGAGAGAAGTTTAGTTTTACACTGGAGATTTGTCACAGATGTCTGGGTGAAGAGAATATATCTACTGGACATGTACAGTACCTGGTCGTGGTGAATTCAGTTCAGCAAACCTCTTTAGAATATTGCTAACCATCATTGGAGCAGCAACAGAAGAGTTCTGCTGCCTGGGAATGTCAGCCTGTTGCGTTGTACCCGAAGCCATATCATAAATAATTGGGACAATAATACTAACAGCTTCCTGTGGGACTGTTGTTTTCTGTGTTAGCTGAAGCTGTGGGAAAACAACCCAAAAAGTGTGTTAAATGAAATGACCATGTACTTCAGTGCAACTTCTGATACAGATAAACACTCCAGGCCTACAGACAGCATGTACTCCCACCCCTGTTTTCAAACATCAATTCTGTAACAGAGAAATTATCAGTCAGGTGGAGACTATTGTCTTCTGAAAAGCACCCCACAGTGAGCATTGCCTCGGGCACAGCACTAATGTAGATTTGTTCTGAACATCTCATCCCTCTCTCCTCTCCCAGCACCACTAATGTGCACTTCACCCATCTAGGTGGTTCGTGCCTCGAAGAACAACTAAACACCCACAAGGGGAGCACTTGAAAATGCAGCCCAGAGGGAGCTGAACTTTATACACTGTCAACATCTCTCCAAGAACACGAAACACGAGGAGCTGCTGTGCTTTAGTAGGAAGGAGAGTAGGAATACAAACCGAACTCATTACAAAAGAGATCGAAGCAAATCGAGGATTCCAAACAGCACAACACTTTCAGCTATTACAGCTGTCAGATACAGTGGGTTCATGTTTTGCTATGAACTCGTGATGATCTCAGAGACATGCAGGGTTAGAATTTTAAAAGAGATAGCTCTACTTACGAAAAACAACATTTTGGATTTCAGCACAACAGCAGGCGTTCCTGGAGGCGCAATTGGTGGAGCGCTGGGAGGGATTGTTAAGCAAAACTGCACGTTCCATTTCAGCTGACTTGCCTGGTCAGGGAACTGCTCAGAGAGAGAGCAGCACAGAGAAAGAACAGCAAAGTTCTCATGTCAGTGACATACACAGCTATGAAACAGGGAAGCACCACAAAGTACAATGTGCCTCTTTAGCTAAACCTGCAGATGTTGCCAGGTTTAGAGAAATCAGAGTAACTCTGAAAGGACTGAGCACAGTAACACAATCAGAAAGATTCTGGTCAGTCTATGCATGTGCCTGTTGTAACATGTCTGCAGTTCCTTAAAATCATCAGTTTAAATGAGGAAATTTTGAGCATTTCCAGGAAAGCTAGCAGCAAAATGAAAACTTCTCCAATAACATTAAATAACTTACATATAAATTTAGAGTAATTTGTGTATTTGTAGATGAAGATACATCAGCTTTTTTTTCAAAAATATAACAACCAAAGTTGGGTGAATTAAATAAATAGAACAGATGACTTACCAGCTCCAGTTTCATGATGTGTACACAGTCCCTGAGGATGTGTGTGGGAGCCCCTAGTAACTTTGTGAAGGCTATCAGGGTGTTTGCTTTAAAAGGTGGTCCTGCAACCTAAAGAAAGACACTATTTAGTAGTACCTATTTAGATAATAAATATGCAAGCAGCATGCACAGCTGTTAGTTTTATCTTTTGCAGCTCTTACACATGCCAGTGAAACTCAACAGGACCACTCAAAACAACACCAGAGATTAAAAGCAAAGCATGAAAACATCAACATGCTTGATTTGAGTACATACCCTTGTTTCAAAGAACTTCTCCAAAACTTGTAACTCCTCTGATTTCCACTGTCCTGTATTTTCAGGTGTTACTTTCAGCTGCAAGGTCTGGTTGGTTTTGGGATTGAGAGCAACCCTGCATTTCAGTGCCTCCGTCTTAAACATTATGACACCTGGTTCATTGGAGTTTATTAACTGTAGCTGAATAAAAAGGAGATAGACAGTCAATTAGTCATTCATTAAATGGCATAAACTCACACACACAGACAGACACACTCTCTCACTCCCTCCCCAAATTGTAGTGATCAACCTCCCTTTCCAGAAAGAAACGTGATATTTAATACAGGTAAATTTGTCTTGAGAAATAAGCTTACGCCAGATTTGGCTTCTTTCTCTGTCACTGAATCCACGCCACAGAAGTGAAGAGGCACATTTGTCTGTTCCAAACCCTAAAGCAACATTCCCAACTGAGTATTAACATTAACTAGTAACTCACTTCTCTGGAAATCCTGCCAAGGAGTGCTATCCACAGTAACCCCGTGGCTTTTCTAGTAAACTCCCAATGGACATGCTAAACCCCAAAAACCCACAGCATCTGAAACTTAGATCATATACTTGGTCATAGACTTAGATCTGAAACTTGGTCATAGACTTGCTATTTTAACAATTACCAAATTTCACCTGACCAAATCTAATTTGTGTGGAAAAGAAGTGGAAATAAAAGATTTCTCTAAATTTTGACACTTTAGATGGCAAAAATCAGAAAAGTACAGCACAAGTCTAACAGCAAACAGTTATTTTATTGGAAGCATTTCAGTTTGTGTGTGATTTGAAGGACACAGAGCAGTCACATACCCACAGGTCCATTCAAACTGAAACCCTACCGTTTCCTGCTGAATGATCCTCTGAAGATGCCTCCTCATGATCACTGACCCAAGGAATCGCTCCAGAGGGGAGCACAGATAGCTGCCAGCTAGTCCTGGCACAAGCCCAGGGGTAGGAGAGGGCAAGAGCAGAATATTCAAGGCACTGTGGGTGAGGATTGTAGGAATGGATGCAGCCCAAGAGCGCTGAGGTAGTTTCCGGGGGGGAGGCATGCTTGTTGGCATGATTTGGGAACCTGTGGGGACACAAGGACTTGCAGTAAGGGAGGATTTAAGCTGAAACATTAGATATATGTTCACTTCAATTATCTCTATTCATAAACCCTCTGGACCAAAGCTCAATCCTTCTTATTTTAAAATTTGCCTGCCTAGTGATAGGCATCAGACAGACAAGGAATTAGTTTTGACCCTGACCCCATGCAAAGAGTCTCAGTAACATTAAAACCCTCCTCCCTTTTCCTCTTTCTGCAGCATGCCAGCAGACAGCAAGTTTGCACAACAAACTCAATGGGATGTAAAGATGGCTAAATCAGTGGTGCAAGAGCAGCATCACAAATCTATGATGTGAAAAGTTAGTATTTGGGTTGGCAAATGTGCCTATCATTGCTCTCACTCTGAAGACTTTTCTCTTAGTCATGGAGTTCAATAGTTTCAGACTGATTTCTGCACTGCAAGAAAAGCTATCATCAATCCTGCTGACATTTATGCTGTATGCCTTAGGTCACTTTTCCAATTTGTTATTGAAGATTTGAAGTAGGACAGAATCAAGGCTTAATTTCCTTAGACATTTTACTGCACAAGGACAGTAAGGACTGTTAGACTGACACAAGAACCACCAGAAAGAACACAACTAGAAATGTTAAACATGAGTGTTTCACAGTTATAACACTGATAAAGAAGCCTACTTGTTCCAGCTCGTGGGGAATGAGAGGCATCAGGGATAGGTGAATGAAGGGAAGGGTTGGCTGGTGACATTCCAGGCATCCGTGCTGCTGGTGATGGACCAGAGACCTGCGGGGATCCCGGCCAGTTCCCTGCACGCTGACTGGGTGACATCATGGTGTAGGGTGAGCTTGGGTCTATGGTACCTACAGATGTTACAAGACCATTATTATTTCTTTAAAAAGTAAAAGGCTTTCTAATAGAAACATCTAAAAGAGGCTTACCAAAATCTGTAAGGCATGAAAGTGCCTGCAAGCTTTCAGACTACTTTTTACAACCACACAAAACACACGAGTGGGGGCAGAGAATAAAAATCAAGACACAGACTTCAAGGGTTTCCAGGCTGTGTTTTTTAAAAAGTAGAGTATTAAGGAAAATAGTCATGTTCAACAAGTAATGGGTTCTAAACCAAAAGGAGCTCTTGTTTACAGACTTGGACTTCTTTTGCTCCTTAGCTAAGGAAGGCTCAGCCTGACAGTTCCTTATTTATTCAGTATCTTACAGTTATTGCTGCAAAGGTATCTCTGCTCTACAGACTGATCAGAACCTTAAACCTACCCTGTGGTACATCTCTCTCACTTTGTTCATCTCAACAGTCAAACTGTTGGTGTGTGGAAATTACCATCTGAACTGCTCATTTGTTGTGATCTATAGAACAGTTTCCAATGCACTGTGATTACACAAAGGATTGTTTTGGCAGCTTTCCAAAAAAACCAACCAAATTAATAAAGGAAACAACCAAAAGGCATGTTGCTCACATACAGATATGTCAAACCAGCCAGACTTTGACAACATTTTCACATTGCAAGTATGTGGATTTCTAACCTGTTCCAATTATTTTTCCAGGAAATGTAAGTAGGGAAAATCCACTAACTAATCTAACAAAAGAAAATGCTCATTAAAAGCTGCAGCCACTGTTCTGCTACAAGACCACACTGAATTTCCCTACATTAGTAAGCAGAAAGGAGTGACTGAGAGCCCACTTTTAACATGTTAGGAACACCTCAACATGCCATGCAGCTACTTTTGACTACTGTTAACAATTAACACTCACATATATGAAAACAGCTACTTGAGCCAATGACTTTTTCTCAATTAACGAGATCTGCTCTGGAAGACTTAATTTTAAGAAGCAAATCTGCCCTCCCTGTCAGTACATTTACCTGCCAGTAAAGAACTCACCATGTGGGCTTGCAAAGTTAGCTGTTTGTCCCATTGTGATTCCAAGAGAGGAAGGTGAAGGAGTTGGACCAAAGGATGCTGGTGATGGTGCTCTTAAAGCCCCACTAGGAGAGCTTGCAGCATGCAAATTTCCTGATCAAAGACATCACATCATTTGACATACACATTTCCCATCTTTCTGTTCTAATTTTTTTCTATCAACTGCTCCCTCATTTTTAGGGAGACAGCAAACAAGATTCAGGAGAATTTGTTTTTGCACTCAATGACTTTATTTTGTACATGCATGACTGTTATATTTTTCAGATTGATTTACCACACAAAGGAAACTTTCCATTATATCTGGCTTGAAGAATGGCATTTCCCCCCTGCCCAGCCCTTCCTCAAATTTAAATATTTTCAGCTGTTGTTCTACAACAGCTAGAAGCAGAAAGCAGAACTTTGGTGATGAAAAGCTTTTCTGAAAAAGCAGGTATTGAAAATTAACAGGTTTATGTCTTAGCAAGTTATAAACAGTAATGATGAAATGCCCCCATTATTACACAACTAAAGACAGCAGTTTTACTTAATGGGATTTTTTAGCTTCAAAATATACTTTCTAAAACATGCATGGCAGGACCCTGCTTTTTTTCCCCACACTGTAAGGTGCATTCTCTTGGCTAATCTGGGGCTAAACACAGCTCAAATAATAGAAAAAACATGCAAGCACAAAGACTTATTTTTCTAGGACAGGACCCAGCCATCCTACCTGGTGACTGTGTGTGCATCATGGACGGGGAGGGTGTCACGGTGTTGTGGTAGGAGGTGGGTGGTGAGGTGAGAGGATATGCTCCAGAGGCTCCTGCCTGTTTTGCAAATGGCTGAAATTGTCAACACAGGACAATAAAAACTTTTGATCATTTTGTACCAAAACAAAAATTAAGTATATGCAGGAGAATAGTAATGAGGCTTTGGTCTTACAGGTTCATCCACACAGTTGTGTGATTTTCTAGACTATCTTGTTTAGTGCTCACTGTTCTTTTCAGTTTCTTCTAAAGACATAATACCTCTGTACCTCTCTCCTTTTATCTGTCACCCTGCAACAGCAAAGCCTCCTGACTCTCCCTCCCATCTTTTATCTTAAACAGTTGTTTTCCCTCCCTCAGTCCTTTGCTTCTAGGCAGCAAGTCTCATGTGACCTTCCAAAGCTGCTGTTCATATGCTAAGGGCTGTTTACACTGGAATGAGAAATGCAAAATAAATTAATACATTTTGCCCGAAGGGGAATTCTACAGCAGAGTGGGTTTACAGTCTCCCTTTCCATTTTGTTATTGCTAATCCCTTTAGAACATGAAGTTCTTAGAAATCTACTGTTGTGGGAGACAATAAGCATTTATTTTGCCTGAAGGGTACCTGTTGTTGTGGCTGCTGTGGTGGCTGCTGGGGTTGGAGCTGTGATATCAAAGAATCCATCATGTCTCCTCCGATGGGAGAGGGTGGGTTGTCATCTTCATTTACAGATCGTCTCCGTGCATCCTGGTTGCTGTCAACAAACATGTTCAGGAATGTCTGTGGGAAAAGCACTTTTGTTAGCAGTTTGCCCATTTAAATTTTACTATACAAATGAAGGCAGTATTTGCTAAGCTTTAAAACTACCTTTATCAGCTACAGCACATAGGAGACAGGCAAGTCTCTGGAACTAAATACTAGTGGGCATTCATTAATTACAGTGTAATTAGTCTGCAAAATATATCAATTAATAAACAGACACCTGGCTCTGTAACAAGAAATATTTCCAGTAAATTGAAATACCAACATTTTTATTCTCTCCTTAAAGATAAGGAAAAGTCTACACTTAAAAATACGTGTTCCAGAACAACTCCTGAGTATCCAGAACCTACAGGGCTGTTGTATCACACCTGCAACTGCCCTGTTTGGTTAAGAACATCTAAGTCACCTGCTCCACAGCATTCTCTTCTACCCAGAGGAATCTGCCAACTTTATTTAATTAGTTCCTCCTCTACCTTCCCATTTACATTCACTTCTACCACTTTACACTGGTATCTACAATCTCCTTCTTTCCATTAGCCTTTCATTTGGCATTTGTTAAAGAGGCAGATGTTCAGGATCAGTTAAATGCAATATAAGAAAATCAATATTCAGTTGCAACTGTCAGGAAAAAAAAATTAGCAAATTAATCTGTTTTTTAAAGGGTGCCATTTTCCAGTATTTCAGTATAACTAGCACTGGTACAGGTATAATACCTGGTACAGGTATTCTGTCAGTGTGCACAGATTCCTTTTTAAGGAAGAGTGAATCAGCACTGCATTTAGAAGGAAAGACACGGGCTCCTGCCACATGCTGATGGGAACTGTTTTAAAAGAGAAGTTTCTGTCTAGAATCATCTGACATGGAGTATTGTCCCACCTGCAACTTATGAGCACTGTACTGCCACACAGAACAGTCTGTGAGGAGCAGCTGCTGCTAATCCTGGACCACACATCTAGCCTAGACACAAGTTTCAACAAAAGGATGCCTGAATACACAGATAAGAAGAAAAAAAAAAGCCTAGCACTTGATGCTATTTTTTTAAAAGGAAATGTTTTAATTCAAACTAATTAACAGATCTACAAATCAAAAACTTCCTTCTACACTCAGAATTTTGGAAGGGCCGCAGACCTCCACAAAGAAAACCTTCAGCAAGCTCTTCACCTCACATTCACACTTCCGAGTGAGAATTCATTTTATTCATTTCTTTACAGGCTGCCAGAGAACAGAGGGGTGCTCACCTTTAGCCCAGGGGCGGGGTAAAACCCTTCCACAATTTTGCTGTTGTCGAAGAGGCTGTAGGCGCCGTCGCGGATGGCCACCACGCCGCGGCTGCGGCAGTAGATGTCGATGCAGTACATGTTCCTGAAGGCCAGCCTGATGTGTGTGGGGGACTGGGGCAGGATGGAGAAGCACTGGTAGGCAGTGTTGGTGCGCTGTGTCAGCCCCAGCATGGGCACGGTTGGGAGCTTGTTGATGGCGTTTAGTGGAGCCTGAGTGTCAAACAAAACCTGGGAGAGAGCGGAGAGCGAGAGGTCAGGTAGCTCATCCAAAAGGAAAGGTCAGGGAAAATGAGGCATAGCAGGGAAAATTGCTTTCTGGCAATGAGATTCATAAACAATCATAACACCCTTGAAGAGAACAGTTTAATCTGAATTCAGCTCCCTAGTGTATTGCAATTGTCTTGATAGAAGATTTTAGAACATTACCTGTAACAACTGCACCACATTTGGCGTCTTATTAAACATCTCCTGGAGCTGGTGCAGAATTGTGTTGTGACAGTTACTGCAACCTGAGTTTGGGCCAACTGTTCCCAGTGAAATATGGAACTTCTGGAGGATGGAGTTCCACTGAATGCTGATCTGCAATGCCACAAACATAAAATGGTCTTGGAAGCTAGAACAAGTTGTTGTAATAACGAGGTTATAGTAACAGATTATAGCAAGAAAGTTGGTCAGATTTAATCTTCCCCCCATTTTCTATCAAACCTCAACAGATTCATAATTCACCTTCTTCAAAAGCTGCTGAGGCTGTGAAGAAAAAAAAAAAGGCACCCTCAGGTTTAACACCCATTTAGCTGCCTGGATTGTTGGCAACCAAAGAACTGGGTGCTTATATCAGCAACTCAACCAAAAAGCAAAAGAATCTTTTCTGCCAAAGTGAGAGAGAGAAAATTGAACTTTGAGAGATTTGTGGTGTGGAAAATTGATTAGTAAGTTGTTGGAGCTGGACTGGTTTTCTTAAGTTACATTACACAAAAATGAGTACTAGATAATATGTAAGCAAGTTAAATGCAAAGTCCATACTGCTGCTCTGGCTACTTACATACATATACATATGTATGTATTTATGTATACATATATATACATACATATATATACATACATACATATATATATATATATATATATTTATTTATTTATTTATTTATTTACACACACTTCCCACAAAAATGCACATAAAAATACTCTTATAAAATTCAGCATAGAAAATGAACACACAAAGGTCCCAGGAAGCAAATTGCAAGTGTATCAAGCTATTTCACATCAGTTACAGACAAAACTATATTCTTAATCTGAAATAAATGTGCACTGACTTCCTCCTCTACCTTGTACTTAACGCAAAGACGTGAGCAAGTACTCAGTTATTTAAGTAATTAAAAGTTGAAAATTCAAATACTACAGAAGAAGCTAGAGTTCTGAACAAGAGAACAGCACTGTTACAAAATAATCAATAAACATCACATTGAAAGCACACATTTAAAACTTTGTTAGAGTCCTCTCTTTTAAGGCAGAATTAGGCATTCAGCTTACACATATCCATCCATATATCCCAGTACAGCAGTGAGCAGTAACAATATTACAAAAAGTTTTTCAGAAAAAGGATGCCACACTAGCCTTTGTCAGTCAGAAGCACACAACTGTCCTTCCCACAATATAAAGCATCTAATAGAAATTCTTAAAAACACTGAACTTCTAGCAACCCAGCAAATCAGCAATGTGGCACCCTCTGTCTTTTCTACATTCATCTATATTAATTCCACTACAAAGAAAAATTGTGCAGCAAAATTCTGATAAGTCTAAGCCTACCCATTTTGTTCTCAGTCATACATTTGAAATGCATTTAGGAGTTACTCACTGAGCTCCCCTTGGTAGTTCCGTAACAAAGGATAAGCTTTCGGTAGTTGTAGATCCGAACTTCTGAGAAAACGTTTAAGTGGTTGGGGATGTCTGTGGAGAGAGGAGGGAAGGGAGTTAGAGTGAGAAAATCACAAGTAATCTGTGAGCCCACCACTTGGACAAAAAGGAGGTGATTCTGTACCTGGTAAGGACCGTGCAAACTCCAGGACACACTCGTACAGCCGAGCAATACTGCTCCAGTCATTGAGGAACATCTCGACCACCTTGCGTCCTCCAACTGGCTCAGACAACTGGTTCTCATACGTCAGGTAAACATGGCGGGTTGGTCCTGCAGTGTGAGGAGATGGGAAATACTGAGCAACCCCGTGGTTCCTGAGCTGTGGTTTACAGACTGTGAGTGAACTGTGGCAAGTGACCAGGAAGCACATTGAAATAACAAAGATGCATCAACTCAGCAGTCAGAATTTTGATTAAGGTACATTGCTGTTTATTAGAAATCCCTGGAGCAGACAGCTGTCCAGTTACACCAAGACACTAAAACTACTGTACCAGACAATGTAAACTACAAAGAAACAAAATTTACCAGTGTTCCTCAATGAAACTTGCCTTGTTCCCTGGATGAAGTGCTGTTCAGAGGGCAGTTTGCAAACACCAGCTCAGCCACCCACGTGCGATTATTTCTACCTTGTAGTCGGAAAGTGCAATCAAGAAGAGATCGGTCCAGAGCCTTCTGTGTTTCCTCATTTACACCTTTACAGGGAGGAATTCTATACATGACAAAAACAAAATCTCCATTAGACACAGTGCAGTTCCACAAGTAACTACCTTCTAATATTTCCTGAAGGACTCCCTAGTCTGCACATGAAAGAATGAACAAATCAACAGCAGAGGCAGCTGGACTGCCCAGTGAGATAACATGTTCCTCTTCAAGGACTGTAACAAGTGTGTCACAAAAACACTCTGAGCTAAGACCACTTTTTATATGGATTCAACACCTGCAAATTACAGACTGTTAAAGGATCTGTTGAATTGTGCTTATCTCCTGGTGAACCAAGAGCTCACCAATATAAAGCTCTTATACAGAGGAATAAGCCAAAAAAAGATGAAAATAACTAAGTTCTGTGGCAATCTGAATTCATTTGCCTGGTAGAACAAGCTTGCTCTACATGCAGTGAACACCCTGGCAGTTCCCTTAGTACTCACTAATTTATTCGTATCCCAATGTGTGAATTGAGCTCAGGGGACAGACTAAATAAAGCTTAAGTAAAAACATGCCAAACTCTTTTTCAAATTCCTTGAGGATCTAGCCAGAAATCTCATGTTCTACCCTTAACTTCAGCTCACAAGTTCTCTGCTCATATGCAAAGTTGAAAAGGTAGGGCCTGATGCATTTGGACACTGCTGCCTTTATGTCACTGTAGATTTCTGCAGCAGAAAAGGAATTATGAAGGTTTTACTCTAGGAGGTGTCTTTGGGGTTTGTGGTTTTCTGCTTTAAACTTTATTTGTTGCAGATCCAGTTAGTGGCTGGTTGTGGCTGGATTCCTCAGGGTTAACACAGAGGCAGATACTATTGGCCTGCTATTAAGAATTTCAATTTAACTATTTCAGTACCTATATGATACAGAAGAATAGTAAATTTGCAAATGATGATCAACTGAAGGGAGCACTTAACATGGTGGAGGTCAGGGCTGCCCTTCAGAGAGATCACAGATGGCTGGAGGAACAAGTTAACAGGAATCTTAGGAATTCCATGAAAACAAATGCCAAGTCCTGCACTTGGGCCTAAATAACCTATTAAATTACTGTATGATTCTCAGATATTTCCTCTACAACCTCTTTACCATGCAATTGTCTTTTCTGGGATTCCTGGCATTTTCCTCTGCAGTTTCACATAATTGTCAAATACCATATGGAGTATATAGGCCTCTGATCTGATCTAAAATTGCATGAAACATGAATCATCACCACTTCTTCCTTAGCACTGCCTGGATTTAAGGATGGAGGACTGTCAAACTGTTTTCAGAGCCCCTCAGTTTAGGCTAATGAAGTGAAAAATCTGTAGTTGGCTCTTAGTCTACTCTAATTTTCCCCTTTCTCTAGCAGTGCTTCACATGCAAGTAGAAGACAGACAGTATTAACATCCCTCCAAAAAATAAAAGGAAAAAAAAAAACCAAACAAAAATCCTGTCCCTGTCCTGATATTCTTATTGTTATCTCCAAACAAGTCTTTTTTTTTTCTCTCTCAAGTGTATGTACAGTAATAAAAGGAAACACAGAGAATATCCTCTTACTTTAATAAACGTATTGCATGGCTGAAGCCATCTCCTTCTACTTGTACTCCCTGGTGAGGAATGTCCATATTGGATAACTAGGAGTGAACAAGAAAAATGTTATTCCAAGTAAAAAGGCAAGCAAAGAACTTGCAACATTTTCAAGGACTTTTTTATTTCCCCCTGAGGGTGACAGATGTTTCACATCCTCAAGCACTGGAAAGCCAAAAAACAGTCTGTGCAAATCTGGTAAAAAGTTGTTTCCCAACCCTTCCCACAAGTGCATCTTTCATCCTCATTTTCCCTTTTCCCTCAACTTTTCAAGCTTTTTGCAGTGCTTGGTACTAAGAGAAGCAGCTCTAACAAGTCAGACTAGAGCAACACAGTGCAGAAGACTGAGTCACCAGAGCTCAGCTGGCAGGGGAACTCCAGAGTGAGCACATGACCACAAGAGTCACATCTAGACACCAGAATCAGCAGCAGGGGAGGGGAAGAAGGAAAAAAATATTTTTTAATACCTACCTCTATCCGAAGCCCTATAAAGGGCATATTTGTATCACACATGGCTACAATATGAGCTAGCACTTTATTGAAGGCACACATTTCTCCCGACCGTTTTGGCTTCTTGGGCTCTATGGAACATGGATCTCCAGATAACTAGAATTAAAATAAAAACCAATGTACTTGCATATTTGGAGTAAACACTTTGAAGAGATGTCACAGAATGACCTCATTCATCTAAGTGTTAAATGAATCACACCCTGAGCACAAACTCCTGGAAGGATCCACTTCAGGACTGAAACAATTCAGTTAAAGCCTGTCCTTAAAACAGTACTTAAGAGATCACGAAGCCATGTCAGCCTGGCCCCAAGAAATAACTCTTATCAGCCCCTGCAAGTCCTTCAAAATCCACACAGGGCCCAAAGTGTATCACACAGATAGCAGCACTCTACAATATTTACACACTCCTCTGCACAGAGCTCTGCCTTGGTTCTGAGAGCAGCAGAGCAGGCCTGGCATGAACTGAAGGACAACTGTTACTAAACACTTTCCCAGCATCTCCCTAGGGAAGCAGTCCAAAGTAAGATGTCAGTCCTATAAACACTGGAAACATGGCTACTGGAGCTGGAATTGATGCTCAGAACCTGTGCTGAGCTTTCATGCTCTGTAACCACCCCTGTGGCTTTTGGAACACGTACCTTGCGCTTGACACCACTTTTCATTTGTTTGCCACTTTTTGTGTCCAGTACCAACTCTTCAATGTTTGGTTTGAACTGCTGTAGTAAAACTGCAGTGGCAGGGCTGTCATCTCCTTCAGCATAGCTCACAGACAGAAAATGGTACTTGTACTCCAGTTCTGTGGGGTTGCCAGGAACATCAAACATTTCTACAACCTGTATTTAAACAAAACAAATCAAGAAGGTTCTCAAGCTACGAGTAAGTCTAATTCAGTTCCCATCCTTTCCTCTTCAAAGAACAGACATTAGTTTTTTCAATGTATTATTACTATGGCTAGGAAAGGTAACCAAGAAGAGAAGAAAGACCAAACCTTCCAGGAAACACAGAGAATGGGAAGGTTGCTGAGTAATAAATCTGTATTTGCCTTCTTCTCTGTGAACCCGAGTGCTTAACAAACCCACAGGAGAAGAGAGGGAGAGGAGGGAATTAAACATTACATCAACCACTTGGCTGCCAATGTTAAGAGTTAACAGTACAACAGACTGCCTGGGATATCCCTGACAGGAAGCAAAAGACAGAAGCACTTTTCAGTTACTTACAATGTAGTACTGGGGAAGGCGAGTGAGTTTGATGAACAGTTTGTGTTTGGAAAGGTTTCCCACTGGGTGGCTGGCATAATTAGCTAGCTGAAGAGTTTCACTGCTCACTGTAGGCAGATGTTTTATAGACTGTTTGCAGCGCTGCTGTCCAAGCCAGAACCTTGCATGGAAATAAAGGTATTAGTGCCCTGAGATGGTTTCATGATTCTAATACACTGCAGTGTATTACAGCATTAGTGTCAAATTAGGAGTCAGTCATATTCTAAGCCAACATCTATCACTGAAGCACAAGTTAAATAATGAAAAATCACATTGAAAATGTCATTACTTTATATTTCCTTATCACTAGCTTTACATCTTGTCTTCAGCTTAACAGACAGCTGTTAGTTCAAGAAGAAAAGCCCTGAAATAATTTGCTGAATAAATTTTTATATACTACAATATGAAATTACAAACATTATAAAACATAGAAGGAAAACATTAAAAAAATATGCAGATTGCAGTCACTTGACAATCTGGAATCTTCAATTACATTTTGGTATAGAAAGGAAAATCTTTGCTCCCATATGCTGCTAAGCAATACAGTAAAAGAAAGTCACTGAAGCTGGATGTCACTCTGAGCTATGTTATAAACAAACTCATTCACCTGAATACGTTTGGAGATGAAGACACCAAATTTATTCTCATGTTTAGAATTTAACTTTGTCCTACTCCAATGGATTTTGCCTATAGTGGCAAGGCCAGGGAGACCAGCTAGGCTTGAAAGGGCTCAGGAATGCATGGCTTGGGTATTCATTAAACTTCCACTGACAACAGCAGTGGGAAGTGGGGGTGCTCAGCACTTCTCCATCACAACACTACATGTCAGATACAGCAGTCCTAAAAGACATTCTGTGGACTGCTGAGCTCGCTCAGAAACTGCAGCACTACCCAAGCCATTATCTCAAGTACATTATTTATAACAAAGGGAGGTTGATTAGTTTCTCCAGGGTGCCAGTGCTTCATGCATCATCAAGCTTCTTTTAGAAGCAGAATTCCTCAAATAGAGATTTCACCCTGCAATTAACTCAGAGCACTGGGAATTTCCAAAATGACAGAGCAGGTGGAACTCAGTTCTCATGCAGATGCAAACTGTGTTTGTATTATTTGCTACAACCTCTTATGGGAGCCAAATGTATCTTGTGCTTATATCTCAGGGCTTTATGGAAGGAAGATTAGAGACTTAAACCAGCAAGGGCTGAAGTGCAAGAAGATAAACAGGTATTATTTAAATCATCCTAGGCCACTTCCTGGTTTTTCCCCTGTATTGTGAGAAGTGAGATCATTCTTGTTGAGAAACAAGTAGAGCTCAGCTGTAGAAACAGAGTGGAATAAAGGACATAGAAGATGAACAGAAAAAGAGATTCTCAGGAAGCAAGTGGTCTGCTACTTCAAAGTGAAAAGGCTTCAAGCAAAGTGTGCATATGGCAATGCATGAGGCTACCTGTAAGAGGGAAAATTAAAGCAGGGCTATGGAATCAATTCCAAATAAAACCAGACTTTCCTTCACTGCTTAGAAGAGATGACAAATACTCAAGGTTGCTTACAATAGTGAGAAAGTATAACCCCTAGTGTGGTACAACCCAAAGCCATGCAAGTGTCCTCATCCAGAATACAAATGTGGTGATTCATTCCATGCAAACAAAGTGAATTGTCCAAGTCACTCACTTGAGCTGCTGAAGCCAAGGAATGATTCGCTTCATATCATCATTAACAGACTTCTCTATGTCATCAAGAGTCAGCTGATCTGCAAGAACATCAGGTGGGAGAATGGTCTTAGCATCAGTCCTTCAAACAAAACTTCAAACTCTCACTGAAAGTGTCTCATCTAACTGATCTCATAATCATATAACAGCCCAGGTTCAGGCTTCAAAGGGTCCAACCTTTTGTGGGCAAGGGAGCAGAGATGAGATGATCTAACTGCATCTTCAACACCTCCCAGTGATACAGACTCCACCAAAACTCTCACGGCATTGTCTGATTTTTCTGTAAAGAATTGCTTTCTCATATTGAGATTAAACTTCTGATGCAACTTGTAACTGTTGTCCCTTGTACCAGCAGATGATCCATAATGCTTTTAAGACCACAGCAGGATGCTATTAACCAAATAAACTAAAATAACTTCCTTTCTTTTCTTAAGCAAGGGGAAACCTGAAGCTAAGACTTGAACAAAAGTAACTCAAAGTGTATAAGGTCACATCATACAATTCTCAGGTCCACATGAAATGACCCCATCCATTAACAGCACAAGCCAGGAATCATGAGTCATAAAGAATATAAAGTGCATTGACCCCCAGCAATAATTATCTGTTGTCCTCTTAAAGTAATCTTAACTGAACTGTGACACTTAAGCACTAAGATCCTCTTTTCTATTCCTCAAACTTCAATATCTAGATTTTGACCCAAGTGTGGGGTTCATTTGCTCACAAAACTTTGCAGATCTCACAGAATTGCTCCCACAAAATTACCTCATAGCACAGGATTCTTGCAAGATACAAAATATCTCCTGGTTTTGGGCCTACTTACCAACACCATACAGCATCAGCTGGAACATTCCAGAGTGGAGATCAACAAATACATGCAGGCACTCTGATCGACCACATGGCTCCAAAATTGGAATTACAAGAGTGGGAAGAGCTGTCTCAATGAACGCTAAAAAAAAATTGGTGTTAATAATTTCACTCAAAATTCAAACTTGTATTAAAACTTAGCCAATTATAATCAAAAACCCTGTATGTTTTTAGAGAAACAAACTTTACTTGCACATTATTATAGTGTTGACAGAGAGGAATCTGAATATAAGAATTTCTCTGTGAAAACAGTGACAAACCAACAAGAAAAGGCAGACCAAAACTGAAGATTATTAATCCTCAAATATCCTTTAACTCACTGCTTCACAATTATCAATCTAAATTCCAAAAGTTTCAACAGCATTTAAAGAAAGTCTCATCCAAAAGTAGTTTAAAAGATTTGCTTTCAATTCTGAACACAAACAACTTTTACAGTAGGCAAATTTTAACCCTTCAAGCCAGACTACAATATTCTACCAGCTTCATTTATTATACTGCATTTAGATGTATGGCTATTTTACAATTATCAATGCAGAATAATTCAAAGCTAAGTTTTGTTAATTTTGAACACATTTCCCTTGATTTTTTTAAATCTAAATTAATGAAAACAAGAAACATCATGAGAAAAGGAAACCATCCCTAGACACAACTGGAAATGAACTAGAAAACTTCATCAGAAAACACGTACAATTGTCATTAACATTGTAGCTCTTAAGAATGGCTTTCAGCTCCTGGAGTTTTTGATGAGATCTTGCATGGACACTGTCTATTAGGAGTTTTTCTATTGATAGGTGGTCAATCTGTAAAAAAGAAAAATACTTGAGTAAGCTCATATTTGATGTGTAGACTTTCTGCATTAGCACACTGGAACAAAGGTACTTAATGAAACAATCACTTCAGAAACAATTTGCTTAGAACTGTGGTGAGCCACGTTGACTATTACCTCGAGGATTTGGAGAACTATAAAATACAACAAGCTACCATGAGATTCTGTCTGTGCAGGCAGTGGGAGGAGTTTTGAGCTAAGATTAAAAGAAGGTATAAAAGACAGTTCACAAATTATGCTGTTGCCACTCCCTGCGCAGACCTACTCGTTCTGGATCAAGGTTGGTCCATCTACAGCTTAAGTTTTTTTTCTCAGCCATTGGTAACTAGCTTAAGCTAAAGAAAAAATATACCAAACACAAAACACCCCAAAGCAACACTTCATTAGGATATGGTTGCCTCTACACAAACACAAATGCAGCTGTAACATGAAATCCAACAAGTTTAACAGGGTAACAGTGCAGTGACAGACACTGAGTATGGCCCTACTGAACACAGAAGGATCTAGGGGCATGCATCTACATTCTGTTGCACTGCCAGTGCTGAAGCTCATGCCACCATTTATATTCACTGTAACTTACTTGTACAATCTAAATTAAAGCATTTGCAATCACATTCATTCACATTCCAGTCACATTATTCACATATTTTGCAAAAGCAAAGCTCCAGATTACAGCAAAACCTTTTTTCTAGGTAACATCACATTGCTTTCAAAGCTGTTCAAGCTGAATTAAACTCAAATTTTATTCTAGCACAGGAGATAAATGCAGAAGAGAATTATATATGTGGTGCAAGCTTTTGCATACCAGAATGACCTTCCTCTAAAGACAAGCTTTGCAAGACAAGGCCTTAAAAATGGATGTATTTATCCACTACAACATTTCACCTTAGCAGCTGCAATGGGTTAAATCTTCCCCTCTAAGTGACTACATGTTCTATAGCTCCATCCAATTTTCAGTAGGTTAATGCAGAACAACCTGCTCAGATAAACATGTTTGTTTGTGCCACTGTTTTATACAGTATCTTAAACAAACAGAAACCCAGTGTGCCATCTACGTCATTACAGCTGAGATCATTCCTCAAACACTACAACAGCACTGTATTTACCACAGCTGATAATTTTGCTAAGCAAGTCCTCATAAAGGGGGACAGCATTAACTTTGATACATCTTAAATTTACAGTGGCCTCATATCTTAATTTACAGGCTGCAGACTTGATTCAGTGAGCTTAGACTGTGTCAGCTCCAGGGGATCTTCAGCAGATGCTGAAAATAAAGAGTATGTTCTTAGATTTACACATAAATACAGCACCTTCACTAAATCAACTCTATATTTAGTAGCTAAATTAGTAAATGTAGTATATATTTACTAGACTAACAGTAGAATTCCTACTCTAGAAGGAGAGTAAAAGGCTACCATGCTTCACTAGGTTTCCCACATCCCCCTGTAGCTGAAACCTTGGTAGTTCTTGACATTCACCATGCAGACTTGTCTGTCAGCACTGGTAACATGATGGGCCAAGAGGCTGAAACACAAAGTATGTGCAGGAGGGGGAGGATACCATCAGGAGGTAGAGACAGGTGAAAGATCTGAGCTGGGGAGCTTCTCCCTGGGAAAAAACTGTACTGAAAGTGTGAAGACTACACCATTCACTCCAGTTTATTAACTCTCCTAAACCCAAAGAAATAATGACAAACAGACATCCTGATGTATCACAGCCACATCTGCTGAGGGACTTACAGAGGATTTATTATAATACCCAGAATGCAGCTTTTCTTAATAATCTTTAACCAAGATCTAGAATTATCCCCAGAGAAGCATGATCCAAGTAGGAAGTTAACTGCAGTTACTCATTCTGGATCATTGCAACAATCCCACCTTTAAAACACAGGAATTTGAACATTGAGATAAGCCACATGATATAATCTGGTTAGTTATAATGTAAAACCAAGTTTCACCTAACACTTGTAACAAACAAACCACATGAGCTCTTCAGCACAAGATTTCCAAATCATAATGTAAGATTTTCTAAAGTGCATAGCACTGCTAGGTAGCCAACTCCAGTGATAAGGAGAAGCTGATTTTCAGAGGAGCTCCAAGACAGGAAAGGGAAGAACTGTGTCTCTATAAAGCATTTCAGGCCAAATCCTAATAATAACTAATATGTTGCTGTTGTTTCCCCCTAGCTTCAGCATTCCATCTCACAAGTGGTACAATGCACTGTGAAGTAGGTGCAATTTCTAAGATTAAGTCAAGGCAAATAAATTGTAATAACAATTGGAAGTCCTCACATAAACATTACACAACCCAAAGTAACTGCTTACTAGAAATCTTAGAAACAGCTCCTTAAAAGGAATCAAAGTTGAACAAACTGACAGTGTAAAGCACTTGAATTTTTGATTCACAATATTAGATGTCTCCTGCAAAGCAAACCTTTACCTTCATGGCTCTTTCCATCAGTTTGGAATCACAGGCTGGCAGTGGAGGCTCATGAGATATTTGTAAGGGTTTTGAGACATCAGTTTCATCAATTTTTATAGTGACCTTATGGACAGATGCAGTCCCTGTTTTCCTGCCAAGTACCTGTTGACTTAAAATAAATAGAATAATTAAACCATGCAACTGGAAGAACAGGAAATATGTTTTTCAGTGGCTAAACCTTGATTCTGTGTGCTCTG
Organism: Melospiza melodia melodia; assembly: GCF_035770615.1. NCBI lineage: Eukaryota > Metazoa > Chordata > Aves > Passeriformes > Passerellidae > Melospiza > Melospiza melodia. The sequence goes on along the minus strand of NC_086195.1, from coordinate 8,424,432 downwards.
GTTAAAAACAACATTATGCCAGCTGAACTGAAAAAGGCATTTGTTTCAGATGACATTTTAAAGCTGAACTGTTGGTAAACTGTAACTACATGAAGAATTTTAGATTACTGCAAATTTAACACAATCAAAAGTGTACTCGGATTGCTTTTTAAAATTTTATCTAGTGCAAGTCAAGCAATAAATACAGTAGAACTCTGACAGAGATCTAATCAATTTTTAGATATCTGTGTAAATACAAACTCATTTATAACTGCATCTACTGCTCTTCTGTACATTAATTTGCAAATCATGTAACACATGTAAGTACTTAAATACAAGAATTTAGGAGTCTCACATCAAAAAGAAAGTACAATTCTGAAAATTATGCCCCAAGCCTGGTAAACATAATCCCTCCTGTTATTTCATTAATTGTTTGTTAACAATCCCTTTGAAATGAACTTACTTCCAAACAGAGAGTGAGAGACATTTCCCTGCATGGTAGCGCTCCACTTGCACGAGGTCCCCCCAGCGCTCTCGGATCAGCATTAGTGTTTGGGAATGCAGCACTTCCAGCTGCAGAGCCAGGCAGAAGGAGTCTAATGCATGGAGCTAAGGAAATATAAGATGCCCAGGAAGTCTCTGTACTACACAAAGCTGTTTCTGTATACTGCATTAACCCTTTTGTCATCTAAGTCACATAAGATGCTGTCTGAAAACATGCAAATGTACTAATCCAGAGATACAGATAGATAAACAGCACCAAGTATTTCTCAAAGGGGTTTATTTCTGTGGTTTTCTAAACTCTAACCTAGCACAGGTTGATAGACAAGAAAGTCATAGCCCAATTTTACAGATTTCTGGTTGTCACTACCTTTCACTGAAAAGATGATTACTAACAAAGAAATTCCATCCACCCTATAGTTACCACTAACCCAAACTCCCATGGTGACCCTAAAAAAACATGCCTCTTTTTGCAGACAGACTTTCACTGAAATCCATTTCACACTGTCGAGCAATCTGCCCTTTCCAAGTGGAAAATCACTGCACATCCTGTATCTCCTCTCATTATTCACACAGATACAACAGAGTTAACACACCCTCATCAACTGCACTTTACTGCTGTTCTTGGTAACAAGAACTGCCAGCTCCCAGAACTTCCAAGTCAGCTCTGTATTTCATCTCCAAAATTACCTGCTGCTGCTGCACTGACTTACCACACAACCTGCTGCCTTGAATACCTCACCCTCACCTTTGCTGATTTAGTGTGTAGAATTAAATTTGACATGCACCTGAGAATTACTGCTTCCAAGGCCATCCTTTACTTCAAGGCCACCATAACTTCATGCCCAGACATTTCCCCCAAGCTTAGCAGGGAATTTATCTTTTCTCACTTCCAGCTAACAAGAGCAAGGCTGCATTAGACCCCTAACCCAGAAGCCCCTTTCAGAAGGATACGTAGGCAGTTGTACATGTCCTGGAGGGGCTTCTCATCAGCAAACAGCCTGGACTGGACCAGCTGATGGATGAAGTTGATCTGCATGCTGTGAACCAAGGCTCGACCATCTTTAGCAAATGAAAAATAAGGCACATTAACCATCAGGAAAGTAGGTATTCAAATTAATTCAGTAAATTGATAAATTAAAAATAAAAAAGATACAACTGTACCAAGCAATTTCCATACTAGGTATTATAACAAAACAACAAAATTCTTGGTTTATTCTGGAAATTCTTGGTTTACTCTTGGTTTACTCAGTCATTTTACTACACAGTCACTGTACAGCTTTATTAAGGTATTAAGTGCCTATAAAGCAAGGTCAAAACAGGACAAGTACATCTAACTTCATTCTCTTAAGTGGTGATATGCAGAAAACCCAGCATAAACAAGACTTATACAGTGTCAGAGATTAATATCATGTTAAAAACAAAGTGTAAAGGTTGAATTTTTTCTTTACCACCAGTTTCTTTGTCTTCAACCAAAATTTCCAGCTTGAGAAGGCGCCAGGGGATGTCAGGGTCATCACCCATCACTGTCAAGGTGGCCTCAAACTCACCCTCAACTCGGAACTTCACACGGCCATTGGCTGAGGAAGACAAGAATGTTTTATTTCACTCAGCCTCCTAAGATGCCTGAAAAATAACAGTGTGGTAGCTCCTGGTAGTCATAATGGATTACTTCCCAATCATTTCTGCTCTGTTGCTTATGTTTCTGGGCAACTGTGAACATTTTACAGTCTGCAACAGACTCAATGTCAATAAGCAGCATAGAGAGATGTACAAACTGTCCTGAGGTTAACTTGTTAAATCTGATCACTTGTTAACACTTGTGCTTCTCTAATACAGAGTAACACTGAGCTGACCACCAGCCTGACAAACAAAACATCTGGCTGAAATATTCCTATTCTTTGCTACTATCAACAATGGATGCTTTCAGCAAGACTCAAATGACATTCAGAACATGGATCTCAGCCCAGGCTGAAATCCAGCCCTGAAAACACATCTCACTGCAAAGTATTATTTAATATTAGAATATTTTAAATCCATTTTCATGAGAGGAAGATAATATTTTGCATAATTTAAATATACACAACAAGCAAAGTTTATGCACATTATTTATCTAATTGACATGTGCATCCTCACACCTGTGAACACTGCTATCTGTTTCACAAATTGGGAGCAACGACTTTAAAACTATGCAAGCAAGGTCATAAAAAGAATGAGAGGCAAAGCAAACAAGTAAGTACAAGTCTTTACTCTGACATTCAGGTCAACCTTCTCAATCATTTAACAAACTATGTTATATACCTTTACAATTAAAGACATTTAGCAATATTCCTGCAAAGCATTTAACCATTTAACTCAGGAAATTTCATTTTCAACAGCACCCCAGGCACGCTCTTAAAACAAACCACACTCTAAACCAGAAAATAACAGTTATTGAAATGTTTAGTTGACTGAAAACTCTTAAGAGCTCAGACATATTATTCATATATCATTCATATATACTGCCATTAGACAAAAATACCTCTGATACTGATACTGCAAGCACTCACACAGGGACTAGAGAAAACTAGCACTAAGATTCTTCAGGAACATCTTTGATCTAGGTCTGTGGGGAATGGTTTACAAATGGCTAACCTTGTCTTGGTTAAAAGCATGGACTAGGTCCATTCCCACCCTGTTCTCTGTGAATCTGCAATAACCTAGTCCAGTTTATAGCCATCCTTCCTATACAAAAGGTTGTCTTAATGTTTGGGCTAAATGAAAACAGATCCCAAAACAGGTTAAGAGATCTGTACTGTGGTGAGCCACTGAACAAAAGGCATGCATAAATATGAATAAATTCTGTGCCTGAACATGAATATAAAAACAGCTTAAAAAAGCAACACTGAGTGACTTGTTCAAACTCAAGTTCAAACAGTTTCTGCAGAAAGACCTAACAGTTTAATTATAAAATTTAATTAAGATGAAGTAGCCCAAAGACTTTCACAGAACATTTACTGAAAGAGCAAGGCAATGTCTAAAACTTTTTGGCACTACCTGCACAGGATTTCTTCCTGAAAATAAATAATATTTCAGCAATTTTATCAGTACTCTCATTTTTCAAACAGGGGGAAAACCACATGTTTTGATGTCATACCGAGACCGGATCCCAGTATTAATAGATGAAGCTCCTTAATGATCTCAATTAAGCTATCATTTAGCTTTGCTTCAGTGTTAAAACAGCACTTTTATATCAGCCTGCAATAATGTATCCTTCAAGAAATAATTGCAGTTCTTACCTACTGTAAGATTTGCCAGCTGTGGAGGGAGATCTGTAGTCACGAGTCGATGGCGAAGGATCTGGTTTAGCTGATGAAGTGTCGTTTGCTTCTCACTCTTTGTTATTGGGTCAGGAGGGATTATTTTATCCTGTTGCAATAAACACAAGCAAGTCTATGTACCTCAGACATGTATAACAGATTGATAGCAGCAATTGTGAAAACCAGCCAGACCAGAAGTCTGAAAATATAAATACTACAGGCCATTGCCCAGTGAAGTTTATATCTTACACTCAGATTTGCTTTCTAGCTGATTACATTTTACCCAAGACTGACCACTGCATAAAATCACTAAATTTGGCGGAACTAAGCAAATGGAGGGAATGCTTTACTGGGAAAGCATAACTTGCTCAAACAGGAAGTGTTCTGCATGAGAAACTGACACTGCAGAGCCTTGGCACTGGGCCTGTATTGAGCTACAGCTCCATCTGCACACGGACAATTAGTTTGATTACTGTGCATTTGATACCATGCAGGGGATTCCCACACCCCCCAGGCAGGGCAGCTCCTCACCCTAATGCAGGTGGGCAGCCGAGGGTAGGATCCAGTTGTCAGAACATCAATTGCATACGGGATGGCAAAGCTGGGCAGCCGGGCATGAACCAAAGCATCTCGAGCCAGCGATGCCAGACGATCAGCAGTGTCCACAAACAGGATGGCTTGCTGATCTAAGAAACTGGATATCATCTGTAGAGGACAAGGAATTAAAAAAAAAAAAGAAGCAAATTAAAAAAATGCACAAATCAATGGCCCTTTATATTTAGTTTATCTGTTACTTCCAATTCAAGTAATTGCATTTACAAAACAAAGAAAGAATGAATATTCTGGCCACTGCTTACATTCACATGCAAGGACACTTAAAATCCACATGCCTTTCCTGCTGCTGTGGGGGATCTGTACAGCACCCAGTTCTTTATCTGCTGATTGCTACTGGAATGCAACCATACTTGTTTGTAATCAGTAGAGGCTTGTTTTTCTGCAACATTCTGGACTTTATTCTTATTTACCCAAGATCAGGATGAAAGTGATAATAAGAACTAACACACTCAGATCACCATCTTCCCTGTCCTGTTATCTTAACCCAAATAATTTCTGACACTATGTGCAGACAAGCCTTTCATTTGATGCCACTGATGAGTTTTTGGGAACACGACTTGTAAATAACAAGATTATACAATTTCTAAACAGGAATATTTTTTAAATTTCTGTAGTAAGAAGAAGTCAGGGTGCAGCAATATCCCTCAGAGCCTTTTTCATGCCAAACTGTGTCTAACTTACCGCACACTTTTCCACCTTCCCAGCATTATTAGCCCACTTGACCAAGGCTAACAAACGAACAAACAGCTGGCGAGTGCGACTTGCAAACTGCACTATCTCTATTTTTCTGGAAAAAAAAATAAATGGCACATTAAGCCAGTGTTCAGATACATAATAAAGCTGTAATTTAACTGTATGACAATTTAAAAAAAAAGCTATAACAATAACTTTTAATTGTGTTAATGCAGGCATCAGTAATATGCAGTGGGGCTTGTTTGATTAACAGCATAAAGGGGAAAAAAGTCTCTGTTTTGAATACTTAACAACATACATGGATTCTAACAAATCATGACTGTCTGGTGAAACAAAAAGCATATTAATAGGAATTAATTACTGACTGTAAGAGAAACAATTCCATAGTGAGCTCAACTGAATTATCTTTACAGCTTTTATAGGATTTCCCCAAGGCTTAAGGTTAAGTTTAAAGTAGGCAACATACCCAAGGATTACAGGACCTGACAGTAACAATACACTTATGTACACTAGATAGATAGATAGATAGATAGATAGATAGATAGATAGATAGATAGATAATATACTAAACAAAATTCTAGCATTTTTACAATATCTTTACACAGTATGCTACAATATGGAAATAGGGTGGTGGTGGGGAAGACCACAAAAAACCCATCCTTTAACTTTGCTTTCTATTCCTGCCTTGCAAAGAAATTAAGGTAAGAACTTACTGACTCTCAGTATTCCTCCCATCATTTTTGTAGAAGACAGTCAAAATGAAGGAGTGTATGTCTGCATGCCTTCAGAGCTATTTTTTGTAAAAGAGAATGCAATAGGGGCACATGCAGATTTTCATGCTTTATTACAGATCTACACGGGAGATGCATCAGACAAGACACAGATCTACTGTGTAGACCTGTAATACCATACACTCCAAAATACAACCTCATCAATAATTTATAGAGGTTTTCCTCCCCTTCTATGTGTTCAATTTACTAATTTCACCATGGTTTTCTACTTAGTTTGGAAAAAACCCCAAACCTAAGCTGTTTTCCTGATAGGGGTTTCTGAAGTAACAGAAGGGTTTGGACAAAAAGAACATTAATTAGTGCATAAGATATTGGCCTCTACCAAACAGAAGCTGCATCTCCTTCTGATCCCAATCTGTAAAACACAAACTCATGACACAAAAAGAGCCTGATTCTGCTGAGAGGGCTGGTTGTAATGAGGTTAACTCTTCTGTGCAAGCATTATCTGCATGTAGCAGATGAACATGTAAGGCCAGAAGCACAACTAATAGCATCTGGTCCTGTTTCTTCCATTACATACTGTGAACCTCATCCAAGAACTCTGGCATTAAGCCAGTAATGCCTCTGTGTTCTAGAGCACGTTTTGGAATGGCATTCAGCCTGATATTAAGATTTCAAGTGGTGGTCAAACTGCTACACATACACAGTGCTCTAACAGTAACCACACTATGAAAACGACATGTTGAGAATTTTGAAAGATTCAGGAAAACTTTATGAGATTTGAAAGATGACTACAGTGAGACTTTAGAAAGCCAGCAATCTAATCTCTCAGATGAACTCCACATAGACATTGGTACAAGTTATGTCAAACATCTACAGCGAAAGCAGCACGATAGCAGGAAAAATTCAAATTGATGTTCTGTGACTGAGAAGAAATTTAAAAAAACAGCTCCCAAAAAGCACAACAATTTAATAATGAAAATGATTGACAAATCTAGACAGAGAATTCTGGTAACTGTTCCATTAATACCACTTAAATGAAGTTAGAGAAGACTTGTTACTTTGATTTGACAGAATCCTGCTTCCAGAACCACCTCCATCATCCCTGACTGACAACTGCATGGGGAAGCTACTTCTCTAATAAAACATAAAGGCCTTCAAATTTGCTACATTACCTTTCATTATAGGTACATAACCTCATGCTGGGCTACACATAATTTTACATTCAAGGAAGATGAAACTTAAGGAAAGCAGAACAAGAAACAAAGATTAAAAATCTTTCTAACAACCATGTTGCTCACTGCATTTTTTACCCTTGGTCTTCACTGCTAAATTTGGATCTCAGGTTTAAGATCCTTCAGACTAATGGCTGAGTCTGGGGAGTAAAGCATTAGCTACAGTAGAATTAAATCAAGTTAAGGACCACTTAAGCAAGCTTGACATAAAAAAGTCCATTGGATAGATGGGCTGCATCCAAGGATTCTGAGGGAGCTGATCCATGCCACTTTAAAGATGCTCTCTATCATTTTCAAAACCCACAGTGATCAAAGGTCTTGATGACAGCAAAAAGGCAAGCACCATGTCCTTCTTCAAGAGGGCAAAGGAGGATCTTAGGATCTATAGGTCACTTGGCCTAAGTTCAGTTCAGAAAAAATCTCATAGGACAAGTCTTTCTCTAAGCTATGTCCTGATAAACACCAAGCATGAAATTAACCTGGAAACAATCACCAAAATTTGCTAAGGGCAAACCACCCCTGATCAACAGATTGCCTTCTACAGGATGAACTGCTCTGTGGTCAATGGGAGATCAAAAGATGGATTTACATTTCCAGAAAACATGTGGAATACAAGGATGGGCTGAGGAAGCTGAATTTGCTTCTGCTTAGGAAGAACAGGCTGTGGCAAGATCCTACTGACATCTTCAAGTATCTACAGGGGCATTGTAGAGAAGATGGAATCAGACACTTTTCAGAAGTGCAAAAGGCCAAGGTACAACAGCTACAAACTAAACCAGTGAAAAACTAGTTAGATGTGAGGAAAAGAAACAAACAGAGTGATGTGGTCAAAGACTGAAGTAGGTCATCCATAGAAAGATAACGATAGTCCATTACCCAGAAAAAAGCCCCTGGATTTCCCCCACAAATCAGCACTATTAATTTTCCACCACAGTACTAATGTTTTTTTAATCCAACCACGTTCATATAAGAGTTATTTATTCCTATAATTGATAACTAATAAATGACCCTGAAAAAAAGCATCATGACATATAATTTCTCATCAGTTTTTCTTATCCCAGCATCTTTTAAATAGGTGTTGTAGTACAGAATTTATATTTTATGTGAACTTTATTAGAGGATAACACCACCACATCTTCACCAAGTGTATGTGCCATGTGACCAGGCTCTAGCTGCAAGAAACAGCTTGAAGCCCAAATGGAGAATCCATCAGAGTCTCAAAGCTAGAGAAAATACGGATAATTAAGCCACATTCCGACAGATGAGCTCCTCCAAGAGCAGGAAATCCATTCCACCAAGAGAAGTTCTGAGTTAAAGTCAACAAGGATGTGAACATTTAATTTCAAGACAATTTCAGTCGATGGACATTTTTTGTACATTGAAAGTTGTCTTATTTTCTTTTCTCTAATCCAGTAGGATTTAAGTTGTTGCCCCACACCCTTTGTTGTTGCCCAACAAAGTAGAATCCAACTTTACCTAGAAATGCTCAATATCTAGATGGGAAAAGCCTGCCCATGAGTACAAGGGAGCTCTGGACCCAGGTCAGAAGTAATTTCTTCAGTAAATACTGTGATAATTAAAAACTCACACTAAACCAAATCAAAACCCTCACTGTTTCTCTTAATAAAACACTATGCAGAAGGAAAATGGGTACAAGTAATCATTCCAGGTTATGATTCCATGAAAATGGGATTAATTCCACATTTTATGAGAGTTTGGGAAGGTTTGAGATAACAATTAATGATCACCCTGGTACACAGAATTTCTTATTAAGATTCTTAGAAATATCATAGCTCCTATATCTCTGTGAAGAAATTTAGGTCAGTTAACATGTCAAATAAAGGGAACAATATTCTGACAAGTTTCATAACATTATGAGAAACAGAAAAGTAAAAGGATTCTTTTCATCTCAGCAGGATGCTGTTCTGGTCTCTTACATTTGCTCTCTAATAATTTTCAAACTTCAAAACCACATAGAACAGGAGCAGAAAACTGTTCATGATAAGAAAGACCAGGTAACCATGGAAAAATGCAGAAAAAAGATTTTTACCTTGTTGTCATTGTTGAACTGTTTCTTCTGAACAAAACATTTCTTTATTCCACTAACTAGAATCTGTATAAATTCTAAAGTTCCCTTTCATGTCAGCTTTACTGTCAATTCATTGCTTCAAGATTCACGAAGAGAAAAACACCCTTAACAGTTCACCTACTTTAACAGCAACAAAACAAAACCCCAAAAATCTATAAATCCAAACACCAACAAATCCCAATATTGTCAGGATGCTGAGTAAAATCTTGAAACTATGTAGGGACAGCAAGACAGACAAAGCTTATTTTCTTGCATAAAATCTAAAATTACGTGGAAAAGATTTCATTTAAACAACAGTATATCAATATTAACATCCTAAAGAAGTTCTATATTTTAATATGTATTACAGATTCTCTTATCATAACTCACCTTTCCATATCAGTCTTTCTTGGTAATCTATATGAAAGAGAGGGGGAAAAAAGAAGATGTATTATATATCATTCTATTACATTCCAGAAATTTTGTTGGACACTTTCAGTTACAGGAAATTCTACACAACTACAAAGTATATAAAAAAATAACACCATGGGTCACCTGTCACTAAAACACTGGAACTATTCAAATTAACTGAAAAGTTTGATGGAGGCTGCTGAGATCAGTTACTCTACATGTGCCATAAACATACAGGAAGGACTTCTTGACTGATATATTGGAAGTTTTTTCAAAGCAAACTAAAACTCTAAAATTCCTTATCCTTTCCAGAGTTTGAACATTCTTTAACTCACACCAGGCAAAATTCTGTTTGCACCCTCACCAGACATGGTACTGTACAATAGCTATACCTATCTGTTCCCATTTGTTCTGTATGTCACTTCTTGAAACACACAGCTTCCCCACAAAGTAAGATGGGAAACAGGTTTATTCAGAGTCCAAATGTTTTAAGTGAAGTTTTTCTTGGCCCAAAACCATCCCTTTGTTTTGCCAGTTCAAACGCAACAACACCAACATAGCAAATCATTAAGTAAATGAAAATAACTTATTTCCCAAAAATAATCAAATGGTATTTTAAAAACTACAGAGGTAAGTCAAGGAGTTGCAGCATCTGAAAATATCTCGGATTTAGACATTCCAGTTTCACACATTGATATCAGTACCAGTACTCCACTTGGGGTTTTTTGGCAGTAACTTGGGGACAGACTTAAGCATTTAAGCAGCCAATCTGCAGCTGCTCTCAGTTCTCAGAGTCATTTTCTCTGTTTATGACAAAGCACTCAGCAGCTTTCACTGAGCTCTGGACACAGCCTGATGCAGAGACCAGCGTGCCTGCACAGGCATCTGCCCGGGTGGGAGGATGGACAAGGGTATTTATGAGAGCAGGACAACGGGAAATGGGTTTAAATGGAAAAACAGTAAGTTTAGGTTAGATAGAGAAAAAAAATTCTTCCCTGTTCGGCTGGTGAGGCCCTGGCACAGGCTGCCCAGAGAAGCTGTGGATGCCCCATCCCTGGCATGTGCAAGGCCAGAATGGATGGGACTCTGAGCAACCTGGGCTAGGGGAAGGTGTCCCTGCCCATGGCAGGGGGCTGGAACTGGGTGATCTATATGGTCCCTTCAAAACCAAACCATTTTATGAATGGGAAATCGCGGCCACCTCCCCCCACTGCAGCCCCGGATGAGCTCCGGGACGGATCCCGGCCAGGCCTCCGCATCCTCCCGGGATGCTGCGAGGCGGCACGGCCAGCCGGGCACGGAGCGATCCGCGGCACTCACAGGTCGGCCAGCACGGTGAGCTCGGCGTAGGTGCGGTGCAGGAGGAACTCGATGAGGGTGCTGAGGCGGTAGCCGGGGCTGGCGGCGGCTGTCACGGCACCGGGGGCCGGCGGGGCCGGGGCTGACGCGGGGCCGGCCGGCACCAGCTGGGCGCTCTCCAGCTGCACCGGCGCCATGGCGGCGGCGGCGCCTCGGCCCCGGGCAGGAGCCGCGCGGCAGCCCGGGAACGGCTCCCGGTGGCGCCGGCACCGCGCCCGGCTCGCCCCGCACGGACGGAGCGGGGAAGGGGCGGCGGGAGCGGGGCGGCTCCGCAGCGCTCAGAGCCCGCCGGGCGCAGGGGCCGCCGCCATGATGGGGCACGGAACCGGAAGCGAACGGGGAACCTTTCCGGGAAGCGCGGGCGGGGCGGGGGCAGCGGGACGGGGGGACGGAGGCGGGACACACGGACACAGGGATACGCATGGACAGAGGGACACACAGACGGGACATGTGGATGGCGCTGCCCGTGCGCCACGGGACCGCTCGATCCCGGGATGGGTCAGGCTGGAAGGGACCACAGTGCGCCGTCTGGTCCCACCTCCCTGGTCAAGCGCGGCCATCCCACAGCACATGGCCAGGATTGTGTCCGGACCGTTCTGGAATATCTCCAGTGAGGGAGACTCCAGACCCTTTCTGGGCAGTCTGTCCCAGTGCTCGGTCACTGCACAGTGAAGGAATTCTTCCTCATGTTCAGATGGAACTTCTATGCATCCATCTGCCTGTTCCTCCTGTCCCATTGTTGGACCCCACGGAGCAGAGCCTGGTCCATGCCCTGAGCCTCCCTGCAGACACTGACAGGGATCAGGGCCCCTCTCTGCCCTCCCTTCTCGGGGCTGGACAGGCCCAGCTCCCTCAGCCTGTCCTCAGTGAGATGCTCCAGTCCCTCCATCATCTTTGTCACCCTTCACTGGATCAGTTCCAGGAGCTCCATGTCTGTCCTGTCCTGAGGAGCCCAGAACTGGGCACAGCATTCCAGGCAATCCTCACCAGGGCTGAGCAGAGGCACAGGATCCCCTCCCTGCCCCTGTATCTGCTGATGTTACTGAAATCCAGGGTGAAGGAGAACCCGATTATAGACTCAAAAGTGCTGTAGTATATGGTAGTGATAATTCAGGCAATTAATGTATGGTATAAAATATTGTAAAATCCAAACCATGTCTTTTCGACTACCCTGGCCGGGAGCAGCTGTCTTATTCGTATACATCTAGTCCCCGGACCGCAGGTTAAGATAAACATCGGCGCTTTAAGGTAAGAATAGAAGCTTCCAGGGTGATAATCGTTGGTTTCCCCGAGTTGTCGGGGACCACCCGAAAGCTATTATCGCCCTGCCGATTGCATCTGTAGAGATAGCGCCACCCTGATACACCTGAATACACGGCTTCTCCGGAGTCGACTGACACCAACGACACACCTAGACGAGGCTTTTGTCCACCTTTGCACATGGAAAGCAACAGCGATGCATGCATGTGAAGAGACACAAAGAACATTCGGTCATCTTTTCCTGGGCAGAATAAACTGTGTAAAACCTCGCTGCGCCAAGCCGCGAGCGTGAACGGGGCAGACTCTGACACTTGGAGGTCAGATCCGTGTTCACCCGGCGCCGATCCCGGGCTCCACGCTGACTCTTTGGCAGTGGTGGTTTCGATGACCAAACTTGGGTCTCACAGACAAATTAATAAATCTTTGCTAAGTTTTTGAAAATTTTGGCTCAAGATTTGGTCATTTATAACAATGCCTTTGATGCAGCTCTTGGGGCTGTCGAGGAGCAGTGGGCTCTGCTGGACTCCAGGTTGGCCAGTCCCTTCATGATGATCCATTCGTGAGGGGTATCCAGTGAGAAGCACTCACCATCCTTTGAGATCATTGTTAAAGAGAGAAAAGGGAGCCATGAGCCCCAGAACATCCAGTGGGATTCGGGGATAAACACAAACCATTGGGAACTTTTTCATATTTCTGCCTTACAGATCAACTGGCACTACTGAAGGGAGGGAGAGGGGAGGTCTGCAAACAGCTGAAGATTGATGTGTTGTGTACTGGTTACCAAAGGGAACTGTGTAAGGAAACTATAAATCCTGGGTGGTTTGTGTCATGATTCAGTCAAGTGTTAAATCATAAATGCTTGCCTTATGATTACAAAGAAACCCCTGAAATGAGCATAATAAATAGCCAAACTCCTCCAGGTTTACTAAAAATGAGAGGTCCTATTTGTTTTATATGAAGTGCAGATTTTAAAAACCTCTCCTCTTACACATATTTTTCCAGGAAAGTTAAATATTAAAGGAAACATTTTTCAACTTGAGAAGTGTGTAATCAGTTTAATAATAATAACAATAGCAATAACCCATCCAGGGAGGAAGGGCAGTACTGCTGCAGCTGTGAGCCATGCAAGGTTTGTGGGCTGCCTCAGTCACAGCAAGATGAACCTTTGAGCTGGGGCTGGATGATGATTGTTGGCTGGGAATTTTTTACTCCTAAAATCATTAAAATGTATTTATACCTAACCTTTGTTGGTTTTTTTTTTTTTTTTTTTGTTTGATTGTGGTGTTTTTTATCAGTTTTTTTTGGGGGGGGGTTGGATTAGTTGAGAGGGTTTGTTTTTTTTTTCAATACAGATGAAAGAAATATTCGTTCTGTTTATATAAATTAATCTCTAAAGGATAGAATGATAAATACTTTCTGGATCATATTATGATAAAGGTTATTGACTTAATGTATTTTAAGTTCTTGTCTGCCCATTTAAAGATTTTTCTTTCCAAATGTATGAAAATCTTTTATTTTTTTTACTCTACATGCATGAATAAATGCAGTGTACTCCTTTTTACAGCCAGCTAGCTGCACTAATGAAGAAAATACTGACTTACACAGGAATCTCATTAGGCTCTTTATAAGAACTGTAACATAGAAATACAGGATTTTTAATTGTTTTCCCTCCTTATTCCCATCTCTTCTCTTCTGATTTAGTCTGTAATAAAGTTCCCATTGATTTCAGTGGCACAAGCTCAGACTTTGTTAATGAAAAAGCAGGTGGGAAATACTGATGCAGCTTAACTTTGCTGCTGAATCCTTCCTGGTCTTGGTGAAGTTTTCAGCATTAGTTGGAGGGATGATGTCCTCAGTGTGTCTGCCTTGCTCCATTCCTCTTGGAGAGAAGTTAATCAGTGCTGTGGCACAGATTGTGCTGAGCTCTCCTCTCACGTGGCTGCATAGGAGAGAAGCTCTTGATACTGTTTTCAAAGAAAGGAAGAACAGCTACAGAGAAATTTCAGGAGGTCAAGGATTACAGTTTTGTGCCCACAACAATTGTGCTGTTGGGAGACTTGGCAAGGTCAGTTTTTTTAACTGATGGAGATGAGCATTAGGACTTCAAAACCAATTGTTTGGCCTACATAACAGTAGTGAAAAAGAAATATTTCAGTTTCCTGCTTCTTGTTGCCTTTCTGAGGTTGGCAGTGCTACCATTCTTTGACACAAGTACTTTGAGGAAGGATGAGCATTGTGCCTACATTCAAAACTTCAGCTTGAAGGAACTGGAAGTAGGTTCCAGAAATCTGTTGGGGTGGAAAAAAGCAAAACTACGTGAAGGAGAAAGCTGGGCCAGTGGGGTTGCTGGAAAGAGTAGCAAGGCTTCTGGGTAGGGAGAGCTCCTTGCAAAGGCTACTGTATTTTCATTTGTGTTTATTCTCTTCATTCATCAGATTCCAACTTCTGCCATTTAAACCTGGTGACAAATGTTCTCATAGCAATGGGAAGATAACAGGCCTGGTAAGTCTCATACAAGCATTGGCTCTGACCTGAGGCTTTCCTGCAGACAAACAGCCCCTCAGAGTGGGGGTGTCTGACACACAGACACTCAGAGTGGCACTGGGTCCTGCCCAGTGACCTGATGTGCAGGCTTGGCTGGCCCATACGCGCAATGAATGTGCATTTCTCCACCCCAAGGGATTTCTAGAAGGTACTTCCAATTCCTTCAAGCTGAAGTTGTGAATTTAGGCACAATGCTCAAGCCATAGAATGGCTTGTGTTGGAAGGGACCTTAAAAATCATCTTGTTCCAATCCCCCTGCCATGGGCAGGGACACCCTTCAATCACTACAGCATGTTGCTCAGAATTCCATCCAGCCTGGTTTTGAACGCTTCCAGGGAGGGGGTTTCTCTGGTCACCCTGTGGCAGGGCCTCACAGAAAAGCAGCCATCTTGATGAGCAGCTCTGCCTGGCTCTGTCATGGAGCACAGACAGAGCCTGAGAGCTGTAGGGGAAGGAGTGGATTGCCTGACAGGAGGGTGTGGTAGGGACACAGGGAGATGGCCCAGCATTGCAGCCAGCCTCTGGATCAGCCTGGCCAGCTCCTGTGTGTGCCCCACTGTGTGGCATCAGGATGGTGAAGGGTCTGGAGGGGAAGCCGTGTGAGGAGCAGCTGAGGGCATTTGGTCTGTTCAGCCTGGAGGAGAGGAGACTGAGGGGAGACCTCACTGCAGTTACAGCTTCCTCAGGAGGGGCAGAGATGCGAGTACAGATCTCTCTCACGATCAGTGACAGGACCCAAGGGAATGGCCTGAAGCTGTGTTAGGGGAGGTTAAGGCTGGGTATTAGAAAAAGGTTCTTCCCCCAGAGGGTGGCAGGGCACTGGAACAGGCTTCCCAGGGCAGTGGTCACAGCACCAAACCTGACAGAGCTCCAGAAGTGTTTGGGCAATGCTGTCGGGCACATGGTGTGACTCTTGGGGTGTCCTATGCTGGGCCAGGAGTTGGACTTGATGATCCTGGTGGGTCTCTTCCAGCTTGACTTATTCTGTGATTCCATGATTCTAGTCACTGCACCCCTCTGTATGTAAAAAGCCCTACTGAGGAGCCCAGAAGCCTGACACCAGATAGGGATTTGTTGGTTGATCAGAACCTGTTGCTATTAACTGTGGAGCTGACAGGGTTACAGAGCTAATGGGAAGCACAGCAGGTGACTTTCTGTTTCCAGGGAAGTTAAACATTTACTGTTCTTGGAGCCCTGGGGCGAATGTTCAGTGTGAGGGAGCCCAGACCTTTTTGTGCTCTACAAGGCAGCTCTGAGCTGTCCTGTGTTTGTGTGGCTCAGAGCGTGGGCATTCCATTTCTCTGTCAGGCTTTTAAATAAGAGAAATGTTTAATGACACAGGCACCTCCTGGACTTGACATTTAAGTATTTTTTTAAATAATAAAAAATAATACTATGCAAATATACTGCAAAGATTTCTTGTTAATCATTTAATTCATACAGTGTTGGGATGTTATATCCAAATGCCCATATAAATTATGAGTAATAAGAGTCTCATATCTTTCATTCTTTTTAGAAGACATGAGAGAATCAGATATAGTGTGGGAGAGCTCCCACATACTGTATCAGTAATTGTAGTGCTACATATTATAAACTTACAGAGCTTATGATTCAATAAAAGTGAAGATATATATTTAAATTCTAATGAGATTTCATGTGTCTCTATTAAATCAAACACCAATACTGAAAAAATATCAGATTTTTCTATTATAACACTTGCATGAATGCAAGACTTTTTCTATGTTATGCTGAAAGTCCAGTAGAAAAATATCAGTGACCTTTTAATCACAAATTATTGTATGTCCTGTATCTTTATTAGCTATTATTTTTTAATTAAAAGTACTTTTAAAATTAATTAATTTGTTGACAGTCCTGTACCTCAAGCCACAAATCACTGTTTTGTGATTTGTGCAGGGCTTGCTGCACCAAAAATAAAGCATTCTTTGCAAAATTTTGTGTGTGTGTGTTAAAGGAAGAGGGTTTGTAGCTGGTTATTGCAGGTGCTCTGCTTTTTTTCTGTTTATTAAAAGGGTCACAAAGGGAACCAACTAAAAAAATAAAAAGCCTCCAATTTATAAGCATTAAAATTATAATTTTATGTCTCTTTTTTATCTGCTTTGTCTGTGGGATTAAGTTTGACAACTATTTTTTTTGAATGATGAGACCTATAGTAACAGATTGAGAGTTCTCCATCAGTCACTCTGGTTAGTGAGACAGAGAATCTCTTGTGTGGTGTGTAGTAAAGTACACCCCAGTTCTAATTATGTGTTGTGAACAACTTAAGAAAAGCAACATTCTCCAAGCCATAAAATAGAATCTTTGATTTTACTTCAATTTACAAAAGTCCTCTTTCTTATTATAAGGCAAAATGGATGATTTTTTTTTTTTTAATACTGAACATAGCTGTATTACTTTGAGCTTCTTTTGAGGCTTTTTTACTAACAATGTTGATATCCAGTGTAAATTTTAATTTGATTTATTTCTGTCAGGCTGGAACTAAAGCTAGCTAAAGACCTTGCTATCCTCAAAAGACTGTGTTTTCATTATTATTGCCATTAAGTTAATTACAACTCAATTTACTATTTTAACCATAGAAGATGCATTTTTTTCTGTGTATAAAAAAATGCTTTGTTCACAAGTAATTCTGAAACGGGAGCAAAACAGTGACATCCTTTCTGAACCCCACATATTTGAAAAGGAGAAAGAGCCCCTGATCTGGCAATCTGGCACAAGGGGGTAAAGTGATGAACTGCACTCTTCAGTCATGGACTTGGACAATTTGACAATACCTTCCAAACCCTGTGATTCCTCCCCGTCTAACCATCCCTGGGTGTTACTCAGTATTTGAAAAAGATACATGTGTGCTGAAAAAAATACAAAGTGAGCCCTTATTTCAACATGAAAGCACTTTGGGGCAGAAAGAATTTATCTGTGCAAACACCTAAAAGAGATGGAGAGAATGTCAGGGAAGTGGATGTGATTAGTCACACCCAGTGGGAGCAGGCCTGCAGCTGTGAAGGATTCTGCCCTGACCTTAGGAGTAGACAGCTCGATTGTGTTTAACTGCTGCTGCCTGATACATTCAGACAGTGCAAACTCTCACACTCCTCTAAAGACAAAGGTGGGTACCAGAACATGCTTAATTCCAAATTCTTTGTAGATCTCAGCTGTGCTCAGATGAGGTTTAAATGCTGACCCTCCCTCTCAGGAGTAAGGACATGCAGGATTGTGTCTGAGCTGCCATCCTCCACTGAGACTTTGGATGTGAAGGAAGTTTCTGGGCTAAGATGCTGTCCAAGAAATTTCCTTCTTGCACAGCTTCTAGACTGGGATATTTTTTTCCCCAGAAGGGATACACCAGCATTTTTTTGTAGCAGTTAGAATCTTATCTAAGCACTGCCTGTGTCACAAAGCTCCAAGATGCCAGCTCTGACAACGGGGAATGCCAGAACAGGTTTGGCTCCAGGCTCAAGAGCTGATTATGTGTTTAACTGTGACTGAAAACTTGGTTGACTCAGTGAACTCCAGCAACAATTCACTGTCCCTTAAAACTGAAGAGTACGGTAAAAAGGCAAACTCATATCTGCAGCAGTGCAGGAATAATGGTTCTCTAGTAGATTATAGGTGCATGTTCCTCTCAGATGCTATAGGGGCTTCCATGCAGGCAGCAATTTTGGCCAGTGCCAGTTTTGGAAGATCAGAAATTGTAGGTTGAGGGTGGAATCGGCTCTCTTCAAGGATTGTATTTCACCTGGAAGCACCAACTTCTCAACCTACCCAAACACAGCCTGTTGTGGCAGAGGGACAGGAAATCCTGTGCGTGGGGCCAGGCAGCACCTGGCTGAGAGATGGTTCAGAGATTTTTGTGGAGCACAGACCACATCCTGAGAACTGCATGTAGCCCACAGTTCATGCTGCTTACAGTTGAGCCTGGAAGATTCCCTGCCCTACTGTTTGCAGAAGTAATTAATAGCCTGTGGCTAGTTGCAGTGCTGTGCAAAATGCTACAAACTGTAACCTTTCTGCACAGCTGTAGAATGCAGAAGACACAGTAGAATCTCAGTAAATCCTGGCAATGTTTTATTTTCAGTTGGGGTTCAGCCAGGAGAACTGTAGCCCCTTCTATCCCCCTTCTATATTTTGTTTGTTTGGTTTAAAGGAAATTATTTGATCCTGAAAGTGGGCACTTTTTGTGAATATGTGCTTTCACCAGAAAGCACAGCACTGCCCAATAGCACCATAGTGCAAACAAAACAAATTGTGTGGGGAAATGACTTTGCTTCACCTCAGCATGTCACTTACTGGAACTGATTCCTTCAGGCCTGAGAGCAAGATTGGAAAGAAGAGCATCAACAGAGCAATATCTCTCCCTCTAGTGCCTACAGACCCAGACTTCCAGAGTATGACAGCTCAAAGGAAGACTGAAAGAGAAGAAAAAAAAGATCTGTCTTTGTGCAATGCATTTAGGACAAGCAAAAGCACATTCACAGCTAATTTTGAGCAGCCTTCAGAATGCAACACCTTATTAACTCTCTTGTACCTAATCCTTGCATTCTGGTATTTTTAGAAGGCATCATGCGATTCAGCTGTAGTTCCAGCCCATGTCTCCTTTGTAATAGGTGACACCACTCTATTTCTCATTTTATAAGAATTAGCTTTCTGACAATAAGCCTTGCTCACATAACACATACTGATTTAACTAAATGAATTTAGAAATTATATTAGATACACATGGACACTCTTATTTCTCCCCACCTCTAAGGTGGCATTCATAGTTTGGTTTAAGGGAGCCCTATGACAAGTCTAGGTGGAACTGGTTGAGACCTGCCTCCACCACTTGCCTGTGTTATCCTCTGCAGCAGGAGGAGAGTTTGGTCTAATTTCCTATCTGAAACTGTAGGAGGGTAAAGTCACCTCCATAGGCTAAGGGTGCTTTTCTTGGCCAGCTTTATTAGTGCAAGAACCCCCACCAGTACAGGACTGCAGCAATCTGAGTGCATGGATTTTGAGGCTTTTGAAGACAGTGCCTCTTCCTTTGGTGGCTTATTATTTTTTGGTTTTGTGGGAACTCAGGGTACAGCTGTATCAAGTGTAAACAGTGCTATTTTGTCTGTGCCTGGTTTTATCCTGATCCAGTATCTCCCAGCCAGGAGGCTTAGGTTAGCTCTGGGCTGCCTCTAATGAGCTGCAAATGAAAACAAAGTCCTCTAGCCCGTGGTTTCTCTCTGTTATGTGTTATCTAATCAGGGCTCTCTGGAACAGGACTTTGGAAACCTGTTCCCTGCACAAGCATATGAACAGGACTTATCAGTGGTTTGTGTTAAGGCTGCTTTGGAGCAGACAGAAATACAGAGCGGTCTTTTTGATGATATTTTTTTTTCATAAATGTATAATATGTTTTCTTACAAAGACAGACATAAAAAAAATTCCCCTTCTCTTTAGCATCTTGTAGAGCCCTACTCAGAGGTACAGAACATAAAATACCAGTACATCAGGAGATAAAAACTGAACATTTTCTGGAATAAAAGAAGGAATGAAAACTAAAACCAATTCCTGTTCCTTTAACTTGCTAGAATGTAGATAAGAAACCTAACATTTCTAGGGATGGGTTTGTGTACATGGGAAAGCTGCTGAAAATCAGTAAAATATGTACTTAAAAGCTGATTATTCTGCACCTTTCCCTGGATAGATCCTTTAATACTGTACAAACAGTGTCCTTCTGCAGGGGAGGTTAATCTGTTTCTAATAGGTAAAAAGAGACCACGTTGTTCTGTAGTGCAAAATGTCTGCAGCCAGAATAGCTGGGCAGAGTCTTTTCTCCATGCAAAGAAAGTCTATCTTAATTGCAGTTAATCCAGCCAGAAAAGAGCAACAAATCTCTATGCACAAGAGGTATTTATCAGTCTGAAATGTGACAGGAAAACAATGAAGGCTTCCCCAGAGAGTGCTGAGTCTGAGCTCTTATCAAGCTGTCCCTTCAGTTCACCCCAAAGTTTCCCTGTTGAAGAGGTTCCCACCTTAGGTATCACATCACCTCCGTGTTTGTAACATTACAATGCATGAGGAAATTGTGTCCAGGGCCCCACTGTGCTGGCAAAATGTATCCCCACACCTTGGAGAGGGGTGAGCAGGGACAGGTGAAGGACAGGGCAGGAGTTTATCAGCTCTGGGTGTTTTACCTGGGAGGACTGGCACTCTTGCCATGCTGTGAGCTGCATCCAAAGGGGCAGAGGTGACAGGAGCCCCTGTGCACACACTCAGGCTCTGGAGGTGTCCATCTGTGTGCACAGCACAGCAGCAGGCAGGGATCAACCTGGCCAGGGCATTGATCTCTCCTGTGATAAGAGCCATAAATCAGAGTATTCAGAACATGCAGGAGGAGTGGCAAAGAGCACTGAAGATGGGGGATGTCATCCTCCCTGCCCACACTGAAGTAGAAAAGCCTGTCTTGTAGCCCACAACAATTTCACCCATTAGTCTGTTTAGTCCTTCCTGTCAGAGCACTGTTTCATTTTCAAACACAAAAATTTTCTAACTATCTTGAAATAATAATTAATTTAATTCTCCTAAGCAGAGCAACCTGCAAATGGTATTTCTCCCATCTGCCTCCAGTATCTCAGTATATCAGAAGGCTTTTCCTACTCTCCTATTTTTTTAAGGACTCACCTGAGCCCTTTGTCTCAATCTTCTACAGCCTAAAAATAACTGTTCTTAAAATGGGTCAGTGTCTGAACAGATGTGGTTTCCTCAGTGTGGGTGATGTTGCAACAGGAAACCAACTTGCTACAGAACAGAGTCACTATTTACACTAGTCCTGGGCCATGGGTAGGAACCTGTCACAAATTTTAACTCAGAAAAACAAATGTTAGTCATAGGAAAAAGGGAGAAGGTTAGAGAAATGAAGGAACTGTAGGAAGCCAGACTAGTTTTAAATCGAGGCAGGAGAAATGCAATCCATAACTTGTCATGATGGGGATGAAAGCTAACTAGGATACTGGTTAGACCACTGTAGGACTGTGATTCAAGGAGTCTTACAGAAAGACTCCTTAAAAAAGAGTTACAGACTATTGCCAGGGCAGGCACCCACCTGTTTAATGTCTGTAGTTCAGACTGGATTTGTCTGCATGTGTTCTGGATGTAAAAAATGATAATGAAGATAGGAAATGAAAATGTTTCTCCTTAACCCATGAAGAGAGGCTGAGAGCCTTGTTGAAATAAAATATCTTCTGCAGATTTTGCATTCAGAATAGAGATTACATTTTCAGGGCCTTGCAGGTCTCCACGTGGTATTTAACCCTTTGATGCATGTTCTGCTTTGTGCTTCTATCACAGCCTGAACAGGAAAGTCTGGGGCAGAGCACATAATTTCTTACACCATGGGAGAAGCAGAAGTGACAAAAGCATTTCCAGAACATTGCTAGGAGAATGCTGAGATGCCCCATGTGCATTCAAAAATTACTTTTCTAAAAACAGAGAGGACACCTGCAATTGCTGTAATTGCTGGTTTGGTGCTCATGTCCACAGATCAAAAGAAAAGGAGCTCTCCTCCTGTTAGATAAGGATTACTAATCCAAATTGAAGGACGGTAGGGAGAAATCCTCTTTGTTTTGGAAGAACAATGGGAGTTGGTTGTGCTCATTAAGTAAAAAGTCTTGCTTTGGTGTATTATTTTCCCCATTGTGTAATCAGTGCTTTACAGATTTATGGAATATAAGATTATTTTCTTTGACCTTCAATATATCACAGAACCTTCAGTTTCACTGAACTGACAGTGTTTCTGCGAAGAACATGTTATGTTCCTTATGCTTGGCACAGTATGCCATGAAGAAAGTGCCCAGTCTGGGTGTGAAGGTGTGACCATGTTCACAGGGGTGTGAGGATGAGGGAAGAGATGAGGATCTGACTCCATGTTTCAGAAGGCTTGATTTATTATTTTATTATATACATTGTATTAAAACTATACTAAAAGAATAGAAGAAAGGGTTTCATCAGAACGCTAGCTAAGAATAGAAAAAGAAGGAATGATAAAGGCTTGTGGCTGGCACAGAGAGTCCAAGCCAACTGACTGTGATTGGCCATTAATTAGAAACAACCAACATGAGGCCAATCACAGATGCACCAGTTGCATTCACAGAAGCAGATAATCATTGTTTACATTTTGTTCCTGAGGCCTCTCAGCTTCTCAGGAGAAAAAATCCTAAGGAAAGGGATTTTTCAGAAAACATGTCTGTGACATGAAGGTCTCAAAAAATGGAGCAGCCAAGGTTTCATTTCATTGCCACAGTTTGACTTTCACAGTCTGACAGCTGTGCTGCTCTGAGCTCCCCTCATGTGGTTCTCCACTAGACTCCATGACAGGGCAGGTCATAGTTGACACCTAATGTTTTCCAGTGCTTCTTGTATTTGTGAAGCATCTGAGAGACAGATTTTCTTAGCAGTGTAGAGATGCTGTGCTTGAAGGGGGTCTCTAACACTCTCAGGCTATGAATTGTGGTAGAACATGCCAGATGAGCATAGAAAGGAAAGAAAATGAAATATAAATTCATTACTGCAGAGCCAGAACAGCAAGGATAAATTCTGTCTGTTTCCAGGCATCTACTTTATATTCCCACCTAAGGATACCATTAGTGGAGACAAACTGAGCTCTTTTGATCACTTTCCACTGTGAAAAGGGTCAATCTTCCTTGCTCTTCACACTCCCTCCTACATGATCCTGACTCACCCTTGGGCTGGCTTTCATATTCATTGAGCTGATGCAGCTCATTAACCCATCAGAAAACTGGCCTTTTTTTTCTTTTTAAGTCTCTGGATTTATTTTCTGTCAGTTCAATGAGCTGAATCGGCTCAGCCAGGGGTCAGGTAAGTGTCAAAATTAAGGAAGCATGGGTGGGAAACAGGTAGAATTAAGGGAAGGAAGAGGAGGAGGATAGGAAAAAGCACACAAGGTGAAGGAACAAGACTGCTTCTTTCAGGGACAGAAAGCCTAAAAATCAGCTTACCATGTCTGATTATATCCTTAGGAAGGTGATTTCCCTGGAATTCCTGTGGGTTCAGTGTAGAAAAGGGAGTTTCTTTTGAGGCTGGATAAAAAGGAAATAAAGGGAAATAATCTAATTTAGGCACACAGGTTAGGCAATATAAATAGGCCTGTTCTTTACTGCAAAGACCCCTGTGAGCAAAGCTTTAAAACACAGTTAGTGACTAAATGCCTGGAAAAATGAAACAGTTGTCTCTGCATGGAGAAGTGCCTTCAGAGAGCTCCAGAAGGCCTCAAGTGCAGTCAGAAGGACCCTGCAGGGCCAGGGAGCAGGGCATGAGCCCAGGTGGGTTGGCTGTGGCAGTCAGAGTGCAGCAAAGGCTGGTGAAGCTGGTGTCACTTGGAATTTGCTCAGGCTCTGCCTGAGGAGGAAATCAGGAGAAATCAGGAGCACTCCTTGGCACACACCTTGTTTTCAGCACAGCAGAGCACCCCCCGCCATCCCCTGCCTGCCACCAGCTCTCTCCTTAACTTTGTTTCTCTCTTGCTCTCTTTTCACTTCTTGCCATTGTTTGTAAAACTACTACTGAAAATGACCTACATAAATAAATAAATTGAATGAATAAATCATGAGGGAGAGAATGAATGTGCGGGTGTGTAGGTGGATGACACAGAGAGCCAGGCTGGTGGGAGCAGCAGGAGCTATCAGTTCATTTGCTGTCAGCAGCAGAGCCCCAGGGAGGGTAGGGACATTAAGTACCTGATTGTGCAAGGTGCTGAGCGCCTTCATCGTCTTCATTTTTGGAGATAATCAAAAGCATTTCCAGACCTTGCCAGTAGAGGCTTCCAGGAAGGATGAAGAAGGCAGAAGACTAAACCTGTGGCTTTTATCCTTTGTTTTTTTCAGTTTTCAGATCCCTAAGGATTTTTTCCCCATAATGAATCTTTTGGTAATTGCCTTTCATGGAGCCTTTTAAAACAATCAATGGACCCTCAAGGCCATGTGCAGCTGAGTTTCTGGGATTCAGATAATGTAAGGCAGGAGAAACTTCCCTTTTGCAAGAGCAAGTCTGGAAGGGTAATTTCAGAGTTTATATTGGTTGGATCCTCTCAGGTATGACTTTTATCTCCATGGAAGACACTTGCTGAGCCACTGGCCCCTTGCCACACCACTGAGCCCTGGGACTTTTCTGTATGGGATCATGAGGTGAACTCTGCAGTTGAGGAGGGATTTTGATGCTCCTTTGAGATCTGCCACATCTCACCCCAGAGATGAAATGTGCCCATTATGCTGACAGCTTTGCTCTTCACAATGAGGCATTTACAGCTGGAATTCAACTGATTGCAGAAAGGCAAGGTATTATTAAATGGACAAATTCTGACCAAAAAAAAAAAAAAAGTGTTTTAATTATCAGTGGTGTTTGCAGTAAGTACTCAGTGCTCCTGACCTTGCAGCAATCCTCCCTTTTTGTTTCTGAGGAGTTCAGACCTCTGTGTGATATGTCCAGAGGATAAGGTTGTATTATGGTATGAGGTAGGTAGAGCAGCATTTTAAAGAATGCTTGGAAATGTGTGTCCATGTCTGTGGGTTTTGTATATGTACATTTTCCTCTCACCTTTTTAAAATATGTGTCTCTTTAGCACTTATCACAGGAGTCCAGGTATCCCTCCTAAATGATAAGTAGCTGTATTAGAACTAAAGAAATTGTCTTGAATTTCTCTTCAAGTAAAGTGTGGCTTGTTCCTGTTCTCTTCTAAAAGTTTGCTGTGCCACAAACTCTACAGCTGAGCACTGGAGGTGTTGTGGGAGATCCAAATGACACGCAGTGCAGCCAGCCCTTGGGGACATTTTGCACTCCCCTGAAGAGCCCAGGAAAGGAACACAGGATTTTTCAGTTTCTTTTTCAGTATTCAGGGTAGCAGCAGAATTAAGAATAAGGTATAGAGGATGAGGTATTGTTGGTTGCAGGTTGTGCTTTTGGGAAGATGTGATGTTCTAAATCGATTTCCTCTTTAAACTTGGCAATTGTATATGCAGGACTAGGGAATTACAATAACAAAGTTTGGAATTCATAAATACACTTAGAACTTTGGTCAAGTGCAAATCCCTCAGGTGGTGAGGAAGGCACAGTGAGCCCATCAGTCACAGGTAGAACAGTCTCCACAGATTTCTACAGAGATTGCTCAGCATCAGCCATTTATTCAGCTGTGAGATGCTGCTCACATACAAAGTAGGCCAGGATGTCACCTGACTGTGGCTGACAGCCAGTCCACTGACTGAGGCTAGAGCTTGTTCCATATGTGTAAGCCCAAGGTTACCTAAGTTAACTCAACAAGAAGGAGAAAATTCAAAGGGAAATGTTATCAGCTGCACCAGAAACCTCGTTATTGTGAATCTGGGAGCCTCCAGAATGAACATCCCTGTCAGGTCAAGCATTATTGCCCCCCATTCCTCCACATAATACTGCTCCCTGTAGGACCTGATGGGTCAGCATCACTGGCAAACTGCATGAGCTTGCTTTGTGCCAGGGCTGGGCAGGACAAGTCCAGCCCTTCCAAGTGGTTTGGAGCCTGTGACAGGAGTGATGCAGGAGCTGTGCTCCTTGTCACCCTGGGAATGCCACCACCTTTCTGGATCCTTCCTGGCCTTGGACATCTTCTGTCCATCCTCACAGTGTAAAGTCCTAAAGCAATGGATGAGGAAGGGAGTTGTGGCCATAGGCTGATGTGGGCAGCCAGACAAGTGCTGCCCTGTTAGATATTCTGTGCCTTATCTTCTATTTGATTTCTTTTTCAGGTGGCTGAAAACAATAGAAATTGAAAGTTATCTACATGATGCAGAAACCTCCATTCCATCTTCGGGGGGAACTGAGACACAAAGGTACATAAAGCCTCAGTGACAGTCAGTGGGCTGGATCCTATAGAATGGAAAGGGGAAGACAAAACACCACACTTGGTGGGATTTCCAGAAGGATTTCGTTACTGAAGGTTCACACTGATTTAAGAGCAGGTGTCTAACTACATAAGCACATTTGTAAACCTATCAAGTGTGCATTTGTATGCAGAGATGTCTAAATATTTACCTTTGTACAGCATTTAGTAACTCTGAAGTAAGTGTTCCTGTCCAGCTGCAGTGCAGGAGCCTGTACAATCATGCAAACATGGCCCTGCCTCTCAGCAGGGGATGGTAAGTCTGGCACTACATGGATTTAACTCAGACATTTGGCTTCTCAACCAGAACTGCACTTGAATGCTTTTTCAAATGCTCCCTTATTCAGCAAAAGAAGTGGTGTTAGCACAGCACCCTGCCAGTGCCCTGCACTCCTTTGGGTAAGGATTGTCCCTTGGTGAAGACAGCATCCATGGAAACTACAGAGGTGGCTGCTCTCCACCCTTTTCCAGGCATACCCTTGTCAGCTTCCTTGTATGTTTCTCAGCATTTGAATCTAAAAAAGCTATTAAAAATCTTAAAAGGATCAGAGATAACATTTGCTTGCTATTTACACACCTATTCCCAGTCAGATAACTCAGTGCCTCAGCCAGCTTGCCTGATAATCAGGACAGCATATGGAATAGTGTGTGCTTCTCCCTTTCACCTCCACTCTCTCCATCACTGCTGCAATCCAGTACCCAGAGCACTGTCCTGAATACAGATTTCCTTCTTCCTGCTCTGCTTATTTCCTTTAAGGCATTTTTTCTCCTCTTGTGGATTGACAGACTTATCAACACCAGCTAAGATTCATTTAATATGCCCAGCATAAGCCAAACAGGATCCTGGCCTGTCTCTCCATATTCTTTTCTCACAAAGAAATGGTTTTAGCTGCAATTATTTGCATTGTCTGCTGAAATATTTAGCAAATGCAATAGTTTGGTAGTCAGGTATTGCTGTAACCTATCCTGAATGTTAAGTCTATAAGCCAATTCTGCAGATGCCTGCTTGGATTTTTGTTTTGTTTTTCTTCCTGGTTGTGATGAGATAATATCCCCAGGGAGCAGGGACACAGCAGCACCCTGGGCTGGATGCTGCACTCTGTGTCTCTATGCTGGACATGTGCAGGGGCATCCACACACAGCAAGCCTGCAGAATTAATCCCAGATGCCAAATGTGGAGATGAGTATCACGTGGCAGAGCTTTGAATTTTTCATTTTTCATTCATTAAAAGGCAGTCAAAAAGAAAAAAGCTTCGTTCTCATCCTCCTGAGTGCTGTCACACTCACTCATATGCACACATACACTGCTGCCTTTCCAGTTAATACCAAGGGATGTAATGCCACAGTAAGCAGAGAACTGTAGCAGATTTCCATGGATTATGGAGTATATTTTTATGGATCCAATTGCAAAAGAATCATTGCTATTTTTTTGAGGTTTTAGTATCTTGCAAAAATATTTCTCTTTTTTCCCCCCTCTCTGTCCAATTTAAAATCTCCTCTGGCATTAGGCAAAATGTTTTTTTTTATTAATCCCCATCAGTGTAGTCCTAGTTTCCTGCAGATCCTCTGCTGCATGTCAGAGCATGCAGCACCTGAATATGCTTATCTACCTGTAGGAATTCTCTCCTTGGCTCCCACAGCCTTCCTGCAGGCATGGAGCAGCCATCCATGGGCAGCAGCATGCACAGGCACTCAGAGGCATCATTTAATCTGAGGTTACAGCCCACTGTCAAGTGCTGGTGGACAGAGTGCAGGCCAGACTGTCAGAGGTGCCAGCTGAATGCAGAGCAGGCACATGGATATCACCTCTTGGTGATAACAGCAGAAGAAAAAATGCCTTTATTCACTGTAAAGGACATTGGCAAGGCATGCCCAACTCACCCACAGCCCTGAAATTGAATAGAGAAAAGGAAAGACTTGCATCTCTGTCTCTGTTTATGAACCTGTCTGTAACACACTCCAGGGCTCTATGCTCCTTTTCTGATAGAGGTGCAAAGCCTGCAGATTGTAACCTTGTCCAGCTTCCAGGCCAACACAGGGCCATATCTGGGACATCCTGGGAGTTATGCTCTTGATGTTGGCACATCAGAGTCTGTGACATCAGAGGATTTCCTGCCTGCAGCTTCCCAAAATTACTGGAAAGGCTTTTATGGAAGATTGTGCCTTTTTACAGTGTGTCACTGATAGACAGCGGTGATGCTGTCACTCTTAGGGAAGTGACAATATTTCTGCCTCCACAGCGTGTTCACCTTGGTGCATGTGTTCTGATTTAAGAATTTATAAAACCATCTTAAAACAATTCTCTCAGTGTGTGACTGATATTGACACATCAAGGGCACAATTATCATTCTGCTCACATGGAAGGAAAATGTTGAAAAGTAACCCTTCAGCCCATTCCTTGTATTCTCTATTTATCATTCACCAAATGCACACTTTTGAAATTGTAATATTTGACTAAAATTTTTTTTAAATGTTGACTTTTGGGGGTTTTTTCTCCATTAGCTCTCTCTCTGTCATCAGGCAAATGGCTTGGGGAGGTCCCCACAAGTCACTTGGGAGCACTTTTTGAACAGTTGGAGTTACAGAGGAGCATTCACCTTTGGCAAGAGCTGTCTCTGATCCTCAGGACAGCATGGGACAGTGCACACAGGGCATTCTAATCCTTGCAGGCAGATATTTGTCCTTGTAAAGAAAAGAATCCTCATGGCACGGGAAATCTGTCCCAGGTATCTTTGTACAGGCAAGTCCTTGAGCTATGGACTTCTAGAAGCAGGGAAATTAGGGAAAATACTTGCCCTCTGCTTCTAAACTCTTCTAGGCATCTGGGTTTGGCCCCTATTGGATAAAGAGTTGTTGAGCTAGATAGACTACAGGTCTAACTGAGTGGGATATTTGTTATTAGGAGTGGTGATATTTGTTATTTTGGGATATTTTTTATAAGAAGTGGTTAATGCTAATCAGGAAACCATTTTTCATGCATTTTTTCACCTCCATTGGCTTCAGCCACAGTGACAGGTCCCAGATCAGAATCATGCCAGTAGCTGAGAAGTGTTTTTTTCAGTACAAGCAAGAATTTCCTGTTCTGTTCAAGTTGGTTGGGTCCACTGAATGGCCTCTGTGATTTATTTCAGCTCTAAGAAGCAAGTGTAAGCCACATCTTGGGGATGACATGTTCTGTCATGGTCAAAGGGCAGCAGATGGAAATGAAAGTTGGTGAAGTAAACAGTTAGGAGAAAGTGCTTGTCATATAACAAACAGAAGTGACTCATGCAGTGTCCCCTTCCCCCTCCAGTCCTTACATGAATCACCTCACCTGTGTCCAAGGAAAGGTCAAACCAATTTCCCAGTTCTTGGAAGAGTTTTCAATTTAAAAGTACCGCAGGATCGTGACATTATTTAGTGTGAAGAGTTGTATGAGCTCTGATTCAGTTTAACATGGGATTACTGTACAATTCTATTAGAACTGTCTCTATTACACAATGTGATTAATGTACATCTTGACTGGCTCTCACTGCCAACACAGATTTTCCTTTTCCAAACTCCTTTAGTGCTCTCTCTAGCTCTCCCTTGTTATTTTTAATTGTTTGGCTTAGAAATAAAAAGTGAAGAGATGGAGGAAACTATACTTTCACTGGGGGAAGAAGCAGAGACTCGTTTTAAGAGGGTCAGGAATTTGGATTAAAAAATAATTACTCTTCATGGTTTCAGCTACAACCCATCCCAGTTATGCTAAGGAGTGTTATGCTAACACTCTTTTTTTGCTTCTCCCTCACATTTGGGCTCTTCTCTGTATTATTCAGAACCTAAAGGGAGGGTAAGTGCTGCTCTGGAAAATTTCAGCTTGTCAGAAGTGACACAGTGTTGGTAGCAGGAAGGGTTCTTTCAACCCTGGCTTTTCCATGGCTCTCCTCCTGCTGCCAGCCCCATTTATTTCCATATTACATGCTTCTTACCAGGAAGAATACAGGAAGAAATTAATCCCAGTATGGATTTCTTTCAAGGCATATTTCTCTCATTTCCATTTTGGCTTGATCCTCTGTTAACTGCCATAAGATAAAATCAGGCAGCTTGACATTTTTATTTTGTTCTCCACACAACAGGTTGGGTTAACCTATGTGGGATTCCCATATGTAATTTACCCAGCTAATTTATGTGGAAAATACCAGCACTCTTGAATTTGAGTTTGACTGAGTTTTCTCAGCATAAAAGCAAACCTCATTTCCAAATGAAGACATGTTTTTTCCCCTTCTGAAGTAGTTTGCCCTCCTGCATAGATGTGATATAAAGGAACATATATTCTGTTCTTCTGTCATTTCATTTTCCTCTTTTCAATTGTACACTCCAAAAGCAGGGGGTGAATGGGAAGGAGATGTCTTGGCAAATCTGGTCACTGCCATTACCATACCTGTAAATTAATTAGGGGGCAGTGAACCTTTTAAAATAAGATATTTTAATTCTGTACATAGGATCATGCTTGATTTTTATAACAAAATCCACCTATTTCTGTCTGCATCTCATGCAAGACTGCACCCATCCTGGAAAAATCAATTGAAGTGTTTCTGTGTTATGAAACATGGGCACTTATTTTTTAATTATTGCACTCAGCTTAAGGCTATGCTTCTCTGTGACTGGCTAACCTGGATCTGTTATAACTCAATTACAACTCAAAATTCAACAGCATTAGCAGTTTTCATCACATTAATTGTTATTGGAAATGCTTGTGGTGAGTCTGACTCCAAACATAACTTCAGCAACTAAAATGTTTGTTCCTCCTATAGATTATTTAGCCTAAAAAGAAATTAATAAGGATGCAATACTCCATTTTTTATGTTTTGAAATAATTTATTTGCTTGGTTGTAGGAGCCAGAAAGTAAGTTGAGGTGAATGAAGTGGAAAGGGCACTTTTGCTCAGTGAACTATAGGCTTGAGATTGAACAAAATCATTGACAGTTTTACCAGGGAGGGTTTGCAGATGCCCATCAAAATGTCTGCACACAGACTGGCCCTGCAGCATGGGAGCAGCAGAACGCACTGCCACAAGGGAGATCTGGCTGGGTATTTATACCCTGCTCATTGCCATGGAAACAGAAAGCCTTATGAAATGCAGACATCACATACAGAGGTGTTTGTGCTTTCCTGCCTCTCTCACACTCACTCTTTCCTTCCCCCCAGCCCTGGGGCTTTTATGGATGGTTGAATTGTGAGGAAGCCCAGAGTCAGCCAACAGCTTGAACAGATCCCAAAGCCTTGGGATACCTGGAGCAGTGCCTGCTGGAGGGTGCCCTCACCCTGGATGCTCCAACCTTGGGATGCCTGGGGCTGTGCCTGCTGGAGGGTGCCCTCACCCTGGATTCTCAGCCTTGGGATGCCTGGGGCTGTGCCTGCTGGAGGGTGCCCTCACCCTGGATGCTCCAACCTTGGGATGCCTGGGGCAGTGCCTGCTGGAGGGTGCCCTCAGCCCTGGATCCCAAAGCCTTGGGCCTGGGGCTGTGCCTGCTGCAGGGTGCCCTCACCCTGGATTCTCCAACCTTGGGATGCCTTGGGCTGTGCCTGCTGCAGGGTGCCCTCAGCCCTGGATGCTCAGCCTTGGGATGCCTTGGGCTGTGCCTGCTGCAGGGTGCCCTCACCCTGGATCCCAAGGCCTTGGGATGCCTGGGGCTGTGCCTGCTGCAGGGTGCCCTCAGCCCTGGATCCCAAAGCCTTGGGCCTGGGGCAGTGCCTGATGCAGGGTGCCCTCAGCCCTGGATGCTCAGCCCTGCAGGGATCCTCCCACCTGTCACAGGAGCTCCTGTGAGTGCCTGGCCATTCCAGGCAGGGGTGGGGAGTCCTTCAGCAATACCTGAAGGTCACAGCTGTGGAGAAGGAGCACCAAGACCTAACTCACATCATGCCTTCAGCCTCCCCAGGGATGCAGGGAGTTACAGCCATGGGGTGGGGGGTCCTGAGCTCAGAGTTTGGTGGTGGGCTCTCTGACAGGAGCTGGGGGGGGGGGTTTCCAAGCTCTGGACCAGCAGACATCCCCTGCTTCTTTGCACAAAACATTTCCTCTTTAAGCAGCCTCATGCCACATCCAAGATGGGAGCTCTTCCTCCTGTGGTCACATCTGGCACTGACTGTGAATTTTAGGTAGGTATTAATCATGGTTTTGCACCTCCATACCTCACTGGCATGTTGTGCCACTTTTTTTTCATCAATATCACTGTAATGTACCTTGGAGCTTATCAAATGAAGCCAATATCAATAAAAGTATCCTTGCTGACTTAAAAAATAAATTAGTCTTTTTTCTGCTTCTGTCTATAAAAGAAATCTACCCTAAGAGCTGGGTAATTGGTAACCTCTGGCCCTCTTAGCCCACATCTATATAATTTGCAAAGCTGTGTTTAACATGATGCTTCAAGTTAATATGCTGACACAATCTAATTTTCTAAAGAAAAAGGCTGACTACAGGTCTTCAGAAATTCTTTAAAATGTTCAGCTTAGTCTTATGGCAGTATGTTATACCAGCCAAGAAAAATGCAAAACCAGGTTTTGGGTGTCTTGGAGCAGTTAAGAGTCAGGAGTGCTGTGGAAGGAAAGGGAAGTTACCTCTTGTTTCCTGTGAACATCTTCTCCATTCTATAAAATATTGCTCACTCTCCTTGGCCAGATAAGGAATTTATAAATGGTAGAGAAATCAAGAATCCAGAACACTCTGGAACTGGGAATTTTGATGTCTAAAGCAAATAAAAAAATGCATTTCAATGACAGCATATTGCTGTTTTTATGAATTTGTTAGTCTTTTGATTTAGAAAGGGTTGTATTGTTAACATAGTACTTCTTTTGCTGTAGCTGCACACTTAAGTAGGCATGGTACAACACCCAAAATTGCTACCTAGAGATACAGTATTTTGTACACAGTAGGATTTCTAATTGCTTGAATAATACTACACAATGGAATCATTTCTTACGCAGTGAGAGCTGTTTCTCACTGCTTGAGCTATAATAACCTCTTGGGAAGTCACGGAGCTGCAAACTGTGATGATCTATGTAGAGCATTTTTGCTCAGTCTCTACTCTTAAAATGCTCAGCATTCACTGAAAAATGAATCAGGAGAAACTGGTAAAAATAAGCTGCAGAAACAGAATGAGATGGCTCTTCAGAATTATATATAGAAGGCTTTTCAGACGCCCACATCCCCTATATTAAAAACAGTGATTCAGAAAATCAGCCAGCGGATTTCTGAACCAAAGCATTGTGTGTGATTTTTGCAGTCCACATTTACAGAGATGCATTGTTTACAAGAATGAAATGGGCATTACAAGGCACTTTTGCAATACAGCTGCCCTGTGGTGTAGTCTCTTTACTTGGATGAGATGGTGCTAGTTTTAATTTACCAGTTTATATTGCTATATGCATCTATGCATTATAAAAACAAACTTTCTTCTCAGAAATAAATATTAAACAATTCACCCAGAAATGTATGTGGTAATATTAAAAACCAAAACAGAGTGAGCCTGAAAAGAGTAGCAAAGTCATATATCTGATGCCTGCAGCAAAGAACTGGAGTTGGGAAGATATTGTGGTTAAACCTGCCTGAAGTCAAGTATTTGCCATCCAAATCCAGAATCCTCTTTTTGAAAGGACAGAAGGAGCTGCCTACAGCCCAAACTCTCTACATCACTCTTCCAATCCTCCTTAAAGGTGAGGGGCCACTGGAAACACTTTGGTTTGTTGGTCAAACCACAGTGGCAAATGTTAATTAAACTTCCTGCCACAACCTGTGGAATTGAGATAAGGGGGAGGTTCCCAAAATGATGCCACCTACTCCCCTGGCATGGCATGTCCAAGGCCAGGGACGTGCCCTGGGACCTCAGTGCCCAGGATCCAGCTGGCATCAGGACCTGGTGCAGGGGCAGCAGCTGCCCTGGACCCACCTCCCAGACAGGAACTTCCACAGACTGGAACCTAAGGCAGTGCCTAATGCAGGATGACACATTTTGAATGGTCATGTGCCCCGAAAAAAAATTATATTGGTGTGTACTAATGAGCCTAGGCCTAGTTTTTAATAAAGTTCTTCATGTTATTCACCCACCTATCCAGGAGTGTGAGCCCAGACTGCAAAACCCCAAGCAGACTGACAGCCTGGCACCAAGAGTGGGGGCTCTGCTTTCCCACATGGAGAAGCTGCTGTGCAAGAGCTGCCAGCCCTGCCAGAGAATGCCCCAGATGGACAGACGGATCCTTGCTCACACCCTGCTCAAAAGACACCAAAGAGAGGAATCACATACTGCACAAACCCTCCTTCCCCACCAGAGAAGACAGCCTAGGACCTTGTTAAATGCCCTTGCTCAGCTGAGTGCTTCATTTTTGTCCTGAATTATATTCTAGACTCAGTATGGAACAGCACTGATGGTGGCTGGACATGTTATATAGGCATGTGAGTAGACTGAAATCTGATAATTTTAATTTAAATATCTAATAATTTTTAAAAATATACACCCCAAGGACTTTTTAGGCATTAGGAGTACCTAGTGAGACTCAAGAACTTTAGTTATTCAGTTTAGTTATTTAGTTATTTAGAATTTTAGCCCTTCCTGGCTCCTCTGCTAGAAGAGCAGCGGGCAAACTTTTTAAAATATCAGTCAGTGTTTCACCTACTGTCATGTATGATCATTTTCTGGACAGAATTAATGTTGGAAGGGCTTTTCTGGATGGAAATTAAGAGTAGGTCTAGTACTCCAGAGAAACAACAAGGCTTTGCTTGCCTTTGGGTGTTACAAGAAGAGAGGTTTGCTGTGCAGGGTATGACATAACTAAAAGTAGCTGTCACAGAGCATGAAAGTTAAGAATAAGGTACATATTCAGAGTACCTCTGTGTGCTCTTTCAGACTAGAAATCAGTGCTGTGCCATCTTCTGGGTTGATGTGGAGATCAGGCTTTGCTGGATGCTACACAAAGGGAGCAATCACTGGCAGAGCTCCATGGGCTCTAAGGAAAGGCAGGACTCACACCGAAGGAATTTGAAGCAGCCAGTTCCATTCTGAGGGTGGCCTCTCGTGTGCTATTTCTCCTCTGCTTTTCAAAACTAAGCTGGTGATCACAGAAAGCCTTGTCCTGCATGCCTTCATTCCAGAGAAATTGATTCCAGAATAAAGTCACCCCCCATGCATTAGCAAGACAAGGCTTCCTGCTCAGTGCTCCTCTATCCTGTGCTGATGCAGTTGCTTTTAAAGGATGTGAGACCCAGCTGGGGTTGACCTCTGCCAGCAAATGGAACAGCAGCTCAGCCAGCATGGCCAGTGGAAGCAGCTCAGGTAGGATCTGAGATGGTCATTTGTGTTTGGACAGTCCAGGGCAGTTTCAGGAAGCAATGGGCTAAGTCCACACTGGTGACAAAGATGGTGACACACACAGGGTGAGTTTTGTTCTGTTGCTGTCACTTGGGGAATTAGAGCCCTTGGAGGTGGCACCAGGAAGAAGCGAGGGATCAGCCCTCAAAGAAAGCTGTGTTTGAGGCAAAGGAGATTCCCCTAATAAATCTCTCACTCCCTTTCTCTCAGGTTGTGACAGCCTGTCACAAGTCTGCCACACTTTTGTCTGAAACTCCACATAACCCAGAGCTAGAAAAACAGAATTTCAGAAAAGGCACGAGGTTCTGCAAGTGATGGGTGCCTGATCTGTCCTAGGGGAATCCACCAGAGGGATCCTGCAGGGTGGGATTTCTGGGAAGGGTTGCCTTTAACTCTGGGCTTGGCTGTGGGAGCTGCCCCTGTGGGGCATTGTGCAGGGTTGTATAATCCCAGTGAAAGACCTCATTGTGATGGGTGCTGCTCATGGCATAGGAAATTGTTGTGAGAGTCTCAGGCTGAAGTCTCCTGTTAACTCTATCCCAGCACTGTGCTGTTTGTGCAGAGATTGTGCCATGCTCTCATAAAGAGCTTTTGGAAGACAAACCAAGTGAAAGATGAGTATGCTGGAAAGGAAAAAAAGAAAAGAAAACCAGTGTATGGGTTGCAAAAGTAGAGATATACTGGAAATCCCACCAGGTTCTACTGTAGCCTTTCTACAGTGAAGCATTGCATCCATTGAGCATAGCATTTTTCTTTCTTCTTACCCTGCAATTTTGTATTTAATGAAGAATATTAATGCACATTTAAATTAGGATAAAACCACAAAGCTGATAAAGCCCCATGTGGACAGACTGGAGCATTAGAGAAGAATCCAGGAGACTAAACATAAAAGATCAAGACCTCAATAGGACTAAAAATTGTTTAAACCTATGTCTGGACTACCAAAATACCAACTGTCACGTTAGATCACTTTTCAGATATTTGGAAGCCATACAAAGTTTCCTCTGTTAGTTAATTACTCCCTTAACTGTCCACTACAGAGTTTCTTTCATTTCCTCTCCCAAACATCTGGCAGTAGATGCTGCAGAAGTCCACAGTCAGCAGGATGTGCAAGCAGGGGCCTAACTTTAGTTCATGAGTCATCCCTGTGGCTCCAGTGGGACAGTTCAGGTGGTTAAAGTTAAGCATGTACTTAAGCACTTTGCAGAAATGAAATGGATCTGTGCCAGGGGGAGGTTGCTGCCTAGGTGGGAACTGGTTGTTCGCTTCTCCTTAACCATTTGTAAAAGGGATTTGTATAAAATATAATTAAAATACACCCCTCTGCTGTGAGAGCAATGATTCCTGATTTCTAAAAGTGGACTTCCATCAGCATTTACAGTGTCTCTCAGCCCCCCTGTTTTTATCCAGCCAATGGTTGGAAATGTTTTGATGGGGTTCAGCAGGGAGTGACTGCTCACCCTCCCCTTCCCCAGCTCAGTGAGCCTGCAGGGCACAGAGGGACAATCCCTGCTCCAGGGTCCCTGCTCTGTTACAGATGTTCTGCTCTCCTGGTAGGCCCAGTCCTGGAGCTGCTGACCTGGAGCTGTGTTTGCAGGAAAACTCAATCTGTGCAGTCACCATGTGTGGGATCTCGGCACCTCAGGACTGATGTGCAGAGTGACTGAGACCACCCTTGGGGGGCTCGGGAGTCCTGGAACATTGCCAGAAGTGTCTGGTGGCTGGACTTTGATCCTGCACGGGAGACGACACCTGTATGAGGATGGGAGGATTTCACTGGGTGAATGGTGAAGGGATAAGTTAATTAGAGTGTGAAACACAGGGTTTAGGATTTCTGTACAGGGGGGTTTAGAGAAGTAAGATGGAGGAACTGGGGCGTGTCCTGTCCTTCTTCTTCTTCTTCTTGGCCTCCATCTTCTGTGGTGATGTTGGCACTTTGGGATTGGTTATTACTAAAGGTGCACTGGTCAATAAGGGTAAAAGGTATTGGGGAAAATTGATAAATATTGTATACATAATTTTGATTATAAAGATAGGTGACCGTCCCCGGGGGCTCTCAGTGTGCTCATGGCTGGCTGCTGTGCAGACCTCTGTCGGGCTGAGAGAAAATCTTTTAGATAAATAACTAATAAACACTGAAGACTGAGAAAAACCTGAAGCCTCTTTTCGTCCTTTGGAGCGCGGGCTGCCCAAGGCCACCCCGGGCCTTTCCAGGTCATTAAAACAGCCGAGAAACCGACAACCATGTGCCAGCAGCCCTTCCCACTGCAGAGACATGGACCCAGAGAGCTTCCTGTCCTTCATCCAAATATTCATGGGGCTTTAAAAAATCCTTATTCTTTAAAATTCCACTTGGAGCTCTCTTATCACGGAGAGCACATTCTCTGGAGCCTTGATCACCACAAGGCCTGCAATTAATTCTGCAGGGCTGTGCTCCCGTCTCCACCATACCCTGAGTGCTTGCCTTGCTCTGCTCCAGTGCCACAACCCCAGCACAGGTGACCAGGTGGTGGGTCAGGTGAGCTGCACAGGTGAGCTGCACAGGTGAGCTGCAGCTTCATGGGAATTCTGCTCACGCAGAATACAAGACCTGTATTGTTGTACCTATACAGGAGCTGTAAAATGCGTGCCAATAATCCCTTTAATAAAATCAGATAGTGATTTGTAGCTGAAAGAACGGTTTCAAAACTCTTTAAGAGTACCTGTGTCAACAGTAATTCCTTTTTTTCTGAACATAAAAAATGAAATCAACTTTTGCCAAATAGAGAGCAATTTTTCCTGAGCCCTAATATCTGTGAAGTATTTCTCCTTGCACATTTTTCCCAACCTGTCAGAATCATAAGACTGAATATTATAAAGCCAGCAGCTTTGCTAGAAAATGTCAGGCAGCCACACATTTTTCAGAAGAACAGAGTCTACTTTATGCTGGGTAGCATTGTTTGAAATTGAGTTTTCAAAGTGCACAGTTTTTCATTTCCAACTCAAGGCTAATGGAAAAATTTCACTTCCAAAGGTGAGATATGGAGCAACTGAAACAAGATATTTAGAAAATAACTGCCGTCTCAGCAATCATTTTCAACATTAGGATCATTTGACATTTGAAAACTGGTGGCAGTGATTCACTTATCAGAGGGACTTAACTAGGATTTGTTTATATGTCTTTCAAAGGCTAAGTGTAAATCATCAGTCTTGTGTGTCTCTGTTTTCTCCTCTGCAGGGTTCCTCTAAGCTCCCAGAGTTTCTCTCATCCATTGAATCATCATGTGAAATGGACTTTAATATTTGCATTAAGCAAACCCCTTCCTTCCTTCCTTCCTTCCTTCCTTCCTTCCTTCCTTCCTTCCTTCCTTCCTTCCTTCCTTCCTTCCTTCCTTCCTTCCTTCCTTCCTTCCTTCCTTCCTTCCTTCCTTCCTTCCTTCCTTCCTTCCTTCCTTCCTTCCTTCCTTCCTTCCTTCCTTCCTTCCTTCCTTCCTTCCTTCCTTCCTTCCTTCCTTCCTTCCTTCCTTCCTTCCTTCCTTCCTTCCTTCCTTCCTTCCTTCCTTCCATCCATCATTGTCACACACTAATGCCCTCATTGCTGCTAAGCAAATATCATGGCCTTTATTTAAATACACATGCATAATAAATCTTTGCCAAACAACCCATGAAAATTACCAGCAGTTTCCTTGAAATTAAGAATACTCGAGTGTTTCTTCATTGCGAGAAATTTTTAGTGCAATGCCTCTGCTCTACCTGAAAAGCCTTTTCTGGTCCTGCCGCACAATTAATTCCCACCTTCCACTGGAATTCCTGCTAGAAAACACTGAATGTCAGCCTGCTGTCCTGGGCCAGGGTGCTGTCTGATTTAATTTCAAGGCAGGCAGAGGAAAAAAATGTGGGAGAGGAGCAGCATTTAAAGGGCACATGGGAATGAGCTACCATGGCAAAGCAGAAGAGTGGTGGAGTCAAGAAGCAAGGCCATTTCTCCACAGGACCATCATCTGCACCATTTAAATTCACATGTAGTCCTTGCAGAAATGTTTCCTGCTTGTTTTGACTAGAGGAAATAAGGTAGCAGGGAATATAAAAGTGTCAGGCAAAAGGATTTGTGTCAGATTACAGCTTGTACAGCTGTCCCTGGAGCAAGACTAGGCTGACCAAAGAAGACTACAGAAGAGGTCTAGCAGAAGAAATCCTTCTCTCTGCTCCTCACATCTCTTTTCCCTTCGCATACTTTTTGCCAGATTCTTCTGTCCTGCTTCTATTCCTTATAGTAACCTGAAAACAATTCTGGTAGCTTGACATTAATCTTGTCACCATTTCTTGTGCAATTGAGTAAAGAGTACAGCCTGAGCATCTTTATCTATGATCCAACAGGCTCAAAGATTTCATAAAACTTCCTTTAAAAAGCCTTTTACTTTGCATTAATAGCAGCCAAGATGTATTCTCTTGAAATGCATGCCTGAACTTGCACATCTATTGTATCTGCCACTTACAGAATCACAACAATCTTCTGGATTACTGGTCCCTAAACAAGGAGTTTATCACTCCAAACACTTGAAAATCCTTCTAGAGGGCAAAGGCTTTTATCCAGGGCAATTACTTACCTTATGCAAAATATTCTGAGGATCACTTTCATTTAGAGAAGAGGTCAAGGAAAGAAAACCTGCTGAAAAAAGTTCATTTTAAATTGCTTTGTGTGAAAGGAATGCAAGTGTTTGACGCAGTAGTCATATGAATGTGCTTGCTAACTCTGTCTGGAACAGGAAAGGAATATAAACAAATTATTTCATACAGTGTAGTTCTCTCTGTCTGAGAGGAAGTGAAACTGAAATGCCACCATTTAACCCTTGCAGGATCAAGTATTAGCAGCCTGGTTTAAATGACAGCATTGTTTTTTAAGTTTTCTCATCCCAAGCAGAAGCAGAGGCAAAGGGATATGCATTCTTCTTAAAGGGAAAGGATCTGTCAGTGTATGCCTGCCTCCTTTCAAAGATGTTACAGGAGGGCATGGTTTTTACAAAACCAAGTAAAAGTTGTTATTCAATGGCCAGTTGTGACCCCTCATTTAAATAAAGCAGCAAATGAAGCCAAAATTTAAGGAGGGAGAAGAACTTATTGTTAAACATCTATTTTAAACATCCATGAGCATCTCAGACATATTAAGAATAAATGTAATTTGAATAGATGCATATTATTTAGTAAGATAATGAAAGGGAAGTTTAGCAATCTGTGATGGAGTGTGACTGGCTGAGCAGTGTTTATTCCCATTAATATGCCAAAGAGCCCATCACCAGCAGCCCCAGCATGAGTGAGTCAAAATCAGCAGTGTGTGGTATATTCAGGGTCCCCTGTGGCAGGAAGGAAATGATGAACCTGACTCCATGTTCTTAGAAGGCTAATTTATTATTTTATGTTACTATATTATATAAAAAATGCTATACTAAAACTATACTAAAGAATAAAGAATACTTACAAAAGGCTTAACAAGATACTAATGAGAAACCCATGACTCTCTCCAGAGTCCTGACACAGCCTGACTGTGATTGGTCATTAAATAAAAACAATTCACGTGAAACCAATCAAACAACCACCTGTTGGATAAACAATCTCCAAGCACATTCCAAGGCAGCAAAACACAGGAGAAGCAAATGAGATAATATTGTTTTCCTTTTTCTCTGAGGCTTCTCTGCTTCCCAGGAGAAGAAATCCTGCTGAAGGGATTTTTCCAGAAAATATGACCGTGACATGCAGTGGAAACCTTTTGCTTAAAGAAATAAAATGCACAGACATCAAAGTCAAGCACACAGGTACCACTTCTGCTGCACAAAAGTCCAACCTGTGCACTCCAAGGACAAAATGTCCCTGCTGCAGGTGAAGGGACCAACCTTTGCTCCTCTCTGCCACAGAGCTGCAGCCCCTGGAGGGAAGGAGTGCTGCCAGCGTGACTGTGTCTGCACAAGGGGTTTCTTCTGGCAGCAGAGAGGCAGCTCTGCCTCTCTACACCCCCAGGAAATGGAGGTGGCAGTTCCTCACAGCCGGCAGAACTCTATACCTGGGTGTCCACACTGAACAGTACAGTTTATTTCTGAGGAATTATTGCTTTGAGGGTTCAAACACCCGTGAAGGTAGATGGATGTTCAGGGAAAAATTCTAGTAGCATCTACCTTTGGCTTTAGAGGGGGACAAATAACATTTTGTTGAACAAAACAATACATCTGAAGATGCTAATGGCAAGAGAAACCCAAAGAGAGTTCATTACAGGTGTCAAGGCTTAGCTGCAAAGGGGCAGCTGTGTGGTCAGCATCACACTGCATAGAAATATCTGCCCCAGTCCAGAATGAAGCTGAATTTGTGGCAATTTTCCTCTTCTTTTGAAAGCTTTTTTGGTTTTTGGAGAATGGAATGCTGCTCTTTCTTTCATCACTACCTTCCCCTTGGAGTCTGATGCAATTTTTAGTTATTGCTTTGTGAGGAGAATTGTTTATGATTCTGCAAACATGGAGAAATATGTTACTCACATTTCCTCATTCTTCAGCTCCTGGGAGAGAAATGATGGGATTCTTCTGGCCAAGTGTGCACTCCTGCAAGCCACCAAAGGATCTCTGCAGTGTCACATGGCAAAAAGCAGGGCACGACCTCATAGGGCACGACCCTCTCATTTAAAAATAGTTGCCTATGGAGAACTTAGCCTTTTTAAAATATCAGAGAAGTATTTATCACCTTTAACTGTGTGTATCTACACCAGGATGGGATGAACTGCATCCTAAAAGGGCTTGCTCCTCCTCAGTTGACTCCAAAGGGAGCCTTGCCAGCCATCCCATTACAGCTGTCTGTACTGCAGAGGTCTAAAGTTCATAGAGACCAGTTTTGTCCTAAAATGTCCCTCCACATCAGCCTTTTCAGTCACAGCACTGCACAGGCACTGTGCTCAGCATGTGCTTCATATTTCTGTAATTCTCATCTGACATCCCTGGCTGTGTTTGACAGGAGCCCAGGTGCTGTCTGTCCAGCACACAGAGGTCTCAGCTGTCCAGGGCCACCCCTGCAGCTGATGGGGCTCACCTGGGAATTGAACACTTCCTTTCAGGCTGCAGGGAATGCCAGCCTGGGCTGGGAAGGCCATTGCTCCCACAGTGTGATAGTAAAGTGGAGCAATGGCAGAAGGCCATGTCACCCGTCCCACGCGCTCACAGCTCCATGCTGCTGTAACTCCAGGTGTGGTTTGACACACAGCAAAAGCCTGTCTAACCACTCTGTGCAGCTGAAAACTCCCCCTCTGCTGTGCCCAGCGCCTGTTCCCACCCTCATCCTCCTCCTCCTCACTGGCACTGGGAGTTCTCTTGGGAGCCAGTTAAACTCACCCTTCAGAAAGGATTTTTTCTCTCTCCTTTTGTCTCCCTGGTCTGGCTCACATCAGTAGCCAAGGAGTGCTGGTGGGGAGGGCAGGAAGACAAAGATGAGGCCACAGGGTGGGAAAGGGCAGGGGCTGCCCTGGCTGAACCTTCAGGGAGAAGTTTTCTGTAAGGCTCAATACCTTCCAGTTGGAGGTTGCTCAGGACAAGTTACCTTACCTTGGGTGATGAGAAATAACACATTCAACTCCATAGCTTTATATTTACCTTGAACTTGTGCTTCCCAGCTCCTAAAACATGAGAGCATTTCATTTGAAATGCTGCTTGTTGATGTGCTAGGTGTGCTTCCATCAAGCATGGTGTGGTGGGTTCAGCGCTGGCCAAACACCAGTGCACTGACTAGAATGTACTCACTCATTTCCTGCTGTGAGATAGGATTGGGAGGAAGGTAAAGCAGGTTCCAAATTTTGAAAGGGTATAAAGAAAAGTTTATTATCAGTAATTAAAAGAAAGGGTAATAAGAAACAGAACAAAACCTTCAGAACGCTTCTCCTCCCCCTACAACCTTTTATTTCCCACTGACAATGTAAAGAGACAAAACCTAAAATTTTCAGTCAGTTTACCACCTCTATAATAGCCTTTCTTCAACTCACACAGGGAGAGAAGTCTCTCTTGTTAATGTTAGCTTATTTCTGGGCTAAACAGACAAATGGGGATGCAAGCATCATAAAGTCATCCCAGTAGCCTTCTTCTCTAAGGCGGAGACAACAGGCAGAGTTCAAAGCCCTGAGACTGTTACGTGCTCATCTCCTGCCTCTTCTGATTCAGACAGAAGACACTGCACTGACAGGATGCCTTCAAACCTTGCCTAGGCTGTCCCCTCAAAGTCCACCTGCCTCCAAAATGGCAACACAGTAGAGCCAGCCGGTGAGCAGTGAAGCAGCAGTGATCACCAGAGCTGTCTTCAACCAAAATGGATTTTGCTTTTCTTAGTGCCCTTAACAGTAATTTATGATGAATCCATAATATTTTCAAATAACTATCTCTTTTAGTTTAGTTTTTTGCATCTT
Organism: Melospiza melodia melodia; assembly: GCF_035770615.1. Classification (NCBI taxonomy): domain Eukaryota; kingdom Metazoa; phylum Chordata; class Aves; order Passeriformes; family Passerellidae; genus Melospiza; species Melospiza melodia. The sequence goes on along the minus strand of NC_086195.1, from coordinate 8,380,096 downwards.
TTGGTTCCTGGCATTATAAAAAGAGATTAGTTTGATTATTTTCTGTAATTTGAAGTGGTCACCAGTCTGTGGCATCTTTTCATCTCCTGTTTCTTGTTTCTCCAGCAATGAACCAGCACAGCAGCTCGTGAGAAAACAACCTTCAAGAGCCAGAGCTTAGTTAAGTCAAGCCTAAATCATACCCCAGGATTCTCAAATAAGGCTTCAACAAAAAGGCAAGTGTGGGAACAAAGACCATGCTGAGTTAGAGAAGCTTCTTCTGTCATGATCATTTTCATGACCACCACAACTTCTCTTCCCTGATCCAAAGAGTCCAACACAAGGCCAGGGCTGGGTCCTTTTTCTTGCTAAATGAGATGTCCCAATTTATCTCACAGCTATGTAAGTGATAAAAGCTTGAAAGAGCTTTAACCAAAGTCATTTGCCAGCGCTTGGCTGTCTGGGAGCCCTGAGGACCAGAGCACCTCTCCCTGCCCTGCTTCCCCGGGGCTGCTCTCTGCAGTGGTGGGAGGCCCTTGCAAGTCTCATCTCCCTGTGGAAGATGAGATGATCCAGATCCTGCCCTCATCCCAGGAGGTTCCTCTCAGGTCCCTCGTTGCCTGGCAGCAGCTTCTGATCACTCCTGAGCAGCACATCCACATCCTTCTCAGGAGCAGTTGCCATCCTCCAATCCTCCAGGCTGTCCTGATTTTCCTGTACCACTTATTAATGTTCATAATTGCAAAATAATTGGGCCTGCTGAGTTTGTAATGAAGGCACAATTTTAAATGCTGTAATCAAAGAACTTTCAATTGGATTAAGACTCGAGTGTCTTAGTGGTTTAATTACAGGCCCAGGTAAGCATAAACAAGCTTTGGGTTTACTCGTGTCTTTCAGATAGGCCACAGCAAAGTTTTTGTGCCCACTTGGCATATTTGAATATATTTGAACTGAATATTTGACACTACTTGAAGGTTGAGCCCCAGTAGCCAGGGTTTCTGTGTGGGACCCCAGGCAGTGAGGATCAGCCCCAGACAGGCACAGATCCCACGGTGAGGCACCCCCAGATTTACTGAGTCAAGGTGACAAATATCAGTGAAGATTCCATAGGAGGAGACATCACCCTGTGAAATAAAAGGCTGAACTGAAGGGTATGCAGCCTGACAAATGCACTGCCACTGAAAGGTGGTGTCCTCCTCTCCCCTTGCTCCCAGCCATCGTTCTCAGCCATCCTGCCTCCTCCTCTCTCTGGCAAAATTGCTTCAATACCCACATGGAAAAGTAAATATGGTTAAAGGCCACTTTTTATTTCTTTCCTTTTTTTTTTTTTAACCTGGAGAAACAGCACAAATATTTACAATAGCATGGTGAAGCAGGGAGCCCAGGGACAGGGACAAGGTGCTGGTGGTGAGAGGAACCCCTTAAGAGAGATGGAAATGTCAGAGCCCATATGCTGAAATGTTGGTCAAATTGAATCCTAAGGAGAAAGGTGGGAATGACTAAGCGTAAAGGGGGTTATTAAGCTTGAATCCTATAAGGACAAATAGTTATTTCTGCCCTGCACCTCTGGAAAGGGCAATGTATTTCAACAGCATTAGAAAATGGAGTCTATCAAACAGGCTTCAGACAATCCCTGGTGACAAACCTCCTAATCTGGGGCAGGGGAGACGTGGCACTGCAAAGGAGGTCTGAGCAATAGGCAAAACACTCTGGGACTGCAGTTTCACTTCTGCTTTGGCCATTTGCAGCCCAGTCCTTTTCGAGCTGCACTCTTTGAACTCCTCCCCAGCACACTCAGGGACTGGTTGGTAGGCAGGATTTGCTGCAACTGCCAGAGAGATTAATTGGAAGAGAAGTGTAGATCAACACCATCAGCTGCACACACACAAAAGTATCAATTTAACTACTTCAGTGTAGAAAAGATTGAGATAAATTGGTAAAATCTTCTTTCTGGACAAGGTCAGAATGTAGATGCTTTCAGCTTGCCAGGTGCAAAACCAGACAAGCTACAGCACCACCAGGAAAAGGAAAATATATCTGTGGGTCTATGCCAGTTATAGAAGTGTTATAACCAAATATATGAAAATAGGTAGGGGCTGCCCATGCTTTTGCAACAATTGCATCTACGTATGTCATACTAAGTTCAATTGTAGTTGATAGCATTTTTCTAGTAGCACAGTGGTAGTTTTATTTTACTGTGGGGTGGTTTTTCTTCATCTCACTGGGATTTGTCTGCTTTGATGCCCCATTGAAGCCCCTAAAAAGCTGAGAATTATTTTGAGATCACCAGGAATTCACATTAAATGATAAACCTCAATGCAAAAAGAAATTAACAAATGCAAATCTGTAGTCATAGAATTTTGACTGTTATGTAATCCCTGAGGTTTCATGGAGATCCATATTATATTTACTCAGTTTAGAGGTAAGAGGTACAAACAGAAATTTATTATTTCAAAGAGAAAAAACCAACAAATTGCCTTTACTAGGCTGAAGCATCCATGAAAGTATCTAAATGCAATTTATCTTCATTATAAAGACTCAGTATTGAGACATGGGTTCTCTGCTATCATACTAGAAATTATTCCAGCTCCATTTTCACATATTGATAATGATGATACTAAATTATATTTCATAATTATAACCAGTATTTTGATTTGTACAGATTTTATTTAACAAGTTAAAATTATAATCTAATCTTATTAGCAGATCATCATCTTTGGTCTATCTTTGAAGGGGGCAAATGGAGTAAAAGCTACAAGGTGGGAGATTCAGCTGTCCAAAGGTAAATGTGTTGCCTTTTCAGAGAGAGGCCCTTTAGGCAGCACAGAGGTGGATGCCATGGGAATGATTGCTCTTAGTCTAGAGCAGCCCAAACAAACCTATTTTGCCACTTTTTACACTCCTAAATGTACACAGGGACACCGCCTGATGTTTTATTTACTCAGTAAATTTGAGCAGACATCAGACATTAGTCTTTCAAGAACAGAGAAAAGCCACAGTTTTGTCAAATGTGACTGAAAATGGAAAATTATGAGGGAAAACAGCTGCTCTGCCTTAGCTCTGTGAGTGCTGCACAGGGTCCATGAGCACATTTAGGGGGAAAGGGGAAAGCAGTGTTTGCTAAATTGATTTATTTGTGATAGCTATGCAATATAAACATCCCAGCAGCTATTCTCAGATTATTTCTCTTAAGAGGGTGATGAGAACTGAACCTCCCCTGTGCTCCTGAACCAAACCCATCACCTTCATCCAGGAGCCCCTGAGGGGACATGGGGATGGTCCAAACCCCTCCACAGCTGCTGAAGGGGAAGTTTAAATAAACTGTGTGCTTCCTCAGCACTAAATCCTCCTGCTCCTGAAGTACTTGCTGACAAAGTGAAGTGGATTTTTCTTGAAGCTAAATGTCCCTTTAAGGATTCATGTAAATCCTTCATGGGTTTTGCTTTCATTTTCAGAATGACTGAATTTTATGGAAGAATCATATCAACTCTTCCATTTAAAATTCAGTCTTGCACCAAGGGATGGTTTCTATCATTATGTCTGTAGTTAGTAAAAGCAAGGCTTTACCATCTGAGCTGCACAAAAACCAGCTAAAACACTTTACAGACTCTGTTTTCCTTTTCACAGTAGTTAGTTCCTCAGACAATAAGCAAATATATCACTCTTCTAGAGCAGAGTTTCATTTTCTCCCTATGTACATTACCTCAGGAATGATTAAACTTTGGGCTTGGTTTGCAGCATCCAATTTCTGCTCCATCCAGCAGCTCTTGGCAGGATGTTTTTGGGATTATGTGGCACAGAGTCAGCGTTGGCAGCACTGTCCATCCACGAGGGTGCCCCTGACACATCCCAAGGGGTGTGAGGAAGAAATGCCCTCCTCTGGATTGCCCAGAAGGCTGGGGCAGGAAAGAGGGAGCTCAGAGCCACCCTCTTTGGGAGAGCAAACAAGACATCAGCTGCTTCCTGAGGTCTCCCTGGGAAGCACACAGCTCACAGGAGCTCTGGATCTGGTGGTTCCTCTCCATGAATGTTGCCTAAAAATAGAGCTGAAATGTGGCTGTGCAAGATACAGCCTTGTGGCAAACAAGGAAAGTGAGCACACAGCCATGAAAGTTTTGCTTATTTTTCTATTGTGGTCTGTAAACTGTTAAAATATATTGATTGTGCCATTTTATTTTAGGGTCAATTGCCAATAAGCTTAAGAAAATCTTCTGTTGTTCCACTAGTCCAGCTTGGTGCAGATCTCAGGGGCTTCTTGCCTGTTTCCAAGTTTTTTTCCAGCAGGCACTTGGATTCAGTTAGCTTACAATGTAAATGTTGTTTGTAGATACATGCCAAGTACTACAGACATTTACAGGATGATTGCCTGAAACTGTCCATTATAACTTAATTTTCAGTTGCCTATCACTTGGGTAGACATTTTCCAGAGTTTCCATCAGATTGAGAGTAGAAGCCATTTGCATGTGCGTGCTGGACTCGTTCAGAGCCACAGGGAACATCCCACACTGGCCCTGCCACAGAGAACTGAGCCCATCAGGGGAGGCATAGACAAAACTGATAAAGCTTTTCCAGGCTTGCTTTGTCAGGGACAGCCATTATTCTGAAATTGCCAAACTCATCCTGAAGAATCCTTGAGTGCAGATGGCATAACCTGGGGTGTTTCCATGCCCATAGCTTTGCTTCCATATCTCAATCCATCCCAAGACATTTTGGAGAAAGGCTGCTTGGGAGGGACTGCTGCTCAGGACAGATTGTGGAGGGTCTGACACTCAGGAATCCAGAAAGCCCAATGATGAACCTCCCTCCTTTCCCAGCTTCCTCTGGAGGAGCACAGCTCTGTCTTTCTCAGGGTGCAGGAGTGGGAGGAGGGGTGAGACAAGGATGTGTGAGACAGCTGAACTCAGCTACAAAAAAAGCTGCTGCCCTCCCTTGTTTAGAGATGTACACAAGCTGAACTTGCAAGCCTTGCTTTAATGATGACTCCATATCCACTGTGAGCTGCCTTCCCACTTAGCCATTATATGCTGTGGAAGCAGAATAGGCTCAAATGCAGCTGAAGCTTCTCCAGCACTCTTTAAATCTGCTGTACACTCCTCCATAGGCTCCACTTTTGGGAGCTGGGATGTTTTATTTTATTCTATGCGGTCTTTAAGCCCACAACTCACCTGGGCTCTGCCAAGCTCATGCAGGCAGGTCAGGAGGCCATGCAGAGATTCTTGAATGGAACAAAGGCTCCAGAAACCTCCTTTTTTTGTCACACCACTACAGTTGTTCACCATTATTGTGCCAGAAATGGCACCTCTGGCCATTGACAGGACAAGCTGCCAGCACTGGTGGAGGAGTAAAGATGTTGGGCAGCAATACTGCCAGGTGGAAGCCATAAACTGGGCTGCTTTCCTCCTCTGACACCAAAGCATCAAAGACAGCCCAGAAAAGACAGAAAGAGGACAAAACCAAGAGCACGGAGACTTGAGCAATGAGGACTCAGCAGTGTCTCTGTTAAAGGCTTCTCAAAGGTCATGTGAGCCTTTAGAGACCAGCTTACACAAGTCTTTTAGGGGGCCTACATCCCATGTCTTGCTGTCCTCCTCCCCTCAGCATGCCTGACATGTTTGGTATCTTTGGTTCCCTCACCCCCACTCCCCTTATGGATATCTATCACCAGCCTAGCTCCTTTCCTAAAGAAGGAATTAATTTCCTAAATCCTTCCATCATGCCCTTGGCTTCCTCTGGTTTCTCCCACATTCTTGCTGTATCTCCTTCCAGCCTGGGAAGATGATGCCTGCACATTTGTCATGCAGCAGGAATGTCACCCAGTCCATGCATGCAGCCAGGAGGACAAACTTTGTGGGTTTTTCAACCCCCTGCAACTGACTGACCCTTCCTGTCACCAATTCATCATGCTTTCATCTAGCTCTGAAAAATCCTGTTAGAGTGTTGCAGTAGGGCACCACACCAGTCTGAGATGCCTCTTCCTTTGAGAAGAGGAAGGAAATTTCAGAAATTTCATTTTTCTTTAGTGTCTCACCGGGAAAAGGATCAAGAAACATAACCTTGAAATAAAGCCCTGCTTTACTTCACCCAAAACTCAATACGGACAATCAGCTTTACTTTACATTTTATAAAAACCATGGTGCTGAGTGCTGTAATGTTTACAGATGTATTTTTATTAAATTTACACCTACAGTTTTTGTGCAGTCAATCTCACAAATGACAAACACAGGCCCACTAATAAGTCAGCTGAGAACTGCACGGAGGAACCAGGCTGGGATGGAAAGGATTTTGTTTTTGTTGTTGTTAAGGATGGCATGAACAAGGGGAAGCAGTGAATGCATCATCTTTCACTGGTGTGGCAGGATAAGAGCTCTGAAGGAGCCCAGGCATGCCCAGTCCATCAGAAGAGGAAAACAGAGAACTGCAGGTAGCATTCTCTCCAGAGAGCAAAAGAGGAACCGAGACCGTAAGAAGATGTCCCAGGGAAGGCAGAAGTGAACACAAAGGCAGCTGGAGAGCTCCTGGAGCAGGGGAGGAGTGGGAAGGCCTGTGAGGCTGGGGATTGACTGAATCCTCTGGACAGTCACTCTGGGCACAGCTTCTCCTCTCCTCAGGAAATTGGGTTGTGCTCCCTCAGTTTCTGGCTGCATGTGCACATGGCCAGGGAGAGGCTGCAGAGGACAAGCAGGGAACATGTGGGATGGCACAATGTGGATAAAGGGAAATTTTCCTCGGGTCAAACTGTCAGGACAGAAGACAAGGTAGGAGCATGCAATGGGGTTAGATGTACTCCTGGTTCTGCACAACACATGCTTTAAATGCCTCAGTCCTGAAAGCACAGCATTCTGAAAGGAATCTGCCCCTTGTCCTCTCCAGCAGGCACTGGTCCCTTGTCCACCTTTCCAGCACTGCCCCCCTCTTGGCATGGCTGGGACAGAAGAACATCAGAAACTAAAGGTCCAGGGCAGCTGGAGAGAAGAAAGGGAGCCCAGAGAGAGAAAAGGCATCTCCCAGTGAAACACACAGAGTAGAGGCAGAAGGGTGAAAGGCAAGGGGTGAGAGGTAGAATGGGAGATAAAATTATGATGAGTGGTATGGGAGAGGTAATTGTGTCACTGAAGGTCAGAGGAGAGGAGAGGAGAGGAGAGGAGAGGAGAGGAGAGGAGAGGAGAGGAGAGGAGAGGAGAGGAGAGGAGAGGAGAGGAGAGGAGAGGAGAGGAGAGGAGAGGAGAGGAGAGGAGAGGAGAGGAGAGGAGAGGAGAGGAGAGGAGAGGAGAGGAGAGGAGAGGAGAGGAGAGGAGAGGAGACCAAGTGCAAAGAGAAGCCAGCAGGACTGGAGGAAGAGGAGAATATGCAGAAAGATTTGGATGATGAGATCTCCTTGGAAAGATGAGTGTGATTTTTGGGTAATGGCTTTCACAGCACTCTGGGAGGGACTCCATGACCTGCACTCACATCCAGTGGCTGATGCTGCCTTGGAAGTACAAACTTACGTGTCCTGAGTGGTGACTCTTTCTTCTGGGCAGCAAAGAAGCTCAGAAGCTGCTGCTGCTCATGCTGAGGGCTTTGGCACCAACAGGAGCTGATGCCATGTGTGACACTGGAAGGAGCTGATGCCATGTGTGCCATTGGCAGGAGGTGATGCCATGTGTGGCAGTGGCAGAGCTGATGCCATGTGTGGCACTGTCAGGAGCTGATGCCATGTGTGCCATTGGCAGGAGCTGATGCCATGTGTGGCACTGTCAGAGCTGATGCCATGTGTGGCAGTGGCAGGAGGTGATGCCATGTGTGGCACTGTCAGAGCTGATGCCATGTGTGGCACCGACAGGAGCTGTTGCTATGTGCGGCACTGTCAGGAGCTGATGCCATGTGTGGCACTGTCAGGAGCTGATGCCATGTGTGGCACTGTCAGGAGCTGATGCCATGTGTGGCACTGGCACTGGAGGTGATGCCATGTGTGGCACTGTCAGAGCTGATGCCATGTGCATTTACCAAGGTGCCCATCTCCAGCAGCACCCAAGCACACCAGGAACTCTCCCAAGCCAAGGCAGCCAGGAGCCTACAGAGTGTGATGGTCGCTGCTAACAATTTTGTAGCTCATTGAGGCAGCCCCTGCCCCTTCTGCTGTGCACAGAGGGAAAAGCTCCCTGCACACCCTTGTAACTCGCATTCATAACAGATTATAATTTTCAAATATTTGTCAAGAATTATCAAGAGCTATGCCAGAAATTATCTATACATCAGAGCCACTTATAAAGTGCAGGAGAATGCCTGGAGAAGCTGAGGTTTAGATTGCAAATAACGTGGCATCATGACAGCTTTTCACTGGGAGTTGCAGCACGTGCGTTTGCACTTCTATTATAAAACCTTATTCAGCTGCTGAAGGGGCTAAAGCCTTTCTTAGGTTCTCTAAAAGATCTTTTTAATTTTCAGCTCTCCCTGTGGGAGGCTGGAGGCCAGCTATTCTTTCCACTTGAGGGGTAGGTACCTACAATTCTTGACAAGCAAAGTTCTTTGTAGGCAGACAAAAGTAGGCTAAAAGCAAAGATGCCTGTTAGGAGTTTTTCACCACATGAGAAACTGAGAATTGTTGGTTCTTATCCTAACTTGTCACCCCATTTCTAACATATGCTAAAGATGGTTATTTTTGAAGAAAAGACCTTCATTATAAGGAAAAAAAATCATATTTGTATTGCTCATAACAGAGAGTATAAAATGTCACTAACAAAACTATTCAGCAAAGGCCAATAAAGTGTTTAAGTGCTCGCCTATGACAATTTAAAATATTCACTCATTTATGTGTCAGTGGATGAAAAGTGAAAAGTAACCTCTCTAGAACAAGTTTATAACTCGTTTATAACAATCTTCTCCTGGGTTTGTGTCAGTGGTGCTCTCAGGTGTGTCCTGGACATGGCTGGTGGGTTTGAAATGCACATAGTCCTGATGCAGAACCCAAGCCTTTGTCCTCCAGGCTGTACCCAGGAAATCACATCTGACAGATCACAGCAGCTGGACTCCTCAAGAGCCAGGGACTGACCTCACCATCATTGCAGTGCTGAGCTTCCTACGAAAACCTCTGAAATGTCCAGCCTCCAAACAGAATAAAAATATTCAATAAAGCATCAGAAAACCATCTTTAACACAAACACAGTTATATTTTTAAATAAATCTGATTTTGTTTTTGTAGGCAGAGTTTGTTCCTCGGTGCCTAATTTTATCTCAGGAGACTTAGTTGCCTAAATCAATATTTACTGCAATGATTCAGTAAAACCACCAAACACAACATGTTATAGAATCACAGCATCTTAATATTGTATTTTAAAATACATCAATTTTATGAACTGAGATGTATGAAATGTAAGCCTCAAATTATCCATCCTAATTTTTGTGCACTAGGTAAAGTTTATTTCTATAAATGAGTACCTGTAAAGCAAGACACTATTTTTATCATCCCTTTAAATCCTGTTAGATTAATAGGTTAGGAATCATTCAGATAATAATATGGGGTTTAAGTTATAATAAAAAGAGGATTAATAGCACCAACATTATCCACATGTTATATTCCTTATGCCACCAGCTGTCCATGGCCTAAGACAGCCTGAGCCTGGCACCACAGACAGGAAAACCCAGTGGCAGAACTCTTGCAGACTCCAGAGTCACTCTGGCATCCCTGAAGCACATTCCAGATTTTGCAAATGCTCATGAGTGGAGCTGGCTCCTCACAGATAAGAAATGAAAACATTACACAGTCAGCTCATGGCTGAATAACCTTCCCATGGGCTTTGGGGGCTGAATGATCTTAGCGGTCAGATTCTCAGAAACCAAATTTTCTAGGCCTCAGACAATGTTCTTGATACCATATCCTCCTTGTCAACAGAGAAGAAAGCAATGAACCCTTTCTTTTCTAGTACTTTTTCTTTATTTAGCAGCTTTTCCCAATGTAACATCTTAAACTGGCCCTTAAGGATGAGAAACATCTTCATGTACACAACAGCCTTCCTACAGGCAATTAATGAATCCAGAGAATGATTTTTTTTAAATTATAACTAATATTTGAGTATGATTTCATGATCTGTTTGCTGCACATTTGATGAAGACCATTTGATTTTTTGTTTAAACTGGAATGCACTCCTAACACAGCATAAAATATTAAACATTTATATTTTTATAATACTATTCCCCTTTCCCAGCCAGATCCCATCTGTTAAGACTTCTTAGATGTTTCAAATGTTCATCCACTTTCAAACCAAGGTTCTCAGAGTCCTGCTCCAACATATAGAGGCATGCTGTGGTTGTTTTGTTTGTTTGTTCTTCAGTTCCTCCCTAATACCCAACATTTTGAGCTTTTACATTTTAAGAAAGGCAATTTTGTCATCTGCAAGTCCATCACATTATGTTTTTTAATGCTTTTCTTAATAAAAAGGCAAAACCTGGTGCATTTCCTTTTACAATCTTGGAATGAATTTTCCAGGATAAAGAAAAATTAAACAAAGTTTCTTGCTGGTTGCATTAGAGATATTTACCCTTGGCATTAGTTACTTTTTATGAACTTTTCTCCTGCATTACCTCATTTCTTATTGGGGAGGTGAACTTTTTCATGTTATATAATGTTCTCATAAGTTTTACCACTGACAAAAATACAGCAGGAGTGAAGCTGGTGGTTTGAAGCAAACTCCTGCGTTTTACTTTCACTCTCAAGCAGAAAGAGCTCTTTAAAGTAATAAGTTTTATTTTAAAGAGACACAGTGTGAGGATTTCTGACTGTTGCATACCTTGCCTTCCAATTTATGCAGAAAATAATGAAGTTCTAACATTCCTTAGAGGAGAAGCTTTTACTTGGTAAGATGGACACAGCTGTCCATCCTTGCCTTCAAACCATTCTTCATTCCCACCAAGGGTGTGAGCAGAAGAAAAGTCACAGTTGTTGAAGATTGCAGTGCAAGATGTTTTCCATTACCATGTGTATGGCAGATTATCTTTTGTCAAGTGGGCAGTTTGCTTTATCTCTCTCTTTGAGTGACCACCATCACACCTCCCTAGGGAGGGGACATTGCTGATAACAGCTATTGGATGTCACTGCAGGGCTGATAAGAACTCCAGCATCCCATTGGGAGATGCTCCGCCCAGAGGGAGGAGCCAAGCATTCCTACCCAGATATAATCCAGAGGTTTTGAGACACCAGCACGGCTTTCTCCTCGGGATTCCCCACGGGAACAGCAGCTGCCTCTTCTCCCACTGGATCTTCAGAGGAAGAATGCATCCTTCTCTACAGGATCCCTGCTCCAGCAGAACCACCCCTGACACTGCAGGAGGGCTGAGCCACAATTCCAATGGGACTGCCACCAACACCCTGACCCACAGGGTGTCAGGTTGGGTTCTGACTCTGTCAGTGTTGTTGTGGTGTACTGCATTATTTTATTTCATCCTTTAATATTTTTCCTTTTCCCTATTAAAGAACTGTTATTTCCAACTCCCATATTTTTGCCTGAGAGGCCCTTAATTTAAAATTTACAGCAAATCGGAGGGGTGAGGAGGGTTTTACATTCTCCATTTCAGGGGAGGCTCCTGCCTTCCTTAACAGACTCCTGTCTTTCCAAACCAAGACAACAGTCCAAAGTAAACCAGTCACATCCAGACTGCAGCCAGCCGAACAATGTGGAACTCAGCTACTCCTGCCCATCACCACTGCAGAGGAAATACCAGCTACAGCAGAACAATCTTGGATCCCATCCCTCAGTGTCCAAGAATGTGACATGTTTCCTCCAGTGCATGACTGAGAGAAAGTCAAGTAAATAATCATTGTGACTCAGGGAGAATTCACACAAAATGCCCATAGGGGAAGAAACACCTACTTGGCAGTCAGTGGTTGTTTCTCAAAAGGGTCATTTCATCCTAATTCTTCAGTCTGGACCCTCAGGGGAAACCTTCTGAGGATGAGTCTGGTAACTATGGGCTCATTTATAACTCTGCACAATCCCAGAAATAAGAGGATTTTCAGAGATACATTTTTGACATTTATAAACTCTCATGTCCACTGCTAACCTCTCCATGCTGTACAGGTTATAGACTACAAGTCTCTCTATTTTTTTGTCCCAGGATGGAGCAAGCCTGAAATTTCTCCATATTTCATGCATCTTTCTCCTTCAGTGAGGAGCCCCATTCTGCACAGGGACCCATCACCTGCACTATTAAGCACTATCTATAACTAACCCAAGCCATCAAATTGGTTCATATCCATCTAAGCCCTGAGCCATCATCCTCCATTCATCTTTATCTTACGGACTGAAAGAATCATGGAATAGTTTGTGTTGGAAGGGATCTTTAAAGAACATCCAGTCCAACCCCCAGATTTTTGAAATCTGTTGCTTTTATTTAAGAACAATGCCTTTGTGTGTCTGAGATATTTTCTGAATTCTTCAGCTATGACAGTTGGCATGTTAGAAAATTATTTCCTCTCCCTACAAGCCTCAGAGCTGCAGCAAAATAACCCACACTACCTTTATCTGATATTCCAATATATCTATGCCTTGCTAAGGTGCTAGAAAAGCCATACCATACTTTACAGTCATTTTTTGGTTTTTAATTAAACATGCACAATATGTCCATCATTTAACAATACACTGAATACACAAGCATGACAGGGAGGTACTAAAGGCTGTGTGGGTTTTTTTCACATCTATTCCTATGTGAACAGCTGTGTGGTTGTACCACTGCATTAAACACTTCTATATATTTATTTAATAATTCTAATAAAATTGACACTGATACCTCATATTTTGATTACCATAGAATAGATCTTTTTACTGTAATTTTCCTGTGTGGAATACATAAGGCAATACAAAAAGCAAAATTCAAAATAAACAAAAGCAATATTCAATTTCTCATCTCCCCTTTTGGTCTTTCGCTATGAGATTAAATAGTTAGGAAACAATATTCCTTCCAGAAAATAAAGAAACAGAGATTGAGAAAACTCTTTTCTAGAGGGTTTTGAATATATCTATGCCTTGTTAAGGTGCTAGAAAAGCCATACCATACTTCACAGTAATTTCTTGGTTTTTAACTAAGAATACACAATATGTCCATCATTTAACAATACACTGCATACACAAGCATGACAGGGAGGGACTAAAGGCTGTGTGGGTTTTTTTCACATCTATTCCTATGTGAAGAGCTGTGTGGTTGTACCTCTGTATTAAACACTTCTATATATGTATTTAATACTTCTAATAAAATGGACACTGATACCTCATATTTTGATTGCCATAGGATAGATCTTTTTACTGTAATTTTCCTGTGTGGAATGCATCACCCATTTCTGCTGTACAAAGGAACAGAATTTACAGATGAGTTCATCTTGCAGTGCTAGGGATCTCTGTGAAGTCGAAGCTCTCTGCATCCATGGAAGGAATAGCAAGGCAAAGCTAATTAGTGCAGTGAGAATCTGGGAGGAGAAGTTGCTTCCTGTCTTTGAAATTTTCCACATCTTGGGTGAGCTGATCAGGCAGCGAGTGCTTTGTGACAAGCTGCAAGGCTGATTGTACACCTTCATTTGCTATGAGGTTTAAATGATATTTCCACGCTAATATGCAGTTGTTTCCTAAGTGAATATGTGGTGTTTACTTAGGCAAGAAAAATACTCTTTTTTTTGTATGTACAAGACAGTTGGCTTTAAAATTTTGCATTCATAGAAGCTGAGTAATGCACTTAATGGCAAGTAATTTTTTTCCCTTTACTCCCCAGTAGGTTTTAGTGAGAGAAGCTTCCTAAAGAGATGTGTCAGAAGAGAGGGAAATATGCTGGTCTTTTACAGCTATGTGGGAAACAGTAATGTAGCAATTGTAATATTTATTAAGCTTCAGATTTTATACAAGCTACAACTTTTAGCTTGTTTTTTTGAAATTAGAGATATTCCAAACAATATTCATTGAAAACCAGCTACTTTTTCTTACTTCCCATTTTTGTATCCAGACAATGTGAGTGTAAATATTATTAATCAGAAATTTAGATGGTTTTTCATGAACACAAGAAAGGGAAATGAGAAAGACAAGAATGTTTTCCTTCTTGTTTCTCTGCTTCTGTTGCTGTCCCTGTATGATATGAAGACAACATGAAGTCTGTAAATGTGCTCCAAGTTAACTTCAGTAGTGTCACAAAAGCAATATTCAATTTCTCATCTACCTTTTTGGTCTTTCACTATGAGATTATTTTCTGGAAGGAATATTGTTTCCTAAGTATTTAAAGAAATAGAGATTGAGAAAACTCTTTTCCAGAGGGTTTTGAATTGATCAGGCACTTATCCCAGATAGTAAGATATAGTGGCATAAATTAAAATACTTGATACTAAATTTTGCCATTAAGGCCATCTGTGTAATTTTGAAGGATGACCTTTGCATCCTATTAAAGGTATGCAAAAACTGATCAGCCACATGTAGAAATTGAAAAAAAAATGCAGGTATGATCTTGATGAATTCTTCACATGCATGAGACAGAGCCAATCTAATTTCTTTGTTCTTGCAAGCACCATCAGCATCTAAATTTTGCATTCTTAGGGCAACTCCAAGATTCTACACCTGAAAAATGTGTGCAGTGTGATAGGCCCTGAATTTCCATAGTTCACACGAAAATTTTTAAGCAATTTTTTGAAGAATAAATTTATGTGTGGCTCCCAAGGAAAGTTGGGCAAAGAATTTTCAATTTACACGTGAAGCAATGGTTGTCTTGTAATTTCTACTCCCTGATAAAATGAATTAAGCCTTTCAAGGAGGGAATGAACAACAGTGAAGTCGAGCAGTGAGGATCTTCCTGTGCAAGACAGACAGAAGATGAGCCAAAAGAACAGCTGACCAAAGCTGGAATCACACAAGTGACCACAGACACTAAGCAGAGGGCATAAATGTGGTTCAAACAGCTGCTTGCTATTAGAATGAGGGTTTTCAAGTACTGTGTAGGTAATGCTTGGACAGTGTAGCCCATTGTTTAGGGTAAGTTAAAGAAACCATTCCTGGAAAGAATAGTTTGTGGTCAGACTCTCGTTATCAGAGCTCTTTTCTCACCCCATCCTTCTCTCTCACTGGCTGCCCTGGCACCTCATCTGTGTCTGGTGAACCAGATAAGTGGTTGTCTCGAAGCCAGGACAGGCAGCAGTCATTCCATCTGCCCCCTGAGCACCTCTGCTGCTGTGGGCAGCACTTTTCTGTTCTGTGGCCCAGGCAGTTTGTGCCCCCCGTGCTGTGTGCTATGGGGGAACTGTGGTGGGCTCACCCTGCCTGGTGCCCACCAAAGCCACTCTGTCACTCCCCTCCTCAGCTGGGCAGGGCAGGGAAAATCCACCAGAAGGTTCATGTGTGAGGTGAGGACAGGGAGAGGTCACTCACCAGTCACTGTCATGGGCAAAAAAGGCTCAACTTCAGGAAATTACTTTATCACCAATCAAATCAGAGTAGGGTATTGAGAAATAAACCCAAAGCTTAAAAAGCATTTTCCCTCCAGCCCTCCCTTCTTCCTGGGCTCAGCTTCACTCCTGATCCTCTCTACCTCCTCCCCATGGCAGTGCAGAGGGATGGGAAATGGGGACTGCAGTCAGTTCACTGCACATTTTCTCTACCACTTCTTCCTCCTCAGAGGGAGGACTTCTCAAACTCTCCCCTGCTCCAACTTGTGTTCTTCCCACGGGCTGCAGTTCTTCATGAATTGCTGCAGTGTGAGACCCTCCCTCGGGCTGCAGTCCTTTGGGAACAGCCTGGACTGCTCTCTCCATGGATCACAGCTCCTGCCAGGAGCCTCCTCCAGTGCAGGGGTCTCAGCCTCCTCTGGGTATCCACCTGTTCCAGCATGGGGTCCTCCCTGGGCTGAGGTGATCTCTGCATCCCTGAGCCCCATTCTGGGCTGAGGTGATCTCTGCATCCCTGTGCCCTCCTGGGCTGAGGTGATCTCTGCATCCCTGTGCCCCCCTGGGCTGAGGTGATCTCTGCATCCCTGAGCCCCATTCTGGGCTGAGGTGATCTCTGCATCCCTGAGCCCCATTCTGGGCTGAGGTGATCTCTGCATCCCTGTGCCCCATTCTGGGCTGAGGTGATCTCTGCATCCCTGAGCCCCATTCTGGGCTGAGGTGATCTCTGCATCCCTGAGCCCCATTGTGGGCTGAGGTGATCTCTGCATCCCTGAGCCCTCCTGGGCTGAGGTGATCTCTGCATCCCTGAGCCCATTCTGGGCTGAGGTGATCTCTGCATCCCTGTGCCCTCCATGGGCTGAGGTGATCTCTGCATCCCTGAGCCCCATTCTGGGCTGAGGTGATCTCTGCATCCCTGAGCCCCATTCTGGGCTGAGGTGATCTCTGCATCCCTGAGCCCTCCTGGGCTGAGGTGATCTCTGCATCCCTGTGCCCTCCTGGGCTGTGGGGGAATTTTGGCTCCAGCCCCTGGAGCAGCTCCTGCCCCTCTTTCTGCCCTGGCCTTGGTGTCTGCAGGGCTGTTGCTCTCACATCTCCTCACTCCTCTCTTTGGCTGCTGTTGAGCTACAGGGTTTTTTCTCCCTCTGTTAACTAAGTTGTGCCAGAGGTGCCCCCACCATTGCGGATGGGCTCAGCCCTGGCCAGCTGGGCTGTCAGAGCTGGTTTTGACTCACAGGACGCAGGGGAAGCTTCCAGCAGCTCCTCACAGAAGCCACCCTTGTACCCCTCAGCACCAAAACCTGGCCCCACAAACACAGGGCTCTTCCTGGCTTCCTGAGCCAGTCCTTACCTTGCTTACAGGTGCAAAAATCACTTCTGGGCAGACACCCCGCTTGCTGAGAACCCAAATTTCATTTCACCTAACATTGCCAGGCTGAGAGTTATGTAGCCATTCACTTTTTCTCTGCAGCTACTGGGGAAGGGAAAGCAGCTGTGGAGGGCAAAGGAGGAATATAAATTCCAGCTTTGGGGCAAGCTGTGCTCAGGGAGCGCTGCCTTTCCCCATGGTCTGCCCAGAGGTGCCAGGGAGCCACCTCTGACTGCTGCCCCATTTGTAGGTGGCTACAGCCCAGTGAGATGGATACAGCTGAAATGAGCATTATTTGCCATGCTGGGAGCCTCACTCTCCTTTGAAATAGAGACAGACTGATGATGGATTTAGCCCACTAAGCCGAGGCTGGAGCTGTGCAGTCTTTCAGCCATATGGTTTTGATACTCATAACATTCCTCGAATTAAGGTTCAAGGAAAACTTCAAAGTCTACTATTACTTGGTGAAATTAATACTATTAGAGGCATTAATCTGTGGACTTCAGTTGGATTCTCCGCCTGAGAAGAATAAGGAATTAGTCTTTTGTATTGATGTGTAGTCACAAAGTCCTTAAGAACTGTTGGCCATTTGGTCCATCTTATTCAGAGGAAAAAATAAAAGAGCACAAAATATGGGTGATTTTAGATTTTTTCCTGTCATTTCAGAAAGTAAAGAAATAATTACCTTGTCTCTGGGAAGTTAAAATAAATTATTTTGTCCATTTTTGTTTTGTTTTATATTTCTATTAAATAGGTTAAAATTTTCTGTTATAGATTTAAAAAACCAGAAGTATGTCTAACCATGTCTTCCTATATGTACATCTAAAAGTACAAACACAAGGAAAAAGCAGATAATTAAAGTGATGTTATGATATGAAATTTGATTCTCATTTTAACCTAGGAAATAACCAGCAATAAGCTTAAAAGCAGAAGAACTCCAGAACTATAGTAGTAGATTTAGTAGTTTAGATTTAGATTTAGATTTTTAGAAGATGTAGTAGTTTAGATTTCAAAAAGAAAATTAACTTGTAGATATCAGATTTGTCCATTTGGTCTCAATTTGTAACTGAGAGCAGTGCAAACTACAGAAGTAGCGACAAGTCAATTGTACTTCTAAAGAGCTTTTTGCTTGATATTCAAAAAAGTCAAATCACAGAAATAATCTTCTGTTTACTGCATAAACTTTAGCTTTTGTCCGTTGATGTTATTTCCACATACTTAGATTCTGAATTACACTTACCTTCCCAAAATAATGGTATAGAAAAAGAATAAAAGGAAAAGAACTAGTGTGCTGAAAAAAGCAGATTGCCTGTGGATGATAAAAGATCTACTTAAATATTGTTTCAGTAGACCAACTGATATGTCTAGTAAAAACAGCCAAGCTTTGATGCATACAAGCCTGTTTTCAGATCTAATAAAAGATATTACCCTCTCTACAAGTTCTGGCTTGCTTAATGCCTTATTCCATCCTGGCTACAAAGACACAGTCATTGCTCAAACATTATTGCTACTGTGAACCTCCCAGCCAAAATATCACTGCTGCTGCAGAAGTCCTGCTCTGAGTTACTTCACATTTATCCAACATATTTTAATGTAATCTCTCAGAAAGGCTGCAGGGCTACATAAAATACAGCGTGGCATGCAGTTAATCTGCATTGTGTTCTGAAGTGACCTGTCACAGGCACAGGATGGAACAGCAATAGCAGCTATCAAAATTCAGTCCTTGCAAATCATCCATGTAAACTGGCATTTGCTTACTGTACCATTTCATCAAAAGAGAAATAATGATTATTTTGGACAATGGGAATTATTTTTGTAGGTAACTGGCAATAAAATAGATAGTGGAGAAAAACTTCTGGACAAAGTTAAAAAAAGAAAGAGTGGAGTGAAAGCACATAACTAAAGGTTCCAAAATCCAACTAGTCTGCATGCTACTGTATGAAATCCCTCTTTAGACTGAAGAAAGAAAATCTTTAATCACATGAAAGGAAAAAATCCTAGCTTTACAAAATTGCAAACTTTCTTCCTGTAAATATTTTTAGATTTAAGCCTTTCTCAGAAGCTATTTTTATAAAGCTCAGACAAAACCATTGATACAAGATCTGAAATGGATCTGTGTTTCTGTTCAAATCATGTTTGTTTCAAAATCTGTGGTTTACTCTTAAATATTTTTTCCTATTTTTTCTGATCACAGCTTTTTTCCCCCCTTTTTTCCATTCCAAATGCGTAGTGGCAACCCTTCTCCTTTCAGACTACCCCCTTTTGAAGTTTTGAAACTTCTGATGAACTCAATGACACTGGTTTCACATGAGCCCATTGTCTGGCTCTGCCTCTGCCTGTTGGTTCCCCTTGATTCTTTCAGCCAATTTCAGTAAACCCTGAATGAGGAAAAAGGGCTTTTCAAAGAGATACTAATTCCTACAAAATTTTAGGAAGAGGAGGAAGAAATGCCAAAAAAATGCCCACTGTGGGAAAGGGAAAGGAAACTCAGTTATTATTCTTCCTGCTTGCTGTTAGCCAAAAAATCTCCTGCCTAGCCCAGCATATCCAACATAAACCAGGCACTCCAGCACATGAGGGATGTCATTTGGGGTTGAAGGGAGATCAGGGCTGGGAGGGTGGAGGATGCTCAGCCCTAGGAGAAGAAGCTGCTTCCCTTCTGCTGCACCCATGGCAACACTGGTGTTTACAAACCCTGCTGAGGAGGAGAAAATGGCCATGACTGTGGTGGATGGGGTTTGTGAGCCACAGCTCCCTCAGATCCCCACCAGTGCCATGACAAACACTCTGTGTGCGCAGGCATTCACAAAAGATGAGGAAATTCACAAATCTACAGAATTTCTTGCTGTTTTTTTTTTTTTTTTTTTTTTTTAACAATGTCCTCATCTAGCACATTTAGGAACAATACTGACAAGTTTTAAGAACAGTTTCCCTTCTTCCCTCACTCTGCTTTTAAGGCTGGAAGGAAGTCAAACTTCTCCAAGGTTCATGTGGAAGAAGGGGACCATATGGCTGTCAAATCCATTTTTTGAACTCTGTCCAAGTCCTATGAGATGGATGCTTTTCACATGGACACCACATGGATTATCTGAGGACAGTTCAGCTAGCAATGAACTAGACAGGGAAAATATTTTGGATTGCTCCCTCTCCAAAAGATAGGGAAGATACTCTTTTAGGCCTATAAACAGACTTTTTGACAAATGGTCTCTGCAACATCTGAGCATTTGGTAGGCACAGAGAATTTCTGTTCATGCTGTTCATTTAACCCATAAGTGCACAACTAGATGAATGTGAATGAATGAACATGAAAATGCCACACCATGTTTCTCTTATCACAAGAATTGTTCCTAATCAGTTAACATCCTTTCTTCAATGTGAGAGACCACAGAATCTTTTTCTTATAAAAATCTACTGAATCTTTTTCTTATAAATTTCTATGCTTTCTGCCTAAGCAACTATTCTTTTTACCTGTAAGTATTTAACTGCTTCTATGAGTCTTTTAAGAGTGACATAACGTCCATTCCAACATCACTGTTAATATCTCTCACAATCACAACACAGAAGTTGAAAGATGGAAAGTGAGTGACCACTATGGGAACAAGTCTTACACTGATGTGAGGAATGGTAATTAAAGCAGTCACCTCAGGAGAAACTAAAATGAAATGTCTGTATTTGACCTTTATTTGCAACAGAAAAGAGATAGAGCATCACTCCAGGAGAGTTTTTACAACTTCTAGATACAACATTAGCATGGGATTTTTCCCCCTAATTTTGAATGTTAATTTATATGTAAAGTACTGTCACCCAACCTGTTGTTTTCTGAGTGTTGGTGGATAGTGTGTGATGCCACATCCAAGGGGCCGAACCAGAAAAAAAAAGATCTTTTGTGTGTTTTGTGGAAAAATTCTGCTTTCTCCATCTGTTATTCCTCCTTTTGCTACCCCACTGCAAAACTCCACAGCTTTACTCTGCATCAGCAGCACTGTAAATTTCATTTTTGTCTACTCATGGAGCTGTGCAGCCTCAACCAGAGTTTAAGAACTGGGGATAAACACACCCATTAACACAGAGATTTTCTAAATTCTGAGTAATTTCCTCACCAGAATGTTTTGGTTTTCATTTTCAACTAGTTTACAACTGGTTTCACTTTTTGTTTGATGGGCTGGCTGCAGTGCTGGAGCAGGGAAATGCTTCCCTTCCCCCCACATTTTCACACTGAATTAAAGATGTCACAAAAGCATTTCTAATCATATCAACAATTTCTAACCAACAGTTGTGTACAGCAGGGAATTAACCAGAATTCTGTCACAAAGTTTGGAGCACTTAGTCAGATTTGTGAATTCCTACTGACTTCTGTCTTCATCTCACAGGTATTCTTTAATCAGCAATTTATCTTGCTTGTATTCTTGAGTTTCCACAGCTGCTGCACAAAGACAAACTGGTAACTTTTATTTGCAATGTTGGGATGCATGAACCTTTCCAAGCAGAAGAGTGTAGCACAAGGTGAGCCACAGCAAAGCCCTCAGAAGCCTGAGCAAAAAGGGGCAGGCATGGAATCCTGTCTGGGCAGGAAGAATTCCCCAGCCACAAGTCCATGTGCAGATTGCTGGTTCAGGAACCACACAGGGTGATTGCAGACGCAATACCTTTTTTATTTGGTGCCATAAATAGCTGTGTGCTTCAGCCTATTGTGACCTTTGATTAGCACAGCTTCAAGCTGCTGCTCTGTCAAGGCACTCCAGAATGCACCTTTAAACCAGGCAGGAGCGCAGCTATAAACAATAGTTTTGGTTTTTTCCCCATGCAAAATTCCTCTGGTATTGCTGTGCTTCTGCAGATTGTACACAAAGTAGAATCTAAAACCTGCAAAGTACCAGCAAAGGTCCTGGGGAGCTGAAGAGGAATCAGTTCTTCATCTCTTCCAAGTCTAAGGCTTCAATTAAAAGTTAATTGAATAATAACTTAATAATCCAAGTTCCCACTCCTTCTCTTGGCTGAACAAATGCTTTTTCACAAGAGGGAATTCTTGCCACAAGTTGTACCACCATTGTTTCCACAACTACTGTTCATATTTTTTGTTGTTGTTGTTGACTTTTATGTGACCTGACAGTCAATTTCTTGGTGGACAATTGCCCACATTATAAAAATCCACTGATGTGTCACTCTTTGGCTCTGCCAAAATAAAGCCATGGTACTCAGAAGGAACACAGAATTTGGCCTGTCTTTTAAACAAGGGACTATTAAACAATAAAAGAAATTACCAGCAACAAATATAGCAGTTTATTTTTAAAGTTAAATGTCAAAATACAGGCAGCTACAATTGTCTGAGGTGTCACCATGCTTCTGTAAGTTATCATAAACAGTGAAGGGCTTGAGGGAGAATACTGTGGTGGCAAGGGAAGGTACAAGCATTGTAGGTGCAGCTATTTTAAATGCTTTCCCTGGAAAACAAAGTGGATTAATGGGAAATAGGAGGAAAAGCTGAAAGTAGTTGATAAGGGACAAAAAAAGGAGGCTACAATAACATGCCCAGAAGCATGAAAATCCCACAGATAAAAGAGCTGTTTTGATATGATTACATGTATTTCTAACCCAAACACAAAACACAGACACTTGCAAACTTTCACCATGGTTATGGCTTGTTTTTATTGCTGAAGAAAATGCACATACAGCTATTCCTTCAGTAAACAAACTGTTGCATTTGTACAGTGATGAAGCAGCTGCATCCCTTGTTTTGTTTACCGAGTGGCTAACACCAACATACTTCAGATTTCCATCCCAAATCCATCTAATGATCAGCAAAAAACCCTAATAATTCTGCTAAATTAGGAAACATCAGAATCATCACCACTTGATTTTGAACTCCAGCTTTTTACTGAAAAACACCCACCCAATGTTGCTCCATCTCCTGCAATGAGCAATTAGTATTTCAGTTTTTTAGTCTTTTGTCACTGTGTGGTCCAAAAGATAAAACATTCTGCACTGGAGTTAAGGTTGTCGGCCTGAGCCTCTCAAGCAAACTCCAACATGGGGAGGCTAAATTCCTCCTGTGCTTTCAGCTCAATATCGTATCTTTCACCTCCTGCTCCGAAATTCTTGAATGATGTTGTTAAAATGAGACTGATCTTGGAACACAGACTAACAAAACTTCAAGCACTTCAGGTATTCCTGAAGTCCGAGTTCGCCACATCTGCCAAACTTCTGTCCTGCCCCAAGCATCCTTTCCCAGGTTTTAAATCCAGGCTTGAAGTCCTCCCGGTCGCTTTAAAAAGCACGCACGGACCGGGGTTCTACTGATCTCCTACTGTGGCCATGTAAAGGCAGACGTATCAAAGAAAGGAAAAAGAACCAAAGAATCTCAGAATATTCAGAGCTGGAAGGACCCATGGAGATCATGGACTCCAACCCCAGGCCCTGCGCAGGACACCCTGAGAGCCACCCATGAGCGCCTTGTCCCTGAGCTCTGCCAGGCTCGGAGCTGCGCCCGCTGCCCGGGGAGCCTGCAAGAGGAACAAAAGCTCCGTCTGGCTTTCGGGAAGCGCCGGTGTGCCCGAGCGGGGAGCGGGCTCTGCTCTGCGGGCCCTGAGGGCCGGAGCCGCCGCCGCCCCCGTCCCCGTCCCCGTCCCGCTCCCGGCCCGGCCCCAGCGCGGCGGGAGGCGGCCGCGCTGACGTCACCATCGTCACCGCCCTGACGTCACCATCCGGGCCCCGGCGCGCGCCCGGCGGCGCGGGCCACAATGGAGAGCGCGCGCGCGCCCAACCGACGCCAAGCAGGCCCCGCGCGCGCCCGCGCGCCGCTGGCCGTGCGTGCGTGTGTTTGTGTGTGTCCCACAGCCCTCGTCCTTCCCTCACCGCCGCCACCGCCCCGCACACCGACACACCGGGAGGGGGGGGGGCGGCCGGGACCGGCGGCCCCGGGCGGGCACACGGGCGGCGCGTCACTGCCGCGCTCGGGTGGCCGAACCGCCGCCGCGCTGGGCCGGGTGCGGAAGGCGCTGCCGGCGCCGCCATCTTGCCCACGGGGCCCCGCCAGACGCGGCTGCGCCGCCGCCGCCGGGAGCGCGAGGAGCCGCCGCCACTGCCGCCTCCCTCCGCGCTGCCTCCCCCGCACCGCCGAGCCCTGAGCGCGGAGCTCCCGCCGCCCGGCCCGGCCCCGCCACCCCCGCCCGGCCGAGCCCCGGGCGCGCGTCCGCCCACCCCCCCGCGTGCGCCCGGTGCCCGGACGGGGCGGAGCGGAGCGCGCAGGCCCCGGCCCAGCCCCAGCCCGAGCCCAGGCAGGGCCGCCGCCGCCGCCGCCGGGCAGCAGCTGGTGACGCAGGAAAAACGCCCCAGAGAGAGAGAAGCGCTCAGGGCCGGCACCCGGAGCGCGGGCAGCGGCGCCGGATTTGCCCTCCCGCTTCCCGCCGCAGCGCAGCCGAGTGGGAGCCGGGGGAACGGAGCCGCCCCCTCAGAGCCGCGGCCTGGCATGAGACCGTGCCCCGCCGGCCGCCGGGCATGAGGCAGCGCCCAGGAGGGCTCCGGGCCGCCGCAGCAGCCGCCGCGGGACGAGGGGAAGCGGTGCGGGGGTGAGTGCGGAGCGGTGCCCGGGCGGGGCCGGGCCGCTGTTTGTGCTCCCCGGGGATGGGGCTCCGCGGGCCGAGGCGCGGCTGGGGGCGAGCACGGAGCTCCCCGGGACCCGCGGGGCGTGAGGCAGCGGCAGCGCCTCCCTCGGAGCCCCGGCGTGTCGGCCCCGCACCGCCGTGTTTTGGAGGGCGAGGGAAAATGGCTGACGGCTCCTCATCCCCGGCTGCCGGCGGGGGGGAGCGCCCGGCGCCCTCGGGGGGCTCTGGCCGCCTCTCCGGGGCCCCCGCGGCCGGACCCCCCCGGTGAGCAGGGCCCGGTGCGTCCCCGCAGCGCTGCACCGGCATCGCCTCCCCTGGCTCTCGCTTCCCTTCGCCCCGAACGCCATTACTGAGGTGGAGTGATTGGGGCCGCGTAGGCCCGGGCGACGCCTGGAAATCAGGCCCTGCCGAGGCGCTTTCCCGACGGTCTCAATGAAATCCAGCAGCAGCAGCTCGTTCACGCCCGCTGTAAACACTGTTAACACGTAGGCCACTCCTCTGGCCTCGGCTTCCAGCGCCCCGGCTTCCATGTACGAAAAGCGTTCGTGGCTTTTTCGTCTAATTCCTGCAGTTCGCCGCGCCGCTTCTCCTCGGAGTTGTGTCTTAGGGCTTGTCTGTAGCGATTTATTTTAGGCAGGACAGCCCTCTTCCCTTGCCCGACGTGTACGGCAGAGGTAGTTGCGTGTAGTTTGGCCGCAGATACTCAGTGTTATTGTCCTCGAGAAAACGGGATTTCACCAGTTGGATGGGTTGTTGGGGTTTTTGTGTGTTAGTTACCACTGTCTTAACATGTGCCGTCCCACTTTGTGCAGCTTTGTTTGTATACAGTGGGAATAGCTTTTGAAAATTACTTATTTTGTTCTTGAGTGATTTTTTTTTTCTTGTAGAGGTATCCAAAAATGTTGTGATAGTTTTTAAGATGCCATATTTAATTTCCAGCTTGCTCCTTCAGAAGTCCAGTTAGGTATTTTGAAGATTTGCAGTAGCTCGCAGCTGTACAGGAAAAAAAGAACCTTTCAGAAAAGAATTGTTTTAATTAAATGTTCAAAGGACTCCCAGGCTGGCTGCAGACATATTGTGTCTGTCTCAGCTGTTTTCATGTTATCTGTACAACTGGGTTTATATTCGCAGTTTTGCAGCTGTGTTCATATCACTGGGCGTTTGTACCAGCCCAGAGACCCTCTGAAGTCGCAGGCTCAGAGCCAGCACCAGGCCTCCTTTTGCTGACCTACTTGCAGAACTGGGGCCTGTATTTTTTTAAAAAGTTGTTGAATTGAGATACTGTTATGCATTCTTCAGTATACAGTGGCAACACTTGCTGTGACAGATCACGGAACCTGGGGTTTTTGGCAGCTTCTCAGGGGCCTGACAAATGGCTGCTAAAATTGGTACATTTAGGAAGGGGCTATTGATGGGTGTTTGGGGGATTGACCTTTATTGATTATGGAATAGAAACTGTGTCCCTAGTAAGAAGGGGTTAGGGGTGGCTGAGAGCTGTAGGCAGCTAACTTTATTATTCATATTGTACTTGGGAATTTGCTTTTTTCATATTTTACTTGAGAAATTATCAGGCCTCCCCATCAACAGTGTTGCTGATCAAGTTGCATATTTATTTCAGCAAAACCCAAGTCATACATGAGGGAGTTGGTTTGTTTGTTTGGGCTTTTTTGTTTTGTTTTGTTTTCTCAAACAATGCTTTTGATTCTTGGAGTTGAAGTAATGTTTATTCTTTGAACCAACAGACTACAGTAGTGATACCAGGAATTTCAGGGAGGCATACAGAATACATGCATTGATTATTCTGTTGCAATCCACCAGACAACAGTGATGCTTAATGATAGCTGTGTACAAAACCCAAAAACATAATCATAAAGCTGCAGTGCAAGAAACTCAAATTATCAGCATGTTTATGGGGAGGGAGTTAACCAGAAATAAATGTAAGATTGTATCACAGTAACTTTTCCCTCTCCAGAGGGTCTTGTACTTTCCTTGTGTGTAGTTTTCTTCAGGGAGTTTCTTTTGGGAAGCTTCTGTCTGAATCTTGCCTGGCTGCTGCTTCATGTCTTGCAGAATTTGCCTTTGTGGCAATTTCTCTGCCCATGGAATTGACAGGAAGACACATCTGGAGGTGGTAATCAATAAAGATGGTGGTAGCAAAACTGTTTTCCATCTCTGTGGAACACTGTCACCCTTACATAAACATTTTGTTCCCCACATTGTGGTGCCTTTGTGCTCAGACCTGTGCAACTACTCTGTGTACTAAAGGCACACTTTTAGGTTTCTGCATTTTATTAATGTGCTGAAATTCATAGATGAGAGACTCAAAATAAACTAAAATAGTTATTACTGTCTATTTTGCAAAATTAAAGAGACTTCTGAGAAAATAAAGGTACCTTTGTTCCAAGACATCTTACATTTGAAATTAAAATTAATTTAGGACCTTCCAGTATGAATACAGCACTGGGTAAGAATGGATAGGAATTCATTTATTTATTAGTTTGAACAATTTATTTTTAAATGGCTTTGAAGTTCTGTTTCTGTCAGGTGTGTATTGAAAATATATTAAATTCCATGGAAAGTAATTCTGCCCTTCCTGCTATGGTTTAGCCAAGTTCAGAACTTAGTTCAGATATTTGAATGGAAAGTACTTTGGTGTTAGGCAGTACTCTGAGTGTAGAGATATATGTGTATATAAACATATATATGTGTGTGTGTGTGTATGTAAATATATATATATATATATAATTTATGTGCATATATATTTATATACTCATAAATTTATATGTGTATATAAATATATATGTGTGTGTGTATGTATTTACTCACTTTTTAAAAAAGAAATACAGTTTTATCTATTCTAAGAGATCAAAAATAGGTATATTTTGAAAACATCCAGATCAAGACAGGCTCACTTGTGAAGTAAATGGATGAATGAATCAAAGGTGTCCCTTACTGTTTTTAACTTAAAGCAGAATTTTATATTTTTAAGGACAATCCAAACTCTGCAAAACCTTTGAAACTATAGCACTAAGTTTAATTCTTTCTCTTGTAATCACAGGAGCCTTGCTTATCCGGCACTTGCAGAGAAAGAAACTTTGCAGGATTTTCTGTTCATTTGAAAAGTTGTAAATGTGAAGGCTTTTGTGTGCAGGTGTTTGCTGGGTGTGAGCATTAACAGCCGTCTGGATGTGGATTCTCTTGTGCAGGTATCTGAAGTTTTCTTTACTTGGATGTGTCTTCTCTTCACCCTCTGCACAGTGCACCCAGTTTTATTGTCCACATCACCCGTGTTTTAAATCAGAATTCCAAGGTTGAAGCTGGACTCCAGGGTGTGTTTTGGGAGCACAGCTTGGTAGTGTCTGTGTTTCATTGCAGTCCTTGTGTTTTGCACAGCTGGCAGCACTGTGATTGTCTCACATCTCCCTGGTTATCTGGGAATACACAGCATCACCTTTATTCTGTAACATAACTGAGCCTTGTTCTGATGCTGCAGAGCACAGCCCAAGGAGTCTCCTGTTAGCACATTCTTGCAGCGAGACTTGAAGTTTTCTGTCTGGGAAGTTGGAGCTACTTCTGATTCTGTGTTAGAAAAACACAATTACTTTTTCCATGTACTAAATCGAGTTTTTTGTTCTCTTAGTAATGTAGGAACATCTGAAAGTTGTCACACTCTAATTATGAAGGTTGTAATTCATTATGAGTTTCCTTTTTAGACAGTTATGTTGTATTGGCTGGTTCTCTTATGCTTAGGGCTAAAACATGACTTGAGAATGTGGTTAACAGAGGTGTCCTCTGCACTTGGGGATTTAGAATCTTCAGTAGACAGGGCAGAGAAATGTTCTGTCACTGCCTTGCACCCTCAGAATGTCACTGCTGCCTTTCTGATACGTGGCAGAGCCCCCTGAGCCCGTTGGTGCATTGAGTGTGTTCTCCAGATCTGGGTTGGTGATCTCAAATGGGGTGTTGTGACATTGCAGGAGAGCTGTTAATGCCTGTCCTCACTGCACAGGGTAGGAGGAAAGGAAGGAAGGTCTTCAAGTAGCCACTTGTGACTTGGTATTAAACTTTTTGCTTCTCTTTTGTTTTTTTTTTTTTTCCTTGAGGGAACTCAACAGCACAACTGGTTTCTTCTGCATTTTGTGTTGTGAATTTTCTAGTATTTGCTTTGTTTTATAAGAAGCCATTAGTTACTCATTTTATTGGAGAGTTGAATTCAGTCTGCTTGTTATTAAGGCTTTTGGGTTGACACTTTTTCAAATAGAAATTATAATGCTTGAAATGAAACCCACTGGGATATAGGTATGTTCCCAAGCTTGCTTTTTAAAAAAAAACATGGTTGAAATATGATTTTCTTAAAGAATTAATTACTCTTGACTGTGAGAATGATTACTTGCTTTTGGTTGACTTTGTGTCAGTACAGCTCTGAAAGGGATCCATGGGATGTAGATTTAAGGTCTAGGTAAATTTTGAATGCTGGTGTTATCAACCATTTTCATGAAGTCAGATTGAAGATGCTTTGGAAGTTCTGGGTAACTATCAGGAGTGTCACTGTGGGAAGCTTGTATTTGTAGCATCCTGGATCTGCTTACAAAACCACTATGTAACCCTGTTTGGTGACTTTGTTTTCATTACCCGTGTAACTGCTAAGAGAAAAATGTGATTTTCTTGCATTTGGATCTTTGCATGGACATTTCAGCAAATCCTCCAGTTTGGTTGTTAGCATTCAGCTGTGGATTTACTCAGAGGAGGGGAATTCCACATTGCATCATTCCTTAGAGATGTGCTTTTTTTCCAAATTCTGTTTTTAAGCTGGGATTCAGGACTGTGGGGAAGGCAAGACATCCTTGTTGCCTGAGTTTCCTCATATCCTCTCTGTTACAAATTGCAAAAGACTTCTTTAACACAAGTGTTCAAGTGACTGCTTCAAAGTAATGAAAAGTATGTAGAGGGAATTGCAGGGCTGTCTTTTCATTAAGCTTTCATGTAAAATACCCAAAACTCAAGTAATAGAAAATTGTCCCTGGAAGAGCCTTTAACACATATTGTGTTATTTTGTGTTTGTAGCAGTCGAATGGCACATGGAATGACAGAAAAATGCACATTCCAAATTCCATAGGGTTCAGTCCTTAAGTCATTTACTTGCTGCTTAACCTTTTCTCCAGCTTCAGTGGGACTGGGTGTGGGAAGAGGAAAAGGTTTGGTTTGTCTTAGCTGTAGCAACATGAAATGGTGAGAGAAGGAAAAAAAGATTGTTGAGAAATGTGTTCAGTAAGAAACGCCAGCAGTGATGTTGTCAGGTCTGATCTCTCTGCTGCCAGAGAGGCTCCTTTGCTTGGAGGGGGTGTCCTCACTGCCCCTGTGCTGTGGGACCGTGGGGACAGGCCTGTGATGGCTCTGGGTGCAACTTCAGTTCTCTTGTCCAGAGATACATTTGGCAGTGGGGTGAAAAAAGTCTCGTTTTAAATATAAGACAGGAATGAACATTGTTGTCAAAACATTCTTGGTAAATTAGCCTTGAGTTGTTTATGGTTTATGTTTTTCTGTTGTTTTAGCAATCAAGTACTTCAGTGTGTTTTTTAGTACATTTCAACAGGACAAGTTCATGATTTTTAAAGTTAAATAAGAAAGATGTATCTGTTTAACTTAATTTATAAGTAAGTATGTTGACGTAGTGCTGAAATTCTGATAAACCAAAGCATTAAGCTGTAGTTTAACCTGTATTTTAGACTTTGTGAATTTCAGATTTAGAAATAGATTATTAACTGTTTGATAATTTCTGATGTTTTCTTTTAATGTGTTTTCCTGAATCCTTTAGCTGTGAGGATTTCCTTTTTTTAAATCATAAATTGTGACATAAATCCTCTGGAGGTTGAAGATCTCACTCAGGTGGCAGGTTGTGCAGTTTCAGGTTCCAGTTTTGCCCAGCTCTCCATGTGTGTTGTCCTGTCTTTCAGGCAGTGTTTTATGAACCACAGTGGGGCCTTCAAATCCCAGGTGCTGTCCCTGGAACACTCCTGGTGCTGTCTGTGTATACACAGACACACATGTGCAGACACTCATGCCATGGGACTTCTTCTGGGATGATGTACTGATGTTTTTCTTATGTGAGGTGGTAATGTCACATTTCTGAAGTGCTTTTCAGTTCTCTTGCTGTGTCAGGATGTCTTTGTGATAGTTTTGGTAATTAGGCAGAAACACAGCCTGAAAATTCTTACAGTGTGTAGCAGTTCTTACAGTTCTTGTAGCAGTTCAGGCAGGTTCCTGTGGTTGACAGTTGTCAGGTGAAGATGCAGCTGAGAACATGAATTCCCTTTGTGCCATTTGGGAAGCTTTTTTTTTTCTTCCATGTATAGGATTGCAAAACCGAGGTTGTTTTTTGTTGTTGTTTGTTTGAATGGCTGCAGCAGCCATCAGCTGAGTGATGTTCAGTGAGCTCAGTGGGAGTGAAGCCTTGCTGTGAGCCCGTGTGTAATGAAAGACCCCCAGTCAGTCCCAGCTCTGGTTAGCAGGTGTATGGCTGGAATCTTCCACTTACCTGCACCATTCTGAGAGTTTTGACTAGATGAAGAAGGGTTTGGTAGTTTATCCTGTCACGAATGTTCCTGTTATTTTCTGTCACTTTCCTGAGAGTGCTGTGAATATTTGGGAGCAGTGGAACTCGGGATGTGTTGCCTGGAGGCAGCTGGAGGAGGACAGTGGTTGGTTTAGTTTCATTGTTGGCAGGTGAGAGCCAATATAAAGATTTAATTTGAAGGTTCCACTGCACTGTGTTGGTTGATCCTTAGATGGTACTTGAGGAGATCATCTTTGTCTGAGCATGAAATTGTAGCAGCACTCAGTGCTCTGTTTGTGTCACCTTTCCCCAGGTACGAGTGTCACCCTGGAGCTGAGATTTGTGCAGGTTCTGGGCTCGTGTAGGCCAGCAGTGAGTAACTCAGCAGCTGAGAGCAGGGGATCAGACTCTCTCTGTGCTCTCAAGGATGTGCTTCCACTGAGCCACACCTGAAACACACTTGGAGGGCTTGGCAGTGTTGATGAGTCACTGCAGTTCTTTGTGGCTGTGAAAATACAGTAAATAAGTCGTAGTTCACACTTCAAATGAAGACTAACCCTGTGGTTCTACTTTCAGTTTAACAGCAAATTTGCTTTAAATGTGAGTTTATCATTGATGTCACTTAAGTTCTAAATTGCAGTTGTCCACTAGAATTCTTTATTCCATATATTTGACATAATCAGTTTCTCTATTGTTTCATCAATTGAAGTTCTTGTCTAGAACTTCCTTCCAGAGATGAAGTGGGGGGAGAAGCCTGAACAACCAGGTTGACATTTAAACAGTTCACTTGCAATGATTTTTCCTTTGATAAGAATTGTGAAGAAGTTACTTTGGGGATACATTTCTGTAGGTATAACAAAACTTTGCTTCTCACATAGGCTGTCAAAGTGTTTGTTTTCTCTTAAGCTATTTTCATGGGTTTTGTGATGATTTTCTCTTAATTAAGAATTATTATTAAAATCTTTGTAGTTTGCTCCTACCTGCCTGGTTGGTCAGGTGTCAGTAATCTGCTTTCAAGGAGAGTTGTCTTGTCTCTACTGAACAGCTGATGTTCTGTTTCCCAGAATTGGTGATGCTAGGGGTGTACTTTGGAGACACTTTCCAGCTGGGAATGAGAAAGTGTCTGCATTACACACAGCTTGTCACAGGGTGCATATAATCAGTTGAGTTTTTCTTTGCCTTGCTGCATTTGTAAATATGAGGTTGATGTTTAAGGGGCCTTGTTCTTGTACAGATTCTTGATAAATGGAAGTGAAAAGTTTGTTTTCTTCATATTATTTCATCAGGACATGGGGTTTGTATTTCAGTGATTTTTCTCTACAGAACTAAAAGCTTATTTTTTAAAATGTGTCCATTATTCATTTTTTAGGTAATTGTCAGATGGCTTAGTGAAGTTACTTTAAAATTGTGTGTGGTGAAAAACAAATGATGCAATGAGCCTTGGGAAACAATTATGAATCATGGTCTATATAAGCATTTTATAATCATTTAAGAACCATTTAGGGGGATGGCAAATGGATCCTGGGATCCAGCCTGGCCTTGAACACTTGCAGCAATGTGACATCCACAACTCTGGGCAGCCTGCTGGAGTTCTTCACCACCTTCAGAGTAAAGGTTTTGTTCCTGGCCCTCATCTAAACCCACCCCTTCCAGCTTAAAGCCATCCCCCCTGTCCTGTCTCTACCTGCCCTTGTCAGAAGTCCCCTGTATGTACTGGGAAGTGCTTTAGTGCCTCCCCAGAGCCTTCTCCAGGCTGAGCAGCCCCAGCTCTCTCAGCCTGTCTTTATGGCAGAGCTGCTCTGGCCCTCTGGTCCTTCTCCTGATCTCCTCTGGACCCGCTCCAGCAGGGCCTTGTCTGTCTTGTGCTGGGGAGCCCAGGGCTGGACACAGCCTGGGTGTGGGATGTCCCCAGAGCAGAGCAGGGAACAGAATCCCCTCCTTCTCCCTGCTGCCCACACAGCTCTGAATGCAGCCCAGGGCACGTTTCCCTGTCTGGGCTCTGGGTGCACATTGCCTGGGCTGTGTTGAGCTTCCTGTCCCCCAGCACCCCCAAGTTCTTCTCCTCAAAGCTGCTCCCATTCCATCCTTTGCCTGGCCTGTACTTGTGTTTGGGATTGCTCTGACCCATATGTAGGAGCTTGTGCTTGGTCTTGAGCTTCAGGTTCCTCTAAGTTTATATAAAATGGAAAATGGGGAAATAGGGGAATGAGGCTTGTCATTAAACTGGTGTTTGCCTCACACCCCTAATTAGGAGCTCTTCCTCCTGTTGGATGGACTCATTCAGTCAGGTGGAATTGGATTTCATTCAGTATTTTATCTGTGGAATTCTCTCTGTAAATGCATGTGTGACATCAGTCTGAATACTGAGTAGAATTATTTCTCTGTTAATAAGGAAGCTTGATAAGGTTGATAGGTTCTTTGGGTTCTTTCCATTCTCCTCCTGTGTGTTACCCAATCATTAATCAGACACCTTGTGTTGTCTTTGTGTTACTGATGGAGAGCTGAGACTCAGAGGCTGTGAACCTCAAGCCTACCTCCTGCCATAGCTTTTCAGTGGATTTTTGTTAGCTATTCAGCAGTTACACAGTTTTTTGGGCTTAAGTTTCTGCTGTGCCTCCTCACTCTTTCTCAGTTTTCTCTTTCTCTCAATGCCAAGAAAAATGAGGGGAAGATGAAAAGGTGAATCTGAAAAAGACAGGTGTGTTCTCCAACAATGTTTTTGAACAAGACATAGATTTGACTTTGGGGATTTCTATATAGCTGCCTTATAAGCCAGAGATTTCCCTTTCATTTCTGAAATTCTGTTTCTTTCCTTATAAAACATCATTAAACTTCTGTGACAAATAAGGTACAGACAATTTTTCTTCCTGGTGCCTCAGTTGATTACTGTTTACCCAGGAGACTTAGTTCAATGGAAATGAAATTACAGTGGAAACCAGATTACTCTGAAAATTCCAATTAGGTAGGAGAAAAATGACAAATTCAGCCTTTGACAAATACAGAGAACATGTTGTGTCTGTCTCTCATGCAATTTTGTTAAATGAAAACTTGTGAAAAAGTCCTAAGATGTTGACTGTCACAGTGGATGTGGCTGTTGTGCTCAGCTACTCATGCTCTGTCATCTCTAGTTCCATTTTGTTTTTTACCTGACTTTCCAGGTAGTGTTTGAATTGTAGGGTTTTGCTTACAGTTTCATAGCTCTGGCTTTTTTTTTTTTTATTTTTTTTATTTTTTTTTTGTTGTTGTTGTTGTTGTCATCAGAAGTAAAATTTTTGCCACCTTCTGCGTTTTACAACTTCTGTGTTACCTGCTGTGGCTTTGTCATTAAGTTGTCTGCTTGTAGTGAGAATATTCAAAGTATTACTGCCAAATAATTTTCCTGACTCACTGTGATCTGCTGAGTGTTCCACTGGCTTTATCATAATTTCCAGGACAGTTTGTTGCCTTCACCTTCTCAGACTTCTTGCACTTGGCATTATTTGCTGTGGATGCTTAATATTTCTTTCATGACTGAACTTGTGCTGTTGGTGGACTGACATTCCTGGCATTTATCATCTGCTAAACAGCTTTCTCTGTGTGCATTTTCCTGTGAGATCCATTGTGTGAAGAATTTTGCTCTTTATGACTTTTCTGTGTTGTAAAGGTTCATTTGTGCTATAATGTACATGAACCTTGATTATATATTAGTTGCATATGTGCTAATTCTAATTGACTGTGTTCTGTTTCCTTCCCTTTCCCTTCTCTTCTGGGGTGTAATTTCATGAGAGCTTTGCAGTGATGCTGAAAGGGTTGGTTCAATTCATGGTTATGTGTTCTTCCTGCTTCTCCTGCCATTGTTAGTGTTCATATGGCTTATGATGCAGCTGAAAACTAAAATTATTTTATTCCTATCCTCCAGTTACCTTTCAGAGAGCTTGGCTTCTTGATCTGGCTGGTGATGTGGTGATGCAAGGGGTGAAAAAGTGGTTAGGATGGAAGCCAGCAGGATTTCCCTCCTTCCCTTCTTGTCACCCTGGAGACTTCCCTGATTTCAGGTGCACTGGGAGGCTTTACCCTGGCTGAAGGCTTGTCCACCTGCACAAATACAATGAGACTTACTTTCTAAAATCAGGATACAGTGCTTGTCCTGGGGGATGAGGTTGCTGTTGCACACTGAGATTCCAGTGGCAGAAGCAGAACACATCCATGCACACACTGTGGTAGCAAAGCCACCTTACTGGAGTTGTGTCACCCTCACGTGGTGCTGCTTTAAGCCCTGTCCCTGAGGAGAGCAGGCCCTGTGCTCCTCTTGTCTCTCGTGGCCTGTTGGTAGGCTCAGCTTTGTGGGCTGGTTTGTGATGGAATGAGGGCTGGTTAGCCAGGGCTTTATGGGATTGGCAGTTTATGGGATTATTTCAGTGCAGGGAGAACAGCAGCACTGTGTGTTGTGGATTCTTTTATTTTGTGTGTGGTGGGCTGTGGTTTTTATGAATGACTTTCTGGTTTTCAGATGGCTGCAAGAGAATTCTTAAACCCATCCTCAGCCCTTAGGATGATTGTTTTCTCCCTTAGTTGATTGTTTTCTCCTGCATTTCTCACTAAAGAGGGTTATGACATGCTTTTTGATAGGCTTTATGGATACAGGAATGCTGTGTTTCTGGGACAGGGGTGTCACTTCTTCGTTCTGTGGGGGGGAGTGAACATAGTGGAAATAATTCTCCTATTTCCAGCCCTGCTTTGTTCTTAGTGTACTTTCTAGGGGCTCCTTGTTCCTTTCCAACCTCCTCTGCTATGTATCTTTTTGCATTTATATCAAACTGCAGCCTTTTGTGTTGGCAGAAGGAACATGAAGACAGAAGACAAAACTGCTGTTCTGCTGCCACTTCTTACTTGCCTATAGAGGGGCCAAGATTTTAAAGGGGAGTTGTTACACAAGTTCTCTGGAGCAGGTCGATAGTTTTCAGGGGTTTCTGGAGCATTTTCAGGGATTTCTGGAGCATTTTCAGGGATTTCTGGAGCATTTTCAGGGATTTCTGGAGCATTTTCAGGGGTTTCTGGAGCATTCAGCCTGCCTGGGAAGATGGGCTTGTATGAGTTGGGTTGGAATGGAGCACGTTTAAGACAGGCAATATTAAAAGACATGAGCTATCATCTTGTAACACCTCTAGGGAGCTTGTGCAAGGTTGATTTTTCAGGCTAAGGATCTTCTGACTGAGATGGTTGTCAGGCAGCAGAAAATGTCAAAATGTTTACTTGCATTATCTGGCATGGAGCAGCACAAAAACCAGCAGGCTGAGCAGGCAGTTGGTACGTTGGAACTAGTTGGAAGTTTGGCTGAGTTTGTTAAATAGTTGTGAAGGAGCTTATTGAAACACAAATTTTAATGCTGGTGTCACTTTCTTCTGTATTAGAGGTATTTGAATTACACTTGACAATGATGGTAGAATTTGAGTTCCTGTGCTTACTTTGTGCTGATTAAACATTACATGAAAAGTAGAGTTTAAAAAAAAAGTGAAATTAATGCTAGTACAGTAACAGGAATGCTTAGATATTTGAATTTAAAGCATTTAAAAATACCCAGGTATTTCACAACGTTGTTATGATTCAAGAATATAATCTGCTTCCAGCTTAATACCTGTGTTAGGTGTTGTATCATGCTTTAATTATTTGCAATTAACCAAGCAGTAAGTTGTGTTGGTTTTATACATTGTGTGAAAATTTCCATGATGTGTTGATACTGTCACAGAATATTAGATGTAAAGACTGCTACAATTAATTGATTTTCTTTAGTACAGTGTTTAACATAGTTTAGAGAAGCCATTAAGTTTTCCATAGGGAACATGAAGTGAGGCAGAAGGGCTGAGCTTTAATTTTACAGACAGTTTTAAACTCCGCTTTTCTCCCAGAATCTCTGCAGTCCAGTTGCAGTGTTGGCATTGGGTGCTGCACAGCACAGTGACACATCAGGAGCTGGGCAGAAGCAGGGTTTGAGAAACAGTGCACAGGTAACCTGTAACAACAACATTGTAGTGATATCCCCAATTTACTGGCTGAGTGACTTCAGCCAAGATTTCAAATATTTATACCCTGAGTTTTGCAAAGCCTTGAGTGCAGTATATATACTATAAGTAAGGCCATGTTTTAAAGCTGCAAGTGGGGCAAATCTGCAATGCCATTATCCTTCCCTTCAGATACTTGAGAAAGAATGAAGGTAGCAAAAGCTGTTCAGCACTTACCAGTGGCCTCATAAAATGCACGAATCTCATCAGAAATTACAGAATCCACAATGTGTTTATGTATCTGAGGAGGAAATCAAGGCCAGGGATGGCACTGAACATGAGTGAGGATTTGGACCTCGGTGTGGTTTGGCACAGTCTTCCAAGCATGGAATGTTGAAGAGTTATTTTGTTTTTTACTCTGTTTCATAGGAAGAATTAGAGTTGTGAACAGTATTAAATGGCTCTAGTACCTCAAAGAGAGTGTTTGATTTAAGCTTTTCTAATTAGCTTTTTTAGGTTTTTGTCTGCAGTTAGTATTGTCTGTAATCCTGAGGCAGTTGGACTGGATGATCATTGGAGGTCCAAATGAACAAAAGAATTCTATTCTTAAATATTCCTGTGATAGAAGGAGGAAGTAAATAACTCATCATTTTAGCTTCATCAATCCTGCCTACGAAATTGTGTTTAAAAAAAAATCTGTGCTTTCTTTGTGAGCCCTGCAGCAAAAGAAGGAAACAACATCCAAGGAAGTTTCAGAGGTTTATCCTCTGTTTATCTTCTGCTAGAGCTAGGGTACAAAAGTTCTTAACAATTATGAAGGGTTTGTGCCCCACTCATAAAAAGAAGTGAGATATTCTGTGGATGTCTTTTGGAATTTACAGCACCCATGTTCTCTACTTAACAGTAGGACCTGGCTTAGAGAGACATTCTAGAATCTAATGCAACCTAAAATAACAGCAAAACCTTCCTGCATAAATTGCAAGTTGAATTACTATCAGTGAGTGGCCTCACCACTACTCTCACAATATTTGATACAAACCCCAATGTTTTTAGCAAGTTAAAGGTCCAGGCATTTGATGATGAAAGGAGAAAGGAGCCTTGAGCATTGCCAGGGTTGGGCATCCACAACCTCCATGGGCAGTGTGCTTCAGTGTCCCACATCCTCAAACTGAAACATTTCCTCCTAATATTTAACCTAAATTTCCCATTCAGTTTGTGCCCATTACTCCTTTTCCTGTCGCTGTCATTCCTGGTGAAGAGTTGCTCTCCAGTTTCCCTGTAGAACCCCATTCAGATACTGGGAAGTTGCTGTGAGGGCTCCACTCAACCTTCTCTTCTCCAGCCCGACTTTCTCAGCCTTTGTTAGGGAGATGCTCCTCTGCTTTTACCTTGTGGCCTCCTCTGGACTTGCTCCAGCAGTTCCATGTCCTTGTACTGGGGACACCAGGACTGTACACAGCACTCCCAAGTGAGGTCTCACCACAGCAGAGTAGAATCAAAAGACTTGAGAGACTACCTGAATTTCTGTGCTGAATTGTAGCACACTTGTCTGATTAAATTTACAGGAAAAAATAGTTTTAAAAAATCCAACCTTTACTGTGTGAAACCAGAATTATTAACATGATTTTAACAAACAGGAACACATTCCTAGTCAAACCCTTCACCTAGCAATTCACAATTTCATACTGTTAATATATTACCAATTACATAGATAAAACTATAAAATTACTAATGAATATTGCACATGGCACCCACAGGAATGGGGTGACAAGCAGTGAGAGCACATCACAGAGTAATGTGAGTTATCTGCTAAGCCTGGCACAATAAAATGTGCACTAACACAGCCAAGTGTCAGGTCATTTACCCCAACAAAGCACATACAGAAAACATTGTCTATATTGGTGAGCATGACAAAAAACACAGTTATTTTACAAAAGCAACTGCCTGTGAACACCACAATTGTATATTTGTAGCAAGAATGAACCTTAGCTCTGTTTTTTAAATATAAACATAATTTTGATCACAGAACTGATAGGAAACTTGTGAATTACAGCCTTTTACATCTAGGAAAAAAAAAAAAGAGTAGCCAAGAAGTTCTCCCTCCACACCAATTTGCTGCTCCAGTGAGATGAGAGTGCAGTGGGATGAATCAAATATCTGAGCCCATTACAGAACATGAGAGACCATGCACTGCCAAGGTAGCCTGGCTGTTCTGGGCTTTGCAACTATTTGTCTACTCCCTTGCAGTTAGGGAATAAAGATGTCCTTTTAAGATTGCTGTTTCTGTTCTCTTTGACTTTTGGGCTTATCAAAGAAGAAAAAGAACTGAGAAATCAGCAGACAAGAACTACACAAACTGTACTTTTAACTGGCACTGTCCTTTCAAAAAAATCAGAACTGCCAATCAGGCACACAGACAAAATCAGGAAGAGCAGAAGAACTTACCTTTTCCTCCAGCTTCTGAGAAGAGTTTACAGCATTTCCTCCACATGACATGGCATCTCCTCCTTGGTTCTGAAGCCCCAAATTATAAATACAATAAGGCATTATTTAGAGCTAGGAGCTTTTAAGCTGTGGAGTTCAAGAACAGAACCAATACAAAATGTGTGTTTTGCAGGTCTTTTAGCTTGTGCTGCAGGAAAACACCTGACTGCTTGAATTAGCACACAGAGCTAAGAAAAGCAGCTGATACCACTAGCACCTATTTATAGATACACTTTCAATTAAGAATAATGTACATACAGAGAAACCATCTCTAAACATAACTCCTAAAGCACAAATGATAAAGAGTAACACACTCAGTAGAAGTGTTCTTTGTGCAAGTGAGAAGGGAGGATGCCAGATGCATTCCCAGAACACTGGGACTGGTTTTGCTCAAGTGTGATTGACCTTTGATGATGAATTTTGCTCCATGGCTTGCAGAGGTGTAGCTGTCACATCCATTTTTGAATTGGATGAATCCAGGACCAAACTGTGAGTTTAACAGTCAGAAGTAAGGGACCAAGACCATTTAATCAGTCTTCAGTGCAAACTTTAGACATTCAATTTTCCTGAAGTAGTGACAGATGTAAGGATACAATAACAATTACTCCATAGATGATGGATTACCAACTGCTCATGTATTGCTTGTCCTTGCCTGAACTGTTCTGGGGCTGCCTGAGAAGGACTGGGTTTGATTTGGACCTGAAGCATCAGTTCAGTCCTGATTGGCTCTGTTGCCAAGAACACGTTTTTTGGGTTGCAGAAGGACAGTTTTGTGCATAAATAAACTGTAGCATAATTGGAAAAAATATAACAGTGTGAATTGGGTCTGACTGGAACAAATTATATTCTGAAGTTCTTTGATATTTTTGTTGTTTTAGTTTTGAAGGTATTTCCTATTGTAGCTCATTCTATTAATACTAAGGTGGAAGGAAGTCTTACCCACTTCTTTGCATGTTCATTGGGAATTCAAGAAAAGGGCTTTATAGTAAGTGAAAGTCATGGCTCAAACAATTTAGGCATTTTAAGGTAGATTTTTGCATTCACTAGATAGAAGTCACTTAGTAAGTTTGCTTTTCTGATGTGCCAGTGTGTGCATTTTCCAGTGCTTTTTATATTTACTGGATTCTGTTCTTGAAAAGTCTGGGTTATTTTACTGTCACAACTAAAATTTTCATCTCCTATCATAAAACCCCATATTATTTAGCTACTTATCAGAATGTAATTTCTTCATTGCTGGGAAATGCTTAGACCAGTAGTTTAAATAATAGAATTTTAGGGGCTGAACATTTATGTGCCTGTTCCTTCTGTCACTGAGATCCCCTGAATGTCCTTGAGGATGTGTTTTGGTACCAGTTGAACCAGTGTGACTGCCATGGAAAGCTCCTGAGTGAAGGGGGGCTGTACAGGATGAGGCCCAGTCTTGCTCAGCCCTTTGCCTGTGGCAGCAGCCAGGGACGTGCGCCTGTGGGATGGCAGCAGGGCCACAGCTCCCTGAGGGGAGTCAGTTCATTGGCTCAGCATTTGTCTAAGGTGGGGTTTTGTCTAAGGCATTGACTGAGTGCTGGATATTTGGGTTTGTCTCTGTTCACTGTCACATGAGCTAAACACTTCAGAACAGGAGCTGGAAGTGTTTTTTCCATCTGGTAGCCAGAATGAAGTGTGTGATCTGAAGGTCTGTCCTTCCAATACATTATTTGTGAAAAAGCATCCTGTGCTGTAAGTAACCAGGGGTGCCCTCTCTGACTGTTGCATGTCCCAGGAATTATTGGCAGATGAATGTGTCTTTCTCTTTTGGAGAAAGACACTTGCTGCTGCTCTCTAGTTCCCTTTAAACACCTGGCCTTCAGCAATTACTGCTTTGAAGCAAGACAGTCCTTTTGATGTAAAGGCTTTCCTTTTTTATTTAAGTCTTTTGGAAGTTACTCCATGTGGAAGGGCCTCTCCTCTGAAGTCACACTGACATGCTTGGGAGTGTTGAGCCTGGAGAAGGCTCTGGGGAGACCATGGACCCCTCCTGGTGTGGGGAGGGCACTCACAGGACAGGGAGAAGGGCTTTATACTGGGAGTAGGTTTAGAATAGATGTTAGGAAGAAATTATTTCCTGTAGTGAAACACTAGTGCAGGTTGCCCAGAGAAAGGCTTTATACTGGGAGTAGGTTTAGAATAGATGTTAGGAAGAGATTATTTCCTGTAGTGAAACACTAGTGCAGGTTGCCCAGAGGAGTTGTGGGTGCCCCATCCTTGAAAGCATTGAAGGCCAGGTTGGATCAAAGCCTGCTCTAGTGGAAGGTGTCCTGTCCATGGCAGGGGGTTGGAGCTGGGTGATCACTGCAGTCCCTTCCAACCCAAACCATTCTGTGATGCTGTGAAATGAGTTAATACATTTTGAGTATATTGGCTTTGTTGCCTTGGTGTGCAGAGCCTAATCCTGTTGTCAGCCTTGGTTTGAATAGAGTTTGTTTTGATTAGAATTTCTTGGACTTCAGGTTTGGAAGTTCACTTTCTGTGCTCTTACTGCTTGCTTAAACTCATGTGAGTGCTGCATGTAGGAGCACCTTGAACAAGGGGAAGTTGGATACTGTTAAGTAGCTGTATCTTAGCTGAGCTTAGCCCCAACACCAAGTTTTGAAATTAAAAAGAAAAGAATCCTGAAAGAACTGAAGATTTCAGGATAATTCCCCTTTATTTTGTTATCTGAATTTGAGGACAAATAGAATTGTATGTTTACATCAATGTTCTCAGTGTTTCAAAAACTTATGCTGCCAAATGATTTAATTTCAGGTGTATTATATGGAATGATCACCAAAAAAGGTTATTTGAAGTAACCTGGTTTTCAGTGAGAATAGTTTTGTTTGTAACCATCACAGTTACTCAAATTCTCTCTTGTACTGTACCATTAAGACATTTATTGCTTTGAGCTTTGTTGGAACCTGATGCAGTTGACTATGTCTCATATACACTCACTTCTTTAGGAGGAGAAGGAGCTTAAAGGGTTTTTTTCTGTAATATTTGCTATTTGAGATAACATTTTCTGACTGCTGCTTATCAGGTATTTTTAAATGTTGATAGTTAGACACTTCTTGCTCTTCTGAATAGTAGCTTAATGACAGGTTTTGTATTAATCATTGAATGCATTTCACTTTCACTGCATGTCAGTGTTAATGAGTGAAGTGCTGTGACCTCCAGTTCTCTATTCTGATTATGTAAATAATTTCCTCCTTCCTGAAAGATACAAGGCACAGGGAGGAAAGAAAATGGAAAATGTGTGGGGGTGTCTGTATGTTTTAACTACTGAATTAGGTCAGTGTTACAGATTTGGGGGAGGTGTTTCTGGTTGAAAAGTCGTTCTGGTTGAAATAAAGGCATGGGGTAGAAGTCTAGAATTTTTAAACTAGAATCACATCATAATCCTTGTGATGAGTCAGTACCTATTAAGGATTTAACAAGGCAGTTCCTAGAATCCTGTATGAAACAAATCAGTGATACCTTTCAACCCCAAATTTGTATTGCTGCTGTTAAGCCTTTTTGCTGTACACATGACACTTGTAATGAAGCACATCTGTGAGCTCCCATTTCATGGGAACATCATTCTGTAAATAAATTGCTGTATGGTTGTTAGAAAGCTCTGTTGTTACATGTTAAGCAAGTCTTACTCTGGCATTCATTGTTACCACATGGCAAAGTAGATTTTGTGACATATGTCCTCACCTGTGTATAACCAGAATACTTTAGTTAAAGGAAAAATAGTTCTGTCCCCCTAGATAGGGCTTAGGTAATGCTCATGGATAGTAAAATGTATTTTGAGGTCTGCCTCTGTCATCTGGTACCTTGCATTTGCTTTTTTCTGAGACTCTGTATTTTAATTCAGGGAAAAGGGATGGATGTAGTGGGGTATTTCAGTTACTTTTGATGGGGAGACTTTGAGAAACTCAAATGAAGGCCATTCTAGAAGTCAGCTGTATTAGAAAAATATATTTGTTCCTTTGTCATTGCATGCTGAGATGCCATCCTTTGTGTCATGCTGTAACAGAGTATTGTGTACATGTTTGCTTCTTACCTAGCACTTATCCAGGAACCCACATCTGATTTTTTTTCCCCCTGGCTTTTGAAAAGCTTGATTTCTCCCCAGAACACAATGAACCTATTCTGCCATGTAGGCATGAGGCTGCAGCCTGTGGAAGCTGAGGTTCAGGTGTGCAGCTGTACTGGGTGGTTGAGCCTGGAAGCAGGGGCCCCTCCTGGAGAGCAGGGCTGTGCCTGGTGTCCTCTCTGTGGCTCCTCTCGTGGGGCTCCTGGCTGGTGCCTTCTGAATGGGGACTACAGGGAATCAGAAAATCTATAGTTGCCTTTTTCTGGGGCTGCTGAAATTCCAGGGAGTCAGGTGGAGCAATAACTGGCTTTCACCTGTGATTTAGTGGTGGATCAGGGTGACAAAAGGAGATGGGAAAAACATGTCAAATAGGAATTTTCTCAGTTGACATCAAAAGCAAGAGTCAGTGGGATTGATTTGACTCAGTCTTCATAGCCTCATAAACTGCTTGATTAGCAGTAGAGGAGTGAGTTTGTCACTTAGCAGGGTTCTGTCTCTATCTTGACCCTGTGTTAAAACATCCATTCAGAGCTTTGGGTAAAGGTAATTTTTTTTAATGTGACTTGTAGCTGTGGTGTAGGGCAACCCTGGGTGTATGGGCAGACTGGGCAGTGAGGTACTGGGAGGCAGTGCTGCAGAAAGGGACCTGGGAGTCCTGGTCAATGGAGAGTGGAAGGTGGGTCAGCAGTGCCCTGGCAGCCAGGAGGGACATCTGTGTCCTGAGGGACATCAGGGACAGCATCACCA
Source organism: Melospiza melodia melodia (assembly GCF_035770615.1). NCBI lineage: Eukaryota > Metazoa > Chordata > Aves > Passeriformes > Passerellidae > Melospiza > Melospiza melodia. Next base: position 8,335,913 of record NC_086195.1, on the reverse strand, counting down.
GCTGGGGGAGGGAGGGGATTGTCCTGCTCTGTGGTGGCCTTGCCCTAAGCTGGTGCTCAGTGATGTGAGAAAGACATGAAGTTCTTGGAGAATATCCAAAGGAGGGCCATGAGGGTGGTGAGGGGTCTGGAGGGGAAGCTGAGTGAGGAGGGGCTGAGGTCCCTTGGTCTGCTCAGCCTGGAGGAGACTGAGGGGAGACCTCAGTGCAGTCACAGCTTCTTGTGAGGGGAACAGGAGGGGCAGGCACTGATCTCTGCTCTGTGGGGACAGTGACAGGACCCAGGGGAATGGCCTGAAGCTGTGTCAGAGGAGGTTTAGGTGGATATCAGGAAAAGGTTCTTCCCCAGAGGGTGGCTGGGCACTGAACAGGCTCCCCAGGGCAGTGCTCACAGCACCAGCCTGGCAGAGCTCCAGAAACATTTGGTGAATGTTCTTGGGCACATGGTGTGACTGGGGATGGTTCTGTGCAGGGCCAGGAGTTGGACTGGATGATCTTTGTGGGGCCCTTCCAATTCAGTGTGTTCTGTTGATTCTAGGATAGTGTGCTGAATCCAAAATCAGAAATAGTAGAAATGAGATGTATGTAAAAACTAACAGGGTACTCATTAGAGTTCAGCTGGATTGTTGAATTCAGCTGAATTGTTCTATTGGGCTATCTGTACACTTACATATATGTCACTGCATCAGTTTACATTTGTTTATAAATTATCAAATTCATTATAAACAGGTATAAAGGCAATTCTTGAGCTGAGCCAAACTGTGCCTGATGCGTTGTAACTAAAAAATTGAATTGAATAGTCTGAATTAAAGAAGTGATGGGAATTCAAAGTTTCATGCTTTATTAGTTCTAGAGAGGTTAAAGCAGTGGTGTGTTCTCTGTGGGCCTGCAGTTTGATGTTTTCTCTGAAACAGAAATGGTGAATGAGTGGCTGAAAACAGGACTGGTGAACCACTGCCTTCTAATACTGTTTAAATTACATGAATTGGATTTTAACTGCATTTATGAAAGTATGTTTGTATATTCTGTAATTAAAAGGAAAATACCTGAACAAGGATCTCTCTGCAATTGAGAGCATTCCTCTGACTACAAGAACCACTCAGATGATTTATTTGAAATGGAATGTTTTTAGTTAGCTGCAGCATATCTTGAAGTTAATATTGTGTGTCTTGAGGACATCTCATAAACTTGGAGGGAGAAGTGATGGACTCACTTAAGAAGCTGGCCTTGTTTAATGCACATGACTAAGACAAGTGAAACTCTGTGTAAGCCCTGAAATACACTTTCCTGGGAATGTAATTTAAATAATATGCATGGAGAATCATCATTAGACTGTAAAGCAAACAATCCGTAAGTAAGGGGAAGAAAAAAAATAGATGAGTCCTTCATGTAAATATTTTGTATTTACTGGCATCTACTGGCATTTCTTAGATTTTATTTCATTCTATGAATTTGTAAGATTTCGAGTAAATTGGTTATTTCAGTGGTAGCATTCTTGAATCTTTTTAAGTTGCACTGCTTGCCTTGAGCAGAATGGAGTTTACAAGAATGCTTTGCCCACATCCTTCAGCTGAGCACAGAGGCAAATCTGAGGGTGAGTTCTCACTGATGTCAGTCAGTCTGGCAGGAGAGCTGCAGTTTGTCCTGGTTCCCTGGCTGGCATTAGGGTGAGTACTCTCTGGCCTTGCAGTGCACTACTTCACATAATTAAAGAAACTGAAAAATAATCAGTCTTTGTACATTTGGTGGGCTTTTGTTGTTGTTTCCTTTAGGAGTCTGAACCAGCTCACTTCATGAGAATTCAGCCCAAAGCATTAATATAGGGAAGAGGTTAAATCAAGCTGCTTGCCCTTGGCATCAGCTTTTTTGGAGCCACAGCTGCTGGTGGACACCTCTGGCTGCAGTTTAAGGCAGCCTGGAGCAGGACTGCTGCTGAAATGAGCTGTTTTACCATTTCCCTGCTTTGCTGCCTCGCTCCTTGTGCCAGCACAAGTGTTTTATGTGGCTGTTCTGTGACCCAGCCCTGTTAAGGAAGAGTGGTGGTGATTAAAGGAGGTTTATTGTGGTGGGGTTGGCTTAGGGCTGCAGAACAGTGCAGTGGGAGTTGGCAGCAGTTTGATTTCACTGGTTTGTGTGAGTAGCTCCAAACCTCCATCAGGTAGTGCAGAACTGACTGCATTGAACTGCAGTAGACTGCAGTGTGTGTGTTTGTGTATATCTATGTGGCAGAAAACTTACTCTTGCTGGTACTTTCTACTTAGTGATCTTTATAAACATCAGTAAAAAACAATTAAATACTCAGGAGGGCATTTTTTAAAAAGCACAAATTAAATACAGAATACATTCATTTCAAAAATTGCATTTCAAAAATCAGTTTCTTCCTAAAGAAAGCTTTGAGTTGGTAATGCATTTGTTCTGGACTTAGTAGGCTTACTAAGCCTTATGAATATGAATTATGAAAGCTAGAGATGGATAACAGTTGAGTGTTTTGAAACAGTACAATTTTACTGAAAAGTGAACATTATTCTAATGGCATTATTAGAGATGTCTAAGTTTGTTGGTGCTGTTAATACTAGAGACTAGGCAGAGGAGTTAGAGTGTATTCAGTCAATTTTTATTGTATATGTCATGCCTTGCAAATTCACACAATATAAGAAAAGATTTTAAAGTGTCTTGGAGAAAGATAACAGCATTGAAACTTAACTTGAGATGAGACATCATAATAAAACACTTAGGAATATGCATAGTGTTACAACAGAAATTTCACTCCAGTTGTTAACTTGAGGTTTTGGTGATTGGATCAGGAACTCAGCACTGCCAAATGCATCTTCCTGGAATCTCATACAACTCTTTGTATCACCTTACTTGGCTCTTTAACTTCCTGGGAACTGTTTTTGTTTTATGTGGTGCTTGGAAGTCTGAGTTGCTCTGGGAAATTACATTTCAGCTTCCGTGGTTATACAATGCCTGGTGCTATCGAGTGGGATTGCTGTTATAACTTGATGCAGCTCTTTTTGTCTCTATGTAACACAGTGAAGTTGAAACACAGTGAATATGGAACTGTTGGTGTAGCATTGCAACTTCAACAAATCTGATGCCACAATTTTCTTCATATAATCTGCTAAACCACGTGGTGGGGATGTGATGGGCTTCATAGTGGGGCTGAAAGGCCAGTGGACCCAGGCTTTCATAGGCACATGCTGGGTAAAGGGAATGCAAGTCCAATTCCCTGGGTGAATACTGATGTGCTAAGAGGAATTCAGCTGCAGGGTCTCTATTAGTCTCAGCTGATGTAGAATCAGTCTCTCAACTCCCTCTGACATCTGCAGTTAGACACTGTCAGGAGGAGAGTATTGCAAAGATTACAAATTTGGCTTTTTAGGCTCTTAACCAAGTCATTTCTACATAGACCTTGAGCAGCACCGTGAATTCAGATGAGAATCTACTCTAGGAATTCAGGCACAAAAGAGTCAGAGCAAAGAGCTGCACACATGTACTCTGAACACAGAGTAAACAGACACACATTTGGAAGGTGTGTCAGTGCCTCAATGGTATAAAGGTGATTGTAAGTGTAATTTTTACTTAGAACATGAAAATAATGTTAAATATTTCAAATGTGATTTGTCAGTTCTATTCAATAAGAAGAAATAATATGTCTAAAATAAAAGATTCTCTATAGCAATGTATTTGTTTCTGTAATGTTCTTTTCCAGGTGTGGATTGAGTTTCCTGTATATGTTAATACAGCATGTTGTCTTTTTTTTTCCTCTCCAGATTATGCAATGGTCTCTGCAAGATGGCATGTTCTTGAGTTGGAGATTTTTAAGGCAAGCATATGCTGGTACTTCAACTTTACTAAGTGGACTATAATTTCTTCTCTCACATCAACTACATAAGCAGACAAAATTGCAAAGATCTGCCCTGTGTCGAGTATGACAGCCACGACTCGTGGCTCTCCGGTAGGAGGGAATGACAGCCAGGGCCAGGCTCCTGATGGACAGTCCCAGCCTCCCCTCCAGCAGAATCAGGTATGGTATTAACAATCAGTTCATCTCAAAATAAAGGACTTTGTTCTTTAGAAATAGTGTTCCTGAATTATTTGAATCTGTACATTTCTGGAGATCTCTAGTTAAGTTAGACATTTCTGGAAGTACAACAATATTTTGAGGGGTGAAGGCAGTGGTATTGGCAAAGTAAATATGGTTAAAGAGCCTGGCGTTGTAAAAACGCTGCCTTTTCAGGCAGTGGCATGGTTCTTTCAAGAATACCTGTTTTGGATAAAAAGGCTTCTTGGATTAATACCAGAAGCTTCCTCAGAACCACATTGCAGAACCTGCCACAGATTGGTAAAACCACACTACATCTGTGAGTTCAGTTTCTGCTCAGTTTTGCAAAAGCACTTTCTGGCTAAAGCAGCTTACTCAGGTATCAGCCCTTCCAGAGCAGCTGCATCCGGGCCTCTGTTCATTGTACTGCACTTCCTGAACAGCTTTTCATGTTCCTTGCTTTCAAAAGAAAAGAGAAGCTTTCATATATTACATCACGGTGTAATGATTCTTTTTTGTTAGGCAAAAAAATACCAGAGAAGATGCAGTATCATGTCAAGCCAAAACCATTTAGGAGAAGAACTATGCTTTGTTATTTAATTCAGTGTGAAGATGGCATTTTTTTAATACCATAAGGTTTAGTGGTTGCTCCTTCCTGAGAGTGAATTGTACTTTGATATGTGGGGAGGCCTGGCCCTGAACTGCCAAGGAAGTCTCCACTGTCTGACTCCCTCTGCCTCAGTGGGATGGGGAATTGGAAGGAAAAAGTGAGAAGCTCTTTGGGCTGAGATAAATGCAGTTTAATAAATGAAAGGGGTAGGGGGAAACAAGTGATGCAAGTGCCATCACTCACTACCAGCTGATGATGCCCAACCAGTCCCCAAGCAACAGCTGCCTTGGGAAAAAAACTCTTTGTTTTATTGCCAAGTGTGATGCTCTGTGGCATGGAGTGTCTTTTGGGTCATTTCAGGTCAGCTCTCCCGGCTGTGTCCCCTCCCAGCCTCTTGCCCTGCTGACTGTGGGGGGCAAAGTGAGAATCACAGGATGGGTAAGGTTTGAAGGGACAACTGGTGGTCATCTAATCCAGGTTGCCTGCTCAAGCCAGGGTTCCCTAGACCACCCTGCTGGGGATTGTGACCAGACAGTGTATCTCCAGAGAAGGAGACCCCACAGCCTCTCAGGGCAATCCATTGCAGTGCTTAGTCAGCCTCCCTGTTAAGTTCTTCCTTATGTTCAGGGGGAACTTCTGTGTTTCAGTTTTTGCCTGTTACCTCTTGTCCTGTTGCTGGGCATCACTGGGCAGAGTCTGGCCCATGCTCTGACACCTTTCTGCAGATATTGATGAGATCCTCTCTAAGCCATCTCCAGGTTAAATAGGCCCAGCTCCCTCAGCCTTTCCTCAGTGAGATGCTCCAATTCCTTCATCATTTTGCCATTCTCTGCTGGAGCTGCTCCAGGAGCTCCACCTCTCTCCTGTCCTGATAAGCCCCAGATTGGACACAGCACTCCAGGTGATGCTCACCAGGGCTGAGCAGAGGGGCAGCACCACCTCCCTGACCTGCTGGCAGTTCTCTTCCTGATGCACCCCAGGATCCCATTGACCCTCTTGGCCACAGGGACACGGTGCTGGCTCGGGGGCAGCTCATTGTCCACCAGCACCCCCAGGTCCTTCTCCCCAGAGCAGCTTCCCAGCAGGTCAGTCCCAGCCTGTCCTGGTGCCTGGGGTTGTTCTTCCCCAGGGCAGGACCCTGCATTTGCCCTTGCTGGGTTCCAGGAGGTTCTCTGCCCATCTCTCCATGCTGTCGAGGTCCTTCCCAAGGGCTGCAGGGCTCTCTGGGGTACTGGCTCCTCCTGCCAGCCTTGTGTCACCAGAGAACTCACTGAGGAGGCATCTGCCCTCAGCCAGGCCATTGATGAATAAGCAAAACAGTCCTGGGCCAAGTATTGAACCCTGGGGGCCACCAGTGGTGCCAGGCCTCCAACTGGACCCTGTGCCACCAAGTAGCAACCTCTGGGATCTGCCATTCAGGCACTTCTCAGTCCACCTCAGTGCCCACTCACCCTGTCCTCACTTCTTGAGTTTGTGGATGCAGAGGCTGTGAGAGACAGCGCCAGAGCCTTGCTGAAGTTGAGGCAGAACAACATCCCCTGCTCTCCCCTCATCCATCCAGGTTGTTTCATCATAGAAAGCAATCAGGCTGCTCAGACATGATTTACCTCTGGTGAATCCATGCTGACCTCTCCTGATTTCCTTCTTGTCTTCCATGTGGGTAGAGGTGGCCTCCAGAGTCACCTCTCCAGGCGTTGAAGTGAGGCTGACTGGCCAATAGTTCCCTAGGTCCTCCATCTTGCCCTTATTGAAGACTGGGGTGACATTTGCTTTCTTCCAGCCCTCAGGCACCTCTCCTGCCTCCCTATGATTCCAGCAGTTCTCAGCACTTGTGGGTGCATCCCATCAGGGCCCATGGACCTGTGGATTTGAAGGTTAATTACATGGTCTCCATCCAGTCTTCTCAGCCAAAGGAAACTTCTTTCCTCTAGACCATCTCCCCAGTCTCCAGGCTGAGGCAGCCACAGGACCACATCTTCCCATGTATTTATTTTGGTTGTGATGTATTTGAAGAAGCCCTTGTTGGTACCTTTGACATCCTTAGCCAGGTTTAATTCCAAGTGGGCCTTTGCTTGCTTCATTGCTTGTATTCATACTCTGACAACATCCCAGGTGGCCTTTCCTGCTTCCACCTCATGGTATCTCCTGCCTGTGTCTGAGTTCTGACAGGAGCTATCAAAGAGAAAAACAGGCCTTGAATCTGTGATAGCACAGTTCACCAGCAGACAAAACACTGATGTGTTCCCAGTGCTGTTTTGGTCCCAAATCCAAAACCTAGCACCTTACAGGCTGCTGTGAAGAAAATAACACTCCCTGCCAAACAGATGTGGCACAGCAGGTGAAAAATGTTCTTGAGGTTTTGTCTTCTTAAGTCTTGCTCTTATTGTCAGTTCTTACTATTTCTGTGTATGAATAATGAGAGACATCTGCATAACGTGTTGTATTTTGCATGGCCCATCAGAGAGGATTTAACTTTGTTGTTCAAGGTTGATTAGTAGATGGTTATAGTAGTGAGTCACTCATGTTTAGCAAAGTCTTTAAGAAAGTGTTTTTCATTGTTGTTTTCTTCTGTGCTTTTGTTGAAGACTGTCTCTCTACTTAAAGTGATCAACTTTTCTGGACAAGATTTATAAAAACTGGAGCTTCAGTGTATTTATTTCACCTTCTGGAAAAATGATCTGCTGAAAGTAGAAGCTGTTACCAAAAAAACCCCACTTTCCTCGCTGGGAAAGTAGCTTGATTTTTAAACTGCCATGATAGAAAAATATAGCACATTTTATGTTCTATTTTTATTAGTAAATCTGAAATAAAACTATTTTATATTGATACGTACTTGAGCTGATTCTTTGGAATACATTATGACAGAAAACTGCCAAAACAAGTGGAACACAAGTGCAGGTAGTACTTGAAGTATTTTCCATCTTCATTTTAGACTTCTTCACCTGATTCTTCAAATGAGAACTCCCCAGCTACCCCGCCTGATGAGCAGGGCCAAGCTGATGCTCCACCCCAGCTTGAAGATGAGGAGCCTGCATTTCCACACACAGACCTGGCAAAGTTGGATGACATGATCAACAGGTATTTTCACACTTTTTTAAAAAGGTGTTGATGATTTGTGGAAACATCTTGATAGTGGAATCAGAATTTTTATATCTTTGTTTCACTGGACTTCATGAAATGCTTTTTTTGTTGGGTTAAAGTTGTAAAGAGAAAGAAGCTTGAAGCAGAATGTGGTTTTCTTTGGGTTGGTTAGTGTAATACTTGTCAGGGCATTTAAAAATCTGTGTACTGAGCCTATATTTAAAAGCATTACAATGGGGCAAGAACTCTTGATTTTTCAGAAGCAGAATTGAAATTGGGTTTGTTTGTTTTTGAATATAGGCCTCGATGGGTTGTTCCTGTATTGCCGAAGGGGGAATTAGAAGTTCTTCTAGAAGCTGCTATTGACCTAAGTAAAAAAGGTAACTGAAAGACCTTTGATTATTGGACTGGTGTGCAAAGTTCTTTTTTGTCTTTTGACTCCCTGGTGAAGGCTTAAAAATTGTTAATAATTTCTGTTACAACCCTGGTCTTGAAGATTGTATCAGAGTGCTATGCAAAATCTTATGAGAACTTTAAAAAAGCCATGAAGTAGGAGTAGGTGCCTTAGCACAAGTTGGGAAGTTGAATAAGCTCAGAGACATAAAAATCCTGTCATTCCTGTCACACCTGTTTTCTGTATTCACTTTGATATCAGACCTAGTGGGTTTGGTCTTTATAGCAGATGCTAAAATGCAAAGAATTCTAGTTGTTTTTATTTTTTAATAAGTTTCTAGTCTACCTTTCAAATATCTTGCCAGAAATTTTTGTTCAGTTTTGGCACTCACATGCTTCTAAGAATATCAGAGAAAAGTTAGAATTTTAAACAGCATAGCTTAGACTAATTGTCCTACCAGTGTTTGCTGGTGTCTGACTTGGGAGTGAGAGGGTTCCATATCAGGACAGTGTATGTGCCTGTTAAATTGTACTGGTGAGATTGACAGGTTTGCCATGTGTTCTGCAAAGTTCTGTTCTCCTGGGAGATTACTTATGTTTGAGTAATAGCAAGAGTCACAACAAAATAATTTTTTAGGATATCTGTGCTTACCAGCTCTTTGTGTTTTGAATACAGCATTACACAAAGTGCCTGCTCTTTCTTCTGCATAGGTGCTGGCCCAGGACAACTTCATTTCCATGTTAATAAATGTTATTTTTAGGCAGCTTTAAGACTAAAGCTGATTGTGGTCATGATATTCTGGATTGTCTTGATTGCTTAGTCTCTTTTGCTTTGGAGCACTCTGTGGAGAAAGAGAAGTTAGGGTGCATCCTTGTGATCCAGCAAGGATAATGACATATTGTTGCCAACACTGATTTATCAGCTCTAGTTGTGCTTGGAATTGGTGGCTTTGTGTGTAGCTGGGTCTGGCAGGAATCCTCAAGCAAGTGTAGGATGTTCAAGGGATCACATCTGTTCTGAAGGGAAAAGAATGCCAGCTTCTCAAGAGAAAGTGCAGCCACCTTTGTGTCTGTGTTGTTGGAACAGTGCAGTAAGAAGAAATTATCTGCTTGTGATTTGTGAGAGAGGAGAAGTATATTCTACCAGCTGTTAAGTCATCTTTAAAAAGAAAAACAACCCAAAACCTGAAAGCTGTCAATGCAATGAAGTAATAAGAGCAGAATAAGATTTCTAACTACTCCTGACATCAACATACTTCCCCAAAGCATCAGGCTTAGTTGAAAGTTCCCCAAAAGAAAAGCTTATTTTTCCTGTTGAAGTTGTGAAAAACAGTGGAAACATATTCATATGCTTTTGCACTTTGATTTAATTAAGTTTTTGGTGTGCAATTCTAAAAAGTACTTCTGTGTTGCTGCTTAATTATGTATCCTCTTGCCCTGTAGATGAATTGCTGTGTGTAAATGCTAGGATTATTGGATAAGGAGAAAACAAGTAAAGCTCTTAATATTAGTTGTTTACTGTGTTATCTTAACAGCTTCATCCTGGATTTTTGGAGGGTTTTTTGCTACTTGAAGTTACATGATGGCTAATGTGGTTCCTTTTAAATAACTTCCAGTTCCCAGGGAATATGATAGGGTGTAACTGACACTGTTTTGGTAGCTCAGAGCTTGGCAGACACTGTTTGAGAGTGGGGTATATATAGAGAAGCAATAGAAATGGTTTGGTTGTGTCTATTTCTTAATAGATTAAACTACTCCATTATCTCAGTAACATCTATAATTCAACCCTTTGCTACCTGTCTGTGGGAATTTTTCATATTCTGACAAGATCTGTTTCCAAAAGGAGGAACTGAAAGGATATACTGAGAAATAATCAGCTTTTGAATTTCATAAACTCTATATTTCTGACTGCATCCTATTTAAATTGTGAATCAACAGAAACTAGAAAGACCCTTCTACATGTTTTTGCAGGCACTATTTTCTTGTGGTTAGGGCTCTTAAAAACCTTTTATTCCTAACACAGCCCATGGCCATCAGCATTCTGGAGTGACTTCAGGGTAGCTACTTCTTTGTGACCCTGGCTATAAAATAAGAGTGGTATTTGCATTATCTTTAAATCTTTTCAGGAACTACAATTGGACATAACTAAACTAATTGAAAGTGCTTATATGAATGAAATGTCAGCATTATCACCTTCAAGTGAAAGGAGTGAATTTGACAGAGTAGTGTGAATCCTGTTAGACTGTGACTTGCATTATTCCTGGCAGATGCACCCATTTATGGAAAATGCTCTTTTTATGTGTAGGCATCAATGTATTATTCTTTGTTAAACAATGAGCCATGAAACTATCAACAGATAGTCTGGAGTTACTTGATAATAGAAGAAAACCTATTTGAAAAATTGCATTTAATAGCTAGACTGTTTATCTTCACTATAAGTCTGGAATACTTATGGAGTATTTTCAGTAATGAGATTTGCTCCAGAAGTAAGTGTCGTGGTGAATTGGATCCTATAAATTTAAAAAATAAAAAATTGTTTCTTTTAAGGTTTTAGTGTTTTATAGGCAAGAATATTCTCCACCCTTTCTTCAGAAGGATTTTATTGCTCCTGACATTTACACTCAGTTTTTAACATGCTGCCAGAACTTTATGTGTCACACGCAAGCAAGATGCAAGGCAACTTCTGGAACTTATAACTAACTTAAACTGAAATTAGATTTCACTGCACAGTGTAAACCTTCAGACTTGACTCCAAATCTGTGTTTTTGATTAATTGCATGGAATGAGAGAGAGAGGGAGGCCCTAGGGACAAAAAAATTTAAATCTGTTTATGCATGGGTGCGTGTGCATCCAAAAGCTAGGCCAGCCCAGCAATGGGAGTTGTTCCCAGCACCCTTTAAAGACCATCTCCATCTTTCTCAGGATGATTCATCTGCATTTCTGTGGGACCACTACTGAGTTCCTTACTGAAGCTCTATCTTCTGCATTTCCTTGAAATGGGTATTTTTACCTCTCTTCTCTCACTGGTTTTGCTGTTAGCAAGTAGATAAGAGAGAACATAAAGAAGAATTGTACTTACTCTTATTTTTGCTAGTATATCTATTGAAATATGTTGTAAACGTGGGGGAAAAAACCAACCCAAATCAAATGTTTTTAAAAACAATTTTAAAATTATGTGAAGGAGTAATTTTTGAGGTGGTTTTGCTAGAACATTAATTCAACGAGTTGTCCATTTAAGCTTGTGTAAGTTTGTTTTCATCCAAGACTTGTTTAGAATCAATTCTGAAACTTTAAACACCAAACCTTTGAAGTCCAAATGTTGTGATTTAACCCCAGCCAGCAGCTAAGCACCACACAGCCACTTGCTCACTGCCCCTTCGCTGGGATGGGGGAGAGAATCAGAAAGGGAAAAGTTAAAAAACTCATGGGTAGGGATAAATACAGTTTAAGAGGTAAAACAAAAGCCTTCTGTGCCAGCAAAGCAAACCAAGGAATTCATGCACCACTTCCCATGGCTGGGCAGGTGTTCAGCCATCCCCAGGGCAGCAGAGCTCCATCACATGTGACAGTGACTTGGGGAGACAAACAGCATCACTTCAAACATCTCCCCCTTCCTTCTTCCTCAGCTCTGCAGGCTGATCATGACCCCATATGGTCTGGAACATCCCTGTGTTCCTTTAGGCTCAGCTGGTCCGACTCTGTCCCCTCCCAAATCCTTGTGCACCCCCAGCTTACTGCCTGGCAGGGTGGTGTGAGGAGCACCTTGGATCTGAGAGCCCTGCTCAGCAGTAAGGAAAACATCCCTGTGTTACCAACACTGTTTCCAGCCCAAATCACACACAGCCCTGTATGAGCTACTGAGAAGAACTTATCAACACCATCACACCAAATCTCTGCTTTCAGCATGTAAAATGTTCATGTAACAGCTAATGAAATTCTATGTCTAATACTTTGTTGTTCTTTCTTGTTTTAAATAGGCCTTGATGTCAAAAGTGAAGCATGCCAGCGATTTTTTCGGGATGGGTTAACAATATCCTTCACAAAAATCCTTACAGACGAGGCAGTGAGCGGCTGGAAGTTTGAAATTCATGTGAGTTTTTCAAGTTGTGTTTCTGATGAGTCTGGTAATTGAAAAAGGAAGGAAACTGCCATTGTGATGAGGGGGAGACTGTAAAAGCTGGAGCTAATCTTTGAAACTCAGTAGTGAGTTGTGAGAAAACTCTTGTATGCGTGGATCTGAACAGGCAGTGGGGAGTCATCTTTCTGTCAGTGTTTCACTTTATTGCCTCCAGAGTTTTGGAAGGAAATAAAACATGAGAGATGATTTGGGGAAGAACTAGAACCGTGTATGTTACAAGTTTATAGTTCATATTCGTTGTACAGTCCCCTGCCACATTCTTACTTGTTCTTTTTTTTATTAACAGAGATGTATTATTAACAACACTCATAGACTAGTGGAACTCTGTGTGGCCAAGCTGTCCCAAGATTGGTTTCCCCTTCTTGAACTTCTTGCCATGGCCTTAAATCCTCACTGCAAATTCCACCTCTACAATGGTACTCGTCCCTCAGAAACAGTTCCTGCGGGAGTCCAGCTCGCTGAAGATGAACTTTATGCCCGTCCTCCTGACCCACGATCACCAAAGGTGTGAGGGCCTTTCCAGAGCCCTGTGTTTTACTCTGTGCAGTGTTACCTAATGGCACAGCAGCTGTAGAGAAGTGTTCTTAGAGTGGGGGCAAAAGCCTTCTTCATTCTTCTATCACTAAGATGTTCTGTTGCGTATGACTCCTGATTTAATGTGCATTTCCCCTTCTTACTCCTGTCTTTGGTCCACCATCAAACTGTGTCACCTGTTTCTGTGGTAAGCTGGCACAACTCTGCTGGAATGCCATTCCTGCTGTGTTCACTGGCTTGCTTGTATTTGCCAGTTGATGCATTTACCTTCTCCCTTAACATGAAATTTTGTAGGTGACACACTTTGAGGAGGAGATTATGTGATAAATTGGGAATTTTCTCTTTCGTGCAGTTTCCAGTGGTGGAAGAAATGTTTTTTAATTGGACATGAGATACCAATGTCAGTGTGTTTTTTTCAGTTGCTTTGGTTTGGTTTTGTTTTGGGAGGATGTTGAAGGTTTGGGTTTTTTGGTTGTTTGTGTTCTGTAGTTGTGGTTTCTCAGGGTTTTGTTTTTGTTGTTTTATTTTTTTAACTGGAAGTGGAGATTAGCAATCTGTCCTGGTTCTTGAGTCTGAAATTTTCAGAATTGATCTCCAAATGGCTTTGATAAGACTTCAGGAGTTAACTGAATTTTATTTATTTATTTATTTTTCATTCATTCATATATATATATATAGATAGATAGATAGATAGATAGATAGATATAGGTATATAGATATATAGATATATAGATATATGTATACACACACACAAAACTTTTTATTTTACAGTGTTTTTTTTGTTTTAGTTGTTTGAATTTTTTTTTCTTTAGTGGAACTGCTGACTATTTACTTGTAAGAACCAAGGATAAAACACTCCAGTGTCCTTCGACTTCCCTTGCATTACTAGTTGTGTTTAGAGGAACGTTACTTTGCATTCTTAACGTTTTTATATGCGACATTATCACATCCAGGACAAAGGAAAAATACCAGAACTGTCAGACTTTCTGTAATAATCTAACAGCTAAAGCTGGACCTAAATTATAGTAAACTTTATTCCTAAATAAATTTCTTGAGTAACTCATCTGCAGCATCTGCTCTTTGACATGATAACAGAAAAGATCCTGTTGCCTGTTTCTGAGCATTTCCTTAAAACTGAATATGTAAACTGTGTAAAGACTGTTTTAAAACAAATGTTGTCATTAAAAGATGCTTGAAAGTATTTCTAGATGGTACTTTGTGAATACCAGAAAATAACTGCTTGTTTTATTACAGGGTTGGCTAGTAGATCTTATCAACAAGTTTGGCACATTAAATGGATTTCAGGTCTTGCATGATCGATTCATGAGTGGATCAGCATTGAATGTTCAGATCATTGCAGCTCTCATCAAGTAAGTCTTTTTCTAAATAATGATTTATGCATTTGCAAAAGTTGGACTCAGTATAAGATACTGTGTTAGCAGAAAGCTTAAGACTTTTATTGAAGCACTTCCTTTCACTCCATCTCTTCATTCAGCTGGTTGTGTCTGCCTTCAGCATTTCATGTGCTTCTAAGTAGATATGAGTTTCTTTAATTAATTGCACCTTATTTTCATAATGTTGCATGACAATTGATTATGACACTTTCCTTTTTTTCTTTGTTTTTTAGGCCATTTGGACAATGTTTTGAATTTTTAACATTACATACAGTGAAGAAATACTTCCTTCCAATTATAGAAATGGTTCCACAGTTTTTAGAAAATTTAACAGATGATGAACTGAAAAAAGAAGCAAAGAATGAAGCCAAAAATGATGCTCTGTCAATGATAATCAAATCTCTAAAGAACTTAGCTTCAAGAGTTCCAGGACAAGAAGAAACTGTAAAAAATTTAGAAATATTTAGGTTAAAAATGATTCTTAGGTAAGATGCTAGTCCTAATATAATATGTCACTGGTGATATTTTTTTCCATGCTTCTTACATTAAATTTTTCTCACAGGTTGTTACAAATTTCCTCTTTCAATGGTAAAATGAATGCACTAAATGAAGTTAACAAAGTAATATCCAGTGTGTCATACTACACTCATCGACATGGTAATCCTGAAGAGGAAGAGTGGCTCACAGCTGAAAGAATGGCAGTAAGTGCTCCTTTTCAGTGAAGTTCATTGCATAAATTTGGTTTCTCCTTTGTACTTTAACTGTAGAGGTAGCTCTGTATTGTGGATCCAGCACACATTGTTTATTTTCATATATAGTGTTAGAAACATTAGGCATCATGTCATGGTAATAAAGCACTTTAGAGTAGCCTTTCTGTGAAAAAAAGCTGCATTTGTGTCAAAGCTGCTGTTGAGAATTACTTTTCAGTGCTGCTAAAATCATGGCTCAAAAATGGATCATTGGATAGTGTGTTTTTCATATAGAGTTGTAAAAAACCCATAGAAATCTAGATAAAACAAATGTGTTCATTTGCAACTGCAGTGTTGCAGTAACTAGAAATGTAATGGTCATTTAATTAAGGATATAGTCTGGGTTTGTGCTTCAACTTTTTCTCATCAGAGTTCTAAGTCCTCTGTTTCTCACATTTCAGAAGCTGGATGCTTCAGTACAGAAAGCTCTATAGATACCACATTTTTGTTTTAATCAATACTTTTGTATTATGAATACTGTTGCTTGAATGTATGTATAGGGAAGTATGAAAATAAGCAATTACAAAACTAAAATAAGAACTATTTTCTCTCATTTTTTGTGAAATCTAGCTGTGTTAAGTTATTTTTACACTGTTCTGCCCCATCTTTATGACTGGCCACCTGTTGTGAGGTTTGTTATCTACAAAAGGACATCTGACAAGAAAAAATAACTGCAGTTTTGACTTTTTAAAGCAGTAGGAGGAAATAGGTCTCTTTTTTACACATTTCCTACAGTTTGGCATCTCATACAAGACCTGTGTTTTTAACTGCAAATGCCTAGATTTTATTATTTCATGAGACCAGCTTGAATATTGTAAGTCTGATCAAGGACAGTGTTGGAGGTGATGATGCTGTGGGTGTTTGTTTTCTCTGTCAGTGCTCAGAGCACATCTTGCTTTGTTTCACTTGGAACAAAATGGTCTGACTGTGTCAGTGACACCACTGAGAAAATTGCATCTCCTTAAATATTACTTGAATATTTGCCTCTGGTTCAGTTAGAAACATTTAAAAACCCTAAAAGTGGCACTACTTAAATAATCTTTTTATATTTCAGTCCTTGCTTAAGTCCTTTTTATGGGATCTGCTGTAGGTGTACCAGTAGAGTTAGACATGTCATAAACAATTTGGTTTTGATACTTAGTGACTGTGAATTGGAAAATAAAAATTTTGTTGCTTGAATAGAAGAGTTAACTCTACTCTTCTTCACATTGGCTTCTTATGTCTGAAATTGTTTAAACATTATCCAGTAATATATTGGATTATTTTAAATGGTGATTTTTTTTTGAGAGAGAGGAAATTAAAGATAAAAGCCTTTCTGTTGTGCTGCATCTTTTTTAATCTGTATTGGATTTTTGTTTTGTAGTTTAAATATTAATGATGGCACCTGAATAATTTGAGATGGCACTACTTTCTTTTTATATCCAGGAATGGATCCAGCAGAACAACATTTTATCAATTGTACTAAGAGATAGTCTTCATCAACCTCAATATGTAGAAAAACTTGAGAAAATTCTCCGGTTTGTCATCAAAGAGAAAGCTCTCACTTTGCAGGATCTTGACAACATTTGGGCTGCACAGGTAAATAATTCAGCTGCTTGTCTGCTGCTGCACGGGAGGCATCTCCTTGTGTGTTGTGTGGGGAAGAGAACCTGGGCTGCTTCTGCTCTGTGTTAGACAAAGCCACAGAAAATTTGAGGTGAAATGGTGTTTGCTTTTGGGGTCTTGGAGCTTAAAATTGTCATCTGAATTGTCTCTAGTGGAAGGGATCAGCCACAGGTATATATAAAGCCTGAGGGAACAGTTCAGAACATGGTGCAGAGATGATCCTTTTTAAGTATTAACAAACCTTCAGCATTGAGCAGAGGCATGGTACAGAATAGCTTAATATTTTAAAATGCATGGAGAAATATGTGTTGCTAATCTCTGAGTTCCATGCAGTTGTGTAAGATTTTCCTGAGCAGAGTGTGATTAGTAAGGCTTATTAATGATGACTGTTCTAGTAGTTATTTAGCTGCAAGTTCTTTTCCTTGTGCTGCAATAATGCCGCAAAAAATTTTTGAAAAGTTACCAATTTTGCAATATTGATTTTTTTACGTACATGACTGGGGAGATGGATTTCCCTAGCTGTGGGCTGCATGATTCTAATACACAGACTAGGCAGCTGGAGAGACAAAATCATTGAGAATTATCAAGTATACAGAAAATTTAAAAAAAGAGGATTGAAACATAAATGAAGGGTAGTGAAACTCTGGTTGTACAAAAAAGTCTTCAGGCCAGTCCTTCAAGTGTGGGAAGGCCAACTCTGGTTTCCAAGGCAGGGAGGGAGGGCTGTGCTGGTTTGGGCAGGGACAGAGTTACATTTCTCCATAGCAGCTTCTGTACTAACTATGTTATCTGAACTCTTGAGTTTTCCCACTTTCCCCCTTGTCACTCTCTTCCCCCATGGCACTGTGGGGTGGAGAGCTGAGTGAGCAGCTCTGTGGGGCTCCTTTGCCAGCTGGGTTATACCCTGACAAAGGCCAATACAAGTTTGGTTATTTTGGTAACACAGTTTACATGTGTTCATGCTGTTCTGAGACCAGAACAGTTTGGCTTAAATGGACTTAATTTCAGGTTATATTTATATAAGGGAGATCTCTGGTGTTGCAAGTAATTTCATCATGCCTAGGCTTCAGTTCCAGCATGGCAGTAACTGCACAGGCTGAAGCTCAATACAGTCTTTTCTTATTATCCCAAAGTCCTGTTAAGAAAATTTCATCATGTAGCAGAGGAATACACAGATTACTTGAATTAAGGTCTGGGATCGTACTCTTAGTATTTAGCTTGCAGTCTGTAGATCTTTTCATACTACAAAATATCTGTGAGGGGAAAAAAAAACCCAAAAAACACAAAACTTTGAGAGGTTAGTTTGCTTTTAGTAGGCCTCTTTTACCTATTTTAGAGCCTCACTTTTAATAAGATGAGAAAAAGTCTGAAATTTGGGAGGAAAAGTCTTCCAAGCAATTACCTTGCTCCTAGTGCTATCCAGTAGGACATGTGGATAAGCTAGTGTCAGTCAAACTTTCTACCCTTCCAGAAAAATGTGAATACATTGTGCAACTCCTAAAAAATGGGGATAGTCCACCTTAGCAGTTGAAAAAAAAACTAGCAGTAATTTCAGAAGGAATGTTCCATGCCCTTAAATTCCCAGCTTGCTCTGCTCACTTCTTATGCTATCAAGTAGGTGGCTGTGCAGTGCTCTGGCTGTAATTTTGCCCTGTCCTTTTTTTATGTGAAAGTAACTCTTATTCAGGTGGATGGTTTCACTGTGGCTTCAGCCATGGGATTATAATGGACTAAAAAATTAGGAATACTAAAATTTGCTAATACAGAATGATTTTCACCTACTTCACTACTCCCTGTGTATAGTAGTTTTTAGAAGTTCTTATTAAATGACTGCTCCTGAGAGCAGCTGGGGCATGAAATTCAGTAGTGAGGAGTTGATTTACTGTGTAGCTTTATATAACAAGCTATTTTAGCTTGGCCTCAGTGCAGCAGTGGAGGGGTTTTGCTTTCAGGCTCAAGCACTTGTGTTGCTGCCTGACTTTGGAAGCTCAGCCTGCACCTGAGACACTTTAGTATTACTAAAAGTAATGCAATTATGCTGCTTTTGCCTTTCAAAGGCAACCTAAGTTTTAATTTTATTGAAGTGTTTTCATGTCTTACAAAGGCAGTGCTCACAATATAGGAGTGCATTTGATTAAAGGAATAATGTTTTAAGTTTCTAAATGCAGGCATTAAGTTGCAGGGGAAAGATCCAGCTGTACAAAATACAGAATGGCAGAGGCTGAGGTCTCATGACTTGTGTTCTGGAGTGTTTAACTGGAACTTCACAGGCATTTCCCTGTTCCTGTGCAGCAAGCTGGCAGGTCACACACCAGGTTCCTTACCTCCTCCCACTGCCTGGTTTTGCTTCCCCAGACCCTTCAGTGCTTCACACCTTCCCCAGATCTGTTAAAAACCTCCCAAATCAGGGTTTTTACCTGCTTAATTCTTGCTTCCCCCAGGAATTGGCCATATTTCTGTATTATAGATGCCCTTTCTGCCTTGCATGCATTCAGTTTTTCTTCCTATCCAGGAAATGGTCTGGTAGGAGGAAAAAAATTACATGATGTTTTCCAAAGTCAAGTGGAATTATGGTTTTAGTAATTTCCCCTCTTGTAATCTGACCCATAATGTGAAAACAAACATTGCTGCTTAAAATGACTTTTTTTAAAACAAAAACTTATGACACCTTATAAAGAATTTAAGGCACAGCATGTAACAAAGCTATTAGTCTGGGTTTGGTTTTTAGTTTTGGTTTTAAATTACTGATGGAAGCTTTTAGTAGGAATTGAATTTCAAAAGTGCTTATACATGTATTTTAAATAGTGTACAAGATTAATTACATCAGAATGTGTATTCTAGGTATTTGTTTTGCATTTTTTATTTCTCACAACAAAAATTTCTACAGTAAATCAGCTATTGGTTCTCATAGTCGATATTTGTTGGTTTTGACTGCAGATGTGAAGTACAGGATGTGTTTTCCAGCCTGGGCAGAAAATTTTCTTCATGCTTGGAGTTAAATGGAACTAGCTTTTTTTGCCCTCATTGTCTTCCTCCTTAAATGTCAAAATTGTGATGTACACCACACTCTTAGTTAAAACTGTGTCTAGTATAAAACTCAGCATCTTGTCCTTAGTTGTTTCATTGCTGGATTTGTAACTTTAAAAGATGCTGGACTTTAAAACATTGTCTGGTAACGAGTTGTTTGTAATAAAAGGCTTTAGTTGTCTGTGAAACCACTAACACAAAGGAGGTACTTCAGCCTGAGAAACTGGTGAAATACTAAAAATTGATTTACACCTTAAAATACCTCAGTGAAATTCAGAAGTGGATTTTGAGTAATTCGTTATAAAAAAACCCCAAACCATAAAAACCCACACAAAGTAACATAAAAATACCAGTTTGCAAGTTTAAATACCCTTTTAGATTTTACTGTCCTCTGTCCCAGTTTGATTTTGTAGCAGGAACAAAAAAAATAAATATTTTGATGCTGCAGTATTTATGGTCTAAATAAATACTTGTGTGCACACATACAAAGCACACTTAAATACTTACACTTAAAAGGGAAATCTAAATATTGTGAATTCCCAGTGAAGTATTCCGTTTGCTGTGATGCTCCCACAGCATCAGCTTTTCTTGCTGGTCACTTCTAATAGTCTTCCTTATAAAAATTATGTAGAATGTCTTGCTGCTTGACTTAATATGAATTTTTGGTGGATTCTTTTTCTTTTCTTCCTGACAGGCAGGAAAACATGAAGCCATTGTAAAAAATGTACATGATCTCCTTGCAAAATTAGCTTGGGATTTCTCTCCTGAACAGCTTGATCACCTGTTTGATTGTTTTAAGGTAATTTTGTGTTTTGACTGTATTCAGGAAATGGGTTGTGAGGGTGTGTGTAAATTTGTGGCTTTTTCACTGTTTTTCTCCTCTTTTAAGATGTGCTCAGTTTCTGTGTGTTAAAACACATCTTAATGTGTAGCAACAGTTTGAAATATTTAATTCTAGAAAGGCTGTTCTTTAATGAGCACTCTTTGTGAGATTTTCTGTTTACTTCCTGTCTAAAACAAAGGCCTCTTATTTTTGTTTAGGAGACAGTTTTGTTTTCTGGTTTGAACACTTCAGAGTAATGCAGGTCTGTGAAGCCTGTAGTATTAAAGTTACATTTAGCAATCCGAGGAATATAGAATTTTCCAAATAAAATACGTTACTTGTCTTAGATACCTTTCTGCATTTGTTCCAAATTAAGAAGTGTTGGTGATTTAGTAAATTATGTTTTTCTCCTGGCATTAGAGTAGGTTTTGTCAGGTTTACTGGGCAGTGCTACTTTTGATCTTTTAAGTAGAGGAGATCAAGGACTTCCGTTCCCTGCTCCCCCAACTTCCTCTTTATCATGTAATAACTTTTCTCTATTTAGCTTACATACAAAATGAAACAGTCTCAGGAAGATAAAGTTGAATGTTTATAAACACACAGTGATTTGTTTGAAATGACAAAACAACTTGTTTCTGAAAGTTTATGTTATTCACTGGCTTTTATTTGCAGCTTCCAGTAGTGGTGCTCTCTGGCTTGTTTTACTGTTTCACTTTCTGGACATGATCTGCTTGAAAATGCAAGCCAGCTTTGTGGACTCTATTTTCTCTTTTTAGATAAATGCATTATAGTCATATTTGGCTTACATGCAATTTGTGCTTTGTTTAGTGTGGTCCTGTAGTTTGGTGAATGTGGGTCTAATGTTCAGCTACTTAACCCAGTGCTCAGAAGTGCTGTGTGTAAGCTGTTGTGTCTGACCTTGAGATGGATATGAAGTGATGGCATATTGAAAACTTCTTCAGGAGGTTAATGGAATGCAGGGGCCATGCATTTCAGTCTGATTCACAGGCACGAATGATACTAAAGTTTTACTTATGTAGTGATTATAAGTTACTTAAGAAATCTTTTAAGTGTAAGCACTTTTGTGAAAGCATTTAAAAGAAACAGCTGAGCCCACTCTGATTGTTGGTGCAGTTGTCAATGGTAATGTTAACTTTTACAAACACATCTGTGATGTTTGAATAAAGAGCCCTCTCTTTTTAAGCTTCAAGGTGAATATGCTGTAGATGTAAATATAATACTGAAGAGAAGAGCTCTTCAGTTGTGTCTGGCTTATGTATTGCTCTAATTTGCTATTCATTATCAATGACAGGAATTAATGGGAAAGTTCTTTATGTAGTTGCATCACTTTATTGTTGCATTGTTTGTTAGCAGTGCTGGTTATGTGTGGAATTTTTAAAAAAAAGACTTTTATAATATTTTTTTAAAATCCTGCCTTAGGCAAGTTGGACGAATGCCAGCAAGAAGCAGCGTGAGAAGCTGCTGGAGTTAATTCGTCGCCTTGCAGAGGATGACAAGGATGGAGTGATGGCACACAAAGTGCTGAACCTTTTGTGGAATTTGGCTCACAGTGATGATGTGCCAGTTGATATCATGGACCAGGCTCTCAGTGCCCATATAAAAATCTTAGATTACAGCTGTTCACAGGTGAGTAAACCAGTATGAAATCAGTCTCTGAGTTTCCTTCTACTCCCCACAAAAATTTCAGGCTATTTGGTAATTTAACAAAAGTGTTACTTATATAAATGTGGATGCTTCTATCAACATCCTAGTACTTTTAAAATGTTGCAGGACATATTTTAATCAACACCATTGGTGCTTTAATGGGAGAGAGAGAGTGTAATACATCAGTTTGCCTGTCTTGTTGTAGTTGGTGATGTACTGTAATTAGCACACTGGAAGAATTGGAAAAGAACCCTACCTAGGGAGAAAGGAAAAGCAACCTCCCTCCCCACCCCCTTTGCTTTTTCCCAAACTTCATGCTAATTTGTTTCAGTGGGTTTTGTTGCCTTTTTTTTTTTTTTGTGCCAGTAAGTCCTTAATTGTTGTGTATGTTAGAAAGGACCTAGCAAGATCCTTTTTATACTATTATACACTCTCCTTCCCTCCCCAAACTTCTGTGAAAGTCTGTCAGAGTAGTAATTAATTGTGGTTTGAAATGAATCCATTATTCATCTTGCTAAGAAACAGTTTCTCATTGTTTTATGACAGTGAGTAGAAATAAATGGAAGAAGAAAGGAAATTATTTAAACACTTGTTAAATAAGTAGTGCTTGAGTGCAGGGAGTTTGTAACACACTGGTAGCTTCTGCCAGCGTGTAGTGCTGCTCAGACACCTCTGTTATGCTTTCATGCTTCAAAACTCAGGTGATCCAGTATTTGTTTGACTTTTGAGTGCTCCATGTTGGACACAAAGAAAGGGAATTGGGACAGTTGTGCAATATGCTTGATTTTGATGATAAACTGCTGTTCTTTAAGGATCGAGACACACAGAAGATCCAGTGGATAGATCGCTTTATAGAAGAGCTCCGCACAAACGACAAATGGGTCATTCCTGCACTGAAACAAATTAGAGAAATTTGCAGTTTGTTTGGTGAAGCACCACAGAACTTGAGGTAAGAATGGGATTCAGATAAAATTTTGTCTGTTGAAAGTTGAATGGGCTGAAATTAAAGTCTAGGTAAAACCATAACCTGTGTTGGAAGATGGTCTTGAGTTTGTTCTAGTGTGTATAAATAGTGTCTAAAAAATCAGACACCTAAGTTTGGTAAGAGAGCATTAACTGCATCTTCATACATGTTTTTAATAATTTTTATGGTAATCTAGTGGAAAATCTGGATTTCTTTTACTGTTATTAATGGAATTTCCTGCATAACAATGGAATTAGCTTACAAAGCATAAATGTGTTTTATGTGCCTATGTGGCTGCATGCACACACATACATACACAAACATAGCTACCCATGCTTGTTCTTTGATGATAAATTCTTGCAGGTCATCTAGTTCAAATGCTTAAAATCAAAGGTAGCTTTCTGATCTGGCTGAAATTCTCTACAGATTTTCTCTCCTAAATGGAATAGATTAGAAATAAATTAGAAAGTAGAAAATTTTTTTATTGGGGTGAGGGGGTTTGTTTGTTTATTTTGTCGGGGGTTGATTTGATGTTTGTTTCTGAAAGGAAGAAATAATGAGAAGCCATTATCAGTTTGAACTTGTTGAAGTATACATGATTATTTTAATTATTTTTAATGTCTTCTCAGTAAAAAGACTGAGCCCCTAGGAGTATTCGTATTCACATCAGAATTTTTACATACTCCTGAAAAACATTGTTGGCTTATCAGTGCTGCACAATTGCTTTGTTTTAATTCTTGTAAGCAGATAAAG
The DNA here is from genome assembly GCF_035770615.1 of Melospiza melodia melodia. Classification (NCBI taxonomy): domain Eukaryota; kingdom Metazoa; phylum Chordata; class Aves; order Passeriformes; family Passerellidae; genus Melospiza; species Melospiza melodia. The sequence goes on along the minus strand of NC_086195.1, from coordinate 8,312,134 downwards.
TATTCAAGTCAATGTTCCTATTACAGTCAGCTCACAAAAAGGATCAAATCAGGGAAAGCTGAGGAAAATAAGCTGCAGTTTGCACAACACTCTCTTCTTACTGATAGCATTTTCAGGAGCTGTGATAATGTTGCATTCCTGGCTTCTGGAGTTTTATATATTCATTTGGTTTGCAGCATACTTTTCAAAATTTCAGTATATTTTAATTCCTTGCAGTTTTTCATTAATGATTGTTTGAAGTTTATCCAAAAAAGTCACAGTTACCTGTCAATTAGCAGAAAAGTCTGTTTTCTGTGTTGTGAATTCCTTAACCTTTTTCATGCTCTAAGATCTAGGCAGACCAAGTTACCTGCTTATTCAAGTTGAATACTTTTAGCACAGTGCCTTAACAAAGATATTTGCTTTAAGTAATTAATTACTGAGGCATTTCAGGCATTCAAGGCACTGATTTAGGTTTCTGCTCCAAAGTAATCTTGTGAGGAGCTAAACTTCTTTTGATTGTGGAAGTGTAGGTTTCCTGTATGGTCTGTGTACAATTAAATGGTTTGAATGTCTCTCCTCTTTTTTTTTTCTTTTTTTAATCTGACCATATCTTCCTCAGATTCACAGCAGTCTGCATTGCAGTACGTAATAGCACCTTATTTTTATGCTGAATTTGAAAACAAATATGTCAGGAAAGTGAACTTGTAATTAAAAGATTCAATCAAGGAACTTAAAATGCTTTGTTAGCAAGATACTGTTGAGGGAGTTGTTTTAGTCAGGTGGTGTTACTGCCCAGGTGACTGGGAAATTTGCAAACACAGCTTTGAAATAATCAGTGACTTTCCACTCCTCTGAGTTTTCTCATAACTCTTAATATTGATACAGTTTGGAAACTGTAATGCATGCATACAATACCTCTTCCTATCAGCTTCCCTTATTTGACTTAAAATTTTAACATCCTTCTAGAATTTGGAGTGAAAATAAGTCCAAACAGGTATTTGTGACAGCTGCTACAAAAACATGTCACAGAGCACATATTCTTTATGCTACTCTTTTGAGGTGGGTCAGCTGACTGCCACTGCCAATGGAAAGTTCAGTCCAGATCAGGAAGTGCTGCTGATTCTTGGCAAAAATCTGTATAAATTATCTTATGCCATTGGCACTGTAGAAATTCTTTTGAGGGGGAGGTTTTAATTGTTGCTAGTTATTCATGCAGTTGAACAAAGTGATGAATTGGTTATACAATTGCTGTGGCAAAATTTAGCTCCCTGATCACAAAGAAATGCTACATGTGTCAGGAAGTTCAGCTTAACCAGAATTGCAACAGAAAATAATATTTATGTAAGTACAAGGACTCTTATGGGTGCAATGATGCTTATTAATACTTAGGAATAGTCACCTTTATTACTCATAATATTGACATTTAGTTTACAGATAATCATCATAATTCTCTCTGTGTTGGGTGGTAGAGCCTCCTGTAGATCAATATCAAATGCTTAAGTTTGACCTGTATCTACCTGAGCAGTACAAGACCAATCTCTTAAATTACTTGCCCAGAGAATTAACTGAACACTGACAGTTCAGTGGTTTCAGAGTGCTTTAGGGCAACAAGGATGCTTCAAGTAACTTTTTACCCTAAGTAGTGGAATTTGTGGGAATTGGTTGCTGCAGTTTGGATTTTTCATCTGAATAATCTGCACTCTTTTAGTGGTACATAGCATTTGTTCAGTTGGCACAACTGTCATCTTCAAAAGCTGAGTTACATATGTAGTATTATATTGGGTGAGTTATATGTGCAGATAAATAATTATTTTTATTCCATTTAAATTGTTTGGAATTTTGCCTTTGCCAGTTTGCCAGTATTTTTCTAACAAATAAGCATTCTAGCTATGTCCTTTCTCATAATCCAAAATACTTTGTTATCTCTTTAAAAATGTTATTTTCTTTTTTACACATTGACTTTTGGTATGCATTGAGTATAACACAATGAAAATACGAGTTCTGCTCTTAACTTCAGTTTTTCAAGCTCCTCAATTATTGCTCATTAATGAATGTCTAGTAACTAATGTGTAATAATATTAAAGGTTAAATTATTGTGTCCCAGGGACAATGTCATATTAGTCTAATCTTAGATGCATAAGGAAAATTTTAATTGCATGTAGACTTTGTCTTAATGCTAGAAAACATTCTAGAAGCTCTTGTCAATCAGCTTTTTCCTGTGCATAAAGACAGTCATTTTGCCTTTGAGTCCATCCTAGCAATGGATCAAAATAATGTTGGAAGTGTTGCTCACAATCACTGTTAAAACTCAGAGCACATAATTCTAGTTATTTCAATCATTCAGCTTTTCAAAGTCATTGCTAACCAAGATGGATCCGTGTGCATGTACTCTTTGTGCATGTGGCTGAGAAAGGAGAGAAATAAAAAATACCTAACACAGAACATTGTAGTCTTGTGCTGATAAAGATTTGGTTTTGCTGTGCTGTGTGAGACTGATACAAATGCATAATATTATGAATATAAATACACACTCTAATATCTTTGATTCCACAAAACACCCCAATCTTGGTTCTGTTTGTTCCTTTAGTTGTTTGATCATATGTATTTCCCAAATAATCAGTGTTTCTCCTTTCTGTTACCCTTTGTGAATACAGTTCCCTGTCTAGAGGTAACATCTTGGGTAACCACTAAAATAAACTTCCAGCCTTTTGCTGGATTTGCTGCTGCTTTATTCTCATAAGGAGGTTGGTGGAGATGGAATGAAACACAATTAGAAAGTTTCTTAAAGTGAAAACAGAGAATGTTTTGAATCTATGAAGTCCTCTATGTTTTCTTTTTTCATGCTTCCATCCATTTTGTTTTCTGTCTGAGAAATGTCTGGGTATTTGAGTGTTTTTCAAACTATTTTAGAAAATTTTGCATGTTATGAAATTTAATCTTCTGAAAACCACAGTGCTTAGCAGCCCAAAGTCTGTTGGTTGCAGATAACAAAATTACTGGCAGGGTGTTGCTGGCTTCTGTCTTTTAAACCCAGATGGACATTGATCTTTGGCCAGTGAATCAGTTTATCTGTGCTGTTACATCTACAATGAAATGTGGTTATCAGCTGCAGAGATCACTGTCAGCTGATGCTGGAGCTGGCATTTCTTGCCTTCCCCACTGTTCTCTGAAGGTGTGGAAGTGCTGTGGGGTGCTGTAGGCCATGTGGTATGGACACCCTCTTTCCCAGGAAGGGTGGGAATTCCTACCTGTAATCCACTCTGCTCATTCTGAGGTCTGCTTGTTTAAGTGTTGAAAGAAAGGAGAACAGGTTGGAAATCAGATCTTTGTTTGTTTAGGGCAGGCTGTGGGATCAGCTGAATGGGAATGAGAAATGCTGCTCTTCCCCCTGACACCCACTTGTTTTCTTTTTTTCTCTCTTTGCTGTGGAAGAGCACTTCTGGTTTATGCAGCCAAGATCAGTGCTCTTATCTACAGATGCAGCAGTTGAGAAATTGGAGAGTGTTCTGCAGAGGTGATGAGTCCTCAGGCTCTAGAATCTGATAGTGTTCATGGCATGTGGGTCTTGGACACAAGCTCTGTACTTTGCTTCTGTCATCTGAATATTTCTAGTGTTGTTTAAGAGAAGCATTTTTGGTCAGGTCTTTATAATACACTTAAATATCAATCTAATTATTTATTTGGGATATTTCCTTTCTTGAATTTTTCTAGGGGCTTTTAGGTTATATGCTCTGTGTAACAGGTGTTTTTGCTTGTATCAACATTTTCCCACATAGTTATTGTTAGGAAAAAATCAATACTATTTTTAGGGGTTTTTACCAACATTTTCCCACATAGTTATTGTTAGGAAAAAATCAATACTATTTTTAGGAGTTTTTAAAGTATTGAAATAATTTGTTGGGTTATTGGCTAGTGTACTTTAACTATGGTAATGAGTTTTGCTTGGTGTTTTAATGTTAAATGTAGAAAATAATATCAGATGGCTGTGGGAGAAACCAGGGTTATGCATATTGTAGTTATACTGTAGTTGAAGGTCTACTGTGCATTTTGGGCAGGTGTTTATTTATCTTCTGTCTTGCTGCAGATATTCTCCTTCCAGCACACTGAGCTGCTCCCATTGCTCTGATGCTTTCCATACATTTTGTAGCCATAAAATCCTCATAAATGACCTGCTTTAGTAACTCCTAAGAACTGGTGATACATCAGAAGATACAAAAATATTGTCAGAAACTTAATCTGTGTTCTGTTTGAGATATTGTAGGAAAATTTGGATCTTGCATCAAAGATTTGTCTCTTAAATTGATTTCTGAGCTATTTGATGCAAAGCTTTCTCTTCCTCTAACACTTGTATTTTAATTCCAGTCAAACTCAGAGAAGTCCCCACGTGTTTTACCGACATGACTTAATCAATCAACTTCAGCACAATCACGCCCTCGTCACACTGGTTGCAGAAAACCTCTCTGCCTATATGGAAAGCATGAGGCAGTATGCTAAAGGTGAGTTTGAACATCTAATTGCTTTGTAGAGTATAGGAGAACTCCAGTTGAAAATGGAGTTAAAAGTAAATTCCCATAATAAAATAACTATTACGTTTATTTGTTTAATTTTCAAGCTTCTGTAGGGTTAATAGCCTTTGTGTTGACTGGGTAAGAAAAGCTTAAATACTAATTTTTTTCTTTTTTATAATTGAAAATGTGTGTTTTACAGCAGAATATGAGAACATGGCAGCCATTGTTTGTGTGTGGATTGATAAAAATCATCTTGCCCTACTTAGTTTTTTTTGTGGAAGGTTCTAGTAGTAAACTTGTAGTTTTGAATTTTGAAGGCTCCTTTGGCAAGTTTTTTATCACCTCATTTTGCAGCCAATATTTGGAATTTGGCAGGGAGAAGGACTTCAAACCACAGGGATACCATTTCATTTTCCTGTGTAACTCCCACGTCTGTTCAGGCTCTCTCACTGTGTTTGTTATTAGCACCACTTGGGCAGCACATTGTGTCAGTATTTTTGTATTTTAGGCTACATCCAGCTCTTTGCTGGTGAATTTACCCTCTTACTCTGGATTAACTTTTAGCTGCTGAGGTAGAAGCATGGAAATTAAGGAGAATAGTGGGCCAGGAAACTTGGTACACTGGACCACAGTTCTTGAAATATAAAATTACACCAACAGAAGTGAAAGGAGGAGATTTACACTGACTTTACTGACTGGAACCAAGGACTGTTCTACCCTGGCCTCATATCAGCCTGGCAGCCTTTCTGTTGCATCTCAGAAATAACACAGGATGTTCTGCAGGGATTCAATGTAGGTCATTCAGGGAGGACAGGATATTTGCACATGGGAGAGCTTGTAGTTACCAGTGCACAGGAAAGTGGCCTTTCTGGAATTCACGTGTTTTGGAGTAATTTTTATAAATATATATATATATATATATATATATATATATATATAATATATATATATATATATATATATATATATATATATATATATATATATATATATATATATATATAAATAATGTATTTTCTATAAGAGTTATCCAAAATACATGCATACATGGACTTGTGTAAATAATGGTGCTCTGTGAAGATGGTCACTTCAGCAAGGTGTAGGCCAGTGAGAATAACATTCAGTTAAATCTACATACTACTATATTTCTCCATTCAGGAATACATGGAGTGGTTTACCCTAATTTAAGTACCTTAACTAATTATAACATTGCACTAATAATGTTAAAATAATACTAAATTATTTGGTCTGTTTTCAGTATTAGTGTAGGAACTATTTTTAATTTATCTTATTTTTTAATTTTCAAGCCAAAAGGTTGTTGAAAATACTGTTTACATATCAAATTGTTGAGGGCAGAAGAATTAGGCTGATGACTTGCATGATTCTTTTCCTTTCCCAAAAACCCACATTGCCCTGCCCCTCCCCAGCTGTAGTGACTCAGTTAAGCAGTGATACAAACATCTTCAATGCAATAGGAATTACAAGTGTGTAAAGGGTTTAAATTTAATCTAATTACAAAGCAATTAAAATGCTCTTTCTTGAGATGAAGCTGCTGCAGAACTTCTCATTTGTATCAGAGTACAGAAGCAGAAGAATAATAGTGTGGGTTTTTTTATTAGGCACTTTATTACGTTATTAAGGGCAACCAGGAGATCTTCCTCATGTTCCAGATAACTGTGCTCAGACTGTAATCCACAGCTCCTGTGCAAAAACTCTTTAATTTTCAGTTTTATATACTAAATAGAGCAGAACATAGAATACTGTGATGTTTGTCTTCCATGCCTTCATGGAAGGGGAGAAAATATGCCAGGGGGCTACATAAATGAAAGGGAATAAATGAAAGGGGAAGAAAGAAGATTATGCATGTGAAATCAGAAGGAACTGGAAGCTGTAGAATTAAGCTTGGCTGGAGAAGGTGAATGAGACAGAGGGGGAAAATTCAAGGCAAAGATACAAACAGCACAGGTCAAACAAATGCCATAGAAATAAAAAATCCAGTTGTTGACAGATATTCTTGGCACTTAACACTGCAATTACTATGTAATTTGGATATTTTAAAATTCATTTTGAATTTGCCATATGTTTGTTTTCCTTGAAGTCTTCCCTAGTTGTGTTTGGTGATGGAAAGCAGTGTTTCTAGTCTGTTATTTACTAATGCATAGTGTTTTCTGGGATACTCCCCTTTAATATGTTTGCCCTTTTAGGGTTAAAGGGAAGCCTATTCTATATTTCTGAATTTTTTACATGCTCTGTGGTTTTCCCTTCTCTTGAACTCATCCTTTCCTTCAGCTCTGCAAAGTCCTCCATGAGATGAGAGAACTGCTCGTGGATTTTGTAGTCCTGAAGGAGGTCACAGTTTCATCTTTTCAAAGATGTATCAAAGATCTTTTGAAAATTTTAGTTCTCCTTTATCTCTCTTTTTCTGCAGTAATAAAAAGTCCAAAGTGTTAATGAAATGGTTTTGTAGAAACTGTACCATATGATCTTCTGTGTGTGTTTATCACTAATTATACTTAAATTTTCAACCAGCTGTTTTCTGCTCCAGTGTATAAGAGCAATTTTTAAGGAGATTACACTTTGACTTGCTGTGGGATGTACAGAGTGGAAAATAAATCTGGGAGATGTAGAAAGAATGTGATAGAGAAAATATTTAGGGAAGTAGAATTTTTTTATAGTTCAGAGTTTTTCAGCATTCTGAAGTACATCTGCACTCCCTGTCTGCAGCTGGCTGGATTTGAGTTCTCTTGTCATTGCCACTATTGATGTTGTGTCTGTGAATTAAACTTTAGTCAGGAAGAAAAAGCCCAGGTAGTTCCCACTGTGAAAATAAACCAACACCAGCACCTCCCCCTCAACAAATGAAAATCAAACAAAAAACCCACCCTCAGCACCCAACACTTCAAGTAGTCTATTTTAATTTCTCTGCAATATGCTTATTTACTCTGATTTTTTTTATGCTGGAGACACAGCATAATTTTTCTGGTGGAGGCGCAGCATATTCTAATTCTTAAATAATTTTTGTTTACATACTCTTATATTATTTCTTCAGATTCTTTTCCACATTTCTCCTTTTGCTAATTGCTCATTTAAGATCATTTCATGGGAATTATGATTTAATTTTTAAGGATTTCTGATGAACATAATATCTTCAGTTTTGCGGACATTAATTAACTACTGGTCTTCTGTTTCCCCTGCCACTCAATATTTAAGGTAGTGTAGCTTTCACACTTGGATATAGAGAGGAGTATTTATCACAATTATTTTTCTCTTTATTTTGAAGCACTGATGTATTTATTTTTGCCCCTGCCTGATGTAATAAGAGATACTAATTTTCAGCTCTGAAGATAAATTTTAGTGTTAGTCTTGATGTTGTCATGAGATGGTGTCTGCCATGGCTGGGTCACCTGAGTTAAAGGCAATCTGTACATCTTTGCAAATAAAAATAAAGCATTAATTTGTTTATAATGGAGCTGTCATAATGAATGTGTCATGATGAAATACTGCTGATACAGATGAAGGTAATGCAAGTGCAGATCTAGATTGTATCTCTTTAAATAAAAAAATCTAAACAACAGCCAACCACCAAACAAAACCACACCAAAATTTTGTTCTTGTGAACAAAATTGCTGTTTGTTAAGAAAATACTATTATGAACTTTGACAAAATGCAGGTAAAAATTTGACTTCATGCCTTACTTTCAAAATATGACTTCTGTTTCAGGCTTGTCAGTATTACAAGCATTTGGGGTTTATGTTTGGAAACTTGCAGTAAATAAAGTTGTCTTATACTTTATTCCTCTGAGTGATGTTGTGTGCATAGCTGTGTATAAAGGTGGTAAAGAAATGGAGTAATGATTTCCTCTAGAGTGGAAAAAGCCTGAAAACAGAGAAATGAAATTTTGGACAAGGTGCTGTTTAACAAAACTAAAGCATCCTCAGGAAAAAAGCACTGGATAATTGAGTTATATGCTTGGTATATTTCTATTTTCAACTGACTTCTGACTTCAAACTGACTACTTGAAAATAGGAAAAAATTATATGAATAAGTAGAGTGCAAGGTCATAATTGTTCTGTAGCACTTTCACTCTTCTGAACAATGAGCACATAATTGTTGATTTGATTATAGACCTCAGGAGTCTTTCCCTGTGTTTAGCATAGGAGAAGCATTAACTGGGGGGGGCTGACTGCTGAAAACTCTTTTCACACACCTCACTGAAAATGTTCTGGGCTTGGATTATATTCAGAGTACCAAGTCTTCAAACACCCCCTGTCTTCTGGAGCCAGCATCACTTTTCTGGGTGTGTTGCCTAATGAAGTGTTTTATTTGCAGAGCATGGTGAGTATGATCCTCAGACTGTGAGACCAGGAAGCCGCTACAGCCACGTGCAGGAGGTGCAGGAGCGGCTGAACTTCTTACGGTGAGCTTTACCTTGAATGTTGCTTTAACTTCTTTAGGAATATTTTGAATGCTTTTTGAAGAAATACACTTTGCATTTCTCTCTCTTCTATAGCTTTAATTTGTTTTGTTAACTTCTTTCAAAACTCAGATGCAAAAATACATAGAATGTTTTTGGTTTGGTTTGTTTCTTTTCCTGGAGGGCTTTTATGCTGCTGTTGGATATATGAAATAAAGTTTATTAGACTATTTGGAATCCAAGGCTCTTATTCTGCACTAAGATTTGTGTTTTTCCCTGTCTGTGTGCAGAACCTTACTGACTGAAATACAGTGTCTGATGGATACAGTTACATTCCTATTGGGGTAACTTAGTTTAAAATTTAAAGTATTCCAAGTAGGGATGTGGCCCTGTGTCCTTACTTGTATCACACCAGAATTAACTCCATGATCATAAACTGACACATACTTTCCTCAGTCAGTGATGATGTGTTGGCAGCAACTGAGCCCCAGAAAGAAAGCACAATAAAAAAATTATTTGGATGATTTTGGCCAGCTCCTGTTGGAGTAAAATGACAAAGCCTAAAAAGCATCAGGAAATCTGTGCTCATCATAGAGCTGCAGAATGCTGATACTTTTTAGGCTGAGTCTCTCTCAACTTTTTCCTACTTGGTTTTAACCTTGTATTAAATGAGTAAAAATACTTGAATTGTTATGTTTGAATTATTTCTTCCTTATTTTGTAAAGGAGATTTTCTTTTACTTTTTAAAATTTTACTGAGAATTTTCATTAACTAAACTGAAGTGTTAACTCTTTAATGAAATTATACAATAGCACATGGATAGCACACTTAATGTATCACTCCTGCATGTTCCAAACTGTAACTTCCTTAGATTTAAGTTCACTGTTTCTTAATGTAGAGAAATTTATGAAATTCCATGGCTGTCAAATGTAGAATATATATTTAGCAATTTCTGAAAAGCAGTGCCATAACTCAGTCCCTGATTTCTTATACATTAAAAAAAAAAATAAAAATTAATCTAAAGAACTTTGATTATCATTTGTTCCTCCTGAAGCCTCCTTAGTGTTAGCTCTCAGATTTTAAGTTCTTAATAATTGTTTCATAATAACTGAACACAAATTAAAAACTTGCTTAACTAAAAGGGAAAATTTCCAGTTCATTGATTTCTGCTTCTGGCTCTGCTCCATGCTATTGATACCTTTTTAGCAATTTTACTAAATCAAGTCTTAAAACATAGTGAATCATTGCAGAATTAATTTTTTCTCATATGTTGTTACCTGATTTTTAAACTAAATAGTGTGCATTAGGAAGTGTGCATTTCTTTGTATATAAAATTGAAACAATGCTTGGTTTTTTTGTGTATTTGGATTTGATTGGTCTTGATTCATTCAAACTCACTAAGATATCATGGAGCTGATTATGAGTGGACTGATGATGTAAATGAAGTTCTCATACTTGTGATATATACATGTATAATGTGCATATCCAACGTTGTACTTTTTACTGAATTGTAACTCTGGCTGTGTATTAGACAGTGCTGTTAATTGTCTCTTTGTTTTGCTCAAGATTTTTATTGAAGGATGGTCAGCTGTGGCTCTGTGCCCCTCAGGCGAAGCAGATATGGAAGTGTTTAGCAGAAAATGCGGTTTATCTTTGTGATCGCGAAGCCTGTTTTAAATGGTATTCCAAACTAATGGGGGATGAACCAGACTTAGACCCTGACATTAATAAGGACTTCTTTGAAAATAATGTGCTTCAGCTGGATCCTTCCCTATTAACAGAAAATGGAATGAAATGTTTTGAACGTTTCTTCAAAGCTGTGAACTGTCGAGAAGGAAAGCTTGTAGCAAAAAGACGAGCCTATATGATGGATGACCTGGAATTAATAGGATTAGACTACCTTTGGAGGGTGAGTTAATTGAAGGAAGCATCTGAAAGGTTAACTGCTAAGACTTTCTCAGTCTCTTTATGCTTTTAGTAATGTGCCATTTATTAGTAATGGACTGAAATTACAAAAATCTGCTTTTTCCAACTAAATTCATGGCTTTTGACTCCACTGCCTTCCCAGCAAGTATGCAAGTTGGTAACTTTGCAGACTGATGTTAAATGGAAAGTTATTTGAAACATAAGTACATTTATGTATGCACATGAAATTAAAAAATTGTCAGTACTGTTGAAGAAGAGAAGATCCTTCCAGGTGAATTATCTGTAGAGTTCTTTTTTTTTTCACATGCACTTTATAATGAAGCTTTGTTTCCTGCACTTCATTAAGCTATTCCATGGTATTCCTTCTAGCGTGGTAAACTGGAGTGATTCTAGATCAGACCAAGTGATTGCTGATTTGATTCTTCCTCCTATAACCACAACCTTTTGGCTAAGTATGGAGGTTTTCTAGGATCTATAGATTCCATATAACCATCTATTCTCTATGTATAGAACCTTCCTTTTCAATAGGAAGGTTGAAGCTTCCTGAAGCTTGCCAAATCTGTTGGTGAAAACCATCAGTATTTAAACTGTAACCTAATTTTTTCAGAGTATTTCTAGTTCTCAAGAGCTGCATTAGAGCCCACTATGGTGCCCTGTGACATGATTATCATGGCTGTGTTTGTAAAATGTGTACAGCAGCAGTCTTCAGTAATTTTGGTTGTGGCTTTTTGAAGGGTTGGGTATTTTAATCCTGGTGATAATAGTTAAAACCAAAGTAGATCTCAATTTTTATACAAGTAGGTTCACATCATGTTTGTGAACAGAGTCCCCACAGAATGTTAGCATGTTTTAGTTTGGGGAATCAGCTTACTCTGATCAGCAAAACTCATGAGGGTTGCCTATAAAACCTGCTGTCAGACCTGGTGACTAGTAATTAAAGTTTAGATTATCAGGTTAGAAGCAGAATTCATTTGCTTGTCTCCTTTCCACCCATTCAGAGCCATTTAAATACTTTAAAATTCTGTCTTGTGATGCAGATTGTTGAGGTGTCTGAAGAAGTTTTCTTATTCTCTGAAACAAGAGAAAATTTGGAATGTTATGTGAACATGAACATATAAACACTGCTTTTACTCTGTTTATAGAACATCAGCCTTTTTTGCCAGCTCTGAACTTCAAAGCTAATTAATTATTAATTTTTCCTCATATAATCATCTTGAGCCTAAGTTTTATTGGTTGTGTTTTCTAACTGTTTTAGTCCCTTTCACCTCATAAAATAATTAGACATGTTGTTGTGTTGAGATTCTTATGTAGCAGTTTTGGTTTGCATTTTTACACCAGCAAGTTTAAAGAGATGTAAATGCTTTTTTTTTCAATTGTGCCAGGTTGTGATTCAGGGAAATGATGACATTGCAAACCGAGCAATAGACCTTCTTAAAGAGATCTATACTAATCTTGGCCCAAGGTTACAAGTTAATCAGGTAAGAAAAAACAAGAAGAATGAATGGAATAAAAATAAAAATAGTCTTTAAAAATAGTTTTCAAATAATAGTCTTCAACATCAGTTTGATGATATTTTTGTAGTTGAAAGATTTGAAAGCAGGAAATAGTTTCTGTGTTTTGTCGGGTGAGTCCAACCATCAAATTATGGGCAGATGCAGAACTAAAGTTTTTTCTCATATTTACAGACTGAACTCTCATTAATTTTTCCTACTAAGTTCATCTGCTGTATTTGCTCTTATTACTCAGAAAACAGTTAATGTCATAAGAGGAAAGTCTTTTGTTGCACTGCAAATTGTGCACTTACTCATATGAGTGTGTTCGGGGGCTGGGTCTGTGGGGTGTTGTCACAAGCTAATGTAATCTTTTTTTTCTGGCATGCCCCTTACAAAGGGTCACTGAATTTCTGTGTAGTAGTCAAGCTGAGGTCTAGCAAATCAGATGTTATCTCCCTGCATTAATATTTGCCAGGAGATGATTCAGTGGACAGAGAAGAGATGCTGGGTTTCTGTAAGGGAAAGGGATTTCATCCACAGGGTCCTTGTCAGGCTTGGGTAGTGGACCCTTGAGAACCTTGTGAAGTTCAACAAAGCCAAGTGCAAGGTTCTGCAGCTGGGTTGGGGCAATCCCAGGCACAAATACAGGCTGGGAGATGAACAGATCAAGAGCAGCCCTGCAGAGAAAGACTTGGGAGTGTTGGTTGAGAAGAAGCCCAACATGCACTGGCAGCCCACAAAGCCACCGGTGCTCCATCAACAGCAGCATGGGCAGCAGCTCCAGGCAGGGGGTTCTGCCCTTCTTGTCTGCTCTGGTGAGACCCCACCTGCAGTGCTGCATCCAGCTCTGGGATTCCTAACATGGGAAGGACGTGGAGCTGCTGGTGAGAGTCCAGAAGAGGCCATAAAAATAGTCAAGGCCCCTTCCAACCCAAACCATTCTGTAATTATGTGACTGCACAAAATTAGTGGAGGAACATTGTCCTTTGGACAATCTCCAGTTGATAACTTGCCAGGTGTATTTCTAAAAACTGATATTCTACTTGTCTTCAAAAACACTTTCATAATCTTCAGAGCTGCCAGTCTGCCAGGTCCAGCACAGCTGCTCTAGGTGGTGAATTCACAGCCATTCAAGCTGTATTTTCCTGCAGTGGCAGATGGCTGAAGGCTTCTCTCTTGCTGTAGGTCTGGGCTTACTAAGCGTGCATTGATCTGTCCATCTGCACATGCTTAGCTCTGACACTTCTAGAAGTGCTGGATTTACATGCTCACAAGAATTCTTTAACATAGTCTGAGAAAAGGAGAAAGTGAAAGTTCAATTCAGTGTTTTGGGTCCAAATTTTCACTTTTTCTATATACATGCAGTACAGTTACAGCTGCTGATGACGTGAGATTATTGAAGTGCACACTAATTTAGAGCTATCTATTGGTGGGAGTTGCTGGAATAAAACAGGTTTCTTGAATAACTTACCTGGTTTGGTTTTGGGGATTTTTTTTTCCTTTATCATTTTGTCATTCTTCTGAAAAGATGGATTCTAATATGTCTTGTAATTACACCAATTTCTTAATGTAATTAGGTAGTGATTCATGAAGACTTCATTCAGTCCTGTTTCGACCGTCTAAAAGCCTCCTATGATACTTTATGTGTGTTGGATGGAGACAAAGACAGCATCAACTGTGCAAGACAAGAAGCAATAAGGATGGTGAGAGTGCTGACTGTTTTAAGGGAGTATATAAATGAGTGTGACAGTGATTACCACGAAGAAAGAACTATTCTACCTATGTCAAGGTATGTGTGAAAAAGCAATATCATGATTTTGATTTCTGTTAAACTAAACCAGTACTATTATCCTTGGCATTTTTACATTCTAAAGGGTTTCTCTTCAGGAGATGGTTTCACAGTGTTTCAGGATTCCCTTTTCTTTGCTAATGTATGAAACTGTATTTAATTTAAGTTTTTTTGCAAGATCAGGCAAATACAAGTATATATGAAAGGGGCAGCAGGCCTAAAAATAAACTTGGTGGTTTCTTGTATAACTAGCACAACGTACCTTGAGGCTCAGTTGTTTTGGATACAATTCTTTATTTCAGATAATTACTTAAAAGCAGTACTGTTCTTTACATTATCATTGGCAAAACTTTTTGTTTCTCATAGTCTTATTATACAAAAACATGTTGTAAATGTATACATTCACCTTCCAGAATTGTTTCTTACTTTGCAAGATTAAATTTTTAATTATTTTTAAGTTAAATATTCTATAAGCTCCTCACAAAGAGGGGAAGAACAGAACCAGTACTTTGAAGTATATTTATTTTCTGTACACCTTCACTGTTCTTATACTTGTCCTTGAGTGAAAACTTAGCTTAAATCCTTGGTGTCTCTGTGGATTTATGATGCAGCTAACGTATTTTTAAACATGGTGGAGGTTTTTCATCCACTTACTTTAAATGACCTTTTTGTCGAAAAAATTGAAGCAATTTCTGTTTCTTCATGGTGTATCAGTAATTTGCAGTGTTGCTGCAGCTTTTTTGCTGCATATATTGATTGGTTGATGAGTCCTAACAAAATTTTATTTTTGATTGTGGATACATCTTTTTTTTTTATGGGCTGCTTATTTGATTAGACTAATCTTTCATTGGCCTTGTTAGCAAGGAGCTTTATGAGGAGTTTTTGCCTTTTGTTACATGGGATTAGTTTCTTGGGCTTATCTGGGCACATCTTTCCTAATGAGCTCTCTGCCATTCTGTGGAGTGTGATCACTGCTAATGTGAAACCATTTCTTCCTTTTTTGACCCCTTCAAACTTTCTTGAAAAGGTTGTGATTTTAAAAACTGGAGTTCTAGCATAAAATTTATAACAGTTTTTGACAGAAGGCATTAAGGCTGATTTTGACAGAAGGCATTAAGGCATTGGCAACCTGATGGATTTTTCTGATCTTGGTGTATTTAAAGCTTGAGTTGCTCTGCAAAGAGCAAAACATCATTGCCAGTCTGATTAAGCTTTGTTTGTGCTTTATGATCAGGAAGTTACAAGACAGAGAAGAGATCTAGAACTTTATAAGAGACTTCTAAAATTTCTATCAGTGTTCATAATCTGATTGTAAATTTGACCACATGATTAATGCAATTGTACTAGTGTGGCTTCTTCAAAGATTCTGTGTATGTTGTTGCCATAGTTGCTGGGGCTTTCACTAAATCTTACACTGGAAAACACCACATAAAGATTTGATGTTGAAATGCCAGCTGCAAAAATGCAGGAAGGAAAAGAATTTATTTCATGAGGACAAAAATAACTTTTTCTTTTCTGTTTATTTTCAGGGCTTTCCGTGGTAAACATATCACACTTGTGGTTCGTTTTCCAAACCAAGGCCGGCAGGTGGAAGATTTGGATATTTGGTCTCACACGAACGACACCATTGGCCAAGTGCGGCGCTGCATCCTCAATCGCATTAAAGCCAACAGCGCACACACAAAAGTAGAGCTGTTCATTGGGGGTGAGCTGGTGGATCCTGCAGATGACAGAAAGTTAATTGGGCAGCTGAATCTCAAGGATAAAACGGTAAGTGTTGCAGGCTGGGTATTTACATCAAGTCAGATGTTCCTTCCCTTTTGTAAATGCTTGAAAAATATCGTGCATGGCGTCATTTATTTTTGTGAAATAATTCCATTCTTTCTTCTTATATTATGCCATTAACATTTTATCAGATGCTTATTTGGTAAAGAATCTTAATTTTTGGAGATATTAAAACTGTAATTGTGTTTTTCAGCTAATTACAGCTAAGCTTACACAGATAAATTCTAATATGCCCTCAAGTCCAGATAGTTCTTCTGACTCTTCAACTGGTTCTCCGGGCAATCATGGCAATCACTACAGTGATGGTCCAAATCCAGAAGTTGAAAGCTGTTTGCCTGGAGTGGTAAGCATGTTCTGAAATTACCAGTTCAAACATGGTTTTTCTTACACTTTGTCTTGGCTAACAATTTTTATTTATATATTTTTTTAATTTGCTTATTTTAAGATCATGTCACTGCATCCTCGATACATCTCTTTTCTTTGGCAAGTTGCAGACTTGGGCAGTAGTCTAAATATGCCACCTCTTAGAGATGGAGCTCGTGTTCTTATGAAGCTCATGCCACCAGGTAAAACTTAACTTGATCCTTTTTTTCATCTTGTAATATGCTGTAAAATAATATCTCATCTGATACATAAAAGTGAAGATAGGAGAGTATTTTCTACTTTCTGGTAATGTATTGGTACTGTAATTCATTACTGTTATCCTCAGGACTGTAAAAGATTTCCCAAGTAGTTATTATCTGCTATATGAAGCTGCATAGTTTGCAGTTGGTACTGGGGTTAATGCCACAGTGTAGTGAAAATGGGGAGCATTGTATTCTAAGGTGTTTTTGTAGCACTGCTTTAATAGGAGCACTTTTGACTGTAATAATCATTGGGGAACACTCTGTAGTCTGATTTTGTCTGTAAGTTTTTGCAACAGTTTTGAGACACTTAAAATTTTTCAGATTTATAATTATAAATACTGGCCTGTTGTGGAGTACTTTTGCTGCAGAATGCTTATAAGTTGTGTTTTTATTGCAGATAACACTACGGTCGAGAAACTAAGAGCAATTTGTTTAGATCATGCAAAGCTTGGGGAAAGCAGCCTTAGTCCATCCCTTGATTCTCTGTTCTTTGGTCCTTCTGCCTCACAAGTGCTGTACCTAACAGAGGTTAGTGATGCTTTGCCTGTTCTTAAAAAATTGTCAGTTCTCTCTGTGGCAGTCCTGTCTGTAACATTATGGAAGCCTAAGATCAAATTCTGGTTTGAAATTAACAATTGAAAATACTGAACATAAACGTGTATGACCAGTGCTGTCAAAGCATTGCTTGTGTAGTATTGCTACAAATTCTCATGGTCAGTCATCTGTGTCCAAGCTGGTGCATTTCCATTAGTTAACTCTGTATTTTCTTCTACAGGTAGTTTATGCCTTGTTAATGCCTGCCAGTGCACCTCTGGGAGAAGATGCCAGTGACTTCCAGTACAACTTCCTGAAAAGTGGTGGTTTGCCTCTTGTGCTGAGCATGCTGACCAGAAATAACTTCCTGCCAAATGCAGATATGGAAACTCGAAGGGGTGCCTACCTTAATGCTCTAAAAATAGCCAAATTATTGCTAACAGCAATTGGATATGGCCATGTTCGAGCTGTGGCAGAAGCTTGTCAGCCAGTTGTGGAAGGCACGAGTACAATTTCACCGGTAATATAAATCTTCCTTGCTGCAAATAGCAGTGTGCTCTGTGTTTTATCATGTGTGCAGCTGCATCTCCTTACTTCTCACTGACATTCTGTTCTTTGAGTGCATTGCACATCAAGGACTCAGGGTACTTTCAGATAATGTTTTGCAATTCTAAAAAAGAGATCAACTTACTAAACAAATCCTATTTCTTGGTGACTGTAAAAAGTTAGCACTTGCTCTGTGTATGATTTTCAGTGGTTTGCATGATTGTCAGTACAGGTAACTTCTCATTTTTAACTCTATTCGTCCTTCTGGACAAAGTGTCCAGCACACAGCAGGATAAACACATCATGTGGTGTGTGAGCAGCTGGCTCACAGGTTGGGCACAAAGGGCTGTAGGGAATAGTGACAGAGTGGTGACCTGTCACAGGTGGGGCTCTGCAGGGCTCCATCCTCAGCCCTGTGCTCTTCAACATCTTCATAAACGACCTGGATGCAGGACTGGAAGGGATGCTGAGCAAGTTTGCAGATAAAACAGAACTGAGAGGAGCTGTTGATGCCCTGGAGGGCAGGGAGGCCTTGCAGAGGTCTCAGCAAATGAGAGGAGTGGGCAATCACCAACCATACAGAGTTCAACAAGGGCTGGTGCCAGATTCTGCACCTGGGGTGGGGCAACCCTGGATATATGGACACACTGAGAATGAGATGCTGGAAAACAGTGACACAGAAAGGGACCTGGGTGTCCTGCTTGATGGCCAGTTCAATATGAGCCAGCAGTGCCCTGTCAGCCATGAGGGATATCTGTGTCCTGAGGGACATCAGGCACAGCATCACCAGCTGGGCAAGAGAGGGGATTATCCTGCTCTGCTCTGGGCTGCAGCAGCCTCACCTCGAGTGCTGGGGGCAGTTTTGGGCACCATGAGATACAAAACTCTTGGAGAGCATTCCAAGGAGGGCCCACAGGCATGCTCTGAAGGGCCTTGAGGGGAAGCTGTGTAATGAGGTGCTGAGGGCACTTGCTCTGTTCAGCCTGGAGGAAACTGAGGGGGGACCTCAGTGCAGTCACAGCTTCTTGTGAGGGGAACAGGAGGGGCAGGCACTGATCTCTGTGGTGACAGTGACAGGACCCAGGGGAATGGCCTGAAGCTGTGTCAGGGGAGGTTTAGGTTGGATATTAGGAAAGGTTCTTCCCCCAGAGGGTGGCTGGGCCCTGGAACAGACTCCCCAGGGCAGTGGTCACAGCACCAGCCTGGCAGAGCTCCAGAAGTGTTTGGACAATGCTCTCAGGCACATGGTGTGACTCTGGGGATGGTTCTGTGCAGGGCCAGGAGTTGGACTTGATCCTTGTGGGGCCCTTCCAACTCAGCATGTTCCATGATAAATGTGAATTCCCCATCTGTGAAGTTTCATCTTAAATAGTTTATTTATTTATAACCTGTCTTCAAGAATACACAGAGAGCCCCACTTCAGAGCACTTAATTCCAAAATACTGAGATCCATCTCTGAATTGGAGAAGTACATTCCCCTTAAATCTCAAACATAAGTACCTGTTCTGGTTAGCTGCATCCGTTAGAAGATACGTAATTAATTATTTTTCAAGTAAATCAAAACTCTTAATGATTACAAAGAAGTGAAGATCCCTTTTTATGTCTCATGTTAGAGTATAATAGGAATATATTAATGCACCCTGTTTGCCACCCTGTCTTTCATCTATTTAAAATGAGTACATTTTACTGCCCTGTTTTCTTACAACAGTTATTTACAGGGCAGTTTGGAACACACATTGCATCACTTGAGTCTTGAAGGATTGTTTGAAACAGACTTAGGCTGACTTCTTAAGAGGTAGTAACATTTGTCTGCAGTTGCTGACTTTCACTATTTGGAGTTGCAAACATCTGATTTAATAATAACAGATTTGTTGGAAAAAACACTGTTATTCTTGCTGTCACCATCATCCTCTTTGAGGGACTTTTGGTTTTTTTTATTCCCTTGGGATGCAGGTGGGATTTGTTAAAATTTTTAAATTCTCTTACCTTAAGCAAAAGTACCAAAGCATAATTTCTGTCTTGGCTTTCCATCAGTATTTAAGAGAAGTAGGCAACCAAGGTTATGTATCTATAGTTTTCAGTTATTAGTCTGTTGCTGTCACTAGTACCTTTGAAATTGTTACTTTCTTCCTTGTTTTCATAGAAGGTTGAATTAATAATGTTAAATACAGTGTTCTGGTGCACAGAACTGATTTACCCCATACATATATTGCTGTTGATCACTTCCAGTAGCATCCAATAGCTGAGGGACTGTGGAAGCTCTGTTAGTCTTCAGTGCAGGCTTTGTAACTTTGCTCTCTGAATCAAGTGTCTTAGAGAAGCTGACAGAGCAAGGGATGTGACCAACACCAGACCTTGCCCAGCAGCCTCACAGTGTGTCTTTTGAGATGGGCTTTTTGAATGAACTGGTACAGAAAAATGAAGAAACTCTTCTGTTTTAATTTGTAACCACAGTACACCATCTTTTGTTTGTCTGTGAGAAGGAAACACCCATTTCAGGTTTTGTCGAAACTATGGAGCTCTGGCAGACTAACGAGAGAGGGATCTATGCTCAAACCAATACAAAAAAAAAAAAAGATAAAAACTTGTCTTGCTGTATCTATTTTGAAAATATTATAAAAAACAGGAGGGATCATTTAGAACAGAATTCTTCAAGAGTAACTTAAATATTTAAAATGTACTTCTGTATAATAAAAACTGCAGCCATATTCTGTCTGAACACTCTTACCTAATCCAGAGGGAGCCCCTGTGTTTGACCCAACCTTTCTTTCCCACATCTACTGAAAGGGAAGGAGGCATTGTAACAGAAAAAAATTCTGTCAGCTTGAGGTAATCTGATCAATAAACAAGCCCCCAAACCTAATAAGCTTTGAGCAATGCCTTTCCTTTCAACTGCTTGTACTCTGTGATCGTCCACTGCAGCAGCATAGTGTCTGCAGGTGTGATGGTATCTGTTTGAAAATGAGGAGGTTTATTTATGTTGGCCTTTGCACTAAGTTTTCCTTCCAAGATCTTATCTACTTCTATCAAACCTTTCCAAGTAACTTTAGATCTTCATATCTTTTTGCTTTTTTTTCCCATGTAAAAGTAAGTATGAGAAATACTTTCTTCCAGATAAACCAGGCTACGCATGACCAGGCAGTGGTGCTACAAAATGCCCTACAAAACATTCCTAATCCAACTTCAGAATGCATGCTGAGAAATGTAGCAATACGTCTTGCACAGCAAATATCTGATGAGGTTGGTGAATTCCTTTCTGTATCACCTTTTTCCTTATAGCATCTTTTCTATTTTCTTAATCCTTAAATTTGTTGCTTTGTAAGACAAAGATTTTCCTTTTAAAATGTTTTAGGTAATGATCATATGAAAGAGAAAAATCTCAAATCATTGCCAGTGTGTCTTTATATATTGAAGATGCTTTAATGACACAAATGAAAACCTCAGTAAGGCTAAACAATGTGCTTTGCAAACATAGTGGTCTTATGTGTATGGTGTGGCCAAAGCCCATTTGGATCTGGAATGAGGAGTCTTGTTAGAGAACATGTCAGTGAAATCACTGAGTTCAGCAGGAGCTAAAATCACAACTGCTTTACCTTCCTCTTCCACCTGCATCTGGATCCCTTGGTTTCCAGGGTGGAAGCCATAAATACAGTGTTTCTGTACTGTATAGCATGTCCACAAAACCATCCCCAAAACATTTCTGAGCTATCTAGATAGAAGGCATTACTGTATCCTCATCTTGGTGTTGACAAGTTCACTATCCCTTGAGAACAAAGGGCAGTGTCTAAAGAAAGCACAACATGCTGCAATGCAAGACTGAGCCATCTGCCTTCCCCCAGTGGTGGTTTTGCATCCATAGGTGTAAAATCAGCCAATTCCACTCTGATTTAATCAAATTTCTTCTATAGAAGAAGTATCTTCTGAGGTGAGATGTGAGGAAAGGTTTTTTAATTCTGCCTTTGTCTTTCCTAGAGGCCTGCTAATAAATAAGTAATTTTTCATTCACCAAACACATCAAGCAAACAAAATCTGAATGTGTTTAACAGTAGTGCTGTGTAAGATTTGTCTGTAATTTTATGCAATTATGAATACTGCTGTAGATCTAAAATTCACGTGTACTGTAGTTGCCTTTGAAAGGTTTTTTGCCTTTTCATGTTTTGATGGTCAAATACTCTTTACAATGGATCTCAAAATTAAAAAAAAAAAAATCTGACATAGTTTCCATAGGCCAGAGAGAAGGCTTTAGCACAGAGAGGAATAATTCACCTTTTTTTAAAAAGTTGATCCTTAAAGACTTTGAAACTACAATGAGATAAAAAAACCCTGTTGTTTTTCTTGTGGCACTGTTGCTGTAAGGTTGCTTTGCTTGTGACAAATATAAAATACCTTTTATTTTTCTTGGAAATACTGTTAATGTCTATATCAGTTCAAGAAGGCACATTGTTCAGGTTTCCTGATGCAGATACCTACCTAGCTCAGCTTCTTAAGAGTCCCCTTTTTTATTGTCTGAGCATTAGAAAAATGAAACTTGAAATCCATCTGTCTGCCTTCTGCTTTTAGAGATTGCCTATTTTTTGGATTATTCTGTTTTGATCTACAGACTTTAGATAAGTTTGGTAGTTTTTTTGAAAGTTGATGTGGAACCCTAAATAATAGCAGTTGGAGTGTGTTTTGTAATGTGTGTATATCAGTAGAAACTACTGGATGTTAACTCAGACCATGCACAAAGTACTGAGGAGTGACTCTGCATTCCTTTAGTACATGAGCTGTGTTCTTATCCATGTTCAACCCTCTGTGTCTTGAACATGAAGCAACCCCTCTATATAATGATCACATACTTGATAACATCAGTGTGTTCAGGCTGGCTATCAGCTAGCACAGCATGGGGAGAAACCCTAAAATAAGTTCAACTTTTTATATTGCTTAAGAGGCTGGCTGCCTTCCAGATGAATGCTTGGTGGTTTCTTGGGGTTTTTTCCTAAATAAAGAAGGTTTTAGCATTGAAATTGGTAGTTACTGCTAAGTCTTAGAACCAGAGTTGCCTACATCCTACTTTAAAAAATTAAATTTTACATAAGTGAAGTATAAATACTCTTCAAGATACATCATCTGTTTTCTATTTAAGGAAAAAAAAATCTTTGTTTTAAGATTTTAAATCTTAAATTTTCTGTGAAATACATTTGTGGGAATTTAGAATCCATTGCAGTGTTATTTGCAGCTGTATTTTAATGTTGCTTTAGTTAATTTCTCTTTTTTTTTCAGGCTTCAAAATACATCCCTGACATCTGTGTTATCAGGGCAGTGCAAAAAATTGTTTGGGCATCAGGTTGTGGATCAGTTCAGCTGGTTTTCAGCTCGAATGAGGAAATTAGTAAAATCTATGAAAAGGTAAGAATTCCTGAACAGCTGCTTTTCTGTATTACTGTTTGTTTTTGTACAAAAGGGAGTGGGTACAAAGGGTTGACCTGGGCAGATTTAGAGTGTGATGAGCTTTTAGGTGGCTACAGTGATGTGTTTCAGAATCAAGTATATCATTGTCATAGCACAACTTAATTTTCTGTTCCAAATTCCTCTCCTCAGTAACCGGTGAATTGTAACTTGAATCTGGTGTCAGTTGAAGAATGCACCAGTTCTGTAACATGTTTTCAGCCCAGTTAGATTCTGCATGTAAATAAGGAATAAGCATTTCCTGCAAGGCTAATTTGTCTAGTCTTCAAACTTAAAAGGTCTGTTCTGCAGAAGTGATTCAAAGCATATGTGCAGTCTAGAATGAGAAAGAAGAGCAAAGTGATGTGAGAAGCATTGGGAAAAAAGATTTAATTGCTAATTCTGTATGGCTTTTCTTCTTTTATTAGTGGGCTCATGTGTGGTTTACACAGCTAGTTTGGAGTTGGCAGTTCTGTATCAGTAGATTATCACACATCTTGTGATAAGTAATGTTGCTTACAGTTACAGGAAATAACAATCTGGATTTGGACAATGACTTTAAAAAATCTTCCTATTTATATCTTGTAAAATCAGGTTTAGTACTTATCAGTACTTGCCTGAGAGTGAATGGAAAAGGAATATGTAGGGAAGCTTAATTCTTGATGTGTTTAAATGATCAATTGAAAGAAGAATATTTACCTCAGCAAAATGCAAGACCTCTCCATTAGCTTTCATAGGGTTATAATGGCATCTGCTTCTACTGCTGTGAGCATGACTTCTTCATGAAATAAACTGGGGCTTGGGGTTTTTTTAAGGTAATACTTCCATATAAACCATGGTTTAGTTTGTGTGACAGTCCAGGCATGAGAAAATAAACTATCTCCATACATGGGATGCTTTAAGAGTAGTGCACTACAGAAAGCATACCTAAAAGAAAAGAGACCTAAATTGGCTTTTTAAAAATTCTTCTGGGTAGAAATTGTAGAGTTAAGTTCTGTAAAAATATTTTGAGATAATGGAAGTTTTAAAAGTGGTGAAATTCAAGCTGTATGTTATTGATCATCTTTCACATGATTTTGTGTGTTTTTAATTTTTGGGCTTTTTATTTTTATTCTTATTGACACTTACGTGGACATCTGTAATAAATGGCAGCTGCATTTGGTTTCTGCTGTGCAAAAGGGAAATAAAAATTGAAGGAGAAAAATTGGAAATTCAAAAGAGGAAGAAATTGTAGAAGTAATAAGAAGGGGAAATAAAGTTCCCTTTGTTAACATAGCATTAAAACAGAGGAAAGTATCCTAGAAATAGAGGAATATCATGGAATGAAAGACAATTTAAGAGAACTGTATCTGGTTATAGATTAGAGGAAGCAATTTTGATGATGGCTTTATAAAGATGGAATATAGCAATGTACAGACCCCCAGCTCTGGGTGCCCAAGTGCAGGGAGGTATTTCACTGAGTGTAAAATGCACTTTGCCTTTCTCCTGGGTCCCTGCAGCTGTGCAGAAATGACTTTCCCTTCTAACCAGGGCTTCACTGCAGAGCAGGTGCAGTTCTGGATTTGCTGAAGGAATTCTGCCTTTGCTTTCTGATGTTGTGTCAGGACTGCCACATCCTCCTGCTGCAGTGCAGTGACTGCCTTTGATTTTGTAGTTATTGTGCATAGACAAAATAGTGTTTGCTGCCAGAATGAGGCATATTTTGGCCTGTTCACAATTAGTTCTCTCCTCTGCATTGTAATCCCTTCTTTCTGCCTAATTAATCTTGATACCTTTTCACATATAAAACAAATATCTAGTGCCTGTAGTTAATGTGACTAACCTGCACTCATGATTTATAAATGATAAATTGAGACCTTCTCACATTCAGTTTCTTTGGAATTTCTTGAATGTAATTGCTTCTAGATGGAGAAGAGGGTTTACCATTATTCTCAAAGTATTTATTTTGAAAGAATGTACCAAAATCAACTCAGTTAATTCAAGTGTTTAGTTTAAGAAGTAACCTGTGCACCAATTAGAGGTAATACTATTTTCTGTGTCAAAAATCATGACAGCAGCTATGTTTAAAACTTGAACTTAAACTCCTTCATCTTTCTGGAAAAGAACAAAGTGATTAATAAATTCTAGCAATATTAAAAAGCTTTTGGTCAAATAAGTTGTGAGTGTCAAAGCCTTGTAAAAGTGAATTGATGAATTAATTATACAGCACTATAGTGGTAGTTTAAGTAGTAGAGTTTAAGTAGTAGAGATTTCCAAATTTTAAATGCCATTTTTTGAGTGGTAAAGAAAAACAAAACAAAAAAATCCCAAACAAAACCCCAGATGCATACCAAGAAAAACTCACAGCAGTACTAACTGTAACTGTTGCCCACAGTTGTCCTATTTAACTTCTGTCTTCATAAGTTCATGCTTGGAATCCTCCAATGAGAAGCACAATTCTGGAAGTTCAAGTCATCCCACACAGTGCTTTGGCTCAGATCTGAGTGCATAAAATACTTGGCACTGATAATCACTTAGTATACAAACTGTGGTTTGTGTTTGTGTTTAGTGATATACCTTGGAGCCAGTTGGGTTTCTTGGGATTGTTTTCTGTACCCACTTTGTGCACTCTTGTTTGTTTTCACAGACAAATGCAGGAAATGAACCAGACATGGAAGATGAACAAGTTTGCTGTGAAGCCCTGGAGGTGATGACCCTGTGCTTTGCTTTGATTCCAACAGCACTGGATGCACTCAGCAAAGAGAAGGCGTGGCAGACATTTATTATTGATTTGCTATTGCACTGTCACAGCAAGTAAGTTTTGGTCACATCCATTATTTTACAATTCAAAATAAATATAAAGCCTAAATGCAGAGCAGTGGCTTCAGCCCATCTGAAATTGTGATGTGAAGTACTGGGTGTTTTCAGAAACCATCCAGGTGGAAAGTTGTTAATACGTTATTAAACTTGGTTGCCAGTGCTTTGATCTGTTACTAAAGGGTTAATTTTAAATTTTTAAGATACTGTTGTTTCATTCAAAATTTCTTTGAGAAATGACAGGGATCTGAAATTAGTGATGTCTTAAGTTTTTCAGTATGTTTTAAAGGGAGTCAGATTATGGTGCTCTCAGATGAATGGGGTCAGAATTTGAGCAGAAGTTGTGTTTTGGGGTTTTTGACTTCTGGATATACAGATTGAAAGATTTTATGTTTAGAATGTGTACTTTAACAAAAGGATCAAGTATCATCAGAGCATCTCTTTACAGTGAGCTCTTTGCACACATTGGTGAAACTGGAGGGTTACCAGAAATACCACAAGCTTTATTATTTTGTAGCCTGTGGTACAGGGTGTTGAATTTTCAGTTTCACTGAAGCTTGCTTGTGTCACTCATTGTATGGAGAAATAGTTCATACTGTCAGTACAAGAAGCTACCACTTCTCTCATATCCCTATAAAACTAGAGATAAACATGATAATCTCACTTAGAATGGTGCAACTGTTCGTTGTTACATGGTAAAATAGCATGAGCATGAGTGGAAACAGAAGATTGCTTTGTAAATTAAGATGGTGAAGTTGAACTGAGCTGCTGAAAAGTTCTCTTCTGAATTAATGTGGAAACAAATCGGTGTTTGTGGTGCAGAGAAAGTTTAGCAAATACCAGACAGAACTCTGAATATCCTTCCACAACTATTGTTCTCTAATCTCCTGTGCTCAATCAGAGAACAATGTGAGCAAAAATATGAATGTGAGAAAATGTTTTTGGTGCACCATAAAAGACAAAGACAGAAGGATGACCAAGTTCAGATCTCACAAATAGAATCTTTCCAGAAAAGATCACATGGATTGTTTGTTCTACAGAGTTTGACTGGGACTTCTGTTTCCTCAGAGCAATAATCATGCTATACCTCTAAACTGAGAAATGGAATGCAAAATGTTTAATACTAAATGCTAGAGTAGCTTTTCTCCTACAAAGTAATTGATTTTGTAGTGGTGTTCTCTGAATGCAAGACCACCTTAGTTAAGAGGAGATAGCCAAACAGTCCTAATAGCCAAATAATCCTGGAACCCAGAAGTCTTCTGCTGATCTCTGCAAAGTGTTTGGTGGCCACATGTATGAGGCCTAAATACATTAAAATTCTTTGTGCTGTAAAGCCATGGCACTTACACCCACTGAAGGGACTGTCTATTATGAACTGAACAGAAACCTGTGTCCTGGAGATCTCAGAAGGGCACGATTCAGATTGCCAGCCTTAAGGGAGGTGCTTGACCTCCAGCTATTCCTCCTGCTGAGCGTGAGTTCATTGTGCCAGCTCTGTGCTGTCATCATGTGTCTAAAACAGCATGAGATGCCTGTGCTCAGGCAGCTGCATCCCTCTCATGATTCCTTAAGAGCTCTTAGATGGTTACAGCCTCACAGAAATGTAATACTTGTGTTCAAACACTGCATACTCAGAAACATAACAGTGTGAGGCATGTCACATTGGTCACATTTGTTACTGTAGGAAAATATCACCTTTGTCTATTTCATTCTGCCTTCAAGTGCACAGAGCTGAGGAGTGTCTATGTGATGTGTCCCAAGCAGTTGAAGGATTGTATCTTAACTTTCTGTGAGATGTTCTACAAAAACATGGGCTCAGCAATCAGACCCCATCAAATGTCAATTATTGTTAAGAACAAAACAGAGCAGCCCCACCCTACAGTCTGCTGCAACTCAGAGCAGAGCAGGAGAACTTGCAAAGATCAGGGAAGGGTGACAAGGGAGATCAAAGCTCTGCAATGACTTCCATCTGAGGAGCAGCTGAATAGCTGGGGGCACTTCATACTGGAGGAGAGATGAATGGTGGGAGGACAATACTACAGAGACCCTTAAAATCAGAAGTAGCAAAGGGAGAACAAATGGAGAGCTGTGTTTCTTTGTGTAAGACCTTCTTGAGCATAACATTTAAGCAGTGCAAACCTTCAGTTTGGAAATGGTTTGAGGGTTCTTTCATGAACTTGTCCAGTGAGGACTATGATATACTGCTCTTGGTAGTTTTCTTGAACCACAGATTGTTAGAAGCTGAGAGAACATTCTGGAGAAGTGTCTGTGCATGATTCCTTCTTCTTGTGCACTTTGCTTTGTGCATGGTGACAGAGATGGTGCTCAGCCAGGGGCATCTTTGCTCTGACCTCAAGGTCATCCTTATGTGGCTTTGAAATCACAGTTAGACACACATGAAAAAGGTCTGAAGGTCGGAGGATTCTTTGGTGTGCTTTAGACCCTGACTCCACGGGCACAAAACAGAGATAGCCACACTGAACAGACACTGCAAAACTCAGTTTTTCATATGTTGAGATACTTCCATAAAATCATTCATTCAGCATTCATTTGTAGTCTCTTCCCACACAAAAATAGTTGCTCCTAACAGTTTTTACAAGGCATACTGCTCAGACAGTTAATCCTACAACTTGAAAGAAACAACTTGAAAGAAAAGGGTTTGCCCTAATTTTTTTAATTTTTTTTTTTTTACTGAAGCTTATCCATTTCTGCATTACTCTAGTGATTAGATTAGATTAGGTTCTGAGGTGAAAAATTTCCTTTAATTATAGCCACTTGAATTTTCAGGGGGGTCATCATCTCTCACATCCTACTAATGATAAATTTTGATCAATTTAGAGATCCTCAGCAAACTGCTGCAGTGACACATAAAAGCAGTTTTACTGGAGTAGTTCTGGTTTGTACCTGGTTTTACCAGGTACAACTGGTGCTTGATTAGGAAAAAAAAAATATTTAGAATTGCAAGTTTTTGCGTTATGCAATATTTACTGTCAGTTGCAAAGGTGTAGTGGCTAGGTGTTTCTAGGTTTCTTTTTCTTTTACCTTTAAATATTTGATTTGTGGAACAGTTTTGTAATACAATTTATGCTTCTGAAATTTCACTGCAAGGAGAAATAATATGATGGATAGGGAATAATTAAACTTTTCATGTATCCTACATTATGTTCAGTTTTAGAAAATGGCATTAAGCAGATAAACACAAATTTAATTGATGTCCTGTTTGAATAGGGAGGTTGAATTTAATGTTTCTATTCAATTATTTCCAGAACTGTTCGTCAGATGGCACAGGAGCAATTCTTTTTAATGGCAACCAGGTGTTGCATGGGACAGAGACCTCTCCTTTTCTTCATTACCCTGCTGTTTACTGTTCTAGGGGTAAGTTTTCAGAGATAAAGTCTTCAGTATGGGAATGTATGTAAAAAGTAATAGGACAAAATACCTGCAAGAAAAGACAAATTGTTATTAATAACAATCACTATAATATAAATTGTTTGTGACCTACAGACAAGCAGCACAGATAATTTCTATTTGAGCTAGAGCAGGGGAAAAGGGACTCTTTTGCATTTTCTGTAAGAACATGAACAGGTCATGGCTTTAATGTCTGCATTTGGTCTTTGGTGATTGCTAACCTCTAAGTAAAAATCATTACCAGGTTAGAGAATACCTGCAGTTAGTGCCTTCTCATACTGGTCCTGCCAGGACTTTTCAGCTCATGGCTCTCTTGAACATTTGATCCTAAGTTTTGATTTGGTTTTCTTTTTCCCATTCAGGTATAGAAATTGTTACTAAAATAGTTGAGAATTCATTCATTAGCAGCTAAATACAATTTTAAACTTGCAAAAGTTTAAACTTACACTTCTTTTCTTTTACATTTACTGTGAGATTTAGGGGAAATACGTTGGTGTTGCACTGTAAGTAGAAGCACTTATGAATTCTTTGCTTTTGGTTTGCACAGAGCACTGCAAGAGAGAGAGCTAAGCATTCTGGAGACTACTTCACCCTCTTAAGACATCTTCTTAACTATGCTTACAACAGTAATATTAATGTACCCAATGCTGAAGTGCTTCTCAATAATGAAATTGACTGGCTTAAGAGAATCAGGGTAAGTTTCAGGATCAGTTTATTCCTGATAATTAGGTTTTTGCTGCAGAACTGTAAACGTTCTTGTGAACTGCAGTTCTGAGCTTAATGTTTGATGTTTGGAGTATCCTAACTTTCTCTTAAATGACAGGATGAAGTAAAAAGAACAGGGGAAACAGGTGTTGAAGAAACGATCTTAGAGGGTCACCTTGGAGTAACAAAAGAGTTGTTAGCATTCCAGACACCTGAGAAGAAATACCATATTGGTTGTGAAAAAGGAGGTGCTAATCTCATTAAGGTAAATTCAAGTTTTTTGACTTCTGGAAAGGGTCTTTGTGAGGTTTGGGGGGGGGGGGTTGATTTTTGGGGTTTTTTATTGTTTGTTTTTACCTATAAATAAGAAAAAAGAAGCGTCACATCTTGTGGGTTGTATCCATAGAAACGCTTTTGATTGGAGTTAAATGTTTTCTTTTAAAAAAATTAAATTGCATGTTTCATTCATAAAGTGTATTTAACATTTTCATTCTTCCTTAAGTACTGTATTTAACATTTTAATTCTTATTCCAGTACTTGACCAACATCACACAAAGGTAGTGAGATACAGTCTCACTGTACAGGACTGCTTTCCTTCATTAGCTCTGTAATGGCTTTCCTGCACATGTTCTTAATTAGTGCCATTAATGCTTAGGGCAGGTTTGAACAAATGCATCACATCTCAGCATCTCTTTAATCAGACGTGTTTTCTTTGTACCTCTGATATTATAGAGCAGGAGTGTTGTTTTTTCATCACTAATTGATAAAGGGCTTTGTAGATAATATTGGTTTTGCAAAAGAAATTTTTTACCAATCAAGAACAGTACAGTTTTATTTTTAACGTGGAGTGGGAAGTGGGTTTGCAGGGAACCACTTTAGAATGGAGTTCTTCTGTTCTAAGTTTAAAAGCTCATTATGCTATTGGTCTCAATTTTTACTCTTGTTTTTTTTCTTAAGTACCTCTCTGATTTTCAGACACTCATTTATGTAATAACCCTTATAAAATAATTTCCATGGTAACCGGTGATTTGTCTTTTTTTTCAGGAGTTGATAGATGATTTCATCTTTCCAGCATCCAATGTTTATCTACAATACATGAGAAATGGAGAATTGCCTGCTGAGCAGGCCATACCAGTGTGTAGCTCACCAGCCACTATTAATGCTGGCTTTGAGCTCCTTGTTGCACTAGCAGTTGGATGTGTGCGAAATCTCAAGCAGATTGTAGACACGTTGACTGAAATGTATTACATAGGTACAGCAATCACTAGTATGTAATACTTTTTAATTATCTATTTTCTACTCTTTAATGTATATATCATGTACAGGTTTTGTTTAGATTATCCACTGAACCAAATGCTGAGTTTTTTAGTTCGTGGTTTGTTTGTGGTTGTTTTTAATGTTGCAAAATCAGTTTGCCAGTGTAGGCTTTATTTGTTTTTCTTTATGCAGTAAATGTACTGATCTGCATTCCATGGTCACATCCAAATTCCAGCCCCTGTCACAGCCTGACCCTTCCTGTCCCACTCTCTCCCCTTTGTCCATACCAGCTCCAGGAACTTCATTCTGTCTGTATCTTATACTTTTGTCTCATCATTTCAGGCTCTTGCTAACCAATCCCAGAGGTGCTAGCCTCACCAGGTATCTTCAGCTTTGTTTTAGAGCCAGTTTCTTGGTTGCTCACCTGATTTCTCATCATTGCCCACACACAGACCCAGGTCCTCTGTCCTGCTTCTCTTTTTAGTTCTGAACTAATTCTGTGCTTGTCAGAGGGAATAGTCCTTTTCAGGCTCCTTTTTGGCCTTATCTCAGCACAGCTCTGCACTGAAAGAATTTTCCCTCACTGGAGAAAGTGGTTGCTTTCTGTTCAAAAACTTGCAAATGTTAGTGCTTCAAAAGCTAATAGTCACATGAAACTTGGGCTGATTTTCACAAGGATGACAAAAGGCTTGGTTTTAGCACAGATTATTGTTGTCATAAAAAAAGCATTTCTTAAAAATTATCAAGCAGGAGGATATTTACTCCAGCCCTAAAAGGGACACTAAAACCATTCTGCTGTAATATTAAAAGGGAAAGGGAATCAACAACCACCAAACAAAATCCAAACACCATCAAACCAAGGAAACCCAAGCTCATATGGTGGGAAAGGCTGGGAGAGTTGGGGTTGCTCAGCCTAGAGAAGGGAAGCCTCCAGGGGTACCTCATTGTGACATTTATTACTTAAATGTAGTTTATAAGAAAGATAGAGAAAAAGATTTGTACCAGGGCCTGTAGTTACAGGACAAGAGGCAATGATTTTAAACTGAGAATTGGACACAAGGAAAAATTTCTTCACTATGAGAATGTTAAGACACTGGAACAGGTTGCCCAGTTGTGGATGCCTCATCCCAGAAGTGTTCCAGGCCAGGTTGGATGGGGCCCTGAGCAATCTGGTCTAGTGGAAAATATCCTGGCCCATGGCAGGGGGCTGGACAAGATGATCTTTAAAGGTCCTTCCAACCCAAACCATTTTGTGATTTAACAGATGTTTCAACTCATAGAGTTGGGCAAAACCATAAGCAACTAAAAATAGTACCCCAAAGTGGAAATTGTCCACTGCCTCTCAGAGTGCCAGAGCTACTTGCTTGAATGGTGCCGTCAGTGAGTCACTTGAGGTTTTTCAGTCTCTTCTGTTCAGTTCCATCTCAGATGGATAAATTAAAAGGGCAGCTTTATGGTTTTCCCCTCTGCCTCATCCTTCTTTCTTCACCCTTTTCTGTTGGGAAGTAGTGTATTTCTTATCACCTCACAGTTAGGGGGATTTCATGGCATTCCCTTCCATTCAAGTGTTTGATAAGCACAACAGAACACCAGATCTGTGTGGTGTGTCAGACAGAAGAGAGAACAAATGTATGAACTGTGCATGCTCTGGGATTCATATACCAAATCTGCTTGTAAATAAATATGCATGCTCTCTTATATCAGAATTATTAATACCAAGTTTTTTGTGTTAAAACTACAGACAGAACAAGAGGTTAGCTTAGGTGATCATGAATGTTCTCAAAGAGATGTGAGGGACCTGAAAGAGCAGATCAGGAGGAAAAACATATATATCAAGTTATATAGAAAACATTTGCTAAAACTGTTTCCCATCTTGGCAAAAAAAGTGAGGCTTAAGTGAAATTCTATAATTTTTTGAAGGATTGTAAATCTTGTGAGAGTACTATAATTTTTAGAAGGTTTATAAATTGGTTATATATTCTGTACTCATTCAGCTGAATTCTTCAGCTAAGAAACTTGCTGGTATTGAGGAAAGGCTTCTGTTTCATATAGAAATAGACTAAATTTTTACCTGGCCACCTCTTTAGTTATGCAGTAAAAGAAAAATGTTGTAATAAGATTACAGATAGAACAGTGCTTCACAGAAGTTGTGTTAATTTTAGCAATTAAGTTGTATGATGGTACATTGTTTTTATTAAATATGATACAGACTAACAATAATCTTATGCAACTGCCCTTTGTACTGCATTGATGTTGTCTTTGTTTTACAACAAACCAGTTCCCTGAGCACTCTCTGCTGTTTCCTCTTAGCTTGTGAAGCACTCACAGAATGGGAATATCTGCCTCCTGTTGGGCCTCGGCCTCCAAAGGGATTTGTGGGACTGAAAAATGCTGGTGCCACTTGTTACATGAATTCTGTCATTCAGCAGCTGTACATGATTCCAGCCATCAGGAATGGCATTCTTGCAATAGAAGGCACAGGCAGTGATGTAGATGATGACATGTCTGGGGATGAAAAGCAGGACAATGAGGTAAATTTAATTATATAAAATTGCCTAATATTTAAATTGGAATTACTTTTTTTTATTAAAAGGTTGTAATAAATTTCAGTTGCTGATCAAACACTTTGATTTCCACTGATACCTGTGGGGAAAATAGGATAATATTTCATCCTTGAATAAGTTCACTGCCAGAGGGGCACTTTAGAAGATCCAGGTTGGCAGGGTTTGCAGAATTCCTCCTCAGGCATTTCTGCTGGAAGGCACTGCACCTTATTTCAGCCACCACAACTTTGTTAATGCAAACCAAGACAGTATTTGGGTTTTCAGCTGAGTATGAAACACCTTAGATTGTCACATTAAACAAAGGATAAAACTAACTAGGAGACAGCTACACATGGAAGTGAATTCCACAAATTTTCTGCTTTTCAGAGCAATGTTGACCCACGAGATGATGTGTTTGGTTATCCACATCAGTATGAAGATAAACCAGCACTGAGCAAAA
Organism: Melospiza melodia melodia; assembly: GCF_035770615.1. Classification (NCBI taxonomy): domain Eukaryota; kingdom Metazoa; phylum Chordata; class Aves; order Passeriformes; family Passerellidae; genus Melospiza; species Melospiza melodia. Next base: position 8,277,935 of record NC_086195.1, on the reverse strand, counting down.
CTGAAGATAGAAAAGAGTACAATATTGGAGTTTTGAGGCATCTCCAAGTAATTTTTGGCCATTTAGCAGCTTCCAGGCTACAGTACTATGTACCAAGAGGGTTTTGGAAACAGTTCAGGTAAGTAGAAAATTGAGTATTGATGTTGGTTCACTGGATCACTGAAGTGCAAAAAAACTAATCATAGTAGAATGGCAATGATGTAAAGTGTAAATTAGCTGAAGTTGTGCAGCTTTATCTACCCTTTCACCACTCTGTAGAAGTTCGTTAAAAAACTATGTTTACAGCAGAGTGGTTCTTTGGAATTTTAGCAGTTTTTGATAGTGAGACTTTGAATTAAGTATAAAGTTATCCACAAGAGCTTGTTTTCACTTGTCAGAAAGTGTCAGGGACAGAACAACAGGTCATGTGGTACATCAAAAACCAGTAGTCTGGCTATTCAAGGGGAAGGGGTTAGGAGCTTGAATCATATATTTTTTCAAAAAGAAATTGTTGGCAAACAAAACAAAAAAAAATTGACAAAATATGCTTTCATTTTCAGACTCTGGGGTGAACCTGTAAATCTACGTGAACAACACGACGCTTTAGAATTTTTTAATTCGTTGGTGGACAGTTTAGATGAAGCTTTAAAAGCTTTGGGCCATCCAGCAATGTTAAGTAAAGTTTTAGGAGGGTCCTTTGCTGATCAGAAGATTTGTCAAGGATGCCCACATCGGTAAGTGTTGAGGATTTTCAACCCATGTTTGTGTCCTTATAAAAGTGATTAGAGTCAAGAGTGGGCTTTTTGTGGGGGTTTTTTTAAGCTAATAGATTTTGCTGCCTTATTTTTTCTACAGCTGAACATTGATTTGTCTACAAGTACTTAATCATTATTGCTTCTACTTCACAAATTGATTGTGAAGCATTGTGTATTGATCAAGGCAGGAAAAGATTATGCTTTTTCACATGGAAAGTGAAAACAATTGTAGGGACCAAATGCAATGTAGAAAATTTTAATACCTGGCCAGCAATTGTTGCTGTCTTTGGTTTTCCATAGTGTGTGTTTAGAGTTGAGCCAAGTAGGAATCTTCAGTTCCAATGAGTAAAACTGTTCATACTCACCATGTAACCTGTAATTAAGGTCAGTGGGGTAGAAAGTTCATCTTTTTCTGAAGACTTCTGTATTTGTAGGTACCTTTAAATGTGAGTGCTGAAATTCATTTTTGCAGAAGGCATGTAAGAAACCACCAATGCCAAATCAGACTGCAAGTCTGTAGCTCACTGTTTTGATGATAGTTATTAATGAAGGAATGGAACTCAGTATTGTAAAGTTGTAATTCTCCAGACTTTTAAATTTATCTCTCTTTTTGTGATGGATGGTTAAAATTGCCTGCAAAATTCAGGATGGCTTAATGATTAACTTTTTCTTTTTAGTTTGTCTTTTTTTTAATATTGTGTTTATTTCTGTCGCTATCAGTTGGCCTTCTTACTGTTCAGATCATCTATGACTCTTTAACACTACATACCTTATACCTCTGTACCTTGCCATTGCAAATTCTCTTTATTTTGAAAGCTGATCATTTCCTTTAGCCTTCAGTTAGCAATTAAAATACTGGAATAAAATGACACAAATGGATTTTATTGTGGTAATCTTTCAACTCCAATTGATCTAATGCATGAATAAGAATGATTTGTAAAGTGAAGATCTTAGGTTTCATGGATTACAATGAGTGACTAGAAGTGAGTTGAAATACTGCAAGGTAAAATGGTAGCACTGATTTCACCTTATATGCAATGAGTAATTAAATGGCAGATCCAGACCAGAAGCAATGTGAGTTACCATTCATTCCTGATATTATGTATTATCTTGAAGTATTTCTGTATTTTTTGAACTCTACTGGATTTGCATAATGTTAACAAAAATGTTGTTTAGGGAGGAGGGAACTGATAGTAACTAAACTGTGGATTTGTGTATGGCAAATAAAAGCTTGTCTATATTTTTTTGTAAGCTATTTATTGGATGAATGAATATTGCTGTTGGTTGAAGTGTTTCTAAATATTTATTTATTCAGCCTTTGAATGCTTGATTGCATATCAGGGAAACAAGCCCTTCAGGGTTACACTGGAATAGATGTGGCTTTTTAAATTTATTCATCACTTCTTTATTTTAAAAAAAAAGTTGCTTCCAGGATGTATCAGCTGGTTGTCTCTCAAGCATTGCTGGCTTATTGCTAGAGATTTGTTCACAGATTATATTTAGAACATGATGTCAAAGCCAGTCATAAACATTCAAATAGGTTTTATGAAGATGATGATTCATGGTTTTTTAGATAGAAAATAAAAAAGCTTTTGTTGTTTTTTTTTTTAACTGAATTGGCATCTGTTTTGAACTATTGTCTTTAGGTGTGATACAACATTTGTGTTTATCATTTAATTCCTGACCATAGAAATACAGTGTGCAGATACTGTAATGTAACTGTAGGAAAACTGCTGCAGTAAAAAAGAGTTCAGTTCTTTTACTGCTTACACACTGTAGCACATGTAAAACATCAAAAGTTGAACACATTCCTGCCTTTCTCATACATTTACCTGTTCATTGCTAGGTACGAGTGTGAGGAATCCTTCACAACTCTGAATGTAGATATAAGGAATCACCAAAACCTTCTTGATTCTTTGGAGCAGTACGTCAAAGGAGATTTATTGGAAGGTGCAAATGCATATCATTGTGAAAAATGCAACAAAAAGGTAATGAGTCCTTATATTTTTAATCTGTGTACAGCTGTGATGTTTCAGCTGTACTAAGTTCAGTCTTAGTTCATGTTTGGGGAGAAAAATCATCCTTTCATTACTCAGTTTGGTATTTGGTGAGAGTGTATGAATGGAAATTTGAGGACTGGTAACTGTTCATGTCCTTTTGTAGGTGGACACAGTGAAACGCTTGTTGATTAAGAAGTTGCCTCCAGTTCTTGCCATCCAGTTGAAACGATTTGATTATGACTGGGAAAGGGAATGTGCAATCAAATTCAATGATTATTTTGAATTTCCACGAGAACTGGACATGGAGCCTTACACAGTGGCAGGTGTAGCAAAATTGGAAGGGGATGATGTGAATCCTGAAAATCAGATAATACAAAATGAGCAGTCAGAAAATGAACACTCTGGGAGCACAAAATACAGACTTGTGGGTGTACTTGTGCACAGCGGCCAGGCCAGCGGCGGACATTACTACTCCTACATCATCCAGAGGAACGGTGGAGATGGCGAGAAGAACCGGTGGTACAAATTTGATGATGGAGATGTGACAGAGTGTAAAATGGATGATGATGAAGAGATGAAAAACCAATGTTTTGGGGGAGAGTACATGGGCGAGGTGTTTGATCACATGATGAAGCGAATGTCCTACAGGCGCCAGAAGAGGTGGTGGAATGCTTACATTCTTTTTTATGAACGCATGGACACGATAGACAAAGACAATGAACTCATAAAATATATTTCAGAAATTGCTATCACCACTAAGCCCCACCAGATTAAAATGCCCTCGGCCATCGAGCGGAGCGTGCGCAAGCAGAACGTGCAGTTCATGCACAACCGGATGCAGTACAGCCTGGAATATTTCCAGTTCATAAAGAAGTTGCTGACTTGTAATAGTGTCTACCTGAACCCTCCTCCAGGTTAGTATGGTAGTGTGATAATTATGGATTCATTTTTTACAAGAAGAGTTTTGCTTTGTGTGGCCAAGGATTTATCTAGCCAGTGAAAATTTGGTGTGTCCTGCTTTGAATACTCCTGTCCTTCTGCAGTTAAACACCTCTTGTGGAGGTGTTCATCAGTGGTAACTTGCCAGAGTGTTTAGCAAAAAATACTTTGATAAACTATCAGCTATTACTCAGGTGCTGTACTAAATCAAGTTAAAGTACTCAAATTAGAGGGCTCTTTTGTTGAAAACAGTTCTCAAAGGTGAGATGCTGAATTTGTGAAAGATATATGTTAGCCTCCAGATACCTGTATTAAAGCTTAAGTTTTTGAATGATACATTATAGAAACTAGAGGCTATTTTGATCAAGTTTCTCCTAAAATTGGAACACTATATCAGACAAAACAGTAATCTGAAATCAATTAAATTATTAAAAATTGCTTTTACTTTGTCTACATGTGAGTATTCTGGTTTTTCTTTAGGACAAGATCATCTGTTGCCTGAAGCAGAAGAAATAACTATGATTAGTATTCAGCTTGCTGCTAGATTTCTCTTCACCACAGGATTTCATACAAAGAAAATAGTCCGTGGCCCTGCTAGTGATTGGTATTTTGTCTTTTAACAACAATTACAATTTTGGAAGTTTGATGTCTGTTAAAAGATCCCATTTAGATACATGGTGAAGGTGCACGTGGAGAGGGGGAAAGGTTTGAATAGAAAATACTGGGAAGAATTTGAGCCTTGAAATACCCTGCTGATCTGAATAGCTTCAAATTTAATTTTCAAACAGAGCTTAACTCTTGTCTTTTAAAAAGAGTAAAAGAAAAGAATCTGTCACTAGCACAGAACAGATTATGTTTTCTGACAAATTCAGAATGGTTTTTACATTGTTTTAGTAGTTTTAAACAAAGCTCTTTACAAACCATTGTTGCAGCTTATATTTGAATTCTGTTTGTGAAACATGTATAATAGTCTTTCAGACACTGTTGGCAGAGTACTTTATGTACATTGCTATAGGGCCTGTAATTCAAATCCACACTGTGACACACAGTCCCATCTTATTCATTTTAGTCCTTCAGCTGGGTTATTCTCTGCTGGGGAGAGGAGTGGGGGTTACTGCTGGTCAGATTGGAGAGAAAATCTGGTATTCATGGCCAGTAGTTTACCAGCTACTAGTAAGTAGCTGTGTAATAATGGCAAATTCATACCCCCAGCAGCAACTTCCACAGTAGCTTAAGTTACTCCTTTTAATTTAAGAGATCAAGAAGAGTTCAAATATTCCTGCTGAAAGGACAGAGTAATGCAAGGCCCTCTCTGAAACAGATATTTTAGTCTTTGGGTATTGGTTTTTCATTTTATGGGGTTTTTAAAAATCTCTAAATGAGACTATAAATTCTTGTTAGGTTACATATTTAGTTGTGTGTTGTATATGAAATCCACCTGTGTTCTCTGCTGCTCACCCTCTCCCTCAGTTCCAGTACAGAGACAGTGGTGGCTGCCAACATAAGACCTGCTTTGAGGAGTAGTTAGGGGGTGTAATGCTGTCTTAATTCTTATAGGTGATAGAAATAAAATTGGTTAGGTTTTTATTTGAAGTTCGGTTTTTAATTGAAGGGTATCTTCCATTTCTGATTGTTCATAAAAGAGTATCACTATAAGAACTACAATCTAATTAAAATACTTCTGTGAACAAAAATGAGTGGGTATCACCTTTAACACATATTTTCTTCAAACTGTGCAAAAGAACATGTCTGCCAAATTCAGAAATGTCTGCATTTGGTGCTGACTGTGCCCTCTCCTGTTGCAGGTATGATGCCCTGTGCATCCTGCTCCGGCACAGCAAGAATGTACGTTTCTGGTTTGCACACAACGTCCTGTTTAATGTTTCAAACCGCTTCTCTGAGTATCTCCTGGAATGCCCCAGTGCAGAAGTGAGGGGTGCATTTGCAAAACTTATAGTATTTATTGCACATTTTTCATTGCAAGACGGACCATGTCAATCACCTTTTGCCTCTCCTGGACCTTCCAGTCAGGTATTTAATTTTCTAATGAAAAGCTTTTGGAATTTATTCTTACTTCTTTGTTATAAGCATTTAATGTAAAGTAAACTCTGGAGCAAATGCATCAGTGTTGGCTGGAAAACTGTGCAGCCCATTTGCATTACGAAACAGGATGTAACTCAACCAGTTAGAGAGTTGCTGTCAGAGGGTTCAGTTTTCCCTCATTTGTAAATCTCTGTGAAGGCTCAGTGAGACCTTTGAGCTGGGAGTGTGAAATCTGCAAAAAAAAAAAAAAAAGCAGTGGTTATTTTAGTGAAGTAATGTCTAGGGAAGTGAACCCTTGCTTTTATTTAGAACTGTAAAACAAACAAACCCCCACAAACAAACACGCTAACCTGAAAACTTGCAGGAGTTCCCTAACTTTTAATCCCATGTATCTTGCAACAGTGAAATTGTCAAAAATTGTAACTTAGTGTAAGAGTAGACAGTGAATTGCCCGATTTTACATTCAAACAACAACAAAAAAAAAAAGCCTACATCTTATTGTGATACTTGTGATAATAATGTTAAAAAGATCAACTTTTTTGAGCGTTTGCTTTGTCATGTTTTAATGTCTCTTTGCTTACATGATCCCATTTACCTTCCCAGAATGTTTTCACTGCTGTGTCCAGCAAAAGAATTTGTTAAGAGTTAAGTTGAAGCTCCATAGGCTTAGGAAGTGTTCTGTGTTGTGAGTTGACATATACCTGAAGAGGTGATTGGGTTGTCTTAGTCTACAAAGTTAATAGTGGAATTGCATGTGTGTTTCTTGAGTATTCAGGCCTATCTGCTATTGGAAAAAAGCCCAGTTAAAAGTTTCTGTAGCTATAATTTCTTGGACTTACATAGTATTGATGGGAGTCTTACTCCCTGTCTGTGTCTTTTTGTCTGTGTGAGACACTCAAGACCAGCTGCTGCCACTTTGGAGCTTGTATAAATCCCATACCTTGCAACCAATTCTGTTCTCTGTCACAGTAAAAAGCAGAAACTAAATCAAGATATGATAGATTCAGCCACTAACAGCAGAACTTGTTTCTCTCTGTAGGCTTATGATAACTTAAGTTTAAGTGATCACTTACTGAGGGCGGTACTGAATCTTCTGCGAAGGGAGGTATCCGAGCACGGGCGCCACTTGCAGCAGTATTTCAATCTGTTTGTGATGTATGCCAATCTAGGTAAGCAAACTGCTTTTACTGACAACACTGTAATAAAATGGGGCTTTATTGATGATCCAGTTACAGAGATAACAGCAGGAGGATCCAGTTTTCCATCCTTAGGCAGATTGTTATAGTTATGTGTCATATAAATGCTCCCTGGCATCCGTGTTCCTCCTCCTTGGAGTTTGGGGCTTCAGTCTCCCTGTCATCCATGGAACATAAACATGAGAAGCTTGGGGCTGTAAAACAGTATCCTGCTGAGAGAGGATGGGGGTGAAACTTTATAAAATACTTGACTGTTGCTGTTTATCAGCTCATGCAGGAAGTAGACAATTTGAAAGGAATTTAATTTCCCATCTCCAAAATTAATCTAGACAATTGTGTTAATTTAATTACAACTGTAATGCCTGTTGCTTTCATATACTTTGCCTACCAAAGCATTCTCTGTCTAGCAGGTTTCTGTCATGACACCAGAGTAGAATTAGTGTCATGGCAGAGAGGAGAGATGCAATTCTTCTGCTCCATCTTCTCTTTTCTTCTTCACTAGCTTTTCATAGTCAGTGCAGTTCAGGCCTGTGAGTGCTCTCCTACTCCAAGGCCAGATAGGAAAATAGAATTTTATTTGTGAGTCTGATCATTATCACAATCTACCCTGTAGAGATAAACCTGGAGATACCAACACAGTAAACAGTTGTCCTTGTCTCACTACTGTTACCTGAAGGCTTCTGTATGAGTGTAGAGTCCATTCAGCAAAAACCACAATAACATAATTTCTGCATTTTGTGGAAAAGATTAAACTGTCTGACATTTTGAGAAATCAAATAGTAGATTGTTCACATCAGAGCAAGTGAGAGGTCAGTTCTACAGAGGATGCAACTACAAAACTGTCTAGCATAATCAGAAAAAATGCCATTATAAAACCACTTACACTCCTCCTTATCAGAAAAATGGAAGGTAAAGCCCAGTTGTATTTTAGAATAAGACAGACTTTGAAATGTATGAAAAATCATTACTTTTAAGCAAAATAAGCAACAGAATGCAAGAAGGGATGTAGTGAATTTCCTGGTGAGTACTTGTGTGGTACATGCACGGTATTCTTGCAGTACAATCAGATGTAAGTTTGGATTTTTTGGTTTGGGGTTTTGGAGGTTTTCTTATTTATTTTGTCGCTTAATTTACATTTATTACATCGTGTGGCACAGTTAAAAATGTCTTAAGTTTGTGATTGATGTATCTAGGACATGATAGAAAAATAAGAAAACACACTGTGGGGGTTGTTTTTCCTATCCTGGGCCTCACAATAAAAGGATTAATTTATTGTCCAAAAGACTTCTCTGAGGCTTTGCTATTAACACAGATGCTACTTGTGCTTAGCTTAAGTGCTAATGAGCACTGTGAAGAAATGGTAGTAATTTACAACTCTCCTTCAATGTGATTTTTCACCTGTATATAATTTTCTTCTGCATCTTGATTGATTTGATTTTTTCCCCAGAAGGTATAAATGAGGGTTTAATAGAACCCAAGAACTAAAAAGTTACAAGTCATGTAAACTCCTACTATTTTTCTTTTAAAAAATTCTAAAAATATTTTCAGTGCCAGAAACAAATTTTTTTTTCCATTCCCTGCCCCATAAAGGTGTAGCAGAGAAGACACAACTTCTGAAACTAAATGTTCCTGCAACCTTCATGCTTGTGGCTCTGGATGAAGGTCCAGGCCCTCCAATTAAGTACCAGTATGCTGAGCTGGGGAAGCTGTACACCGTGGTGTCCCAGCTGATCCGCTGCTGCAACGTCTCCTCGAGGATGCAGTCTTCTATCAATGGTACAGTGAATCCCCAGTTTGCTTTAGATCCAGTAAATGCCTTTTTGTGCATGTTTAGCTATTATTTATAAAGTGGATCAGCTGGAAAAATGTTTTCCTTTTTTGTTTAGCATCTCCTTTCGTTGAAAGAAACAAATCTGTTTGTTGTAAGCAAAACTGATTTGTTACACTAAAAAGACCAAAACAGAAATCTGTTCTGTATAAAATACAGATATTTTATACTGCTTGGCTTATTCCTTAAAAATATAGGGAAATAATTTGTAAAGTAGGAGGCTGTTCATTAAAAATAGTAATGCTTTTAGAATTGTTTAAGCCCATTGTTGACTTAAACTGTTCTAAAAGAATTACTATTTTGTTTCTATTACTAAAGAGTTGTCCAGAAGATGTTTTTATCCTGAAAAACAGATGACAGAAATAATCTGTACAGGAAAAGCACCACAGCAGATTTTGAGATAACTGATAGTGCTTAGCACTGAAGAGATGTTGCATTGTTTTGGCTCTTGAATATGATTTGATGTTCACACTCAAACAGCAAACAGCAGCCAGCGCTTCAATTTATGAAGGATAAAGAATCACTTAGAAATTGATTAACCACAGTGTAAATCATTAACATTTCCAATAGCTGAATAGAGTGCAGTTATTTTTGAGGAATGGTGACAGGATATTGGGCCATGTGGACTTTATAGCCTGTATCTGTACACGTTCTGCTAAGCATATTTTAGAAAACCTAATTAGAAATCTGTAGAGAAGCTATTTAATGGGAAACTCATTACAGCTTGATGTGTCAGGCTATAAAGTCAATAGGCTAGACTGTGCTGTAGTGAGATTAATGAACTGAAAATTTTATTGTGCTGTAATAAGCTTCAGAATCATGTGGCAATTTTGGTTGGAATTTTTTCCAGTGCATTACTTGAAGCTTAAACTGAAAAGGTAATCTACCTTTGAAAAACAGTTGTATATTCAATATATTAATATTATTGTACTAAAAAAGATTATTTTTATAAACTTTACTTTGACTATTAATTATTATTACTATTTGTGTAATAAAGTTATTTTTTCTTCAGCTTATGAAGCTAGAAAAGTTCTCCCTAGTCTTCTGGGCATCTTCAAGCAATAACTCAAAACACTGCTAAATTTAGAAACATCAGGAGCAAATCAACAGTCTTTCACTACACAAAATGAAGCTGACTAAATAAGATACATTAATTACAAAAGCATATTTATTCTCTACACTCCAGAGATTCAAATGGGACTGTTCTAACATAGATACTCCCCTGAACACTTTTGCATTGTCTTGTGAAGTAGACAGATATTATGTCCTTAAAATATGGCTTGGGCTGTGTTACACAAGCAGTGAAGTAGATAAATGCAGGAGATAAGAGGATTTCTCTGAGAAATCTCAGCGAATTCTCCTCTGGCATGTGAATATGTCTCTAGCTGTTCTGCTTTGATTGTCACTGCATATTCTTATCAGAGAGGGAGAAGTAGCTCTCTCAGGCAGCAAGTGTCAAGCTTCACAAACATAAAAATTAGTTATTTCTTACTATATTTTTTCAAAGAAAGTCAGCTGTTAAAGGGGGGGCTTGTGGGTTTTTTTTTCCATCTGTGTTTTTTGATGAGTTACACCAGTTTGTATTTTGGAGTGTCTGCACTGAAGGTACTTCAGCACCTTTTAATCTGTAATAACTGTTTATTCCAGGTAATCCCCCACTTGCCAACCCTTATGGTGATCCTAATTTATCTCAACCTATAATGGCACTTCAGCAGAACGTAGCAGACATTCTGTTTGTGAGAACTAGTTATGTAAAGAAAATTATTGAAGACTGCAGCAACTCTGAAGAGACCATCAAATTGCTTCGTTTCTGCTGTTGGGAGAATCCTCAGTTCTCTTCCACAGTCCTCAGTGAACTACTTTGGCAGGTAAAAATAAAAAGCTAGGAGAAAGATGGGAATAAAAAGATGAATGATTCTGCATTTATATGTGAGCATGTTGTACTAAATATTGAAGGGGTGCTTGATAAATAAATTTCCTCAAGATGGCATCCTCTGTCAGTATTTACAGTCTTAGGTCTGTACATCACATTGGAGCACTGTGGGAAGTGCTCTGTGAATTTAGGAAGCCGTCAACCTTTAACAAGTCAGGAAGATGTGTTAAGGGTGGAAAGTAGACTGAGGTGGTCTTTGTGTATTTCAAGAGCATCTGCTAAAACTTTCTGTCATTATTCATGAAAGAGACTCATAGATGACATGAAAAGTTGGAATAACTTCCTTAGATCTCCCTTGTATTTATTTCAAGTATGTTTGTTAAGTCAGGATTTTTACAAGTCTGCAGAACTTTTTTGGCTTCAGACTCAGCAAAGAATCTTTGATACTGTCTTACAATTCCATTGTAATTTCTGTAAGGTCAGTTACACTTTTCCACTCCAAATAAAATTCTTTACTTCTGTTAGCCCCTCTTTATATTTGCCCTTTTTCTTTCATTTCTTTCATTTTCAGGGACATTTTTCTATGTCCTTTTGTTTGACACTTGAAAGATTCATAATACAAATCACTTTATTGATATTTTGCTGGCCATATATTTTACATTTTAGGATAACCTGTGAAACCAGGCTTTGTACATACTGCCTAAAAGTAGCAATATCAGTGAAAAGTGCCATTTTAAAATTTTTCTTTTCTAAAGGTATTTTTAAGGTACTTTCTTCAGCATGTCATGCTTGGGACTTCGGATCAACTGTGTCAGAAAATCATAAAGACACATTTTTTCCTTTACAGAACCTACTGTATTTAAAAACAAATAAAATTAAATTGCAAACCACAAAATTCCTGACACAACCAACACTTTCTAGAAAAGAAGTGTTGTATCTAGAAATGCCCTTTGAATTACAGTAAATTTCAAATGAATTGTGTTCTTGTATTTCACTGTGTAAGCTGTCTGCCTCAAGAAATGCTTTCTTGTGTTCTCTGAATTTTGACATTTTAGGTTGCATATTCATACACATACGAGCTTCGACCTTATTTGGATCTGCTTCTGCAAATCCTGTTAATTGAGGACTCTTGGCAAACTCACAGGTCAGTATTTACCTGTACTTTTATAATTCAATATTGTTCTGTACAGGTTGTTTTTCCAGTGGCTCTGTTGCTAATCTTTTCAATATATTTGTTTTAAATAGGTATTAAATCAAAATTCACAGATAAAGCATTTTTTTGTGGTTTTATCTGAAATTTTGAGATAAGTACAATTTTTCATATTCCTTCCTATAGAGAAGTTTGCTATAAAGCCAAGATTTCTCACATACAAGAGAATATGCTGTTTAGATTAAACTCCCTGGTTAAACTTCTCTGTGAACTGCTCTGCTTTCATAGAAATGTCCCTTTGAGGTGGGTCAGCAACAGCCTGGGCTTGCTCAGGAGCACATCAGATGTAGGAGTGGTACCAGGACACACACGAAGTGTGAATGTGGGAGAAAATAATATTTCACATTTGGGTATTCTCCATATGATCACGTTTCAAGAGAATTGTAACTCAGCATATTACATATTAATCCAGTTGAAAACCTAATTTTTGTATGTCTACAGAATAAAGATTTTGAAAGTTATTAAAAATTGTAATTTCTGCAAATGCTATTTCTGAGAACAGTCAGTTTTTCAGAAGTTTAATACAGAAGTAGGTGATACAACACAAATGTCATCAGTGTGCTACCTGTCAGTGTTTTACAATGTCACTGTTTCATAATAAGCAGTTTTAGGTAGTGTGGGATTTACTGAATCATTTCCAGCTCTGTCTCATAGGACATTTGAAATACTTCCAGTGAGAGCACACTTGCTGGGTATGGGAGTGGACTCCTGTCCTTAGCTGTGGAAGCAGACTGCTCATTTAGAATGTTTCCAATTGCCTGGGCTTATTTTAGGAGGGACTTAAAGGAGATGCTGGTCTGGCTTAGCCACACTCCAAAATATAATGACTGAGTTGTGGGGATTTTGTTTATGGGATTTGCTATGCATATATAATGCAGTTAGCTTATATTATCTTCTTGATAAACAAATTATTCATGAACTAAGTCCACAGAATGCTGGAGGATGGGCATGCTTTAATAGATATGAAGTAAAACAATGGATTTTTAGGTTTGAACAGCAGGTGAGAAATCATGGAAATGGTTGTTTGGGATAATGCTGTATTTGGAATAGTGGTGTATGAAGGACGTGGATTGTTGTGGTGTGGCTTTCCTAGAGAAGTACATCACTCCATGTCCCATTGTCAGGAGTAGCACTGCTCCATGGAATTGTGTTAGGCTTCCACAGAGGGTATTAAATGGCCAGCTCCAGTCATCCACTACTCACTGCCACTTCTAGCCATGGCTTGCAGTACTTGTCTCTGCCCTGTACTTGGTTTTGCTGTGATAATCAGAGAGTTTAATGATCTCATCCAGTAAAAAAACTCCAAAACCCAACAAACAACCACAAAACAGTGAAATTGTCCATTGTAAATGGTGTCTTGTAACTGCTGGAAAATGAGTCTGATCTGACCCTGGGCAGTGTGCATCCCTTGGGGCAGCTTGTCCTCTGGTACTGCAAGATCACTGCTGCTGGCCCTTGGCATCAGACCCGCTCTCTTAAATTTCTCTTGATTTGACAGGTTCAAGTGCCAAGTTTGGAATGGTGCAAGTGCCATTAAATTAAATTAACTGAAGTAAAGCTCATCATTGCCTTACAGATGGAGCCTGGGCTGACAGCTGCCAGGGATGTGAGGAAAGAGGGCAGTTGCTTTCCCTGCCATGAGTGTAGCTCTGTGAGACACCAGTGGGTTCTGTGCCCCCTCTGACTCTTTGTCAAAGCCAAAAGTGTGTCAGTTCTCAGTTTTTGCCCAGTTTCAGAGTAGCAATTAATTCCTCTGCCCTGTTGTAGAGCAGAAGGCACAGAACCTGAGCTTAGTTCCAGGGGATGCCCAAGTCCCTTATCCCATGCACAGATATATGTACCACTCATTCCCCTTCAGAGGAGCTGCATGTAAAGGGTGTCTTTGAGAAGCATAGCTGAGTGTAAGTAACCTTTCTGTGAGGATTTAACTGTTCCAATTCTCTGAGGACCTACTGGGTTAACAGGGCTGATTTGTAAATGCAGTAGATACTTTAGTAATAAAATTGAACTGTTAAAGTTTATTACTGTGACTAGAATTAATCATAATTACATTTTTTATATATCTTGTTCAGTTATATTTTTAGCATGTTTGGTAATTTTTAAACTAAGTTATATATATGACATGCCAGGTTAATTTTCTGATTTTTAAAAAACCCTTTTGACTAACACCAGAAGTCAGAACATCAGCTGTCCCTTTTGTAATTATATTGTATATAGAGCCTTAATTCAAATGCTAAAACTCTGTAATACTGAAAGTTTAGTCATTGTTTTGGTTTTTTTTTTTCTAGGATTCACAATGCACTTAAGGGAATCCCAGATGACAGGGATGGACTCTTTGACACCATTCAGCGCTCGAAGAATCATTATCAGAAAAGAGCTTACCAGTGTATAAAGTGCATGGTAGCTCTCTTCAGCAACTGCCCTGTAGCTTACCAGATCCTTCAGGTGATACCTTTTATTCTGTTTCTTGCTGCTTTTTTTCCCATTTCTGTGATTAAAAAAACCCAAAACAAACCCCACCATTATTCCGTTTTTAGCCCCTCAATTAAATTAAAACTTCCAGGGACAATTCTTTTGAACCTTCTGTATGAGAAGGTCATTATAAGGGATTGAAAATAATCTGGTTAAATTCACACTCATTTGCAGCTGTGATGCAGCTGCAAATCTGCAGACTTCATTTCAAATTTGAAGTTTTCTTTGGAGAAAAAAAGATATTTGTGACTCCTTTAAACAGCAGCAGATCGGTTGGTGGTCTCTGACAGCTGATGTATAGGAAAGGAAAAACACTTCTGTTTTGCAAGAACACAGGAAATAATTGTGATTTGTTCATTTTCTGTCTGCAGAGCAATGGAGATTTGAAAAGGAAATGGACCTGGGCAGTGGAATGGCTTGGAGACGAGCTGGAGCGTAGACCATACACTGGCAATCCCCAATACACCTACAATAACTGGTCTCCACCAATCCAGAGCAATGAAACATCAAATGGCTACTTCCTAGAGAGGTCACACAGTGCTAGAATGACTCTTGCAAAGGCCTGTGAACTCTGCCCAGAGGAGGTAAGGAATTAATTTGACTTTCAGTTCAGAAATTGAGTAAAATGCTTCTGTAAATAATTAACCTTAGCAACAGTCTCCACTCATTTAAGAGGCAACACATTTCATGTGTACTTTATAAGTATGGATTTATATTTTTATTTTTCAGTTGTTATTACTGTTTCTGTAGACATTTGTCTCTTAGAGTATTAGCAGTATAAAATTGAAAGTGACCATTTGAAGTAGATTATGAATGGGTCTGTATTTCCAGTAATGTATTGATAGAGGGAATTTTTATTACAATACAAGCTATAGGTGACAGGGTGGCATGGAATTTTTCTCTGAAGGTCTAAAACATGACTCTAGCATTTCTCTGAATGTCTAAAGCATGACTCTAGATTGTCTGAAACAATCATTTGCATAGGATTGGTTGGAGCTAGAATAATTGTAATATGTTTTTAAGGAGTAAATTAAATGGGCTGTTTCAAACTTTAGGAACCAGATGATCCTGATGCCCCAGATGAACATGAGTCTTCTCCCCCTGAAGATGCCCCACTGTATCCTCATTCACCTGGTTCCCAGTATCAACAGGTAAAAGCTCTGAGTTGAACTATTTATTCAGAGTTTCAGGTTTGCTTTTTTAGTTTTAGTATTTATGGTGACTTAAATGATAGGTATTTAGCCAGAAGCATGTTATTGTCAAATACCGTGTTTAGAGGAATAAAGGTACAGCTCCATTTCACCAGGAGCAGTTTCACCATCAGAGCTTCAAGTAGGAATTTTATCAGATCAAGGATTAATCATGCACAGAAAGGGCAGAGAGATTGATGTAATCACAGCCTAGAGCATACTGAATTTAGATTCTGTTGTTTTTCTTGACATTGATAATATTTTGTGAGCTGCTTTCTTGTTTTCAAATATAAGATCAAGTCTCAAGGCCTGAATTTGGATAAGTGGAAGGCTTTTGGAAAAAAAGTGGATCGCTTTGTGGCCATGTAACTCGTGCTATGAACAGAGATCTCAAAATTTTAAGTACATATAAAATCCAAATCTGTTTTTATGTTAAATGGCTGCTTTGTTAATACTTTCCAGTGGAAAGCCAGATCTGGAAGAAATCATAACCAGGGTCTTCTCATAGAATTGACTAAATTATGGGATCCCTCACTAAGTAGCCATATTTTGTTCCAATTCATTTTGTATATTCCAAATCTGCTAATTTAATTTCCTTTCCTGCCCAAATCCATTTTCCCCTCCATCTTGCTTTCCTTACTTGATGTTCTCAGCAGAGCAGTTGGTAAGTCATGCAGATTTCCCCACTCCTTCCTGAGCTCCCGAGTTCAGACACATTCCGTAACCTCACCATTGCCCTTGTCATGTGTTCACTTTCTTGCAAGAGACAGCATTTCTCACTAACACACACCCAATCCTCAAACTCTTGGTTTCTCCACAAACTCTGCAAAACAGTAGATAAATGAGGTGGTTTTGTTTGCCAGATCTGTGTGTGACTTCTTAAATTGGGGCGGAGCATTTGTAAAAAACTGCTGGTCTAGGTTTCATTCAGTTCTGTAACATTGAGGTTTCCCCCTTGAAAATTAAAGTATGCAGCATAAACACAGGGTTGCTTTTTCCATTGTTTTAGGGGAAAAAGTCAAGCTGGTTGAATCTGTTAATAAAATATGTGCACAGTGTAATGTGGCAGCACATAGGCAACCTCTCTTGGTCTCCTTTTTTCCTTTCTTGCTGCTTTTGCTTTGCATGTAATTGTTTGTGATTCAAAAGCTGGGATTACTGTTTCAAGTGATCCTTTTATCTTTACAAGCTGAAAGTTTGTTTCCCTGGTGTGTAAATTGGCCAGGTAAGTGAAAGGTGTGACTCAGAGGAATGAAGCAGCTGGGATGTGTGTTCATACCATGTGGCTACACAAGAAGTTGGTGTGCTTGAGGACACTTCCCAGTGGTCTGAGTGGAGAGGGGGAAAGCAGGGAGTCAGGAGACAGTCCACAGAGTTAAACCCTTTGAAATGTGTGTGCTTTGTTGCAGAATAACCACGTGCATGGACAGCCATATACGGGCCCGGCAGCACACCACATGAACAACCCTCAGCGAACCGGCCAACGAGCACAAGAAAACTTCGAAGGCAGTGAAGAAGTGTCCCCGCCTCAGACAAAAGATTAGTGAAATGCACATAATCAATTAACTTGCTCCATCAAGACTGTGCACCCAGGCCTTACAGTCCAACTTTTCTCTGTGTCTGGCTAATATTTAAAACTAGAAAAACTATTCCTAATCAACATGGAGTGGAGAGTCTATTCACTGTCTTATCTGCAGAAAATTGCTGTCAATATATAACCCGCCTGCAGTGGAAAGTGTATAGTGTTTTGTAATAAATGGCCTGATGCTAATGTGTAAATGGCAAAGGTGTATATAGTATATTAATGTTTGACTGTTAATTCTTGAGCAAGAAACATTTTTTTTTTGTCTTGATGAGACTCACAGATCTACAAAAACAAAAAAATAATTTCTTGATATATCTGCTGCGCTCTGCAACCAGTGTTGCCTGCCTCATGGCAGTTGGATCAACTCCTTTACGAAAAAGCCTATCCATGTCAACCACAAAAATAGTTTCATGTTAATTCTTTGCCACTGGAGTCGATTTTACTATGAGCAACGTAATGGCTGGTAACCTTTTAATTATTTGGTTGATGTGGAAAATTGGTGATGTAACATTGTTTCTAGATCTTTTTTCATTGCCTTTTTCATTCTGGTATTAGGTTAATCACTTTGAAGCTATAGTTATGCTGTAACATTTAGCATGGCTTCACACCAAGTTAGTGTAGCCAATGAGGGGAAAAAAAAACAAAAAACAAGCGTGACAGCAGTTGTCCCAATGTGACAACTGTATTGCTCAGAACTTTTTCTTCTTACACCTAGACTATAAAATGGGGAGGGAAAATGTGACAAACAAGTGGTTTTCAGTTTCACATATGTTCCTCACATCTGATGTTTGACAGTTCTCTCTCTGGGTGGGATAAAGAACACTTAGTTTTCAGTAATAGGAATTTAAAAGATTTAAAACAAATATGCAAAAATTTGCTATGCCAGGATGCCTGGAGCATAATAGACTGTATTTGGTGTGCTTGTTTTGTTTCTTTGGTAGAGCTTATTAGATAAACTTCTAACACTTTCCTTCTACTGCATCCCAGTGAAGTGGAAGTCAACAAAATCACAGAGTACTTGTGAGTGCCACTGCACCAAGTTAACTTGCTGGTTTTCTGCTCGTTCACAGTTCTACTTGAAAGCGAGAATTGTCTTAGCTCTTTATCCATTATACAGAAAATCTTAACATTAGAAGCAGGGTTTAAATATAAAAGAAACTACTGGTTAGTCAAATACAATTCTGAGGTATCTCTATTCCAGAATAAACATTTGTTTAAAGACTTAAAGAAACGCATCAGTAAATACTGTATTTAAATGAAAATTGGTAACTTGAATGTGTGTAATTTTTTTGGAACCTGTCTAAAAACCAAATACCCCTGCAAAACAGATACAGCCCACCCTATACTATTTAAATATTTTGCTGTTTTATTTTATAGAAATTATTTTGCTGAATTCACAAATAGAATTTGATTTAAGAAGAATGTTTTGTCCTGTGGTGTGTGTTGTTTTTTGGGGTTTTGTTTTTTAATGGACTGCACAGAAAGGTGAATTCTGTGCAGTGGCACTATGCTGAATTCTGGAACAACAGTCACATTGAGATTCTGTGCACAAAAAAAAATTGGCCCTCAAGAATAAAATAATCAGGACAATTACACTGTAAAAGTTTCTTAATGTGATTTATCTTGTACTTTTTGTATGTTTTTATATATACATATATATATTTAAGAGCACAAGCTTGATGGTGTTTTTTACAAATGAGTTGATAGAAACAAAGCTGCTTATCAAATTAAAGGTCTGTAGTTTTGAAATGAACAATGGAAAATTCAGTCCAAGTGCATTCTTAGGCATTTAGTGTAACAAGGGAGAGACACAGAAGATTTTTGAATATGCTGTGTAGCGATGATCACTTTTATGCTTCCATGTTTTTCCTAGTGCTCAAGTTAATTCAGATTTTCTTCATAGTTTTTTAGTAATACCATTTTACCTGGATTTAGTACATTTGGATAATGTGTTCCCATTTATGTTTGGGGATGCTTGTTGGAGGTTTTAACTACAAAAATTCTACCCTGAGTTCTCAAGTTGAAATATTTATTTGGACCAGTAATTGTTAAACAGGCTATCTCAGAGGCGATTATTACGTATTTTGTACTATATAGGTAAAATATATAATGTGCTAGTTCAGCCTTGCCAAATGTGTTTGCTTTTAATAGTGCAATGATTGTAGAGACATGTCAAACCTGTGACACTTTAAGGCTGTGGCTTTCTCCAGCCATACCCAGCCCTGCCCCAGAATTGGGAATGGCTGCAGTGGCAGTTGTTTTCCAGGCAGCAAACTGAGGATTTTGTGCATCTCTGTGACATGAAGAAGGGTAAACCCATATTGTTTGCTGAACTGTTGCTTTTTTAACAGGCAGCTCCAGTGTAAGGTGCAATGTTTTCTTCACTCTGGGCAAAACCAGTTTGAATTGTACTTCTTAACAAATACTGTACAAGCAAAACGTTTGATATGCACGTTTCTGTCGCAGCATTTTGGCAGGGGACTCCAGGCACTGCACCTGGCGATCCCTCCTTGGTGATGGCACTCTCTAAAGCAGTACCCCTCAAAGTGCCTAAGATTCCATTCCCCCATCACTGATTTCAGTCCTGTTTTCTGTTTAGAACAGTTTCTAGGGAATCTCTGGTCTTCCATAAAATGAGCCAATAAATAGTAAAGCAATTCCTCGTGTTCCTGGCGGTGTAACGTGGAATACATAGAAACTGAAAATCCATGGGTGATGTTGAGTCAGGGTTAGTGTGTAGTTTGACCTTGGGGGAAATCCATAACCTTACTGAGCAGAATTTCTCCATCTTGTACATTTGGCTTGTGGTTGTTTAGTGACTAAATTCAGTTTTTAACACTTGCTACTGCCAGTGTTAAAAATAGTACAGCCATATATAAAAAGAATTCAGTCACTGTTTGTGTATCAGTAAATGTACTATGTTTTGGTCACAGAGTTGGTCACCTGCACCTGTGTTACCCCTTTGACAAGAAGGAGATGGCTCAGGGTTCTGTCAAAGCTTGTTTGTCCTGCAGGACCCAAACTTGTGGGAATGGACAAGCAGAACAGGACTCTGCTTGACTTGGAATTTTTCACATTATTTTCCCAGCTGACTACAAGCTCTGAAAATTTGAGTTCTCTGTTTTTCAAGATTGTGCATCTTGCCGAAATCGAGCCAGAAAGAAATTAAATTCCCCCATTGGTTTTTTTTTATTTTTCTGACTGAAACTTTAGACAACATGAGAGATTTGTGTTAATCATATTTGCTATTATGCCTTCTCAGCCACTCTGTTGTGCCTAGCTTGTGTGTTTTAGCATATGTGTCATGAAAAAGCACTTACAGTTCCAAAACTTCCTGTATATTTCCTGAGATCCAGGAGAGAATGAGATTAGCCATTCTGCCAAAGCTAAAATGGGCAAAAATTGGCTGCTGTAGCAATTTACTTCATTTTTGATTTCAATAAATTTTGTCTACCTCTTAAGTCTTTTGCCAGAAATGAATAGGCTGATGAGCTGTGTCAGGGCAAAGTGGCTCCATGTTTTTGTTGGTGTGAGTTCCAGTTACTGGGCATTGCAGGGAAGCTTTCAGTGCAATGAATTTAACTAAAAATGAAGATTGACTGTATAAATTAGAGGAAGAAGTGGCCTGTTGGGGAATTTGCAGAGTAACCAATTAAGTATTTAAATATCTTAGTTAAACCTTGGTAGCCCACACTCTCAAATCCCCATTGAAAGCAAATTCTCTCCCCCATGACAAAAGACACACCATTATTTTGGGGAGGGTGAGATGCTGATGCCAACCTCACATTTCTTAGGACAGGTGTGGGATTTTCCCATTTGTGGCTCTGCTCCAGCACAGCATAATCAGACCACAGTGATTTTGGCTCTTGTTCCTTTCACTTTTCATGCCCTCCATCATGTTCATGACACCACTTTCCCCCAGCCATAAGGTTTGGGAGTGAAGTTGCAGCTGCCCTGCCTAGAGCCAGCCAGGAGAGGCTTTCTGGGAGCAGTGGGAAGTGTCTGGCACAAACCAGGAGCTGCTCCGTGGTGCTGCAGTGGCAAAGGCAGAGTGGAGGATCCCAGCTGCTTCCTCCTGCAGGATTCCTGCTCTCCTTGCAGGTGTGTGGTGGGGAAGGTGACTCCAAACCTCTCTTTAGAGCTCTGAATTCTCTCCTGGCTGGCAGCTGGGCTCACAGTGAGCTGTGGGTGCCCCCTGTGCCATTCCAGGCTGTCCCTGTCCCTGCCCAGTGGGTGCCATGTCAGCACAGCCCTCCTTGTTCCAGACTGCAGGAAGGGCTTTTCCCCAGCCTGAGCACTGTCCCTTTTCACACTGGAACTTCCTAAGGTTCTTACCACGAATTTCCTTTTATTCCTAAGGGATAAAAGTCTCCCCTGGGCTTTCAGTGTCCAGTAACCATTCCTGTTCATTATTCACAAGAGCAATGCACAGCCCCACCCTGCAGTGTCTGTCAGGGTAGGCTGTGTCTGGAAGGGTGCTGACAAGAGATTCCAGCATTAAATTCAGACCTCTCCATCCTGCACTCTGATTTTCTATCACAAGTTGTGGTGGATCCCTGGATTTCAGCAGCATTTGTGCCAGTTGAGTTGATCTCAGCACTGTAAGAGTGGAAGTTGGTGATGTGTTGGGGTCAGGCCAGCTCAGTCAGTGGGTGGCACACAAGACAAGAGCTCTTGTTTGCAGACAAATCAAAACAAGCACGGGGGGAATCAGTTTCTGAAGGAGAAAAACACTCCTGAATAAGGGCTAACTTTTAATCAGATTTTTAAATACCCAACTCTGTATTTTTTAGCTTTAGAACTCCTTGAAGCCACTTTTTGATAATAAAACTGACCTACAGGCTGTTTCCTTGGAAGAATTTAATATAGCCTTAAATCACAGCAGCACAATTCTGAAATGACAGGGTCATTGTTCAGTGGTCAAAATAATGTGCAAAAAAATGTCTTCTAGTTTTTAACCATCAGATAACCTTGAGTAAAGAAACAAGAGGAAAAAGGTTCCATGACTTCATCCACAATCTGACCATAGCAAAACATCCAGTGCAGGGAAATAAGATCATTCCCTTCTCTGTTTCTATAGTATTCAAAGTGTCTGATAATGTTAAATTTTGTTCTTAATTTGCAACTGCTGTTCCAGTAAATTGGTGTATTTTACCCAAAGTGGTGTGAGCTGCACAGTCTGATTTGCAGTGATGTCCCCTTTTAATCCACACCAGAGCAAAATGTTTCAATGTTTGGTTTTCCCCTCCAAGCTGTTCCCTGATCCACATTTCTGCTGTGGTGTTGTGCTGTCCCTGTTTCCATACAATGCCCAGGGCTGGATGAATGCTTTCCAAGTGTGGTTTCACCTGAGCCATTAAGTGAGCAGTTCTGTTCCTTTGCTGTAGTGATACCTCTGTAGGTGCAGCTTTTAAAGGTATTATTGGCCTTTTTTTAGCTTTATTTATTGAAAAATGCTGCTCAGTTCTTGTCCCTCACTCTTAAATTCCTGTCCATCATTTATTGTGGTTCTTTCGTACAGAGTTTTTCACTCTGGATTGCAAGGATCATTTTTATATTCAGTATTTTTGTATTTTCTTGGAATCGAATCCCTTCACTTGCCATGATGGTTGTTTACCTTCTGTTTTTACCCACACCTGCAGTCCTGCTGTTTGCTGCTGCAAGAAAAAACCCCCAAAAACCCCCAAATTTGCCAGGCAGCCTGGAGCCTTTCACAGTGCAGTAGCAGCAGCCACAGCCTTGACCAGGTGGGCTTTGTCATCTCTTAAAACTTCTCATTTATGTGGGGTAGGAAAACTTTGTGCTACTGATGGCAGTCTGGAATTCTAATAGCTTGTGGCTTACTGGTTTTCTTTGGTTGGTTGTTGTTTGGGGTATTTTTCCCTTCATTTTCTATATTGAACCATTCTACAGGTGAATAAAAGCAGTAGGTTTTGCTGGAATCTACTCTGGAAAAGAAGGTTGGACACTTAATATACTTGATTGTATTTAAATATCTGGTAGGTGCTTTAAAGTCCTCAGAAGGTCTTCTGGAAGCAAATTCCAAAGCTTAGAAAAGTGAAGATTAGTTCTTCAGGACTTACTGATACTCACCAATTCTGTCTGCCTGCTGTGCATGACTGAGGACAGGTGAAGCAGCAGAAATGGGAATATTTTGCTGCAGGGAGAGGTCGTGCTGTGTGAAATCCCTGGGGAGCTGGAGCTGTGCTTTGCCTGGCCCCACACACCCTGCTGAGCCTTTGTGTGAGACCTGTCCTGAGCCACAGAGCAGCAACTTCAGACTAAGTAGCATGTAAAGCATTTTCTACTCTTCTTCTTCTCTAAGATCTGTACCAAGTGTAATCCTCTGAGCAGATAAAGGCAGGGAGGGGCTGAGCGAGGGCCTTCACAAGCTGCTCTGTGAATCCTTTCTACCTCTTGTTCACTGCTGGGAGCGGCTCTGGGCCAGGTGAGGTGCACAAATACCTGGTGGGGCTGTTTGCTGGGCAGGCACTGCAGTGCTGCCTCCCTGGGGATAAATGGAATTGTTTGGGGTACCTGTGTTTGCATCCAGGTGAAGGAACTGGCATTTTTCAGGGGGCACCGTGAGGACTCTCAAACATTTCTCCTCCCGTGTGAAGTAGCATCAAATCCTCTCACAATTAATGTTCAAATCACGCAGCAGTCGCAGGGAGGGACTTGGTTTTCCAGCTGTGTTGGTGAGGGTTTAGAAAGGGAGATGTGGGGATGTGAAAAGCCAGGATTCTGCAGATCAACCCAGGTGTTAATCTAGAACAAAAAAATGTTACTGATTGCTACTGTGGTTGTGTGTAAGACTGAAATGCTGAACGAGAACTGTAACCCTCCCACTCCGAGTCTGAGAGAGACCTGGCATTGGCATTCTGAACACTTCTGCAACCTGAACCAAAAACTGCTGTGGGAATGTAGACTTACCATAGAGCTGTGGAAGAAAACTTCAATCGTGTCACTTCTCTCGGTCTTCAGAGCAGTCAACATGGTTTTGATGTAGGTTTTAGATTATGTATATATAAATCTGATTGAAGTACCAACAGCAAACCATAAATAAAATGTGGACTTAATTGAAGAATGGGCTAGTGGAGGCCTCTTGTGTTGAATTTATTAAAATACAATATAACCAAGTTGTTGGTGGAGGAGACTGGCTGTGATGAAGACAGGGAATAAATAAAACTGGAGCTGAGCCAGGTTTGCTGCTGCCTCTGCCCCTCCTGTGCACCCACAGAGTGGTTTGATGGTGCTGTGGTGGCTGGGGATGAGCTGGGAACGCTCCTGGCATCGCCTTGGTGCCTGTGAGGGCCAGAGGCTCTGGGAGTGGCAGCTGCTGCAGGGACAGTGCCACATTCCTGTCACATTCCAGGCCCAGGGGAGCTGGTGCAGTGCTGGGGAGCTGCTGTGACCCTGGGCCTGCCCCCTGCCCCTTGCTTTGCTCTGCCAGAGCCAAGGGCCAGCTCCCAAAGGAATGTGAGGTAGGTCCAATGCAGAGCTACTGGAAACATCTGGTTCCCAAAGTTTGCTCTTGAAGATGTGCAAATGGAAGTGGAGAACAGTGGCAAATTTCTGGGAATTTGTGGTACTAACGTGAAATAAAAAAAACAATTTAAAAAGGACATTATGGAAGCAGGTGACACAAAAGGTTCCAGCTTGGCATGAGGAAGAACTTCTTTACAGTGAAGGTGGCAGAGCTCTGGAACAGCTGTGGAGTCTCCCTCTGGAAACATTCCAGACCCACCTGGATGCACTCCTGTGTCACCTGCTCCAGGTGACCCTGCCCTGGCAGGGACATGGACTGGGCAGACCCCAGGGGTCCCTCCAACCCTGACACTCCTGTGATTCTGTAACACCTGAGTTTGTCCTTGGCTGTTCAGTCAATGTCGCCCATCTGAGTGGATGTCAGTGTGAATTCTCTGGACAGCAACATGGTGGCAAAACTGAGAATTCTGGGTACACTCTGGATGTATCCCAACAGATCAGTGGGGGTAGGGGGTTGCTGTAAACTGGGAGAAGAAAGCTTTTGATAAAAACAGCAAAAATGTTAAACAACTCCCACAAATGTTTCTGTTCTCACATTTCTCTCTGAGAATTTTTTAATGTCACAGGACAAAAAAAGCCATTTTTTAATTTAACCTCTGTGGAGGCTGTAAAGATTTATTGATCATCTGACTCCCTGCAACCTTTTAGAATTTGGGCTCCTGTGGTTTTTACATTAGCTGAAAACACAGCCCAAAGCATTTCCCTTGTATTTGATAGATAACTTACCTGGTAACTTCAGCACAACAGTCAGGATCATGATCTTGCTGCTGGAGCTTGCTTCCCTCTCTTCTTTTTGCAGAAACTCCCTGCATGGGTTTGCTCTGGCCTTTTTTCACCTCACACTGTTTCCTTGCATCTCCCTCTGCAGCTGCTCCCTGCCTGCCCCAGTGTGTAGCAGGCTGTGGGTCCTGCAGAGCTGCTCCCCTTTGATTTCTCAGGGCTGGGCAGTGGGGCTGGAGTGGAGCTGTGGAAAGCCCCGGGGCAGGGACCTCTATCGCCGGCTGGGGTCCACGTACAAATCACAAATGGGATGGGAATGCTGTGGAACTGCCTTGAGCTGTTTTATTTTCCAGCATCATGACAATGGGAAAATGCCATCAGCTCACATCCCAGGCAGCAGACCAAGAATTTAATGTTACAACTCACTTTATAAGTTTTTTGACCAATCACACAAAGCAAAAGCACATTGACAGTAGTTCTATCCAAGCACTATAAGCACATGTACCTTTGGTTAAAGCAATGCTGCTTATTTTGAATACAATACCTGCTTGTGAGCCTTAAAACACAATGCACGGAGTTCCATTATTAAGCTTCAAACTTCCTAATATCTTGCAGATAAACTTTTCTGTAGCTTAGGGAGTTATTCTAGACAAGTGTTAATACACAGACCATTGTTCTATTTGTCCTTGCTTTCTACTTTTTAAATAATTTTTATGCTGACCTATCTCATGGTTACTGCTTATCTCTAATCACAGTTTTACTGTCTCTGAGGCCTTTTGCAGCTTTCCCAAAACCCTCTGATTTTGTGGATTCCCACAGCCTCGGGGTGAAGTGACCCTCCCTCCTGCTTCCCTGGCCTTCCTGCTGCTTCCACGGGGGTGTTGGCAGGGGACAGTGATGTCAGCGAGGGTTCTCTTACCAGGAAGGAAGGAAGTTGTGATACCTGTCCATGTTTAGGTAGCACTTGGTGCTTCTCAACACACCCTTAAAAAAGTGTAAAGAAAATGCTGTTTGCTCTTTCAGTAGATGGGAATCTGAAGCCCTTCTAAAGGAAGGCTTTAGTGCTTCACTGGTACCTATCTTTTTATTTTTTAAATTTTTTTTCTTTCAGCAGACAAAGCCATATACTGGAAATAACCTCTGAGAATTCTGCAGGAACACAACATCTTTCTTTAAAACAGTTTGCTTCATTTCAAGATTTCTGTAACTGTGCTAATCTTTATGTGAGGAGGTTTAATAATACAATTATTATTATTATCGTTTTACTAATGAGCATGGCTTTGGTTTTTAAATTTGACTGTATCTATAGTAGCTCATGTCTTCTGTGCAGTATTGGGGCTGAGAATTGAGATGCTCCTCCATGAAGTGAAGTACCCTGGATATAAACCATACAAGCAGATCTACTGGGTATTCTGTCATGATGCTACAACAGTTGCTTTGAGCAGGAGGTTGCTGATTATGATACACAATTAAAGCATAATTACAACACATTACATAATTACTCCCACAGCAGGGGGGTTGGAACTAGATGATCTTCCAGGTCCTTTCAGCCCCAAACCAGCCCATGATTCCATACAATGGCAGTGGGGGTAGAAGGGCAGGACCACAGAAGGAGCTGTGTGCTTTCTAGGTTTTATTTTCCTTTACATTTGAAAGTGTTTTTGTGTTGGAGCTGCCTCGGTCGAGCCCCTCCCACCTCAGGGCCAGGTTTGTGCTTTCCTGTGCTCAGCAGCTCCTGGGGCTCTGCCCTGTCCCTGCCTGGTTCATTTCTCATTTCTGCAGTGCAGATTTGGAGGGAGCTCAGCCCTGCTCAGCCCACAGAGCACAGGGACTGGCCCAACTTCAGCCCCATTCTCATTTTCTGCTCAGGGCTTTCACAGATCCTCCTAGCCTGAGGTTAAGCTTGGTAAACTCACCTGCATATTTTTATTGGTATTTTTAAAATTCTTATTGCATTGTTAATTGTCTTAACTTCCTCTGTTGTGTAAACCGCTGAAGTTCACCTCAATTCTACAACTTAAATTAGACCTTTGGTTTAGAAAATATATTTCAATTTACTTAAATTTTTCATTGAAGGTTGGTTTCTTTAGAGCCTTTCATTGTTTTATCTTACTCCCTATTCTCTCATGTTTCTTTTCACAGACTTTTAGCACTGGAGGTGTTGGGGCTGCAGGAGCATTTTGAGTCATCTGGTCACTTGCCAGGATCACAGTGGCTTTTCTGAGTTCCACGTTCATGTTGGCAACAGGAGACTGCACTGGAATAGTGGCTGCAACTGGAGTTTGGTGAAGGGAGAACAATCTTTGCAGTCTTCATACTACTGTGTGAATTTAGACTTCTGGCATTGCATCCTATGTGTTTACATTAAATGTGTTTGGAGCTGCATTAAACCCTGTAATATGGCACTTATTTATTTTTAATAATTTGTATTAATTACTCCCTACTGATGGGCTTGGTGCACTGACCCTGTGGCTGTGAACGCTGGTGGGCAGTGCCAGAACCTGCAACAGCAGCAGAGGCAGCCAAGGGTCAGTATCCATCTCCCTCTTCCCAAAAAAATATACAGCATCAAGAGGCCCAAAAGTGGTTGGGAACCTTGATTTTCTGTGAGTCCTCTAGGTGCATTTAATGTTGTGGAACATTCAATACTTCAGCTGCTGTTCTGATGGTGTTTGGGAGGAGTGTTACACTGACTGTGGGCCCTGTCAGGAGAGCACAGGAACCCAAGAGCTTCTGAGCTCATGGCAAGAACAGATGTGAACTTCAGACCTTGATGGAACTGGAGCAATATAGACAAACAAAACTCCCCCTTGCTTTGCTTCTTCTCCTCAGTGGGCTCTGATGCCTTTCTCCAGGGTGTGGTTTGGGATTTTTAAATCACCTTTCTCTCCTCAGACACACATGGGCAGCCCCAGCACTGGATTTGTGCGTGGGTGTAGAAATGACTTTTCCCACTTTGCATTCCACTGGGTTCCCATCAATGCAAGTCATTCCCATACAGGGAAATCTGGTCCTTGGCTCAGAGCCCTCCAGCACAGCCAGAGCTGCTGAGATCAACAGGAGCCCTGGCTCTGGGTGTGCTCAGACATGAAGCTGAGCCCCAGCTGCCTTCAGTGATTTCTCCCTCCTAGGGCCAGCTCAGCAAAGCTGTAAAAGCAATCTTGCACTAAACCCCATTACTTTTCTCATTCCCTTACAGAAGCTGGCTTTTCACAGGACAGCTGTTCTTAGGAGAACACAGCTTCCCAGGGGACATTAGTGTTACTGCCCACATTACTGCAGCACCTTGGAACATCCCAGCATGACCAACATGCAAAGAGATGTTTGAAGCAGTCTGCCCTTCCCAAAAACTGATGAGGGGGCAGTCTGTGTGACACCTCGAATTTTTGGCACCTTTTATTTGGCTTGAGCCTCACAGATCCAAAAGGAAGCTCAAACCTTGCAGTGAGTGCAGCCGAAATACTTCCCAAATTTGTAACTCAAGCTTCCCCTGCCCCAAAAGATGAAAATGGAAAACCATTATTGTCGCTTTGATTTTTTAAGATTTTCTAAGCCTTCTGATGTTGACATTTCTGTAGCAAACTTTCTCTCACACTTGATGTAAATAACTCATTGTTTTGCATTCCTTTATAGAAGAGAAATTTGATGGACTGTTAGTTTGTCCAGTGTCATTAGAGAAGTAGCCCTGTCACTCTCCAATCCACTGTCACTTTCAGAAAACTATAAATGTTAAGAGTCAGAAAATAAACTTCCCTTTTTTCTTCACCTTAAGAACAGCAGTGTGTGCTTGTGTTCTTTTGTGTCCTATAACAACACGTTCTGTTTGAGGTTATGAATTTAGGAAATTGAGCATCCTTTCAACCAGATTCCAAAGTTTAACCACAGATTACCTGATTGCTTTGTCAGGCCTCAGCTTCCACAGAACCAGGCCAACATGAACACCACACCAGGGCACAAGAGCATCCTCAGCAGTGTTACTCCAGCCTGCAGGAGCAGCTTACAGACTGCAAGTGCTGGCTGAGAGAATCCCTGCTCTGCAAGGCAAGGGGAAACACCCCGAATCCGCACTCACAGCTTCCCGTGCCGAACACGATCCCAGCTTTGCTTTACCCCCTCTGCAGCAGCAGCAGAGACACAGGGACTGCACACGGGCTGTGTTGTACAGGTTTATTGAGTGGCCCCCAGCGGGGGAGCTCAGTTCTCCTTCTCCTGCACGGTCTTGGTGCCGCGCAGGCGGCCGGTGCGGCGCGCGGCGATCAGCCCCACCTTGCGTCCCGCCGGAGCGTCCCTGCGGATGGTCGAGGGCTTCCCGATGTGCTGGTGGTTGCCTCCTCCGAAGGGATGCTCCACAGGCTGCCCGGGGGGGAAGCAAGACAGCAATGTAACCACAGAAACTGGTGCTCGACAGAAATCAACAGGGTCAAGGGGACAAAGAAGTAACTACTTCACGCCTCACGTGGTGCAGTCACCATCGAGTGCTGCTAACTCACCCCGTGGCTGCACATCTGTGTGGGAAGTTTCCCTCCCAGATGCATGCCAGGCTCCTCCCAATATCCCCCAAAGCTTCCCTGAACTGTCAGAGGGGACAGGGGTGGCTGCAGCCAGACTCACGTTCATGGCCACACCACGGACTCGTGGCCAGCAGTTCCTCTTGGCCTTGTACTTGTGGTAGGCACGGCCGGCCTTCAGGATGGGCTTGTCAATGCGGCCTCCCCCAGCCACGATTCCTGCAGGGAGGGACAGCAATGGTCACACCAGCACCAACACTGACATCAGCCGAGCTACAGCCTTCTTTCTGATCCAGCACACACGGACTGAGCTCTCTTCCTAAAGCACTGCCACTTTTACTGCAATGATTTCCTGAGCAACATTAAGCTTTTCAATTGAATTATGAATTGAAAGAGCTCAGGGGACTGTGAAGAACTTTGAGGTCAAATACCTACTTGTTTCACGATTTACTGAGTCAATTTTACTGGATTAACACACCAGATTACTCATTTTGGTGTCTTCCATGCAGAGGCAGGCAAGTGTCACCAGCAGCCATCCCAGCTGTCAGTCAGGTGCACAACAAACCTGGTGCAGCCTCTGCTTCTTGGCAGTGGCTTTGTCATTCCCTGTCAGACCTCCCAGAACACTCCACCCACCTTACACCACCAGCAGGCTCCTTCAGTGCACCAGAAGCAGGAAATCAAAATGCCATTTCCCATGTTAAGTCCTTCCCCAAGAACTGCAGCTTTTACAGGCTGAACAATGAACATTGTCCTGAGGACAATGAGCATCTACTTTTCTGTCCTCTCACTAAGTCAAACCTCCAAATTTAGGTTAGCAACATGCTGAAGTAATGCAGGTGTAAAATACAAGCCAGGCACCTGAGCACACTGTCCAGCCTGCACATGACACTATTTTCAAGGTGGTTACTAAAAGTGGGACCTTGCTGGGAAGATTCAGTGACAAGCACCCAGTGACAAGTTCACAGTGATGGCTTCTTACCCACAACAGCTCTGTTTGCAGAAGAAATTACTTTCTTGGAGCCTGAGGGCAGCTTCACTCTGGTTTTCTTGGTCTCGGGGTTGTGGGAGATGACGGTGGCGTAGTTGCCGGAGGCGCGCGCCAGCTTCCCGCGGTCCCCTGGCTTCTCCTCCAGGCAGCACACGATGGTGCCCTCGGGCATGGTGCCCACGGGCAGGACATTCCCGATGTTCAGCTGGGCTGCAGAGAGCAGGAGAGCAGCCACAGCTTCACTGGGGGCTCTGGGGTGGGGTTACAGCCCTGCTGAACACGGGAGGGCTGCGGCAGCAGGGTCCTGCACGCTGTCATCTTAAACTCCAGGAGCTGGGACAGCCTGCCCGGCTCAGCCCAGCCCAAACCCCAGCCCAGCCCAGCCCTGCCCAAAACCCAGCCCCAGCCCAGCCCTGCCCCAGCCCAGCCCAAACCCCAGCCCCAGCCCAAACCCCAGCCCAGCCCCAGCCCAAACCCCAGCCCCAACGCCAGCCCTGCCCCAGCCCCAGCCCCAGCCCAAACCCCAGCCCAGCCCAAACCCCAGCCCCAGCCCAGCCCCAGCCCCAGCCCCAGCCCAAACCCCAGCCCAGCCCCAGCCCAAAGCCCAGCCCCAGCCCAGCCCAAACCCCAGCCCCAGCCCAGCCCCAGCCCAAACCCCAGCCCAGCCCCAGCCCCAGCCCCAGCCCCAGCCCCAGCCCCAGCCCAGCCCAGCCCCAGCCCAAACCCCAGCCCCAAACCCCAGCCCAGCCCCAGCCCTGCCCCAGCCCAAAGCCCAGCCCAAAGCCCAGCCCAGCCCCAGCCCAGCCCCAGCCCCAGCCCAGCCCCAGCCCCAGCCCAGCCCCAGCCCCAGCCCAGCCCCAGCCCAAACCCCAGCCCAGCCCAAACCCCAGCCCCAGCCCCAGCCCAGCCCAAACCCCAGCCCCAGCCCCAGCCCCAGCCCAGCCCAGCCCTGCCCACCTTTCTTGCCGCAGTAGACGAACTGGCCGGTGTGGATGCCCTCGGCGGCGATGAAGAGCTCCGTGCGCTTCTTGAAGCGGTACGGGTCGCGGAAGGCGATCTTGGCCAGCGGCGCGCCCCGCCCCGGGTCGTGGATGATGTCCTGTGGCAATGCAGAGCTGCTCTAGGGCAGGACACGGCCCCTGCCTCCCTGTGAGAGTGGGAGGCCCTGGCACAGCTGCCCTGAGGAGCTGCGGGTGCCCCTGGATCCCTGGAAGTGTTCCCAGCCAGGCTGGACGGGCCTTGGAGCAAGCTGGGACAGTGGAGGGTGTCCCTGTCCATGGCAGGGGGCTGGAACTGGATGGGCTTTAAGGTCCCTCCCAGCCCAAACCATTCACTGATCACAGGATAATGCCTGGGTAGTGTGCTGCTTGGAGCTAATCCTGTCTGAACAGCTTTATTCCTGACATTCTGCAGGAATCCAGTCTCTCCATGTAAGAAATCCACTTTCACTTTGCCCCACCACCTCTGGGCAGGACAGAGCTGGCACAGGCAGAGACTTCTCCCTGTGTTTCCTTGGGATTGAAGCATTTCTAAAAATCAGCTAAAACAAAGGTTTTGAACGTCCTAAGTAAGGAAGCACAACTTATTGTTTCTTTCACACTTGAAAAAACATGTGCACTCTGCTCCTGATGCACACCAGGATTAAAATACCCAACCATGCATTTACAGACTACAGACAAATGACTCTGACACATCTCTAAGATGTGTTTGGTTTTTAGGACAGCGCACAAACTGTTGGTGTCCATTCCCAACGTTTTTTCAGCCCTGTTGGCCAAATCTCCTGTGTAGGACCAAGCTCAAGTCAAGCCCTGTTACCCACCTTCTACCATCACCTCAGCTGGGTGAGAGTGAAGAAAATTCTCTCTACAACAGAACGTGACCATGCTGTGAAACACTGGAGGGCTGCTCAGAGCATCCACGCAGCCAGTAGCACTGCTGGCACTCCACAGTCCCTGACACCCAAGAAAAAGTTCCTACAGCACCCCTGAACCACTATCACACACACAAATACAGGCACTGCCCTGCTCCTTCTGCTCAAGACCAAAATGATGGCTATCACTTGGCATTTACAAATATTTGATTTTTTTTTTTAAATATGCAATTAACTACATGGGAAACTCCCTAGCCACGTTACCTGAAGTACAGGGAATTCTCAGGCAACATAAAACCACTCTGCTGGAACTGCTACTCTTAGCAAAGCTCCAGCAGAAACCCTACTGCTGACCAAGGATGCCCCCTCTGTTGAGATGTTCTCATAAACCTGGAAGAGTTTAACTTTACAGGGAATATGATCTGTTTAAAGCAGAGAACGCTGGATCGGGACCAGACGGGATAAGGCCCGGCCAGAAGGCCGCGGCAGTGCTGGCAGCGCAGGGGGAGCGGGGCTCGGCTCCCGGTGCCCGAAGCCCCCGAGCAGCGGCGCGGGGCCCGCCCGTACCTTGACGATGCCCTTGATGTACCCGTGCCGCTCGGCGAAGTCCACGGCGCGGAGCTTGGCCGGGCCCTTCCTGTGCTTCACGTGGGCACGGAACACGGAGCCCGCGCCTTTCCTCTGCCCGCGGATGACGCGGCCCATGGCGCCCTGCGGGGACACGGCGACAGCTCAGCGACACCCGCGGCCCGCTCAGCGGCGCCCCGGCCGTGCCCCATCCCCGCCCTGCCCCTTCCCGCGGCCGCCCGGGCGCGGATGGCGGCGGATCCGGATCGGGACCGCGGCCGCCCCGCTCCTACCTCACTCCGGCCTCCCGGGGAAAGAAGGAAGGGCTGACGTCACGGGCGCGCCGAGACCCTTCCGGCGCCGTGACGTCACGCGGGAAGGGGCGGAGCTCCGGCGTTCCCTCAGATCCTCCGGGCCCGGGACAGCGGGAGAGCCCCGGGATGGGGCGGGCGCAGGGAACGGCGGGCACGGGGAGCTCTCGGGAGCGGGCACGGACAAACGGGAGCGCTCCGGGATCCCGACAGGAAGGGTCAGCCGCTGCAAGGGGCTGGAGTTCGGGTGCAGCCGTCGGTTTATTTACGGCACAAAGGAACACTAACAAAAACGGTGCGCGCGGAGTTGTCGCAGTTCCCACACCGTGATTTTACAGCGTTAAAAGCAGCGGCGAACAAAGCCCTGCCTGAGACACTCCAGGATGCGTTTCAGTGGAGAATATAAACAAAACCTGTACATTGTATGAATATAAGTAGAAAATAGACGGTTAAAAATACTCCCTAGCAGGGATTGCAGTCTCCGAGCAGCGTGGTTCCACGGCAGGCCCCGCGGGGACCGGGGCTGCTCCCCCTCGCTCCAGACCCGCGGGTCCCGATCCAGGCTGGAGCCAGGGCAGTTCCCAGCAGTTTTTCCTGAGTGTGAAAAATTCCAATCACTTGTTTTTAAAATGTTAAGAGTTTAATAGTAATAAAATGGTCATAAAAATAGCAATATAGTTAGAGTAATAAAAATTTGGACAATTAGGATTTAGGACAATACGAGACAATAAAAACAAAGTTATGAACAGTCCGGGTATCTCTGGGCAGCATAAG
This sequence comes from Melospiza melodia melodia, assembly GCF_035770615.1. Lineage (NCBI taxonomy): Eukaryota > Metazoa > Chordata > Aves > Passeriformes > Passerellidae > Melospiza > Melospiza melodia. The sequence continues at coordinate 8,243,576 of NC_086195.1, read as the reverse complement.
CCCGAAAAAGGACAAATGTTAACAGAGGATTAACCCTTAAAAACAATAGCCTGTTGCACATTCATACATCTCACACATGATGCATAAATTCTATTCAAATACAGGATTCTGTCCGGTCAGTGTCAATTTCTTCCTCTTTATTCTGACGGTGTCTTCAGAGCTGAGCAAGGCAAGAAGAACTCATTAAGAGAGCAATGAATTCTCTTTCTCTGAAAGATTTAGGTGTCCTATGGCTGCTACCTTGGTGCGAGTCCTCTCTTTAAAAAAGTATCCTACATAGCATAGTTTCTATTTTAACATTATGCTATAACCTAAAACTATGTTTAACACACTACTTAAGAGAATGAATACAGCATTACTTTCTCACACAACACATATAATATTCATTTTAATATTTGCAAAAAGCCAATCATAAAATACGCATTTTTCACACTGGGGCAGTGCCCATCCTGGTGTTCCAGGACCCGTTTCTCTGTGTCTTAAAATGCTCCTCCACGCACTGCGAGGGGCCAGGGAGGAAGCGGGGCAGAGGGGGCTCCACTCCTCCAGGGCTTTCCTCACACAGTCACAGATTGGATTATGCTGGAAAAGATCTCTGAGTCCAACCTGTGACTGAACACCACTGTGTCACCCAGCCCGTGGCCCTGAGTGCCACATCCAGGATCAGCACTGTGTCACCCAGCCCGTGGCCCTGAGTGCCACATCCAGGATCAGCACTGTGTCACCCAGACCGTGGCCCTGAGTGCCACAGCCAGGATCAGCACTGTGTCAGCCAGCTCATGGCCCTGAGTGCCACATCCAGCCTTTCCTTAAACACCTCCAGGGACAGTGACTGCACCACCTCCCTGGGCAGCCCAGTCTAATCATTTTTGCTGTGAAGAAATCCTTCCTGCTGTCCATCCTAAACCTCCCCTGATGGATCCTCTCCTCCATCCCTGGTTACCTGGGAGAAGAGACCAGTCCCCACCTGGCTACACCCTCCTGTCAGGGAGCTGCAGAGAGCAATAAGGGTCACCCCTGAGCCTCCTTTTCTCCAGCCTAAACATTCCCAGCTCCCTCAGCCTCTCCTCACAGGACTTGTGCTCCAGGCCCTTCCCCAGCTCTGTTCCCTTCTCTGGGCTCTCTCCTGCCCCTCAATGCCCCTCTTAACTGAGGGGCCCAGAACTGGACACAGCACTCGAGGTGTGGCCTCACCAGCACCCACCGGGGGAGACACATTTCGTGTAAACCTAAAACTAGGAGATCCCAAGCCTGCTCTCCTGGGATCTCACATTAACAACCAGAGACCCCCAGCTAAGAGCTGCCATGCCAAATCCTTCCCTGAAGAGCTGGACCAGAGGTGCAGTTTGTGGGAGGAGGCTCCAGCCACCTCAGGTACAGCTGGATCTGTAATAGTCACACTGCATTGAGCAGTTTAAGAGCTGTAGGTTTTGGGTGAAGAAGTAACTGAGGATAAAACCCCAGCAGGTGCTTTAAGCTGCCTTTGCCAGATTTTAATCAATATTAATTAGGGCATAATTGAGAAATAGAGCAAAGCAGAGGTAATCATCTTAGTGCTCCTAATCGACTTGTGCTTCACCTGGAAGGGGAAATGAAAAGTGCCTTAGCACCAGATTTTCTGCATCAGAGGCCACTTTTCCAGAACAGGTCACAGCCAGTGACCCAATTCACTGAAGATGGATTATTTAACTTTATTTGACTCATTGGAAATTAGGAACAGCTCATCAGCCCCACACATGCCATTGTTCCTCTCCTGCAGCAGAAAAACCTACACATGCACCACATCTGGACAGGTGAGATCTCCCACCACAGTCTTGCTGGGGCTGGTGGAACTCACCCTCCTGTAGGATGCACAAGCCCTTGATGCCAAGGGCTCAGAGCTGGGATCCTTGTCAGATTCAGCCCAGGTAAAAGGATTAGCATGGCCAGGAGCCCACCCTGCCCATCTGCTGGAGGTCACTGTCCCTCACACAGAGAGTGTGACAGCTGGCCCCATGTGACAGCTCAGTGCACCATGGCAAAGTGCCACTCACTTGGGTGTACACTGAGTTTGTGTTCATGCTCAGTGGGAACATCTCAAGACTTTGATTTCTGGTTCCTGTGGCAGCAGGAGTCTGGTTAGCTTTTGCTACTAAACAAGACAAGAGACAGATCTCTAAGGAACCGGATAGGAACCTGAATTTCCAAATAATGCCCATAAACCCAGCAAAATGCATTGGTCACTCCTCCTCCTTTCATGTCCTTAGTAAGGACTTTGTAATCATGTAAGAGGTAGTTGTGTAATGATTTATTACACTCATCAGTTTCATTATCCTCTATCAACTGTGCTTTGTTTTAATTTTATTGTTATTTAATTTGTGGTGCAGTGCTGTAATCATCTATGAAGCTGCAGCTTCAGCCTCTTGATTCTGCTGTGGGCTCGGGCAGCTGCCTCCCTGCCCAGGTACTGCTGCAGCACAGAGGGTAAGGCTGGAGCTGGGATCATCCCTCACTCCTCCCTGCCAGCTTTTGGGTGCCCTGAATCTGGGCAGAAATGTCTGTTCCAGAAGAGTGTGAAGAGTTCTGAGTTCATCATCATCACATCAGAGGCTGTTCCAGCCTTTCCTCCCAGCAGTGCTGAGTGGTTGTCACCTATTTGTGTCACCACAGGCTGTGTTTATGCACACCTCAGGATCAGAGCGTGCTGCTGCCCAGGGCCCCAGGGCTGGGATCATCCAAGCTGACTCTTGAGTACTTTTCCATCAGAGAAAACCAGGAGGAGGCTGGGAACAGTATGCATCTAGGTCTCTATGCACTCCAGATTCCTTAGGATGCACACATGAATGCAAAACCCTAAAAGCCTCCAAGTTTTCTAGCCTAGATGGCATTCAGAAATCAGAGAAGAAATGCAAGGAGATGGCAGAACTGCATTAATGATGATGTAATTTTATACCTGATTTCTTCTTTTATAAGAGACAACATTAATTAACACTTTCATCATCAAGGAATAACAACATTGTATTACCTGGCCCATCCAAAGCACAGACTGAGCTCAAAACAAAGTTAATTATTTGTTTTAGCTGTGCTTTCAGAATTAATGGAGTCAAAGAAATGCAAGCAAGTGGTTTACATTGGATGGTAATTACAAAATACTGCCCAGGTTGTCAGAACAGTGTGGCTGTGTTGTGCCCTGAGAATCTCAGTGACAAAGAAATGCGAGTGTGGGGCTCTACCAGAGATCACAATTCTCTTTAACTTTGAGGAGTGGAGGTGATGCTGTGGTTTGAAAGGAGGCCCCCAGGCCCCGGGCTGATGCCACCTCCCAGATCCAATCTGTGGGACATTTCCCAGCATGAGGAGGAGGTGGCAGTGCCAGGCTCCAGCAGGACAAGCCCATGCTGGGCAGGACAGTGTGAGCCAGGGGCTGCTGACAGCAGAACAAAGCAATGCAGGTGTTCCTGGCACTGCCACCACCTGCACTGCTGGGCAGCAGCTGCTCCCCTGCAGCTTTCAGCCCTGAGATTTTTGCCTCCAGGACATCCTCTTTGGCAGCTGTATCCTGCTTTTGGCTGGAATAGAGTTAATTTTCTTCCCAGTAGCTGGTACAGGGCTGTGTTTTGGATTCAGCATGAGAACAACGTTCACAGCAACACCTAAACCATCAGAGTGTTAAGCAGTGCTTACTCTGAATCCAGGACTTTGCAGTGCCTCGTGCTCTGCTGTGAGGAGCTGTGAGGGAGCATGGCCAGGACAGCTGCCCCAGGCTGGGCAAAGGGACATTCCTCAGCACAGAGTGAGGTGTCCACATGAACTGGGGCTGACCAGTGCTCAGGGACAGGCTGGGCAGTGGTCAGGGGGGTGAGCAGCTGCACTGGGCATCACTTGTCTCTCGTGGGCTTTATTCATCTCTCTTTTTCCTATTATTATTGTTATTATTTTTTACTTTATTTCAAGTATTGAACTGTTCTTATCTCAACCCATGAGTTTTGCCTTTTGTCACAGAAGGAAAGGTGGGAGTGAGTGAGCAGCTGCTGGTACTTAGTTGCCATCTGGGATTAAACACCAAGAAGCTGCTTTGCTTTAAGACATGACAGCCTTTACCAGTCTCTCTGCCTCTCTGCCAGGAGTTCCAGCTGGTGGGAAGAGGAGCAGAGGCAGGGCCACCGTGCTGGAATTCTCTGGCCAAAGGCCATTTTCCGCCAGCACTCAGGCTGTGCTGGAGCTGGGAGAGTTTGCTTATCTCCCTGAGGATTCTCCAAGCCTGGAGCAAGCACAGGGCTGTCTGCTGACCCAGACACATCCTGCACATCTGCACAGATCAGGGGCTGGGGCTCTCAGGAAGCCCTGGCCTCCCGTGCCTCCCAGGCACAGGAATCCAGATGGAATCTGATGGTGCTAGGCAAAATAGGGTGTGCTTCCAAAGCACGGCTGCAGCACGTCACAGCCTGATATTTTGGAAGCAGCTTCATCCTTTGGCTGCTTCAACTGCAACTGTGAGCTGAGCTGGCTGAGTCATGGCCCCACATCCTGATTCCAGGGCAGTGACACTCGGCAGCGGGGAAGCGCCGGCGCTGCTGGGCAAGGCCAGGCCTTCTGTCTCCACAGCCACTTCCAATGCTGGAGCCCATCCTTCAAGCATCTCCTCTGGCTGGCAGATTTGTTGGGATAATAGAGAAAGGATAAAAACAACTCCCCTGATTCTGGAAGGGCTTTGGCAGAGCCGTGGGTGCACCCACATAAATGCACGGTGGGAACAAGTCAAGGGTGTGTTGCCTTAATTAATCCTTTCATGACAGTCACAAGCTAATTTGCTGAAGGTTAATTGCACTGTAAATAGCAAAAGGGGTGGTGTTCTGCTTGCAACAGATGGCAGCCACCAAGAAATTTTGATGAGATTGATGTTTGGAAAAGGGGAAGAAACAGCAAGGCTTCTCTAGGACCCTGCCTTGAAAGGGAACTGAGGAAGGAAGTCCTTAACTCTGTGCATCTTTTGAAAGGGGAGGAAATAAAGAATGGCTGAAGTGTTTCCTCTCTGGGAATGGTATGCTACTAGGAATATAATCCTGACCTCCTTTAGGTGGGCTCTTACCTCTGTTTATGGTTTTAGTGACCTCTCGGGGTCTTTGCCTGGGATTAGGAACTGACACGTGGCCTGCTGCCAACCTGCAGCGTCACAGCTCCAGTCTGCAAAAATAACACACCTGCTAATCCCTGCAAACACCCTCGGGGAGATCCTATTGCTGCTGCTCCAGAGCAGGCTCAGGGGAGTCACCTGCTGCCACATGGCCAGGGAGGGGCCACACACAGCAGCAAAAGGGCCAAAGCCTCATCTCCTACTCTGCATCCAGAAAAACTCCTTGGACTCCAAGAAAGCAATCCTGGGCTTGCAGTGTTCTGTACCTAAAAGCCAAGGAGCCCTTTGTGGGGACCCCCATGCAGCAGCCCCTCCATAGCACCCTCAGCATCCTGGCAGGGTACAGGCCACTCAGCACTCCTGGATTTCCAGAGAGAAAAATCCCTCTCCAGAGACACCACAGGCCTCCATTCCACTGACTGCTCCCAAAATAAACACCTTTGCTCTCCCCAGAGGAATATCTCCTGAAAGGGTCAGCTTCTGTTTGCTGTCTTGAAATAAACAGTCTCCCTCAACTGTACCAAGTTCCCTAGCCTGTCTCATTCCTAAACCCTGGAGGGAGTTCCAGGGAAATTACTTGAGCTTTCCCTTCTGCTCTTGCATGAAGCAGAGGAGGTCCCATGACAACCACTCCATCATAATTGCAGCTCTCCTGTAAATAGAGCACAGGGTGACCTGGAAGGGAACCATGCTCTTCACAGGGTTTCCTGTGCAGATCATAATTAGCAAGGCAAGGATTTAGGTAGAAGAACCCTTGCTAAGTGACCTGCAGGCTCAGCCCGTGTTCCCTTTTGAGTTACTGTTGTCATACACCTGGCAGCCCCATGAACACTTTGGCAACACCTCTGGAATTCCCTGGGCTTGCCGAGGTGTGGCAAAGCCTTAGCCTGGGGGCACAAGAGGCTCGGGCTGTGCCAGGGCAGGATTTATCACAGAAACACGGGATAAAATCGGAACAGTGTGCAGAGGGAAAAAGCCATTGAGGGGACTGTCCCCCCGTGTCCCCACAGGGAGCTGCCAGCTGCCCAGCCCAGCTCCAGAGGGAATGGCTTGGCCGGATTCCTGTGATTCCAGGCAATGACAGCCCGGGTTCCTGGGACAGGGGAGACCCAGAGCTGGAAATTCCAAATCAAAACGAAGCAATTTGCACCTCACACACGGGTTCAGCACTGCTCATTAATTAGGTTCTGGTGACCTCTAGAGGCCCTGAGCCCAAAGCACCTGATTTCTGCGGGTCTTTCCTGAAACAATGAGCACGAGAATTCTGCTCTATTTTAGTTTCAAACCAAGATTCACTTTAGCCTTAGGGAGGAAGGCATTGAGGAACATGAATTGATTATTATTCTTTTCTTGTTGTTCTTTTCCTCCCACTAAACGTGGGAGTCTCAAAGCCTGCACAGTAACTGTGATAAATATTCACATTTTTAAAAGAAATTTGCTTTGTGTATCATCAGTAAGAGAGGAACTACTTCTCTCCTGTATCTCTAACTATATATTCATATCTAAAGAGTGATCCTGGAAAAACTGCCCACCTCTCTGGTGAGATAATCCCATTTCTTACAAGTGTCTAAATTGTGTGGGGTTAAGATCCAGGATTGCAGAACACAGCCTTTGGTGCACGAGTCCTTGCAAGGCAGAGCTCAAACCCTGTGCTGGTTGTGTCAGGCTGGAGCAGGACCATCTTTTCTGAAAAATTATTCTCAGCTGCAAGCAGGGGAGAATTGACAATCTCCCAGATTCAGGGCCAAGCAACACTGTATGTAGGAAAATTACCTTCTGCCTGTATTGTAAAATAACAATCAAACTGCCTGCAGGAAGAGTGATGCAAGAAAATGGGTAAGAAAATAAGTGGTTTTTTACTCATACATCTGGATCAGCTTATTTTTTTCCTTAATGAGATAAACAACAGGGGCAGCTCATGGAGAAGGGGAGAAATCCACTGAGCCAATCTTCTGTCCTCTTGAGCAGCTGAGATACAGGATTGAAACCATCCCAAGGAACTGAGAGAATTGGAAGGAGAGATGGAAGAGGAGCGAGACCCTGGCCAGAGAGATGCTGGGGAGTTAACTGAGAGAGGCTGAAAGCCTTGGAGAAGCTGAGCAAGAAACAGAAAATCTGGAGGAGGTGAAACATATCTGCAGCAATGCACAACTCTTCAGCAAACTTGCAGGGATGTGTGGGAGACCTCCTAAAGATTTCTAATTTAAGAGCACCCAGCTGTACTTCCAGATTTAGCTATTAGCTGGTTTTCCTACGCAACACCCCCCCCCCCCCCCAGAAAAAAACAAAAAAGGTTTTTCTCCTGGCCTTTCCTTAAGGACCTCCTACCAACACTTTAATGGCAACATTTGTTTGGTGACAACATTCCTGGAGGCTACAGCCAGGGCAGTTTGTGCATCCATCTTAGTAACCAAACACAATAGCACAGGATTCTCTCTTGCTTGATAGAAGTCTGTGTTCCCACAAGACAGGGGAAAAAAGTGTATGTTTTGGTAATAATTTGTTGTTGTTGTTTTCTTATGGCATAATGATGGATAAGGTTTTTGAAAAAAAGAAAATTTAATTATTTTCTTGGGGGGTGTTTTCTTTTTCGCATTCTCTTGCTTTGTTCTTCTCCTTTGCTGGGTAGGCAATAGAGCTAAAGGGATTTCATGCCTCAAAACAGAAAGGAATTCTGAGCTACTGAGGGGAATTAAAAATGGAGGAAGGGAGAAAGGTTTAAAAATTGATTTAAAAAGAATTTTTATTCAGACTGTGTAAAAACTCTTCTGAGATTGATTGAATCAAAACTCCTGAGAAACACATGGGAGAAAAGCTCACTTTGTTAAAGACCTGCACTCTCCTCTATCTTCTAAGTGCAGCCTACAAAACCAATTTGATTTTGTTGGTTCTCCGAGAAGTTCTTTAGCAAGAGAAGGCTGGGGGGGTGGGAGGGGAACCTCTCTTTTTTGATATTTGTGAGATAAAAAGAAACCCAAGCTCTGAGGCCACTTGCATAAGCTTTGTAAAGCTCTCTGAATTAAAACAGAAAAAGCATTTCTTTTGTAGTTGCCAAGAAATGCTGGCTCCATAGAGTGCACAAGCGTGTTTAATTTACACAGGTTTGTTGGCTGGATACTTTTGATCAATAGTATCACAGTGCTAATCAGAAAATGACAGGTACTTTTCATGTGGACTTTTTCTGGGTAAAACTTTTGAACTTTTCTAATCTCTCAACTGAAAATGAGGACAAAATATTGCTCCCACCTTGCCTCCAAATAGTGGTTTTCCTTCCTTTTTCAGAGATAAGAGAAAGAATAAAAGGAAGGAGGTGAGAAAGAAAACAAACATGAAATGGGAAAACAGAGAAGTAAAATTCCTCCTCCCTCCAAGTAACTGTCAGGGGTTTTTTTCCATTAAATATGCCATTACATTTAGGATTTCCATTTCCAAATGGGAAAAAAATGCGACTGGCTCCAAATATAAGAACAATGCTTGGGGGCAGGCCTAAAGTGAGCAATAAATCAGAGCAGAAAATGTTTTGCTTGGGGAACACATCGTGATTAGATCATAAATAATCCTCTTTTCTTCCATACGCACCATAAAGTAAACACAGCTGTGAGCAGGGGCAGATGCTGGGGCACAGCCACATTTGTGTGCACACACAGAGCACTCAGCCCCTTCTCCCAGGGCAGCTCTGGGACAGCACAGCACAGGAAGGGCTGTGGCACAGGGGATGAAGTGGTGCCAGCTGAAAACCTCCTTCAACCACAGCAGCACAGCCAGGCAAGCAGGGACATGCCACCAGGAGGAAGCCACCCCTTGGCAGCAGGAAACTTAACTCTGTGCATCAGTCCCTGCACTAAAATGCTGTTTTCTTAGTAATTGTGGCAGTCACAAAATATTTCTCTGTGGCAGGCTCATATAATGGAGGAGGTTGTGCTGAGAGAGAGCCTTGCCAGGGTGTCTTCCCTGTTCTCAACCCAGACTCAAGTACAAGGTTTATTTTCTCCATTTCGGGCCCTTTTGCTGGCCTTGCAGAGTTTGCCCTCTCAGTAGTCATGGTGGTACTGTCTCCTTCTCCTTCTCCTTCTCCTTCTCCTTCTCCTTCTCTTCTTCTTCTCCTTCTTCTTTCCTCTTCTTCTCTTCCTCCTTCTCCTTCTTCTTTCCTCTTCTTCTTCTTTCTGCTTTTTCTTCTTCTTCTTCTTCTTTCCTCTTCTTCTTCTTCTTCTTCTTCCTTGTCCATCTGAACATTTCCTTAGTAATTTTTAGCACCTAGAAGTGAAAGGGTTTTTTTTCCCCTAAAGACCCCCCAAGGAAAGGCACCTTCAGTGTCTCCAGGGATGCTTCCAAAATTCAGCACAGGTGGGCCTGGGGTGACAGGCACAAGTGGGAGCAATGCTGGGACAACTGCTTTCCTTACCAGACCTGAGGAAGTTTCCAAGATTAAAGCAATTAAATTCAAAGCAAGTCTGAGGTATCTAGAGGGGTCCTGTGTGAGCCAAAGCTCTTTTGCAGGGAGAAAAGCAAATCCATCCACCTTCCAGCAGAACTTGCTGGGATCTGTGTGGCAATTTCCTCCCTCTCAGATCTTCCAGTGAATTTTTCCATGACAGGGATAATCCAAGCTAATCACTTCCATTTGACCCAGTTTAATCACCACCTTCCCCAAATGGAGTTAATAGGCACTTAATTCTAAACAAGTGAGGAGGATGGTTCATGAAAGAGCTTGGAAAATCACTCTTCTGTTCCTAACACACTCTTTTTTTTTTTTTCTTCCTTTTTAATTTGTTACCCAGAGTTGGTAACTTCTGAGGCCTAAACCACAATACATCTTGAGCTCACTAAGCTAAAAATACTGACTCACCAATCACAGCATACTAATGAATCCTCCACAGGAAAACTAATCTGTCATTTCCCTTCCCACAGGAACATGCACAAGTGGTTAAATAGCTAAAGATTTTATACAGCCTCTCTGCCTGTGCCATTGTGCACTGAGATCTTGATTCAGGTACTGGAGGCACACATTTCCTTTCTTTCAAGAATTAGTTTTTGGTATATTATTCCATGTCTGTCATTCTGCAGCAATACTAATTTTAATTTTGCTTTGCAAGTATGGCAGCATTCATAAAGTCTCTGCTTTTGGGATGGTTCTGGTTTTATTCTTTGAGATACATGTCAGGAAGCAGTGGGAGCAGGGGGCTGTGCACAGCAGATGGGCAGTGCCTTGCTCCAGAGCCAGAATTCTGCTGCTGGGATGGGGGTCCCAGATGGGGCTCCTAAGGGCTGTTATGCACTCAGGGCCCTGGAAACCTCCCAGCAGGGCAGCAATGCTGTCCTGATTAAAGCCAAAAACTGCTTATAGGTGTAGACTATTCTGTGTTCTCAAAAATTCACTTTTGTCCCATCCTCTTGAAATCTGTAAGCAGAAATTTGCTTTTTCATGACTGCTTATTTTTTATTCAATTGCTTGTTTGGTTAGAGTTCAAATGTGGATCTTTGAAATTGTCTTCACTGCCTGGAAAAATCTCCCATGCAGTGATTGGGGCCCCAGTGGATTTACACAGCAACAACCTAAATTGGCTGTAGTCTTCTCATTTCTCACGGATGACACCTTCACCCTCTCTGCCTTCAGCACCAAGGCTGTTGTTCCACTGAGGAAAGGACCTTGGATCATCTGTGGTGGAGTGCATTTGCTCAGGCCATGGGATCTGCAGTGAGTGGGATCTGGAGATCACACACATATCCACCAGGAGGGCTTCCCTGTGCCCCAGCCACACGCAGGAATCACAGCAGTGCTGGCACTCCTCAGTCTTCCTACTGAGTAATTCCTGGCTTCCTGCTATTGAAAACATGTCATTCATGGCAATGTGGTGGTTTAAGGCACAGTCTCAAATAGCAGATGTTTATCTTACCAGCCCAAGACCTCTTGTGTAACACTCCTGTCTTCCTCCAGGCCAGCAGGAGGGAGGGTGAAGGATTTGGGGGCACCTCCAGCACTTGTGCTGGCTGTGTATTCTTGCTATTTCCCATTGCTAAAGAATGGGAAGCTGTGGAGTTGCAGGGCTGGGCTCTGAAAAACGACTATTTAATAAACAAACAACCAAACAACCAAACAACCAAACAAGGCATGATATCCCCAGGAGCACTGTTAGCAGGGAAGTGGGGTTGCTTGCAGAGCCTCACTGCCATCCAGCATGTGAGCCTGGTCTATATTTAGCCCTTTGAAACTTTCCAGATAAGAATCCTCTTGATGTGAACTGAAACCTTTGACCACCACAAAATACACAGCAAGGCTCCGTGTCCCCGGACAGCCCTCATAGTTTGTGGCTGAATCATCGGGTTCCCAGCCTAACACCCAGGCTGCAGCAGCCCCAGCACACAGGAGCAAACACAACACGTGTTGCTCCAAACCTGACAAAGCAGCACTGGGATTTAGGTCAGGCACAGCAAACAAGAGTTACTTGTACGCCGCACCTGGCTCCCGTTCAAACACAGCAGAGCCCGATGAATTCTCACCAGCCCGGACATGCAAAGCGGCATCTGCCTCTCCCCTCTGCACTGCGATTTCTGCTATGCCCCACCAGGGCTAGGCACAGCAGTGCTGCTCCTGCCCCCAGTGTGGAAAACGCCAACCGCTTGTTTTTGAAATTTTAAAAGTTTAATAGTAATAAAATGGGTATAAAAATAGCAATATAATTAGAGTCATAATAATTTCGACAATTTGGATTAGGACAATATGAGACAATAGAAACAAAGAGTTATGGACAGTCCGGGTACCTTTTTCTGGGCAGCATAAGCCTGAAAAAGGACCCACGTTAACAGAGGATTAACCCTTAAAAACAATAACCTCTTGCACATTCATACATCTCATACATGTTGCACAAATTCCATTCAAATACAGGATTCTGTCTGGTCATCGTCAGCTTCTTCCTCATAATCCTAACGGTGTCGTCCTGCCCAAGTGAGGTGGGAAGAAGTTTGTTTCTCCTGATAATGGAGCAATAAATTCTCTTTCTCTGAATGATTTAGGTGTCCTGTGGCTGCTACCTCAGTGCAAGTCCTTTCTTTAGAAAAAAAGAAATAGTTTCTATTTAGTATAGTTTCTATTTTAACTTTTTTTATAACCTAGCATAGTTTCTATTTTAACATTTTGTTATAACCTAAAACTATATTTAACACACTATTTAAGAGAATTAATATAGCATAACTGTCTAACACAACACATATAATATTCATTTTAATATTTGCAAAAAGCCAATCATAAACCACACATTTTTCACACTGAGCACAGGCTGCTCAGGTCACTGCTGGCACGGGGCAGCTCAGCCTGGCCCCCTGCACGGCCGTGACCAGTGCTCTGCTGGACATCACCCCTTCTGTGACTGTCAGGACTCACAGGGCATTCAGCCTTCCCCTGAAGATGCTGAATTCACCTTTCACCCTGCTGCTCCTTTAGCCCTTCTCTCTCATCTCACTGTTCCTTTATCCCTTCCCATTTTCCCCTGGCTGCCGTCACTTCCTGGTGGTAGGAGCAGGCTTTAATTTCCATTCCACAACTGGCAGAGGCTGTTAACTCTGGATTTGTAGAGGCTTCAGTTTCTAGTATCTTAACTCCTTGTTCACTGGTTGTTGGAGTTGAATTTTGTCCTTTCTTATCTTTTGGCCCATCTCAAAATCCAGAGGATTCCACACCTCAGTGCAGCTTACTTTACATTAATGAAGTTATGGACAAATAGCATTAATCTTTCAATTAATATAAGTGTTATTATTCCTCAATAAATGCATGGTTACACATTCATAGAGATTATATTTACTTACATTTTATATACAAAATAGAGAATTACAAATATCACATATAAAATATGATGAATTTAGGCCATAAAGAATTTCTTGGCTTTGCCAATTCCTGATGGAAAAGAAATTCAATCGGGCTGAGACTGTAGTAACCTCACCTACAAATTTAAGCCTGACTTGGTGGTAGGAGATTACTTTTTATGGGATCACTTGGGATTAGGTAGCATCTTGAATATATTGTCAGGCTGTACCAGAGACCAATTTAGCATGGCTCTATTTGTTCTTCAGCTTCTACTCAAAGTTTAACTTGTGCATGCCTCAATCTTGAAATTATTTTAAATGTTCTATTAAAAACATACGAGAGCGAGGCACAGTCGACCGCAGATTGACTTCTCTGAGATGTGCCCTGAGTGCTGGGATTCCTGAGCGGCTTCCAGGCTATTCTGAGGGAAACACAAAGTTGGATCCTCTCTATTTCACCCATCCTCCTTGGCCTCTGCACCTGTGTGCTCTGGAAGGCCAAGATCATAGGATGCAATGGCTCTGGTCTTTCCAATTTTTCTCTGCTCAGTGCTTTAAAGCAGTTAAATAGTGGGGGTTTTCTTCATGTTTCTAATTCTGTGTTGGTTCTCAAATGCTTGGGTATCCCCTCCTTAGCAGCCAGAGTAACTTCCCAGCCCTGGCATTTTCAGTGCATGTCTGGAATTCTGGTGTGGAGCAGAGAATTTGGACCCTAATGGTCCTTGTATGCTTCAAGTGTTGATTTAGACATAATTCCTTCTTGCCTTTTCTCCATAAATGGTGTAATTGTGTCAAATCCTGATGGATATTTTTGGTGCAGATTCCATGGGTTGTGGCTTTTTAAAGCAGCATTTAGAAGTGGGACTCTGAGTTCTTCATTAGGCAGTGCATTGTCTGTAGAGTTGCCATACATTAAAGGAGCTGGAATAACAGTGGTGCAATATCCAGTTTCACCCAAATGAGGTCGTTGAGCAGGATCCCGGTCTGTATCCACAGAAGGCAAACACAGTATTTAAACAGCAACAAAGCCTTCGATTTATTTCATTATTTACTGAGTGCTGCCATGGTGCTTGGTGCTACATAAACATTCCCTGCCCCGGGTTATTAATACTACCAGGCACAAGCAGGTTCCAGGCTCAAAACACCTTACAGGAGATATTCCCCAACAAGAGCTTTAAGCACAAGTTAAAAGGACAAGGTATCCACAGAGGAATCCTATTAATGAGATTTCAGTCTTCAAAAACAGCTGTGTGTTCCAGTAAGAAGAAATTCACATTTGAGGACCCAGCTCTCCACCCATCCCATAGAAATGCCCCTCATCCCTGACTATGCCCTGTGGAGTGTGTGAGTGATGCCAGTCTGGCCTTTTCTTTGTGTGATAAGGAACATCCACCCCTCCAACAAATATGGAGAACTAGCAGGAGATCAGATTTTGGGGCTTATACTGCATAATGATCCCATAATTAGGGAGAATTGAGAAGGTTCTGGCCCTCAGACTGCACAGCTCTGGAAATGCTGGGGAGTCCCTGCAGGGTCCCCAGCATGTGTGACCAGTAAAATGGAAAATGTTGCCCTGGAGGAAAGAAAGGACTGTTCAAGGGCATGTCTTTAACTCCCATAGAAGGACTAAGTGAGACAAGCTATTTGGAGACTCATCAGAAGAAAAAGGAGTATTTTACTTCAAGATAACTTAAATGCATTATAAATTCTTAAGAAAGGCTGGAAAATTGTTCTTAAACACAACAGGTTGAAATAACCCCAAAGGTATACAATTCCTTGATGAAAACATCAATGAGGATTAAGAACACTGTGTATGCATGCTTAGGTCAGTGGAGATTGCATCTTATGTAAGGCCATTTAAAAGACAGTTCTCACAAGAATTACAAATTATTTGGAGCCCATGAAAATCATCCTGGTTTTAATTACAACATTAAAGACAAATCCACAAAGTTGTAAGTTCTGCTGGGCATGGAAAGCAACCATTATAAATCTGGACAAGGGATCACACAGAAATTGTAAGTAATGGCTGTGAGAGATTTCAGTACTAGCTATTTTTGTCTTTAGAAATGTTTTTCATTTCAAAAAGTCATTAGCACTTGTGCTCAGCCAAAACTTGCTCATAAGACTAAGCAGGATTTCTTAACATAAACTGTCCTTAAAAGGACACTGTCAGCTTCCACCTAGCCTGTTTTTAAGAAGAACTTTAAAGATGTTTCAGTACATGAATCCCTGGGGTGATGCCTGTCCTTTTATCACAGTACTTCACCTTTTTTTTTTTTTTTTTTCTCTCTGGTGCTTTACCTTGCCCTTTTGCAGCATCAAAGGCACCACATGAGCTCAGGGAACCAAAAAATAGGGAGGTAAAACTGAGAGCCTGGAAAGGACTGTAAAAAGCTGAAAACAAGCCAGAGGAGCTAAACAAAGAACTGAAAAGGTGTATCTCCTTTTTTAATTTTCAGTTTCAGATATTGTTTGCAAAAGAGACAAAAAATGTCAGGTAGTGATGTCTCTGTATTTTAAAGTTTACTTACAGCCAATACTGCAAATAAAAAGTAGAAATATTGACAAAATTTAAAATTCTCTTCTGATATTAAGATGACTTTGAAAAAAAATTTTTTAAAAGACAAATAATCAACCAAAGCAAGAGTTCAGCACATTTTAGAACAGGCATACAATAGAGTTCCTCTGTCCTGAAATTTGTTATGTAAATCATAATCAATGATACAAACCAGACATTTGTTATGTACATCATGTCCAATGTCATGATGGAGATGATAGTTCAGTGGGTACAGAGGGGCAGACTGGGAGAGGAGTCCCTCAGATCATCAGACAAGAGTTATACAACTCTTCACTGCATTTTATTATATTGCATTTGTGTCAGCAGCCCTGCCCTGCCAGTGGGATTTGTATATCTGGGCCCTTCCTCTTGCTGAGACCCTGAATGACAGCAACAAGAATCTCTGAGTAAGGCTGGCACTGGGAGGCTGGGGCCTGAGCTGCTGGAACAGGGAGCAGTTGAACAAGATGGAAAGTTCTCTAAGGCTAAAGGTCTAGAGTTTAACCCACACTGATTCTGCCAGGTTTATCCTGCCCTGACTCATTTAATCAGCACCACTCAGCAGAAAACTCCCTTGACTTTCTGATTCTAGCTGTGCTGTCATTTGCCCTGGAGTGTGACAAGGATAACTGTGTGTTTGTGCAACTTTTGGTGATGACTTCTTGAGAAGTTATTTGCAAAGATGGAAAAACCCTGACTCTTCCTGCGCATTGGGATAGTCTAGATGCCAGAAATTTTGTGACTGACTAGACAGAAACTCATACAACTGGGCCTGTACAATAAGAAGTATCAACTATTATCATGTGCTGATAAATAGGAATTCACACCATTGAAATACCAGCCAAGAATCAGTTCCAATGAGAGTGGAAGGCAGAGGTGGATGAAGGGGTAGAACTGCTGACAGTGGGGCAGATACATCTGCAGTGTAATCCTTTCCCTTCTCCTGACCCCTTTTTTAGGAGCTCCATTCTCAGATTCCAAAGTACTCTGAAGCCCAAACAAAGGCTTCAGCTGGATTCAGGTTTGTTGCCCCTCTGCAATGAACCAGAATCCGGCTGAAACCTTTGTTTGGGTTTCTCTTACCTTCTTCATTGGCTTGAGAAGGGCTGCAAGGAGAGCCCTGAGGGACAGCCCCAGTGAGCCTTGCCCAGCCCAGTGCCAGCTTTACTCCAGATGAAGAGATCTGGAGCTGGTAATCCAGATCATCCATGCAAAATGAATTCCCTGCATAAATGAGCATGCACACGAGCTGTCATTACAGGCTCCTACCACGTAACTTCAGCTGCCTAACACTGAACACCCAGCAGGGAAGAGCCCCGTTGGAGGTGCTGTGTGTCCTGCTGACTCAGCAGGATGACGAACCTCCTCCCCGGTGCCTACAGCCAGCCTGGCCATGCTCCCCCTCCCACTGTGCCAATCCCTCCCTAGGCATTTTCCATATACAGCAGGCAACTCACATGCTGCATATACATCACTCCTGGTGCCTGCTGCTATCCTACAGACAATTATAAAATTGTTATTTGGAAAAGGCAGAGCTTCTTAAAGAGACAGCCTGCTAAACCTTGGGATGCAACACTTCTTTCTCTGCTTTCTTCTTTCCATTTGTGTTCTCAGCTGCTCTTGTCCAGCATTTGGCACTGCTCTAAAATTGTTGTGCCAGAGGGTTTAAAAAATAAGATAACCTTCTCCTGTGTTTTATATAGGTCCATTCATGAAGACCAGAACCTTCTATCCTGCAACAGCAAAGAGCTAATATCCCTGAGATACTCTACTGTTCTACATCTGTAAAAAAGAAGCCAAAGCAAACCTAAAAGAATTTAGTATGGAAAACATATTCCAGCTTCAATGACACTCTGGGGTTTTGTTTAGGTTTCTTTATTACGATGAGTCACAGTATGTAAACTTCACATGCAGTTACTGAAGTCATGTGTCTGCCTTATTTTAGCTTCAAAAACAGCAGCAATGCCAACATCCTTTGCTGCCTTTGAGACTTGAGAAGTCCTGAAAGCCAACAATGCTATGGTCCTCTTGTAAGCACTGTGTTGCTTTTTCACCCTTTGGCTAGAAAATAAAGGGGATGATTCTCCAGGTGAGCCTTCTCCACTTTGGGTGCTCCTTTTGGAGCATTGGTAGTGCTGGCTGGACTCTGCTGCTGTCAGCAATGGAGGGATCCCCGTTTGGGATGGTCTGACTAAAGGATGTCTCACTCTGTCTCTCTTGCCTCAAGAAGAAGTGAGCCACACAGAGGTGAAACCAGTGGAGTTGTTAGTGCTGGAAGTTCCACTGCAACTTGCACTGCTGGAGTTGTTCCAATCAGAAGTCCACTTGGGGTGAGTGGAGTCCAAATCCAACTCCCCATCTCTGTCCTCACCTTTCAGCCAGGCCCTGCAGGAGGCTCAAACCAAGCAGAGAGATTCCCTCAGCTCCCATGGCCAGGTGAGGCCTCTCCAGCCCCATTCACACACAGACACAGCAGATTCCCCAGCTCAGTGAGTGCAGTGCCCATCCCTGCAGGTATAAAAGGGCAGCATGCAGCCAGCTATATAAAGAATGTTCTTCAGATGGGTTATGTATAAACTGCCTGCTGGCAAGGGTATCAAATGAAGGTCGAACATCAGAGACCTTTAGGCCATTACGAAATATGACTCATGGATTAGTTAACTGCCTGTCAGATTTTCCATTATGAAATTTAACCACAGCCCATATCTGCACAGCAGCAACACCTGTAGAAGTGCAAACAAACAAGTGGTTATATATGCACTCGCACTGAAATGGGTCAGCAGATGTGCTGTGGTATCAAAAGAATCTTTTTCCTTATTAATGAACTATTAGCTAAAGAAAAAAAAAATGAGAGAAGGGGGAGAAAAATGCTGTGGGAGTAAAAAGCCATTGTTTTGAAGTTCCTGTTTGCCAAAAAATCTGCAAGATAAATCTTTACAGTTCAACTGTATCAGATGAATTAACATAAAAATTTCCCTCTGCAGAATATCATTATTATAGCCATGATGAATATCTGTGCTTCCTAATCCAAGCATTTGCTTTTCATGAGCAGAAGTCAAAAAGCAGCTATTCCTGTTCTAAAAATGACTATTTACACACTAAACTACAAAAGAAGACTGTAATATATTTTGTTTCTGAAAATCAGTGAAAATATGTAGCCATTTGGTGGAATACTTAGCCATCATAATTCTCTCAGCTGGTTGTTTGGAGGTGGCTGTAAATTCAGAAAGGCAGAAGATGTGCTCTGAAGGTTCACCATGGGAAGTGGGGCTTTTGACCTGTGTGTCACTGGGTTGACTCCACAGGTGAAACTCAGCTCACCTACTTTTAGATGTCTTCTGTGTCTATCAATGCACCTGAGCCTGTTGCCCTATAGGCAATTTAAAGGTATGTCTTATCTGATCTATTTTAAATATCTACCTTAGGTGAGATGATTCATGACTTCAGTGTCTTTTTCTTGCTGTGGCTGTATCAGGAGCTGGAGGGGACTGGCTTGGCTGCAGAGCCTTTCCTGTGGCCAGAGATGAACCCTGCCTGAATGCTCTGCCCCCACAAGGCCAGCAGTTTATGTGAAATGAGTTGTTAACACAGCTCCTTGCTATGCAATGGTTTGTCCATATCACAAAGCCACCACCACATCTGGCACAAATGAATGCTGAAACAGCCCAGAGGCTACTGATTAAAGAGGAAACCTGAGCCACTTTGATGGATTTCATTGTTACATCCTATTCTTGCCTCCAGAGATGTTCCAGATCACAAGGTAGGCATGGAGTTCTCACTCCTCCTACCATTGTGGCATCTAATCTGTGAAGATATGTCTCCATTTCTATGCCTGTTAGTCCAGCTCATTCCATAAACACTACATTCATTTAAATGCTAAACTGCTGCTCTACAACAAGTTCAGAAGACATCAACTGTAAGGCACAATGAAAAACAATTCAGTCTCAAGAAGCAAAGTCTGAAGAGGGACAAAATAGCAGCATACAAATACATAAAAAGCAACTGCACAGAGGAAGGAAATAAAACTATTCTTCCTGTTTACTATGGAGACTTAAGTTACCCCACAGTGAGGTGACATACATCAAGCTGTGCAGCCTCTGCTCACAGCTGAACAGCAGCATTTTTCCATCTTTTAGAGCATGGAGAAGCCACCAGGAGCTGCTGTCTCCCAGAGAGGCAGCAGCAGCTCCCACCTCACTGCAGGCACTGAGCTGCCTGCCTTGGAAAGCAGTGGGAGGGTTCCAGCTCCACCGTGTCCGTGGGTGTCTGAAAGGAGCTGGGAGCCCTTGGCTCACCAGGCAGCTTTTCAGTCTCAGCATGAAGCAGGGGTTCCTTCCTCACAGCTGGGAGCAGTGCCTGTGATGATGTGACAGCACCCTGGGGCCCTGCCCCTCAGGAGATGCCAGTCAGGGCTGGGAGCCCTCCCCCAGTTTGGGGATGCTGTTGGTATTCTGGAGCTCCAGTCTGATGAGCATCACCCAGAGTGGATGGATATATTTAGTCTTAAGGCAGTGTGATGGACTAGATGTCTCCAAAACCCTTTATCTTTAATTATTTAAGTGGAAAGGTTGCAATAGCCACACTGAAGCCTGAGCTAAGCCTCTTACAAGGGAGTGGGCCAGAGCTCCAGCTGTGTGACCTGCACTGCTGACCAAAGCCAGCCAGAGGGACAGGGTGGCCTTTGAAGACCCATCCAGAAAAAGAGAGACTTTACTCCTGACAGTAGATTTTTAAATAAAACCTGCCCTTCAGATGGCAGATTCCTTTTCTGCTGCCATCTGAAAGATTATGCTTCTGGGTGCTCCTCTTTACTACTCTTTGCTCCTCTAGAGAAAATACTCCTCCAACATGGTATAAACAAGGTAGAAAACCTGAGGAGAGGTGGGGATGAGGGAGGAAGGGGAAGAAATGATTTCATTTAAAACAAAACCAGAAATAAAACAGGTTTCACTCAGACACATTCCTATTCTCACACTCACAAGAGCAGCCACCAGGCACCAGGCCAGCATGCTTAAGCCATTTAACCAAAAATCCAGGCAGTATGAAGCTTGTGCCCAGGTAATGGATACAGAATCTGTGTGATGCCATAGAGAACACAAGGGATGCCAGCTCTGAAGTGCTAGTTTATTCTTGGATAGGTGACTGTGCACAGGGTTTGGGTATCTTTTTGTAGCTCTTTGGAACTGTCAGTATCTCCACCTGTCTCAGCTCTGGCAGTTGTCAGGACTAATCACGTTTTTTCCACATCTGAATGCCCTGAGAGACAGCAGGTCAATGCCCTGTGGTCTTGATGACCTGCTAACCTGGTGACATTAACTCAGGCCACCAACCTTTGTATTACAAGTCCCTACATTCCCTACACCCCATTCCCTTGCTGGTGATCCTTTCCCTGCCAAATGACAGAACCAACACTGCAGCAACAGGGAGGAAAATAGGAAGAAGGACTTTCTTTCCCCTTTCTCCCAAAGACCAGCGCTGGCTTTGCTTCATGGGCTTCATGGTTTGTCCTTTCAGATCCTGGCAGGGCTCTGGGGAGCTGGGGGTGTCCTCAGGACCCTGAGAATCCCACAGGCATTTCTGAGCTGTCAGAGTCACCCTCTCACTCAATAAGGAGCAACACTGGGCATTCCTCTGATGGCTGAGGCCACTCTCTCAACCCAAGCACTCCTGGCAGCTGCACCACACTGCAAAACATCATTTGCAAGGGTCAGACCTTGCCAGGTGCTCACAGCTGGCAGCTGAAGTCAAACCCCTGCACACAGAGGGGAGAGCACTGGCAGGTGGCACTTGGTCAGTGAGGCTCTGAAGGGCTTTTAAAGAAGACTCCAATGTTACATTTATGTTACATAACATACAAGTTGCACTTGGTATTTAGAAATGGTAATTAGAAAAGGCTCAGAGAAACTGAAATGAGAAACATTAGTGCCTCCTTCAAAGCATAACTGAGGCTGATTAATGTAGGAGCCATCTTGACTGGGTGCCTGTTTTGATTTAGGCAATTATGAGCTTACTAGTTCAAACCAGTTCACAATGAGAATGTGAATCCAAGATTTACTGATGTGCCTCTTTCATTTCTTCTTGCTGCTATGAGTTTCTCTTCTTTTGTCTTCACCTCTGCTTTGGGCTTGCCTACAAGAGAAAGGCACACTCATAAAGTTACAACCTACTTGTAAACCAATAATTGACTCAAGGCATTCACTCAAAGAGGGGCAGTAGATGGATACTCATGACTTTGCCATATTGAACAATATCATACTGATTTTTTTTTTTTTTTTTTTTTGCAAAGGACTCAGTTTTTGATAGCTACATGAACAGAGTGGAAGGAAATACCTTGCACAGAGGCAGCAGTCCCTACTTCTGTCCTGTGAGTGCTGTGGATTGGGCTGTCCTGGTAGGGAAAAAGCTGCAGTGGGCAAGAGCTGCTCCACAGCCCAAGCCAGGGCAGCAAGAGCAGCAGTCACCTGGTGTTGTGTTACCTGTGTTCAGCAGATTGTGGCTCCTGCAGAGATCAGGACCATGCCCCCAGCCTTTCTTCCCATTTGGAGCTTGCAATCTGCAGAAGGAGCTGCTGGACACTCTTTGTTCTGATGGAGGAAAACTTATTGCTTTGCAAGTTCTTCCTGCTCCTCATTGACCTGATCTAACCTGAAATAAGCCATTTGTATTTCTGCAGAGGAATACCAGGGAGTCCACGTGGCTTTCTGCCCAGGTTTAACTTAATTTCTTTAAAGCAAACTGCAAATTAATAGTAGTGTAACTTTCCTGTGCAGGCAAGCCCTTAATCTAATTGGAACATGTAAAACAGCATTTGGGAAGACAAAGCAGTGCATAGACTTGGAGAGTGAAAGAGGGAGGCAATATAATTTGGAGTCCAGTGGGGATGATGCAGAAATTTGAATGCAGAGAAATAAAAATGATTAAGGTTTTTAAAATCCAAGCTAGCAAGGAAGGTAGGGACATGAAAAAATAAGAGCCCAACTCAGAAATTTTCAATGTTCAGAGAATTGCCACATTCTCTCCATTCATTCTTCCACTTGTCATTTTAGTCAAAAAACATCCTCTCTTCCATCCCCTAAAAGTCTGAGTCCAAATTCATGGCTTCATTTTCCCCTGTGTCTGATCCTCATGTAACAAGACATACTGCTCGTTTTGAACAACGTGTTCAAGAAATATGAACAAAACTATGTTTGTACTTCCTCAGTTCTCACAGAAACCTGTGACTACTTGATCTTGCCACTAAACCATTACAGAAAATAACAACAGGACCTCAGTAAAGAAAGAAAAAAAAAAAAAAGAGAGAGAGAATCCTTGAGTGCTGCCACAGATAAGGACTAGTGTACGTTTGAAGTGACTAAATCTTTTGTGTGTGTCCTGCTCTAGAGTCATAACTTGTAAAACTTCCTGATTCTGTCTCTCAGCTGAGAGTCCCTGCTTTCTGTAAACAGTCTGTTGTGGTTTTTCAGACAAGATGAGAATTTCTTTGAAGCTTGAAAACAAACTCCAGGCATCTCTTTGGAGAATAATCATGAATCTGCTCTTCACTAAGCCCCCTGCAATTGACTGTGTGCATTCCACCTACCAGTCTGGGAACATGGAGAGACAAGGGAAGGGGAGCCAGCAAGGCTTGGTGGCAGCACACTGGCCAAAGGAAGAGCAGCTCTTAATCAGATTGCCTTTAATTCTTCATGTGAGTTAAAGGCATTATGTGCTAAGATTGAGGATGGAGGTGCACTCAGCAAAGGCAGTGATACAACAAAGTGCTGCAGCACAGGGGAGTATTTTGTAAGAATTTTGTCAAATGCTGTCCAGGCACAGTTTAGTAATCACTGGCAATGCCAGTGAGAGGAACCACTTGCTTCAGTGCAGCTTTGCCCCACATACTGAATAAGATTCTGCCTTTGGATGCTGAAAAATGTCCACAGAAATTCAGGAACTGATCTGATGGAACATGCGGAAATTATGCTGCTAAAGACAGATCTCTGATATAAATGAGACATATTCACTGTTGACTAGAGATTGTTTCCAAATCCCTTTGCTAATTTGTGGCTGGACAATGTTAAATTTCTGTTTTGATTACCCTGCCATCTTACAGTATGAAAGACTCACAAAAATACAGTATGGGGTCCTAGCCTCATAGGCAGCTGTGTAGAACAATAACCAGGTCTTCACTACTGCTACTTGAGAATTACATCAACAGTAGGATCATTTTTTTATCACACTCTGGATGTCTGGGCTGTTTTACCATTAACAAAATACCTCCTTTCCTTAGAAGTGAGTCCAGAGCTGTGTACAGTGAGAAATCTGCTTGTTAAGATGTTCAGCAGTGTAGGACCTGTTGATAGTTTCAAAGCAGATAAGGAAACTCGTGCACACAAGGTCAGTGTCTGTCTGCATTGGGTAAAACACTCACACTCAGATACAACTTCATAAACACACTGACTTCACAGCACACATGGTTGGTGGCAGTGACTGATATTGGCTTCCTAACACAACCTCCTCAAGACTCAGAAAGTTGAATTTTGTGCTGTTTTGGGGCTTTCAGAACCCCTGCCAGATGGGGCTCTGCAGGTGAAGGAATACCAGATTTGGGAACTTGCTGGGATTTAAGAACTCAGTGTCCAAGCACCCGGCAGTGTCAGCTTTTGAGGAGTTTTGTTTGAGTCCATTGGCAAAATCTTGCTGAGTTTAACATGAGCAGAGCTTGTGAGGACTCTGGTGTTGACTCAAGTGCTCATGATCTGCTCAGCTTCCTCCAGGGAATTGTGTCTGAGTCAGCTGTGGGAGAATTAAAAGTGAAACTGAGAATAGTCCTGCTTAGTGCAGATGGCAACTCAGAGGGAAAACTGATTTCCCCAAGAACTGACTTCCCTGACTGCAGGATCAGGGTTTAAATTGCTGTGATACTTCTAAAACTGCAAAGGATTAATTAATGTCATTTTCTAGTGCATATGAATTATCACAAAGAATGCCTTTGTTTGTAAAACACTGCAGACCTTGCAGGGATGTAAAGGGAACTAGAGAATTGTTTAGAATTGTCTGCAAAGTTGTAAGAAGAAAAGGAATAAAAAGTATTACTTAAAACCTGCTTTCAAAAGAAACAAAATTTGGGTTTACATCCAGTAATAGCTTCTTAACAATACAGAAACATTTTCTTTTAACTGTCAGGAAGCCTGAATGAAGAAACCTGTGAGCTTTTAGAGTATATAAATAGGTGCACCTGGGGATGAAACACAAGCATAAATCTTTAACTCTGGAGCTGTAGCTGGCTGGAGAATTGTAATGGAAGGTGAAAGCAGAAAACTGGTAAATGTTTTGTTTAAGACCAGAGCATCATGGAATTCAGTGGTTTGTTTGTGAGGAGCATGTGTTGTTCATTCAAGGACTTGTTTATGGATGTTTAAATCTTAAATGTTTTTTAAACCCTGTCTCATAGGGTTTAATTTCTGCATCAGGAAGACTTTGGCTCTAGAGCTCCAATTTTAAGGGCAGGAAAAACCTAGGCAAAGATGGGCTGTTTAATGTGTGAGTACTGTGGAAAAGTTCTGTCTTGTTTTTAAATCCCATGATGAATCATCCTTCTGGAGAATGGATCTTCCCTGTGGTTTTCTTCTGGGAAGAGGCAGGAGCCTGAGGAGGAGGAGGGAAATGAAGGAATAATTGCTGTGTGAGGATCAAGGGCAGCCCAACCCCGAGTGCTTTTCCCGGTGCCCTCACAGCCCGGCCGTGTCCTGATCCCTAAGCAGTTCATCACTGCTTTTACTGACCCAATTTCAAGGAGGCAGCTTTACTATTCTGTGTCAGCAGGCTGGGAGGGAAGGGAATGGGGTTATTTGTGTATTTTTTTCCTAGTAACAGTTCAATGTTAACTATTTGATGCTTAGTCTAAAAGTCCTAATGAATCCAAGTGGGGCTATTTGTGAAGGCAGAGACAGCTGGCAAAACTGACACTACAGGGAAAACACGGACGACCCTTTGGCACGTCAGTGTGTTTGATGGCTGAGGGGCTTGGAGAAAGAGCTGATGAAAATGTACAGTGACTGCTGGAACCCACCAGCAGTGTGCTGGGGTGAGCGGCGCACAGGGGACGGTCTGAGCCCTGCGGAGCCGCCGGTTGGCGTGTCCAGGCCTGCTCTGGGGGCAGGCGGGAGAGGATAGAGGCCGGTGTATTCCGGGCCCAGCCACCCCTCCTCCCCGCCGCGCCGCCATTATGCGCTGCGCCACTGCCCGCCGAGGGGGGAGCGACAAGATGGCGGCGGCGCCCGCCCACGTGACCCAGGGCCCGCCTCCTTCTAGAGGCGCCTGGGCCGCGCGCGCGGTGCTCTCTCGCGAGAGCGGCGAACAAAAGGACAGCGCGGCGCAGGCTGTGTGTTGGGGGGGGGGGAAGAGTGTGTCGTGATCTCGCGAGAATTTGCCGCCGCTCTCCTCCCGAGGAGAGCCGGGCGGGAGCGGGGGGAGGGGAAACCTCGCGGTACCGCCGGGAACTCGGCGCGGGCCCGGCGCCCCGAAGTCTCGCGACAGCTCCGGGAGCGCGTCCCTCACCAGGCGCTGGGCTGTACGGAGTTCTCGCGATAGCGCCGGGAAGGGAGGGCGGCGGGGGGGGGGCGGTCGCCGTGCGCGCTGAGGTCAGCGCGCGCGGCCGGGCGCGCGGGGGGCGGGGCCTATATAAAGGCCGGGCCCGCGGCGGGGGGGGCTCAGTCAGGGCAGCGATTCGTGGCGGAACCAGTGACACCCACGGCAGCGACCTCCCGGCCCAGCGGATCCCCATTTCTCGAGGCGGAGCGGGACGAGCCCGAGACCGATCTCTCGTTATGAGTCATGTGGCGGTGGAAAATGCCCTCGGTCTAGACCAGCAGGTGAGGGAGGAGAAGCGGAAAGGCCGCTCCGTTACCCGGAGGAGGCGCGCGTCGGAGCTCTTGGGGCAGAGAGGGCGGCGGGGACGGTCGGGAATCCTCGCGCGGGGCTCCGCTCCTCGCTCCCCGGCGGCGGTGTCGCAATTCCCCCCGCGGTAACCCCCACCTCCCCCCCTGCGCGGCCTGTTGTGGCGCACTCGGTCGTTGCGCAGTTAACGCTGTGCGGCGGCCCCGCGCCGCGCCGGGCCCCCCCCGCGGGGGTGCGTTGTCCCCGTGGCCGGGGCGGTGTTGCGGGGGTGCGGAGCCGCCGGTGCCGCCCGGCCCGGCCCCGGTCCCGCTTGGGCCCCGTGGCCCCCGCGCCGCGCTCGGACCCGCTTTGTGTGGGAGCGCCGGGAGCGGCAGCGGCCCCTGGCGGCCGCAGCGGGAACTGCAGCGCGGGAGGAGGAGGAGGAGGAAGGGGCGGTCAATGGCCGCCATTGTGCGGGGCGGGGGAAGGGGGGACACACACACGACACCGCGCTTTGTGTGACGCCCCTTCCCCGGGGAGGCGGCGCTGGCGGCCGCCTTTGTTCGAGCTCCGGTGCTGCCGAGCCCCGGTGACGCAGTTGGGCCTGGAGTCGTGTTGTTCCGCACCATTTTTTTTCATTATTTTGTTTCCATTCCTGCATCCCCCCGCTCCCTCCCCGCGCTGGGCGGGATCGATACTTATCTATGGTTATCTAACCCTCGGGCACGGCGGCAGGGGCAGGAAGAGCCCCATCTGCCCGAGGGGCAGCGCTCGCTCTCGGCCTCATCCGCGAAGTAGGTCACGGAGACGATGCCGCCCTCCCCTTTCCTCTCCCTTCTCCCCCGCTCTCCCCCCGCGCCACACGTGACGGGCGCCGGCAGCCGGATCAGCCGCTCCCGCTGCGCCGGGAATCCAGCCCGCAGTGCCGCACTGAGATGGCGCCGGGGCTGCGCCACCGGGCCCGGGCAGCGCCGGGAGGTGTTGCCCCCACCGCGGGCATCCGCTGCGAGGGAATTCATCCATCGCTTCTTGCTGATCGTGGAGAGCGGTCTTGACCTAGTGGAGAGCCTGTAAAGTGCTGTTAAAAATAAGAAGCATTCTTGAGCGCTGCGTTGGTGATTCGATCGACTAGAAAGATGGCATTTTAAGTGGTAGCTTTAAAGAGGATGTTAGGATGGCAGCCGTGGCAGAATTCCTAAAGAACTAAATGCTCGTGCAGCTGAGCGGCGGAAAGCACAGTGCAATGGAGTATTTGCTTTCGACTAATTCAGCTCATTGGAAAATACCTCTGCACAATACAAAATTTATTTTTATGTAAACACGCCTTATTTTTCAGATACACGTTTATAATCCCTGCCATGCAGGAAACAACTGTAATAATTCGGTTCTTGAGCTTTATCGGTTTTCCACTGCTTTCTGCTGAAATGAGTCCATATTGTGTTTGACTTAACACCTCTGAGCGCCCCACCAGCACTGCGTGAACTGAACCTCTTTTGGAAAACTTTACTGTGAGACTGAAGGCTATAAAGGCTATTGGTTTTTTTTGGAAAAACAACCCAAAAAATTGTGTTTGCCGAAGATGTCGACAGACATCACCTAATGGTTTGGGAGCAGCAGTTGCCTCGAGCGTGAAGACTCTAATGTCTTAGTAGCGTTAATGCAGCTGAAAATACCTTGAGTCTCTACAAGTAAAGTGCCCAATTAAATTGACATTACTTCTGCTGAAGTTTCTGTAGCAGAAATTGTCACTGACCCAAATCCGAATGCAGCTGACTGAAATAGGCTGAAATTCAGTCTTTTTAAAATGGCTCTTTAGCCTGCAGGTAGTGTGAAGCAGAAGTCTGTGGTAGTGATTTGGTGGGTGTGAGAGACTCTGCTGGCCTTGCTGCCCGTGTGGGTGTCTGTTTATTGGTGGGAACAAAAACATTCAAGATGGTACAGCCTGAGTAATAATAAGAGACCTAATTTGGCACGATATAAAAAATTTTTTGCAGTAGCTTGTTCTGATAAATGAAAGCGTTCTTTTGTATCTTAGCATAAATTCATGGTACAACATGTTGATACTTGTCTTATTTCTTCTAGTTTTCTGGTCTAGACTTGAATTCCTCAGACTCTCAGAGTGAAGGAAGTTCTACAAGCAGTAAGTACATGCAAATTATCAAGCTTACAAACACACTTAAAAAGTGGGGGCTTGCAGCTGTGAAAAGCAGTTCCTAAAGCCAAAGTTTACAGAGGCTGATGAGGAAATAGGTTGCCAGTTAAGCTTGCTTTGAAAACACTGTTTTAGATAGAACCACTTAATTTTGTCGTGGTGCAGTGTGTGTGCACATTTCTGAGGCACTTAATTAGCTTGAGAGAACTCAGTGTTCCAGTCCTGTCCCAGATTTTCAGTTGCCTCTCATCTGAGGCCACTGACTGTAGTAATGTGGTGATTTGTCTTCCTAAAACACCAGGTGTAGAGCAGGAATGTCAGCTCTGCGATCTCAATTCACTGGATAGAAAGTGATATTGATATACAAGGCTTAAGTATGTTAGGAGGGGAGAATCTTCCAGGAATTCACATTCAGCTTGTGGCTGGTATTTTCTCATTTGTGTTGCTTTAGCAGACAGATGTTTCTGGACTGTAAATGAGGAATGCTA
Source organism: Melospiza melodia melodia (assembly GCF_035770615.1). Lineage (NCBI taxonomy): Eukaryota > Metazoa > Chordata > Aves > Passeriformes > Passerellidae > Melospiza > Melospiza melodia. The sequence continues at coordinate 8,214,612 of NC_086195.1, read as the reverse complement.
TTCAGAGGCAGCTCGTTGTGGCTTCTGGTTTGATCTGAGCTGAATGGAGGGGATGGGTGAATTTAAAGGGAAGGAAAAATACTGGTGGTAGTAGTAGTGTGAGTGCCAGTACTTGAATGTCACAGTAAATATCTTGAGCTGCTCAAGTATCTGGCACCAGCCTAAGCCTTAAGGGGTTCTAGGAAGGCAGGTTTTGTTGTAGACACTGTAACACCCATAAATGGGTGTGGGATTCGGTCAGAGGAGCACAAGACATCTGTGCCTCAAACCAGCTGCCTAAATGGGTGTGCAGGAACCTTAAACTTAACTGAGAGCATGCTACCAAGTGCCGTGTTAAAGGATTCCTGTTAAAATGCTGCAAGAGGCCTTGAAGGCAGCTGTTTTTAGTGAGCAGAAGCTGTTGTTGACAAGATGAGCATTTGAGGATGTGCTGACCCCACGGGCCTGTAACACTGCCTCTCTTTTGTCCTCTAGAAGGCCGATACATTCCTCCTCACTTGCGGAACAGGGAGGCTTCAAAACAGGGTATGTATCACAAACACTGGCAACACTGAAGGGCTCTTGCATCCCCAGGAGCAGGCTGCACAGGTTCTGACAGTACTGCTTGAATGCTATTACAAACACTGCTTAACTGTCCTCTGCAAAACATGGCAACTTTATCTTCTGCTTTTAGTGTGCTCTTCTAGATCCTTCACCAACTTAAATCCTAAGCTCAAGTTCAGTATCTGACTGATAAAATACCTTCTGGGTCTGTGTAACAATTAGCTGTGATTGATGCAAGATGGAGTCTCCCATCTTGCTGTATAATCTTGAGTATTGGTCTGAATGGATTTTGTGGGTACTGGTTTTTCTGCTAGTGACTGTGTTGTGGAATTTACAATCAGTTGTTTAATATGAACAAACAGCACAGTTTGACTTTGTAAATGCATCTCTTTACACAAAGAGGTGTTGTCCTTGTTCAGCTTCCTGCAGTTTTTATGGAGGCCCCTGGGAGTGCTTGCAGAAGGAAATGCAGGCTCTTGGTGAGGCAACGAGAAGTACATGACCTGTTTTGGTCACATGTTTACATCGGTGTTTATGCTGAGAAACGGCCCTTCCATCTTTTTGAGTCTCAGAACAGAACACAGAAGAAACGTTTCTTGGAACACTTCAGTGAAGTAAACATGACCTTTCTGTGTAAGAGCCCAAGGGGGCAGGTGCTGCAGCACGTGTAGTCATGTCTGGTGGCTTGGGTGGATATGAGAGAAACATTTCCTCCAACACCCATTGAAATGCACCAGAATGCAGCAGCTAAAACACTTCCTGCAGTGCTACAACGTAAAGAATCGAGGTTTTGTGGCATGAGAGGACTTGGATCTCATCTGTTTCTAAAGCAATAAACTTTCACAGATTCTTTTCAGTCCTGCAGGAGGAGGGCTTCCATTATGAGTGGGTGGGAGGGCAGTCATTATATGATAATGTGTCTCACAGTGCTTTTGGAGCTGTATCACTTGAACTCTGCCTAGATGAAAAATGCTCCATTCTAGCCTATTTGAAGATAGACCAGTCTGGTTTTGTCTTTCCTTTGTATGTGTCCAAGCTACTAGTGGGTGTTTTGGGTTTTTTTAAATTTTTTTTTTCTCTTTGTTTTGTTTTGTTTTCTGTTGTGTTTTTTTTTTTTTTTTTTTTTTTTTTTTTTCTGGGGTTGTTTGTTTGGGTTTTTTCTTTGGTTTGGTTTGGGGTGTTTTTGTTATGTGAAAGAGGTATAGCCTGAAGCACCAAGTGATAAACAGTGTGTTAGCAGAGCTGAATGTTCTGGGAAAAGGACTGGTTGGCAGCCAGTTCAGTGCTCTTGTTCCCAGTCACACTGACCTCAAATATGAGCAATCTTGCAAGAAACTGACTTGCCAAATCTGAGGATTGTGCAGGTTTCTTGAAAGCAGGGAGCAGCTTTAAGGTGCTTGTGAACATTTGCTGTTCATAGGTTTCTTGTATGATGTTTAGTACCTCAGTTTTGTGGGTAGAAGATGCAGTAACCTTGAGTTCTACCATGACCTGTTTTGGGTAGGACTGGCATTGTACTTTCTTGTGCAAGAGCAGAGATCAGACATGGCAGTGTGGGTGTGATTACATAAAGATTTTCTAGAGACTTCACCTGGCAAAAAGGTAAATAGGTCATGAGACCATAATCTGACCTGTGGCTTGTCCATTTAATAGAGCTTTGCCTGCCAACTTCCCTTGGTAAACCTAATGTTCAGAAATTGCCTTTAAACCTGGCTGAGTGTTGCACCACTGGCATCCTCCTGGTTCCCTGTGACAGGGTTCATAATTGCTGAATAGAAAAGTTTTCAGTTCAGCGCCCTGTTGGAAGCATCATGAGTCTGGGCTTGTAAAGCTGAGCTATCTTGTAGGATGATTTGAAGTCTGTTCTGCAGTTGTGCTTTCATCAAGTGGTGTTTGCTTCTGTTTACATAACTCAATGATTTCTTCAGCTGCGTTGGAACTTGTGAATTTTGAAATTTGGATGATCTGTGAAATTTTTAATGACAAAGCTTGGACGTGAGGCAGCAACCTTGTATGGTAGTGTTTAAGAAAATCTTCCATTTAGCTGCAGATCTGTCCCACTAATACTAATCTATTGGCTTTGTAAGTGGGGAGTAGGGCAGTACAGAACTGCAGGAAATAACAGCCTGCATAAAAATAATGTTCTTAGGTTACTTAATGGCAGATCTGTTTCTGTGGCAGCTCAGTATGCAGGGCTGTCAGGCCTGAAGTGTCTCCCTTCCATGAGTTCAATTGCTAATACTAAAGCTTGTTGTCATTTAAGTTTCTTCTTAAACTTCCTGGAAGCAGCTTCTGGATATTTAAACTGTAATCTGATCTATAGTAGGTCAAAAACTAAATGTTAAGAATTCACCCTATAGGTCTTATCCTCCCTAAAGGAATCTATCATTCTGTTTCTCCTATCTTAAAAAAAAAAAAAGATTATTGCTACTTTATGTGGCAGGTTTTCAAGTGAGCTGGCAGTGATTAGTGTTACAGAATAAATGTGAATGGAAATGCTGGTTGAGGGAGATGCATTGACATCTGTAATGCTGTTCGTAGGTGCAAGGAGGACAGAGCTGCTCTGGAAGTTGATTAACTTAGTGAGTTCTTATCCCTGCTGTGAGGAAGATGTGCTGGATGGAATCTCTACAGGTTTTTACTTAAAACCAAAAGCATTTACATTTTAAGGAATTTCCTGGTAGTCTTTGCACAGCATTGTAATCATTCTCTTCAGAGAAGTTGATCTCTGGTCTGTTAGGGTTTTCTCAGGGCGTTTACTTCCAGTTTTAATTTACCATTTGATGCCTGAAATTCTGACTATTATGCCTGTCATTTACTTAGAATTGACTTGTATGGCCTGGTCCTGTGTCCTGTGCTGATCCACAAATAAAGTCAGAGTAGGAATGCCAGACTGAAGGGCCTGGAATTGGTGAAGCAGGAGTGCACACCTGTCTTTGGTGTAGAAGTTGCTGTGCTACCTTAAAGTTATGGCAAAGTACCAGCTTCAGAAATGAGTTATTTATCTGCTCTAATGAGCTAGGTGAATGAGGCTGCTTTGTAGGCTATTTGGAATGTAAAATTTTGACTCTGAACTTCTCAGGCTTTGTAGAAAATGTGAAATAGTGTCAGTTGAGTTTTTTCACTGTTATGAAACTACATCTGTATCCCTGAAGATGGCTCTGTCTGTCAGTACCCATGGCAGTTCTGTTAGATCCCTTGGCAGGATGACATCCAAATAGTTGTAGTGGCCTGAAAGTTACTCACAATAAAATCTGTATTTAGCTATCTTTTAAACAAGCCAAAATGACCCTATTGAAGTTAATATTTTTAAGGACTAATACTGCTTCTTAAAGCACTTTGGAGGTCTTGAAGTGCATTCCATGATCTTGTGTGCTAAAACTTCATGGATGGATTATTTTTGCTGTCTGTTTCAGTTACCCAGACAAAAGAGTTACAGTTATCACAGTAGTTTTTAAAGTTCCCTTGTGACCAGTACATTTCTGGATTCTGGGTACTAGAATTCTTAATTAAAAAACAGAGGTAAGGTGAATGGCACTCTTTAGAGAACATCAAAAAAAGTAGGGTAATTCTGGTAGCAAAACCTTTTCAGAGAGACTGGGCCTAGAACAGCCCCTTTCTTTGGAATGAATTTGTTCTGTGGTTGCTGTTATTGTCTCATGAATAGGTCTGGACTGGTTTTGTGCTGTGGAGCTGGCAAAGCATGCTCACAAGAGTGACATTATTTGTTTATCTGTTCTGTTATTTAACTTATTCTCTGCTGGAATCCCATAGCTGAGATTAAATATGTTACACAAAAGTTGGGGAGGTTGGACCTCTGAAAGAGAATTTATAATTTCTCAGTCCAGTACCAGAGCAGGGTTTTAAAGCTTCACATTTCTGCTACCTCACAGGCCCTGGTAGCAAAATAAAAGTGAGGTTTTTTTACGCTGGTATTTGCAAGCTGAGGTGCTTTGTATTCTTTTGAGTTAACATACATAAGTAGGCACCTACTGTAGGCAAAGGTAAAAGTGCTGTGGAAAAATACAGTGTGGTTAATTTGTTGTGAAGAGCTCCAGATACCTTCTCTGAGTGTGGTGCTGTTAGAGTCTGTGCAGATCACATTGCTTTGTGTACTTGCACTATTATAAAACATTCTAATCTCTGTTTGGATTTCTGGTATCATTTATTGATCTGAGAGGCCTTGTGAACCTCCACAAGTGTGTAGTCAAGGATTTGTGTTGGAAAGATGACCATAGACGAGGCTTGGCAAGACTTAGCATCTTAAAGTTTCTTCTGCTACCCAGCTTTCCAGGGTAGGCAACTGAAATACTTGTACTAAGGCAAGTGCAGGTTTTTTAAAAAACCCCAATGTGCTTGTACACGCAGGGAGAAACTTCAGTTTGGATGGGTGATGAGAAATGCTCAGTCCCTTGCTGAACTAGTTTTGCATTCATGCATCTTCTGTTCATGAAGGAATTCAGTCCTACAGATCTGTCAGTGAAGGCTTCCTGCACAGAGGTGTTTTTTCTTGTGAGAGCCTGTGCTGTGCAGTGTTAGGCTGACGTGCCTGTGTGTGCCAGGTTTCGACAGCGGCGGCTGGAGCTCCAGGCGAGACAAGGATGCCTACAGCAGCTTCGGCGCGCGCTCCGACCGCGACTCCAAGTCCAGCTTCTTCGACCGCGGCACCGGCTCCAGAGGAGGGAGGCGAGTACCTCTTGGTCTGGGTGTGCACAGAGTCTGCCTCAGCTCTAGCACTGCGCTTGTCATCTTGGTGTTAAAATTAGGGTTCCAGGTGTGAGCAGCATGAGGTAGGAGGAACCTGGGAGGGGAGGAGAGAGGGAGAGAACCTTGCCTTGAAAGCTGCGTGACTTCAAGGATGGGCAATTTGCATGTTGAAGAATGTGCCCTGTGGTCTGCCACCAGCCACTCACTGCAGCTGTAGTGCCTGGCTGATTTCAGCATTCACCAAAGAAGTGCTAGGTGGGTGGCTGCTTCCAGGAGAATCGTGAAGAGCTGTTGGGAGCACACACAATACATCACTATGGATTTTTTTTATTTCAATATTTTTTTGATTGTTTAAAAAGTGTAGTTAATAAAACTGGGTGAGACTCTTGCAGGTTCTCTGCCTTACTTGAGCAGTCTTACACACATCATGCGTTGTATGCACAAGTGTGGTGAGAGTGACCTTTACCGACTACTTAGTAAAGCTGACCTAGTCCTGTATCCAGACTTTTCTCAAACATGATTTACCAGGCCAAAAACTAAACAGTTGAGGTAAGGACTTCTTCCACCTTCTTTCCAAGTCAGTAATACAGGTGAGCTCCCTCTTTATGCAATAATTATATGACATAATGGAGGTATTTGGTCACATGTGCGGTGGGGGAATAAAGGAAGAAATTCTAGCCCTGGAGGGTTTTGTCTGGACATGGGAAAGCTGTGTAGAATGAGGCAGAGGAAAGGGTGGGGGGAATACAAAATAGTGCTGCTTAGGAGGTTTAAACAGAGCTCCCCACAAAGAAATGGCAAAGACTGAGCAACTTGGATTGCAACTCCACTGGCAGATGGCTGTTTACATTTGTTATGCTTAATCAAATAAAGCTGGTGGTGGAAAGTTCACTGTGTTAAGCTAAACTGAGCTCTGAAATCACAACAAACTCTCCTGTCTGACACAGAAAAATGTGACCTGGTCTGATGGCCAGGACTAATTTCTGTGCTTAGGTCAAGAAGCAAGTGTAGGTAACCTACTGATTCTGAATTGTTCCACAGTTGTGTGTGTAGTACACAGAGTTGTAATACACAGTGCTGCGTTGTTATGGCTTTGATTGTGCATGTCAGTGCCCCCTGTTGCTGGGAAGGGTGGTCTGATTCTCGTGCTGTGTTTAGATACGAGGAGCGTGGCAGAGGCGGGGACTATGACCGGAGTGGCTTCGGCAGATTTGACCGTGGCGGCGGGAACAGCCGCTGGTGTGACAAATCCGATGAGGATGACTGGTCTAAGCCTCTCCCCCCGAGTGAACGCCTAGAACAGTGAGTCATGGAATACTGACTGATGGGGGAGGGTCATTTTGATAATTCCAGCAAGTGAAAATACTTTCCTCTTCTGTTTTTAGGGAACTCTTTTCAGGAAGCAATACTGGCATTAACTTTGAGAAATATGATGATATTCCTGTTGAAGCAACAGGCAGCAACTGTCCTCCACATATTGAAAGTGTAAGTATTTTTTTAACAGTCTGTTCAGCTGATATATTTAGTAGTGACTGTTTTGCATGGGTAGCTTTGGTGTGTTGATGTCTGGAGTTTAAGGAGGAAAGGAAACATTGTCTTCCCTTCCTACAGCTAAGCTGTTTTGCAGAAGAGGGTTGCATATGATGAACTAAGTGAAGAAATTGTGTAAGCTTTTTCAATTAGCGCTCATAGCTTAGTTTTTAACTGTAACTTGTCCTTAAACAGTGAACCTGTAAAGAAGTTGAGGTGCTTTGGAGGTGCTGATTTGGGAGCAGCTGCTAAGGCATGGGCAGTGTTAGGCTAAGCACAGTGTGTGTGCTAGTGCAGTCTGCACTTCAGGCTTGGCTGACTTCTTAAGAATTGCTTAAAAACTGGACTAAGTATCTATGTGATTCTGTAACTTTTATAGGCAACTTCTATATGAAGGGCTGAAACAAGAGGTACTTTGTAAATTACTTGTTAAACTGAATGTTGTGCTGCATGGTGGTTGAAGTGAAGGATTCTGATCTTACTCCTTTTAAATATTTTACAGTTCAGTGATGTTGATATGGGAGAAATCATCATGGGAAACATTGAACTCACACGCTACACCCGTCCTACTCCAGTCCAGAAACATGCAATACCTATTATTAAAGAAAAGAGAGATTTAATGGCCTGTGCTCAGACAGGTAAGTCAGTGACTCTTTGCTGCTTAGTCACAGTAGAAGTGGGGTCTTGTATTACTGCAGGTAAGAGCTAGAACCTCCTGTGCAGTGTAGAAATAGTTGTGTGTTGGAAACTAATTTTAGTTTCAGTCTTGCATCTGCTTTAGATGTGTCTTGACTAGATTTACTGTGTTGGTCCTGAGACATGTTCATGTCTTAAACCACATTTGCTTCAGGGTTTTGGGCTGCTGAGGGTGCTCCAGTGCCACAAGTAGCAGCCATAGTCCAATGCAGGTGTTACTGGGAATGTGCTACTGATGCAGGGTTAGTGCTGTAGTTGACAGTAACTCTTAATTAATACTGGCTTGTGTTTTACTAGGGTCTGGGAAAACAGCTGCATTTCTTCTACCAATACTGAGCCAGATATATGCAGATGGTCCTGGTGATGCCTTGAGAGCAATGAAGGCAAGTATTCAAATACCCACGCCTGGGAAAGCAATGACCAGTGTCATAGGTTTGGGGTTTTTCCCTCCCCACAGGAGCTGATGTGTGCTACTGAACACAATAGCTGATCTTGAATCTTGTCATCATTTTGATATGATAGCCAAGCATCTCAGCTTGTTGAAGACTTCAGGTGTTTCTCTTGAAAAAATCCAAGCTGTGGATTACTTTTTTTCCTACCTGAAGAGTTGGATGCATAACTGTCCAACTTTTTTAAAATAAATGGTTTTGTTGTTGCATAAGTTTAAAAGACACTTGCCTTGCTACTAAAAGCTACTTGGTCACACATCTATGTCATAGTAATTTCAGAATAGGAAGTTACTGGTTCTGTGGCTGTTACTTCTCTGCTGCTGAAGTTTGAGATTGCAGTGCTTGTTGTAGAGGCAGGGTTGTGCAGCTCTTGCCATAGTTACCCACAGCTGAACCTTGGGCACTGTGATAGAGCCGTCTTCAGGGGCAGTGCTCAGATTGGCTCTCAGCCATGCTTTGTCTTTCTTAAACTTGATGACCTTTCTTAAATATTGCCTATAGTAGCTTTTTTCTTTCCCTTTGTGTGTTGGATGCTCATGCCAAGGTTGTTTTTTTTTTTTTTTTTCTTCAGGAGAATGGGAGGTATGGGCGCCGTAAGCAATATCCAATCTCACTGGTCTTGGCTCCCACTAGAGAATTGGCTGTGCAGATCTATGAGGAAGCCAGAAAGGTAGATCTAACAGTTTATTATTTATTATAACATAGCTCAATTAGAATTTTTCCTGGTGCTAACTTCCTTTGCTTTGCAGTTTGCATACCGCTCCAGAGTTCGCCCCTGCGTTGTGTACGGTGGTGCAGACATTGGCCAGCAGATCCGTGACTTAGAACGTGGGTGTCACTTGCTTGTAGCAACTCCAGGACGACTGGTTGATATGATGGAGAGAGGAAAGATTGGACTGGATTTCTGCAAGTAAGTGTTGCTTGTCCATGTACAAATGACTTAAAGCAAGATACAGTTAAGAACCTCAGATTGTAGCTTGTGGACTATGTAAACATCTGGTTGAGAATTTGTAACCCAGTGCAGACACCAGAGCACAGCTTACAGGACAATGTTCTGAAGATGTTTTTTTTTACTGCTGTTTAGGTACCTAGTCCTTGATGAAGCTGACAGAATGCTTGACATGGGGTTTGAGCCTCAAATTCGTCGAATTGTTGAACAAGATACTATGCCACCAAAGGGGGTTCGTCACACCATGATGTTCAGTGCTACTTTCCCCAAGGAAATCCAGGTATTTAACGAGACTTTAAATACTTAAAAAGCTCATAAGGCCAAAGAAATTTTGCCTTTAGAAGGAGGGAAAAAGTATGATTTGATTTTGATTTATTTTTTTTCTCTCCTCCTTTCTAGATGCTTGCTCGTGACTTCCTTGATGAATACATCTTTCTGGCTGTTGGCAGAGTAGGTTCTACATCTGAGAACATCACACAGAAAGTAGTATGGGTGGAAGAGCCAGACAAACGATCGTTCCTGCTTGACCTGCTAAATGCCACAGGTAAAGAACAGCTGCAGATAAGCAAATAAGGCAAACTGTAGAATAGGCAAATCTAATGACTCAAGCAGTAAGAATTTCTGTTGATTAGGGGAATGAAAGGGTATTTTGTTGACATGCAGTGAGTGTATTGCACTGGTTAAATGCCAGTATCAAGCTGATGTAAGGATGTCTGTTAATAAAAAAGGGAGGGAGGTCCCCAGTGATGCTACTTTAGAATAAACAGGCAGAGAATTGAAGCTGCCTATTACCAGGTTATGGAGCCTGTATTTGTCTATGCAGCTTTTCTTCTGTTAACCTGGCCTTTAATTTTTTTTAGGTAAAGATTCTTTGACTCTGGTGTTTGTGGAAACTAAAAAGGGGGCAGATGCTCTCGAGGACTTCCTGTACCACGAGGGCTATGCCTGCACAAGCATCCACGGAGATCGCTCCCAGAGGGACAGAGAGGAAGCACTGCACCAGTTCCGCTCTGGCAAGAGCCCCATTCTTGTTGCCACAGCAGTAAGTGAAATGTGTAAAACTCGAGCATGTGAGCCTTTTTCTTGGCCTGTAGAGTGAGTCTTACTGAGATTTGATTAAATCATTTAACCCCTAGGTAGCAGCAAGAGGATTGGATATCTCAAATGTAAAGCATGTCATAAACTTCGACTTGCCGAGTGACATTGAGGAGTACGTCCATCGCATTGGCCGTACAGGCCGTGTAGGAAACCTTGGTGAGTATCACCTGGGGTATCACAGACAGCACTTCATACCTAAGCTGGCAAGTGCAGTCATATAGGCTGAGTAATACATTTCAAATCAGTACTTGAGAGAAGCCTGTGAGCTGCTTTCTGTGACCAAAAACTGGTCACTGCTGTGTATCCACTGTGGAAAGTTTACCAGTTCCTTTGGGTAATGTTCTTAGTGCCATCAAAAGACTCTTACTACATGTAAGCCTGGTGTCTGCTGTGTCTGGGAGTGAACATGATTTTGTGACTAGCTGTGATGGAGTAATGGTCTCCAACAGCTTTCTCTTTAAATGATTGTAGTGTTTTCTGACTTGGCTGTAAGGAACTGGAACGTGGAATGGGTTTTAAGTGCTGTGGTGTACTTGGATTGTGTGTAGCCAAAACTGAGTATCTCCTTCAGGTCTTGCCACTTCATTCTTCAATGAGAGGAACATAAACATTACAAAGGACTTGCTTGATCTCCTTGTGGAGGCTAAGCAAGAAGTACCATCTTGGCTGGAGAACATGGCCTATGAGCAGCATCACAAAGGAGGAGGCAGCCGTGGGCGATCTAAGAGGTAAGAGGCACAGCTTTGGCTAGAGAGGGATATTCAGTCTGTTAAGAGACAGTTCTGTTCTCAGTCTAAAAATACTCTTAGAGGATGATAAGTGCAGTATAAGCTGAGCTTGGTGTGTGCCAAGGTGATAGTGTCTGTCTGGTTTTGTTCTATCTATTCATAAGGCAGTTAACACATAAAACCTCTTCTAAGCAAGCAGCTTAGATGCAGCTGAGATAAAGTGATGTTATCAGAAACCATTTTAGAAGTGTAAAAGCAGCTATAAAACACAGAAATGCATACCTCTCTGTGCCAGAGATGCACCTTAAGCAGCTGCTCTGATGTTTAGGAGAAGGTAATGCAGCGCTTCCTGACAAAACCAGGAGAGAAAAGAGAATAAAGGTGTGAGGCCACTTGTAAAATAGTTTTGCTGTGGAAACCTGAAACACTGTGATACAAACCTTGGTTTACTGGCTTACAGGGGTACGATGAGGGAACACTTTCTCTTAATATAGTGAACATGATCCAACCACGCTTGGTTTCCATTTTGTTTTCCATTTTGCAGTATGCTTATAAAATACTTACTGTGTTCATCGTGAGATACTGTCATAAATGCATTGCTTAAACACTGAGCTAGGGTTGGAGGCAGAGATTTCACTGAATCAGATCTTTCCAGGTGGCCTTGGGATGCTTGTAAAGTGTGCTCACCTCAGCAGTGGCTGTTGTGCTGCTGTGGCTGGTCCCCAGAGTCAGAGCACATCACTCTCAGTGTGTGCAGTGCTCAGAATGCCCCCTGTTCAATGTCCCCTGCCCTGTTTGACCCCGGTGTTTGTGTCCTGCCCTCTGCAGCAGTCGGTTCAGCGGAGGCTTCGGGGCCAGGGACTACCGGACGAGCAGCGGCTTCGGCAGCAGCAGCTCCAGCAGCAGCCGCTCCACCAGCAGCCGCAGCGGCGGCAGTGGCAGCAGGGGCTTCGGAGGTGAGACGGGCTGGGCAGCTGCACACACAGGGCTTGCTGGGGTGAAACTGGGTGTGATGCTGGATAAGAGGTCATCTGGTGCTTGCCATGCAGTCTCAGCATTCTGCTTGGATCTAGTGCAGGTTACCTGATTGATGGTTTGATGCTACCTGTCTTTCCAGTGTTAATGTTGTGCATTTGACGGTACTGCTGGGTGGGGTTCTTTAATAGACAGCAGATACCTGGGTTGTTTTCTTGTTGTAAAGGTGCAAATCTTTAGAGTTAATTAAGCATCACTTTCTCTTGACTTTCATAGGTGGTGGTTATGGAGGCTTCTACAACAGTGATGGATATGGAGGAAACTATAACTCCCAGGGGGTGGACTGGTGGGGCAACTGATCTGCTTGCAGCAGATACCCCACCAAACAAGCTAATATGGAAACCACATGTAACTTAGCCAGACTATACCTTGTGTAGCTTCAAGAACTCGCAGTACATTACCAGCTGTGATTCTCCACTGAAATTTTTTTTAAGGGAGCTCAAGGTCACAAGATGGAAATAAAGGAACAAGTAGCCCTATCTCGAAGGTGGTTTTGAAGACTCTTATTGCTGTAGTCAGGATTAACTCCCCTCCCACCCATCCCCACCCAGAAACTGCATTTATAATTTTGTGACTGAGGATCATTTGTTTGTTAATGTACTGTGCCTTTAACTTTAGACAACTTTTATTTTGATGTCCTGTTGGCTCAGTAATGCTCAAGATATCAATTGTTTTGACAAAATAAAAATTACTGAACTTGGGCTAAAATCAAACCTTGGCACACAGGTGTGATACAACTTAAACAGGAATCACTGATTCATCCATAATATTACAAAGAAAAACTTATGCGGTAGCCTGCATTAGGGCTTTGGTATCTGCAGATTTGAAAAATAAAACATCTTGAAGCATATCAATGCAATTAGTTTCTAATGTGGCAAAACTGTACTAAGTTAAAGTTCTGATTTGCTCACTCTATCCTGGATAGGTACTTAGAACCTGATAGCCTTTAATAAGCCATTCCAGTCATGATGAGATGATGTATGGATACATGCATACATTAAAAGCACTGTTTTTGAAGTTAATGCAAGTAAATACAGCAATTCCTTTTTCAATATTTAGGCAGATCATTAATGTGAGCTAGCCAAATGTGGGCAGAACATTACAGGGAACGTTTAAAGGTCTGATAACTTGAAATAGTTTTTAGGAGAATTCATCTATTTAGACTTTTTAAAAATGCCTGCCATATGAAATTGAAATGGTAGAATGGCTGACCATGGCAGTGATTGGTCCTCCGTAAGGGCCTGACTGAATTTTTGGTCTAATAACGCATGCTAGTGTTGATGTTTTTTGGTCAAGAGGGTATGAACAGGAAGAATTATGCAGCAGGCTTTATTTTAATGCAGATTCACATTACTCTGTTCAAGCTGCGTGGAGATGTTAAACTGGCTTACTGTAGACTTTGTAAAATGGCTCCAGAAGAGTAACAAACAAACCTGAGATCACAGAGGTTGGAAATGTACATAAACTGCACAAGGTTTCAATTCTGCTATTAAAGTGCAGTTTTAGTCAGTTTTAGTTGCATAGGTTTCCATTGTATTTATAGTCTGTTATGCTAAATCTGGCCAAAGATAAGTATTGTCCACCAGAAAAATGCCTCTGCCACTTGGAATTTCTGTGCTAACTTTGCGGCCAGAGCATTTAACAACTAATCTACAGTGGCATAGGAAAATGGCAAAAATCTCCTAAAGTGCAATAGATTTTTTCAAGTGTATTGTGCCTTGTTCTAAAACTTTTATTAAGTAGGTGCACTTGACAGTATTGAGGTCATTTGTTATGGTGCTATTTCAAGTCTAGGTTTAGGCCCTTGTACATTTTGCCCATAACTTTTTACAAAATACTTCTTTTATTGCACATTCAGAGAATTTTATATATGTCTTGTGTGCGTGTCCTTAACTTCCAATCTTATTTTGTCTCTTGGAGATTGAACGCAGCTTGTTTAAGGAGAAGGAAATAGATTCTAAAACTTATTTGGGACCATGGGAATGATAGCTGGGAAGAAAACTATTTGCACACGACAGATTTCTAGATACTTTTTGCTGCTAGTTTTGTGTAATATTTATTGAACATTTTTGACAAATATTTATTTTTGTAAGCCTAAAAGTGATTCTTTGAAAGTTTAAAGAAACTTGACCAAAAGACAGTACAAAAACACTGGCACTTGAATGTTGAATGTCACCGTATGCGTGAAATTATATATTTCGGGGTAGTGTGAGCTTTTAATGTTTAAGTCATATTAAACTCTTAAGTCAAATTAAGCAGACCCGGCATTGGCAGTATAGCCATAACTTTCTGATAGTAAAACAAAAATTGGCAACTTAAAATTAAACATGCCAAGGTTTTGATACACTTGTCTTAAGATATTTATGAAACACTTCTAAACACTGATGTGAAGTGTCCAGATTCTCAGATGTTTGTTGCGTGAGTTTTGTTTAGTTGTGTGTTTTTTTTTTTTTTCAGTGAATGTCTGGCACATTGCAATCCTCAAACATGTGGTTATCTTTGTTGTATTGGCATAATCAGTGACTTGTGCATTTTAGCAAGTTTTATCAGCCAGCAATATTTTCAGTTCAGATACAAGGATTCAAACCAATATGCAAGAATGGATTTAAACTTGCTGAATGTGAAAATTGAACTTCAAGTCACTGTAGGTTTAGAATTGCTTATTGTATTAGTTTAGATGCTAGCACTGCATGTGCTGTGCATATTCTTGATTTTATTAAAATAAAAAAGTTGAACTGCACAGTCTATTCATTTGTGAAGCGTCACTCCTGGTTTCTGAGCTCTGTAGCCCCAGCAGTCTCATTCACGTGCAGCTCTGGAAGCAGGTGACTCTAGTGTGGCACATGTCAGTGTGGTGGCAGATGGCAGCCAGGCTCAGGGCTGTAGCTGGAATAACCTAAACATGGCCTGTGCCCCACAGTGCAGGGCTACTGTCAAGTGTCAGAGGTGGGACAGACAAAAACCACCTGGGTTTGTTCATTAGGGGAACAGAGTCAGGCTGTAACAACTTCATTAAACCTTGTGGAATTGGGCCTGGTTCCTCAGCCCCTCACTGCTCATCTCACAGTTGTCCCTCTGAGTTTCACAGGAGTGCCTTGTAGAGAGCCTTAAGTTTTGAGGTCATACTTGTTCATTGTTCCTAGGTATTGGAAAGCCAAAATGAGGTGGAATATTGGAATATCCAAGGGAGTAGACTGGAAGGAATAGATTCAGGTCTTTCCAGTTTCTTTGAGGTGAGATAAATTTGCTCCATTTGAGAGAAAGTGATTTAGGAATAGCCTGGGTTTGGAGTTTGGTGCTGAAATGACTGTAGAAACTTGAGGTTTTCTGGTGAGTAAGGAAAAGGGTGGGGGAGGGAAGAAAGTAATGCCTGGGACCTCTGATCCATGGAAGTGTGATGCAGGTGAATGGCATGGGGTAAGGACTGGTAAAATGTGATGTGCCCCTGCAGTCCTGGATCCATACTGGAAATAAAAACCACCCCACCAATCCAGTAGTGTGTATGGGCCTTGGAGAATAATGGAGAAGGATGGAGGTGACTCCCAGGATAGCTTGCTGGAGCAGCTGCACTGAGCACACTGACTGGACCACACTAAATTTACCTGCTTTAGACTTGCATTAATTATCAACCTCATCATGCAGGGCTTTGTGTTGTCATGCCATGTCCCTGGATGTGCAACATGCACTCAAATACCTTCCTAAGGCAGTTCTCCCTCCCCTGTGTGTATCTGTAGAAATACTGGAACCACACTTAGGAGATGGGTGTGCCAAGGGAAATGTGCACTGTGGAGGTGGCCCGTGGGATCTGGAACTCCAGCTTTGAGTGTGAAGGTTTGCATTTGGTGCTTTAGCTTAGGTTTGTCCCTGGCAGAGTGCAGGAGTGGCAGAGGAGTCATTTGGGAGCCAAATCCCCAGGAGCACAGGGCTGTGAGCAAGGCTCTGCACTGGGGCTTGCAGAGCTGGTGGAAGGGCTGATGTAAGGCAGTAATGGGCACAGAGTGGGTGAAAACCAAAGGAGGAGGTCTGGCCCTCAGGAGGGTTGTTCCTGCAGACTGGAATAAACCATTTACCTCTGGAGATGGAAGTTAGGCTGGGGAAAAGGCAGAGAGATGAGGAGCCTTGGGACACCAAAGCTACTGGGGTAGAGAAGTACAGAGCATGTTCCCAGAGGTGATGTTTGTATCTCAGCAGTTCTTGGCATACTGGGCTGCAACGTTTTTCCCACAGTAAATAAAAGAAGATTTGGGAAGAGATGGGTGAGATACCCTAAATTGTAAAGAAAAAGGCTGTGAAGTTACATGGTAAAAATGATTATTGATTTGTCTTTGTGAAGCTTTGTTGTGTGGGACATTCAAAACGTGCAGTAAAGTCAGTCTTTGGCAATAAATGTGCATGTGCCAACAGTGGCAGAGGTTATGGCAGGAAGGTTGTAGTAAATCCTGCTCTTGGTTTGCCAGTGAGGTCACTGACCTGTGCAGATAAGGAGAGGTCTTGAAACTTTGACTAATGGTGACAGGGGTGGGACTTGGATTGATGTCCTGGTGTGGAGTTCATGGAAGCGGAGAGAGCAATGGGGTTACCAGAGAGAGTTGGTTCCTGTTTGTTTGGTGTGAGGATTGAGCACAGGAGAGGTAGCTTGTACAAGCAGGATGCTGCTGGGGCTGTGGCAGCCTGATATTGCCCTATAAATCTCATTAAAGCTGTGTGTCTGTAGCCTTCCAAGTTTGTGAATCCTCATCCAGAGCAGTGTTCAGTGTTGCTCATATTAATCAATGTGTTCATGAAATGGCCTGCAGGCAGTTACTACAGACCACGCTGAATTACAGATCCCAGGTGTTGGTGCTCATTCTTGGGTGGAGGGGAGCAAAGGATGGGTCAGGAGTTCCCCTGTGCTGTGAGCTCTGAACTTCAGTGAACCTGGCTGGAGCTGTCACACCAGCACTCAGACCAACCTCACAGCCTGTCAGTGGGTTGTTTCTGAGGGGTGGATTGCCAAGGCTGTTGGGGTGACAGTTTCATGCTGTGCTCTCTGTCTTGGTTACCACTTTGTGTCAGAAAACAGCAGGACAGATCCTGTCTGGTTCTGCTAGCCCTTGGCTGGTTGCTTCATGGAGTCAGTGGCCTTGTGCACAACATGGGTAGCAGTTGTGTAAGCAGTCCCAGGAAGTGGGAAGTGGTTTGTGTAATTATCCTGTGCTCACAGAAAGATGACCCTTAACAAGCTGAAGTCACCTGCTGGTGGTTAATGAGGCAGGCCTGGAGCAGAGCCAAGGGCAGGAAAAGTGTAAGTGGTGGGAGGGCTTTGCTGATGAAGAGCTGTCCTTAGCTCTTTCCTGGCATTATTTAGGGAAGGTCTGGAAAGGCTGTCAGTGCTATGGACCTGCAAGTCTGGCCTGTCCATTTAGGATAAGCAAATTCTGCTGTGTATTTAATTATTAAGGGCACTGCATCTCCTCAGAGAGTTTTTGTAAACAATTGAAATTCTGCTCTAAACTGCATTCTAGCAAGGGTAGGGTTTGTTCTTTGTCCTGCCACTTCAGGGGAAATTCACCATCATCTGATTTGTCAGCAAAAAATATTGCTGCTAAAGGAATTGCATGGTTCAAATAAACATTCAGTGTGTTCACAGCATAGATTACACTGGGCCTGATTAATGTGCAAGTTTCAGTAAGTGATGCCATCAAATTATGTATTTGGTGTGATGAAAGCTTTGCTCCCACTGGACTTTCATGCAAACTAGAGTTTGTCATTAAGGGTTACAGGGACTACAGGCTTTTCAGGGGAGGCTGAAGTACAGCCTGGAGCAAGTGTTGGCTTTATGTGCTTAGATACTCAGTGCAGAGAATGAAACTGTTGCTTCAAGGTGGGACCTGATTACCAGGACTTTTTTCAGAGGCTGAAGGGTTTGTATAGTCTCCATCAGTTGATGACTCACTGGGAAAGAAGGAGTAGTGATAAATTTGAAAAGGAAGCAGAATAAAAGGTTTGGCAAAGACACAAAACATCTGCTCCCAGCTGTGCTGCTGCTCTGGGTTACCTGGGGTCAATCACATCGTCATGCTGCAGCTGTTCTCTTTGTCTCTTGTTCATCCTGTCAGTGCAAAGACATCAGCTTTTTCCACCAGCAATTGCAGCACCAATGTCCAGTCTCATCTGCCATCTCACCTGGAACTTCTAGATTCTACTAGAAACCAGTAATTTGCAGGTACATTCAGCTTAAAAAATGACAGCCCAATGAGAGCATAGGACACCCTGGCATATTCCTTGATTATTCTACTCTTAACAAGAGAGGAAAAGAGATTTCTGATAGCATTTCTCAAATATTTGCCCTAGTTCTTTCTAACCCAACTTCCGTTGTTTACTTTTTGTTTCTACGTACTTGTTTCTTCTTGCAGTCAAAACAAACATTGCTTCTGATGGCACTTGAGATCTCAGAGGCTCATGTGATTGAAAACATTTCTTGTGCAGCAAGGGAAACAATCTCTCAGGGTTATTTACAAAGAAGGAACAGCCAGGAATTAAGTGGACTGGGACTCTTAATGGAAGCAGTTTGTTAAATACCACTTGTGTGCTGAGCTTAGTCAGAGATTAGATCCAGGTTAAGGGAAGTGTTCTCTGAAGAAATAGAAAAACATTGGAGAGCTGAGAACTGGCTTATGGAAACAGAGAACCACATTGCTGATCTTTTCCAGCTCTCCATTTATGCATGAAGAAGATATGCCCAGGAGTCTCTGGGTGAGAAGACTGTACTTAATTATGTTGAATTGCGTGAGTCTACAAACATAGCAGGATCATGTACTTGAAAGCTTGCCTGAATTTTGTGACTGTATCAGCTGGTCTGAGGAAGGATGCAGCCTCTTCTCACAGCTCCTTAAGCAGCTGAGGAATCTGGTAATTAGGCTACTGTTAAATCACAGTGTGCTTTATGAGAATTCCCACAGGGACTCAAGTACTTGCCTGTTTCATGTGGTAAATTAAAATAATGGGCCCATTGCAACCACTGGTGCTTCTGCAGAACTTCTCAGGAGTAAATCTCAGCCAAGTTTGGAGGAGGTCAGCCTTGCCAGGAAATGGGGAGACAGAGCAGCCAAGCAAGAGGCCAGTGGCCGAGTTAGTGTGGAAGCCCAGCTCTGCTCTGAGTGAGTGACCCATGTGGCTCTGACACACAAACATCAGCTTCCTCTCACCATGACCTGGGGCTCTGGGGGCAGCCCAGGCTCCTGCTCATAGCATGGGAACTGCACTCAGCCCACAGCCACTGCCCTTGCCTTGGGACTCATAACCCTTTGGGAATAACTCCCTTGGAATGAGAGTTCTCCATGCAGGATGAGCCTTGTGGTGGTCACCAGGCTTTTAGGGGGTTTTCTGCTACTGCTCTTTGGTTTAGCACCAGAGTTATTTACTTTTGCTTCACTTGCTATAAAACTCTGAGTTGTTAACTCTGAGGTTTTTAAAGGAGTTAATGGTGACTTTGAAATGCCCTTGACAGGATCCCATCACAGACTGGTGGTAGCTTTCAAAGCTGCAGTCCATGACAGCATCCCCAGAACTTGCAGCAAATGGAGCTGAACTCTCAGTGCCTGCAGAATTTTCTGGCCTGGGCTGTGCTCTAGGATTCTGAATGTCTTAACAAGCTGGAAGCACCAGCACATTGTTGTTGATGTTGTTGACATCTGGTTGTTGATGTATGCCAATAGAATATCTGTCTGATAACAGCAGTCACTTCTCCAGGGTCTTGTGAACTCAATGGAGAATCTGGGATGCACCAGAGGTCAAACCATGCCTTTTAGTTTGGAAACTGGAGTCTCCCTCCCATGTCAGGAAAGGATCATAGTACTCTGACCAGTAGTCAGAGTATTTTAATATAATGAGCACAGATTTTGGTTTAGGAGTCTGATCATCTTTCTTAACTGAAGCCCCACGTGGACAATCTGCAGACACCACGTACAGGTTCATCCCTACCTCAGTTTCAGTTCTTGTGCTGAAGACATTGGATTGCAGATGGATCTTGCAGCAATGGAAACATCTGAAAGCAGTTTAGGTTATCAAGAAAACATATGAAGAATTATGTGAATTAATTATAAATTAGGTTTAGGGACAATGAATGTGTTTCCACACAGATGGTTCAATTGAAAACCCAAATTCTTTTTTGTGATGCACTCAACCTTGGCTGTTGGAGTGGTTTTCTATTTGCAGTCACCAGATTCTCTATGATTGTGCTGTGCTGTGCTGGGTTTTATATCCATCAGGGTGTAGGTAGGGTGTAAAATTGCCAGCCATGGAGCTGGGGACCCCCACTCATTTACTGCTGTGTGTTTGTGCCATTTGTCCCCCTGGCTTGAAACCATTTTGTTTTCCTTCTGTCCTCCCCGACTCTTTCTACTAAGCCCAGGAACTCACACTTTCCTCTGAGTCCCAAACACCTGCCCTCATCCTTCTGCACCAGGTAACCCTTCCTTTTCCCCCAAACTCTGCCCACCATCTGCAACCTCTGCTTGGTTTGGGTAATTTCAGAGATCCACCTGCCTTCCCAAAGTCAGAAATTTCCTATGCTGTTGTTTCCCTGGATGTTCCTGCTCCCACAGCCCTGCTTCTAGAGGATCAGTTTGCAGGGCTGCTCAGGCAGCATCTGATCAGTAATAGCTGCAGGAATATGGCTGTGCAAGGCTTTTCTCAGCAGATTTGTTACTGTAGGTTATTTAAACACTGCTCTGCTGGGTCACTGAATTATTTCAGCCCAGAGCAGTAGCTGGCAGAGCTGTAAATGGATATGGCTGTCAAATTTGCATGTAGTCCTCAAAAACTGCTTTATGAACTACTTGGTATTTGAATTCTCATCAGTTCAGGAGAAGATACATCTGCTTAGGGCTTTTTACTATTATTTTACTAGTAGCATAAAAATTACAAGAATGCAATGGCTGATAAACCTCCAAAATGAGGAAGAGGCTGCTGGTTTTTATTTACATTTTATATTTAATTTTGTTTACTAGAGCATGCTGTGTTATTAAAATTAGACCTGGATGAAATGTTTTTCCTTTTCCATGGAATCTTTCAACTTTAAAATTAAAAATTTTTCTCCTTGCCAATACAGATCAAAATAGCATGTCTTTGATGTAACATAAAGTCTGGGTTGTTTGATAGCTTTGGGCTTTGTTCTACTGCTTCCTTTATTAAAAATTGCAGTAAAATGGTTTTAGTTTCTAAATCCAATTCTCAAAACACACCCTTTTAAAGAAGGGTAACATTTTGACAATTCTGAACCAGTTTTCACAATGCCCCCACCTTATAAATGTTTTTCCAATTATCAGCACTTTCTAACAGCCACAGAACAGTTTTGTTGAACAGCTGCTGTCCAGTTCTGTGGTCACTTCATGTCAGTGTGTGACACCATTTTCTTTGTCACAGTGTGACTCAACATCTGCTGTGCCTGTCACCAGTTCAGCCTTGGGTGCTGTGGGTTCAGGTATTGGTGCAGGGTGACCCCAGTGTGGGGAATCAAGAGTCTTGACTCCATGATTCAGAAGGTTGAACAAATGCAATATTAAGCTGTACTATATTACATTATACTAATTCTATACTAAAGAAAAACCTGTTACCCCTTACAGACAGTCATGACACAGCTTTGACCCAACTGGTCAATCAGTCCAAAAAACTTTCAGCAGAATCTAATTAACAAATCCCTTTTGGTAAACAATCTCTATAACACATTCCACATGTGCCAAACAACAAGAACAACAAGTAGAGATAAGAATTGTTTTCTTCTCTCTCTGAGCTTTCTCACTACCTTCCCCAAGAAAAATCCTGGTAGAGAGAATTATGTCTCTCTGTTCAAAAAGTATGTAAATGCCACATTCAGGGCTGTTGTGTGGGTGACACCTGGCAAGAAAAACTTATTTTAGCTCCAGTGAGCAGCAGGGTTCCTGTTTTGCTTTGCTATTCACTGTACTGTTCTGTATTTTCATTTTACAAGGTTAGCACCAATTTACAAATGTACATCCTCAGCAGTCTATGTGTTCAGTATGTGGATTGCAAAATATATCTGATTTATAGCCCCATCCTGGTGTCAGAAATGTAGAGAAACTGTCTATTGGATTTTCAAGAGCAAAAGTGGTCCTTTAAGCTCTGGGTTAATTTGTCTCCTCCTGTGCACTGTGCAAGGCTGATTCTGCTGAGGCCAACACCAGTGTTACAGCATCTCTATTAATGCTCTTGCAAAGCACTTTTCCAGGCTCAGAAGAGACATTTGATGCAGTATTTCCAAAGCATCCTGCCTCTTGCTATGCCTTCACTACTGTTTTCTTGAAAGGAGTTCCCTGCAGGTGCTGAGTGGGAAGAAACCTCAGCAGCACAACTCTGCTGACACCTGCCCACAGCCCAGCACAGGAGGAGAAGAGCACCAAGGTCAGGTAAAAAAGGGATGAGGAGGGCACCAAGGTCAGGCAAAAAACGGGATTTTCCTTAGGGAGACTGGGCCAGGAGAGATGTTCAGTGGCCTGCCAAAGACACCAGTGTCAAATTCAGAGTTTTTGTTGGTTTTCATACAACAAAAGGTTTCCCCTTCCCTCAGTGTTACTGGGTGATGCTCTTTGCACACTAAATAACAACTTCAGAGTTAAGTGAACAGCCCCTCACATCTTTTCATGCAATAAAGAACCCTGCTAATGTCACCTGTGGGCACTGGGCACAGTAAAGATCCCTGCTAGTGTCACCTGTGGGCACTGGGCTTTGGCTACCAATGGGCCTGGCTTTTCCCCCCAAAAATGAAAGATCACAGAATCTTTGTGTCCAGGAGGTCAAGGCCTCAGCTGGCTTGTGGCAGAATTGCAAAGCCCAGTGAATAAAATTGCAGTGCTGCCCTTCAATACCCAACAACTGCAGGAAGACACCTCTTAAAGGGACCCTTGGGGGTCTGGCATCAGCCTTCACATCTCTGTGGGAGCAGCTACAGAGATCAGGAGACCTTTTTGCCCCACCCTGTTCTATTAAAAGGTTGCCCTTTTCCCATATCTCCTGTCCTGGATGTCAAAGTAACCAGGAGGAGGAAAAACACCATTCCATGTTTCCTTGTGTCTGCAGCCTGCAGCATCCATTCAAACCAAGCACTTTTTGGAAACCATGCTGGATGACTCTGCTTTTCAGGAGGAGGTTCGTTATCAAGGCAGGAAATTGTATTTAGGTAGTAAATAAAAATTTCAGAATTCTTGATTTCTGTCCCCTTCCTTTTCAGTAAATTCCACTTTGGTTTTCAGAGTGGCACCTTCTCAGCTTAGTGCTCTTTGTGTTCTCCTTTCTCTTCTGCCTTCCTTTACCTGCTCTATTTCTTTCCTGGTGTCTGTCTTTACCCATGGCAGCTCCAGCCAAAAACCCTCCCCTGATTTTTTTCCCCAGTCCATGTGCTAAAGCAGCCCTGGGTTAAGCCATGAAGGCAGGCAGTGAAATGTCATTGTAAAATCTTGCTCCACTTGGGCTTCAGCCCTTTCAGAGCTTTGCCTTAGAGGGCAGGAACATCTTTTCCTTGCTGGAAACTGGAATTCCAGACCATTGCAGGGTGTGCCATGGATCAGAGAGGGGAATTACTGAGGTTCCTGGGGTGCTGCTTCTGCTGTGCCTCCCAAGGGTGAAGGTGACAAGGTGACAAGTGGGACCATGGGAACCTCATGAGCTTCAACAAGGCCAAGTGCCAAGTTCTGGGTTGGGGCAAGCCCTGAGTCCTGGATTCACCCTTGCTTTTGCCATTTTCTTGAAAGGAAAGTTTCCTGCTCATGCCTAGTGGGAAGAAATTTCAGCAGCTCTCAGCACTGCTGATGGGGAGCTCCTGGTGGGCAGCTGAGGGTGATCCCTCCTCTGCTGTGCCAAGGGGCCTCTCTGAAGGAGGGGACATCCTCTGCTGTGCCAAGGGGCCCCTCTGAATGAGGGGACATTCCTTTTGTGCCAAGGGCTCCTCTGAAGGAGGGGACATCCCCTTTGTGCCAAGGGCTCCTCTGAAGGAGGGGACATTCTCAAGCCTTGATGGCAGCAGGTGCTCAGTCATGGGGTTGGCTCTGGCTGCCCTCAGAGAGCTCTGCAGTGGGTCTGACACCCAGGGGGAGGCAGCTCAGCCTTGCTGAGGAAATTGCAGCGTAGGCTTTGCCCTCCAACGTCAAAAGCAGAGAGTGGGAATGAGATCAAAGCTTTGGATGTTCCTGCTTTTAGTCACGGGACAGATCCCAGTCTGTGTCCTGGTCTGTGCGCCGTGGGGGCTGGCTGGAAGCAGCAGAGACGCTCAGGGGGAGGAGGAGGAGGAGGATGGCAGCTGTGTGTGCTGGCACTGGTGCAAGCTGGCTGCTGCTGACGCTTGCAGGCTGGCAGGAGGATGTGCTTGATCAGCTTTGTGGGCAGGGAAAATGTCCTGGATCAGTTCGTGCTGGCAGGAGATGAAGTGAGAAAAATACTGAGGCTGAAGTGGTGGAAGTGAGTCCTTCCCTGGTTTTCCATGCAGAGCATTTCACAGGCCCCCTGCTCACAAGGTACACACCACATTTATCTTTTTAAAATCACTAAACTGATCCTCTCCATACAGAAATTATCTGTTTCCTTCTCACAGTGGGAGTTACTTAGCCATTTAACTTGGGAGTGGCTGGTGTTGCCTTTTATTCCCATTATCCCCCTTGAAGTTCAAATTTGTGTTTCCTTGCACTCAGAGGTGAGGAAAACCTTGTTTCTCTGAAGTGACACCTCTGACCCAGCCTGATTTAAGCTGTGGTGCTGCCCTCAGATTTAGCCTGGAGTGGGCTGTACTTCTCTCCCAGCAGAAATTCCCACTCTGGTTCTGCTGGAATCACTCAGGGGTCCTTGGAGTTCTGGCCTGGGATAGTGCTGGGCATGGCAGAGTGAGCAAGCAGCAGCTCAAATGAGTGTGTTGGTGGGTTTGATTTCTGTTGTTCTTGTACATTGTGTCACCAGTGACTTTCAGAGCACATTTTCAGGCATGCTGGGAAGCTCACCTGCAGGATAACATGACAGTGTTACTAAAGGAGCAGGCAGGAAAGAAACATGTTCAGGTTCTTGCAGATCAAACTGGAAAAGAAGCAGCTAGGGAGTGAGGAAATGGTGATTTCAGTACAGGTGAAAGTACCTGACAGAAAGGTGTCAGGCTTGGCTGGGTGGTTGCTGATGGGCAGGAATGGAGGGCAGCAGTGTCAGAACATTCCTTCTCCTGTCTGCTCAAGTTTCCAGGGCCCAGCTGGTGCAGGATGCAAATTTGTACTGTGGAGTGCCAGTAAACCAGGCTAGAGAGGAGCCAGGCTGACTTAAATAACATAAAACTACTGTCCTTTAGTGGGAGACCCTAAAAATCCCAGGGATAGTGCTCAAGACCCTTTTGTGTGATGAGAAATTAATTCAATTTCAAATTCAACACCATATAGCCAATAGTGAGCTTAATTTATGCTTCAATTTCTAACATTAATCTTTAATTTAGCCCAGTGCCTCTTCATCTAGCTGAGAGCTGAGCTTTTGATTAAAGATGCTGCTCTTCAAGGGCTGGAGCCCCTCACGCTCTGCAGTCACACAGAGCAGATGGTTACCCAGGGGAGCAGAGACAGACCTGTCTGCTCAGACTGCTCAGTCTGTTCAAAACTCACAGCTTGGGGATTGGAAACTGGATGTTCTATTAGTTCTGGAGCTGGGCTCTTACACAGTGCAAGAGCCCTTCCTTTTTAACTGAGGATAATTCAGTTGGAGCTGGACAAGGATTTTGCATGTTCAAATACAACTTTTCACTCTTCCCTTGCAGCTTTCCTGTTTTGGTGTGCAGTCATGTGTCAGTGTGTTACAGCTGTTCATGTTCTGATGGACTGAAGCAATTTCAGGGGAAATCTGAGGCCCCAGAGCACACAGGGGTGTAAGGCAGAGAACTGCCCAGGTCCCAGGCTCCAAACTTCTTCCATCTCTTCCATTGTCTCTCACTTACCTTGTTGCCAGGTGCTTTGGTTTTAACACCACAGAACTCCTGCACAAACTCCTTCTTGGACCATCTTTTTCTACCTCATCCCATTTTGTCTCCTTTCCTTTATTTACCTCCTTTGCCCAAATGGGAACATAAAAGGGTTGGGGTTGGGTGGGACCCTAAAGATCACTCAGTTCCAACCTTGCTGCCATGGGCTGGGAATTTTTCACCAGACCAAATTGCTCAGAGCCCCATCCAGCCTGGCCTTGAACACTTCCAGGAGCAGGAAATGCACCTCTCTGAGCAAACCTCTCTGGGATCATCCCTCTGGAGGGTAACAGTGTGCATGCCAGGACTTGTGGGACAACAGGAAACCTGGGGAAACTCATAGGAAAGCAGGAACCCAGTCCCAGGACATCTGTGATGCTCCATGTTTGTACAGCATCTAGGGAAGTAGCATCTTATCTGAATTGCCTTGCAAATCCATAGGATTAGCCATGGGAGCAGGGAGGTTTAGCTGTGTAATTCAGAGTGATGCTAATGAGAGTTTAGAGAGGGCATTTCACAGTGGTCTCTTAGGTCTTCTCCTCTCCTGGTCTCACCTGTGAGCTCTGAGAGTGTGGCTGACAAACTGTAACCAGATGTCACAGACCTGAGCAGAAATCCCTGTCTGGGGAATAACCAAGCAGTGCTTTACACTTTGCTGTAGGAAATTCAGGGATTAGCTGAGGCTGTGTTTTAAACCTCCCCCATAAACAGACTCCAGCTGTGGCAGCCCTGGGATCTGAACCCTCTTGCTCCAAGCTGCTGTGCCAAATTAGAAACAGGCTTGTTCCTGGGCTGGCTTTGTCCTGAGATGATCTCTTAGGTTTGTGAGTGTGTTCTGACTTGGCAAACCCCCAGTTGCTTAAAATATTCATGGAGCCAGCTGTGAACCTGCACAGGCCCATGGTGTGATGGGGACCACAGGAACCTCTGCAGAGCCACAGCAGTGCTGGTGTCAGGGCTCACAGCTCCACCCAGGCCATCCATGAACCCTCATCACCCCTCACCTGTCACAGCTGAGAGATGGAGCTGCAGCTTCTTCTGGGAGATAAAAGACAAAAGGAAGTAAAATCCATCAGCAGCCTGGAAATGCCTTGCAGTGTTTGCATTCCAGCAAGGCTAAAATAGGACATGTCTGTGCCCAGCTTAACAGGGGCAGAGTCCTCCAGTGACCTTCCTGGACTGTAAACCCCACACTGGACCATGGTGTCTATTCACAGGTATAGAATCAAATGTTTGGGCCAAAAGGCTTGCTGCCAATTTGCTGTGCAGGCCATTTGATTAAATCTCATTAAATATCAATATACGACTTTCCCTTTGATGGGAAAGAAAGGCCATCCCTTACAACAACTCCTCTGTAGTGTATTTGTGACAGCACAAGTCAGGCAGATGAATAACAGTGTTTGGAGGAAATTTCTGTAAGCTGCTTTGTGAGGTTACAATAGCCAGTGCTGAATTTCATGTGTCATTTGTCCAAGTGGAGCCACTGCTGTGTCCCCCTGTCTCACACACAGCACCAGACACTGTGCCTGGATGGCTGGGTACCAATGATGCCACTTCTCTCATTCAGGGATCATTATCTGCAACTCTCACTTGGCCTTTCATGTCAGCCCCAGGTAGAGCACTGAGTTTTTCCAGGCTTATCAGTGGATTAAAGCTAGCAAGAAAGTAAAAAAACCCCAATAATTTCTTCTTAGCTAGCTTATGATAGATAAAGGAACTCTGAAGTATTTCTATTTCTCCCCAAATAGGGAACTGTTTCCTGCCTTTCCTCTCAGAAGGATATGGCGTGGGAGGTCTCAGAAGTATTAAATTATTTTTACTTAATCAGGAAGACAAGAGTCTTGGAGCCTTAATAGAGACATATTTTCCTCTTAACGCTTCTCAAACATTTGAGCTACATCAGACTTAATGACACAGGAGTTTTATAGGGGCTGAATAAATCACTACTTTTGCTTTTCCTCAAGTGACATGCTGGTGATAAAGCTTCTGTTAAAGACCTGGTAGACCTTTCAGGGTAAAAACAGCATTAAAACCTGACTGAATTCACTGTGTTTGAAACACAGCAGTGGAAAAACATGCCTCAATTACATAAATGTTACTGTTCAGCACAAGAATGTCAAATGTGCATGAGGTTCTTGGAGACCTTGGTTATATTCAGTAAATATATTCAGTTACTAGTGGTAACTTGGAAGACACTTGGGAGCAGGGGAGAGAAGGAGGGATCACTGAGCAGAAAGCTGACATGTGCCAGCATGGCCTGGCTGGCTGCAGCTGCAGCATGGAGGCTCTGGCAGGTCACAGCACAGTTTGTTCCCTCTGATTTAGGAGCCCCACACTCTGAGCATGCCCTGGCTTTGCTGTGTTAATGGTTCCAGTGCCCAGGAGTGTGTGCATATCTCACCAGGGATCAGTGTATCACCAGTGTCAGTCATGGGGCAGCAGCTCTATGCACACACTGCTGCATTCCCACCTGCTCAAAAGGCTTTTGCTTTGCAGAATGCAGAGCCAGGGCTGTGCCACTGCCTTCCAAACGGGGCCCTGAAGGAGCAGTCAGCAGCCAGAAAGGGCACAAGAGCTTCTCCCTGCTGTGGGCAGCCAGGGCAAGCTGTGGTGCATTGCCAGGTGAACATTGCACCCTGCATTTCCAGCACAGCTCAGCTCAGGTGCTGTTAAGCCAGGGAGAAGGAGAATAAATAAAGCAATATGCTTGCATGTGCTGCTAATACATCACATCCTGTTTATTGCATAGGACTCCTCCCACACTATTAAAACGTCCCTAAGGTTTCAAAGGGGAAAACTCAGCAGCTGCTGATGCAAAATGACAAGAGCAGAGTGATGGTGCTTTATACCACGCACAGACCAAGACTGAAAGCTTTATTTACATGCTGCAAAGCTGTTTGCACAAGGCCTTACCCACTTTGGAGCATGAGAAATCCGGTGGTGAAACAATTCAGTTGTGTTACAAAATTAAAAACCCTTCTAAAGACTTAAGGCATTAAGTGCTCTTTGTGTGCTGCTGTATTACAGTCATAAAATACCCAAGCCTGGCTCTAATGGGCTGTAAATGAACTCTGGGTGAAAAATATATCAAAATAAAACTACAGGCAGCCTGGGAAAATGCCTTCCAGGTTCCTCATAAAGACTTCATACCAATTAGCAAAGCCAGTCCCAGAGAGCACATAACAGGCCTTTTACACTGGGCCTTGCACATACTGGGATGTTACTTTAATTTTTACAATATCAGTATTTACACCAGCTGTGGCTTTAGAGAAAGAAATGCAGGATTTTCTGTGAGAGCAAGGAGCCAGTATCGTTTACAACTGAAGATAAACAAAATTGCTACTACCAGGAAAATGGGAAGTCAGAGCTGTGTGGGCTGAATTCTGTCCTTATTTGGCTTTGGGGAATTATGTGATTTTATTCTATGACTCAGAGTTGTTTTTACAGCATTTGCGTCACCCAGAGAAGTTGAATCTGCATAAGACCCAGCATGTTCCAGGAGAGAATATTTTGTTCTGTAATGTGAACTGGCTAGCAGGCACTGACAGGTCTCATGTTTAGCTTTATTATTATTGTTATTGTTGTCATTTAGGCATAAACTGCAAGATGTCTCAGAGCTATCAGTTTGTGTTACTGCAGCAAGTACGTGCAGTAAAATCAGGGAAAATCCTAATACTTGGAGAATCGTTTTACAGATCAGCAGCAGTGAATTCCATTTGCTTTCAGTTTGCCTCCTTTGACCTCAGTTCACATGTGGAAAAACACAGCCTGTGTCTGACGTGGATAATGTAACTTCCCTGCTCAGTTCCACCCGGATCTCAAGGTATTATTTCACTTGCAGAGCCTCACCCATTATGGGTGCCACAAATCAGCCACTGCCCTGAAGTGCAAATGCTTGTGTTTTTCCATCCAGGAGGCTGGTTAGAGAATCTGGCACATAATGCTGCAATGAGTTGGCAGAACTGAAAGTAGGTGAGCTCAGACTCTGCTCTGAAGAATGCAGCAAATCCAAATTTAGGGCTCTGGAGGCTGGATCACAAGAGCTGCAGCCCTGTGGTACAAAGTGCTGATCTGATACTGGCTCCTTCTGCCCGTTCAGATGTGCTCGAGTGTTTCTGAGAAGTTATTTTTGTGCTGGCAGGCTTTGTGAGAGATCAGGTGGTGTCTGCCCATGAGGCTCTGTCGTTCTGCAAGGCTGGAGATCATTTCTCTTCCTGCAGCTGGCACGGAGCTGTCATTAAAAGTCTGACACTGCTCTGGCTAATTAGCCAGCAGTGAGGATGTGCTGCACCCAGCCTGGGGCATCCTGGCAGCTCTGGAGGAGCTCACCCCCATCCATTGCTCAGGACAGAGGAACAGCTTGGGCAAGGCTGAAATCCACAGCAAAATGAGTTTGTTTTCTCATTCCCAAGGGTGGGACACTCATCTTTGACCCCTCCTCCTTTGTGAAGGGCGCTGGCATTGGACTTTGACTCCAGTTCCCTCTGCTGCTGCTTTGGCACCAGGTTTGGGCCCGAGGGCACATCGAGGTCCTGAGGGCCATTCCTATAAAGCAAACTTCCTTCTCTCTCACCTACTAATTTTTGTTTAAATTTTCTCTAACAGTGTTTGGCTAGTGGTCTGCTTTTGTCTTTTGTCTTTTGGCTTTTGCTTTCTGGTTGTTCAGGTTTTGCCAGGACAAAAGGGTGAGGCTCAGCAAGGTGCAAGCATCTCTGCAGCCTGGGAGAGGGAGCACTGCAGTAATTTCCTGCTCTCTGTCTCTCCCCTTGTGTCCAGAGGAGAAGAAAATGAAGCCTGACATGATTATCAGATAACTCATTAACTGAATCCCGTCAGAAGTGGTCACTCTGCAAATTCTTGCTCATTTAATTCCCCCATTTAATTAATTCCTCCCCTAGAAATTATCAGCCTACATTAGAGACAAATTACCTGTTCATTTTCCATTTGATAATTAGTGCTCTTCTAGGCTTTAGTTAAGTTTTTTTGCCTTGTGTCAGATTTGATCAAAAGGAGACACCTCAGCCTTTGATTTGTGTTCCTGCTAATGTTAATTTAACATTTCCCCTTTTATGCATGGAGCTCAGGCTAAGGCAGGGTCTCACAATGCCCAGTGATGGAGGGCTCCCTCCCCACTTCTGCTGGGGGCACTTTGCATAGGCCTGGGACAGACAAAAGACAGAAAAACCCACCTGTGAAAAACGCCAATCACTTGTTTTTAAAATTTAAAAAGTTTAATAGTAATAAAATGGTTATAAAAATAGTAATACAATTAGAGTAATAATAATTTGGACAAATTGAATTAAGACAGCATGAGACAATAGAGACAAAGAGTTACAGACAGTCCAGGTACCTTTTTCTGGGCAGCACAAGCCCGAAAAAGGACACACGTTAACAAAGGATTAACCCTTAAAAACAATAGTCTGCTGCATATTCATACACTTGATACATGATGCATAAATTCCATTCAAATACAGGATTCTGTCTGGTCATCCTCAATTTCTTCCTCCGAATCCTAACAGCACCTTCAAGGAAGGAAGAAGTTCAGTTCTTCTGATAAGAGGGCAATAAATTCTCTTTCTCTGAAAGATTCAGGTGTCCTGTGTCTGCTGTCTCGCTGCAAGTCCTTTCTTAAAAAAAAAAATATCCCACACAGCATAGTTTCTATTTTAACATTTTTTTATAACCTAAAACCATATTTAACACACTACTTATTAGAATTAATACAGCATTAGTTTCTAACACAACACATATAATATTCATTTTAATATTTGTGAAAAGCCAATCATAAAACGCGCATTTTTCACACCACCCCAAAAATAATTCCAGTGCACCACTGTGACCTTTGCAGCTTCTGCCCTGCCGGTGCCCAAAGCCTCTGATTGTTGATTTTTATCTGCCGGGGCAGTGGCCTGCAGGGGGGTGGCGGTGCAAGGGCTGCATGGAGGGCTGTGATGGTGGATGGGGAATTCCTCGGGCTCTGTCTCTGCCCCTGAGGCTGCTGCTGCTGTGTTTTATCTCCAGATTTGCTCCGTGCAAAATGCAGAAGCTGCCCAGGAAACAGAAGGCGCTGCTTCCCCCGCCATCCCCCCCGGAAATGTTTGCAAATCCCTTCTCCTCTTTGCTGTGTGCCTGTGCCAGAGGCTGCTGGCGTTGTTTACTCATTTCACTGCACAGTGTCATGGTTTCAACAGGAGGGGGGGATAGTCCCCTTTTGGTCCCTGCTGGCCCATGCCTTCTGCTGGTGGGACACTTCTCTGGGGAAGGTGTGGGGTGGGTTTGGCTCTCCTGGAGCTTGGGGCTGCTGCTCTTGGGGCTCTGCTCCTCAGGCAAGCACTGAGAAAGCTGCTGGTTCTCCAGCCTGCGGCTGGTGGTGCTGATGGTGCTGATGCTGAGGGTTTGCTGTGCTGCACAGTTTGTCCTTGCACCCTCCCAGGGCAGGGGAGAAAGGCTCAGTTCAGGCTGGTGTGGGACAGAGCTCGGAGCACTGGATCAGAGCACAGGGCTGGGCTCCCTGCAGGAACTCAGGGCCCTGAGCAGGGTCCCAGCCACACCTGACAGAGCCTGCTTGGACTGGGCTGCTGGTCATGCACAGGCATGAGGACAAAAGGCAAACACCCCACAGACTTTGTCATGGAAAAGTGATAGGCTTGGATAAATAAAATGTTTAGATCTTCTTCAGGTGCTGCCTGGGCCTCACAAAACACTCGTGATCAAACATTCAGGCCCAGAACCTCGAGGGTGTTTCAGCATTCGCGCTGCTGGCATTCCCTGATGTACACCAAATCCTTTTTCGGTCTCTCAGGTGTGAGTAGAGCCACCCAAACACAGGTGCTGCTGCCTGGCACAGCCCCAGAGCTGCAGGTGTGGGTCTCAGGCAAGGCGTGTCCAGATCTGGGCTTTGCTAGCACAAGCCAACCTCTCTGTACTGTGTGTCAGTGCCCAGTTGTGTGTGCTCTTCTTCTCCCCACCCTGAGCTCAGGCTGGTGCTGCAGCCCTTAGCTGGAGACTCTCAAGCACCTCACAGCCAGCTTGAGGCCCTGGTGGGGTCCCCCACACTCGATGGGATGCTCTGTCAAGGCACCCACTGAGCATCTTCCCCAAATAATGGTCTGAGAGCATCCCAGGTTGGTGCTTTCATTCATTGCTTCCACAGTCTGCTCTTTATTTTGCAAATTTGAAACTGCACCCATTGCAGCCCCAAGCAGCAGGGTTTCCAAGAATTTCTGTGACACTGCTGAGTCCATTGCTCTGGTGAGAGAGAGACTGTAGAGGCTGTCACCTGGGTGGCTGCTGTGAATGCTCAGAGTGCCAAGGAGAGAGAGAGGGAGGATGTTTTGGATGCCCCAGAGGTGCTGCCCTATATGGCCCAGCAGCTCCTTCCCCCTCCCACACTCTTAGGTATCCTGTACAGCCCAGTGAGGCTCAGGGAAGTGTGCAAGTGCTGCTGAAATCAAAGGGAAACTATAATCATGGTGAGAAATTCTGGGTGGAACACAGGTTTTTTGAGGGCTGTTGTACCTTGCAGAGCCCTGGTGTGATTTATTTTTAATGCTGAATGTCTGGCCCTCCTTTGCATTTCCCACCTGTGTTGTTTGCACCCTCATTTATTTGTTTCCCACCACACAAGGAGGGCAGACACTCTCTGTCTCTGTTATAACTCAAACTGGGCACAACAGCTTGTTGCTACACACTTGTGGCTAAGAAGCTGTTGTGGCACAGCTTCTCTGGCAGGAGCACAGAGGGTTTCCCCCACCTGCCTGCATGAGCCCAGCACAGCCTGCATCCCTGGATGCAGCCCAGAAATGGTTAAGGGATGAGCAGGCTGTGGTGCTGCTGTTAAACTTGCAGGAGTGGAGCTTTCTCTTCCCTTGCCACTTGCTGGGTTTGGGACTCAGCACTGATCCCATCCAGGAGTGTACTTGCCCTGCTGCAGAGGAGGTGCATGCTCTGCCACCATCAATTTGATGTCTCAGAAAAAGGTGCTGAGCTCCTTGTCCCTCAGGTAATGTCACAGACATGGTTTATGAAAAATCCTTTCCTTAGGAGTTTTCCTCCTGAGAAGCTGGGAGGCCTCAGGAACAAAATGTCAACAATGGTTGTCTGCTGCTGTGGAATGCAGCAGGTGCATCTGTGATTGGCCTCATGTGGTTGTTTGTAATTAATGGCCAATCACAGTCCAGCTGTCCAGACTGTCTTGGTCAGTCACAAGCCTTTGTTATCATTCTTTTTCTATTCTTAGCTAGCCTTCTGATGAAATCCTTTCTTCTATTCTTTCAGTATAGATTTAATATAATATATATCATAAAATAATAAAGCAAGCCTTCTAAAACATGGAGTCAACATTCTCATCTCTTGTCTCATTCTCAGACCCCTGCGAACACCACCACAAGGTAACCAGGTCTTCTGCAGCTGGCAGGAATCAGAGTCTTTAGCATGAGCAGGAGTGCTGGACTTCTGTGATCCATAAATACACCCCAGTGTGGGGGATCTGCTGTCTTTGCCGTGTCATGGCTGTGGGGGCTTTTTTTGGCAACAAAAAAAAGGGTTGGTATGGAGGAGGAGGTGCCAGCAGCCCATAAAAGCACAGGCAGGGAAGGAGTGGGAAGCAGAATGTGTGGGTGTAAATGTGAGCTTATCTCCTGCAGTGGCTGTTCCCCTCCCACCCCAAGATCTGCTAGCTTTAATCATTTTAGACCCGTGCAAAAACTCTGCATGTGTCAGGTGCAGGATGCTTGAGCAGCTGCATTGCTGAGCTGCAGAATCCAAACCCCTTGCACTTGGGCTTTGTGGAGGTGGCAGATGGGTCCCAATGGCCACAGCTCCTGTCCCCAGTGACTGCTCCATCCCCCTCTGGTGTGTCCTGGAGCAATGGTGTGTTTCACATCTGGGCTTGATATATTCAGAGAATGCACAGCCACTGCATATTCAGTAAGGCATGATAAGGTCATTAAACAAATCTTCCACATCATCTGTGAGTGTACACTGCTCTAACATCCTGTTTAATGTGCTGGTTATTGTGGTATTGAAGTTTATTCCTGATCTGATGCTTTCTTCCATTCCTGCCTGCCAGCATCTTTGACAGACAACAGAATTCTGTTTAGATATGTACCAGGTAATTGTGTTTGCTTGTTGCAGTGCTTCTTTACTTTGCATTCAGAAGTGTTTGTCAGGCAGGGGAAAGTGCCATGGCAGGTGGAGTAAAATCACTTTTCAGCCCAGCTGTAGCCCCCAGGTCTTTTCCTCCAAGAGTCCCAGGGCCTGTGGTTCATTTTCCCAGGTATTTGACCTGGCTACAGAGCAGGATCCTGACTTAAATGCCTGAGTTTAGCAGAGACAGGAAAAGTGATGAACCTGACCCAAATATTGGCTCCATACAGGGGTGAGAAGGTGGCACAGATCCTGTCCTGGAGGTGGGAGAGATGAATTACCAGGAGGTAAATAAAGTGTCTGGTGAGTCCTGGGAGGGCTGTTGGCTTGGATAATGTATGGCCTGTTGTGCCTTTACTGCAGAAAGGCTTTTTCAAAAGGTGTTTGCAGAGCTGTGTTCAATTCATTGTGCACTGCCTGGATGTGGCTGTGGAGGAGTTTATCAGGATGAACGGACCCAGGAGCACTAAGGGGGAATTAAGCAGAACTCACTGCCATGTCCTTGCCTTCCTGTGTGCACTGTGCAGCTGCCCATGAGATCACAAGGAGCTGCAGGAGCCTGTGGGAAGCGTGGCACAAGGACTTCAGCAGGACATGAGCAGCTCCCTGGCACTGTCCTGGCTGGGAGTGGGAGCTCCAGACAAAATTTACTGGAGAAACCCTGCCACTGAGTCATGAGGTGCCGAGAGCACTCCCTTGCTTTTTAAAGAGAGGAGCCTGAAGGTGGCTGGATCCAATCTTAGCCTCAGACTGTCAATAACTCATGTAACTTTGTCCTGCAAAATTTAAAGATGGATTTAAAGATGGCAAATCAGATATATATTTATATAAAACAAATACATAAATAAATTATATAACAAATATAAAAATAAATATATAAACAAATTATTTATTATGACAAATGATTAGACAAAAGATCTTAATCAGAATTACTAACTACACAGAATAAAAGCTGAAACTCCTAATAGTTATATAGTATAACATAGTGCATTAAATTAAAGCAATTGTATTAAAGGTAGTAAAAAGAAACATTGATGTAATTCACCATACCAACACTGAGAGTGGACAGGTCTCTTTCTCTTAACATTGAGGAGCCACCTTGAGGGCCATCCCCACTCAAGGGAGAATCTCAACACACTGTCCAAGAAGGGATACCTCAGAAGAACCTACTGTATGGAAAGTGGACTGGATTTTTAGAGTGTAGAGGGGCTGACTGTCAGTCATATGCCTGCAGGTCAGTTTAGCAGCTTATCTGCCAAAGCTTTGCCTTACTGTCAGCATTTTGATTTGGGCTTGGTGTGCCAGACTGAGTTTCAGCATTATTCAACACTAAACAACACATAGGACCTCTTTCAATCCACCCTGATAGATTTGGAAATAGAACATTGTCCACTGAGTTCTTGACCACATTCCAGGTCAAAGCATGAGGGAGTGTGGGGGGAAATCATCCTGCCTCAATTCCACAGGACAGAAATGACCCCCCAGATGGGCTGGAGCACAGCAGAGCAGCTCCCCACTGCTGGAAAATGCACCAGGAGCCCACACTCCCCCAGGGCTCCCTGGCTGTGACTGCCCACACCACTGCCCACCCTTCAGCAGGGAGGGCAGGCTGAAGGCCCAGGTGCTGCCAGTCTTGGACATCCCCATCTGCTGTGGGACATGGCAGCAGCAGCTGCTCCTTGGATGCACTCTGGACACTGGTGATGCCCTGCTGCACAGGAGGGCTGCTCAAAGGCAGGAGGGAGGGCAGGGCTGCCCTCACCCTGCAGAGGAAGAGGATGCAGCCCTGTTCAGGCCTCAATGGCAGCAGTTTTTCCCTGAACAGAGAGCCCTGAGCACAGCTGGCCAGTTTAATCAAAGCCAAGAGTCACAGAGTGGATGTGGGAAACATGGATCCAAGTTTCTTTTCAGTTCTGATTAATACAGATCTGAGCCCAGCTTTCCTCCCCTTCCCCAGGACTGCTCTGGGTATTGAGGGGAGTTACCCAGCAGCCCAAATGGTGTTCCTTTTCATTGCTGCATCCTTGCACATGTCCTGTAGTGGGAAGCAGGGACTTGCTTCCATGGCAAACACCCAGCCCCTCAGTGCAGAGTAGCCCTCACTGCTCCTTTCTTGCTGGAAATGTTTCTGTTTGATTGGCATGAGAGAGACATGAAACCACATCTGCAGGATGGGCTGGGAGAGACTTTGTGAGCTGAGACACTGTGAGACTGAGTGGCCTGGACAGACATGGAGAGGATCTCTGTCCTGCTCTTAGCAAGCAGTGGGAGGATTTGACCAGGGCTCCTTGTGCTCTTTGTGTGGGGTCTGTGTGGTGTCTTACAGAGCTGCTGGCAGAGGTTTGGGCTGGCAGATGAGTGCACTGGCTGTGCTTTGCTGTGCACTGCCTCTGCTTCAGGCTGCCTACCCTAGAGTGTGCTGTTCCCTTTCAGAAATGCTCCTGCTGCAGCTGCTCCTGCAGCACGGCTTGGCCAGCAGGCACCACCTGGGCTGGGGCTGAGACCTGGTGCCCAGCTCGACCCTCTCTTCTTCCTGCTGCTTTATTGGCTTTAATTCATCACTTTCCACGTGGGTTAAGTTGCTTTTTGGTGGCTATTTCTTGCCAAGTGCTGCTGCTGGCTGCCTTGTCTCATCCACAGACCAGGTGGTGAAGAATTCTCCTGCAGGATTGCTCCTGTGAGGCAGCTGCTGTGCCCTTGGGCTGGGTTTGGGCATTGTGAGGTGCTCTCAGTCCACAGTCAGGTGTCCATCAGAGCCTGTCCCCACTCAGGCCACTCTGTGATGGCAGAGATGATGTGTGTGTCTGTGTTTGTGGTGGGGACATGGCTCAGGTGGGATGGTGCTGTGAGCTTGATGCCCTCCTTGCTGAGGATACACAGGGAGGACCTCGTGGGGGGAACCACAGCAGCTCTTCTGTCCAAGGGATGTCTTGAAGTGGTGTTGGTGTTCTGCAGGGGTGGGAGCTGGAGAAGGCAGCCTGGCAAGGACATGGCACAGCACCCTGAGGGGGCTGAGCCTGCTGTGAGGGAGCTCTGGAACTCAATGCCTGGGTGTGGGAACCCAGAGCATCCCTCTGGCTGTCCAGGACAGCCAAGACTCCTGCCAGGGGGCTCAGAAGCCCTGGCACAGAGCCCAGAACACCTGTGGGTTTGGTTATGACCTGTGGAGCAAATTACCAACCTTATATAGAGATCAGCAAGCCACAACAGTTTAGGTAGAATAATAGTGAAGTTATCATAGGGTGGAAAAGTAGATTTTGGGGTTTTTGGTATGGGGGTTCAGGAGGCAAGATGGAGGGAACTGGGAATGTCCAGCCTTTCTCCTTCTTCTTGGCCTCCATCTTCTGCTGTGATGGTGGCACTTTTGGATTGGTTTAGAGTAGAAGCTCACTGTCTAACATAGGTGATAGGTATTGGAAAGTAATTGTAAACATTGCACATGTAGTTTTTAGTATAAAGACATAACACTGCCCCAGGAGCAGGCAGAGTGCCTGGAACTCCCCTGCTGGATGGACCTCGGCTGGACAGGAGAAAGAATTTTGTAGATAAGAAACAATAAACAACCTTGAGACCGAGAAATGAAGAGTCCTGACTCCTTCTTCAAGCAATGGGCTGGGAAAAGAGACTTTTAACATTCTCAGGGTCACTCTGACCAGCTAGAGGACCAACACCTGGGTGGCCTCTAGTCTACACCCAAATAAAACTCCAGCTTGCAGATGGAAATTTGTCCTCTCTTCTGAGCAAGGGAAAGCTCTTCCACTCCTTGCTCTCAAAACCCTGCTTGGCTCCTCAGATGCTTCTTCAATCTCCTGTGAGCAGCCACATCCCACGTGTACCAAGTGCTATTTCTGGTGGCAGTGCAGGCTGTGCTGCAGCTGCAAACCCCAGCACAGCCACACTGGCCATCCTGTCTGCTCACAGCTCTGTGATCCTACCACAGGACACATCCTCCCTGCCCAAACTCACCCCAGCCAGGGCTCTGTGACCATCCTGTGTGCAGCCTGGTCGCACAGGCAGTGCTGACAGCAGGAGCTCTGCCAAGAAACTGCTGAGGCAGCTCCTGCAAAGGTCACCCTGGTGATTACGAGCACAGGAGAGGCTCAGATGTGACACAGCTGTGGCTGGGAGATGAGGGGAAGCGTGCTCTGAGCTGTGCCTGCTCTTACAGGAGCTCAGGAAACCAAAGCCTGCGGAAGGCAGAGGGGCTCGGGCGCTCACCCAGCACTGGTCCCATCAATGCAAGCAGCTGGTAGAGATAAAAACCAGGGCAGGGAAGATGTTCAGCCCCCAGAGTCAGGCAGCAGCTCTGCTCCTTCACTGCCCAGCACTTGGCTGGAAGTGTTGGGATGTGCAGTGCTTGGGTTCCAGCTCATCCAGCACTGGTGTCACCAAAGCTGCACGTCCTTGGCTGTCTTGCCATCCTGTCAGAGAAAGTGAGCCCTGCTGAGGGCCGTGGTGGTGCCCACAAATAAGTGGCCAAAGTGGGTGAGATGAGACCTGTCACCTCCAGTTAGGTAAAATGAGTCCCACCAGCTGTTCTTGGACAAACTTGGGAAATAACAGGAATATTTTAATATGCAACAAGCAGTCCCCAGGGATAATTGAAAATCATATCAATGTACATTACAGATAGGAGCTACCTACAGATCCTTAAGTCACCATCATGTTAAATACCCCTGGCCATGAAGACATGGGCTTTTAGAAGCAATCTTTGAACTGAGTCTACACAGGATTGCCCTGCAAGGCAGACTTGTCCTCACTGCCAGCTGCTGAAGCTGTGCCAAGGTTTGCGTCCCCACAGCACACACCTCTGGAGCAGAGAGGGTTCCTTCAATCAGGACCCAATGCTCCAAATTCTTTTGGTGGAAGATCAGATATAAACATCTATTGATTTTTTTTCCAGTGGCAGCATATCTGTGCAGCTTTCTGCTCTTGCTCCACTGCTTTGTTGACCACTGGCTACTCAGAGTTTCCAGAGATTAAAAAGAGCAGGATTGATCATGAGAAGGAACTCTTGGTGGCAAAAAAAAAAATAGCAGCACAGGGCTGCAGTAACACAGTCTGTAGCTTCTGACTCTGGTTCCAGCCTGGCAACCACAGCAGCTTCCCAACACTGAGCATCTCTGGTGTGCTGAACCCTCAGCATCAACCAGCCATGAGCCATGCTCTAAATAATGCTGAGATGTGGTCCTGAGCCCAAGTTTGTTTCTTTGGAGAGCACACGCTTGTGTCCTTTATGTACACTCTGGTATTTAAGTTTTCCTACCTAAGATGACAAGAAACTTTTCTTTCACGCCTCTTTCTCACATTGTCATGGCCTTTCGGGGCCAGGGGTTATCAGGAAATGAGTCAGGAGTCACCAGAAGTTCACAAGGGCACGAGGTGCCTGCTTGGTGCACCTGCAGTGCTCTGCTGAGGCCACTCACAGGGCAATGATCTCTGACTTTCCTGGAAATTGGGACCCCGTTTGCCTCCCAATCCCAGCTCCCCAGCCTCCCCCAGCACGTGCTGAGGTGTTCTCTGTGCCAGGGGCTGGAGGTGTGCGAGGCTGCTGCCCATGGATGGTGCAGAGCAGCACAGGGCTGTGAGCTGTGCAGCTGCTGCTGGGCAGGAGGAGCTCTGGCTGTGCCAGGCTGGGGCTGGGAGGGCTCCTGGTGGGGCAGGACAGGGGCTCTTCAGCTGTTGGAGCTCCAGCCACAGCAGGGGATGCAGAGTGGGGCTGGGCTGGCTGCAGTCACTGCACTGGGGGTGTGTGGGGTGGCTGCTGGTGGCACAGCTGCTGGCAGAGGCTCCTGCAGGAGCAGATGCTGTCTGTGCAGGGCTCTGTGAGGCTGCCTGCTGCAGCAGCTCTCTCAGAGGTGTTCCCTGCCTGCCTTCCTCCCTCCAGCTGCTGCTGCAGCATCACCTCCTCAGCACTGTGGCTGCTGATTCTGCAGCAGGCACCTACTGCCCCTGCCCCCAAAAGGGGCTGCTGGGGTGCTCACAGTCCATCAAACCCACCAATCCCCACCCCACCAGCCCCCAGCCACCTGCTGTGCACAGCAGAGGGTCCCAGTGCCCTTCATTGGGAATTGTGTTGGTCCTGCAAGCTGCTCCTCTGAGGGAGGTGGTTCTGCTGATCATAGACACAATTCCCAGGGCTCAGTGGTCCTTCATGTGCCATCCCTCCCGCCCTTCTATGTGCACATGGAAAAAACAGTGAGGCACAGGGGAGCCCCAAAAGCTCACAGAAATGGGAGATTTTGTGCTGCAGACCAGCCCCTCCTCGTTCCCTGGGAGCAGGTTTAGTGCTGCTGGGCAAACCCAGCTGCAGGTCTAATCCCTGTGGAGCTGCCAGCTGCTCTGACACCAGTCTGTCCCCAAATCCCACACACCCTCTTCATCCTCTGCCTTCCCCCTTGCCAACAGCATGTGTACACCTGGGGAGGGACATTCCTGGTACCCCACGATTCCTGGTACCCCTGATAAGGCTCTTGCAGATACTGAGCAAGAAAGATGTGGGAATAGCACTTCCTCCTCCTCATCCCCTCTCAGTTTCTTCATGGCTGAAAGGTCAGTCATCTCCCTTCTGTGATCACATCACTTGTGGCTTCCTGATATTCCCATGGGAACCAGGGCTTCCAGAGCAAACATCAGCTGCCCCAGCAGTGTGAGGACCCAGCTGGTGCTGGTCCTGTCACCACAAGGTCTCCAGCAGCCTCAGCTCTGTGCTGGAGGCTGCAATGTGCTTGCAATGTCTGTGGCTTTGCAAATCTCTTTCCTCCTCTGCAAAACAGCGCTGTGCAAAGCACTGAAGTGCAAAGCTGGAGGGTTTATTACAGCAGGTGGTGGGGAAAGGCTTAAAATCTTAAATTCAGCTGAAATCTGTGCTCTATGGGTCACCCCCTGCCCTGCAGCCTCACCCCAGCACAGCCTGCTTGCAGACTGTTGGGACAGACAGATTTCCTGAGGTGCCAGCCAGATGCCTTCAGACTGAGGGAAAGCCAAACCAAAATAAACCTGATGTAGCTGGGTGCTTTAATTTGCAGGAAGAGCTGTGCAGCAGCAGGCTGAATATTTCTTGCTGTATCAAGCATAAATTCATCAGGTATTCAATTTCCTGGGGAAAAAAAAATAAAGCAGAATAATTCACTTGGAAATAAAGAGTGGAGCTATTTTTCCCTCTGACACGGTGAATGCAATTACCTAAGGCATGGGAGGCTGAGATAACTCACTGATTCAGCCCCCACTCTCCAAAGAAACCATCATCATTCTGTCAGGAAAGGCTTTAAACTCCAATTCACATCCTGAATGCTAAAACATCACCACATACAGAAGCTGTCCTTATGATTTCCATGCACCAGCTGCTGCATCACAAGGAAAACACACTCAGAGGCAGGCCAGAATTTATTATTGTCGAGGCCATATACACAGTGCAAGCTCCCTGTGTTTGCTGACCCTTTCCCCCATGCTTTTGGTGTCTCTTTGTCCATCAGGAGCAATTCCTAGTGAAGCAAAGCCCACTGACACCCTGTTAATAGTGTGTGAGCCCTGCTGGGACTGGGAAAATGTGCATGGGGGTTGAGAGTCTTGAGCTGTGTCTGTTTGTCACAGACATCTTTTATGAAAGATGTCTGCGACAGACACAGCTTGAGACTGTGTAATTTTATTTATTTAAAATGACTGTGTCATTTTATAAAATTCATCATTTTATGAAAAATCCTTTCCTTAGGATTTTTCCTCCTGAGAAACTGGGAGGCCTCAGGAACAAAATGTAAACATTGATTATCTGCTGCTGTGGAATGGAACAGGTGCATCTGTGATTGGCCCACGTTGGTTGTTTCTAATTAAAGCCAATCACAGTCAGCTGGCTCGGACAGAGAGTCTGGGCCACAAGCCTTTGTTATCATTCCTTCCTATTCTATTCTTAGCCAGCCTTCTGATGAAATCTTTTCTTCTATTCTTTTAGTATAGTTTTAATGTAATATATATAATAAAATAATCAAGCCTTCTGAAACATGGAGCCAGATCCTCGTCTCTTCCCTCATCCTAAGACCCCTGTGAACACGGTCACATCTGTTTGGAGAGCTCAGTGCAGGCAAGCCATAAGCCTGTGATTGCCCCCAAATTTAATTCCATTTGGGCAGCACTCTCCCACCTCTTCTGCCATTA
The DNA here is from genome assembly GCF_035770615.1 of Melospiza melodia melodia. Taxonomy (NCBI): domain Eukaryota; kingdom Metazoa; phylum Chordata; class Aves; order Passeriformes; family Passerellidae; genus Melospiza; species Melospiza melodia. Next base: position 8,171,604 of record NC_086195.1, on the reverse strand, counting down.
CATAATGGAGAGCAGAGTAATGACTTTCAGCAATACTGTTTGAGTGGCAGGAGTCCAATTCTGGACTGTATTTTATTTTTTTTAAAGGTGGGGGGAGAGCAGGTTGGCAGAGGGGAGGAAGCATCCGTTTGGTTCGTCTGCAATCCCTGTTTCGCTCTGGGAGCTTTAGAGGACAGACACATTCTTCCATCTCTGCTAATCCTCCTCTGATACAGAGGATTTTCCTGCCATTAAATGATAGCTTGTGAGAAAAAAATGCCAACTTTTCAGGGACTGACTGGTGTGGCTGAGGGCAGCCTCACGAGCAGGAGGGAGGACACAGCCACTGCCTGGCCAGGTAAGAACGCATCCTGGTGGGATTTCTGTTGGGAATTTTGGTTTCCACTAAGCTGGTTGCACTCCTCTGTACCAGCACCTATTTCCTGGGGATAGAGCCAGTCCCTCACTGTTGGTGATCCTTTCCCACCTCAGATGAGAGGAATCTGCCTTTGGCATGGCTTGTGGGAAGGACGCAGATGAGCTCCTGAAAAGCGGCGGCACAAAGCTGCAGGATTCCCTGAGAAGGTCAGTGGTGGAAGACAGATACTCACCAGGAAGGTGCTGGGGACTTCTTCAGTTTGAAAGTGTGTGAGAGAAGAGCGTTTTCCTTCATCTTCCTTTCTGAAGATAGATCTTTTTGTGGAAAAATGATGCAGGGAAATGACAGAGGATGAAACCCATCTCTATTCTTCCTGTGTGCTTTTAGATCCCTTAAGTTTGCTTGCCAGACCTGAAATGCCACTAGAGAATAATCAAGGTAATGTTTGCCATCGTTTTTCTAAATGGTGAGTATACTCTTATTCTGCATTATCCAGTAGTGGATTAGACAGATCATTTGGAAAGGTGGTGTTAAATATTCAATTATTGCAATCATTGCCTCTTTACCTTTCTTAAGACTCTGCAACCTTTATTTTTTGTTTCTTTTCCTTTGGTCTCTCAATCTTTTTTTCAAATACTGAGTTACTGTAGTATTTAAAAGAGTGAAAGATATCACCCATGGAAGAAGATCTTTTATTCTTTAATGTCACAAATGTTTTTGACCTTACTGCTCTATTTCACCCTTTTGCTCAAACACGCATCTCATTTGAGTGTTCAGATGTGTCACTGAGGGGCTGAAGGCTTCCAGCTGCTGCCCTTTTCTAGGGAAGGGAAAGGAGTGAGGTGGGAAAGATGGGAATGTTTCAGGCTGTGTTGATCAGAGGGGATCTCACAAACAGGGAAGAGCTGATCTCTTTTGCCCTGAGCAAAAGCTCTCCCAAGGATTTGGTGCAGTTCATGTGGAGGATTTTTTCCAACTTCCTTTTCAGGAGAAAGAGGGGAAATTGCGCACTAATGCTGCATTGCTGAGGGGTTTCTCAGAGCTCCTGTTGCTGGGGGGATATTTTCTCATTGGATGGTCCTCACACTCATGCTGTCCATGTCCCACACATTGCAAAGATGCTCTTGTAAATAGAGATTTTAGAAGCCTGCTATGAAATGCCCCTAGCAGAAGACCCAGATTTGGCACTTGTGTATAAGGAAAGCAGGCTGGATATGGCTTGGGGGCAGATATTTCCTTTAGTGAGTGATTAGAGGAGAAGCAGGGAGGGAAGGAGGGGATCTGGTTATCAGCAGGCTCATTCCTACACTGCCCACCATGGGCACAGCAGTGGGTGGAGGTCTACCCTGAAGGCCAGGGATGTGCCTGAGCTTGGGGCAGCTGGAGCTAAACATGGAGCTTGCCCAGGACAGCCTCATCCATGGGACAGCCCAGGCACAAATGCTCCTCTGGATGTCACCCTGAACCCACACAAGGCTCCCTACCAGCAGCAACCCTTGCTTTCCAGACAAGCACCTGCAGTCAGACATTTGGGAACAGGCAAATCCTTAATCTGTCTGGCCCTCAGTTTATGTAACAGCCTCACAAAAACAACATATGCCCCTGTTGGCAGGCAGAGGGGGGACTGGTGCAGAGGGGAGCAAACAGGGCAGCCCCTGGGCAGGCTGCACAAAGAAAGAGCAATCTGAGACCAGCTTATTGTTCCTCTTCTTGTCCTTAAACTCCAGCTGCTGTCAGGAGGATTGAAGGGGACTTTCCTTTGGCTGTGGCTGTTAGATAAGGGCATGGGAAAAAGGGGAAGAGCAGACAAACAAAATGACAACCTGTCTAAAATCCTTTCCACCTCCCAGAGTCCTTCACTATCATTTATCCTTGAAGTGATGTTATTTTGCTAATTCTCCAGTCACAATAGTGTGCCCAGGCATGATGAGACCTGAATTTTGATGAAGAGGCCGCAGCTCATCCTTTTGTGATGCTCTCTGTGTGTCTGAATACCTTTCCTACATGCAATAACCAGCATGGTTTGAACAGACCCAGGCTCCAGGGCAGCTCCTGGGTTGGTGCCCCTCAGCAGGGACTTGCCCAACAACTGGTTCTGCAAATCTCTTTTACACAGGCAGTGTAAACTCCTAAACACAGCCCCATGCATGTTGTCTTTAGAAAGGATGGAGGGAAGGCAGAGCAGTTGTAGCCCAGACTGTTGTTTGTCCTGTACATTAAAGCCTTAAGGACTGCAAAAATAAAACTTGATGCTTGCTGAAGATGATGCTTCTGGGCATGTCACCTCATATGTCTGTCCTGTTGAAAGGGCCCGTGGGAATGCAGCTGTAGGGGGCAGTCCCTGTGCTGCACACCACAGGGAGAGGCAGCCCAGCTGCTGGGAGCTTCCCCCTCCGGACACTCAGCAGGAGCATGGAGGAAACCCCCCTGATCCCAGCAGCACAGGAATAGATGTGGCCGTTGGTAAAGCTGTTGGTGCCTCATGTTTTGCTGAAAAAAAAGAGAAAAGGGTTGTGTTTGTATGGGAGCTAATAAACTGCAGCAGAGAACCAGTCAGCAGCAATAGCACCATTTTGTGCTTGTGACTACATGGAGATTGCTGGTGTGGCTGCTCATTTTGTGGAGGAGAAGCTAGGGGGTGTCTGGGAGAGCAATTAGGGAAACTGCCTTCAGTTCTTCCTCTCTAATGAGTTTATATTCATGCATCAGAGAAAGGAAGGGACCTAAAAGATCATCTCATTCCAGGCCCCTGCCACGAGCAGGGACACCTTCACTAGCCCAGGTTTCTCAGAGCTTTATTTAGCCTGGCCTAGAGCACTGTCAGGGCTGAGGCATCCACAGCTTCTCTGGGTACCCTGTGCCAGATCCTCACCACCCTCACAGTATATAATTTCTTCCATATCTCTAAATTTCCTCTCTTTCAGATGGGAAAAGCATTTTGAATTAAAAAAAAAATCACTTTTAAGATTATTTTTTTACTGGACGTTTTTTTCCCTGCAAAAGTCCTGTCTGTGGAGGCTGATGTCTCCCTGTACTTTTGCTCCTTTGTGTTCTTCTCTCATTTCTCCCAAGAGCCTTCTTCTCTTCCTTGTTGTTCACCCACCTGTGTGGGACTAACCTGGGAGGAAACCACAGCCTTGCACCTCCCATGTCAGGCTGATAAAGGACAAAGTGGCTGCTCCCATCAAACATGAGGCACTGTGGTGGCTCTTGAGAATTGGCAAAGCAGCAAAAACTGTGCTTGAGGTGCAGAGTTTCTCATCTATTATGAGATCATGAAGCCAGCAGTTGATATCTCTTAGTTTGTTTTCACTCATGCTGCCACAGCAGTACAGCAGTGGGAATGTGTTGTCAAACACTGCATTGCATCTCCTTGAGAGCTGAGAGTTCCCCTTCCAGTGCTGCACCAGCTCATGGCTCTGGTGGAGAAACAGGAAGGGAGGGAGGGAGGGAGGGAGGGAGGGAGGAAGGAAGGAAGGAAGGAAGGAAGGAAGGAAGGAAGGAAGGAAGGAAGGAAGGAAGGAAGGAAGGAAGGAAGGAAGGAAGGAAGGAAGGAAGGAAGGAAGGAAGGAAGGAAGGAAGGAAGGAAGGAAGGAAGGAAGGAAGGAAGGAAGGAAGGAAGGAAGGAAGGAAGGAAGGAAGGAAGGAAGGAAGGAAGGAAGGAAGGAAGGAAGGAAGGAAGGAAGGAAGGAAGGAAGGAAGGAAGGAAGGAAGGAAGGAAGGAAGGAAGGAAGGAAGGAAGGAAGGAAGGAAGGATTTGACACACTTCAGGCAATTAATTGATCTCCCCTGCCCATTGCCAGACTCAGCATACACTGCCCTCCCCTTTTCCACACCCAGGAATTCTGTAACCCACGCACAGCTCCTGGCCTTCAATGCATTTCTGCCTGCTCCCTGGCCAAACCATGTCCCCATCAGGCAGAAGAGAAATACTGAATTCTAGGTGAGCCCCCTCTTGGGGAGAGGAATTAATCAAAGATTATATTCTAGGTGACATATATTCTCAGCAGGTTTAGAAAGCCCAGAAGATTTTTAGGAATTTCACACAAGAGCTCCTCAGTCAGCACCTGTGTACAGGTGGCAATTAGCTTGGCTAGAGGGGAGGAATAGACGGTGTAATTTCTTTTTGCTGCTGTAATTGATTTGCTAACGATGCATTCTTCTCTCTGTGGGGATGGCAGTGATCCTTTGGGTCCCCCAGGCGCAGGGGGCGTGGGCCTGCGTGCGCTCCTGCCCTCCCAGCTGCGTGTGCACCCCAGAGCGGAGCTGCTCCGTGCGCTGCGACCGCGCCGGGCTGGGCCAGATCCCCAGTGAGTTCCCCTGCGAGGCCTCCTCCATCAACCTGGATAAAAACAGCATCAAGTTCCTGTCCGAGAGGGCCTTCGGGACGCTGCCTTCCCTCAAGTCCCTGTCGCTGAACCACAACAACATCTCCTTCATCACGCCGGGCGCCTTCAAGGGGCTGCCCAGCCTGACGGAGCTGAGGATGGCCCACAACGAGTACATCCGCTACCTGCACACCCGCACCTTCACCGCGCTGCGCCGCCTCGTCAGGCTGGACCTGGCCGACTGCAACCTCTTCAACATCCCCGACAGGATCTTCATCGAGCTGCCCGCTCTGCAGGAGCTGTTCTGCTTCCAGAACAACTTCCGAAGGATCCCAGGCGCCATCAGGGGCATGGAGAACTTGACCCATGTGTACCTGGAGAGGAACAGGATCGAGGCAGTGGCCTACAACTCCCTGCAGGGCCTGACCAAGCTGAAATACCTGAATCTGCAGGACAACAAGATAAATGTCATCCACGAGCGAGCTTTTCAGGGCTGTCAGAGGATGGAGTACCTGTACCTGAATGACAACTTGATCAGTGAGCTTCCAGAAAACTCCTTTGATGGCCTGAGGCGTCTAAAGATGCTCAACCTGGGAGGGAATTTTCTCAGGAACATTTCCAACACCTGGTTCCGAGACTTGGGGGAGCTGGAGTTCCTCTACCTGGACCGCAACAGGATCAGCTACATCGAGGAAGGGGCTTTTGAGAACCTCACCAGCCTGGTGGCTCTGCACTTGAACAGCAACAACCTGACGACGCTGCCCTTCTCCGTGTTCGAGCCCGTGTACTTCCTGGGCCGCCTGTACCTCTTCCGCAACCCCTGGGAGTGCGACTGTCGCCTCGAGTGGCTCAAGGAGTGGATGGAGAACTACAGGCTGGTCAGGGACATCCCGTGTGCCTCCCCCTCCTCAGTGGCAGGCGTTGATCTGACGGACGTGCTCTTTGAGAGGTCTCCCGAAGGTTTCTGCCTGGACCCGGAGGAGCTGAACGTCACGTCCGAGCGGCCGACCCCCAGCGAGGAGCCTTGGTCCACCACAGAGAGCAAGTTCAACAGCCTTATCTCCAAACTCCTGCTCCAGATGGGCCTTCCCGAAGAGGTGGCAAACGCCACTGAAGTGTACAGTAACAGCACACAGCTGGACGGACAGACGGAAGGGGTTTCTTCTGGCGTGGGGGAGGACAGAACTGAGGCTGGCTCCTGTTCCTTGTACCTCCCAGCACTTCTGGCAGTGATTGTTCTGCTGTGCAAATAGTCCAAGGGCTGGATGGAGCAGGGGCTCTGCTTGAGTGTAAGACCCTACACCTACTTAGTCATCAGAGTGGGCCTCTGATATGTGAAGGGCTCCAAACTCTTCCAGGCTGGGTTTGTTGGATCTGGCTCCAGATTCCCCCGGGAGCTGGTGAGATCTGGGTCCCACTCTGGGTGACAAACCTGCCCTGTAGCAAATGGCTACTCACAGGGAGATGAGCAGCACTAAGGCTGAATTTTGCCTAGAGATGTGTGAGGTTCTGCTGGGAAAGGAGGGATGAGGGGTCTGTCTGTGGGGTGTTTGTTCCATCGGGCCAGCTTCAGAGAGTAAGAGGCTCCATGGTGACTCAGCTTCATGAGAGAAAGATGAGGCTGCAGAACTGGGGCCCTCTTCGTGTTCTGACAGACGCCCACACTCATGGCAGATGCTGCAACAATGGGAAACAATTCCTGATTTCCGCCAGTGGGTGCAGGAGGGAGCAGGGCAGTCCTGGGCAACATCCTGGGATGCAGCACTAGGCCTCATGGAAACATCCAGGGAACAGGTACAGACCTCATGGAAACATCCAGGGAACATGGACAGGCCTCATAAAACATCCAGGAGACATGTACAGGCCTGATGGCAACATCCAGGGAACATGTACAGGCCTCATGAAAATGTCCAGGGAACATGGACAGGTTTCATGAAAACAAGGAAAGGGCCCAGGGGGGGCACCTGCCCCAGGCAGATCTGGGGTGGGCACAGTATTTTGGCTGTGACCACAAACAGGAGTTTGATGATTTCTCCTCCCTGTTATCCTGGTACTGGTGCAGGAGAATCAGATGGACCCATGTTTGTCCAAACATTCTTCTCTGAGGCAAAGCTACTTAAACTTAACTTACTTATTCCCATAATCTCAGTGTGTTTATTTTTTCAGTGAATATATTATTTCAAGGAATACATTTTTTATTTGTAGATTGTTTCAGGGCATGGCTGCAGGGGCAGAGCACAGTGATGACAAATGCAACCAGGGCCTATGAAATATTTTGTATTTTCACCACTAATATGTACCACGTAGTGTGTCATACTATGCCATACTGGTAATTTTCTTTTATACGGTATCTTAAGTGTTTTATCTTTGAAATCTTCAATGAAAGCTGCTAATATGACCAGAAAAAATTGTTTTATGTATCAAAGCAGATTAATAAAATAATTTGATATTTTACCCACAAAAATAAATTAACTGCTCAAACCTAAGTTTTGGGTTTTTTTGAGATCCTTGAACAACTCTGGTGATATTTTTTTGTAGGCTACTCAAATGGGTGCACATAAGTGTCCTTTCAGGCCTAGAGCAAATGGCAAGCTATTTATTGCAACATGAGTACTTTCACTTAGAACCTGACTGTGCTTATGTTTGTGTTAAGCAGCAGCACTTGAAAATATAAGAGACTATATAGAGATACTCTTCTGTCCAAAAAGATCTTCTGTTTTCTAATTAGTGCCAGAGATTTCCAGAGGAAAGCTGAGTACAGGGAAAACCAAGCCTGCCATGGCTTTTCAGTTATCTGACCACAGTTTCCCCAGGGAATCAGAATGCCAGATGGTTTGATAAATGCCTATTTGACCTGTTCCACGAACTAAATTCAATGAGTTTGGATTTCCAGGCTATTTATGAATCCATTAATCTTCTTAAGTGCTGAATTCATCTGAGTATTATAAGAGGCTGTTTTTCAAACCTAGTCCAGCCTGGTGCTGTAGAGGCATATTAGGTTAAGGATGCCTTTAGAGGAGCACTGTTTCATCCTGTCAGGGGAGGTTTAGCAATGGGCCTGGCACAGTTGGTAGGACACAAATGGTTGTATTTCACTTCCTATAAGTACAGACGCCTCAGAGTGAATTGTTTTTATAACCCACAAATTAATTTTCTGTGCTGGGGCACATTAAAGCTGAAGATCACCTCACTGTGCAATTGCTGAGTGGCTTTCAAGTCAATCAGTGCTTCAAAGATGCTCCTGCTTTACCTGCAAGATGCAGATCTGAACGTGAAGCATCTTAAAGTGTTGTTTTTAGCAGAGGTTCTGCTGTCAGGTGATGGGCAGGAGGGCTGTGCATTGCACTCAGCTGTGTGACAGCAGGGAACTGACCTTGGGGTCCATGGTTTAAGTGTCTCTCGTGCTCAAACCCCTGCCTGGCCCAGAGAGGTTTCCCTGTGCAGCTCTGACACAGCCTGCAGAGAGTGGCTGATGTTGTGCTGGGTGTAATGTCTTCATCTTCCCTGCAGGAATGGGACAGACTGTGCTCTCCTGCTCTGAAGTCCTGCTCTGAGCTGGGAGATCAGCAGTGTGTGTTTGCAGTGGCACAGAGCAGCTGGCATGTGGCACTCCAAGTGGGTTGGGAAGGTTTGTGAGTCTGTGGTTGCTTTTCTCCTCCACTCTGTGCTGCTCATTTCTTGAGGAGACACTAGAACTGCCTGCTTCATTCTTTCTTTTTTCCCAACTCTTAGCAAATGGCTTGTTTCTCTGATTACTCAGGCAGGTGACAACTTATAATTACATTTTGTTGGATAAATAGTTTGGATTTTTTCTTTATTTTCTTAGATCAGACTCTCTCTGCAAAATTGTGCTTCAGCTGGTAAACCTGAACCAGCTGCTGGTTACAAGTCCATGGCTCAGAGTCCCTTCACAAATCAATGCTGTTTTCAAAATCTCTCTCTGGACTGGGACACCTCCAAAGATGCCAAATCTTTGTCTGTTTGGAATAACTGCAAATAGTTTTCAGCAAAGTGATGCTCCCAGCCCTGCCCTCAGCACGAGGTGCTGAGATTTTATTTGAAGCAGGGGGAAGGGATGGCTGTGAGCTGCCTGCAGTGAGGATACACCTTCTGACTGAAATTTATTCAGAGAGCTGGTGTCCCCGGGCACCTGAGTTCTGGGAGAAGGCAATTTGTTTTAATGTGTGGTACCTGCTGACACTGCACTGCTCTGCACTGGTGCAAATGCTTTACAAGAGTTACTGTTGGAGCAGAGGGGAGAAGTTGTCGGTGTAAATAGAGGAAAGAAACAATTTGGTTTTTGGATATAACCTCTGAGTCTCAGAATTCTGTTGCTATGTTGCTCCCCTGGGACCATACTCAAATGTTTTAACACGAACACCTTTATGTCCCCTCTATTTTCTTTAAATTTGCAGCTATTGCCTGTAACTCCCCTGTGAAATGAAGCCACTGGCTGTTTTGCTTCTCTTGTGGATTATCATAGAAACATGATGTGCAGGGCATGAGGAACTGCTGTCCTTTGCTGGAGAGGCAGCAGCTGCTGTCTGAGACTGACAGCTGCTGGCCAGCCAGGACTCAGGAACTTCATGGCCACTTTTCAAGGGTGCTGTGTTTTGGCTAATTCTTGTCTTCACAACATCTGGCTGATAGCTTTTAAAAAATTGAATTTTAATTTGTTTTCCTTAAGTAGTTTTTGTGCTCACAAATTCAAGAGGAACCAAATCAACTGAGTTAAATTCCAGAAAATTCTTGTGCCTGCTGTGGAGGATATTAACCCTTGCAAGAAAATAGCCAGTCATGGTCACTCCTGCTCCAGTGTGAGCTTCAGAAGACAAGGATAGCTTGGGTGAGAAAACAGTGATTGCAAATGCCTGTTTTTACAGAATCAAGGAATGGGATTTTTACAGAAACACTAAAATACTGATCCTTCCTCTTCCCCCACCCAAATCTGATAGAGATCGGTGGAGTTTGAAGGATCTGCTGCAATAACCTTCAAAACAGTTTTAAAAGAAATTTAAAGAAAATGCTAACCATGGAATAAAGACCAGAAATTATAATTAAAAAAAAAAGATATCACAAGTATTACTACAAAGAAAATCATATAGCTAATATTTAAAACATCAACCTAACTAAACGTGAAAGATCAGCACCAAAGTTCCATTTCTCATGGGACAAGGCTGGTCATTTAAACTCCAACATAAAGATGAATACAGAAAATAGATATTTCTGGGCAGAGAATTATCTATGCCTCTCACCCAAAGCCTGATTTTGTTGACCCTGTGGTTACTTGAACCAGTCTGATCTTGTACTCTGTGGTTAGGTTTAGCCTTGAATGGGAGAAGTTTATTTTTTCTGCAGTTCTTCTCAACTTTGACCTTCACCACATCCTTTGATTTTTTTGTACTTCCTCCTTTATCTATCTTTAAAAGGATTGTTTTAAAGTTAATTTTCAACTTGCACATCATAAATTCTCAATGAAAAATACTGAGGCATTTCAAAAAAACATAAAACTACCATTTGTTTTTCTGTACACACCTGGTGGTTTACTCTTCAGGCATATTCTATATATTTGCCATTTGGATTAGCAGCTGCTTTCACTTTGTGCTGGTTCAGTGGGTTTTGTCCTGTGTCAGGAGCTTCTTGGCGTGGTTGGAGGTTTGCAATGAGGCTTGAGGCTTCCTTGTTCTGCCTCCCCTTGTATTCCACACCCTCCTTTCCACTCCTCCTCTCCTCACCTGCTTGTTTCTGCTCTGTGCCCTCACTGTGCTGCTCCAGCAGGGCCAGCTCTCATTGAAACGGGATCAGTTAAAACCAACACTCAACCCTTCCCTCTTTTTTTTTTTTATGTCTAGATTCCCTATTATTTTCCCTATTATTTCCCCTAATATTTTGTAAGTCAGGTTGGGCCATGAGTGGGTTAAACTGGGGATAATTGGAACAAAATGTTTTTGTTGTATTTGAAAGGGGGACAAGCTAAATGGGAAAAGATGGTGCTCAGTTTCTGCTCAGTTTGCTTAGGCTGAGGGCAGACCCACAGGCACAAGGATATTGGGAGGAGGCTTAGGGAGTTCTTGGGCTTTGTGGGGGCAGAGCAGGGGACAAACAAGTAAGCACTGAGCCCCTGGTGAGATGAGGATGTGCTGGACTCACAGCAAACTGTGGCATGCAGCCAGATGTAAAAATAAGTGTGAAAATATAAGTGGTTTTACTTCTGGGCTTTTGATGATGACAACAAGGCTGAATGCACAGAGCCAGGGTGGGCAAATGTGATAAATCAGTACCAAAGGACAACCAGCTGTGCCCACAGAAACTGGGATGGAATTGGCAGCAGCAATTCCTCCCAGTGCTGAATGATTGTGTGTCAATGTGCTGTGACAATAAGAAATACATCAGACTCTAAGAGGACAGGCACTTTCCTGATGTATGAGACTGGTAAAGAGCCAGAGGGCAATGCACAGAAATAAGTGATAAACTTGCAATCAGACAAAGCTGGTTCTACAAACATCCCTTTGTCTCTGTTGGAAGCAAACCTGAATCCAGATATCCAAAGCTGCATGGATCATGGGCAGTGTGGGACACAAATGACCACAGATTCTAGGGATGGGAGAGACATCTCTGCTCTGTGCCACAAGGCACAATGACCTGCACCAGAGGAACCCCTGAGGATGTGAAGTTGGTTTTGATTCACAGAGCTTTTCTATTTTCCTAAGAATAGGGCTGGGTTTCTGTGTTCTTGGCTCAGATCTTGTCTGTCTGTGGTGGCTCCTCCAGTGATGCTGCCAACCTTAATGACCAAATCTCAGCTGTGGATCTGTGACATCTGAGGCACAGCTCAGGACACCCCTTGGCCTAAGGTTAACAGAGCACAGGAGGCATTTATGCCAACACAAACCAATAAAAATCACCGTGGAGCTCTCAAGGATACAGAACCTACCTTATGCCAACACAAACCAATAAAAATCACCATGGAGCTCTCAAGGATACAGAGCCTACCTTTTTGAGAGGAAATCTTTTTCATTAAATCGCTAAAACAGGACAAATCACTGAAATCAGAATGGTTTGGGTTGGAAGGGATCTTAGAAATCACCTAGGTCAGGTTGCTCAAAGTCCCAACCAGTCTGGCCCTGAACACTTCCAGGGATTGGGCATTCACAACTTCCTTGGGCAACCTGTGCCAGTGCCTCACCACCCTCACAGTAAAGAATTGCTTCCTTTAGCTAATCTAACCCTTCCCTCTTTCAGTTTAAAGCCATTTCCCGTTGTCCTATCACCATATTCTCCTGTAAAATGTCCCTCCCCATCATTCCTGTAGGTCCCCTTTATGTACTGGAAGGCTATGGTGAGGTATCCCCTCAAAAAAAAAAAAAAAGTGTTTGTCAGAAGGAATTTGGAAAACAAGAGACAAACCAGACAGGAGGCAGATGCAGGTCAGCAGGAGAAGGAGAGTTGCAGCTGGTGTCACACTGGAGAACAGGGTTTAGAGAAACAATGTCCCAAAGCTGTGAACTGGAAATAAACAAAACAAAACAAAAAAAACGTGACTTAAATCCATCCCACAGACTGCAAGGTTCTGGATTTTAAGGTCTGTGGGCAGCTTCCTCGGCTCAGTGAAATGTTCCTGGTGAGCATCTATGCTCCCATCTTCCAGCCCTGGGAATTTCTCATCTCTCAGTCTTTGGCCACCACAGAATCCCAGAATATTCTGAGTTGGAAGGGACCCCGGGGGAAGATCTTCCACAGGATGCTGCCTGTGCAGCAGTATGCAAAGTGCTAGTCAGTGTTTCAGTAAACCCACCTGTCTTTGGGGCATGGATGCATCTGTACCACCCACTGAAATCCAGATTTGAGCCCCAAAGTTACTGAGATGGGGTAAAATCTCTGATGAAACCCCAAGTTCCCTCACATGGGCCCTGCCTGCAGTTACAGCTCAGGGGTTAGGGACAATCCTCACCATGGGGATTGTTGTCACCCTGCAGCCTGACCCTGGCCTGACTCTGTCACACGTGGTGTCATGTCCCTCATGCAGCCTGAGCAGGGGTGACACTGCAGGAAGAGGTGAAGGGACTCAGCCTGTCCTGCACAGCAGATGGCTCCTGCACAGCTCTCAGGTTTCACATCTGCTGCTCTTTTTCTCAGCCTTTGCCTTTTTATTTTCTGAGTAGAAGCACTTACCTTTCTACCAGTTCATTCAGTCCTACTGTTCCATTTCTACTGACAGGTACCTTAAAAATCCAAATTGGGTTGGGTATGAACTCCTGAAGTGGAGTGGATTACTCAAGTGAAGTTCAGGAATTTTCAAGTGACAAGAGATAAAAAACCTGGCAGCTGAACTATCAGCTTGGATTGAGCAGCAGTGTCACTCTTCCCTCAAGGTTCATTACTGCACACAGCTGGCACTGAGTCTGTGAGACCCAGGCAGGGAGGATTTCATCACTTTGTGGATCCTAAAAGGTCCTTTTTAATGTGAGACTGGGCATGTGGACCCCAGCCAGCCCCAGAGCTACAGAACAACCCAGCTGCAGCACAGCTGGGACAGGCAGAATGGAGAAGTAGAGAGTGGCACCCCCAGTGATCTCTCACTCTTTAGCTGTTTTAATGATCAAACCAGATAAACGTGTCCAAAACATATTAATAAAAGTACATGTCAAGACAGAAAGTCAAAGATTCTTGAATTATTTTGAGCCTTTGCCCTCAGAGGCTTAATATCACAAATTCTAGCCAAAGGCGTAACATTGAGCCCAGCAGCCCACAAAACATTTTATTTTCTACCTGAAATCTTGCTAACTTAATATCACAAATTGATGGTGTTGGCAGAGTGGAACCCTCAGATGGCTGGCACTGAAATTCCTTGGAGGCTGCTCTGGGCAGGGGCAGCTGCTCAAATCAACAAGGAATTTTCCTGGAAGCAGGATCTCTCTCCTTTTCCTTTCCTAACACTTGGGAAATACCCTAAAACCTTTACTGAAATGCTTATTTTGATGAGTGCAGAAACAGAATATTTTACTTGAGGAGGGTTGTCATGATCAGTAACTTGTACATTTCAGAGAAAAAATCTTTTTTATCCTTTATAAAGTTTACTTGCCTGCATTTTTCCTCCTTACAATAAAGGAAAATAAGAAGTTTTGAAAGTTTTAATAATAAACAAAAAACAACCTTGTGGAATTTATCTTCTTTCATCTATGGCATAACTTCATAAATCTTTACTGATTTATAATCCAATAATCCTTACTGGGTTGTGATTTTGACACAGATTTGTTGCTTTTGTTACATCCACCCTAGTAAACAAAAATGGCTGTAAGGCAGAGTAAGGAGATGTTTAGACATTGAAATTGTTGAATTTAGTGAAAAATGACTGAGTTTTAAAAACTTTATTTCTGCATAAGCCCGGGGTGGATTCTTCAGCATTCAGTAGTATGTGCTGGAACATTGCTGCAACCTGTAATATTTATTGCTTATTAATTAAACACTCTACAAACAATTAATCCATCTCTCACACCACAGATAAGTCAGGAGATGAGAGCTTCTGTAATTTCATCCCCTTGCTCTGAACTCACCTCAGGGAACTGTTGTTGAGCAGAGGCAAAGCAGACAATTGTGCTGAAGCCATCTGAAAATTCATGCAGTGGATTAGCCCACTTCCACAAATGACTCTCATTCATCCTTGACAAAAAGGAGCAGTTTTTACTCACTTTTACATAAATTTTAATTCCAATTAAAATACTTCCAATTGATAATTCCAGTTTTGATTACAGAGTCATTTAGGTTGGAAATCAGCTCTTAAAATAATCTAGTACAACCCCCTTGGTTCAAGCAATGGGAGCTGCAGCAGGGTTTTCACAACTGTGGGCACTTGAATTAAATGTCTTCAGAACTTTTCTTTAAAGTGTTTTTTAAGGAATTTAGGAAAACCGTCTAGAGGTTTTGTGCACATGCTGCAGACCCTTGATCTTTCCAGATAAGAATTTCCCTAAACATGCTCATCATGGGCTGCCTGCCTCCCAGTGGAAACTGTGCCGTGTTTAGGTTGGCAGCTCTGAATTGCTCGGATGTGCAGCTGCCATTTATCAAGGAAACACCTGGAGCTGTTGTCATGTCAGGTTCTGAAATCTGACCTACCTGCAAACAGGGTTAGTTAGAATTGCTTGGTACCTGCTCAGAATGTTCAGTTTTTCACAGTAAGATCAGGTATCTCTTGAAAACTACAAATATATTGAAAGCCTACTGAAAAAATGAGCATATGTAACATATATTTTACCAGTGCCTTGCTGCCTCATTTTTAACCACAGTTAATATACCTATTAATGCCAGGAACAAACTATTTTTCTTTATGGGAAAAGTGACTGGCTAATGTTGGGCATTCTACCTCCAAACACTTTTATTTAATTCACTAACCTAGGGTTTTTTTTAAAGAGTTTTTTCATAGCAAATAAAACAAATACAGTGACATTGGGGTATTAAAAATAAAAAAGCAGGCAATAACATATACAACTTTTCAAAAAACCACCAACATTCATGGCTTGGCCAGATCACAAGAGAGCAGCCAGCAGCAAAGCTGTTGTTAATGCTGTTTTTAAAAGGAGGTCAAGCTGCACCAAGGTTCAGGCAATTCCAGGAGCAATTTCTTCACTGAAGGGATGGTTAAGCACTGGGACTGGATGTGGCACAGACAGCAAAGGTTTATTTGATATAATGATGTCCAAGTTTGGACTCAATGTTCTCAGGGGCCTCTTCTAATTTTAATGATTCCCTGATTCTGTGTAATTTACAAAGTATCTGATTCTCTAATTATTTACTTGCATCAAAAATGCTTTGTTATACTTTGAGAATTTCCCTGTTCCTTTTTCTACCTGCAGCTATTTAAAAAAAGTGAATTTGATTTATGTTTTATTAGGTTGATTTCATTAATATGTTCACTGAAAATAGATCTTTATTTTCTCTCCCATTTGCCCAATCTTAATTTCTATTCCAAATTTAATATGAAGGCTTTAAATATTTTAAAATTGTTTTTGCAAAGGCAAACTTCTTGCTTTCCCCCCTGCTTCTTGTAGACCTTTCTTGCTAAGCTTTACTGTATTTGTGGATTGGTTTTGGATTTCTTATTTTTTACTGTAGTTAGTCAGTTTTGGTATAAGAAGTACAGTGCTGTGGATTTTTTTAAATTTTGGGGTGAAATTTTAATACCTGCTGAACAAATCTCTATTATGACTTGTGGTAGCATAATGACAGAATCTAAACATGAATAATAGAAGTTGCCTGCATATATTAAATATAAACAAATATGGGGACAAATTCCATTACCTGAAATCCACCATTCCAGTAACTGGATTTCCTCTGCTACAGTTGTTGGTAAAATAATACTGAAATTTTTTGACCACAACTAAAGATCATTTTTTTGTGTCGAAGTGGTTTTTTTGGCACATGAAGATTCACATGAACTGAAGATGGCTGAACTGGGTAATAGTTTTGATTTTTTCAGATTTTTTTAATAGGGTAACTCAGCTGGAAGAGATCTTTGGAGGTCTCAGGTTTAAAGTAGGGTCAGCTCTGGCATTGGGCTGGATTGCTCAGGACTTCATCCATGTGAGTTTTTTAAAACCTCCAGGGACAGAGCTTGCACAAATTCTCTGGGAAATTGACTCTGTTACATATGAACTCTTGCTTTCTGCTATGGGTCTCAAAATACTCTTTTATTGTTTAGAATTACCTAAAGTATGAATTAAAAATTAAGTCTGGTAGACCCAATATCAGAAGAAAATCTGGAAAAGGAAAAATAAGGCAAGATGAGCTAGTTGATAACAGGCTTGGTTATCTGCAGTAAAATATTTAAAAATAATTAATCTAAATAAAAATAGCTAAATTAACTTTTTCCTTAAAAAGCCTCAAAAAAGGCTTTATAATGAAACCAAAAGAGATAACTTAATATTCTATTAGTTCAACTTTCTGCATAATTTATTTCCATATGTATGCTTTTCTTTAATCTAAGTTTTTTCTTTTCCTTAAGGCAATTTCCTGCTCCTGTTAAAGGCTAGTGGAGATTAAGTTCTTGATGTGAATAGAAACCTGATAGACCCATCAATTTTTAATTTTGTTTACATAAAATGTTATTTAAATCCATTGCAGTAACTTCAAAATCTGTTATATGAAACGGACTTAAAATAAATTGCAACCCTGATTTCTCTAATATATATTAGTGGTTAGAGTAAGACCTTTGAAACAAACTGTGTGATTGGGAAGAATTCCATGAAGTGTAGCTAACATAATAAAAGTTTTACTATAAGAAAACTGTACAATTGCTATGGAATTGAAACAATGAATGACACTAATTATTGACAAGCAGCTTAGGTTTCCATTAGCTGGCTTGTGGCTTTTTGAAAGAGAGCAGTAATGCTTGTCATACTTTGGTTCTCAAAAAACCCCCCCACAAAACCCTGTCCAAAATAACCACAAAATCAAACCAACTTTTTGCATGGTTTTAATTCACATTGCTCTTCAATACCCAGTGATCACTGCATGGAGGCACCTCAAGGTGACCCTGGGGTCTGGGATCAGCCTCCACATCACTGAGAGAACAGGACAGACCATGAGACCTTTCTGCCCTCCATGTCCTACTGAAGAGCAAACCCAAGCTGCCCTTTTCTCCTGGTGCCCCATCATGTCCTCTGCTGAGAGGAGGAGGAAAAACACCATTCCATATTTCCTTGTGTCTGCAGCCTGCAGCATCCATTCCAACCAAGCACTTCTGGAAGCCATGATGGATGGCTGGTTTTCAGGAGGAAGTTTGTGATACAAGGAGGAAATTGTATTTGGATAGTAAATAAAGGTGTCAGAATTCTTGATTTCTGTCCCCTTCTTTTTCAGTAAATTCCACTTTGGTTTTCAGAGTGGCACCTTCCCAGTTTAGTGCTCTTTGTGTCCTCCTTTCTCTTCTACCTTCCTTTACCTGTTCTGTTTCTTTCCTGTGTCTGTCTTTACCCATGGCAGCTTAGCCAGAGTCTCACCTCATCATTTTCCCCAGTTCATGTGCTGAAACTGCCCTGGGTTAAGCCATGAAGGCTGGGAGTGAAATGTCATTGTAAAATCTTGCTCCACTTGGGTTTCAGCCCTTCAGAGCTTTGCCTTAGAGGGCAGGAATATCTTTTCCTTGCTGGAAACTGGAATTCCAGACCATTGCAATTGTGCCATGGATCACAGAAGGTTTCTTTGCTTGAGATGAACATGAACCTTCAGACACCTTTCAAATGAAGGATACCAAGAATACTGAGGGATAAACCACACTTCCTGACTGGTAGGAAAATGCACCTTAAAATCCAGTTTGTAAGAATGTAACTTTGAGGGGAAGCAGGTGGCAACACAGACAGACCCAAGTATGAGGCAATTCTGCTATTTTGCATCTATTTACATTTTGGGAAGAATGATGAGGGCTCCACCTGGATGGCCAACAATGGAGAAACACAGACTCATGCTCCAGCTTTGAGAGGGGCTACAATTAAAAATAAGCAAATTCCACCCTTCCTCATGGGTGCTTCCATTATGCAGACACTAAAACAAGCTATGGCTGCTACTAAGGGAGAATTGCAAGTATTACTTTGCTAATAATCAACATGAATTCTTTCAAGCATACAGCTACTAGTTCAGTTATCTTCCACACCACCAATGGAGGCTCAAGGTACATTTTAATAAGAACACAGAGATGTGGCGAGATTTAATGAACCTGATTGTCCCATGACAGCTGCTAAGAGATTCAGCAGGATGCATGGAAATGCATGAACACTCTCCCCTCCCCCTATTTTTGCTTAGAAAGGTTAAGATTACATGAGAAAACATCAACCATCAAGGTCTGAGAAAGAGGCTTAATTCTGAGGCTAAAGTTTAAGGAGTCAAGAATGTTTGTATTTGCTTCAGTCCAGCTTTCACAGGATTAGAGCAGGAGATTGTAAAAAATCACTTAAGGGGAAGAAAGTAGAAATTACTATAGGTGCACTTACTGTATCAGCAAGCAAAAAACCCCAAAACACTGCAAACATTTACATGTGGGAAGTGGCTTTCTATTTTTGTTTTGCATAGCATTAGTAAAAACAGTCTCTTCTATTCTAAGCTTGTGCACTTGTCCCCATGGTGTAGACATGAGGCACAATTATTCAGAATTTACTTCTGTTCTGCTGGTCAATGACATGCTTCCTGTTGTGCAGATATTTTGATTTATATGTGACTATTTGACATAATGTGCAGCAGTTTCCTTGCTAAGAGTTATGACTGTCTCTGAGCTCATAAAAGGTGGAGAAGAAATTAGTCTGAGACAAGTCTATTAAGGAAATTAATATGCTTTACATAAAATCTCAGACTTTTTATGGTGACTGCTTTAGCTCATCCTCTGTCAGTTTAGCTTATAAAAACAGATAACTTTACAATAATAGTCAGGAAATAGATAGATTTTTCTGTAGTTTTCAAAAATCCTTCTCTATGAAATATTTTAAAGCCTGAAATTGAGCTCTAACAACCTTAATTAAAATTGTTGAATACTATCTGCAGTGGAAGAGAATGGGGCCAGAACTGTTTGCATCTAGGATTTCAATTCAGATTTACAAAGCACCTCTGGAAACTCTGGCAGCATTTCCAATTATTTCTTTAGGTAACAGGACTCTGAAATAATTTCCTTATAGAAAAGAATAAAAATGGAACAAATACTGCTTAATCTGTGCTTTAACTTTTCCTAGTGGCTCTAGTACCCAGTTTTGGAGTATGCACCCCAGCCCAATGTTGCTCAGGTTGCAACACTTATTCTTCTTGGCTGTGTTTTCAAAGTCAACTGAGAAACCTTCTTCATGAAGTTTCTTAGGTAGGCAGTGATGTTTCCTTTTAGAGGTGAATGGCACAGCATTGTTCTTGACCAAACCACATACAAAGAAAACCACTGCTAGAACACATGGAAGAATTTGGGTTTAGTGATGACATTACTGGCAGTGGCCAGGAGTCTAAGCTAGGCTACCATTTCCATGCAATAATCTTACCACTCTGAGACACTGAGTAACCTAGTGTACTTTTATTAGGTAAATGGAAGCAGAGGTTAATGAACATTTATTGGACCAACTTAACACCTTGAAATCACAGGCATCAGTCAGACTGAGAGGCAGCATACTGATAAGATCAAGTTTTCTTTACAAATCTATGAGCCCCTGTACAAAAATAAAGTATAAAAGGGGCAAACAGAAACATTTGTTTCTTCCCAATCCCAGGGCTGCTTCTGAGGTCACATTCAGCATAAATTAGAGAAGTCCATGTGGTGCTCCAAATTATGCAGTGATATTTACAGTACCAGGAGGACCCTTCTCCACTTGGAGACTGAAAAAAACAACAAACTGTAACACCAGCTTTGCACCTGCAGGAGCCTTCCCCATGCAGGTGAAGCTTCCAGCTCCATTTCTGCAGAATTTTGCCCTCTGTGTACCACACAAACAACAGAGACATTCAGAAGGGTTTGAGCAGGGTGGGAGGACTGGACAGACTGAGGAGTCCTGGGCTTGCTCTGTCTGGGACTGTGCTGAAATCTGCCCATGGAGCTCACTGTGTGCTGTGGATCTGCGGAACTTAAAGCCTAGGCAGGGTTTCAAATTTAATCTTTTGCTACTGAAGGCTCCTACAAGGAAAACAGACTGTGGTAAAGGAGGCAAGACAGGATGCTAAGTGTGTGCTTTACAGTTTTTGTCTCTTGATAAAAGGTTATACAGTAATAAAAGAAACAAAGCTCTCCAATCTTTCTACTGTGTAGCATTACTGAATGGTAGTTCCACTTAAGAGAAGAAAAGGTGTTAGTTACATCAAACCACTACTTATTGTCATCTACATAAGGCAGAAGCACCCTCATGGGCCTTGTGAGATTTCTTTCCTTACGAGCTGGATACACAGAATTCCAAGAAATTCACATTAACAGAGTCAAAAGTGTAGTTAAAACATTTATGATGGACTATACTCAAATTATCAAAATTACTTTACCTGTTTAATGCCATAAACATTTGAGATGAAAAATGTGGCACTGAAGTCAGACACCAATGCTCACCAGAGAAGTTTGTATTTCTAACATCAGAAACACTCCACTGCTTGATTTTCAGTAGGTCTTCCCATCTTTGTGCTTTGCTGGGAAAAGAGGTAGTTCTGAGAGTGAATTAACCCTTTCACTTCCATGAGCTCAGCCACTGTGGACTCACTACTGCAAGAGCTGCTTACAGGACACCAGCTACGCTTCACCAGGACTGAACAACACAACCACTTGAAAAATTACCTCTTACTGAACAGTTTGCAGTTTGCACCATCCCCTCCTTGTGGGGCTAGACCCAGAACAGATGAGCACCTACAACTCCTCTGACAGCTCCCCTGTTTCCTTCCACATGAGGCCCACGCTGACTCTCATCCATTACTTCCCCCAAAACCACAACCTCAAGGGACTCAGGTACAGCTCTTGTTTTGGGATGCACAGAACTGTGATTCCAGCTGTGGCACTAAGGGCACTCAGCAGGTGGGGTAAAGTGATGGATGAATTTCCCTTCTGTGGGCTGCAAGTCAGGCTCTGGATGCTGCAGGAAATAAAACACCTTTGCCTGCCCTGGCTGGGTGGGAGGAGGCACAGCCAGACTGAGATTGCAGCTGTGGATTTTACAAGAATTGTAAACATATTTGGCCAACCAACCTGCAGAAGGAGTAGGCAGGAGAAAATTAGCCATAGGATTACTGTTGTGAGAAAGATTCAACCTTGAGAACCCCTTTCTGATTGCACATGCAATGGTCCCAAACAACTGGAACATCCCATGGACCAACTCCAGCTGCAAGTTCCACTGTGAGGAAAAAATCCTGTATCATTTAAACATAAACACTAAAATTCATCTTATACAACAGCACAGCCAACCAAACTTTGAGAATTCATTTTAAGGAACAGTGTGCTTCTGACACCTAAAAAGAGGTGGCAATGCCTGCTGCCTTCAACCATTTTCAGAGAAAATGCAGATCATGTGGGCCAGCGAGGGCACAAAGAAGGAAAATGAAGTGCCAGGCCATCCATGGTTACACCTTCTCAGTTGGCTCTGCCCTAATTCCAGCCGTGTGGAAGGAAGCCTGTGCTGACCCAGGAGGAGCAGAGCCCCTGGGACAGACTGCAGGCTGTGTCCCTACAAAGGCTTCCCTTAACACTTTTACTCACTGCACGAGTCACTGATTTGCTCTTGAAACTCGCTGTGATGAAATGAAGGACCCAAAAGCATTTAATTGTTGAACACATAAAAGGAAGTATATTTAAAATAAAAAAAAATTGGTCAGACTGTAGAGTCAATTACCATTTTTAAAGGAATTTACAGGGCTGTTGTAGATGAGTCTTTTGGAATAGTCAGTTTATCGCAATGTCTAAACTGGTTTCTTCATTGCACAGTATTTTCTTTTAAAATGTGTGCATCTTTAAACAATTACATACATATTAAAAATCAGCATTTCTTTGCTTCAACTTAATTAAAACGTTAATACTCTCAGACAACACAGATCTGAAATGGTGAAACCAGTAATTGCCCCCTCCCACCTTACAACAAATTAAATTGAGACAAAATTACAAACACATTTCACTACATGATTATTATTAATAAAAATCAGTTTTTCTTTTTTTTTTCTTTTTTTTTAGAAAGTTGCCCAAAATGCAAGGGATGTGCATAGGTTTACAACTTAGTCAGAATAATATTTTGCTTTATTCCCTTGGGTACGTGTTCCCATGAACGGAATGTACTTTGCTGTAGATTACAGGTTTTATCAACACAGATACACCAACGGCATGAACGCTTGCGACTGTCCACATGCATTAAGAGTCAAGACCCAATTTCAAATTTCTAAAACTTTTACAGAGTTCTTCAAAGAGACAGTATCACATTATCTGGATGTTACACAAAAAAGTACTTAAAAATACTATCCTAGGAGAGAAAAAAAAAAAAAGCATGAGAAAAAAAAAAGCATGAGAAAAAAAAAAAGGCCTTTAAAATTTATGAATTTGTTTTGTAATCACTAGACTAATTACTTCAAATAAATAAAGGAAAGCAAAGTATTCCAATCCATAAAATCAGACTCTAAAAAGAATGTAGTGTTCCACCCCCAAGTTAAGGTAACAGAATCATATTATTATTACTATTAAAATAGATTATAGAAAGCAGCATCTATTTTGTGCAGTTTTTAGGGGCCCTTGAAATAAAAAGCTATGATTTCCAAAAATATAACATTCCAAAAGACTGAATAGTACATACATTTAAAGATATATTTTATTAAAGTTTAGGAGAAATGATTAAAAAAAAAGATACTGTCTCTTTAAATTAGTGTTTCATCTTTTTTTCCCCCTCCTCCTATCTATTCGGACATGACAATAATTATATTTTAGGTCACACTACATCTAGGTAGTCTCTAGGGGCCAAGACCTGTTGACACAAGGTCAATAACGAAGAGGTTTTCCATGTATGAGGTGGTTCCCAGTAATGACAGATTTTTTCTTTTCTCAATTCTCTCATTCCTGGTCTAGTAGACCCAGGAGACTGGGACCCACTGGGAGGCTGTACACACGAGCTCGATGGCTTCCTCCAGGTGCCTGATGGTTTCATCAATCTCATTGTTGATAATTGTTAGGTCAAAGTAGTGTGCATATGTTCTCTGTAAGATCTCCGACTCCTTCTGCAGGCGCTGAAGGGATT
Source organism: Melospiza melodia melodia (assembly GCF_035770615.1). Lineage (NCBI taxonomy): Eukaryota > Metazoa > Chordata > Aves > Passeriformes > Passerellidae > Melospiza > Melospiza melodia. The sequence goes on along the minus strand of NC_086195.1, from coordinate 8,148,214 downwards.
CATCCTGTGCGGCGGCCGGGAGAGAAACAGGAGAAAACAAAAGTTGGATTGTTTTGTGCTGTCCCACAACAGCTCCTCAGCTGAGAAGGAAATGGGCAAAAAGGCCTCAGAGAGTTGAGGTGCTTTAGCTCTCCCACCTACAGCTACGGGAATCACATGGGAGAAAGGGCACAGCTCCCTCTGGAAGCTGACACTCAAACAGCACTCGGTGATTGACGTTCTGGGAGACAAAACAAAACACAGCTCTAGAGTTAAAAAAGCAAGGTAGAGGATGGAAGTTTGGAAAAGCAGCAATGGAGACCACATATGAATAAATCAGACCTGGTGCACAAGTAAGAGCTATTGGGCCTAGGCCCCAGTGAGAATGTGAGAAATGGGAGGAGGGGGAGACGCTGTCAGGAATCAGCTGTTCCCACTTTTGGTAATGTTTTCTGTTCCACACCAATCCTCTGGGTCTGCTTCCTTCAGTGACAATTTACTGATAAGGAAGTTCTCACTCCACATCACTGCTCTGTGGTTTCTGTCTCAGAGCAGGGCATTTCCAGCCCCTCACAGTAGGAGATCCTGGAGATGAACCAGGCAGCTTGGACATCAGACCTTTGTTAGTGAGGTCTGCCTGCCTGAGGCAGCTGCATGCAAAAGGCTTCTTCCCAGGGCTCTGCAGCAATTGTAAGTTTGGATTATCTTCCTGCAAATTTCCTTATGAATTAAAAAAAACCCCAACAAACCCACTTGCTGTTTTCAGGAACCTTGAAATAGCCACAGGAAAGCAATCAAGTCTTTCTTGTCCCACAGGTTTGAGGTGGATTTGGTGCAAAGTGATTCCTGCTGCTCTGCAGCATCCATAGGCTGACTCTACTTGATAAATCAGCTGGGATACACTTTGCTAAACAGACACAGTGCCCACAGCTTTGTCACTAGAAATTATTCTGGAAACTGATTTTTATCCAGCTGTTAAGATGACCTCCACCTTTATTTTTTTCTGTTTCAGTTTCCCAAGTATTTGTAATTACAGTGGCAAGTAGCTGTGGAACAGGAGCTTTCAGGTCCCCTCAAGGAAACAACCTGCTCTGAGACAGTTCTCCTTCCCTGCAGCAATGAAACCAGCCACTTTTGGAGGAGAAGTTCTCTGCCAGAGTTACAGTTCTGCTTCTCTCCTGAAGCTGCAGCCTCAAATGGGGAGGGGGCTGTGTGGTGTGGTTGTCTTCACTTGAAAATTATTACAAATTTCCTTCCAAGTCAGGCAAATACTCCTCACGTGCACTTCTGTACAAGGGATGTTCCCTGGATGGGCCATTATGCACCACCTGCAACTCCTGGAACTTCTGTAGAAAATTCCAGTGTGTCCAAATGTAATTTATGCTATTAATAAAGAGAACAATGTGGATCAACACTAGTATTAAATATTTTTGTGGATTATTTCATATGGCCCAGTGTTTTTAAGTCAAAACCCTAGTTAGGTGAACTTCCAAATTCTCAGAGATTCCAAAAGAGACAGCAATTTGTATCGGCTGAGCATCAAACTTTTCCTGCTTAAATTAACCTATAAAGGAGGGTCAGTAACTTGTCATGCAGACTATTTTCAATGCTTTAAATATATCTAGCTAAGATTAATTTTGTATTTATAGTCTGTCTTGTCCAAATCATAGTGCACCTTGAAAAGAGTTTTGATCTCATGACACAGGGCTAAGAGTGCCTGAGAAGCCCCTGGAAGCCTCAGAACTGTTAAGTCCTTATGCAGATTTTGAATTATTATTCAGATTTCCCATCAATGTGACTTTTACCTACAGATTTGGACTTTTCTCACTACAGCATCTATCCTATTGTGACTGACAATGAAAATCTGAAAATCTCACAGCTCTCTCATCTTAAAACAAAGTGAACTGGTAAAGTTTACCTTGCACACACAGGTTCCATAAAACTAAGTCTTTCAAAAATTCATTAAATTTCAGCATTTTTCTGACTTAGCTTCTCCCAGATCCAACTTTACTGGGACCAAAGTGGTCTTTATTTTGGAATATCTAAATTTTCCAGACTGCTGGAAATGTAATACATTACTTCTTTCATATACTTTAATGGGCAGTAGTAAGTTTGGGATAAGCCATTGCAATAAGTTTCAAATAGGTTCAAACTTTCCTAAGCTCAGCAAAAGGAAAAGAGACAAAGCTCTTGATTTTTGTTTCATTTTGGGACTAAATTTCACCTGTGTTTGCGATAGAGTATCTATTTGCACATGTCAGACTTGGCTGTTTTCTTTGAGTCTGCAAGACTTAAATACCAAAATTCATCTTTGAAGCTAGCTGTAATCAAAGTATTTGCTGTAGTAAGTTCCTCTCATCTTCTCTAAAATGTCTTAATTAAATTTTGCATACTAACATCTCAGCTTATGTTCCAAGAAGGAAATTCTTCAGCAGTTGTGCTCTCAATAGCGTCAAGGCAGAAGATATTTATCAAAATGTTCAGTGAGCTGCAGACAAATGAATGGCCACAAATTCAGAAATTAACATTTGGGAGCACAACATCTGCATTTCCTTCTTCCCTCAGCTCTTGTGCAATAGGAATTTTATGTGGGTCTAGTTGCTGTGTGTCCATTACTGGATCAGACTTTTTCTTCCTAATTCATAATCTCTCATTTTCTTCCTAATTTCATAATCTCTCCTTTTCCACCACAGCTGAAAGGAGTTAAACATGGCTTTATCCATGAAATACCCATGTACATAAAGGCCACCAGTGGCACCTTCACTCTCTGAGGGCTGGGTTTTTTAGCCTGAAAGTATATAGAACAACAGCTGCCACTTGTGGCAATCAAAGCCCAGCCCAAAAAATTACTAATATTCCCTTCTAAGGCTGTGGACAATGTAGAAACACCATCAGGCCTTTGCCAGTTTTGCTTCAACAGAAAGAAATTTGCAATTTAAACAGTTGGTGGGCTCCACATTTTTAAAGAAAAATCCTTTTATTCTTTGGCTGTAGGAAGTGAGGAAGCACAACTAAAAGTCTGAAGAATTTGGCTCCATAAGGTTTACATCAAATAAATGTGATCTCTTTGCTGCTGTCTGGGCAAAGGAGGTAGGAACAGCTGGAGGAAAGAGGAACCACCCCAAGGTTTTCTGATGCACTCTCTCCTCTGTTTTAGCACAACAACCATCAGATTTAAACCTCCTCTGTGATTAGACAGGCACTCTGGGAGATTCCCTATACGATTTACATTGGGCTTGTGCTTTGCAGTTCTGCTCAGGGTGCATTGCTAGATCCTCTGGAAAGGATAATATTTTGTCTCCTGACTCTTGCTGTGTGGGCCTCAATTACTGAGACATTTTGGTGGTCTTTGACAGTATCATCAAGTGTCTCAAGAGAGGCACTGTTAGGATCAGGCCTCTGCACTGGTTTCACCACAGAGTTCAGATATATATCTGTAAGAATATATTTTTTCTCCATAGCCTCTCTTTTGCTAGCAGACAATTTTAGTGCAGATATCAAAAGTCATTATTATATTAAATTTTGACTCCAATGGTAAAAGTAATGTTGCATGGGAACAAGCAGGTCTACATTCTAGAACTACTGCAATAACCAGGACTACCTTGTGAGCCCCTAGCTGGTACTTACAGGCAGTTTTCTGCACCATTTTGGCAGCTATGTACAATTAGTACGAATGCAGGAAAATGAAAAGAAAAGCAAAGATGAATTTTAAGAAAACATGGGGAGGGGAAAAAAGGACGGTTGTTACAGAAATGTTCTCAAAAAGTGCAAGTAAAATAAAACAAGGCAGGGCAAGAGGATCAACAGAAAGGGACACTCATTATGCAAACGAACCTTTCAAAAAGGAAGCATGAATGGGAAATAGGAAACATACACTCCTCATCCTTGTTTGCTGCCCTGCAGGCTGCTACACACAGACACACTTTGCTTATCTGCCCAGAAAACCTTGGAAAACAGGATTTTGTGTGTGGGTAAGGGCTGTTGCTATTACCATTGCCTGCCCCTCCCTTTCCTTTGCTTTAATTGATTGATTAAATTAGCACATTTTGTAAGTGTGGCCTTGGCTCAGCAATTCATGTGCCTGGGTGAAACCCTGCAGGCACAGAGACTTTTGCCACAGGAGCTTAAAACAGGTTTTACAGCACCAACATAATATTTTACTTCTACTAATTCTTTGGCATGAAGTACTTCCCCACCACTACTGTAAAAGGCACATTTCTGTTCTCTTCCCAGTGTATGAGGGAAAATGTTTTCTCCCTCACATGAACTGTCCCAAGTATCTCTGTATTACATCCTAACTGGAAGATTAAAATTTAAGTACCACTGGCAAATGAGTGAGGCCAAGGAAAGACTATCTGGGAACTGAGCAGGTATGAAGGCAAAAAGCCTGAGCATTTGTGAATTTTACAGGGTACCTGATGCAATGCTATTTGCTTACACAAAGGAAAATTTAGTGTAGATGACAAAATTCTAGTATTTTATCCAGATTGTACTGATTCACAGCATCACACCAGCAGCTACATGAAATGTCACTTCACTAACATGGTAAGCTGGGCTGTGCTGAGAGATCTTTGTTTTTACACTCTTGGGTTGTACCATTAGGGTGTGGGTCCCTAAGACACAGTGAAATGATATAATGCTGTGAAAGTGAACAGAGCCATCTTCCCCCTCCTGTCCCTCTTTCACTGCTTGTTCTAGCACTGGTGCTTAAAAATTAACAAAACTCCAATTTAGAGCTGAAGTAGCTCACTAAAGTATCTTAGTGAACAAGCAGAATGCCTCAGCTGTCAGTAAAATTCCAGCTTGAGGCCAAAATTCTTCACTTTCCACTTTTGGTTTCAATTATCATGCAGGTTATTTGCATTTAAATGTGCAAGTCTGGCTCCCTTCTTTCCTGCAGGCCTCTGCAGTGATGTCACAGCTCCATGCTTATAAGATAGTGTAGTTACATTTCTATAGAAACCTGCTCTAGTGACATGACTTCTGACTTTGTGTTTTGATGATCAAGGAGACATCTAGGATATTTGGAACAGATTCATGATCAAATCCAACAGATTAAATACTTTAATATCATGGTTTTAGGAAGGTGTTTGTGAAAATGGAGTTTGTGTTAGTGTCAGCAGAATTGCTTGGTATCCTTGAAATCAGCAGCAAGAGCAGATACCCTATAAAAACTAGGTAGGAAATGGATGATGTGCACCTCCATGAATTCCACAAGCAATTACCCCTGGGGTCAAAGATCCCAGTTCTTAGAGGACAGGTGTCAAAATGAACAAGCCTATTTCTGATATTTATTTGCTGTGCAGGGAAAATGCTAAAGGTAAAGGTGGGATCAGTGCTGGCATTGCAACTCACAATTGAGTAATTTGTGCCAATGATTTGGAAATGGATCTTTGAGCTGGAGCAGGGAATGAAATGTAAGAATATGTACTTATAAGAATATGTACTTTTAGCATACAGCACATGGATCCTTCCTCTTGAAGCCCACATTTTGAATTATAGGTTCATAAACAATAAATGTATGTCAATCAACTTAATAAGGCTGTGATTAAATTATTTTTCTGCCTCTTCATTTACAAACAAGGAAACAATTGAAGAGTCTGATTTGCACATTTGAACCCCATCCTTAATTCTGTCCCTGCCAGGACATCAGATTGCAATGTGCCATACCTCATTAATGCCTGGGGTAATCGTAGGTGCAGCAATAAAAACAACAAAAGGAGCAAACTCTGCAGTTCTCAGGACCTTCAATGCCTAAGGGAAAAAAAAATCAGATACTTTAGAGGAAATCTCCAACAATCAATGTGAAGTAAGTTTAGTCACACAAGCAAAAGACACAAATTCATGATCTACCAATGCTGGATTTGTTTTAACTGGAGTCAAGATCTTAGTAATACAGACACCTAGCTTTTTCTATTATTTTAAATTTTTGGTGGTCAAAACATGTATTTATCCTTAATTGAAGGGAGTTTATGAGAGAGTAAAAGCTTTAGCATTTTCAGAGTGCCTCTCCCCATACAGTCTCAAAAAGTGTGGAATTCTGTTTACATTTAAACTGACTGATGAAATGCCATGTAAAAAAAAATCAGGTATACCATAAATAAGGAAAAGAGCCAACTTGTTTTAGAATATTGATTAGAGTATAAATTTTATTATTATAAAATTATTATTTAAAAAAATGAAATGTGATGTGAGAAATTTGAAGTGTTTAAAAATTGAGCATAGCACTGAATGCAATAAATACAGCTCCAATCTCCTGAGCCAAATCTGTGCAAAAGAGAAGAGCTCTCATTAAAGAGTTCCCTTACTGAACTGAGTGACCCAGAGCTGCCATGTGTGACACTGTCACAGACCTGGACTGAAGTGCAGGACATTGGGTTAAACACCTCAGCTGAACTCAAAGGGATGGACAAGATAAAGTCAGACTGCTAAAGGTCACTCTGGCTTTGCTCTTTTGACTACTGTCTTCTCCAAAGCTTTTTCTTTTTAAGAAACCAACAACAACAAAAAAAAAAAAAAACAAAAAAAACACAACCATAATCCACTCTCTCCTTCAGCTAAAAGGTTTTCATCTCTGCTGCCACCAGGAATCACCTCTGTCAGCCTGTTCCAAACAAGAGACAAACCCCATAACTGAAATGCAAGAAAATCCATAAGAGTGCCCAAGGGAGAACAGGCAAGGGGTGTAAGAGAACCAGGAATAAATCCACAAACAGGCTGGCCTCAATGAGCTGAGATGGATGAATGAGGAAGCTGGATAGCAAAGTGGCTTGCTGGACGTGAGCTGGAGGAAATGTGGCAAAGGCAGCTGTTAGCAAATGTAAATATATTCCAACAAAGATTAAAATCTCTTCTGAGAATTGTACAGCTCTTGAATTATGCATAGTGAAAAAGTTTATCAAGAGAGTTTGCTGTTAACAGCTGCTTCATTTGAACTCATTAAAAATGCTGCTCTCCCTGAATGCTGTTAAATGTGGGATTTTATTTCTAAGAACATCACAACACCATCATACTCTGAACTCTCTTAAATTGTTTAGTCAGGTATCTCATTTCTGTTGTGAAATTCTTAGAAAAATCTGAACTTCCTGAATCCATTTACAAAGAAGAAACAAGTCAGCAAATTTAAGCAGATAACCTGGGTCACAATTTTGTCCTTCCTCCCATTTCCTTCCATCTGCTAGAATAATATGAACATCACAATTGTCTATCTTCATGTTGTTTCATTTAACAAAACATATAAACAGATCCCTGTGAATTGAAAGTAATGACTGCACAGATGTTTCAAAGGAAATGTATCCGAATTTTCCACAGATTTTATACAATGAATAAATAAACTATTAGTGTTTCTTCAGAGCCTTGTTTTCTTCTCTGTGTTCTTCTAACCACATGATTACCAGAATTCCACAGGTTGATATCCTGGTGGTTCAAGGACTTTTGTTTCACATCACTTTATGCAGCACTTACCTAGTGTGCAATCAATAAAAAATTTCAATGAAACAAGGTTGAAGGATTTGTGATGAGTCCTATTTTTATACACTTCTAATTAGTTACCTGAGGTTCTACATCAAGTATTGCAATTAGTCCCTGCTCATGGATCTTTCGTATTGTTTCCAGTTTTGTCCCATACATTGCATCCTCATGGCTGCCATATTCCAAATATTCATTGTTTGATATATCCTGCATCATTTGGTCATGTGATACAAAGTAGTAATTTTTGCCATTTTCTTCATCTTTCTTTGGAGGTCTGGTTGTGTCTGAAAATATAAAATATTTTAGTACAGAAGCAATATTAAGGTTATATGTGGCTTCTTTTTTCTGTTTTTTTATCAATACTTATTCACTGAACTGAACCTGTCAGATCACACACACAAAGCAATGAAGGATGAGGGAGTCAGAATGATAGGCACTGGGAAAAGCAGGAGTTTGAGGGATATGTGTTGGAAAAAGCAGCAGTGGAGTCCCTAGGGTCTACTGAACTTAAGATACTCATATTTCTCCTAAATCCCCTTCTGTCCCAAAAACATTTCTGCTTTTTCCTTTTCTAAAAAAAATTATGAGGTTCTTTTGAGTGCGAAAAGGATAAGTCTAAAAAACTGTTTAAAAACCTGATTACCTGTGGTCAAGAGAAGTAAAGGCTACTTAGGAATAATATACTTTTTGAATATTGCTTCTACAGATTTACGTGGTAAGAGAAGTATGGCCTACTAATCTTTACAATTAACTGCCATTGTGCCTAACCTGGTATTTTTGATCTGGTTTTCAGTATGCAGGTAATTTCTTCATAAAACATTCTTCCAAACACTTCACCTAATTGAAGGCCCATCTCAAAAGCTACCTACTACACCATGGTTTTGTAAAGGGATGCAGAAAATGCATCTTTTTAGTCTTATTAAATCAGTGAAACAATTTCAGTGCAGGAATCACAGAGCAGGAACCCAATGCACACAACCTAAGGCATGCTCACCATGGTATATGTGAGTCTATTTTAAAAGCATCTGCAGATAAAATCACTACTTTCTGTGAAGAAAATTACATGAGTGTCACTTGTGAGCCAGGTATGGCATTTCTGAGTTCAGTCTGAAATAGAGTGAACAGGTAGGGGCTGGATGCTCTTATTTTTGGTGTGCTCAGCTTGAGGAAAAAGGATGCATCTCCAAGAGACCATGAAATGGGATCTGCAGTTCCTGCAGGGTATTCATAGAGATTGTCATGAAGGGAAAACACCTCTGTGATCTTCATAACAACCCACTGGCAAGCAGTGAAATTAACTGTGTTTTCTGGAAACCTGAAACTATTTTAGTGCAATACCAGTCCTTAAGACTTGGCTGCGTGAAGTAATTAAAACACTAAAGTTTCCTTCTAAATTCAGCTCATATTTCTTCTCATGGGAATGATACACAGTTAAAAATGAGAAAACTTTTATCCTTCATTCTAAATGAACACAAATTTGGGGTAGAGAGAAGTATGTCTAACAAGAAGTTTTGTGAATAATAAGGAACATTTCATGCAAAAGTGGTGTAACTTTCTACCCTGCTCTTTGAAAAAGCAAAAGAACCAGATCCAGTCCTACACAGCTCCCACCTTCAAGGCAGGATTTGTCTCAGCTGAGCTGAACACAGGCAGTGGAAGCAGGAGGGTCTTGTCAAGGAGGACACAAACAATTCTGCAGCACACTGAGCCCTGCTACTTACGAGGAATGGGATAAGCAAATCTGTCCGGGTGTTTTGTGATGAGCGTATTTTTTATGTGTCTTCTTCCCACACCGTGGGCACCTGAGCCACAACACAAAAAAATCATTTAGAAATATTCCACCAGAAAGGCTTCAAAGCTATGATGCTATGTTCAGAAAAGTAACTGAAAATTACCTAGTAGGACTAGTGTTTTCCTTTTGAATGCTGGCAGCTTTACTACTTCTTCATATGTGACGAGATCTAATTGATCAAACACTAAAACACAAAAGAAAGCCCCAAAGGATAAGAAAAAAAAGGCATATGAAGGGTGACAACTAATTCTGCTAGAAATTATAGTTCTATCAAGATTTAGATTTATAATACAAAGTACCATGTTATGGAAAATAAAACCATTCATTCCTTATGCAATTTTAACAAGAGTGTTCATTTAAGAAATTGTTAAGAGCAGTAACAAAGCTACCGAGATGCTCAGCAAAGTTTGCATGTCCTTTCATGCAGTGTTCAGCAGACCACAAAAATCAGCTAGAACAGCATGCCATTCACGTTTGCATTCCTGAGAAATAGCAATACTAAAGAAAAATTTGTGGACAGTGACTGACATGAATGCAATATGAGAACATCTATTTACACTGAAGATAGGGATACTTTCATAATAATGTTTCAACAAGATCTATGAGAAATGCACAGTGTTAATACTTTGTGGTATTTATTCTTTCAAACCACACAACTTTCTTGTAATTAGAGTTCTCTTTAAACACACGTGCTAATTAAACTGACATGCTTTTCAAAACTTGTGACAAAATGAAGAATTCTAATGAAAAGTGATGGCATTACAGAAAAGAACTTCCACCATATTTAGGGAAAAATTGTAAAAGTATTATTTCAGATATCATTTCAACTGCAGTTGAAATTGGATGAATTCCAGCATGCCTATCAATCTGTTGTCAATTGCCAGGGAATATAGTGATTGACAAATCAAGTTTTGTTCATTAATAACAGCTTATTCCTCCTGTGCCCAGCAACACATCATCTCTGGTAACTCCTGCTGAATTCTAATGACAGAAGCAGGCAGGAGGCAGTAATTTATATTTGTAAAGATTGCAGCAACCAGCAATTGTGGAGCAGAATAACGAACAAGAGTTTTCAGTTCTGTATTTCTGCACGCTATCCAAAGGAGGCAGGAGAGACTCCATCCAAACTGTGGAATCTCTCTCTGAGTGTTTCCAAGGTTTAAGTGGTGTATCCACCTCAGCTATATCCAATCCATCTTTTAGGATGAATGTGGGTATCTCTCAGTTTTTCAATTTGATGGCAGTCTTTTCACCTGAGAGAGTCCAATGGCTTCAATTTGGTGAGGCTACAAATCAGCCAATTGACACACACAACTCTTTAAAGCCTTGAAAAGATACAGATATGAAAACTTCCTAGTCCATTTGAAGCCTTTTGAATTTCATCCTAAAGAAGAATCTCTTTCAACCTTTCCCCAAATACTACAAGCAAGAATTTGGTCATAACTTTCTTTCATTCCACGATGGAATTATTACTCTTGTCCTTTTTGCAACTTAACATTATTTAAACAAATCAATAATTCATTTCATAATAATGATCTACAACACACTAAACAGCTTTACCATGCTAACCACCTAAGCCTGCAAGTGTCTTTTTCCATTGAAAAATAATAATGAAAAAAGAAATCAATCCTTTATTTTCTTCTTGAACAAAGCCATGTTATGTTAGATACAAACAACAGGAACAAACACCAGAAATGACACATATTAACGCCTTCATCACAAAGTAGTAGCATGGAGAAAATGTGTCTCAGTCTACATGGATTTAACTAATGATTGTGGGGTTCTCAAATGCAAAAGAAAAATGATTCATTTCTTAATATACAAAGATAGGAGGAATACAGGGCACACTTAAAGACTGAACTTCAATGCTTCTGTGTTACTAGCTGATAAAAGAAAAGGAGTTCTTGAAAGGAAACAGTAAGAAGCAAATAAAGAGGCATTGTCACTTGACAGGTTACTTACATGCACAGAGGCCATTGGGAGTAAGACAGCATGAAAAATGTACAGGGGTCATTGAGATATGGCTTGTAATATATTAGTAAAATAAAAAGTATATGCACAAAATAAACTTTACCATGCAATAGTCTAAACACAAGGCAAATAAATCACATTAAGAAATGATAAACATATTTTATAAAAGCTTGGCAATTTTCTACATTATGCATAATATGGAGCATAGTTCTGGTATGTTCTCCTCTTTTCTGAATCCCTGCAATAATTTTTCAGCAAAATAAATGAAAAAGGTATCTGGATATCACTGCAGCATATCTCTAGAGCATTTATAAAAATGTCAGTGAATCTAATAATGGAAGAGATACTTCATTTTTTCTGTGGGCTTTGGTTTAAAACTGACTTTGTGCTGATAAAACATATGATCATGAAATTGCCTGATACTCTAATATGAAGCATGGAGGAAAGAACAACAGGATTACATTTTTCTTGCAAATGAAAATGTATTTGCTTCTAATTCTAAAAAGTAACTGAAATAATCTCCTGTTTACTTCATAAACTATGTCTGATTTGCAGAATAATCTCATTTCTACTTCCAGTAATATCCCAACATGCCACACCAGCTCTCAAATCATCACAAATCTGAGTTGACTATGAACTATTTTACTGGGTCATTTCTCAGCACCCCAGAGCAGTCTCACCCCTAAGAGAAAAATAACACACAAGTCCAAATAAATAACACACTGCTGATCAATTTATTTAATTTTATACTTGGATAAAAGAGAAATAAATTCTACTTTCCTGTAAGAGCAACATTTTGACAATGATTATACTTGTTTTGGATCCAGCAGAAGAAAAGATCTGGTTTTTATTCTGAAACAGAAGCACTGAAAGGCTGCAAGGGCCAGTGCTGCCACATTTCTGACCAACAATCCTGGATGTGACAGAGCACTTCAGAGAATGTGAATTCAGTGCCACCTCAGTTAAACCTGAACTCACATGAGCACTAAAGCAATCCATAATATTCATATATTGAATATTCTATATTTGGGGTAATTCCCTGGAATATTACTGGCATTACCTTCAGTACCTCAGGGACACTAAAATCAATAACACTTCTACAAGAAATCTTGATTTCAATCTGTGCTTGCATTAACTTTTTGACTTAGGGGAAAGAGGAAGCTGAATTCTAAAGGGAAATGTTTCTTTTATGGTCATTATCATAATTTTTAACGTTGGTATTTCTAATTCTTGGCAAACACTTGCTCTGATATAAAACAAATAAAGATGTAACACTGCTGGTGAAGGCAGGTGAACTGTGTGAATAAAAGTGCCATTAACCTACTCTGAAATGTCCCCCTAAGTCAAGACTGCAAAGTCCACATTCCTTTCAGGAATTTTACTGCTAGAAAATCTCTGAGCTAGGTCTGCTCCTACAGTGCTGCTTGCTCCTCCTCCTCCCTGGCTGTCCTTCCCTTAGCTCACTCCCTTGCAGCAGGCCCTGCTTACTCACAAGACATTTTCAGTTCTGTATTGAGAGATGCATTAAGAAATGGACCTGCCCTAAAGAAAAAATATCCATGTTTTTCTTGGGTTGTTAGTGATCCAGTTCACAGCATGGCCACAAGAGAAGGGAGCAAGGCTGTGGGAATGTGTGCTGGGAGCAGATGATACCAGTACTGTGGAAAGGCCATGGCTCATAAAATCCAGTTTACTCTCAACAGCTTTTGTTGTAATTATTAAAATGTGGTTGAGTGTTACTGCAGTGATGGGGAAACATTAGAACAAGCAGGGTGTTACAGCAGCAAAAGGAAGGAACCTACTTAAAGCTTTCAATCTCTGCTTGTGAGAGCTTTCAGGGTAACAAATAGCTTTATATTCACCTGTGAACATCCTAAATGCAACAGTGAATTTAAAGAGTATAAACAACAATTACTGTCTTAGAATTTAGGCTTTCTTAGAATTTACTGCCAAATTACTTTAAAGGAAACACATATTCTGTAATAGTGACACATTATGAGCTCTGATCCTGCACACCTTGTGCAGGGAAAGAGAAATACCTGAAAATACGGATTTATATTGTTTAATCAGTGTGCTCAAGAATGCAACTGAAAAAAACCCCCTAGAAATGAATGTAATACAGAACACTTTCATTACACTGCTTGGACAGGTATCTGTTCTGATTCTAATAAAAATCTCTGCAAGTCTCTCAGGAGACCACAACAACATAAGCATCACAAAACGCGCTGCCATAGCAGGAGCAACAAAAAAGTGTTGAAAAGCAGTTTCAGCACATTAAGTATTTTATATTAAAAGAAGAAAAGAAGCAAATTCAGCTCATAAATGACAGGGTCTGTTCTTCTTTACTACTAAAACTAATGAATTTTGCTTGACAAGGATCTCTTACTCTACACTTCTAAAATTTTCTAAAACAATTCATTTTTTCAGCACTCTAAACAGAAGCCCAAACTCAGGATTCAGGCAGAAATCACTGCAAGGAGGATAAACCTCCACAGCTGGTTCTGTTTGGTAGCTGTAAATAACACACTGACTATGCAATGGCTCTTATTCCACTTCCAGCTGTGCCACTTCAACAAAAATGCTCTTTCATGATGTTTTCACATATGTAATCTGTAACTATAAATACATATTAACAAGGATGCTACAGAACAGTCTGTTGTAGAGCACAGTACAGTTATATAGGTTGCAAAAATCATATCCTGTTTGTTTCTAATGCTGCTTTACACATAAATCCCAAATAATCTAAGCCTCCATCAGGATATACTATGATGCACTCTTTTTGTGGCAGCTTGCCCCTCACTGACTAAGCTCCATGCTTAAATAGCAAAGACCAAGCAGAGTAATGTTGGCATAATTAGAATTTTACTTATATTTTCCTAAGTAACTCATTAGGTTTATATAATACTGCCAGCTGAACAATTAATGGCAAGGCTTAAACTGCAAAAAATGTAACCTGTTACAGATACCTGCATTTTCTGTTCATACCTGCATTGTGCTTTGCCAAATATTTGTCTTTGTACTGCTTTTTTTTCTTTCCAAACCAAGTACAGCTGGCCTGCTGCTCCTGTTTGGTCTTCTCCATGGCAATACAAGCAACTCGCCTGACATAAGGAGGAGAAAAAACATTTTCTGTTGTAATCAAGGATTTTTAATGAGCTGCACAGAATGAATTAGAAAGGCAAGATATTTTTATAGAACATGAGTACAGTAAAATTTTTAATAATATTTTTAATGACCCTAAAGAATATATACACAGGGTTATTATGATGCAAGAATATTTTCTTAGAGGTAGATGATGGAAGCTGACAGATGAAGTGAGCATGGGAGGAAGGGCAGCTGCTGGAATGAATCCAGACCACTCTGCAGCAGATCAGAAGAGAAGAGCACAAGGTCTGGAATGACCACCATGGTCCAAATTCCTGCAGAGCCAGTGGTGCTGTGCTGGGGGACTGTCTGGAGCTGATCTCTAGGGTGGAGCTCTGCAAGGGACCCTGCTGCACTGTGGACTGCGCCTCCCTTACACAGGGTGGGCACAGAGCTCAGGACAGGGAACCAAAGGTCTCGTCTGCCTCTTGTCTGTCCCTCTCCTGCCATAATCTCCTTTATCCAGCAGTGCACATCTCCAGCTCTTTTACACAGAAAATCCTGTATGAAGTATTTTGTGCTAAATTATCTGAACTTTACTGAGTTATGGCCACACCTTCCAAGGCCCAGGACTTGCTTGGCACAATTTGTGCTGATACATTTAAAATTTTTTATCAACAGCTCCTGCAAGAGGTTGCTTAAAGGCTCTGCATTGTACAGTGCCACTGCTGTTCATTGAACCTGCCACTGGCACCGTGATTTTGTTCTGCTTTTCGACATTCATATGAAAAATGAAAAGGAAAGAAAACCCTAAAACTCCCTCAATGACCTTTTTGCTTGACAACTTGCTAAAATCCTATTCCTGCAGCACTTGCATGTAAACAGTACTAATGAAACCCCTGATTAGAAGCTGAAAGAAATTAATTTGACCCTCTTATATAACCAATTTGCATGTAGCCATCTTCAATCCTAATTTCCCACAGTATACTAGAAAACACAATGTTTATTAACACAGGAAGGTATTTTTTAAAATGTAATCACACATATGAAATTGCAAGTAACCCTTACTGCTAGGCATACATGAGAAAAAAATTAATAGCACACAAATTGAGTCAATATATTGACTTAGAGAAAAAAAAAGGAAGAAAAAGAGAAGAAAATAATTCAAAGGCTGGCTATACAACAATGAAAAGTATGAAAGACAGAAATAAAATCAAAACAAAATTAATTTTTATAGAAAACTTAAGTCATACCATTCCTGAAGTTCAGGAGAAGGAATAAGACCTGCAGTACCATTTTTGGAGTTCTCAAGTTTACCCTGCCACCAGTTATGATCATCTTTGCTAATGATTTGGATAATATCACCAACTCGGAATCTGATGCCAGCTTCTTTGCAAGGAATGAGGTCATCCTTTGCTGGATCATATTCAAATTGTGCTCTTACATAGATCTAGAAAAAAAAGAGTTTATAAGAGACACTGCAGTATCATCACTGCCATGGTGTTCAGAGTAACAGGTGAAAATCTGATCTGTGAATGCAGCTACACACATTGGTTGCAACAAGCAAAGAAAGAAATAAAAAAGGAAGGTGCCAAAGCATAAGTGATAGTTGAAAATGAAAATGCCCACTCCAGCAAATGATGGAGACATATGATGTTATTTCAAAAGCTCATGTTTTCTACATTCTATAAAACCTGAACAGCAAAAATGTAATAAACTCATGGAGTCCCTCAGACAGTTACTAACTATCACAAATCATCCCAGAACACAAGCCAGCACCTTACAACTCAATCTGTAATGTATTTTCCAACTGAAGTCCCATGGTATGTTTTAAAACTTTCTGTGACAGGAAGTTTTACTGGGTGCTATAAAGGACTTTGGCTTTATTAGTGATCTTTAGAATGAGAAGTTTTAAGACATTAAAAAATATATTTTTCAGGAAGTCCTGCATTGTACCTATCACAGAGTTACTCAGGAGGAATGTGGGAATTCTCTGTATGGGTTTTTCAGTAAAAGTCTGCTCCTATGCAAATAAAACTCATGATTTGAGCAAGCTATTCTCTAAAGAACATGAACAGAAAGAAACCAGACTCTAACTTCACAATTTAAAGGAGGATACCAATCCTTTCCTTGTGTGTTACTGAGCTCTCAGCTCTAGAAAATGAAAATGAAAGTGATACCCAGTTTGGTTGCTAATTTGAGCCCTTGTGCACCCAGGGAACTCAAAATCAAAATTAAGTGTCATGCCCTAGATGGGCAATTTCTACAGTTCATGAACTTCCCACATCACCCTGCACCATCTCAGCCAGCCTTGTACACACTTACTGCTGATTTTCTAACTAAAAATGGACTAGATTTAAAAATCCCCAACAATTACAAACTAATATCTTTCTTAGAAAATGTAACAATCACTTTTCAACTCTGCTCAAACTCTGCTCCTGTAATAGCTGTAACTGCGCAGTGTTAGCACTATTCATGGCACTTAAAAAAGTAATCCAATCTGCACCTCAACAGATGAATAAATTAACTTAAAATGGCTAATCACTTTTCTCTTGTATCTGATGTATTTTTATTGGTTTGCAGTGAGAGCATCAGATGACAAGACCAATACAGAACTCAACTTTTAATATATTAAATCTGACCCTTGCTCTGTTGTGCATTGAGTTCAAAAACGCGACCCAACTTATTTTAATTACTTGAGAAATAGGATGTTTTGAAACCAATTATGTTTACTTAGTAATTTGTTTTTCATGAAGTAATCAATATTGAGATAACCCCTTATTTTGCCTGAAGCTTATTCATACAAGTCTAAAAACATCAGCAGTATTTTTACTATCTAGACACTTCCCTGCTTTTCAAGTCCCTGCTCCAGTTTGAGCCATTATCCACCATATACTGGCAGCTCATGGAACATTACAGACTTCCTGACAAATAAGAATATATCCATTAGCCAAGCCCTCACTGGTTTCAAGGATGACAAGAAAAATATGCTGGTTCAATGGGAAAAATCAGGTAAAAATTGAAAAAAAAATGTAATTATAAATGCTGTGAGTAAGAGAAACACCATTATTTTTATATTGCCTAGAAAAAAGTTTCTTCTTTTGGGGAAAAAAACCCTATGAGCAAATGAAAATCTAATATAAATGTCTGGAAGGTGTTTCATGGAGCCTCTCCAGGTTTACATTCAGGCAGCTGGAGAAGAAAATGGAAAGCTGAAAGAACCATAGAGAGCTTTAAAAATGGGAAGTGAAGTAAGAGCAAACCATTCTTGTGATAGAAGTTCCAGCCAACTCAACCAGACAGCAACATAAAAAGGTTCTCAAAGACAAGAGTTAATGTAGCTGATTGACTTCTTGAATGGAATTGCAAGAGCTATTTTAAAAATTCCTGGCAGAGAAGGAGGCTGAGTACACAGTAAAAAATTCAGAGGTAGATTCTGGAAAGACTATAAATAACTGGAGCAGTTACTGGAGATCAATCACAAATCACTTGATGGTATCTGCTCATTTGGAGGCTGCAGAAAAAGAACAAAAATTCTTAAAATTGCAAAAAGAAAGAGAGGGAATCCTCTGATGAGCCCCACATGCTTCCTTGGAATTTCATGAGAGGGAAGATCTTTCTGTGGTCTGTGCTGAGTTGCACAACCACCAGATCAAGGTAACAAAGTTTATGGAGGTTATTGAAAATGGGACTAAGGACTGAAATTTCAAGAGAGCATCTTCAGATTTATCAAGCCTTAACAGACACTATCCTTAATGTTTTTCTTTGAAAAACATTGTTAATGTTAATAATTAGTTTCAGATAAACTCAAGCTTTACAATCTTTGTCAGCACAATATTTTAGAGTTTTAGACACCTGCCCTACTTGTCTCCATTCCAGCTAAAATAGAAAATTCATCTTTCCTCTAATATTAAAACCTGAACAGGTCACTGCACAACAGGAAGTCTATTAATGCATTCTGAACTAAGTCAACATCTCCAGTTAAATTCTCAGTGAATTTGCAACTCTCACACATGTGGACACATGAAAAAAAAAAAAAAAAGTATTTTAAATTAGCTACAAACAAATGAGTTAAAAGAAAAATGAAAAAAATGAAACACATTTTTCAAGCGTAAATGTTTTAGTCCAGCACATACAGAATATGAGTGGGGAGAAAAGGTAAGCAGGGATGTTTGCTAGCAGCTAGGTGAACAAAAATTCCCATGGAGGATATCTATTCACCTGTCGTCCTTTTGGTTGTGTTGTCGATGGCAAGTCCTGCAGAATAAAGTCAACCCAGGAGAAGAAATTTTCATTTTACTTTTTAAGGGTACATAACACTGTTTGTTAGTGATTCATTCTACATTATAGTAAAATGTTAAGTTAGACAAAAGTATAAAGCATTGACCCATGTTTAGAAATAACTTTTTTCTTAATGAAAAATCAAACCCAGGCTGTTTAGCAGCAAGCTGAGGAAAGCAGGTAAAAAGTTTAAGCAGATAGAGAATGTGCTTTTTAATAAATAATTCAGCATCTTCAACACAAAAGCACCACCACGTGAAAGAGGCTCTTTATGTGAATGCCTTTTCCATTTAAGTATCAAGTTTTGCTTTCAAAAGAGAGAGGATAATATAAATGTTAAAAAACCTATGATTAAAAATGTATAATGTGATCAGTTGTGCTGAGAATTAAGATTATAACTACTTACTTTCATGTTATAAATTTAATTTAATTCACAAAAATGTCCTAAATTTTTCATTCACACAATTATTTTTCATTCTACTAATTAATAAGCACTTTACCTTGTGGCAAATTATGTCTAAGTTGCAATTTTTATCAATCGTTAAAGAAATAGTTACTTGGTTTTGGGTTTTTTTTTTGGTTTGTTTTTAGCTGGTTCCATGAACTCATGATATTGACAGCACTCACTGAAGAAACTTGTGTGCAGTTACTACATTGGTCCAAACACAACAAATGAGAAACAAGACGAATTTTAACACCAATGTACTTTGGGAAGAACAGGAGATCGACAGCACCTTTCTACCTGAATACATACAAAACAGAAGTACTTTGTGTTAAAGATGTGATGGTAATAGCTTGGTTTGTAGTGCAGTTTAAAGCCACTTCCTTTTGCTTTCCATATCCAGGCAAGGCTCATGTTTCACACAGTATGTGCACGTACCACGACAGCAGAGAGCACACCAATTCCTTAACTCAGATAGCGGAAACCAGTACACGTTCCAGAGGGCTCTCAAACACAAAACTTAAAAAAAAAAAAAGGATCTAAAATGTCTTGGGATACCAACTGAACTGCACAGTTACTCTCTTCCTTCAAACTCTGCTTCCAAAGTTGAGGATGGAAATAAAAGCTTCCACTTTAAACCTCTGCTCAGTTTTGAGGAAAGTGCTGACAATGATTTAAGGATGACTGAAGTGTCACGATACAGTTATTAACATTTAATTCACTGTATGGCTTTTAATGAGAAGAACATGTTGGAAAAAGCCCTCTAAAAAAAAAAAAAAAGAAAATGGGGAGTTACATATGCAATAACCTGGGTTCTCTCAGCAGGACAGAATTTTCCACTGACCACACGATAAGTATAACAGTAATGGCAGATGAGCACCAACAAAACTTTCACACTTTCTCTGTGTGGAACTGGAATCTTACCGAAACAGAATTGTTAGTGCTGCTATGACCATTAGCGGGGGACTGTCTGGATGTAGAGGGGGAATCTCTCTGAAATAAGACACAAGGTTCATTAACAACACAACACTATCACAGGAACACAGAAATATTTCAAAGAACAGTTACATCCACAGCCTTATAACCATTTGCTTAGCTGCTTCATTTGCGAAAGCTTCCACTCTACAAACTCTGTAAAGCTTTTCCACAGCTTAGGATTCAGGTTTGACATTTTGATTTATCTGAGGTAATAATTATTTCTATGTTGCCTTCAGCTTTTTAATAAATAACTGGGACTTCAGAGATCTCACATGGCTGACAACGCAACCAGCCCTCAGTCACACACCAGTCCTGGTTAAAGCACCTGGAAGTTATACCCTGAACAGTACTTGGAATAGAATGAGGCCCATATCCTGTTTTAAAGATGTTTCTGAATATTTTTTCAGCTTTGTGGTGGTTGTTAGTCTCTACTCAGCAAGATGCATCTCCCTGCAGTGCCTCACAGCCACTGAGGAGAAAGCTGGATTCTCTCTCCTCCCTTCTCATCCATTCTACAGCGCAATGAGGCTTTTCCTCCAACATTCTTATGGGCTTGAAAGTATCAAACCTTGCCAAAATACAGCACTTGAAAAAAGCCAATTCCCTTGACCCAGACTACCAGTGTGGCCCCACCCCTCAGTGCAGAGACAGCAGACACAGGGAGCACACTGGGAAATTCTACAGGAAGGATAACAGGAATTTCTGGTGGGTTTTTCAGAGCCATCTTTTTCACATGCCACTTTGACTGCACAGTGCTTAATTCCATGAGGTCAGATAATTGAGCCATCTATTCTGAAAATAAAATAATCCACTCATATACTGTTAAAAAAAAAAATCCCTTTTACCCTCACAGGAATTCTGGAATATAATATTCCATGTCAAAAGTCAGCTTAGGAATGTCTGGTCATTTTGTGTAACAACAAGGACAGCAGAGCAAAAGGGCTAAAATAGTTTTCTAAGGAAACAAAGTTAACCCTGTCATATTTTATCAATACCATTATTTTGTGAATAATTAAAAACCTGGAGCTAAACTGTTCATGCAACAGTAATCAGGGATTAATGTCACATATGTAAGAACAAAACTGGCCCCCTCAAGTATTTGCAATGTGTAAGGGACTGGGGGAAATCAGCCCTAATTCTAATTACAAAATCACTCCAGCACAAGTTTAAAATATTCAAATGAGAGCAAATAAATCATTCATTACTGAAAAAATATTTAAAAATGTAAAAAATGCAAAAAAAAAAAGAAAAAAGAGAGAAGCCTAAAGGAATCAGTATTCCTTTTTTTTTCTTTTGTGTATGGATTATCAGCATCAACTTTATGAAATTGTAACCATAAGAACTTTTTCAAAAGGGCAGTAAGTCCCTTGCTTTATAAAGAGATTATATGCTTGCTCTGCAATTGTCTCTGCTATTTTCTCACTTTCAAGAGGTGAAAAATAGATGTTAACTTTTTTTAAAACATGGTTTGTTACGATCTTTTGTCAGTGATGGTTTAGCAAGAGAGCAAGGGAAAGCTTTGGAAACTGATGCAAGCACCCAGATCATGTGGAGAAAAACAAGTTTAGAGAATGCCACTATTTCTGGACTGTCTTGAAGGATTTTGCCTTTGAAGGAAATTTTCTTGGTTTGAGAATGTTTTGATTTGTATTCCTCCAACAATTCCCAACACAAGAGAGCATATTATTCAAAGCAAATGTTCATCATAACAGACTGAGGAAAATATATATTCTCAGTGCTACTCGTGATTTCATTACTGTCAGAAATAATCTAACAAGTTAGTCAAGAGACATTTCTTTATGTATGACTTTTACATAATTAGGCTGTTCTGTCAAAATTTCAAAAACATTTCGATTCTTAATTTTCTAGAGACAGGAGCTTTTTCAAAAAATACCAGACTCTAAAGTTAGGAGAAAAAACTGTATTATGGACTGGCCTGGAAAAATTCAGTTTGGGTTGTGAGTTTGTTTCTCTATTAAATCAGCATAAGCCTTTCTTATCCTGGGAACAGGGGCAGAAAAACACTTGGAGGATCCAATGTTTCTGAGAAATGTAGAAAGATTATTATAATATATTTTAGTAAACTCAACTGTCTGGACTTCCCAGCCTTCTCCAGCCCCAAGACAAAAAACACAGAAACCTTTGGGGTCCTCACTATTCAGCTGAAGAGCCACAGAGCCAGAGCCTTAGAGGAAACAACCACAATTATTTCCAAATGATGGCAAACCCAGTTTCCTCTTGCTTCCCTATTTTGAGGTGTAGTTTTTGCATGATAAACTAAAGTATTTGAGATGCAAACCTATATGATGTCTATAAATATGACCTGATCAAATTAGATACTGACAAAAACAGGTGGAGCAATGACATTGTTGCCAGATTTAAAAAAAGAAACTCAAACAAGAAAACCAATAAAACCAAAACCTCCAATAAAAACAGACAGAATTTCCAAAATTCTGGAAATACTTTTACATTTCTGTCTTGCTCAAGGAACACATCTGTCAGTATCTTTAATACAAATTTAAAAAAGGTTTAAGACAATAAAAACTCCTGATATTTGAGCCCTAATGGAAATCATGGAAGATAAAAAGAAAAAATCCCTGGTGATTATCACCAGGCTTTTAAAAAACTCCCTGTATAAAGGCTTTTCTTCTTAATGAAACAATTTAAGAGTTTCACAAAGGGAATCTGAAACATAAAGAATGTTTATAAGGATTTTTTTAGTTTCAAGAAAAAAAAAAAAAGAAAAAAAAGTACTTCTCTTACCATTCTGACATATCTGACACTATAAAAAGGCACTCTGGGTGTTGTGTCAGTGCAAAGTAAAAATGCAAATGTAGCCAGAACAAAATGCTAAATCATTGGGATAAAACTGAAACCCATAAATAGTGTAGATAGCCATCAGCCTTAAGAAGGATGTGTTGCAATAGTTACTTCAGTTCATGTTTATGTAAATCTGCAATTTTCCTGGTATCTGATAAAGAAAACAACACCCTGGCCCCTTGTTATCTAAGTCTGTGTGTTAACTCAGGTCATTTGCCATGCCAGTGACTAAACAGGTCACCTCACACCACATCAGCTGATCCAATTTTCACACATAGGGAATTCAAAATTATTGGGTCTTCAAGCAAGGTCTGCTCCATGAAATAAAAGATCTGGTAACTGAATGGAAGGCATGAGTGCAGGAAAAGCCACAAATACCTAAAAAACCTGAAGTTATTCAGCTGAGATTTTTGCAAACTGCCTAGTGACCCTGACTTACATAGTGTAGGGAAAAGACTTCCCTATATATATGCAGAAATGGCTCAATATTTATAAAATAACACTTATTTTAAATGACTATAAAAGAAGACAAATATGGCAAGTGAAATTCAAATCCCAGTTATTAAAAAACAAATATTCAATGCCCTCATACCTTTGTGAAGGCCTAAGACAGTAAACAAAAGCACATCATCTCTGATTCTACTAATACGTAGTTTTTTCTTATTCAAGATTAACAAGATGTTTTGCAGTCCAATTATGTGATCCTGGTAGGAGCCTCAAAGCCCCCAGTCCCCAGTTCTGTTTCATATTCCTCTTCTCATAAAACTACACTACATGAGCACCAGTCCATGACTGAAGGAGGGGGGAACCAAATATAGACTGAACTGTTGCCAAAAAATACCTTAAAAAGGAAGATTATATTAGTGAAGACCCAATATCTCTCTATTTATCATGCTGGAGGACATGAGAAGCAAGATTTCTGTGTTAGTAATGTCAGTCAACATTGAATTTTAGCTTTTTTCAATGGTTAAGGATTTGATTCATTTTCTGAATCACCTTCCTGAAAAATTCTGTGAAAGAAATTCTCTGTGTGCCAAAGGACTAGTGATGCTTTAACAGGATGATTTAAGAATACTGGGGTTTTTGTGTACACCTGTAACTGAATAAAATCAAGCCAAAGCCTTAGTGTGGCTGAGCAGGTGGAAAGGACTCATCCATCTCTGACTTAAAGAATGCTAAATGCTACAAAGTGGGATAATTAGACATGATTTCTTTTTCTCTTTGATCACACATTTCTAGTTTAGCCATTTTCTTCCAAAGAAAGGTAAGAGTATATTTTCCATTCTTCTGTGAAATAAATAGTCATGAAAAGCCTAAAGAAACAAAACCAAAGAGATTATCTGCTATTACTAAAACGACAACTAATAGTATTAATTTAAAGCTGTATGCTGAGTCTTTCCAAATAATCATCTTCTCAGCAAGTCTGCAGTTTCACCAGTTTCTGTATTTCAATATTGGGAAGTGAGGTATCTTTTAATATTAGTCCTCTTTGCAGCACAGAAGTCAATACATGAATTTGTCAGCACGCTGCAGTTTTTTTAAAAGCCTTTGCAATTCACGAAAAACTTTTGGTTTCATGTTTATTTTAAGGAAATTGGCCTCAGAGGTGAAAATCTGTCAAACCTTCTACCTCTAAAACCTTTTAATTTTTGTTGAATTCTACTAGAAGAACCGAAGGCAACCAAAAAAGCAGTAATTTTTTTCCTTGCAAAAGAGATTGTTCTGACAACCACAATAGCAGTTTCTGTGTATTCTAGCATCTGCTGAGCCATAAGAACAATTAGGGTGAAATCACAGCTCTAATTAAGATAAGGTGCTTGACTTCAGCAGGGGTTGTGACTTCACTTGGGGAGTTCTAATTCGGGAGCAGTGTGCGCAGCAAAGCGCGCGGCTGAGACTGGCACCATCCACACGCTGCAAATGCCATCTGTGTGCTCACACTGAACAGGGAGCTCAAGTAGCCATTCCATACAATTTAATCCCCTTCAGTTGCAATCTGGAATCTAACTTTGTGAGCAGAAGGGAATTAAACGTTGCTGTGCAAAAGCTGTAATACCAAGTTTCTAGTTCAGCAATAACTCAACAACTCGGAATCTGTTTTTCTTCTGTAGTGACACAGATCATTTTTTCATGGAAACATAATATTAAGCCACATGTAACTGTTACACACGACCATCACAAATTTACCTCAACAGGGTTATACAGAAACAGGTTTTTCAATTAACCCTTAACAGCCAAAAAGCAGCAATATAATGTTTAAAGCCTAAAAAAGAGGAGGATCGCTCCTCAGCTTAGGAACTTTAATAGACTTACTGAAGCATGAGTTTAAATGGTCATATTTTAAAGGGGCTCCCTAAAATGCATAAGTTGAGGATCCCCTTTCCTAATTTTTTTTTTCTTTAATAGGCTGTAAAGAGTTAGTTAAGGTGCTGATGAGATGAATATGAAGGCAGGGCTGAGTAGGTAGGTGGGACCTACTCGTGTTCCGTTATCTTTGTTGTAAAATTGGTGTGCGATCTAACAGGACAGGCAGAAACAATTTCCCAGAAAGCAGGAACATTCAGCCATCAGCAGGCAGTTAGTTACAGGACTGAGGAAGAAAGGGGATGGCTCATTAAATTCATTACCTCACAGGATGAAGACTGCGTGCGATAACTTGGCACAATCTTGAAGGTAATACTTCCACGCATTTCCCTCTGTGAAAAAAGAAGAACTTTGAGACTAACACCGAAGAGAAAATCTCCAAATTGTTAATGCTAGAAAGGAAAACATCATAGTCCAAGTATGAAAAGCTAAAATGCTATGGATGACTTGTCATATCACCTATAAACAAACATTCATATTGTCCCCATTAATCTAAACGATGAACATGCATTACCAGTTTGTTCACCTGACCAGGTTTTGAATGCCTGGAATCCAGAACTGTATTTTTATGTGAGAGATTCAGAGATGTGTAGGTTTCTTCCATGTTAACCTTTTCTTTGCAGCTATATTCTTGTCATCTACAGTCTTTTCTACCAAAGTGGCATTTTCTTCCCTTTCATAATACATGTTAAACAGCAAAACTATGCAGTTTCTAGAAAGCTGCATTTTACTGAAGGTAGGAATTTCAAAAACAGTCTTTCATCAAAACAGGACATGGGGTCTGCCACTCTGCATTTACTATTGTATAAGAATATTTATAACAAGTAGTAACTCCAGAATAGCAGCAGATTGTGACAACATATTTTCTTAAACGGCAATCTGAATACTCATGAATACCACGTGGCTGACAACTGCAGGACTTGATCTGGACAGAAATCTGAGCAGATCACTTCAAGAGATCTCAGAGTTTCTCCCCTTTCTCTCTTTGGCTGGCTTACTGTGACCCCAAAAACATTCTATTTCCCTTGAAGCTTGTCTAGGATTAGTGATACCATCCAAGATGTCAAGGTTAGCATTGCATGCAGAAAAATTAACAAGTGTTATGGAAATATCAAACAGACTCTATTAGCAAGGACAAAGGTGGAGTTTTACTGGAAAAAGACAGACTGTCTGAGCTCATGGAAATGTTTTTTAAATTTTTAACTGTGAGCTCAAATGTAATAAACTGAAAGAACTTTTTGTTGCATGGACATGTAGACTATCAAAAACACTAGAAAAAGGGGAAGTTAGAACACAATTACACAAAAGTTTTGACTAAATAAGAAGGTACTTTTATAGAGGATATGAAGAAGACTTCAGGCACTTACAAGCATTTTTTGTAGTTGCTCTACAGTTTGATTTGCCACACTGATTCCGTTTATTTCTCTAATTTCATCTCCTACATGTAGCGTACCTGCAGAGTTAACAAACACACAGTCACCTCAGTTTCTACAAACTGAAATAATTCTAACAGAGCACTGTTATTCATACAAAGGCATAAACAGAAAACAACACTAAAATAATTTTTTTGCTAGATTCGGAAAAGGACTTTGTATTAGCTACAAATCCGTCTTTCAGAGTGCAGTGAATACAAAGCAAGAGATGCCCAGGCATCTCCTCAGTAAACAGGAAAAACATGTTTTTGTTATTAAACAATAATATTGAATCAAAACCACCATATGGCCTGGAATATTATAAAGATTCTCTGATACTATTCAAAACATAAAACTGATGGAATTACATATTAGACTGAGAATCAGATTCAATAACATCCCTGTATCAAATAAAATCCCCTTTTCTGCATCATTTCCCATTTCTGTCACTCTGACAGAAGTGAATATTGTTATGTTCATGACTGTAAGGAGAAGTATACATAAAAACTGGGAATAAAGAATGGACATATGGCAGACATGTCAACAACAAACAGACAATGTTTAATGACTGAGACTGGTGTTTCATTTCTACTGAATTCTCTGGAAGGTGTGAGTAGATGGAGTCTTTAAAAGCTTTTCTTCCCATTTCAACTCTGCCACATTTAGAATAAGAACAATTTCAATCACTAGGACTAGGCAGAGCTGGCCTAGAGACAGAAGACAACTTCACAGCAGCTACAATTTTGTGACTAGGAACTGCACAGTTTGTGTTTAATATTGCTGGACCTGAAATTATACAATTCCTGTAAGCCTCACAGCAGACCTATTATCCACACTCTGCTGATATTACCTGGCAGTTTTCCATACAGCAAAAAGAGACAGCAAAGAATAAATGACCTAACACTCCCCAAAACCAATTCAAGACACAGGCCCTACCAACAGGATTCAAGATGGTGCTTGAGATCACTGTCATATTACACTGGTGTTGTTCTATTCAGTAAAAATATTTTAAATAAAGGCTATGCTGAATGAAGCAGTGAATCTAAGAGGCATCTAGAGCACTAACAGAATTAGAAGCATTAAAAAAATAGATGACCATACTAAAGAAACACTGAAGTAAAGCTCAATTTCAAGTGCAGAAGCGCTACCTTAGTTAGACGAAGCACATAGAGATTAAATTAAATTTCCCAAATAGTTAGAAATAAAAGATACTGTATAATTAAAAACAAGAGTTGTAATGGGCACAGTTGGATATTTTACCCAGTTTTAGCAGCTTTTAAAAGTTTTATTAGCCCCATTATGGAACACAGTCATGTGAAGCAATACTGTGCAGAGCATCACCACTACCTAAGCACAGTTGGAAGAAAACCTTGCTTTGGTGAATCTTAGAGCAATCTCCTTTTAAAACTCACTTTCAGAAGCAAAATAAATTTCAATTCAGAAGGTCCTCCAAAGACATAGAATTCTCTCTGAATTGCATCTTTGTTTGTATTAAAACTTTTGCCTTTCCTGCTTCCTGACAGATTTTACCATATCAGTGAGACAAAGTGAATATGTTTTGTCTTCCCAATTACCTGTTCCCAGCTCCCTTTGAAACAGAACAGTAGGCTAGAGAGAACTCTTGACTGAAAAATTAAGAAAATTTTTGTTTTCATCACAAGAAAAAGATGGCAGTCTGAAAAAACTGAAGTAACCCTTCCATGGCTGCAATCCAAACTTGCAGTCAACAACCTAGCAGGGAAGTTCATCTGTTTAAAGCAGGACAAAACCCAGTTACTTCTGGACATCTGATCTGAACACACAAAATGACAAAAAGGAGAAGACTGTGGATGAGAAAAAAAAGCATGTTTGTAGGATTTTTTTTATGGTAGTGAAAACTGAAAATAAGTTTTAGAATCTAGGCACAAGTAATATTTTTTATTTCAAACTGCATTTTTGTGATTCTCAACACCAAAAATATAAAGATCCTCAAGAACTGTGTGGCCAAAGCTCTTTCATTTTGGCAAGAGAAAGTACTGCTACTTGTGTAAGGATTTTTTTTTTAAACAGAGGATTAAATAAGTACAGCTCCAAAATTATTGGTGTTCCTATCCCTTGCTGAGCTATACTCAGTAATAAGATGGTAATTATCCTAATTAAGACCTAAATGAAACACAGTGGGCCCTCACCTCAAAACAGTGGCAGACTTCTGCAACTGCAAGGTAACCAAAGCAGTTAGCAGGAGTCCATGAAGGCACAGAGAGACACTGCTATGGAATAGCAGCAATCAAAATCAGGAGAATGTACACAGTTTGTACAAAAGGATCTAAAATAACTGTGTTTGAAGACAAAGCTCTTCATGAGATGTGATTACCTTGCCGGTGAATCATTCCTCCGTGCATAATTCTTGCCACAATGCAGTGGTTCAGCTCATTCATTTTTAAAGTGATTCCCTGGAAAAAAAAAGAATGTTTATACTTTTAAAATAAAATATTAAGCACTGTGATTCTTGAGTGGTTAAGAGTAGTACGTTTCCTGAAAGCTTGAAGGCAGGGTATAAATTTTAAGATTAAAATAAAATTTTTGTCACTCACTTCGAGATGAGCAATAAGACCAGACACTGTTTATAAGTGAGGATGCAATACTTCAACATATGAGTATGTAAGGATCTGGTTTGTTAAAAATGTGATTTTATACTGAAGTGTAAAGGCTCCAGTTGGGTTTAAGGACTAATTTGCTGTAGCTTTTAAACAAACCCAGCCCTAGTGGCACAGCAGCAGTGTGAGCGCACACAAAGCATTTCAAGGAGGATAAACATCTATTCCAGTTAATTGACAACCCCACCTCAAAGTGAGGAAATGACACTAAAATCATCACAACACTGGTCTTTACCAGCACAGAGGGAAATAGTGAGGCTCCCCCCCTACCATGGGCTCGTCTGTGTTCTTCTGGAACTGCACCAGGCGGACGCGCGTGACGTTCTCCATGTCCATGTCGCCGTTGGCGCTCTCGGGGGAGTCCCCGTTCAGGTAGGGCGAGGTGGGAGGAGGCGTCACCCGCAGCGCTTCGTCACTGTAAACTTCATGTGCCACTACATCATGGGTTTGAAGTAAGGCCTGCAGGACAGCACAGCAACAAAATGTCACGTTTCCATCACCTCCCGTGTCCCTTGCTCATTTCTTTTAAGGGTTTTTTTTGAAGATTTTCAAGGAAATCCAAGATATTTGTGCCCCATTTCCTACTGAAGAACTTTTCCTTTAAAGGAGTAAGATAAACTTTCAGACTGCAAACACCTACACACATTGAGACTCTAAAGCCTGCCAGAGTTAATGTGATTTTTACTGTAGAGACTTCAATGAGAATGATGCTGCCTCCCTTCCCCCCATCCTCTCGACACCTGTAGGGTGAGAGTGAATCCATCTTCATGTGCACAGACAGAGAATCAGGAATCTCCCTTTCCATGAAACCATTCTATAATAATTACTCTAGTAAAATGGAATGTTACTCAGATCCCATGATATCTCACTCTAATAAAGGCAGACTGTAGATCAATACCAACTGAATGAAGCAAATACTGTTTTTTTGTTGTTTGCTACCATAATTGCCTCCATACTCTCCCCTTCCCCTACAACTTGGTCCCAGCACAACCACTGAGTTCAAAATGCTTCACAAAAATTAAGAGTGCAAAGCAGCAAACTGCTAAAATACTGCTTCATTAGCTTTCATTAACTACTTCAGTACACTTCAAAAGTGTACTGTGTGATAAAAGGTAACTTCCTAAACACTGTATGTTCTCATTTCTCTAATCGATTTGAAACTGTATTTGGGAAGTCAGCACTATAATGATGGAACAACATTCTCTAAACTAACAATGCTTTGCCCATATTCCCTTCCATTTTCCCATTGCTTCAAGCCCACTTACATATATACTATCTTTAGTTAAATACTAACCTGTATCTGCATTTCCTACTTTTCATCTCATTTTGTCAATCACTAGTCTCAAACTCCTAACAATTCCTCTGCATTAGTCTGCTCTACTGCAGCAACATTTTATATTAGAGATCTGGACCGTGTAAGTGAAACTACTTAAACAATATTTAATTAAAATTTGATTTATTTGTGTGTCCATTAATGTGTGGGTACTCCAATGTAGGTTAATGGCTGGACACAATGACCTTGGAGGTGCTTCAGTGCCCCTGCTTGTGTCTGTTACACTCTCCACATTTTAATATTACATTTCTTATGTAATCCAGGGGCTTACATTTTATCACATCAAATATTTGCCTTGCTTTATATTATTTTTAGCAATAATATTCACCTTGTAGGAGGTTAAAATTTGGCACATCCAGTATTTTTTAAAGTCCATAATTATACTTAATGACTTCTGAATATGTTCACAAAAATGAACACTACTTCAGAAATACATTAAAGTACAGCAACCTCAATTTAATATTGAAAACGTTTAATAAAAAGATTCCTATTAGACCTTACTTACAGATGCCTGTTTTCAGGCATTTCTGCTAATTTTAATAATGTGTTTTTGTCTGTCTGTTTTTACTTTGTAGAACATGATAATCCTGCTAAAACTTAGCTTAATGAGAAAACTGCTTTCTGCTGTACTGCAGGATCACTGCAGAGAACAGCACAGAAAGGCATGTGATGATAGATAAAACTTCAATATGTCATTAAACAAAAGTCTCCTAGCGAATATTTCAACTGTTACAACATACTAAACTTAAATAATAGAATCTTTTACACATGAAATTGGCATATTTGAAAAACTACTAAAAATTGTGAAATGGAATAAAAGCTCTTTGAAATGTGTACATACATAGCAAATGAGGTACTTGACAATGCTCTCAGAATTCTTAAATTAATTATCTACTGAAAGGCCTTCATGCAAAATTTACAAACATTTCTTTAAATTAAAATGTTAAACATGCACAGAATAAATTGATAATTTATTTTTGCAGCCATAAGGCACATGAGGGCAAAAGAAAATTACAACAGAACACCCTAAGATGTGTTACGAACACATTGGCTTTGGTTCTGTGAAGGCCTGCACACAGTTTAACCCACTAACACTGTGGTTAAGCAAACAAGACAGGTTATACTCTTTTTTCTTCTGATTAGGGATACACATTAGATTAAAAAAAATACTAAAATAGTCCATTACCATATAGGTGTTAATGGACACTCCTACTTATTACACCTAATTGATTACTGAATTGATGTGCTTTAATAACCAGAATATTGCTCTGTACAACATCTGGCAAACACATGGAGTGTGGGTCAACAATATTGGTTTATATTATTATAATTATTCCTTTCTATTATAATTATTCCATTATAATTATTCCTAGATTATATACTTATAATTATTCCTTTTCCTAGTAGTTTCCTTATAAAGGTTTTTGCTCTGAAGGGAAGTTTAGCAGAATGCAACAAATGTAAAAATAATTTTATTAAAGTCTGCAACCCATAGAGGTGCATCTGGGAGCAGGAGTGGGAATGATGGAGAGGATGGAGTTTTCCCTTTGGCATCTGGAGACTCTGGGATCTGCAGGTGTGGATCCACACCAACTTATGCTGCTTTAATTGCTGCTTTACATTCCTCCCTAACACAAACTGTTTCTGTTCCCCTGCTCATTCTGGCTCTCCAGCATCCCTGTTATCCTAAATTCTTTTTGCTAAATGGTTAGTTGGGGATTTTTTTTTTTTTTGGAGCAATTTTCTACTAGTTCAGCTGAGGGCAACATTAAAGTGCAGTTCTAGATGAAAGCCAGAACTACAAGGGAGAGGATGAAAGATGGGGAAAAGGGATAATGGGACTTCAGCAACTGGCAATTTAGCCTGGGATATCACAGATTCACTTGCTGAAATTACTCCTCATCAAAAGTACTTGTTATGGAATTGCAGCTTATTCCTTATGAAAAAATACTTTTCATAGATTTGCAGCAAAAGAATTCTGAAAAATGGTTTTGGATTTGTGATCATATCAGGGAACAGAGATACCTAAAAAAGAGGATTTTCAACTCAATTTTCCTGTCACTTAATTTGATATATGAAATTTCTATATACCACAATCACTTTTGTTGATACCCACTCTGAAAATAATTTATCCTTTAAAAATGCTCTTTCTCAACAGTGCTTCATGTTTTAGCAATACTGTGGGGTAATTACACACAAAAAAAAGTAAATAAAATGAAGATTCCAAATGAAGCTGAGTAGGGAAAGTAAAATTCTTGATTTTAACCTGACAATAGTATAGCAGATTTAAGCAAACATGTTTATTTCTCAATTTATGAACTTCACTTACAGCATAAACAAAAGAAATCCTTCAAATTAGTAGACTGCAGCAACTTGAACCAAGTTACAAAGCAGTAACATCCCTGAATTTAGGACAATTTTTGCCCTCAAATCAGATTTGGGAAACAGACACAGTAAGTGCTGTGAATTCACACATCTTGCAACGAATTCACACATCTTTATCCTAAGAAGACCTTTGGAAAAAGAAAAAGGAGGATCCCAGCTCTATCTAGAGACATCCAGAAGGATTCATTCTTCTTTCCATGTACAACACAGACCTCCAAAAATACAGTGAAACTGCTCCATAATTACACAGTAATGAGGACTAATACTGATTCTTTTGCCAATTCTTTTGCCAGAGCAGCAGATCAGAAATACTTATTAACAGATGTATTGTATGCAGTTCCATCCCTTGCAGATTTTGAGAATTTACTGAAGTTTTCTAACATAAAGAATATTAAAAAACAGAAAAAAACCACAAACAATAGTAAGATCTGCTTACCATGAAATGAGGTTGTGTTAAAATACGCTTTAGCTCCTTTGCATCATTGTTCTCTGGGTAACATGAAATTTCTTCCAATACCTGCAAAATAAGCAGCAGAAATGTCCCATAGTAATTTTCTTTTAAAGCTACTGAAGAAACTAAACCCCTCACTGCTCAGTCAGAATATGCCCAAATGATTAGACACACCAACATTTCTGATACAGGGGAGGGTTTAAGAGAATGTGCCCCTACCCAGCTGCCCCAAGAGAATAAAATACCTTGTTTCAATGTTTTCTCTGAAACATCAAAGCAGAAATTTGAAGGATTTTTGTTTTTTAAATCAACAGCATTCCTCCAACAGCTTAATACATGGGGACAGGAATGGAGTGCAAGCAGGTGACATGCAAGACCTCCACCAGTTGTGCTTTCTTACATGGTCTCAATTTATTAAAACAAATGATTTAAAAGCAGAATTAAAAACACTCCAAAATCAAGTGTTAAACACACCAAGTCTAGGTGGGCCATCTGC
The DNA here is from genome assembly GCF_035770615.1 of Melospiza melodia melodia. Classification (NCBI taxonomy): domain Eukaryota; kingdom Metazoa; phylum Chordata; class Aves; order Passeriformes; family Passerellidae; genus Melospiza; species Melospiza melodia. The sequence goes on along the minus strand of NC_086195.1, from coordinate 8,114,320 downwards.
TACCCCACCTCCAAGCTCCAGATTTTATAAAATCTGAGTCACTTTATCACTAGGGAAGGAGGAGTAAAGAAGATTTAACTCATTTGCCTGCAACCTGATTATTACACCTTATTTTTCACAGGCAGCTAGTTGGAAAATGAAAGCAGAGTATTTTGTTTCTGGAAGCACCTCCAGGATAAACTGACAGCAAATTTTGCAGAACAGGACTTGAGGGCATCTATCAGCGTGACTTTAGTTATTACATAGAGTTTTAGTGTCTTCCTCCTCTAATAGGACAAAAACCAGTCTTCCTATGATGTAACCCCGAACAACTGCACGAATTTTTACTGATAATACATAATACAATATGGGTCTGGGTTTTTTATTACCTGCCATAAATAAGCAAATAACATACTATTTGCAAGGTACAAGAATTAAGAACATCTGGGTCTATCTTTGGTCTTAGTGGGCCACCTTCTCTGCAATTTCCAAGTCTGCTCTTCTTAGACTTATCTATGATAAACTTGAGTTTTTTTCAATTTAAAAAGCTGACACCTCAAAATATTTCTTTTTGTGACTAAATTTTATAAACATCAGATTTCTGGTGCAGATAAATAACCTGAACATGAAAGATTCTGCAATTACCCAGCAGGAATGTTCTTTTTAACATCACTACAGTTGAAGAAAAGGTTAAATGATTAAACTGAGTAATATTCATAATCCTTACACAAATAATGGAATTCTGCAAGTTTATGCAACTTGTTTACGTAACTTGGGTAAGCAATGGTAATATTCCAGAAATTATTCAGATAATGAGCCAGAATACACATCTTAATGAAGTAAGTTACAGTTTAAATACAATCAACCTTTCCAAGTAGAAAAAGCATACTTTAAAGCCATTACCTCTTTGGCTCTCTGTACAGCATCACTTGGAGGATTCCTGATTTGTGGTGAAGATTTTGTGTTTATTTTGTCATAAAGCTGAAATAACAAGAAAATAAACTATTGAAATCATATGCTACTTTATATAAATTAATGAGTGTTTACAATAGCCTGCTGATGTTACCAGGATTAGGATGATTGTTAAACTGCAAAAGCCCCAGATGTTCTGTATACAAAATGTAGCAGCCTAGGGTTTTGGCTTTTCATTTTTAAACATTTCCTGATTTGAGCAGTGCCATAGATTCAGAGTTCATAGGATGACATGGGAAAGTTCAAGAGGTTAAGGGCTTCTGCAAACCTCCCATGCTTTTGCCACAGATTTACAGAAACTATATTCTTCTACTAGAAGTGATCCTATGAATTTTAAATAAATGCTATAAACCAAACATTCTGCTATAAAATCAAGTTAATCTGCATATCTCACTTTTCTCAATAAATCAAACATTCTGAGCAGCAATTTAAATAAACCTTGGAATATGGGAAAATGCTCTTGAAGACAGAACATTACAAAAGCCAAATACTCTGAGAACAGAAAAACAAACTTTCCAAGAATGAGCACTCATAAAAAAGGGTAACCTTATTTTACTAGGACTTTCTGTTAGACAGAAGAATGTCATTGTATTTAAACAGGCTACTGCAAACCTTCCACATTAATTATTTTTTTAAAAATACCCTTTTAAGAACCATTCAACTATGCAAAGCACAACAGAAGAAAGATCTTTCTTCAAGTTTCAAATTAGAGATAAGACATTACAGGCTCTTCCTCATACAAACCTAACACACTGTGCATGTTTTAAAAGAAAAAATGTATACTTAAGAATAAACAGGTACTGTGATAAGCAGTATTTTCAATTAAATCCTTTTGGCTTACAATTCAAGTGATATAAAGATGGTCATGTCTGTAAATATTTCCTAATTACGTTAGATTATTTCTTTGATATATAAGACAGAAAAAAAGCACAAATAACAGTTTTAGAGAATTAGAGAAATTTTTATCACAACAAGAGTGGTGAAACACTGCAACAAGTTGCCCAGGGAAGTTGGGGAATCTCTCAACTTTGGAAACACTCAAAATTTAACTGAAATTCAAAATAACGGACATAAAAAAGCATTCAAAATACAAAAGTGACTCTAAAACCTTCAGCAAACCCTGACACTGCCAAGGATGAGGTGATAAGATAAGAAATCACCATTCAGGCTGCTCAGCAAGGAGTGCTCAGGAGTTTCCTCTGGAAGTTCTCAGCTCCACTGTTTGGCTCAGAATGGCCTTGGATGTTTGAAAAAGGGAATCCTGCCAGGACACAGAGCTGCCCTCTTCTCTTTCTCACACAACATGAAATACCACTCAGTTTTAGATAGATAAACTGCCATAAATGCAACCCAACCATCACCATCACTTCCCTGGGTTAACAATTTAACAAACATGTTGAACATTTCAAGCCCATACATAAATAAGCACAAAACCAGCAAACAGTGTCACTTCCAAAAAAACATTCCCTGCAGGATAGTTACACCACTCTCTTGGGGAAAGAAAAGTAGAAAAGTCAAGATAAATCAGTTTCTTCCAATGCAACAACTTCAGCTTGTGCTGCCAAAACACCACTAAACTCCACAGTTTAAGCAGCCTCGAAAGCTTTGTGATAAAACCCTTCTGCTAGTTTGTAGTTCAGGAGACATTTTATTTGTGCACACAATCATTTGTTTTACCTTTTCTTAAATAAATTAACAAAATCTACCCAAACTCCAGCACTTGCAAATTACAAAGTACCCTTCTATGCCTGTTAACAATCTGCACTGAGCACTGTGTCCTGACCAAAGCACAGCAGAAAATGCATGACACCCATCATGAATATTACTGATTTTTTTTTTCCTTCTTAAGAGTAATGAAATTACAGAAAAGTTACCTTGAAAACATTTTTATTAGTTATTTCTAGCAATGATGGAGAAGCTAAGTGTCTAAAGTTGCTGATTTCCCTCGTTACTGTGACCCAAAACAACCAGCAGTTTACAGAAACAATTTTTCCCCCACTAACATGGGAGAGTTATCTTCTGAGATTAGGAAGGAGGCAAAAAGAAAATTAGGGAGCAGAGCTCCTCAAAGAATGTTTAGAAAAAAAAAACAAGGCAAAGTTCAGACTAAACAAGAGTGCATTCATTTTTCCACAGTGCCTTCATGCTGAGGCATGGCACTTAAATTTCATCTTCCAGGATTTCTGCTTACTGAGGTTTGCTCTGAAGGCACCAAACTATCAGGAGGAACTCTGACAGCAATTAAAAGAAAAACCTTCATATCTGCATTAAGGTTTAAGGATGATATACTAGCCAAGGCAAGGGATCTATTAATTGTGGATCTAGAAGATGGCCTCACCCAGAGAATGGATGTGAATTTGGTAGATTCACTTGCATGAGGAGATCTCTTCATTTTGAAATGGCATACTCTAATTTAAGTTAGTTCATGGATTTTTTTTACAAGAGGCAAGAGGAGCAAAGCTTATAACGTGCACTAATGCACCAGAACTGGTGAAGCAGTTCTACCTCCCTTGCAATCTTTGAAAGAAGACTGGTTTTGCAATATTTTTCAATATTTTTACACTTAAATACTAGCTATAGCAAAAACAATTTAGAATTAAGGAATTTACAGCTTGCATAATTAATATGTGAAAGCATTTTAATGTAAAGGTTTCATTCAGACATTAAAAAGAATATTTGCTCCCTTGGATGTAAGAATCTAACATACATTTACATGAGTGTTTTAAAAGAGTGTATAAGAAAACTTTGAATAATACCTGTTTGTACACATCAGAGATTAAAGTGAACATTAATTACATTTCAGCCAGGCTCTGTATGCTCCCTGTGGTAGAGAACACATTACTTTGTGCAATTAGCTACAACATTTTCATCACAGAAACCCATCCTGTTCACAATGCTGCCTCCTTTCAGCAACCCTAAAAATCTAAGTTCTACAGGGAGCACACCAAAGGTGGTTTCTTGTAGAGAAGAATGAACTGGCTCATTCTTCACTGTTCTCTGCAGAAAACTTTTCTATGCAATAACAACAGACTTACAGCAGGACAAAATGTGTCCCTTAATCATGGCTTTCTTTTTGCTGAGAGTCTCTATTTTCCAGCAAATAACTCTGCCCCCTCAGCCCAGAAACTCAACCTCCAAGAATTCCACTCAGTAATAACAATAAACATATAAATTAAAAATTTATAATAATAAAAAAAAAAGTAAAATGACACAGCATATGTAACTTTTGGCATTTTCAGACTTTTGAATACTTTGTAAGTCACTCTCACTCCTCAGCATCAATTATTCTGCATTTCGTAGAAAGAAAATTGAAATTGAGAGCTTGCTCTTGACAAGATAAACAATCCCAACTGATGTATTAATAAATTTGATATAACAAACATATTATAGTTAATAAACAGTATAGTACTGCTTATCAAAACAACAAGTTTTGATTTAAATTTTGCATGCTAGAACACAAAAGCTCTGAAGAGAATACCCACAAGTTGAGTTGCTATCAGTTCACCAGCTTTTGCAGTGTCAAGACTTTTTGTCTTCTGCCTGTACAAAGGGAGCTCCTCTCTTCTGATATTTAAAGCAGACAGCCCAAAGCCTAATCCACAATCAGGCAGTCGAGACAAAACAACAAACTCTGCTCTTCTGACTACTTTTTCAGATGTGCAGAAATTCATTTTTAACCATTTCCTGCAAGAGGAGTCAGAATACTGCTCCAATGCAACTCCCATTCAATGTCACACTGAAAAATTTAGATATTTCACAAGTAGCAGAAATGCAGCTTCACCACCTGGTCTGATCCTGAAGGTAATAAAGATCAGATCACAATGAAATCACTATTTTAGCTACCCAAACCTCAAAGTTCCCGTGGGGCAAGTGAGAAACTTCTTAAAACAAGAGCTACTGAACTGCTAGAGCATAAAGCCTCCTGATCATTCAATACAAACACACATTTTGTGGGGATCCAGTTGCAATTCAGATCAGGTAATTGGCTGCCAACCTCAAATATTAAACACTGAAACATCTAAAAATAATCATTACAGTATGTCCTTATATATTTCACTTTCTCAACAGATTAACCACAGGCAACACAGTGATATTAGAGGGTTGTTTTTCATCACTTTTAGGTTTTGGGGCCATCTAAAAACATCTTGTCTAGAGGTGCTGCCCCTTGCACAGCAGCATTTACTAACAAAGAAAGGTTTTGCTTTGTTACCTCCCACAGTTCCCTGTCCTGATTCTCCATCCACCCCAGAGGTTTTATGTGCTCTGAGACTGAAAGAAATTCATGACCCACTGAATAAATAATACTTACAAGTAGAAGTATCAAAGAATGGCTAAAATTAAAGGGCCAATTAGATTTATGCTAGATCACATAATTCCTTCTTCTGCCAGTTCTGTTTCACATCTCCTTTCCATGCAAAATATTATAATGTTCCCATGGGTGCCTCTTTTCCTGGGATTCTAAGCTCTCAAGGAAACACATCCCTCAAGCTAATAACTTACTGGAAAACACAGAGTAGCAAGGTCACAGCAGAGGCTTTATCTTTGTTTAAAGAGTTTACTCTTTCCAACCCTCTGTTCTCCACTATTAAGGACTGTGCATGAAGTTAATTTTTACCATTTCAGCATCAGACCTAACATTTGCTTCCCAGCATAATTCTACAGAACAGGTTATAGTTCCATCCTGTATCAAAGTCCAAAGCATCTTTCAGACTCTAATTTATGCCTGCTAGAGCATTTTGGCTACAGCTTCAAATATTTTTCTGTGATAGTCACTGTAGAAGAGGAGCATAATCAACATCTGCATGCCAGGTCCTCACCCAGTGAAATGCTGAGCGATTCAAACAAAACCAATTCAACAAAAGGGTTCAGCAAGCAGTTTATCAGCTAAAAACAAGATTCTCTGACGGAGTGCTCACAGAAGACAGTCTGAAGCAGAACATGAATTCTGTCTGAACAAGTGTTTGTTTCTGTCATGCCCCAGAACTGGCAGCTGCCAACACTGCAGCTTGAAGCACTGAGACTTTCAGTAACCCTGACAAGGGTTATGCAGATTTGAAATACTCAATTCCTCTGTGCATATTCACATTCAAGCAACACATGAATAATCCTTCCAGTAAAAAATGTTGCAGTAGCAATTGGACCCTGAATTTCAATTTTAAGTTTGATCATTCACATGACAGAACAGAAATATATACTCTTCTTCAAATTTTAAAAGAGGAACTTTTATCTGCAAAAAGCAGGCCAACTGTACCTTGTTTTAAGAAGTCACCTATATTCCTACATACTCATAATGTGTCTTTTAGAACAGAGTGACACTTGGTGATACCTGCATCAGAAATAAACATAAAATCAGATTTTCTTACACCTTTACCCACTACATGTAGGAGAAAATGATGGCAGCTAAACTCAGTCAGTCCTATGCAATTTCAAGAAGGTGCATTCTTTTTTTTTTTTTTATAATTCCTTATCTGGGCTTCTTCACTTGTTTTGTTAAAAAACAAAATGTAACTTTTTGAAGGCAAGAACAGAGGAGAGAAACTCAACTGGACAGAACCATTTTTCTCTGAGCATTAATTCAGTTCCCACTGTGTGTGACTGGCAAACAAGTGTATTGTAAGGAGTGGGAATGACAAACTTCACTGCACAAACCCTGAAATCCTGGCACGTCACTGAAGCTAAATGCCAACTGGAGAATGTTTAATGTGTTTTAACAGGTTGTTAATGACCACATTTCTGAGGCACAGAAGATAATACCTGCTTCTTAGGAGTCAGTGCCTTGCTACAGGAGAAGAAGGAGGTACATGAACTGATTTACTTCAAGAACTGATAGAATAAAATTCCTGACCCTTCAATGTGTTGTACGGACAAACTGCCTGTCAGACAGGAAGAGCTGACAGAACAACATCTTGGTAAAACACAAATTATGAAGGTTTATTTTACTGAGGATGAACACAATTGACAGGTGAGAGATACGGTTCCCTTTAGTCAAGGTGGAACCCTGAAATGATTTTAGCCTCCTTTAAGAAGGAAAACACATCCCCTAGCCACAGCCAAAGACTGGGCATATATTGCCTTTGTAGTGATCCAAAGGGTAAAAAGGATCCCAGAAAAAATGCTCTTCACTGCCTTCCCAGGGTCTGACAGAGGCAATCTGGTGACATGAGAGCTGTAAGGAAAGCACACAGCCCTTCACCTGTGTCAGCAGCAGGGAGACATTAGACATTACCAGCCAATATTTTATCAAGGACATCATCCACTGAAATATTTTGTATGCTTGGAGATATGAGGGGAACCAGAAGGTTCAGGGAAAGAACACTGAAAAGGTTTCTCATCCTGTTATGTAGCTAAGTGTTGGCACACTTGTTGTATATCTTTTGATCAAAACCTTAAGAAGTGAAAATGTATCCAAGTTTAAATTCTCTCAAAAGGTTATAATGCTGTAGCAAAACTGCAGGCAGTCATGAACTGTGGGGAAATCACACAAAGTTTAGTTTGAAACAAAGACTACACAAACCCCTGCAGCTCCACACACTGATACAGTGACAAACAGATTCAAGGACACATTTCTGCTTACATTGGTTCAGACCCCACAGATATTCAGTAGTATCTGACTTGTATATTCTATTTCTTTGCAAGGGTTGAAGGTTCTACCTTCAATGTAAAGGAGCTACAAACAAATTTTAGCTCTGTTGTGGAACATATTTCTTTTTAGCAGAGATTATCAAGTGCTATGCACTTGATCTGTGAAATCAAAGCCTTACCACTTCAGAGGCAAAAGAGCCAAGGAAAGCACTATACTTGTACAGAATAAAACTCCAGGTGTGTGCATTTCTTCCCCCACAATGGACTTTTTGAATTCTGCCTCTGGATTTGCTTCACAGTTACCAAGAGGATTAATATTTTTTTATTTCAAGTTGTCTCACAGAAATACTGATATGGTATGCTACTGGTTATGGTTATGCTACGCCTCAAAACCACAGCAGACATTATTTTCTTCTATTTAATTTCAGGTGTCCCTAAATGCCTCATTCATGTATGATGAACCCAGACACTGGTGTCTGACAGCATTTTAATTCCTTACAAAGCAGGACTCTAACCTAGTAATTTGTCTCCTATTTTAAGGAAAACCCACATTAATACTCATCATAAAAATGTTATTGACTGTAGAAGCTGCAGTTCTCCACCAGTGACAGCAGATGTTGAAGACATGCCAGACAGTACACAGACATAACCAGACTTTATTCTGTTCACACTGCAAATGTTTTAACATCTTTTGCAAAGATGAAATATGCCAAACTAGGATGAGATAAAGGTACTGATTTGCACATGGCAGTACCAACAAAACCAGCACAGCAGTTGGAAAACCAAAATTCAAAGGTCCCATTTAAAAAAAGCAAAACTGTCACTCTGGAATGTACCAGTAGTAGTGTTGGGAAAAACTTAGGCTTAGAACAGTATTTCCCAAAGTACTCTGCCATATTAGTGACTTCAAAGACACAAAAATCCCATTATTTCAATAACAGAGTCACTTTTTTTTCTTCTTTTTTACTGCACTGGATATAATTGAAGCTGATCTTAAAAAAACCAAGGCAGAGCACTTTTTAGAGATGACACCATGCAGCTGATCAGATAAAAGTAAATGTAAAAGACATTGAAGTGCTGGAGGGAGTTTAAGATAAAGGGTCTGGAACAGAAGTATAAACAGAGGGAGCAGAGAACTTGGGGTGTTTAGTCTGGAGAAAAGGAGGCTCAGAGGAGACCTTATCACTCTCTATAACTCACTCAAAGGAGGAGCAGGCTGGGGGTTGATCTCCTCTACCAAGTAACAAGGGATAGGTCAAGAGCAAATAACCTGAAATTGTGCTAGGGAAGGTTTTAGATTAGATATTAGGGAAAATTTTCACCAAAAGGGTTATCAAGCACTGGAACAGGCTGCCTGCTAAAGGGGTGCACTTGGCAGTGTTGGGTTTACAGCTGGACTAGATGACCTTAAAGATTTTTTCCAACCTCAATGATTCAATAAGCACCAGGAAAAACAACTCTTTCAGTACAAAAGGGCTTTATAAAGAGATTTATTCCATGGAAAACACCTTGCTACACCCCACAGAATAACCTTTGCTCCTGTCTTTCCCCCACCTTTCAATAAGGACTTTAATAACCAAGAACAGGAACTAACAGAGTTGGGTTAGGCCTGAATTTGGGCTTCATTCCCAAACCTGTTGGCCAAAGTACCTTGACAGGGTTGGACCATCACCCTGAAGAGAAAATGCTAATGACCACAAACCTCATTCCAGGGGGATACAGAACCCATAAAACCAGTAAAATCCACAATAACCAACAAGAACACAGCTCCTCCCCTGCTTTGTGATGTGGAGCATACCTTGCACCAGGAGGTGCTAATGCTGGAATTCACAACTATTCTTGTTTCTCCCTATTCACATGAATTTTTCTGCAAGGAAAATTCTGTATCAATTTTCTGAGAGTAAAAATACATAAAAATACAGTGCAATGAGATCACCAGCACCTAGAACAGTCACCAGGCCCCATCCAAGAACCTGAAGGACTGGAAGAAGGAGGCAGAGAGGACTGACTGAATTCAGAGACAGAGGCAGAGCTCACTGGGCTGTTTATACATTGCCTTTGGGTTTTTGAATGCAAACTAAGTGCAGACTGAAGTATCACTGCAAAGTTAAGCTCCCAACACTAAGAAGCTGAAGCATTAATCAAGATTTGCAGCCCAGGTGCTGCAGCATTTCCTTATTTACGTCATTTCTCAGAGCAGATCCCAAACTCTAGGAGAAACAATAAACTCAAGAATCTGAAGGTTTATAAGGAAAAAATCCCAAACACAACAGGTAGCCCTCATGGTTAAAAAGAAACTTGAACTGCACACAACACAAGAAGTGAAGAAAATGTAGAAAGTTAAATATGAAACTGATCCTCTTTATCTCAAGACAATATCAATGAAGTTAATTAAATATTTCACAAGTGTCAGGAACACAATGCTATTGTTCTTTGATGTATCAGGGCCCAGTAACTTAAAAACAGACTGAAATAATGAGAATTTTTAGTTCCACATAAAAAAAGAATTTGTGGATTTTGGAGTAAGAGATGTTGGTGCACACAGACACAATGACACAGGGGAGATGACATCAGGCCAAGAAGAACGGGCTACATACTGAAATTCCTATTTAAAATACATTATCAAGCTGAATTTCACTTGACAATTCACCACATCAGTATCAAGCTTATAAATATTCAAAATGACAGAATATTAGTGAAAAAGAAAACAGGTTAAGCATAACAAAGTAACTCTCACAGTATCATGAAAACCGAGCCAGAATTTTGCACTGTTGGAAAGTGGTGGATACATAAATTTCTCAAAAATTACTCTCAATTAAGAAAAAAGTAACTGTTGGCTCATATTTGTATTAGCCTTGGGTTTAAGAGATTCACTCACTTATCAGTATTACATATTATAAAAATGTGGAACAGTGCCTTCTGCTCTGAAGACTAAATATAAAATAAATTCCCCGTTTCATTTGTAAGGCAGAGGAACAGGAAGAACAAGAAAACAATGAGAGGATGCTGAGTGGCCAAGTGATCCACCTATTCCAGCAGCAGAGAATATGAAATGCAAAGGTACAATGGAAGATGAAAATTGAAAGTATTTTAGAGAATGATTATGAAATAATGCAGAAGGAATTCCAGGACAGCTTCTGCTTTTTGTGTTCTTTCAGACAGAGCTTCCAGAGAAGTTACCTGTTGGAGAACAAATGCCCTGCTCTGGTGGTGATGATCCTGCCCACCTGCTGAAGGAATCCTCCCCAGTTCTCCCTAAGGCTTGGCCATTGTTCTGTCTCAGTGCTGGGAAAGGAGCTCCCACTGCAGTGTGGGACAGTCCCTCCCACTCCTGGGCTGAGCACGCTGCCTTGCTCTGGGATAAAAGCCAGACTTGATTCCCCAAATAGCAAGGTGCCTTCCTGCCAACATACTTTCTTCTGGTATTTTTTTTAAACAAATATTTTCCATGTGTTTTTGTCTTACAATGATATGAAATAAAGGACAATTAAAAATATGAAAACAATGTGTTTTAAAAATGATTAGGTAATATTTCACTTAAGCATAACATGCTCTGAGGGCTTTTAAGCAAGGCATCTATAACACACTTTGTGGTCTGTTTTTGCAAAAGAGAAGCATTCAGGTTTCACTAAAACATGTTCCTCCTATAAGTGCTAATAAAATCAGTATTCAAGAGGGTAAGGACCAATGAGCATCCAAAAAAACTCACACCACACTATGTGATCCACATATAAAATCATTCTATTCACATCAAAACACAGTAAAACTGGATGATCTAGGAAAATATTTAAGCTTTTTATACCTATCTGCTAGTTTTAATTTCTACATCATATGATAGATATTCCACCAGACTATTCACGATTTAAAATAAAAGAAAAAAGGAAATGAAAGCAACCTGAAGAGAAAAATCTAAAAGTGTTTTGTTCCCCCCCTCTTTTTAACATTATAAAGTATATATTAAAATAGTTAAAATAATACACTCTGCTCAAAAAAGAGCAGATCAGGAATAAATACATAGAGAGTTTAAAACATTGTCAAGCAGAGGACTATAGTATCAGCCCTGCCTGGACACTGCTGAATAACTGCAACTTTTACAAAGGACATTCAAATTTACTGTGCCAACATCCAGCCTGGGAGGGTAAACAGAACAAACCAAAATAAACCCAGCAGAAAGCTTTAGCCAAACATCTAAGAAGCTAAACTGAGGTTCCAACAACATTCATTTTAGCAAAAGAGAAAATATGTTTCCTTAAAAGTCTGGACTTCAGGACCAAATCTGTTTGGATGACAGAGTTCAAAAGAAATCCTAAGGAAACTCTCAAGTGTGCACAGATGCAAGTTCCTGTGAAACACAACCATGAGCAGCAAAGGATAGCAGACACAGAAGTGAGATTCTCTTGAGAAATCAGCATGCCTTAAATGTATGCATTGTGAATATAAATTAAACTAAAAAAAGAAAGAAGTGGCTGCACACACAGAGATGATAAAAATGGTCAGTGCAAAATTTATTTATCCTCATTTAGTTAAAACCATACGTGTGTAATGTGTTAATCCAGCAGAAAGTAAAATAAACTTTCTTGAAAGCTTGTAACATTTCTATCACAGAAATAACAACACTTACCTCAATGATTCCCTCTATGAAAATTTGTAACAAACTTTTAAAATTCACTGCCAAAAGAGATCAGCCTAGAGAACTATCTCTGCCTTGGGACAGACAGATGCAGACAAAGCCAGCAGAGAGGCCCCAGCCACACAAAAGCTGATATTGTTCTCCGGCTGGGTGAAAATCTCACTTGTAAATTGAGGGACACGTGCATTCAGAGTCAGCCCAGCCAGGGCCCTGCAGAGGTGACCAAAGCACAGGAGAATGATTTCTCTCATCTCCTTCAGGGCAGGCAGCTGCACCAAGCAGCAGCTCCTGGGTTTCCATCTGAGCAGAATCCCTTTGATGCACTGACAGAGATGAAACATCATGGATGAAACACCATGGATAAAACTCTACCCCCCTAAGCACAGCCTTGAAGCCCACTAGACTTCAACAAATAATAATTGAAGTAAAAGACCTCCAAAATTAGTAACCTCTTTACAATTCTTTCCAGCTTCTTTATCAGTCCTGCTAACACAGGACAGCAGTGTCTCCCAGGATGTCTTTCATGAAAGTCAATAAAAAAGAATTGAATTCAAGCATTTGATAAGGCTTCTAAAAATCTGTCCATGGTAATAAAAAACTGCGTTCACTACTTAAATTTAACTCTGTTTTTCCATAAAGTTATTTATATACTGTACTGCATTCTTTATCATCTAAATTGGATGCTGGAATGAAACAGTCTATAAAGCTTCATATAGTCATAAATCCAGACATTTCTAAGTGACACAGAGAAATGTCCTACAGCATTCACCAAAATTTTGATCATCAGAGATGAACAGAGCAGGAGAAAAGAAAAATCTGTCCAAACCAAAGTTACTCTTTTACTTAAACAAAAAAAAAACCCAACAAAAAACAAAAAACAAAAAAACAAAACCAAAACCACCAAAAAACCAAAAAACAAACAAAAAAAATCAGTCAATAAACAATAAATGTTTTCTAGGCAGTAAATATTTCTATATGGCTGTTTCTAGAAGGGCCTTTACTCTCTGCAGCAAACACAATTAAGTTTTTAAAAATGAAATGTGAAACTTCTGTGCAGGAAAAAACCCACTCAACACAAATAATAGGATTCTATAAAATGATGAAAAAACCACACAATGAAACTATTCAATAAACCCACATCAGGATATGCTTCTGTATTGCAGAATTTGGCTGAGAGTGATTAACTACTTTCTAAGCAGTTGGCACATTTCTTCCCCTTGTTTTGAACACTTTTGGCCACCAAGTAAATTAGAAGAGAGCCTTAAGACAGTTACCTAAACAAATTAATCAATTAAAAAGAATCAATAGGATGATGCCTTTTGTGGCCTTCAGAGGTGCCTCTCCTCATAACACCCAAGTTAATGAATTACTGAGAAAGAAGATTTCTATTTTGTAATCTGAAAAAAACCCAACAGATGGGTAACTTGCAGCCTTAACAAAATGATTGTTCTTTCCTTCTTGGCCTTCAGAAAAAGTTATTTCAGAGGCAAAATAAGATATTTCAGTAGCAGGCATGATCTACCATCATGTGCTTAATCTAAAAATAAGGATAACTCTTGAGAAAGAGTAGGAACACGAGAACAAATTTAACTGTGGAAAATGGCCACAGAAGAGGAACAGTATTTAATGCAAAGTGACAGCCACAACTTCATAACAGAATAGAAAATTCCTACTTAGTGGGATATAATGGTTTATGGGTTACTTGGTCTGGAGGCTTCAGTAACCCCAAATTCTCTGAGAGGAATAAAAGATTTCCCTGGCAGAACTTCATCCAAGTACAACTGGTGATTTTTCCTGGGAAAAAAATTGGAATACTATTGATACAAAACCAGAAATCAATCTCCCACATGTAAGTTACTGACATGAAAAAGCTACCCTTCCAAATAACACTGAAACTTGCTTCAGGCTTTAAAAGACTTATTTCAGGACACTGCATTGTTTCACAATTTTAGTTTGTATTTTTCTAACCAAAGTATCCTTGGGAGGATTCTATCATTGCCCTTCCACATAGCATAATGAAAGAAAAATGCTTTTTGATGTCATTTTGTTCTCACAGATATCTTTATAAGGTGCAATTACCTGCATCCCTCTCTGTTTATGAGAATAACTGATGAAGAATGTGAAAATTCTACAACTTCACTGCTGGTTTTTCTTATTTGAAAAGCTACAATATATCATTACAGCATTACCAGGTCATGAATGAAGTACCAGGAACCTGACTGGTACTGTCAAGAGCAGAAAAAAGCAAAAGCATTGCAGAAGCATGAGTTAATGTCTGGCAGACCTATTACCCTGAAAAATACTGAAACTAAGGCCACTAATGTGGTTTATCAAAGCCCAAGAAGTTATAAGATAACACAATAATGGTTAATAAATATCTAAAACCTTTCTGCATGAGTGACACAAGTATTTTGGTTCTTACTACACTCATTTTATTCTACTCCTCTCCAGATTTTTTATTTCTTGTTCATATTAACTGAGCACCTTTCTGTACTGCAGCATGCCATATAAAAAGTAATTTAAGCATCTGGTACACATGCTAGGTGAACTTAAATTGGGAAAAAATATTCATATTTAATGCAAATTGCAAAGATGAGTTATTGGAGATGCAATCAGGAAGTCATGAGCTCCTAGTCCCTTCCTCCTATGTGCCCCATATAATTTTATGCAATGCCTGTTGATGTAAAATGCATGAACAGTTATCAGAGAACAAAGATGAGAACTGCAGTGTTGTGCCAGGGCAATGCCACCATCACTGAGCAGCCATCCCCATCTCTGGATGCCCCAGTCCCAGGGGCAGCAGTGCTGTGGGGGAGGTTGGCCAGCAGCTGGGGCCACCTCCAGACTGGAATCCCTTAAACTTCAAGAATGCACAGAATTCAAGTGACTGATCAAACAGTAACAAGTGTACAAATCATTCACTACATTCTAAAGAGTCTGCACACCACAGGACCTGTGGCACTTTTTATATTCAGCTTGTGCTCCTGCAAAGCTGCACAGAGGAACCAGAGCATTCAACAGTTTTGCAGAAACTCTCTCAAGTCTCTACAAACATCATCATCTACCTGCAGATCAGACAGCTAGAATGACTTCTACTCCTGTGGCTCTTTCACTGGGTGAAAAACACACATCTTGTTAGATTTGTGATATTCACTGAGCTGTGCAGTTTTAGACATTGTACTAAAAAGGTCATCATCCATGTGATCACACAAACATTTTGGTTTGATCCAGGAGTGCACATTTTAAATTCATTTCATATGCCCACCTACCATTTTTTATTTTTCACTGTACACTGTTACCAGAGCATATTTACTCTCAAACAACATTAAAATAAAAGATGCTGTTCACCTACCAGTGGTTATTCAACCCACAGGACTGCAGCACAAATGGCATAAAGTAAAAGCAGTCAGAACACACAGAACTGGCAGCCCTGGCTCCTCAGTGCCAGCTGCTCTGCAGATGTGTCACTGCTGTGTCACAGCACCTGCCAAGGCACTCCTGTGCATTTGGTTCCATCTGGAGTTTTTTCTCAGTGCAAGCTGTAGATTGCTTTAGAAAAAGCTGGTCTTCCCTAAAAGCAAGTCCTCTGTCTTCAACATGAAGTATCCACATATCCCAGAAAAAAACATCAGGGGAAGTATTTTTTCTGCTACTTTTTTTGACTTTTACTTTACACCTCTGTGCTGTCACATACAAAGTCACTGACAGCATGGTGTGCTTTTGAATTTGTCATTCAGTGAGTGTTTTGGCACTCAGTAAGACACTGCTGCTTTATGGACTGGCAGCTCTCCAGAACCACAGAGAAATACAGATTTTAGATGATTGAGCATATAACATACCACGTCCAAGTGTGAAAGAGAAATGAGCACACCTTGGTGCATCACACAAAAAATTTCAGACTTGTAAGAATATCCCCAGACCTGGCCTAAGATTAGTACATTTAATGATAATAAAAATAATAGAACATGCACAGTTATAAAGTTGTAATTCATGTTTAAAATAAAAACTAAAATCTAGCCCTTATTAAGGGAAAAAAATATTCTGATTAATTATTTTAAAGCAAACCTATTAACTACAACTCTTAATCACTTACACATCCTACAATACTCTATATTGCAGTCCTAAAAATGTATTTTTGCATAAAGTGCTGGAGGATTCTTACATTCTACAAATAAAGAAATTGATTTTTATATCAAACAAGAAAAGAGAATATGCTAAGGATAAAATAAAATGTTATCCAATGGACAACAGATCCAGGAACACACTCAAATTTTTATCACAGAAAACTTACATCTAGTAATGTGTGAAGATGCTGATCCTGGAAAACACTGTGAAGAAAATCTAAGTCTTTTTCACTGCAGTCTGTAAGTGCATGAATTTCTTCCAGGCTGTCCAGCACCTGTGAGACTGCTCCTATGGGGCAACAGACAGGGGAAAAAAAGAGGAAAAAAAAATCAATAAAGCAAAGGCTCATGGTAAACTGAACTTTGGAAAAGGAAACTTTCAATTCATCTGGTACAACTGGAATAGGATCTTAAAAAAGCTGGAGTTTTAACAGGAAAAATCACTGAATAAATTTTACATATATCAAAAGTGCTCACAGATAATGTAATTATACATAAGAAATGGCTTAATGGGAGAGAGGTCAAAACCTGATTTTATTAAGCTCAGCTTTGTTCTATTTTAGCCTCGCTCCCAACAATGTCTCATGGAGCCACTTGCATTATTGGCCTGTCCTCACCATTCCCACCCCAACCTTCACTTCTCTTTTTGAACTGCCAGGCAACTTCAAATGCATACTGTACAATTTTGAAACATCAGTAAGAATTATTTTGAAATCAAATCCCAAACATTGGTAAAATCAGGAAGAACCAATGCTTTCACAAATATTTTTAAAATCAGCATCGGGATAAAGGAGGGAAGAGGGAGAAACACCTGACTGCTGAATCCTGGGGGACAAAAAAGGCTGTAATGTGTCTTTGTTCTGTTTGTCCTGCTTGCCTGGTTATCTCCTACCCTGCTTTTTCAGCAGGGCATGGTTTTGGGTCAGAGGATGATGGGGATGACTTTTAAATGGCACGGGGGTGAGAGAGAAGTGAGAGCTATGGAGACAAAAAGGAGAAATGGGAGGCATTATGGAAGGTGCAAGTCCATGAGGGAAAGCTGAACTCAGCAGGAGAGGACAAAGAAACACAACACAAACCCACAGTAAACCACCCCACAGTGGTTCTGTGTGAAACAACTTGTTTAAAAATCAGAGTATCAGTGGTGGCTGCCACCTGTGTGCTTTATTAGGATGCCAACTTTGGCTTATCTCAACACCCATGGATCATGTCTTCACTTTTCCCACTGTGGTAAAAGCATCTGGTAAGAGGCAGCATATCCAGTCAGAGTCTGCAGCAATGCTGTGGTGGTCTGGCAGTGAACAACTGAATGCTTTTTCATAAATAAATTCTTAATTCTGGATACTGAACTCTAGACATTCTCTATTTCACTAATTTCTCATCAATATGCTTATTCTGTTTACTTATACATTTGCCTGTGTCTTTTTGACAAGATAGATAACATCTAAAAAAATTGCTGCATTCCTTCAAATTCTATCTTCTATTGCATGAACAATTCTTATCAGCCCTCCTTAACTCAAAGGCTTTTGTACTGCATTTTCAGAATGTAATAAAAACAATATACCCAACTGCCTCTTAACTACACAAGGAAAAGTTAACTTATTTCTCGGAAAAATCTTGAAAAAGTTGAATAAACATAACAAAATAGACAAAAACTACTATACAAGACTTGCAATCTCATGGTTGAGGAGAAATAAATTACAAATCTAGAAACTCTTGCATCACATTTAGTACAAACCTAAGCCTAAAATTCTCCTCACAGTTCTCTGTACAAGGTTTAAGAACCACAATATCCCCCTCACTCACAGTTCTTGTCTCAGGAACAATAAAACTTAATTCTCTCCCATCAAGTGTCTCTGACTACTTACACCTATTTGATGGACTAATTTATGTTCTGTGGCTGTCAGCAAATAAAACAAATGGTTTGACTTTTAGTAGTTGCTGTGCACGAGGTTGGGTGCACTGCAAAAAGAGAAAAATTTGCTTCCTCTTTGATAATGAATAAGAATGCTCATCTGAAAGGAACCATTCACATCCCTCTGCCAGAGACACAGCAGGAAACCTGAGGAAATATAAGGACTGGGGATCTGCTGGTAAGAGGATGGAGAGATCACAGCTAAGCCTCAAAGGCAAGGGAAAAAACCCACCCAGGGACCCCAAAAGGACTGCACTGTTTCCTTTCCATGTTCAGCACATCAGTTAAAGACTGATGGAATTAGAGATCTCCAAGCCTGAAGAAAAGTGCTTGACTTTCAGCATCCAGTTGGCTGAAGAAAATTTATTAAAATTCTCTTTTATTTCTGCTGTTTTCGTGCTCAGAGGTATTTTTATTTTATTTATTTTATTTTCAAGCAAAGCTTCTTTTTCTGGGTTCAAAGCCCTTTCTGTGTAATTGGGGGTATTTAAGGAAAACTCAAGAGAAGATTCACTTCAGAGCCTGAGGATCTTAAGAGCCTCTAATACTGCTCAGTGTTGCCCATAATCCCCAAAACCTGAGCCAAATCTGGAACCAGTAAGAAGTGTGTTCAAAGTTGCCTGCAGTGCTGTGTTATTGTGAAACACCAAATGCTCTGGACCACCACATTCCTTATCTGACAGTTTTATTTCCTTTGAAAACTTTATTTTGTGGAATACTCTGAGGGCTTTGAAATAGAAATGAAAATTATTATTTTTCAATATTTGCATCTCAGCAACCTCTTGAATATTTGGGAATTCAAAAAAAATTAGGGTTTGATCATTAGGTCTTTTTTTTTCTCCACTCCATTGGTCACATTGAATAGGAGGCTGTAAATAAAGTTTCCAATAATGTCCTTAAGAAATTTGATGGGACTTTGTGACAGTGGCTTTGTTAATCTCACAAATGACAGTTTTTACCTTATGGTTTTATTTTTACCTATAATCTTATGCTTCACCTACTGCCATGCCCCTCACTCATTTACAAATAATGTGCACCTATATGAGAAAATGGCATAGCAGCAATATACTGACAGCATGTTAGTGCTTAAAAAGAGTGAGAGGACAATTTTACAGGAATTTTTGTGAACACTTAAACTCTCTTTGTTACAGACATCTGGCAAAATGTCTAAAAGACCCTTTCAGAAGAGTTTTAAATTCGGGGAAGAGATGTTACATAAAATGAAGTTAACCAACATTTACAGCACACGTGTTTCTAAAAAGATTCATATTCAAGCTGAATTTCTAACCTTTGGGAAAAGTGTAAAGCTGCTCAATATTTATAATTAAAACTTATATCCTCTTGAAATAGGATTTAAACTCTTTTCAACATTGCAAGTGCACCCACTTTAACTTTTATCAGAGATGATAAAGGACTTAAGTGAATTATTACAGTCATACAAACTAAAATCTCAGACTTCTCATGGTCTGTAGCAGTTACAGACAGAATCTAGAAATATGAAAATTAGAATGATGCATAAATATCAGTAAGGCAGGAAAAATCAGGAAGTTGACTAATTTAACTGGCTGTGTTCATTTGTTTTTTAAGACTCCAGAAATTAAACTTTGTTATAAAATCCTGCTCACTGTCCCAGAATTTTCAAGCAGCCCCAACTTTTGGGTGAGATGAATCTCACCCTGCACCTGAAGTTACTACAAAACCAGATCCAATTGCACAGGAAAGGCTGCAATTCCAGTGATATAAATAGAAGACTCTTCTCTGCAGAAACAGTAACAAAATCCACACCAAACATGGTTCTGTGAGAAGACTCTGGATCCTCCTGTAAATGCACAGAAATGACCTCAGTGTCAAAAGGAGCAGGGACACTCTGGGCCATGCAACACAACCTTATCTTCCCTGTATTCCCATAAGAAAACCTAAGAAAGAATGGTTACAGCTACTCAGAGTTTCCTGGGGACTGCCAACTGGGAAAAGTTGAAAACTATGAGCTGTCATATATAAAAAAGAGGAAAAACCACATTAGAATGCTTATGACAGTCTCCTGCAGTCACCACTAGTACATAAAATGCTTTTACAGTTAGTGGAATGACTTCTTAAGGATGATACCCAATTACTTCTGAGAAGACAGAGATGAGTTGAGCAGTTTTCTGCCTACTGAGGCAGATCTGTTATTTATCAGAAACACATTTGCCTTGTGAGGCAGAAACTTGGGAATTTATCTTCACACTGTGTAGTCAAAGTTTCCACAGGTATTTTGTGCAAGGCTCTGCCACCACATATTTGGAGATGGCCAGTGAAAAATAGTTTTCTGTTACAGCTGAATTCTGTCTCTAGAGTCTGTAGTTGTCATACAGTGCACCTGAAGCTGCTATGGACACAGGTTCTTCAGGCTGGAAGTAGACAAAGCCTTGGTAAAGAAGTGTTGTTACTACAACATCCAGCTATTCTGGTCTGGAACAGGTGGTTTGACTAGAGAAACTGAACCTTAAAGGTAGGGAGGAGTTGCTTACTTCTCAGAACAGAGTAAAAGAGAATTTTAAATACTATTCCAAGAATTGCCTACATACTCTGCAGTAGCCAAGTGTCCCCCCAGTATACAAAGCAGCCCAAAAGTTTGCTTTTCTGAGGCTTCTCAGCACACCAGGGAGGTATAACTGGCTCCCCCTGTTATGTAACAGGCAGTAAACAGAATCAGGAACCTCTTTTCATGTGACGTGATTTGCAACACTGTACAACTGAATAAAGGGTTTAGGTAAAGAGACTCAGCTATTGCTACAAAGCACAGACTACATCCTGAGTGCAAACACGTTCTGATAGAGAGCAAAAGAACTCCTCGGTTTATTTTTTAACACTGAATATTACAAACCCTCATGTAAAGCGTCATAAAAATCAGAAATTCACTTCTGAGTAATGAAAACCCAGAACTCAAGAAGCCTGACATTGTTTAAACACAAAACTATAAACACCTTTTTGCCATTCTCCTGCAATTACTATGCCAGGAAATAACTCTGCAGAAGAACTTATAATAATCATTATACTATTAGCAAGTTTTTATGAGACATTGACAAAGTCTAAATCTCTTAGACTTGTAGAACCACATGAAATGAAGTTCATGACACCAGCCACTCCTTTGTATCCTGTTCATTCTAATAAACTATTTGATTGGTTTTTCAACTATTCTTCATGTTGTGTAAACAGGTAAGTAACTGTGTCTTGAAGATTTCACAGTGGTATTTAAATGACTAAGAAAGGCTTTGCTGTCATTTGCAATTTCTCTATATGTCACAGTTCAGTCCTTAAGCCAGCCAATCTACAATAAACAGAAGCTGATTTCTCTCAGCCTCATCTCGTGGCTGCCTTCTCATGGGCAGCTGCTGGAAATGAAGTTAAAAGACCAATCCTGGCTCTTAAAGCACAGCCATTTGAGAAGGTAGGATTTACATTCTACTTTGTTTATGAAGAGGTCTGAGGGTAGTACATCCAGCAAGAAAAGACAAAAAAATCATCAGAAATTGTTAAACTTTACAGAGATCAAATATTAGAATGACAAAACGAAGTCACAGGATACAACCTCACAAAAAAAACCAAGCATGGGCATTATTATAAAGTGCAGACCCTTCCACTACTTTAACTGATGTAACTTCTCAGATTTAGAGAAAGCCAGCTGAGCACCAGCTGCTCTTCATCACTTGCTACAACATCTGCAAGAATCACTGGAGCTGAGATGCCTCTGATCTCACACAGTTATTTGCTGCTCTTTGCTGTTCACTGTACTCCAGAGCAACTGACTCTGCAGGCACAGATGACAGCCAAAGCAGGTGTACACATGTACATGACTGTAATAGTTTAAAATAAGGTGGCAGACACATGTTTTACATATACACAGCAGTGTAATTAACATGCAAGGCAAGTAAAGGCTCTGTCCTGGTCAAATTTGAGCTATATGGCATTTCATGACTTCTTCCTCCTTGCACTGAAATCAAACAGTGAAGTTTAGACACACTGTAAATTTACAAATAAGCTCCTACATGCACACAGTTCTGTGAATGCTACTGGGAAGCAAATAAGGCAGTGATAAAAGAAATATATGTATATCCATACACTGCATGTTTATAAAACAATCAGGAAGAGTGTAGTAAGAGAACTAGAAAGGTGGAGGTTTATGGACATGACAGCAACAATTCAGAAAGAAGACTGCTGGTGCAAAGGAAGGGTATTGGGATTTACAACTACATTTAAAAAGGTAGGAACATCTAAGGAATACAAGAAAGGAGAGAAAGGCATGTGAAGTCAGAAAAGAAACTAAAGGAAATAGGTGCAGGAGAGAAAAAGAGGGAGAAGGGGACTAAACAAAAGAAAAAAGAAAAAGGAAAAGAAAACAAGAGATTAAGTGTTTCCAAACAGCAGATGGAACATAGAGTAGAGTACTATGGGGAAAACATAGAGGAGAAAACAACAAAGGATGGGGGGGAAGAGGAAGTGGTGGGGGAAAGGACAAAGAGGGCAGCAAGAAACTGATGCCTAATTTTGAAGAGAGACTTTCTACATCCTGCACACACAGGGGCACTGACAGTGGGCAAGACTCCACTTTCTCCTGTCTCCATACTTGGCACCCTCACACAGTTTGTCAACTCTTTTTCCCAGCTACCCCTCACTGAAAATCCAGCCACAGATATGACAGAAGCCAGCCCAGTGTGGTGGCAAAGAAACATGCAGAAGTGCTGTTTTACACACCAGACCTGTAGCTTACATCTAAGTGCACTCACATGCAACTAAACAAATGACTATTTTAATAGATGAATGCCCTTCACTACCCCTTCCTTAGATCCTTTCTTCCTCCTTGCAAAAATGTCTAAAACCCCCCTTCTGACCAGCATGAAGGCAGCACACCCTTATAGTCAGTTTGTGGAAGAAAAGTCTCTATGCATGAACAAAAACCCAAAAATCATAGCACAAGCTCTGTATGAGGTTTTTGTTCTCTTCCCCTACAATTGCTTAAAAATAATACTATCACGAAACTTTTTTACAGAAATCCATTGAACTTTCACTCTCATTTTACTGGACAGGCACTCTGAGTTGAGGAAATAGGAGGAAAAGGAACAACTTCCCCCACAATCTGTAAAATCAAAAGAATGAACCAAACAACAACAACCACAAAATCCATGATTGATCAGAGATGGAGACAGGGACACATGCCCTGCTGACATGTCCTGACCTAGGACAGGAGCAGAGCTGTTAATCTACAAGTCTCAAACTGCTGCAGGAAACCCCCACTTTCTATAGCTTGTTTTTGGGGAATTAGTTTTGCTGAATTAATTGCTTTTGAAATGGTTGTGGTTTGTATCAAAGGGTCTAAAATTTCACTGCTTCTCCTCCACCTAGTATAGTCTGCAGGTTTTAGAAATGCTTGTGGTCCCAGTTTCTCACAAAGTGTGCAGCTGCTTTGCAGCAGAACCTCTTCCCTGTGTGCGAACAAGATTCCTTCATTGAGGAGACACATTTTGGATAGTTATTGAAATCAGGTGTATGCATATCCACAGTGCATATGCATAGATCAGATAACACATATCAACACAGAAGGATCAAGAAAGTTCATGCAAGCTGAGAGCAAGAATATAATATTTGACTAATATTACAGTATATGTTTGGTAGTTGAAAGAAAAAAAAGCAAACATTAGTCCATGAAAACAATTTTGGAATGAAAATGCAAACCCAAAATATACTTTATCAATTCAATGAAAATTAAATTTTAGTTCAGTTGTGTTGCAAATATTAAATATTGGGAAAAAACCCCAAAACTGAGGTAATTTTAATACTGCCTCTAAATTAGAACCTTCAGAATTCCCTGGAAATCATCCTTCTGCTTTATTATACTGTTGATTATATATTACACTGTAGACAGATTTAGTCAATACCAAATAATTTTGTTTGAACAGGCAGTATTAAAACTGAAAAGAGCAGAGAGAAGCAAAAGAAAGCAGATTTTTAAACATGCAAAGACACACACCATAGCTGACTTGATATGCCTTAAAGGAAAACAAAGGGATACCTACTTTCTGCTGCTAGAAGTCCTAGAAGGAAGGCAGCATTTGGACAAACAACAAACAGTATGAAGATTTCAGAACAAGCCATTTATAAAGCTGCAACCTAGCAGACTAATTTAGCCACAAAATAGTTTCAACCAAGTGACAAGGATCCCCCCAGTTTTTAATATGGATCTTCTATGTGTGAAGCAAATGGCACTGGCAGACTGGGATGGGAGGAAAACAAACACTTGGCATTGGGAAGGCAGCACATGGATGCAGTGTTAGAGATCTATTAATACCAGACTTTTCCCAACATTGGTTAAACTATTTTAAAAAACTCATGGACAAAAAGGGATTTTTCAGTAAAAATATTGTAAGAATTGAAGTGATAAAATAATTCAACATACTGCAAATGATGCACAACATATTAATATACTTAAGCAAAATTTAACGATGTTATATTGAAATCAAAAGTTTCAGTGAAAAATGTTATGTGAACCATTTAGAAATTCAACCACTTCTTTATTGCTTTTAATTAACAGTATCTTTATGCCCTTTTAAAAAAAATTAAACATATCAGAGCAAAGATTCAATAGCTGAAAAATCATCAAGTTAATAACGGAATGTTGGAAACACACAAACTCATGATCTCAAAACTGACAGCTGCACTTGTAATACTAGCAAAGGAATTAGTAACAATTATAAGATGAATATAGTTTTTTTTTTCCCCCAAGCATTCATATTTTAAAATGTTACACAACACCCTTTGCAAATACTTACAAAATCAATGTAAATTTTTGCACAACAAAGGTGTTTTTTTTCTTACTTCTGCTGATGAAACTGATGGGTATTAAGATATGGGCTTGTATTGACAATATTTCATGAATTCTAAATCCCATGAAACAACTAATCATTTTAACTTGTGAATTCAGCTACTTCCATGTATGTTGGAAACAGCGAGCTCACAACTTGTCTGTACCTGCACTGTTTGACCTTGCTCTGAAGGACTAAGAGATTTAGCTTTATTCCCATTTTCATTATCAAATTTGAAAATCAAGATATCACGCTGTTAAAAACTTCTCATTTGACACAACATTACAGAGTCTGACAAAATAGAAAAGGATGAAAATTTCGATTTGCACACATCAACCCTGAGACAAAATACCAAAAAGCATTTGCAAAAATGCTGTGTGTGGAGAAAATGAGGCAGAAGCACTGAAGGAGCCTCAGTGTGGTTGCTCTGTGTGCAATGCAAAACTCTGCTTCTGTTTATCTGCTTCCAGAGTGACCACAGAGGCCAGCACTGACATGAATGCAGAAAATACTGCAGCACTGCCACTGCTCAGCACAGATGCAGGAGCACATTTGGCCACTCAGGCTCTTCTCCTGCTCTGAGGTTACCCCGAAACACAGCTTGAGGATCCTTTACAGGAATCCAGATCTGTCTGTGTCAAAAAGTTGCTCTGAAACCTCTTAGTCACAGTTCAGAAATGTGTGCCACAGCCCAAGCAATTCCAGCAGACATCAGAGAGTAACAGCCTTTAACAAAAGGTAAGGGTTGCTTTAATTCAAAGTCAGTTATGCAGTTTTCCAAAGCCTATGGACTATCAATTAGCTTAACTCCAGCACTGACTGGGTTCTGAAAATGCGGCTACAAAAAGCTTATGGAAACATAAAGTTTACAAAAAACCTCTTCAATTTATCAGTTTTTCTAACTGCTGGCCTGAAAATGTAACCATTTTGAATCTACTTAACACCCCATATGAAACAGTTGTCCTCAACTCAGCTTCTCAAGCCAAACTCCAAGAAGCAAAAGAGGAAAAATTAAAAGCTTTACATTGGTGCTGTTCATTCCCAGCCTGAGGCACTGTTATGAAAACACTTGCAAACTGTATGTCTGTACATTCAGCTGGGGGACAAGTGGCCAGCATATGACAGAAGGAGAGGAAATCCTGTCTAGAGCTAATGTGCAATCAGGAGGGTCAGGCACTGGGCAGGGAAAGGGAGGGAGGCAGATGGGGAAGGGCAGCAGAGAGCAAATGCTGTGAATTTCTCTGGCACCTTATGGATTTCATGGTCCACTTCAAATACTTCCTACTGGACCAGTTTTCCTCCTGTGACAGATTTAGCCTTCAGGGCTGCTGATTGCTAACTTCTGATTTATGTTTGTTTCAGCATATTAAAAATATCCAAAACATTTGTTGCCTTGGGGAATACACAATTTAGAATGTCTTGAAGATAGGCAACCTGAAAGTCAAATGTTTCACATTCTAGAGAAGACCATTTGCAGCAGGCTTGTCAGCTGGGCTGCTTGGTGGCTTTATGCAGAAGTTACTGAACACAGACTGTCAGCAATAAAGCAGCATTGTAGTTTAGAAGTATTTTAAAAGGTTTTGTCACACTCAAAATTCAGCAAGACTGGTTTCTGCCATGTTACCAACAGGATGGTAGCAGGATTAATTCAAGTTTTTCAGAGGATGGTTGCTGACAAAAGAGGAAACAGATCACCCAGTGGTCAGCAAGTGGTTGGAACCAAGAGTTGTTAACACTGTACAAAGGAAAAGAAGATGTGTACAGAAAAAAAAAACTGACTGACCTCAAACAAAAT
This sequence comes from Melospiza melodia melodia, assembly GCF_035770615.1. Taxonomy (NCBI): domain Eukaryota; kingdom Metazoa; phylum Chordata; class Aves; order Passeriformes; family Passerellidae; genus Melospiza; species Melospiza melodia. The sequence goes on along the minus strand of NC_086195.1, from coordinate 8,087,484 downwards.
TTATCTCTGTTCATTCCCATCTAATTTAGCTATGCAATTTTCTGACTTTCACTTGAAGACTCTCTAACAAGAAGATCCTTTGTGATTCTGCATCTACAGAACTCATCTGACTGGCTGCATTTAGTGCCTTCCTATCCTGGGATAACCCTTTGGTAGCACAGGAAGATGCTCCAAGGTTCCAGCAACTCCAGGTTTCCATACTGAACTTTGAGAAAGAACACCTCTGGATTAACTGGGCAAAAAGAGAGAACTGAATTTTTCTGCTTCTGTGTTTGGAAAGCCTGGAAGACAGGAAATGTGATTTGCATAACCTAATAAGCATCTATATTTCTGTATATTTATCTCTGTAAGAATTCTGTATTTGTCTGCTTCTGACAAACCATTTAATTACAGTGACAGGCTTCATGAAATTTTATAGGAGGAATAATTGGCAACCACATCTAAAATATTAAATGGTCTTCATTAAGAGTTTATGATCTGGAATAACATTATGAGGTACTAGGAAGGAAACTTAAATAACCTTAGGATAATCAAGTTTCTACTGCAATTCTTGAGTTTTAATTTCTCAAAACTAGCTTGGTTTAGAATCATCACAAGACCCATCCTCCAAGCCAGAAGTATTTGAAAATATTATTAGTGTACTTCTGAAGAGGAAACAAAATAGATTTCGGTATCTAGGAATTCCAGCTCAAATGTTATAATCTCTGAAAGAGAAAGCTGAAAGAGTTGTAGAGTCTCTTCTTGCAAGGTTTAGTATTCAATATTAAATATTTTGTCAGCTGAAGTAGTGGGTCAGAGAAACATGATGAAAACTACCCACTTAGGATGGTCTCCTGATCACTGTGATCCCCCATCAGTTTGATCAACAATGTCAGGTTAGAGAATAACTTTGCTTTCCTGAGAATTCCAAGCTTTTGTTTCAGTTATTTCAGAGATGAACACAAGCTAACAAAGGATCCAACATAGATATTCTTACAATTTACATGTGTACTGGGTTCAAGTATTCTGTGAGCAGAAAAAACCAGAACTTGGAACTTTCCTGTATAGTGCTATCTGCAATTACATCACTCTGAGGAAGACACATGTCCTGTTGATGTGAGACTGAAACTGGAAAGCAGAACTGCTGTTTCCAGATTAGGAAAGTTGCCACTGCCAGTCATGTTGGTGGCCATTCACCACTGAAATGGGGGAAGTAGATGGAAACAAAAATTAAGGCACTGCAAGTAGTTCTAGGTGAAGTAAAACTGACTTATTCTTTCTTTAAAAGAATAGGTAGATCCTTCACTGCAAGTACAAGTATCCAAAAGCTGTGTGCCTGAATTTAAGCCATGAGGCTTTGATTACCCATTTGCAATAAAAGATCTGAGATTCTCATTCATTTCCATGGGAATTATGAATGGTGTTCATGTCTAAGGACAAAGAAATGTTTTAATTTTAGTACTTGAAGCTGGATTCCAAGAAGTGAAATTGGAGAATTTCAACCAAGAAAAGTTGCCCCCATTCTTATGGGGCATATCATTTCTATATTAATGACATTGAAATAATTTATAAAAATTACTTGCTTAAATGAAATAATTAATTTATGCAGTCAATACATAATTTTCTCACCTATAAAAATATTGAGACAGAGTATTATCACACAGCAGATCAACACTCGCAATTAAGTTCCTGAAATGTCTTCCAGAGAAGTCAGTATATAGCTAAAATTTCCTGCCAGTACTCCTAAATTGTTTAGAAAAATTAAAGACAGCCCTTTTGGTCTTAGGTTTTTCTTTAAGGTTCATTTAAATTGATCCTAATTTTAGATCAGACAAACCAACCCAGACTTTTGCACTGCAAATATTTTGAGCAATGTTATGTCAAAATTAAGATACTAACTAAGGCAGGGCTGTGTTAGTTTAGGGACTGACAGGTGATTTAAATTTCTGAATATGGGCTATGGACAAAAGGATTGCTTGGTAATCTCACTGTCCTGTCCAAGGCCTAGAACACAGCACAAGTATTATCTTCCCCTCTGAGTACATGTATTGACTCTCCCTGAAGATCTGGGGTCAGAAATACTGTCCAGTGTGCTTTTAACAGGACACAATCATATTGTTCTCTAAAACAGGAGTCAGGAAACTTTGGTACATAATGGCTTCTTTTTCTAAATAACCATTAGTAAGGTATTAGAGCTTTGCTCCTGCCTAAGAATTCAAGACAAAATTTCAATAAGAGTTTTTAATCAAGTAATATAAAGAGAAATGTGAGATTATAACACTATTTGTAATTAAATGTGCATACACTAAAAAATAAAAAAAATCAAACAGAATTTCTGTAGAAGCTTAAAACTGTGTCGAGTTTTTCTCTCCATTTTTGCCAGCTGTGAATGCCATTGTGACTGAAAACTATTCATCCTTTCACATGTAAATGTTAACTTAATATTCAATTTTATGGAATCTCAAGAAATGAGTAAATACTTGGTACTCTGGTCAGTATGGACATGCTGACTGCAGTAAATACACTTTCTGTTAAAATACCTGAGGAGGTGGGGTCTTCAGAGAAGTCTGGCAGCTCTTCAGGGGGGTCACCATAGAAGGAGTTGAATTTGTGGCTTGACACAGCTGCTAGTACTGCCCCCTGAATAAAAATACCCACACAGTCTCAATTACACAAAGCAGGATAACAAAACATTTCCAGACCCCTTGGATCACTCAGTCTCCTGAGGTCTCTTGTTTGTTGACCTTTTCAGTAAAGAGCAAATATATTTTCTAGTCTTCACCTCTGCTTCCCTTTTCACAGTGACCACATCTAACAGAAGAGCTGGGCATACACTAATAAATAGTAAAAATATTCTTTGCAAGGGGATTCATCAGAACAGTTCTTTATGTGAATGCATTTTGAAATAGTAACGGTGAAGCATAAATTCACATTGTAGTACAATGTAAACAAAAGAACTAATCTCTTTATCTTTTCCTCTTACCTAGACTGAGTGGATTAGCAGGAATAAAAATTCACTTTTTAAAGCCAAACACTATGTTTTTATTTTAGAAGTTGTCATAATTTGATTCTGACAGCACTAGAATACTCTGACACCCATAATGCATCAATATAAAAATAACACAGTTATACAGACAATTGCTGAGCATTACAGGGGAATTTACAAACCCAGAAAATGGTCACTGCCTCTGACATATATTTACTTGTTCTAGTAAATTACACTTTAACCACTCAGGTTTAAATGCCTCACAGTTATGGAAGTATGGGTGAATTTAATGAAACATACTGCAGAACAGTGTTTTGGATAAAATGGCATAAAAAATATAATGAAGGTACAAAAGCTCAGGAAACTAAATATAGTGGCCTCCTCTGGAAGAAATCCAGGAAATATCTGAAATTGCACCTAGAACAGCAATCAGGTCATATTCTAAAATGTACTACATAGCATTTTAATGAAAGGATTACCTGGGCATACAAACCACCTAAGAGAAAGAGCTGTTCATGAACTGTGGCAGCTGTGCATCTTCACCATCAGTCACATGAAACTTTTGCAAAGCAGCAGCTCAGTGTGAATACCTGATTCTGAGTTTTATTACAAGTTGTAAAACAGCCCATGAACTGTAATGCTCCATGTTTCTGTCACAATTTTCTGAACCTTTCAGTGAATTCAGAAATGTTTCTGTTAAACATTCCATGACAGGAACAGAAGGAAAACCATGTTGTTTTGGGCTGAAATGTTAACATTCTTTTCAACGTGGCTAAGAAATAAACTTGTATATAGTTAAACATAAATAGGATAAACTGAAGAGTATGTATTTACTCTTCTTCAACAAAGACATTAAAAATTACTATGTTCCTTTTATTCTAAATGTAACCACAATAACAACAGAAGTGATTGCACAATTCTCTCCAGTAATTCATATTACACAGAATTACTGAATTATTGAAGATGAAGGCCTCATATACACCTTGGCTGATACCAGACAATTTGCACTGAAATTTGAAAATGATGCACTAAGAAAGAAAGGACAAACAGCCTTTCTAAGACATCATTTCAATAAACATCTGTCAAGGCCTGCTGCAACCTTTTATTTTATTGCTGACTTCAAAGCATGGATTTCTCTCAACACTTTTTAAATGAATCAAGTATCACACAAAATTAAAGATGTGTAATTATACTGTTTTAACACTACATTGAGTTTACCTTTAGTTTTCGTCTTGCATTGAATTTTCTCAACTGTTCTACTGTTTCTGGAAGATGAATCTTGTATGCATAGCGATCTCTCTCCTTGAAAAACCCCACAAAAAACAAACCAAAAGAACATTAAATACAAGCTTTTAATATTCTCTTGACACTAAGAAACCAGACAAGAAAAGCAGCAGCTCATAAATATCCTAAGGAGAATGAGGATTTGTTGCAACTTAAGGAAAACTTCCAGAAATTGAGAGGGATTAAAGTGCTTTGACAGAATTCTTAACTTGGGCCAAGGATATTTTCTTTTTGTAATTGTTTCCCACCTTTCAGTAAGACCCCAGTGTTTTGTTTTACTGTTGTGCTGTCAGTCTGAGTCCAGCACTGAACTTCAAAGCAGAAAGCAGTTCTGCTGTTTGGAATTCACAAACCTCAGTGAAGAAACAAGCTCAAGCACTCCTTGACAGGGTGCTGGGTACTTCAGGTGAGGTTGGGAGGTGGGTAAGTGTCCAACAGGGCAGGAAATGCCAACCCAATGCCAGCCATGGGATGGTGCAGGAAGAATTCTCCATTGTAGGTGCAAATGAAAAATGTGCCAATGAACAACTGCAGTGACAGAAGGGACAAAACTTGCAGCAGCCATCTACCTTTTCCCCCTAAGGCTACATAAAAACATTAATTTAATGTGTTTATCACATTCTTCTCCTGAATCAGAGTGAAACCACAGCAGTCCCTCCACAGCACTAAAGATGTCTCTGTCTCATGCTGTATTTGCTCCTATCTATAAATGGTTTAGAAAGCTCTGAGTCAGCAGAGAAGGCAGTTTATTGTAGGCAAAAATGAGAGGACTGACTGGTGGAATGCCTGGCAAACAAAGTTGTCATAAACTAAACCATGTGACTTCCAACAAATAACAACATGGTCAAAAAGAGACCACAGAGACCAAAAGTGCAAAGCTGCAAAGGCAGAGCTTGCACATGCACATTACAGAATTGTCTTTTAAACAAACCTAATTAGCTTAGTTGCTCAAATAACGAAAATTACAGGTTTTCTGCCAAAATGATCCTCAACCAAGCTCTAGCTTTGGCATCTCAATGTGGGTATGCTCTCAAAGTGAAGAAAAAGTCCAATTACAAGCAGGTAAAAACTCCAATTACAAGCAGGTAAAACCAGATCATCTGTGTTTGTATGATATTCTGGGATTCCAAAACATTGTGCTCATTTCCATACCCTTTGATATTTGACACACTATGTACATCCCAGACCAAAGACAGAACTTTGCCTCTTTTTGAGCAGAATGGTTTGAAACCTGCAGTTTCCCAACACACAGAAGAGCTGCCTTTACCACTGTCATTTCTGAGAGATGAACACTCCCAACCTCCTCTGATAAGCTAGACCATTCTCCAGCTTGGAATAAAAGAGTCAGAGGCAGAAAGAGAGCAGAGAAATGAAGAGTGACTCCATTCACTGGTGGTTACACCATTTACTTGGAGGGAGAAGAGCACAGGATCCTGTTCTTCCCAGGTTCTGTCTCTGTGGCTTTCTCTTTGTGTCATGTAGAGCACAGAGAGGCCAGCAGCAGACACCAGATCAGCCCCCTTTCAAAATAAGTGCCCTGTTTAAGTTGATGATATTATGACTTTTCTACCCTGGACACCCACTATAGAAAACCAAAGCATAACTAAGGACATTGCCAATTCATCAGCTTCTGCCAAAGAAAATACAGTGCTCTGAACCAGCACTTTTCACCTTTTAATTCTGTAGCACAATCCATCATTCTCCAACCCCAATGTTTAGCACAGACTAGTGATGGACTGCTGAGAAGCTACAGGTGTATTTTCTCTTTCTCCAGTTGTAAACCTTCAGTGTGCAGCAACTACTCTTCCACTGGCTTAAAGTGTGTTGTAAATTCTGCCATCACTGAAAAATTATTTGATTACCAGATGTCATATAATTGCATGCAGTCACAGTGGCCTTGGGGCAACACTCCACTACTTCCGTCCCTTTTGGTGGGATATTTTCAAGAATCTAATGTAAGGAAGCAGCACAGTTCAGCAGCATAACCTACAGCAGTAGAGTGCATGGCTACATGACTAACAGGCAAGAGGTTTAGATATGACTGAGCAAAAAGGAGATCAGAAATTATCTCTGGAGTTTGATAGCCACAGAAAGACACATGAACACCTTCTTTAAGCTTTATGTTATGCAGCCCTGCTCCCTGCACTCTGGTGCTGCTGAAGATGTCCAACTGAGTTTGCTCTTAAGCAAGAGTTTAAGCCCGGCAATTATCAAAATCTCAGGCTCTACTCCTAGAAAACATTTAAAGCATAATATCCCACATTTTGTACAGTTCATGTCTACTTTGAAAAGCTCAGAAAAACAAAGAAATCCATAGTTTTCTCCCTTAAATGAGAAAGTAGCATGTAAACAGCTGCTTTTACTACCTTTAACCAGGGGTGATTCAGTGCTTCATACACTGTTATCCTCTCTGCTGGATCCAGCATAAGCATGCGGCGCACCAGATCTTTGGCACTTTCAGAAATATGGCTCCATTGCCTAGGATTCATCTGATTAGGAGCAAGAAAAAAAATTAAATTAGTAATAAGAATGTACAAAAGAACTAGTGTTTATCTACAATAATTGCAGAGATTTAATAGTGGTTGGTGCTAGCGAACATTTTTGTGTAATGAACGTAAAAGGAAATTTCTAAGGGTTTTAATAACTTGTAAAAATGGAACACTAGTTACTACTGAAATGGCACAAAAATTGAAAACATAAACCCTGACATGTCCTTATTATGTTATAATCACAGTGTAATTTCTACCTACTCTACATTCTGCTCAGATAAAAGTCACCACTCACTAGATACAGCAAAACACAATTAAGCTCTGTTTAACTGTTAATGACGCATATGATAAATGCAGAAATTAAATCTACTCCTGAAATCAATATATGGCAAGAGAATTTATCTGTTTCAACCCACAGTTTCATGCCAGTGATTCTGGGAAAGAAAGGAATAAGGGAATGCCTGTTGTGAACCATGCTGATCCTGTCCTGAAGGTGCTATGGGACAATGCCTCTTCCCAATAAATGCCTTTCAACTTCACAACAGGTAAAGTTTTTCCACTAGGAAAATGAAAAAGTCCTTTTCCTTTCTTTCCATAGGAAAGCTTAAAAGGACAAGACAATACCAGCAATTGCAACACTTTCAGAGTAGAACTTTAGGAGATACAATATGAAGGATGATTTTAAATATATTTTCATTTTGTGCATATATGCAGGTTTGTGCCCAACCAGTCAAAATGATGGACACCTGATAAAACCATACCAAAGTAAGAAAATTCTTTATGTGATATAAAGGATAATATTCCTAAGGTATTTTTAGTATTTCTTTAAATTATGAAGAAGCTAAGTTTTATTAAAATGATAGACAGCTAACTTTACAAAGTATTGAATGCAAATTCAAAATTATGACAAGACTCTTTTCAATGTTACAATCTGATCATTACAAGAGGTCCATTTTATTTTAAGTAAGTATTTACATAAAATGGTCACTTTGAATGGGGGCCCTCAGCAATGTTATCTGGCTATGAAATGCACATTTATAGCTGTGATTAAATTTTTTTTCCAGCTCTAATGAAATGAAGGTAATTGCAAATTTGACAGGATTTTCACTGAATAGACAAATTACTGTGGAAACAGGAACAAAAAAGGAACTAAGAGGACACAATGTACTGGTTGTAGCATTTTTTTTTTTAAAAAAAGAGAAGTTAACTTGTATCCTTCCAGAAGGTTTTAGCTGCTTAAGGGATTCCATAAAGAAATCTTCCATAAAGTGAAATATCTGTCAGTCTGTGCAATCCCAAAACTAGTGCTATGGAGAAATGCTGCTGTTTCCGGGATTATAAAATGGAAAAAATGAAATATGTGCTCCTGACCAAGTACAGTAACACTGCTGTCACTTACATTGTAGCAGGCTGATAAGGTAATATAATAAATCTGACTGACAGACATCTTTGGGAGTTTTCATTTGTAATTTGCTCATGCACAGCTCATGTATGACCTTGGTCCAAAAGCTGATCTTAGACAAACCCACAGTGAAGTTTCAGCTTTAAATTTGTCTCTACAATGGTCTGTGGGCTGAGGCTGTGACAGCTTCTCTTGTGTGCACCCTGACCTGCTGTGGCTGCAAGTGCCTCCTGTTGAATCATCAGCTGCACTTTACTGTACCCTGCACTAAGAAGAAAAATGCTTGCCTGCATTTGTAAAATAACATGCATTTTGTTTTAAATCAAGGCAATATGATGATGATGATGAATGTTTATGACAGCTGTTGTTATAAACAGATAACAGATCAAATTTTTGATCTGTTAGCTGATCAAAAATTTTAAATTGTTTATAAATCTGAGGTTACAGCATGTTCTAATTCACAGCTAAACCTCTTGTGTTCTTACAGGGCTCAATGTACAGTTAGGGGCTGATTGTAACACCCATTTATTATTTTATCTGAGCAAATATTTCGATATTCTAATTCCTAGCAATGACACAAAACACATCAGGTACAAGACAGACCAAGGAGGGAAAATAATCTCTCTTCCTGTGTGACAGATTTCCATAAACTTTACATTTAAATCAGGCTAAATACAAACATCAACTTTCAGAAATGTTACCAACAGAGCTCATCTCATTGGAAAAGGATTCATGTATGCTGTCATTTACCTTGTATTTGCCTTTAATAATGCCTTCAAATAATCTTTCCTTGGTTCCATAAAAAGGCAAACAACCACTTAGCAGGATAAACAGGATCACACCACAGCCCCAGACATCTACAGGCTTCCCATATGGTTCTCTTTTTACCACTTCTGGAGCCATAAAGTGAGGTGTTCCTACACGTCCTGAATGGAAATAAAAAGAAAATTGAGTCAAAGTGAGGTGTGTCAAACACGGAAATGAAGAATATCACTGCATCAAAAAAAACAGTTTTAATACATTTTGCTCATGGTTTAAAACTTTAAACACAAATTATATTTTTATATATATGTAGTGAGATAAATCAGCGTTTTCCCTTTTGTTTAATTTTTTATTTAATAAACTGAGGAATAGTCTACCCAAGCTGGCAGAATGTGAAACAAGACCTGTAAGAGCACTGGGACTCTTCAGTAAAACTTGTCATATAAAAGTAACCCATTAATTTGGACAATCTTTGAAACAGGAATTATTTAGAGAGCAAATACAAAGATGCTGTAAAGTTCTAGTCCACACTGATAATTTGAAAAAGCTGCAGCTAATTGGCAAGAGCAGAGTCTGATGCTCTGCCCATACCTTGGCTGGTCTACTAAAACTGCCAGCAAAAATGCAAAATGCCAGCAAATGTGGTATTCATTTATTTGAAGAGGGCAGTTTCTTATTGCAGATGAAAAGATAATGCTAATTTCACAGAGGGCTTTCATTGAGTGTAATTAATGCTTTCCTATGAAAGCAAAATGTATTAAGCACCAACTGATCTTCTGAGCAGATAAAACTGATTAGAATAATCTCATTCAATTTCTATGTAACACCAATAAAACAGTGAACATTTTAACTCTCCTTATAAAAGTTTCCCATTGTAAAGAGTTTTGTCTCCATTGCAAAAATTAAGCTTGGAATGCTCAGGTTATCACTGACACTTCAAACACTGCAGTCTTTGGACTACCCTGGTTCCACCAAATACCAACAGAAGAAAAAGAACATCAGTGTAGCAAACTTTCACCACTAGTACCTCCTTCATAAATTATTGTTGCTTATTACAGTGGATTTCAGGGGCTCCATTCCAGGCCTGCAGCACCTGCTGGTTAGGAAAGCCTAAAATGCACCCCAGAGGATCCAGGGTGTTTGCAGGGCATGTATTCAACTCAATTTTGTCTTTGTAAAGAGACTCTTGTTGATCAACCTGTCCTGCTCACCCTCAGCATGGGAGTCAGCCAGGTCACAGCACTGAGAACACCTGGGGGACTATTTGGACATGGCTTCCTCAGGAAAGCCCATCCTTTGGTTATCCCACCTAATCCAGGAACTTTATCTGACCATGTTCTTTTAATTAGTCCTTTTTGCATTAAAGGATTAAAATATTGTCAGAAAGCAGCTTTTCAACCATAGTCTTAAGAAAAAAACACCACAATTGCCAAAATTCTTCATGTGGCTTTCTGTTAAACCTTTTCAATCCCAGTTTAGCAGGGAATTCCTCTGCCAAACAAATGTTAGGGATCTGTCTGTGACAAAGGGATGTTACCTCATCACCACCAGGCTAGGCTTAGGCTAGGCTAGGCTAAGCTGGCATCTTAACAAGTCCCTGCAGTCCAGGCTGACCTGACAGCAAGGGCCAGTTCCTTCCTGAGCTAAAAAAGATTAAACCACCAAGATGCTGCAAGTCCAGCTCATCCCTCATATCACAGGAGGAGGAGGAAGGATATTTAGTCTGGACAGAGAAAGAATCCACAGAGGGGAAGATGAGTCATTCTTCTTGTGGGCTGGACACACTTTGGAGGGGTATGGCATAATTTCAGCCTGAGAAACCTCAAAGGCCAAATCTTCAAAATCACATATATGAGGTACAGAATTATCTCCTTAGATGATTCTCTCTCTTTTAGATGCCTGGTGGCAGGGAAGACAAGGAAAATGGAAATCATATACACACACATCCAGTATGCATAACTTACTGTGATTTTTTTCTGCCTTTTTTATGTGCTTAAAAACTTTTATCTACAAAGTTTCCTCTTTTTTTTTCCCCTCTGGATGCCATCACTGGTGACAGGAAAAGCATCAGCATTTCCAGCTCTGCATCAGGCCATGTCTGTGCATAAGTAGCAACACCTGCCTCTTCAAAGAGCATTTTTCTTATCCCTCAGACTGCTTGTGTGATGTTTGTGGTGTACCTACCATAGACTGGAAACCTTTAACTCAGGAGATGATCACAGACCACAGAGAGCTTGTTTGCCTCAGTAGGAACTTCCTGAGGCTTGGGTGCAAAGGAACCCATGTGCAATGTTGGAGCAGGTGTAATCTTTCTTACATGTTGAAAAAAAAATCTTTTGTGGTACTAAAACACACGTAAATATTTTTCATAAATACAAATGGAAAATTGTATATTCTCTGAAAATTCTGCCTTCCCACCATGCTTTAAAATTGCTGTTATAAAATCTGACAAGTGTGGAAAAGAGGGATTACTCTGAAGACAAAGAGGGGAAATCAGCAGAAGACAAAACATCACACAGGATAACAAGCTATTTAAAAGAGGCATTAAGGTACAGTTGTCTGGAGAAAGTAGCTAATGAAACCATGAACCTTAGATATCAAATGATATCTAAGTTGATTTAATGTGTATTTTCAACAATTATGTACCAGCCCTCTCAGGTCAGGAACTTTTTGTGGTTTTCAATAAAAAAATGCAGAGGTGAACATGGTGCAAAAATGACTGTGTGCTGTGAGAACAGCACTTAAAGGTTTGGGTTTTGGCTTTGGGGTTTTTTGTCAATGCACTTAAGTCTGCTGGGTATTTCAGTGAAGGGTAACCTCAAGAATATCCTGTGTCCTGGCAAACAGCTACATTTTCTCCTGGTGTAAATAGCATATTTAGCAGCAACACATGCCATAAAAGCAATCCAATAGCATGATGGAGTGTAGGAATTTAGGTGTCAAGGTGCTGGCACTGGGACTGCAGGGGGGGTCTCTGTGAGGAGGGGCTGGAGCTGCCCCAAGCCAGACACAGACAGTTCCAATGGGATCACTGCAGGCACAGCTCAGCCCAGCAGCCAGGACAGTGGAGTGAGAAAGCAGGGAAAGTGTGTGTAAGAAAGGGAAAACCTGCCCAGCAAGTGAGGAGATTGGGAACTGCCATTTCCCATCCTCCCTGCACCACCTGGGGCTGGGGGGTGAGTCAGGAGTGAGGGGGTGAAGCTGAACCTGGGAAGGCGAGGAGAGGAGGTGGTTAAATTTCTGTCTTTGCTTCCCACTATCCAAATCTATTTGATAATTCAAAGCCCCTATTTTGCTTCATCTGGTGACCTCACATCAGAATGTGAGGCTGCACCTTCACTTGGTGCTCAAGTGCTCTTACAGACAAGTGATGGTCAAAACCCAGTCCCTCTTTGATTATCACACATCTTCTTGCTGGTTCCCTGAAGTTAGAAGGTGTTTCTTCCACCACAGGTAGAAGAATTTGATCTTTGTTGGCCTGGTCCAAACTCAGGACACAATAAAAATCCACTTTGATGAACTTCTTGTCATGGAGCAGAAGGAATAGAGTGGTTTAGTAAAAGGAGACACTACACAGCTGTTTAAGTCCCCACCAGGCTGCTGCCATAACCCAGATGAAAAATGGATGTTACTTAAAAGCAAACTGAAAAATTCAGTGTTACTAAACCCTAATACTCACTTTTAAATTTAAAATGAGAACTCCATAAATACAGATTAAATTAAAAATAAAACTAGGCTAGGTTAATGAAATCCTGTCATTTACCACTGCTAGATTATAATTAGTGGAAACAGTTAAAGACAGATTTGGTTTTGATAATGCCAATAACAGATCCCAACACTTTCGGTGAGAGGGATGAAGTGGGTACTTATGATGGTGGAAATCACAATTTTATGTCCATGAAAAAGCAAACCCAGAAGCAGCAGAAATGTAACTGTCCATGAAAAAGCAAACCCAGAAGAAGCAGAAATGTAACTGGTTGAGACTGAACTGTCCAACAGTCAAACAGGATTTAAAAATGCATATATATATATATATATATATATATATATATATATATGTGAATATGTACTGGAATCTTAAAAAGGCTACAGAAGTTTCTGGGCCAGCTGTTGTCCTTGTGACCATTCCCCTGGGTTCATCAAAGGAGCAAATGATGATTTTGAAGTTATTCTAAAAACTGACCTGAGCAAGAACTATTGAGCTGCACCTTTGAACTGAACTTAGCTCAGGAAAATGAACAAAGTGCACACATGAACTTACACAGATGGGGAATTTTCCTATGTTGAAACTACAAGAACTGTAAGGAATATCAGTAACAGCATAAATACAGTTAATAGACAGCAAAGTTGTCTAAAACCATGGATATTCACTGCCCTTTAGCTCAAATATCACTTCTGCTGAAAATTATTCAGCAGAAAATCTGCCTTCTAAACATGTCCAGTGTAAAATTTTAAAATTCTTCTCAACAGCTCACTTTTAAAATATTTTAGAGATTTTCAAATTTTTTTGGTATTTTGGGAGAAAGTCTGCACTTTTTGGAGGCAGTTTGAAAAAGAGCAGTAAGTAAAGGCACTTTTCTCTGAAACAGGTGACTTCTGCCTTCACAGGCTTTTTATTCTTCACAACATAAGCACACTCATGGATATATTCAAATGACTGTGCATGAAAAAACACCATTTTAACTGAATATAGATTACATGCATGCACACACAGAGGATTTTTAGCTGTATCCATACATGAGAAGAAATCATATAGAAGACTGGAATCAATTTTCTGCCTGTGTCCATTTAGATTCTTTGTTCTAGAGTGGCATTAACTGAAAATCATCACTGTACAAAGACTCAACAGTGGCATGTAGTCCATGTGATACCTGCCTCCATCCATTTCACTGCAAATGCCTACACCAAAGTGTTGGCTGAGTCAGGAAGCACTCAGTGCCTGGACAGGGACATCCAGGTTACACTGGAAAGGATACCTTATTTCTAGAAGTAAACTTTCTTACCAGCCAGTTTTTAAGGCATGTTGGCTGTCTGTAAATTTATAAAGTTGCTAATTTTGCTGGTTTTTTCCTGTGGATTAACAGAAAGCTTCAGTCTTCAGGTGCTGTCAAACTGACATCATTTACAAGCACTAAAGATAAATTTTGACTTACCTTTGGTAATTTAGTTTCTATGACTCTTTCCATATTATTCCAGACAATAGGGCTATGCTTTCCACAAGAAGAAGAGTATATACAGAGACCCAATCAGATTTTGTCATCCCTAAGGCAGGGGATTGATGACCAAGATATCAGAAGGAGAGTCTTTCAACAGCAGTAGTATCTGAACGATGTATAAGGAAACAACTGGAACAAATAATTTTTAGGAAAAAAAAAGTGAGGTACTAATAAACATCACCATCTGACCTCTCACAATAGTGTAATAAGAAATATGCTCACAAATTAAGGTGTTTCTAAAAGAGTGGGATGTCCAGAATAATGTGGAAGGAATCAAAGAATCACACACAACAGATCAGAGAGGGCAGTACTTTACTACTATTAATTCCTTTCCACATTACTCCAGACAATAGAGATGTTTAAAGCAGGTCTACAGAGGAGATGAGTAGATAAAAAAAAAAAAAAAAAGGAAAAAAAGGGGGCAGAAAAAGGGGAAAAGGGGTAATTTAACTTCAGCACAGAAACTGTCTGAAGAAAATGTGTTTAAAAGATGCATCAGCAGACAACTGGATCACTAGATATGAGTGACCAGAAAACAAACAAAGCAAAGCTCACAGGTTAATGAGATTAATTATAATTCATTCAATAGCCTTTTCTGTCATAAAACTATGATGGAGGAAGTAAATCCTAATGATTTCTCAACACATTAACCTCCTGTAAGCACTCTCAAATCAGCCCAGATGTGAAGTGACATTTCTGTGAGAAAGTAAACCCCAGCTTATCTTTTAAATAAAACAAAGTCTCTTAAAGGCAAAGCTGGGAAGTGAGTCACATTCTTTTATTTTTCAGGAAAAAAAAGGAGTGAAAACACTACCCTGTAAGAGAAAGAAGAATAGTAGTGTAGGATCTCAGCCTACAAAATTTTACTTCTCTTTGGAAAACAAATGAAAGCTTTGAAATGCCAGACTCTGATGATGAAAAGGAAAAAGCGTCTGCGCAGTATAAAACCCCTCCAACATTAAAAACAAACAAAAAGAGTTTTCTAACCTGGGGCTTATAAAACCACCAAGCTCCAGTTTGATGAAGCACTGAAGATGCTGCCCAGAGGGCTGGCAGATGTTTCACCCCTGGAGACATTCAGGATCAGGTTGCTCTGAGCAGCCTCATCTGTTGGAAGGTGCTCTGCTCCTACCAGGGGGTTGGACTGGATGAGCTTCAAAGGTCCCTTTTCAACCCAAACCATTCTATGAGCATTTTTACATTGATGAGAAAAAAACCAAAAAATAAGGAACTCTAAAAAATTCTGCCCCCTTCCCCCCCATATCATAGTTTTAATTAGAGGGAAATTTATGGCAATGCCTTCTTTTGCTGTTTTTGTAGTAAGTCTAAAACACAGCTCACAAGGAACCAAGAGCACTTGGTATTTATGGGCTGTACTGACACTAAGAACACATAAGATGTGTTAATTAATTAATGTGTTAATTAATTAAGAGAATAATTTACATTAGGATACTACAGGATTTTGAGGCAGCCTAGGGCATCTAACTAATAATACATAAAAATTAATACTGGACTGGATTAGCATTATGGTATCTGTGACATTTTGCTGCTGAAGGTAAAATGTGAAAGTTAACTATTGACAGTTAACTATCCCCAGATAAAGAACATCATCCTACTTAGGTCTGTACAGTTATCTTGGCACTAGCTGAAACCAGGCGTCGTGGTTTGAGAGGAAGTAAGTTTTCTGAGATGCTGTGGTCACACTAATAGGTGTAATTAAGTAGATTAAGTGAAGGAAATATCAGTTGTGAACTTGATGATTTCTGTTCCTTCAGACTTTTATACCATATACTAGCTAAAAATCCCAAGATTTAGCATCTAAGATATTTGATATCAGATACATCTGATGTCACATTTAAGAAAATACTGTGACAATTCATACTATGCTCTGCAAGAAAACTCGTCAAGGAAGGAGACAGAGATCATAATGTGAGATTAGTCTGTTAAATCACTGACTTCCCAGAGGTTCCACTACTCCAGCTGCATCATAACAATGCAACACAGACTGTTTATTGTCTTATGGAACTGTGCTGCTCCTTAAAGGAATTCACTTATAAATTATGTTGTTCTCTCACTCCTGTGTATACTGCCAGAGGTCCTTTATAAAGTACTTCAAGGCTTCAAGTCACAATTTTCCACTACTGATCATAAGAACTGAAGCAAGAAGAGACCTTCAGAGACTGGTAGCTCATGAAACCTATTACCTCAAACTCAGATGACAACACATGAATCTTAGCCATTTATTGCAGCTTAGGGGTGGAACAAAGAATATTGCAGCTTTGGAGTGGAACAAAGAATATTTCCTTACATTTCCCCCTCTGGCCTTATGAAGAAATGAGTTATGGCTACATACTTTTTGGTTTTTGTACTTTATTTTACTTACATAAAGTAAATAATAACTAATAATGGAACTTTCTTAAAAATAATGCCAACTGAGTTGTTAGCTGATAAAATAGAGTCACTCCTAAAATCTCCTCCATACACATTTTCATCAATGACATCTAGTATGATGTCACAGCTTGTTCTCATGAGCTCTCTTACACTTCTGTAAAACAGCCATCTACCTGCTTGAAAGAAAGAATCCTATAGTTACAATCCTTCTAAACTTCCAAGTCTGTCTTTGGACTTATATAAAAAGATTTTAATAACTGGGGTTTAATTTAACTCCAAAACAAAAATTCCTTCCCCAGCAATTTATGCACACTCTGATAAAGATGTCTTTGTCAAGTCAAAAAATGTTACAGTCCCAAACAAAGCAAAAGCTGTAAGCTTGAAGGCTGGCTTCAAACACACTGAGGGAGAAAATTCCCTTTAGTTTGTTCTCCTGAGGCTACACACAATCTGGGATTGCCAGGCACAGGTGTGTCAAGGTGTACAGAAGTAGGAAAAACAGCACAAACAAAGCACAGGGGATTTCAGGTTAGCAAAATTATCTTAATGCCATGATAGATTTTATTTAATAGAGAATTTCTTTTGTTATGTACTAACCACCAAATGCAGGAATTGCCAAGCTAAAAGGGAAATAATGCTATGCTAAAAGGGAAATAATTGACTATGTCAAGAGGAATCAATGTTTTCCACTAAAAATTAGAAAAGCAATGTGAAAGTGAACAGGTTGGTTATGATGCTGTTCAGACTTCTCTATTTGGAGAATTTCTACTTTTTTTAATGAGACAATTGAGAAATAAGAAGTGCTTGTAAATTATTCTTAGTATTATGACAAAACTTTTCCATATGAATAACACCCTTAAACAAATGTGTAGATAAACACTGATTTATAAGGAATTTATAGTCCAGTTCAAACATCCAGTATTGACAGCTGTCAATATTTCATATAAAACATGTGTTATATTGTAAAACTGAATAAATAAGACCTTGCCAGCTCTGTGTAGGGAACTGTCTAGTAATTTGTCTTCAGGTAGGGCTCTGGCAGGGAAAAGAATTGTCAGATAACAGAGGTAGTTTGTGCTTAAAAGACTGGAATGGAAGATGGGAGAAAGAGAGGAGTCAGTTAAGGAGACTTTCCACAGTAAATAAATGGAATGGAATTATTCTGGGTATCCCTGAAAATGAGTGGAATTTGAAGCTGAAAGCAACAATTGCCAATGAAAAGGCTGCAAATTGGAGATGCCAGTTGAGAAAAAAGGAAAAAAATAATTGTATGAAGGCAGACCAACATGGCAGAAGTTGAGGTGGAAGAGGCAAAAAATACTGATAAATATCACAGTGATGAGGTTTGGGATCTTCTGTGAGGGTTGCAAACAGAACCCCCAGCACTGATCACTGCTGCAGGTTGAGCACAGGAGCAGTGAGTGGGATCACAGCACTGGGAACAGCAACACAAAAGGAAGGCCATGGCAAACTTCAGGAAAAATGCAGTAATTTTTTTTTTCAAAGTTGAACTTGAATGTTTCTTGCTAGACAATTGGTAATCTGAAATCACACTGCAACTGACTACCTCCAGAAGAGTGGCCGAAACAGAAGGAGTGGGTAAAGTTGCTCAGCAGAACACAAAGAAGAAAAATGAGATAATTAGAAACAAAAGTGTAGAAACTGCCACTAAAAAAAAGCAGTGACTGAGGTACAGATAATTTGAGTAATACAAGAAAAGTAAAGAAAGCAATGACTTTTTTATTACAGCTTAACCGAATGGGTATTTTCTTGGAAAATATGTCTCTAGTTAATAAGATACTTGGATATTTCTAGGGTATCAGCAATATCTGGAAGGAAATGGAAGCTGTTGATATGTTTATATTTGATTTGCTTTTTATTTAAAAAAATGTACAAAACTCAAATTGACACAGAATGTTAAGTGATTAAATTAGGAAATCTGAGATTTTGAAGATGCATGGTACTGAAGAAAGTTATTAATTCAGAAGAAAAAAATATTAAAACTAACAAAATGTTTTGTTGTGGTCTCCTACTCTGGCAATGAAAGCATCAGAAAATTGATTGGGTCTTCATCTGTGCAGGCTGATTAAAGCATAACCCTATTGTCTGGAACAATATGGAAGGCAGCTAGAGGAAATAAAATCCACAGAAAACAAAACACGGTCAAAAAATATACATACGTATCAAGATATTGATGTCTTATGCAATAATTACAATGAAATTTTAAAACACAGAAAAGAATCACATGTGAAAACCAGTAAGATTTTGCTATTAACCACCACAGCATTCTGACAGGAACTGCCTATCCAACAGGGCAGCACTGAGGATGCTGCAGTAAGTCCTTACTCAAGTGCTTCAATGACTGCATTTTTATTTTCTTTGCTTTACCAAGCATGGCAGAATTAAGCCAAAGCTTGTATTAAAGTGGAAAATTCTTTGGGTATTATTAGTTTTATTTTTATCAAACCAGCATGAGCTCCTGTTGAGTAACATTTACAGGGATTTAATGTTTGAATGCACATTACATTCCACTACCAATTTAGCTTGGCTGTGTGCATTTACCATGTTAACTTAGTCTGTAGTGAAATATTATTTTTGAGCTCTTGTTTTGCAGGCCAGGCTGTGTCAGAAGAACAGAACTCTGCAGTACAACATGCACAATACTAAATAACTTAGAAGGAAAATTTCTTACCTCCAGCAACTAGCCCAGACTCTCCTAACTGAATTGCTACCCCAAAGCCACCAAGCTTTACTGGGGCTGAGTTCTCTTTTGAGGCAAGCAGTACACAGTGTGGCTGAAAAGACAAAAATCCAGACAAATTATTACACTGTTTGAGAAAAACAATCTGTAATTTAGCACTTATTTTCATAAAGCTGAGAGCAAAGGTTAGATTTTGTTTTTTAAAAATAATGTCTCAATTTCAATAATCTTCTTTTCTGCATGGACTCCTCTTTCTACATTGGCTTCTCTTCTATTGCCCCAGGCATAGCAAAATCCTTTCAGAACTTATCAGAACTAGCAAGGAACACAAAGTGAAATCATGATAAAATGGATATAAAAAACTCATGTGTATAATTTCTTGCCTGGTATTACTTTTCATTTTGTCTTCCATCCTATTAACCCTTACACTGTTTCAATTCCCCAGCTGAAATATCCTGCCTATGATATGTTTTGTGGGGTCTTATCTTTTCCATAGAGAACATAAAACTTTGTTTTGAGCCTTAATCACAGGATTCACTCAGCACTTCTTAAGTGCAGGAAAGAAAAGGAACACCCCTGGAACATTCCAGTGAGGGATATTCTTCAGGTGTCTAAAGTGGATTCCAGCCATAGCCATCTATATCTTTGATTTTCCACAAATAACAGTGAGGTGTAATATATAAAAATGAAATAACTGAATGAATTATAATTATATAATAAATATATAAATGAAATAAGATTATACAACAATTCAGATGGGTACCGACTGCTGCAGGAGGAAGGAATGTACAGACAAAATCTATTAGAACACAATTTGGTATTAAATACACATACCCAAACAATTGCATTTAATGTAGAACTTCCTGCATTTTCTCAAAGCCTCTCTTTTCAATACCATATTACTTAAAATGAAGAACCTCAAATTTGTATACTACTTCCTGAGAATACATTACTGCTTAAATTGCAAAACTAAGAACTCAAAAAAGTGCACAGGACCTACCAGAAGTTCCTTCTGACTACCTCTGAAGTCATCATCTCTAACTACCCACGTGTTTTTGTAAAAGTTTAAATTATATGAGAACAAAGACCTTCAAAACAATGTTCTTGAGAATTTAATTTAATTTAGGCCTAGTCATATTAGGTCTTCTAGAATCCACTCCTAAATTTCCAATTTATAAATGTAATTTTCAATTCCTATGCACCACTTGGAAGAGTATTAGCAGGTGGTATTATTGCTGCATACTGTATTTCACTTCTGCCTTAGTGAAATGGTTCAGATGCACACTTTGGGCACTTTCACATCCTCTTGTCATTGTCATTTGGAGTGAGAAAGAATTCTAAAATTCTAATCCCATGCAAGGAGAAAGTTAGATGGGAGAACTATATAAACATTTACAAAATGTACTATTACCCTGTGGTGCTGACTTATCTTTACCCTCTACTCGAAAAAAGTGACACTACTTCCACGAAGTATTAAAGAGATGACAGATAGTACCAACATCATCATCACCCAAAAAACCACTGGCACGGCTCACCAGAAACAAAACCTCTGAGAAAAAAACTTCCAATCTCCAAATCAGAGCAAAACTGAGAAAAATTGATTACAGAACCTCTCTCAGCAGAACACAAATAAACTGGGTAGAGCCAGATAAAAATGTCTTTAAAAAAACAAAGCAAACCAGTTGCAACACCAGTTAAAACTTCCCCCTGTTGCCAATTGTGCGAGTCAGCTGGAGCTCGCCACTTTCAGAGAGAAGCTGCTGCTGCAGCTTTCTAATAAAAGGACCTGCACGTTTCTCCTCCCCGTCTTCACCAGTGCTTTTGAGAACCAGCAGAACCTCTCAGCACATAAATGGTAAGTGAATTCTTTTATACTTAAGCTACAGTTCTCTTCATTGCAATTCTCTTAATATCTAGGTTTAAGCACGTCTGCTTGCTTAGAGGTGACACAACTTACGAGAGTGAAAAGTTTGTTCCCAATCCATTCGCAGCGTAACCCAAGTTTCTCCCTAATTGATCTAAACTTCCTTATACAAGTCCCCATATCAAACATTTTCACAGAAAAGCAATTTAAACATGAAGTCATTGCAGTAGATGGGTTTCAAGATATATTTGAAAACATTGCAGTTTGAAATCAATCTCTTGAAATTACTTGCCCTGGACAATATCAAGTGGCAAGTATGAGAACAGCTGGTTTGGAAACTGCTAATGTACCCTACCAGTTTAATGTAATTGTAGAGTCAGACAACACAGGATGTTAAAATATTTTAGACTCTCCTCTCATGAATTCAGATTCTGTAAGTATATTAGGTCTTCTTAGAATTTTGCCTAAAGTGTTGCCATTTTCACTGCTGTGGCTGCACCACAGAATTAAATGTAAATTTGCATTTTTCAAGACCTATCATGCAAATTGCATGCCCTAGACACAGAGCTAGCATAAAATTTATTTTAAAATTACATATACAGCAGTATGTATATGGTTTTTTGGTTTTTTTTTTCTGTAACAGCTGCCAGAAAACTAAGTGCAGAGTGCTAAAACCACTTCTGAAAATTTTGTGAGATTATAGGAAAAAACCTCTTTCCTCTGTAAAACTAAAATATTCTAAATAAACTTTTGTATGGCATTTCTTGTTGCTATGACAAACAAGTCGAAGGCTAAAGTTTTATCATTATTTATCAGTAAACATCTCTCTAAACGCCTTCACATGATTGCTCTGCAAACCACACACTTCTGGTTTTCCTTTGTTGGTCAAGGCTGAGTTTTTTCTTTCACATTGTACCTTCCTGGTCAGCAATAAGCTTAGTGAAATAAAAACTATCCAATGAAAGCAAAGAGAAACATGAAAACAAGAAAGGTTTGTAAACAACGTGTTACTGCATTCTTGTGATTTCCAGCTAATAGTAGTTTATTTGTGTAATACTGATTTGTGAATAGTAGAGAAAAGGAAAAAACCACTTACATTTACGTGAAGGTACAGATTATTAAAGACAAGCCACTGCAACAAACTGTCTCACAGGGTTACTTATAACACAGCACATAGCCAAATAAATGTTATTAATTGATGAATGCTTTTTTAATTGAGAACCAGTGAGTCGCATGTGAGAGATGTGAATTATTTAAAATTAACACAGATGAGTTTAGACTTCCTTTAATATACTTTGCGTCAACACTGAGAATACTTAGCTATGTTTACCTGTCCCTGCACCTTAGATGAAATTTTTTTCTGCGCTAGAAATCCTGGTCCCAAGAAGTGAATTTAAAAAACTTATTTACTCTTATAAAGAAAATTCGGAAGTTTGCAGGAAAATAGTTGTAGGAAAATTTTTGTAATAGTTGACTTTTAAAACAACACAAAACAGTAATAACACTGTAATTACAGAAATATTTATCTGTGAGCACTCTACATATCTGTTCTTTCTTGCCTGCAGATTACCTAGACATATTATTTTATGAAGAAACGCCTTCTATTCAGCTACACCAATACTTGGTGCATTTATTCCTTTTAGCTACTGCCTTTTATTTTTATATCACATTAGACTGTAGGCTATAAAGCAAACATACTTGAATGGAGATTTAATTCTTAAAATATCTCTTTGTCTTTTTGCAGAACAGCTAAAACCCCTTTACAAATGATGGATGCAACTTCAGCTGCTTTACCAACCATTGGTCCACACAAGGAAGAATTCTGGAGTAACCAAACCAACCTGACCATAAATGTCTCCGAAAGTCACAATCATGCCAGCTGTTCCTTGGATGACAGCAACTCACTGTCACTTGCTTTGATAGCTTTTTACTCCATTATTTTTGTTGTTGGATTGGTTGGAAATATTGTAGCCCTTTTTGCTTTCCTGGGCATTCGTCAGAAGAGGAATTCTATCCAAGTTTACTTGCTAAACGTGGCTGTTGCAGACCTCCTGCTCATCTTCTGCCTTCCCTTCCGGATCCTCTATCATGCCACCAACAGCTGGATGTTCGGGAGGGCTTTTTGCAAGGTTGTGGGAACTCTGTTCTACATGAACATGTACATTAGCATAGTACTGCTGGGACTAATTAGTCTGGATCGTTATATAAAAATAACCAAGTCTGTGAGGCGTCCAAGGATGCTCACCACCACCCGGAGCGTGCAGATCTGCTGCACGGTGTGGGCCATTGCACTGGCAGGATTTATAGTGGTGGTTGTTCCATCTTCCTTTAAGACTGAGGACAGCAACTCTACCAAGTGCTTTCATTACCGAAGCAAACAGAATGCAGAGAAGATAGAAGCAATTTTAAATTATATCACTGTGTTCATTTTTTGGATTGTTTTTATCCTTTTGATACTTTCGTATGTTAAAATTGCCAAGAACCTTCTGAAAATTTCGAGGAGAAGGGCAAATTTTCCCAATGCGGGAAAATACACCAAGACAGCAAGAAATTCCTTCATTGTTCTCATAATTTTCACCATCTGTTTTGTGCCTTATCACATGTTCAGGCTTGTCTACATCACATCACAGTTACAACCCCCATCCTGTTACTGGAGGCAGATCATTCACACGTGCAATGAGGTGATGCTCATATTTTCATCATTTAACAGCTGCCTAGACCCAGTTATGTATTTCCTAATGTCCAGAAGTGTCCGCAAGACTGTATTCCAACTGATTTGCAGAAAACTTCATGGAGAGAAAAGCCTAAACCTGGAGAGCACTTCAGACATAAAACTTGGCCAATACGCTCAAGAGCGATTGTCTAGCACCACTCCTCACTCCAGCTACTCAAGGAAGAAGTCTGTGATTTGAATGTTTAAATGGATCTCTGTCACTCCAGGTCACCGATTTCAGATCACAAAATCCTCTACTCTGGAGTTACTAATTCTGCCTCTTTCCTCCTGTTAAGAAAAATGAGAAGTCGTACTTCTGGCTTGTGAAAATGAGAAGTTACTTTTCAGAAGAATTTTTTCGCTCTTGTTTATCCAAGAAAACAAATTAGGAAGTTCTCAGACTTTTTTGTGTTGGACTAAAGTAGAACACTAACTCTTTAGGGACATTTCCACAAAGGGGTTTGAACCTGTAAAAGTAAACTTGTATATATACATTAATATTAGTAACTTGTGTGTGTAAATAATAATGAATTTTGCAAAAAGTAAATTCTGTCCTATTTGAAAGATTTAGATACCATTACAGATTTTATGTATTTTATATTTTTTCTGTTTTAATAGGCTTCCAAGAGATCAGTATTTTTACTACATTTATAAATGCATTTTAAAAGAAAATATTTGAGAATTTAGTAACATGTATCTTAAAAATGAGGTGAAGAATACAACATCAATTCAGTTTTAAGTACAGAAGACACTCTTAGTTTTATTAAGCAGCAAAATTAAAATATTCAATCCTACTAAGACACTTGCATTTCCAACATTTTAATGAGTGTCAAGGTCAAACACCTGAGGAAAAGCAAGCAACGCCTTCGGAAAATTCTAAATAAATGAAGGAGAGATGATGTGGGTATTTCCTAAGATTTCCTTCAATGTGACAAATTTGATGACTGCACAAAGTAGTTCAGCAAGGAACATCAACTCACAGAGTAGAGTAAAAATATCAGCCAGGCTCAGGCACTGGTCTACTCCTAGATTTCCAAAGCCATACATTCCAGCTGCATGCTTCTTCCCTGGCAGGAGACTTTTCTTTCCATGTGATTAAAATAATTTTGACAATTGCTGATGCCATGTAAACAGCAATGTAATGACAACCTTTCATAGCTACAGCTACGTTCTCAGATACTAAACAGCTTTATGTATTTAGGCACAAACAAATTTCAAACTGTAACATTTCTCAAAAACCAGAGAGCTGAAGGTGGGGAATGTCTGGCACCAAGATGACTAAAGCAGCACAACCATGAATAAATTAAATGTCTGGCATAACAGACCAGAAAGGGGAAAGATATAGAGGCCAGACATCAAGCTCTGTGAAATAAGGATTTATTGTCTTTACACACACAAACAATACTGCTCAAATAAGTAGGTGTAAACAAGTTGGTTTTAATATGACTACCAGTAACTTTTTAAATGCATCATGTGACTGTTAATGCCAAATCTGTGCCAAAATGTGTGGGTTTTTACTAATTTCATACAATATTCTGATTTTACAGAAGATACTCATAACACTCTGATTGAACAAAGTAAACATAAGGCTTCACCTCAGCTAGATATAAACTTGGTTTAATTTTGATGTAAATTCATATCATTCAGATTTGATGGAACTGGATATATACATGTCAAAGAAATTACAATGACTAGCCAGTAATTGTTTTGTTCTGCCCCCCTTTTTTTTTTAATAAAAAATTAGAGGGTTTCCTTATCTTCAAAAGAAAGATTCCTAAAAATGTGTAATTTCATAAAAATATGATGGTAACTGACTTTTTCTTAAATATTGCAGCATACAACAGAGGTGTTTGTACAATAATTTCTGACTGATTCTCACAGAAATTGCATTTCAGGATCATTTATCTATTGTTTTGCCATCCTATTCTATTAAAGCTTCTCTTGTTTTGTATTTGTCCAATGCAATTTTATTATGCAATACTGTCGTTCTACATAATGACATCAATTCTGGTACATCTAGTGGAGTTTATAAACCATAATTTCACAAGATTTATATGTTATCTCATCCTTCTTTCTTTTCTATGCTCATTCTGTGAGCAGTTGGTTGATGATTCTGAACAGCAGGTTGGGGTGAGGGTGTGGGCTAGGGAATTCAGGAGAGGACAGACATGAACAACAGCAGCTTGAACAAAATGTGATTTCTAGAATTCTTTTGAATGAAGTGTTAGACCAGAATTTTCATTCACAAGGTTTGTAATTCATGGACACAGCAGTATTGCCAAAATAAACTCAGATCTCTTCAGAAGATCAAGTAGTAGTACAGGGTTTTGATACTGATAATCCAAACTCCACTACATTAATCAACTCTCCAGCTCAGAAGTGAAAATCTGAGAAGGAACAGGTCTATAAGAAAATCTAAGGGCAGACATGGCACAGAAGAGGGGAACAGGAATGACCACTTGATCTTGGCAAAGTGCAGCACTAAGGGAGCAGCAGTCACAACAAAGAGACAACTACAAAAAACAATCAGAAAATACTTTTGGATTTCTACAACTCTATAAATCAGTGCTTGAAGATGTAAGAGGCCAGATGTATCAACTGGCTCAGAATGGGATCTGAAACTAGACAGCATTGTCATGTAGGAAGCAGTCACGACTGACCAAGAAACAAAAGTAGGTATATTTACTCTTTAAAGAAAAAAAATTAATACTTACATATTTTTTTCTGCAAACAGTTTTCCCAAATTTAAAGGGTAACACACCAGGCCTTACAAGAAAATATTACTGAATAGCAAACAGTCCTGAAACATCTTGGGAAACCTGCTGAAAGCCACATTGTGACGTGTCAAATGACCACAGAATCAGTCACTCAAACAGTGTGTCTTACTTCTCCTCTTCCCAGTGCTTCCTGATTACCTGAGTCTCCAGAAGAATTTTAATGTGAAGGTAATTCTATTTATTTTGCTTTCTGTATTTAAGGGCTAACTCAACACACATCCCTATATAACTGCATGAACCTCATTTTCCTCAGATCTATAAACACATGAATTTCAGCTGATGTACCAACATGTACCAGTGTTGTGCTGGTTTTGGCTGTGGTTTGAGCTTGTGAACAGAAGTGTTGACAGCCAGGGATGCTTCAGCCATTGCTAAGCAGCCCTTGCACAACAAGCAGGACTTGACTGTCCCTAAGAACAGCCCAGCAGAGACAGGCTGGGGGTGCACAAGGACATGGAGGGGACACAGCAGGGACAGCTGGCCCCAGGGATATCCCAGAGCACATGGTGCCATGCCCAGCAATAGAAGCCAAGAAGGAAGCCTGGCTGTGTTGCTATTTTTAGGAACTCACTGGGCACTGGTCAGGTGGGGTTGCTTTCTATCACTTGGGTTTTTTTTTTTTTTTTTTTTTTTTTTCTTTTTTTTTTCTTTTTCTTTAAGCTTACTAAACTCTTTCTCACAAACCATGAATTTCCACTTTTGCCCTACTCTTTCTGCCTTCCAGCCCACTGGAGAGGAAATAAATGAATGTGTGGGATTTAGGAGCTTTCTGGGATAAACCACAACCATCCACTTTGGTAGACACTGGCAGATTTGATCAGTGTTTCGGAGGAAGTAGGAGGAAGACCAGAAGGGGGGGGTCTGTTCTGCAGCACAGCAGCCACAAGAACAAGAGGGGGAAGAGGCAAAAATAACAAGCTAGGGTTTCTCACTTTAACCCTTTTGATTCTTCCCGTCCCACTGAGGGGGACTGGGTGGGCAGCTGTGAGGGCTCACCCACCTACCAGCGTTAAACCACAACAACTTTCATTTTTGCACTGAAATTAAATGCAATTATGGTTTTTACTAGCAAACTGTTTCTGAGAAGAGACAAACAGATATTATAAAAGAGGAGTGCAACTTATACCACTGAAAAACAAGTGAGAATCCTATTATTCCCAGAACTGGGAGGTTCACACATGGAAGATTTAGTCTGATGCTCTGACAGCACACAAGGCTGTGAGAGACAGTGTCAAAGCCTTGCTCAAGTTGAGGAATTCCACCACTGGGAATTTCCTGGCTTTTGTATTTTTAGGGCCAGAAAACAAGCTGTCTGCATATGATGAAATGCAACATCTGCTGCCTATTGGCAATATAAAATCTAGAAAATGTATACACTAAGAGTAATCATGGTTCAAGAATAGAGAAAATTTAAATCATTGAGGTGAGTAATACACATAAAAATAATTATGAAGAACTTAAGAGTGAATGGCATAAAAATGCCTGTGTTCCATTTGAGTATCTTCAAACACATTTAGATAAAGCACACCATTTGTAAGTTAGGTGAAAGGAAGTAGTCCACTAAAAGAATAAGGAAGGTGCTTGCTACACCTTAGAACCAACTGCAACTGTATTCCTGGCATTTTAAAAAAACTTACAATACTTCATTACTTTGCTATTGCTCTCAATAATCCATTCCAAAATAAAGTCTGATAGACTCTAGTTCACTACAATAATCTATTATCATACAATAATTCAGAAAAAAATGCAGCAGTTATGTCTTCTTACAGCATGAATTATTATCATTAAATTATAAATACTACAGGCAACAGTCAATAACCAACCAAATAATACTAGCAACTAAAAAAAAAACCTGCTAATTGGAATTGTTCACACCACTCTCAGCAACTTTTCAAAATATGCATTCTTTTATCTAAACCTCAGTGGAATGCCACAGCAACAAGTTCTTCTAATACCATTTAAGAAAGTATTAAACATGTAATAAATAGAAGACTCTCTCTGTTAGAATGATTTTTAATATAATATACATTCAGAAGTGGAAAATTAGGTATAATTAACAAGAACAAGAATTAAAGCACATGCAAACTAATCACAGCTTCACAACCTAATTACTAATACTCCACAGCAAATAAATGTAATTGTAAATGAGTTCAGCTATGAATTCAGAATAAGAAGCCAGCTTATATGTCCATTATATTAGAAAAAAAAATAGCAATAATGAGACTGAACAATGATAACAGATCATGAGGCGAATTTATGCTTAAACATAAAGCCAAACTGGCAAAACAAGAACCCTACCAAACTTCTGTTCTCATAAAGGAACTTATTTAGAGGTTATCTTACACCACAGATGTATCAGAAAGCAGAAAGCCCAAAAGACTCAACTTCTGTAGAGGTGACCAGAGTTTGTCCTATGCTGTGGAGGAAGAAACTGTCCTGTGTACACCTCTGGATGCTTTGTGTGAAACACTGCATGTCTTGGACAGTCCATTGAGTCCATTTTCCCTGCCAGAACCCTTGGATGTATCAGGTGTAAATTGTTTCCCCACAATCCACCACCTGACCAGACAGAAGAGATGTGTCCATACGGTCACTCATGAGAGGACAGACATGGACACAGCACACTGCACATGGCCTTTGGGAACAGACAGCTTGTGGAGCTGAAAACCTGTTAAATATGACTGAAAGGACAAGTTTTCATGCATAAAAGAGCAGCGTGAAGGAAAAAAAAGGGCAGTCCTAAAGAGAACTCCTCCACCCCCAAAAGGGGAAAGCGCTACACAAAGGATTGTGAGGTGTTTTTTCTGTGCTGCACCTAAAGGACTGTCACAGCTGCTCTTCCAGGCTATCTCCAACTTTTTTTTTCCCTAATGGAGCGGATCCTGACTTAATTTCAAAGCCTTTTTAGTACAGACATCATATTTTCTGAACTTTAAATGCCTACCTGCCTCCTGACACTGTAAAAGGAAAGTGTACACTCTGAAAACCTAGTTATGTCAGAGAGAAATTTTTAACTGCACTCTCCAGGTTCCAGTGCCATCACTTTCACTGCAGCAGTGGAGAATAAACAGATACCAGACAGAAATATTTCCTGTCAGCAAGAGAAGGTGCCTGCAACTTGTATAGGTAAGCTTAAAATTACTGCTTTGTTTTACCTTAATGAAATTCAGTCAATTACAAAAATTTTCATCAGATTTCTAAAATAAGTAAATTCATTCATTCATTCAAAATTCATTCATTCATTCATTCAAAATTTACTTATTTACTTCTAAATAAGCAAATTAACAATTACTCTGTGAATTCAACTCATTATAATAAAATAATTTAATACATTTTGGTTCAACAATATATATAGAACTTGGTGTACATTAAAATGCAAGAGCTATAAAAGTTAGTTTAATTTGCAAGTTTTCAAACACTGCCAAAAGCATAGTTTTTCCACTTGTCTGGGCTTTTTGCAATTGCTACACCAAACCCTCTGTAGCATCTGAGTTCATTTGTTTACAGCTGTTTTAAAAAAATTATTATTAGTCTCTAAGTTCAAAATCTGTTTTTTTTTTTATATGATTTGATATGGGGAAAAAAACTAACTAGGATACACTCCACTAAAATATGTATGTATATCTATGCATACAACAGCAAAAACTCTCCACTACAGGGTTGTAAGCTGAAATGTCATTTTTTACACACAGTCATTGCACAGAACTTTCATTTCTTATTTTCAGTTTGGAAATTGAGAAAAGACTGAAAAATGAACTTGGAAGAAATTAATGTACTGCAGTTTTCAATAATCACTGTATATACGAAAAAATATAGACTGAGTTGCTAAATGTACATCTGACATTAGAGCTGTGATAAAGTAACACCACATACAGAAATGAGCACAGAATAAATATATATAGTGAGATTCTTGCAGTATACAGATTAATTTATAGTTAAATGGAGGTACAGATACTCTTCTGCATTTCTGGAATTAAAGTAATTCTTTGCACTTAATTTGCTCATTTAATTTTAAATGGTCTGTAAGTGGTTTCCAAATTAGGTTACAGACGTTCCAGAAGACTGAGAAATAAACCAAGATCATAGAAGTTATTGCCAGCCCCTAGCTTGAACCTTCAGATTCCTAATTTATTTTATTAGATTCTATGCACATAAAAGCTTTGGGGTGTAATTTTTCTTCATGAAAACTTCAGTGGAAGAGAATGGCCAAACTGTAACCTCATGCAAACTTAAGGTAACAGGATGAAAAGTGAGGGAGACAGAAACAGCTCAGATAAGAGCAAAGAAGAGATGTTAGATGCACATTATAGAAATATTACTTTTTAAATTGTGTTTCAGCTCTGACCACTCAAGGAATCCTGCCATAAATGAACAACTCATCATGTCTTCAGCCATCGCCAGCTACCACCGTAGCTCTCCCCATCCTCTACTCCTGCCTGTTTCCCGCTGGAATCTTTGGGAACATTCTGAGTGCCTGGATATTTTTACGTAAAGTGCCCACCAGAAGGACTCAGTACATTTACCTGGCCAACCTGGTGGCTGCAAATCTGCTGGTTTGCAGCACCATGCCCTTCCTGGCCGCCTACTTTGCCGAGGGGCACCGCTGGCCCTACGAGTCGGTGGCGTGCAGGATCGCCCATCACCTGGGGACGCTGGTGATGCAAGTCAGCATGTACGTGACCATCACCATCCTGTGCTCCACTGCCCTCAGCCAGTATGCCACCCTGAAGAAGAACTGTGGCCCACAACACTCCCCAGCTCTGCCAGGAACCCTCCACGGGCGCCTCCTGCACGAGTTCCGGCGGCCAAAGTTCGCTAAATGTTTGTGTGCTGTTATCTGGCTGATTGTGCTGTGCATTACAGTCACAGCCATCACCTACAACGTCCAGGAGAGGGTTTCAGGAGAGTTCCCCACGTGCTACAACATCAAGGTAGAAGCTGGTGAACGTGCTGCAATGATTGCAGCTTATCTTGCCACTGTGTGTTTCTTTCTGGCTTTTATGACCGTTTTGTGGTCGTACTATTCTCTTACCAGACATCTGAGCAGAATACAAAAAAACACCTGCATTGGAGAAAGACATCTCATTTACAGAACAGTGAAAAGAAACATTCTTGTCATCCAGGTGATATTAACTGCCTGTTTTCTTCCATATCATATTTTCAGGCCAATTTTCTATGGATTTCTTACAGATAATGACTGTCCAAGATTAAATTATCTAGTAGAAATTAAAAATGTCCTTACTTGTCTTGCTGCTACTAAAAGCAGTTTAGATCCACTTATAACCCTTCTGTTAGATAAAACATTTAAGAAAAGTTTTTATGCCCTGTTTACAAAATCCACACCAGAAGATCAAGAACGTAATGATGATATTTTCACTGAAATGGGAAGGAATATGGAAAGATTTTAAAAGACTATAAATAATAATTAACTAATTTAAACCTTTAGGCAAGCTTTGATATAAAATGGCAAATATTTAAATAAAATGGTGACATATTGCATTTCCTTTTCAAATCATCTTGCTTGCTGCATCAACATTGGCCATAATAAATCCTATGTGTACATCCAAATGAATCCAAGTTTGTAGAATGAACAGTGCAATACCCATTAATCCATGTAATACAAAAGATGTTTTACATTTGACCTATGGACACTTCCTTTTACCTAAAAAGTCAAGGAAGAAGGCAAAAACTAGGCTGGAGTTGAGGACCCCACTCTCTCTTGTTATCAGCAGAAGTTTTGGACACAGGTTTCCTTTCCAAGAAGGTTGAACAGAGCACAGACACTTTCCTTGGGATGGGTGAATCACAACTGTGCTACACATCCAACAGCCAAGTAACCACAGCAAGGCAGAACTGAGCAGTCAAAGCTTTCCAGATGACAAAGTGCTGCTGGCAGGACTGGTTTTAGATCATCAGCTGCATTCTGGGTGAGCAGAGCTGTTCACTACCAAAGTGCTCTTCTGATCTGCACAAACCTAAACCCAAACCCCACCAATTCTGTCCTTCCTGAAGTACAATTTATAGGGAATGTACCTGAATTATCTCAGCAAAATGCCTGCCTGGTCTTGTTTCTCTTAAAACAGTTTTTGAGGGCAGCATAGGCTGAAGACATTCCCCCTAAACTTTTCTAGTCACAACCACTTGTTCCCCAGTGCTTATCAAAAAGGCAAGAAAATGAATGAAATTTTAGGAACTACTAATCAAATACAACTTTGTGACAGACTCTAAGCAAGATCTCATTCCAACACTTCTACATAGCACAAAAAATTATATATATGCCTGATTATTTTCCTATGTAATCTGCCCGAGATGATGTCCTTTGAAGTTCTTAACTGCATCAAAGTTTTTCTTGTTTCAAATAGTGGAAAACCTTTTGTGCAGTACAGGCAATTTGAGAAACTACAAATTGAGTCCTGCACTGGTCTAGCATTTGACAGAAGAGTTCATGGAGGAAAATCCCCCAAAACTTAAAGGCATGAAGGATGAGGAGAGTTAGAAAACACTACAGCAAAACAGAGCTCATGTGGAAAATTTCTTTCATTGCTTGGACATGCTGGTGCCAAAACCAGAAGTTAGCAGGTGACATGTGAATTGTTTAATAAAAACAATAAAACAACTCATTTCTATTGGAGTGAACACAAAATCATAAGGCAAAGAGGCACAGCACCTGGTTTGCAAAGCAGTTTAGGGACCACAAGAGCCTGTCAAATTTTTGGTTAAGTCATTCAAATGTGCTGCATGGGAAGGCAGGTCATCAATCAGAAGACACGAATTTTCTGACTGTATGAGCAAATGACTGAAACATATAAACTTATTGACCATAAAGTTTTTAAATGTTCAACTCCAGGTAGGCCAAGCAGAATAAATACACTTTTCTCAGCCAAACTGCTTCTGAACATACTAACAGATCAACAGGAAAAGGGCTGGACAAAACAAGCACAGAGACCTTGAGATAGGAAGCAGGGGCACAGGAGTGAAAATAAACAGGGGAAAAGAGCATTGCCTGAAGAAACACTGAGAAATGATACTGAAAGTTTTGTTTTTGGAGTCTCTTGTACATTGAATGAGGAAGTGTATCTCAGAAAAAAATGTGGCCAGGTAGGACACTCAATTGCACCTCTGAAAAAGGGGATTTTGCAGCCTTAATCACTTTTTAACAACTTAATATGTAACAAAATCCTCACCAAGAAGTGGCTACTGGATCTCAAGGATCTAGTAAGCTCTAGAAAGTACAGAAAAAACACCAATTATTACTGTATGTCCCCAGAAAGCATAAAAGAAGTTTCAAAGTGAAAAGACTAGAAGGAAAGTAACACGCAACAGATTTCTTGTTCTGGGTATTCAAACATGGAAAAAGATAAAGCACAGATTCTGTCCTGGTAATGTTTTAAATAGCCAAATATACAGTTACATAAACACACACAAACACATATATACTACTTTTCCTCATTTTTTAGAAATGCCTAAAAGCAGAAGTGTAGGAGTTGAACTCTACCAGCAAAATCTGAAATGCTAAGCTAGAAGCAGTTCAGGCAATGAAAGACAGAAGTGGTAACTGAGTGTGCTCTCAGAATTCATATCATGGGTTAAGTTCTGTGAAATGCAAAAATCAGCATGCAAATCTATCCACAGGTCAAGTCTCAGGTCACCTGCACCAACTCAGATGTGTATGTGACACACAGCGCAGAGCATAATACTTGGTCCTATTCCCTGGAAAAACTCCCTGGTTTTGACTCCCAGTCACAGAAATATTGAACTGAATCTTAATGACAGAGAAGGTAGAATATGTGCATTTTTGCATTAGCAGGTTTTTCTATTTAGATGATCACATGTAGGAACAAGCATTAATACCTATCCAGATAAAGCCATAATTAAAATTTTGGACGTCTGCATTTTGCTGACAGGCTTACCCTGACCCCCGTTGCACACTAATTTGCTAATCAGTAAAATATACAGGTATGTGGAAATCATGGAACAAAGCTGGAGCACTTGGAATGAGGTAAGGATGAAACTTCAGCAATTAAAGCTCTTGATGTGATTAAATTACTCTTACACCTTATATATTCTCACTCTTATATCCCTCAGTTATACTAAAAGGTATTTTTATAGCAACAATTTTGCAACAATGGAAAATTCTGCATAACAATAAAGGCTCAGAAAGGATTGCAAAACCTCTTGATGTTTTACTGATAAAAACCATTCTGTTAAAGTTATTACAAAAATAAGCCAGTAACAAGTGGTACTCAAATTGCAGCAGGAGTTTTACAGGAAAACACAAGAATCTCACTTCAGAGCCATATCCCCCCCTTTCCTTTTTGCTGCTTTCTTACATAAAAGATTTCTCTGTACACAAGCTGCTCTGTAACAACATTTGGTAATGGAAAAGACTTCCTTTCAATGCTGCTATTTTCAACAGTCACCTTCTGGGTATTCCTGACACAGCAAGGTTATGACAGAAGAAAAGGAATTGCTGAGTCCTCTATCAGTAGGATGAAAGAACAGGAACAAATGCTGTGGTAAGGGAAAAAATTCTTGCCATTCACATTTCTGATGCACAACTGTCTTGAGTTTTCTACCTTCCTGCACCTTCTGTTTTCCTTACCATGAGATCCAGCTTCCAAGCACTGCAGGACCACGTTCACTGAGGGTGAAGTAGATTTGTAATTGTCATTGATTATAAAGCCTTTAAGCAATGCTGAAGGGGCCCAAATGATATACACAGGCTCAAGAAATATCTGGTCTCACAGAGCAATTAGGACAACTGCAGGCCATCCTGTGAAAGCTTTCACATTTTCATTCTGACATCAGAGGTGAATGTTGGGCACAGCAAGTTCGTCCCAGGCTGGGGTCACTTGGAAAAGTCAGGTGAAGTTTCTGGCAGCAGACAACAGCAAACTTTAATTTTGTATGCTATAAACTGTCTAACTTCCTAATCAGCCAGGAGCTAAGGGAGCACAAAAACAGCTGAAAGACACCTGAACCTTATGTGGACTAGAAGGTGGTGATCTTCCTGTGCAGCAAAAAATGACCAAGCATTTTACGTTTCAAAATAACATTCACAGAACATCTAAAAGGGAGAAAAATGTAGCCTGACTATATCGGCCTTACAGATTTTATCAAAGCACTTTCACTTTCACCCATTCAGGTAATTTCTAAAGTGGTCATTTAGTCTATTTCCTTTCAAAACAACATCTACAGTGACATCTAGAGCCTGGATACTGCACTTTAATGTGTTCAACTCCCAAGCCCCACAGCTCTGCACTGCTTTTGCCAAAACAAAACACTGCTGGTTTAAACAGCTTTACACCGATACCTCAGACATTTTTTTCCTAACCCATGTAATTTGAACAGGTTCATTTCTAAGTATAGTGTTTTAAAAAAACAATCCTGTGAGTCTGAGGTTCTAAGAGACAGGATAGGCACTAAAATAAATCCCCATTTTACCCTCAGCAAAAAGGCCTCCCTCAAAGGCCCTTGAAGCTAACACTTGGGTTTTTTTTTTCAAGAAAAGCAAGTGGAGCTTTCACAAACACACAGCAACATAAAGATTAAGTTAATTCTGAAATTCATGAGGTACTAAAACCAAGCAATTAAAAGTACCTAGAACCCTCAACACACAACAGGATGAGACATTCTACCAGCAATTAAGAGCTGGCATTCAAAAATTCTGATTTTTAGACTCTGTCTTAAGAAATGACTATTAAAACAAAAAAACTTCAAAAGAAAGCCTCTTAATAATCTTCCTGATTTTAAAAGGAAAGGAGTAAGAGGTTGTAAATGGTCTGCAATGTCTGGGTACAGAAGACCAAATGACTTCTCATGAAAACCACCAGTTCAGTGTCTCTACTCCCTCCCCTCACAGGTCACCTGCAGGAGTCTGAAGCAAAGTTTACCCTCCCTCCATCTTCTCTGTTCACTAAAATCCAAGAGTCACTTCTCAAACTTCACCATCAGAGCTTGCCAGTATTTTTCTTACTTCCTACAGTGCTTGACTCACTTTGGATGAAATCAAACTCTCGGAGAAGTGGGAATAACTACTTTAGGCAATGACATTAACAACGAATATGCATATTCAAATTGAAGAGAGTCAAGCCCACTTGGGTTAAAACTCCCAGCTACTTACAATGAAGTACTTTAGGATAAACTACTTCCATAAATATCCATAGAAACAGCACAAAATTTACCAGATTAAAACCAGTATGCACACACACTGGTCTTAAACACTGCATTTATCCTCCCAAACTTATTTATATTAAAGAAGTTTTCATAATAATAAATGTTTATTGGACTGTCTCCAAGAAGCAGATAATATTACTAATATTGTAGCATTGAAGCCTGTGCATCTCTATGAAATCTCAGTGTGAATGAGGGCTGTCATTATGCTGTCAAATTGATGCCAATAAACTACCAATTCCAATTGAATTTATGCAATTAATTTATATACACATTTTCCTAACAAGAAGAAAATGCAAGCAGATTCCCTATGCATATTCAAAAACTAGAAATTAAACTGACTTTCAAAGCATGTTGTAATCAAATGCATGTACAATTTGTGAATACAGACCTCCTAAATGTTCTATATTGATGGAATTAGGGTGGGCTTCAATCTTACATGACACAGTAAGAGTAAAAACTCACTCAGGAAATGGAGATTCCTTTTCTACAGCTCCTCCCCCTCTCTAAATTATTGAAATTGAAATTCAGCACTTTGCATTATTGTGGTGAAGGAAAAAAAAAGTAATTAAGCCCCCTTACCTTCACATCTCTGTGAATTATATTATTATCATGACAGTAACGTAGAGCTTCCAGTATCTGTCTCATGTAATGACTGAAAAAACAAACACATTATGCATGACAAACCTGCAGGAAAAATTACTATACACATTTAACCATCTAAGTATTAAGAGTCTAACTGTATAAAACTAATCAACCAATTTAATCTCAAATACACAGAGATGAATGGAGACTGCAGTTTAGAACGGAGTTTAGGTTTATAGTAGTGAATAATACAATCAAAAGCTTGAGAATTATTCTGATCGAAGATGAGGGAAATTAGAAAAGAAAAATCTGTGTTTTCCAGGTTTTTTAAAAGGTTCCAAATGTTCAATAATTCTGCTTGATATGACAAGGAAGTCAGGGACCCTCCTTTTTTTTTTTTTTTTTTTTTTTTTTTTTTTTTTTTTTTTTTTGTAACAAAACACAAAGGAAAAAGGAAAGAAAAAAGTGAGTATCAGTGCCTAATTTATCTGGAAAAGGATTGCACCAAGGTCTTGGCTTGCTTGGTGCAGACTGGAGAGGATCCCTGTTCTCCACTGTGTCCAAAGGATGCCCAAAGAGACCACAGCAGGGCCAACACGTGCAGCAGGACCCTGGGCTGCTTCAGAGCATCACTGTGGCTCAGGGAGCCAATCCTTGTTCTCTGGGGGCTCCAGCTGGTTAAGGGCAATGTTTTTGCCCACAGGAACATCACAATGCACTGGATCAAGCTGCTCAGGGAGGCTGTGGAATCTCCCTCCTTGGAGGGATTCTAGACCCCACTGGACAAAGCCTGAGCAGCACAACACAAATGCTGTGCTGAGCCTGAGCAGGAGCCTCAAACACAGACATTGATGTCTCCTCCAACCTGGCTCCTAGCATGCTAAAAAATCCACAGTGTTGAGAAAAGCAAACAAAGAATGCTGTGGGCTTTGAGCTCAACTATCAGGCCATCAGGACAGTGGATTTCATTACCCTTTTGAAATTTTATAGAGTCATCTTAGTTAATCTCATAAGTGAAAAGATGAGGTGACTATAAATACAGTGATACATTAGAAAGAAAAAACCCAAATCGACTCCATCTAGAAAGAAAAAACCAAACCAACTCCACCAGTAAAATTCTCACCCTGTTAGGCAAGTCACTTAATGCCATCACATGAGAGATCCATAAAGGCAAACACAGCCAATTATGTATCAGATGTGAAATAGAGTTTTACTCAGTTATCTCATCCAAATCTGTAACTAGTAAATGGCAAAATGCTCCAAAATTCTACTTTGATTGTGCTAATTATTGCAATAAACATCTAGAGTGTGGAAACAGGATTATTTATAGTACAACTTTCAAGTTTTAGCTAACAGATTGTACAACACAATATTCCATTCTTTTCTATTTATCCTGAGGGATTCATTAAAATTATAATAAATACCTGGCTACAGCTTCACTGTAGACAAATCCAGCATCTGCTCTCTTCACAATTTCAAAACACAGGTCTGCTCCATCCATACTGCAGGTAAAAAGAGGCAAAAATGCTTAAAACTGGTAACTACAATCAATTACATAAAAATGCTTTAAAAATGTATTTATTTCCCTTACATAAATCTTATACTCTAGATACAAGTACAGTGCATTACTCATTAAAACAGCATTTAATGGGTAATCTAATAGAAAATGGCTTGCCAGAGGTTAGCCATTTTATGTC
The DNA here is from genome assembly GCF_035770615.1 of Melospiza melodia melodia. NCBI lineage: Eukaryota > Metazoa > Chordata > Aves > Passeriformes > Passerellidae > Melospiza > Melospiza melodia. The sequence goes on along the minus strand of NC_086195.1, from coordinate 8,048,465 downwards.
CCTCAAGTCATGTAACAGTTCTCTAAAAGCATTACCAATACCAAACATTTACTTAATTGTTTAAACTGCTCATTGAACAAGGTGTGCAAGAAAAGTCAATGCTCTGCAAAAATAACACTGCAATTTAACAATTAGCTCCTGATATTAGGTTAAGTGTGTTCTTATAAGCATTCCAAGTGCAACTCTATACTAACAACTGTAGTAATAAAAAAATATTACTCAATTTGAATTTTTAAATTAAGACTTTAAAAAATACTCTAGAAATACAGTAGAGTCTTGCCAGTTGGCATTCTCCTCTGGATAATTAAGCAGCCAAGATGAGATTTTACAGCTCACAAACACCTGAGAACACTGACAGCCCACATACTGTATCACCAGCTCTGAAAGTTGATACCTTTTTCCTCTTCTTCCTCATTTTTCTGATCACCAAACTTCCCACAATGAGCAGCACTACACTTTGGATGGAGACAAATTCACAGACCTTAGTCTGAAATTAGGCTGCCATTTCTCTAAAATGAAGCAGCCTGGTGCTGCCCTTCTTTTCCCTCTCCTGAAAGGGACCTAAGATTTTTATCTAGAAATGTTCTCAGCCTGATGGGGCAAGAAGAGAGCCATGAGTTAACAGAACAATAAAAATCACATGACTCATGTTTAATAAGGCACTTGCAAAAATATTGAATGTAACATGACATCTTCAGCTTCACACCTTTTCTTTTTACTCTCCACAAAGAATAAAGGGGGAAAAAACCCAAAAGGTAGAATTTCCAGGGCATCTGGACAGCCAGCACTCCCAGGGCTGTTTCAGTAAGTTATTCAGAATATCACCATCACTCCTGCTTGGTTACATACCTGCAATGCCAAACCTCTGCTTAGGGAGCCACAAGTCATGTGCAGAAGCTTTAACTCTCAAATAAACCCCTAAGGTATCCCTCATGCAAAATACACTATCACGTGGATAGAGCACTGACAACTGCAAGAGGGATTGGTGACCAAAAGAAAAACACATAGAAGAGTGCAAAGAGCCCCATATTGCCAAACCATGACTGTTCTTCACTGCATCAATATTCCTCTCTGTAGGTTTTATTCCCAGCAGTTTTTCTGTCTTGCACAGCTCCTGACACCAGGTCTGCATACAGGGCTAAATATCACCCAGAGGATATCACAGAGTCCATAAAACCCGGAGGATGCAAATATTTAAAAATAAAAATAAATACATAAATATATAAATATCACCCAGAGGGTATCACGGAGTCCATACATCCCAGAGAATATAAATAATAAATATATATATATAAATACATAAATATCACCCAGAGGATATCACAGAGTCCATATAGGAGCCATGGGGCAGGGACCTGGAATTTACTGGCTCATTTGAAAAAAATCCCTCATGTCAACCTCTCAACCCTCTCTCAAATGTAGAATATATAAAATGTATGATCAGTTACCAAAAATAAGGAGATGTCATTCTCATGAAGCAGCAGAACCCTTTAGAAGACAAATTATCTGTACTTTATAACAAGTCAGTGAAATTAAAGATCCAGAGGCACTCAAGCTTTTTAGAGCATGAATAGTTTCTGAGACAGGGAGGGAGGAGTGTGATGTTTTTACATTAATTTTTCTATTACACAAGGTGTTTATTATCAGCATGGTCTTTAACATGTATTTCTACCTCCCACTTACAGATTCCAGCATTTTTAATTGAAATTTTGTACCAGTAAGTGCCAGTTTGAATTTCTTCTTGGCAAATATGTTTGAAAGTTATACTCCATTAAGATGAGCTCTGTTGGCCTCCCAAGCACAAACAGGAGGCAGGTGTACTTTAATCTCTCACTTCAATTGAGTATTTTTTCAAGACAAAATCTTTTTTTTAGAGAGAAGATTGTGATTCATGTGTAAAGAGGGCTTTTATCACTCCATTTGATACAATATATTCAAAACATGACATTGAATTTTACTAAAAATCATGAGACTTTTGTCTAGCTGAGGCTGAAAAAAAGCCAGAGTCAACCTCAGTTATAAGAAATCCCAGCAAATTCAGTGACTAAAAACTCAGCAACAGCTCAATCACAAGATGAGTTGGCAGAAACTGAAAGCCTTGTATGATAAAAAACCAATAAAGTTTTGGAATATTGATGGAAGAGAAGTTCAGGAAGTCTCAAGGCTTTGTAACTATCAGCATAAGCATGTGAAAACCACAAAAAAAGAAAAAAAGATAAGTTAAGATCCACTGAAGTAAACATACAAATATATTCATAGTGAAGACATAAGTGGATGATGAAAAAAAATTTGGGAAACATCAGAACAGTTATAACCTGAGAGAATTCCCTGCCACCAGCAGAGGGAGCTCATGGAAGGGACATGAACTGACTAGGACTGATGTATTTTACATAAATAAAAAAATACACAGAATAAGTAAATATATATATATATATATATATATATATATATATATATATAAAATCTGCTCTGACACCAGCAGTGACTGAAGAGCAGACAGCATACTGCATAAGAAATCTGTGCTTTCAATTTCATACTGGGGTATGATAGCTTTGAATCTGCAGACCTAAAGGGATGTGGCTTACAATTTAATTTATAGATGAAGAATGAGAAAGCTTTAGAAGCCCTGCTTCATTTAGGGAACTGAATTATTACTTAATGAAAATAAGATAAAAAAATTCAGAGCTGACATACAGCTCTTACTGAGTTTACTGAGTTTTGTACTATGTATGTTCAAGGCTTGTGCACAATGGCATTTTCCCCCTCACCTGGCCAGTTTTTATATATTTGCCATTTTCACTTACCTCAAATAGGCCAACTACAACCCTGTTAAACATTGATTTTATGAATTTGAGATTTTAAACCTGGAGCATTTTTACATGCTAGCTACATTAAATGGCAATGCTATACATACACAACTATATTTATTTATGCATCCTAACTGCTCAATCTTAACACATCAGTTCTTCTAATGCCCCAAGATATAAATCTCTCTTAGAATGCACCAAGAAAAACAAATCCACCTATGTATAGTGGTGAGACAACATTGTGCAAATTACCAAATATCAAGGTATTTTGGAAAGCACTCACTGCTCCTGTATCTGAGCTCTTCAGCATGGAAGTACTCTCAGTCCACATATACTGAGGATAAACTGCAAATAATATACCCATAAATCTAAAATCTAGTTTTCAGACCCTTCAAAATTAATATTTGCTTTCTTTTAGAAATATTGCAAGTAGCTCTGACCCTTCTCAAAGTATTCTCACTGATAAAAATCAATGATCATTAGGAAAAAATGTAATAAGCAATAGAATATTAAGTGACACTTGTATACCACAGAGAAAACAATATTCTAAATTAAACCAGGAGACTGATGGGGACCTCATCAGTCTCTACAAATGCCTGAAAGAGGTTATAGCCAGGTCAGGGTTGGTTTGTTCTCCCAGGTAACAAAAGCAATCACAAAAGGCAAAATGGCCTTGATTTGTGCCAGGGGAGGTTTACATTGGATAGCAGTAAAAATTTCTTTACTGAGAGGGTTGTCAAGCATGAGAACAGGATGCCCAGGTTAATGGTGTAGTCACCATCCCCAGGGTTCTTTAAAAGATGTGTACATGGGGAGTTGAGGGACCTGGTTTAGTGGTGGACTTGGCATTGCTGGGTTAATGGTTGGACTTGATCATCTTATGAGGTCTTTTCCAACCTAAATGACCTCATGATTCTATACAGCTGCCAGCAAATAACACCAAAAATGGGAAAGAAAATTGCAACTTTATAATAGAGAGTAGAATTGGCCTTTTCCAGATGTAAGGTGTCTCCAGAGCCTCCAAGGGATCATTTCTTTCAGAGTAAAGAGCCCTTCTGTGGGGGCAGCTGGGATGCGTGTGAGGGAAATCATTTTGCACAGGTAGATCCTCTCTCATTTGCAATGCAGTAACACCTAAATACTTTTAAAATAATATTTTCAGCTTAGCAATAAGGCCTTGTGGGATAGGGTCTGCCTCTTACTCTACACAGGCACTTCATCTATTATGGCCATGTGCTTCACTGCAATTTATTACAGCAGCACCATGCAGCCTGCTGGTGCTCTGAGATATAGGCCAGTCTAAAGAGTGCTTGGGGCTGTGCATGAATAAGGGGCTCAAAACAGAGCTCATTTTTTGGTGTTAAACCTCATTGATACTGTGCATCTTCATCAGTGCCTCTATGAATTGCAGTTTGATTTTTAATATGTTTCTTTTTACAAAAGCTTTGAAAATTGGGCACAAATTGTACATTTTCCTGAGTGGTTCAATCAGCTGTTCCCAGGTACACGCTACATTTGCTTATTTCACTTGTATTTTTCCTGTATCATAGGTTTGGCAAGGCATTCAGGGTTCTCCTAGCAGCAGCCCCATGCAGCTCACAGCCCATGAACAGCAGTGAACCAGTGTATCATTTATGTGCAAGTGATGGCACCAAGTTTTAGCTTTGGTTATTCCACACATTTTATGTGCTGGGCCTGCCTTAGTTTCCATGCAAAGCACCTGCCAGCCCACAAATCACTCATCACAGATGGGTTTATGTCTCCTCTGCAGATCTGTGTCATCTTCCCCTTTTCAGTCCCTTCAGAGTAACTAGACCCTAATGAAATCTATTTTATTACTGTAGACAGAAATTTGCTGCAAATCAGTTGAGCTGGTTACAGTAACAGCATAATGAACAGAAAGCAGAATGGAGGAAAATGAATTACCTACATGTACAGAGATGCTTTTGTGCTAACTCCAAGTTTGTTTTTCTGGTCACAGCTACAGAGTGCCCCTAACTGCTCAGACTCAGACAATGCAGCCTCACTCCACACAAACACCAGCCTGCTGTGGATCCCTGTACCAAAGCATCCCCCCAGCACAACACCACATCCTGCCACAGCCCTTCCATTCCCTCCCACATCTCAAGCACAGGTGCTCCTACTTTCTCATTTTCTATCACTGCTACAAAAGACTGATGTTTTTTGTGTACAAAGGAAACAAGGACATACATATGATAAACAATCATCATCCCTCAAATAATTTAGCTTTGTAATTCCTTCTTTCATGTGGCCTGAAGTCAGGTGCAGTATTTGTGTAGTAATTCTAATTGTTCAGACTTGCTTTTTGTGTGTACAAACATAAATTAAAATTGGATTGTCATTAAAAAATAATTACTGCTTTTGTCTCATATTTCTGAGCTATCAGCATGTTAAAAATAGAAGCAACCCCTTTTTTTTCATTTCAGAATCTTGTTAATTATCTGAGTATGACTACCCAAGGTGTACATAATTATTTCATAATAGGGTAATTAAAGTGTCTTGGTCAATGCTTTGGGATTTTCAAAATAAAATGCAAGTCAGTATTGAATCAAAATGTACAGAGAGGAAAGCATATAACAATTATTTCACAAAACTGTAGGTTTACAAACTCATTTAAAAAACGCAGAAGACTTGCAAACAACAATTTTCTGCTTTACCTAAGGTTTTTATTGTGGATTTTCTACTACCTCAGTGGTAAAACATGTGAGAATTATTTTTTATGTGGACATCTCAAATCAAATTCTTGGCTCTAGTGGGTAAGCCAGTTTTACCTAACAAACCTGTGTGATGTGGTTACTCCAACATCAGCAGCTCAAATCCACCAGAAAACACAATGGAGGAAGATCAGAGAAATTTAGGAGGCACAATTACACATGCCCAGACTGACTAGGAATGAATATATGGGGAGCATAAAAAGAAGAGCTGGTAGGCAGAGAGAAAGAAGATCAAATACAAAATATGCACAAAAGACGATTTCACATGTATGGTTGTATCCTTCCCATTTAGATAAAACCTACTCAAGAAGAACTAATAATTTTCTCTCAAAGAAAGAATGTGGTAATTTCAGGGCTGCCCCTCTTCTTGGTTTCTTGATGTTGAATAAAAATACCTATCCATTGCTGAAAAGTCATATTTTGTTGCTTCTTATAACTAAACTCTTACATTCAAGCTTTCAAAACAAATCTTGTAGACAAAAGCCTCTTTTCATATATTGTGAACAGGTATACTGATTTACAAGAACACTTAAAAACACCAATAACTTTGCTTTCTTATCTAATAATAGGAAAGCAGTGCTAAAGAAGCAACAGTGTGGAAAGAAATAAATAAAATTTCACAACTGGAACAAAATACCCTCTGTTACCCAAAGATGATGTCTACCAGCAGATTTTCAACTTGTCCTTTTACCCTGTAGCCATCAAAAAAGATCATGCCTGTCTTTGGAAAGCCCTGGTATTCACCACTTAGACAGTGGAATGCCTTTTTTTTTTTTTTTTTTTTTGGGGGGGGACAACCTGAACTTGCCAGAAATAAATATTTTCAAAGTACTCAAGCCATCTGAGCTACAAAACCTACAGGTATGAGCAGCCATACTTTTAGGATTTTATTTAGCAAATGACAACATGGAATGTAGAATCAAGGAGAGAAACTTACAACTCAAAGACCATATAAAGCATTCCATCTGAGCTGTATGTCTCCAACAGTTCAACAATGTGAGGATGCTTCAGCATGTGACAAATACTGGCTTCCCTCTTCAGATCTGTGGAAGATAAGAAGGTAGTTGCAGGTTAGCTATATATTCAAGCTGTTTAGAACACAACGTTTGGAAAGATGTACACATTTGAAATTTCTAAAAAATTCATTAATCTTTATAAAGAAGTCTGACAAGTGGATATTTAATAATGCTTAATTCAAATACTCACATATAGCTCAAAATTTAACAGATTCTTGAATTCACATATTAATAGAAGATCTCCTTGGTCATAGACTGAGGAACTCTACAGAAGTTCCTTGAATGTACAGTTGCAGACTACACTGAGATTTTCATCCCAAACATTTAACAACACTGCAGAATTCCCTCCAAATGCACAAGACAGACTTTCACCACACTACAGAATTATTAATAAGTGGAGGTCTCTAAATCCTCTGCTCAAAGCAAGGTGAACTGGAGCAGATTGCGCAGGGTCACACCCAGCTGAGCTCTGAACATGTCCAGGTATGGAAACTCAAAAACCTGCCCAGAATACCTACACCAGTACCTGATCATCCTCAGAAAATAAAGAAGTGTTTTTCTTATGGTTAAATTTCTTGCAGTTTACTTCTTCAACAGTATTTATTTAAAATCACATTATATGAAATGACACTGGTATAAATTTTCATCAGCATACATTAGTTTGCATCTCTGCTCTAGAGAAGAGTGAAGAAAGCAGGAAAAGTTGCAGCTAAAAGAAGAGCAGAAATCACTCTGAAATCTCTCAAAGCTTAGAAGATTTTGTTTTAAACAAATCCTACTTTTTCTGATCACAAATCAATCCTTCTGCACAACACCAAACCACACTGCATTAATTTTCTTTCTTCTTTGTTGAAACAATTTGGTATTTTTGTTATTTAATCATCCTTAAACTTTTTTTCTTTTCACTTATCTACTCGTATTCTAGAAAAAATAGCAAAATCTTTAATGAATAGCTTTGATGATAATTTGATAAGTGAGGAAAACATCAGTCTGAATTCTGAAGCAGACATTTTACTTTTCTATTCCCTTTCCATACAACTGGTCATTGTTCAAGAATGACCTACACATGCACTTACGGAGAAATAAAAATATCATTTCTTGGTTTGAGAATATTCTCCATATAATTGGGCTACACTAGAAAGAAATTTACAATGCACTATTTTCACATGTGCCCTCCTACATTCTTAACAGGAATCAATTATATTGAAAAATGCAAGTAGCAAGATGAAGATTTCTTTGTAAATGTGAAACATTTAACAGGTAACTCAGATTTATGCTAGACTCTGGATCTTTCAGCCATCTATAAATTCAGATGAAAAGCTGAGAGTTTGGAAATGACTGAATTTCAATCCCAAAAAATGTTCAGATCCACAAAGTGCAAATTTTGTTACCAGAACTTTCATGTGACACCTGCAATTTGTGTCCCCTCCCTCACAACCTTGCAAATACAATCTAAAAGCCAAATGACAGAGCAATGCTTTAGAAACCACCAGGTAATGGCACCTTAGGAGCTGCAAGCTGAACAGCAAGCAGAAATATCAGTCAGTGATACAGGAGAAATTTTGATCAAGAAATTAATGTAAAATTTGGCCTTTATTTGTCCATCTATTTATTTACATGTAATTCTACAACCTAAGGAAACACCTGTGTTTCCTTCACTAAATATTCACAATATCAGTTCTTACACCACCTCGATGCAGAATAACTACTAAAGCCACACTGTAACCTTCCCTTCCATCACAAAAGGCAGTGATTTGACACTAAATGGTTCCCATCCCTTTCCTAGCAGAGAGGTTCACTCAAGCACACATCCAGTCCTTTCCAAACAGGATCAGAGATGAGCACTCTGAGGAGCAGGGTAAGGGAATGAAAATCTGGGATTCTGTGAATGACTGTGATCTTCAGAAAATTGGCTGCTTGTATTTTGTCTCTCACTTTGTAACAACTTTAATGCCACCACACTTCACCGTGGATCTGATACCTATTTCAGATGGAAAGCCAAGTGGAAATACCCAACATGAAACTGCAGGAAAGTTCTGCTTTATTTACAGGCAAGAAGTGTGTTCAAAATAGTTTATTTTGGCTGCTCCCTTTATTGATATTTTGTGGGCTTTATTTGAAAGGAATTAGAGCTGAAAGGAAGAAAGTATATGCTGCCATTTCCCTCATTCCTCTGTGTAATATTGCATGAGTGCAGCAATTGCTCAGGCTGAGCACCAGCACATGAGGAAGGAGAAACAAAGTGGAAAATAAAATCTCCAAACAGAAAAACAAATGAATAGAAGTTACAGAACAAGGTTTTTTATGACTAAGGGGTCTTGGGGCTAAGAGCAGAACAAAGTCCTATTTTAAACACAGCAGGGACTTGTTCAACAGTAGGCCTATTAAGAAAAAGAAAATGAGGTATAAGGAGACAGACAAGCACATACCACACTGATTCAACAAAGCCACAGGGCAGGAAAGAGATGATGGATTCTGAAGTACATTTGGACCATGACCCAAAGGTCAAAGTAAGCCATGTTTCAGACCAGTAAAAAGGAAAGGGGAGGAGGAGAAAAGGCAGAGATGACAAATATGTTTCATTGTTTGCACTTAAAAAAATGACATCAGCATCTACTCAATCCTTTAGCAAATGCTTTTTCTAGACTGAATTAAATTTTACCTCTGCAAGTCAAAGAGGTAAATAAAGTCCCAAGTACCCACAGACACATTCTGAATGCAACACAAACCCAAGCAGATGGTATCCCAAGAAAAATCCCATCATTGTCTTGTGAGCCACAATATTATCTGTGGCATCATTCTGAATACCACATTGCATGAACTATTTGCTACCTCCTGCTAAGTTTTCTAAACTTCTGCTGAGTATTTGAGCCATGTTGTTTAGTAATAAAGGTCCCAAACACATATCCCATATTCAAATTAACCTTTCAGACTCCAGACACCTACAAAAGATTCAAGACAACTCCAGAATGTGCCAATGGAGAAAGTTGGCTTTAAGCAGCAAGAGGTGATGTGTCATTTAGTAGTGGCCATGTGTCCCATATTTACAGCAGTCTCCTCCACTAGTAAACAACATTTAGCTGAAAGAAGACACCCTGCAGGTCTTGGAATCTAAGCCAAACTGTCATCTTTTACTGGCTGGACTATTTAACTTCATTTGAATCCTTTCTGAGCCCTTCATCTATTCATTTTTCTCTTGTTCTTGATATGGCTGAAGAAATTACTTTCTGGTTCATTCTTTAAACCTTCCCTGCCAGCACTTTTTTCAAAATTAAACATAATTGACAACAGGGATAATAAACAGAACTGCAAGTTTTAAAAGCACAAGTTTTAGAAGTTTCTTTGCCAGCTGCATGAAAGGTATTGTCATACAATCAGGAAGAGGGATAAAAACCTGGTGTTCCATTTATCTGTTTAACACACAGGCTCACACTTTACATCACAATTTAAAAAGCATTTACAAGCTATCCTTTTACGCAACTGTTACCAATAAATGTTCCAGAATTTCAGTCTGTTTACAAAACTTTGAGGGTTTTTTTAGCAACTGGAGACACGTTAAAGTTTCCATTTTAGACCTGGCTACTTATTTAGAGAGTCAAGAGTCGCTCAAGTTATTTAAAGGGCAGGAAAGTTCAGACTTTAGTAACAAAGAAGAAAAGTTCAAAGATGGAAAAGAGAATTCCCAACCATAATCAGCACACGGAGAAAATGTAGCCTCATGTGTGGAGAGTGACACTGAAAGTGAATTGCTGGAAGCACTAAAAAAGATAACTGCTCTATATAATTGTACAGAAAGATATATCAGTCTTTGATAAAAAACATAAAACATGAGTATCACTTAAAATTCCCACAGGAATTAACAACCCAATATCCTACACATCCCTGACAATTCTGGCAAACACCTAATTTCCTTTCAAAATCTGCTACCCAAGGTTTTAAAACACCTCAAATATACTGAACACGTTTTCAAAGTACATTAATGGAAGAATTAGATGATCTCTAGCAGCCTACATAATAGCACCATTTCATAATTTTAAAAGTAACATGCACAGACTGTAGCAGCCCCATCTTTTTTTGGGACAGACAGTTCCAAGTTTCTTAGCATGATGGAAGACACATGTCCTTTTTCTGTGTACACAATTCATTTTTATACATACACTATTCTGATTTTCCAGGTTCAGTCCTTTAAAGGATTAGTTTTCCAGCCACAGCTTGGGTATGACAGTATTTTGAAAGGGAGTATCTTCAACAGTAAGCTTCTTCCTTAAAATGCTTCTATATGTTTTTAAATATGATTATTTATAACTTAAATAGTTATACTTAAATAGTACTACTTATATACTTATATATAACTTAAATAGTACTACTTTGGTAGTACTAAGTTTTAAAGGGAAATCAATATGCTTTGTTCACTTGGTTATGTCATTCTCACCTGCCATCCTTAGGTGAGCATCATGGAGAAGCTCCTTACCACCCAAATGGAATTTTTCCAGAAACAGCTAAACTGAACTGTGTGTCTTGAAATGTGCCTGAAGCATGGACAAGGGAGACACTGAAATCTCAGCCCCAGCTGTTTCACCCTACACACAATTGTCCTGTGGATTATTAACCTTTGCTCGATGTTAAACTCCCATTCAGCTGGGCAGGGGTAGAAAATAGAAGTAGCAAGAACAAAAAAACCTCATGGGCTGAGATAAATACAGGGAGATTGTTTATCAGCTATTTTCAGCCAAACAGTCTTGATGAAATTAACTTATTTTTTGCCAATTAAAAGAAGATAAACATGAAACCAAGAAATTTCCTCTTCCCTTTCATGGGCTTACCTCCAGTGCTTCACTTCAGCCCCAGCTGTGAGGGGTGCAGGGGTGAGGGCCATGCTCTCACTGCAGGCCCCTCTCTGCTACCCCAGCAAGGCTCCTCCATCTGCTCTGCCATGGCCAATCTCCTCCTTCCCTGCCCTTGCTGTGCCCTCTTTTTGTTCCACACTCCCTACACTCTGTCCCAGTGTTTCCCACCCCTCCTGCAATGTATCTGCACAAAGCACCACACACGAGGCCTATGGGCTCAGCTTGGGCCCACTGGGGCTGTCCTGGGAACCCACAGGCCCGAGCCTCTTCCCACAAAGGCTGTCCCTGCACCCTCCTGTCATCAAAAACTTATATCTAATCCAGACCTAATTCCCTTTCTGCTGTAGACACCACATCCTGCAACAGCCCCATGGAACATCCTGCACAACACCAGATTCCAGCTGAACCATCACACCCTACCTGAGGTCACGCTTCCAGGGAAATACTGACTCAAAAAATTTCCCTGTCTCCTCTCTTTGCCCATTCTTGCTGCTCTGTGAAAATTACTTCTAGACTCTATTCTTCTAATAATACATCAGGGAAGTCATAAAAGCTCTGAGTGCAGCCAACACACCGCAACAGGAACGAGGAGCTGGAGGTGGGAACATCCTGTATTGCCACTGGCAGTGAACTCCTGTGCTGCAGAACCACAGCAATGTTTCAGCCCCAAAGTTTTGTTCTTTTTAAGTATTTTTTTTCCTTCCATGAGAGTATTCCCCTTTCCCTTAATTAAAACAGCACTTCCTGCCTTCCTGGGACACATGAGTGATTCCTCATCACACAGATACATCCGACCAGTTAATGACTCCTTGCCCCAACAAGCACTAAAAGCTTTTCCAGCCTCTCCTCCCACACACCTTGGGGTGGCTGAGGCTCTGGGGTAGCCAAGCTGATTTAACTGCTGGCTGTTCCCCCTTCATCCCACACACATTCCTGCCCTCTGTTCCAGCAGCCTGCAGCTTGTCACACCACACACCAAAACCAGTTCAGTGTTAACTCAGTTAAGGAAAATATAAATTTATTTTTGTCTCCACTGGCTCGCTGTTTTGCAGTTTTAGCACAGGAAATGGCTCATGAGCAAACCTCAATTATGGAACTTGACTTAAAAGAAAGAGAAGGAATATGGAACAAGTAACACCTTTCCCGGAAAGTTTCTCCACTGTTACCAAATCCTTATTGCATAATCCATCTTTACCTTAGCAAACATGCTCAAAATATGCACTAAAAAGAAACAAATGTATGGAGAAAAGAAAAAAGAAATAAAGGGCTGGTGTGGCCGTTGATAAAAACACCATGGGAATCAACAAGCACAGTAGCAATGTGAGAGAATCCATCTCCCATCAGTATCTTTTGTTTTAATGCAACTGTAGTGTTTGCAAACAAAATGCTGGCATGAAGCAAGAACAACAAAATGCAGTTATAGCCAATATTTCCCTTTCTGTGATCTCCATGAAGAAATCCATGGAAATCTTCATTTTGTGGAATTAGACTTTGTAGATGTTTGCTAAATTCTGAGTAACTTTCACTTGCTACTCTACTCTTTCTCAGTGTTTGGACACAAATATAAACACCTTATTGGCTTTTTAGCTAGAGCTGGGTGTCTTAGGAGACTTAACGGCAATTTTCCTTTCTCAATTTATACTCTGTCAGCTATGATGAACACGAAATTGGGTGTGAAAAAATCCCACTTCTCTCTCAACTTCTGATACAGCCACCAGACTTGTCCAGAATCAAGTATCTGACAGACAGTACAAGTTGTTTCCATGATTATGTCCATGAAAACAATCCTTTCCTTTTATTCACTTCCTCATTTTCACTGACACGCAAATAAGCAATACTTCATAAATAAGATGTCATATTTTAGGAAATGAATCCAGTTGAACTAACAAAAATGTTTAAGAATGCCCAAAAGAGTATTTAACAGCTGCCTACTGCAGATAATCTAAGCCCATTTAATTTAATTAAATGGTAATTCTTAGCATCTTTTTTACAAAGCACCCACCATATTGAAAAAAAAATCTAACATTTTTCAAGGAAGAACAAAGATTAGATATCTCTCATCTAAGACTTTCCACATTCTATGTCCTCTTGCTTAATACTCAACAGCAGGTTCAGAGGTAGGGGGAAAAGGGAAAGAGGAAACTTAAGAATGTGAAAGCAACGCTTTCTGGATTATTATTGTTTTTTAATTAATTATATGCACAATCTGTCTTTTCTCTACAGCAAAGCAGCAGTTTCTGAAGTGCTTAACAAACTCAAGAAAGAATTTAAGCAGAGGCGGAGTTACAAACTCTATAAATTGATTTTAAAAGGTGTAAGAAGGGTTCTCTCTGTTGTGAGGTTGGCCTTCCAAATAGAAATGGAATTGTTGCTAAAGACATTTTACAACCTGTGCTGTAAAATCTGAAACACTTCTAATGTTGCACTGTTTTCAATAATTAATGAAAGGAAATTGAAAATAGCCATTGACTCTCAAGCTGTGATCAATCAAGTTATGAAAGCAGGTTCACTACTGATATCCACATTTATTAAATCCCACGTTCCCACCTGTTTCCCAGCACTGTGTAACAGCCTGAAACCAAACACCTTCCCAACAGACCACAGGTTTTTACACTGCAGACCACAATTTTAAACACTTTGTGATACAATGAGTTCCTTAAAAGCATGAAGTACAGCAGCAGATCTGTCAAGAGTATGCTGTGAAATTTCTTTTAAAAACAAACAAAAAAACCAGAGAAATAATTTGCCATAAGCTCTGTATTTGATAAAATAATTCTACATGCTGGCTGGAGCACTGAACTGGCAAAATTCTCACCTCTATGGTCACAGTGGACTTAACTGAAATAATTGCAAGGCTGTAATTTCATAAAGTTACACTGATTGTGCTTTCTTGTACTGAAAACTAACACTTTAAAGCAACAGCCCCATTAAATGCAGCAATTGCTCCCTCTTTTGCCAGCTCCTTCTCCCCTCCTGCAGCATCTTTCCCTTCACGCTGGTGCAATGCTTGTGCAGCTGCAGCATTAACACAATCAAGGAATGATCCACCTCAACTGCAAACAATCCTTCTCCCACCTCAACTGCAAACAATCCTATTCTCTCTGCCCTTGGTGGAGCCCTGGTTGAGCTGTTTTTCCACCAGACTGGTTCTGGCTAGTCCTGGGAACCTGCACAAACGCCTCTGAGCACAACAACGTTTATAGCCAGGCAATAGAAACAAATGGCCAGATTACAGTAGCAAATCATATCTGACAAATCTCAACAGTTTGTACACTGCTGTCCTTCTAACAAGTAAAGAAGCCACAAAACCAGATTTCACAACATTATCAGGAAATGCTAACTTGCCTTAGTTTTATGTTTTCATATGTTTAACTACACCTCAAAATAAACTGAGACATGAACTTTAGGTCAGGTGATATTTCCTTTCCCCCTCTGTAGTGTCCAGTTTGTGCAGTTCCACGTGGAACCGTGTCCCTGCAGATTTCTCACTAGGTGGCAACGCAGCTCCAGCTTTGATCCATGTGCAGTCAGCAGCTGAACACACACAGAGCCTGCATGGATTCAGCTGCAAAGAGCTTTGTTTGGCCAGCTCTGCACCCTCCATCTCACTAATGACAAGTACAGCTCAGGCCTGAGAGCAGAGAAAAGATGCCACTCAAAAATATTTAAGGTACATCCAGTGCTAAGTGCCTTTTTATTCAGATTCTGTGCAAGACCAGTCTCTGCTCTGCTTTCAACCAGAGATGGCCACACACCAGTATCCTACTACACTGCACACATTGAGAGGTGTATAATACAACTAGAATACATTTAGTTTGCTCTCATAAACAAGAAGTTCCTCAGTTAATCCACAAAATATAACACAGAGTGTGTTTATTGCTATTAAGTCTACCAAAAAGCTTTAGAAACTCAAAACCTGCAAGACGTTCATTTTAAATCACTGGAATTTCTCCTTTTTTAAAGGTTACTCACCCAGAGTGGAGTTCTTAGTTTCATTTTTTGTACATTTGTTTGTTTTTGCTGTAGGTGTGGGTATATGTGTGTGTGTGTGTGTTCAGGGTTCCTCTCCAACCTTTGGCCATGGCAGCACAGGCAATGCATTATCTCAGAACGTGCTAAAAGCATTATTACCAATGTTATGCTTAGATTGGCACAACGTTTTTGTGCCAAACGCTGATATCTTCTGGCCAGAATTCACTTAGGCTGATCAGGTTAACTAAAGGTTATAGACATTGCAGTCCTTTAAGTGAGTTTTTAGTACTCATGTACTAAAATGTAATGACATTAAATCAAGTAAGTGCCCTCAGAGGCAATGGAACATTATCAAGAAAAGGATGTTAGCTGATCCTGAAAAATTAAGTGATTTCTCTTGCTGATCATGCTAACATTTGAAGGTTTTTGGCTTTTCTTTGTTTGAAATGTCTTTTCTTCTGTGACTTAGCCTTTACTTAAATGTAATGACAGGCAAATTTACTTTTTGATATTAAGAGAGAGTTTTACAAGAAAACCTCTGGTATTTTAAAGATACAAAGCAAATCTCTTTATAACACATTCAGCTAGTCTAGACAAACTGTCTGTAACTCCTACTCAAGGAAGGGTTAAATAATCCATCACACTGCTTCTGCTGCTGAACATCCACAGTCAGGAACAGCCCAAAGGCACCCACAAAGGGAAATGACTGCCTAAGATGCTTCTCATGCAGACAAATGTACTTGTTTGCTTTGATCAAAGTTCCTTTGGTCTTGAACTGCTGGGCTCTGCACAGCCAATACAAAACAAAGCCAGTTGCACACTAATGTTAAAAAGGAAATAATCTACTTTACCCAAGTCTAGACAAACCAAGCAGCAGCAGCATCTAAAATTTACTCCAACTCCACAGTGCCACAGAGCTCAGTGACTGACAGTGTTTTAATGGGCAAACAGCTCAGGTTAATTTAGTTTTTCTCAGGTAAAATAGTACGAGCTGCAGTAAATGCTGCTGTGAGGGACAGCTGAATTCTCAAAGTCCCTGCACAGCACAGGGAACTAAGCACAAACAGCACCTACAGTGCACTCTGAGAAATAGACAACTACCTAGCAAATGTAAGAATGATGCCAATTCTGTTCTACTTGGAAATCGTGTAGTGGAATGATGTCTGAATGCTGGAGAACAACTACCTTAGCAAAACTTGTTTTCTGGTTCAGTGACAGAACAATGTCAGGAACCAGAAAATTCTTCTCAGGCAGTAATAATCTAGGATATAAGAAAATTTAATTTTGGTTTGTTCCACTTCTGCACATGCTTCTCTTGGCAAATATTACCAAAAGCCACAAGACTCTTTTTTTGTTTTCTTTGTTAACTGATATGTTATAAAGCAAGTTTTGTAAAACTGGTCTTAGTTCAGTCATTAAAAAAATTCACTACAGAATGAACTTCTTAGCAGCAGTTTCAGGATTCCATACCAACAAACCA
Organism: Melospiza melodia melodia; assembly: GCF_035770615.1. NCBI lineage: Eukaryota > Metazoa > Chordata > Aves > Passeriformes > Passerellidae > Melospiza > Melospiza melodia. The sequence goes on along the minus strand of NC_086195.1, from coordinate 8,031,608 downwards.
ACAAAGTTTTAATTAGACTTGCTGCTACTTACCAAATATCCATAAAGTAATTCTGCATACCAAGTTTGTAATGCTTTTAAGAAGCACATTGTCCCTTTTGTGCTTGTGCAGTTGCAATACTCCTCCAGGCCTCTGAAACCAATGCTCTTAAAACACACTCTCCTCCTTTCACTCCACAGAAATCAGATGTTAATGATGAAGGCAGTGCAACTGAGCTCAAGCCTGTTTCTAGCAACATTGAGGTCACAGCTCAAGGAATAAGGTTTTAACTTGCCTGATTTGTCTCTGATTTTCCAAGAGGCTGAAAATACCACAAATCTTTACAGACTGTCACTTATGCTTTCCTTTCTAAAACAGATTAACCTGACAGAGGTAACATACCCCCATAAAGAACCAATCCAGTGACAATTCTGCCTATTAACTGAGTCCCAGCACAATTACAGGTCATCAAAGAAATATTTTCCTTCACAACATTCAGACACTTCTCATGTCATTTAAAGGACAATTTCTCTTCACCAATACAGACAGGAAGAGTTTTTCTTTTTTAATCTCAACCAACCATTAAGCAAATAGTATTTCATTTCCCTCCTTTATTATCTGGTGATAAGCAAAAATACACCTAAAATTCATACTTGGTAAAAGCTGAGTTAGAACTCAACTAGTTAGCTTGATCAGCTACAAAATCTGTGAATTTGGAAACTTCATCAAAGAGATGGGACTTGCAAACAGTGCACCTGCATGGCTTTTTACCTAACTTTTGAGAGAGTTTCCCACTGCCCCTGTACTTTCTTGTGATGCCAACAGCAAAAATGACATTGCAATACACAATTTCCTTCACTTGACACAGGGTATTTTGAGGGACTGACATGGATATATAAAGCTTTGTAGTAGCCAGCTGGGAATAATGGACTGCTCCTCCTGCTAGACAGAGCAAAGATTATTTAAGTACTTGCATATAAACCCTTTCAAACTGAATGAGCCTTTCTCAGGTGCTAAAAGGTTTGACTCAAATTTGTTAAAATTTCTTTCACAAGTGTCCAAATCTGAAATGATGATCCATTAGACTAAGAACAAACCTTTAAAAATTCTGCCAGTTTTTCTTGCTCTAAAGTGCAAGAGCAACAATAAGCTTGCATATATAAAAAATTATCAAAACATATATCCACAACTATATTTTAGAAGTCCACAGAAGTAAAATAACTGATGGTAATTTGTTAAAATAACAAATCTTTTGTTAAAATAAACCCACATTTCTGTTCCTCACAATTTAATGCCTGTCAAGGATAAAGAAAATCACTGACATGATAGGGTACATGGAAATGTAAAACGTGACACATCAATCATCTGAGTTAAGGAGGGCCCTGACCCATTCCACAGACTTTTCAGAGCACCTTTCCTGTCTGCACAACAAAAATTAAAACTCTCTTAACATGACAAGGCATGAGTCTCAGGCTGAATGCAGCCTTGTCCGGATTGTGAGAATAATCTGAAGCCCAGGGAGTTGCACAAGGTGCTCTCCCCACCCTTTCTTGAAGGAAGAAGCAAACAGTATTTCAGAGCCCAACCTCCCTTTCCTCACAAACCTCTTTTGGTGAAGCAACCTGTCCAGTGTGTCTCAGGCTGCACAACCTGTTCTCATTCTCCAGAACAAGAAACCGAGGCAGGGAGGGGCAGAACACTTCACTCAGAAGGGAGATGAATTATGCACCTGCTACTTTGACATAAAAACTCAAATTTGCAAACCCATGAGCTGTTTATGCTGGTTGTATATGCATCTGCAACAGAATTAAAAGTCAGCTCAGGTCCTAGCAGAATTTATGAGCTTAAATGCAGTATATGCACAGCAGTTCTGCTGCTTCAGGGCATGATGATACAGAAGAGTCTCTGCCAGTCAAAACCTGGATTAATAAACCATGATGGACCTGAGTTAGCACCACACAGGGTCACCTCAAAGTCACAGGAACCCTGATTCTTGAGGATATATTAGCCCAGCTAAACACAAGCTGTGGAAATGCCAATGAACACCCCCTGAAATGGAGTGCCAGGAAAATGGGGGTGCCACTCCCCAAAGGCTCAGTTCTGGACTGGTGCTATGGTAGAGCTCACAAACCTTAGGAGATAATAAAAACACACTGTACATGTTTTGGACATCCAAATGCTTTCTAACAATAGCAGTATTATTGCATCTGTTTTTTTCTTATGAGCTACAGTACACCTCAGTCTCCATTTACATGGAGAATTAAGACTTGACTGCTTAAATCATCCTGCTCCCTAAATCTTCAGTCATGAACAACTAATTAAGGAAATAAAATGGCCTCAGAGCACAGAGAAATTAATACTACATATATGTGTGTGTGTGTACATATATATATATTTATAAACTACATATTACAGTTTGGCTAGCCTATTCATAATTCCTAGGTAAGTAGGATTTAAAAACAGCCTAACTGCATCATAACATTCCTAAGCTGAAAGAAGAGTAATTAAAACTCAACACATTTTTTACAGCTTTGAACCATCAGCACTGAACCTGAGCCTAAAGCTCTGAACTTTTCTGCAATCTTGAAAATTTATTAAAGTGGCTTTCCTCTCCTTTTTGTTTCCCAAATGCCACAGAAAATCATGAAACTGGAATCCATTTAAGCCTTTTGTTACCACAAGCAATATAATTCAAGTGATACTTGTGCCAACTTAAGAACAATCATAGACACAGAAGTGCTGCGTGCTGTCAGCAACGAATACTGGAATCAAAGCAAACAACACATCTGTCATAATCCATTTTTAAGAGTTTTTGCAAAAACACACATAGCAAATAAAACTTTGAGGACAGCTACAATGGATGTTAATGAAAGTAAAAATGGAAGTAAAAATGTAACTACTGCACAAATGTAGCAACCATTTCTTCTATAGAGTATTTTCTTTGTTTTGTTGTTTTATTACTGCAAATTTAACTTTAAAATACTGCTAAGGTTCACATGATAAAAATTAGACAAATCCAGTAGCCTGCTGGTAGTCATGAAATCTGATTCATCATCTCCAGTTTGGAAAAGGATTTTGAGATACAAATCTATGATTTATACATAGTATAATTAACAAGCACAAAGAACTCCCAACCTTGTAAGAAAATTTACAAAAGCATTAATTTTTTAAATTTAAAAGTGAAATATTTTTCTTCTTTTCCTGGTATACAGATATTCCTCACTGCTCTAACACCTGTTCACTGTACTCACCTGATACTATAAGTTACAAAACCTTCAGCAATAACTGATCATTGAGTTGAAGTTTGATCACTCTTTGAATGGGTAAAATCTGACGGAGAATGGACTTGGACATTGAAATAACTCATCAGGATAGCATCAGATGAAAGCGTAAAAACCACTGACTTTCTATCATCTTTTCAGATCTAAGAAGCCATGGAGTTGCAACAGGACCCACCAGAGCCCTGCCCAGACAGGAGGCTCAGGCAAGGCCCAGAACAGAGCTGGCTTGTTTGAACAAGCTCTCCTGAGTCCTTCTTGGAAACAGGTCAGGTGGAGAGAATCCCACCAAAGCCAGCTAGCAGATCTCAGAACACTTTTCCTGTGTCCGACTTTGTGCAAAAGCCTCCAGACCAGATGAAAATGACACTTTACACCTCAGTAATTTAGGAACACAAACAAAACTGCTCCTCTGTCCCTCCCAGAGTGCTTCAGAGAACCAACAGCTGCCAGGATCTCCATTTACACAAACAAGTAACAACACATGCCACACAGCAAAGAAAATTAGTGTTACATCACTGTAGTCCTTAAAGTCTCTAAATCTTGTCAGGAACTGGGCCCTTCTTCATTCAGTTCAACTTTTCCTGTATGCAAATGTCAAAGTGACATCAATTAACTTACTACTAACACAGCAAGACTGTCTGCTGCCAGACAGGCTCCATCCAACTGTGGAAGGAACAAGAATCATTGAGCTCACAGTCTCAGACAGCTGCAGTGGAAAGTTCAATCTGTAGGGATACAAAGCCAGAATCTGTTCACTTGGTGAGGTAAGGAACTCTTGCCTTCTCCTCATTAATTACAAGAAGGGCAAAACAAAACCATGTACAAGTGCACAACTATGCACCCAGTACCTACAAAACATAAATGGAGCAAGAGTGGGGTGATGCAAAATTTAGAAGCTTTGTACCAACTGACACAGGAGGGCAGAATCTTCAAAGACATCTGAAACAAATCCTGAAACTGGCCTTATCTCAGCAAAGCCAGTGTCCCCACATTTATCAGTTCCTACTCATTAAAAGCAACCTCAGAACCAGACCAATTGTAACTGATTCCTGTTTTGGGCCAGCAGACAAACCAGGACAATCACAAATACAGATTCAAACTGTGGCAACAAAGCATGTACAGGTTCTGAAAGTCCAAAGCTTGTTTTTCAGCAGAGTTATTGCAAATCCAGCAAAACAAAGGACTGCAGAATCCTCTTCACCTGGTACAACACTCTTCAGAGGAGCTTCTTCCCTTGTGCAAATCCAGCCATCAGTTTGCAAGAGGCAAAGACGAAAGTGAAATGTAGTGCTGAGAGCAAGGGGGAATCAAGTTACTGCAGTGCCACACGAGAATACAGATTTGATTCAGGATATGAACCTGCATTCCTATCAGCAACCAAACTGTCACCACAGCATGACCAGCTCTAAAGCTCTGTTCTACAACATAACATGTCTAAATGCTGACACAGAAGAGACACAATTTTATGAAGAGACCTTCTCTCCCCATCTCGGTTTATAACAACAATCTTGCAGTAGTTATTACTACATGGAAGACAGAAAAAGACTTCAAAATGTAAATTATTTTTATAAAAATAATTATATTATTATATTATAATGCCCTCAGTCCTCAAACCGGCATTTGCAACGCAGATTAACCTGCCCTGAAGCTGTGAATAGCTTTGACTGTTACTGTACAGCCCATAATTCCTCAGTAGTTACTAAATAATACAACATGACCAAGGCAGAAGATTTGATTGTGTTCTAAAACACAGAAGGATAAGCAATGAACAAAGCAATGGCCTGCATCAGCAAATGCCCAAGTTTTCACATAGGAGTGAAAAAGCCAATGTGTGGCTGCTGGGATGGAGACCAGGGAGGGAGAGGGATGTTTTGCCTAAGCTTGAATGTGTTTGTTTAAATACCAGAATCAGTAATTAAAAGTTTGTTAACTGACAATTAATTAATTGATTGGAATTCCCTCCAAATTAGTGAACTCTTCATTTGGGTATGTGATAGGGGAAAGTGAGGATGATGACACAAAAGGTGCTGAATTACCTTCAGTAATCCAGAGTAAGAGGAGTTAATCACACAGACAGACCACACCAACTGAACAGGATATGACAAAACAAGGAAATTGGTGGCAAAAAGGCTGGTAGCCCACACCGTTTCTAGAATAAAGTGCATATTTTCAAATCATTAATTGGTATTTATTTGCTGACCAGTCCTACCAAGTAGACAAGAACACAGATAAGCTACTATTTATTGCAGTTCTGATAAGATTTGAGGCTTTCTCCTCTCCCTCCATTGTGTTATCTTGTGCATGCACTTTGTCCAGCTAGGGTGCTTGTAGTTTAAGGCAAAAAAAAAAACCCCCAAGAACAGCCAGAAAAATGCCTATGAGCTATTTAGGAAAGAAGTGAGGTATCAGCCATGGCTATTGACAATACATGCTCCTATAGTTCCTACTCCAAAAACCCAGCCTGCATTTCTGTCCTGAACAGAGTCACTGGTAGCCCTTGGAAGAAGAGAAAAATCTGTTTTCTGACCATCTCACACCAATTTATCTTAGGTTCCAGAATAACACAGAGCACGCAGAATTATCTTCCCCTAAAGGAAATATCCAAAGTCTCAACTGAACAAACTCAAACTATGTTTGCTTGTGCTTTCCCCCTTAAGAGGATAATTCCTCTTCAAACCTAACAAGTTTCTAAATAAGGTGCATTTAAAAAAGGAAGCAAGCCAATCCACAAGACAGTAAAGACTAGGAGACTTAGGGTGCAAGTCCTGTATTCACTTTTTCCCCCAACTTGAATTAAAATAAATCAGCCCAAAGGTAAAAAAAAGTACCAAGCAAATCCAAATGAAGACAGAGGAGTGCAGAGTAAGGAAGGTGGAATGAAGAAACAGAGCTTTGCCTTCTCCTTCAGCAGCCAGGATCTGTTCAGTCCTTCCTGAGGGGGAAGGGGAGGATGCAAAGCACTGAAACTCACCCACACACTGCACAGACAGTGACATCTAACAAATGTTACCATCCCACATTTCCAGGGCAGCCCAGCTCCTCACTGGTTTTCCCCACTATCAGATAAGCTATTCAGAGGTGGAGATGGTGGGTGCCCCATGAGCCTGCAGCACAAGATTGGCTCCTGTAGGACTACAACACCAGAGGTGAAAAATGCTCTGCAAACCTGTCAGCCCCACTTGTCCAGCCCGTGCTGGAAACACAGGCTCCAGCTTGGAACAGCTTTTCAAAGAGAATGGAGGACACAGGAGGATACAGCCATGATAACCTGGACAGACCTGAAAAGAGATGTGTAACATATACCTATTGTAACAAACATTTCTGTGGCAGCAACTTGGATTCAAATCCTAATTTGATTTGGCAAAGGAAAAAAAAAAATCTACTTTGCTCAGGCAAAGTAGTATTTCATAAGTCATTTTCACTACTCCTAATGCTATAAACTAAGGCAATATTTTCAGTAAGACCTGCAAATGTAAATTGTCACTGTATCACAGGCAATGTTAAAAGTGACAAGACATTAAGAAATCTGCAGTAACTGGTTCTGTCACAGTAGATAAAACTGTATTTTTAAAATTTAATTTTATTTAGTCTTCTAAAGGAAATCAAGAAGCTTGGGGTTTAGACTGCTGACTGTGCTAGGAGCTTTCAGTGGAACTTAGAATATATCTGTTAAGCAATTTTTTAGTTATTTAAAGTATTAAAATTAAGTTCTTATTTAACTGCCTTAACAACTCTGAAACAACAAAGCATTGCTTTTTAGCACTAGCCTCTTTTGCATTGGGCTTTTCCTTCTACAGCAACTTCAAAAAACAGAAAAAACCCCTGACCACTGAATATCGTAGACAAAGAAATACACAGAACAAACCCCCTCCCCCAACCAAGAAACACACCATAAATCTTACTCATATGAAGTCATCTTAAAAAAAAAAAAGTCCCATGAAAATCTGTGTCATAGATTTTAAGTAAACCAACCATAGATCACAGTGATTTTACTTACATTGCCAATTTACTCACTGTCACTGTGTGTATTTGTTGGTTGGATTCATATTAGGAAATCAAATGCACACAATATATTCAGTGTGAGTAGCCTGTCCCTGGTAAATGTCATCATTAAAATAAATGGCTTGTAGCTGGAAAATGCCATGCCAGAAAGGGCTCAGCAACACACAGAGCTGTAACACACAGAGCTGGTTAACACAGATCTCTCTCCCCAGCTTATGCTAATATATGCTTTAAAACACAGAACCAGAAAAAAAAATCAATGCAGTATTAAATATAAAATTTAGCTAATATAAAACATCTTCATTCTATGTTTTATTAAGTGAATTTTTACCTAAAATGTAACTGTACAGACAATAATTTATTGCTGGTACCTAACTTCTTGCACTCCATTAAAACAAGGACTATACTGGAAGAAAAGTGATGGTAGGGATGGTAGAACTCCAACATCAGATAAAATGTACAAAGTCTTCAAGAAACAAGTTCATAGATGTCCTCAGGACTTTCAGGTCTTAGACTTATTTAAATTTTCATTCTTCTCTTGACTGAGCAGCTAAAAAGCTTCAGTATTCTACTGTGTATGATAGCCAAGAGATACTTTCACAAGATAGTTTGCAAACACAAATATTTCCATCTGCCCACATATGAAGAAGACCTAATTGTTTCTCTTAATATTTGTCTTTTTTCAAATATTTTCTTTATTTAAAAAGATTACAAATCTATTCTTTTTTCCCCTTCTGAAGCAACTCTTACCCTGGGAAAGAGCCACTGCTTGGCAGTGTGTACAACTGGACTAAACACTCTCCTGCATAATGACATACAACGGAGAGCTCTCAGCTTCTACATATTTCAGGTATTGCTCATAAGTATTTGCTGATGCAGATGTTAGAACGAAAATTTCCATGGAGATCAGTGTGCAGTTTCTACAACTGCAGTACAATTGTGGCACTCTGTCACTGGTCTTCAGCTTCACCATTTTTTCCTTGCTTCATTTTTCAGCTGGAAGAGCAGCTGGATCATGTGAGGATTATGCTATGTGTGTTCAATTTATTTTGAATATACAGACATATATATACAGTACAGATCAAAAATATGCCCCACATTTTAAACTCTATAATTCTCACTCCTAACTAATTATTTAGGGGGTTTATTAAGGTTTGCTAACACATCCTTACTTTTGCAAATTTCCATTGCCTATAGCTCAAAAACATGTTCATCTCAAATCTCATTAAAACATCAGTAAGTGCAGAAAAGCTCCAAGAGGAATGTTCGTAGCTGACTGATGGGAAAATTGCCCAAGACTGTGACATACCTACCAAATTTAGCAGAAAACTCTGGACACTACAAAAGAACAGGAATCTGTGCATCAGAAACCATGAATTCTGTTTTTATAAAAGAAATAAATAAATATTTTAGGCAAGGTTTGCAAAGGATTGAAACTGTCCCAGCCAAAACTCACACAACCAAAAGACAGGGGAGGGGTTTTACCCACATCCTACTGCTATGGCAGCACACAGGTTTGTCATTCTAACAGTGCTACTGCACAAGGATCATTATTTATCATACCACAGTGATATATATTTTTAGATTCACAAAACAACAAATCCCAGCATTTAAGAGTCAAAAAAGGTTCTCTATGGATCAATGAATTAACAAACTGCAGCTCAGCTGCAATGAATTTTGAATTTTGTTGATTGCACAAACCAGAACAGAATACACGCTAGCACATCCAAACAGAAAATATTTGAAAATACAGCTGATGCTTATTATCCTCCTCCACTGTGTTTGTAACCAGCCTGAATTCCAGCAAGCACAGCTAGAGCCTATTTCTGGACTATTGGCAAGAACCAGGATTCGTTAGATGAGTACAGAGCGTGTAAAGAGACAGAAATGTTTTGAAAAACATTTTAATTTTTCAGAACAGGAGTTGGACATACCTCATGAATTCATGCAGAAATTAAAGACAACAATGTTTAAGAATGAAGTCTTGAGAATGTTTATAGAATAAATATTTTTAAAAGTGTACTTACAGATTTTTAAAAATAAATTTAATTAAGACTTTGAGTTGCAGAGAGGGTGAAGAAACACACCTTTGTCACTTGGCTTATTGTTTTGGTAAAAGCTCCAAGCACTGTTTACTGCTCTAGGATAGCTGGAGCAGGAATATCCTTCCTTATCCCTCCAACATAAATTTCTTTTTCAAATACATTTGCTTTACTCAAATTCTGTCCCAAACACTGGAGGATGCTGTAATTTGGGTTTTAGAAAAGAAAAACATTATGTTATATGATAAAACCTCATCTGCACACCCACAAAGGAGCAGAGAGGAACAATGGCATGCAGGGCAGGGAGAGCCCCAACACTGCCCTGCTCAGCTGCTGCCAGGGGCTCACAGCAGAGCCACCAACCCACCAAAGCTATGAAGTGCAATCCCAGAATGGCTGAAGGGACCTGTGGAGGTGATCTGGTCCAACTCAAGCAGGGCCACCAAGACCCCATGGCCCAGGACTGTGTCCAGGCAGCTTTTGAATATCTCCAACAACCCACAGTCCCCCCGGACAACCAGTGCTTGGTCACTCTCACTGTTTGCAAAGTGTTTCCTGGTGCTGAGGCTGACCCTCCTGCGCTTGTTTGTGCCACTGCCTCTGCTCCTGTCCCTGGGCACCCCTGAGCTCTGTCCTCTTTGTACCCATCGACAAATCCCTCCTGAACCTTTCCTTCTCCTGGCTTAAAAGAGCTGACAATACTCTGCCCAAGGCAGCCCAGGATGCCACTGGCTCCTCTTTACCACAGGGGTAAAGCTCATGGCTGGCTCCTGCTCACCTTGGGGCCAGCACAGGAGAGACATCTGCTCTCCTCCACTCCTTGGGCACCTCTCCCTGTCTTCGTTCACTCCAAGATTATCCTGAATGTCCTCTCTGTGGTATCTCTAAGCTCTGTCAGCACTTCTGGGTGTCACAGACAAGGTTTATGAAAAATCCTTTCCTTAGGACTTTTTCTCCTGAGGGGCTGAGGGGCCTCAGGAACAAAATGTAAACAATGATTATCTGCTGCTGTGGAATGCAACAGGTGCATCTGTGATGGGTCTCATGTGGTTGTTTTTAATTAAAGGCCAATCATAGCCCAGCTGTCCGGACTGTCTTGGTCAGTCACAAGTCTTTGTTATCATTCTTTTTCTATTCTTAGCCAGCCTTCTGATGAAATCCTTTCTTCTATTCTTTTAGTATAGTTTTAATATGACATATAAAATAATAAATCAGCCTTCTGAAACATGGAGTCAGATCCTCATCTCTTCCCTCATCCTGAGACCTCTGTGAAAACCATCACATCTGGGTGCACATCTGTCTAAGTACATTTAACAATTCATTATTCTCAGGTACTTCAGGCCTGTTTCAGACTGGCACAACATCTCTTTTGCTGCATACTTCACATATTTAAATACCAAATGCAAATACATAAGTCATCATACTCTTAAACTGTCCTGTGCATCCAACTAATACTCAGTAAAGGGACAGACAAGGCTGAAATAGTATGAGATTTTAAAGCATTTTTTCAATAGCAGTGAAGCAGTGTGCCTGTGATATTTTATTTTCGGGCAGAGCAAGGATTAGGCTCTTTAGAATCTTGCTCAGCTACAATCTTTCACACTGTGGTTTGGGAGATATGATTTGCAGAGCAGAGTCACATTCAGAGTGCCTGACTGAGGGTGCACCTGTGGCTGACTGGGATGAGCATTTCAATGACAGCTTACCACTGGCAAAGCCCCCACAGAACAAGCCTGGGACAGCCATCTCCACGACTTTTGTAAGCTATTCAGTACACCCACAGGCATCATCCTCTTTGGAATAACTGGTATTAACTGCAGCATACCTTTTCACTTCTGTGATTCATGCTGGATCACAAGCCCTATCTGAAAATGTTTCTGCCAAACCCACTAAGAATTTAAAGCATGTTAAAGCTTAATTTTCAGTGAAACCTGCATTCTAAATGGTTGTCAGCTCCTGGAACAGATGGGATTCAAACAACAGGTTTCAAGGACCAGCCAGTTTTTGTCCAGGTGAGGTGATGTACAAACATAAATCTTCACTGAAGTTCTCCTGAATTAGCAAATACCCTGTAACACTTGAAATTACCAAAATGAGCATAAATTATGTTTATTTCCTTGAAAAATGGTTCAATATTATACACTGCTCAAATAGATTCACTAGTTATTTCAGTAAAGATTTTAATCAAATGGTCCCTAAGCCCTATATTATATGTATAAAGAGGAATTCACTTTTAATTGAAAAACCTTATTTCACTGAGTTAAATGACATGAAGTTTAAAGGAAATTTTCATAATAATATTTCTTGGCATTGGTCTTCTTTTCTTGTTTACAAATGTGAATATATTTTCTTATTTCACATACATGGAAGTGTGATACAAAATCACAGGACAGTATGGGTTGGAAAGGACCTTAAAGACCACGTAGCTCCAAACCCCCTCCCACTAGACCAGGTTGCCCAAAGCCCCATCAAACCTGGCCTTGAACACTTCTAGGGATGAGGCATCCAAAATTTCCCTGGGTAACCTGTTCTAGTGCATCTCATATAAAGTGAGAAAAAAGATTACAGAGATGTTACTGTAGGAGCACTTTTTAATCAATTATGATTACTTAAAAATCCCCAAACTACGCCAACTGAATACTCAGTTATGTAACAAAAATAACAGTTAAATTATCTATTATCTGCTGCATAAATTCTGTTTAGTGTTAATTACATAATCATTCCCATTATTATATGTGTTCTAAGAATTCCAAGATACAGCAATTTTTTAATTAGCACCCTAATAAGTTATTCTTAGAATGAATATTTATTAAAATGCCAGTTAAATACACTTGATGTAATTGCATTTTGAAACCTGTAAAGTGTACCATTTTTATTTATAAAGCTGGCAAATGTTGCCTGCACTTGCTGCTCAGCTGCACAACACCTTTCTCAAAAGCAGCTTCACGAAAATGTCAGGCAAACATCTGGCAGCAGATCCACAGTGGTTTCAGCCACTGGGCACAGCAGTCATTCCTCACACTGCTGGCACCACGGTGAAACCAAGAGCAGAAGAACAAAGCTGTCAGAGCCAGCACGCAGCCAAGCAGCAAAGATGAAAAGAGAGGGAGGAAGAGGAGCACCCCTACAGAGCCATTGTGTGTTCAGTGCTGTACTAAACCCAGAAAATCAGACACATGTTAAAGGCAAGGGACTGAAGTCACACAGCAAACAAAGCTGTCCTTTTTCTGGAGATTAGAAGGAATAAAGAATCAATTGCTTGAGACACATAAAAACGTAATTATTTTCCTTTTACTTAAGCAACAGTGCATAAAAAAATTAGGTAAATGTGCTTTTATGCTTTAAAGTGGGTGTAATAAATTCCCAGGCTTTCACTGCTGAAGATGGAAAAGAAAAATGTTTCATGAACACTGCTGTTAATATGCTTGAATCAGTATTTCCAGAAATTTTATGTTCTTGAAGTAAAGTAATTCCATGTAGTTGATCTCTATAAGTCTTTGCTATGATCTGGATAACAGGCTATATTTCCCTACACAACATCGTATTTGCTTCCTGGGATGAATCAAATTTGCATGTGTGACTCCAAACAAGGTCAGAACAATGATGATTTGGTCAGTGACACTTAGTATCCCTCCCCTGGAAGCCTGTATCTGGGCACATGCCAGGAAGTCCTAAAAAAAAGAGAAGACCCCTAATACAAAAGGCTGTATTTCACACTTCAAAAAAAAAAAAAAAAAAAAAAAAAGTGAAATGTGGCCCCAAGACTGAATTCTGTATTTACAACCAGAAAAACACGGAGACCATTTCTGCAGTGAACTGACTTCCAGTAACAAGGATAAAATGAGCCCTTAGAAAGAAACCCTTGTTGAGTGTCCACGCATTCCTGTGATCCTTTACATGGATCTGTTCTATGGTTAACATGCTGCCACACTTACAGAAGTGTCTGCTGCAGGAAAGGCCTGCTTCAATCTCTTATGTTACATTTCTGCACTGAAGAATTTAATTCTAATGACACTTTGTCTATGGAAGTCACAGCAGAGCTATTAAAGTTAGATATTTATGAAATTTGTACTCCTCATAGAAAGAACTGTATTTATAACCAAACCAGCTGACAGCTTCTCCAGAAAAACAAAGAAGAAACCCCAAATCCTTCATTAAGTTAAAAGAAGCAAACCCCTTAGAAAGGCTCAGGTAACATTTCCAGTACCAAAACAGGACCAGTTCCTGGTCCTATCCCTTTGTGGCAGAAGGAGAGCTGAGACAGGAACAATGCATTCCCCAGAAAGGCAGACTCTTGAGATTACAAACATCAAAAGTGACTTCAAGTATTGATCTTCAGGTCTTCCTGAGAGGCATAAATTACTACAGGTCCCTTCCATCATAACCCAGATAGTCTTAAAAAAATCCTAAAAAGCATTAGTTTTTATATTTTATTTTATATTACCACAGGTACACGACTAAGTTAAATTCTCCCTACCTCTTTACCCTAACTTGCTTTATTGTTTGTACAGCCCACACACAAACCACAGTGGTATTTTAAGTACCAGCAACATAAACTCCATGACAGTCAGCTACTAAGATTTTAGAGTTTCTTTTCAAAATTCCACATTAGTGCATTTTCTTATGAACAGAGGTGTCACTAATACCATGTGATTTTTGTGGTCTATAAAAAGATGCCTCAAGCTCTTCACCACTGAGACACACACACACTCTAGATGAATCTTTAAGAAAACTCGTGTGTAACAGTTATACCTGCAACACTACAGTCACTAAATACTTGCATTATGGCTTCTCGTGGGGTTAAAATGGTAATTCAAAGCAAAGTCAAGCTGGTACAGAGCTATTAATTCTCTGAAATATCCTCGTATTTTCTGCCTTCAATGAAATGAAACCTATAATGGTGCCTTCCTCGTGCTTTCATTAGATCACAGAAAAGCTGGTAGGAGATGATCTCTGATGGACTCTGGGTCCAACCCCCCCTCAACATAAGATTACAGCACACACTGGGTCGGGATTGCTGTGATTTCATTGAGCAAACTCTTGAAAATCATGTCCAACCTGAACCTGAGCCTTCCAAGCAACAATTCCTGGCCATTTCCCTGCGTTCCAGCAGCTTCCACTCAAGCTCAGCTCTGACATTTTTGTAGTTGAAGACCACATTAAACACCCTCTCAGCCTCCTCTTCACCAGACCAACCAAACCCAGCTCTCTTTGCCATCGTGTCCTGCAGGCTCCTGATTATCCTGTCCTTCGCAGGGACCTTTCCAGCTCAAATGATGAAGCCCCAAACTGGGCACAATAGTTCAGGTGTGGGCCCAATAATGTCACACAGCAGGAAGGCACCTCCCCTTATCTGTGAAATATGGTACAACACAGAACTGACAATGACCAGAAATTCCAGATTAGTTGGTATTTCCAAATCAAAGGCAATGAGTCACTCGTTCTTTCTTCAAATTCAGTCTATATATGGTACACTATCATGAAATATGATGACATACAGATTTGTAGTATTTTTTACTCAAAAGAGATGAGCTCAATGCTGACAGTACAGTTTTTTCTGAAACCCTTGAAAACATGCAGAGAGGGAAGTGCAGAATCTTACAGATACTTTTGTGAAAAATAACTTATGATTCACTACAGCTTCCAAAAGCTAAAGATACTGTCATGCAATTCCACTATGAACTAAATAAAGCCTTTTGCAAACACTGCCCCCACAAAATTATTCTAAAAAATGGAAATCTAAATAGATTAAATAAATAAAAACAAGAAAACGGAAAAGGGTAAGATGTTTAATAAAATAAGTGGAACAAGAGTAAGGTCTCAACTTTAAGAAAATCCCTCACAAGCTGAAAGTTAGTCAGGGGTAAGATGTGTGGGCCCCTTTGTGGGGAAAAAAAACCCAGAAGACAACAACTGAAACATCACAAAACCCTCCCAGTTTTTATTCCAATGCCCCATCAAATAATTTTGGAATTTTTCTCCTAAAGTGGATGATGCACAGCAAGACCACTTTTGATTCAATTATCATGCCCCTCTCTGTGCTAGAAGTAGTCCAAGAACTGTATTTAAAACATTGCTTTCTTGGCTACAATTTTGCCCTTTGTCACAGACAAAGGTATTTTCCAGACTGTTTTCACAGCCTGCTTCCAGAAGAACCAGTTTGGGTTCTGAAGGAAACTTCAATCTGCCCTTATCAGCTGATTCATTCAGCTTCCCATGGCCTGACTGCATACAAACCCGTGTATCAACCACACACACCACCCTAATAAATAAGGTGTAGAGTATTAGAAGGTTGGAGAAGAACTGGTAACCAGTTTCTGTGTGAGGACATTTCTATAGAAATGAATTACAGGTAAGAGAACCTTGTATATGTTGAATTAAATTCTGAAAAACAACTTCAATGCAGTATAAGCACAAAACACTGCCCTTTAAATTGCTTTAAAAACACTCAGCATGTTACAAGAAAGCAATCTGGATTTAAGAAAAGGCAGATAAGTAATGTGCATTGGCTACTAAGTAGTAAGGACTGATCACCATTCTGTTCCTGAGAAATGGTGGCTGCACTTCAGAGATATTTGGTGTTAGAGAAGGTAACTAAAATCAGACATGCAAGCTGAGAAAAAAGACAAGAGAAAATGCATGGGATGTGAAGAGAGCTGCAGAGGAAATGGACAATCAAACCAAGATGTGAGCTGTAACAAACTCAGAAATAAGGAATATGCTTCTCACAGTTTTCTATACCAGAAGTTCTGAGTATAGCAACTAAGAGCTGTACTTGAAAATAAGTTTATTTACACTGATATATTTTTTTAGACCTCAATGAGTCTGCTACTACTGGCTTCTGAGAGCATCAAGTGCTCTTCCACATGGATTCTTTCAACTGAACGGTAAAAAAGAGACTCTTATGTCTAAAAATATTCAACCTTCACATTTTCTTATTTTTGATTCTTTTATATCTCTATGATATGAGTGAACTGTAGTAGAATCTGTCAACATGTAAAATATCCAACATTAATCCAGCAGACCACGTGGCCACTTGAGCAGTGACAAGGTGTCAATATACTTCATTAACATGGCTGAATTACAACACTACAGAGATTGATGATACACAATATGCAAGACCATGAATACTAATACATAAATCCAATAGAATTTAGCCTAGATTAGATTTGCTAGCTGTCTGGCATCGTTACATTGCATTAATTTTCCCTGCCATTATCAAACCACTCCAGAGATGCAGCGAGACACAAAAATCACTTGAGATGTCTGTGTCTACACATGCTGTGAGTACTGAGCAGCCTTATGGAAAGAACACCATACCTGATAAAAGTTTGCCTTATGAGCTAGAGGCTTCTCCATCATATGCCACAAATGCTCACAATAACACCAGCTGGTAACACAGCCTAGAGAAGCATTTCAGCTTGGTTTTGTTACCCTGGTAAGGAGATACCATTATTGTAAGACACCAGTATGTATTTTTCTAAATGAATTGTTTAGAAAACAGTCCCTTTAAAATCTATTCAGTGCTCAGCTGCCTCACAGGTTAAAGAAATCAAAACTAGTTTTAAAAAATTGTATCAAAACTAGTTTTAAATTATCTCCTTTTTAGCACAGTAATGCTATGCTTAAATTTTCTCCCTGTGTAGAATTGCAACTATATTGGCCCACAGATTACACATTGCTACAAAAACCACAGGATCATCTAAATTGGAAGGACCCTCTGGAGGTGACCTAGTCCAAACTCTTGCTCCAAGCAGGTCAAAATAGACCTGGCAGCTTGGAGCCTGGTGCAATCCACTTCTGAGCACCTCTGAGGATGTTCTCCATGAGCTCTCTGTGGAATCAGGTGCAGATTTTTCTTCTCTTTGTCTCCAACTGGCATTTCTTCACGTTGCAATTTGTCCAAATGGACATTTGTCCACGTCCTTTTGTCATTTCACTGCGTGCCCAAATCAAGAGTTTGGCTCCATCTGCTCTCTATCCTTTTATGAAGTAATTGAAGACAGCACCAAATCTCAACTCAGCCTCTCTTATTAAGGCTTGACCAACTCCATCCATCTCTGCTGGACTCCTGCCAGCACATCACTGCTTTTCCAGTGCTGGAGAGACCAGGACTGCACACAGTGCTCCAGGTGAACAGAGGGAACAATCTCCTGCTTTGCCTTGCTGGCTGCACCTCTGCAATGCTCTGCTCTGCCTTTGCCACAAGAGAACACTGCTGACAAACACAAATGAACTTCTTACCCATAAACACACCATCCTACAGGGGTATTTATGTAAAAGCACTCAAGAACAAAGACTTTTTAGATTTAATCTCAAAGTGTAGAGGCATATTGGGACCTTTAGCTCTAAGCACTCTAGATCTATGTGAATTAATGGAAGGAATTGTCATCAGCTCCCTCACATGCGGAATGTCCTGTTCTCCCACTCCTGTGCCTCAAAGAAAGACTGGAGGTGGAGAGTTGTGCAAAAATAACCTTCAAGAGCAAATTGAACTTGCAGAGGTCAAAACTTCAAGGTAAAGAGTATCTCCAAGGGTTAATCTTATCACTTCATTACAGCTCACACTTAACACAGTTTACAAACACAGCTTCCTCACAGGTATATTTACTTTATACCATTACCACCATGGTGGCTGCCCACCAGTGTGCTTAAAGAATGCCACATCAGAAATACACAAACAAACTAGAAAAAAAAAAATCTTTAAAACCTCCCTAGAACCTAGATAGAGCAGAAGTGCAAAAAACACCCAACTAAAAAACAAGCCAATGAAAAACAGGAAAAACAAAATATACAGAAGATGGAAAGAGTCTGTGAAAAATTCACATTCTTATGTAGAGGTAAGAACTTGTTCCATGCTCAGACATTTATGTGTCTTTGTATCTTAATATGACAAATCTAAGGCATAACAATTCAAAACCTTTTAAAGAACCAACCCCAAAGCAACAAAAACAAAGAACCCCAAACAACAATCCAAAACCACAAAAAAAAAAACAAAGCACCACTAAACCCAGAAAACGTTTGTGATCATACCTCAATGATCTGCTACCTTGAATTAAAATTACAACAATACAACAAAAGTGGAATTGGAAAAACCCCAGACTTCTTAATAAAGTCCCAAGCCTATTCTTTAGACCCAGGCACAAATTGCAAACCATCCACATTTATCCTTTTTTCAGCTAGTCTATTTTTACTGTTGGCTTTTCTCTTCCTTCTGATGAGTCCCTTCTCATTTGCCTATGACTTTTCCCTTTCAGAAATTCTTCAAGGCCTCAAAAGGTTGGATTTTACTGTCATGGAGCCAGGAGGGTAATATTCCACCAAATGAAGAAATGTGTAATATCATCAGCAGTTCAAATGAGGCTTAGAAGAAAAAGAATTTGGGCACAATTTATTTAAAAGGTATCAAATAATTTTAATAAACATTCAGTAGCTCAGAATGCCATGGGTTTGGTATAACTTGCCAAAACCATGATGGAGCTAATCAGAAGTTGAATATTGTGGAAAATGTGGCTTATATTTTGTTATAGGGCTAGAAAAAAGAAACAACAATGGTATGATTAAATGAAAATATCTGGTAAAATTTGAAGCAAGACCTGTGATTTATCTTATAAATCAAGCTAATCATTAAGGTTCAAGATACTGTTTGTTATAAACACCAACAAAATCAATTGATCCTTTTTTGCTGATGTAGGATTTACAAGGATTTTGATGGCCTCAGTGGAACCCCCCAAAAACAGTACTGTACAAAAGAATATTATCTCCAGAAAAAAATATACAGAACATGCAGAATTCAGCAAGTGTCACTCAGCTGGCAATGCTCTTCTCCTTGTAGGGTAAAAGAAGAACTTTATGCACACACAAGTTGAGTATTCAACATTGATTGTTTTACTCTAAAGCAGGAAATGTTAGAGAGTTACAGCCTTGGGTTTACACTGCAGCAGTTCTGCATCATTGCCTGTAATCCTGACTACATAAAAATATATTTTTATATAATTTGCACTTTAATAGCAAGTCCTCACCCATTTATAGCAAATTACTTGCTAAAACTAGTATAACCAAAACTCATGTTCTTGCTTTACTTCCTGTGTATGCTTTTTTGACTCGGAACTACCTTTTTTCTTTACAAAATTCGCATTAAGACAAAAAAATCCAAACAAAAATAGAAATGGCTTAGACCTAACTATCTTTCTAGTATTTATGATCACCACTGAATACATGTAGAAACACTTATAATTAGAAATGCAAGCACTAGGCTAATTTTGAGATATGCAACCTTGCTTTAAAACTTCTAGAAAACATAAACGAGAAAGCATCATAAAGAGAGCAAACATAGAAAAGGCTGACAAATCAAAAAAAAAAATCTGTCTGCTGGGAGTTTGCTTAATTATTAATTCTTACCTTCTGTGCTTAATCCAGGACTTGAAGTGAATTTTGCTACATCGACGATCTTGACAGCGAACTGCTGCCCCGTCTCCCTGTTGATGCATCGCCGCACGACGCTGAAGGGACCCCTGCAACACAGAGACCAGCCATGAAAAACCACCCTCCTCCTCCTCACTGGGCCACAATTCCCCTGCTTCCCCACAAGGTTTGGATTTGTGCATTCAGGTGTAGTATCTACACAGAATATACCTCTCATCCTTGCTGCCTGTTAAATGTAAAATTAATGGTTCCGACCATTGACTGGTGTGAAGAACATCATGAGTTCTGTATTTTCCTGTATTAAAAGACATTTCTCTTGCCCTGCCCCTTCAGAAAGGCTATACTCTTAGAAACCTTATGTAATATGCAAGTGACATCATCATTATTAAATTTTAAGTGGACCTTATTTAGAGGCAAAATCCAAATGGGGAGGTAAACAGAGGTGAGAAACCAATTTCTTCTTTCAGTCCTAATCCAAAAGGATAATGGACAACAACAAGAGTAACAGAATTGTGAGCTGTTTCAGTTTGTCTGTTTTACAAAAACTAGGTTTATTTCAAGTTTGGCATCACTAGATACAAACTTGTGATGCATCTCATACATCACAATGTACTCCATTACAATATTTTGAAATTCCAAAAAAACTCATCTATGACACTTAGAGAACCCCAGAAGTTAGAAATTAAAAGATTAAAATTATTTCAGGGAAATGTCACTATTGCACTCAAATAAAAAAGAGTGGTTATTTTTTGATATTGAAGTTACATTTGCCAAAACATCAGTTAGAACAATGACAACCTTTTAAAAACCATCAGCACAAATGTGTATTTTTGGAAGCACCTTTTAGTAGGTGATTTAAGTTTTTGTTACCTTAACTTCTAGTATGGAATCTTCTGTCCAATGTTAATAACAACCAATACAATCAGATAAACAGGGTATGTCAAGCTTTCAAATGTGAAATATAAATGTGTTATGAAAACATAATAGGATTGTTTCAGGAGTGCACTAGCTGTGGCAAATCAATCCTCTTTTACTGCTACTTATGTAATGACAGACATGTGAGTTCTAAAGAAATCCATTCTGAAGTCTTCTCAAAAAGATGTGAGGGAAAAATTGAGGATGGAAAGAGCCTTTGTTCAGAGTTTATTGAGTGAACATTCACCTGCTGAGTGAAATAAATGCTTTAATACAGCTTGAAAGAAAAATTCTTCCATTCAAACAACAAACTGGAAGTTAGCTGACATGTTTCTGAGCAATGGGATTGCAAAGCAACACCATTCTCAAAATAAAGGGTACCCTGAGGAGGCAGAAATGTTCCTCTGAGGGCACTTACAAGCCTTAATAACTGGCTTTTGGTATTCCTTTACACACCAGATGATCTGAAGTGTGTAATCCATCACACTACCAAACCTGTACTCACAGAGCCAAACTCCAGGTTTTGTACTCTTTCAATGTTCAACATACTTGCAATGATTTCTTGAAAAAGGATTATTTCTGACAGAGAACATGAATACCAAAAGTAGTCAATGAATGCCAGTCCAAATATTCACAGTAAGGAAGATATTAGCACAACTATGGACACGTGATGTACTCAAAGTTACTCAAGAAAATGCATGTTTGTTTTACACACGATGAAATCCCCATACTGATGACTATTCTCTTCTGAATCCACACCCTACTATTATTCAGTACTTGGTCTTTTACCAAAAATGACCACAGATATTTTTAAAACTATGATCAATTAAGCCTCTAATGCATAGAAATCCACTTTCATCATTACATGGAAAAGATTCAACTGCCTTCATTTGGCATTGGAAGGATACAGCTATTGACTAAGAATCCCCCCTCCATGTTTCAAAAAAGTGATTTTCTATTAAAAAGTTCCACTTTATACAGATCAGTGTCACCTTCTTATTCCAAGTTCCTGCTTCCTCTTTTAGCATTCAAAGTAAAATTGCTTTAAAACAGTATCAATACATTTAGATTATGCTAACCTAAAATATTTAAAAACCTAAACCACAGCTTTGGAATAATGCTGGCAACACCTCCTTTCACTCCTAATTGTCATAAATCACTAGAAACTAAACATATTTCATTAAAATGATGCTTTTTCTTTTCATTGCAATTGTTTCTTCCACCCCACAAAGCCTTTCTGGATACATGAAATAATGCTTTTAACATTACTCTGATATAGAAAAGTAGATCACTGGAGCGCAAACACCTCACAAGACCATATCCTTATGCAGGCATATACCCAAATTCTGTAAATTCACCCAAACTCTACAAATACTAGAAATTCTCAGTTGCCTGAGCTACTTTTTTATCTCCTGGTTTTGCCAAGCCTGGGCAGGAGAGCTTGCCCAGCCACCACAGTGTGTGTAAGTGCTTTGAGCAGGCAAAGAGCTGGAGGAATCATAAATCAAAAAGGAGCCAATAAACTGCAGTTCTGAGAGGATCAGATCTGTGTGCAACCCACCTTTATCTTGTACCACCATGCCCTGATTTCTCCTTCCATTATCTATTAACATTTTAAAATCCTGACTTGAGCAATGTCCTTCCTGCATTTTAAATCTGGGACAAAAATTTAGAGCATTTTATTCAGTTCTGTAACAGAAAAGGTACAGAGACACCCCTACAGTCTCAAAATTTATGGTCACATTGAAACTACACTATAATTATGACAGAAGCTTCTCTACTTGGATTGAGGAATGTCAAAGACTCTTAATGAAATGTGCTGTAATAGAATAGAATACAGAATACAAAAACTGGGGTTGGAACCAAATGATCTTTAAAGTCCCTTCCAAACCAATCCATTTTATGATTGTGTGAATTCAGTGACACCCACAATTAACTCATTCTATTGAAACAATACAGCAATTTCATAAAAACAAAAATACTTTAAAACACAACCAGAAAAAAGACTTAGCTATTTACAAACCTCATACTTGCAACTTATTCAAAACTCTCTCTCTGACACTCAAGCTATACAGAGCCTCAAAATAGTGTTAAGACACTACATTAAATGAATGCATCCCATGACAATAGCATCACAACAAAAGCTTGTACAGTCCAATTTTAGGTAATTTTAAATCACTCACGAGACATGCCCTGATCAATTAAGCAGACACCATCACTTCCACGTGCCAAGTAACACAAAGGAACTTTTAAATAAATTATGGTTGCAGTTATTCCTCTCCAGCTGCAATGGCACACAGCAAATTTACAAATGAAGTTCTAACAGCCCACGGTGATGCTGTATAACCTGAGTCAGGAAACCAGAATCCCTGTTTCCCAACACAAAAATCTTTCAGGCCACCCTGAGTCTCAGCACTGCAACCACCCAGTGAGGAAAGGAAGCACAACAATTCATCTCTCAGCTGAGATGAGGAGCTGCTCCTGCTCAACAGTTGTGCCTGCAGATGGGGAATGTGTATCACATCCTTGCTAAATGACAATTTCCAAAGCTCATTTTGCCAACCCTGCAGCTCAAATCTTACAGATCAGAAGTACAGAGGTGACACAGACTGGGGAAGGAACAACTGTAACCCCAGACACAGATCACCAAAGCTGTCAGAGATAGATAAGACTGCTTATTTATTAGGAGCAACTGAGTTGAGTTGTGTAAGACTTCATTTTCTAAGTCACACAAACTGTAATCCTGTCATGTGCTTTATATATCATTTCTCTCTGTGCTACCTTTAACAGACATAACCTGAGCTTACAAAATCTTTCCCTGCAGACAGCTGGCACACCAGGGACTACAGCAGCTCCAATATGAGGATCCTTAAAACATGCAAGCAAGCACTAAGGACAGATGATTCCTTCACTGATGTTTTATCAAGGTTGGCAGCAGCACACTCCAACACCTGGAACACTTGGAGTGCCACCTACAGTGCAAGCCAAAATCCAAAATGTATGAGCTTAAACTGAAGCTGGGATGCATGATGGGTTTTTCTGTCTTATGCAGATGGAAATCCAAGAGTTACATTACTGAGGAGGTTAGTGACTACATACAGGCCAGAAATGTGGATTGCAATGCTAAAGAGGCTGCTCAGGTCTTTTCATTAGTCCAAAATTTCACATTAGCAAAGCAGGCCTGATGTAACCTTAACCCTACTGAAACTATCTTCTGATGGTAACTTTACAGAGCAGTTCATTTTCTATCAGGTAGACACAAACTTGAAGAAAATCAATTACTAATTACTCTTTCCTTCAGGAATACATCACCTGAATAAGAATAAAACCTTAAAACTTTGATAACGTCAAAGCCTTTTTTATCATCTCCTTCACTTTAAGTTTTTTTACTCTGTGTGTCATTGGGACTTCAAGGACAATGATCATAAACCAATATATTGCACACTATCTTTTTATACTAAAATCTTGTCAGTTTATCTGTCTGTTCTGCCTCCTGTCTCCTTTCCTTCAATCCCTGGTGCTCTGCAAGGAGAACTGGTTGTGGTTGGAATTTTCCACAGCCTGTTGCCTTCCCATGTCCCTCAATGAGATGAGCCCACCTGTGGGAATGGAATTCCTCTAAAGACATTTCCTGAACCCTTTTGCTTCAGAGCCTCAAAATTTGAGATTTTAGATCATATCAGATCATCATGAACTTGTTCAATATCTCTTCCAAGTGATTTTTGAGGAACTTAATTTAAATAAGGTGTTTTGGCTCTCTAATTTTTTTTTCATTAAGTTAAAAAAAAAGGTAAGAAATACAAATTGAACATTTTGACAGAAAAAAAACCCTCAAATAATGAGCAATATCTCCTCCCTTAAAAATGATCTTCCATTTAGAAGATCCCAAGTGAAAGGCCCAGGACTCCTTTTCCTTATTTAAAAAGATTTAATAGTTAAGAACTTGAAACATGCAACACAGTTCTTAAAGTCACCTTAATTCAATATTTTAGATCAAGTGTTTAGATCAAGATCAGTGTTTTCTAAAAAAGGTTTTGTCAGTTTGTTGGAATAAGATACCACTGCAATATACACATAAAAAAATACATTTATACCAAGATTATTTTTTCTTTTTTATTTAAAGGCTGCACATTTGCTTACCTAAGCAGCAAACACTGCTTTGTATTAACGTGGTTAATACTTTCAAAACAATTGTATTCAAATTGATGAAAATTATTGGGAAGAAAACAATTTGCTACTACATTTAAAGACAAATCTTTTTCTTTCTTTACTCATCTACAAAATTTATAACATAGATTTGTTCTTTAACTTTCCCTTTGCCTTCTATTGGACCTCTTTAGAAAATTTTTAGAAAATTAAGTATTTCCAGAATTAATTAAACCTCCAATTAGTCGCTGTATCAGCTCATTTACACATGGCACTGCAGCTTAAAATAGTGATTGAACCTTTCTGTGAAATAGCACTTCAGATTAGAAGGCATCCACATTTAGAAAGCCATCACTGGCAATGCTGGGTTGACACTTTTTGTTTTATTCTCAAAGGAAAATTTAAAAGAATGCATTAGGATGACTATGGCACAGAGGAACATTTGGGTTGAAGATGTGATACTTTGGAAAATTAGATATCCCAGTGCAAGTCACAAAACTGAGTTCCCAGACAGCAATATTTCTATCACATTCTATCTATTTCTACTTTTCAACTGCTCACATCTTTGAAACCAAGTCTATGTTTAAACTCAGCTTTAGGGTGAAGCGTATAAAGAACAAAGAACAAGACAGCAGTTCACTGGATCTCACCCCAATATGAATATTCTTGATACTTTAATGTTATTCCAAGAGAAAAAAAAAAAAAAAGAGTATTTAACACCAAATCTTAACCATTGCCTTCCATCCACAAGAAACCCAAAGAAGGAGCAGCACTCCAGCGCTTGTGAAAGGGAAATACTCCCCCAGAAAACCCTAGGGTATGCTTGGAATTCATGCAGCAAACTGAAAAAATATTTACCTTCAATTTTAGAGATTTTCTGAAGTAGTTCAGAATTGTGTTTCAATGGTTTTGTCAGTATAAAAGCAAAATACAGGCCAAAAGAGATTTTTTTCTGTTGTCCTGTCTTTCATATCTCCAAGCTAAAAGGGGAATAAGCTATCCTCAGATGAATGATCAGCCACCTCTACTAATAAAATGGGAAGTTTGTGGTCTGATTTTTCTTCTTATCAAGCAAAAAAATCACAACCATTTTATCAGTCACTCTATATATCTACTAAATCTCTTAGGCATCCATTAGGCATACATTATAAACAGATGCTGGTATGTAAAAATATCTTTAATGTATCTATAGCTTGTAAACAACTCTTCTTTTACACTGACTGGGATGTTGAAGGGATGGAAAAGGAAGAACATTGAGATAAGATGCTCACTAAATTTGCTATTCTATTATCATGAAATAAATATTGCAGCACCAGGCACCTGCAACATTCTTTATACACAAGGGATTCAAAAAGTATTTTTATGTTTACATATACTTCATTTTCTGAATTCCACCTGTTAACATTGACCTTACCCTTGTCAATTCCTCTATTTCATTCATGGAGTCACAAAAGGGTTTAAGCTGGAGGGTACTTCTGAAGTGATGTGCTTAATAAATTTTACCAGAACATGCACTTGTTTCTATCAAAAATGATACATCCATGGTTTGTTTTGTTTTTTTTAAGAAAACAAACAATCTCCCTCTTCAAAAACAAGCATTTCCAAATAATGATTTACTCCAACACAGAGACAAGCAAAATCTGTTTTCAATAAATATTTTAGTAAGAGGTTTCAAGGTCTGAAAAGAATTGCAGCTGTGGCAGGTACAGAGACAGGAGATGCATTTTGTCAAGGCCTTGTGGAGAAAGGTCCAAGAGGAGCTGCTGGGGGTCTGCCCAGGGCCCCAAGGCACAGCCAGGAGGTGACAGCACAGCATCTCCAGGTCAGGGCTGGCACTGCCCTCTGGGGGCTGCCGCAAACAGAAACAGCAGCTCCAGACACAGGAGAGCCCTTCAAGAGCCCAACCTGAAACCCTCCCTTCCTATTCTTCAACTCATTAAAGGTCATTTCCTAGCAAAGGTCAAGACCTCAAATTCAAGTAGCTACTAAGTAGAACCTCTTAAGGAGTTCAGGCTCTTGGCTCCACAGATTCTTTTTTCAGCTCATTTCCTCCTTGAGAGTAGTTTCCAATGATTCACTGCTAATTTACTTTTTTTTTTTCCTGCAAGATTACACGCTGGACACTCTTTTCATTTTCCTAGAACAGCACATGGGTCCAAAACTATGATTCCAGAATTAATCTTCAAGGAAGTGATTGATTCTCATTACCAGGTGGATGAAAGAAGGAACAAAAATGATTTTTGGGCATGTATGTACTATAAGCATACACAGGTAAATGATGAGACATTTCCCTGAGGTATAAATAATTATCAGGATCTCAGAAAATGGAACTTAGCAATAAGGGTTTTTTGACTAGTTTTTTAACTCTTGGTATGAAAGAAGAATCAAAATTGGTTCATTATGCTGAAATGAAACATTCTGTCCCCTCAGCAATAAAGAACTCAAGAAACTAATGACAAATAGAACTTTCTCTCTGGTTCACCTTGAGGTAGATGAGAATCTGTGGCTCACACAAGAAGTGATTTTGGGCCAGTGAAGAGTGATAACCAAAGCACAGATTCTAGTACTTAAACAGGAGAGGGGAGAAATAAAGAGAGCTTTGTCCACTGACATATTTCCACTGTGAGTATTGAAATAAATGCATAGACTCAAAATCCTCAAAATTTTATTTTTACACTCAAACATCCTGTAACACTTCACAAGATGCCAGCAGCTGAATCAAAAGCATCAGCTCAAGAGTGTTCAGAAAAGCTGATGCTGTTCTAACAGACTCCTTTAATACATGACCAAGTGTTTTTGCCTGTTTCTCTTCCTTGTGAAGAAAAAGAAGAACAGGGGGAAGTGAATGAAAACAGAGAAAAAAAAAAGTAGAACTACTTTAGGTATTAAATCATTCAACAGTGAGGAGAAAAGCAGCAAGAATGAGCAAATGTGTCAGAAAAGCACTTCAATTACAGGAACAAAAGGGAATATATTAAAAATAACAGCTTTGCCTTCAAAAGAAGAGATGTTGTAGAGCACCTTTAGACTCAGTTCATCAGCTGGAGATGATGATCACTATTTTTCTGTTTTTCCATTCAGAGAACTTTTTTACCCCATTCCTGTGTAGCACAGCCTTGTTCCATCCATCCCAGGCCGTGGCCTCACCAGGATTCCTTCAGCAGAGCACTGGCCAAACCAGCAGCCCCACCATCCCAGAACAGCCTGGGCATGGCTACACTCAGCCAAATCAAAGGAGACACTAAAACTACTCAAAATACCCCAAACAAACCAATTCTTCCTTTTTTCACTGTGTTGTTTTTCAGTCAGGGCAGATGCTTGGTTTGGCTTGAAGCACAGCTGTGCAAAGAGCCGTGTCCAGACAGTCAGGCCCAGGAAGGAACAGGAGGTCAAACAAAGGTCTAACAAAGCAGCACTGCTGCTGCTAAAGCTGAGCCTCATCTCAGCCCACAATGATCCTGCAAGGGTCCCACAATGATCCTGCAAGGGTCCCACAGCCCCCCTGGTACCTGCACCCCTCCTCCACACCTGCACTCGTGCAGAGGAGCGAAGGACCTGATCTGGCAGCCTTGGGTAAATCCACACACAGCTGCCCCCACTGTGTTTGTCAGCTGTGCTGCAGCCACAACTGGCTTTGACTGCATGCAGCACACACAGCAAGATGAGCAATAAAAACAGGAATATGTCAGCCACCACTGTTGTCAAAAACTCCTTCATGAAATTACACCCTCAGGTGAATGCAGACGCATTTATCACTCCCTATATCATCTCTCCCCTTGCATTCTGGTTATATTTTAGACTTCTCCTTTATAACTTTTAATATCCACTTTAAATCTATCAGTCCTGCTAACAAAACTGAGCTTACATACTGTTTTCTCTACTCTCTCTCACAGATCAATGCAACCCCAACAAAACACTTTTTTTTTAATGTCAGGGTCTCTCATTTCAGAATCTCTTCCCAGTGCCTGCTGCACTTCTAATTTTTCTTAACAAAAGTAACCATAACTGTGAGCAGAACTCCAGATGAGGTCTTAGCAAGAGTTTGCACAATGCTAACAATATTTCCCTCTCTGCTGAAATATTGTGCCTGGTACACAGTCCTGTGCTTGCCTTGTTGACACACAGATCACTGAGCCAGCTACTACAGCTGTGTTCTTCTGTGAGTTGCTGACACTCAAGCAGCCCCAGCCCACCCCACAGGCTGTCACCACTTTTTCCATTCTCAAGTGGTGAGTCCTCTTTTAGAAGTTCATCATTTCCACTACTAAAGTCCTTTCTGGATGGTGTCCAGGTCCTCCTCTGCATTGTCCTCAAATGTTGCCTTGCAAGAAGGATACTTAAACTGTAATAGCACAGTTCAATTTAGCACTTTCAAATTTTAAAATAACCTGACAGATATCTAATCAAAAGTGGATAATGAAAAACCTTCATTTTTACACTATTCCTTCTCTGAATGCCCTGTGTTAATTTCTTCTTTAATCCAATACAGACTACTTAGATTTATCATATTGCCATCCTTCTGTTTGTTTTAAAAAATGCCAGCAGCTCAAAGTACAAGAGGGAAGTCAGAGAGAAGCACTGGAAGATCTGATTCATAAAAGTGGTTTTTTTATTGCTTGAAATACACCAGCACTAATTCAGCTGCCCAACACTACTGCCTTACAAAATCAGAAGCTTCCTACAGGTTCATTAAAAAGGACAAAGCTACATCTAATTTGCAGAGGCCAACACAGAAGCAGAGAAGAAATTCAACATTTTTAATGGAAATAACCTAATTTAAATATTGTTATTATGCCTGTGATAACATATGACAGTTTCTCAAAACTGCAGATGTATAACCTTTATATTGTATTATATGCAAAAAAATCAGCACTTTTTTAAGGGCCTCTCTGTTCCCAGTATTTGACTAACAACAAAACTGCCATTTAACCTGCTACCACAATAAAGTCTGAAACCTGAAAAACAGTAATGGTCAAACAAAATATTTTTATAACACACACATAGAGCTAAACAGAATTCACTCTGATAGTCAGTTTAATCAAAATTGCTTTCTGTGTAGCTCAGTATCAATTCTTATTTTAAAAATAAAAAGCCAACAAAAGCAAACCAAACCCAACAACTCAGTTCAGTCTGGCTGTCACTAACAATCCCAGGCTCAGGGATATTTCCATGTGCATCCCAATTCACATGATCCTTTAGAAGCAATAAAGAGAAATTACTGAGGCCAAGTTTCTAAGTGAGGATGTTTTCCATTGTAGCACTGATCAGCAAAGCCAAATTATCTGAAACATCTTGATCCAGACTTTCCTGTACTTCTTACAGGAGTGTGGCCTCTGAAATGCCAAAGACATTCATGTGCTAGGAAAAGTATCCTGAAAAGAAAGTCTGACCTGTGTGTTTCAAAACTATTAAATTTCATAAGTTGTCATCAAAATTGTGTATGAAGTGATGGAAAGCACAAATACTTGAGGTTTTCTTTAAAAAACGTTAGAAGACTTCCAGTATTTCAGAAATTGAATTTGCTACTCAAATCACCAGCCTTTAGGGTCATTCATAACATTTTAAATTATGGAAGGATTATGGGATTTATTAAGAACATTCAGCTGAATATTGGGAAAAACCTTTCTGGTTTCACAGAAGGTTGCTGAATTCTCTTTGCAGGAGAGATACGAATGAATTGTGACCTCTTAAGGTCTGAACTTTTCAACAGTGTACTGAAATGAAAAACCTGTCACAGATGAGGAAAATTTATTTTCTCTGTCTGGATCTGTTGGGTTTCTGAACAGCAGTTTCTTGTATTTTTAAATATTTAATGCATTTAAACTTCTGTTTGAAGTCAAACTATTTTTTTATAGTTTGGGGTGGTTTTTTTCTAATTTTTAAGTATAGATTATAAACTTCTTTTAAGAATATATTATATTTCAACAGTCTAGGAATCTCTATGAGAAAAATATTAGTCTATACATCATCTGTATTCAGTTCAGCCTTTTCCTGCATCCAAATAAGCTAATTTTAGTAGTTTAGTTAGAGTTGGACTCTATGATCCCTAGGGGTCCCTTCAAAATCAGAATATTTTGTGATTCTGGGAAATATTCTCTCTCTTGCTAACTTCAAAAATTAAGCTAAAACTATTGCATGATTCTACAATTCTTGGGAAAAGCTAATGCAGCTACTAGAAAAAACTTTGACGCTGAAAATAACTATTTACCTAACTAAACATCTGGATGGTAACGAATACCCTCCCTAAGCATTTAAACATAAAATAACAGCTTCCTGTAAAACAAGCATTCATGAATTTTAAATTCACCCCTTCTCTCCATGTGCCAAAGTAAAGTTTAAGGTCTGTCCTTAGCAAAATCTTGCCATCATGAAGAGAATCTGTAGAGAATCTGTCATATTAACTGCAGGACAATTACTCCTGTGTGAACTATAACCACCTACATGACAATCATTAGTACACACGCAGCACAATGCATTACACGAGCATTTCACAACTCCTTTATTAAAAAACCCACAATGTTTTCTAATGGCTAAACGTTTAGCAGAACTGTTAACTGAAACTAATTTAGTTTAAGTGAAGCCTTTATTTAAAAACCACATAAAATATTCCTCTCTTCTTTTGTCCACTACAAAAAGGGAAATCTGCCTGGATGAATTTCCCAGTGAGCTCTGAGCACAGCTGCACTCAGGTTTGTGCCAGAACCACTGTGAGGAAAGCGCAGGGTGCCAGGAGGGGACAAGGCCTTTACTACTGCTTTTCAGAAAAGACCAAACAACAAATTACTCCTGGAAATACAAAAAGCAGGAATCAGAGCATTGACTCCATCAGTGCATGACCAAATAAAGTGCTCATGCTGAAACACCCCAGACTCCTGCAAGTGATTATCTGACCTATGGGACACTGACAAAAATAGGAAACTGAATCCATGGTCCAGGTCAGGAACAGCATCAGCATTTCACCAGGTTCCAGCTGCCCTTGATTTATATTCAAGGACTGAACAGTGAAACGAGGCTGCCAAGAAACACCTTGGGTCCCTGAGCAGATCTCAGTTTGTTTCCTTATGTTCTCGCACCAAAAAGCAGAAAGTTGAAGTATTCTTTCAGTAATGTCACTTCAAATTCAAATCAAACCAAAAGTGATTTCACCTGAAGTGATAAATGCTGTGGTTCCTCATTTGGGCCACAGAATCAATTTCCTTCCCTAAAGTAGAATTTGGTTTGGTGTCTCAAAGCACCAAACCACCTGTGCACCGATGCTCTTAAAATAAAACAAAATTTAAAATATCCAGTGACACTGGTAGAAGTCCTGAAGAAGAATGAGGAGACTGATCAGTAAGAAACTTTCTGCAGCCTATTTGAGACATTGCCGAGCATTGCTCACTTGGCTGCCACAAGCAGCTGGTGCTGCTGTCACTGGAAAGGAGCCCAGCAGCAGAAATGCAGCTTCCAGCTTTGTTCCAGGCTACACACACATGAGAAATAAGCACATCTCCACACCAACCTCCCTGGCTGCAAAAAGGCAAAACCAGAGAATTCAACTGCTCCTCTGGTTTGAATGATGGTGTATTCTTGAAGCTAGGAAGAAGCCCAAGTAACAAAAAAAATAGGGTTACAAATGTGAATAAAACCAGGATTTAGAAGTGCCAATTGCTTTTGGACTAATAGTATATACCTACACTATGGAGCCCTACCATAGCAGCCTGCTGTTTTACACTAGAAATTGCATTGAAAATTCAAGCCTAACCATATTTTTAGATGAATTGAAGGCTACACAAAACAGAACCAGAAGTTAACTGCTAAGAAAGGCAACATTTAGGAAAAGTGAATGAGGAGAAATGCGCTGGCAGTTGAAGACGGGGGAGAGGGAAATGGGACTAAGAAATCAAATTATCATACTATATTTTCTTTATTATGCTTCTCTAGTCAAAACAATTTGAAGAGGGGAAAAAAAAAAGAGAAAGACAAGTGCTATAGACTGCAGAGAATACACAGCATTACTCAACCACAGAACACAACTCCCTGTTGGCATGCTTCTCAAATAACTACACAACACTGCTTGCAAAGATGTGAAAATATAAATACCCAACACTCAGTACTTTGTGTGATGCATGTGAAAGTGAAAACCAAAACCCGACCACAACCAACCTCCAAAACTTTCAAGAAAGCTTATGATGATTGTTAGTCCCTTCCAATACCCATCCAGCACTGCCTGAGTCAATAACTGGGCAGCTGTTTATGCAGGTGAAGTTGTCATCAAAGCTTTATTTGGCCTTTAGGAGCACAAGATCAACTTTGACAGCTCAAGCTTGTTAGGAAGGGTCAGGTTCCACAAAACCAGGGCAAAGCAGCTGTGTCAACAGTATAATCACCCTGGAAAATGAGCACTCTACACTTTTGTGCTTTCATGGGCTGGGGAGAGTTAATTTTCTTCATAGCAGCTAATATGGGGCTGTGTTTTGGGACTGAGAGGGAAATAAGGACCAAAGCATAATGTCTCACCACCCTCACTGCAAAGAATGTCCAAACTTATGTCCAACCTGCTCTATTTCAGTTTAAAACTGCTGCACACATTTGTCACCATAAGCCTATAAAAAGTTTCTCTACATCTTACAGTCCCCTCTGAAGCACTGAAAGGCCACAATAAGTTCGCCCTGGTGCCTTTTCCAGGATGAATGTCGGTTTCTCGGCTGTTTTAATGACCTGGAAAGGCCCGGGGTGGCCTTGTGCAGCCCGCGCTCCAAAGGACGAGAAGAGGCTTCAGGTATTTTCTCGGTCTTCAGTGTTTATTCGTTATTTATCTAAAAGATTTTCTCTCAGCCCGACAGAGGTCTGCACAGCAGCCAGCCATGAGCACACTGAGCGCCCCCGGGGCAGTCACCCATCTTTATACTCAAAATTACGTATACAATATTTACCTATTTTCCCCAATACCTTTTACCCTTATTGACCTGTGCACTTTTAGTAATAACAAATCCCAAAGTGCCAACATCACCACAGAAGATGGAGGCCAAGAAGAAGAAGAAGAAGGACAGGACACGCCCCAATTCCTCCATCTTACTTCTCTAGACCCCCCTGTACAGAAATCTTAAACCCTGTGTCTCACACTCTAATTAACTTATCCCTTCACCATTCACCCCAGTGAAATCCTCCCAGTCCTCATACAGGTGTCGTCTCCCGTGCAGGATCAAAGTCCAGCCACCAGACACTTCTGGCAACATTCCAGGACTCCCGAGCCCCCCAAGGGTGGTCTCGGTCACTCTGCACATCAGTCCTGAGGTGCCGAGATCCCACAGATGAACACCCTCAAATCTCGTGGCAGCAGAGCTGACCCAGCCCTCTGGGTATCCTGGTGTGCCCTCGTCCATCAGCCCCAAATCCTCCCCACGCTGGGGACCCAGAGCTGGAAGCAGCACTGCAGGTGAGCTCTCCCCAAATAAACTCCTCCAACAAGTGATGGCTTCACTGGAACCCCAGCAATCTCCTGAAGGGTGAAACTTTATTGGTTGATAGCACTAAAATAAGTTTTCAACCAAAATGAACACGTTGCAACATATTTAAAGCAGCAGTTCCTGCGCACCATGAGAAATTCCTATACTAAATTCCCTGGTAAAACTGCTCTAATATTCAAAACTCATTCAAAACAACAGCAATTTCAAGGAGATTGAAAGATTTAGCCTTTCCAAGCCAGATTTAGCCTCTCCAAGAGTTGAATGAGTACATTTTTTGTAATGTATATTGGCATAAATATATGTGATGCATATATTCACACCCCAAACCTCCCCCCATATATGCACACATAATTAAAATGTGGTGTAGCAAAGCAATTCAAATACACGTTCCTGTCAAATCTCTTGCAATCAATTTAAAATCTGCTTTTCTTCTCTGAAAATTAAGTGCATCCGGGCCATCATTAAGTAGCTCAGATCATTCTTCTATATTTTAATTTTACTGAAGTTCCTATTCTTCAAAGACCAAGCATACAAGATACCAGACCAAGTTATTGCCTTCTGAACAAAAAAAAAAAACAAAACAAAACAAAAAACACACAAACAAAAAAGGCTGATATAAACATGTTTTCAGTTTCATTTACTCTTGCATAAAATGCACATCTGAGGTATCAATTTCCCCTACCTTAGGTATTTTAATTATTATAGCACACCAGCACAAAAACATCTCACACAATGGGTCAACCATGAAAAAAAAACCTCAGTAATTTAAGTTACATTAAATGTGATAGTGTTTGAAAGCCTTTATCAACAATGCAGTGCTGATCAGACAACAAATTGAGCCTTCCTGTAAAAATCAGAGTTGAGCAAAATTCAGCAGTGATAGACTTCAGCTGACTTAAAGACAGAGAAGTGCTCATGTCTGAAGCACATCAAGATTTAACTTCTCAGAACAGCAAAAACCCAATTCAGCAGGACTGACTTTGATATCTCTGTCAGCTGCTAAAAGCTCTTTCATTGGCACTCTGTGTTCTCTTCACCCATTAGCTAAAATCTGCACATTAGTGCAAACAGAAAAACAAGGACAGACTTTTGTTGTTTCTTCAGGAAAGTTAAAGAAGTCAAATTCCAATGAAAGTGTAAACTCAGTGCAGTGCTGAAATCCACCATTCTTCCTAATAATTACTGATGTGTAATTTGCAGAAATCACTATTTAGCACATGGAAAGCTCCACTACTGCAAATTGCAAGCTAAAAAGCAACACAAGGAGCCCATGCCAGTTTTGTGAAGTTTATATTCATGATTTATAATAAAGAGTTTCTTTAGTCCAGCACAGATCTGGATTTTTGGTTAGAATGCACAGTTTTGTCCCATCTTCTCTGTCTGCCTATCAATCTTTCCCATCTATTGACAAAGGTTTAGCTTCAGATCACAATCTAACAACAGACAGCCCTACACAAATATTTTAATCAATATTTTTATGTTGTGCATCAGATCTTTATCTGGGAACAACAGGCCCTGAATCAAAAGAAAATTTCTCTACAGACAGCAGAAGTGAAACAGAAGGATCCATTTAGAATACAGACTATTTGCAACAGCTAAGTTACTTAAATCCACAGGCATAATTTAGCAACAACAAATTATCTGAGTACCACAAATTCTCATTTCCAAAGTTCTTAAAAAAAACGTTGTGCCAAAGGCCTTGAAAACTGGTTATGTTTCCCCATTGATAAGCACAGATATTCACAGGAGCTCACTGCAGGTATGCAATGGTATCTGGTACTCACATCCCCTCTCCCTGGCTAAACCCCTGGTTCCAGCCACAGAAGGAAATTACAGGGGACATCTCTCCTTCACCTACCAGCTCTTCAGGAGCTGTGAGTGAAATGCAGAGCCACAGGACCCTGCCATCCACCAAAATGACACAGGAGAGCCCTCTCCTACTTTTTAAAAATTTCTCGAAAAAACTGCAAAGATCTTAAAGCCACTTCACAGCCTGCCTAAATTAAAGTTTCCAACTGCTCTACTGAGGGCAGATAAGGCCAGTTTGGGAGAAGAAAAAAGCAGTTTATGAAGTTTTTTATTTGGAATTCAAGTCCTGTGATACCAACCAAGAAAAAGGTACCTCTGTGCATTCGTGTACACTAGAAGAAATACAGATATCACAAATTTACCAACAGAGAAAACACAAATGGATGGGACTCCTTTTCTCAGAGCATTTTAGTCTTCTGCTGTTTGCCAAAAGTCATACTGAAAGTTATGAAAACAACCAGAGCTGCCAACACAGCAACAGATGAGAACCCGCTCTCACTTCCTTCATATTAGAACTTTGTAGTAAGCTCCTAAAATTCTTCTCTCCTCCATGGTCATGAAGCTTAATTCGACAGTTCTTTGGTTGCCTCCCTGCAGCACTCAAAACTCCTATATTTTCTTGAAATCTTCAGAGATAAGCTCCTTCAGTAGTTGACTAAGGACACCTCACTAATGAAGGCACTTCCTATATGCAAGAGCTACAGTTTCAGTACATGTTTTTTCTGTTGTATTTGTAACACAATTAAAAAGTTATCCTTAAAAGCTAAACACTAAAAAAATCTGAATTAGTCACAGGTTATCAACTGCAGTTTGTGCAAATGCATTGTTTTCCATTTTAAGCTCTCTGCCTCGCACAGAGCATCTTTCTTTGCACCTTAAGATCAACACAGGCCACACCAAAGTGCCTGAATGTTACAGCTGTGGCCAAATGACAAAGTCAGATGCACAAAACAAAGCTACAAAACCTTTCACACTGCTTCTGAACAGAAGTCTTTCAGGGCTGGCTGCCTTCCTAGCAGCCTTCCTTCCCAGGAACACCCAGAGAGCAGGTTGAGCATTGGACAGACTGCAGGAGCAGCTGTCCTTAATGCATTAAAATAACACACAGAACACACATTTACTAAAAAAAGAGAGTATAAACATTTTTGTACGTGCCTTAGAGTAATTTAAATGCAATTTAGGCACTGTTTTGGGTCAAAACCAAATACCACCAATAAAAAACTCTATTACTGAACATGAATTTCCAGCACAAGCAGAGAGCTTTCCACTCTTATGTACCTACTTTACACACAAGCAGATTATTTTGGCCAGACTTCAATGACTCTTTTTCTGTGCTCTGCTGCACCTCTGGACATTTTACAAGAGCTGAAAAGTTGGGGAAATGCCAAAAGTGACTCCAGCTGCCACCTGGACTACGGCTGGGTGGGTGCTTCAGGAAGAACTATTATACAGGTTTTATATTTATATAAATTTAAATATATTTATTTATATTATACAGGTTTTATTATCCCATTTCCTCAGCAAATGAGGAAATCCTGTCCCTCCCCTTCTGCCAGGTTCCTCCTGGGCAAAGGTGTGGCCACAGGGGTGAGACGGGTAAGAAAGGGACCCAGTAAAAAACAAAACCATCACAAAGAACTGGGTATTTGTGGGTTGGTTTTCAGTTCTATTCTGGTCCCTGAAAAGGATCATCTCCTTCAGAAACAGATGTTACTGCCATCAGCTTGGAATAAGGAAAGGAGAGTGTAACTTGAGTGCTTGCCAGCGTTGAAGGACAAAAGATTGTTAGCAGAATCAGACAGGTCTCAAAAATATTTGAAAAATTTTATTTACAAAACAGGTTTGGCTTCTCTTTGATATTGATAGTCTTCTATTTTACACTAATTCAAATTACACCAAGATTATTCCAGCCAGAAGCTTAATTATTAAAAAAAGCTAAGATCTCACGCATATGAAAGCAAAATTCCCATCCCATGACGTTTCTATCAAAAGCTAATTCACTTATGCCTAAAGTTTAGATTCAAAGAGTTAACCTATCATTCAAAACCACATCTCAATGAGGTGAGAATCACAGGATACAAAATGCTGAAACAAAACCATTTTGCTCTTCCTACAGCTATTAAAAATCCTGAAATTTTAATGATTTAGTATACAAATAGATGACCACTAAAAAGCAGCTCTCCAAAACACTTATTTCACTATCAATTAGATAACCCACACTGCACTTCTGTAATTATAAAAGTTCAGAAGTTATTTTAGGCATAACACCTGCCTGAAAAAATCTCCCAAGTCACAAGCCAAATAGAAAATAATTTTAAGTGAGCACTACTTGGCAGACTTTCCAATATGTACATATAAACAAATTCCTAAATTATGTGCACAAACCCCTTCTTTTAGAACAGAACCAACTATTTAAAGCAATCCAGTGCTATTTCCCACAGACTTTGGACCATCTGCATTTTCCACATTTGCTTCCATATTTGTTTTTTAACTGTAAAGTGCATTTCTCAGGTGGGAAAGAACCTCTGGAAGCCATTTGGTCCAAGCCTCTTCTCCAGCAGGGCCTCCTAGAGCCATGGTCCTGCCCAGGATCATGTCCAGGTGACTTCTGAGTATCTCCAACAATCCAGAATCTCCCTTGGCAGGATGTGCCAGGGCTTGGGAGCCCTCACAGTTGAAAAGTGTTTCCTGGTGCTCAAGCTTGTGCCTCTGGCTTTGCCCTGTTTGAACCCTCTGTTCAGATATTTGTACATCAGTGAGATCCTTCCTGAGCCTCCCCTTCTCCAGCTCTCCAGCAATGTCACAATATTTACACAAGAGAATGCACAGAACACTAAACCACAATGTTTTGTTCTGCTAACAGGACACATTAAATTGTCTCTTCACATCTGTGTTGATGTCACTCCATCAGGTTTGTGTGAGTCTTGACACACACCACAACCAACATCTGCGTTGTCACAAACCAAAAAACACATTAAGGTTGGATGGTCAAGAGAATTAATTCAAAAGAGCACTTGTGAACTGAGAAAAAAAGAAGAAACAGCAATGGAGACACACTGCAGGTCTACTGATTTTAAAATCAGTAGATTTAAATCTCTGTTAAAAAGAAATCTAAATCTTATATTGGCAAATATAAGATTATATACAGAGAAAAATACATCACTTCAAAACAGCCTAAACTGCAAACACAAAGGGATTAACACTGTTACATCTTTTTTGCACATTTGTTCTTGGGGAAAGATAGGCTCATTTTCAAGAACTAGATGGGTAAATTTTGGAGTGTTTAAAGATGCTTTGAGAAAGGCCAGAAGTGTCACATAGTTTACACAGTTCTGTTAAAATCTCATGTTAATATCCATCCTCCTCTCAAACACCATTAAGAAACTGTGATGTGACTTGGAAACATTAAGTCATACCACTCTTAGGCAGACATCTGGAAGAAACAGTAACTAAAAAGAAAAAATATCAGATAAATGCAAAATTGTAACACCTATTAAAAATCTAATTGTTTTCCTTTGAAGAATTAATATTAAGAAGTGACTGAAGAGTTCAATTTGCTCTTTTTCAAATTTACATTGCATAATTAATCTCTTGCTTTTCCTTTTTTCTTTTCTGAATTCACAACCTGAATGCTAAATTAACTTCAACATTTCAATGCTTTGGCAGCAATCTTCTAAAAACACTCTATGGGGAGACACACCATGTAACCTATGGGCAGAAACAGTTACACTCCTTTTCACATTTCCAGTATTATCTGAACTTATTTCCAGGCTTTTTTTAGGATCACAGGTATATGTCCTAAATCATAATAACCAGCTGGAGCATCTGGAGGGCAAGATTCGTGCAATTTGTATGAAATTTAGCCACATTCACTGCATGAGTATAAAATACAGATATATTAAGAAAATTACTTTCACTGGCTCATATTCTCAGTACTAGTTAATAATGGCACTATGTTGGTAACTGTTGTGGGTTTGATGCCTCAGGTTTTAGCTTTTATGTTTTTCATATTCTGTGCTGTTTTAGTGTGTATTTCTGAGCTTCATATGAGGGGATGGTGAGCTCTCTGCAGAGAGTAGGGAGACAAAACAATTCCTTCTCTAGCTGGGGACCAAGGAAAAATGATCCAAATCTCAGGCCCAAGAGCATAAACAACATAGACTGAAGAGAGTAAAACAAGAAGGACAGAACTTCATAATCTAAATCTGTAATTGGACTATGAACTCCAATATGCAAATGGACAAGATTTTCTGTAAGTGTGAGACCCCGTGACTGGTCGTCCATTTTGTGACCATCTTGGGTGCAGCCCTGGCTGGGCTCTTGTGCTGCCCAAGGTGGATCCACTGAGGCCTTTTAA
Organism: Melospiza melodia melodia; assembly: GCF_035770615.1. NCBI lineage: Eukaryota > Metazoa > Chordata > Aves > Passeriformes > Passerellidae > Melospiza > Melospiza melodia. Next base: position 7,991,203 of record NC_086195.1, on the reverse strand, counting down.
TAAATCCCTGCTTTATTCTTGAGCTCCATCTAGTCTCTGTTCTAAGCCAGCCTTCACAAGGCATCTGGTGAACCCAGCAAGGAGCAAACACAGGCACTCACTCACTCCTCATCCCCAGCAGGATGGGGGAGAGGAAAAAGGAAAGTTGTGGGTTGAGATAAAGACAGCTGAATAGGACAGAAGCAAAAGGGGAAATTAGTATTAATACTCATTATAATAATCATTATAATAATTATTTATTATTATTACAAGCCAAGCAAGTGATGCACAATGCAATTGCTCCCCACCTGCTGGCTGACATCAGCAGCCTGAGCAGCAGCCCCCTGCCATCTTCCTCCCTTTAGTTTGTACACTGGGCACTTTATATGGTCTGGGATATCCATGGGTCAGCTGTCCTGGCTGTGTCCCCTCCCAGCCCCTGTGCAGCCCCAGCCTCTCCCTGCTGGGATGGGCTGAGCACCAGAAAGGCCTTGGCTCCCTGGAAGGGCTGCTCAGCAACAGCACCAACATCCCAAACCCCAAACACTGCGCTGTCCCAGGCACTAGGAGGAAAATTATCCCAGCTGAAAGCAGGACAGTGACCAATGCAGAAAGAAGTTTTCCAAAAATGACACTCTAGAAAGTGGGATTTGTTTAGCTGTACACTACAGAAGTTTGTAGAAGTTTTGGTCCCAGGCACGGCTGCTCAAGTCACAGACTTGATGTGCTTTTTCCCCCCTCAGTTAACATCAGGATGTAAGAATCAGCTAACAAGAGATATTTCAGCTAGAAAGCAACTTCAGTATGTGCCACAAATTCAAAAAATGAGCACACAATTCATTCTGTTCTTCAGTTTGAAGAGTCAGTCAAAGCAAAGAGCAAGCTGCTGTAACCAGGGCTTGGAACAAAAGATATTGCACTGAATGCTTGATCAGCTTTGAGCTGCAGAGCTATGTACAGACAATACTAGAAACAGAATAACGTAGGATGTTAGAGATTTAAAACACAGACCTGTTTTGCTAGTAAAATCAGTAAGCCAAGTTTGCTAGATATAACATTTCTCAATTTATTAGTACTGCCAGGGCACAACTTTTATTTAAAACAATGCAGCTCATTGAAAGGGTTTTTTATAATGAAAATGTCAACCCTAAGTTATATTCACACAACCTTGAGATAGATAATACTTACTTCTACGTATGTAAAAGAGACAATACAGAATTCTATTTGAGCAAGATGTAACTCAATTTACCCAAAGAATGTGAACTGCAGGTGTAAAGCAAGCCATAGTCCAGAAATGGTGAAATCTCTTAAATGTCTGTATACCTGAATTACCTGATTTACATGAAATGTCTATATACCTGAATTATCTGAATTAGTCCTACTGCTTATCTGAATGACAGACTTAGTGTTACCAATATTAAAGAAATAAAGCAAATACTTCTACCAACACTGTAATATGCCCAAGCCATAACAACTATGGAAGAACAGTGCTTGTAGGAAGAAGTTATACAAGTTTTACTCATATAGGTTGAAAAAATCATAAAGACAATACTTCCTTTAATGAGTTCTGACAGTAGAGTTTAATGTACCTCTAATCCCATAACAACATGCATTTTACTGATTGCACTCCAATTCTGCTTGAATATTTTATCATGAACAAGCAGTAATTCTAACAATTCCCAAAACACACACAAAGTCCAAGGCCAAAGTTCTTGTTAAAACTAATAAAAATGCCAGGAAACCAATAGTTTTGTCTCAGAAACAAGATTAAGCAGCTCTCACTCACGAAATTTCACAGACAGGAATGATTACATTAAACCACACAAAGAGGGGCACTCTCTCCTCTGCTCCAGTTTGAACCATCTGTCAGTGCCAGAAAAGCCACACACAAAAGAGGAGTTTAGAGACCAGGAGTCTGCATATCTAACACAGAAAATAAGATGCTACCCTCAACAGCCACAACAAAATAAAGCCCCTTGCAGTGCTATGTATTTTAATTTAAGATACATGAGAACTTAATACATAGAACTAAGTTCTCCACATATTCCTTATGGTCACCTAATGCATTTAATGTTATTTCATTACTTGAATCACTCCACAGCCTCTGTACACACATAATGTGGCTCTTCAACAAGAAATGCAGAGTTGGATGCTGTGTGTGCTTGTGGGGTTTTATTTTGTTGTGGGGGTTTTTTTGTTTGATTTTGTTGTGTTTTTGTTTTGTTGTGTTTGAAAATCCTTTTTCAGTTTGTGCACAGGATAAATTTTTTTGCTTTTAGAAAAAATACCTGTAGTATTACTTTGAGATGTATTTTGGCCATTGAAGATGATGTATGGAGATAAGTTTATTTTACTAAACAGCAGTAGTACAGAAATTTCTACAGCATGCAATAAAATTACCTGGAAATTGTACAGGAATTCCACAGGCACTTCAATGATCATTAGCTCTTTGGTACATACTCGCATCTAGTTTTATTCAGTATCACAAATTATTCTTCAGTTTTGAACAGACAGATTAACAGACCCATAAGGAATATAAGAAAAGCAGCTACAGGAAAAGTTATAAAGAAGAAAAACTCAGAGTTAAGGAAGTTGCTAAGAAAGTTGTCATTTTGTCTAACTTACACCATTGTGCTTGCAATCAAAACCAGTAGCACTCTTGGTTTATATTAAAGAAGCTCTGCTCACTGGTGGCTGATTTGGAAAATATTTCATTTCTGTTTGCACTTAATTGAAAATGGTCTTGCCATTCATAAGCAGCATCTGCTCAGGCCACAACCTTGGGTTTAGAGAACCTTGAACACAAGAAATAAAACCACTAAAATTACTGCCCAAGGACTAAGCTCTAAGTTTACCATTACCACACACAGGACAAACCCACTTAAACAGTGTCTATATTAATAAGTTGCACTATTTCCAAAACAACAGAATCTGATTATTTATAACACTCATTTGCCTCTGCCAGTGATGCTCCTTGTCAAAAATCTCTCAGAGGTACCAAGAGCTCCCAAGAAGAGCCATGCCAGAATGTGATGACAAATGTTAATTTTTCTCCATAATGTTATAAGATGAACCTTCTGAAAAAATTATGTATATTTTTCTAAGAGACAGATTAGACACCCCATAAATTATGTTTATATGCATACACAGTACATATAACAAACACAGCTCTAGAATATTGTGCTTGGAGATAACAATGTGGATCTGGTGTCTTTTTTATTTCTCAATTATACTAGAAAAAAATTAAGACTTCTAAATAAAATGCCCAAATAATACATTCTCCAATTACTAGTGAAATTATTTTCTTTATTTCCCTGTGTACTTGCCAAAGCAGGACTTGTAAGAATTGGCAGGGGGAATGTGCTCCTGAAATTGTCTTTATGTACTGATATTAAAAGTATTTGCCACAATTATGTTAAAAAACAGTTTTGTTACAGAATATCAACATTTTCTATATCATGGCCAGCATTTAAGGCTATGACCATGTACTTAACCCCAAACAAATTACATTTGGGGGAAATGCAAGCACACATTAATACTCACTGCACAAAGGAGCACAGATTTAAAAAACCCAGCTTCTCCCTAATTTTAATTTACTGCCATACTATTTTTCAGCTCATAAGCATAAAGAGATATTATTAGTTTTCCAGCTGTTAGTCTCAGTAGTTTTGTTTTAAAATTAATTTCTCTGTGACTGGGTTGCAAATCAGAAACGTGCCTTAATCTCCTACATGGTCAAGACTTCCAAGTAAGTGACTACAATAACTAATTCCACTATTAACCAAACCAGCTTACAGAGAGCACATAACTGACAGGCCTCAGCACTGCTAGCACCTAAACACAAATCTTGGCCCTGATAATGAAGGAACTGCTCTGCCCCCCATGGAATTCCTCCCTGTGTGTGTCACTGTACTGTACTGAAAGCAAGACATGCTGCTTTGCATAAAACAATTACACTGCACAGCACATCATCACAAATATATTTTTTTAATGGATAAAGCATAATAGACAACAACTCTGATGCACTTCTGCCACTTTGTATACATGTGTGTTTAACCACTTTCCGAAATTAATCTAAATAGTCCTTGTCTGAAGACCTAATTACTCATCAAGTGCCTACAAGGTCATTTAAATTAGAGAAATAGCATTATGCTTTCCCGAAAAGGATTTTTAAATTTTTTCTCTTGGCAAGAAAATTATTTCTACCTGACAACCCCCCTATCACCTTAACATTTCCGTAAAACTTAAATTATATATATAAACAGTTCAGGTGATCTCTGGTCTCCCACTCTCGTGTAGCAAATTTTGAAGACATTTGTTCCAATTACCACACAAGTTCAAGTATAATTTAACTATGGAAAAGGTATTTTACATTTACTGTTCTGGAGCTGCAAGTTTGAAACAGGTGATCCTTTGTGCTCTTATACATATCAATTTATACTTACATCTTTTTTTAATCACTGAGGAAATTATAAATTGTATCATTTGTGATGGGTGAAGCGTGGTATACTCAGAGAAGAGCTGAACACTCCCTGGATATTTGACAATGAATTTATCCAACTAATTACTGAGGCATGTTGCTAACTCCTGAAGATTTTAAGAGCTAAAATCACTAGATGGATTCATCTCCTTCTCTTCTCATAACTAAAAAATTTTACTTCTTTTCTAATTTACTTTCACCACTGAAAAAAGGTCCATTGAAAAAGTGATTTAACTCCCCAGGTGGGTCCCCCAGACACAGGTCAGGCTGTAAAGCACCACAAGCCTGTTAAGGGGCCTGCTGCCAAGGACTGGCTTTACATCTATTTATAGCATAAACATGGGGAAGGCCAGATAAGTCTCATTAGCCTATTTAACAGCTATTTGAAGATCTGTTTATTTAAGATGCAGTAGCTTAAAAATAACTGCATAAGCTTCAGTTTCTTCAAAACATTTTAAAGCTTAAGCAACACCTTGTTAAGGTTGTTAGCAACACTACCCTTGAAAGCTTTTCACACCTTTAATAACTGCAGATATTGCTGCATTAAAGGACCTCCTGAACCCCAACAATCACAGCAAACAAGCCTTTCATTACACCACCTTCAAGTAAAAGCCTGTATGTGCACACTAAATCAGCAAGACAAATTCAAGAACTAATACCTTTTTGTAACTGGATTTAAATAAGCTAATTTTGGTCTTTGGCACTAGGTCTCAGTAGCAGGAAAGAATCTTAAACTCACAGACCCACATGGCTAAACCAGAGGAGAGTAAACATTACTGCTGCACAGATGCCACTGGAGGCAGAAGGATGCAACTTGGAAAAAGAAGAATGTGATGATCAGATTTTTTAAAAAAATGAAAAATAATCTGAACTGGTTTTATACAATGGAGTGAAAAATAAGATACTTGAATTGTGTGCCAGAAAGGCAAATAAAGCCCTAATAATCATTCATGGACACATTACTGTAAATCAGTCAAAAGAAACAACTTCCTCTTAGGAAACAAAAATTCCTGAGTCACAATTAAGGCTGAAAAGACAAAAAAAAGAAAGAAGAAAAGAACAAGCAGAACAAACCATGAACTGCAAGCAGCTGAGCACATTTTGCTACAGGAAATAAAACAATTAATGATGACCCTTTTTTTACACCTGACTTTCAAAGTGAGGTGTATCCCTGTATAATATCCCTCTGGTTTACATTTCAGTTTAAATTTCACTATCATTTGAAGGGGAGGAAAGGGGAAATCAACTCCATAATTATATAATGGTTTTAAGTTAAGCTCATCTTTTTCCACTCCTGTGCAGAAGACTATTTACTTCTAGTTTAGCAATGATGGTCCAGCAACCAAGTCAAATGTCTCCATTAATTGAGCAGAGATTTCAGTGGAAAAGCTACCTTGTACCCAGGTGTTTTACCTGTGTAGTTATCTCCCCTCCTGAGAGAATTCCACATGGAAAACCAAGAGACAATGCATGTTCATTCATGTTTCTGTGACAGGTGCAGTGAAACACAAGCTCTGAAAAACATTTGATTTTTTGCTTTTCTTTACAATGCAAAATTAGAGGAGGCTGAGAAGCCACTAAAACTTTTAAAATAATTAGGTTTACTATCACATAACTCCATGCAAACCTTGTCTAGTCTCACAGCTTCTACAAGAAATGTTAACTGGAATATGCTGTTCAAATGGAGGAAAACAGGATCCTTGTTAGTTGCAGCTTTATTGTCTTGTACCCTTTTAAAGAATGATTTATTCCAGTTGTTACCAGCTTTACAGAGTTAAACACAATAGCACCACACTGTGGGAGAAAGCATCGCCATATACACACAGTGAATGACGAGGCAATTAAGAATTGACACATCATCATAAGAAATGTTTCCAAATCTTTTGGAAGTTGTGCTTTGCCCTCAGGTTTAGGATAATTAAGAATTGACACATCATAAGAAAAAGTTTCCAAATGTTTTCCAAGTTGTGTATGGCCCTCAGGTTTAGGATATGAGGTCTGAAGTACTGTCTAATAACTTTTAGTAATAAACGAAAGCTCCAACTTAAGATGACAAACTTGAAGGTTTATTACAGCCAGATTTTGAACGCATTTCTGATCTCAGCAAATCTGAGCATGCAGAATTGTGCATCCCATTCCCACTGGTTTTATAAACTGCAAGATACTGAATGAAGTACAGAGGCCATTCCACCTTAGAAACATCAAAACCAGCTGCCACATGCAAACCTTGGCTGCATCCAATTAAAAACTCAATGCTTCAGCCTCCTGCTGAGAAACTCGTCCCAGACCTTATAAAAACCTGGAGTGATGTTTCTCTGAATCATGTGCACAGAATAAGAGAATGGTTGAGGCGGGAGGGAAACTCTGGAGGTCATCTGATCCACCCCTCATCATCAAGCAGGGCCACACACAGTGAGCTGCCAAGATCCATCTGCTCTGAGCCATCTCCAGGGATGGAGACTCAACAACCCCTCTGAGCAATCTGGGACAGAGCTCAGTCATCCTCACAGCAAAAACCCCAACAGTCTCGTGTTCCAGCCCATTGCTCCTCTCACCTCACTGAGCCTCCTGGTGACACTCCTCCTAAGGCAGCCCAGGATGCCACAGATGTCCCTTTTGTATCACCAGGGATCATGGCTAGCTGGTGTTCACCTTGTTGGCCACCAGCCCAGATTGTCCTGCAGACACCCTCTGCAGCCCGTCTGGTTTCTGGGGTTGTTCCTCCCCACTTTCCACACTTATCCTGGTGGGATTGCACCAGGCTCCTGCCAGCCCATGGCCCCAGCCTGCCAGGGACTCCCTGGGTGGCACCACCACCCTCTGGGGCACCAGACCCTTGTCCCAGTTTGGTGGCACCAGCAGAGCTGCTGAGGGCAGACTGTGCCATCACCCAGACCATCCATGAGGGTGCTGAGCAGCACTGCACCCACTGCTGACCACGGGGTACAATGATGGTTTCTGGCCTCCAGCTGGACTCTGTGCCACTGATAAGCACCATGTTCAATCCTCCTCACTGTGTGCTCAACCAGCCCCTATTCCTTTATTTTCTTCAAGAATCTTAAGGGACACATTTTCAAAGGCCCTTCTGAAATCTAGAGAGGCAACATCCTTTGCTTTCTCTTTATCTACCATGGTTTCTTTTTCCACAGGAAAAAAAAGATGAGCCAGCTGTGAGTAGACCAAAGATCCCTGAAAACAACTGGCAAATCAACTGTCCAATTAAATTTCAAACATTTGTTCCATGAGGGCAAGCTGAGGAAAATGAACTTGTGTGGCCTAGAGAAGAGGAAGTGTAAAGGACTAGCTGGCACCAATCTTTCAGCAGCTAAGAGGTTCTCAGGAATACACAGCCAAGCTCTTTGCTTTGGTCCAACAGCACACACGTCGTGATCATGCATGGCGTAACTCATTCATTTCCAAAACTTCATTCACTTATCTGAGTCCTCAAGCTTTTCTTGTTTGTTTTGCCCAAGCAACAATGCAACACAAATCTTATTTATCCACTCTACTGCCTGTGGAATGATGGGTCACTATACAGGAGAGAAAATTGCAACTGCAAAAAAGGTTTAAATGGATATTCTTTTTTTTTCCCCCACCAATAAATCTTCAGACACTGAAAGAGGCCAGCAGCCAGAGAGTTTGCACTGCATTTTTTACTATACAATACATTAAGCATCTCCAGCCTTATTAGTCTGAGGCAGAGGTGACAATGCCCTGCTTCTTTCCAGCAGCATAAAAGACAGAAAAAATCTGTAGGGAGGAGGGACAGAGCACCATTTTCTATTGTTGACCGAATATAAATAACTGTCTGATTGACACAAAACCCCATCTTCTGACTACATCCATACACTGGAATCTTCCTTTTCAGTGACAGATAAGAGCATCACACAATTCTATAGAGACATGGAAAGCTGAATGGCATCACAGTGTCTCGCACAATTCTAAATAGGAAATGTAAAATTACAATGCCTGATTTCTGGTAAGCCACTATACAAAAATACTATATGAGCGAGGGCTATTTTTTATTAGGTCTATACAGAAGGTTCTTTTACAGAAAAGCAGTGCTTCAAAAGCTAATTTTCAGATTAATGTTTGTAAAATAAGTATTTCTACATGGCAACATCCTTCCAAGAACATTTAATCAACTCTTTCTTTGTAAGATGCCAAAAGCAGCTGAAGGTGAATTCTGTCTGTTGCTGACCTTGCACAATCCCACCCTTACTCAGGAACACTGTGAGGATACAGGAAATCAGGATACAAGGATTCAAATCAGCCTCATGCTGATTCCTGTGCCACTCATTCAATTCCAGACACTGGATTGAAAAGCCAGTCTGGTTACAGTGTTCACACTGCACATCACAGGAAATGAAGAAAGTGTCATACTTGCTAATTTTAAAAGTCACACTTACTAAGTAGCCCTGTATAATTTTTCAGTTTGCAATGCTAGCAGGATTTTTTTTTTAAAACTGATGACTTACATGCGTCATATGGAAGTGTTAACGAAAACCAAAATACTAAGAATTTCAAAAAGTGGAGAAACTTACTCTTTTGGAAGAAAGACAGAAGTAGTACCAACCAGTAGGTAGATAGATTAAATCCACAGGACTCAGAATTTTGATGTTAATAGAGAATACACTGATCACTCAACTTCAGGAGACTAAAAAAAACCAAACCATCATACAAACCCCTACCCCAAAGCACCAAAAAAACACCAGCAAAACTCAAGCAAACTAAACAAACAAAGGAAAGGTCTGCTCTGACAGCAAGATTTTTAGAAAAGTCTGTCAAGAGGTACAAAATTCTTCTGTATTTTCTACACTGTCTAAAAATAAGTCTGGCAACTGAGCATGAGTTGACAAATTTTGTCCAGTGAATGTCTTCAAGGTCGGCTGTGCCAATAATGTTTTCATATCATGTTAGCAAGTTTGCATTAATAAAAAAAGGCCCAAATGACTTTTGCTAAATTGAGAATTTCTATGTATTCACAAGACAGCTGCAGTAGAGTGCATGCAAACAGGATCAGGTAATCCATGCTCTCAAATAGAGCTATAACCAAGGGCTGTTTCCTGTACTGGAGATGAACACAATTCCATTCCTCACCTTGGGATTCCTGCAATTGTTCCCTAACCTGCTTTAGTCTGGTAAGCTAGGCTAACATCACAGAATTTGTGAAACATTTAAATTAACCTTTTTTATTTAAAATGAAGGGAGCTGTGCCACAAGCACTGGAGACAAGGGAAGAGCAAGAATGAAGATTTAGCAGGAGTAATCTAATCAGTTAAAATATAAGGATTAAGAAACAGGGGAAATATAACTTGAGATGGCTGACAACAATCAACTATTACCACACACAATTATCCCATGATTCAGCTCAGTACAATTTTTTGAAGTCAACATTTTTGTTCATATCTTAACATACTAAGAATCTCTACCCTCTTTGCTCTTCTGGCAAAATGGCACACAAATAAAGAAATAAATCTCTGCAATTAAATAACATTCAACTTAAAAGCCACTGAATGCTGAAGACTTGATGGCAATAACCTTGTCAAACATTCCATCCCTACTCATGAATCAGTCTTTGTGCCCTTCTGCATACTCTACTTTGCTAAAATGGTCTCTCTCATGTTTGATTATCACCTCACTAATTCTAATCCTGTCTTTCATGAATCTCATTTCCATTCCTCTTCCCCCTTCTCCAGCACCAGCTGTGTCTTTTCCACAATCTTTAGCTCATCTGGGATGTTTTCCCCCTGACCTTTACAAATATCCTGTTATTAACCAGTAAATCAATTTCTACTTGCTGCTGCTTTTCTCTCCCTCAACCCACTTTGTCTATCCTTGCAGGCTGGCAATCACAAGATCTCCTCTGGTTGGTTGTTCAATTTCACTTTTCAAACTGTTCCTTATTCCTTCTTATAAACCTACTTTACTCATCTTTTTTCCTCTCTCTTCCTCCCAGTCACCCTCAGCAGGAATCTTTCTCTCAGCAGCTTCCTAATCCAACTTCTGCTCCCCTTCTTTCTCATCCTGCAGCATCAGCAGAAGCTGGACCATGCTCCAATTAAAAAACAAGCTTCCAAAAATCCACTTGGCCAGGATTTCAATGATTCCTGCTCCTTCCCCTTCAGGAATAACAGAAAAAAAAGAGAAAAGGCAAAGCACTGAGACGTGATAAATTTTTTTAAACTAGGCTTTAGTTTTAAAATAAAATATGTAGATTTTTCACAAATTGTTAAAGAAGCCCTAAACCTTGAAGTCCTTCACTTATCAAACACACATAAACAATGAATCAGTCACTTATTTAAAAGCTGCTGCAGGAACTTTTAGAATTATTATTTTTCCCATGTATTGTCTGTACCAATGACTGCTTTTTCATACCTTTCCATAAAACATTATAACACAGTAATTCTGAGTGAGAAAACAAAGGAATTTTTACTCTTGTATGCTCTAGAACATTTTTGCTTCTGCTTTCCTACAGTCTTCATTTTTTGTATTTATCCACCTTATAGAAGTTTTGTATGTTGGATCTAAAATGCAACTATAATCAATTCTAAAGAATTCTAGGTCAGTTTTCTTTAAATATTGGCATCTATTCTCCTTCTTTTTCTACCATTTTTTCTGGATTTGTTAAAGCTCTCTTTATGACTGTCAATGACATTCTTCAGTATTAACCTCTACTACTTTTGTTACTATATACCTTATATCTTTTTATACAAGCTAAACCAGTTATTACTGCACAAAAGACAGTTCACCTGGAAAAATTAATAAACCAAACGGACTCCTCAAAGCAAATAAAAATCCCAAACCACAAAACACCAAACCAAAACCCAGCATTCATGAGATGAACTCTACACAAAGAGCCAGAAGGAGCACATCACACTTTAATGGACTGAAGTGCTCCTCCTTAGAGCAGCACAGAACAAGATGAATAAACAGAATTAGAAGCTCCAACCTGTAAACTGCAGCTTCCTTCACATGCAAGAATATAACCTAAATCCCCCACTACCTGTAGAATTGTGTATTTTTGGGTACATAATCACCCAGCTAGAACAGCAGGATTGTAGAGCTCCACACCTGACTGCTCCAGAATGTTACTATCAATTCTTTTCAACACAATGTGAAATTAAGGTACATAGAAAGCTTTAAAAAAGTACATAAAGACACCAGAACACTTACAAAGTGAACCACAGCCCACAGCCAAGGCTCTGCCAGGCTTCTCCAAGTAGAATTTGGGCAAAACCTTTGGTCTAAACACAGCCCTGAATCAATTCCATTTAATACACAGATGTAGATTCTTTGTCAAAAGCAGGGGCTGGAACTCACTAATTACTTTAGCAGGCACATTATAGGACTAAAGCTAATTCTGAGGGGAAAAAAGAATGAAATGACATTGTAGAAATATCAAGCTGTTTTTTTTTTTTTTAATGTAGAACTTCATCCCTAGAAATTGCCTATTTACTGCTACCAGGCCAAAAAGCCCAATGACTAACTCAATGCCATTAAACCACAGATAAGTATCCTTTCAGCTTGTCACAATAAAAAAGCTCAAACTTTCAATTTGCTTTTATGTGTAATAACCCATAAGAAATGTGAATATGTTCCAAAAACATCTGCACTGAGGATATTTGGAAAAACATAATTGTTTTATTCATCTTAAAGCAGCAATGGCAAAATACTAATTAAGATAAAACTTGGCAGCACAGTATGAGTGATAGGTCCAAAAAAAGCAAAAAATGACATCTTTAGCCTGGACAGAGCAGCATGAAAATATTTCAGCAGGTAGTTTTCTCTGAATATATATTACTTTTTCTGATGTAAGGTATCTGATAGTGTTCAGCCATTGTTAAGACCTGAAGACAAGTCAAAGGAGGGGGGAAGTCCCAGAAATGGAATTAAAACAAATTCTCACAAGACATAACATCCAGCTACCTCTATAACAATAATAACAATAACAACAATAATAACAACAGTAGAAGGCAAAATAAAAGAGGCTCGCAGATGCTACAGCAAATGCATCTACCTGCCTCAAATTTGGGTGCAGACAAGGCTCAGTCTCAGCAATGAGAAAGTGGCAAAAGACAACTGAAATACACACTGGGACTGTGGTGAAAGACTTCTATAGACACGGCAGGAGATGATAAATCTGCCACAGCCTTCAGTGCAGATGCAGCTTCAGGACAGCAACAACAAGCAGAAAAAAAGTTTCAAGGCTGTTCCACACGAACCTTCCCAGCTGGAGTAAGGCTGAATGCTGAAAGGAAGGATTTATGGCCAAGCAGTTTGTATGAAACTTAGTTTTTCTCCCCCAATATGCTGAAAATTACGCTATGCATGTGCTTTAAAAACAAGCAAAAGAAAAAACTCGTTTTTGCCCCCACAGACATTATCAGCTTATTAAAAAACTCTCTTGGGTAAGCTTATGCCATATTTCAGAATTGAATGTACTAATTAAAATAAAGATTTGCAGCAGCTCAGCAAGGTTTTCTTTCATCAGTTTGTTCAAGCATTTATTTCAATTCTATCCTACCTTGCAAAAAACTGAGTCTGATTTACTCCTACCTGAAGACCCAGTGACAGAACCAGGAAGGATGATGGTCACAGTTATCTGCTTTTCCTCTCCACAGTCAAGTGAGAAGCAGCTGAGTAGGTCAAGAGCTGCCACCTCAACTACCCCTACTAATGGAGATCCCACTTGTGATTCTCAATGCAAACAGATACTATAGACTGAATACTCAAAGCCCCCTTCCCCAATTTAAAATTAAAGTTCAACTGAAAAGACTAAAGCAAGACTGCACACACCTCCTGAGAGTCAGATCTTGCTTCTTCCCTTCCCTCTGGGTGCAGACTTGGAATGCAAAATAAATACAAACTCCTGTATACCTTGGATCTGCTCTCTCCAAATACCAAGAGGGTGATTCCCACCCCCCAATTTATTATGGAAATCTTACTCAACACCAACTGCCATAGCCAAAACCAGAAAGAAAACAATCCATGAAAAGAGTGCTATAAGGAATCTGAAATCATTTTAGATAGTTCACAGATGTCACAGTTCAATTGTGTGTCCAGGGTAGCAGCAACCTGGGGTTGAGCCACACTTACAAAATTGATTATTTCCAACTGTTTGCTCATTTCATCTCTTAAGGAGAAAGGACTCCCTTCATATGGCTAGAAAATTCCATCTTTACAGTCTTGTCCTTTCTGCAGGTATCTGCCTAAACAAAGCTTTAAAACAACTGCTTTATTCTCAAGGGTTTAGTCCAAATGTGACTTCAAATACAAGCTGGGGAATGCTATGCCAAACTAAAAGCACTTTAAAAAAATAAGTATATTCAAAACTGCTAATGACCTGATCCTCCTCCACACTTTTTTTTTTTTTTCTCCTTTGGATCATTCAAGAAAGGTGCTGGTCTGGTTCTCAACAAATGAATTTCCACATGTGACACTCAAGGAATAGCTAATTGTGTTAACTATGTGATACCCCTCTGTGACAAATTACATTCCAAGTACCACTAAGGCAGCACCACTGAAAGGCCCCTTCTCCCACTGATGTTTTCCAGCACATGACAACCACATGTAATCAATCCACTGAGAAGCAGAAAATATTTGTCTGGGACATTACAAAAAAAAAAAAAAAATTATAATCTGTGCTCTCCTTCCAAAGACACAGACTTGTAATCTTCTTTCTGATAAACTGGTTTCCTGGTTTAACTGTTTTCATGGCTTCCAACTGTTCCCCAGTTCCTATCCAGGTGAAGATTAAAGTTTTAAGAGTAATTGCACTGCAGTTGGAAAACTGGCCAAAGTCCCTGAAGAGAATGACTGAGTGGGAAACTTATGAAAGGGGTGAGAGGAGAAAGACATTTTTTAATCCTGATTTTTTTTCATCAGTCTAGTTTAGCCACCCAAAAGAGCAAGAACATGAACAAAAATGAGAAAAAGGGGTGGGGGGAAACATCTCAAGGAACACTGCTCGATAAGATTTTTTTGGGGTTTTTTAAGAACTTCATTGGACACATTTTACTACATAAAAAGCCTTGAAAATGAACACTTGCACAGAAACTCCTTCCTGGACAAGACAAAGTTAACTTGAGCTGTGATATTAATATTGTGAATATTTGTACTACTTGCTGTCAACTTCCTCACAAGGAGATAATTCCCATTTTACAGAATTGCCTATAGAAAGCTGTAGGATTTTCATACACTGCATAAATGTTACCAACTCTACATAAACTAACATGGACTACAATTTAAATAAACTGTTTTTATAAGAACTATCTGACTATAGTTAGAATCTCTACTACTACACACCTTTTCTCAAGAACTTAAATCAAGAGACCATTTTAACTGGTAAAAGAGCATATGCTAATCAATTTTAATTAGCAACTCACCTTCAACATAAAACTGAGCAGGCTGAACACAACCCTTTTTTCAGTCCACTCTGAATAGTACCAAACATTCATAAACACACTGAGAAATTTGGACACTGGATCACTCCAAACCACACTATCATATTTACCTTGTTGATTACTAGCTCACTAATACTGAACAATAGCCCTTCCCAACCTGCCTGTTCAAAAGGAGTAACATAAAACATGCTCCACTGAGAAACAGGACTAGCTAGAGAGGACTGTGAAAACACCTGGAACTACTTGGGGAACAAAACAACAGCCACAAAAATAGAGGATATTTTCACATCAGATCCACACTGTCCTCTTTCTCACTCCTGGCATGCAGTAATTATGCCAGGATCAACAATGAGCTCCTGATTCTGGCTGTAACAACTCAGCTCCCATCCAGTAAAGCAGACAAAAATACAGGGGTCCTGCAAGTTTTGCAGGGTCTTGACTGGAAACAAGTGAAATTACTTAATTAGCACTCAGTCAAATGTGATTTTGGACTTGGCACACCTCTGTGCATTTGAGCTGCTTGAAGGAATGCTGATTAAAGACTTTTGCACATCATTAAAGAACAGAATATTTTCTGAAGCTTTATAAACAACACATTTCCAAAGAGCATTTAAGCTGACAGGATAGAAGGTAATATTTATGTTTGTTAGAAATGAAGGAGAATGGGCAAAAAAATGAAGCATTTTACCAGCCCATTTACATGTGTATAAATGAAAAAAAAAACCCAACCCAACATACAGTGTTGGTATCAGCTCTGACATACTAACAGGGCAGGATCACACAGCTCTTCCAATGAGTTTACTGCTGTAGTATTTTCCACAAAACACAAGCTCCTGCACAAGATATGCTTCAGACTTTGGAGATACAACTTTCTCCTTTCTCTTGGAGATTTGTATTTCTGAAGTCCTTTAACTTGAGCAGTAGGTATGTAAGTTTTCCTGAGATTTCAAGAGTTATCCTGTAAGACATTATGTTGCCTAAAGAAAGCAACAAGGGAAAAAAAAAGCAGCATTTTTTAATGCAAAATCACAGTGATTAGAAAAAGTAGAAAATGTGAAAAATACAAAAAGTGGTTTCTTCTAATTAGAGTATACAGGCAAGAGTGGAGCAGGTTCCACTCTTAAAACTTTATTATAGGTTTATACTTTTTAGGTATAAAACACTTGGTTTATAAGTGTTGTGGCTGAAAAACCCTTATTTTCCCAGAAACTGACTGGGTAGAGAAGAATGGTTGCTAAGACAAGCAGGCCAAGATCTTATTTCCCCCGGTGAGAAGAGATCAGATAAACTTCCTCCTTCCACACATGCTCTCAGGAACACAATTCCACTGCAGAGAACCACCTCTCTTCCTTGAATTCTAGGCAGAAGCACTGAAGCCACACAATTTTAGTTTTTCCATGCTGCAGAGGCAAAGTCAACCTGTGAAACGAAAAGCACTTTCCTCTACAGCTTTTACAGGGAAAAAAACCCAACCAAATCAACAACAAAAAAATCACATTAAATATCACATTAAATACCTGAACTGTCATCAGGACTTTGAGACAGCAACAGAACAGGTTACCCTGTACCACCCCCTCCACAGAAAACAAACACAGGTCTCAGCATCTCAACACTACAGTCTCAGCTGGCTGGAGATTCAAAGATAAAACTGTAAAATGATGACACTTCTTCAAAGGTTCTTGTAACTCTGAGAAACCTTTTGTTAGCTCAGGTTTCAGACACTGGAACTGCAGTTTGATTTTGCAGCAAGCCAGTTTCCATGGGAGCAAAATTGTGACTGACAGCCATCCCAGAGTCTGCTGGGAGCCCAGGGAGAATGAACAAAACTGAAGGAGATCTCAGCCAGAACACACCACGTGAAACTTTGAATAGAAGTTGTTAGGAAAAGTTGTCACTGATAGGAAAAGAAATATGAGGCAAAGCAAGGGAAAAAAAATCCAGAATGAAGCTTTGGCAGAGCTACCGAGGAGTGTCACATTACAAAGGAGACGCTAAAAGAATGAAAACTGGCAAAGAAACACTTAAAAACCATTCAGGTGTATTGACACTCAAACTGGAAGTAAAATGCTGGTACTGAAGAGACCAGCAAAACCCAAAACTGTTCTGTATTCAATAACCAACCAACATCTTTATCACAGTAAATACAGTAACAGGAGTATGACTTACAAAATTTAACAGACAAAACGAGAGCAAAAATGCAGAAAGTTGGCTTATTAACTAAAGCTGTATCTGAAGGTGAAACAAAGAAGAATACAAGATATTAAGAACACAAGATATTTCTCCTTAGAAAAACTCCCTAATGTATTCTCAGGGGAAAAAACCACAGGGGACATCTATTTTCCTCACTGATACAAGCTTTACAAAATAAATTCTTCTAACAGCAGCCATGAAATCCAGCCAAAATCTGTCTTTTTAAGAATACAGATGAAAATGCAGGACTAAACAGCAGCTCAAGATAAATTTCATCAAGAAACTAGAGATGGCAGCAAAGTCTCAAGCTAGCATCTGAGTGTAAGAGGGAAAGTTAAATGAAAAGGAAAGTTCTGAGTAATTCTTACAGCTTTATCCAAATGGTAAACATTTCAAGTTGTTTTTTCTTTTATCCTTTTTCAAACAGTGACAAAAAAAAGGAAACCTATCAGTAAGAACAGCTACAAACCACTGCAAAGCTCTATTTTTAAATGCAGAAACATCACAGATCAATTTTTAGCACATATGAGAAAAAGAATTTTAAAGCAGCTTTCAGCAAAGCACACGTTTAAATCCTAATATGCATCAATATTCTCACAAATCACTGATTTCTGAATGTTCCAGCCATGTATGTGAAACCACATTTCAGGAAGGTATTATTCTTACACTCTTCCTTGTCTTTGCAGCTTTAACAAATACTGGGAAGCTGGATACAGATGGGTTTTGAGAAGACAATTTCCCAAATTAGTCTTCTGGAACACTTTAAATTTTTACAAAATACATTAGCAATATGAGAAACTAAGTCCCATTGTGAAATACAACTAACATTCAGGGAAAGAATCACAGAAGTTTCATCCCTTTCTGCTTAACTGCATCCCTGAGAATAATTGCAGATTATACTTCTGAGTTTGCTGTTTAACACAGCACCTAAAGGATCCTGGATATTGAAAAGCACCATCTCAAGAGACACTGGAGCTCATGGAGAAGACCCAAACCAACATTCTGCTGTGGATTTTGCCTCTGCTACCTGGGACACGTTCTCAGAACTTGCCAGCCCATGCCACTGCATCATCAGTGCTTGGAGCAATCCTCCCAAAATCAGGACACTCAAATTAAAATCCTTCCCCAAAACACAGTGCCTGTGAAAGCACTCACCAGGCTAGGAAATATGGGAATCAAAACTCACAGCTGATGTTTTATGGAATTATTTAAATATCACCAGACCCACTAAGAAGGGGAACGAAGCACCCATGATGATCACATTCACAAAGCAAAAATCCAATTCCCAGTCCCTGTTCTGAGCAAATTTTAAGTATTTCAAACACACAACACTAAACAACTCTATAGTCAGCAATCTATTTGAAAACACCTCTTATCAACACAGCAAACAGACAACTTGAACTTTTGAAAACTTCAAACCAAGAATCCAAGTAAGAAGATTCATCTGCAAGAGCTGAGGAAGCATCCTCAAAGTGTATCTCAATGGCAGCTAGGAAGTTTTGAATACTTTACAATTACAAGTGCCTGCAGCTGATAAAAAAATTGACACACTTGAGATCTAAGATTAGGGAAAGAACTTCTGATATTTTAAGCACCCTGTTTACTTTATGCTTTTAAAGATAATTGAACCTTAAGGGCTGAACATCCGAGAACCTCAGCCAACAGATAACTGCTTTCTCCAGAAAGGAAAAAGTAAGAAAAATAATCTTAATCTAATAGCTCTAACAGAGCAATACAGTTCTGTCTGACCTTCTGTTTTGGAAGCTCCTTTTGTTCCTGTCATGTCTGTAATGCTGAAGGTCTGAAATTAAGATAGTTGCAGAAACACACTAAGAAAAAAGGTTACTCCTAGTTTAGGGGCTGTAGAAAGGTAAACAGTTTTCTGTAAATGGAAGTTGGTACTTTTCAATCTAAACTTGATCCAGATGCACTAACACAGAACTTTTACTAAAAAAAGGGGAAATAAAAACCCAAACAAAAACCCAAACAAAACAAATTGACAGATAGGCAGACATTTTTACTGAAACAAGTTCTTGATCAATACAATACATTTTACATTTAAGTTTAGAGCAAAACAAAATCTGAAAATAGGTGGCTCGGGACAACTTTGGTTTTGAATTTCTTCAACATTCCTAAATATGCTATCAGAGCTTTTGCACACAATCACACCAGAAGCAGAAGTAACGGATTTGGTTTCTATAAAGATTAGAAATACCCACAAACATCTAAGCACACACTTGGCTGTTCAGAGCACACTCAACTGTGAACTTTTTATGTTCTGAAGGACCCAACAAGGCACATGCACATTTGAAGAACATCTAACCATGTCAGAAGCTAATATACTTCAAAGAATTAATTCAAATATTCAACAAATAAAAATGCCAGAATCAGTTGCCTTCCTAATTTTAATTGGCTGTGTCACCAATTAAAATCCTAAACGAAGTGAGGTTCTGATGTAAAGTTATTGCTTGGTTTTAGTTACAGGGAATAGGAATATGTGTATAGGAAAAAGAAAAAAACAAATTAAAACCATAAAAACAATTCTTTTTTTTTTTTTTTTTTGTGTGTGTGTTAATAATTGCATGTTAATTTGGAATGTTTCCTTTCCCCGCAAAAAATGTAATCGGTTTCCCTTTTTTCTTGCCCTTTCCTTACCATTGTCTGGATTACTGCAGAAAAGGGTTTGGAAGCTAACTTCCTGATTATACAAAAAAACCCAAACATACTTTTAAGAAAAACCTGACAAAGCATTTGATGATATGGTCATAGTAATTCACTGCTGCCAAAGGTGAGAAGAGGGGAGAGGTGCCTGCACACTTTATCTCTCTCCATCCCTGAGTCTTCCACCTTGAGCAAGCCCTGACTGCACTGTAGGTCTGGTCAAGCCAGTGAAAACAGCAGAAAAACCACAATTTCTGTGGTGCACCTGGCTCATACAGACAGGTGAATGTGGGAGTGTACACAGGGGAAGGCTGGATCACTCATGGCACATAAAGAGAGCAAGATCTCCGAGAGCAACACCTCCTCCTTCCAGCAGCAGCACACTGAATTCAGCTCCTGTCACCAAGCTGCCCTCACACACTGCTCGCACAGGGCACGAGGAGGAGAAAGGGTACCACTGCCATGTTCACACAAACAACCTCCAGCACAGCTACGGCTTGTCACAGCTCTCCTTCCTGAACTGTGATACACTTGCTGAGGCTGCAGGATCACAGAGGTGCAGATTTCACCTCAATTCCCACCCTGGTTCCTGCTCTGCATGCAGCCAGACCAGTGCTGAGCAGACAGGTCTCTTCTAAACACATCCAAACACAACCTATCTGCTGCTGCTGCATTCAAGTTCAACCCTGGCAAACATAAAGAGCTGCACAAAGCTCGTTTCTAGGAAAAATTACTAGCTTGGATCACTACTGATGTAGAAAAGATCATATCACTTAATACATAATTCCCTAAACTGTTTGTCATCCTCACGGGCCACCCTCACTCCCACCTCCTCTATCATCTCCTAACCAGGAGGGGGGTGGAGGAGTGGTTTGAAGAAGGGAGATAAGATTACCTCACTTGCTTCCTCGCTATCCCTTCCATTTACAGGTGCATTGATCCCTCTAATTGAGTGTAAATGAGTGCTTTCCCACGGTTCAGACCGGCTCCCCTCTGTTCAGTATGGGAGCAACATCTGGAGCCAAAATACAGAGGAGAAAGTGGGCAGCTGACAACTCCATTTGGATGATCAGGATTTCCCTGGAGCAGTGTGGAAGTAAAGCAGTTACACAGCCAAAGGTTCCAGTTGTAAACCCTGTCCCCAAAATGAAAGTGGGAGAAAAAAGGAGGCAGAGGAACATGCCTAAGTTCTGAGATGGTCAGGACAAGCTGAACTTTCTTTTAGGAGAAGTTCTTTAGATTTTTCTGGGGTTTTTTTGTTTGTTTGTCTGTTTCTTTTGATGGTGTTATGTCTACTTCAGAGGCCCAAATAACAAGACATCTAGAAAAAGATTTCAAGATTTCATCAAGTTCTGAATATCTTACAGACTGTACCTGAGAAGCCTCAACCTCTCTACAACTAAGACTTCCTTCCTTACTCCTAGTGATCTTTGGATCAAAAATTCAACTTGCAAAAAGCCAACTGCCTTCCAAAGTCTGGTAGCTGAATTTACATGAAGTCACAAGTTACCCTAGAATAACGTGTTCCTAGGAAAGGCACACTTTGAAATTCTAAGGGTTTCTTAATCTCAGTTGCAGCAGAACTGACACTTTGATAAGATAAAACTAGTTTTGCAACTTGCCTTAAAGTGCTTCCAAACAACTGAACAGAACACATTTTGAACCACTGTAAATGCCTGTACACCCCAGCTTTTACTTCTAAAAAATGTGTTCAGAGGACAGTTTTGTACAACTTTCTTAGTTCGCATATCCTAGGAAATTTACTCATTATTAAATGCTAGGAGTAACTGCTTATGGCCACATAATCCAGAAAAGAAAATGGAGATGTTAGTTAAAAATGAAATCAGAGTAGCTGCAAGCAGTGGCCTCCCATTGGGTAGTCAAAGAAACAGGTGAAGGAGCCAAGTAAAAATCTATTCAACCAAATGCTATTTAGAATCCCTGGTGGAAGGCAAATATTCAGAACTTCTTAAACAGACAATGAACTTTGTGAGTTTGTAAGAACTATGCATCAACTATTAATGTTTTCAGGTGCTGAAAACATGTTCTAACTACTGACTCCTGAAAAAGTGAAGTCAAAACAGAAATTGGCAAAATATTGATAAGACAAGAATTCTGACAAATCCTAAGCCTGGAAGGAAAGCACAGCCCCACTGCAACAAAGACAACATATGGACTAACTTGCTGGCTACCCCTTCTTATCCTATTCTAGAAAAAAGTGATGAAAATAAAAGAGCAAGGCACTTGTTAACCAAGGTACATTCAATTCTGTCCTGAGAGAATATATTAGGCAATAGTCCTCAGTCCTTTTAGTCCTAAATTTATCCTGTAAAAGGTTCTTAGTAATATCTCCAGAAAGACTTTGCTTCTCATACAAACTGAAGTGAAAAAATAAAACCTTATTACAATGTAAAGGTCTTTCATGGTCAAGCTCCAAAAATTATTCTAACCTTATTTCACTGTTTCCACCTCCAAAAAAAGATACTGGTAAAAGAGATCTTAAATACCCAGCAACACAAAGGTAACTGAAATGCCACAGTTCTGCTGTGCACTGCTGTTTGCAACAAGGGCAGCATTCCCTGCACCAACAGACACCTCCCAAGGAACCCTGCAACCCACCCTGACTGCAGCACAAGTTTATGAAGAGAAGGCACTAACCTGGCACACAAAGCACAGTTCAGTTTACAGCCATGCTGAACTCAAGGCACTCTCTCCCCATGCTTTAGATGTCTCACCAAGGTTTCCTCTTACACACTTATCTGATGTAGGCAAAGAAAAATAAAAGCTCCTTGGGGTTCTTTTGGTGGGAATAGCTGACATGCTATCTCAAGAAGTAAGTTTAATTTTTTAAACAGGTAGGGATGATAGTTCTGGCCATGCTGATAGTCATGCTGCATATTAAAAAAAAAAAATACTCCCTTCATTCATGAGAGTTATTTTTATCAACTCCTCAATTCGGCATGAAATACCTACTTATAACAACCACTCGTTTCTGGAGTCATCCTTCTTTAGATGACACATTTAATATGACTACAAGTTTCTGAGAAATGATCTTTGGAAACATCATACTGAGGTTAATAATGCTTGATTACCTTTCATAGTAGTGACATCTGCATAAAAGATTATAAAAAAGCACAGTGTATCACACAGAGGGCTAAGTAGGTGAGTGGCTGTTGACATAAAATGTGTCTCTCTTCTTTCCCTAATACTTCTTTATCCTAGAGCATTTTATCTTAAGTACTATGTTTGAATTGAAATTCAAAAGATTGAATCAAGAATTACTTGGGTCCTGAAGCCTGGCCCCCATTTTTCCGAAGCTTCATACTATTTCAATAAAATGATCAAACTCCTAATTTATCAAATCTTCAAGTCAAGGTCACTTTTTTCATCCCACAACTTCTCACAGACATCTGATCCAGAATCTCAGTAGTGAATTGGTCTAAAATCTTCAAACTTTCAGGTTGAAAGCTGAAATTACACAGGACTAGTCTGCTCAGGTTTGCTCACTTTTAAGGATTCCTTCTCTTGGGTGTTTAAACACATAAACATATTTACAAAGCCCCTGCACAATCTTTCTCAGCTTGTATTTTCCCAGATTGAGTTCCTCCAAACTCCCCTCTTAAGCAATCCTCAATTTCCCAATCACTACAGCTGTCTTGTTCACATCACAAGAATCACAGAATCATTTATGTTGGAAAAAAAAAAACCCAAGATCATCAATTCCAACCTCTGACCGATCCCCACCCTGTCAACTCAACCATGGCTGGCACTGAGTGCCACATCCAGTCAGCTCATGAGCAGCTCCAGGGATGGAGACTCCTCCACCCCCTGGGCACTCATTCCAATGCTTAGCAACCCTTTCCACAAAGGAATTCCTCCTCAAGAAGGAGCTACACAGGAGTGCTGCTGGTTATCAATATCAGAAAAAGCTGCACAAATAGAGAGTAGTGGTTGAAATGTACTCTGCAACCAGGTTTGTTCATTCTATTCTGTGTTCAGCTGCTTCTCTTAAGTAGGCAGAGCCTCTTAAGTAGAAATGGGTCACTGCTACAGCTAAAATCCATGGCAGAATAACTTACCTAAGGTTATACTCTAGCAATTATACACTACAAATAATCAACCACTACTTTCCTGAAGAAGTGCACATCATGACCTCATGCTTAAATCAAATATTTATTATAATCTGTTACTCTTATGTACTGTAACAGTGACAACAGCCAAGAATGTTTTATTAACAGAGAGTTTCAAACAGCACTAAAAAACTCAAAAGCTGAACTAGACAAATCAGTTGACATACCCCAAAGAAACTCCCTTCCCCCCTTTACAAACAGTGAGTACATACTACAGTTGTTTCACATTTCCATTTGATTTGTCATTAATTACACCCATCAGTTATTTGCACTGGTTTTACAGGAAATGCAAAATCTCAACAGTGTACTAGACTAGAAGTATGTTTGAGAGTCAACAGCATTCTAATTCCTGTGAGTGAAAATGGAGGCAATAATGAAAAACAATACCACTGAAACCATCAAAATACCCCTACATAGTTTTGTTACCACAATAATTACAATTATTAAAAGTTTTCAGTATTTCTTGGACAAGGAATCCACAAGCTCTGTCATCCTTTTCCTGAACACTCCCAGACTGAGGCATAAACCCAAAACATTTCCAACTCCAGCTAAGAGCTTAGGATGGAATTGCAATTACCATCCCCTTGTCTGACTTCAGTGGGCTAGAGGCCTTCAAATTTTAATGAAAAAAACCAAACAACTAAATAAACCCTGCCCCATGATTTGCATCCTCAGCTCTCATCTGTGGTGTTCCAGCTGTGTTATCAGTCTGGAAGGAGAAGGGAGCAATGCCTGCTGGCTCTTGCCCTTTAACTACTCTTTACTAGATGGAAGAGCCCAAGCAGAGAGATTCATCCCATCACAGAGCAAAGAGGGATGACAACAAACTAAAATCCTCACACGTGTAGTGCAGGAGAGGATTAGCCTCAACCAAGATTGCAGAGAATGTCCTGGAAGCTCTGACAGCATTAGCACCAAACATCATGGTATCCTTGGGTACGGGAAACGCCAACAACTGCACTACTACACACACAGTGATGGCACATACAGCCCACACACAGAAGAGAAAAAATACAAAAATGTAGTTTAAGTGACTATTAATGTCACAGAATAGATCAGGCTGGAAGGGACCACAGTGGGTCATCTGGTCCCACCTCCCTGCTCACACAGGGTCATCCCATAGCACATGGCACAGGATGTGTCCAGATGTGTCTGGAATATCTCCAGTGAGGAAGACTCCATGCCTTCTCTGGACAATCAGTTCCAGTGCTTGGCCACTCCACAGTGAAGGAATTCTTCCTCATGTTCAGATGGAACTTCCTGGCCATCAGTTCCTGTCCCATTGCCCCACAGAGCAGAGCCTGGTCCATGCCCTGACCCTCCCTGCAGACACTGACAGGGATCAGGGCCCCTCTCTGCCCTCCCTTCTCGGGGCTGGACAGGCCCAGCTCCCTCAGCCTGTCCTCAGTGAGATGCTCCAGTCCCTCCATCATCTTTGTCACCCTTCACTGGATCAGTTCCAGGAGCTCCATGTCTCTCCTGTCCTGAGGAGCCCAGAACTGGGCACAGCATTCCAGGCAATCCTCACAGGGCTGAGCAGAGGCACAGGATCCCCTCCCTACAGCTGCCAGCCATGCTCTGCCTAATGCACCCCAGGATTAATGACTTCAATTGTGACCAAAGCCCTTTCAAACACAAATAAACAACTATCATCTTTATCCCATTGTATTTACAACTTAAACATTTGGAGAAATTTTAAGTAAGTCCTACTGTTAGAAAGGTCAGACAATCTTTATGGTTCTCCTTTAATGCTAACATAAACTGATATGGATCTTAAGAGGTACAGAAACATAAAACCAGATAATTTAAAATAAAGTCCTTGCAGAACAAGGCTCTATCATAAAAACCTTGCCTCATTCTTCTAGATTCAACACCTACTGAAGACAGGCATTCTCTCTCTGACATAAAGAAAACTCCTGCTATGTGTACGTGGAGCTTCTCTGATAGAACAGTCTGCACCTTGGACGAGTAGCCAAGAAGTTTCAATTTTACACCTACTACGTTTTATAAACTACTCCAAGCATTTTGAATGAAAATTCTAATAAAAAATAAACATGTACATTTAGCACTACTATCTGTGAGCTGTCAATCAAACACATGGTCTGATCCACATAGGAACAGCCTTAAAGATTTTACACTGTGAACTTCTCAACCAATACACAGGGAGGATCTCTTCAAAGTCACCTGGAAGCAAGTTAGAAAAAAAAAATGGCACACTTGTATTTTTCATCACTATCACTTATCCTGAGATATGTTAACACATTTTTGAAGGCTAAAAAAGAAATCCTCAATTTATTTCTTTCTGAAGAATGTTTGTGTCAGCCAAGTTGAAGAGATGCTAACCTCAAACATAACATGTCTGGTTAAGTAAAAATACATGACTAATGTTAGTGTCACAAATGCCGCTTTAAAAAGTTCAATAAGAAATTGGGATTGTTATTCCAATTTGTATTTTCAAATAGCTTTCAGCAATGGAAAGGTATACTGGAAATATATGCAAAATAAGATTTCCCCTAACATTTTCTTCTAATGAAAACATGAATTAGAATTTCTCTCTATCCCTCCTGGCCTTTCTTTCCACCCACACCCCTTAAAAATGAAAAATGCATGCTTGCAGAACTTAAACACCCTAAATGTCACATAATAAACAGTTTATCATTGTCATTCCCATCAATTCATTCATATACTACTACCCTGTAATTGTTCCTCACCAAAAGCTATTATTGCTGCATTTACTCAAAGTCAGTCTTATCAGTTTATTGTATTTAGAAGTGTTTAAAGCTTATCCTGAAGATCAGAATATGCCTCAACAAATTGGACTGTCTACTGTCAGCCAAGAAAGTATCTCCTGATTTCTCTAGTAAATTGTATAAGAACTTTGACTAAACACTCAGACATTTTACAGGCAAAGACCTCTTTCCCACACCCTTTATGAAAATACCTTTTACTACCTTAAGTGACAGTGGTAACTACTTATTTAGGAAAGATAAATTACATTTCAGTATTTTATGTGTCCAAAATGCAAATGAGAGCCAGATGTGCTAGCTGCAAGAACCAAATCACTGTATCAATCAATAACAAATCCCAGGGACATGCAGACATTTACTGTACGTTTCACTGAAAGATGTTTGGTCAGATGCATATGGAGCAATTCGAAGCAGATCTACAGCAGCTTTCCTGATGTTTCTTATGGACAGACAAGGTGGTAGCCAGAATCTGTAAACTAAATAAAGATGCTGCACCTCTGGTCACTTGGAAAAAATCCCTGCGTAGCACTGCAAAGAAACAGGAATACCACTCATGAATTGTACATGAAAGTTGTGTATTTATATTTTAAATGTTTGGGTTTTTTAGAGGATGGATGGACTTGACATCTGTGCGGAAAAACCTGAGTAATCACAAGCAGCTATCAGCCCTTCACACCACCACTGCTGCTATTTTCAGTGAGACACCCTGTTTTTGCTACAGTGTTCTTGGCATCACCCTGCTGCTGTGATTCAATATTTATCTGTTACATCTAGTTACATCACAACACTCTCTACAATACCTAAATCTCGTGTGGAACTTGTGCAGCTTACACCTAATCCACCGGTTTTGAGCTCTCCCTTCGAAATTCTCCAGCCTCAGAAGAAAAAGTCGGTGGAGATGTGCAAACATCTGGCCCCGTGTGAATCGATCATCCATCCTCTGAAAGGGTGTGCGGTCATGCATGAGCACTGCACCTTCCTGCTAATGGCAACCGGGCAGGAATGAATCCCAGTGCGAACTGCAGTGCTCACCACAGAACCACTTGTGAAAGGAGTGTGCCAAAAATTGCATTCAAAACACCTTTAATAGCAACAGTTCTGCTCCTACAGAAGCCCCTCAACAGCATCAAGTTATAATAATACACCATTTATGATGGCAAACAAGGCCCTTGGAGCTTAATATTTTTAAAAGTTGTGTTAGGAGCAAGGTGGTGGTGTCTTGTGAAACGACACAACTGAGTGCTGAAACTTCTGCTGACAACAAAGCCACCTGCTATGTCCAAGACCAGCATTTCAGTATAATCCTGAGAAAAGATTAATTCTGGAATATTTTTAGCCCTGGCTTTGAAAGCAGACAGCACTCCACATACACTGAAAAGCATCAGGGTGGAGAGCGGGCAAGAGAATACATGCAGGAAACATTCTTTGTTTATAACCAAAACACGCTCAATTATTCTCATAAAATCCATTATCATGAAGAAGAAAACTCCAGGCACACTGAACAGTGTCACTACTAAGGCTTGCAGAGCAATCTCAGCTTTGGAATCAGACGCACAGAAAACCAGGCAGTCTCAGTATCACCGTATCTTCCCTGTCCTTTTTGCAACACAGACACAACTACAGAAAATACATGAAAGACCGACTAAGAAATAAAGAACGGATTTCAAAACTGAGCAGTCACGGAAATATGGGGGCAGGGGAGAATGGAGTTCATGTTTAATTCTTTATCACCATCTGATTTGGGGGAGTCTCTGCACATTCTTGGTGACTCGGATTGTCATTTTCATCCAACAGCGGTAACCCGAAACAGCAGCTGGGGAACGGCAGCCGCTGCCTCAACTCCCAGGTTTCATACAAGCCTCGAGCATCGGTTTAACAGCAGTTGCATAATAAGACTCAAAAGGCCAAGCACTCCTCCTGCCTTGTACATCTCCATTTCCACACGAGCCACAGTGATGGATCTGGACGAGAACCGAGCACTACCCGAGCGCCACTAGCAAGCCGGTTATTATGCAGCAAAGAAGAGGAAAACCCAACACCTGGCGCACAAATATGCAGACACCCAGCGAATAGGTGGATCTACGGAGAGAGCTATCTTCCCTCTCCCTTCCCCAAGAGGCAATCCTTGATGGGTGTGCCAGGAATGGGATATCGGGGGGGAGGAGAAGAAAAGGGGTGGGAAGTGGTTGCCGCTTGCTGCAGCCAGGCTGAGCGATGGCGAGGTGGTTAATCATGGTGGCTGAGGAAACATGGGGTCACTTCTCCCCCTTCCGCCTCCCGTGTGACGAGGACGGTGGGCACCGGCCACGGGGGGGACCCGCGCCCCGCACGGACCCGCCGGCGGCGACTCAGGTGGGTCCCGGGCGGAGCATCCCGGTGCCCGGTGCGGGCGGGGGGCGCGGGGCAGCGCTCCCCCCGCACAGCCCAGCCCTGCCCTGCCCGCTCCCCGCCGCACTCACTTGCCGATCACCTCGCAGAGCTCGTACACGTCCTCGAACAGCACGTCGTCGTCGGCCATGGTCCGGGCGGGGGGGCTCAGCCCGAGAGGCGGCGGCCCCGGGGACGCCCGGCTCCCCCGCCGCTCAGCGCCCACCGCCACCACGGTAAATCCCGGCCGCTCCCAGCGCCGCCCGCCCGCCCGGGGCTCCCGCGGCCGCGCCGGGACTCCCCGCTCCTGCCGCTCCTCCTCCGCCTCCTGCCGCGGCCGCCGCCGCTCCCCGCGCGTGTCGCACCCCCCACGCCCCCGCCTCCCACCCCCCTCCCGCCCCCTCCCTCCCGCGCTCAGCCGCGGCTCCCGGCGGGCGGCTCCGGCTCAGCGGGGCGGCGCGGGAGCCATGGAGGGGATCGGGGCGGGCGGCAGCGCCGGGTCACTCCCTCGCCGGGCGGGAGCGGGGCGCGCGTTCCCGGGCGGGCGGGCGGGAGCGCCGGGAGGGAGGATAATAGTGGGAGGGGGGAAGGGCGGGGGGAGCCCAGGCGCGGGCGCTGATTCTGCTCCCGGGCGCGAAGAGGAGGCGGCGGCGGAGAGGCGGCGGTCGCGACAGGCGGTCGCGATAGGCGCTCGCGGTACCGAAGGGCGGGCGGGCGGGCGGGCGCGCGCGCGTGCTCCCGGTGCCGCCGTCACGCAAACCCGTCACGGGGGCGGGCGCCGCCGGCGGCGCGCGCGCACGCGCGCGGGGGGCCACGCCCCCAACCGTCCGCTCGAGGGGTCCGGGGAGGCGCGAGGCGAGAGTGGGGTGGGGGCTCGCGCAGGCGCCGGGCGCGGTGACGTCATGGCGCGGGGAGGGGGGTGTGACGTCATGGCGCGAGAGGGGGTCGGGGCGCGGGTGCCGCTCGCGCTTATCGCTCCGGCCGCCCTTATCGCCATTATCGCCCTTATCGCCATTATCGCCCCCATCGCCCCGCGGCGGGCACGGGGGGTCCCGCCACCTCCCCGCGTCCGCACCAACCAGGCTGCGGCAATAAAGAACCTCAGCGCGAACCCGGCTCGTACAGCTCTGTGCAGTGCTTTATTCCCACTCAGTGCATTCCAGCGGGATGTGAGTGTTTTCTGCAGCACGCTCTGAGCCGCCTTTGTCGCAGGGAAAGCCGCTCTTTATCCCCGAGAGCAGCGAATTCACCTTTGGGGATGCGCGTTCCGAGCCGCTCCAGCTGTGCGGCACCGCTGGCTGCTGTTCCTGCAACAGCCCCAAAAACACCGTGCGAGACACCGGGTGAGCTTTAAAACACCCGAGTGCCTTCCCCATTCATGGTTACACGGTTTTTAACATGTTGCACCGGTGTGCTTCTCCAAGTTTTTGAAAACTCGGCTGGTTTGTGGAAGAAAGGAAAGTTCTTTTTGAAGGAATTAGTCAGGAACTCGTGCAGTTTACAAAATGTGTTTCTCTCAAGGTACATTAGCACACGTGCAACTTCCTACAGCTCCTTAACAGAGGTAAATTATGGAATTGTTCCCCAGACAAAGGGAAAAACTGTCAGAGTGGAATTATCTGATGAAATGGGTTAAAGGTTGGCTTTGAAACATAGAGCTGACAACACTTTACCTTGTTCCTGTCTCCAGGCAAATTTAAAAGGAAAAAAACCCAAGAAAATGTAGTGAAAATAATTGCATCTAATTAGTTATGTCCAATAATTACATCACTGCACAGTGCTGTCTTCCAGGGTGAGAGACATTCCTGTGGGTCTGTGCTCCATCCCATAACAAACCTTTTAAAAATATTTAAACCACCATCTGCTCTTTGGACTGCAAACAAAAAGCTGATATATTTAAACTGTTTCTAAATTTCACACAGCTAAACGTGGGCACCCATCTTTTTCCTTTTGCAGGCCCACAAGGCTGAGTCCCACACAGGTCACTCAGTAAGAATTTTTAGAATTTGGGTGAGTGTTCACTTTATGCTTTGAGCTGAAGTTGTCTGCAAAGCCATCGTGAGAAGTTACCATAAAAAAACAATCAAAAAGTGCACAAGGAAGAAAATTGCTGGTGATGGATCTCCTCCTGAGCTGGGGCAAATGCTTTGGCTGCTCCAGCAGCATCACCTGAGGTGTTGCTTCCTCTGGATGCCGAGTTCTTGGTGTCACACCAGGCCACAATGCCCAGATGCAACAGCTTAAACTGAATAAAAGTTTACCAGGTATAGTATATGGGGGCCTTTGCGCCAAAATATTTTAACAGAGCAAAGAACAGAAGTTCTTAAACCCTTTAAGAGCTTGGGAAGACCCTTGGATTGATTTTGGGAATAGGAAACACATAAACATGGCTTTCTGCTAAAGGACAAGGTCCTGGGGCCCAGGTTGGGGGTTTGTTGGGAATGAAGGAAGGAAGTTCCTGGGAAGGAACTTGGAAGACATGGAACAAAAATAGGCTTTTGCTGAAGAGAGGTGATCCATTCCCTGGCATCCAGGAGGCATCTTGCTTACTTGAGGATCAAGGGCAGTGGCTGCTTTTTTAATCTGATGGACTGAGCTTACTAATTTTTGAGGGGTTTTTGTTTATTTTCTGGTTGTTTTTGGTTTTTTTTTTTTTTTTTTTTCCCACCCTTGAGCAAAGAATGTGCTTTTTATAGCAGCCCCAGCATTCTCTAGGCTCACAAGAAGCAAGGTGGGTCCATCAAACCTGTCAGCTGTCCATGCCCAGTGCAGGGGAGGGTGAGCTCGGGTGCTGCCTCCCGTTGGAGTTGCATGAGAAGAATCTCTCTGAGGCAGGGTTTGTGAGCAGATCTGGATCATAAAAAGTTGCACAGCGAGGCAGCAAACGCAGCAAGGACACCACTGCATCAGCAGTTACTGGAACAATTGAGAACTGTGCTGTAACTCTGTTTCACATTGAATGGGCTCAGGAAAATGTGAGCATTTGCCTGCCAGCAGCCAGGACCCAGCAGCAGGATAATCCAAGGAAAGCATTTACCAGTGTGTTTGTGATCAGAAATTCCAGCCACAGGTTCAAAAGTAGTCATTCCCTTTCATAAGCAAGCATTCTTGATTTTCACCCATGTATCCTCATAGATTCTGGGATTAAATGAATAAATCTGAAACATGTACATCTAACATCTCATCAAAAAGTGTGTAACCATAACGTTTGACATAGGAGCAGAAGAAACTTTGCACTTGAGACCTGAAATGATTTACTGGCAAGGTAATGGTCTGAAAACAGTTATTTCAGAGGTGGGAGAAGGACTTTTTGATCAGGAAGGAGCAAGAGAAGGACACTGAGTGCTCACATGAGGAAATGCCCTACAGCCCCTGGTGCCCTTCCCCAGGGCACTGCACATGTTTGGGCTGCCTGTCTGCGAGATTCTGGACAGGCTGGTTAAGGTTGTGTATGCTTAGGTTAGCCAGTTTTGCATTCAAAATATGCTAAGGAGTAGCTGATTGTGGGCTTGGGCACTAGAAAACTTATTTCTAAAAATTGTGTGGGGCTTTCAAGTTTTATTCTCAGGTTCTTTTCAGGGTTTACACATACAGTCTGCACAGCATGAACCACAGGGCAGGTAAGTTGTTCAAAAGTTGGTTTAACTGATAACAGTAGTTATCAGTTATTAAAGAATCTTTATGGTATTTTCACTTAGAAGTTTGATGTAAAAGATACATGATGATGAAGAACAAGAAATTTCAGTGGTTTGCCAGCGTTCTGTTATCCCACAGATGTAGGGAGCACCAAATCCTATTCCTCAGATTCCAATTATAACAGGAATTCCAATTATAACAGGTTCCTGGGTGCTTTGATCTGTAACCCAGGTATTAATTCCCTCCCTCTTACAAGGTTTGAGAACAACCCTGAAGATGAGTATGAGCTGTTAGTAATTTGTAAGAGACAACATTGCAGGCCTACCAGGTTTGTGACAAACTGCAATGTTGTTTAGGTGTGCAAGTTTTATGAGCTGAAAACAGTTCATACTTTGGGCAGTAGAAATGTGTTTGGGTTGAAATGAAAAGAGAAGGTGTTTTGATCACAGGCACAGACATTTTCAGTCCTTGTAAAAACTGTTAGTGAAAAGAACCCTCAAAAGCCATCATCTGACCTGGAGTAGGTCTGGATGACTCCTTGCAAAAGTCTGTAATTAAATCAGCTCAGAATCTGCCATGTGGCAGGGCAGGCTGCAGCTGCAGAGCTCAGGTGCAGCACACAAGTTGTGCCACACTGTAATTAAGGAGGCCAGGTTTCCCCTGAATGCTTGTCTTAACAGGTGACTGAAGTTTGTCTACGAAGAATATCTCCAACTGCATTTTCCCCCTCAGTGGAGTTGTTTTTGAGCTCCCTCACAGTGTCAGTTCTCCATTGCTCAGTGAGAAGGGGACTCTCTGTGCCACCTTTCCTCTCTCAAGCCACCACCAGGTCTCTTTTCTGCAGCCACTTCTCTTCCAAAAGCAGTTGGAGCTTATCTCAGGCCTCTGCACCTTGCCCCCAACGGATTCTGTTGGAATTGACCGCCAGGTTCAAAAGTTCCTGGGAAAGCTGGGTGCAGTCCGAGCGTGGCAAAGCCTCCTTTCCTTGGAAAGCAGGCTGGGAGCTGCCTCTGGAATGAGGAATTTGCTTTCACTGCCCTTGAGACGTGGTGGCCACATTCCCTTCCTCTGGCACGGCTCACACTGACCCAGTAACCAGACAGGTCTTGGTCACTTCCCTCATCTGCGATTAGACTTTGCTCATAATTAAACAGAAATTATGGTAACACTATTGAAGATGGGCATTAAACTAAACCAAAGCTGACCCAATCTGATTCTGTATCACAAGTCACCTTTCAAAATCAACTTCCAAAGATGAAACAGCCCCAGGTAAGAACAGCTGACAATATCAAAAGAGAGAGGAATTCTTTAAAATTACACAAACCCTTACTTAATTGAGTTTCTTTAGCTATTCCTGTTGTGTAAAATTACACAAACCCTTATTTAATTGAGTTTCTTTAGCTATTCCTTGCCATTCTGCTGATTTTCCCCTTCCTTGTGTACCATATAGCTATGTCTTGATTGCATTACTGGAGGTGTTTATTTATTTCTCCACAGCTGCAGCTTTTCCTCATTGATGAGTATGGATTAAATTATAAGAACTGTAGAGGAAATCTCTCCAGGAAGCTTTTATTGAAACTTTTTAAAATTAAAAATGTCTTAGAGGGGTTAAAACCAGGTAATAAAACCAACTGAAAATTCCAGTTATCTTTTCATATTTGCAACCATATGCTACAGTCATGCACCTATACAGTGAAAAATAATTAAAAATCACATTATAAAGACAATATCAAAATGCTAAGTACTAGCACAAAAAAATGAAAACTAGTTACCTTTTTATTTTCATGTCTGTCTTTCCTTCTTCCTTGCATTTGTCACTCTCCTGTCTTCTGTACAAGATTATTAAGCTCTTTTGACTAGACAGGTGCCACCCTCATAGAAACTCCAGAAGGGCCCCACAAATCAGAGCAAATGAGGAACTTTGATGTGGATAAATGGCAGGGAACACTTCATTGAGAGGAAATCCTCATCCACACCATCACTGCTGGATGCTGGGCTTGGAACTGGTGGTTGCAGCTTTGGGAAGATCCCTCAGACTCATTTTTCCAGGCATTATTCTGAAACCACTGCTGTGAGGTGCAGTGACAGTGACAAAAAAAAAGCCAAGGCAGTGTTGGGTGTGTCAGGAGAAGCATGAAAACAAGGCAGAAAGTGTCATTTTACCTGCACATAAAACTCCTGTGCACCCACAGCTGGAGGCCTGGGATGTTTTAGGCCTTCCCATCTCCAGGATGATGGCAAAGGAGTTTGCAAGGGAACAGAGAGAGAATGGCAACAAAACCAACCCAGGGATGAGCCAGCTGCCTTGCAAGGAGAGGGAAAAAGGCTGGGATCTGTCAATTTGCAGAGAAGACACCTGAGGTAAGGTATACTTGAGGTTTACAAAAGCATGAAGGTGAAAACAGACTTGGTGTTCAAACACTGCAATACTGAAACCAAGGGATGATCCATAAAGGAAGTGGGAAGGTAGTTTAAGACAGACCCTGCTTTCAAAAAATATTATACACACACACTGGATAGCAAACTTTTTGAGAATTTGCTGCTACAGGAAGTTGTGGACACCAATAGTTCAAAAAAGAATTAAAACATTTCAGGAATGACACATCCTTATAAAAATTCCTGGATGGAATAGGCAGGGGTGGAGCAGACCTGGTACAACAACAGAAGGTGCTGGGAAAAGGAAGGGTTGCAGGTTGGGACCAGGCTTTCATGCACTTTCAAAGCTATCTCCTAGTGCCACTGCTCTGTTTCCATTTTTGAAGGTGTAAATTCAGTTTTCACTTTAAATTATACAGTCAGCTTCTCCACATCCAGGTGAGTCCCCAGAGTCAGCACACCTGGAGTTCAATTAATCTCCTTACCCAGGAAGGCCACATTTCTGATCTCAGTGTTCCCTCCCAGCTAGGGAGGGCTAGGTGAACCCATTAGGGCGTTTCTTGTGTTCTCAGCCTCTTAGTTTTATTCTGTATTTCATTTTTCATTCCAAACTTTGTCCTCTATTTTGTCCCCATTCTGCCACCAATTTATTTTCCAAACCCTCTTTATGAGGTTTAAAATACCTAATTTTTCTTACTGCATTTCCCAGATCACCATTAATGTGCAGTAATGCAATACAAAAGCTGACAAGGTTTACAGTTGAAGGCTTCTAAGACACAGCTATGGCTTTACCACTTATCCTATAGCCTCAGGGTAAGCTAAGCTTGCCACATTTTAAAACTTTAGAAGAGAATACTAATTCTGTAAGTCGTTGTTTACTAAGTATTTCATCTTTGTTATCCAGCTTTTTTCTTTTTCTCCTGGTGTTCTCAGCCTCCTTTTTTTCTTTCAGATGGGGAAAATCTTCACAGAAGAGTGAACACCCTCTGCCTCACCATTTAGCTACTTCCCACTTCCTCCTCCCTCTTATGCTTTCCTTTTCTGAAGTATTATGCTGGGACTGCATGATTATTCACACCCAGACTTCAAGGTTGTTTTATATTTCATGAGTAAAATCACCTGCAATGGAAAGAGTTGGTTTTGACTTCCTGATTCAGACTGGCCAAGTTGCCATTGAGAAAATTCTTGTAAAACTTTTTACCTGGAGGAATCCAAGATGGTTTGCAACAGATCTTTGAAATTTAGCAGGAGGAAAACTCCTGGAGGGTAAAGGGGTAAGGTTTTCCATGTCCCATGAAATTCTATTCATGTCTGTCAAAGGGAAAAACTGGGAGAAAAATGTTCTTTTTTCCTCTGGGTGATGTTGGCAGCAGGGCTCTGAGAGCCATCCAAGGGGACTGGCCATGGGCAGCCTCATCCCTGGCAGTGTCCTCAGCATTCCCATTGTGCTGGGGCCTGGCACTGAAAAGCTGTTGTGAAAGTGAAGTTTGGAGACAGCAGGGAGAGAAAAAGCCTGCCCCACTCTATAACAGCTCTCTCTAGACCCTGTAGACAGCCTCTCTCTGATCACTCCCTTTATGGGCTCTCCCTCATTTTGAAGAAATTTCAGCCGCTCTCCCTTGATGGTCACCTGGGCGCTGCACAGGGTCCAAATCTCAGCAGAGACTTCTGTGAGTAGCTTGGGGCCTTTTCATTTTTAAGGAGGAAATGCTTCTACTAAGGCATTTTTTCCCCTTGGGAAAAGGCACTTGTGTGCTAAGTATGA
Organism: Melospiza melodia melodia; assembly: GCF_035770615.1. Lineage (NCBI taxonomy): Eukaryota > Metazoa > Chordata > Aves > Passeriformes > Passerellidae > Melospiza > Melospiza melodia. The sequence continues at coordinate 7,954,466 of NC_086195.1, read as the reverse complement.
GCCTTTTTTTGTGATTGCTGCCCTATTTGCTCTCACTGTTGGAACATCAGTGGAGAATGTAACAGGAGGTGGGAAGAAGTGGGAGAAGGATCTTGATTTAAGGACAGGAGAGTGACACATAGGAGAGCAAATTGTTATTTATGCTGTAAAGTGTGCTCCTCAGTGGTGCTTTGCCTGGTGTTTTTACATCAGGCCAATATGCTCAGCTTCAGGCTTTTTTTGGCCATCAGTACTCATCTGGAGACAAGACTTGCCCTCAATTTTCTTTCAGCTCCAGGTGTACAGCATCATCAAACATCTCTCTGCTCCTTCACCAATGTAAAATATGTTATCCTAGAAGCAGAGGAAAACCAAGGATCATGGAAATATGTAAACACTTTCTACAGAGCTGCAAATGCCTGTTCTAACCTCATGTTATGCATGGTGACTCCTAATCAGAAGCTCTGTTTGATGCTGGTGATTCCTTACCACAAGGAATACAAAAGAATCTAGCAGAACTAACTTCTCAGAATTATATTTTTACAGTAACTTAAGAAGGAAAAAGCTCTAGGAATAATTAAATTTTCTGTGAAGAAAATAGCCAGAAGTAACACATGTTGCTGATAGTCCATCCAAACTTTTGTCCTATAAGAGGCACAGGGACAGAACAGAAATACACACTTGTGTCCTTCTCCTGCTGTGTCCCTCAGATCCCTCAGTCTCCCTTGCTGTTTGACTTCTCTTTGGGGATTTTGCAGTGCCATGGTGTCCATTTTGTGCTCCACACCCACAGACTTTGGCTGTGCCTGTGCCTGATGTCAATAAAGGGCTTCTTAGACAGGAAGCTTGAGTTCTGTCATAATAATTGGTTATTTCAAACAAGGGCTGGACAGGACCAAGTGTTTTCTCCTTTCAGAAGACAGGACATGTCTAAAAATCTTCTAAGAACTTATTTACAGTAATTGTCAGATCAGTGGGTAAATCCCATCATAAGTGAGGAAGCTGTGACTCATAGTACTAAGAGGTTTACACGGGGTTGTGTTGTCCTTCCTTTGGTGCCTTTGGCTGGAAGCATGAAGATAATCAGGGAGCAGATGTGGCCCAGAGTAGCTGTACCTGTCCAGAATTGTGTCAGCTCAAGGATGTGAAGGGCACAAAGACCAGGAATGAATTAGGGACAGGGAAAGGCACTTGGTTTGCCTCTGCTGAGCAAATACAGCCAGTGCTCAGCTGGTCAGGTCAACCAAGATTTTGACAAGCAGTGGTCAATTCTGTTTTCTCATCCTGTAGTTTCTAACAAAGAATCAAATACAAATCATCTCATGAACTTCAGGCCTCAATGGTCTCCATCTCAGCTAATTGTCTGGATTTCCTTGACAGACAGTCAACAGATAGAGACATTTCTGAGGCATAATCACTCTGGATGTGCTGGGGAGGCAGTAAGGAGCTCCAGCAAGTTTCCCTTAAAAAAATAGCAATTTTTTTGCTTTGATCTTTCAAAAGGGGGTGCTTTAAACTCTTCTGTTAATATAGTAATAGATGCCCTAAAAGAAAAGGAGATTACTAGCTTTTAAAAAAGTAATGAGAAAGGTATTTTTTCCTTGTCTGGCTTTCACAGAAATGAAAAAAATGTCTCCTCAATATTTCCTTGTTCTGGAACCAGCAGGCACCACGGAGTTTGATAGGGATCTGTCTGACTTGGATGTGAGCTCCTAACAAGAGCAGTGCAATTTGTAGCTCGTATTTAACAACTGGTTCAAGCCAGAACCTCTTAAAGACAAGGTTCTCAGCAACTTCCCTCTGCATCCTGAAATTAAACATTAACATAATAAGGAAGTTCAGTTCCTAACTTAATCTAACTTAATGAACAAGCACATGTTCAATTAGTCTGAGGTGCTCTGCGCTGATTCATGGAGTTGGAAATATCTCCCAGAGTATCAATACTCCTGCTGTCAGATGGCAGCAGGTCTGTTAGCTCCACTTCTGCCATGTCCTGAAACAAATTCATCTCAGCCTGTGGGATTTTCCAGGGTCCCTGTCATTGGAAGGAAAGATGAATCTGACTCCATGTTCTTAGAAGGCGAATTTATTATTCTATTCTATTCTATTCTATTCTATTCTATTCTATTCTATTCTATTCTATTCTATTCTATTCTATTCTATTCTATTCTATTCTATTCTATTCTATTCTATTCTATTCTATTCTATAATGCTATACTAAAACTATACTAAAGAATAGAGAAAGGATTCAGACAGAAGGCTAAAAGATAATAATGAAAACTCGTGACTCTCTCTAGAGCCTCAACACAACTGGATCTTGATTGGTCATTAAATTAAAACAATTCACACGAAACCAATCAATGACCAGTTGGTAAACAATGTCCAAACCACATTCCAAAGCAGCAAAACACAGGAGAAGCTAATCAGATAATTATTGTTTTCATTTTTCTCTGAGGTTTCTCAGCTTCCCAGGAGAAGAAATCCTGGCAAAGGGATTTTTCAGAAAATATGGCAGTGTCACAATCTGCTGTGGCTCTTGGCTGTCAGAAATTCTCAGGTGAGATGGCAGTGCTGGGACTCCTCCTTTGGAGAAAGTGTCACATATTCCTCTGCATCTGTCCACCTGCTGTGTCAAGCTTTGTCTCTGGCCACAGGATATCTCTTATAACATCATTGCTGTTTGCAGTCATTGCTCTTCATTCCCACCGTTGTTTCTTACAAAATGGTGACAGCTCCTGGTATCCCAGATTATGCTTCTCTTTTACCTTCCCCTACTTCATATTTTTTCCCATTTATCTGCTGGTTGTTGTGACTTTGACATGAATTCCTAGTAAGCACTCAAGAACAGCCACTCTTCAGTTTTCAGTTGAATAAAATGTAAGCAGTAACAAGTCATGTTACAATGGTGCCGCTCCATTATTAACAGCACTAGGTACAGATCAGAATTGGCATCCATTCCTGTGTGTTCTTTAACATTTTCTGCTGGCCTGTAGAGGCTGGAGATGATGGAGATTATGGTTATATGACTAAACTTATATTTCTGAATAGAATGGTTAAACAGGACCCCAATAGATGTCAGACATTTCTGTATCAGGTATGCCAGGCCTAGCATCAGGGTTCAAATTTGGGATGCCATCTTTCTAAGCTGTTATCTTTTCTAGCAGCACTGTCCCAGGAAAATGAGAATACTCTCAATGCCCATCTAGGATAAGGGACTGCTGACTGCAGATTTTCCTTTCCAGCCAGGACATGCTAGCTCGTTTCTCCTTTGCATTGGGAACAAGTACTTGCTGTATCATATGGCAAGTCTCACCACTTCCTTGATGAATTCATTTGTTTAGGATCAGGACAAATCTCTGTACCCTTTTCTCAGAGTTTTCAATCCCTAAATGAATTTCCTTCCCTCATTTTATAATTTTTCAAAGACATCTTAAAAATGATCACTCCAGTCTCTGTAAGCATCCATCTGACATTAAGAGCACCCCCCAATTTGAGCTTGATAAAGATTATCAGTAAAGACAGAATAATATACTAGGCACAGTATGTAAATAGTTTTAATTACATTTTGTAAAAAACTTGTTTGTAAGAGCAGGTTTGACAAACAAAGTCTGCATTCTGTGTTTACTTTTTTTTTTTTTTTTTTTTCTATCTGCTTGATTCATGTAAAATCTGACTCTGGACCTTGAACCACAGCTCAGTTTTTAAGTGGGTGAGTGTGCCTGCAGCCACCAAAACTTTCCTAGGTTTGCTTTTAACTTGCAAATCATGTTTCTGCAGCTGAATGTTGTTCTTTAAAGTACTACTGTACTACTTCCCAGATCCCTGTGGCAGACAGCCAATTTCAGCCAAAACTTATCTCTGGGGAATGGGAGCACGAACCTTTTTAGTTGTGGTGCTGGCAACTATTGACACCCACATGCAGCTGAAAGAGAATCACAGAGTCACAGAATGGCTTGGGTTGGAAGGGACCTTCAAGATCATCTCATTCCAGCTCCCCTGCATGGGCAGGGACACCTTCCTCTATCCCAGGTTGTTCAGAGCCCCATCCAACCTGGCCTTGGACTCTCCCAGGAATGGGCACCCCCAGCTTCTCTGGGCAGCCTGTGCCAGGGCCTCAGCACCATCCCTGGGAGAGAGCTTGCACCATTCTCATTCTTGGAGTGGGAGGAGGAAAACTTGATGTTGTGATTACTTTCACAGGCCTCTCGCTGCTTCAGCTCCTCAAGAGCTTTGTGACTGGCAGTGGCTCTTGTTCCTGGAGTGCTTTGCTGTGTCCTCTGCTCTGCAGAGTGCCAGCCTTAGAAAGCTGGTTCTGGCAGCTCTGCCAGGCACAAATTTGCATGCAACATTTGTCTCTCCAAGGAATCTTCAAACCCTTTCTTGTCTGTCAGGCTAGGTGTACTAGTGATAACATCAACCTCCCTCATGTGATCATTTCCTAAACCATTCTAGAAAATGAGACGGATTAATGAAGACTTATTATTTAAATTGCTCAAGGTACCCAGCTCATTTTTGACTGAACACAGGAGCTTCTGCCATGACTGCCACAACCAGAATGGATGTCTATTGATCCCTAAGCATCCCCCACATCCCAGTTTTAAGATTATATGCTTTAGTTTAAACCTCATTAACTAAAGCAGCTATGACAAAATTTCTGAGAGTGTGCCCACTGGTTAAGCTGGTTGTATATGAAAGCACAAAGCTGTGCATGGGTTAATTGGCTCCCCTGAAAGCTCTCTGATTTCAAATTGCCTCAGGTATCTGTGCTGTCCATTGCAGCCTTCGGTGTAGTTACACCCTTAGTTTTATTTTTGGTCCTGGGCTTTATTTTCTAAGCCTACAGAGCCAAGATGTTTGAGTGATTCATTCCTGCCATGGCTTAACCTGGCTCTGTGCTCCAGCTCTTGGCATTTTCCAGATCTCTGGAAAGCTGTGGTTCCCTGCCCTGGCTGCTCTACAGCTGCCACTGTCAGCCCACAGTAGCTGTGGCTCAGAAAATGTTCAGGTCTTGCCCTTTGAAGTCTCTGGATGTCACTCATAACTAATCACTCATCTCTGAAACGTTCTCCCCAATGCTGAAAGTGTTTACAGAAATAATTTACTGTGGGTAGGCAAAAAAAACCTGCTGGCAATTTAAAAGTAATTAAAAATTTTCCATTTCAACACTTGAGGGTTTCCATCTTCAATGCAAAAACATCACAGGTCTCAGCAGCTGTCACCCTCAGCAGACCCTGCTTTTATTGGAATTACATTTGAAGTAGAAAGGTTTTCAACAGAATTTCTGATTTTTGTTTTCTTGTAAATTTAACCTCTGACTTCAAATAAGAGGAGGCTGGTAACATTGTTTGCCCTGTTTCTTAGATACTGGATTATGCACTTGCCTGATTTTTATTTTACCTTTTCCTCTTTATTCTTTGATTTTCCATGTTACAAAAATGACACGGTAGCCCTAAATATAGCAGAAGATTGCTCATGAGACCATCTTAAATTAATCTTATTAAAATAATTGATTAAACTTGGTTCTTGACTAAAAATTAGATCTTTTTTTTCCTCTTTGTTTGACTCAAGGTCAATTTTAAGCACCTTTGTCATTCTTTGGCAGATAGGCACAATGTCCTGGAAAACATTTTGAGGAGAAATAGCACAGAGAAAGCTTGTTCCCACACAGTTCTAAACCCCTGGGGTTCAATTCTGTAGCACAGTTAAAGATCACATGTGTAATCTGCTTCTTAAACTTGGGACCTCTAATATGTAGGGCTAAGTGTGTGTTTAAGTATCTGAAAACTTTGTGTTGTCTGTTTACCTGAATCAGCCCTCTGGATGGTGATAATTTAGTCCAAGTACCCTCTGAAAGCATGCCTGGCTCATTTTCAACCACTGCAGTAAAAAGACCTTTCTCCAAAGGGGAGATAATGCAGGGGAAATACTAACTGAGGAATCCCCCACCAAATTCAGTATATAGCCTTGCCTTGGATTATTTCTTTGCTGCTTCTTGCTGCTGGATACACCAAGCCTTTAGAGTGCACCTTCAGGTCATGTAGACTGGACACAGACATGGAGAAATTATTACAATTCTATTTATTTTTTCTCCTGTCTTCCTAATGCACTTATGGGAGAGATACTCAGTGAAAAGTTATCTTTACAGTATGAGGGGCTGTTGCCAAGAACTCAACATGAATGATCAAACAATTTTACTAATCTGTTTTTAACACAGCATAAGAGGTAAGGAAGAATTGTGTCCTACACAAATATAACACAAAATCAGAATAATATTTTCTGATTCAAGTATCAGCATGTGGAAAAGAAAAGGTTTGCTCTGAAGTCAGCCATTTAGATGCTTTGGCAGAGAGAAAGTCAAAAGTTCTTCTGAAATAAGGAAAGAAATACGTGGAACATGGAGATCAAAGCCAGCCTACACTGTAGGATAACCAGCTGTCATTGGCTGGTCTCTCTGTGGCGCATTTATTTAAATACCTGTGTATTCAAATAGTAATTGTTCTACATTTCTAAAGCTCTCTCTCTTCTATTTGCATATTGGTCTTGCATAATTTTGAATAGGACTAAATTGCTTCACTAATTTTGACTAATATTTTAAATGAAGCTGCCAAAAAGTTACAACCCTAATTTGCCTAATAGATTTGCTTCTATGAACTTTCCTTCAAGCTGCTGCCTGGGTAAATATATTAAAAGTTCAAGTGGTGTAATTTATCTCAGACCTTCTGCAGTTAGGGTACTGTGTAACACTTCATGTAGTCAAAAGCCAATACAGTGCTAAAATGGCAATACTGGAACAAACTGCTCAGATTCTTTATTATGTGAAATATGTCAAGACCTTGAAACTAATATCTGCAGCATATCAGTGCTTTAATTCTGCATTTGAAAAGGAAGATTTGACAAAAAATATTTAAATACACAATTACAAGGACCAGTTGAAGGACAGGAAACAGTGGGGCTATTGACACAGAAACTAGAAAAATGAGTGGTGTAAAACATTTGTACAGAAAGAATATTTGGTTTTTTATAAGAATTTTCCTTCAGCCTAGCATTAGAATGGTTAAAGTTGAACCCAAACATTTGGCAACTGTGCCCTGCTTGGAAATATTTACAGAAGTCTAATGCCTACCAGGTGGTAAAATTTTCCTACCAGGAATCTCCAAGAATTTTACAGAACATTAATAATCAGGCTTCATAAAAAAATGAAAGCACAGCTTTTCCAGATGTGTCTGCTCCTGGAGGTGGGTGGTTTGAAGCTGTGCCTCTGCTTGGTGCTCCCTGTTCCACCCAGAGAGGAAATCCTTGGAGAGCTGTCAGAGCATTCAGGGATGTGCAGATGAGCAGGACGCTGCTTGCTCTGTGCTCACCTCCCCTGGCTTGTGATGCTCTGATGGAATTATGGAAAAAACCCGCAGGAATCAGCACTGAGACAAACAGGGACCTGGAAAATCTTGATTTTTTAAAGCACCACCTGCACTGGAGAAAGGAGAGAGGTGTGGAAAGGTCAGGAAGCTTACTGAAGGTGACTCTGCCAGGAGCTGGCAGAGCAAGGATCCAGAGCTGACTCTGAGCCTTGTGCCTTCATCACCAGGCTGGCTTTTATTCCAGGGAGCTGCAGCTCAAATGGGAAATGAGAGACACTGCAAAGGTATTAGACAGCTGAACAGATTGTAAGTGCTCTGGACAATCTTGTGATTACAGCCCTTGTGAGCTTTGCTTAACTGCTGGGTAAATGGGATTAAACAATTATGAATAGGTACGAGGCACCTAAGAGGATATAATGTGGTAGGAACAAACATTTTTCCATCAAGGAAGATGCAAGATTTTCTACAGAAAATAATAATTTAAAAAATACTTAATTTATGAAAAATTCTTTGTAGAAACCTGCGAATAAAAGCTAGTTGTTGTGGAGGAAGAGAAAGTTGTTATAGAAACATGGAGAGACGGATACAGAAATGTCAGAATGGCCTGGGGCTGAGTACCAGTACTTGGTGATTAATGTAATTTGCAATCTGTAAAAGAATGGTCAGTGAGGTGGCAACGTTTGCAATACGACAAAATTGTCTGGGATAATTAAAACAAGAGAAGACCAAAGAGCACTACAGAGATAGCTCAGCTAGGTCACTGAGCATCAGATGAAAATTAATGTGGGTATTGCAGTTTGGAAGAATTACCTGAACTGCTGTCAGAGGTCAAAGTTAATGACAACCAGTAAAAAGAAAAAAAATTGAGTGAAAACACTGATGCAAACCTAGGAGGGGCTTGGAAGAATTTATGGATTTATATGGAATAAATCTGTGGTATGTTTATTTGGAACCTTTCAGTTCTACATATCATATGAAAAGAATGAGTGGCAGAAAAGAAGAGTTTAGAAGCAACTGGGACAAATGACGTGGAAAAATTTCCATATAAAGGATTTCCATATTAGGATTATCTAGATTAGAAGAGAATATATAGCTGTAGAGTGCATGTTAAAAAAGGGAAGATATTTCACGTTCTTGTATTTTTAATTGCAATACAAGAGCAAAAAGATGTTCAAACAATCCAAACATCAAACAAAAAAGATAAAACATCATAGTTAACTGAAGAATGAATAATAGGTAGCAATGGATGCAATACTGTACTATACTTCTGAGGCCAGGAGCAGAACCAGATGGAGGAATGTAAAAGATATTTATGTCCTCAATTAGAACATACTAAACGATGCATAGAACTGAAGAGAAAGGATAGTAAAAACAAACCTTAAAACAAGGAAATGGAGAGGCTATTTCATCTTTGCATTAAAAAAATGGATTTTGTCTTCCTCATCTGAAGCACCAGGGACTGTCAACATCTGCTGACATGATCCTAGATGAGCTGGTGTCTGAGTCTACCCATTTGGAAGACAAAGGTGCTAATTAGAAGAATGAATATGAACAATAGAAAAAACCAGCAGATTGAACCACTTTCATATTTGGGATAGTCAGATGCTTCATTCTTTTTAACCAGGGAGTTTATTTTCACAAGGGGTATATAAAATTAACTATAATAATTAGTTTAGGCAGTATGCTTATACTTAGATTCAGGTATTTCTGTTTGTAAAGAATGCTTTTATGGACATTTTCAGTCTCAGTCAGCAGGAGACAGTCAGTGTACAGGCACAGAGCAGTTCCTTTATCAGGTTGAGGAGCTCATGACCTATATACCCTGCCATCTGCCCATCTCTTACGCCAAGGTAAATCTGCCTCACTCAACCACTTCATAAAAGAAAGGAAATGCAGCAAAGGCCAATTTATTAATAACCAGAAATCCTCAACTGTCTTATAAACATCAGAACAAGGATCAGAACAAAGTGGTTTTGCTGTAGCTATCTGAGCAAACCAGAGGTCAGAAATATTCCCATTTAAAACAAACAATCATTTGCAGAATAGCAGGTTATCCCACAGAGCCACGGAGACTCCTGTCTCCATCTTTGTTTTCTTCCTGAATGTTTTAGTGGCTGGGTTTTCCACCCTGCAGAAGGGAGCAGAATGTGCCTCAGGTGTGTCCCAGCTCATTACCTTGTCCTTTTGTGCTGCTGAGTTTGTGTCTATTCCATTTCCCTAACAGTGTGGATGTCCACAAACTGAGAAGTCTCATGGGCTGTGTCTTGTCAATTGATCTTAAATTTTGATGGGCTCAATGCGATGTGAAATAAAGGCCATAAATCTCCTGGAAGACAGCTCTCACTTTCTGATGTAATTGGAATGGAGGCAAGAATTAAGCGGCACAGATGTGATTTTTTAGCATATATTGCCTTCAGAAAGAGATTCACATGTCATGGGTGCTGGGCAGGCAGAATACATAACTAGGGGGACCTGTGTGGTGACCTGAGTCCTTTTGGTCACATAAAACTCAGCAGCACCTCAGGTTGGTGGCAGAAGTGACTGCCCTGGCTGTGACCCCCCCGTGCCTGGGGCTGCCTCTGGCTGAGTGGAACTGGGTATAAATAACCAGAGTTTCCTGACCCAGGTGTTACAGAAGCCTTTCCCCCACTCTGCTTTTACCTAGACACCTTATTAAAAGTAGTCACCTTGCCCCCACTAAAGAACTGTGTTTCAGCAGAAGCTTGAAGAGTTTACATTTTTCTCATAATGAGGAATAGTTTGCTTTTAAAACATAGCTCAATTAGCACTTAGAGAGTTTGCATTTCAGTAGCTTGCTGTAGCTCTTCAGTCCATACCTATATCCTTTTCTCTCTTTTTTTTTTTTTTTATAATTTCTCCTGAAAAACAGCTGGTTCCTATCTTCTGCTGTATTACCCAGTATGGAGGGACTTCTGCTGAGGATGTGCCAGTGTCACAGCTTCCAGTCAGGAGCACTCAGCTGACTGCTGCCCCACAGCAGCTGCACTGGGACCCCTTTGCTCTCCTGCCACAGCTGATCCTGCTCCACTGCTGTGCTCCAAGGCACTGGAATTTGCTCAGACTCCACCAGGATGAAGAAGGAGGTGTTAGGCAGAGGAGAAGACATGGACATGTGTCTGCTCAGCCATTTGCTGCTCTACAGTGTCAAGTGCGCTCCATGAATGTGCTCTACCTCTGCCAAAACACCAGTTTGTATTTCCACAGCATTCCTGGAGCCATAAAAGTGTCATTCCACACCTCCTCAGGTGTTAAAGCTTATTTAAAAACTCCTTCAACCCCTATGGCATTTTATAGCTCTTGCTCTAGAGACCTGAAGTTGACTGGACATAAGCAGGTGAATCCTTATTTTGGGATGTTCACAGCTGAGCTCCTTGAATTTGAAGGGATTCTGCACTGAGAGCTTGGTCTCCTGTTATGGAAACAAGGCCTATAGTTATACCCAGCCTTTTCTTAGTTCTGTACTTACAGTTCCTCAGAGTTAATTTCAGGTTTTTAGTGCTCCTAAGCTCCCTTTGACCTCTCTTTGGCCCAAAAATGCATAGCTTTGTTCTTTAGTCTTACCTATAAATAAAAACATTTTTTCTCTTAATCCTGGTGTCTGTGATCCTCTGTCCACATCAATCCTGATGAAGGTTACAGTTTTGAACTTTGAAACCTTTTCTAGGGAATATTCCCGTATTTGTCTGTGTGCCTCATTCTGATTTTTACCTGATTTCTTACATTTTTCTCATACCTTCCTACAATCCCTTCTCCCTCTGTTCAGTTTATCCCACAGCCTGCCTGAGCCTCACTCAGCCAGTGTCTGCCTTGTCACACTTCACTCCCGTTGCCAGGGCCTTCTCTTTAATGGGCAGTTCAGGCTTCCAGAATTTCCTAATTTCCCTCTGAGCAATCTTTTCTGAGAAATACCTCCCCTTTTAACTCAGCCATTACTGCCTACCAGTAGTAGGGCTTTGGGGATTCTTTTTTAAGCTCTACCTTTGTTGCATTTAAACCCCATTGGTTTTAATAGCAGGGCCATTAAAGAGTCAGAGAGTGAGAGCTGTAAGAATAATACACAGCATCTTAACTTGGCTATTAGGGGAGAGTGGTTTCTAAACACCAGAAGTATTGTCAGTGAGACACTGCCTGGGGCCCTGGAAACGCTCCAGCCCTCAGCGTGGGAGTTTTTTCAGGGTGGCAGTGGGGTGTGAGCAATCACATCCCTACCTGGTTCGGATGGTTGCTGTGGCTCAGAGCAGCTGCCTGGCACTGCCAGGGCCAAATGCCACCAGCAGGAGGTCACAGCCCACCATGCTTTAGGCACTCACCTCATATCAGGGTGTAGTGAGGGCCTTTCAGCTTCTTTATGTCCACCTTCCTGTGCTGTTCAGTGCCCCCTTGCCTCTCTCTGCCTGTCCTGTCTGCTCACAGGATTGTTTCTCACATGGTGCCGCAAAGGCTTTTTTGTGACTCAGTGATTAGAAGGTGAGTCTCACCTGCTCTGATTAGATCTGGTTCAGCAAGGTTAAAGCAGCTGCTTTAAAGATTGTCTGGCAGGCTGGGGAAGGATCTGTCTGTCTGTCTGTCTGGGCTGACTTCAGACAATCCCCTCCCAGAAATCCAGCTGGTTTGATAAGGATTCCCAAGAGTCAGGCCCCAAGTTCCCAGTTCTATGTGGGTGAGCCTTCATTCAGCCTGGCTCTTGCCACCCAGACCAAGGGATGTTTCCAGCGTGCTGTGCACTCAATAAACCCCTGGCCAGAAGTGCTGTAAGGACCCTGCAGCTCTAAGCTGAGACAAGGTTATAAAACTGGGTTATAAAGGTTGTAAACTCCAGAAGCCTGCCTGTTGTTCCTGTGTGTGTCAGATGCTTTGTGAGACATCAGCTCAGCAAAGGTATCCAGAAAGTGAAGACTGAGCTTCTCTCTAGCTTCTGAATGACCAGCAGCAGCATTTCTGAGCAGGGGACACAGTTAATGACTTCCAGTGAGATTATTGAAGTCCAGTGATTGATAAAGACACCCCAGTTTAGGCTCCCAGTACTCCAAAAGCAAAATGTAGTGAAGACTAACATTTGTCTATAAAGATTTGGTGACTTAGTCTATAAAGGAAGCAGACAAATTCAACTGAGAATTGCAATTTCTTAAATAATTTCCTTCCATAACTGTATTACAGGTTATTTTATTGGGAGATGCTGTTTACACAGAAATAAAAGTATGTAATTTCAGATTTCATACGAGGCTATTTAATTTCATAATGAGCAAAGAAAAAAAATTGAAATATAGATAGAATAAGTTGTTTGTATCAATGTGAAATGGCAAAATAATAAACCCAATAAAGTCCCCTAAATAAACAGCCATGGATGAAACCCTGTGCTTAAAAGTCAATTGCTTTTTGATGAGGCTGGAAAAAATGTTGGTTTTTCCTCCAGCCTAAGTACTGTCAAAAAGATATTCAAATACACATGCTGGCTGGCTGTTTGGGAGAGAGATTGCTACAAGCCTTGCTTATCTGGGTGTTTGTGATGTATGTGTTATGACATCATCCCAAAATGTATTGCTGGCAGTAATGGAACTTTGTAGAAGGTATGGAAGTTCCTGTTTATATTGTTTAAATGTTTCTGATTTATCCACTCTGCTTGGGGTTTCTTTTGTCTAGCAGCCTTGGTGGTGTTTTATGTGAATGCTATCATTGGAGACGTAATGGTGAGCACTGCTAATGGGCAGAGTGAGGTGAGTGCCAGCAGTATTTACAATTTATTTACAATATTGGACAACTTGCAGGTTATCTATTCACTATTAATCTGCCTAATATCCAAGTGCTAAATCAGAAGAGGGCAGTAAAGGAAAATTACATGGGAGACGTAACAATGGGGAAAATATTATTCCCTAAGGAAAAATAGCAGAGTGAAGAAAAAAATGCAAACTCTTCCTTGCCTGGCTTCATCCAATCTAAGAATGTTTACTCTTCCCAGGATTTGAAATCAAAAAAAAAGAATGCTTTAACTTCACAATTCTCATCCCTGAAATAAGAAGTGGGTTTACAGCAAATAGAAGCTGAGAAAGAGGTGGGGAGGAAGAAAGGTGCATCAAATATAACAACTTGTTAATTCAGGGAGGGGCAGAAGTGGGAGCTAAGGGTGGCAGAGATTAAACCAGGGCAAGGAGATGCACATCTATGGACATCAGTCACTGTGTGAGTGCTCCTTCCCAAACAGCTTGTGCCTTCCTGGACAATGAATTTTCAGTGCTGTGTTCCCTGGCATTGGTTTGAGATGTCATTGTTAGGTTGGGCACTATATTGGGTTTGCATGGCCTGGTTTTGGTAGCAGGGGTGGTGTCCTGGTTTAGGACAAATTAGGGGAAATCTCCAAAAGGGAGCCCCCCAAAACAAAACAAACCTCCAACCACCCCTCCCCCAACACCGGGTTCGGGAAGGAATTTCTCGGAGGAGCAAAGTGGAAAACAAAACCTATTTATTTACAAGTAACAAAAGAACACTCCCCAACACAAGAAAAGGAAAGAAAACAGACTGTGTATGGTGAGGGCTTCAAGCTTCTCTTGCAAGCTCCAGGTGTCCTGGACGTCTCAGGTCAGGTCCGGAACCGGTCCAGTATCTTCAGGGGAGGGTAAGAAAGAGGGAACAAAAGAAAAGGAAAAAAAACAGCGCAAAAAGCAGAAAGCAAGCAAGCAAAGCGGCTAGCCAAGCCAAGCAGCAAAAAGCCAAAAGCCAAAAAGGCCTGGTCAAACACTCCCCCCCTCTCTTCCCCGCCCCGCCACAGCAAGACGGCCGGGGGGGGGGGGAAGAGAGAAAAGGCACAGCTGCCAGACACAACACACGATATTGGGATAAAGGCTGTCAACCCACGACAGGTGGTTTCTGTGAGAAGCTTCTGGAAGCTTCTCCCATGTCCAGCTTATCCCATGTCCATCCCTGTCAGGTCCAGGATGGACCCACTGCTGGTCAGGGCTGGGCCAGTTAGAAAAGGTGGTAACACCTCTGGGATAACAAATATAGGAAGGAAAAAAAGTCGTAGTGCAGGTGTAATTGCAGCCAGAGCAGAGCAGGGTGAGAATGTGTGAGAGGAAGAGCCCTGCAGACACCAAGGGCAGGGCACAGGGAGGGGCAGGAGCTGCTCCAGGGGCTGGAGCTGGGATTCCCTGCAGCCCTGGAGAGACCCTGGTGGGGCAGCTGTGCCCCTGCAGGCCAGGAGGGCACAGGGATGCAGAGATCACCTCAGCCCAGGGGGGCTCAGGGATGCAGAGATCACCTCAGCCCAGAATGGGGCTCAGGGATGCAGAGATCACCTCAGCCCAGGGGGGCACAGGGATGCAGAGATCACCCCAGCCCAGAATGGGGCTCAGGGATGCAGAGATCACCTCAGCCCAGGAGGGCACAGGGGTGCAGAGATCACCTCAGCCCAGGAGGGCACAGGGGTGCAGAGATCACCTCAGCCCAGGGGGACTCAGGGATGCAGAGATCACCTCAGCCCAGGAGGGCTCAGGGATGCAGAGATCACCTCAGCCCAGAATGGGGCACAGGGATGCAGAGATCACCTCAGCCCAGGGAGGAGACCCAGAGAGGGGCACAGGGATGCTGAGAGCAGGCTGTGAACCCATGGGAGGCCCATGAAGAGAGGAGCCCACCCTGGAGCAGGATTCCTCAGGACTTATGACCCTGTGGGGACCCACACTGGAGCAGGCTGTGCCTGAGGGACTGACCCCATGGAAGAATAACCCACAGTGAAGCAATTTATGGAGAACTGTTGCCTGTGGGATGGACTCACATTGCAGAAGTTCATGGAGAGCTGTCTCCCATGGGAGGGATCCCACGCTGGAGCAGGGGAAGGAGCAGTGACAGGAGCAATGTGTGTGATGAACTGACCATAACCCCATTCCCCATCTCCCTGTGCCACTGGGGGGAGGAGGGAGGGAGGGGAGGAAGTTGTGTTTGCAATTTATTTTTATTTCTCATTTTCCTGCTCTGATTTTATTACTAATAAATTCAATTAATATCCCCAAGTCGAGTCAGTTTTGCCTGTGATAATTTTTGGTGAGTGATTTCTCCCTGTCTTTAACTCATGAACCATTCACCGTATTTTCTCTCCCCTGTCCACCTGAGGAGGGGAGTGACGGAGTGGCTTTGGTGGCTGTCGGGCATCCAGCCAGGGTGAAACCACCACAGTGTTTTGGGTGCTGAAACCCAGGATCATGAGGATTTTGAAAGGATGGTAATTTGGAGAGATAATGGGGAAAACACAGATTGAACAATGTTGGACAGTAGGAAGATCAAAGGGTTCTTCTGTTGTAATTGTGGTGAAAGGACAAGGGGTGGTTTTGGTTTTGTGTAAATTGCCCATATTGTTCTGTGTTGCATTGATGTTATTTTGTTTTTTATGGTGGGGAAATCTTTTTGTTGGTTTCTTGGTTGGGTTTGTTGACATACATGAAGGTTGTGTGATGAATGTGGATTGCAATGATAATTCTTAAATAAAGGATTCACAGAGATGAGAGGTGGAAGGGGAGACACAGGGGGGACAGCAGGGAGACAGGAGGTTCAGCCTACCACAGGTACCCAGACCCCTGTGGTACAGTGATTTTATTACCTGATTTCACCTGGATGAGGGTGCAGAGAGCCATACCCATCAACTACCAGTCCAAAGAGAAAAAATTGACTTTTTTTCCCCTCTAAGATATATACACACGTATGAAACTAAATCATGTGAAAAATGATGTGCTCAAAGCTCTGTGTCTATTTCAATAGCAACTGATTCAAATTCTAACACTGTTGGTAATTTATTATGAAAAATTAAATTGCAATCTAGACAAGAGGCTTCTTTGCTGAGTTACAAATCATATTAAGAGATAATTTTTACAAAACTAAAATGATAATCATCACTATTATTATTAAAATGGCATTGCTGCATCATAAGCCCTCATAAATGCAGTGCTGTTTGGTTTATGGAAACCTCCATGTAGTTCCCTGTACTCCTACTAAGAAGAATTTGAAACAGAAAGATTTTTACTTTCTATAATCAAAGTTCCACATTTTACCTCTGGAGTTTTTAACAAAGGCCAGGTTGGTTGTTTGGGTTTTCGGGCTGGTTTTTTGTTTGTTTGTTTGTTTGGAGGTTTTGGTTGTTTCTATTTTTGTTTTGTTTTTGTTTTCATTTTGGTGGTGTTTGGTTTTTGGTGTTTGGTTTTTTGGGTTTATATTTTTTTTTTGTGGGAGGGTTGTTTATTTTTTTTGGTGGGTTTTTCTGTTTGTTAGTGGGTTTTTTTTGTGGTTTTTTTTTTTTTTTTTTTTTTTTTTTTTTTTTTTTTTTTTGTTTCCTTCATGATAGTACTTCTTTCAGCAGCCTAGTGCTGTTCTGGCCACTGTGCCTTGGGATTTGTCCAGAAGCCATCCTGGCAGGACACAGGACAGATGAATTTGTTCATTCAGGCAGGACCTGAGCTTGGGTACTCAGGTGTTTGGATCCCAGATCTCTCCTGAAAGGAAAACAACTTTTAATTGAAGAAATGGAGCCTTTATTCAGGTAACATCACATTCCCATCCTGGCTGCCATTGGTATCAGGGTCCTTGGTTTAATCTCTGAACGTCACACCAGGAGATCAAATTTACCTCTGTCTCTGAGTTTGTAGACTCACGCTGGACTGCTGCATGCCTTTTCTTATCTTTTAGAAGAAATTGAAGGACCAAACATTTTCCAGCACAGCTTCCCTCTCCATGGCCCACAAACCTTTCTGGAAGCACAGCAGGTGCTGCAGTGTCAATAATTATTGCTTTTTTTTGTTAGAAAATGGAGCCAAATATTCCCAACCAGTTACTGACCACAGGTAACAAGAGTGCAGGGTGAGGGAAAGAGCAAGATTCAGCCTGACCCTGCACACTCCAGTTCTCATGTAACCAAGGACACCAATATCACTGTATTTTCCCCTAAAATGGCTGGTGCCTTTGGGCCTGGAACATACAGGAGCTTGTGAAGACATGGCTCTTGCTATCCCTGAACTTTCTGTTTACTGAGCATCACTGGAACACCACTGGGAGCATCCTGGCTGTTGGCACTTTTAGGCACCCTGATTGCCTTTAGGAGTTATGGATTAACTTGTCTCCTTACTCTTTTACCTCATTACTAAACCACACTCCAATGGGAGTCTGCAGTATGTCTCTCTAGGTTGAAAAAAACCCTAATAGTCCAATTTAAAGTCTAGGGAAAACACATGACTGTATTTTTTATTGCTGCCTAAGCATTATTTCTGCTGTAACAAGTGACAATTACAGGCTGCTCCTGAGAAGAGTTGCCCATATTCCCTTGCCTGTATCACTGCCTGCAAGGGGCACCAGTGGTGAACCTGAATGTAAAAGACCCATCAAAAACATTTTCACCAGCACAAGATTCCCCCAGACTTCTCCTGAAAATTTCACTTTCCTTCTCTGGCAAGAATTTCTTCCATGTATTGTTAAATTGAGTGTTCTAAAGCTTGTATTGTGTGGTGCTGAACGTTGGAGCTAAATACCGAGTGCAATCCAATTTTGTTTTGTAAGTTGCAGTTTAGTGTTTGAAGATGAGTTGCTGTAGCTCATCTGAATAATGGTTTTGTTCTTAAGAGAGCTAACAGCAGTGCTGTCCCAAAGCACCAAATTAGGAAGCAGGAGAGCATGTAGGAGTTTAATTTGTAAGCTTATGATGGGGCACAAAACCAGCTCATCTGTTAGGAACACACAGATAAAAGACAAAACTGGTGGATCTAATAATCATGTTCAACAGTTAAGTGTTTGGGGATTGTAATAGTTGGAAAATTACAGAAATCTCTCTAGGTTTCTCTGAAACCAAAGCTGCTTTGGAGAAGGAAAATATTTCCTACTGTATTCTGCCAAAAGGAAAATATTGTAATTATGATGAACAGATGAACTTTTAGAGGGAACTAGTAAGTTATGTTAATTTTCATTTTTCAGGTGGTAATGATTTTTTCTGTACTTAGTAGCTCAATAGAAACCAGTTGCAAAAATGTCAAAAACCATTCTTATGCCTTATTGAGGAAAATAAAGATAATTTATATAATTGAGGTCCATTTGGAAAAAAGTTGAGATAATTGTACCAGACTTTGATTAGCTTCAGTTGCCACATCAGAGCTGAAATTCCTCCTTTTCTTTAAGCGTAGGATCATGGCCTCTCATGTGTGGCTTCAACCTTCTGTACTCATCTGTTGCTGAAGTTGCATGTTTTGTTGCAAATTCTTTTTGTTGAAAATTCCTTTTGCAGATTCTTTAGCTGCATGTTTTGTTTGCAAATTCATCTGGTTTAATGGTAGAAGGCTTTGGGGTTGTCATGGCCTCCAAATATCTCTAGTCATCTTTTAGAAAAGTAGCTTTGAAATCTTGTGTTTGTTCATTTCTTAAAATGAGGCTGTATTAATTTTTTTCTTTCATGATTCTAGTGTGTGAACAAGCCTTTAAAGAGATGATGGGGGCCATGTATGTCCTGAGGCAGTCTCCCTCCAGGAGAGTGCACAGGGCCATGAGGAATTTCCACTGGTGGAGGAGCAGGTGACCTGTATGAGCTCACATTGCCATGTCCCACCTCCTCTTCCTCCTTCTCCTTCTCCTTCTCCTTCTCCTTCTCCTTCTCCTTCTCCTTCTCCTTCTCCTTCTCCTTCTCCTTCTCCTTCTCCTTCTCCTTCTCCTTCTCCTTCTTCTCCTTCTCCTCCTCCTCCTCCTCCTCCTCTTCCTCTCCACACCTGTCATGCTGGTCATCCCTAGGTCTGTTCCCTGCCAGTTCCTGCTCTGATTAGCTGGGAAAAGAGGTGCTGAGCCCATCAGATGAACAGACACCTTCTGCCACTTCTGCTGCCTGCCATGAACTTGTTGTTTCCCCTCGTGTGCAACGTCCTTCTTGAAAGATTTGGTGCAGTTTATCCCCATGTGGTTTTGTGGCAAAGTGTCGCATGTTCCTGTATGCTAAACATTCTCCAGATGAGAGGAAGAGTTTTTAAATGTGATGCAAGAGTGAAGCATCTCTGAAGTTTGGGAGGCATCAAGGCTCTGTCTGCCCCCAACCTCTGGCAGCATCTCATTACAAGACAAGCAGGCTTCTAAATATAGCAGTGGCTAATTGCTTCCTGGATTTAAAAAAAAAAATCCTTAACATTGGGAAATTCTCTCATGTTGCTCTACAGCTCTGTCCAGCTGGCAGCACCTTCACTTGAACCACAACGACAGCAGGTAATTGTAACAGAGCAGTCCCTGTCAAAACAAGGAAGATCTACTATGCCACTGGATAATGAAATGGAACAACTCATGCAAGCAATAAAGAAAAGGCACTGCTGGAAAGATGGAGAGTCATATTCAGGCCTTTAAAGACTATAAAAACAGTACAGGAAAGGAGTGGGCTGTTGAGTGTAGCACTGCACAGCAGAGAACTGTGCTCACAAGCAGCATCCACGGACTTGCTTTGCACCAGGAATTCCTGCTGAGCAACTGTGGTGTTAATTCCCAGTATTATTAGCACTTCCTTCATAGAATCCCTTGGTGGAAACTCCCCTATTCCAGTACACTGGTAGTTTCTGACACCAGTCCATTCCAAACAATTTAAGAAATGGTGTAGAAAACAACAATGAAATGTTTCATGTGTAGTCTTCCTAAATTCTCAGAGTTAAAAGGGAGCTTTTGCTGTTTGCTTTGCATTAGTGTTTTTCAATGCTTTGTGATCTGTCTCTTTGAAGTTATACAAACTTCTACCCTTTTCTGGAATTATTTTAATTTTTTATGCCTAGCAATGTGAACTCTATCAACAACTATGCCTCATGTGCAAATCTGAGTGTGTTTCTTTTCTGTTTTACTGACACTGTGTTAGTGCTGGCTTATGTGAAAAAGTAATTAAGGAGCATCCATCTACCTGCTGTACACGAATCATTATTTTATGTGTAATGCTATGATACTTTTTAATAGTAACTGAAGTGCTGGGAGGATGCTCAAGTCGGTTTCCAATCACCTCTCAGCTGCTGCTGCTGCAGCTCTGAGCACAGCTGGGGCTGCCAAGCCCACCCCAGACAGAGCCAGACCCGTGCTGCTGCTCTGCCAGGAGCAATTCCAGCTCCCTCAGCCAGGGCTGCAGTGGGGCTACAACTTCATCTTTCCACTGCAGTGGGTTTGTCACCTAATTCAGTGACAAATTCACCTAAATCGTTTATTTGTCACCTCATTCAGTGCTTGTTTATTAGCAGCTGCCTCTCTTTCTGGGAGCATGTTTGCCACATGTTTATGTACACTAGTTTTATCAAAGAACATGCAAAGACCAAGTTCTTGGGTGTTCTGGAAACACCACACATAAATTACAGTATGTGTATTCATGGGTAGGAAGGACTTTTCCTTTCACTTCATTACTCTCAGTATCTTTTCCCTCTGGTAAACCACAGTCTGTTTTTTTTCTAAAGGATTGACCTTCCAGTGGCAATATCCTTAGGATCACAGCAGGAGCAGACGACTGTGACATTGTGAGAGGGAAGAGGCTGCCCAGTTCCTCACCCTCTGAGCTGTTTTGGCCCTGCTCCCCCTGGAGTTTCTACTTTTATTTCTGCTCCTGGGACTGAGAAGAAAACCCAAGGGTTGTGTGTCCCTCTTTGCAGTTGCACAATACCACTTCCAATGAGGTCCTCTGAGTGTACTGCATTTTTATCTAAGATTAAGTGTCAAAGGCATTGTATATTATATTATTCACTATGTGATGACAGCAATTTTTTACTATTAATTGCTTTTTCAACGTCATGGTATTCAGGAGTCAGAAAGCACCAAAAGAAACAAAAAAAACCAGAAAACCCCCTTGTTTTTCTGAGGGCAACAATCTAACTTTTATTTAAAATTTTGTGATATATATATGTGTGTATATATGTGTGTGTATACATATGAAAATGTGTATTCTCCTGTGTTCAGCTCAGGCAGCCTACATTTATTATTCAGACAGTGTCACCACTAAAATCTTTACAATTTTGCCTTTGAGAGAACATAAGATTACCATTCTATTCCTTAGGTGTTTTCTTTCCTTAACTGAGGGAATGCTTTCCTTATATTAATTACCTGGAAAAGCATTTCTATAGATTTTAAATGTTGACAACTACAATGTTTACAATGTCTGCCTATGATTAATTGCACTTTGGCAATGTGTATAGAATGGATACCAGCTATAGTCAATAATATTTCACTCTTTGGGGCACGTTTCTCAAAAATAATTGCTTTTTGTATTTGTGTATTGGTCTAATGAAATGAACAATCTCAAAGCATAGGGCAAGGTCAAACAAAGCATCTCCAGCTGTGTCTGGGAGACACCATTGGAGAAAGTAATTTATATTGCTTCAGTCTCCTGGGATGAGAGAAAATCTGTCTGTCCCTTACTCTCTTCATTCCATAGCCCTGCTCCCTTTCTCCACTGTCTCTTGCCCTGCTGACCTGTGTTATTTGGCTCTGTTGGGTGCAGTAAGAAAGTTGATATTTCCATTTATTTAGATATGTACAAATTATAAATTGTACAAAGGGTGTTTTACTTGCCATCACTTGGAAATTTTAATTCTTCTCCTGGTAGCTGTTCTCAGATGACACAAGAATATGGTTTAAAGGTATAATTTTTCTTCTTCTTTCTCTAGCACTGCCTGTAATCCAATAAAGCTAGGAGTTTGTTTTATTTAGTGTCAAAAAAGTGCTTTATTTTAAAATGAGTCCAACTTAGACTTTGAGGAGTCTCCAATGGCAACTCCCGGGAGCGGAAGCACATTTTGAAGAATGTTTGCAGAGTATTGGGCCGGTAGCTGTGTGCCCTCAGCACTCAGAGATTAAATGCCTGCATGGCCTTTTGGTTGCTGTAGCATTATTGATGTGGAATGTGGTGCAAAAAACCTGTCAGAAATGTGCAGTGCAAAGGTTGCTGGAAAAACACTGCTTTCTTCTTGTGCAGCTTGTGTATTTGCTTAGAGGGGCTTCTGCAAGTATCTTTTAATGAGAAGAAAACACAACAATTAGATGAACCAGTAGTCTGTCAAGCTGGCAGTGTGGACAGTCAAAAATTAATATAATTTAGATACAGGCTATAAATGCCTGGCAACAGTGAGTTTAGATTGACAGCATGCATTAATTTGCCTGCAGTCTTTTCTGTGCAAGTTCCTTCTACATCACATCTGAGATTGACATCATGTAACCTTTCTCCTGGTTGCAACAGTCAGGATCCTCCTGTTAAAATCAAGAATTCCTAAAAGAATAAAATAAAATAAAATAAAATAAAATAAAATAAAATAAAATAAAATAAAATAAAATTGAAAGAACGCTTTGGATGCACAGGAGTTTCTACCTGTCAAAAAGACTTCATGGAAAGCATTTCATAGGCAGCAAAAAAATGTCACAAATCAGTGCCATCATCCTCACTGTTGAAGCAGTGGGAAGGAAGGGGGAAGGAAAAGGGGACAGACACCAGGAGCAGGCTGCAGTGGCACTGCCATGTGCAGCTTTGTTCTGCTTCAGGCCCCCCAAGTGAAGAACTCAAGTTTAGCCCCTTGCTGGGTCTGCAGCCTGGTGTGATTTCCTTGGGAGTGCACAAGGATCAGGCTCTGTGAGGGCTCTCCCTTCAGGATGCAGGTGACAAACCATGAAGTGTTCTCCCTGCCTTCCACAAGGCACCAGGAGCTGACATTCTGGAATGAGTCTACGTTCAGGAATGCACTTTTCCAGTCAAACTGCTGAATGCATATGCTCTGGCTGATGCACCCTCCAGGGTCACACACAAAACACAAGTGATTATTTCAGACAGGGAAAGAAAAAAAAAAAGTGAAAAGGAGAAACAATTAAAATGAAAAGTTGAAAAGAAAGCTTGCTGATAGATGGAACTAAATATGTGTCAGGGAACTTCAGACTGGACATTAGGAGAGGGTGGCTGGTCACAGGAACAGGCTCCCCAGGGAAATAATCGTGGCACCAAGCCTGCCAGAGCATCAGAGGACAAGGAGCATCTGGATGACATCCTCAGTCATATGGTTTAGTTGTAGGCAGTTCTGAAAGGAGCAGGGAGAATGGCTTGGGGATTCTTATGGGCCACTTCCAACTTGAGATATTCTGTGCTTGTGTGAAATGTGAGCTCTGGTGCAGAATCAGTGATCCAGCACAGTCTGGTTCATTTTCTGAAAACAGAATTACAAGGTCCTCTCTGGTTTCATCCATAATCCATTTCATATGGATTAATACATTGACAGAGGTGAGGAGAAGTCACAACCTTATTTTCCTGCATGTGTTAATATTTATATTGTCATCCATTTGTACCTTACTCTTTCCAAAGCTGGAACAGTCACTTAGGCCCTCTGCCATTTGTTTTGTTCTTTAATTACTGTTTATAACCATATATCTTCACATGAACTTACAAACATATTGTTTGCCTTTACCTTTTTTGAAATAAAACATTTTTAGGAATATTTACAGGGACAAAAAATGCTGTGAATATCAAGCAAATTCCTGATTTTCAATCCAGACAACACTTGGAAGTACACTTCAGCATTGTTCACCCAAGTCAAGCTAATATTTTTAATAGAATATCTTTACTAAAGATATGAAAAGATACATTTGTGAATTACTGGATTGCTGGCCAAGATATGGAGGTGAAAGGAAATAAAGTACTGTTTGATGGAGGGAAATTAAAAAAAAACCCAAACAATAGAAGCGCCTTGGCTGTAGCTTCTACTCATGTCACAAACAACGCTGGATTGATAGAGCTGGCTGCTGTTTTAAAAAAGGCAGAGGGCAAAAAACCCCTGTTTTCAATTGTACCAACAACCCCAATCAGCCTGGGCCTGTTTGGATCAAGTCACAGGAGGGAAATGCCCTTTCATCCCAATGGTTTCCAAAGTTCCAAAGAGAACCTCTGAGCAGTGAACAGGGACTGTACAGGGGAATTATGTGGTGGATGCTAAATTCTTTTCCTTTTGCTCCGAATTGCACTGATGCTTTGCAAGTTGTCTCCATTAGTCACTTGGTGTTAAGGGATGTCCACTGCTGACAGCCACTGCCAGGAAGCTGAGCAGATAATACAAACAAGAAATTGTGCCTTCTTACAGTCTGAAGACAAAAAAGGGAGGCTCGGGAGCTGTGTGTTTGGTGAGATGTGAAAACACGAGATTGCTGAAGCCAGAAGCTGTGTCAGCAATGAAGTTAATTCATTTAATCTCAAGTGTTCTGTTTTCTCAGTTTCTGTGTCTGCTGTGACCTATCATTATACCCGATGAAGATGCTTGGCTGCACTTTCTGCTCCTCTGTCCGTCTCTGCTCCACTGCTGCCTCAGACCATTTCCAGAGACAAGAGGAGGGGCTTTTCACCAGGCTGAGGAGCTTTTCACCAGGCTGAGGAGCTTTTCACCACACTGAGGGGCTTTTCACCTCTGATTTCACCAGGGCTGCTGGGCTGAACTCGTGTTTCACTGGACAGTGAAAAATACAAGCGGTACTTGGGTGCTGGCTGTGACTGAGATGTCCCAGGGGTGAGATTTGAGAATCTTTATTAATGCCAGATAAACTGGATGCTGAGCAGCCCAGAACCAGGTGATATTTTGTCCTGTCTATAAGCAGGACTTGCCTTGAAGACAAGGAAACTGAAGGACTCTCCCCACATGCTTGTAAAGCAAGATCATATCTTGATCAGTTCTATTACATACCAAGTTTATAAGGCACCTTGGGAATTTACTATACAGTGAAAAGAAGTGAGAATTACAAGATAAAAATTAAAATGATCAGGATTTATACACACTCAACTATAAGAAATGCCTTCCTGAGGAGTGCAGTTAAGCAATTAACAGCCCTCCCACACCCTGTTATAAAGTGTGTGTGCATTTTGGAATTTGAAGCAGGGCTTGTTGCAGCAGAAGACATTTAGCTCAGAATTGGCAGTACTGACAATCAGAGCCTTAAAATACTGTCAGTTCCTGCTGACAGAAATCAAACCCTGATCCCCTGTGCTGTGGGTGTAAGGGATTTGCTACCTGGTAGCTCCACCTGCCTTTTTCTGATCTGGGCACTGTTCTTGCTCTGACTCAGATGAGGACACCACAGCTTTCCACACTAAAAGTGAATATTTTGAGTGCTCTGATGTTAGTTTTAACTGTATTCCAGGAATAATAGCCATTATTGCCCACAGTTTGTGTTCCAATAGCCCACAGAGGCTTTTGCTCAGGCTAGTCACAGCTTTCTGCACTGTGTACCCAGTGACCAACAGCTCCTGCCTGAGAAAGGAACCAGCCAGGAGGAAAGAATCCTGGAGAACTCTGTCACCGTGTCCTTGTGTCATGCTGGAGGCCCACATTTCATTTTCTGAGGCTCTGGCTGCTGTGTCATTGCCACAGTCTTTTGGATTCAAAAATTACCCTCCTTTCCCTCCTCCTGGTGAGGTTCTACATCTGACTTGTGTTGGGGTTTTTGTGTTTCTTGTCATGGAATGTCCTGTGTTGAAAATTCCTTTCACATCACCTAATTAATGCCATTTTTCAACCCCTTCCCTGATCTCTCTTGTGATTATTCCTTCAAGTCACAAAGGGACATCCTCAATCCTGAAGTGCCAAACCTGCAGAGCCCACACTGCATGGGGGTAGTGAACATTGTTCCAGACTCCTGCCAGGGTCTTGATACCTTCCCTTAAAGACTTATTTCAAACCCTTCTTTGACTTTGAAAATGCTTTTAAGGAGCACAAATTATTGAATAAAATTTTAAATAAGGAAAACCTGATTATGTTCTATAAATATTAATCTCAGAGTGTAATTGCTTTACTACTGTATTATATTGCAATAAGCTTGCTGGTGTTGCAGCATTTTAAATAAGTGTTAGATGATTTAGTTTGTTCTTATGCTCTGCATGGAAACAATCTTCAGTCTGAAACAAGATTGCAATTTGCTGATTACAGTTGTATCACCTCATCAAGTGACAGTGAGGAGATTTTTTTTTCCTACTTTTTTCTTTTTATTTACTCTTACTAAATATTTCATTTTTGAACAACATGCTTTTTCTACTCCTGCTGTTTCATTGGCATTAATAAAATGTAAATGTTACTAATCCCATTCACCTGGAAGGTATCACATATCCAAGGCACATGATCAAGGTTTGGTTTGGAAATGGGAGCTCTGGGAAACTCTTGGGTGGCAGCAGACCCTCAGGATGTAATCTCAGTGTAAATTTGGGTGTGGTAATGTTTCATGTTAGTTTTACTGATTGCTTCTGGGACTAGTGGGAAGGCTTTAGAAAGGGGAGCTGAGAGAAGTGGATTATATTTAGAACTATTTCTGCATCAGAATTGTCTGGAAGAGCATATTGGAACTCGTATTTGGTAAAAATACCAAGGTATTTTTCAATTGACAGAGGGCATTTGGCTCTTCTCTGGAGCTGTCTGTGAGATGTGAAGAACAATTGAGCATCATGAATAAGGCCACAGCAGTTTTTCCTGGACTAAAACAATTTATTTCAAGCTGGTATTTGCTTCCCTCAGCCCAGATAGAGCAGTGGTGGAATCCATGCCATGCCCAGAGGTGCATTCCCCACCATATCTCATTCAGTTTAACATCTTATTAGTTGCAGTCAAATATTTTCATCTCTCATGCCTGTGCTCTTAATGATCTATTCTTCACAGACAGCTGGAGTGGGAAATGAACCTGCACATACAATGAAAGTGAGTTTTTACTTTTAAGTAGACACACTTATAAACATTCATGCACCATTCTTTGCCCTGTGGCCCATGCTACTTTTCAGTCTTTTCAGCCAAGCTGAAAACAGATTATTTAGAAAAGATAAGGGGAACTGGCCCTGTAGAAGTGACTCAGAATGAGTTGACTTCTGGCATAGTGAAACACCTGAGGTTTTTAATCTATTTTTTTGGTGGGGCAGTCTTATTTTTTCTTTCCCATTTCTCTTGATATTTGCCATGCTACAAATGTCTTTTTTTATCATCAAATTGAAATTGCTTTCATTACTGTAGAGCACCTCCCTCATACACTGTCATGTAGCTTTTACACATCTTTAACATGTGTCCACTTCCATGTGGACAACCTCACTGGAGAAACTTCCCTTCATGGTGGAGTTTATCTCAAATGTGAGGCCAAGCACAGTCTAAACCAGTGGCAGGTAAATACCATAAAGTCATGTGCATAAGAATAAAAGTTATCATCCCTGTGATCAGGTTTCTTAGTTTCATATTTCTTGGGATAAAGCGTCTTTGCAGGCCTTTGCAGAATGAGCACCTGGCCTTGCTTAGCCTGCAGCCTTGTTGGTGAGAGTGGCCCAGTTTTTGGCCCGCACTGATGGATAGGGATCAGCACAGGCATTTGTGCAAGGAATCATGGAACCAGGGAATCACTAAGGTTGGAAAAAATCTCCAAAGTCATCAAGCCCAATCACTAACCTGTCAATTTCACCACTAAATTGTTTCCAAGCACCCCACCTTTGTGTCTTTTTGAATGCTTCCAAGGACTGATTCTACCCCTTCCCTGGGCAGCCTTTTCCAGTGCTTGACCACCCTTTCTGGGAAGAAATTTTCCCCAATATTCAATCTTAATGTGGCACAACTTGAGACCATTTCCTCTCCTTCTTTTCTGGTTACCTGGGAGAAGAGTCCAACCCCCAACCTGTCTACACTCTCCCTGTCAGGGAGTTGTGGAGAGCAATAATGTCACCCCTGAGCCTCCTTTTCTCCAGTACAAAAATAACTTATTTTTTCCTTTTGGACTAGCTTAAATATAACCTTACTAATCTTGAAAGCACTAGGTTCTCATTTGGGGTATAGCCTGCATTGCAAACACGGGTGTGAGTGGAGAGCAGAACAGCAATCCACAGCCTAATTGTGAATTAACAAAATGCAGTGGTCTGGCTGTAGCAGTGCCAAGCTCAGTGTAATTTCTCTGATGATTCTTGCCTTTTAATTTTAATAGACAGTGGTTAATCAGGAAAATTATTTCAATTGTGGAAACATTAAAGGAAGAGAACTGGAAATACCATAGCTGTTGCTTTCCAGCAGATTGCTGTTAGAGCCAGGTGACTTCAGCTCTGTGGTGGCAATTTAAAAGTGCCACAGGAACACAGATTGCTTCATCAGGGTCTGTTATGCTTTAAAAAAATCTTCATAGTCATTGTAACAAGTGGGTGCAACTGTGGTATCACACATATTAAAAACAGAGTAAATGAATGTGTTTGAAATCAGTTCTTTTGGGCTTTTGCTCAGGTATATCCAATTGTCAACTAGTGGATGAATATCTATTTTTTCTTAAGAGGAGGTTGTAATTTTCTCTTGCAGTGAAGGTTTCTCCCAAATTCAAGCACGTTTCCTTCCTGCAGTTAAAAGCTGACTGAACAGAACTGTACTTTTCAACTCATAAATCCTCTAAAAAGGAAATCTCATTAGTGTAATGAATACATTGAATGGTTGTTTGTTATAGACAATTAACCTCCATTAATTGGAGTGGTGTGCTCACAGAAGAGAGATTGTTTATTTGACAGAATGATTTTATTTTGTGGGGATAAGGAGACATTTCAGATAACTTGCCAAAATAACTTCATGTCTGGCTGATGGCACCAAGTTACTGAGGGCAGTGCAGATCTGTCTGCAGAGCTGACACTGCATGGCCATGCAGTGAAACAGCAGGTGAAATTCAGTGCTGATGGGTGGAAAGCAGGCCAAAAAGAGAATTTTTCCAAGATTTACATGCACAACAACAGGGTCTGACCTTACTCTTTCTGCTTGGGAGGAGTCCAGTTCACCCACTGGGGAGGTATTTTGGAGGGTTTGGGATATTAACACGTAGAAAAGGGGGAAACAGGGCAGGCACAGAGGGGAGTGCCAGGGAGATGTCTAATCCTGCCATCCCCTGATATCCTTGGGAAAAAAGTGTTACTGCTCTGTCTCCCTCTGTTTAATTTAGTGGCCTTCAGGGACAATTGCTCAGTCACAGAAAGATGAGCTTTAGCGTCTGGAGCCCTGATATCACAATCTTTCCTACTTTTACAAGCAGCAGAGTAGAACATATATGCAGCAGAATGGAAAATGCAATAATTAGTATATTTTATATTGATCTTGTATTTTCTTCAGCTGCTGGATCATTTTACTTTCAGTTTGATTTTATTAGTAGGTTTTGATATTTTTTTTCTGCTGTTAGTTTTTCCTTATTTCTGAGGCAGAATTGATGCTGCTATTAAGGATCTCTGTTGTTTGCTGCCATCACAAATGTAAGGGAGGCATTGTTATCTTTATAAAAGTTGCATTAGCATTTACTGTTGTGGTTAATTCTTAGGCATTCTGTATCACTGTTGCTGCCTATTGTGAAGCTGAAAAAATGTTAATGGAAAATGGTCCAATTCTAAAGTGCTGCAATCAATATGCAATCCTTCTTACATGTTAACCTTTACCATATGGATTTAATATCACGTCTGATTTACACCTAATAAAACAAGAGCCTGCCTCTGGAGTTATTCTCTCTCTCTTTGTTTTTTTTTTTTTTTTTTTAATGGCTAGAGCATTTTCTGCTTTGGATATTACTGCATGCTACACTTTGCTTGAGGAGAAATCCTATGGCCTTACCCAGCTCCCCTTACCCAAATTCAGCAAAAAACTTCCTGATCTCATTTATCTGACAGCCTTGGATGAAGCTGGATCTTTTCTTCCACAGTTCTGATGCCTTAAACCTGGCAAAGAGCAGAGCATGTAAGGAGCATATCCCACGGCAGCTTCCTTGGTACAGCTAAATAATGGAATATGTTTGCAACCAGTACATATCTTTTTCAGACCCTGGGTCTTTTTAAGCAGATATTTTGTGGTTTTTCTCTTCAGTGCTTTAATTTGTCTCTTTAAGTTAGAATACTTCAAATCTTGACTGCATTAAAAAGATATGTATTGACTTTCTTCTGGTTTATTAATAAACATTTAACTCCAAGTCATTCACTCACCTTCTTCACTTGCTTTCAGAATGGTATTTATTTGTGATTTTCTGATCAGTAGGCCTTGCACCCTCTACAGAGGCAAACAACAAGAACTGGCTTATTCCTCACATACTCATCTATTCTCTTTTCTTCAGCTTCCTCTGAGCTCAGTATCACACCTGATCACTCACACTGTTAGGAGTCAAAAAAAACACAGCAAAGGCTTGGAAAGTACCAATTATTTTAGTTGTGCTACTGAATAATAGACTGGAGAGCAATGTCTGGAGTGCATCAAAGGCCCAGTAAAGGTCTGCAGAGACGCCTGTGTTATTTTAGGGATAAATATGTCCAGCCTAAGTAATGTATAACTACTGCATTTAAAGATCTGTGGCACAAAGAGAACACAGGGTGCTTCCAGTGACAGGAGCTTGAGAGCACCCTTGGCAGAGGAATAAAGTCCAGTAACTACAAAGCACATGGATATTTTCATGATGGAAGTTGATAATCAGTCAGAGAAGCACTAAAAAATGGGTGAGAGACAGGAAAAATGTGGATGGGGAGAAGCTGTAGGTTTGGGGTGCTGGATAGTGAGGTTCTTTTGCAGTTCAGTGCAGGATCCCACATTCCATGGGCTCTGCCCTCAGCAAGGAAACATGGGAGAGGGTCTTGTGCTGAGCTGGGCAGCAGGACAAGGAGAAGGGTGCATTGTCCCTGCATGAGAGGGGCTAGAAACAGGCTTGGGGCTTCCCACCGGGTGAGCTGCTGCCCAAGGGGTGCCAGCAATCCCATAAGTGCCCTGGGGAGAGGGGGCTGTGGGGCAGGAATCTTTGGGAAGATGGATGTGGCTCTGCTGGGTGGTCCAGGATGCACAGCACCAGCACCTTCTGAGCCTGCAGCTGCCTGCTGATGGTGTCTGTAAGGAGTTTTTAATTCCTCCCTGAAAAGGCAGTACCTAGAGAGGCTGCAGGTTTACATCAGTCCCTACTTGACAACCAGGAGTGGCTCATCCAAGAACAGTGGTTCATCCAAAACAAGTGATTCTCCAAGACCAGTAAATCCTCTTACAGGTTTATCTCAAGTGTGTGTAATATTGCGGTGACCTTGGGGTGTCTGATGCCAGGGATAGGCTCAGTGTGAGAGGAGAAACAGATTTTAGGTGGTCCTTTGTGTCTCTTGTTCCCCCAAAACTCCTCAGAGAGGCAGTGAGCACCAGGCTGCACCCTGAGACCAGAGAGGCTGGTGAAACATGAGGCATAGTCATATTATTCCAGGCACAGTCATACTATTTAAGCAGGTGTTAGTGGAGCCTGAGATCCTGATTATAACATTCCAGTGATGAATTAATTCTTCATGACCAGAGGTGAAGATGAAAAGAGCCTCCAGGAGGCCAGACAAGCCCCGTGCAGCCTCTGTGGTGAGAGGCAGGAGCTGTTTCAGAGCGATAAACAGCTGCACGCTGTGCTGGCCTTAATGCAGCTGCCCAGAGAGCCTCTCCCAGGGTAACCTATGGATTTCACAGCCCAACACTCCATTACTTAGTCACTCATTTATAGTTCCCCCCCTTCCTTTCCCCCCAGGCATCTGGCTGCTGTATGTGAAGCTCATGGTGGCAATTAAAAAATATCTCCTGAGAAGCCATCCCCATCCCTGCGGCACTGCGGGGGAGCAGCAGCCAGGACCTAGCATGGTGTGTGCTGGATGGGCACCTGCTGGCTCAGGAGCACCTGCTGAGCACCCAGGCCCACCCCAAACTCTGGTTCGAGTTGTACCAGAGCTGGGACCAGTTTCTGCACCATGGTTGCATGATGTGACCCATGGGCAGGGACCATTTCCTCTGGCAGCAGTGACAGAGGTCTCTGTTACATCACGCAGCTGGCTTTGGTCCTCGCTAGTGCTCAGGTCAGAATAGAAATAGATCAGCTAATATATTTTGTGTCTGATGCTTCATTTTCTCCCCTGTGCAGTTTTTTGTTCCTCACTGGAGCAATGGTCCCACACGTGGCCAATTTGCTTCTCTCGGGGCCTGTGCCTCGGGCTGCCTCTGGGCTGGGGCGGGATGGCAGCCCCAGGCACAGGCCCTGTGTGCTGTGCAGGGCCGTCTCTGGCATGATTCTCTGCATGCATCCCAAGGTTTTAATCCTCGCTGTGAGGTACATCTTGAGCTGGATGTTTCACTGGCTGCAGGAGCTGGGATCCTCTCTGGAGCCCTGAGGGAGGAAAGACAGCTCCTGGAGCATGGCCCATGCTGGAGTCTCTGCGGCTACCGGCGTTTCCAGACGTGTCCAGAGGAGCCAAAGCTCTGCTGTGCTGGGAGAGATTCAATGAGAGAAACAATATTTGGTGGATAAATGTGTTCCACATGCAGAAGGGGGGCAGCTGGCACCTCTAATAGCAGCCAGAAGGGATCAGACGGCGAGGAGAGAGCCCAGCCATGCTCGTGTGCCCCACAGCAGGTCACGCACATTATGCTCTCTGCCAGGAGAGATTTCTCTGCACGTTTCAAAGGTAGCCTGGAGAAAAACCTGTTTTTCAGCAGGCAAGATGTGAAGCTAAAAATGCAGAGAACAAAAACTGCACAGTCACTGGCAGAGGTCAGCATTCACTACCTGTTATCACGTTGTGCTTTCTAATGTGCCTCTGTTATTTCCACAGCGTGTGCCGTGCTGGAGCACAGAGATCTCGGTTGTGGCAGCTCCTTTCCTTGCAGTGCTGATGGAGGGTTCAAGGGCCTGACATCCAGCTGATCCCTGGGCCCTCAGTGTGAGTGTGGAGCCTTTAAGTGCAGCTGCCTCACAGGATTTTATTTTACCTTGCAAGTGCTTCAGCTGGGACGTGTTATCCTGCAAAGCTCTTTGTTGTTTTAGCACTTCTGCCTTATCTGCTCTTGTGTTCTCGTTGAATATATTTGTGGTGTCTAGGTGTGACTGCTGGCACCTTTGTGTTTTTCTGAAGCTGAAGGATACCACTTGGACCTGTAGATAGATCCCATTTTCTCCCATATGTTTGTAATGGTTCATTTTAAAAGATATCACACTTAAAGATTATTGCATAACTGTTCTGATGCTGTGTACAAAATTGGTGTAGAATATTCTTCTATGGCTCTGTGAGTGCTTCATATTACTTGTAAAAAATCATGTTCTATTTAAGTGAATTTGATTTTTTGTTGTCCATTACCTTCCCAAGTATTTTTATATAATTGTTTCACTTTCAGAATAATTAAAAGAATATTAAAAAAAATTCTTTTTTCTAGCCCTGGCACATTTACAAGTCTTAGTAGGAAATTCAATGGCAAGAGCTGAGTAAAATCTAGAATCTTTGTTTAGCAGCTTTAATGCTACTCTGAAAAGAACTACAGAGATAAAGAGCTCTCTGCACCTGTCAAAACCTCTGTCGTAGTCATCACCTTATTTATTTTACAGCATTATTCAAGTCCTTTGAATTCAAGTCTTCTGCACAGGAGAGCTGTATCTCAGCTGCCATGAGCTGAGTAGGTGAGATACATTCATTTTACTCTAAGGAGGTGTTTCAGAAGGAGAAATAATCAGTGGAGGAAGAGAATAATTTCCTAAGTTTTGATGCTTTTGTTGCACAACTGGCATCTTTCAAATTCAAGAGTTCCATCTAGAGGAATCCCATTTCATGAGCTTGGTTTTGCGGGCCTCTTGAAATGTGTCATGTTCTGTGGCTGAAAATAGATTAATTTAGTCCCCTTTCCCAGTCTTCTGTGTTGAATACCTGTGATTTTTTTGTTTCTTCCTAGCAGTTTTTGAAACACTTTAACATGAGTATTATTTAAAATAAAATGTCCACGTTTCTGTTTATTGAGGTGATGAAGAGATACAGAAATTTTGTTTGTGTCTGACTGTCACTTATGAATTTGTAGCCCAGGAAGTCACAAGCCTCAGATCTTCCCATCAAGAGATATAAAATATATACTTGAGCAAAAGAAATTTAGAGTAAGCAAGCAGACTCTGGCAACACTGAAAATATGTAATAATATAGAAACTGCTGAATGCAGACAGACCCACTGAGAACTAATACTTCTGCAAATAGATATAAATCTTTGTTCAGTTTGTTTTAGGAGTGACTGTTTCCAAGTCTTTTTTTCTTAACCTGTAGAGAAATCTGAAAAAAATCCATCTGAAATGCCAACAGAAGCAATTTGCTATTATCCTTTTGGGTTAGGAGCTAAATTCCTGTTGTTTTTTATCTAATGAACCTTTTGAGACCCTCCTGTGGGTCAGTCACTCCAGTTTATCTTTTTTAATATTGTTTGTCAAACAGAAATTAAATACCTCAGTAATGTTTAATAATGAAGTCTCATATCTAATACTGGAATGATCTTTGTATTCAGATGTGTGGAATTTGTCTAAGACAGGAGGCAGTCAGAAAGGAAATTTTTGGCTTTTAAAATCACATTAGAAAGAGTGTGGCATGGTGCAATGGACGGGAATGAGCTGAAGAAATCCCCCCTTGTTTGTGCTGTGCAACTTCAACTTTGCTGTTGCAGCTTAACTTGATTAAAGCAAAGCAAAATAAATCAAAACAAAATCACTGGGAATTTCCCCGTGGCTCTACTTTCTGGAGCAAAATGAACCAGATCCTGCAGATCCTACCTGTGCTGAGAGTGCAGCAGCATCCCTGGGCTGCAGCATCTCTGCTGGGGTGGCTGAGTTAGCAGAGCTTTGCTCTGATCACTATTTGAAGAAAACCCTTTGGAGAAAACCCCTTGAAAAGCAGTGACAGAGCTTACCCTGACCATGCCTGGATGGCTCAGTGGAAGGAGACCAAGAGGACTCTGCAGCTGAGTTCTGTGGAAGGGCCTGAATTTATAAAATGCTAAGAGTGTGTTCCTCAGCAGCAATTCCAAGTGTTGGAAATGCCTGGCTGGGACAGCCCAAAACTGATCTTGTGAGGCAATGTCCCAGGAGTTAACTGGGCTGAATGATCAGGAGTGATCAGTGATTGCACTGGATCAGTGGGTTCCTTCTTCTAAAAGTACAGATTTCCCTTTGCTGACATGGTTCACGTAAAAAACATAAATACCTTTGAACAGAATGAGCAACATGAACTCAGCTGAGCACAGCAGATAAAATGCATTTCTTCACTTAGTTATGGTTTTTTTTCCTTTCAACTCAAAGTAGCATAAATTAACTTTTACCTAATTACATGATTTTACCCAATTAATTAGAAACCAGACCTTATTTCTGATTTTCAACCTAAAGGCTTATTTCAATTTTGACTATATACTGACAAAAAAAAAATAGATCTTCTTTACAGTTGTCTTTAGCTTTTTTCTGCCAACATTTTCTGAAAGTTTTAGGTGTTGTTATGAAGACAAATTAAAGTAAATTCCATAACCTCAGGCTTAAATTTGTTTGCGCCTTTAATGAAGTCACATTGTGGTATGCAATCACAAGTTGTTTTATCTAATCTGACACCTGCCACCTTTTTCTGTCAGTGTTGACTTCAGAGTTTATTGCAGTTTTCTATAACTTTCTCTCTCTTCATTTCATAACTAGCTTTGCAATTGGGTAAGTTTAGGAATTCAGCAGATGCAAAAATGGAAGTTTTTATGATTTTTATTACCTGTTAGACTTATGGGATGATAACCACATGGATGTTTCTGAACAATTGCAGTCTATGGTGAGACGTTTGCTTAGAAAGTATTTCAGGTTCTGATTAAAAATGTGGGTGATTTTAGAAGGTTGCCTAAGGACTGCTGAAGCCTTCTGCTCCTCAGTGTCCAGAACTGGGGTGGTGAAATTATTGTTCACTGCCTGCAGAAGGACAAATTCATCGACATGTCCAAAACTATTCAGAAATAAGTTGCTCACTGAAGAATGTCTATTTATTTGTGCATCTATTTGGTTTACTCACTAAGCTTAATTTCATCTCAAAAGTAATAGTATTTGCACAGTGTAATTTCCGGAAACACTGTGATCCATAAAAAAAGTTCCCAAACAAGACAACAGTAAAGAAGATTTAATAGGAACAATTTATTGTTCTTCAAAATAATGAGGTTGTTCAATGAAGATGAAAAAAGCATTAGAAATCCCAGAAGCAGGCAGTGCAAAGTCTGCAATGTCCTTAATTTTACCCCATGTCCATCATCTATCAGCTGAAGTTCCTAATTAGCTGTCACATGAAATGTCACTCCAGAGTGTGCCTTTGATTTTTGCACAATGGCATTTCTACCCAAACCTGCTGTCCATTGAATGTTGTGGTCCAAACTGAGAACTCCAACCTGGAGAAGCATTTAAATATACTTTAGCAATGAAATTAGGCACAGTAAAGTGTTCCCTTGGTTGGGACCAAGGAACTGATCTTTGGATTTCCAGGGCCTGGTGACTCATCCTATGGAAGCCCAATTTTTTAAAGAGCTGATTGGTGCAAAGTGCAAACTTCCCCTGTCTGAGCTGCAGAGAAACCTCAGGAAGGTGGACTGATGCTTCCATAAATAGAGAGTGGAAAATGGATTTTTTTTTTCCAGTGGGAAGTGTGTAATTTAATCAAGGTGGAAACATCGCATAGGAATGTGCTGTTTTCAGGATAATTTTTTTTTTTTAGAAAACAAAATCAGCAATTCAAGTATTTTCACTGCTGAGTCTTAGAGTCTCAATGTTTAAAGGGGAAGTTTTACATGAACATTCATACATCAGGCTATAGCTGGCATTTGAAAGAGAATGAATGAATGAATTAGTAGATGCTACCAAATATAATTTGTAAAGGATTCCCTTCCTGAGAAAGTAGCAGAATTTAAATGACTGCTTGAGTGTATTCATTGCCAGCATCTGCCAAGAATATTCATAAAAAAGAGATAGGCAAGAAGTGAATTTCAGGACGATCTTTGGAGGCTGAGGCCTTCACTTTCCATTAGAGAGATACAAGGGCAGAGCTAGGGGACTTTTATGGAAATTTGATTAATATAATCCCCCAGACATATATAAAATATAATGTATCTCCAGCAATCAAAGTAGGATAGAATTAGAAACAGGACAGGTGATTTACTTTTACCCTTTTACTAAACTTCTCATGGGGTTATACTGGGTGAGATCACTTTTATACCTATTTGTCCCCCAGGTTCTTGGCAGAAAATATTCCATATCTTCATTTTCAGCATGACCAGTGAGAAATCTTCTGTTCAGTTTTGCCTATTTTGAATTATGAACGCACCAAACTTTTAGTATGGAAAGTCACAAACTGCTGATTCTGTGTCCTGAAAGAGCAGCTCCTCCTAAAACCTGCAACTTGCAAACATTTTCCTGTGATTGGGATCCAACCACGGAGCAGTGCAGAGAGGAATGTGCTGAAGCATTCTAATGAAATGAACTTTAAGACCAAAATTGTTCTGAAACCTCAAATAAGAGGTAGCTCCTGTGACTGTATTATTATTTACTCACAGGTCAGATGACTCTTTATTTTTGCATTGGCATCGTGTGGCTAAACTTAACTGCAAAAGCAAAACGTTGATGAGTCAGGTAGCTCAAACAAGATGCAGCATATAGGATGCTTCTAGTATTGCCAAACATTTTCTGTAAGATCCATCTAATTAGAAGTTAGTTCCCTATTTAGCAGCAGACAACAGATGTCTCCAGAAGTGAAGTGGGCTTTCTTTCACCATTTTTGTCTGCACAGGCTGGATCAGGATTCTGACCATGTAAATGTAGTTTCTGTAGTTATACATAAATATGTTTTATATACTTGGGTGAGTTTCCCTTCTTTTAATCAAACTAATTATGAACTCCTACTTATTTCCTTACCATTTTCACTTCAAAATGAAAAATATAATAACAATAGTAGTAACAGTTAGAACAAAGAGCTTTGTGTTAATGGTCCATACAGACTTTATAATGTGGACAGAAACCCAATCATTTTCATTTTTTCTGCATTTGGCTTTGTTTCAGCTTCAGAAATTAGCTGTGGGATTACAGATAAACATACACCATGCAGAAAGTTGCATTCCACCAAGTGAACCTCACCCTGAATGACCCTGATGTTGTGTCTTTCAGAAGCAAACACTTCCAGAGCAGGAGGGTGATGCGGACCAGCTGGGAGCTCTGTGAAAATCCCCAGGGAACATCTCCATCTCCAGATCTGAAGGCAGAGAGTGGTGCTTGCCTGCTGTGAGTGGAGGGAGTGGGGATCCTGTGGGTGCTCTGATATATTCAATAGTGTAGCCAGCTGCAATGGTCTTTTGTTTGACATCCTTGGTTACTCATTGCCAATTTTCAAAGGTGGGCTTTAAAATGTAGAACAATTCCTCGAAAAATTACCCATTCCAAAGGATCTCAGGACATGTTGATACAAATCTTTAGCTCCTTGCCCTTGTGTTTGTACAAATATCTCATTGCAGGTCCCTCACTGCAACTGAAATAGTAGAAGGTGATCCTTCTCCTGTTCTCAGTGCAAGATTTAAAGGGCAACATGCAGCTTTATTTCTCTCCCAAAATATGTGGGAATTTTTCCTCCCTTCTGATAGTAATTTCTACTTCTTGAGTCATCTTCTCTGAAGTATTTAAAAAATTAATCCCAAGGATATTCAAAGCTAACAGCAGCGAAAAGGTGCAGAATACTGCTAAAGCTTTAAATGCTCTACACCAGGTCCTTGTGGCATTAACCAATGAATCCCCACAGCACCTCAAGAACTGCAGCTTGCAGTAAGCATTTTGTTGTCTGCACCCCATCATAATTAGTAAAAATCAACACACAGACATTCAAAGTAACTGCACCTGTGTCATGTTCAGGAGCAGCCAGCTGGTGACTGGGCACCAGGATGAAAGCTTAGGAAGCAGGGATCTGATTTCAGCCCCGTGTGGGAATTGTTAAGGCTTTTCTGCTTCCTAATGCCTGAAGTGCTTTCTGATTATGCATGCACATGTCAGAGCAGAACATGGACAGGCATCAGCCTCTCTAGCATTTCAGTTCTTTGTAAAAAAACCCCAGGGCTGGCAGGCTGGGCAGAGTGGTGGCGGGCTGTAGATCAGCAGAGAATGAGGATTACAGGGCTCATATCCTGGCTGTTAAATCAGTAGCACCTGTCTAGTAAGCCTTGACAAGGCTAATTACTGCAGGGCCAGTCCTTTTCCCTCTGTTTTACTTCCCCTTTTTAATCACCTAGTATTTTTTATTGTAGTCTCTGAAGGACAGGGAGAACAAATGTTGCTTAACAGTGTGACCAGGAGTTTAGCATGACTAGTTGTTGCAAAGCCTGGAGAGACTTGGTAGAACTTCCCAAGAGACAATCACTACCACTTAAGGCAAGGCAGCACTGCTCTGTATCCTCTATAAATCCTACTCTGCCACACTCCTTAGATATTTTAAATATACCTTAGAGATGCTCAAGCAGTGTATTAGCTCTGTGCTTTCCTTGTATACATCAATATGTAAGTGAGGAAGTTCCTGAGTTACCATGGAGCTGAACTGAACAGATCTTGGGAGACAGTGAAAACCAATAAAGCAGAATGAGAGAAAAACTCCCTGGGAACTGGATTTCCAAAGAGCAAATAACTGAATGCTGCATCAAATATACTTTTACCCCTTTCTTAAAAGACAGCAGATGTGGATGAACTTTGCCAGTCCGATTCCTTTGTCAGACACATCCGTGATGTAAAGCTTAGGTTTTTTTTTCCAGAGAAAATACAACCTAGGATTTCCCCGGAGGTGAATTTCTGATGCCTTTGTGTCTCTGTTGGACTCTGATAGAAACTCTTTACTTGGACACGTGCAATTTCTTTCTCCTTTAATCCTGGCAAGCACTTCCCCAGCGCTCCCCATCAGAGGCACTGCTCTTTCCAAACAAAGTTTGAGCACCCAGGCTCCTCTTGGGCAGCTGCAAGTGCAGCAGAAAGGGAAGTGTGTTCCATCCTGAGCAATTCAGGGAATGCAAGCAGCCTTAGGAGAGGGTGGGATTTGTACTAAGTGTGGATGCTTTCATGTGAGCAAGAGGTCCAAGTCATTGGAGAGAAACACCTGCATTTAAGCTTCTATTTTTGCCTGAGACCACCAGCACTGCATTGATCACCTTGCCATTGATTATCAGACCTTCAGATCCCACTTCTGCTCTCCCCCAGAAGCCCCTGGAGTGCCTGTCTGGCTGCACTGAGCATTTTATCCTGGATGTTCATGTGGCCATGGACTTGTTCCTTGATTGACAGTATCCCCTCTTGCCACCATCACCTCTTCTCATTAAAACATTTAATTCTGCTCCTTCAATTCTGAATCTGGGGAGGGAAGATAAAGCTTGAAGGATGGGAGCAGGGACTCGAAGATCCCTGGAGACAAGAATGTTTCATTCTCTCTTCACAGAAGGAAAATGTAGAAAAGCTGTTATTCTTCTGTTTCTTCTGGGCATTTCATATATGACTGGGTGGATTAATTTGTTTTCCAACCCATGCAGCTTTGTTATCCAATTTAGCATAAATTCCTACGTGTATTGGGAGAAAGCAGCTATACTCCAATGGATTTTGTCA
The DNA here is from genome assembly GCF_035770615.1 of Melospiza melodia melodia. Taxonomy (NCBI): domain Eukaryota; kingdom Metazoa; phylum Chordata; class Aves; order Passeriformes; family Passerellidae; genus Melospiza; species Melospiza melodia. The sequence continues at coordinate 7,913,739 of NC_086195.1, read as the reverse complement.
AAATGCCTCAGAAAACCTACAAGTAAATTCAACAGAAATGTTGAAAATTTTTAACAAGGCTAGAATGACTTCATAATCATAAGTAAATATTATGAATGCTTGTCAGTCATGTATTGCAGGAGAATTAACTAGCAAATCAGATTTTAACTAGTTTTTTCTTATGAACAATAGAAAAAATCAGAAATACTGAAATATTCCTACCCCAGAAGAGCTGACACCAAGCTTCTGGTTAAATTACTGTCTGCATTGGACCTCTTGATCATATACAAGGAACAACCAAAACTCCACAAGAAAGCTGTTTGAAAACCCTGCAAATCAATCGATTCTACCTTGGTAGGGTTTGTTGTCCTGGCAATCACAGGGGATATTTGAGAATGGAACAGATATAATTTAATTTTTTTTTTTACAAGAACGGGACAAAAAGGAATCTATTTGGAAGAAAACAGCAAGAAAAACATGAAGTTTTTGCCCAGAGGTCTGCATGATAAACCTGCTCACAGGAAGTTGGATGTCTCAGAGCAAGAAAAGGGAAAAAAGCACCCAGGTAAAGTCTACTGGCACTGACTTCTCATGCACTGGCTCATCTTAAAAACCCATGGAGGCTCTCTTGCTTTCTTGGGAAGCATCTAACCCTCATTACTCTGAAAAAGGATCCTTCTAGTCTCCCTTAACCCAGTGAAGTGGAGGATTGTGTCAGTGCAGTGGGGAAGTTCTGCTCCATCTCTGCCAGGAGGAGGAGGAGGAGGAGGGAGGAAACACGAGGCCATTTCTGAACTTCAGAAATCTTCCCCATAATCCATCATGAAAATTGGTGGATCATGAGGGATATCAGTTAATTTAGCTAGAGTTCAGCTGAGTTTGTTTTTCCTAGAGAAGAATTTTTATATAGCATCCATTTGGGATTTTTAAATTATTTTCAGCGAAGGAGATCGCGGAGGTTCCCGTTCCCTTCTCGAGAGCCAGCAAAACAAACAAACAGCAAAATTCACTTTGCCTCAAACAATTTGCAAACTATAAACAAGTGCAGAAATCAGCAAACAGATTCAGCAAACAGGCTGGGGAAGCATAAAGTAACAGCCAGACAGTTATGGCCAGCATGAGATTATTATGATCAACAATCTAAATTATTATTGTACATCCCTAAGTAGCCTATTCTGGCAGCCCCATAATGTATGTAACACACAGTACCTTCTGCAGCTCCATATCTTCATAATTGGTTGCCAGTAATTTCTGTTTTCATCACAGTATTTGGTGCATTTTTGATTGTTTCTTCTGCTGAATGCAGGCAACAGATAAAATTTACATTCACAGCACTTGCAGTTGCCTGGCTTCTGCAGAATTTTTAAATTACAGCAGTTGAAAAATAATCTTGATTTAAGTTTAAAATAAGTAAGATACAATTAAAATAATTTAATTGACTGTCAAAAAGCTTAACTTCAAAGGAATTAAAACCCTCTCTAAGATATATTGGCACCTCACAGTCCATTTGCTATAATTTGAGCACTTTTATCAACAGGGAATCTTACCAAAGGCTTCGTGGACATGAGAGATGATTAAAAATAGAAGATCAAAGCCTGCAAACAAATCCTGTTAATATACTCTAACAAACAGGGATTGTTTTATAACTAAATATGAAGCCAACTCAAACAAATATTTGGAAACACTGAAGACAGATCCCATTGTAGCTTTTGGCAGGGTGTGCTTTATATATTATGAAGACATTTTTGTCCTGTTGCCACTGCTCTGACCAGAAGCCACATGTGTGGACCATCATTGCACCTCCCTTCTCTCCCACCAGCATTTTCCTTTCTCAATGCTCTGTTTCAAGACAATCAGGAGCTAAATTCAATAAAGAAGCAGTGAGCTTATTTGAAAATATTGCATTAAACCCCTCAGCTCAGCATCAATACATGGAGTGCCTGCTGGGAAGAAGGACAACTTGATCATCTCCATATTCCACAGTGGAGTACCAGTCATCTGGGGGGTTTAACTAAGTTTCTCATGCCTTCCAGAAAAGGTTCAAGAAGCAGAATTTGCACTATGGGGTTTTGCAAATCTTTTTTCCACTAATAGTACTACTATTAAACAAACATTTTGAGGTAATATGTGAAGGCTGTGACTAATTTGCCTTTGCCCATGGTTAAGCAATACAAACTGCTTTCCTGGACTCAAAATAATAGACTGAAATATTCCCATTTCCTGCAGATGAGTGAAAATAAACAGATCCAATCTGAGTTGAAAGAATGTAAGTAGAACAGGCCTTCGTTTGTAGGGGAAAATAAACTTTGCGGATCCCGTAGGCCTGGAACTATAAACAGCATCCTTTTTCTCCCAGGGCAGTGTATAATGTGAGTGCATGGTTTGAACATCCTCAAAATAAACAGCTAATCACCCTTTCTGGCCTAATTAGGTTATGCTCTGGCCGCTGGCTCTGGGTCTCATGCGAAGTGGCACTGAGGGAAGCCCTGCTCCTCTCCCAGGAACGAGAGCCTGTCCAACTCTCTCTTTGTTAGTTAACATTTGCTCCTTGAGGATATCCAGCTCCGGGATCTTCCTTGAAAGCTTGACAGATCCAAGGGCAAGAATATTCTTGTCACTTTCCACTGAGAACAAGGGTAGCCTTTTCTTCCTCTCTCTGCTTTTGCAAGCACAGTTGCAATGGCAGGATGAGCAAATAATATTTTTTGTTCTTTTAATTTTTTTTTTTTTATTTCTGGATTTGGATTGTCTGCCTGTTCAGTGTGTATCAGCAAGTTGTAACTGGTTAGATTTTTTTGCATGGACATTTAACTCACTCTTTGCAAAAAGGTGATTTGTCCTCAACACAGCTGTGACCATCCACTGCAAATGGTAGCTAAACAATCCATAAGGATTGCATAGGATCCACTGTTGTTATTACTGCAGCATTGCAGACAAGGGACTGCAGCACAGATGTGCTGTAAGGCCTGCCCAAGCTGACACTTTGCAAGGAAAGACCCAAGAGCTCAGAAGCTGCTGACTGAAGCTCCCAGGCTGGATCCTGCACTGCTGGGTCCTCAATGGGGCTCCTGAGAGTGCTGGTGCACTTCAGCTGCTGCCTGTGTGTCTTGAACAGACAGGCGTCTGCTGAGGAAGGAAGGAGCCTCCCCTGAAATGGAAAATGTAAACCCCCTCCCTCTGAATTATTATAATTTTGAAATTAAGGGGCTCTCAGGTAAAGATATGGGAATAGGAATAACAGTTATTTACTAGGAAAAATAAAAATGCAAATGTAATAGTACAAACAACAACAACAACAAAAAAGCCTACTGACAGAGTCAGAACATGCCCTGCCCTCTGTGTGTCAGGGCGGTGTCCCAGCCCCATCCCAGGGGGGCTCAGCCCTCCTGCAGTGCCAGCTGTGGTTCTGCTGCAGCAGGGATCCTGCACAAGGGGGGAGTTTTCCTCTGCAGCTCCAGGGCTGCTGGAGATGGGCCTGGGCTCCCTCTGGCCATGCAGGGCAGCAGAAAGCTGCTCCTCTGGGAATGCAGGGGGCAAAGGCTGCTGTGGTGTCCCAAACCTCAGATTGTACCCAGGTAGGAATGCTTGGCTCCTCCCCTGGGTGGAGCATCTCCCCATGGGATGATGGAATTTTATCAGCCATGCAGGGACACTCACTGGCCATGAACAGAAGAGATCTTCTGAAGGGAGGGTTGGGTGTGGAAGAGATAAAGGAAAAACTGCCCAATTAACAGAGATTACTGCCCCACCTCTGACAGATGGCAATAGAATACACACATCATCTTTCAATCCAGGATGCTGTGATTCATAGCAAACAAATAATACTGGGAGAAATCAGTAGCAAAGGCCAAGTGGACTTTTAGGCTCTGATTTATCAAGGCCTTCTGGGCTGCAGCATAGGGCCTGTAAGAGGAGAAAGATCTGACCAGATTCAGAACATTTCCATATTTGCACTTTTCTAGATTCCTCTGAATGTATGCTTAGATCCTGAAATATGTTCCCACTTTTCATTGCTCTTTTAAAATCATTGTTCTTCTGTATCAAAACCAGACCATCCTACCTTTAATCCCTTTTCAAAGTTTCTTTTCATCTTCAGAACAGCTAAAGGTGCTCTGAGGACTGTTTAAACTGTAATTCTTGAGGTGCTAATTTCCTTTTTTCTCCTTTCTGGTGAGACTTGCAGAGCTGCTGAGGATGCCAGCAGGGCCCATCTTCCCCAAGCTGTCCATGGGTGGGGACCAGCCTGGCCATGGCCATTTTCCTTCCCTGGCCCCACTTCAATGTCCAGTGAGTGCAGGAAGCAGCTCCTGCATCCCGTGGATGTTCTAAAGGCACAGACCCATTTTCAGTGCCCTTTCTCCAAACTGAGAAGTGCTTAGCACAAACTGCTCTTTTCAGCCTCTCTGATCTAAATCCTCACATTTTTTCTTGCTTATGACTTCCTTTTAGGAAGTGCAAACCGAGGAAAAGGAAAACAGCTGAGCAAAGGCATTTCTGAGCCACAGGCATTGAACTCTCCAGGACTGCCAGGTAAAACACTGATGCTGTCCTGCTCCTTGCTCCCAAAAAGCGTTTCCCCACTTTCACCACAGAGCTGTGTCTCCACCTGCAGCTGGGACTTGCTGCCGGACCCTGTTTGTGGCTGAGGCAGTGGTGGGAAGGGAGGTGAGGCTGTGACAAGCCCGTGGTGAGGGCTCTGGTGGGAGGGGATGTGTGTGCTCAGCACAGGAGAGACAAGGATGCAGCAGCAGCAGCGTTATGAGTGGGAAAAGCTGCTCATTTTTTATTAAAAAGTTGCAGAATTCACAGGTTGGGCCAGTTGCTGTCAGGGTGGAGTTCAAACTGTTTGTTATTGTAATCACATGTCATTTTTGTTGATGGTTAAGAATTCCCCCTTTTGTCGAGTGGCACCCTGCTGCTTCCTGGAGGATGGCACCCAGATGGTGAAGAGGAGGGGACATTGGAGTTGACATGGAAATGACATCGGAGTCAGCAGGCAATGGGAGAGACCCCTCACCAAAGCTAGCCAAAAACCCCTAAAAAACAATGAGCCAACGCAGAATTGATGAATCAAAGCAATGTGTAGACGTGAGGAACAGAATCTAGTAGCCACCAAGACCCTTTTTACCCCCGACCCTAACCTAAAAAGACCTTGAATGTTGAACTAAAAATCAAGGGAAGCTCCTGATGCTCTCCTGAGGATGGAAGCCCCAGCTCTGCCCACAGACCAGTGGAAAAAGCTGTACTCTTTCTCTGAGTCACTCTTGGGAGCAATGGTGGTGTGAGTGCAACCCATCGGTTCTCCCGACCCGAGCTGATCACTTTTAATAAAGGCATTAAAAAGGAGAAAGATCTCCTGCCTGTGTTTATTTCAGCAAGAGTGTTCACAGTTTAATATTTCACATATTTCACACTGCCACAGCATCCTCTCAGCTCCCAGTGTAGGTATCTGAGCAAGTGACAGACTGCACGGAGGGGCTGTGACAGGGAGGCCTCTCCCCTCGAGCCGCGCTCTCGAAAATCTTGATGACGGATGCAAATCACTTGGAGCCAAATTAAGAAAAGTATATTTAGGAACCTAGAGCAGTAAAGAGACACTTAATAGGATTTTCAAAAGTGTATAAGCAGATTAGGCATCCAGCTCCTGTTGAAACCAATGCGGATGGAACCTTTAAAAATAAAATAAAAAAAATCTTGAGGTATCTCAGCACTGCTACAGCCTGGGTGCATTGCAGGGGGTGGTGAGTGGGCTCAGAGATAAGCCTTACAAATAACAGGGCTCTCTGGTGGTACCAAGCCTCCAAAACCACGGGAGCAAGTTCTTAAGGTCCACAAAGGCTGAATGACACAGGCCCGTGGGAATAAAAGAGCAAGGCCTGGAGGGAGAGGTAATGCTCTTCCTGTGCCTGCCAAAGGAGCAGCAGGACTTCTGCAGGGACAGAGGCAGAAAGTAACGCAAACCTAAGGAGACAGAGCAATCACCGTATCTCTGCTCAAGAAAAGGCCTTGCAACAGCTTTTTTTTGGTTACAGAATTGGCCAAGAGGGGCTAGGGGAAGAACATGCTGGTTGTTTGATTTTGACAAGGAAGCAGCACTTTTGCAGTCCTCGTAAATAAATGTATTTGACCCAAAGAAACATCTTCTGCAGCCAGTTTCTCTCTTGGGTAGAAAGTGCTTGTCAGGACCTGGGTTTTGCCTCGTCCTGTGATTTATACATGGAGTATAATACTGTAAAGTCAGTTCCCTGCCTTCTCTGAAATGCAGCTCCAAGTCTGTCGAGCTGAAATCAGTCCTTTTTTGCTTTACTGAGCAGCAGTGATGATACATGCATTAAGGACTGCAGGCTCTGTGGTAACTGGGGCCAATTAGCTGCTACCCGAGGGCAGTAGCTCCCAGATGTGGGATATCAGACAACTGAAAACCTACAGAACTGCTAACAGATCACTCATTATTCTCCTCCAGAGGCTTTTAATTGGGGGGATTAACACACAGTATTTTTAGTGAGCGTCCTCAGAACATTTATCTTCTTCTATGGCATGTCAGTCCCTCAGGGAGCACTATTTGGGAAGCAACCATTGCTGGAGGTGACAGGGAGGAGTTATCTCCTCTGAAATCCCTGTTGACAGGAGTGGCTGGTGCAGACAGTAGGCAGAAGATAGGCTTGCCATAGCTGCATTCCCAAACACAGGAATTACACTGAATAAATGCAGCAATCTCAGGTTCCTTATGGGCTGCTGACTCCAGCCTTGTGCCAGTGGTTTCTAAACTGAAATTGGCAACAAACTACAAAGAAGAGTAAAGGAAATGAGAAGCTGGATAATTCAGAACGGTCATTAATGGGAAACATACTAGAAGAGTCAGGAGAGGGAAGGAATCCAAGTTGTGGCCAAGAAACCTGAAGGTAGGGGAAGAAAACTTCTCTGTGTTACATCTTACCTGATCAACACCATTAAAAACCAGTAGGGACAAGTTGCTAGGTGCTGCTGGGAAAAAGGAATTTTTAGGGCTACTCTTCTTTCAGCTTCCTAGCCCCTTTCCTGTAAAAGTTAGACCCTTCTGAGCTGACTGTAGTGGTGAAATATCTGCAGTTCTTTGCCCACATGGAAAGAAAGCAGGAAGGAACCTTAGTAGGCACTGAATGCTTAGATTTATTTATAATATTTTCTCTGGGTTTGAAGTGCTGAATTATTAGTGTTATGCTAATAAAATCCATTTAAGCTCATGGAACAGTCTTTCATTTAAGGAGAAGTGATCCTGGCAATTTGCCAGCAGGCTAGCAGGATATTAATCAGACAATACCTAGGGACCAACACAACTATATTGCTTTTAATCTTTTGACCAGCAAGGAAAACAGGAAGAAATCCATTTCCCTCCTTTCTTTGCTCAATGGGATAACCAGCTGGTATAGACAAGCTGCAATCAGCCCAATTTGGGAGTAAATATTTGGGTTTTAGCTGGGTAAATGGAAGAACAGTGCTACTTTCATGCGGCCAGGTGCCTTTCATGGTCACGGTGGGGCCCTGCAGGGTTTTGGCTCCCAGAGTCACATATTAATAACAGAATGTCACCTTGCAAAGGAAAAATCCAGAGCTCTGTTCAGATGTGCCTGGAAAGGAAAAGTTTGTTTGAGTGTGCCAGACAGTCATTTAAGGTGATTGTGGGGGGTGCTCAGGGCTGGATTTTCAGCCTCTGCACTGACTGTGAGAGTGCAGCACCAGGGAGGAGAGGAGGAGGCTTCCAAAGCAAGGACCACACCATGGCAGGGACTTGGCACTGCAATGTCAGGATTATATTTTGTTTTGTTTGTCTCCAGATACCAAGAAATAGAGTAGAGCAAGAAATGTGTTATATTTTAGAGTCCTCACAGAGCTGCCCTTTAAAGGTGGTGGAGATGTCCTCTCTGAAGCTGCAGCCAGTCCTCCACTGTGTGTGTCCTGTGCAAACCTTCAGGGTTTCCCCATTTCTTCAAAGTCCCATTTCTTTGGTGGGGTTTAGGCCTGAGCTGGTCCTGCCTTGTTTCTGTGCTCTCAGATGAAGAACAAAAATTAATCACCCAGATCCTTAGGGCACATGTTGGAATGAATGGAATAGAAGCCTCTCTGAGTCCTTCAGAGAGACAAAGAAATGCAGGGTTTGAATTAGAGCCTTTAGAGAAGCTGAAGTACATTAAGCCATAGAGACATGAAATAGAAGTGTAAGTTTTAAGTAAACAGAAATATATTTTAAGTGCCTTAAGAAACTGTGTTAGGCAGGGGTCCAGAGCAAACTACTCCTCCTGAAGCCCTGAAAAAAAGAGCAAACCATCTAAAAAGAAAAGGCTTAATTTAATTTCCTATCCACATGGTCAGTTGAGAGGCTTCTACTTGGGGAAGAAAGGAAAAGTGGTTTTTCTGTTAGCTTCATCCAGAGAGGAAAAAAAATCTTCGAGGAATTTTCTGGCATGTGGCTCCTGTTAGGTTTCAGCCAGCTGAGCTGTTTTCAGAAGCACTGGAATGTAATTTCAGCAATAATTGATCAACAGAAAGAAAGGGGGTGAGGATGTTCTGTTGCAGAGAAGTCCTGGGTGAAAATCCATACATTGTGTCTAGCAACAGAGATTTAACAAATGTGAATCTGGAGAGTTGAATTTCTGGAATCTGGCTGTGCCCTCAACCATGGAAAACAGGAGCCATTGCTGGATGGGGAATGGTGCTTTTCAAGTCCAATTTCAGTCAGTTGACTCAAACGTCTGGAAACGTTTGGCACTGAAAAAAATTTAATTTCCCATGATTTTTAAAAATTTATTGCTCAGAATGCTTAAGTCCTAAATTAGACATAGAGATTTTGGTGTAAGCCAACATAATCCTTTTACCACAGAATCATTCTGTTATATAGTATTTTGACTGCTCTGTGCAGTTGTACTGGGATGAGGGAGCCACGTTGCTCTCAGTGAGCTGAGCTCTCCAGTCTGCTGAGGAGATTCCTTTTGCCTTTCAGCCTTTGCACCAGTCCATCTATGAAAGAATTACTTATTCCTGCCTCTGGTGGGAAAAGCATTGAGAATTCTGTGTGAGGGAACTTGGAGCCATTCTGCTGGCACTCATGGCTATGCACTTCTGGGAAGGGAAGTTCCTGTTCTCTGTTGTCTCCTAAGAGGAAAAAAAAACCCTAAAAGATCTGGTCCTCCATGTGATTTGCTTATACAGTAATTTTCTTCTCCTGAATGAAGCCAGGAAAGAGTTTCCCGTTACATTTCAGGGAAGTTAAGTGATGTGCAGAGCAGATATGTCAAATAACAGAGCTCCAGTGTGTAGAAACCAAGTCAACATTAATAAAAGTTTGCTGTCTTTCTAAGATGATCTTATACATTAGAGTGTCAAATGCTCTAGGACTTATAATGCAAGAAGACTGGGTGAATCCAAGGCAATGAAATGGAACTAATTAAAATGTCAGATAACACAACTATGGTTGTTTCAAACAGACCTTTATGTAAGGTAGTGAGATCTTCATTAGAGGGCCACAAACTTAACTTTTTAATAAGAAATAATAATTTTTTACATCAAGTCTGGCCTCTGCTGCCTACAAATTTGGATTGATATATCAAAGCACATATTGCCTTTAATGTTCCTGTCAAACCTGAGCTGTGATGCATGGAGTTATTCCCTACTTGGAGGGATGATTCTGTGAAACTTAGCTAATAAAAACGTGACACAGCTGGTGACTGATGTCTGTTCTCTCAGGGTGTGTTAGCGTGGGACAAACTCTGCATGCACATTCTCTTCTTGACACTGAAAAATGAGACACATCCAGTAAAAAACCATAATGGATGCTCTAATGGCCTTGCATTGACCTTCTCCTTGTCTTTCTGCCTCCTCATGCACCTTTCTTGCCTCTTGACTCTTTTCCTCCCTTCCCTTGCAGGCTGTGAGCCCACAATTTATCTTCCTGCTCTCTGATGCCTCTGAGTGCCCTGGCAGGGTCTGGGCTTCCTCTGTGGGACATCCCAGGCTGCTTTTTGCCAGCTTGGACCACGAGCAGACAAAGAAAAAAAGCTTTTCCTGGTAAAATAAAGATACACTTCAAAAATCAAAACAAACCTCAGCAGCCAATCCAAATCCCAGTCCCAGCAACCTGGTAATTTGTCAGTGCCAGGCGTCAGCCCACTATTAGTCTTTTTCTGGAGAGAGATGACAGAGCTCTGTTGACAAGCTGCAGGGCTTATTTTGGGAGCTGGCACCTGGCTCCTGGCACGTCCCCCTGTGACTGTGTCACACTCCTCAGAGCTGCCTTTGGCTCTGTAGGGGCTGGAGCTGGGGTGGGCTGGCACTCCCTGGGTGGGAGCCTCGTTTTTTGCTCCCATAATTACACGTCCCTGTTTCCCTCAGGGCTGGCAGGAAAGGTGTCCCAGGGCACACACACACAGAGCACAAGGCTCCTCACCCTTCCCCAGAGAGGCTGGAAGGTGCTTTGGCCCCTCTCTCCCAGCCTCCCTCTGCTCCCGCATCCCCCTGAGCTGCTCCCCTTGTCCTCGCTCAGTGCCACAATCAGGGCCACTGGATGTGTGTGCTTCCCCTCCTTCCCTTCCCGCAAAAAAAGACCACAGCATCTGATCTGGGGCCTTCCTGCTCCCACTGCAAGAAAATATTTAGCATTTTAATATATTTTTCCTCATTTTTAGAAGTAATTTATGTATGAATATACACAGTGCTTAGTAATCATTTCTCAGATGAATGTGGAATTTTTCTAAAATTAAACTATCATTCTTTTCTCTTCACACTTGGCTGTCATATCTTTCTTAATGCAAATCAGTCATTGACTAGAGACACCTACTGTAAGAAGCTATTTTAGCTGTCTGATCGGTTATAAATTGATTTTGGAAGTGAAGACCATTATGGGAAGATAAGCTGGGATTGGTAGGGAATGGAAAAAATAATTCAAAGGGGAAGTTTTTATTTGAATGTAAGTGACTGTTTACCTCTATGTCAGAGCAAAGGCTGTAATCCAGGGGTCCCATCTCTCTTTCCTCCCGCTTTAACTCTCAGACCACAAATCCTTCACCTGCCTTGGCCCTATACAATGCAGAGACCTTGAAGACGAGAGACAGGTGCTCCAAGGAAAAAATATTTCCCCTTTCAGTCTCCATTTGATACAAGAAACATTATCTCTGAAGGAGCCAGGCTACTCTTGTGCTCTGAAGCAAGTCCCTTAGTGCAAGAATGAAAAGGAATCCATTATGGTTAGTTTCAGAGAAACCTCTCTTCCCCGCAGTATTTCCTCCTGCTATGCTTCAAGTGCTCTTCAGAGGGAATATTCACATTTTGCAGGCAAAGAAAATGCCTTCACTATCACAGTAGTGGTCTGCACAAAGTGAGAGCAAAGCAAAGAGTGTTCACTGGATGCAAGTTGGGAAGTTGGGGAAAATGAGAGCTGTTTTCTTTTTTCCGCTCATTATTCTTCAGGGCCAGCTCTGATGTTGTCTGCTGGGGCTTGAAGAAGGAGCTTAATTTTTGAGGCACGACTTTTCTCTCCGCATTTTTTTTTAATTTTCTGTTACTTGCACTGCCAGTTCTTTGTATGTAATTAAAAGTATGCAAACAGTGGCAGAGTTTTTAAATTAATTCAGTTTGAGGGAACATGCTTACCAACTTCAAGGTTTGCATGCTGTGTCTATAGGAACAATTGTTATCCTGGCAGGAGTTTTGGGAGTCAGTTTTGAAACCACAAAAAGCAAACATTGAAAGCAGCTTTTACTACCTACCAATACTTCTGTGGTTTCCAGGTTTGTTAAAACATTTCTTTTTTCTTCTAGCAAATTACTAGTGCAGCACCATTCAGCTTTTGATTACTTATGATCAATCTACCTTGTCAAAGATTCTGAACACTGTTAGTCAAATGTATTTGAATAAACAAATGCATGTAACAGTTGCAGCAGGTTTATGGATATTCATAAAGCAGAAAAACAATCTAATAAATCACATCAATTACAAATTGCCTTTTCCTTGCACAGCTCTATTGTCCCCTGAACACTTGTAATTGAGAGCTCAAAGGTGAACATTCTTACTTCTGTAAGTTTTAAGGAAGCATGTTTTCTTAATGTCTAGGCTTGTGGTTTCTCAGATGTGTACAGGATTTTATAACATGCACCATTTCATACAAAATTCAGGGCAGTTAAATCCTCCTCTACTCCTGAGCTAGAAACAGAGTCCTGGATCACATTGCAGCTCTGGAGTGAGGCCAACTGCTGAAGGAAGCAAATCTCCTGCCCCTCACCTTCCCTGCATTAAGAGATACCCCTTGCTGGCTCCCAAGGAAGCTCCCTGGGAGCCCAGAGCTGCAGATGCACCAGTGGGAAGCTGTGATGCCTCTGGCAAGGATGTGCAGCATCTCCTGGAGCCACCCAGTCCCACCACCCTGAAAATGGAAAGCACTTCCCAGCTCCTTCTGACAGCTCTTCACATCAGCTGAGCTCAAAGCCTTCTGCCATCTGCTTGCATCTCAGCTGGAACCTATCAGAGTCTGTTTTATTGGGAATTCAGCACCAGTGCCCCAGCTACAAGTGAATGCAAGCACAGGGCTTTGCTGTAAAGGCACAGGAGCAGCAGGGCAGCCTGAGGGCAGTGTCCCCACTGTCCTGTTTTGTACCAGCAAACTGTGGGGTGAGAAGGGCTGGCCCTGCTGGCCCCCCCTAAATCAGGAGACAGATGTGCCACCACAGCCAGAGATGGAAGGACAGCCTCAGTTCATATCTGAGCACTGTCCTGCAAGGCAAGGGCTGAAAAATCACTGCAACGCCAACACACCCTTGGGACACAGCATGGCCCACCTGGCTGTGCCACTGCCAGGCTTTCCACCAGGCTGTCCCTGCTGTCCCTGGGCCGTACAATACTGCAAAGTGTTGCCATTATAGTGCAAGAGTTCTGTTGTCATTAGATTGCAAGGGTTCCATATTGCCAGAGTTTTGTACCTACTTAATGTTTCTTGTAGGCAGCTCCTCAAAGCACTAACTTTTCCTCATTCTCACAGCAGCCAACTGACTCCAGTCCCCTCAACCAACCAATCCACTCTTTTATAACACTCTTCTTATTGGCTACAGGTGTGGCCTGTTAAAGTCAGGCCTGCTCCTAATCTGTAATAATTGGCTCAGCTGCAACTCTTTAGGGGGTAAGATTACTTTCTATACTACCTTTATTTGCTTGTATTGTATCCCCCTACAGCAAAGCACTTGAGCTCCCACCCATGTCTTCCACCCTAGGGCTGCTCTTGCATGGCCATCTCTGCTTTGGGACCTTCTGATTTGGGACAGCAAGAATTGCACAGGCAGTTCTGTGTTCCCTGTTCTCTGGAGCTGTGACTGCCCCACCAGTGGAGCTCTGCCTGCAGCCTCCTGTGCCTGGCTGAGTGGGGAGCTTTGAGCTGATGGCTGGGCAGGGTGGGTGCCAGTCCCAGGGTCACACATGGCACCGTCCTGTGCTCTGCCCGCCTCTGCCAGGGATTTATTCTTGGCTGATCTTTTGGAGGCCAGGACATTGATGTGATTGCAGGGATGGGTCTGCAGCTCCAGCTCACACACACACACATATCTATCCCACACGGGTCCCTCTGTAACTTGTGCAGACCTATTGCCATGCCAAGATCTGACTGCCAGACCTTTGGTGTCTCTCTGGTATCCAGCCTCCCCCAGAGCTGCCTCCCACACCCCTTATCCTGCATGGGCACTCCCAGCACTGATGTTCCCTAGAGAAAAGCACACAAACACACACTGGTTTCTCCAGATGCTGGTGCCCAGACACACAGGCCCTCTGCTGCATGGTTTGACTCCAGCTGCTGCACACAAACACTCACACACATGCACACAGGACATGGTCCCTGACTCAGGCAAGCAGTCAGAAATGCAATTTAACAAGAAAATCAGGGCATGACCAAACAAGCATAATGACCAGCAGCCTGTTCACATGCAACTGGCTCTTTTTATCCATTTATCTCTGTATTTATAATGCTTGTTCCTTTGCAAGCAGCCTTCACCTTCCTCTTCTTGCCTTTGGACTTTACCCTTAAAAACCCCTAAGCCTCACACATTCCCAATAACTCCTTTAAGACATCCTGGAGTACATTTCACATCATTTCCCAAATGCCCATCCCACAGTGAGCCCTGAGCACCTGGAGGCAATGACCCTGGTCAGTCTGCAAGGCTGTCTGGTGGCAGCAGCTCCTGCAGACTTGTCCAACACCCAGACCATAGTTGGGTTGTGTGTGCTGAGGTCCCGGGGAGTACCCAGGACCAGGTGCTGTGGGGCTTCCTCTGCTTGGTACTGTGCTTGTGCTGATTAACTCTTCATCACATAACTAACAGTTCCCACCACTGTAAATGGGGATTGCTCTCAGAAGAGTAATCCCTGAATTTACAGCATTGTCAGCAGATCTGAAGTTTGATCTTCAGAAATCGTATGACTCCTGAGTCTCCATTGATAGACACTGACTTCTTCAGCCACTACAGTTTTTACAGTACCACGTGGAAAAACTCATCTCCTAAAGCACATTTACTGCTGCTTTTTAGGAAGTCTCAATTTGAGGTTAATGAGGAAGGTGAACAGCATTTAAACACTAAACAGACTGGGCCATCCTGTGCCTCATTCAGGAACAGGAGAGGAAGGCAACTTCTGCCATCAACTCTCATCAAGGCATTTGTGCTGCTGCTTCCTTCTGTGCCAGAACTGTGTGTGTGAGAATTCTGTAGCCTTCAGGAGGTGACTGGGAGAATTCCTGATACTATGTAAGGGGAGTTCTTTTTCTGTTGCTCTTTTAAAGACTCTATCCAGAAAATTTCACACTCTATGCAGAAAACTTGCAATTTATTGCTGTAAGATGTAAAGAGGGGACACAACGTCAGAGACAACTAGCAGGGTTGGGGATGGGATGGGCCCTCTCAGATTACAGAGCTCATCAGGGATGTAGTGCATACAGGAGGGGACCTGGCAAAGACATTATTTTGTTGTCATATTAAAAGCAACCCAGCAATAAATCACAATAAATCAACATTTTGCTGACCACCTGCCCTGTGCCATCTCCTCTGGAAGAGGCAGGGATGTTAAGTACCAACATGTCTGGAAATACTGAATCTGCCAATATAAATGTTTTGGATTAAACTCTGTGCAGAGGCCACGTGCTTGGGATACAACCTCATATATAACCTCATGGGATACATGGAAGCATTACCAGGGTGGTGACTTCAAAATCACATTTGCAATCTTGTGTTTACTATTGGCAAACGTTTCCAGGAGATGTTTGTGAGGAGTATGTGTAGAATTTGGCACCATAGCTGGAGGCTTTATCCAGCAGCTGCTGAAGGGATGGCATAATACCTGTGTTGTCAGGCTTGACACAGTTAGAGTTGAAGTGCTTCTTTAGATTAGCATGGAATTAATTCCTTTCTTGGCTACAGAATAGTTATATTTGATGTTGCTTGGAAGTGATGCTTGAATGGATCAACAATGTTTTTGATATTATCTGCCAAGACCATTTTGACTGAGTCTTTTACTCACTTTTACTCATTTTTATAAATCATGCATCAGTTTAGAGTATAATGCAGATAATGAAAAGGTGTTGAAACTCAAAACCTAATAGTGTTTTGCATTTCTTACATTCATGTCATAGACTTTATTTTGGAATGAATGAAGTTGTCTGGAGAAGCAGGCCAGATGTGATTTTAAAACCCCATCACTACTTTGATTATCTGGACTCTTTTGTATAATAAACTATTTTGGAAGACAGATCTACTCATTAGCCAGTCAGTTAGCAAAACCATTTCAAAAATGACCGATAGCATGAGGAGCACAGAGGCTGCTGAGGAATACCTTGATGTGCAAACACAGTCTGTGGTTGCAGATATGGGCTGCGAGACTCAGTAGTGGAGAAAAATTGAATCAGTCACTTCTCATCCAATTCTTTTTCAAAGACAGAGGGAAAATTGGCATTTGGAAGATAAAAGAGATGACATCACTCTCTAGAGCTCAGGCACATGTCTCTGCTCCCAGCCAAGCAGCAATCACTGTGACAAACCCAACTTCTCCAACCTTGCAGTGAGGAGGCAGGTGAGAAAATTTCTGTGCTTGTCCTCCAGCTCTGGGATGGTGGATTTAAACAGTTATAGTCACTGCTGAAAACAGTGATCTATTTTGGGGCTCACCAAATCTATTTCTTGCCAGTGCACTGGAAAACCAGAAGGTAGACCTGGGAAAGATTCCCTTAGAATAATAAAGTATATTTTGGCTTGGTACTTGCACACAGACAAGCCACTGGTTGTCTGTGTGCCTTTTAGAGAGGTAACACTGTTGATATTTTTGAAGCCAGAGGAATTCTGGCAATTTAAAGCCCATGCAAAGGGATTATATTTAATAGAATTTTGCTGATCTCGAGCAAACACAGGAGCTTTTGGCACAGCTTTCAAGATCTACAGGGATTCTTGAGTCATCTGTGCACCCCTGAAGCTGCACCAGCAGACACCAACCACTGCTGATTGCAGCTGCTGTGACAAATGGGGTGGAAAAGGCCCTGATAATCTTCTGCCATATGAAGGAAATTTAATGCAGCTTACACTGATAATTCTCTCCCAAGCACGAGGTTGGAAACTCCAATTCCTTTGGTTGGAAATGGTGCTTGCAACAGGTGAGCTACTCTCACCTATCCTAGCCCTGAATGGCTGGATAAATGATGCCAGGGAGAATTCCCAGCCAGGGAATGCCTGGGCTACAGCATCCACAGCTACTGTGACTCCTAACAAATGCAGGTGCACCCCTGGCTGCCAAGACAAGGACTTTTTGTACCTTCTTTATGAAGAAAAGTGAAAAAAAAAATACAGAAGCTACAAACTGGAGGATGCAACTGAAATACGAATTATCAAGAGCGAGATGGAGCTCAGAATAACTTCACTGAAGATGCAGAAGGAAAAAAAGTAGAGCGGAAATTAAGTGAAATATGTGGAGTTTTTCTGAATATGTAAGCAGTGAATTTTATGGGGTACTCATGTCTTTTAAGAATTTCTTTTGAGCTACATATTTGAAAACTAAAAAAAAAAAAACATTATCAAATTAAGGGCTTGCTGCCATTAGGTATATTCTCATCATGAGTAAACCATCTCTTAGAAAAGGTTATATCTAGATGAAATCTGCTAAGAAACTTACCACCAAAGCACATCTTTCTTATTTTTCATGACAAACAGTGACAATGGCTAAAGTTTCTCACCTTACTTCACAACTAAATAGTGAACATCCTTTCTGTTATCAAAAGCTGAATTTGCTGACCTTTTAGGGAGGCCTGAATGCACACTCTTTAGCCATTAGTTTTGTTTTGTGGTGGGCCTGTTTGAAGGTTTTGATATGTTTTATGTATTTTGGAGTTATTTGCCTTATTTTTGTTAGGCTGTTACATGGCATTTTTGGTTATAATCCATTGCAAATATGCCCACATGATATGTAATTGGCATATGTGAAATAGATGCAGAGCTGCTGAAAGTAGCTACTGAAAATACTGAAAGTAACAGTAATGTCAACAGCAAATATGTAAAAGGACAGCTACTACTGATTTACACTTTTACAGAATAACTGCATTTCCCAAATAGTCACCCAAATAAAATTGTGGTTGTACTTAGAAATATTTTTAAATATAAATTTTGTCTGTAGACTTTTCTGTTTCCTGCTGAAATAGTGCAACATGGAAGTTGATTAGAATTCTCTAACAGTGAACCTACAGGTTGAATCCTGCTGTTACATTCTATTTTATTGAATAGTGAGATGATGAACAGTGCAGGTAATGCTGGACACAGCAATATTCCTTTATTTAATTTTCCAATTTAAAGTTAGGAACATTTTGGTTAATGGAAAGTGAAGATAGTGTTAAGGAGGTTATTATTTATTGGTGATTTATACGGCAATGGGATTGTATTGTAAAGCACTGAGTTATAAAAACTGACATGTTAAGTCTCCTTAACTCTCAGGCACTGGAGAATTACCCTGGGTTCTAGTTGAAAAATACATATTGGCTGATAGAAACAAGACACAAACTGTGTCTAGATTCATTTAGAACTCCCAGGTGGGAAAATCTGAGTAGGTTTTCAATGAAGAATCTATTATTCCTTGGTAACTCAGAACATCACCTATGAAAACCATGGCATCTAAAATGAGAAATCCTAAATCCAGCCAGTGCTGGCTGACAATGTCATATTCCACTTGTTGAGCTAATCATTGCCTTTAATTACCAGAAATATTTTTGTAATGGTAACATTTCTCAGATGCACTAGTGAGCTGTTGGCCTAGTAGAAATGAAAATTTAGCAAATTCCTCTTAGTGATATGGTGATATCTTATTGCTAAAAAACAGAAACAAGAAAAAAACCAACCAAACCCTGCCTACTGGTTGTGTTATTTTATCATGTCTAAGATAACACATCTAGTAAACTGCAAATTCCCTGGGACAAAGACTTAATGTTTATATTTGTGATCTGCCATTCAGACCAATGGGACAATGCAGTCCATAAACAGTAACAGCATGCCAGGTAATTTCAGATTATAGGCTGTAGAAAGAAATTCAGTAGTTTGCTTTTTAGGCACAGTTATATGAGATTTTATGTGATGATTGTCATTAGAGCAGCAAAAATTTTCATGTGATATCATGCCAGCAGAATATCCACAGTCAGTCTAACCCAAATGCCTGTGAGGACTTGCTGGATCTTTTAAGTGTTGCTGTTTTAATCTGACAAACTTAATCAACATACTAATGTAATGACTAAAAAAAATATTCTTTTTCCTAAAATCTTATATAAAAGAAAAAGTTCTTATGAGGATGTGTGAGCAACACATATTATCTAGCATGGAGGCAATGCTGTTTAACAGAAGCTAAAGGCATATTGGTCTGATAGGAATTTCATCTACTTCTAAAACATATAAATGTAAAGGGTAGTAGAAGTCTGAAGATGAAGATAACAAGAGCTGCTGAATCACAGAATGGCAGAAAGATAAGCAACAGCCTCTTACTCTTCAGGTGTGTCACATGAGGCTGCCTGTCAGAATGAAACAAGTGAAAAGTCACATTTTCAATGCTGTTTTCTAATTTTTATTACTATTTCAAATACTCCTCTCTTTAATTATGGCAACAGCTGTTGGCAGCACTGTACAATATGTGTCTGCACAGTATGTGTTCTCTCACATTTTGTTCTGCAGAGAGTGGGGCTTGGATTTATTTTTATTTAAAGCTAAAGAAAGGATTTTATAGGCTGTTCAATAACTGGAATCCTTGAAAATTCACCTTACAAGGCGTGAGGAAAGCCCGCTGCTCAAATGCACCACACAATGCCAAGGGAAGTGTGGATTCCTCCTTCTCCTCTTCCTCTCCTCTCGGTGATGTAGGCATGTTTTTCAACAAATAATAAGTGACAATCTCATGTATTTTATAGCTTGCTCAAACATTAGTCAAACATCTGCTATACAGTAATACTGTGATGTGAACTGCAATCAACTAAGGCTTGTCCCTACCAGAAAAGTTGATATATTTATTGAAGACACCCACAGAAGGTGCAAACTTCAGTCTGATCCTGTCTGTTTTCCACCTTTGTTGCTCATTTTTTACATGAATATATATATGTATATATATACATATACATACATACACACACACACACACACATATATACACATATATATACATATACATGTATATACACATATATATATATACATATACATATATACACACACACACGCACACACACACACACATATATATATATATATAGTCTATGTGCTTCCAGGCCAAAAGCTGAAATGAAATGACAGTGATGTAGGGATATGGACTCTGGGCAATATTAAAGAAAAATCCTGTGTGCCTGTGAAATTCAGATCCCCATTTCTAGTGATATCTGGAGAATGCCAAGTGACTTAAAGGTAACATTTAGGCTTTGCTGGCCTGTGTGCCCTTGTCTGAGCATGATGCCATTTAAGCATCATTTCCACTCCTCCCCACTGACCCTCCTTTGTCTCTTCTGTCTCCCTGTCACCCTGTGTCTGGCTGCCAACAGAAATGCCTAATGATCTGAAAAATGCTGGGAACTTGCTGTTTCCATCTGGATCTGTTCCGTGATGTGTCCCCAGTGTGAGCACACACAGCTGTGCTGCCCTGGGCATGGCACTGGCAATGATTTTAGCTGGGTGAAGTTGATCTGTCACCACCCATGAGACCACAGCCTCAGCCATTTTCCTCCTGAGTTTTTTGATATCCACAGGGGCTCTGCTGGGAATTGGGAAGCAGAGGAAAAAGCAGAACCAGGCTGCTTCTTTCGGGGAAGAGCTTGCCTCACACCACAGTGGCAGAAAGATGCTCTTTGTCCCTCTCCAGGCTTGGTTGCTGCACTGGAGCTGGCCACTGAGCCCAGGTCTCGGGGTCTTTCGGGTCACTGTGACCCTGAGAATGTTAAAAGTCTCTTTTCCCAGCCCAGTGCTCGAAGGAGGAGTCAGAGCTCTTAATTTCTCGGTCTCAAGGTGGTTCATTGTTTCTTATCTATAAAAATTTTCTCCTGCCCTGCCAAGGGCCAATTTTCTCCATCCAGCAGGACAGTTCCAGGCACTCTGCCTGCCCCCAGGGAGGTGTTATCTTTTTATACTAAAAACTACGTGTACAATGTTTACAATTACTTTCCAATACCTATCACCTATGTTAGACAGTGAGCTTCTACTCTAAACCAATCCAAAAGTGCCAACACCACAGCAGAAGATGGAGGCCAAGAAGAAGAAGGAGAAAGGCAGGACACACCCAGATCCCTCCATCTTGCCTCCTGAACCCCCATACCAAAACCCCCAAAATCTACTTTTTTAACTTCACTATTATTCTACCTAAACTGTTGTGGCTTGCTGATCTCTATATAAGGTTGGTAATTTGCTCCACGGGTCATAACCAAACCCACAGGTGTTCTGGGCTCTGTGCCAGGGCTTCTGAGCCCCCTGGCAGGGGTCTTGGCTGTCCTGGACAGCCAGAGGGATGTTCTGGGTTCCCACACCCAGGCTGCATTTCACCTCCCAGAAACCCAACTGCAGCAAGAGCCCGGGCTGATCTGTCAGTCTGGAGTGAGCCAAGTCTGAGGTGACCCCAGAAAACTTCAGAACATCTTTGGGGACTTGCTGAATGGCAGCCTTGAACATTCTGTTAGCATATAAATGATAGTCTTAGGTGAGCAAAATGATCAATTGGTGTCAAAATATCTTTCAGGATATGTCCTCACTTCTTCCTGGTGGAAGCCAAGACTTGAAGGTGAAACTTGAGTCATGGGAGAAAAGACAGGGCCAGAGAGTGCCCACAGGGACAGCTACTGGCTCACAGAGGGACATAAAATTTATTTTTCCCACCCTCTCAGTTTCCTCCAAGCAAATGAAATGATAATCTGACCCTTTTAGTCTGATAATCCTTGAAAAGGAGTTAGGCTTGCCAAAAACCTCTGTTAATGCACCAAAGGAAAAGGAACCAAGTCATAACACATGTTTTGGATCAAACAGTAACATTCTGTTGCACACATCTCAAACTCAGTGGAGGGAACACAGTGCAGCTTTGGAGTGTGCCTGGGGACATGAATCACATATTAGCTCAATATTTGCCCAAAGTGTATAAATCACTAGGATTCAGGCAGCTAAACTTCGTTTGTAAGAGCAGCACCAGTAAATGTGCACACTGCAGCCTTGTTTGTCTTAACTGGGCATTTTGAGGCTTTACCTATACACCAAGTAATATTCAGTGTTTTTTTCCCTTCTTTTTGAACAAGGAAATTGTGTAAATAACACAACAATGAAAGAAATGCTCCACCTCAGAGACAGCATAACCAAGTTTGACATTCTTATGGATTTGGGTTGACAACTTTGACAATAATAACCAACAGATATATTAAATCTAAATTTACTACTAGACATCCAGAAAACAAAAAGGTGATTGGTGCCATGTAAAACTGCCTCAAGAAGAAAAGCAGTCAGTCTAGTGAAGATCAAGTTGGGTGAGTCAGTTGATTATTGACTGAAAAGCAGAGTTTGGGGTGAGTCTGCAAGTTTTTGGCTCTGTGGTACTGTGAGAAGAGGGTGAGGGTTTTCTGTCACCTGTCTGGTGGCCCTCTGGGAACTTGTGACCCTCGTGGGAACTTCAAACCAAACCTGGGAAGGGGGAGCTTTTCCAGCCATCCTAATTCATCAATCCCACCTGGCAGGTGAGTGAAGGACAGAGGTTTTCTTCATCTCTTGTCTGAACAAATTAGTGCTCTGTGTTGGGTTTGGTGGCCCCGCAGCTGGCCAGGTGGCAGATCAAATCTCCAAGCTGTTTTTCCACCCTAGTCCCACTGTCTCCTGCCCAAGTGTCAAGATGGAAAAGAGCAGCAAGGGCAGGAAGGAGAAATGAGTGGATGTCCTAGGGTGATGTTATGATGCTTGTATTCCCATTCATGTGCTCTGTTAATGCTGGATATTATGTTCTGTACCTTTAAGACTGGCTCTGAAGATGAAAGTTTTGTTTTGTTTTCTTATCAGCCTGGTGGGACACAGAGACTGCGGCTTTTGCTTTCGCTGCTTTTGCTTTTCGCTTTGCTCTCTCGCTCTTGCTCCTGCTTTGCTCCTGCTTGCTCTTGCTTCTGCTCATTAGCTAGTTTAGCTAAACAGTCCAAATTTCTTCCTGGTCTGTTTCTCCTTTCCTTTTTTTGGACCTACTCAAACCTGTTCCGGGCTGGGCCCTGGGAACACCGAGAGTTTGCACCCTGTGGCCCAGCGGGGCCTACTCTGGGCAGCAGCTGCCCCAGCGCCAGAGGGACTGAGAACAGAGTGACCACCCCCAAGAGAGACTTTCTGAATTTGTCATCTTTTTCCAGAGTGGTGAAAGAGTGGTGTCATCCTGTATTGTTCATTTTGTGTGCTGAGGGTGCTGTGCCTGTTAAATAAACAGGTTCTTTCCACTTCTCTCCGAGGAATTCTTCCTGAACCGGTTGGAGGGAGGGGCCCTGTGGGTTTGCTTTCTGGAGGGGCCCCCTTTGGAAATTCTCTACCAAATTTGCCCTAAATCAGGACAATGGAGTCACTAGAAAGTCTGGGAAATATGAAAGTAACTGGAGAAAACTGCAAGGCAAAATATTCCAGGGGCAAGGTCCAAGGGGGCATTTGGTGAACTTACAATGCTGGAAGCAGAGAGATGTTTGGGGTTAAAAAGGAAAGCTCTGGGACATTGAACTGCAGGAAATCAGGGTTCAGTAGTTCTGCTCCTCAGGGAGCAACTTGTCTTCAGAGCCTGACAGTATTGCATTGTGGTTAAACGTGTCTGGAAGGATTGGTTTATTGCTATCATGATATATGAATCTCCTCCAGATACTTATCTCAGAGGTTGTGGAGGGGTTCAGTAAGCAATGGCAGGCTATAAATGGGGGAGGAGAAGGATGTCAAGCTTAACATCAGGGAGGAAGGAAAGCTAAAATAATAAATATTGATTTGGAGTATGTCTCTTATTATCTCTGAGCGAACAGGAAAATGTTATAATAATGTGATATTTATGTGAACCATAAATTATCCACGTGGAGCTCTTCTGCATTGGTGTTGACTAACCAAGGAACCAGGCTGGGGGTGGCTGGCCATGCTGCTCATCCAACAGCTCGAGTTCATTGTTGTATTTCACTGTATTCCTGCAGGCTCTACATTTTTATTACTTTATAGCCATTTGTGGGATGCATCCCCAGACCCAAGGAGATCACTTTTGCCAAGTGGTTTGAGTCAGTGAGAGGCTTGTCCTGACTTTGGTGATCCTTTGGTGATCCTTTGGTCTGTTTCCTGCTTTACAGCTGAAGGGAGCTGAGTAAATCCTAATGACAACAAACATTTGACTGAGTTGAAATCTTCCATGTGGATTTTGACCATACAATGAAAGGAAGTTGTAAAGCCAAGCCAGGCACTGGACATGCACATTTAATGCTGCTTTAACCCTTTGGCAAGAGGTCTGTCAGAATTGGAGACATAATCTGAAATTTATTTGGACTTTAGCAGGGAGTCTCCACACTCCTGGACTCCACACATCTTGGGACTGCATTTCTTCACCTTCAGATGGAGGTGCTAAAGTTTCAGGATTACATGTTCAGACCCTTCATTGCTTCAAATCAAGTTAAAAAATTCACACAATATTTGCTTAGAAAGTGTTCTTCATGTGGAGCAACATGAAAAGGAAAGATTTATTGTCCAAAAAAGAATTCCCGAGTAGAAGCACTAATAACATGGCAACTTGTGATTCCTTAATACATAGATGAGATGGAGGAAATGTTAATGAAAAGATAGTATGAATATCAAGTTTTCCCCATGCCAAAGTCAAGGTGGAAAAGTCATCCAAAAGGGCAGTGCAGATGTTCCCCGTGTGCTCACATGCCTTTATTCTGTAGTCTGAACAGGTCAATACATGCAACAAAGGCATTGACATCTCATTAAGTCTGAAAGCACTGATATGGTGTCAATGCCTGCCTTAGTTACATCTATTGAAGAGGATATATTAAGGTTATTTGTGTCTCTTAGAGTGTCATTTTGTACTACTTGCAGAAACCATGGTGGGTTTAGGGTGCACCTCCGCGGGTATTTACTTCTGTGTAAGCCTCCCAGTTACACTTTTGTCCAATTTCCATTTTTTAAAAAAGCTTTGCTTAGATTCAAAAATTATAGTGCCATTCTGAGATGGACTAGGCCTGCTTAAATCTGGGATATTTTCTGATTTTGGTAACCTCTCTGTCCTACAGGCTTTGAGCTGCAGGCTGGCTGAAGAATGCACCTTCACCTGTGCACATGTGACACAAAGGAGGATTTTCTTTTACATTTTCCACTCTAAAATTCCCCTCTTTTGCTTATTCAGCACAGCTTGTGAGGCTCAGGCCATCTCCTGGCTGTGTGCAAAGGATGTGGAAGCTGAGAAAGTACATTCAGTCCTACCTGAGTTCTCTGAGCTGTGCAGGTGCAGTCCTTGTGCAGGGGCTGTTGTGACTCCTGCAGACCCATCCCAGGCAGGGTCTGGCAGCAGATCCATGATCAGGCACCAGCCCCAGCCTGAGGAGCCACGAGCCCTTCCCTCCCCTGTCTGCCACAGCAGAAATCAGCTGCTGTTTTTGTCTGCATAGGAGGGTGACACAGATCAAAGATCAGAGCCAATTTACTGGTGCAAAATCAGATTGCATCATTAACAATAAAAAAAGAGGATGCTTTGGTTCTACACCTTTTTTTTTTCTTTCTTATTTTTTTTTGTATCTCTGATATTCCATTTGTACAATTTCTTCTCTCAGTTTATGAATTTTTTTTTTCAGTGTACTGTGGAATTTTGTGCAGATATGTCTATATCATGGTGTAATTTCCATGTACTGTGTTTCATGGGCCAAGAAATGTGCTGTGTTCAAGGCTTTGAACTTGGAACACATTTAAGGGTCTGATTTTGCATGGTGAGTGAAAATCAGATCCCTGTAAAGTTTCATCTTAGATATCTAAAGATGAGTTCATGCAGGATCAGTGACCACTTACAAATGTTTTTCTCCTTGCCAGATCTCCTCATTTAGAAGACACTGTAAGAGACGAATTATAGGGTTTTTAAAAGTTATTTTATTTTATTGGAGCATTGCTGCTCTGAGTATTTGGGAAGAGCTGTTTCTACTGATGTTCTTTGGTATTGGGACTCCAATTCAAATTAGCAGCATGTGCCACCATCAGGGTTTTCTGTCTGAACATTGTTCTGTCTGACACTACACAGTTCTTCAAAAGGAATTCTTGTAAACCTTTGAAACACCAATGTCTGATTGCTTTGAAGTTTTAACAGTGTCAAATATTTCTTTGAAACTGGGGACAGTAAAATGAAAGCTGAACAGGCAGCTCTGCCCACACAAACAAGTTTTTTTTTTTTTTTTGCATTTTCAAATGTTTCTGCTGCTGGTTGCTATCGGAACTTTGAAAAGTCTTTCTAGTGCTTGAAATGTGACACAAACAAGGGACTCTTCCATTTTTCTTTTTCAAAGATGAGGAAATTTCAAAATTATTGAAGGCAATAAAAAGGAAAATGAAAAGCAAAAGCAGAACAATTTTGATATTATCGATTTTACAGTGTCAGTGTGAAAGGGAAACAGGAAAAAAGGGAGAAAGTCTCTCTCTGTGTATGTATCTTGAATTTGTCAGGTTTCACATTGTTTGCTTTTTGTTTCACAAAAAATTT
The DNA here is from genome assembly GCF_035770615.1 of Melospiza melodia melodia. NCBI lineage: Eukaryota > Metazoa > Chordata > Aves > Passeriformes > Passerellidae > Melospiza > Melospiza melodia. Next base: position 7,887,558 of record NC_086195.1, on the reverse strand, counting down.
TCCTGTTTTACAATAATAACAATTTTTCTTTGAAATACAAATTTTAATTTTCAGAGAGTTCTGAGGATAAGTCTGCCTTATTTTCAGGAAAAAAGAATCCCTTCTAGCTATGCAGTGAAGTGCCTTTTGATGTCTAAAGAATTTTACATTTGGACAGTTAAGTTAGAAATAACTAATGATATGATCATTGATTATATGTCTTTGATTCCAACAATCCTCCTTCCCTGAATTATGAGAGAAAATTAATTAAACCTTCTTGATAGAAAGAACTATCTCATGCCTCTTCCTCTAAGCTGTCCTCTGCAAATATGAATAAAGACTAATAATGTTACACACACTGAATTTCAAGGAAATTTCTTGCAATATGTAAAAGTAATCATGTGCAAATGTGTTTGCAGACTGGGATTGTATTCTCACCCAAATATATAATGCAGTTTCCAGGTGGTAGCTATCTGATATTATGTCTATTTTTGTTTTAACACAATGAATACTCAGAAGCAGAGTAATACTGCTCACTGCCTTTTCCTTCTAATATTGTTCATGGCAGAAATCCAATTTATACAGTGCAAATAATCATTATTTCCAATAGGTTGAGGATCTTTCCTGGCAAGAGCATAACCAATGCCTTCTACTCCTACTTGTGTAATTCATGGCATTTCAGTGATGTGAGTTAGCATATAAAATCCATTACCCATAGAAGGATTGTGGAAAGGGGAGGAAAAGAAAAAGAGAAAAGAAAACAGGGAGCATTCCTAACGTTTCCAGGCACAGGGAGTTAAAGCAAACAGCAAAGTTGGTGGGAAAAAATACAACAAGGAAGTTTAATACCCTGAAGAAGTACAGGGATCTTGTGGCCCTGGGAGAGTTTGGCTGTTTCTGAGCAGTTTATTACCAGGGGCTTGCCACAGGCCCCAGCCCTTTCCTGGATTGCTTTGGATGCACACAGAAAGGACTTGAGCAGCAATCCCTCTGTCACCTGGAAGGCTGTGGGGGCTCAGTGCCAGGCACTGAACTCCTCAATTGTCTTTTGCAAGAAGCCTCCAGCAGGATGCTAAAGCAGGAGCATGTTTTCATCGCCGGCGTCGCGAATGGGAGTGACTCATGTGCCATCTGTTTTGTCCCTCCACCCCATCATATGGGCTCCCTGTTTGTGCTGGATAATGCATTTGCCATCTATTAAAGGGAGAGGAAACTTTGGAACAGCCAAAACAAATATGCCTGAGAAAGGCTGAAGTTTTTGAAAGGGTCTGGCTGGAAAGCCACTCTCACTTTGCACTGAAATGGGACTCTGGCGTAGGGACGTGCCAGGTGACACCAGGTGACAGGGGAGCAATGCATGGAAAAGGGACAATTGGCAGGTTCAGAAAGGCTGAGGAGATTTTCAGCACCTCTCTGAGTGGTGGGACTTGCTGCAGGACGCTGAAATCTTATCTGGTGCTTGAAAGGTGCTTGAATAAATGAATGGAACAAAATTTCCATCAAGAGCACTAAAACACAATGACAGCACCTCAGGCTCGTTCTGCAGTGTAAACTCTGCGTGCTGCTGGCACTAAAACTGGGACTCTGAAATCACCAAGCCTTGTAACAGACTCGAAATACTGATGCCAGAATAAACTGGAGAGCTGGATTAGTGGTGCCTTGGCTGTTCACAGACTGAAATGCCACCAGATTTTTTGCCTCTGAGGTTGCAGTGCTCAGTTAAAGGGTCCAGCAAGGTGGCAATAGCCCCGTCTGAGAAAGACTATGCTGAGGAGTAACCAGAACATGGCACACTCCACCCATTTCCTAAAACACTGTCTAATACAGCTATAATGTGCTGTATTAGACAGTATTTTAGGTGTCTAAAACACTTTCTTTTAGAGAGGGTTTTAGGTGTTTTTAGTGCTTGCTAACATTCATGATGGCATCATTGCAGGAAAATCAGTGAAACTGTGGACTCTTCTTAAGCCCACATTAATTACTTCAAAACAATATGCAAAAAGCATAAGCAAGGCCAAGGAATGACTTACAGCACAAGGATCAGCCTTTCCTCAACAAACACCATCTTTCCCTCGCTGCCTTTCTGTTACATGCTTGTACACCATCCCTCCCAGGGTTAAAGATGTTATATTGATACAGAAGTGCAAGACGTGCTGCATAAATGTGTTAAAAATATATCTTGATTTTCCTGTCATTTCAGGTCTGCCTCAGTGGGCAGCCTGACCCCATCACATCTGATACCCCAGAAAGAGCTCACAGGATGGGTGACACAGTTTCAGCCTCCCAGCTCAAGCCCAGACACGAGCCAGGATGTGTCTCAGCCTTGCCCCAACTGGTTTGTGTTTCTCCCCTAATGAGTGAAAATGTTACCTAGCTAAATGAGTATGAGGAACAAACTGTACCTAACACCAGAAAAGCTCTCTTGAAAACAGTTTCCAAACATATGCATGAGGTAATGAGCCTGTTTCCCTGCCTGTGTGTCACAGCACTCTGTGCTATTCTGGTTGTGTTTCCTCAAGCTGGCGTAGCTTTTTTAATGCGCTCGCTCCTGGTCTGCTCTGAGTCAGTCTCTGCACAGTCTCAGGCTGCCTTTGGGAGGATGAGGAGCTGCTGGGCAGCCTCTGCCATCCCCAGCCTGCTCTGCAGCTCTCCTACCCCTCAGTTTTTACCTCTCCCATCTCCAGCCATGTCTTTTTCAGTGTGATGTGAGACTGAAAGGTGCAGGAACCATCCAGGGTTCTCTCTCCTCCCCCTTGCCAGGAACAGCAGAAGCAAACCCACAATGGTGTAATTCAGCACAAGTGCATTCAGAAAACAGGTGTGAGGTGTTTAGAAAGCTCAGCCTTCTGCTGATGAAATCTCCAAGAGCTTCTTGTGCATTACATCAGTTTTCTCACAGTTTGTAAATGGGTTTTTCCCCCCTCTGGAAATATTTGTCACAGTAGATTATTTTACCTTGTGCTGCTGTATGTAAAATGCAGAATGCTAATACTTTATTTGGCTAAACATGTGTAATTTGGAAGACAGGTGAAGTGATGGATTAATCATCAGGCTTTTAACTCTAAGTCTTGTTAGCTGCTGTTTTAAATGTTGTTTATTTGAATTACAGTGTGAGTATGATGTCTAAGTGGAAGCTCTTTACATATGTAAAATAAAGCTGCTTTTTCTCTTGGTAATAAGTGAGAGGATTTATTTAAAATCTGTCATTTCCCATCATACTGGCTGTTCAGATAGACTTATCACAAATAACTCACTAGCAAAGCTACAGCTACTAAAGTACAATAACATTTTCCTTCTTCTTTCTATGAATATCTCTAAGCCTTGACCTGCAGGACCTTTCCTACTTATTCTGGGAAGGTAATTTTACGGACAAAAAAATTACAGACATCTGGATAAGTGGCTATGAGTTGAATCCAATTCTGCTGCTCTCATTGAGTAGAAAATTGCCCTTTATACAACTCACAGCTGTCCCAAGTTACCTTCCTCACCATCTATTTATAGGTTTTTTGCTTAAGACATCTCAATTTCAAAAGAAATCCTTTTTAGGAGAGCATGAAGTATTGTCTGGAAGATAGGGGTACTCCTGCTTTGAATTTGTGCAGTGCAAGAGAGAGGTGAATATTAGTTTTGTCAGAATGGCAATTGAAGCAAAAGAATGGAACAAATGTTCATTGATGCTGAGCCAAGAATGGTATTTTAAAGGATTCTTTATTGAAACTCAAATGCTTTATTTAAACTAAAAGGAGATTTTCATTTTGGGAGTATTTAATCCTTTTAACCTTTTTCTGCTTTAGATTTTATTTAGATAAATAGTGTTGCAGAGAAGTTGTTTGCTTTGTTGTCATACAGAACATAGTTGGTATTTCTGAGATGAAACATTGATTAAGCAGCATCCAAACACTGTGTTTTGGTGTAATATTCCCAGCTCTGTTACACAACAACTTTTTAGTTCCCAGGGATGTTTTGCTTGTTTGAGCATGGGCTGGTGGCAGTCAGTCAAAGAAATGACAGAAAATCCTTCCTAAAAGAGAGACAAAAGAGTATTTGAGAAGCAGATTCTTCTTCCTTGACCAGTGCTGGAGGCAAGCAGCTGATGAAGCAGTTGATCATCTTTAGTGATGCTGGATGATGCTCTTCTACATTCTGCTCTCAGGAACTGGTATTCCTTACCTTTCAGCTCTGAGGGAAGGCACAAAATACCTGTGTTGCTGACTGGTACAGCAGCTGGCATTGAGCAATTTGTTTTCACAGACACTACTTTGCATTAAAGTGTTCTAATATTTCAATTTCATTTGTGGCTGCCCTGTATAGAGGTGAAAGCTGTGATGGCTCTGCTCAAGCCCAGCCTGTTCCTGACACTGGAGAGACATCTTGGGCTGCCAGAGTAGATTTTCCCATCCCTGGGAAATACAATTTTTTATCCCTGGGAAATACAATTACCCCGAACAAGAAAGGGAAGTGTGAGGAAATCATACTGAGCCTCACAGTGTCCTGGGGGCATGGTCCTGGAGCAGCCTTGCCACCACTAGCAGGGCACAGCTTGGCTTTGTGCTTCCACCCTAGCTCATGTCCACCTTAGCATAGCTTTGACAGAAGAAACTCTGGAAATCAACATTTCCAGGAAAAACAGGAGATGAGGGCTTGCCAGCATTTATCATCTGACAATAAGTAAGTAAACAGGCTGGCAGCCACATCTAAGATTATCTCCTCTCTGCTTGGGACTGTGTTATGTTTCAGTTGAGCTTAGGATGGAAAAGAAGGGCTTGTTGCTTATTTTTATCTTCAGCTTTCACATTCATAGTTGTCTGTGTTCCAAGACTCTGTGGTGCTTGTGGCTGGTCCAGGCTGGAAGGTGTTGGGGTCCAACAAAGGAATTCAGGGGAGTCACAGTGCAGTGAGGCCACAAGACAACTGTGCCACAATGTGAGATCATCACCTCCAAGGCAGCTCAGGCACACCCTTTTTCACAATGTGGTTAAATCCTGGCATCAGTTGCCTTCCTGGCAGGAATTTCTTCTAAACTGTCTGTTACCTGTTTTCCTCCTTTTAAATCACTGCTCATAGCTGGCTGTGTACTTATACAGCTTTCTTGCAATGAATAGCCAGTTTTTTCTTTCAATTATTGGAACACATTAAGAAAAAGAGTTGGGAGAAAAGGAATCAGCTGTGAAATTACTTCTTTTCATAGCATTGGTTTCCTGTATTTACCAACCATTTTTTTTTAATCCTACTCATTCCTGTTTGTTTTCTTTGCATCAGAATCCTTCCTTCCTTCTTCCTTCCTTCCTTCCTTCCTTCCTTCCTTCCTTCCTTCCTTCCTTCCTTCCTTCCTTCCTTCCTTCCTTCCTTCCTTCCTTCCTTCTTCCTTCCTTCCTTCCTTCCTTCCTTCCTTCTTCCTTCCTTCCTTCCTTCCTTCCTTCCTTCCTTCCTTCCTTCCTTCCTTCCTTCCTTTCCTTCCTTCCTTCCTTCCTTCCTTCCTTCCTTCCTTCCTTCCGCCACTTCCTTCCTTCCGCCACTTCCTTCCTTCCGCCACTTCCTTCCTTTCCGCCACTTCCTTCCTTCCTTCCGCCACTTCCTTCCGCCACTTCCTTCCGCCACTTCCTTCCGCCACTTCCTTCGCACTTCCTTCCTCCTTCCGCCACTTCCTTCCTTCCTTCCGCCACTTCCTTCCTTCCGCCACTTCCTTCTTCTTCCTTCTCTTCCTTCCTCCTTCCTTCCGCCACTTCCTTCGCCACTTCTCTTCCGCCACTTCCTTCCTTCCTTCCTTCCTTCCTTCCTTCCTTCCCTTCCTTCCTTCCTTCCTTCCTTCCTTCCTTCCTTCCTTCTTCCTTCCTTCTTCCTTCCTCTTCCTTCCTTCCTTCCTTCCTTCCTTCCTTCCTTCCTTCCTTCCTTCCTTCCTTCCTTCCTTCCTTCCTTCCTTCCTTCCTTCCTTCCTTCCTTCCTTCCTTCCTTCCTTCCTTCCTTCCTTCCTTCCTTCCTTCCTTCCTTCCTTCCTTCCTTCCTTCCTTCCTTCCTTCCTTCCTTCCTTCCTTCCTTCCTTCCTTCCTTCCTTCCTTCCTCCCTCCCTCCCTCCCTCCCTTCCTCCCTCCCTCCCTCCCTCCCTCCCTCCCTCCCTTCCCTCCCTTCCCTCCCTTCCCTCCCTCCCTTTGTACTTTTTGGAGGATGGGATTTTTTTGGTAAGTGGATTAACATCTTTCTTTGTGCTGTCCAGGGCTGCATCAAATTGCTACTAAAATCATGAGATAGAATCTCTGGCACTTAAAACTACATATTTTCAGGGCTGTTGCCCTCTGAATAACACACATTTGAGACCTCTAGGTGTTATCTGGAGTCTGAGAATTTTATCGGGTTTATTTTCAGATTTTAAATAAAGGGACGGACTCCATTTGGGAAGCAAGTTTATTATCACCCTCCATGGCCTGGCTGTCACTGTGCACAGGAGGATGTTAAATCTGCACTTTAGAAGATAAGAATGAATAGAAATTCTGCTGATTGTGCTCCCCTTGGCTCCAGGGTTGTGCCCAGACATCTGAGCTGTAGGAAAAGGGAGACAGAGCAGATTGACCGCGTTGTTTTAACAGTGGCTCCAATGTGCAGCATTTTGAGTAGAAAGCTTTGCCTCCCCTCTGCAATGCTCCTGCTCCACATCTGCTGCCCAGCCTCCCTCTCAGGCTGCCCTTAGCTCCGCTACAGGAAATACATAGCAGCAATGTTGATCACAAACACCACCACAGACTCTTTTATTGAGCCAAGAGCAATTGCAGAGTGGGACTGTGTCTGCCAGGCAAACACATGCTCCAGGTCAGAAATAGGTTAATTAAAAGGAGATAAGCAGGGCAGGAAGTCCTAAAATAGATAATATTAGTTGGCATGAACTTGACTTTTAAACTTGCTTAATAGTTTTCCTTTTCAGAGAGTTTGTTTATTTTCTAAAGCTTTTGGTCAAGGAGGAGAGGAAATGTGATAAAGGAGATTAAATGACTTTTAATTCACATTTTTTCCCTTTCCAGCTGTATGCCAGCTACTCCTTGTGTTGAAGTCACTGCTCTTGCATTCAGTGGGGATGGAACCAGAGCCTGAATAAATAATTGAATGCAGCTCAGTGAAAAGTGCTCCATGTGGAATTTCAGAATTGTGATGACACTGGATGCAGGAAACTCATTCAACACGGGTAAAAGACAGTGTGTGCTAAAGCAGAGGTCTGCTCATTTGCTTAATTAAGGTTCCTAGAGTCAAGGCAATGGGGAGGGGGGGAAGGAAGGGGAAGGAAGGGGAGGAAGGAGAGGAGGAAAGGAAGAAGAGGAGGAAAGGAAGGAAGGAAGGAAGGAGAGGAGGAAAGGAAGGAAGGAAGTGGCAGAAGGAAGTGGCGGAAGGAAGTGGCAGAAGTGGCGGAAGTGGCGGAAGTGGCGGAAGTGGCGGAAGGAAGGAAGGAAGGAAGGAAGGAAGGAAGGAAGGAAGGAAGGAAGGAAGGAAGGAAGGAAGGAAGGAAGGAAGGAAGGAAGGAAGCGGCGGAAGGAAGTGGCGGAAGGAAGTGGCGGAAGGAAGTGGCGGAAGGAAGGAAGTGGCGGAAGTGGCGGAAGTGGCAGAAGTGGCGGAAGGAAGTGGCGGAAGGAAGGAAGTGGCGGAAGGAAGGAAGTGGCGGAAGGAAGGAAGGAAGTGGCGGAAGGAAGTGGCGGAAGGAAGTGGCGGAAGGAAGTGGCGGAAGGAAGTGGCGGAAGGAAGTGGCGGAAGGAAGTGGCGGAAGTGGCGGAAGTGGCGGAAGTGGCGGAAGTGGCGGAAGTGGCGGAAGGAAGGAAGGAGGGAAGTGGCGGAAGGAAGGAAGTGGCGGAAGGAAGTGGCGGAAGGAAGTGGCGGAAGGAAGTGGCGGAAGGAAGTGGCGGAAGGAAGGAAGTGGCGGAAGGAAGGAAGTGGCGGAAGGAAGGAAGTGGCGGAAGGAAGTGGCGGAAGGAAGTGGCGGAAGGAAGTGGCGGAAGGAAGTGGCGGAAGGAAGTGGCGGAAGGAAGTGGCGGAAGGAAGTGGCGGAAGGAAGGAAGGAAGGAAGGAAGGAAGGAAGGAAGGAAGGAAGGAAGGAAGGAAGGAAGGAAGGAAGGAAGGAAGGAAGGAAGGAAGGAAGGAAGGAAGGAAGGAAGGAAGGAAGGAAGGAAGGAAGGAAGGAAGGAAGGAAGGAAGGAAGGAAGGAAGGAAGGAAGGAAGGAAGTGGCGGAAGGAAGGAAGGAAGGAAGTGGCGGAAGGAAGTGGCGGAAGGAAGTGGCGGAAGGAAGTGGCGGAAGGAAGTGGCGGAAGGAAGTGGCGGAAGGAAGGAAGGAAGGAAGGAAGGAAGGAAGGAAGGAAGGAAGGAAGGAAGGAAGGAAGGAAGGAAGGAAGGAAGGAAGGAAGGAAGGAAGGAAGGAAGGAAGGAAGGAAGGAAGGAAGGAAGGAAGGAAGGAAGGAAGGAAGGAAGGAAGGAAGGAAGGAAGGAAGGAAGGAAGGAAGGAAGGAAGGAAGGAAGGAAATGTGTGGCAGCTGAAAACATTTTGCAGAGAAGGACAGGAGGCAGCATCAAATCTCTCCCAAGTCCTGTCACTTTTTCATGGGCAGGATTTATTTGTGTAAATCTACAGTCAGAGCTACCTCGCAATTTATGCAGGCACCCCCATACAAATGTAAGGTCTGGTTTACCTTGTGCACACTTAAACTCATTTCTTCCAGTGAAAACAAGTTCTTTTCATCTCTCTCATTGTGCAGAGAGAACATTTTTGCTCTTCTCCAAGGGGGAAGTGCCCTTTGGTGACACAAATAACTGCTTGGAGGTGCAGATGACCTATAGAGGTGGCTCGAAAATCATTAGAGAAAGCTATTAATGAAAATAATTTTCAAAATGTCCTTCCAGGGGGATGAAAACAGGAAAGCAAGAGGTGCATCTGCACCAGGGTATCAGACACCAACCCACAGCCTTGTCACACCTGACAGAGCCTTGTCAGGACGTGGCTATCCTGACTGGGATGTACTTTCTGAATTCCATAGGCTGAGTTAGTTGCTCCTGAGACATTCCCTGGCTGGCAAATTCCATGTTCCCTGCATTGTAGGTATCTCAGATCCAAAGTTTAGACTGGAAAGATGTAATTCCTTCAGTCACACACAAATGAGGAAAAGAATTTATGTTCTTTAAAAGTCAGATCCTCCATGAAATGAACTTCCCAGGCTTTTTGGCAGTAAGAGGTGTGTTTTTCTCTGAGTTGCATTCTTCACATATTGACTGTGCTTCCCGTGAAATTACAAATACATTTCACATGCAATTGGCCAAATTCCCATATCAATTTTCTGATTTTCACCTTCAGAGAAGGATCTCACAATGCTTAGTGATTGGGCAATAAAATGATGGAAGAAATTCAATGCCAATAGATGCAAAGTGATGCATATGGGGGGAAAAAGCCACTCCAGGATGACACAGAATGACAGCTTCTAAATTAGCTTCTGATGTTCAGGAAAGAGATTTGGGAGTCATTACTGACAAGTCCCTGTGAAAATCAGTTCATTGCTCAGCGGTGGTCAAAAAAGATTGTTAGGAATTGTTAGGGAAAGAATAGAGAACAAACAGAAAAAATTAGTTATTCTACCACATAAATTCATGATGTGTCTTTATCCTGAATATTGTGCAGTGAACTCATCACCACAGCTTGGAATGGAGAGCTGAAAGTGCCCCAGAGAAAGGAAGAAGCAGGCTCAGTGAATGGAGTTTTGTGCGAGGAAAAGAAAAATATACTGGGTATTTTCAGCGTGGGGAAGAGATGGAGCCTGATAACGTCATGAGTGGTAATGGGTAGTTGAGGAAAGAGACTAATTATCATTCCTGACAATATAAGGGCTGATGAAATCAGCTGGGCTTTTAAAAAGGGAACACTTCACCACCCAGCATGTGCTGAAGTTGTGCAAGTCATGGCCACAGGATATTATGGAGACCAAAATAACAAATGGGCTCAAAAAATGGTGGGGCAATTTGGCAGAGGATGGGACCATCGGTTTCTGCTCAAAATTGTGTCCAGGGTGAAACCCCAGAAGTTCCCATGTCACCAGAAGCTGTGAGAGAGGGGAGGTCACTCAGTGCCTGCTTCTTGTTTCTTGTGTGCTTCCCTTGAGTGTTCCTGTCTTACCACACTCAGGGCATGGAGCCAGGTGAGGCTTTGCTCTCTGGTGTGACAACTCTGTTCATCTGTTATGCTTTTAAAATGTATGACTGACATTTTTATTTTTATTTTTCCCACATCTTCCATCACTGTCCCAAGTGGGAGGCCTAGATGCATCCGTGTGTTTGTCGCTTGCAGCTCATCCCAATGGCAGAGAAGCACTCCCCATTCATAAAGGGATTTTTGACCCAGGAAGAGTCTGCTGGCTCTTCATGGGTCAACAATCCCTTTGTGAATGGGTCTGGAAAGGCCCTGAGGGACTGACAGCCACCTTCCTCCTCCTCCCCACACTCTGTGTGGTTCCCCACAGAAAGGGCCATGAAGACCCTGCCATGCCAGCACTTCCCAACCAGCCCTGGGCTGCATCCAGTTCTTATGAGTAAGGCACAGAGAGAGAGGAAAATAAAACCCCTCAGTGCAGCAAAGCCCTCAAGTCCTCAGTCAACACTGAAGTGAAGCCTACGTGGTTTGGTCAAAATCCAGCAGTACATCTGTGGAAGAGGTGGGAGCTGGATCCAGCCCTTTTCTGGCTTGGATAGTAACCTGTAATTAGACTTGTCAGACTGCAAGACACCTAATATATCCTTCTGCAGTATTTTTGCTCTTGGTGTAACTTTTTCTTATATCCAGTGTGCTGTAATTCTGGGTTTTTCTCTTTATAGCAGCCAGTTTCTCAGCATAGTCCCTGGCCACAAATACTTTTGAGTGGAACATCTGGTTCTAATGTGTGCTCTAGAAATGTTACTTTCTGCAATATTCCATTTGTCTCCCAAACAATATTTTTCCTCTTGTGTTTGCCCAGAGAATCTTGTAAGCTGATCAATATCTGAAGCAGCAAAGGATGCATTTGAGAACAAAGGCTCCGAAAGCCACATAAACAATTTCCCAGAACTCGAGGCAGTCGAGGAGGGGTGGTTTGCAGGGCAGCCATGCACTGGGAGCTCTGCAGGGCTGCCTTCCTCATCTTTCTCCACGCTGCCTTTCGCCACTGCTCCTACCAGTTACCACCACTGCAGGAGCAATCCAGCTTGATTTCATGCTGGTGATCCCATAAAACTTTTTGGTTTTTAGTTCTCCTTCACTTCTAGCCAAACCCTTTCAAATGTTCAAAGGAAGAAATGCTGCTATTGCCTGGTTCCTTCTGTTGTTTCTCACTGTCATTACAGTTGCTTTATGTGAGTAAACAAACTTTCACCTACACAGAGGGGGAGCACTGCCCCTGCATAAAACAGGCTGTGGACCCAGTAAAGCAGAGGTACAAGAGGAAGTAGGAATGTTTATTATACTTGGGGAACAAGAAAAGGCTGCTGAACTCCAGAGAAAACTTCAGTGCTCTTCTGGTATGTTTGCAATATAGATGATGTAAATAATATATAACTCCTGGAAAGAGTGGAGGAATATATAAAGTTTTATGTAGGGGAGCACTGCACACATGTGGGAGATTCAGATGCAAATCACAGGCTGGATGCCAAGCCCTGCATGCCCACTGTAAACGAGGCTTGGGGACTGAATTACTGAAGTAATTAAAGTGGATTGTGACTCACATGCTGAAAGGGTAAATTGTGTACTGCCACAATCCACCAAGTTATTTAATTCTGGAAAACTGAAGCTCCTCAGGGAGGAGGATTTATTGTTACATTATTTTACCTCTGCAAGCCAAACTGCAGGCAAACATGATCGTGGCTTTTAAGAGTTTGCCTGGGCAGGGTTTTGCTGCTGGCCAGCCACCTCATCATTAACATAAGGCATGGAGACATAGTGCATGATTCAAACATGTGAAAAAATGCAGCTTGACCATTTGAAATCCTTCAGGGCCTTTGCTGTAGGTGAACAGAGCTGAGCATGCTCTGAGGAGCCTGCTGCCCAGATGTGCTGCAGCTGTGCCAGGTGGAGCTTCCTCTGCTGAGATGTTCCCACCCAGCCCAGGGTGGGCACAGGAGCACCAAATGGAGCACCTGGGGGTTTCAGCCTTCAAGGAGCTGAGGCTGGAGCCCCACTCAGCTCCCAGGAGCCTGACTCACAGACTTCTGTGTCCTGAAAATAGATTAGTTTGCTTTCTGGAAATGCAGACTTGCTTTTCCAGCTCTTTGTTTCGGGGCACACATGGGATTCAGCTGCCCTGTCTCTGCACAGCTCCTTTCCCATATCCACCTCTTTCTCATTAAAAAACAGAAAGCAGAAGAGAAGGTCCCAGCTCAGCTCCTGCCTCCCATTCCAGTGGAAGGTGTCCCTGGCCATGGCAGGCAAGTTGGAAGTAGATGACCTTTGATGTCCCTTCCACCCCAGGCCATCCAATGATTTTATGAGTCCCAATTCACCATTCTCATCATGCTCCTCCCTCCTCTCAAACCAGAAAATATGCCCAATGTCCTTTTCAGTGTTAGAATCTGCAGCTCTTCTCTTTCCCTCTGCTCATCCAGCCATTTAATGCTTAGCATAACCATGAATGTTTGCCATATGGGCCTGTCTCTTGATATTTTAATCTGCCCTGAGTTTTGGGTCAGTAATAAGCAGTAGGAACAATTATAAAAAAATAAATTGTCACACTTGAAATAAAACAGAACCATTTATTTTATTCCTCTGAGGCTGTATTCCTAATATAGCTTTTTGGACACCTGAGCAAATGCTTACCTTGAGATTTTGTTCTGACTCTGTTGAAGTGATGCCAATAGGACAGAGATTCCTGCTGTGATTCAGTTATTAAAAGGTGCCTCTGTCCAAATCAAGGTGTAAATGAGACCACAGGCTGAAGTCAATGGTAGAGATTTTATTTAACAGTAAATGTGAGGTAGAAAGAGAGAAAGAAATAGGAAAGGGGTCAAAGAGAGGGAGAGACAGATTAAGCAGAAAGTTATCACCATCCCATGGATCCTGTGGTGTTCCACTGGTCCTTCTTCAGCCTGCTTTTTGGTGGTGGGGGTCCCAGAGTTGTTTTTCTGGGCTATCACCTTTATACAGTCCAAATTCTGGTTATCTACAGGGCATGGGTGTCATAACTTGGGATGACATGAGTGTAAGCAGTTGTTTTCTTTCCCACAGTTTGCCATAGGGTATTTTTGTCCAGGTGCAATATCTGGGAGGTTCCCCAGATTTGCTTCACCAGGCCTGGAATCAGTGCCCTCCTGCAAATTCCTTTCTTCTGTGCTTATCTCAAGTTCTTGCTGTGGTGGCTTTTCTTGTGGCAAGGCCCCTCTGTGGCCTTGACAGTGTTTTGAGCCAGGAAACTGCATTCCTTAAGTCCTTACAACTCCCTCTCTAATCATTTGCATGTTGTTCATGCCATCCAGCACAGGGTAAACATGATAAAACAGAGGAAAATTATTTGTGTTGCTGGAGGTCAATAGAAATAGTGATTTTACAAAACATGTCTGGGAAAACAGCTGGCTGAAATTATTGCACCAGAGACACCTTGGTCACTTTGCACAGCAGCCTCTGTGAAACCTCCCCAGAAATATCTCAGCTTGGAGCCTGGCTTTGGTGGTTGCAGCACAGGTATTGCAGCTGCTCTGGGGCAAAACTGCTGCTGGTGCTTCCCCCAGCAGCTCCAGGAGCTCTGAGACTGGGGGAGAGCCTCCTTTGTGATGGAGAAAAATGAGGGGAATTGTCTGAGAGAGCTCTGGAGGAGCAAGGATGCCACATTTTGGTGTTCTCTGAAGCTGCATGACCTTTGATATCAATAACTCAACAGAGAGGCACAAAGCAGGCACTGACTTCATCTGCTGCCTTTTCTGGTGATCACAGCCCTGGGTCAGCCCCTGAGTGCTGCTGGTGGTGCTGATGGGATCAGACCTGGAGGTGCTGCACAGCACAGAAACCCCACAAGGGATGGGCTGCTGCCAGCACCTGCCCAGGAAATGCTTCCCATAAGGCAGAGGTTAGAAACTGGATAAGTTTAATCACTGTCTTTAGTAAGAAACGCTCCCACCGATGTCCTCGTTTATTAAAACTATTCTTTGATCTGAAAAGGAAAAAAAACCTCGTTTTATAGGAATAGTGATTTCTGGAAAAGGTATTTTGAACTCGTTTAGGCATAGCTGGCAAATTTTAATTATAAATGAGCTCTTACTTTAGCACTTTTTCAGTTGTATTTTACTCCTCTGGAAACGTGGCAGGTCTGAGTCAGCAGGATGCACAGCTGACTCCAGCCTGGGGAGGAGGCAGGGCAGGGCAGCTCAGCAGCCTCCAGATGTTGTGCTCTATTTCCTTTCCAGTGGTCTCTTCCAGCCCTCTCAGAGAAGGAGGTGGCATGCAGATGAAGAGTGTTATTTTTCCAAGGCAGACTCTAGATAGCAGAAATGACTGGGAAGAGTACAATTTCTGCAGGTCTGACTCAACAGCATCTGCTTCACTGGAAGCACTGAGAGATTATTGAAATAAGGCAGGTGTCCAGGTTTCATTGAGGAAAATATTTTAAGCTGTTTTCATAAGGAGGACTGTCTGGAACAGCAAAGTTGGCTTATTTTGAGGGAAATGGAACAAATCAAAACAAACACAAAAAATGGAAGGAAGTGGGATTTTGACAAAAGCTTTTAACTCTGCTTTTTTGGAGCAGATTAGAAGGTTGGTGTTTTGGACACTCACCTAAAAGATTGACATTTTGTAAGGCAAGGAAGTGAAAAGAAGAAGGAAACCTGCATCCTGGGTACAGAAACGGGATTTTATCATGCTTTGGAGGGGTGGAAGTGAATTTGTCTCTCTCCAGACCCCTTCCAAAACAAAATGTATGTATATCTGCATGCTATATCAACATGCTCTTAAAAGACTGGAGGTGCATCTATTTTTGACAAAAGTTCAGTTATTTTACCTGTCATTCTGATTTCTGTTTCTTAGGAAACATAGAGCTGCAGTTGGAAGAAAAGAGAAAAGCCATATGGCAGACAATTCCCAAACAAACAAACACATACAGTAAAGGTGCCAAACAGCTTTTATACAAACAAAAAGAGCAGAAAAACAGCCTTGCCCCCCTTTGATGCATCTACATATTCTATGAAAGAATATCTACCTGGCTTTTAACCCATGTTCAGTCCTTCTGGAGAGACTGTCTCTTTTACCATGTGTGCTCAAAGTATTTCCTAAAGCAGTCAGGTTTTAATAAGATCTCAATTTACATAAATAAATATGCCTAACCCTGTGAATAACTCTGGAACTGGCATTAATTTTAAGTGTTATCACATATTTGGCATAGCTGAAATGCTGTGGGATGGAAAGCAGCTGGGCTGGGACTGTCATGGCTCAGAAATGGCCCCTTGTGAAGTTGATCAGGACTGAAACCCCAAATCTTGCTCATGCAGCACCTCCTGGTTCCTCAGGAAAACCTCCGGAGCAACCCTTGCTCAGGCCAGCAGGACCTCATTGTTTGGGGTCTGCTGGGTGGTGGATGTGAGGAGCTCCTCAGGAACTTGAAATCAGAGTAAATGTTACTTATTTAAGATGCTAACTGTGATATGATTATAAAAGCCCTAGAGCACCATCTCTGTGTCTTTTTGAAAGAGTAGGTGAGGAGAGAAATAAAATTCTCAATGTTTCATCAGAGGGGGAGGAACCAATTTTGCCTATTTTGGAATTATTTGACCTGGTGCAGGCTGCTGCACTGCACAGTGTGGGCAATGTGCACTCACACTCACACTCACACACTCACACTCACACTCACACTCACGCTGCTGGGCACTACAGGCAGCACAGGAGAAGCTGAGATGGGGCTGGCAGCTCCTCAGGGCAGCAGTGGCTGGATGAGAACAAAAGGACAGCCAGGACTGGGAAGAGAGGAGCAGAACTGGTGCTGAGAGCAGGGGTGACAGCACAGCCAGGGTTTGAGGGAATAGAATGGAAAAAAGGATGGGACGACGGGGAAGTGCAAAGGGCCAGGGACTGAGAGCAGTCAGTAAAGTGTCTGGGGCTGCTTCTTGTCATTCCCAAATTCCTCTGCTCCCCTGTTTCCCTGTGCCAGAGAAGGTCTGTGAATGGCTTATCCAAGTGTTTTTTTAGTTCTCTCTGGAATATGTGAAAGTTGAAGAAAACAATATTTACTGTCCCTGCAGCCCCTGGAGGCAGAGCTCCATCCAACTCTGGGTGCTCCACTCTCAATGCTTGTTGATGCTGGGGTTCATGTATATTTGAAATAGAAAATGGAATGTTTCTTGTTCCCCATCCTACCTTTTCCCCCCTCACAAACATGCAGGATGCTCAGTGTGCACAGACAGACTTCTCCAGGTCTGGGAATGTGAGTACCTGAGCTGCTGCTGGTCCTGTCACAGGGCAAATCAGCTCCCTTGCCTGCCAGAGCACTTGGCCAAGCTCAGGGGCACCAGGCCCAGCGTGGCTCTGCACATTTTCACTGGTGTCTCCTGAACATCTGCTACAAAAAGGGCCTGAGATGGGTTATCTCTATGTTCATCCACGATAAAATTAGTAACTTAATGAGAATTTACCATGGATGTGGTAGGTCTCATTCCACACAGGAGAACTTGGGTTAATTGATTGTGTTAATCACATCCTCCCCTACTCATCTTAATCCCTACATTTAATTTTATTTGGGTTGCACAGGTCCCTTGAGGAGCTGTGCTTGATCCAAGCACAGTCAGACTCAGTTAAGTTTCTTGTCAGGCCGAGAGGAGTGGAAGGATGCAGCTAAATGCAAAGCAGAAAGGACAGGAGGGAGAAAAATGAAAGGAACTTCAGAAACAAGATCCAAAATGAAAGGTGCTAACTGTCACCTAATGGGCCTATCATTCTTATAATCATTTTAAAATTACTAAATAGATATGACTGCTTTGAGAAAGAAAACAGACAGCAGCAAGCTCTTTCTCACTGCCTGCTCCCACACTGATGTGATTTCTTTTCCCAGGGAGGGGAATCCTCTCCCATTTAGCCTAACAAGGGCAGCCAGGGTTCAGTGCTGCTCCTGGACCATGCACAGATGCTCTGTGGCAGAATCAAGAATTTAATTTAAGGTGTAAACTCTGTGGATACTCACAGGTGGAGTTTCAGCCCAGCCCAGCCCAGTTTGGTTTCCCAGTATGGACAGATCCATGGGTCTCCAATCTACAGGCAGTACACTCCAACTGTGTAAAGTCTGTGGGCTTAAGGATGCAGTAAGGAGAGGCTGCTCAGTGGGAATTTCAGCTCCATCTTTGAAATTCATCGCTATTGCAACTTCATTTCAGATTCTTAGTGTTACTTTAATATAGGTTTTTGTGATCTAATTTCCCTTAGCCTCAATTAGGGGTTGAGGACATTAGCCCAGGAAAATCCTGGAGGAACAAAAAAAACCCCACCTAGATCTTTTTCTTCATCATTTTTTTTTTGTAAGTAAAGTAGTTAGCAGGGATTTAGAGTAGGTAATTTTAGCCTTGACAATAAATGGGCAATCATTTGTGATGAGGCAAATAGACATTCAAGCTGGGCAGAGAACAGCTGAAGTAGAACCTCAAGAGATTATAAAAGAAACCTGCTGATGTGCAGGTTTCTGACTTTCTGGTGTCAGCATTAAGTGACACTATTCAGGTTAAACAAACCTTTTTTCTGTGTGAATAAAGCTTTCTTGCTCTTGGTGAGCAAGGAACGAGTATTTGAGTAGATGAATACAAAGCCATGTGGCTCATCAGCATGCTTGAATATTAGCCATCCCCAGCCCCCCAGGTTTAGCTGGTTGTAGGAATCAATCAGTTTATAGTGCAGTTATAAAAGCACAAAATGCAGAGTATATAGACCAGGCTCACATTATTGTCACAGATAAACAGAGGGGAAGAAGGGCAGCCTGAGGAAATGCGGATTACAGCCATACCCTGGGATCTGGAATCCAAACAAGGGTGGTCACAAAAAGCCAAGCAGCATCTGGGGGGGTCAGACAACAGAGCAGGGAAGACTTAAGACAGTGTAAAGAACTTTTTAAGCCATGGAGATCTTTATATCCACACAACTCTGGTGGAAATCCCCTTGCAGGACCTCCACGGAGCAATCCTGTTTGATTTCTTGCCTCCAAACCCCAGAACAGCCCAGAGATCAACAGGACCCAGCCTGAGCTCTCTGCTGGGCCTGCCAGGCTCCCTCTCACACCCTCCCATGCAGGGGGATGCTCCAGCCCAGCTGAGCAGGTTCGCTGCAGGTGCCCTGTGCTCTCATCCCACAGAGAATTCCACTTGGGAAGCCACTGTAGAGATACATTTTCCCTCTTCAGAGGCACACGATGCTGAGAGCCAGTTGATATACTCTGCAACAGATTTTAGAAACTCAACAATTTTCAGCTTTAGCAAGGTTGCCTTTGTTGATGATGCATTTACCCTTGTTCTCTCCAGGCAAGTCTATTAATGCACTGATAACACTTAATCCTTGACCTGTTCGCAGACAGATAAGCAGGCTGGTACCAGGTCTAGTCTCTCTGGCATAAATTACAGCACAATACAGGAAATTCCTAAGGACCTGAGCAGTTCATATAATCCCAGTGGAATTAATAAATATGCTTCAAGATATTCCTGGTATTGTAGCAGATTAATTTGTTTTTATTAACGTATCACATCTTTGAATGTTGTAATCTCATCCTAGCTCCAGGAAATTGCTGTGATCCCTGCTCTAAAGCTCTTGAAATGTTATATTAGTCACATTGTCTATTGCTGAAATTAAAGAACTAAGAGAGTAAAGGGCACAACATGAGTGTGGTGAAGAGGAAGTTTACAGCTACAAGATTGACTGTTTTCCCAGGGGAATCACAATTGCATCATGAGATTTAAGATTTTTTTTTCTTTTTTCCTCCTGCTAACATTAGATTAGAAGACACTCCCGTGCTGGCAAGCAATGTGTGAACTTCAAAGGGAAAGTGTTCTGAGTGAGGAAAGAGTGACAAGAGTTTTCCAAGACAAGTGCCCATCCCATGAGCACCGCAGGCACTTTTTTTGAAGGAGACATTTACACATTTCATCTATTTTAGGCAACACTTGAGCACTTGCCAGCTTCTAACAGGCTGCCCAGGGAAGTGGCTGAGGCACCATCCCTGGAGGTATTTAAATAAAAGTGAAGATGTGGTGCTTAGGGACATGGTTTAGTGGTGGGCTTGGCAGTGCTGGGTCAATGGTTGGACTTGATGATCTTAGAGGGTTTTTCCAGCCTGAATGATTCTGTGATTCTCTAGGCTGTGGGTTGGAGTGAGAGACAACCAGCAGTGTTCCTCAGCATGGCACATCCCCATCCAGTGCTCCTGCAGGCTCCCTGGGACAGCAATCCCTGCTGCCCTCCCACCCTGAGCTCACCATCAGCCCAGGAACTGTCAGGAAACATCTTTTACCCAAAGCCATCCATCTCTGCCAGTGGTGCAGCTTCTTGCTCTGATGACTGTCCTGACAGCAGAACCTGTCCTGACTGCACATTCTTCCTACAAAAGACTGGATGAGGAATTATTCATAATTTTAAATGCTTTGGTTACAGGTTTCCTCAGAGCGTCCCTTTTGTGCAGTGAATTTTGGTCACTGCTCAGAGCTGACCGTTCATGCCTGTGTTGTGAAGAGGTCTAGGAAAGGTCAAGGCTCTCCATTCATGTATTTTACAAAAATTGAAATCATTGCTTTGCTGACATGGCTTTGGGAATAATGGGGTTAGTGTGAGGAAGAGCAAGAAAGGGAGGCTTTTGCTAGAAATCTGGTCAACTGTAAGGAGGATATTTTGGTCCAAAGAAAAGAGGTATTAAAACAGACACACTTTTCTGGATCTTCTCTTTGAGTTTTTGGCACCTGAAAAGCAGTCTGCTAGTTACAGGAAAAAATGCAAGAAGAGAAGGAAGTTCTGACTGATCCTAGTGTTGAATACAGATATGTTGGCTGTCTGTAACAAAACACCTTTTCTCCTTCCCAGCCTATCTCCTCTATTCTCCCCCTTTTCCTCTTTCCATCCATCCTGAGCACTGATGTACCCACAGTTTTTGTAACTGTGCAAATTCTCCAGCAACAGTTTCAAACAAACCCAACCAGATCACACATTAATGTTAAAACAGTGACCTCTAAATTTTAGCTGAGCGGATAAAAGAAACTTTTTACTTTTAAAACGTTAGGAGATTCAGCCTAGCCAACAACACAACAAACAGCATTTTTTATTTACTTAGTTCTTTTCTTTTTTAACAATTTTTCCATTGAAATGGTTGCTTATTTCAAGCAGGAAATTCACCAGCTATGCCAGTATAATTTGCATCAATTAGTAACCCAGAAGTGGGTGCAATTCTATTTTGAGGATACAAAAAAGCAGTAGCCTAAGGGTCTCTCTAAAGAGGGACTAACACACAGCCATAAAGCATTGCTGAGAAAACCTCACAGGTGATACATCTGCACAGGCCACAGAGTGCTCCTTCTCCCTGAGGAAAATGATAAACAGATATCTCAATGAGTAAATTTTTTGGGGGTGGGAGAGAGGAAATGCTTCATTGGTTATTTTAATAGAAACCAAAGAGGAATTTAAAATGGGGATATTCTTGTCTAAAATATAAAAGGGAGAAGGACAACAAGAACAAAAATAATAATCAAGTATAAGCAAACATTACAATTATCAATTTTTCTGCCTAACATTTCCCCAGTTACAAATGAAGATGTTGTTCTGATAAAGACACAGTAACATCTATTCAAGGCAAATTTCAGGACTGTAAGAGACACTGTTTGTAGCTCATGGGAGGAAAGAAAGCAGTGTGCATCTCCTTGTTCCTTGGGAACATTTTGCCCTTCTCTTGGTTATTTGCCATGTGGAGAAGGAACCAGCAGTTTTCTGCTACAGACATAATTGCAATTTCGGTTCTGATTTGTATTACCTGGAAATCAAACTGGAGCCTCCAAAGAGCAGGAGGGCCCCCATGGCAACTCTCCAGAGTCTCAGTGGCTACAGTGTGTCTGTCTATATGGAAAATATTTTTTAAAACATGCTTGCTATGAGGAGTAAATGGCAACATGGGCTGTCTGCCAATAACCTCAAATCTGTAGCGAGAAATAATTCAGTCTGCTTGCAAGCTGAGTTCTAGTCTTCCTCTCCTGTATAGACTGTTGATTTTGCCCTGATTTACTAAGAGTAGGTACAAAACATATTTTATTAAGGCAACATCTTCCACTCTAATCATGGCTCTTAAAGTAAAATGCCAACATTTTACTCACTGTCTCCCCAGCACCTTTCAGGCTCACTTCTAAACTTGATGCACTTTGCTGAGCACAGGTCTTCTCCACTGATGGCAGCTTTTGGCATCAGTCATTGCTGGATTTAGCTGCTGCTCTCCACATTTCATCAAGTAGCTTGAAACAAATTCATTACCAGAAGGCAGTGTGTGCCTTTGATGCATTTTTCCAGCTTATCTAAATTGTTGAAACAGTTGAGCAACAAGCACTTAAAAATGGAAGTCCTCAAGTATGAAGGTGAGTTCCAGCTGTCTGGTAGGTGAAGATTCAAGTGACATTTGCCAATACCCCCATAACAGAGATGACAGAAGAGCTCCTCAAGAAAGCCCTCACTGCTTTCACCAAAACCAAACGTGAAACTGCCAAAGCCAGGCATGGGAGTGGTTTCACAGCCTATTGTGACAGTGCCATGTGTGAGCTTACAAACCTGTAGACTGAAATATTTATGAGTATTGCTTCTGACTGTGTGTGGAGCAGAGCTGTGGAGGCTGCAGCTTTGGGATGTGTTGAGTGATGATGTGGCACCATGATGTGATGGAAAGATGAGACTCAAAGGAGCTGCAGAATTGCACAACTCAATATTCAGTGTGGGAAGTGAATAAATATTCAACCTAAGCACATGCTGAATGTGACGGCGTTCACAGAGGTCTCAGGTTGAGGGAAGAGATGAGGATCTGACTCCATGTTTCAGAAGGCTGATTTATTATTTTATGATATATATTATATTAAAACTATACTAAAAGAATAAAGAATTTCATCAGAAGGTTAGCTAAGAATAGAAAAAGAAGGGATGATAACAAAGGTTTGTGGCTCAGACACAGAGTCTGAGCCAGCTGACTGTGATTGGCCATTAATTAGAAACAACCACATGAGGTCAATCACAGATCCACCTGTTGCATTCCACAGCAGCAGATAATAATTTTTTTACATTTTGTTTCTGAGGCCTCTCACCTTCTCAGGAGAAAAATTCCTAAGGAAAGGATTTTTCAGAAAATACCATGGCTACAGCTAAAGGTTTGCATTGCTGAAGGTTTAGTGCTGGCATGCCACGTCCTTGGACTCAGCAATGAAGGTGTGGAGCCTGGCATCAGAACTGGTCAGTCAAATCAGGAATTTGCCCTCCCCTCTCCTCCTGTTAGTCCCCACTGTCACCTGTGTCTCTAACCCCATCCTTTGTACAGCACATGGCAGTGACTCCATGTGTTTGTTCAGCTGAAAGGACTGGGCATGAAGTGGGTAGTCAAGCTGACCTGACCACAGGCTGCTCCTGAAATCAGTGGCCCCACTCCCCTTCCCCTTGTCCACAGGGACCTCCAGCTGCCTCCTCAGCACAGGCACTGCTGTGTGTTCAACCCCTCAATGTGCTGGCCCAGGGACGCCAGCAAGCGAAGCCCAGAATGCAGAGCAGCTTGGCCTGAGCTGGCTGCCCACAGGGCAAGTTGCTGGGGAGAGTGAGGGTAAGCACACCCTGTTTTGGCAGGAGGGATGTTTCATCATTGTGGGTTTAGGATGAAATGTCACCTGCTGGGGTGCAGATAACATCTCATCCACAGAGAGAACATGCAGGGAGCCTTGCTAACCCAGTGGTTATTCCCTGTGTTTATGGTCAGGAAAGGTTTGAGTGCGCTGGGCACACAAATGGAGATACCAGGATGTGTCTGGCCTATGCCAAGGGAGACCCACATCCCTAAAGGCAACAATACCACAGTTTGTGTGGTAAAAATGCATCTCTTGATCAAAGGTTGAGTTTATCAGCTGCAGGTAACACTCTGCCTGATGTCTGCATGTGTACAGCCTGCAAAGAGAGAAGGGGTCTGTGGGAATGGAGCATCCCCAGGGCAGCACCCCTGTTCTGGGCCTTGCCTGAGGAGCTGGGAGGTAATGAAGGTGTTTGAGTTCAGCATGGACTGCTCAGGCTTTCCAGGCTCTGACTGTGGCTCTTGGAGCTGAGACAGGCCCCGACAGCACTTCAGCTGGATGAAATAAAGAGAGCAGCAACTGGAGCCCAGCCAGCATGCAGTTAGCTCAGAGAGAGAGTGCTTCCTTTTCATTTCTATAAATTTGTTCCAAGACTGTTTTATTAAGCTTATTCTTTCTTTGCAGAACACTGGTCTAGTTTTTAAAAGAGTTTCAGGCTGACTGGCAAACCCTTCCACTTGTGAGGAATGCTGATCCCAAATTCCTGCCTGTAGGGGGATACAGGATGGGTAAATGAAGGTGGTATAGAATGGAATCTTATCCCCCAGTGAGTTGCAGCTGGACCAATTACTAAAAATTAGGAGCAGGCCTGATGTTAACAGGCCACAGCTGTAGCCAGTAAGAACAGTGGTATAAAAGAGTGGATTGGTGGGATGTGGAGTTAAACAACTGCTGCAAGGACCAGGAACAGTCAGTGCTCAGAGGAGCTGCCTATGAGAAACATTGAGGCAGTATGAAACTCTGGAGATATGGAACCTTTGCATAGAGCTCTTGATATATAAAGACAACACCTGCCTGCTCCTGTGAAGTCCAGCAGCTAGATGTAAGGCTGGGGTGCTGAGGAGATGGGGGATATCCCCTTTTGGAGGCACAGAGACCAGCTCATCCCCTGGAAACAAGCACCCCCTGTGATTTGGTGAGGTATGGGGTGTACTTCACACAGGCTCATCCTCAAATATGTAACAGCAGGGAAGAACAAGGCAGGATGTAGCAAAGACCAAGCAGATTTAGACCTGGGGTACTGTAGCAGCAGCGTTGCTGCAGAGGTTGAGATCCCTGGAATTGAAAAAGGAAGGCTTCCTTGAAGCCCTTTTGTGGAAATAATCTTTCTTAGGTGTTCCTGTGGCTGATTTGGGCTGCAGAAACACTTCCCCAGGCACACCTGAATGCAGGAATACCCAGGAAGTTTTGGGTCATTCATCAGCACAGACAGAAACCGTGGGGCTGGAGAACACCTGCAGCCTCCCAAGAGCCAGACTGAGGGAGGAAGGAATATCCTGGTGGAACAGCAGCAGCTGTTCCTAGAGAGAGCTGCACAGAAAATAAAGTTGCTGTGATGAGAAAAGCAGAGGCTAGAGTGAGGGTGCAAAAGAGTATCGGTGTCAAGGTGCTACAGTCTGAAAAAATAAGAGTTTGATAAAAAATGTCAGAGATCCAACTGGAGGGGTATTCAAAGGAGGACTAACAAGACATTCCTGCGTGCTGGATCCCAGCAAGCAAGTGAAGCTTTGATTTTAGGCATACAGGAAGGGAAAAGTGTAACTTCAGGGAATGAGTTGTAGGCATACACTGAAGATATGAGGAATATTTTCTTAGAGGTCCACCTTCTGAGGCCAGGAGAAGCACTGGTCAGCATGGGACTGTGGTGCTGTTGATGGGAGTGGGTCTCTGTATCCACCATAATCAGGGCTTTGGAGGCTGATCCTTCAAGCTGCTCTTCTCCCAGTCACAGACATCACAGCCATGAGATCCAAGAGAATTGCATAGCAGGTCCAGGATCAGGCACAGCAAAAGCAGGAATAAGGACTTCTGGGGGCCTCACAGTGAAGCACAGAACACTTATGCTGGTGAACAAGAGGCTGTTTAAATCTGCATTGAGGTCATAGGCAAAATACCCAAGCTTCGGATATAGAGTAAGGTACAAGTGAGGAAACTTAAGTAAATTGTATTGATGTAACTGGAATCAATTTGTATTTGATCTGGTCAACAAGCCCAAAGGTTGTGTAGGTATTTGTATTTCAGAGGGATAATGGATTATTCAGGCTTAGGTCGAGTGAGGAAGGAATTGAATTCAGCCAAGATCAGACAGGTGCTCACATTTGGGCTGGATTGTTTGTGGAGCTGCTGCCCCTTTGGGCTCCAAGGACTGAGTGTGGGTGCTAATTCCTGCACCTCAGCTGCTGGGCTGTGACCTCAGGCTGAGGACAAACCTTGTAACAGGCGTGCAAGCTCTTTTCTCCTCTCAGGCTAAATCAGCATGAGCTACTCCTAACCCAGCTGAAATACCTTCTTGGAAAGAAGTTTCAAAACGTCTTATATTTTCCTGTTGCTTGATTGCATCAACTTAAAATTCACCTTTCAATCAAACTGGTGGGAATTTGCCTGCAGTCTGCTCTTAAAGCAATACGGTTCTTGAAAATTAAACTGGCCTCATACTGCAGAGAAAATGAACAGGAGAGGAAAAAAGCTTTATCCTAGACAGGAATCTTAAGAGTGACTCTGATCTTCAAGTTTAAGCTAATACAGTGCCACTGATATCAAAGCAGACATTCTTCCTTTACACAGAAATAAATTTGATCAGTGGCTGGGCTGTTAAGTCAGTATTATTCAACTAGATGTAAGATTTTTATAACATTACCAGTTTATTAATAGTCAGAACACGAAACTTTACATTAGTGTCAGGGATGTGGGGGAGAAGCAGAATGAAGAATGGAAAAAGATGATATTATTTGCCCAGGGCAGACAATTAAAGAGCAATCTACTTTAGCAGTGTCACCTTTATATAATTTCTCCTGTCTACCATTGCCACAGTTTTCCACACCTCAGGGGAAGAGCTGGCATTCTTAGCAGAGCTCCTAAATGGGTTCTTGTTTCTGTGAGATACTCTTATTAATATATTTTTTATTTTTATTTTTTCTTCTTCAGGAAAAACAGCAATGGAAATCACCCCCAGACTCTGCAGAACTGCACAATGAAGTTATTTCTGTTGCTGCCATGGGGGAGCTGAATTTTGGGACACAGCCACAGCCTTTGTGCTCTTGGGCAGCAGAGTGGGTACATTACTTTGCCAAATAAAAACTCTTACTTTGATTTTTCATATATCTTAATGTATTACATGGGTTTCCTTACAGATACCATCAGCTTCTCTTTCCTGCTTATTTATTCAGCAAATGTTTCTACATCTGGGAAAAAAACCTTTTAATTCTCAGGAATCTGTTCTCTCTAAGTTAATGTCTGTTACTATATAATTTTACATTTAAAAAGCCTAAGCCCCTCACAGTTGTTTATACAAACACTTCCCATAAAGACATGTCTGAAATTAAATATCTGCTCTTGGGAGTGCAATTTCTTCTGTCTTTCAGTGTTAGCCCTGATTTCTGGCATTCAACATGACTGTGCTCTCCTGCCAGCCTTGCTGAACTTTGGAGAGTGACAAGATTCCCTCACATTAACATCATGCCACCACTGCAGTGACAGTGAAGGGTTATTTCATGGACACTGAGGCCTTTACTGCTGTTATCACATAAATTTCCACATTATGGAAAATATTTAAAATAGGAACCCTTTTTTTCTGGGGATAAAAATTTAGGTGCAACAATTTACTTAAGGACTGAGCTTCTCTAAAGCTGTGCTCACTTTGTGTATTTAGGATTTTATGACCCCAGCCTGTGGCAGGTGCCTGTCTGTCAAAGGCACTGCAGATGTAGGGCTGGATGTAGGACAGAATTTCAGGTTTGTTGTACCCACAAAACAGAATAATTTAAGGTGATCTCTTGAAGTGTCTCACTTAAAACATACAGAACAAATAACTTCATGGGCATTTTAAAGGAAGGTAGCCTTAAACTGCTGTGTTTCATTCCTAAACTTTGTTTTGCATTTTGTAACAAGTGAACAGTAATGAACTTTTCACTCCTGCAGGTTGTTGTGACCAGGATAAATGATGTCCCAAAGATTCATGTTGACACATTTCTGTTTTTAGCTTCTGCTTCTCTTGTCTGCCCAACTGGACATTTTGCAAGAGTGCCCATTGCCTTTAAGCTGTTCTCTTTTGCCTCTGGTATTAACCTTTGAGTTAGAGACACATCTTTGATAAATATAAAGCTATTTTACTCAAGGCGTATGTATCAGTCCATGCCTCCTCTTTCTGAGGCTTAGACAGAGGTGTCATTCATATGGGATGAATCCATCTGGCAGTTGTTAATGTTGATTTGACCATTTCTTGCTTTTTAAAAAGTTTTTTGTTTATCGCACAAAAATTAATTGTGCAGAATTTGTCTTAAAGGAAATTATTTTTAAGAATATTTAGGATACCACTCCTAGATCTAAGCTGTCAAACTTAGACCCGAATTCTAAGACTAAACATTTATAATGTAAGCTCTGGATAGGAAATTCTGAGTTACTAATAAAAACTCAAAGATAAAATGCTGCTTTTTAGCCTGCCTTCTAATGTCAATGTTTTCCAACTAGCCTAATGGCTCTGGTAATGGAAAATGGTCTTTCTGTTCTCAAGCCTACCTTAAGGCCTTGAATTCAGACCAGGTTAATGTGACTAAAAGTCATCACCCTTTCACTGCTCTGTGATCAGCTACAAAATTTAGAGCTGCAGAGGTCGAGTGTTTGGCTGTCTCTCATAATTGGCATCTGTGCTGGCAGTCTGGACAGCCACCCAGAGCAGGAGCTGTGGGTGCTGGATGCAAACACTCCCTCAGCTCCAGAGCCATCACTCATGGCCATAGAGCTGCCTGTCAGTCTCTGGACATATATCAACATTTCACAGTGGTTGTGGGACACCTGGCTGCCTAATTTGGGGTTGGGCAGAGCCAGAAGATCACACAGGAGGTGCAGAAGAGCCACAAACAGCGCATGATAAACAGTTTGGGAAAGACAGACTTTTTACTGGTGACCTGAAATAGTGCAAAAATGGCCAAAATGTTCCATAAGGCTTTGAAAATTATTTCTTAGGAGGTATCATGGAAAAAAAATAGGCTTATTTTACGATTTTTTTAATGGAGTATGGGATAAAGTCAAATCCTTTAGTGTCTCATATTGCACTAGAAACAAAAGAAGGACCTGTCAAGAGTTACTCTCTATTTTCTCTATTCCCATTATTATTGGTCATAAGCAAATTTTGAAACCCACTATGTTGACAGAATGGACAGGAGCAGATTTTGAACATCATGATTTAGAACTTTTTCCTTGAATGCTCCTCTTACCAAAAAAAAAAAAACAAAAAAAAAAAAAAAAAAGAAAACGATCAAGTAGTATAAAAGTTTTCAAAATGTGAAAAATATGCAATTTAGTAGATGAAATGTAGAAGAATCTTTTCATGCTTTGAGGATCAGGAATTTCTCTTTGAAAAAGGAATAAATAATACTTTCATATTTTCTTCAACTTGATTCAGTATGAGATTTAGAAAATATGCCTTGAAAAGCTATAATGTTAGAAAACTGATGCTTGAGGTGTTTAATTGTATTTCACCCTGGAATGCTCCTTTTGTGTATAGGAGATCTGAACAGAAACTCTTTCATTAAAATACTCCTGGAATCCAAAATGCAGCCTGCTGAGTAAAAAGACCCTTCTGGCATGTGCAGAACTTCTGAAGATCCTTTTGCACGCACTTTGGGCACGTTTGGACCTTTCCTCTGAACACAGTGAACAAATAAGTAGCATTGTCAGTGAGGGGAAGTGAAAGACTTAAAATGAATTGTGTGGAGCTACCACAGTTACTTCTTAACGAGACCTGTGGGAAGTTTTCTCTCTGAAGCAGCATTCACCAAGGGAGAGAAAAGGGGCAAAGCTTGTAATGTTTGGCATCACTTTAAAAATGAAACTTGCTTTTTTTTTTTCATTGCCATTGAATCCCTTTCATACTCTGTCAATTAACAATATCTTTGTAGTAAAAAGGAAAAATCCATCCAAGAAACAAAGGAAGGTGATCCTTTTCCAAAATATTTCAGGTGATTTTGACACATATGGGGGTGGTGAAGAACCAAACTCTATTGCTGGATTGATGGGCCAGACTATGACAACCCCAGTTGGAAAAAACTGGCTTTCTTTTCAGATCTCCAAGAATATTTATCTTAGAAATACAACCTGTTGCATTTGCTTTGCCTAAACATTGATATAGAATGACCAGAAGAGCTTGAAAACAAAGCCACAAGGCAGGACAATCTTGTCTGTTTTCTCAGAGAAGATATCACAGCTCAGTCACAAAATCAAGGCTAATGTTGAAAAATAGCTCAACAAAGAATCCTCAGCTCTGAGTTTCTAATCCAAATACAGTGCCCAGGACATCGGAGGAATTAACCCCTTCCTTGACTCTTTCTCTACCTCTGAGCTCTCTGATATTGGTTCCTGTTAACCTCTGTGCAGCTGAATTGTGGCCAGTTGTGTTTTCTAAGGGAGATCACAGACTGCACCTTTCTGCTGTCCGAACTTGGTATTTTAAGAGTAGGATTGGGCTAACCTCTGCTTCTGTACAAGGCCAGGCTGGGCAAGATGCTCGAATTTCCTCCCATTTTCCCTGGAGAAGATAAAACTCTTGTTCTGACAGGGACAACAAAAGATCAAGCAATTTCAGTGCCTGCCTTCTGCTCTCTGGCCCGCAGTGAGTGCCCTTAATGGTTCATCTGGCAGTGATGGTTCATCCACTTCTTCACAATAGGTACCCCACCCAGTGGCAAAGGTGTTTGTGAGCTTTGTGTTCACTTCTTGAAATAAATAAAATTTTGTTTTCTTCAGCTTGCAGAGGATTTGCCAGCAAGCAAAGCCTGGTGAAGTTTCTGCCCATTGGAGTAGGAAGTCTGATTTCTCTTAGCAGAAATGGTTGGAAGTGTGCTGCTCTTTTTAACAGAGGGAAGAATAATATTTTTCTTTCAGAAATTGAACCGGACTTTTGATTTTTCCTAATGGAGAAACACATTGCTTCTCTTCTGGCAACTGAGGTATTCCCCACAACAATTTAGTAAAACAAAATGTGTTTGTGACAAGGACAGGGCAGCTGGGAGTGCTGGTTCTGCTCCTGAGAGCACGCTCCACGTAGGCTCTGCCATTCTCCTCCAAATGTGGGCACCCCATAGTGGAGAGGAGGGCGTGGGCTGAGCTGCAGCTCTCCTGCTGCCTCATTGTTCCTCCGAGGGGGCAAAGAAAAGGCTCAGCAGGCAGCTTGCTAAGCTCAGGAGCAATGGACCAAGTGCTTCTGCATCTAATAAAGAGCAGAAGTCAATTACAGCACCATGCAGGAGCGAGGTTAATTGGGGCAGGAGGTTCGGTGGCAGGGCTTTGCCAGCTCTCCCCTTTGTTCAGCACAGTTATACACCCAGCTGTATGTGCAGTTATATATTCAATATCCTGAATGTGGGCCATGCTGTGGCAGAAAACTACCTTGAGCTTGAGGCTTAAAAGCAAACTCCCATTTGAATAATTCAGATACAAAAGGCCTCCTAATTTTTTATTGGGGATGTATTTTTGTTTCTTTCCATGGTGGTGTAACACAGAGGAATGTGAGGGAGCTCTTTGTTCTCTCCCTCTCGGGTGCTGTACATCTGCACAATGCAGAGCTACCTTGGCTCGCTGTGCTGACATTAAGAAAACCAAGCTTTGTCTGCAGACTGAGTGTGAGGAGTGTTGTCTGCCAAGAGCCATCAGAGTCAGGTCATGAGGGCAGAAAAGTAAAGTTTTAACGTGGGCTATTGGTTTTCCTGACTGAATTAGTTATAACTCTAATTTGCCTTCTAAAGAAACCAAGGCAGCACAATAAATATCCCAGGCCTATAATGATCAATACTGCAAAGTGACAAAGCAACTCCTGAAGCTGGGAGATGGGAGCACTCAAATCTTTCAGCCTTGCTCCTTACAGGAAGACATTGATATCTCTATGAAATCTTTCCACCTTTGGAAAGATATGAATCCTTATTATTATCAACATTGCCTTGTCAGGTGCTGCAGAAACCCAGCAGAAAAACTTGCCTGCTTTCTCAGGTAATGTTGGGTATCAGAATCAGAGGCAGTCAGGAGTTGAAGAAACACAAAGGAAAAGACTATTTATTGACAGGAGAAATGGTGATCTCAGCATACCGGGAATTTTTGAACCATTGACTTTCATAGCTGGTGATGAAAAAGATGATTTTTCACTGCTGGGTTGCAAAATCCCATTGACTGCAGAAGGACATAACTTGTGCTGTTAATGACCAGGTGAGGAGCTACAGAGAGCTCCTAAAAGTGCACTGAAGGTGCTACTTGCTTTGTTTATTGCTTATTTATTTATGTAAGGACAACAGTCAGTTTCAGAGGTCTCAGACACAGTCACACATCACACATTAGGCCAATGAAGGAAAACTGCTGAGAGTGTGTGTACGCTTACTGGAAGGTTGTGTCAAACCAAAAGATGGTTGACCTTTGCAGTCAAAGGTGAATCTGAGGCTCCACCAGCCTGTGCTCCCACTGGTTGCTTGCAGAAGTCAACATTAACCAGACAGAAGCCCAGAGTATAATTTATTACTGCAGTAAATCCATTTGTACCCAAGCACATGCCCACACTTGGGAGAGGCAGCCAGGGCAGCTGGAAGGTGCCAGGCATGAACCTTAGGGTACAGTGAGCAGACATTTGTATGCCAGACAAGGAACATAGTTTGGTGTTGGGTTGGGTTTCGCATAATTTGTCTGTGTCACACTGTTGTCATTGGCCTCTGCCTCAGTGACCTTCACTATAAAGCAACCTGGAGGCACAGGCAGTTCTTGGTGACAAGACCTCTCAAGTTTTTAGAAGTCACCTCTGAACAAGGCAAAGCTGTTCCTGTCTCTGTAGACTGTGAAGGAATGTCACTAACAAGCTCCAGCGTGGGTATCAGCAATGTACATGCACATTTACATACTTGGTTTGATGATTTCCACATTAGATCTTGCCAGTGTGCTCACAAAAGCCTTGGTGAGCAGCCTGAGTGAGGAGAACTGGCCAAAGTCGTTCATCCACATGTCACAGGGAAAACTTGGCCTCATGACTGAGACATTGACTCTCCATTGTTATGAGGGTGGGGGTCAGGAAGGAAGAGCCATCTGGATGTCTTTTGATGGCTTTTGTCATGGTCAAAATGTATTTCTTGTTCCTTTTAGTTTTTCCTGTCATAGTCTTAAACTGTAATTGACTGAGGTTGAAAAAACATTGAACTTGCTGGGGGATGCTGACTTCTACAAAGGGGAGAAATTGTCACATCCAAAGGACACAGTCTGGATACTCCCCAGTGTGAAAAATGCCAGTCACTTGTTTTTAAAATTTTAAAAGTTTAATAGTAATAAGATGGTTATAAAAATAGTAATACAATTAGAGTAATAATAATTTGGACAATTTGAATTAGGACAATGTGAGACAATAGAGACAAAGTTATGGACGTCTGGGTACCTTTTTCTTGTTAGCATGAGCCTCAAAAAGGACACATGTTAACAGAGGATTAACCCTTAAAAACAATAACCTGTTGCATATTCATACACTTCATACATGATGCATAAATTCCATTCAAATACAGGATTCTGTCTAGTCATCAGCAACTTCTTCCTCTGAATCCTAACAATGCCTTCGAGGTGGGAAGAAGTTCGTTTCTTCTGATAAAGGGGCCATAAGTTCTTTTTCTCTGAAAGATTCTCAGAGTAGTCCTGTGGCTGCTATCTTGCTGCGAGTCCTGTCTTTAAAGAAAAGTATCATACACAGCATGGTTTCTATTTTAACATTTTCTATAACCTAAAACTATATTTAACACACTACTTAAGAGAATTAATACAGCATTACTTTCTAACACAACACATATAATATTCATTTTAATATTTACGGAAAGCCAATCATAAAATACACATTTTTTACACCACGATCCCAACCAGGTCTTAAACACTTCCAGGGATGGAGCACCCACAACTTCTGCGGGCAGCATGTCCCACTGCCTCACCACCCTCACAGTAAAGAATTTCTTCCTAATATGTGATCTGAATTTCCTCTTTCAGTTTCCAGACAACCCTTAGCAGGAATGATGAAGAGTGGCACGGGGAGCCTCTGCACATCCCGTGTGCCCCTGCAGCCTTGTCTCCTTGAAGCTGTCAAGCTGAGGCTTGGCTGGTTTGTGTGCTGCTCCACTGCTCTTTGCTGAAGAGTGGCCTCCTCCCATGAGCTATCACTCACTGCTAAATGATAAGGGAAGGCCGCTGAGGCTTCACTAACTGCGTTCATTACAAACGTTGTAATTGTAAAGATTTGCTATAATTCAGTTAGCTGCCCTAAAACCCTTGGCAAGCCACATTATTGAAATGATTATTGTTACAAGATTGTTGTAAATTGGAGTCAATCATCCAGACGTGAAATTGTCTTTTTTATATCTGTGTGGCTGGGAACAGTCTTCCTCCTTTCATTTCTTTAAATTAACATCTCCTTGTTTTGTACCTCTAGTACCTTATTGGACAATGGGATTCCTTCCCAAAAAATGCAATTAAATCTTCTCATCTCCTCCACAGAGGCGCCCTGAGCCGTCCTAGTCTGACAGCTCACAGTTACTCCCAGCAGGCTTTTTGGTGCAGCTGTCAAGGATCACACAGGTACAGCTGATTCCCTTTTCCAGTTCAGCTGCATTGGACCAGAGCTTCTCCACCTGTGCCCTGTGGGAATGGCTGCAAACTGGACAATGGAGGATATACGTGGGCATTTGCACACATATGCCAAATGAACACAACACAGAAGAGTAATTAGCAAGTATTCAAAATTTCAGTGGATCTATTCGTTATAAATGGATGAGTTGCTGTGAACACATCACAGAAGAGCAACTAACAAATATTCAAAGTTTCAGTGGATCTATTGGTTATAAATTGATCAGCCCTGTGCAAATGGCCTGCTAATTATTTTCAGAAGAGGATTCCCAGGTTTGAAGCAGTGAAGAAGCACTGGACTAGCCCACCTGTTGAACCTCTGAAAATCTTGATTCCTGCCTGGTGTTCAGGCCTGGTGTTTGTTGCAGTCTGAGGAAATATGTGATCCTTGCTGCTGCTGCTCCGTGTCCTTCTGTTGCTTGAAATGTCCTGACTGTCAAGAAGGGAATTTTCTGCATATTCAGGACATGTCACCTCTCATGGACAAAGGCAGTTGGATGGCTTTTGCCAATTGTACTGGCATTTGTAATGGCCAAGATTATCCTGGCTATTACAAATGCCAGTACAGGGATGGATGAGAGTTGCTGTGCCTCCTAAAGAGATAATAATTTTAACGCTACGTGATATAGCCAAGAGATGGAACTTTTTCTGAGGACTAGGTCAGTAGCTGTGATAGACTTGGTATGAGTACTCCATGGAAGAAGCCCTTCTTACTTGACCAGAGGTGTAGATGTGGCAGTTAAATATAGTCCTGCACAGTTGTTGGCAGTAGGTAATTTGGTATTTATGAGTCTTCCCTGAGGTAAATTTCCATCTCAGAGAAAAGCTTTGTCTATGCTTTGGTTGAGCTGTACCCTTCACAGGACCAGGGGCCTGGGAAGGAAATTGAACTTTATATCAGTGGCTACTTCTTTAGGTTGCATGACCAGTTTCTTGTCCAAGTAAGAACAAGTGTCTTTATGTCCTGGATTTGTAACAAAAACAAACAAACAAACAAAAAGACTAGAAAGAATCTGCCCTTATGTCTCTTGTGAACCCCTTGTCAAGTGATAGCACCTGGTGCTCCTGTGGAAACTGTGGGAACAGCACTTCAGTTATTCACAACTCTTAAAATGATTCATCTGATAAGTGAAAGGTCTTGTTGTGCTGAAAACACTGATCCCAGCAACTGTGAAGAAAACAGTGAGAAAAGGGGCCAAACAGGACTGTATTCTGCTTGCAGAAGCAGACGGATGTTCTTGCTGTTCCCTGGCCTCTTTGGAAGCAAAACTACTCAGAGTCTTCTTTTCTCTCAGCCTTGTGCAGAGAAACCATGAAGGATGGGGTGGGAGAAGGGAAAACTCCAGTGCTTCTGCTCTGCACAAAAGTGGTGTGCCATCCTTGGTGGCACTGCAGGATGTCTCCTCTGCTCTTTCCAAGAAGAATACCTCTAGGTGGAATGGCACAGGGGAAACAGGCTTTGCACATTTCTCTTCCCTGTGGAGCAAAGGGAAAATATTTTGGGGGACAGAAAGCACAGATTGCCCATGAAAGTTCTTTCCAGACACCACCAGTTAAAGCATAATTGGTTGTGACATACACCCCATGGACTGGTTTTGGCTTTTTTTTTTTTTTTCCCTTTACTGTTCTTGACTGTCACCATGTGGCATGCTATGCTGGGTTACACACAACATACCAACCTAAATTGTTTAAATTTGATGCTTCCCTGCTCTCAGAAAATTTTGATGGTTTGTGATTGTCATGGGTCCTTCATACCAGTACAGCTTTCATGAGCAGCCCTCCAGCCCTCTAGCACTGCCTGCCACACCTCTCCCATCTCACACAGAAGAAGCAGGTGGCTCAGTTGTGGGAGCAATGAAAGCTATTGGAAGGAAATTCACTGGAAAAGAAATTATTTTCTACCCAAATAGAAAAATTGTCATAACTTCAGGCGGAAAATACCAGATCAGGTTTATGGAAGGTACTCCTACCTAGAAGGCAGGAGCTATTCGTGGAATTTTAATCATATGAGCCCACACAATAACAACCGCATTTTTCATATTCTTTCTCCCCAATTTATGTATTCAGCTGAAACTAAACTTATTATTTTATCAGTGATCAAATACCTTATGTCCAACCCACTACCTCTCTCAGGGAGAAGGAAACATAAATGCCTTGCAAAAGAATCTG
Organism: Melospiza melodia melodia; assembly: GCF_035770615.1. NCBI lineage: Eukaryota > Metazoa > Chordata > Aves > Passeriformes > Passerellidae > Melospiza > Melospiza melodia. The sequence goes on along the minus strand of NC_086195.1, from coordinate 7,851,791 downwards.
GGCTAAAGCTGAAAATGAAAAGTTGATGATTTCAGAGGGCAGTTAAAATGCTGGTCCAATTGAGAGCTTAATGCATTACTGAGGTGAATATAAAGTTCTTTTGCTGTGTTTTTTTTTTTACCCCTTCTGAATCAAAATGTTTCAAAGGCATTTAAATAAAATGGAATTGATATAATTAGTACAAGCCCACGAGAAGTGATTGAATTACTAAATATGGTCACTGCTATGGCTACATAATGGAAGCCTTCAGTTTTTATTAATTCCACGTTTGAAAATCTAGATTAAACACCGAAACTAATAAGTCAAAACACTGATGTAAGATCCAAAGGACAACAGCATTGTCACTCTGTATAGCAGGGCACCAATTCAGTGCTTAATTGGTACAAGAGCTGTAATAATATGGCTCATGTTTAATTATTAAGAGTTCTAACTAGTCATGAAACTTTTAAGAGCTCTTGGTGCTGTGAAATTGTTGTTGTTTACATCCAGTGTGCTGCAAAGCTTTTCCTCTCTGACATCTCACTCTGATAGGGCAGTTTCACTGGATACAAGCAGCACGTGTTTATCAACATATCACAAAAACAAAATTGTATTTGAAGGAGATTTACCATCCATCTCATTAAAAAGACTGGAATTCATTTTGGGTTTTGCTTTCCCCTAAGAGGAGCAGGGAAAAAATGTGGCAAACCTGGGCAGTTAAAATAAAGTGGTCAAAATAGTTGGTGATGTGTTGATTAGCTCTCACTGTCCTCCTTGCTGACTCCTATAAGCACTCCCAGACTGTCTTGAGAAAGGGCTCTCTTGGCATTTTATAGATTATCCAGGTAGAATTTTTTTCTATATTAAAGGAACAGTGTTCAGTTTAATGTTCCAGCCATATGTCAGAATTTATAATCCTTCCACTTAAAGCAGTTCATCTAAATTTGATCCCAGTCCCATGCAATAAAAAAATATAATTAAAGGTGAATGTAAAAATTATTGAACAAATATAATAAAAGGGCAATTAAAGTGTTCAGTTATAAAAATGCAAGAAACTAAGGCGAGCCCTAACCTCTTAAATTATTCTTAAAGCAAATATACTTAATCATGTAGAGTCCATTCTTTTTTTTAGCCTTTGCCCAGACCTGCATGAAATACTGTTAAAGCAGGAATACATTCTAATTATTTTTTTCCCTAATACCTACTAAGATTCATGGGAAGGATAACTTGCTATTAACATAGGCTTCTCTTCTTTTTTTCCTTAGAATCAGCATACTCATGGTACCAATGCAGTCTGTGAGAACATCTTGTTTGACATTTCTTTATGGATTTTTTCCCCCAGTGAATATATCTAATACCTTTTTGTAAAGCTTATGTAAGTTTTAGTCACTCTCAATGTCCCATTAAAAAAAACTTAATTCTGTGAGCTACCAGCTCTGGTTTCCTGTAAGAACCTGCTATCTGCAAGTTTCACTTGGTGCCCTCACCAGTGTTAATTGTGGCAATTGTTCTCTTCTTTCTTCTTCCTGCCTGTTCACAAAAAATGTTTGCAAAAGACACATCAAGTCAAATTGAGTACTCTGCAGGAGATAGCCCTTTGCCATAAGATTAGTGGGAATAAGGTTCTGATTATCTGTAGGGCTAATCCTACAGACAGATATTAAATGGTGATCAGGAGACTGCAGAGGAGTGGGAGTTAGGCACCTCATTCTTGGAAAAGAGTTAACTCAAACCGCAAAGACATTGAAAAGAGTAGTGAAGGCCTCTATAATGTTAGTGAAGTTGGAAGCTATACTGATCATAAAGTAGTTTAGCAATTAATTTGACAAATTAAAATATCTGTTTTCCATAGTTCATGAACTTTAAAATACCACTTGCATTATGTTGTGAGTCTTGAGAGCAACTTTAAATTTGGGGTATATTTTTCTTTACACCAGATTGCTAAGGTGAAATGCAGTTCATTGGCAGGTGTGTTGTTGTGAATCTTCTGAGTCTTGTGGCTGTGATCAAAGGTGGAGTGGGCTGTCAATGGTGATTAATGAAGATACTGACCCTATTTTTTCACTGAGCTAAAACAAGAATTTGTTTTTAATCCTTTATAAAAACAAAACCAAGCAGAATCTAAGCCAGGCAACGAATAAGCAGACACTTCTTTATGTGTATGAGATACAGGAAATCGGATAAAAGCTATTTGTGGATTTAGTGGGTTATTGTTTAACACGTACATGTTCTCTAATGGCACTTGCTGCTGCTCCTAAGTTAATGCACTTGCCTGGTTTGGTTCTCTGGCTCATGGCTTTGCTTTGTGGGAACATTCAAAAGCTTGCTGAGTAAAGCTGAAGATGGGCTAGAAGTTTTGAAGCCAAATCAAACATCTCCTAAAGTCTAAAGTCTCTGAGTTTTGAGAGTTTTTTTCCTGCCCCACTGTACAGGTGCTTAATAGTTTGAAGCCCTTTGGGAGGTTTGTGACGGTCAGTGGTTACATCCAGCATGAAAACCACTGCTCTGTCTTCATGGTGAGGAAGATTGTGATCAATCTTCCATGAGGAAGATTGTGCTCAGCTGCAGTGGTTCCTGGGACCTGCAGATATTCCTGCTGCTGTGATCCCTGAGAGCCAGAGTCATGGGGTCAGTTTTGCCTGGCAAGAAGAGAAGCAGGAGTGGTTCAAGGTGCTGGCTGGAGGCTGCCAGGGATGGGGAGGGCTGCAGAGCTGTCCATGTCCCAGGCCCTGAAACAGCTCCTGGTGGCCCCACCAGGCTTGAGCTGTGATTCAGTCAGCTCTGAGGTCAGGGGCCTTCCTGGATAACAACCTTGGAAAAGCAGGAATTTCCCTCCTGTCATTTGTTCAAGAAGGGACTACGGTTGAGGGAAGAGCAGGTCCCTCCTTTTGATTTTTCTCCATAATGCCCATGTTAAAGATGTGACACAAAAGTTGATTTTGGAGGAGAGCTCTGGCTAAAATGCTGGCCCCACTGAAGTCAGTGGCATCATTCTCACAGACTTTAGAGATGCCAGAGTCTTGTCCTTTATCCTTCTATTCAGAGCCTCTTCATCCTGGAGAGGATGTTTGCTCAACCAACAAATGAGATATATGTATGACCCTGATGGGGGAAAAAACTCCCCAAAGTTAAGAAAGATTGCAGTGGTTTGGGAGTGCCTGGAGATGTGAGGAATGGGTCTCCTCTCAGGAGCAGGGCCAGCTGGCTTCCAGACACAGACTATTGGGGCAACTCTGCTGATAGTGTGATGACAAATGCAGAGAAATAACAAAGATAAATGTCCCAAAGCTTGGAATATTAGAAAATGCAATAACAAGCTCGACTTTTGTCTGCCAGAAGTCAAACTGACACAATTTAATAGGAAATATGCTGGCATCCTGTCCCTCTGCTCCCTTTCCCTCTCCTGACTCCCAACCTCCTTTTTTTTATCTTCTTTGTTTTTTCCATCTGGCTCATCTAGTTGAAATTTGAACTGAGTCTGAATTCAAGTTCCTTTCAGGGTTTTGTGGGATAGTTTGCATGGTAATCTGTCAGTCTGACATTACTGCAAGATTGTGAAATCACTAAACTGTGGTTTCTCCTTGTTGCCACAATGAAAACATGTATTATAACAGTGCCCCATTACCCTTTTGGTGGTTGCAGCACAACTCCCACTTATGGTCTCCGTGACTTGGGAAAGAATTATGCTTGGCTGAATTTTTTAGCAGATATTAAACCATATTTGGGAGTATAAGGGGAGGGAAGCATCATACAAAACTAAACAGGACTAACAACTAAAAAATGCACTGTGCTTGCAAATTTTAATAAGCTCTTAATAGACATGGATGTGAACCAAAACCTTGACTTCAATACAGCATAAGTATGGTGGGAGTTGGAAGTCCAGGCCCATATCAGACATCATGTCAACATATCTCTCTGTAAAAGATTGAACCAAACCCAAAAATCTCAAGGTCCATCAATTAAGAGGCTAATCAGACATAGAGACCAAAACAGTGTAAACTGCATGAAAAACATTTCCTTTGTTTAGAAGCATGTACAGACAAAGACAGTCAAGAAAATGAATGTATAGCAGAGGTGTTTTATTGCCTTTTGAGATGATTTCTGTGGAGGTATTTTATGAGCTTTGGCCACATTTTCACATCACTGGTGAATAAAGCTCTCATTGTTCAAAGGGTGTCACCTGGTGACTCATGAATTTCTTTAAATGCTGCTTCAAAAACCTCTCATGTGAAATTGAGAGTGCTGCTCTGTATGTACCTATGGGTCTACAGAAAAATGAGCCACTTCTGAGCCTGATAAGTTCCTGGACTGGGGAGCCTCAGACAATTTGAGATTGATAGACACAGGGAAGAAGTGAAAATACAGCATCATCTCTACTCCTCATGGAAAATAAATCTCCTTGATTTTGTGTCACAAGTGCTGATTCTGTATTTCCAACTCAGGACTTCACTCTGGAAGTATGAGTTGAATTTAAAGTGAGTCTAAGTTATTTTTTAATGAATGTCTGCCTTCTCCCTCCTTGAGTCAATGCCAGCGCAGACATGCCTTGCACAGAGCTAACAGATAGTAGGGAGGTCAAAAGGATGCTTAGCTGAGCAAACAGCTGAGCTAATTTTCTAGGTCAATCTGAATGAAACAAGTCTTTCAAACCAATCTTCCCCAGCAGCTTCACAGGGGTATGCTCAGATTCTGGGTGTACTGTGTCCCTGCAGCCCAGCCAGAACTCTGCTGTTGAGAGAAACACCTTTCCCAGCCAGGTGAGTGTCTATATTCTCTAGAGTGAGTGTCTATAGTCTCTTCAGTTGGTTATTTTCAGAAAGTTGATCCTAATACAGAATCCCATCAAAGCACTTATAAACCAGCTGTGGCTTAACTGGCATTCTTTTGATATTTCCATTGTACCACTGAACCTATGTATTGGCAAAACCATTAAAACATCCCAAACAGTCCAAGCCCTCTCCAGAGTGTTTGGTCATCTTAGAGATCAGATTTTTCTGTATCTAATCAAAATTGCCTAGTTCACACCTGTGGCAGAATTATCTGTATGTAAGCTCTGAGATCTCTCTGTTTTTCTTCCTCTATCTTGATGTTTCATCATCAGTATTGTATGAGCATTTTAGAAATACAGTACATAATCCTCTGATTAAAACAGGTTGAAGCAAGAGGAGCAGAGATCCATGTCAATATCTACAAAAAGAGGTTGGTAAAGACATGTTCATAAAATGTTTTCAGCTCTTAAGGAATACCTTAACATAAACAGCTGAGAAATGCATCCTGCCTGGGGAAGGAAACAATGGGCTGCTTTGGGGAAATCTGGATGCATGTGTGTTATTGAGATCTTGAGAATGGGTTTATACCTATTTATACATGAGAATTCAAGGGGACAAATTACTTTGGCTATTTTGACAGACTCACTGGGGACAAGGCCTTTTACTCCCATCACTGGGAGGCTTTGCTGCATTTCCAGTTTGCATTGTACACGTTTGCTGCTGTAGGGCTGCATTCTGGCAGATGGTTACTGCATGCCTGGAAGCACAAGTGAGGAACTGGAAAGGAGAATTTATCCTATCTCAGATAAAAAAAAATGCATCCTCTCTGGCAGCAGGGCCTGCTGGAGAACTTGGCATTGAAGATCTTTTCCCTTTTCTGCAAAACACTGAAATATTAGGAGGAAAAAGTGAGGGCGGGCAATCTCATTGTAATCCTCTTTGTCTCAGAGATAGGGAGGCAGGAGACACCTCTAAGTGGTTCCCCTGGGAGAGGGATAAGGTTTGTGTACACTGACCACAAAGGCCTAAATAGCTGATTAAAATGTAGATGCAGACATTCAGGATGAACAGATTTTCAGAGGTGCAGAGAACTCATAAAAGCTTTTGTAGCCATTGTGACACTGCAGTACCTTTGGAAGTTCAGCATTATAAAAATGAGCCATGCCTTCATATAAAGGACAAAAAATATGCAAAATTCCCATTTCATAACCTCAAGCAATTTTGAGCAATTTTAAATGCAATGTACTAAAAAAAAGATAAAAATGAACACAATGCACAGTAACTTAGAATTTTTAGTGAACATGTTGATGTTTTTGTTCTAAACACTGCAACTCTAATTAGGACACCAAACTATGAGCAATTTACATCCAAATCAATGCATTGACCAGACAGCGAATCTCCAAATTACTTAACAACTCAAAGTTAGTGTATTTTTCCATGCAACCTTTCATATTATTAGCAGCAAACAGAGTTCTAGTTACTCATGTGAATGCAGCAACTAACCAGTCAATAGCTAAATATCCCTATAGGTCTGCCTATGCTCTATTACAATATGTCTGATTGATAATCCTGCAAAGCTTTTCTAGTTTAAAAGGCCAACATGTTATTAGTTCCCAGAATTTCCTTTTTAAGGTGTGAAAATTGAGTGTTCTCTTAAAATTTAACTTTCCCCCTGTTGTGCACACTAGAGGCAGCTGAAATGACACCTTAACCATTTTATTTCAAAGAAATCACAGGAAGCATCAGGTGGCAGTGACCTTCCACGGCTGAAGATATGAGCTACATTTTTCATTAATGTAACTCTTGGCCCCAAATGCTAGAGAGGAAACAACAGACTTCAAATCATTCTAGAGAGTACAGGGGATTACACAGTGGTAACACGGGGAAATCAAAACAAACTCACTCTTTATGCAGCTCAAATCCTGCTACAGTTCAGCTACAGATTTCACCGTTCTGCCTAATGGGATTAAGGCGCACAACAAGGGGCTCCATTCTCCTGTATTGCTGACTTGTTCCTTTAAGTGCTGCCCAAATTCAGAGCCAGGAAGATTCATGAAAGAGTGCAAATACCAAATGACAAATACTTTCTGGCTTTGATGATTGACTCTTAAGAAGCTTGACTTGGATACTTTTGCTAATGAGGTGAAGTCATCTACCCTGGAAGTCAGTGCTCTGGGAAGCTTGCAGATGAGCTCCATGCTTGGCAGCATTCCCCTTTTAAGTTCCAGTTTGTGGGGTTTTTTTCACTCTCCTTACTTTAGGGTTCTGTGTGACTTCATTCAACCGCAAAAGCAATTCTGCTTTTTATTTACTAGCCGAGGAAATACTGGTGCTCTGCTTCAGAAAGGGATGATGTTCATGTACAGCAAGGGCCAGCAGCTTCCTGGAAGCAGAGAACCACAGGGGTCTCCTCAGGGTCTCACCATTCAAGGCCCATCTCATCACCACCTGCAAGGGAGCAGAGGAGGTCATGAGATCACAGGTTCAACCAAGTTTCCAGACCACCCTGCAAGGCCATGGTGATAGGGCAGGGTCGAGGTCAAACCAGGAGGTCAATCACAGGTCTGATCCAGTGAGTGTCAGGCAGGTCCACAAAGACAGAGGAAGGCCAAGGTCAACATGGAAGGAGTTCCTGGAGCAGGGCTGGCTGGCAAAGACACATTCAAGGCTACATATTAGAGCTTTTATGAATTGTAGATTTTAAAATCATACAAGGAAACAGTCAATACTGCTTGAAAACTTAATATTATATTTCTTCCCCATTGGTGCATCCAGGTTTCACCATGGCATTGCTTGAGAGTTCTTGGTTGAGCTTTGCTGTTCTAGTCACAATGATAGCATGGGCCAAAGAGATGCCCTTGCCCCAGAGACCTCAGGTAGGGGCCAGTGTTTTTGTCTGCAGTTTCATGGGGCAGGTACAAGGCTACCAGTGCCCTGATTTCCCTGAAATGCTCAGCAGTGCATGATACTGCCAGAGACAGAAAATTGCACTATCAAATTTAGCTGGGACATGTACAATCTTTTCAATGAAGAGATTGAGTCTATTAGATTCATCTGTAGTTTTGCTCCAGCCACTCAATTGTAAGGGGGTTAAGCTGGAGACAAACAGTGATTCAATTTTATGAGCAGACTGAAAACATAAATAAATCTACTGCTCCTGTGTGCTAACTGTCCTGTGTGCCCAAGGGCAGGATGCTTTAATTGGGTGTAATAGCTCCAGGTCTGGGCTTATGTATGTGCACATCAAACTCTCCTTTTAAACCATGAACAAGTGCTATTGAAATAATTATTGTATTATCATCATCATCTTCCTATATGGAAATGTGGAGCATATGGCAAGCTCAACAGATGCCTATAGCCACCATCCAGATAACATTAAAAAAAAAAAAAAAAAAGAAAAGCCATTATATTTTTGGCATATTGGCTGAGAACACTCAGGAGGCTGAACTGGAGGCTGCTGTCATATTTGTCATCCTGCTGATTGCCTAATGTAAAACACAGAAGGCCAGTGAAGTGTGAGAAAAGCAAGACATTGTAGAGGACCAAAGCCTGAGCACTGGGAATAGGAAATTACAAGCAGTGACCTACAGTAAATATGCAGCAAAAGTGCAGAAACTCAGCTTCTTGCTGCCAGGGCACAGGCTGTTGTCTGGAACAAAGCTTCAGATTTCTCTGAGAGATTAGGAATTTGCAGTGCTGTGGATGCCATGTCCTAAAAGTCCTGGAGGAGGAATATGGGCACAGTGGCTGCCAGCTGATTCATGGGGAGCAGCTGCAAAGAAAATGCCTCTTCCTGCCCTCCCAGATGGAGGAAAACTGTCATGAAAGGGCGCCTACAGGGAAGGGTTGGACTTCAGCCTTCAAGCAGATTTGTGTAAGTCCCCAGATGGGAAAAAAAACCACTCCTCAAACTTCCTGAATATCCTGTCCAAAGGAAAGGCCTCTTGTCCTCCCTGTGAGGATTTTTCGGGGTAATGTAGGGCACAGGGAATAAAGGCTCTGCTCTCCTAGACCAGGAACTGGTGCCTGCACCTGCTGGTTTCAAATGGCTGTGAGTTAAGGCTCTTCTGAGTGAGAAAGTTTCCTCCTGTTCCAAAGGTGGGGAGAGGGCTGGGAAAAGAGGCTGCAAGGAGGAGCTGAAGATGGGGAATCCCATGTGAATGATAGTGTTTGAGAAAGCAAAGCTGATGCTTGAGCTGGATGCTTTTTTATTTATTTATTTTTATGGACATTCTAGAACAAGGACATTCTTGATTAGTTTTAATGTTCCTTAATACCACTTAGAAGTGCTTTCTGACAAATGGAGGAACTACAGGGAAATACCTTTCTTGCTATGGAAACACCAAGGTGATTTACATCAGCTGCTTAAGGAGTTCTGCTTCTGTAAGTCCTTTGAAGCAATGAGGTAATTTTCGTGGTTGTTTTTTAACAGGGAATGCTCCTGATACATAACACAGTGCTTCAGAAATTTCCCTCCCTTTCCAGGGTTTCTGTGTAGTTTGCTGGATATTCAATGGTAACACACAGGTAGCTGGGACAGAGATGGGGCAGGTGACTTCAGTTTTGAAATGTGACTGGATTTTGTGCATTCAATTCAATTTTAGCTGCAAACAAAATTAAGAAGAGTTATGAAGAGGGCCTTAATTTCTCTTTCTCAGGAGAGCCATGTGAGTAAGAGGAAGGAGTATGTGTGTCTGTGTGAGAGAGAACACAGTAACTGTTATGGTAAGTGACGGGTGAAAGAGATTTATTCATTGTTAATTTGCCTTTCCTCTGTTTCATTGCCCATATAACGTGCAGTTTAAAAATATACACGAGCTAATTAGGAGACATTTTCTGCAAGGGAGTCACAGCTGCATGATGTGAAATTTCTGCAATCAGTGAAAAAATGTAAGGGGCTTGTTTGCACCGTTCAGACATCCAACTTCAGCTACACTGCCACGAATGGCTGAACTTGTGATATTCCTTTCTTCTTTCATAGTTAAGCATTTCTTCAAGAACTTGTAATGCTTCATGTAATACTACTCATTAGGCTGCTCTTGAAGTATGGTTTGTGCACACAAAAGCTTGACCATTTTTTCTGACAGTAGCTGTTGTTTGAATAAAACATGTTTTTACACATCCTCTGCAAGATTTTCTTCTTGTCCTTAATATTTTCTCCCAGGGATATTGCCAGTGTAATTTCTAGAGCTTCTTTAGGTTTCCACAGGTTTTCACACCCTTAGATGAGGAATGATTTGTTTTCCACTGCCTCAAATCTGTCATTATTTTTGGTGCATGCTCCCTTCCTACCTTACAATACTTAAATCTCCAAGAATATTTTAAGGAGTTTTCTAGTTGTTTATCTCTATGTTATTCATTATCAGCAATTTATCACCGTATGTTACCTTCTTCCCACTTCTAGATGTGTAAAAGCCACAAATAACTAGTATTATTTTGAGTATACAATAAATTCATATTACAGTGACAATCAGAATCATAGAAGTGTTTATGGCACATATTCATTATTGCATTATATATAATGTTAGTGTGTGCAATAATATACAGATGTACATTATGCAGCTGTGTTCTGTGCAGCACATGGGACTTGCAATCTAACAAAACCAGAAAAATACCTTCAGTGAACTGTATGAAAACCATACTTTCAACCTAATTTTTCCCTTTTGATGCTTGAATTTGTGAAATTGAGATCCTGGAAAGCCACAAAAATGTCTTCATCATGAAAGGTGACCTTTTCTAAGATACCACATCCTGTGTGGTTAAATGGCTTATGCATTTATTAGCACCTTTAGATTCAGAGCCTGCCCACTTGGTGCTAGCAGAGGAATATTTTGCTTTCTCTGATGTCAGTGTGTGCTATAAAACATTCCAGAAAATTCCAGAAAACCTGTGAACAAAATGCATCATAGGCTTAAGATTCATGAACCTTAAATGGTTTGGAAAGCCTTCAGATAAAGTTTGAGAAGGGCAGGCTTACACCTTACAAATATTGACTAGTTAAAGGACAAGGCTCAGCAAATAAGACTTGATAGGGTGAATTGAACACTTCTTATTATGTGTAGATTAAGTGCTGCTTCCCACTTTAAAGAGTTTTATTTTGCACCTACTCTCTTCATCAAGCAGGTTTCTGAGACTCTCTGGGATACTGGAGAGAAATTTCCTTGCAGCAGGGAGATGATAATTTTTAGGCTGTCACAGAAAGCCGTGCTCTGGTGGGACAGAGATTAGAAATAAAGGATTCAATAAACTTCCACAAACAGGTCAGAAACTGGCCTGGAAATCTGAAGGGCCAGATTGAACTTTACTTGAATTCCAAAGTTTACAGGAAGTAATTATAGTCTGAAGATGGAGATTTCACTAAGGCTGATGCAAAACTAAGCTCTGAAACAGATATGTTTGAATAATTGTGTGAGTTCTTAAAGCTATTCAAGAAACAGAAGGTGGATCTTAATATCCATATTTAAGGATTAATCATCTGCAGCTGGTGTGAAACATTCACAAGTGAGAATAAAAGTAAGCCTTCAGGCCTTCTGGTGAGGAGAGAATTGGGTGGTGATGACACTGCAGTGACAGCCCTGAGGCTTCCTGCTCTTTAGGGCCTCTGTAGATGGCACAGCCATACCAGCAGGAGAGTGCTGTGCATGATGTGTAGGGGATTCTGCCTTTGCCAGGACATTATGTCCTACTGATCTTTCCCAGACAGTTTTCACTGAGATGGATTCCAAGATAGTAGCTCCTTTTTTCCCTAATAAGAGAAGTCAGAAGGTAATTTGTTTTTAGTAAATAGCACAATACAATGTGACTGTTAGCTGACTGTCAAAAAAGCCCCCAACAAGAACAAAGCAGCAAACAAAACTCAGTAGACCAGTGATTCCACAAAATATAAATATAGGCCGGAAAATATGTGCTAATACCAAGAAAGCACAGGATAATAGCATCTATAAAGTTTCTCAGGCCTGGCCTAGTCACTAAATCTACCCTGATATACACCATCTGAGTGCCTGGTCCATGATTATATATATATCTGTGGTTGTTGCTGCTAGTTCTGTGAGTGAAGATGAAATTCAGTTCAGGGTGATCAGGAAAAACTTGTAAATGTCAGCAAAATGAAAAAAAAATTGTAGTAGAGATCAGTGTAATTTTAGAAATAATGGAACCATTCTGCAAATATATATATCTTCATCTCTTTCCAGTACCTTCTAACTGTGATGAAATCAGCTCTGGGAATTCCACTTTGGTTCATCTTGACTTTTTGAAGACTATGTAGTTATTTTATACTCTGCACCAGAAGTACATGTGTACATGGACATTTGCATCCTTCTTGTGGTTATTATATAGGAGGTGTGTGTGTAGAGGATATAAATATATTTTAGCTTGGATGGGAGTACAGTTTGCTGGGTAAAAAACTGGGTGAGTGGTGATGCAGGAAGTGAAATCCAGCTGGTGGACAGTTACCAGTGGAGTTCCCCAGGGCTCAGTATTGGGGTCAGTTCTGTTTAATATATTTATCAACAATCTGGAAAAGGGGATCAAGTGCACCCTCAGTCAGTTCGCAGATGACACCAAGTTGCACAGGACTGCTGATCTTCTCAGGGCAGGAAGGTTCTTCAGGGGGATCTGGATAGGCTGGATCAATGGGCTGAGGCTGAGGAACATGAGCCAGACATGCCCAGATGGCCAAGAAGACCAGTGGCACCTGGCATGTATCTGCAATGGTGTGGCCAGCAGGGCCAGGGCAGTGACTGTCTCCCTGTACTGGGCACTGGTGAGGCCACACCTCCAATCCTGTGTCCAATTCTGGGCCCCTTGCTACAAGAAGGACATTGAGGGGCTGGAGTGTGCCCAGAGAAGGGCAGTGGAGCTGGGAAGGGTCTGAACACAAGTCTGGTGAGGAGCAGCTGAGGGAGCCAGGGGTGTTTAGCCTGGAGAAAAGGAGGCTCAGGTTGACCTTGTTGCTCTCCACAGCCACCTGAAAGGAGGTTGTAGCCAGGTGGGGGTCACTCTCTTCTCCCAGGTAATGGCCTGAAGTTGTACCAGGGGAGGTTTATATTGGATGTTAGGAGATATTTTTTCCCCAGAAAGGTTATAAATGTTGGGACAGGCTGCCAGGGAAGTGATGGAGCCAGCTTCCCTGAAGCTACTTAAAATATGTATAGATGTGGAGATTAGGGACACAATAGTGGACTTGGCAGCGCTGGGATAATGGTGACCTTAAACTTAATTTCCATCCTGAATGATTCTGTAGTTCTATGATTTTTTACCTGTGAAATTGCGGCATATTTTTGCCAGAAAATAAAAGGTGACTGTAATGCCCGTGAAATCTGCTGCTCTTTGTAAATGCAGGTATGTAAGTAAGACTCAGACTTGAGCTCACAGTGGATTTTCTGATCCCCAATAAAAGTTGAGTTAATTCTGTCTCCCCTTTTGGATCCCCTGTTTTTAAAACTTTGGGGATCTTTGTGTCAGTGAGAGCTATCCAGTTCTGTTGTGACTATGAAACAAGGGATCTAAAATTAAATGGGGACAAAGGAAGCAGACACACAGGCAGCATGCATGGTTACACAAGCTCAAAAATGAGGCTGGAAATAATTTGCTGCTACAACAGTGTGTGACTTCTCAGCATCCCAGAGCCATGTTCTACACAGTGGTGAGATCCTTGAGAAAGACAAGAATGAGATCCAAAAGGAGCTACAAAATCTCTCTGAAGTACTAATGAGATAAAGCAAAAATTATCTAATGCCTGGAGAACTTCTCTCTTCCTCCCCCTTCACATCTTGTTTTGGTTCCGTGGCAGTTTTGAGAAAAATGAATTTTTTAACAAATCAAGGTACTTGAAAAAGCAGCTAACTTTGCAGGAACATAGTTCATACAGGCAGCAGGCTCTAAAACTCAAGTTAATAAATTGCCAAGTAGTAAAAGTAGAGTTTTGTTGAAAAATCCCAGTCATCTGATATGTAGGTGTATAGAGTATGATAGTTTGTTGGCTTTCCCTGCTCACAAACCATGTGTTTTAAGTATTAAAAAAAAGAGAATTATTTATTCCTGGATGGCTTTTGACAGTTGATCTGACAATAGAGTACTCTGACGACTTTGTACCAACCACATTTTGGTGACAAGATACACTTCATACGCTAGGGAAATACAATCTTCTGTGTTACTTACACGTGGTGTTGGTAAAAAAACCATGCAGAAATCTCACTCTTTAATTGCTATTTAGTGTCAGAGCAGAACAGTAGCCCACAGTGGGCTTGCTAGGTTTGTTTTATGGAACATTCCCGCTCCTCTTTCAGTTTCCATGGTTCCAAAGGAATACTCAGTGTTTTGCTATGGGAAGCACTTTGACCTTGTTCATGCAAACTAATGTTTTTGATTGTTGCAGTTACAAATTTAAATGAAGATTTTGCACCTTCGTTAGAGATCTAATATCTAGCATGGGTTGATCATGGCTGTTGGATTGACAAAAAGTAATTGAACTATTTTTAATAGGGATCCTGCAATTCCATTTGGGTTGTTTCAAAATGTATATGCCATTTGGCAACAGCTCATTTTTCAGCATAAAGCGCTGTAGAATTGTAAATATTTTGGTTTGACCCTGGAGATAAAGAGGAAAATTATAGGTCAAAAGTGGGGGCTGATCTGCTACTGATCTGCTTCCTAGATAAAGGTGTGACAGCCATTGGACATTGTCCACCTCTTTGTTTTCATAGAATTACTGAATGGTTTGAGTTGGAAGAGACCTTTAAGAGCACCCAGCTCCAGCCCCATGCCAGTGGCAGGGACACCTTCCACTAGACCAGGTTGCTCAGAACCCCATCCAACCTGGCCATGAACACTTCCAGTGGTGGGGCATCCACAGCTTCTCTGGGAAACCTGTGCCAGTGCTTCACAACCCTCACAGTAAAGTTTCTTCCATATATGATGTAAATTTATCCTCTCTCAGTTTAAAACCATTACTCCTTGTCCTATCACTGCAACTTCTGTTTGCTTTTATCTGATGATGTCCTTCAGTGGTTGCTCATCTTCAGATTCAGGGAAGGACTGCTTTTCCTCTTTGAAATGTCCAGGGTTCCCATGTGGTCTGTACAGACAGAGAACCAGATTTTCTTTCCAGAATTTAGTAGCCACATAGCAAACCTGTAAATGTTGATGTTCATGGCTTCTTTTGCCAGATACAAATTGCAGTGGGAGCATTGTCAAAGGAAGAATGTTTAGCTCTCAAGTGACAGAGCTGTGTCAAAATATCTGCACTGCAGATCCTGGAAGGCATTGTGACACTCACTGTATTTGTTTCCATTGTCTTGCTATACCTAAATATATATGAAAGACCATCTGGGAATGACTCTCGCAGCTCCTGAAGCAAGACTCTGTAATGGCAAGGTTAGCAATGCCTATGGTTATACAGCCTGTCCAGGAGCTGGTCCCTCTTCTCTCTTTAGTTCACTTCAGGTACTCAGTTTCCAATGGAATTTAATAGGCTGACTTTCTTAGAATTTTTAAGATCTACACTTAAAATGACTCATGTTATTACAATAGTTCACTAACATGGCAACGGTCTCCTGAATGAGGAATAATTAACTTTGACTCCATGATTGCAGAAGGCTGATCAATTGCTTTATTAAGCTATACTATATTGTACTAAACTATTAAGAAACCTTTAACCCTTCCAGACTGTCTGATTCAGCTTTAACCTAATTGGTCAATCCATCCAAACACCATCCAGTGTCTAATTAAGAAACCACCCTTTGGTAAACAATCTCCCTAACACATTCCACTTGTGCACAACAACAGGTGCAGCAAATGGAGATAAGAATTGTTATCATTCTCTTCTCTGAACTTTCTCACAGATTCTCACAGCTTCCCAGGAAAATCCTGGGAGACAACTATGTCTCTCTCTGTTCAGAGGATATGTGATTACCAAAGTTCACTGGCTTGATGTGGCTGCTATGACTTAATGCAAAGGGCAGGCTGATCTCATTGATACCTCTTTTAAAGTGATCAGCAATCCTTGATCTGTTCTACACTTACAATACGAATATTTAGGAACAGCTGAACAGAGACACAAAAGTATAAGCATGCAGATCAAACTCAGCAGTCCCACCACTATGTCTTTCAGTATAGCTGAGCAGTCTGCAGATAATTCAAGCCTTCACAGAGTGTCTCCTGCCTTGAATAAAGTGATTGCAAGGGGTCTCAATGTACTTCCCAAGTCCTGCTGGCCTCACTATTCCTGATATGAGCCAGTGTGGCAGTGGCTTTTGGACACCTGGGCACACCAGGCTCTTGTTCAGCTCCTGTTGACCATCACCCCCAGGTCCTTTTCCACCAGGCAGCTTTCCAGCCATTTTGCTCCAAGCCTGGTGCTTTACCTAAAGTTGCTGTGACCCAAGTGTAGGACCTGGTACTTCATCTTACTGATCTCCATGCCTTTGGCCTCAACCCATCAATCCAGCCTGTCCAGATCCCCCTGCAGAACCTTCCTGAAGCAGACCAGCATTCCTGCCAGTTTGGTGTCATCAGCAAACTGACAGATCTATCCCTTACCCCCTTTTCCAGATTGTTTGATACAGATATCAAACAGAACAGGTCATTACTAAGATCTGGGGAACGCCACCCATGACTGGCTGCCAGCCGGACGTAATTCCATTCCCCATCTCTGGGCCCAGCCCCACAACCAGTGCTGTACCCAAAGAGTGCCACATCCAAGCCAAGAGCAGCTGCTTTCTCCAGGAGAATGCTGTGGGAAATAGCATCAAAGGCTTTAATAAACTCCTGGGAAATGAGCCACAGCCTCTCCCTCATGTACTAAGTGGGTTATCTTGTCATGGGAGGAGGTCATATCTGTCAAACAGGCCTTACATTAAGTACCTCAGCCTCTTCCTCTTCTTTGTCATTGTGTTACCCCCCCCCGCAATCCAGTAAAGGCTGGAGATTGTCCTGAGCCCTCCTTTCATTGCTAATGTACCCATGGAAACATTTTTTTATTGTCTTTTACAGCACTGGCTAAATTAACTTCCAGTCAGGCTTTGACCTTTCGGATTTTCTCCCTGCATAACCCCTTGAAAGCTGTGTAGGCCTCCTGCCCCTTCTTCCAAAGGTCCTAAACACTCTGGTTTCATGAGAGTTCCATGAGAGTTCCACCTGGGTTCCATGCAGGGCCCAGCTGGGGGGCAGGGTGTGGCCATGGAGCCCGGGTGTCTGTGACATCAGGGGGACACGTCCCCAGACACCGTGGGCTGCAGGGCCGTGCTGCAGTGCGGCTCCGGGCAGTGGTGAGGGCGGTAGGCAGGGCAGGGCTGGGCTGGGCCAGGGCCAGGCCAGGAGCACCCGCACCTGGGGAGAGCCCAGGGGACAGGGGACAGGGCTGTGGAGAACACCTTGGGCAGGGACAGGGCCACCTCTGGGCCAAGTGCCCTGTCCCTGGGCCCTGCGCTTCCTGATCCCACTGCCCCAGCCACCCTCTCCCTGCTTCCCAACCCCGCTGAGTCCCTTCTCTCCCTCCTCCTGTTGCAGGCCATGGCTGGAAAGATCACCAAAATCCTGCTGGTGCTGGCCATCCTCCAGTACAGGCTGAGGGTGGATGCCCAGGCGATGCAGACCAGAGCAGGGGTTCTGAGTCTGCATGAGGAGCAGCAGAGCCAGATGAGTTGGCTGGTGAGAAACACTCAGTGACTGGGCAGTTGGGAGTAACTCCTGGTTATGTAACTCCTGGTTAGTCTGCGAACAGCAGGGCAGTGATCCTTTAGCATGGGCTGAGTTTAACAGTGCCTCTGCCCAGGTTGTTTCCTGCCTGTTCCTCATCTCTGTTTTCCAGTTCAGGGGCCTAGGTACATGGAGAACGACTGGCCCTACTCCAAAGACTAAAGCAAAGAAGGCATTAAATATATCACTCAATTCCTAATTCTATCTCACTATATTTCACCCCCATCCAGTAAAGGATGGAGATTGTTCTGAGCCCTCCTTTTGTTGCTAATTTTTTAATTCTCTTATATGGCATTTAATATATAACCAGATTAAATTCTGTTCAGGCTTTGGCCCTTCTGATTTTCTCCCTGCACAACCCCACCACAGCTGTGCAGTGCTCCTGAAAGGCTAACTGTTCTCCCAAAGGTCATAAACTCTGGTTCCACCTGAATTCCATCTGGTTTCTTTCCAGAGCCCAACCTGGCTGGGTAGGGTGTCGCTGTAGGGCTCCAATGTCTCTGACACGAGAGGGGACAGGTCCCCAGATGCCCTGTGTGGCAGTGTCACTGCTGCAGTGTGGCTTGAAGCAGCAGTGAGTGGGGCAGGCAGGGGGAAGGATGAGGGACAGACAAGAAACACCCAGCTTCCAGAGGAACTCCTAAGGTTCCTCTGGGGAGAGGGTGCAGGGGCTGTGGGGAGTGTCTTGGGCAGGGCAAGTTCCACTCCTGAGGCAAGTGGGGATGGCT
Source organism: Melospiza melodia melodia (assembly GCF_035770615.1). Lineage (NCBI taxonomy): Eukaryota > Metazoa > Chordata > Aves > Passeriformes > Passerellidae > Melospiza > Melospiza melodia. Next base: position 7,833,616 of record NC_086195.1, on the reverse strand, counting down.
GCCCCCATCCCTGGGCCCTACCCCAGCTGCCCCAGCCGCCATCTCCCCATCACCCAACCCTGCTGAGCTGCTTTTTCCCTCCTCCTCCTCTTCCAGACCAGGGCTGGAAAGATCACCAAAATCCTGGTGCTGCTGGGCATCCTCCAGTATGCAGTGTGGATGGATAATTCATCAGTGAAGGTCACAGAAGAACTCCTGAGGCAGCATGAGAAGGAGCGCATTGTGGAGATGGCCCAGCTGCTGGTGATGGAGAAGCAGCGTGGACTCACCCCGGGAAGAATGCTCATCCTGGCTTGCCAGGAATGGTGGTTCTGGGTTGGTGCTGAAATCCTCCTCCTGCTCTTTGGGATCTACTGGCTGCCCAGGCAGAGCAGCTCCGACTGGGATGATGGCAGCCAGTGGGAAACCTCCACCAGTGCCCAGGAGCAGACAGAGGAGAAGGAGGAGGACCGTGAGGACAATCCTGACACGCCAGAGAAGCCCCCAGATAAGGTAGGGATCTCTGGTGCACTTGCCAAGCCCTTCCTAAGAACAACTTTCTGAGGCTGCATCCAGCCATGAGTGCTGGCATTATTAACCTCCTGCTGCTTCTGCCCCTGAGACCTCTCATTCTGCATTTTTTCCAGCAGAGATGGGCACCGTGGAGGATCTTCTGTCGAGACACCCCTGTGGCCGTGGAGAGCAGCGACCAGGAAGTGTGCTCTGCTACCTCTCCTCCCAGCTGAGGAGACAAACAAGAGTTCAGATCCCTGCTTCCTGTGCAGCCCCTGCAAATAGTCCCAGTTGTGATATTCCCCCTTCCAGGAAGTGTGGAACCCTTTGTAAATATGTTAGTAAAATCGTTTATCTGTTTTAATAAATCCTGTTTGAGCAAGAGTGTTGGAGGATGATGCTCTTTGTCTCCTGAACTACAAAGTGGGTTACTTGTCATTGAGGAGATAGGTTGGTCAGGCAGGACCTGTCTTTCACAAACCCATCCTGGCTGGGCCTGATGCCCTGGCTGTCCTGTGTGAGCCACATGATGGCTCTTGAGCTGCTCCATGACCTTCCCTGGCACCAAATTCAGGCTGACAGGGCTGTATTTCTTCTCACTGTCCAGTTTTGAATACCAGAGACTCTTCAATGTCCTTCTCCTCCTCAGTCCAGCTCTGAACAGTGCCTACAGAGGTGCAGGGAGTTGCTCTGCACCTGTGACAGGTGGCTTCCATTTCCTACCTCTCACATGGTTATTTCTGTAAGATATTTTGTTTTCTTTATATTAACAGAAGAGCTGGACTGCATACCCAGCATCCAATTTATATTTCAGCTGGAGGGATGGGTACAGGCCTTCATTTCAAAATATGCAGTAGTGTTTGGGGCTGAAGATCATATGGACCACTAAGTCTGAACTGTAAGGATTTAAAAATATTCAGGCACTTTTTTATTGTTCAAATGTAATTACTGACAGCACCTTTCCAACTTCTTCCCTTGAAAAATTCTGTCCGGTCACCTTGCAGGGCGTCATTTTACACATCCAGCGCTGACTTTGAATATTTGTTTTGCACTACAAGCCCTTTTTTTAAACAGTCAGTCTGTCTAAATTTAATGTGTTTGATGTAAGGACAGGGTACCAATTGTACCAATCTGTTAACTCTCTTACTCTCTTTATTCACCAAGTCAGAGGCCATATTAGGCAAATCTTTTTTCTTGATTCATGGTCTCTGAACCCAACATTAGGTGTGGTTTCCACCCTACCAATCTTTTCCCAATGAGTAAAGGAGGGGGGGAAGTAAATACCATTTAGCTAATATGCTTTGTGATCTTGTCAATCCTTGTGACAAGATAACTAACACTGTGCTATTTTGTACATCTATATTATATATTACCTGTCAAATAAAGCTAAATTGGCTTGAAAAATCTAATTTGAATGTCCTAGCATCAGAAAATTCAGCATGGAGACTGAATGCTCTCCTTTCAAGAGTACACTGGATTTTAGTTGCCATCCCTATTCAAAATATGTGAAATAACATCCAGTAGACCTCATCACACTGGCAGTGAAAACAGGTGAAATTGTGCCCCACCTGACAGGCTTGGTGGATATAAAACCTCACAAGTTTTATCATACATAGCAGACTGTCTTCTAATAATTCTTAGGAATCAGAGAATTAAAAATTATTAGAAAGATTAGAGGTTTTTTGTTGTTGTTTTAACTAATTTAAATTCACTGTATTATACAAAAGAGATTTGAGTGCCTTCATGCCATTAATTAAAAATGTTGGTAACTTCAGAGAGACTGAACTTCAGAAAGCTCTGCTTTCTGCTTTGAAAGATTCTATCAGTGTAAAAACAAATCCTTTATACTTAAAATGGAGAGCATAATAAAATCCAAAAGGGTATTGCCTTGCCTAAAGGCAATTGTGAGTGGTAATCTGTTGATTCTGTTGGTGCCAGTTTTTCACCCGGGGACTCAATGATAGGGAGTGGGAAGGAAATTATTTGTTTTATCCCAGAGGAAGTTTTGAGATATTTATTTTTTTCCCTGTGTAGCGCAGAGAAATAAAACTGATATCCTGAAAGTTTTCAAGGACTGGTAATCTGAAAATTATGGATAATTTAATTTTCAAGTACCTTATTAAAGGAAATTAGTAGGAATTATTGATTAGAAGTATGGCAAACTGGAAAAGCTCCCAAAGTCCACATTTTGATTTTTTGTTTTCGAAAACCTATGAAAGGGAGATCTCCTATTGAAAAAAGTGAGTTGTAAAAAATTCTCAATAAAAATTTAGGCTCACAAAATTTATCACAGAATGATCATTGTTGAAGGGACCTTTGAGTCCAGCCCCTCTGTTTAAGAAAGGCATTTTAAGCATGTTGTCCAGGTGCATGGAAATATACGTCCAGGTATTTTTTTGGCTACCTCAAAGGATGGAGACTCCACTGCCTCCTTAGGCAACCTGTGCCAGTTCCAAGTCACATCCACAGTGAAAAGATATTTTATGATATTCAGAGAACCTCCTGTGTTTCAATGTGTGCCCAATGTCTCTGTTCCTGTAGCTGAGCACCACTGAGAAGAGCCTGGCCCTGTTCCTCTTTGCACCTCCCTTCAGGTATCTGTGCACATCAATGAGATCCCTCCTGAGCCTTTGCCTCTCTGCCTGAGCAGTGTCTAAAGCCTGACTGAAGTCTAGACAGACAAGATCTACTGTTCTCATCTACCAAGGCACCTAATTTTGATTTCTGAAAGCAGAGATGAGACAAGGGTGAAAGGATTGCAAAGGCTGAAATTGCATAATGAAAATTGAGAGGTGTGTGGAGGGTATTTCTGAAGTCCAATAGTAGCTTTTAATATGCTTCTATGCACAGCGGATATATTGTGTAAATATATATATGAAGGTTATATGCTAATCTTGTCTTATCTTAGTAATCTTGTCTGAATATAAAAAAAGAAAAAATAAATGAGATCAATGAAATAAATTTCAGACTGACTAACACAAATGTTTTTGAGCTGTTCTTCACTGGGTTTCTGCTCCTTTCCAGTCCTACTCTTTTCCTATCCTATCTAAGCCTTCAGGTCAGTTATTCCAGTAATTCCATGTTGCAGCTGGAGATCTGTAAAGCAGAGGTGATGCTTCTTCCTTTGCCTGTCCCTGTTGTTGGGATTGCAGATTACTCCATGTAGACTCCAAGTCCTTCTGCTTCACTTCTGCAAGTTCCATGTTTAATAATCCCAATGACTCTTCATCGAATGCCAGATCCCTGCCCTATGATCAGAAATGGGGAACTCCAAGATTTAAAACGGTGTTTGAAGGAAAAACTGAGTTGAATGGTATGAAATGAGAAGGCGAGAGACACAGAAGATTCTGAGTGTGCTTTGAGATGTTCTATATCCTCAGGTAGCTGCTTCTGGGGTTGTGGATGGTTCCCAGAAATCCTCTGAGGAATGTCAGGGTGGCAGTTGCTCTAGACAGGGAAAGATAGAGGAATCATGGACTCCTGGCAAGCCCTGGCAGCCTCTCATGGGCTCTGCCAGTTGCTCCTGATAAAGAGATACTTTAAGGTTTTGGACTGAGCAGACTCCTGACAAAGCAGAGGAAAGGAGCCCCTGTGAAGGGAAAGCCTATGTAAAGGCCCACCTCAGGGCACAAAACTCTGTCCATTATTGTCTTTCACTGAGCCAGTAATGGCCGTTGCTTGTTATGTAAGCTGAAATATTTTTCTCCATTTTTTGCCTTCACAATGACGTATGAAAACTGCTTACAAAACACATCTTTTAGTTAGCATTGCAAAGAGATAACTTTGTTCTTTTTGTTATTAAATATACTCTGTATTTGTATTTGATATTAGTAATTACAAACTCCTCCATGTTCAACAGATTTAGTTTATTTGTCACAAATATATCTCTTTCAGGGTTGTTCCACACAACCCACTCAAGGAGTTGAGATGTTTAAAAGTGAGCGTGCTCTCTCCCATGAAAGAAAGAGTAGGTTTTTGTCTACACACCTTCCTAGCAGACCACTGCCCTCCACTCCTGCTGCACTTATTTCTGCTGTTTCACTGTCCCCTGCCTGTGTTGCTCTTCTGAAGGGTTTTAGCAGCTGAGTTGAGATCAGTCAGCAAGAATCTCCCAAGTTCATGGAGGAAACCTGAATGTAAATCTACACCCCATGAAAATGTAGATGTTGAATCTTTGTAAGGAAGTACAGGCCTGCCTGTTGGTGACAGAGGGTTTTATACCCATCACTGCCTGCCATAGGAACCCCTTTGTCCCTTCCAATATGTCTGTTTACATGGATCTGATTTGGTATGTCCTTCTACCTTTCTGTTTAGATGCAGAACTCAAACCTGAGAGAATGACAACAGCCAAAGAGCTTCCAGCCTGATATCACAGCTGCTGTGCAAGGAGTTCATTAATTTCTTTTTCTTTAATTAAATAATTTGTATTCGATAGGGATCTAGCCATATCCATCCGCTCGATCTCATGACAAATGATAAGCAATCCCTTCCTTCTAAGTAACCTTAACTTCTGTTACACCCTCAGGTTTCAAATATTCACCATTCAGCAGTTATGCCTCCCCAGGAAGGAAAGGGACTGGGGATCACTGCGCCTCAACCCTAATTCTGCACAGGCTCCTATTATCAGATTCCTCTTCCTGTTTTGGGTCCTAATCCCTCCTCTCTAAACCACAGACTACCTGTGACAATAATCTTCCAGACAGCTCCCCCTGAGCCAGCTGAAAACCAAAGGGTCTTGGTGAATTTTCATGTGCAAGGTCATTCTTGGAGTTTGGGAAGAGCCAAGTGTAAAGTGAAAAATAACTTTGTCAATCACAGAATAATTTGTTTGCCTAAATATAAATGTAAGGTCACTTTAGGCACCCTCATGTCTGCAGATATTTGCAGAGGGCAGGGAGACATGCTACAGGGCTTCTTCCAAGCCATCCCTTCTGGAGATACAGCTAATGGACTGATGGCGCATCCAAGCAGCAAATACAATCTCAGACACACTTGTGCAGCTGGCTCCTTCCCTCAGAAGCAAAGAGGAACCAGAATAGGAGAAAAGCCTCAACTCTGATGTGCTAAGTAGGAGCAGCAAATCATTCCAGAACATAGCAGAGGGTGGCTGCATCTGGCAGGCTGGCAGGAGAAAAGGCTGAAGTGCTGCACCTTCCCAGACCTTGCTCATTTCCAGAAGGACAATAAAGTCTAATGTTCACTCCAATTGTCAGTCTGACCAATAAGCCTCCCTGTCCCAGAAATAATGGTGATGAGAAAAAGTGCTGGTTTAGGTACATCAATCATTTTTAATAGGATTTGTCACACAAGTATTCACCAGTGAGAACAGAGACTGGATTATATGTTCCTACATTTGTTCTTGTGCCTAGGTAGAGAAATGACTGTGTGGAAAAGATCACATTGGAAATTGCTTATGGTTTGGGTTTCAGCAGCATGAGCTCAATATTTTCTGATCAAAGTAAGGCCTGAGGAGATGGCAAAACTCCCAGAGACCTTAATAAAAGCAGGAACACACCCCTTGACTCTGCTACAAGAATAAAATAAAGGGAAAGCAGAGGGGCGAGGGACATCGGTCACTGTCTGAGCAGATGTCACTCTGGAAATCACCAGACATACTGAAAAATGTTAACATTACCATGGGACTGCATGCAGGATGAATAGATTTTATATAATACTATTTTTTAAAATAAATTTTCTATGTATTTGCTCAACTTTCTGTTTATATAGTGTTCACACACCTATTCCAACCCCTAGGTGAACAGGATAACTTTTTTTTAAGTCCACAAGCTTATTAACCTGATGAAAAGTCAACCCAAAATTAAAAAAGCAGACTTCCAAACTGATTTTTTTTTATGCTTTTCTTTTTCTGAATTAAATATGTATTCTAAGAATGTTGACACTTCTTCTTCCAAAAAGAAGCTTTTATGTTTGGTTCTCTTTTAATGTCACTTGATCCTCTGTTGTTTTTAACAATTCAAGAGGAACCACTAATTCATCCATTATTTATTTCCTTTTTTGCTTTGCTATGTTTTGTTTTGTTCTTTTCAGTCACAGTGTTTTAACGTACTTTTTTCCAGGTATTTCAATTTTTATTTCTCCTATGTCTTTGACACTGTAGTAAATGGGGTTCTTATTAATATTTAATATTTTTTGTTTTGTTTTGTTTTATGCAATACTCAAAAGTCTCAGCATATGTAATAATATAATAAATTCTCTATAACGCATAAAGTCCTGCTGAAGTGTCTTGGGAGCTTGGGATCACACCTTTATACCCTGAAGTCATATTGCAGGTTCCACTGTGCACGTGTTTGCTTTTTCTGGCATATGTTAATGAAAATAATTTACATTAGAAATGCCAGATCCTGCAAAAAAGTATGCTGAGAATCAGGAAAAAAAGTTTGAATGTATTCAAGTCAGTCTTTGGTTTGAATACGAGCAATCTTCATCTTTTGACCAAATCCTGTTCTGAGCCTGGCTATAACTTTCAAAAGTGTTTAATATCTAAGTTCTACTTTCAAAAGGTGTTTAGAAATGTCTTTGTCTTCAGAGAATTAGGAGCCAAACCTATAAATTAGTTTTTAAGAACTGTTTTATATATATCTGTCCATCTATATATCTATATCTATATCTATATCTATATCTATATCATCTATATCCATGTCATATATCTATATCTATATCTATATCTATATCTATATCTATATCTATATCTATATCTATATCTATATCTATATCTATATATCTATATCTATATCTATATCTATATCATCTATATCATCTATATCATCTATATCTATATCTATCCTGTGATAACAAATTATACCAAAAAGGTTTTAATTTAAAAATACAGTTCAATACCTTAATAGTGAAGGATGAAATTAATGTTGTGAGCTTTCCCTAAAGAAATATCCTTATTAATAAATTAAGAATTTAGAAAATGCTAAAGAAAAATTAAACATATCCTAATGTGTCTGGTCCAAATGCCATATAAATAGCCTTAACTCTACCCTACAATTTTGCTATGAAACCAGCTTTGACATTAAGTATGTATTAACTCCAATTTTTAACTACAAACACTAGTTGTGTGTACATCACACAGCTGAAGCACTATATGCTTAAAAGAAGGCAATCCAGAAAACAGACCAGAAAAATTACTATGTGCTACTTATAATAAATAAACTTAATCCATCTGCTGCATGCCCATTAACAGCAACAAGGCAAATAAGATTTTGCAAACAACTTTATTCCAGCAGTTACTGCAAGCTTAGTTCTACTTTACAGTGCACTTATTTCAAAGTATTAAAGGGTTACATTTTCTGAATTTTATTTTGAAAAGAATGACTATTTGCAGTTATGACTATATAAAACAAGTACTTTAAAGGAGCTAATGAGCAATCATACTTCATATTTCTATTGTTTAAAAGTATAAAATATGAGAATAATTCCTGTGATGCTACAGGAACAATAATTGATGAGTGTCTGTCCAGCTGAATGAAGAAATTAATTTACCACCACTCTCACACAGAAATAAATGCACACTGATGAATAACACGTATTGAGACATGTTTTATCATTGCAAAATACAAATACTTTTCTGTTCTTGGGTTTACTACAGCACCAAGTATTTTCTGTGGCATGAGCACCTCCCACAGCGGGATTGGGAGAGGAACTGGAAAAAGACAAAAGTTTTGGCTTGAGATACAAACAGGTCCATAATTGAAATAATATCACTAATAGTAATTGTAATGAAAAGGGGCACAATTAAAAGAGAAATAAAATTAAGAAATAACCAAGCAAGTAAAGCACAATAGAATTGCTCACCACCTGCTGATGTGTTTGCCAGCTTGCTGAAGGAACACTCCCATTGTCTGGACCATTAATGCAGATAAACAATGTTGGCCCTACTGTAGATCTGTGGGGCACACCACTAGTGACTCAGCTCCAGCTGAATTCATGCTGCTGGTTATAACCCTCTGAGCCTGGCAGTGTGGCCAGTTTTCAGTCCACCTCTTTGCCCACTTCCCTAGACCACACATAATCAGTTTGGAGAAGGGGATGTTACAGGAGTCAATGTTGAAAGCCTTACCCAACTCAAGATACCCAATACCCAATGCTCTCCCTACATCCACTGAGCCATTCAAGGCTATCAAGTTGGTCAGTTGTGATTTTCTCTTCAGGAACCCTCGCTGAGTACTTCTGATCACCTAATTTTTGGAAAAAATTGTGTTTGGAAACAGTTATCACATTTCCACAGCAGCCATGTCAGTCACCAAACTCCCTGTCTCAGCTTCCTTTGGGTCAGGACCAATAAAATGTCTCTACAGCATCTGGAAATACTATTTTCCATAAAAATCAATGTATATATATTTTGCTAATTTAAAGTGTCTTAACTTTATCAACCATGTTGCCAGCCAGCAGTCCTTCATCTAGGGACGAAAAGGAGGCTGTAGCCCTAATAACTTTGTAGGTTTTGATTTTTGCCAGGCAGCTATCCAACCATTTCAATGTTGTTTGTTTCTCAAGATAGAGATGAGCCCTTTAGATACATGTGCCACCAGTTACCAAGTGCTATACTTTGTCCTTTTAGCAACCCACATCAGTAGGATGCTGTTTGTCATTTAAAAATTAATGCTGCATTGCCAATTAGTCAGTCACACCTCTGGTAACCTTATTCAATGCTACAGGGCTAATCACTTCTGGAAGGCCTTGACATATTTTATAATTGAACTGCCAGGTTTGCATTTGGCTGCAGTTCATTCATATCTAAGTGTGACTTGTTAGCCACATTAAGTTTATTTCCTTTGAAGACTAGTAGGAAGCATGGAGTCCTGATTCCCATTTTTGTATGTGATTATGGTACTCCTGCAGAGTACTGGTAGGGAAAAGGATTTTGCTTTCTTTTTGTGAGCTAGATAAAAAGCTGAGGTGGCTCATCTGTGGGTGCTCTGCTAGCAGACTAACTGGTATTTACTGCCTTTTTCCTTTTGCTTTCATATAGCCATGGATTCATGGAATGGTTGGGTTGGGAGGCACCTTTAGAGTTCATATAGTCCAGCTGCCTTGCAATGAGTCGGGGCCTCTTGTAGTAAATCAGGTTACTCAGAGCCCTGTCCGACCTGGCCTAGAATGTCTCCAGGGATGGGGCATTTGCCACCTTTTTGGGCAACCTGTTCCACCATTTCACCATTCTCATCACAAAGAACTTCTCCCTGTCTGTCTGTAACCACATGTGCCTTCCCTCTTGTCTAAACCTCTAGTCTTGCCTCTTTCAGGAAGGGATCCTATTCAATGTCATTAACAAGCCTTTAGTTCTAAGCCAGATAGTGAATAAATCAGTGCCCTCATGTCTTCCCCTTCATTTCCTTCCCTACTCATTAGTTTAACAGCCTGGGCAGCTACAAGAATGGGATGTAATTCCTCATGTCGATTATGGGGTAGCTTGAAACCTGCTTCAAGAAACCTTCTTTGCATCAGCAGCGTGGAATTCACAGCATATCCCTGTGAAGCAAAATCTTCATGTGGAATTGCATGTCACTAGAACAGGCTTATATCAAAATGCAAAGAGAAGTATCCTCACTTTTGGCAGCTCTCTGCCATGCTTGCCTGGACTTACTTTCTAAAATGAGATTAAGCTGCTTGAATTGAAATCCATGCGTCATGCGTGGAACTGAATAGAGTTAGAAGGAGGGTCTAAATGCAGCTGAGACAAAACAGTTTAAGGAGATACTGTTTTCACGGTGCTTTATGTCCAAAACTCTTAGGTACCTAAAGCAGCATTGTCTGTAAGCTTTGCAGGAGATTAAGAGAGGGGAAAACCCCACCCAATTCAATTGTGTGACCTTTAAATACAGCCATCAGGCTGGGAGGTGCCTGTCCTTCATCTATTGCTCTCTACTTCCAGCTCTCAGTAGAAACAATCTGTTGTTTTTCCTTGCTGGACACATTTGAAATCTGCCACATTTGGAATTTTAATGCTCTGAATTTCAAGGAGCCAGGTAGCATTAACTGCTTCCATTTCTCTGTGCAGATTGTGTGAGCCATGAATAAACAGTCATCCCTGCAACCAGGCTGCAGCTGATTCCCATCAATTTCAGTACATCAAGCCAGATTTGTACTGAGCTAGGAGGGTCAGAGGAGAGGCACTTAGGTTGAATTTGACCTGCTGCACCTTTGTATCATACATTATTGACACTCTACTTTCTTCTATAGACCTATTTAAATTCAAACTTCTGCTGCTTAGTGGTTACTTTAAATTAAGTTGGACTCAATGATCTCAGAGGTCTTTTCCAGCTTAATTTATTCTGTGATTCTGTAAATGAAGATGGTCAGCAGTTCTCTGCAGTGAACAGAGTAAGTATGTTCTTATTCCAGCCCACTGGAATAAGCATCCACTTTATGAAGAGAAAATTGACTACTCTTGTTGGTGCATTAGAGCACAAACCCAAGATTTATTGTGCAAAATGAATTCTCAGAGTTGATCTTTGGAAGAACATAATTAATCTCCGAGTCTTGATAATTCAATATTTATCCCCAGTCAGGGACCTGCCTTTCAAAAGGGCCATGATATCACTGGGGTCTAAAATACTTTCTAACATATTTAAATACTATTCTTCAGAAGCCACCTCAAAATGGTTTTATTTTTTTCCCATCAGATGTCCCAGACAGGTAGCTGTTCATTAAAACTACAGAGCTCTTTTTCAACCTTCAGAACATCTGTCCTGTATTTCATTTGCCACTTTTGCAGGGTGCAAATAACAGCAGGCACACAGACAGGCCTATTAAAAATGTAAGAGGTATTCCAGTAAATCAGTTACTTTGCAGTAAATCAGTTAGTTTACCATTATTGAAGTTCTGTATGAAGCAAGTCTTGCTGTTGGCAGATGAGGATTTTGTAATAAATAATACAAAATATTCTCTGTTTTTTAAAAGGGATTTTGTAGAGAGACTTCAACAATAAATGATTTAATGGGTTATGTGATGATCAATGGAGATGCCTCGTTACATCTCCGAACACTAAAACTCCTGGTGCACACAGAATCCTTGGAGGACCTCTGCCTTTTAAAAGCTTGTTACTAGCAGCTGACACTTTTTTTACTTTTTTTTTGTTGCCTTTTTTTTTTTTTTTTTCTTTTAAAGGGTAAAAATCTGAACTTCTAAAGCTTGTAAAGAGTTCAGGATAGTGAATTATCCCTCCATGCAGAAATGATTCTCCTCTGGAAAGGAAGACCACTGCAGAGAGGGAAGTGGGCACACAGGAGACAGAAACTCACAAACAGATGGGCTCAACAGAATTCCAAACAGAATTCTTGCTTTGCAGACAGGGACAGAAGCAAATGTGCATAAAGACTTGAGAAAGCTGGGCAAGGTAAAAAGAAAAAAGACCAAGTGTTACTCCATGGCCAAACCCATCCTCTGTCACAGGCTGGTGTCACCAGCAGGCACAGTATGCCAAAATCTCAGAGCTGTGGCTCTGCATTCCTCTCAAATACTGAAGCTCCATGTCCCAGAGCTTGGCTCTACCCTGAATCGGTCACAAAAAGATAAAAACTCACAGTTCTGTATAATTCCTGTAAATTGTCAGATTTTCCTACATTCATCTACTTTCATTATATTGTCTAACACAACTATTCAGTAGCAATTTCATCAGTGTCAGATATAAATTTAATATAAATTCCCTACATTTATTCTGCTTATACATCTAAGGACTACAGTAATTCTATCAGGTTATTTCCTCTTCCTTTTTTACTATGATTTCACTTTCCCTTGAGCTGCAGGTTTTGAAGATCAAGGTATTCTTTCATTCTAGACTGAAAAAAACTACACAAAACCCTGAGTCCTAAGACCAGTCCTTGCAGTAACTCTTTAGAAACATCTCCACTGTATTCTCCTGTTTACAGAAATGAAAAAACAAAAATTGTGACTTATATGCAAAGTAAGGGTAAAAAGAAGTAGTTCTTGGAAGCCCATGGTTAGATAATCACTGAAGAAAGGTCAGTAGAAAAAGAAAATCCTGCAGGAATAGAGGAAGGTAGTAATCTCCAAAGGAAACTATATCTCAATGATCACAAAAGTATCAGCAAACAGCATCTGGGAATATCAAAACCAATTAAGGGAATAGCAAATGGGGTCATTTTCCCAGGAGGATCTTATGGTCCTGCACCTAAATGAATACATCATCTTTCAGAAAGAAAATTACTTCCATTTCAGTAAGTCTGGGAACAGATGCTGTTGGTGGAACCACAGATTGCTGGAATGAGTGTAAGGAAATGAAACTTGCTCTTCTCAAAGTGACATCAAAACTCATGGAGGTTGATGAACATGGGTCAAATGGACTGACTATCATTCATCTTAGACATGGAAGCTGAAGAACTTTTCAAAAGGAACTGACAAGTTGAGAGCTTGTGCTATATGAGCACCAAATAGTAAATGTACTTCCAAAATGTCTGAGCTGCCAGAAGGGGAAAAAGTGACTTAAGGAACTACAGGCCCATTGGTCTGAACTCAGTGGCATAAAATATTAGGGAACAGATTTTACAGGAATAGAATCATAGAATCATTTAGGTTAGAAAGCACCTTTAAAGTCATCTAGTCCAACAGGTAACCCGGCACAGCCAATTACACTTCTAAATTATGTCCTTAAGTGCCACACCTGCAAATCTTTTAAATACCTCCAGATATGGTGACTCCACCACTTCCCTGAGAAACCTGGTTCAGTGCTTGACAACCCTTTGGGTGAAGAAATGTTTCAAATTTCCAATCTGAACCTCCCCTGGCACAACCTGAGGCCATTTTCTCATGTCCTATCTCTTGTTATCTGAGAGAAGAGACCAGTCCCCACCTGGCTACAACATCCTGTTGGTGACACGGGCCAGGTGCCATTGGCCTCCTTGGCCAATGCTTACATACATGAAGATGAAATGATAAAATTCAATTTACTTTCACAGAAAATAGTTCACATCTGACTTGCCTCATTTTTTGCTCTGATCAAATAATTGAACTTTTAGACAACTAAAAATGTAGATGTAATTTGTCTTTTTTTTTTTTTTTTTTTTTTTTTTCAAATGGTACCACATAAGCAGTTATTATTTGTGCTGATGGTTATGTGCCACACTTGCAATTGAATAAAGCAGATACTGGAAGGCATATAGCAGCCTTGTAATTGAAGAATTCAGGTTGACTGGGATTGTTACTGCATAGTTCAAAGGCTGCTCTTGTGATGGGTACTCAACTTTCTCTGTTAAAATAGCCAGAATAATTAATCCCATATTCCTTGCATTTTGATTCTGTGTAGTAGTCCCAGTGGGGATTTCCTTTATCTGATCAAATAAATTATTGGATATTTTTGGGCTGGGGCAAATCAGCTCTCAAGGACTCTTTTAGGAAGCAAAGTTCAGTGTCTTGTATAGGTTACCTTGGTACCATATTTGTTAAGGAAATTAGAAGACTTTGTTGATGCATAGATAAAGATATTTCATAGAAGAACAAGGCAATCTGATAGACTAGAGTGATGGAAATACAAAAAAATGTGATAGTGCACATTAAAGAGCCTTGCCTTTAGGGTTTCATATGTAGTCTGCTTCCTGTACAAAGGAATCTCATCTAGAAAAAAAACAGATGAGAAGGAGAAAATCCCAGGTGACAACCTCAAAATAAATCTTGTTGACTGTATATGACCTGGAGTGATTTGAGGAAAAAATGTAAGTCTTTAACCTGAGTTGACTTGTTTTTTCAGATTATCCTCTTAGGTCAACTCCTTTGAATTAGAGTCTGCCCTTTTGTTGGGGCATTAATCTCTTGCTGAGATCCCTCCGCTCTGACCTGAGGTTCTGTCAGGACAACGGCAGCAAACCCAGCTGCTCTGAGGGGGAGATCCCACACCTGACAACCCCATAGCAGAGGATTGCAGTGTATTCCACTGTGGATTACTCAGAGGAGTGATAAACTGCCATTGAATCATAAAACACAAGAGATTGCAGAAACAGCATCTCTGAGGAGTTTACTCAGACAGCAGGAAACTGTGCTGGAGGCAAAAAGAAAAATCTGACTATCCAGGAAATATTAGTGAAAATCCCAGGTGCACACCATGCCTCTGAATGTTCAGAGTGTTGGCAAATATTGACTCCAGCTCTAGCTGCTTATTACAACTGCATTGCCAACTCATAATGATGGAGGGGGATAATTTGCTTTTCCTTTTTTTTTTTTTCTTTTTTTCTTTTTTACATCTTTCCTTGTTATAGATGGTTAATTTTGCTGTGGGAAAAAAAAAGAAAAAACCCTCAACAAGTTCTAGGAATACAGCTCTGCTATTCTGTAGGCTACAGAGAGTAATCTGGGAGTAAATTTTCTTTAGCAAGACTCCAGCAAAGGACTGATTGGTAAGAAATGAGCATTATATCATACTTTCCAGACTATTCACAGGATTAAACCAACTGTGCACACAGTAAGCTCTCTTTACAGATCTGAGAGCAGCACAGGCAGCAAGACCCATTTGTTTTGGATGGTTTTCAAGACACAGTTATTGTTTATATTGTGCAGTGGCCCAGGGCAGCGGAAGAGGAAACTGTAAATGGTAACGAGCAAGCTGGAGTGTGCACAGTGCTGTGCTTCAGGAAACATCAGCTCTCCAGCTGGAAAAGGAGGCTCTGGGGGACAGGGATGTTGATGTTGGAAGTGGGGTTTTAATGTTATAAGGAAAATATCCAAAAGAGAAAGAAAATGCTTCAATGTGATATGGTTGGCTGAGTCTGGTGTTGACTCTGCCTCCAGGTGTGATAATCAGCCCAGTTCAGTTGTCAGTAGTGGTGAAAATCTCATGAAAACAAGATAATTATATTTTGGCAGTAAATATCTAAGTTTGGTTTGGGTTTGGTTTTTTTTTTTTTTTCCTTTTTTGTTTTTAGGATTAAGTTTTTATTCAGAAAATTACATTCTGAGGACTTGGTGAAATGCACGATCATTATATAAGTATTAGGGAGGGGTGTTCAGAGATTGTCTGCAGGCTGTGGGCAGGTTGTTGGGGAGGGAATCATGAGATTACAAGAGCTGTGACGAACACCTGCTCTTGCATTCTGCCAGCTAAATGTACCAGTTGCTTCCCACTTGAGCATCTTATGGATCTACTGCCCTGAGGTAGCCCAGTTATCAAGTGGGGAGCAGGAGAGAGGAGAGGGGTTTAAGAAATTCCTCTTCTCTAAAACACTAGAGAAATGTTGGTAGTGAGGAGGAATGAATGCATGGTCTGGGGATGGTCTGGCATGTGGCTGGTGTTACCAGGAGGCAGCAGCTCCTCCTCAGCTTAAAAAGATATTTTTGATCAGTTCAGGAGGGGAGACACAAAGTGGAGAAATTTGATACTTGTCCAGATGAGTAAAATCCTCAGAAAAGGTGTAGTGCGCAAAAAGAAGGCAGTGAATAAAACACATGTGCCACGTCTGCTGTGGCCTGGCACGATGGCAGAGCTGGAGGCTGGAGAAGGAGGCAGAAGCTGGAGTGGAGGCAGAAGCTGGAGATGGAGGCAAATTCTGGCATTGATGCCACCCTCTCCCCAAGGAGACCACCAAGGGTGGGTGTCTGGAAAAGGATGGTGACAGCCTAGGTCTCAGCTCTGCTTGCTCCTCTAACAGGAGGTAGTATAATTTTCTGAAATACTTTCCATTATTAAACAAACCCCAAAAGAGTAAAAGAGTAGATGGGCCCACTGGTCTGGGCACAAAAGTGAGCAGCAATGAGGTCAGTCTGCCCATCTGGCCTGGACCCAGGCCCCCCAAAACTCCTGCCTAACCCTCCCAAACTCCCAAAACTCTGTAAAAATGTGTCAAGCAGTGGGATGGTTTCCTACTAGGAACCATTTTAAGCAGAGACCAGGGGTAGGACACTAGATTGAGATAGCTGAGTAGTATTTTAGTCATAATTGTGTCTTGCTCTCAGTGTTGTGCTAAATCTCCCTTCCTCCCAGTCCCTGTTGGGCAGGATTTGTATCTGAACGCTGCCTTGCAATACTTCAACAGGAGAAAAACTTAAAGAAACCTAAAAAGGGGGTGTGAGTGTCATGAGCAGTTGTTAAGCTGATGCACTTGGGAATAGAGGTTTAGAGACTGTTGGGGTTTAGAGACTGCCACCTCTGTTTTTACAGTCATGTTATGTTACTGTTATGTTGTTTCAGTTTGGATTGGGAAAGTGAAAGCTGAAAAATTTGACATAAACAATATGAGGGAACAGTGGTGTGACTGGACCCAAACAGGCAGTTGTAGATAGGTCTGGCCTTTGCAGCAGTATTTAAGTGGGGAGATTTCAGATCTGCCTGAATATTGCTCCTTTTGCTGTGTAAAACATCACTGGTTTTAGCCAGCCTAGAGGACAGAAGTAGTGCAAAGACCATGTTCCATCTGTTTGGAAAGACATTTAACAACACTTCTGACCAAGCCTAAATGAAAGTTAACTGGGCTGCCCTCTCTGCCCTGTGAGCAAGATGTTCTTCCCCCTCCCTCAGCCTGTGAGGAAGACTTCTCATATTATCCAACAAGAAATAAGTGTTCAGGAGATGAAGTAGCATAAATCTCTGCATCTTTGTGGGTCCTAATGGAGCAGCCTTTCTCTGTACACAGCTGATGTGTCTGGCCTCTTACCCTCTGAGACCTGGAGGGCAGAGATTGTTTGTACCTGAAGTGCTGACCTTCACCTCTGCTTCTGTTCTCAGTCACCTCTGAAGAAAACAAATGGGAGTGTGTGAGTGACTGCTTACTGCACAGATATGGCAAGTCTGAGATTTTGAGTGTGAGAGTCTCTTTTGTGCTCTTAATTCACGCTCTGCTGCCTCTTCCCTGCTCTGATATCCCACATCCCTGCCAAGCTCTTTCTCTGTGTCTTCTCCCAGAGAGAAATGCCCTCACTGCCTGCTCCTGACCCATGTGGACCTTTGCCTCCATCACAGCTTGGGGTGGGAATTGCTCATGCTGGGAGCTGGAGCAGCCTGAGCAGCTCCCATGTGAGTTTTGTTAATAGCAAACACAGAGAACATCATTGCTGCATTCACACACAGACTGCTAATAAACACCCACACTCTGCTCCTCCAAGAAAGGATGTCATCACTTGTTCCATCATTTTCACTCTTGAATGTTGCCTATTTATGGGGAAAAGCTCAGGTTGGCACAGGGAAGGCACCAGTCTGAAGACTGTTTACTTTAAGCACGATGAAATTATTGTCATATCAAAAGCAGGGCTGGCTGAATATCTTTCTTTTTTAAAACTTTCTTATGGTAAATAGATTTTTTAAAAAAAATATATATGAACAGCCAAACTTCTTGCAAAAAGCATTCATGAATTGTGGAGAATTAAGAGAGAAGTATGCTTGGAAATTCATATTTCAAAATGGTAATTTCTACTGCAAACCAGAAAACAGATTGTTGTAGTGACTTTGGGAATTATAGAGTGCTCATCATACCCTCAGAACTCTGCTGCCAGTTTATCTCCCATCATTTAGTTTCAGAATCATTAGTTATCAATTCACTTTGCTTAATCTCCAGAAAGTTGGGATCTGGTAAAATCCAGATCTGATGGAAACCCAGCCTGGCCCGAGACCCCAGCCCACAGGGATGAATGAGATCAAAGTCCTGATTGTACAGCTCCTACAAGACATTGTGGAAACTCTTCTCATACCAGGTTTGGAGTCCTTGAAAAGAGAAATCTTGGGATTCCTTCTTGATAAGATTTGAAACATACCTAAAATATCCATAAAAAGTCAGAAGGGTCTTACAGTCTTCAATTACTTTTTACTTACTTTAAAAATCAATATTTTTTTTGCTATAGCCAAAATCCTCCTGTTGCTGAGTGAGTTCCACAGGATGTGTATTGGTCAAACCCAGGGCTCTTTTTAAGAAAAGGCAACTTCAAGTCTTCAAATAGCTTCATATAGCTTTTCTGTTTCCTGTATGGTAGAGATTCTGCACAACTTTTCTGTTTAGCACTCAGCTGAAAAATAATGGATGACAATGAAAAAACAAGTTTTTCCTAAACAATAACTTTCAGCTAAAAACACTGTAGAGAATAAAACTAAGGGTTAAGAGCTAAAATTCTTGACTGCTGCAGGGAGAGCCTCCTGTGTTGTTCTGTGCTACCAGTCACTAAAATTTTTTGTTAGATTTATTGATGGGGATTTTCCATTAAATGTTTGTCCTTTTGCTGTCAAAAAGAAAAAAAAAGGGTTTTACAAAAATGTGAAAGTATCCAAAGGGAATTTTCTACTTAGACCTAAACATTTGCTCTTTCTTTAAGCCATCAAAGTGAAATATTGCATTGCTGTTCATACCAAATCAATGTGTTTCACTTTTCTTTTAAAGAAAGGGAACCATTTCATTTTGTGCTTGGCACTGAAGTCCAGATGCCTCAAAGGAGGTGTAATTCATGTTCCCAGCTTTTCTTATGGGTGTCTACAACTTCCCTAAGACACTTGGTTCCCTCCTAATATTACACCACCTGATATTTCCCCAAAACTGAATAATTCAGCTGCACTCTCTGAAATTATGGTCGAACTTAGAAGCATTTTTTATCCCACAGAAAGTTATGTTACTAACATGTCCTTTGATTGGAAATTAGAAAACACCAAAATATTGGAATGTCCCACAAGAACAGAAGTTGTGATTTTTTTTTTCTTAGCTCAGCAGCCTCTCTGGCCATTGCTTACTCACTCTTGTGAATAAAAGGAAAGAGAAATTGCCCCAAACAAAAGATTTTTAGGGTGGTCACTACTTCAATCTGAATTCAATTGCATTTAAGAGTAAGCCTGGGAGAGAGTTTGGCAGATATGTAGTGTGTTAAATGACTCAAAAATGTAATTATTACATTATGGCATGCATTAACTGAGAATTTCTGATGTAGGTAAAAAAAAGCAGGAGTCCTGAGAAATGGATATTCTCCAAGAGTAAATGGTAGGCAAGTGCCAGGAAAGTGAGATATCTCTTTTAAATGGTTAACTTTGGCTCTAAAAATAAAAATGCTGATTAATTACCTTTCTAAAGCACTTTAATAAAGGCTCTATTTAACCTTTACAGCAACCTGGTGGAGCAGACGAGTTTTAGTACTGCCGATTGAGAGATAATTAAGTAGAGATTTGTTAAAACGTCTTCATTTTTGATGCCTTCTACTCTTTTAATGCTCACCTCCAGACATCCAGTGGCTGAGGAGCTTCTGCAGCTTCTGTTGGTCTCTGTTTGAGCTGTGGCCCCCCAGACATTTCCCCCTGAGGCCCCAATGTGGAATACCTGGGTATTCCTTCATCCACAGGCATTTCCAGTGATGAGCTGCTCCCCAAACCCTTTGTGCCCATGCTGCTCCACACAGGATCAGGCAGATGGTTGTCAGAGCACTGAGGAGAGGCAGGGTACAGCCATTTATCCCAGCTTCCCACCCAAAATTGTCCAAGTGTTTCCAGGGGCAAGTTTAAATTAGTCCCAGTATTGTCAGGCAGTGATTGGAGGCAGGACAGTTCCTGGTTCCAAAGAAGCAAAAAAGGAGGGTCAGGAGGGACACAAAGCAGGCAAAGAGAATATTAGTGTTTAAAAATGCTTTATCAGGGCTTCTATTCTTACGAACCACCCAGCAGGGCTGGAGAAAGCTTGAAACATACAGAAAAAGGAGCAAGCATGGGAAGAGATGTGCACTTCCCTGCCAGAGATTAATAAAGAAGTCACATACTCGAAGTCAATGGATAAAGCACTTCCTTGTCTGAATGGCAGCAGTTTAGTTCTGGAAGAAAACCAACCATTTGTGAAATCCACATATTTCTTCACTTAATTAATAAATAAAACAAACTGTTTGAATAGGAGCACAAAAACTTTCCTGTCTATGCAATCTGGATACCTGCCTCTGATGGTGACCAGCACCAAATGCCTCAAATAAATCTGCAGGAAGCAGGTCAGTACTGGGTTATGGAACAAAGTGCAAGTCCAGTTTCCTTCTAAACGTCCCTGGTCAGAAGTTGGCTTGTGCCTTGATGTAAAAGGTTTGTTCCCTGTTTCTCTGGTGTTTCCAGTTCTCACAGTACATGGAGTCCTTGAAGCCCTGACTATTCACTTCCCTTATTAGATCTCAAATTTCCTTAAAACAATTGAGCACATAAACAGAACAAAAAGGAGAAAAAAGAAGGAAAAGAAAAAATTAGAAAGCCTTCTTATTTGTTGGGGATAACTTAACAAGATATTTCAAAGGCTTACGCTGGTTCAAGGCAAGACTGGACAAATGCATATGAAATAAATTCACTGTGTGTAACTAATTTAACAGAAACCACTTCCAACAGAGCAACTGTCTCTACTTGAAAACAGTTGGAGACTGGAAGAATATGAGAGGAGAGTATCACATGTCCTTGTCCTGCTCTTCCACTTCCCTTGGGAAAAGCAGCTGTTGGAGACAGAACTAAATGGACTTCTGGTCTGATGCAGATTGGCCTTTCGTACAGCAGACATCACTGACATTTTGAAAAATCCTACCAAAATTCATATGGCTAAAGCAACAATCTGAAATTATTTATCTTTCACCCCCAAGCTAGTTTCAGTGTATTATCTGGATAAGCTAGGGATTTTTTTTCCTAACATTGAGGATTGAGCACGTCTTAGGATGTCCATGTATCACGATAGTCAGTGTTGGAATGCTGGATGCTTTAGCTTTGGAATGGTAGCATAAATTATTTATAATATTTTCTTTAATAATAGTAAGAACATGCTGCACCTTCCCAGAAAATTAACATACAGGGTTCTTTTTAAATGTGAGAGCCTAGGAGGACAGTTTTATTTTAGCAGCAGTTCTAAATAACAGTTTTGGTGCCTTTGTTTTTTAATAGGGGGGAATAAAACCTCCTCAAGTATTATCAGTGATTGCTTTCACTGCAAAACTGACTCTACAGCATTAAGTTATATTCTCCCCCAGGAAACCACCTTCTTCCAGGGGTTCATTGGGAGAAGCACTTGAGGAGCTGAGTGGGTGTTCAGTGCTGCAGCAAGGTCCTGGCTGAGGGGAGCCACAGTGTGTTAAACAGCCCTGGGCTCCTGCAGGGATGCAAATCTGGGGGAAGGTGAGAACTGTGAGAGAGAAAATGAGCCTGGTGGCTACTCTTGATAAAAAAGGGAGAAATTGTGCATGCCAGCACAAATAATGTTTTTAAGGGCATAGATAGCATCTTTGGGGATGTTTTATTTTTAGCTCGAAAACTTTAGTACGGTTAATTAACTTCAAATGGGATGTATGGCATAAACAGGCAGAAACCTGCTGGTGAAATTAATTATTCACCCTAGGAAGGGACAAGGTACATATGAGGATGCTCAGATTGGGAAAGGGGAATTTACTGCATGGGAAAAGTCTAAAATAAAGGCATAACCTGAGTTAAGTGTGTAAAGTTAGAGGTTTATATTTGTGTGATGATTACATGGGACTGAAGTGAAGAAGACTTGTGAGGACTTCACTGAATTTCTGTGTGAAGGTACAGGAGTTTCAGCACCTGAGAAGGTCTTGGTTCGTGGAGTCTGCACTGGAGGAAGAAGTTTGTGTGTGGTGTCATCTAGTGTAGCATTCTTCAGCAGGGGCTGAGCCCAGCTCTGCATCATGGTAGAAACAACATCAAAAGATGTTAACTAGAAAGGAGAGAGAAAAACACTTCAAAATCCTCTGCAGGATCTGATTAGCCTAAACTTTCTGTTTTGGAGGCGTAAGAAAAATACTGAGCCTGGCTCACTTGTGTTGAGAAAGAGGTGATTCTCCTCATCTAGAAAAAACTCAGTCCCTCCAGTGATAACACCTACAGTCACTTCCCAGACACACTTTGAGCACCTCACAGGTGAAACAGTGGAATTTTTAAGGGCAAGGATGCTGAATTTTAGAGTTTGGTGCACCCTTGCTGCCAAAGTTTGGTCTGATGTGCCCTGTGGAAATGCAGTCCTGCTGCCATGTGGCTCTGGGAAACTCCACTGACTCTGAGTCAGGGAGAATCACAAGTGAGGCTGCCCACAGGTACATTCTCCCTCCCTGGAGCTGGTGTATCCTTCAGGTCAGGAGAAGTGCTGCATCATCCATTTCTGGGCTTTCTCTGTGTGTCTGTGTGTGTATGCACAAGAAAGAGTGGGAGGGAGAGACTGCTCATTTTTTGTGTCCCTTAATTAGGAGCGTTGTTACCATGGCTCTGAGAAGAACTCAGCTATCATGAAGATGGCTGTCATCACTCCCCCATGATGCAGTTTGCAGGAGGCTGATATAGTCAGCTTTCTGACTCAGTTGGAGACCAGAGTGGGAGGCAGAGGACCTACAGATCATCTCTGCCCGTTCGAGGAGACAAAGCAAATCGCTTGTGAGTCATTGCTCCACATGTGCCTCTGCACTTTTATGGGTTCTCCACCTCAGATTGAATCCAGCCAGGACTCAAGGCCACTGCTGCTGGCTGGGCTGGCCTCCCAGGGCTGCATCCTTCTCCTGGGCAATCAGGCATGCAGGGCTTCATTTCATGTCTGGGCTGTTTCTTGACTGAGATGGAAGAGAGGGAGATGGTCTTCTCCCAGGCACATCTGCCATCTGCATCAGCACAAGGCAGTGCTCACACCCAGAGCAGGAGTGCAGGCATTATTGGGGATGAGCCACCTCCACAGCTTCTGACGTGGCCAGGGATGCTGAGGCTTCACTGATGCTGCAGAGGGGTCCATCCCTGCAATCCATGATTCACTGGTAACCTCCACCCTGTTTTCTCTCTCTCTGTGCACCTTGGGATTCACAAGCAATGCAGAGAGATGGACAGGTGGCAAACCAAGCTAAGCTGCCACAAAGGTATAGACTCTATGAAACTTACTCAGGAATTAGTCTTGAAGACACAAAGAGAAAGATGAAGACACAGCAGGGAGGAAGAGACAGCAGGAACTTCATGACACCTCTACGAGCCAGCATCCTTCCCCAGCATGTGTGTGTGTGTGAGCACTCAGGATGACAATTTATAAACACCAATAATTAATCCTGAGCTGGATCACTGAACCACCTTCCCTTCCCTGTGGGTGACTGAATTCTGCAGGGGCTGCTTGTGCATTCTGGGTGGGTCCCCATCTTAGCAAACACAGGAGGCACAGCCCTTTCATGTGCTGCTGCCTCGCTCACCATCTGTGAGGATGCTCTTTGTCCACAGCCTGAGCCCCCCTCCTCCTCATTACAGACTAGATATGACCCATTGCAAGGGATGTTAGGCAAGAAAAAGGCCATAATTGGCTTTGTTTTGTGTCATTTTGTTAATAAGCCAGCTGCACTGGGAGATGCTATTTAGGCCACACGTTTGAGACAAAGAATACATTCCTGTCTAATTTAAAGCATTAAAATCTGCCAAATCTAGCCATTAAAACTCTACATGTAAATTTAAGCCATATAGTTACTCAAACACTTAAAAACTTAGGTAAATTTGCAGTAAGATGTGCACAGATTTATTCCACATATGCCTCCCCCATGGGAGTCTCACGGGTAAATCTCTTTGCATCTTTTATCTTATTGTAAATACATGCACTAACGATGCATAGAAATGGCTTTCACAACCTTGATTCACCAGTAATTTTTGTTTGCATTACTTTTTATATTGCATTATAAAAAATCAGCAGTGATTTAACATTGAGGAATTCCTACCACTTTGTTATGGCCCTCTACCGAGGAGAAAGCAGCACAGAGATCTGCAAACAATGATTTAATTTGTGCAGCCACTGTATCTCACCTACTTGCATATCAGTAATAGTCCATCTGCTGCTGACAGCCTGTTCCAAACATAGTAATATAACAAGTAATGGTGCTACAGTAATGCAACACACCACAGCAAATCATCCCATAAAGGACACAAAATGTTTGCCAGTGTAGATTTGAAAATACTTGGTTTGTGTGCTATCTATTTCTTGCCAGTGTCATTAGGTTAGAAATGAGGCTTGTGTGAATAACTGGTTGATGCTTGAGCAGAAAAGTTAATATTTATTCAGGGGAATGGTCTGTGTGGAGAGCTATTGATGCAACTGGACACAAGTCTGTCATCAAAAGAGGTTTTTAGTATTTTGATGTGGTAAATGAGTGCTGTGACTGAATTTGCTCTGCTTTTTCTTCTGAAATCAAGGATGAAAATCAGCATTATAAAGCTGGGCTTAGGAGTGGAATACTTATCAGTGTGATGAGAAGGGACATGTCTGTGCCTTCCCAAACCACTACTGCAGTTCTCATTTCAACATGCACAGAGAAACTTTTGCTCTCAATCATGTTTGAGACGTGTTTTCTCTAATGGGGAGCGAGCCAGAAAGGGCAGCAGCAGCTGGCAGAGAGGAAAATACCAGTGTCACTAAGGAGGAGAAGAACTGCAGGACCCCTGAAGAAGACAAGGAGATCTGCTGAACCCTGTTTAGATCTGTATTTTCTCTCTGATTAAATAATTAATCAGGAACACGAAGCCTTTAGGTGCAGAGTTATGTGTCCGTGTTAGTGCTTAAGGGTTTTTTTTTATTGTACAAAGAGTTGCATCTGAAGAACTATGCATATCTTATGATTTGTTTAGGGTTTGGCCTTTTTATTCCTTTGATTAGTGTTAGTGGTTTTATTCCTTCAGGAATTTATGCTAATGTTTCTCTGAATATAAGACAATTTCATCTCTAAAATGAAAGCACTGAAATATGTGCTTGTGGTTACTGTTATTTCTGTGTAGCAGTCAAAAACCTTATGTAAGTGATAAATCTTTCAATATTTGTAAATGTCCTCCAGTTACCATTCCAGTGATCCCCTGTCTGTGTTTTAATCAAAGTGAAAATGATCAGAAGTGTTTGATTTCACTTGTCTTTTTTTTCTCATGGATTCCCTTCAGGCAGTGTGAGAGGTGGCCAGAGAGACAGCAAACCTCACCATCTAATGGGGAAAGAGGGGCTTGATTTAAATAAATAAATACAGGGGGAAAGAAATGAAATGGGGAGAGGGGAGAAGGGAGAAGGGAGAAGGGAGAAGGGAGAAGGGAGAAGGGAGAAGGGAGAAGGGAGAAGAAGAAGAAGAAGAGAGGAGAGGAGAGGAGAGGAGAGGAGAGGAGAGGAGAGGAGAGGAGAGGAGAGGAGAGGAGAGGAGAGGAGAGGAGAGGAGAGGAGAGGAGAGGAGAGGAGAGGAGAGGAGAGGAGAGGAGAGGAGAGGAGAGGAGAGGAGAGGAGAGGAGAGGAGAGGAGAGGTCTCTGCTGGTTTCCTGCTGGCTCTGGCAGGGCTGATGAGACATGCTCAGGAGAGTGGGGTGAATACACAGTAGGGAATGAAGCCTGCCTGTATGAACATAACCTCTTGATATTGTTTCAGCAGATTTGAGCTGGCAGAGTGAATTTATACTGGACCAATGCTTGGTGTTATGTGGCTGCAGCATTTCTGCTCCTGTGTTAGCAGCCCTGGAGCCAGATCTGCTGCACAGTCAAACCCTGGCTTGAATTGGCATGGAAAGAAAAGCTATTTAAGGTCATGGTTGTGGCAGGCTGCTGGCTCTGCCTGGAGCAGCTTGTGTAACTGCTCCACGAGCTCTGCTGGCTCTGAGCACTGTGGTGTCTGTCTGTCACAGTATTTATTGCTGAAAAGGGGAAAAGAGCTGCAGAGCCACAAACGGAACATGTTTCCACAGGTCGCCCTTGCTGTACCAAAGCGTCATCCAGCCAAAGCCTGTGGTGAGCTTGTGGCTCAAATGGGTTCTGCTCTCCAAGGCCACATTTTATAAAGCCAAGACCTCTCTTGCAGACACACATCACTCTTTAAAGAGAAAGCATTATTCATTAAAATCAAATTCTCTGCTGGTGAGATGGAGCTTTCCTGGGACTTAATTATATCAGGTTTAGAAGAACAACAGGCAAGGATGTTAAAATTCCTCTCCCATGAGGAAAAGTTCCATTTCCATAATTTTAAACTCCCTTTAAAAATAAGGGCTGAGAGGAAGGCTTTGGAATAATTATTTCTCTAGTTGGGAATTAGAAATTAATAGATCTGAATACTTGTATGAATACAGGTGTAAAATGGATCACAAATTCCATGAACTGCTCTACTGTCTAGTAAGGACAGAGGACAGCAGCTCTTCAGATTTTATCAAAATGCTTCAGAGCAGAGGTGTTTCATTCTAGACAGACACTATTGCTTCTGTGCAGAATGGAAAACTTTATGGCAATGAGGGAGAATAATTGCTCAAATATTTAAAGTTAATTAATGAAATATTTAAGGTTAGACTAATATATTAGACATGCTATAATAGGCATGATTTTGATAACATCTTTTCCACTCAGAGATTTTATTCCAGTTAATGGCAGTGGCTTCATTGCTCCCCCTCTGTCAGGACATTGCATCTACCAAAGATCCAAGGCTCAGACAGAGTTGCCTGACACCCTTTCTCCCCCACACAGCAGGAAAGGAGGCCCCTATTTTGACAAGTACCTTGCATATGTACAGCTGTGCAATAGTTGATATCTGGTGTAAAAAAATACCCTGAAGGATTCAAAAAATACAGATTCTTTATTATTCTTTATTATTCTTTATTATTCTTTATTATTCTTTATTATTCTTTATTATTCTTTATTATTCTTTATTTATTATGGAAGAAAGATGACTAAAATGAATTTTCAGAGTAGTGGGACCAGTCTAGCAGATATCTGCAAGCCATGCACAATGTTTGAGGTCAGACCCTTGCACCACATGGGAGATACATCTGGGAGGTGCTGGGGGCAGAAAGAAAAGGCTGGGACAGCACAATGAGGCAGAACTTCTCCAGGTTGGGGCTGGGGATGCAACTGAGGCTGGAGATCTTCTGACCAAAGTGAATAGTTATCACCTGTAAGAGGATCAAACACCAAGACCCATTGCCTTTGGTGAAAAACCCATTGTGAATTCTTTCAGGATGGCATGAATCTCCTGCTCTTACAGCTAACTACCAGCCAGTCTAATGCCATTTCAAAATGCAGCAAGGTCTCAGGACTAGGGAATGCTAGTTGAAGACTCATTAATTAAGCCAGGTTCCTTTAATGCAGGCAAGGACACCTTTAGTATCTTTCTCTGAATGTCCATTTTGAAAAGAACTGACTTAAAAAAATCTACATACAAAAAAAGTACAGCCCTCCCTTGTCACTTTCTGGAATAAAATGACAGCAAAAGCCCAGACTTTTGATTTAAAATGCAAATAAGAAATGTGTTCTGCAGGACTTATGACCTCCTCTGTGTAGTCACAGGTAGAACTTAGAGATTTCTTCCACTTTTAGGTTGACATTTAAAAAAACTACTTTAGTTTGTCACTTGGTAAATCTTTGTCACAAGATAAAGCCTTGATGGTTTTTTTTTTTTCCTCAAACAGGAAGGGAATGAAAAAAAAAAAAAAAAAAAAGAAGTGCCACTAAATACATCTGGTAATAGCAAAATTCAATAATATATAGAAATACACATTTACACAATAAGAGCATTCTGAAATGAGAAATAAACAATTGCTCTCATGTAGCACAATGTCGTGCTTTGGCATGATCACATTCCTGAACACTATTTTCCTCTTTGGCTGTGGACAGACATATGGCTCAACATTCCATGTTGAACCCTGCTGGACAAGGACGCTCCTCAGTTTCTGGAGGCTGCTGCTCTGTCAGCACAGGGGCTCATGAGAACACTCCCCAGCTCAGCCCAAATGGGAAGGGCCAGCTCAAAGCAATCCAGTGGCAGGTGTTTGTTCACAGAGGTCATTCTAACTCAATTGCTTAGGGAGCAATCAGAAAAGCAGTCTGGTTTTTGCTAACAGGTAGCAAAAAATGGGACAGGAGCTGTGGTGGTAACCTTACCACCAGCACAGCTGCTTGAAAACAAATGTTTGTCTGTCCTGTGTGGGCAGATGGCAAGTCACATTACCTGGCTGCAATATAAATTGGGTGTGAAACTGTGCAAACAGGAGTAGGAGAAATGCTTGTTGTTATGGGCTAACTAATATAAATCATCCACGAGTATTCACTCAAGTGTTTCTTCTTGGAACCTTTAGAGATTTGTCTTTTTACAACATACCTTTGATTAAGCAATCCATCAGGATATAACACGTTTCAGTGTTTTCTAACAGGTGTCATTTAACATATCTTCCCACCTATAAATGGCAAATGCCTTCCTGATAAAGAGTATTTGTGATTAGATGTGGTGGAGAAACTTCCCATAGACCAAAACTCCATTCAGTGAAACTTCAGTGATGCTTGGGATCCCACCTGTTTGTGCGATAAAATGACACAAGCAAAACCTAGAATTGAAGGATGGGCATAAAAATGTTACCTGGAAGAGAAATGGGGCTGGTTTTCAGAGCCATAGCCATAAATGATTATTATGTGTGCCTTGTTATTTGCTGTATGGAATCTCAGCACAACACAAACTCTTTAAAGGAAAGATTTTGCATACTTTCTCCTTTTCTCTAGCAGGAGGGTCAGAAAGCCCCTGGGGCTGCAATGTGATATCAGAGTACTTCCCTGTATTGTCCTTTTGTTGTTTATACCTTGAAGGACTTAGGAACTGTAAGCAAACTGCAGCCTCCCTTTGAAATAAATATTATTGGGGTATTTTAGATATTAATGACCCTAAGCACCTCACTGACCTCTGCCAAAGCTTCCTCTGTGCCACCACACTTCACAAACATTTTGATTTCCCCAAATAGAGAGGCAACTGATAAATGCCAGCTGTGGAGAAGCCTCAGAGAGGGATAACTGCTGCCAGAGGACCCACACAAGGTGTCAGGGTTTCACCTCCTGATAATCCAGAAAGACTTAAGAAACTGGCATGGATCAATTCTGCCATCATTTGTCATCTTTTTTGAAGCTGCGATTTCTGTTATCTCAAACAGGCTGCAGGAGATAGAAAATTATCTGTTCCATTTTATCCCTCAGTTTGGAAAATCAAAAGATAAAGAAGATGTAGATCTGATGCTTAAATAGGATCAGGTACTTCAAAGACAAAACTATTTTCCTCCTCAGATGTTCCAGAAATTTCTTCTCAAAAAAACTCTCTTCTTTGTTCCTGTGTTTTAGAACATAGCAAATATGCAGTGCTATGGCTTCCCCCACTTTATTCACACAATTTTCATCTTGCCAGAAATCAAAGTATTACAGAGGAGGTGGAAGTTTAAAACTGTCTATTCTCCTACCATTAAAAGATGCCTTTTGTATTCGATTTCAGCAGCTTTAAATGTGAAAGACAAAAGAATCTATTTCTAAAAATATATTCCCTAGCAAATGCAATTATAAAAGAATTAAAAATTCCAGAACTTTCTTTTTACCTGATGAGCACATGTGTGGTATTTTTGGGGTCTCCTGTGGCAGGAAGCAAATGATGAATCTGACTCCATGTTCTTAGAAGGCTGATATTATATTATATTATATTATATTATATTATATTATATTATATTATATTATATTATATTATATTATATTATATTATATTATATTATATTATATTATATTATATTATATTATATTATATTATATTATATTTCATTATATTATATTATATTATATTATATTATATTATATTTCATTATATTATATTATTATGTTATGTTATATATTATGCTATACTAAAACTATTTTAAATAATAGAGAAAATATTCTTACAGAAGGCTTAACAACATACTAATGAAAAACCCGTGACTCTCCAGAGTCCTGACAGAGCCAGACTGTGATTGGTCATTAAGTAAAAATAATTCACATGTTGGATAAACAATCTCCAACCACATTCCAAAGCAGCAAAACACAGGAGAAGCAATCAGATAAGTATTGTTTTCATTTTTCTCTGAGGGTTCTCAGTTTCCCAGGAGAAGAAATCCTAGTGAAGGGATTTTTCCAGAAAATATGACAGTGACACATATGTCATGTGTCATGACTGTGGTCATGCCACCTTTTGCTTCAGAAAATTCCTCCAACTGGGCATTTTCTACAGTTAAATAAAATCTGGTTTTCATGGGGGTAGGGTGATGTTGTCACTCATCACATACTTATTTACCTGTTCATTTGTGTCCAGCCACTGCAAAAAGACTAAGGGGTATTCCCAAATTCCCTGCATGTTTCCACCCGGTCAGCGTCAGGTGCCACCACCAGCCGTTCTCATCCTTCCAGCTACTGCTCCAGGAATGGAGCAGCAAAGCCTTTCCCACAGGCACACACAGAGCTCCCCAGCTGATTTTGATGGCACTTGCACGGGCACATTCCAGTGGCACTGGGATGACACCTCAGAGATGCATATCTTCATTTCTGCCTGAACTTGCCAAGGGCTGAGCACCTTCCTAGCGCTGCTCTGTGGCGGGTTAGAAATGGGACGCTGAAAGTGAGGGAAGGGTTTCCATGCAGTGGTTCTTGCAAGCACCTCCCTCAGTGTGCAGAGCTCATCAGATGGGCAGTGCATGAAAGGAGGGAGGTGCTGCAGCTGCCAGGTGGGTCCAGACCGTGCCCATCTTACCTCTGCACTGCTGATGCAGCAATGGCCAACATCTGCTGCCTCTGTGCTTGTCATTTTTGTTGTTTGTACTCCTCTGTATGGCTGGGTAGGTGAGGAAAGGTTTGGGAACCTCACCTCCTCCACTTTCAACATCAAAGCCAGCTGATGATTCACTTTGACAAATAGGTTGTAGGATTTCCCCAACTGCTGGCTTCCTTTGGGAGGTAACGTGGTAAAAAGTCCTGGAGGAATTTTTTAATAGACTATCTTTTGGGAGTTATTATTGTTCACATCTGCTCTTTTACTGACTCTGGGGATTATCTTCATTGCTGGAAATGTAGTCAGAGGGGCAATTCAAGACATAATACTTTTTTAATTTTACTATTCCTGCTTATTACCCCTGGTTCTTCTTGGGCATTGGGATACTGCATGGGATGTTGTTTGTTACTAAGGGATTTCTTCCACATTCTGTGGGTTATGGCTTTATCTTTCTCTTGACTTGGCATTTCCTATTAATCTTCTGTGGAATATTTTTTTTTGTTTTTCACTCTGGCCTGGATGCATTTTTGGCTACATTTTTTTACTTTTATGAGAACAGAAACCAATCCTGCTGCTCCACACCCACCTTATACTGGGTGAGATCACAGTCCCACAGATCCATATTAGGTGAATGCATTTTCCCAAAGATTACACAGCAGATAAATCTCTCCATTTCAGCACATGGTTTATTGCTGAATATATTGTCTGCCTACACATGCAGGAACAGATAACCAGTGATTTATATTTTCATAATGACTGCTGCAGTGATTCATTTACTCCATGGTATATTGGTGTCAGGGCAAATCATTTATGTAAAAAGGGGGAGACATCGAAGAATGAATGGCAATATAAAATGACACAGAAAGGAAAAGAGGGTAAAAAAAAGCCTGGACAAATTAAAATGCTTTCAATGGCCTGAGGAAAGCTGTGGGAAAGGAGTTTTTGTTTCCTGCTATTTTTTTTTTTTCCAGGAATGGAGTATCCACCATTTCTGTGGGCAGCATATGCCAGTGCCTCACCTCCCTCACAATAAAAATTTTTTTCCTAATACCTAACCTAAATTTCCCCTCTTTCTATTTGAACCCTTATTCCTTTCCTATCACTACTGTTCCTGATAAAGGGATTAGACGCATGATAAATTTAGTCTTTTCATGTCTTACTTGGAGGTAATCCTGTAACTGGATATGCTGAAATACCTTTAAAAAATCTCTGCACTATTAACATGTTGAAGACATCACATAAAAGAGCCAGATCACCATCACCTGTGCTACAAAATCTTGCTGGTAAGAACTGCTACAGCCAAATCTGTCAGAAGTGCTGTTTACAGGAGTGCCTAATTTGGTGCTGATCAGCTGTTAGCTGATAATTTCATATCTGTGAATCTTCCTTCACTAGTTCACACAAAGAAATGATGCCATAAATTCTTTTGCAAGGGGAAGTGCTGCATGGGTTAAGAAGTCAGACTTACGCAGATGAAGAAAATGACATAACAAAAGCTCAGAATTTAAATCCTGTGAATACTTGCTATGCACACTGAAGGATTAATTGAAAAATTCTTGGCAATAACCACATTTGTGAATATTAAATGTATTCACTGGTACTTTGCAAATGAAAAATGAGGCTAAGGTTATGAATAAATTGTTCAAGGTTTCTACTTTTAACTCTGGAATATTTGCTGACAGCATTGTTGAAATCAGAGAGGGAATTTATGTGGTAATATTGAATAGGTTAAAGAAGAGATAACATCAAGACATAGAATATTCTGAAAGAACTTTCCATAGTTAGGAGGTGGTTTTCTCCCCATAACTTCTTTCATAACTGCCTTTCAGCAGTACCAAGCAAATCAGGTTTTTTTGTTGGTTACACATGAGCTGAAACTTGCTATATCTACTGATTTAGAAATATTTAGTAGCACAAAGCAAGTCGCAGCTGGACTTCAGCAATTTTTATTTCAAGCAAAACCACAGCTTTCAGTTAACACAAAGTTATTCATTAATGGCAAAACACTTGGTAAGTGATTTCTGGTCAAAGTGAAATATTTCACAAAAACCTTTTCATTTCCTTGCATTTTCTCATTTCATGTGGCCATTTGAAATGTGCCTTGCCTACATCATATTAAACTGTTGCAAAGCATAATTCTCCTGCATTTGCCGAGTCTCCCATCACATCGACCAAAGCCAGTTTGTCACTGTGATATTTTCTGAAAATTCCCTTTGCCAGAATTTCTTGTCCTGAGACGTGGAGAACCCTCAGAGAAAAATGTGAATAATAATTATCTGATTCTCTTCTCCTGTGTTTGCTGCTTTGGAATGTGGCCTGGAGGTTGTTTACCAACAGGTGCATGTTTGATTGGTTCCATGTGAATTGTTTTAATTTAATGACCAATCACCATCAGCTGTGTCAGACACTGAGGAATCAGTCACGAGTTTTTATTATCATTTTTGTTAAACCTTGTGTCTGTATCCTTCTCTTTCTTTATATAGAAAGAGTTTTAGTATAGCATAATATATGATATAATAAAATAAACATAATAAAATAAATACAATATAATAAATAAACACAATAGAATAAATATAATACAATAAATTTGGTATAGTATAGTAGAGTGTAGTATAATATAATGCAATATAATGCAATATAATGCAATATAATGCAATATAATGCAATATAATGCAATATAATGCAATATAATGCAATATAATATAATATAATATAATATAATATAATATAATATAATATAATATAATATAATATAATATAATATAATATAATATAATATAATATAATATAATATAATATAATATAATATAATATAATATAATTTGTTCAATATTTTTATTGACGATATGGATGAGGGCTTAGAGTCTTTTATTAGTAGTTTCGCTGACGATACTAAATTGGGAATGAGTGTAGATCAACTAGAGGGGTGTAGGGCTCTTCAGAGAGACTTGGAACGGCTGGACGTATGGACAGAATCAAACGGGATGAACTTCAATAAGTCCAAGTGCCGAGTATTGCACTTCGGCCATAATAACCCCCTGTACCGATACAAGCTGGGGATGGAGTGGCTGGATAGTGCCCAGGTGGAAAGGGACCTGGGGGTGCTGGCTGACAGTCGATTGAATATGAGCCAGCAGTGTGCCCAGGTGGCCAAGAAGGCCAATGGCATCCTGGCCAGTATCAGAAATGGAGTGGCCAGCAGGAGCAGGGAGGTCATTCTTCCCCTGTACTCGGCACTGGTGAGGCCTCACTTAGAGTATTGCATCCGGTTCTGGGCCCCTCACTTTAGGAGGGACGTCGAGTTACTTGAGCGTGTCCAGAGGAGAGCAACGAAACTAATAAAGGGCTTGGAACACAAGCCATATGAAGAGCGACTGAGGGAGTTGGGGTTGTTCAGCCTGGAGAAAAGGAGACTAAGGGGTGACCTTATCACTCTCTTCAGCTTCCTGAAGGGTGGCTGTAGTGAGCTGGGGGTCGGCCTCTTTCCCCGGGCGACAACAGACAGAACAAGAGGACACAGTCTCAAGTTGCGTCAAGCTAGATGTAAGTTAGAAGTAAGAAGGAAATACTTCACAGAAAGAGTGGTCAGAAACTGGAATCATTTACCCAGTGAGGTGGTAGAGGCATCATCCCTTGAAGAATTCAAAAAAAGACTGGATGTGGCACTTGCTGCCATGATCTAGTTGAACAGTTAGAACATCAGCTGGACTAGATGATCTTATAGGTCTTTTCCAGTCTTGAAAATTCTGTGATTCTGTGATAATATAATATAATATAATATAATATAATATAATATAATATAATATAATATAATATAATAGCCTTCTGAGAACATGGAGTTAGATTCTCTTCTCTCACCTCATCCTGGGGACCTCACAAACACCATACCAGTTAAATTTGTTTTGACTTGCAAAGCACCTTATCTGTTATTGGTCCCTCCTTAGTCACCTCAGTGGCGAGGCTGCTCTTTGCCTTTCAAATCCCTGGGCTTGTTCTACATCCACTGCCAAGGCGGTGGGACAGGTCCTGTTCTGCCCCTGGCAGCAGAGCCATTCCCCAGGGCAGCCTGGGGAAGGTTTTTCACCACCACCATCTCCTCTCCTTGGGGAATTCCTTTGGGAGGGATGAGCTCCGCTCCTCACCAAAGCTCTCCCTGCCAGCCCTGGTATTCCCCGGGCTTGCATCACAGGTGCCTAGGGGCTGGGCTGTTCCAGCTCTCTGGCATCCAGGGAATAATCCAGCTCTTCCCTGCATCCAGCTCTCCTCAGGTTTTCCATAGCTGAGCTCTGCAGCTTGCTGCCCACTCAGAGGACAAACTATAATTCACAGGTTCAGGCTACTGTGTGTTAATGCAGCTGAGAGGAATAGCAGATTTGTCTTTACAAACGAGCTGTGGGTCTGTTGGGAGATAAAACCAGCACTGGGAGATAAAAGAAACAGTGGGAAGGGTTCCACTGATTGGTGAATTAAAAAAGATATTTGCTTTTACAAATAAACTTAAGGTTTTCTGACAAATGGAATTAGACATTGAAAGATGAAAGAAACAATAGGGAACAAAAACCCCTAAATTCTGTAAGAATAAAGAATTAAAAGGGAGGGTTATACATTAGAGGGAAATCTCTGGTATCAGGCATTCTGGGCCTCTCAAGTACCTCACCCAATGGGGAAAGAGAGAAGGGAAAAGCAGCCAGAAAATTGGGATAAAAAGGAGGCTGCATCCTGCAAAAATCTGAGAGATCCCAGGGGAATGCCCCATGGC
Organism: Melospiza melodia melodia; assembly: GCF_035770615.1. Taxonomy (NCBI): domain Eukaryota; kingdom Metazoa; phylum Chordata; class Aves; order Passeriformes; family Passerellidae; genus Melospiza; species Melospiza melodia. The sequence continues at coordinate 7,797,906 of NC_086195.1, read as the reverse complement.
ATTTCCCTTTATTTGAATAAAGCCAGAAAGGACTCCTCTCTCTCCTTTTTGGACATAAACCTCTGGTGTCTGTGGATTAATTTTCCTAGCACAGGTGACTGTGAGCTGTGTCTGTTGTACCTGGCCAATCACTCATTTTCTGCACTAAAACCGGAAAGCTTTCCTTATCTTTATCCCATCTGATGTGCTACAGGATACAGGAAAGAGATAGGAGGTGTTCCAGTGAAACTGTACAGGAGGGATCATTTGTCAGCTCTCAGAGCAGGAAGGCACAAGAAAGAAGATAGCAGTGGGAAGAGCTGAGCAGTGACTTTAGGACTTCCAGAAATAAAAACCAAAAAACAAACAAAAACAAAAAAACCCAACAAAAACAAACAAACAAAAACCCCCAAAAAACCCAAACCAAACCAAAAAACCCCCGAAAACAACAAAAAAACTAAAAACCCACAAAAAAAAACCAAACCAAAACCAAAAAACTAACCAAACAAAAACCCCAACCAAACAACCAAAAAAACCAAAAAAACAAACAAAAACCAACACCCCAAAAAACCCCACAAACAAACAAAACAAAACCCAAAACAAAACAAACCCCCCAAAAACCAACAATCACTCAGCCCAAACTAAAACACCGGGAATAGTATGGATACTTTTAAAACCTGAATATTGTCTTTACATTCCCAAATACACTTTCACTTGAGGGTAAGAATAAAGCATGGCATTGTTCCTGTCAGAAAGTGGTTAAATGTGGTGTAAATGGCTCGCAGATAAGAGCAAATAAAGTCCCGGGCCTCCTGAGGAACCGCTGATGCAGGGAATTGGAACCCCTGTAATCACACTCTGCTCACATTTCTCACCTCCAGTAATGGGAGAACGGGGAGGGGAAGGCACAGACGGATCTGGCTCAGCCCTGAACCTCCGTGAGCAAGGAGAAATGAGTCGGTGGAGCTGGGTAATGCTGTGAGAAATCCCAAAGCACGAAATGGGATCCCTCCAATATGCTGGTTTCTTGAACATTGCCTCCTTCCCCCTCCAATCAGCAGCTGATGAGGGCCAATAAATGCCAGTGTAACAGCTCTTTGGAGAGATGTATTGACATCATTTTGCCAGTGGGAGCGAGATGGAATTGCAGCATATCTGGACTGTTTATTTTCCCTACTTTTAAATATTCATATGAATACTTCTGAAGTTTTCTTTTTCCCATTGCCTTGAATGAAAAATAGGAAAAGGCATTTTGTGTTAATACTTTTGCCAAGAACAAAAATAATAGTTTCATTTTAGCCAGGAAGTGCTTGTTTACAAACTGCTTGGTGGAGGAGCAGAACCATCTGTGTAATGCAGACAATGGCCATCTCCATTCTTAAGGGTATTTTCACCTCTCTGGAATAAGTGCTGCAGGAAAACAGCAGCTGCAGGCAAAACGAGGGAGATCTAAGTCAAAACAGTGCTATCCCCCTCATCTCCCCTGAAATAAAGACAAGATGTCATTTGTAGGCACTGGGGATCTTCACTTTTGTGTGTTTGCAATGTTTTCTAATCTGAGCTTTCACTACTCCCTGCTTTGTTTCATGGAATCTTTTTCCCTCCTCCTTCCTCTCTCTTGTGTCCCTCCAGTGGCTCCATTTGCATCCCCTTCATGTCCTTACAATTCAAACACCTGGGGAGTTTCTCATGAGATCTTTCTGCTCCTTTAACCTTCCAATCTCTTCCCTTCTTCCACCAGATAACCCATGGTTCACATCCACACCTTTTTAGCGTGTGCCTGGCTTTGCCCATTTCTCCCACCTTTGGCCTCCTTCCAGTCCATCCTTTGATGTCTCCTGTTCCTCTTCTGCCTGTCACTGCATCCTCCCTCTGACTGATGCTGCTCTTGCCCCCTTGCTGCTTCTTGCCTGTCCATTATTGCTGCAGGGCAACCCCCAGCCAGGGAATAATGTGCAGAGACTCCATGACTTCAGAAGGCTGAACAAATGCTTTATTTAGCTATACTATATTATACTACATACTATACTATACTAATACTAGACAAAAACCTGTGACCCCTTACCAGTCACGACACAGCTTTGACCTAATTGGTCAATCAATCCAAAACAGCCATCACCAGTGTCCAATTAAAAAATCCCTTTGGGTAAACAATCTCTATAACACATTCCACGTGTGCCAAACAACAGATGCAGCAAGCAGAGATAAGAATTGTTTTTCTTCTTCTCTGAGCTTTCTCACTGCCTTCCCCAGGAAAAATCCCGGGGAAGTTGTGCCTGCTGCTCTCTGTGAGGAGAGCTGTGGCTGCAGTCCATGTCACATCTGAAAATTGTAGACCCAACCTAAATGTCTGAGTGATTTGCTTGACCTTTACTCCTTAGGGATTCATATCCCTGTGCCTGAAGTTTCCTCTGCAGAAGTCCTTATCTTCCTTCCCATTCCCCACCGTGGTGCCAAGTGTTGTGGCCTGATGCTCCCCTCTTCATCATTTTTTTAAAAAACAGTGGCTCCTCTTCTCTCCTGCCATACTGATGGTTCTTATCCCTGTCCTTTGATCTGTCTCCTCCAATTTAGCCCTCTTGCCAAAATGTAAATCTGGCTCTGGCCCTTCCCCTTGTGATCTTCCTTCATGCTCAGCTTACATAACTTCAGTGGAGAACTGGAGCACCCTTCTGACCCTTTATCCATGCTCAGCTGCCTTCTGCTTGGGGTTTGAATCTCTTTTCAAAGCAAGAATAAATCTCTTTGCAGAGAGAGGCCTTCACCCATTGCTGTTTCTGGTCGCACTGACCATGGCTTGTCCTTTTCTCTAACTGAAGCTGGATCCATGTTGATGTGTTAAGCTTGGTGCAGTTGTTGTGATTTTACAGCCCTGCCTCCAAGCAGCCAGCCCTCATTTGGAGTCATAAAGTCAAATTTACATGCCAGCTACACTGCTGTGCCAGGTTTTGTTGTCCTCCTGGCAGCTTGTTTCTGTATTGCCCACTTCCCCTGGGAGAAGTTCCCAGCAATTTCAGATGTGGTTGAAATTCTCCTTGGCTGTGGGTGCCTGTCAGGCAGAACAACATCGGGGCTGCACTGTTTGTTAGAGTTTCATTGCTATTTCTTCCTGGCCCATCTGTTTGCATCTGACCTCTGTCACTCCTGTTGAGTTTCTCCAGTAAAGAGCATCCCTGGAAGTGTTCAAGGCCAGGTTGGATGTGGCTCTGAGCAACCTGGTCTTGTGGAAATTGTCCCTGCCCATGGCAGGGGGTTGGAACTACATGATCTTGATGGCCCCTTCCAACCCAAGCCATTCTATGCATCTTCAAACAGGTTTGAAACACCAGGAATTATCAAAAGAAATTTCTTCTGTCAGTACTGCTATAATCAGATTAAATTCAAGTATGACCAGGCAGAAGAAAAACTCATTTTAATTGGTTGCTTGAATTAAGAGCACTCTAAAGAACTAAATATTAATCAACAGTATGGAGAAATGTGATAATTTTTTTCTTTAGAAACTAATATGATAAAATGCATCTTGTTCTGTAAGTTATTTGAACATAAATGCCATCACCCCCATTCTAAAAATGAAACTCTTAATATTTTTTTTCTGGAGTGTTTATATACCTCAGATTTTTATTTTCTCCTAATCAGAAATGTTTTCTCCTAATCAGAAATGAGCTCTATATATTGATTTAAAAATAGCTGAAAACAATGAATAAGAAATTCTGATTTTGATCAGCTTTAGATAGAACACTCTGAAGATCTAATTACCTTCACCCACCCTTGTATCCCTTACTTCCCATTGCAGAGTGATCATGGCTTTAAATGTGCCATCAGCAGGAGGAGTGGAAGGACCCTCTAAAGGGAGAAACTTGTCTAAATGTCTGCAGAGTGGAGAACATAATACAGAACAGCAGAAAATACGGAAATGCCTCCTTGTGCCTCTCAATTGCCTCCTTTTAGCCTCGAGGGGCCCAGCAGGTTTGGGAGCCTTTGGAAGCCTTTGAGCTGAGCCCCATCTGCCTGGCAATTGTGAGTGCCACGTGCCTCTCAGAGGATGGTTCCTGAAGCCTGTGCAACCCCTCAGATTTCACTTCTGTGCAAGAGCCTAAAATGGCAATAAAACCTCCCAAAAAATGCCATGGAGACAAGTATTTCCTAAAGTGCAATCAGTGAGCAGCACTGGAACAGGTTTTTTTGTTCTTTTCTTCACCTCACAAAGACTTAGTCCTATCCTGTCTGAAGTTTCAGTGAGATTATGTAACTTAATGGTTATTTAGGCAATGTTCAAGCATTTACAGAAAGAATCTGAAGCGAAATATGCACTCTCTTTGTTAATCCATATGGTTAACCATGCTTGGTTTCAAACCTGTGTAACTATCCAAGGAAATGTCTGGATATTCCATTCAGAATTCAATACTGGTGGGTGTTTCTTCAGTTTGCCAAGTGAATACATGCACTGGATTGCATCTCCATTTCTCCTGCTCAGAGGTGTCTTTGTCTACAGCTAAGAGTGCTCTCAGGAGCCTGCCTGCTCACTTTCCTGTCCCCCTGCTGTGTTGTGGCAGTCAGAGCTGGGTGCTGTGAATGTCTAAAGGACACTCAGGGCTCAGGCAGTCAGCTCTCATGGTCAGATCTCCTGTGGTGCAGAGGAACCGGAGCTCAGCTCACCTGGCCAGGGCTGGGCTTGGCAGCTGAAGGGAAATGCCAAATGTTCAGTGAGATCCCAAAATAAGGTAGATGAGGGGGCTTGGGGATCACCCGTCAGACTGGGGCTCACATTGTCAGAATCTGTAAAAGACAGAAGAAAGGCCTGGGCAGATCCCATAAAGGCTTCCAGCTGCCTCAGCTGAGTGCTCCTCTCTGCGTTAGCACCAGTTTTGAATTGAGGTTTTGGGCTCCAAAAGCTTAGTTGGCCTCTTTTCCCTTCCCTTCCCTTCCCTTCCCTTCCCTTCCCTTCCCTTCCCTTCCCTTCCCTTCCCTTCCCTTCCCTTCCCTTCCCTTCCCTTCCCTTCCCTTCCCTTCCCTTCCCTTCCCTTCCCTTCCCTTCCCTTCCCTTCCCTTCCCTCTCATTCCATAGTTATCCATTATGCTACTTAGACCTTATGATAAAGAGCAAATAATTCACTACAGCCAGCTTAAGAGACTAAGCAAGGTGTATGAGGGGCTGCTGTAGAGGAAATGTTAAATGAGAAAACCTATTCTTAATACATATCTGTTCTGTTTTTCCTTGCTTGAGATAGCCTCTATCAAAATCCTGCAACTGAAAAGCTCTCTAGCAGTTTCCACATTTGTCAGATAGGAACTGATTCTCTGGCAAGATCTGTCTAAAGAATGGCTTTTCCCTAAAAGGATTCTGAGCTGGAGAAAGTCTCTTCCCCCATACTCTTCTTCTTCTTCTCCCTCAGCTTCCTCCAGACTCAAATGCCCCCTTGAGGATTTGTTGCAATTCATTCATTTGATACTTAATGAAGATGTCAAGTTTTAATGCTTGCCACAAATGATCACTGGTTTCTACAGATGCTCTGGAAATGCTCACACCCCTCAGGCATGGTGATACAGGTTGCTGCTTGTCATACATTAAACAGTCCAAGGTCACCTTTACCAAGGTGAAAGCAACACCTGGTACCTGACTGTAGCATAAAGACACCACCTATCCATTACGAATGAAGTTCTCCTTGCAAATAGATAATATTTTAGATTTCCATGGCAATTGATGCACCTTTATAGCACACATAATTAAAACACAGACCCACAGGAGAGAATTAGAAATGCAGCTTCTTGCTAAGTCCTGGTGGAGATGGGACATGGTATTAAATATGTAAAACCTTGTGTGGGAGTTTGTCTGAGTCCAGTGACTTCTGAAACATCTTCCTGGATAGAAGAGCACTGAGCTGAACTGCATTAGCACATCCTCAGTGTTTGCTCCCAAAGGCAACAATCTCAAAGGACTAAAATTGATTTGAAATGGCAGAGTTAGGAGACCTTTAAAATGAATAGTATTGTTTTTGTTATTTAGTAGCTCTTCAGAACACGTGTGACTTTTTCAATGGCCAGCAGTAGTAACTGTGTTGTGTAGAAGTTGCTGAGACCGTGAGATCAATCAGCAAAACCAGTCTGCAACCTTAGTGCTTATTGATTCAGCTGTGTTTTCCCAGCAAAACCAATTACAAACTGTTACTCTGTTACAAACCCCATTTTCTGCTGTTTGTTATGTCCACAGTTTTTTACTATTCACAAAATAGTTGATTTGATGAAGAATTTCAATCTCTTTTCATCACTTTGGGTGTCACTTTTTTTCAAATAAAATGTGTATCTATACTTTCTCATCACTTTTGGGCAAATGGTTAGGGATGGAGTTCCTGAGATTAAGTTATGAGTAAAAGACCACCTTTGAAGAAAAGCATGGGCAAGATTAAATGAATGCTGATATTAAATGATAGTGGAAAATCTGGAAATCTGAAAGTTTGTGCAAACAGTTAGAAATGTCTGCTTAGAGAAACTTTTCATCCCTCCTGACCTGGCCTGCAGAGTGTATTTCTTGCACTCTATACTCATGTTTTATTTTGGTTTCATGTGCTGTACTTTCTGGGTCTAAAACCTTTGAGCTGTCTCTATGATGAAGAATGAAAAGGGAGACACACTCCAAAGCCCAAATAAACTTGCATAGATATATATTAAACCAAAAATTACAGCTCTCCTGAGCAACAGGGCAGAGTAGAGAGCCCGACCATGTTGGGGTGCACCTTGCCAAAACCATTAATCATTAAGTACATTGAACTAGAAGAATTACATTTTAAAAAGAAAAAAAAATATATATTACATATTTATGGCTAAGTCAGTTCTTTTAGGTCCAGTTCTTTTAGACGAGGAAAGATTTCCATAGAATTATAGAATGGTTTGGGTGGGAAGGGATCTCAAAGATAATCCGGTTCCATCCCCCTGCCAGAGACACCCCAGGTTGCTCTGAGCCCCACCCAGCCTGGCCTTGGACACTTCAGGGATGCTCTTTATCATGTTTTATACCTCTTCACATCCCTTCTACTCTGGATTGGTACAAGGAAAGACCAATTAAAGTTAAAATAATATTGCAAGCATGCCAGTAATTATTTTTTGGGTTTTTTCCCAGCTCAACAAATAGACACAGACCATTTTTTACTCCTTCCCATCCACTTTGTATAGAGAAGTAACACGAGAGGATTAAGCCCTTATTCACAACACATGGACAACAGAATCCCAGCTACATTCCTACAGAACTGCATCATTCACTTATCAAAACCAGTGCTAGCAAGCAGGTTTTACAGTGTGTAAATTATGGAACAAATAGGTCATTTGTATTTTTGAGGCCTGATTAATATATTACGTCATAAATAAATCTGTAAAAATAATTGATTTTTTATGAACTTAACTGGGGAAGGAAGTAGAGTTCTAATTTACCTACAGTTTTTGTGCTTCAGCAAAAATATATTCCAAATCCAATTAGATATTTGCTTTTGAATCAGAAAAATTGGTTTTGTTTCTTTGCCCTACATTTTTTCACCCTTTTGAGTGCTATTTGAGGGTAAATTTCAAAATGAAATGTCATTGCAAATTGCTGGATCAATATTAAACAAGTATTTCAATATTTCCCCTTAAAAAAAAAGAAACCAAACTCAATTATTTTAGCCAAAGCACTTGGAGAATTTGACAACTCACATATGTATATTTTGGGTCAGGAAAGTTGCACCATTCTGCTGTCTTCATAGATTGATGGAAATGCATGGTGAGAAAATTTCCTTGTTTCATATTCTTTAAGCTTTGTCATTTATTATTGCTGCTGACTTTCAAAATTAGAGCAAGGTAGTTTATGAATTAATGCCCTTCCCTACCAGAAGTATTCCCAGTTTGTTCTTTGCCATCTCATCTTCCCCCCAGACAATTCCTGAAACATTTCAAGGCAGAAATAAGTGTCCACCAGGACTATGGGCAGGGCTCCCTCTGTTAAGCAAGCAGTGATTGCTGGAGAAAAAATAACACAGGCCCAGCTGATGTCATTGCAGTTGATACCAGTAAGTCTGTCCCTGCAAAGCCTCCCAAATTTTTGATGTCATGTCTATATATCAGTCTAAGAATCAATTTGAGTTTGACTGCAGAGATGGACATGAAGATGGAGAGGATTGTTGTTCTTCAGCTATTAACACAGAAGGACACAACTTCTGTAGTAGTCAACTCTGTATTTTTGTTTGATTTATTTGATTTTATTTTGACAGCTTTTTCATATATTAAACTTCTGAGAGGCTGACTTTTGGTAAATGTGATCATCCTGCGCTTGAGACTAATAAAAAGGGATTTTCAGGCCTCTTAGTTTATTTCTATCACTCCAAAGAAAAATCTTTTCATAAGGCAGTAAGTACATCAGCAGCCAGTACTTTTCTAAGAATGCTAATTATATTCTCTCTGTATGAATTAATTATAATTCCTTTTGACTATAGTGATATTGTTTAGAGGAATTATCTCTCAGGTCAGACAAAAAGGTTTGACTTTGTGTGACACACTGGAGTGATTTCCTCTCCATCGTGGTATTCAGTATTCCTTAGCAGGAACTTTGTGACAAATTAAAATCCAAATTAAACTGAGAAAGGGGGCCCCTCCACTGATTTCCTCTTTTAAAACATTATATAGAGAAGCTCCTCCATGGACTGTCATGCACAGACAGACAATGAACCAGACATTTTCTCCTTCACAGAGCACCTTTGGAGCAGCATCACGACACGTGTCCCCAGGAGCACTTTGCTGTGATAGGGTTACAGCAGAGACAAGTGGAGATTAGGGCGCAGGTGGAAGTTATCAGTAGCTTCACACCTGCTCAGCCTGGTTCTGAATTTCCCTCTGATGTGTGAGAGTCTGAAGCACAGCCTCCCTATGCTGAGGTATTTATGGAAACTCTGTAATCTACAGGGAAAAGCGTGGGGTGCAAACCTCTCCTGAGCTCTTCCCTGCTGCCTTGGGTGAGAGATTTTTGGGCACTGAGGGATTCACACGGTCCCCAGTTCTGCAGAATCTCCTAGGTTACACCTCCCCTGCTCCTGAGTTTCCCAGGACATGGAGCACTTTGAAGCTGGAGAAGCATCTTAAATCCTTTTCCTGTGGGCTGGATCCAGGGCTTAGGCTGCTCATAAATGCTCTGTGGCTTTGTGGTGTTTGACTTCAGAGCCTTGAAGGAAGGCCCTGAGCCCCCTGGTGTGAGTGATGTTGGTCATGTGGACTCATGGAAAAGCAGATGGGATGTGTGGAGGAAACTGGGCTGGACAAAGAGGCCTAACTCCTAAATTATTCTATGATTCAGAACAAGGTCATCCACAAGAGCTTCTTAAAGCTTTCAGGAAGATTTTGACAACCAGGGAGGTCAAAAGAGATGCTCTGGCAGTTTATTCATAGGACAGTTTAGTAAATTCAGCCTTAAAACTTTTGCTTATGTGTCTTGTTACTGCTCAGCTGGCATCTCACATGGAAAACAATAAACACTTCACTCTTAGTTATTTCTTTGTCCTCCCACCATTATTTCAGAAATTATTAAATAAAAGCCAAACTGCCAAACACATAAGATCTGTTAGTGAGACTCTGCATTAACCCAGCACACTCTGTGAATGGGATTTCTTCAGGACACAGCATCCCACTGCTTCTCATGGCCCTGGTTCAGGGTTTGGCCACCAAACCCCATCTCCACTGCCTCCCCCACTTCTCCTTCACAGGCTGTTTAGTCACTGACAAGCTGGCAAGAAGTGCAAGACTCATGATGAAGCTACAGGGATGTCAAGCAAGAAGTTTTTCTGCCCATACCCCAAGTTTAGCAGTCCTGGGAAGGCCTCAGGATGACAATGAACTCATCAACTTCAAAACAAAATGCAAAGCTCATTTGGTCTGATTCAGCTTCCCTGTGAAAAAGTATTCAAAGTAAAATTAGGGAGAAAATTGAGACAAAAAATGCTAGTAGGAAAGAATTGCTTTTCAAGTTGGAAGGTACAGAGTGTGAACAGGGAAATCTGGCTGTGTGCATCTCTGCCAGGAGACAGGAGCGGGGAAACGGAGCCCTAAAGCTTTGAGCACAGTGACTCTGGCTGGGAGATGCTGCACATAAAATGCAGCTGTGCATGATTGCAGCACCCAGAGGAATCAGCTGTTTTGATCTCCTTCAGCTGTGACATTGTTTAAATCATAGAAATAAGAGGAAGGAAAAGATGCACTCCTGTGGCGTCCTTTCTCTCTGAGATGTAGGAGGAGATGTGCCTGGGGTGGAGATAAAGGCTGCAGTGTCTCCTTTCAGCTACAACCTCCCCATAAATGGCAGCAGAACCCCTCCTCAGCAACACCCAGTGATTTTTGGTGTGAATTTCCCCCTCTCCAGTGGGAGGTGGATGTGGAGGAGAGTGCTCCATGACACAGCAGTTACTGTGCTCCTCCTCTCTGGGTGTTGATCATGGCCAAATCAAGAAGGGTGAGAGTGCCCATGGTGTCCCTGCAACCATCCTCAGTCACACTCTGCAGATGACAAGGAAAATCTTTCTTTTCTTTCCAAAGGAAAGAAAATATTCTCATTAAACTCATGTTCTGGCCCCCTCTTTTTTATTTCTTGCCATATTAAAAGCAGTCTCTGTTCTCCTCAGTCTGGAACTCAGGATCTTTTAGTGTTGATGATTTCCAGTTTCAATAGCTCAATTTTAGTTTCACCTTCTAATTTGTATTCCTGGTATCAGCTGCTAAAGGAGCGAGTTAAATTATTTGAATTCTTACTGATTTAACATTACTAATTGCACTGCCAAATGCTTTCCAGCCTTGCTGTTTTTTTTTTTTTTTTTTCAAGAGACATCAAAACCTCTGATAGGTTTAAGATCCTTCATACTTAGAAGAAGGGAGAGAAAGAAACAGCAAATAAGGCAATAAACCTGAGTGGAGCAAATTATCAATTACAATCAGTTAACTGTGTTATCTAACACTGTGCCTGCCACAAAGAGGAAAATCAGCCTTTTCACTCTCTGTAGGTGGCTACACATGTGTTGCAATAAAAGTATTTATGCTACTGTCTCCACCAGCTCAAAGAACAACTGAACAGAGGCAAAGGCAAAACCTGGGGGAGAGGGGAAAGCCCTTGTTCCCATAGCTACAACAAGCCATTAGGAAGACACACACCTCCAAAAGCTGAATTAGAAAAGTGCTTTTAACTCAACATATTCTATTTAATTTCAGCAATTTCCCCCTAACTATTACACTGCTGTGTGGGCTGTGTTGACAGCTGCTGAAGCTCTGCAGTGCTCACCCCCAGCAGCTGCCACAAAGCAGCCAAGCACACACTTTGGAGTTAAACCACTAATAAACAGCTTGTCAGCAGAACCAAATCTCTCTCCTGTGGCTGGGCTGACCACCCTGCAGCCTTATGACAATTTAAGAGCTCAGAGGAGAAAGAACCTTAAAAAAAGGGAGTTGTGGAGGTGGGGGGAAGATAGCCTTGCTCTACATGTGCTGTTTGTACCAGTTTGAATGTGTGTATAAGGGGTGCAAACGTCTGAGATTAATTGTTATAATTTCTATTCTATATCATTATTATTACTACCATCATCATCATCATCAACAACAAGAACAAGAACAAGAACAACAACAACAATAATAATAATAATAATATCATGGATGTATGGTGCACAGGTTTAGTACCATCACATCTCTTTCCTCTGTCTGTAATAAAGCAAGCTGTGCCCATATGAGCACTGATATAACTCCATTTACTCTGTGCATTGGTATGTGTGTGGGGGGTTTGTACTCCTGTAATTATATTACTGTGTGTAGCAGTCTGTGTAAAGATAAGTTCTTAAAATTATTTTCAGGGCTCACATTTTCCCCTTGAAGCCTCCTGCCTTTGTTTGCTGTTATATAACCACATTTTGTTTTGCTTTGAAATATTTTCCCTTCTCTGTTGCTGTTGGAAATACCCACGCAAACCAAGAGGAGAAATGGGCTATAAAGGGAACAAACAAAACTGAGTATTGACTTAAATTCCTTTTGGTCTGGCTCCAAATGTTGCCAAACACACAAGATAAATAGATGGAGAGTGGAGAAAAACTGTCCCCCTCTCTCGCTTGCTTATGGTGCCACTTGCAAATACCATAAATAAAAAAAAAGGCTAGCAAGGATACACATAATAATAAAACATGCAGACTCTTTATGGGCAAGATCCAGATTCTCAAAAAATTTTAATATAAACATCCTTGAGGACCCTAAGGGAGTCAAAAGTACATGTAGGTAAAGAGAAGTCAACACTATTCATTATATTTATCTCAAAGACATTCTCTATTTTCTATTTTTGTAATCTATTTTTCCTTTTTACTGTTGACAGTCTTATAATTTTCATGTCTTTCAGGCCTACAATTTTACAATCATGCTTTATTGATAAACTGAACTTGGTTTACAGTATTTTCTAGAGGCTCAGCTAAAAATTGGACTGTCTTATTAAAACCTGCATCCACACATGCATATGCACATGTCCAAAGGCTATCACCCAGCAAATTTACATCTGGGCACTTAAAACCAAGACAAGCATTAGAAATGAAATATGACTAGCACTTCATAAATGGAGCACTGGGAGAGAGAACTTGTGTCACATCCAAAATGATGAGACCCTCCTCCCTCATCCTGGGCCGTGCCTTCTTGGCACCACAGCTACATGAAAGATTCCCCATTTCCTTTCAGAGTAATTTATTTTATGGCATTTTAGGCATCCCAACTCAAACTCTCATCTCTAAGCCTTCCTTTCCTCAGTCTCTGAGGAACACAGATCTCCTCGTGCCATTCCTTGCTCCAAGTTATCCTTCTGCTCCTCCCTGCCCACAGGAGCCCCAAACCACTGCTGGTAGCATGAAGTTACCTTCTTTATCATTAACAGTCTTTAAATTAGAATGTCTTATAAACCCCAGTGTCCCCACACTGTGTCCTGCCCCTTCTGCCTTGCTGGATGAGACTTCCTGGGTGCCTCCTTTATGCCAGGCTGTCTGTGGTGCACATAAATCAGGTGCTGCTGCTGCTGCTGTGAAGAGATTTAAGAGAGAAAGGAGCAAATCCTGGTGCCAGCATTGCTTCCAGACTTCACAATTACTGGAGAAAAGGGGCTACAATGAGTAAATGACACGTTTATGGCAAGCTCAAGAGAGATCTTTATACTATCCTCAACCTTGACTTTATGGGTGGATTGTCTGAGAAAAACTGAATCACAAGGTCATTTCCTCCTTCATGAGCCTTCTTGGCAACCATTTTTACTGGAGTACCTGAAGGAAATTAGCCATTATACAATAGAAATGGCAAAGGGTCACTAGCCAAGCTTAGTCTGAAGGGAGAATTTCCATGAACCCTCCCTGTATTGTCTGTAAATTGGGAGATCTCAAGGCAGGGCAAGTCCACAGGTCTGTTGGGGAGCATTCTTTGTGACTGCTACTGGAATATTACCACTACAGAAAAATAACAGCAACAATATTTGGGCCTTCATTAAAAAAATCCATATGGATGATATGTATCAAATAGGCAATTGATACCATCCTATGCCATGAGGGGCTCATAAAGGAGCCTAAAAATGCCCAGGATTGCCAAAATGCATTGGCGAGTTTGGACTCCAGTCTACATTTTGGCACTTAATGTGCATTCTAGAACTATTTCCCTACAATGTTTAATGAATCTGGGAGCAAATTAATTTAGAAAAATAAATTCAAATAGACTTTTCTGAATCAATATTGCTGCATTTCACATTCTTGATAACTTGAATCATAGTGCTGAAGCAATATTCAGCTGCTGTAAATTGCCACAGCTCCACTGAAGCCAATAAAGTTACAGTAATTTATTTCATCTGAGGATGTGATTTTTTACAGAATAGTTCTGACCTTATTTAATTGTGTGGTTTGTTCATTTATTTGTTTCAATAAATGGAGGAAAAAGGGCACACTCTTGCATTTGCAGGCAGAATGAAGTGATTATTTCTGCAAATAAACTGGGGGGTACCTGTGGCAAAACCAGAATTGTCAGCAACTGCTGTTTTGTAAGGAAAAGAGCTCAACCCAAGGACAGAAACAGGGATACATGCTTCTTCTTTTCTCTTTCTGTATTTCTATAATAGAAAAATGTGGGTTATGGAAACTTACTGGAGACATTTCAAGATTTTGTATGAATTAATTTCATTAAAGTGCACGAAAATTGCAAATACATGCGTGTCCCAGGGAGGTTTTCTGGTGGCCTCTAGAACCTGGCATTAATGCTGATTAGAAAGAGAAAAAGAAGGAACAGATACACAGAGATTTTTCTTACGGCATAAACTGGGAACTTTGGGAACTGCTCATTGAGGATGTTTTTGACATGGATTGGATGCTTCTAGGCCAGAGGTGTGAGCAGCCCTGCATTCAGTGACTCCCACTACTCTTGGCAGCAAATTTATTCTGTAGCTTCCACAGGATCCTGTGAGAATTAATTCCCTGGCCTTGTGTGAAAAGATCTTTTTTTTTCTCTCTGCTCTGGAGCTGATGGTTGATAATTTCATTATCAGCCTACCCGCTGTTGTATTGTGAGAAACAGTGAATAAATCACTTCCCATTCTTCATATCTACCTCAGCCATATTCCATCTCTGTCCTCTATTATCTAGTCTATTATTAGGTATTATCTATCACCTTGTCTATCCACTCTCCATGTAACAAAACTGAGGAGTAAATTTGGTCTTCCCATCCCTGTATTAGCTCCAGTACATCCCTTTGAGATGGGGTGAAATGAATAATAAGTACATAATGTAGAGCAATAAGATACAGTAGCATAATGTTATTTGATTTTTCTTCTCTTTGCCTTTCCTAATCATTCTTAATATTCTTTGTTTCCGAGCTCCTGAGCATTGATGTGTCAGGTATTCAAAGTGTTCAGTGAGTCCTGAAGGACTCCAAGTGCTCTTCTTAAATGACAAGAGGTAAATTACCACCTAAGTAATGGCTGTATGTAATGTCTGTACATCTCTGCACACATGTACATGCAGATGTATGTCGGCACTGCCTGTTTCTGCATCATCCCTCACCATACTGCAGTTACTAATATGGAATTAAATACCAACATTCATGATCTTCTGAAATACTTCACAGTCAGCTTTAGATTAGACTTTTACAAATATTTTTGTAGGAGCCAATGTTTCAGTGCCCTTTTTCTCTGCTTCCTGCAATGTTTATGAATGTGTTGAGGAGCCCTGGGCCCAGGTCCAATCCATTAGTAGCACCATAAGTGACAGTATTACACTGTGAAGAATCTAATTATTCTTGTCTTTTCCTTTTAAAATTTTTCTATTTTTAAGCATCTACTAATTGATCATTGTCATTTATGCTGTGAATATTTAGTTTTCGTAAGGGCTGTTGACTCATGGCAATGGCAATGACTCATTGCCATTTTTTGGGCAATACAAAAGGACTCTATTAGCTCTAATGTCTTTTTGCTCCTCACCTCTTCTGAGAACTGTGTGATATGTGAGGCTGTGTGATATATGACTGCCCTTTGCAAAACCCATGCTGTCTTTTGGGCATTTCTTACACATATTTTTTTTCTTTATTATTATAGTTTCTAATGTTTGCAGTCCAGAAATCAAATTATTGGTCGGTAGTACCCATGATAACTCTTCAAAAAATTTTTGCTACCACTTCATCCTGTTGCTCTAAATCCTTATTTCAGGATGCTTTAATTTGAAACAGAGTCTTCTTTGCTCTTCCAGGGCCTCCATGCAGAAGGTAGTGAGTAAAGTTGATGATAAGCATGTACACAAAAGATCCTCCCTTTTCTGAGACCTCAAATGTTTGGCCATATTTTTCTTCCTTTAAAGATGTTTTTCTCGATGTGATGCAGTTCTCTGGGGAAAATAAAATATGGCCTTTTCCAAATTGATTGTTTATTCCCTACCTTCCCACTTGTCATTCCATCTCTTGCTTTGTGTATGAGCACTAATGTCCTCTGGTAATGGCAGCCCTGCCATGCACTGCTGCCTTTAGCCTTTCTGGAAGCTGCATCAATTTTCTACCTTGCCCTGACTTGCCCTGACAGCTATCTTCAGATTTTTCTATTGTCTATTTTCTATTTTGAATGTTTATCCATTATTTCCAAGTTGATTTCAGTGAGAAAACAGATATTCCTGATTCTGCCTCATTTCTTCCCTCTCTCACACACACGAGCATGCACACAGCCCTGCCTCCTTAAGGGTGGATAAAATCACTGAAGAAAAATCAAAGAAATAGGGACATGTCTTGAGCTGGAAAAAAATTGATTTCTTCAAGGACTACCTTGGAAGGGACATGGTTTATTTTGCACAACAAGTGGGACTGTACTCATCTGACTTGCTGATGGCACATCCCAGGCACAGACAGGGCACTCAAATATTTCACAGGCAGAATTTGAGAGCCATTTAAACTGGAGGCATTTTAAACTGGATTAGTTTCACAGTACAGAGTACAAAATCATTTATGGACATAAGAGTTATAGGAATACCTGCAGCCATTAGATGCTTGCTATTAGAAGCCCTTCTGCTGGAATGGCAGAGCAAAGACAAGATAAAGACACGTAACCTTGCACAGAGGCTGTCAACATGACAGGAAAACTCAAAGACCCTGGAAACCCAGGATGGATTAGGTGAGTTATTTCCTGCAGAGTGAGGGGTGTACACATCCACACTGGCAGGTGCAGCATAATTTGGTCACCTGGGATCAGAAGTGATTACTTTAAAGTGGAATGCAGGATTGACAAGGGCTATTAAGATGGTCAGAAAAATGAAGAACATAATAGATGAAGGGGTACTAGAAGAGCCTGGCTTGATTAATTTACTGGAATGGGGGTGACAGCAAGCATGGTTTCTGCTGATAGACACCTCAGTGGGGTGAATGCTAAACAGGCAGGAAGGAGCTGTGGCCAGGGAGTAAAGCTGGAGAACAAACAAGGCACCCAACATGTGGGAGAAAAGAAGCCTGGATCTCTGGAGAAGGCCCCAAGCTGATGGGCAGGGGAGATTTTGGAGGCTTGGAGCACCCTGGCAAAGAAATAAATCCTTTCTGGGAGGATGCACAATGTCCTCACCACCTGCAGGGGATGACTTGGAGCTCCTCCTGCTTTTCCTACCAGCTCACTGTGCATCTTTAGACACAACTTGCTGCTCCCTGGCCCTGTTCTCCACACAGGTAAAATCCAGGTAATTATGCTGATGGCTTCTGCAAAAAAAGGTTGAGAGCTGCCAGCAAGGAGGGCCAAGCAGCATAAAGGTGTTGTTATTCTCATTTCCAGCTGCTTCAAAGGAAAGCAGGATCTGCCTTTCCAGCCATCAGGTGTGTGAGGGGGTGAGAACAAGGGCTGAGAGAAAAATGACTGTGTTACCTGCACAGCTGCAGGCAAAACCCCAAGTGTTTTATACAGAGAATACAACCTAAAGAGAATCTTTATTTACTTTTTCATAATTCACCTCTCCATGTACCACCAATGATGCTTTGAAATTAATAAATTTCCTGACAGCAGGGACTGCAACTCTCTGCATCCTTTTCCCCAGTATTTTCTTTTGATCATTGCCTTTTCCACAAGAAGTATCTATACTGAAAGTAGCTGCCTCTTGCTCATAAACGAATAGCTGCCTTCAAGGTCTGTGCCACATTTATTTTAACTTGGTCAGACTGGCTAAAATTAGATGACTGCCACTGAAATCTAAAATTCAAAGGAGGTCAAAGTTAGCCAGATTAGTGTGTTGTCAGCTGCATTTTAAAATCTTAAAAGAAAGTCCTGAAATACTGGTGTATTCCCCACCATCTAGGGAACATTAATTATATATGAGGTGAAAAAATGCAGCTGATCCCACAAATATTTCCAAAGCTAAATTTATGGAACCACTGCTCACCCACAGATACATTCCTTCATCTGTGTTGTCAACAAAGATGAAGGAACAACAAAATCCCTATTTTAACAGGGATTCTTCAGGTATCTCTGCTCTTTGGCCATACCTCCATCCCCTGCAGGCTTTCTAAAGCTGAGAAGCACCAACAGACTGGCACTGACAGGGTTATCTGGGATTTCACCTGGGGCACAAGGGTGTCAGGCTGGGGTCCATGCGGTTTGTTCAAAGCATCTTCAGCTCCAGTTTGACAGATGTGGAAAATTCTTGACTATGTGCTGGTGCTTCTGCAGCACTGGGAGCACTGGGGAATCTCGTTTTCCTTTGTGAAAAATGTTTCTTTCTCACTCTGTCATGAGATGTTTAAATAAACAAGTAACACAAATGTTGTTTTGTAGCAATATTTCTCCTGTGTAGACTCAGAGAAATGCAGTGTTTAGTCACTCTTTTCCATACAAAGGTGGAAATATCAGTTTTCTGATAGAAAGATAGAAGTTATTGCACGTGGCAGGAAAAACTCTCTATTTAAGGGCAGATGCCTCCAAATGCAACAGGACATGATTCTCCATTACTTGTACTGTTAAATTTCCCAGGCTATTCAGATGCACACTTGACTACACTGACAAATCCTAATAAAATCAGATTGCCAAACAGAAAGAGGAAAAAACGTTCTACAAGATAAAAGGGCTGTAAGCTCAAAAGTTCATTGAGACTGTTACAGAGCATGATCAGATTTACACTCTGAGCTACTAAAAGGACGATGAGTGTTTGACAGTGCCAAATGTGGTCTTTAGCTTTTTGTCTAGAGGTAGCTCCTCTTGGTAAGTACAAGCATCTGTCTCTATCAGGAAATTCACTGATCCAAGGCAGCACAAAACTTTTGCCTTCAGCATGACTTTCATGGCTTCTCTCTCAGTTTGCTTCATCCTAAGGTACTTTCTCCCTGGTGCCTTCAGTCCAAAATATGCCAGTGGTACTTCAGTGGTAGCCCTTGTTTGCTCAGAACAGCTGTGGAAATAATAAGGCATTTTTATTTTGAGGTTAAAATTGAAGGCAGCACTGTGCACCCGTGGATGTTCAAAAACCTAAATGTGGGCTCATCGTAGCAATGACAAATCAGGGATATCATCAGTTCCTTTGCAAAAATGAGACTGGACTTCATCTCATGCTGCTTGATGTAACTCCAGCATTTAGGGCAAGTCTCTGATGTGCCCTCCATAGCCAAAGGAGAGGAAAATACACTTAAAGGAGAAGTCCTTCCAGTTTATATTGTCTGTGTCCACAGTAAACTAAAAGTAAAAAAGTTTTTATTAGTGACTGAACCATTAGACAATCCCACCTTCACTGCCAGTTTTATTTTAACTGGCCAACAGGCATCCCTGCTTTGCAAGTTTTTACCTTGAGGAAAGTATTTTTATTATGGCTCACAAAAAAAAAACCAAAACAAAAAACTGTAATGAAACGAAATGAAATGAAATGAAACCAAACCAAACCAAACCAAACCAAACCAAACCAAACCAAACCAAACCAAACCAAACCAAACCAAACCAAACCAAACCCAAAAAACATCTCTTTGAAGTAAAAAAAGGTGTTTTGGCCAGAACTTCTCACGTATGTTGCCTCTTTGCCAAACCACATACCAGTGCTCACCAGTTACTTCTGGTTTCATGCAATAAGATAATTCTCACACATTGAACAAAGCAAAGCAATGTCACCTGTGGAGGGTGGCATTCCCATCACTGGTGGGTGTCAGACAGAACCTGGGGCTGACTTACTGCAGCTCCTTCCAGCCCCTTCCCTATACATCTCTGGAATCACCAAAATATCAAAAACATAAATAATCTGAAATGACTGTGAGATGGGGAAGAGGGTTACAGTGTGTAAACAATGAGTTTTTAGTGGAAGAAGAAAAAAAAGACAAAAGGAAACCATGTATTTTTTCATGTCCCACTCTTGTGCCAGCTTCCCCAGCCCCGCTGAAAAGCTTATATCAAGATGTTAGTGCTGCATTACTTGACAGCCTGCTGCTTCCAAACTCAGAATTCCTGGTGAGCTGCAGTCTGCAGTTAAGATTTGAGCATTCAGAAAGGACTGTGACTGAATTTAGATGCATGTAACTCTTAAATTACACAGTGCTGTAAAGTATTGATGTTTATACTTGATAGCTTTAATATTACTATTTATGTCTCAATGAATTATACTTGCAGAAGTAAAAATGGAAAAGCCAGACTGCATTAATATCTACACTAAACATAAATCTCAAAATATAATTGATGTGGATATTAGCAGTGCAATTTCAATAATGTTAAACATGCCTATGGCTTGTGATAGGATCTTCTAAATGCAATGTAAAAGGGATAAAGTGAATCAGGTAAGAAATATCTTTTGCAGAAGAGCTGGTTTGAATGGAAGATTAAACCCCAGGTATTGGATACCAGACACTGATTTGAAGTGAGAAACTTAAGACTTTTGATAAACCAAAGCAAACTAAAAGGAAATTCTTTTTAATATGACTCTAAAATGTGCCTCAAATTTGAGGTCTGCAAATTATTCCTGTAATCATTGTGAGGTTTGCAGTGGAGCATACTTACATTATTTTCTCTGGAGAGAAGACAACTTCTTACTTGCCAGTCATGCTCCACAAAAATTGGAGATGGAAAACATCTCCCTAAAGTAAAATGTGTGTATTAAATATTCAAAAATAGGCACCCTATAGCAGAAGTTATCTGGCAAGCCAACTGCAGGGTTGTTGATGCCTCAGATTGTGTTTCTGAAACAGCAGGGCACTGCATATCACCCTGAACAGGGCTGTGTTTTTACAGCAATAAATCAGCATTCAGTTCCTCTTCACAATCTGACTTACAAGATTGTTGTTCACATTATATATTTGTGCTTATTATGGGCTAGAGGAAGCTGAGAAACTCATAAAATGAGCTTATCTTTTGTGTGAGGGTGAGAAGTGCTTTAAATTGTTCCAACCATGAACTCCTCAGATAGTGTGGCTACCCATATGTGAAATTACATTCCATAAAACAGCAATTTCACTCAAATCCATTAATGAATTTTCTAGCCTCCATGGGTTCCAGCATGGTTTTAATTTGGGTAGGGCATCTGCAGAGAAGAGGAGGATTGTTATTGGGAAAACATCATTGTATAGGGACAGACCTTCCTGCTCTGTGGAGGCATCTGAGGAAATCTCTGGAAAAGTTGTCAGGGTTGATCCTTCCCATTTCCTGCTCAACTTTCATTTGTGAAGGAATGGCGTGGAGGAGGGTGAGCAGGAAAAATAGGACCAGAAAGGGCAGATAAATTTATTTCGATGTTATATAAAGCCTACAGATTGCTTTAAACATGTCATTGATTTACCACAGTAATCTGATAGTGTCAACACAATAAATTATCTTTTCTCCAGGTTGTTTAAAGATGTTTCCACATCTGAGTTGCCTTTCTGGCCTTCTATGAATGCCATGCAGAAAAATTTTGGAAAAAAATATATTAAAGCCCTGAAAATAACTGATTGTAGAAATAAAGAAAATAAATCTTCTCTTTCAACTCCTTTTGCTCAGTACTTGACATGATTACAGCACCTTCACCATGCAGAAAATATTCAAATATCTTG
Source organism: Melospiza melodia melodia (assembly GCF_035770615.1). Taxonomy (NCBI): domain Eukaryota; kingdom Metazoa; phylum Chordata; class Aves; order Passeriformes; family Passerellidae; genus Melospiza; species Melospiza melodia. The sequence continues at coordinate 7,776,429 of NC_086195.1, read as the reverse complement.
TGAAGGAACCTGCATCATGGTGAACTTTTACTAGTCAGGACAGGCATTCATTGTACACTAGCACTACATGGCTTAACAAAAAATGTGTGTATGCATCCAGAAAACAAATTGGGACTTTGAAGGAAGTGGTATTGGTGGGGCTTGATTCTAGCTGGAGTCTAGACAGGATTTTTAACCTGGTTCATGAAACAGAAGTGTAAGCAGAAAAGAATGTTTTTTGCTTGATAAGGTAAGCAGGTTTTGTTTGGATGACATATTTATCCATCACTTGTAGACTGGACCGCTAATATTTTCCATGTGACTCTATATTCTAGGAAACTTGTTCAAGATGATTTATTCCATTTACTAGTGTAGTTCTATGCTGGCATTACATAATACCAGAGTGCTACAGACTGCGCAAGTTAGCAGCTGACTTCTGAGCAGAGATTAATAATGATTTCATGTGCAAAGAGCCATTCTAGAGCCAGCCAAAACAAACTGGAAGCAACTCAGTGTCTCAGAATTAGAGTTAAATCCCTAACTGATTTGGGTCTACGTTGCCTGGAGGCAGTTGATCTTTTTCTATCAAACACTCACAATTGAGATTAGCAGCATGACATGGCTCTTTTGATGTAAAAGACAAACATCAATAAGGGATTTTCTAAGTAATGTTTCTTATTCTGGACTGTTTTTCCTGCTGCCATGAATATCAGAGCTAATCTCTCCATAAAAGCTGCAGATGCTTTTTTTTCAGAATTGAGAGATTTGACAAGAATCTGGAGCAAGGTTGGGTTGGGGCTGTTGTTTGCAAGCTGAGATGAAGTAATAGTGTCAGCCCAAGATGTGACTCTAAAGGCTGGCAGTGACCTCATGAGAGATTAATCTCCTTTAACTGCAGATGTATCCAAGCACAACATTTCACCCAGACTGGTTGCTTTGGACTGAACCTGTGTCTATGGTGGTTGGGAAAAAATTCCTGGAATGAGAGCACCTAGCTCACACTTGACATCTTGCATAAATTGTGACTATCTTTAAATTTATATATTAGAAATGTTTATTATTGGAAATGTTTGCACCTACTAATTTCCTGCTCTCCTATTTATAATTGAAATACAATAATTAACAATTTGCCATGTATAAGGGAAAATTACAAAGTCCCTCATAAAAATTGAATTATGGGTTTTACTTCCAGGTCCCCTTTTTCTCTTGTTTTTGTGTATCTTAAAGGAGAGAAGTAACACATGACAGACAGAAATACTCCAGATCTCAGACCACCATCTGCACCCTTAGTTCACTGGTGTTTTTTCCTTTTCCCTTTTCTTGCCTCCTGTTATCATTACTCACCAGATCTGGGATCTTATTATCCCTTTCCTCTCCTAGCCAGACTCCGAGCAGGAACACAGAGCATGGATCAGTGTGTGAATATTTCCTCCCAGCTCAGCAGCCTTGCTGGCTCCCATGCATGGACAAGTTTGGATTTCCAGCAGTTTAGTGCTGTGATTTGTCCCATTTGTCTTTCAGGCAATTCCTCATCTCAGGCCTAATGTGCCCACGCAGGCATGGAGCTGAGGACAGGACAGGAGGTGAGCAGGGATCCTGTTCCCTGAGAGAGAAAACCTTCCATGCTTTGTCCTGCCGGGCTCTGAGTGCTGGGGAGATGCTCTAAAAAACCAACACCAACAAGGCTGAGGGTGCTGCCATGTCTCTCCACCCAGCTCCTGAGGCTGGTGGGCAGCAGTGTGACTTTTGAATGCTAGGGGAAAGAAAATGTGTTGGTTTGGAAAGACAGGACTCTGCCAAGGAAGGCAGGAGCCTCCCCTGAAATGGAAAATGTAAACCCTCCCCACCCCTCCGAATTGCTATAAATCTTAAATTAAGGGGCTCTCAGGCAAAAATATGGGAGCAGGTTCTTTAATAGGGAAGAAAATAAAAGGATAAAATAAACAATGTAGTACACTAGAACAACACTGACAAAGTCAGAACCCAACCTGACACTCTGTAGGTCAGGGTGTTGGTGGCAGTCCCATTGGAAATGTGGCTCAGCCCTCCTGCAGTGTCAGGGGTGGTTCTGTTGGAGCAGGGATCCTGTAGAGAAGGATGGATTCTTCCTCTGAAGATCCAGTGGAAGAAGAGGCAGCTGCTGTTCCTCTGGGGAATCCCATGGAGAAAGACGTGCTGGTGTCTCAAAACCTCTGGATTATATCTGGGTAGGAATGCTTGGCTCCTCCCTCTGGGCTCACATCTCCCAATGGGATGTTGTCAGCCCTGCAGTGACATTCAATAGTCTGTTATCAGCAATGCCCCCTCCCGAAGGAGGCGTGAATGTGGTCACTCAAAGAGAGAGATAAGGCAAACTGCCCACTTGACAAAAGATAATCTGCCATACAGATGGTAATAGAAAACACCTTGCCTTGTAATCTGGAACAGAAAACAACAGAGAAATTGCTTGATAACAAGCAGAAACTCACAGGAAATAATTGAGAAATAAAATGCTTAAGACATTTTTGTCACACACATCTAGCTTTCTTCCTAATTCTCATCAGTCTGGTTTTTTTTCTTCCACAAAGTCATAGTTTCTGGCATACTCTGCCGTCTGATGGTGCTACAATGACTTTTTTTTAAGGACATCTCCCTTTGGAATATTTGTGTGTGTGGTTTCTTTGTTCTGTGAGCAGAATATGCCTGCCAGCGAGACAGAATCTCATTTAGTTACAAAATACACTGATTCACTTAATGAAGATGTGGATCTGCTCTGCAGATGAGGGTCTCCTCAGCTTCTCTCAGTAGGACAATTATGGTTTGTTTTAAAAGTACAGAAATTCTCTGAGGCACCAGCTCCTTCAGTTTTTTAGCAGGTTTTGTTGAATTATATTAATTTTTTTAATGCAGTGCCACAAACTGGCCCTACATTCTGTCCTGAGAGAAGGGCTTTGGTTTTTCAGGGGATTTTTTTAGTCTTCATTTATCACATTACTATTCTGCAGGGGTTTGCTTGAGCAGTCAGAATTGAGTTGTGTCACTTGAGCATGCATTTTAAATTAAGACGGGGTCATCCTCTTCTGTGTTTTATAATCATCAGTTGCTTGAAGCATACAAGAAGATGTGTTCAGACAGGTAGGTTTGAGATTTCTGGTGATGAAAATTGCACAAATCTTAAAACTTATTAGGCCATGCAATTTAACACTTGTTCTTTTTTGTTTATGCCCTGTAGGTGTATTTTTATGTGGTATGGCTCTTCCTATAAAGAAAAATCTGACAGTCATTCACAGAGGCATTTATTCTTGCTTTCTCATATGAGTTCAGCTCCTCTTCCTGAGTTTCAGCTTAAAAAATATTTAAACTACTTAACTGCTTCTGCTTCTCGTTCTGGCCACACCATTTACTTCTTACCACTGTACACATATTCCATCAGGCATTTGCAGAGCTGGAGGTGCTCTGGAACAGCAGAACTTCCCATCTGATCACATCCATGTCACACATGTACCAGTGAGAAAATCTGTCCCTCTTTGGGTCCTTTCAATGTATTTGTAATAGAATTAGAGCTGATTTCATTGTGAGAAGCAGTGCCTATAGGACCCAGGCAAGGCTGGCAGAGTGCTGAGCTAAGCACAGGGTTTACATAATATGTCAATCCCTGCCCTCAAAACCCTGGGAGCCAAATAAGCAGGACCAAGAGCAGGAGGAAAGAAGAGAGGTGAAGTGACAGGTCAAGGTCAGGCAGTCTGTGAGAGCAGTGGGACCAGAACAGAGGTTTCCTGAGCCCTAGGAGATCCCCTGTTGCACCAAGTGTGGGGTATTTTAGGGAGAGGATCCATAGGCTCTGAGGATTCAATTATTTTTTGTTGCCTTCCCTCTGCTGCCCTTACATGTGACCAGCGGCAGCTGTGGAGCTGGCTGCTGCCAAAGTAGTAAATAGAGTCTTTCATCCCCACTGAAAGGAGAGTGAATGATGTAATTTGGCTTCCCTTCCCTCCTGCTGACTGCCAAGACATTATTTCTGTATCAGTGCACATGGCCACTTGGCACCAAGCAGGACCCCTCTCTTTGTGGAAGTGGAGGCAGGATGTTAATTCTTTTTGATGTACCAGGAACGTATCTGGAGCTGTGCAGCCATGTTTCTTTCAGGAGGGAACTGGCTCCCAGTGTTCCCTGACAAAAAAAGGAGTGTGGGCTCCTTTCCCTGCATGTGCAGAGCCCCAGAAGGTGAGCACACATCCTGCTGACCACAGGCCAATTTGTTGTGTGCTTTTAGTTTCAATGGCATAGCGAGCCAGTTTGTGTTGCTCATTGAGGTGGTTCTGCTCCAGAGCACCTCTGCATTAATTCATTAAACTTCTTTGTTCTACAGCCTATAAATTTAAGCAGTATTGCTTTTAAAGGCTGGAAGAAGGATTCAGACACTGTGTAAGATAGGAAGTTGTATGGCACCCACAAAGCTGTATTTCTGCCTACTCTGCCTCTGTCTTCCAACCATATGAAAATATTCTTACTCCAGTGGCTTCACATCAGGTCATTAACTTTGGTTTATTGCCTGTGAAGACAGTTCTGTGAACTTTCCTTCTGGATTTTTGAGAACAGGAACAATTTGCTGGAAAGGGCGGGGAAGGAGAGCGGTTGCCTTCTGATGCCAGTCCAGATTTATGTGTTTGGCTTGTCTAAGTCCTGGAATTACTCAGTTTCCTCCTTGAAACCTCCTGCACCTCACATTGAATGAGGTGAGGGTATCAGATAATCTTTTTTTCTCTCTCTTAGGAAAACATAAGAAAGTTCTGGACAAAAGAATGCCAGCAAAGCTGCTGAAACCAGCAGACAAATGATAGTGAGTTCCTTTTTCATCCTGTGTCTCTCTCTGTAAGGAAAGAAAGAGGTTGCTTTCATTCAGGTAGGAGACACCTAACAAAGTAAGAGACTCTGCAGTCTCAGGATAAAAAAACCAAAAAACCCCACTATTCTATCTCAGTTTGAACTGGCTAAAAGACTATTGGTGCAATGTCCACCACGACACACATGGAAATTCATAAAGTGAGAGAACAAGCTGGTCCAGAGCCTCTTCCCAGCCCTGTTCCTCTAAACAGGACAGAACCATCAAGGCATGATTTTTAACTGCACATTGATTATAAGCTCGACAGTTCTCTCTTTAATTTTCACCACATTTTCACTTATCTGTGTTGCCAGAGGCAGCTCACATGTCTCCTCACAGGAGTGCAGTGAATGAATGGTTCAGGGTTTTCATGGCCTCTGTGAGCTGACAGAGGCTCATTCCTTCCTCTGCTCTTTGGCAGCCACAGCAAAGAGACAGACTGGACATGCCTGCATCTGTAGCATCCAAACTCTCCAGTAGTTCTGTTCATTGCTCCACACTCAAGGGTAAATCCAGTGCATACTGGAGCATCCAGAAAGGAGTTTGGCACTGGGGAGCAGGGCTAGCTGAGAGGGCCCCAGTTTCAGTCTTTGCATGTGGATGATTCTGGTCAAAAATACCTGGGGCTGGTGCCCAGGGGCAGCCCAGTAATCAGAATGGATTTTTGGGCTATGACTGCCCTTTATCTCACCCTGGCATGTTGCTCCTTGCTCCACCACTGCCTCTTCACTGCACCAGTGTCGTGGGGCTGAACTGCAGAGGTGCAGTGAGCAGCACAGAGAGCAGTGCAGCAGAGCCTCAGCCTTTTCTTATCCTGAAGGATGAAACCCATTAGTTAGAAGGCTAGATTTGTCCCTTCATACACAGAGAGAACAGAGTTTCCTGCTTCTCTCCCCACTTACCCACCCCTGCCCCCAAATCCCTTGGTTGCACCATCTATATCCACGTCTCACACAAGTCTTTTCTTTGCTGAGTGGCTTCTCTTGCCTTCTCCCATTTCCATTGAAAAAATGCTTCATTAAAGAGTTTTTCTCAAGAGAAGAAGTGTTTGGCTAGAAGACAAGTGAATGTGTGTTTATTTCTCCAGTAGCAGGATCACTGCAGCCAGTCACAGCCAATATGAAGCAGAAGGGCTCCAAATCAGATTTCCTGATTCCACCTTGGAAAAAGTGCCAGGCCACAGTGGGTGTAGAGTTTTGTCACTTAGAGGTGAAGCTGCTCTCTCTAAGAAAAGGAACAGAGTTCAGGGGAGAGCCACAGAGGGTCAGGCTTTTGCTTCTGCTGTTTCCAAAGGAAGGAGAGCTGCAGATGTGAGGGGCTGTCCCACCATGTTTTCCTGCCACCCTGGCCATTAATATCCTCCTATCCATAAAAGTGTCACAGACATCTTTTATGAAAAATCATTTCCTTAGGATTTTTTCTCCTGAGAAGCTGAGAAGCCTCAGGAACAAAATGTGAACAATGATTATCTGCTGCTGTGGAATGCAACAGGTGCATCTGTGATTGGTCCATGTTGGTTGTTTCTAATTAATGGCCAATCACAGCCCAGCTGGCTCAGACTCTCTGTCTGAGACACAAGCTTTTGTTATTCATTCATTCTTTTTCTATTCTTAGCTAGCCTTCTGATGAAATCCTTTCTTCTATTCTTTTAGTATAGTTTTAATGTAATATATATCATAAAATAATAAATCAAGCCTTCTGAAACATGGAGTCAGATCCTCGTCTCTTCCCTCATCCTCAGACCCCTGTGAACACGGTCACAGGGAGTAGTCTGACTATCAGCGGAAAACTTTGTGGCACTGATGCCTTCAGTCACGGCCTGCTTTGTGGGTGCCTGCATCTCAGGGTGTGTGGGCTAGCAAAACAGCTGAGGAAAGTGTGGTGGTCCCAGAACTTGCTCTGTTTCCATCAGAATTGCTCTTGGCCAGTGTGGCACCACCGGCTTGTCGAGTGCCCATCTCTGGCTGCATGGGCACAGAGCTCAGCATTTCAGCCTCTCCCTGGCCTCTCATTCCTGACTGTCAGCTCATTCCTCTTCAGCTCTGTGTCTCTGGCTGTTCCTCTGTCTCAGGGGGTTGCCTGTGGAAATCACTCAGCCAAGCTTCCTGCTGGCTTGTCCAAATAGGTTTTTATCCTGTCAAAAATGCATGGATACCCTGTTAATTTGATAATTTGCTGAGGCAGGATCTTATGCAATATCATTCAGAACAGCTGTTTCCTTTACTTTTGCTGCATAGTGAAACCTCTGAGTGACAGCAGTGGATCTAAATCCTACCTTCCCTAGAAATGAAGGTGAAACTCAACCACCACTCATGTTAGATTCAGCAGTGGCATTAATGGCAAGAATCAGAGGCCATGGAAAATATCTTTACAACCAACTCAATCTTTCATTGAGGAAGATACTGCATTTTGGATTGGAAGCAAATGCAAGTTTTGGAAGAGAAAGAATTCATTGGTCCAAACATCACACCTCCAGGGTAGTCCTCAGCCTCTGAATTTCATTTGGCACTGCTTAAAATATATAATTCAGTGACAGGTCTGGAAACTCCTGAGATGTGGACTCAAGGAGGAAGATTCACATCTGCAACCCAGAACTGGATCCAGGAAAAAACCTGTGGAGCAGAGCTTTTTCCTGAACAGGAAGGTTTACATGCACTTCTTCCTGAGGTTTACATGCACTTCTTACCTCTGATGCTGAGGCAGTCAGTAATGATTGACTTTTATTTGCAAGACTGAGCTCACTCTCCCTGCTAATGCTTTGGTGGAAGAGACACAGAGGGACCTGTTCTGAGCCCTGCCTGCTTCTGTGTTTGGGGCAGAAAACAAGATGCAGAGTGTCTGCCCTGTCCTCTCTGCCAAAGACAGGATGTCCTCAGCCACTTGGTAAATGAGGAAGACTTTCCCCTCTGGTCTGTGTCTTTGTCCCAAATATCTTAGCTCTAAACCCCTCCACAGTTTGTTGGAATCTCTCAAACTCCCTATCTTCAGGGCTAGCCACTTGGCTGTATCTTCACTGACATCCTGAAAACAAAATCCCACAGCTCTGTGGATGCTCTTAAGCTGGAGCTTTGTTTCCAGCATCTCTGCCATAGTCAGAAATGGTCCTAAGTGCATCAGCATGGCACTGTAACAAATGATACAATTATTCCTGCGTACAGCACTGTTTCAAAGATACTTATTTTATCAGCCAGTGCATTTCTGTGGAATTTATTTCCCCTCTCCTGTTATTCATTTACTTCTCTTCTTTTCATTGCAATAAAACTGAAGAGGGGGGTGAAAATCTGGATGTCAGTTCAAAATGTTGTAGTAAATAATTCACAGTAATATGAGGAAAAATTGCTTTCTGTTGAGTGCAGCTCATGCAGAGCATTGCATGCAGCTCAGCCTGGATAAACATGGTTAGCTTTGGATACACACATTTAAATTCTGTCTTCTGTTTCAACCTTGTCTGGTGTTATATAGGCTGTGTGAAATCTAGTGCCAGGGTTGACCCAGAGTGGGGAAATGGATGCTACAGCTGGCTGAGGTAAACAGAGAATGGTTATTGCTTCCATCTCAGCCCCTTTCCTCCTTCGCTGCTTTTGTCACCAAGAAAAGGCAGAGAAGTGAAATGTGAAACCTTCCAGTTGTCTACATCTGTTAACCAATTTATTTTTTTAAGGTAGAGGAAATGGGAGGGTAGGAAAGGTGAAGGTAGGAGTATGTCTTAATCTGTGGGAGAACCAGGTCAGCAAATAAATGTAACCATTCTGAGAGTCAGTGAGATCTGTGTCAGCCACGTTAACCTGTTGAACCAATGACCTGTGCTCCCACCTGGAGTGTGCCTGGAAATAACATTTCTAACAATGCCCAGGACTGCAGATGGAGCACAGGCTTCCTGAGGCTGCACACAGGGATTGAAAACTATCTGGATTAAGGAAACTAAACCCAACCAAACAAATGAGAAAACAGCAACCCCTGTCTCGGCAGCTGGTTGACAGAACATTAATTCAGATAGCATTCGAAACATTAATCTTTACTTAGTTTCCAAATCTGAGCTGAAGAAGACAGGCTACAGTTTCTGGATTTAGTATCATAACTTGCGCTTTTTAAAGTTGCTTTTAATCTTTTTGATCCATGACAGGGTAAAATATCAGGTTGTGTCAGAGCTGGCAGCTCTGCAATGGATAATCTGGCTTGTAAATGCATGGCCTTGGATTACCAAATGGGCCAGGGAGAAAAAGGTGTTGGTTAAGAGGGGCTCAGGCTATTAATTACATTTAATGTAATGGTCTGCTGAATACAGTGGTTGCACAATGATGAGAGGAGGAGTTGGGAGGAATCTTTCTGCTTCTATTCCATATTTCTTAAATGATAACACACAAATTTTCATGCTGCATCACGCACACTGTGTTTATTATTGTTTAGATAGCTGGCCTTGCAAAGTATGGCTCATGAGTGTGGATGATTTGAAAATAATGACTCTGACATTATATGACTTTTAGGTACATTGACAGCCACTCCAGACTACATGCTATTTTCTGAATAAAAGAATTTTTATTTTTTCTGGGGAAGTCTGTTGATGGAAGAGCTTTAAATGTAATAAAGCCAGAGTTATAGTCAAAGCAACAGCCCTTGTTGTGGAACACGCTGTAGGGGACATGAGATGATTTCTGTGCATGATAATGCATTTGCTTTTAAATGCCATCACTAGATTGATAATTATAGAATTCTTCATATTGCGCCTGGCAGGGTGTCAAGGCTGAATCCTACCAGTCTGTAAGAGTGGGAGATAGAAAAGTGTGCTGTGAACCACAAGAGTTCAGTCACTTTATGCATGAAGCTGCTAAATGTATTTAAGATGTTACAGGAGAGAGACTTTGGTCTTTTCAGAGTCAGCATAAGCCTGATGTTTTATTCACATTGGCAGGAAAACTCTTAGGAGCTCTCTGTTGCCAGCAATCCATAAGTGACCACCACACAAGGCTGGTCCTCCCACTTTGGTTTAGATATATGGCAATTTGTTTAATTCCTTGTATCCAGCTTCTTCTTCTACCATTTTAGAGGCACAGGGATGCTTGAAAATCCCTTCTTTTCACTTTCAAAACACAGAGAAATAACAGTGAGGAGGACAGAGCATCTGGAACTTTATGAAGATATTCAGAGTCTGTAGCAGGCAGGGGATGGAAAAGAGGAGGGACTCTGCTGGTCATGTTCAACTACCAACTTCCTTCATCAACTTTTTCTGAACAAAATAATAGGTGAACATTTCAGGAACAACAAGATTTAGGGAGTGATAAATGAAACAAGAAAGAGGGGCATGAATTCCTAATTGGGTTTTATGTATTAGGTACACTGAAAATCATGGCTGCAATTGCCCAGACACAATCAATGTCATCAGCACAGCTCTCTTTGCTGATTGCAAACCCTCAGTGTGTTTGCTGCTGTACCACAGGCAAATGTGGTTGGAGCCTTGTGAATTCTGCTGGTGAAGAGTGGGATTTTTTAAGTGCCTTAGTGATTTAAATATGCTGATGTTGACTCACAGAGAGATATCTGCTTTTAAGCAGGTAAAAAGGAAATTAATCAAAAATGAAAGCCTTTTTTTGGGTGGACAAGCTGTCTGTGAATGCTTAGATAAATATGATGAATGGTTTCTGTAAGAAAAAAGAAGAGGATGCTATTAAAGATAGAAATATGGTTTATCTGGCCTTTAAAACACAGTATTTTGATATTCTTTTATTTCAGGATGTAATTTTTTTTTTCTTAAAGAATTGTCCTGATTATTTAAAGATGCTCTAAACACTAATCACGACTCAGCACCTCCTTACGCATCAAATGAAACATTTCCATATTTATCTAAAATTTTCTTTCTCATTCCCCACCCACAGTGTCTCAAATTGGGAACGGAACCAAAAATGCATTATTCATCCAGACCTTTTCAAAATTCCATTTGTGGTCATCCAAAGACCCTGAAAAGGGCAGAGCACACGGTGAGGGTACGCTGAGGATCTTCCTTCCCACTCTGGTGAGGAGATCGTGTGAAAAGCCAGATGCCCATGTGTAAGTCACTCGCTGTGGGGACAATCAGTGCCAGAAGGAGAAGGTGGCAGCTTGCCTGGGCCTTCTCTAGAGCTCTTGAGAGCCAGCAATGAAAAAAATATGTGTGCACCCCTCATTTCTCAGCATCAAAAAAAAAAAAAAAATACCAGCCCAAGAGGAATCGAGGCAGGAGAACTGAAAATTCAGCAGAAAAAGAATGAGCAGGATGATAAACAGAGGAAAAAAAGGTACATGCTCCACACTAGGCAGAAGTAAGAAAACACAAAACAGTATGCTGGCATCGTGTGCCTGTGCACAAAGCTGGGAACATGAATGGCAGGGAGCCTGGGAGTTGTATCTGCAGCAGGAGGTGTCACACAAGGGCAAAACCGGACAGAGGAAAATCTGACAAAAACCAATTCCTTCCAAGAACTCTTCTGTTGCGGGATGAGCTCCTTTACAGAAAATGTTTTGGGAAGCTATGAAGACTGAATGCCACAAACACACAAGAGCAGTGTTGCTGTTTTTCTGTGCTCAGAAGCACGTTCAGCCCTTTGTGCTGCCACATGAATGGAGCGTTCCCTGATAAGGAAAACGCCCTCGCCGTGCACTGCTTCTATTTCTAGTCACAAGTTAAAAATTCTCTCAGGAGGATCCCTCTGGGTTGCACAGGTGTGTGGGAAATTCTGAGCATTTTAATGACACTACATCTTATTTTAGTTAGAGAAGTCTGAGGGAAAATTTCTGAATTCAAACAGAGAACTTCAAAAATGACATGGTTTTGAAGAGCTCTGAATTCTAGAGGTATGCAAATTACTTTTTTCCAATTCCTTGGCAAGTGTAAAACATCATCTCCAGCTGATGATATTTTTAGCAAATACCAATTTTTGGGGGGTGAAAATGAAACCAGCAATTTTGCAGTCAAAACCCGTTACAGAACGCCAATAAAATTTGCATTTCTTTCCAAATAAAAAGTTGCTTATAACATGAAAAGTAAAATGTTTTGTTTTAAAATACTAAAATGGACCTTGTTATGGAGTGCAATATTTTACTGGAACTGAGATGAATGAGCAAACATTTCCATGTCCCAGAATCTGCATTTTTTCATGGAAATGAAATTTCAACTATTAGCTTTGCCAAGTTCCTTTCAGCTTCCATTGGCTGTGACTGATAGATGTTTATTAAAGCAAGCCTAATTATTTGTGTACATAAATATGGAATTTGTAATATAATATCAGTTTATGGTTTTGTAGTGGTTTCTTAACACGAGTTATAAAAAACCAGTGGTGCACTGTAGCTTCTTCTTTAAGCTGCAGGAGCTCTGTAGGTGCACCAGGCAAAGTGAAGACACTACAGATTTTAATTATGGCTAGTTTGTTTACAGACATCATCACAATTGCATCAATAACTTATTGAAGTAATTCAGTTTATGTGGCTCAGCTTTCCTCAAATAAAACAGCTGTTGATCTGCTGAAGCACTGAACTGTTCAGTTTTTCTTGGTTCTCTTTTTCTTATTATTCACCTTCCTACAATGCTGTCTCGGTTTTGCAGGCAGTGTTATTTTCATACATCAGTCTCTTTCACACAGCAAAATGTAAAAAACCTGACACATTTTCCCTGGCACTTCTTCTCCCACTCTCACTTTTCTTTTTTTTAATTGATAGATGTCTTCTAAATTGCTAAATCAGGAGTACAGACTGCCATCTTTCTCTGCTGGTAGGATATGGAGCTGAGCTGTCTACACCAAGGACACCATCAGATAAGGCTCTCTGTGAGTGACCAAAATCTTGTTTCAAAGCCTCTTGTGACTGATGGTTGTGTCCCCTGGTATCTAATTTGTCATAAGATCTGACTGAAGTTTATCCCTACAGCTGAAGGTTTCATACCATCTGCTCCTTCAATTCTTCTGCCTCCATTTCTCTCACTCTCTGATGTGTAACAATGTGCTCCAACATGTGCTGGTTTTAAACATACCCAACCTCCCATGGCAGCCCTAGGAGAATTTGACTCTTTAGCAGCCCTCCTTTCTTCACAGTTCTGGAAGGAGCTTGGTTTTTGTTTTTTTTTGTTGTTGTTTTTTTGTTTTTTTTTTTTTTTTTTTTTTCCCAGACTTTTATATCTATGTTAAATTTGGTTGAAATCATCCAGTATTTCAAAACAAAAAATAGCTTGGCATAGGAAACAATCTGAGTGCCAGACACACATTCCTATAGGCGTTCACATCCAAACATATGCAGCATGAAACAAGGATAACACATCTCAGAGGCACCACGTTCTGTATAAGTCAACACTTCTGGGGATATCAAACATCTGTGTGAACGCTGACAAATTTTAGGTTTCTTGTGTCTTAAGTAGTTTCCTTATGATAAACTCATTGTGATGCAGACAAGTGTTAAATGAAATGAAGTCAATGCCTCTGTGATGAACCCTTTGATAAAGCACACTTGAAAGTTCCCTCCCCAAAAATATGTGCAGATATTAAGTAGTGAGGTAGAAGGGTCAAGTTCATCTCATGGACTGAGATCTGATTAAAATACAGGAAATAAATCTGAGTGTAGAAGCTCTGTTATCACAGCAGAGAAAATGCTGCAAGAGGTGACCACTGAGATCTGTGCTGGAGCTTGTGCTCTCCTGTGTATTAGTAAATGATCTGGAAAGAAGAACAAAGAGGAAAAGAGAAGCCTTTGCTGAGGAGTAATAAAAACTAAAATTGACTGTGAAGACTTGCAGGAGGATGGCTGAGTGATGGGCAATAAACCAGCAGGTGAAATTATCTTTTGATCAGCTGAAAACCTGATACACATGGAGAAAAATAACCCCACCTATACATAAGGAGTGACAAGTCCCACGAGACACTGTTATTCAAGGATTAGATATTCAGATCAGTGTAAGGTGCTCTGTGAATATGGCTCACTCTTCCAGGGCAGTTCTACAGGGTGCCACAAATTTTTAATAAAGAAAAAGAAAAGAAGGAAAAAACAGGAAAAAAACCCAAACATGAAAGGAAAGCAAAGCATATCTGTAAGTCAGCAAGTAAAGCAGTGATGCATCTAAATTTTACAGCTCTAGTCTTGTCTTCTCTGGTACCAAACAGTAAGCAAAAATAGTACTGCTGTTATGGAATAGTTTCTGTACAATGAGAAACTAAATACACTAGTTATTGTCCATAAAGATAAAAGATGAGATGCATAGAGATTTCAAAAAATATAGGTGATGCTGAAAAGAGAAATTATTTCCTGTACCCCAAAAGGAATGGCTTTCAAATTAACCCATCAAACTAAGGTTTGAAAAGAAAGAAGAGGCAGAGTTTTCCACCCAGTGCATAATTAAACAGCAGAGCTTACTGCCACAGGGTGTTGAGCAAGCCAAGAGTATAAATTAACAAAGCAATTAGACAAGCTCACAGATGAAAACTCCATCCCTGGTTGCTAAACATCAAGATGCTAATCCACTTCAGGCCTAAAAAGTCCCTGTTTCACATTTGCTCTGCTCTGGTATTTTGTTCTCAAGCTGCTGTTGCGGCTTGACATCAGACATGAGATTCAGGGATGGATGGACTTCTGGTTTGGCCTGAGTGCATCCCTTATGGTCTTAATTGCAACTCAGAAAAACAGGAGGTGAGATAATCAAGGCCACTTTTGATATGGACATGAGAAGGGAAATTAGAACTCAAAAAGTCTTATTTTCTTAACCCACTGGTAGGATTCAGCTTCTTTTTTATTTCTGTATTTCACTATTCTTCAAGATCTGCTCTCATTCTTCACAGGTTTGTACACTGCAGTTAAATACCTCCAGGACAGCCTGAGAGTATTTGGATGGGAGCCTGGCCTTTGAGAAATATGTATGAGTACAAACAGATCAAACAGAATTTACCACAGCCTTGTGCATCACTTCTGAATTTTGGTAGACATCTCAGGAGGGAATCATCTGGTGCAACGGGGAAGGGAACTGCTAATAGTGCTCAGAGGCCACTGAAAAATTTAAATTCCTCCTAATCCTCTAGAGAGTTGATTGGAAAATATGCAGTTAGGAAAATGTTCTTGGAAATCAGGAAATAATTTTCTTTATACCAGGTTGCCTAAAAACTAGAATGGAGTTGAATGTTTCAAGAGCTGTGAAGACAGAGATAATAAGTGACATTTCTTCAGAAAATGATCATAACATTATTGCTGTGAGTGGCTTCAAATGGGAAAGTACCTGCAAGAGCTGGAGTAAAGAATCTTATTGAAAATATGCAACCTCCTAATAAAGGAAATAAAAGGCACAGGAGGCCTAGACCAAGGCTGCAAATCAATGAATCTGTGATCCAATGCAGATTTTAGTCAATGGGAGTGGACCTATGTAGAGGAAAGTGCATGTGGACTCTGGAGTCTACTAAGGGTATGTTTAAATTTAATTATAGCCTAAATACCATTTTTCATTGGGAAATAAAAAGGCTTTTAGAATGTCAAGCCTCATTGCTGGTGCTCTCACTAGTGCCAGGGGATATTGTGACAATAGGGAAGAGAAGATAGCCACTGCATGCTAATTATTTAATATCCAGTTCCAACCGCTATGGTGGATACAGAGTAAATCAGCAAAGAATTTTAAAGGAAAAAAATATAGTCAAAAGATATTTGTTGAGGGGTTATTCTATTAAAGGGCCAAACATCTTAATGCAACACACTATGAATTTCATCTGCTTTTCATTTCCTAGAGCACTGCAACTGCCCTGCTCAGAAGGAGGAAAATCAGAGACAGAACAACAGTTTCACACAATGGAGGGTCTGAGAGGCAGAAGGGGAGGGAGGAAGCAGGAGGCAGGATTTGTGGGAAAGACACTGGAGACTCCATGACCACAGACTTCCTCTGTGTCACTTAGGCATGACTGGGGATTGATTTTTAAATGCAATAGTAAGCAGCATAAATGGGTACTGGGTAATTTGAGAAATCAGACATTGGAAACGTCCTTGTGCCTCAACCCTTATATTAAGTGGCCCAATCATGCTGAGTGTGATATGCCTGAAACACTCAGGCAGAGGAGTCTGGGACAGAGGCACATCCATGAGCAAAGGAGTCCCAGGACAACCCTGGCTTTGTGGGACTGAATTAGGCCATTCCCCATTGAGTGCAGCTAGCTGAGCACAGACCATTCCTTAAAACATGTGTGCAGAGAAGTGGGAGGATGTATCTAAGGATTGTTTACCTTTTCAGGGTGAAATTTGTGATGTTATCAGTGGTTTTTTGAAGGAGTTGTTTATGTGTAGGATGGATATGCAGAGCAAGCCTCAGACAGTTGTCACTGAGTTTTATACAGAGATGAAATCATGTGGAGCATTCAAGGTGAATCACACAGAGTTTGAAGGTAAGGCAGTCAACTTGTGTGGATAAGGTTTGGTAGCAAAACAAGCCATGGACCTTCCAGTGGTGATGAGGATTCAGCCTCTGCCCTAAGTTCCCATGAGGGTTCATTAGGGTTCTTTAGGGTTCGGGATGGGTTCAGAGCACCACAAAGCCAACAAACAGCTCCAGGAACATAGGGGCTGGAAAAGGTGTGTTCAGGAGGGCATGGGCTGTGTGTGATCCTGAGGACCTTAGAGGACATTAGAATTAGATTAAAAACCATCAGAATCAGAACAGGTGTAGTTCATGTATAGGTGCAGGAATTCTCAGACATCATATCTGGCTAAGGTCACATCTATGCAGCAAAATATCTTTGGTCCATCTGCATTATTAACAGAGAATCTGTAGCTTCCCGTATGTAAGGCAGATGTGGTGAGAGTGTGGTGCTGCTGTGGCCATTAAAGGAGACATATCCCAGGAGCTCAGAGCTGATTTAGCCCTCTCAAACTCATTTTTTTCCTGCTGACTCCTGTTATTGCATGACTGAATGGAGGGGTCACGGCTGTGGCATTTGTGTCCCCTGGAGACCTCGGTCTCTGTTGGCAGCTGGCACAGGTTGCTCCAACTTCTGCCATGGGACTGGACCAGCCCACAGAGAGCTGAGGTCAGGCCTTTTTTTTGCCTTTTGGGGCTGGGCTGTGCTGCTGCTCAGCCACAGCTGGGAATCTGGGTCACGGTGTCTTGCTCCGGATACGGTGCAGGACTGTGCTTATTGAGGAGAGGTTAATCTCTGTGTATGATTATGTCTGCAGATTGTGTCAAAAGTTCATGTCTAATAATAGCCTGCCTCCAACAGATGTTCCAGGAATTAATCAGCCCACAAGTGTTTGGTTGCGACTTGATTTCTCCAAGTATAAATTAAATGGCATGCAAGGGTAGCTGGGTTAGACCAGGAAGTGGGGAGCCATGGAGCAATTCCCTGCGTCCTCACCACGCAAATCAGACATGGAAAACCACTCATCAGATCATCTGTTCCTTTGTAGCTACCTTTGAAAAACTGTCTACTAAAAACATTACCTAGAGTCTTTCTCAGCCTGTGCTTTAATTTGCATTTAGTGTGGTGCATTTTTTATCTAAATTAATTCCAATCACCCACCTTTACCACCAGTATTTTTGACAATGGATTAAAAGCATCATTAATCTTTAAAAAGGAGCAGTCAATGAGATCATCTAAGAAAAATACAAATGAGTCTAGGTTTTTGACTGTTCTAAAAGTTCCCCCTCAGCAACATCTCCATTCTCTAAAAGTTTCCAGCAGTAATTGATTTTGCAATACACCTCAGAGCACATCAATTTCGTGCTATTTGTTTTAAATGCCAAAGTTGAGGCATTACCCACATTGGCAAACTCCCTCCTTTTAAACCAGCCGTGGGAGTTTCCATTGAACTTGGCTCTGGCAAGACACTTGAGGAGTTCTTGCCATTCCCACCAGGGAAAACACACAGTGGCTCAGGGCTTCACAACTGCTTCTCCTCAAAAGGCCTTGGCCAGGCTCACACTCCATTCTCAGTGGGGCCAGCAGCTGAGGCAGCCCCAGCTCTGATGACCTGGACAAAGCTTATGGCAGCCCTGACTGTCCTTTGGCAGCTCCCCACCGAGGAGGGCATGGATCTGCTGTCCCTGTCATAGGGGTCCCCCAGTGTGGGAACCCAGGACATCCCTCTGGCTGTCCAGGACACCAGGACCCCTGCCAGGGGGCTCAGAGACCCTGGCACAGAGCCCAAAACACCTGTGGTTTAGATTATGACCTGTGGAGCAAATTACCAACCTTATATGAAGACCAGCAAGCCACAACAGTTTAGGTAGAATAATAGTGAAGTTACCACGGGGTGGAAAAGTAGATTTTGGGGTTTTTGGTATGGGGGTTCAGGAGGCAAAATGGAGGGAACTGGGAATGTCCAGCCTTTCTCCTTCTTCTTCTTGGCCTCCATCTTCTGCTGTGATGTTGGCACTTTTGAATTGGTTTAGAGTAGAAGCTCACTGTCTAACATAGGTGATAGGTATTGGAAAGTAATTGTAAACATTGTACACATAGTTTTTAGTATAAAGACATAACACTGCCCTGGGGGCAGGCAGAGTGCCTGGAACTGTCCTGCTGGATGGACCTCGGCAGGGCAGGAGAAAACTTTTTATAGATAAGATGCAATAAACAACCTTGAGACTGAGAAATGAAGAGCTCTGACTCATTCTTCAAGTGCCTGGGCTGGGAAAAGAGACTCTAACATGACTCTTGGGGTCACGGCGACCGAAAAAATCCCGAGACCCCAGTACTCCCATGTAGCATACACATTCTCTGAAAAAATCCCTTCACTCAGGAATTTTCTCCTGGGAAGCTGAGAAGCCTCAGAGAAAAGGAAAACAATTCTTATCTCATTTGCATATCCTGTGTTGTGCTCACGTATGGAATGTGTTTGGAGATTGTTTACCCACAGGTGATTGTTTCATTGGATTCTATGTGAGTTGTTTTGACTCTCTGGCCAATCAGGGCCAAGCTGTGTCAAAACTCTGGAAAGAGTCACGAGTTTTCATTATTATCTTTTCAGCATTTAGTAAGTATCCTGTCTATATTCTTTAATATAGTATAGTATTCTTTAATATAATACAGTATCATAAGTAATAAATTCTGAGAACATGGAGTCAGATGCATCATTCCTCCCTGCCACGGGGGTCCCAGCAAATACAATACTCCCATTCCCAGGGAGCTGCCAGCCTGGCTGCACCCTCAGGATGGTTGGAAATGTCAGAGTGTGCTGGTCTTGGCTGGGCTGCAGATAATTTTCTTCACTGTTACTGTTATGGGGCAGTGTTTTGGATTTGAACACAATGATGATAATACAGAGATATTTTTGTTATTGTTGAGCAGAGCAAGGCTTACATAGATCCAAGGCCTTTTCTGCTTTTCCTACTGCCATGCTGATGAGGAGACTGGTGTGTGTGGGAGGCTGGGAGGAGACACAGCCAGGACAGGTGACCCAAACTGACCAAAGGGATATTCCAGACCCTGGGACATCATGGATCAGAATATAAAGTTGGGGAAGAAGTGGGGGGACGTTTGGAGTGATGTTGTTTTTCTGGCCAAGTCACCGTAAGTGGGATGGGGCCCTGCTCTCCTGGAGATGGCTGAACTCCTGCCCAGCCATGGGAAGCAGTGAATGAATTCCTTGTTTTGCTTTGCTTGTGTGCATGGCTTTTGCTTTCCCTACTAAACTGTCTTTATCTCAATCCATTAGTTCTCTTTCACTTTTCTGATTCCCTCCCTGGTCCCACTGGTGAGGGACTGAGTGGGTGAGGCTGCCTGGGGCTTGGTGGGGTGGAACCAGCATCAGAGCCAAGGAAGGCCCTGAGGTGATGCCAGTCCCGAGTTCCAGTGCCTGGGCAGCCCTGCCAGCCCCTGGAATAAGAAGATTTATGCTTTGCCACACGCCAGGAACTCCAGGAGAGGCCTGCTGGCCTCCAAGGGTGTCTGTAATTCCTTTCCTGGCGTGATTATTTTCTCATTAGTCCTTGGCAGGTGATTGTGAGCATTGCCTTGGGCCACATTCTCAAAGCAGGGGCCTGGTGTGTCCCTGACTGGGCAGGGACATCCTGGGACCCATCCCAGTGTCCCCCTGCAGCTCTGTCACCCCTGCCAGGAGGGGAAGGGCAGTGCTGGAGCAGGGACAGGGAGATGCTGTGAGATCCTCTGGCAGGATGGATGGCAGGTCTGCTGCCTCTGAGTCCAACCTCAGATAAATCCTCATCAGGGATGCATGGCCAGGCTCCTCCTTTGCCAGGATATAATACATTACATTCTTAACAGAGGAAAAAAATGTTAATTACTTTCCAGATGCATTAGGGGAGTAGCTGTGAGTGCTTTCCTGTTCATCTTTTATTTATTATATATTACCTAACTGTTTAAAAATTTATTGTTGTGATGACTGTAATTGTTTGGGTTACAGCAGACCATGCTTACTGTATGTTTTATTTTCAGAGACTCTACAATATACCTTGCAAGACAGGAAACTGGGAGCCTAAATGTCTTTTTGTGAGCAAGAAAAATGCTTCCCTCTGCCTCGTGAACATTTAGGACCAGACTCATTCCTCGAACTTAATTTTTGTATTGCTGTGTTATGAGTTGCTGGCCAGAGCACTTAAGGGCACTGATTTGCAAAGCCAAAGAGGAATCAATATTTTCCTCTTTACAGGCAAACTGTCACATAAGGAAATTACTAAATATCAGCATGTAGTGCTCCAACCAGGTACTCTCTCCACAGGCATACTGGTATTTTTCTTTACTGTTGAAAAATGCTTACCTTATGGGCTATTCAATATTATAATAATGTCTAATAATTCCATTAAAAATAAATCATCTGGGGTCAGGTTCCCTTTTTCTTACTTCCATTGGTACCTTCTATTCCATAAGATAATTAATTTCCACATGCAAAGAAAAGGATTTATTTATATTTTGAGTAAAACTTACCCTTAAAAAGCCATTAAAAACCCCCAAAGAAGTGACCCACTAACATAAATCTCATTTGTTCTGTTGGTGAATTTTTTCTGTATCTCAGTTTAAGCCCATTTATAACTTGATCTATTTTTTAAACTTTATTAATTTTACCTCTTTGTTTTCATGCATTTTAGTAGCACAGTTCTTCTTAAAGCCTCAGAATATCCTCAAATAGAAAAAAAAAAAAAAGATTCCTTAAAATAAAATCTGCTTCATCACCATCTTGTCATCCAGCCTACGAGACAGTGTTTTCCACTGACTTCTCTAAGCTGTGGATAAGGCCCCATATGTCTTAATTACAGAGCTTAGCATAAGCTCTTTGCACAGAGAGCAGCTTTGTCACTGTGCAGTTCTGTGCTCCATTATCTGTGGGAGGCCTGGAAAACAGTTTTGACAAGGACATCACTGGTCATGTAGCAATAGACAGTCCTGGCCCAAAGACTTTGCAAGCTGTGCAGGGAACATGGACAAAATGTAGTAGGGGAAGGAGATCCCTGTGGAAGGAGAGGAGCTTGATCAGGGTCGCATCAGAGATCTGGCACAGAGCTCCAGAAAAGCAGCTCACTGATGAAATCACTTCATTTTGAGAGGGAGCAGAGTCTTTATTGAATTTCTGTGAACACGTAGACTCCTTTCCAAATATCTTCTCTGAACACTGGTTTTGCAAACCATCTCAAATGTTGACCCAGCTTGATGAATCCTGTCTTTAACCTTTTCTGTTGGTGTTGGATCTTTTTGCCATCATTTGCTGGCTGCTGAGGACCAAAGACTGCCATCACATCACATTTCCTCTTTGGGATGTGGCTGTGTTGGCCACATTTTGGGATGTCCCCTGTGTTGGCCTTCTGTGCCACTCATGTGACACCATCTCTTTCAAACCCAGTGCTGAGGACAGCAGAGTCTTTTTGAACCTGGAGGTCCCAGCTGTTTCAGGTCAGCCTGCCAATATTCCAGGGATATCTTTGGTTGTTTCAATGCTGGCTGCACTTGCTGGTCATTAACAGGAATTGGAATTCTTCCTGCCACTCCAGATGAGGCTGTATTACCCTCATGTGTCACAGTGATTGTGCAGCAACCATCCTTTTGAAAAGCTAACATTTTATGAGTGCAGGTTGCTGTTTCACAACCCCCTGAATTATTTTCTTTCTTATTCTCATTTTTTGACCAGTCTACATGACTGTTAGGATTTACAGTTCTCAGAGTAGACACATCTATTCCTCCACAGCTTCAAAAAGCAATAACTACAGCAGGGGAATCAAGCACTGCTGATTTCTCTTGATCCTTTCCTCAGGAGTCCTGGTATGCAGAAATATTTCTCAGGGCTAAGTCTCCTTTTCTCAGCAACCTATCCAGGAAGCCTGAGCCAGATGGTTCACAATAATAATGTTGATGCTTTCAGTAAGCAGCACTTTAATAGTGCATGTAACCTGAGGCTGCCTTAAGCTCACTGGAGTCCCTCAAGGCCTCCCAGACATGAGCACAGACTGGGAGAAGAAGCCACTGAGAACAGCCCTGAGATGAAGGATTTGGGGGTTCTCATGGATGAGAAGCTGGACACATGAGGCAACAATGTGCACTCACAGCCCAGAATCCAAATATGTCCGTCCAAACAGCACCGTAGGCATCAGGGAAAGGGAGGGGATTCTGTCCCTCAGCTCTGCCCTCATCAGACCCCACCTGCAGTGCTGCATCCAGCTCTGGGTCCCCAGGCCATCCATCTTTACAATTCATACATTTTAAAGAGCTGGCCCATAATTCCTGGGAACCAACTTATTCTCCTTCCATTTGGAATAGAAAATATCAACTATTGACTGCTACAAGAGAGACATGGATCTGTTGGAGCAGGCCAGGAAGGTGATCTGGTTCACTCTGCTCTTGGAAGTCACTTTGCTCACCTGTTACTCAGCCTCTCTCCTGGCTGTGGGTCTTCAGATAGCACATTGCAAATATCCCATGCTGGGTAACAGCTTCCAATCACTCTGGGTTTATACAACTAAAATGGCTCTTTTGTAAGTAAGCAATTCACAAAGATGCTGGAACTGAAGACTGCCCAGTGAAAGCCTCTTCCACACCTCTCCTGTCTTCCCCCTTTCAGCTACATTTCTTGCAAAGAGAAAAGTTCTAATTATTCTTAGAGAGCTCTAAGACACTATGCACTCCAAATTTCAGCTTAAGAGAAAACTACTGAGACTACTTCTTTTCTTTATTTTTCTTTTTTCTCCTCTTAATCTGAAATGTTAGCTATTAAGAAAGGTTTATAAGGGTTTATTGCTTGTGGTGTTTCTTTCCTGGAATACAAAGCAGTTAAAAAAAGTAGTTTAGGATGCCTTCTGGAAATATCATATGTGTTTTCCAGGAAATGTTACAATAGCTTGTAGGGCCATAGTGCTTGGTTTCCATTAACTAATGGTAATGGCTTGATGTTGTGATAACTCATGCTAAGAGAAAATGCAGCATTTAACTAAAACTACAATAACATCTCACTGTAGTGTTATAAAGAACTCCTTCCTGAACTAAATGGCAGCACAGCTTGTGAAAATGAAGTCTGTTCTGGATAGTGCACCCTGAGCTTCAGCTGTCCTTTCCCTTGGAAAATCTGGCTCGTCTCCCATGGGAACTGACCCTGGCACTATGGCTTGTGGTTGTGCAATTCTCCTGTTGTATTAAGGTCAGGAATGACAACACTGCATTGTTCTCTAGCAAAATAGTGACTTTGGAAATCATGGGCCTGATAAATCTTTCTGGAACTCCGTAGGATCTCTGAGACATATTTTATTAACAATGTGATGAAGGTAGTAAAATTCCTTCCCACTTCCACAAATCTGAAGGGGATACCTGCCTTCCATAAACTCATGTTAAGTCCCAGCTGAAAACAGTGCTCAGCCCTATTCTTACCACAGTTTTGCTGCCTGTGTGACTTCACCCCCGTAGTTACATCACTGCAAACATTTACAGCTCTGACAAGCTCACTGTTAGAGAAGAAGAAAAGCAGAAATCCTTTGCAGCAGTTACTGTTTCTTTCCCAAGTATGATAACATTTTCTGATTTTATGGATCATGCCATTCATCTTTACAATTCACACAATTTAAAGAGCTTGCCCATAATTCCTGGGAACCAACATATTCTCCTGCCATTTGGAATAGAAAATATCAACTATTGACTGCTACCCAGTTCACTTATTTGCTACTTTTGCATATGCAGAAAGATGAATCTGGCAGAGTAGGAGTGAAATGTACTGGAGTGTAAGAAATACTGTAAAAGGAAGATATTTTCTCTAATTATTCTAAATTAAGTTTTGGTAAAATAATTCTAAAACATACGAGAAATGTTACCCATAGGAAAAAAATACTTTAAAAAGAGCATGATACCTACCATTTGTCTGCCATGAGATGAATCCCTTTGCCTTCCTTCACATATTTGAACACACATGCACACACTCACATTAACACAAGTTTATTTGGTAAACTTGTGTCTCTGGCACTGACTTAAAAAGCAAAGAGCTCTGTGTAACCACAGTTACATTAAGTGAACCCATAATCAGTTACATATTGTTTCCTAGTCTATTAAGCTGCATCCTCCAACCTTAAGTTGCAGATTTGTAATGGAAAGTGGTTGCATATATGTGGGATTCACATTGTCTGAACGGAGAGAGACAATTCTCTCTCTCAGGTTTTTCCTGGAGAAGCACAAAAGGAAAACAGGTCTTATCTCATTTGCTGCTCTGGTTTTGTGAACATGTAGAATGTGTTGGAAGATTATTTACCTGAAGGAATTTGATGATTGGATTCTGGTGTAAGTGTTTTGTTTTCTTGACAGATCTCTGCAAGCTGTGTCGTAATGGTTGGTCAGGAGACAATTATGAGATTTTTTGTGCAGTTGAGTTCTTGTTCAGTTTTGGTTTAGATGTAGTGTAATATAGTATAGAATAATATAGTATAATATATAGTAATTATAATAATATATTATAATTATTACAATAATATATTATAATAATAAATATTATAATGTACTATATACTATATAATATATAGTAATTATAATATTTATTATTATAATATATTATAATTATATAATTATAATATAGTATAATATAGTAAAATAAAGTAATTAATTAACCTTATGATATCATGCAGGCGTCCTCATCATTCCTCCAGCCAATTAGACAAAATTCCACTGATACATTTATTTGGAAAAAAATGGACATTGCAACAGGTTGTGTTTGTGTTGAGAAGCCTTGGGTTATTTATCATCTGTGGACCCATTTCCACCTTTTATACCACTTAAAAGATACCTTAAAGTGTTTAAATTTTCATACAGGAGCAGCTGCCAGTTCCATATAAAGGGTGCACCTCTGAGGCTGAGGGGATTTTAAAGGGCCTCAAACATTCCTGTATCCAGCTGAGATTCCAGTCAGAAGGAGGAGAAGGAAGTGGAGACAGCTCTGTATATCACTCCACACTGAGACCCAGCCACCCTGGCTGATAGATTTACTTGAAGTGTGAGGACACTTATTCCTCAGGGGGTTTGGGCTAAAAATGATTAAGAGGGAGAATGGCTAAAAATTCAATTGAACTTCCATGTCAGCTTGTGAATCAGGGAGGTCTTCCCAGATGGTGATAAAGTAAAGCAAGAAGTTGTTTTTCCAGGCAGTTCCTCTAGGGACAAGGGCTTCAGTCAGTCACTTGTTGCATTTAGAACTTGAAGCAGTGGCAGGATAAGTCTGGGATGTGCTGGCAGGTTTCTGCTGGCCTTGGGGTGAATGCAATGGTCCTGCCTCTCCCTGTGTGTCTGGGAGTGAGGGAAGGAACAATGCCAGGCTGAAAGGAGGAAATAAGGGGATTAAACAAATAACTCTAATTCTTGAATTAACACAGTGTGCTGTGTCTGCCCTGAGAGCTGAACACAATGGCTTTCAGTTAAATACATTTTTCTGCTGAGCTGGTTTTTGGGATGGCTCATTGTAATGACTTCCTAAAACACTGAACTTGAATAAATAGAGGGGCTCTCAGGGACTGGCTCCAACAGAGCTTTATTTCTTCCACTTTCACATTCATCATGTTCTTTCCCTCCAGTAATAGTTGCTACAGGAGCCAGTAGAAAGCAATCCCTATCATATAAAAAGGCATGATTTCTGCAGCCCTTACAAATTCCATGTAGCTACAGCAGGAAATAAAGTCATGAGCCACAGGAGCGCTCAGCTACCTTACATCTCTCATGTCATGTCAGAGCTGAACCAATCTTGGATCAGAACAGAGGAAGCTGAGATACTTGGATAACTCATTCTTGAAGGGCTTTGAGGCCTGGATATTTGCAGGGGCCATAGTGGAGAGCAGCGAAAGAACTGGATGTACAGAATAAAAAATTATTAATTGCAACAAAGTAATGTAGAAGACTATAGAAGAAAATGACCCTCCCCTTCTCAGCTCAAGTTGTTGCAATGCAAAGGTATTCAGACCAGATTTTGTGCAGAAAATAATGTTTGTAGTAAAAGCAGCCATTCTGTATTTTCCTGGATTGTTTCCAGGAAAATTGGCAAAGGAACATGAAAGCAAAATGCATCTGCAACATAAAGGGCAGAATTCTGAGGTTAGTAAAAAGGCACTGTTCTTTCCTGGATCCCCTAATACATTTTCAAGCTTAGGTATTACATCTGACCAGCTAAGACCATGTAATCCACTTTAATTGAACATTTTACTGCATGTTTCCTGGAGCTATGGAGCAGTAATGTCTTCACAGGAAAGATAATATCTGTGTCTGTACTCTCAGGGGCAGCCCTTAGGCTTAGCTCAACACCAGGCTTGTCTTCCTTGCATACTGCAAACCCATTATTGTCATTAGGTATCAAAGGCAGAGCGTGACACAATGGGTTTAAACTGCTCCTGGAAAATGCAGGTTAAGTAACAAAAGGAGTGCTCTAAAGGGAAGGAAATCCAGGCAGCTGAACACAGTACAGCTGGATGATTAAGCAGGGTCTTCACAGGAGATATTTAAAGTTTAATCCTGGTATAAATGATTTTTAGCAAGCAGCATCTGAGGGGGTGTGTTTGTGTTTAATGCACTCTCTGGCACAGAATTAAAATTTGCTTGGTTTGCCTAATCTGGGTGAGGGATGGGGGAGGAGAAGGTGTTCAGTTTGCTAAACATTCCTGGATTCTCTAGGTCCAGGTGTTCCCAGCTTTCACTGGTAAAGTAAAAAAGCTACCCAATGAAAACATTCAAAAATTCTTCCAGCAATATCAATCCTTTCTCCTTGCAAAGAGCACTTCAAGTCTGTCTCCTGCATAAAATTTACCAGTTATTGTTCTCCAGAAGGGTATTGCAGACTGTTGAAATTTTTTATTCTTCACCTCAGTGAACTTAACATAAAAATAATAATTAGGCAAAGAAGTTTTTTGAACTGTTTGAATGGTTTGCATGCTGTATTATTTAGTGATAGGAAGGAAACAACCCCAGCTGGATATTTATTTTGCCTTGAACCTCTTCCATTCATTCTCTACAAAGTTTTAAATTAGGGATTTTTTTAGTTTATGCAGTGGAAATAAGGGCAAGAGAATGGCAGCAGGAAGGAAGAGTGCTAAAAGAGAAGAATTGAAAATGACAGCCAATGTGAAGAGTATTTTTTTTCATTTTTCTTCTCCTTTACAGGAACTCTCTGTCATACCAAGAGTGATGCATCTTTGATGGTTTCAAGTTTGAAATCAACAGTATGAAAGCAATTAAAATACTCATCCCACAGATAATGCCTTTTACCAGGGGATCTCAGAGCACTCTATCTTTATCCTACCCTGTTCTACAGTGCAGCTATTTGAGGAACTGAAATCACCATTGCCCGCCCATGCATTTCAGCAATCACACAGCATCTTTTCTCTTTTTTTACTCTTAAATGCTGCCTTAAGGCAACACCAGATGATTGACATTTTTCTCTCTCATCTTAACCAAAATGGAATCTTGGATCCATTTCCAAGAAGTGCTGGCATGCATCACATTTCTGCATATATGAGGTGTTTTTATAATAGGTCTGCTTGCTATCCTAAGCAACATTATGGTGGGAAAGAGATATACTATCAAGCCTGTGAGTTAATTTAAGAAGTTATTTGGGCTGAGGTTGGACAATTCAATAACTCCAGCTCTGGGGCTTCTGATGCAAAATAAAAAGAGATGCAGGCATACAGTACCAAGCATTCGTCCAGATAAAACTCTCCCTCCTGGTTCACATTTCCTCATGGCTTTTATGGGTTAATATTCCAGTGTCAGTTTTTATAACAAACTAGATAAAATCTATATTCTCACAGTTAGTATAAAAGAAGCATATATGCATCAGCTCTTTGTACTATAGTTAATGTGGCAGAGATTTAACTGTATATTCAGGTCTGATCTGGATCCAATTTTTAATCCTGAAAAATTCAGAAGTGCAAAGATCCAGTATTAATGGTAGTGGGAGTTTTCCACCATGGCTTCAGAAAATACTGGAAGTATGAGTATTGCTTTGTAGTAATTATAATGAATCAGAACTTAATATCAATTAGAGAATTCTTGAATAAAGATGAATGGCAATTATTTAGTGTCCCTTATAGAAAGATTGGATAAAATCTGAATTAGATTAAATTTTGCAATAGAAACTGATTTTCCCCCACAAAATTCTGAAATGAAATAATGGAATATGAAATATGTGACATAAACATCTTTCTCTAGTCTAGTCAGTATGATGATCAGTCCATTTATGGAAATCTCCATCATAAGAGGAGAAAATTTTATTTAGATACACTGAAATTTCAAAATATTTCAGTGGTATACATTTCAAGATGATTGAGATTTATGTAAAGTTGTCAATAAGTAGGAATTCTCCTTCCTCACTCAAACAAACTGAACATTTATTTCCAGATGCTTTAAATAAATGAGGCATATTAATCCTTTCATTTACTTTAAGCATGATGTGACATAATAATAAATTATTTCTTTGGGTCTGAAAAAGTGTATGGAAGAAATGGACTGGGAGAAAATAGAGAAGCAAAGCCACCTAAACAGAACAGGAAGTTGCACATATTCCAGAGCCAGATCTGGAGTTAGTTTCCTTCTCTCTGTTGTTCAGGTGTGCAAGGGAGAAGGTCCAAACTCATGGACCTGGGATGAAGCAGGTTCCTGCAATTATTTTTATGGCAGATCCATCACTACCACTGCAGGCAGCTCCTCCTTGAGGCAGCTGATGGAGCAAGGACAGCAAGGGGGAAAAGGAAACATCATCTCGATTTTCCAGACAGGAAAGGGTGGTGCAGAGACAAGGTAACGGGGGACTGGAGTGCTCTGAGTGTCCTGGGGCAGGATGGTGGCTCCTCCAGAAGCGCTGCTGCCCCTGGAGATGCTGCAGGTGCTCCTCAGGGCTTTGGTAAGAGACAAGCATTAGCAAGCAGAGAGCCACTGTACCTTTTCCTGCAATGACACAGGGCACGAGACACCAACGGCTGGGAGGAAATTCCCTCACAGTGCTGAATCTGAGACTAAGCAGTAGGAAAAATCCCAACTCTTGCCCTTCTGTGCTTTGTCCTTGTCTCCTCTGATTCCAAAGAGGCCTTAAAAAAGATGGGCATGTCCCAGATTTGAAGTGAAAGGAAACAAGAATCTGGCAGTGACTTTTTTTAGAAAAGCTGACGCTTGAGTAACAAAAACAACGTTCACCCGGCTGAGAAACAGCAAAAAACCAGTATTTATTCTTGATTCCTTGCATGTGATCTCAAGTTCTCTGTGCCCAGCTTTCCGATTTCTCCATGCTTCCATTTCCCACCTTTCAAGTGCAGCAGCACAGGCAGCCTGCAAACTTCAGGTAAAATTTTTGTCTGGAAGGTATAATCATCTTCCACACCATGTATCATTAATGTGAGGGAACAGGGTGCATCAGAAACAGACCTTGCTTGGATCTAGATCTTCTCTGATTGAGTTCCAAGCTGTGACCCTGAGCCACCAGATGACCTTACCTATCACTAATATGGATCTTGTTAATGGGCTTTCATGCACATTATAACCTAGAAATTCTGGGTTACCACTGATGCTTGCAGCTGCCATGGCAACAGAGTTGGTAGGCATCTCTTCAAAAGTCTTTTTTTTCCTTTTTAAGGACTCCTTGAATGCAGGAGGCATTTATCATACAGCATGCACAAACAGGTGTAACTATGAAAACAGTTTTCCTACAAAATGATAGACACTGTCTCTCTGTAGTTTCTCTAGAGCTCATATTTTTAGTTCTACATTCATGCTACTGCATTTCAAAAGATTTTCATTAGAGTCCTAATTTTTATGGCCTATAACTAAGCTAGATTTTCAGGACTTTCCAGTGTTCAGGTTTTAGCTTTGCAATTCTCCCTGATGTAACTGGGAGTTGCCTAAAGCCATTTTCCTTGAAGACTTTTGAAAATGTAAGCTCCACTGTCTTTGTCTAGTAACAGTGAAAAGAAATTCAAGCTCAATCAGTAAAAAAATAGAGGTTTTCTATTTTCAAATGAGTGCAGAACTGCTGGGTATTCATCCACAGAAAATAAAAGCTTTGATTCTGTATAGGTCTAATATTTTACTTTGAGGAACATTTGCTCTGTGTTCTCACATTCCTGGAATAACCATTGTTCTCTGTCTTTGAGAGGTGGCAGTTCTGCAGGTGTTTGTTCACCAAAGAAACTATTTAAACTTTGAGCAAACCACCATAATGTGCAATACACAATCTCCATCTGGCAGTCCTAAAGACCTTCAAAAACCTGAAAACTTTAAGACAGTACAAAGAGATGTGAATTATTGTTTGCCTTTTTAGAGAATGGAGATAATGATAAGTTAAGCCATATTAACTGGCTCAGTAAGCCAATCTCCAGCTCTGCCACTGGCCTGAGATCCCCCTTGAACCCATTTCTTGGGATTAATCGCAGGATTATCTTTCTTTTCTTCTTAAATGTGCATTTAAAGGACTGGTTAGAGACAGTATGGAGTGTTCCAGCTGAAAATCTGGTCTAAATTTTTTAGAAGATTGGATTATAAGTGCATGGTTTGGAAGAATTTGGAAGCCTGCCATTTATAATCTTTTACTTGTGTTGTAGACCAGGCCTCCATTCTGCTGAGTGATCACTTGCAAATCAATTGCAGATGCCTTTGTGGGAAAAAAAATGACACACATTCTCTAGAAAGGCAGGATTCGTGGAACAGCAGAGGAAGAAGCTCTTGCTTTCTGCACAATTCTGGAGCCTCCACAAGTACTAAATCCTTCATGGCAAGTCAGCTCCA
Source organism: Melospiza melodia melodia (assembly GCF_035770615.1). Taxonomy (NCBI): domain Eukaryota; kingdom Metazoa; phylum Chordata; class Aves; order Passeriformes; family Passerellidae; genus Melospiza; species Melospiza melodia. The sequence goes on along the minus strand of NC_086195.1, from coordinate 7,745,442 downwards.
GGATTTTAAAACAGTCTGGATATCCTCAGGAGCTGAAGGCTGTGCTTATTAAAGTTTTGTATTTTTTATGAGGACAGCCTTTCCTCAAGAACAGAGCTGGGCTGCTGAGTTATGGGACCCAAAGCAGCTGGGCTGCTGAGTTATGGGATCCAAAGCAGCCAGACCATGTAGTAAAATGATAACACCCTTTATATTTGTCTGTCTTCCTTTACTCCTGCACCCCTCTGCTCCCCTTCCACCTCACCTGCCTGACCTTTAAGAGCCACTGGTCTGGCCAGAGGCCATTTTTGCCATGAATTCAAAGAGATTGGAAGAATAAAGGTGTTCAAAGCCTCATCTATGTGGGAAACAATAAAGTTTCACTCTGAACTGCTTACACAGTATTATCAGGTTGGCACTTGGATGCCTCTCTGACACAGGATTAGTGCCTGAGACATGTGTTAAGGCAGGAATTAACTTGTGACTCTGGTGATTTAACTTGAAATTTTTGAGTCAGGTGCTCCACAGGTCTTATTTGGTGCTGCCTCTTGAGTTAATGGAACATACAGGTTCTCTTTATTTGTAGCTTTTGCAAAGCAACCTGTTTTTCCATCCTGCTAAAATTCATAACTTTACATGAAGCAGGTGGAGGAAGAGTTTCTAAGTACTTTTCTAATAGAGCGGAAGTACAAAACCCCTTCAAAGGGAGCACCTTTGATACTGCCTTGCATGAAGCATTCTTCTTCTGCTTCTCAAGAAAAGAAAAAGGAGAAAAGCAAAACAGAACCTAATTTGGACAAAATTAAATTTGCCAAGCATAGGAAAAAATACACTTTTACTGTCATCCATCCTCCATCCTCAGCTTCATGATACCTTCTTTGGACCCAGGTCTGATTTCCTGTGAAAGCACTGCCCAGGAAGGAAACTGGGTGATTCCAGAGCTGATCTGGCATAGGTTGTGCCCAGCAGTGAGAGTGGAATGCTCAGCCAGGCAGCATTTGCTGATGGATGCAGCACTGTGACTGTGTGTGCCAAGGCTGGCTGCCTCTGGCCCTTGGCAAACTTAGGTGAAAAATGTGACATGGCCTGCTGAGAGGGTACCATAATAGGAAATAATATAAAAACTCTGAGTGGAGCTGGGGGCAATGGAGTAGAATGATGTACCTGAAAGCAGGATCAGTTGTATCTGCTGCTTGTGGAATGACTTTTTTTACCAGGAGGAATTGCTGAGGATGTTGCCTTTGTCTTACACATGAATACCCTTGTTCATGTCTCCTACATTAATCTTATTTTTAACCTTCTTATCAATTTGTCATATATTTGCATCCCATCTACCATTAGGCACCTACATAAGGTTTAACAGTCCTTTAAAACCAATGGAAAGAAAAAGTATGCCCAAAAGGTTATTCAGGTTATAGATGAAGTAAATTACTCACTGGAAATGCTGCTATCTTCTGATTTGTGGATGATTTTATGTAGTTGCAGCCCAAAAATTTTTCTCTCTTTTCTTTATCTGTGAGTGTTGGTAAGAACCTGGTCCTCAGTGTTTCTTATTCCTCCACACATCATGGCAACATTTATGTAAATAGCTAATTGTATTTGGGTTGCATGGCAAAGTTTTGGTAGTCAGGGGGGCTAGAGAGGTGTCTTCTATGAGAAGCTGCCAGAAGGTTCCCTCCTGTCCCACAGAGCCAATCCAGGCTGGATGCAAAACAGATCCACTGCTGGCCAAGGCTGAACCCATCAGCGGTGGTGGGAGCACCTCTGGGATAATGTGTTTAAGAAGAGGAAAATCTGCAGTGCAGTGGCAGCCAGAGAGAGGAGTGAAGTGAGGAGATGGGAGAGCAACAGACCTGCAGACACCAAGTGAAACAGGAGTGGGAGGAGGTGCCAAACCTGAGACTCTCCTGGAGCCCGTGGAAGCTCATGGTGTGTAGTGGATATTTTCACCCCGATGAAGGGGAGAGAGAATGATGCATCCGACTCCATCATATCAGAAGGCTAAATAATTACTTTATTATACTATATTATTCTATGCTATATTACATTATATTACATTACATCTAAACTGAATCTGCCAAGCACTCAACTGCTCTGAATCTTGTGACTATCAGCTGACAATCCCAACTCACACACACACACACACCTGGCCCTAATAGGCCAAGGAAACAAAACGCCATCACTGTGGGTAAACAATCTCTATATTGCATTCTACTTTTGCACAAACACAGGCACAGCAAAAGAGATAAGAATTTATCTCATTTTGTTTTCTTTCTCTGAGGTTCAGAGAATGCGAACCCAGAAATATTCTTGGAAAGAATTGTGCCTTGCTTTTCTCTGTGAAGAGAAATGTGGTGACAATGGTGGAGCAGAGATCTGCCTGCAGCCTGTGGAGGAGCCCAAGCCAGGGCAGGTGGATGCACCCAAAGAAGGCTGCAACCCCTTGGGCTTATTTTTGGTTTATTTTTGTATTTCATCCCTAGATATTAATGACATCCTGTAATTATCAAGGAGAATGCTTTCTGTGCCCTGGGAGCAACTCAGGAAATTTGAGGCCAGCTAGATTCCACTTTTCTGGTTGTTCTCAGTGGATTTATGCGGCCAGTGTTATGAAAGTGAACAGGAAGCTTCAGGGTAAATATAAGGTTTTGGATGCACACATCCTTGGCATTCAATAAGAAAAAACAGCTGTCAATACTTATAGAGCTGTGAAAAAAAAACTAATCTTCAGAGCTCTCAAGCAAAGATGGAAGGGAGATGCATGGGAGAACCAGGAGGAGATATATGGAAATGAGAAGGTAAATTTGAAGCAGAAGGCTGATGCTTTCTACTTGTGGTTCCCACCATGCATGCAGAGAGTTAAGGCAAAAATAATTATCATTTCTCCCCACATTTGTCCTAGAGCAGTCTGTGACCTGGATTGTTGTGTCTGCCTGCTAGTGGAAAAAACAATAGAGCTGCAGTTTCATTGCAAATTGTACCAAGAGAAAGGACACAGTACAAAGCAGAAGAGTTAAATGGCTGCCAGCTAGGTGGTAAATCATGCAATGACACCAGCCAACAGTCAGGTACCTATGGCCTGAAGGACCCAGAGTTTGGTTAGGGAAAGGATGAAGGTACTGAAATGCAGAATTACCAACTGATCATCAGCATGATGGTGAAGCAGAGAGAGTCAAACTGCTCTTTGAGAGGGGCTGCCTTGCATGATGCATTCATGAGATGATGTGATCTGACAAGTTAGTGAGTGCTTCACCCCTCCTCTGCCAGTGGAGACTTTCTTCCTGCTTCTCAGCAGAGACAGCATTGATTTGCTGAGCTCAGAATAACCCTGTGGGTGAGAGCTACTGTGCCCTCACACACAGCATTTGTCTGAAAGTTATCTCTCTGGACAATATTTTGAGAGAGAAAACCCTTCTCACTTGGATTGGAATCCAGTATGGTCAGAGATGCCCTGGGCTGGAAAAGGAAAGAAAGAGCATCAAAGGAGGTCATAATGTGTAGAGTTAAACAGAAAAACTGTCATGGTAGGTGAAGCCAGCCCACAGCATTGCAGGGCAGAAGCATCACGCCTTTCAGGGCCAGCATCAGCTATCCCTGACTGGTGCCATGGGCAGTTTCCTGGCTCAGAGGTAGGCAGAGGTGGTGAACTGGCACATCAAATGAACAATAAACAATTCGCTTTGCACCCCAAAAGGCTCTTCTTTAGCCCAAGGTTAGGTGGGCACAGTTAGAGAAGAGACCCTCTTCTCATCTGCAGAGACACCTTGGATATATGTGTCACAAAAAAACCAGTTGGGTTAACTGGGTGACCTTTCTAGAGTTCAAGCTCCATATGTTACCAAGGATTTGATGAAATGGGCAAAACTGGATTGAATTAAAATAATTTGGGTGGCAGAATATCACTTATTAGATTTGTCCTAAGGTGTCAAGGTTTGCTCACAAAGGAAAGTCTGCTATTTTTTCTTCTCCAGCACATCGCCTTGCTAGCACAGAACCCTGCAGATTCATTCCTCTTTTAATTTGCACTGATTTATATCACATCACCACATTACTAGAATGTAATGTGAACAACTGTTTGTCTGTAAAATTATAATGGCCAACTCTTAAAAATAATTCTAGCTAAGCATCAAGCATCATCTGGCATGGGTGGCAGGTGAAACTACCATATGGTGAGGACCCACCTCGATAAATCTCTGTGCTTCAAGTTCTGCACTGCCCTGTGAAAAAGCATCTTCCTGTCCTGAGGACAGGGATTACTCTCAAATGTGAAAAGAAGCCTGGGCCATATCATGGAGTTTGATTCACAATTGTGGAACAAGTAAACCCCATTCTAACCAATCCTTTTTACATCTCTGAGGAGTTCTTAAAATGCCTTTCCATTCTGCAGAGGGTTAACACGGATCTCGTGCAGAGAGAAGCAGGTGGAGCCTGAGTGTGTGTACACAAGCATATGCACATGGCGCTCATAGGTTGGGGCTTTGACAGCAGTGGGCTCTATTTATAAGAGACAAGGAAAATATGTTTTCTCTGCTCCCTTGAGGAGCGAGTGAGCAGTGAGTGGGAGGGCGGCATGGGGAACGCGTCTGTCTCTGCTCAGCCCTGTCCTGGTGGCTCTGGAGGTGCTGGTGTTATGAGTAGAAAAGCTGCCCATTTTTTTAAAAGGTTGCACAGTTCACAGGTTGGGCCAGTTGCTGCCAGGGAGGAGTTCTAACTGTTTGTTGTTGTAATCACCTGTTGTTTTCATTAACTACCTGTTGCTGATGGTTAAGAATTCCCCTTTTTGTCGAGTGGCACCTGCTGCTTCCTGGAGGATGGCACCTGGGACGGTGAAGAGGAGGGGACATCGAGTTAGCATGCAAATGACATCAGAGGGAGAAGCCCCTCACCAAACCTACAAACCTAGCCAAAAACCCCTAAAACAATGAGCCAACAAAAAATGGACAAATCAAAGCAATGTCTAGACTTGAGGAACAGAATCCAGTAGCCACCAAGAACCTTTTTATCCCTCACCCTAATCTAAAAGATGTCGGCTAGACAGAGGACCTCGAATGTTGACCCAAAAAGCAAGGGATTATCCAATGATCTCCTGAGGACAAGATCCCCAACTTTGCCCACAGACCAGTGGGCACAGTTGCGCTCTTCCTTCTCCTCTGAGTCACTCCTGGGAGCAACGACAGCGTGAGTGCAACCTGTTGGTTCTTCCCCCCAGAACTGATCACTTTTAATAAAGACATTAAAAAGGAGAAAGGTTTCCTGCCCGTGTTTATTTCACTGGGGGCTCTGCTACTGCCTTGGTGCCCAACCACAGTGCCACTGCTGCACCTCCAGCCATGGCTGCTCCATTTCTGCTGGGGTGATGCTGGGAAAGCGTATGGTCCAGGCACCCCTAGATCACAGACATTGCAACAACACAGACTAAAAATTATGAAGCTAATAACCTGTAATTTTCTTGGTGTTTTACTAAACTTCTCTTACCATTGTGCCCTTACAGACACTACTGAGCCCCTATCCCACACTCCAAACTCCATGATACTCATTCCCAAACAACTACATCATTTTAGAAAAGAGTATGGATTTCAGCAGCACGGATATGCAGTGTACTGATAGCTAACTCAATGGGGAAACTGTCCTGTATTGTCACTGTGATATTTTATGAAAAATCCCTTCTCCAGGATTTCTTCTCCTGGCAAGATGAGAAGCCTCAGCTTCTCTGTGTTTGCTCCTCTGTATTGTGATTTGGAGAATTGTTTACCCAGCATGTGAATTGTTTTAAATTAATGGTCAATCACAGTCCAACTGTGTCAGACTCTGGTCAGTCACAGGTTTTTATTGTTCCTTCCTTTCAAGCTCTCTGATGTCTCCTTTCTCTTTCTTTAGTATAGTTTTAGAATATCATATCATATCATATCATATATCATAATAAATCAGCCTTCTGAGAACTTGGAGTCAAATTCTCATCTCTCACCTCATCCTGGTGACCCTCACAACACCACAACACTCTATGGCTCTGTAATCCAGAGGGGCAGCTGGGGTGAGGGATTGGGAAGTGTTCCAGAGACTCATCACTTGCAAAGTGGAATATTTGAAACAGCAAAGGATCACTTGGAAAGAAGAGCATAGGCAAAGAAAAGGAGCAATACACTGGAATAAGCAAGGATAAGTAGTGAAAATACAGCACAGGGAAACTCCTGCTTGTCTGAATGTGCAGAAAAAGGAAGATGAATTTTGTTCAGGCAAATGCAAACTCTTCAGCTAGAGTAATTCACATTGCAAGAAAAAGATCAAAGAAAACCAGTGAAATTAGTCAGCTGAATTTTAATGTGCTACCAAGTAAAGACTAAGGAAAGTCTTACAAATGATGGTAGAAACACTTTATAGAGATCAAAGTTTAGCTAGAGATAAAAGACAGAAAAACAAAATATCATTTTGTAATTTCCTCCCCACCCCTGACAACATTAGTCATGTATTATTTATGACTAGTAGGTCTTTTTGGGGGGAGAACATCTGTAATGTTTTAACAGGGGTCCTTAAATTCCAGAAAGTATTTCAGCTGGAGTGGTCTCTGGCAAATTTGCTGTCAATTTCAACAGCATCTGAATTGGGTACATGGTAAATTTAACAATGAAAATAAACCAGACACTTTTAGTTCCTTACGGTGTGTCCCAAATAGCTTATAAAACACAAATGCTTCTTCAGTCATTAGGGATGAACAGGTCCCCTGGCATCCTAAATAGAATGCAAAGTGTGGATCAAACTGGGTAATAAATTGAATTAATGTGGCAAAGACATAGGCTAGTGTCAAACTGATGTTACAGGACTGACTTATATTGAACTACTCCTTGGAGACAGCAACACAGAGAAATGGCTTGTGCTTCATCTCGAGCACAGCTACCAGGCACTCTGTTGCCATGCTACAGTATCTAGGTGGCATCTTACTGAGGGAAAATCCTGCTTTTCTCGGTGCCAGCCCTTGCTTGGGGTGCCAGCAGGAGGCTGAGTACATCAGCTGAGTGGGTTGTCTTCCCCCAGATGCTGCTGGACCAGAGGAAGGTGAGGACACCACACAACACTGCCTCTCCCTCACCATCCCACTCCTGAGATGACTCTTAGCTCACACTGGGGAGCTGAGCCATGTGCTGATGCCTTTCACTTCCCTCTGTGCCTCGACTCTCATTTTCTGCAGAAGAACTGAGCCCATCTAGCATTGAAATGTGTCTCTGGGGAAGCAAAATGGAAGGTGGAATTTGCCAGATGAAACTTCACAACAGAAAATTTAAAGAATGCTGGGAAATCTTTTGAAAGGGAATGTGGAAGGTAGTAAACAGCTAAAAATGGAGCAAAACATAGCATGGAAATGAATCAGAGAAGTAGAAAACAAAAATAAAGGTAGGGAAAAAAAGGTAGGATGAGTGAAGGTTAAGAAAATATTCCCATGAGTTAGATGAAAGGAATGGCAGTGATCAATGACTCACGTTCATCTAGCACTCTCCTTATTGTCTTTAATCCCCAAAATCAGGAACAATGTTTAGAATTCCTAGTCTTGGAGAGATGCAATGCCAGGGGCAATGAGAACCAGACCCATACCTTCAAATTGAAAAAGTTCAAAAGTTGCACTATCCATTTTTGACTCGACCAATTGTGCATTTTTATGGCTCTAGCAGTTACTCTTTACCCTGAAGCAATTTTACAGCATGCTGAAAATATTGAGCAACCCAGAGTTTGGACTGCACTTGAGATTCCCACGTATTTTCCAGCCTTCAGTGTTTTTGATGCAATGCACTGCAACACAAGCACTTGACTAAAAATGGAAGTTGTATCTTTCTGTGTCTTCATGAACTCTGACTGGAGGCAGGTTTTACCTTCAGCCCCTTTCCAGAGTTTTGTGGGTTCAGCTTGACCTCACCCTGACCAAAATCAACACCAAAACTCCCCTGGAGTTTCTCAAGTTAACTGTACAGCACATACTGCCTGACATGGAGAGAAAAAAACACCACAGAAAGTTAACTCATGAAGGAGAAATCAAGCTTGGCCTGCCTCCTTCTGTGCCAAAACATAGTTCTCTCCCTGCTGGGGGCTGATCAATATTTGCAGTATGAGACAGATGTGCTCTTTGGGATTTTTGAGAAGAGCAATGAGCCTGCCATGGCAAAGGGACTTACGGAGCTGCTGCCTTTGTCCTGCTTGAGGAGGAGCCCAAATTCAGTTGCTTTAGGTTCTTTTGCAGGAGGTGGAAACCACTGACCCCATAAAACACCATCAGCTCCATGTGACAGCTGCTGCTGCCTCTTCTCACCCTCTCTGTAGCACAGAGCCCTGGAGGGACAGGCTGGCTAGACAGAAATTCCAGAAAGGAGCTCTTTCTGCGCATTCAGGAAAGTCTGATGTCTCACTGTTATCATCTCAATAAAATGCTGCAGGAAAAAATGAACCAAAAAGGCCCCCAGAGCCTCTTTTGCTACCAGGGAATCTGCTGCCCTGAGCAGTGTGTCTTGAGGCCTGGAGGATGCTGTAGCTGTGCACATGGCCCCTCTCTGAAAGGGGTGAAGCATCAATGGTTTCACAGGCTTGCTTCACACAACTTTAACAAAATCCACTGAGAGAAGGGTGATGGAGCCTGAGACCAGCACCAGAGTCCCTCTGGCAGGGATAGGCCCAGGGTGTGTCCCAGGGTTACGTTATGATGCTTGTATCCCCATTGGTGTGTTATGTTTATGCTGGGTATTATGTTTGTGCCTTCAAGACTGGCTCTGAAGAGTGAAAGTTTTGTTTTGTTTTGTTATCAGCCACTCCCCCATGGCTGGCGGGACACAGAGACAGGGCAGTACATGGTGCTGCTTTTGTTTTTTGCTTGGCTCTTTTGCTCTTGCTTCTGCTTTACTTCTGCTTGCTCTTGCTTCTGCTCATTAGCTAGTGTAGCTAAACAGTCCAAATTTCTTCCTGGACTGTTTTTCCTTTCCTTTTTTCCTTACTGACTCAAACCTGCTCTGGACTGGGGCCTGGGAACACCGAGAGTTTGCACCCTGTGGCCCAGCGGGGCCTACTCTGGGCAGCAGCTGCCCCAGCGCCGGAGGGACTGAGAACAGAGCGACCACCCCCAAGAGAGACTTTCTGAATTTGTCATCCTTTTCAGAGCAGTGAAAGAATGGTGTCATCCTGTATTGTTTATTTTGTGTGCTGGGGGCTGCTGTGCCTGTTAAATAAACAGGTTCTTTCCACTTGTCTCCAAGGAATCCTTCCCAAAAAAACGGTTGGGTTGAGAGGCCATGTGGGTTTGTTTTCTGGAGGGGCCCTCCTTTGGAGGTTTTCTCCCAAATTTGCCCTAAACCAGGACAGTGAGGCCAAGGAGGCCTCCTGACTGTGGCACTGCCATTCTGGGTCCGGCCACAGCAACAGCACAAATGTTTTCTGTGGCATTCACAGGCAAAGCCTCAGACAAATCTTTAGGTGTCACTGTAGACAAAAGCCTTAAGCTACATCCTGGAACCTGTTCTGGCTCAGAGATCTTGGACAGAAGAGTGCAGCCCATCTGTCCTGCCCTGTGGAGGCAAAGATAAGCTTTTAGGATGGAAACTCTGACCTGATCCCACAGGGCTGAGGTGAGCAGAAGAGGTGAACCAGTGGGAGATTACTTGAAAGGACACAACTTCTAATATATTAAAAAGCTATCCAACCTACAGGAAATGTATTGCAGCTTTGGCAGCATTAAAAACTCCTTTATATTTACCTGGACACGTTTTAAAAATTCTTGACAGTAATAACTACCAGTGAAGGTCACAGTGTAGTTGGAGGGAGCAAGGCTCCATTTCAATTGGGAAAGAGCACTTGGGGAAGCCCTGGAGAAGGAAGTCATCCTGTTCTTACCAACCTGCAGTAACCAAGCACAGTGCCCATGCAACCAGGAAGACAAAAAAGCATAAAAGACCTTCACCCTGCAGTGGGATGAGGACAGCTGACATGGATTGATTTAAGTAATATGCTATTAAAATCTCTTCTGAGTGATTGCCACCTATTATGTGGCTTCAGACTTCAGCACATCTAAAATGCATATGGTTTAATTGACACAGCATTAGGGGTCCTTAGCAGCCATTAGTGCTGCTCACACTGTGACAGTCTGAATGCAGAGTTTTCACTGTGCTACTGCCTGTACAGACACACAAGAAGAGGAGCAGAGAGGCCACCAGTCATGACACAGAAATGGCATCTCAGCCTTAATGATGCCAGTCAATTTGTGCTGCTGCAATGGATGTCACCTTAATCCATAGCTGAATGACCAAGGGGATGTGCATTGCTAGCCTGCTGTTAATAACAATTCCCACCAGTTCCAGAAATGCACTGGTTCCACACCACTGCATGCATCAAGGCAATGACTGCAGCCTGCTACTCTACTTCCCACCCATTTTCTCTCATCTTTCTGGATGGGTCCCTGTATCAGCTGTGAAAGCAGAGGACATCAGAGGACATGCTGCTACTACTACTACTACATTATGACACACTGAAGAGAGGGAGACACAGCTATATTTAAATCAATGTTCCATAGAGAGTGTTCTGCATTGGCAAATAAGTCCTTATACATTTACCTGTCATAAGATTGCCATATATTATCATACTAATGGTGATACATTTCAGCAATTTTTTTTCTTCCTTTGCTGTTCACATGCTCCTAATTCCTTTTCAGCTTGACTCCTCTTAACATGCAAATTGCAATTTGCAAGCTTAAAATACAAGTTCTGTTTGTGAAGATAAGATTCTGTAAATATTATATCTCCCCTGGAAGAGAAGGAGTTTATTTTACGTTGGCCTAAACAAATTATTTAGATGATATCAAGTCTGCTTCAGGTTAAAATTTTTGAGATGCAAATACATTTTAATAGGCCATGCTTATAGCAAATATATTATAAGCAGTTGTGCTATTTTAGCTGTTTTAGAATAATTGTAGTAAGAGACATACAGCAACTAGAAAAACAATATTAGATTACAGACAGGAAAAATTTAAAAAATTTAAATGTATTAAAAGCAGTTATTCAGGCTACAGCTGCCTTTAAAGGCTCATTCTCTGATGTGACATCTGCCTGTCCCCAGGCTGCCCAGCTCACAGGACCAGCTGGAATTTACCTGCCCATTCAATGGGATTTCTTCCAATGGAAGCCAAACAGGGCAGAGCGTGGATAGAGGGAATGATGTCCACACCTCAGCCCACATCTCAGCCTGGCTGCTGCCAGGGTGTGGTGAGAGGATTCACTCAGGCAGAGCAGGCTGAGGGATGGGAAATGGTCTCAGGCTGAGCTGTCCTGAATGTTAAACTTGCACTATCCATGCCAGGCAGCTGGATGGTGCACACTGAGAATACCAAGCACGAAATACTGAGGGTGCTGCAGCTGCCTGTCACAGAGCAGGAGGAGGAACAGGGTGAGGGAATGCCTCTAAAAGACAGGAAAATGAGTGGAAGCATTGCTCTGGTGTAGTCATGGCAAGGTGGGGGAAGATGAGAAAGGTTTAGAGCTGAAACCTCTCCAATTAAGAGGATTAGGCAACTTCTAGAAGATAGTAAGTGCGAATCAATAACAGTGAATATTAAATCCTGTAAAGATGGAAAAGAAAAGGCAGGGATTGCAGTTTCAGACTCACCAGGTGCCACTGAGCTCCAAAGGAGCTGGGAGCCAAGTGCAGCTGCTTCTCGCATGGACAAATGCCCAGCACAGCAGGATGGGGGGGATCCTGGCTGCTCTGACCTGGGACCACAGCAGCAGCATCAGTGTAGCAGCATCTCCTGCAGGAGATTATCCTGCCACGACCAGGAGCAGTGGCTCTGCTGAGTTCCCAGCTAGCTGGAGGAAGAAAGCAAGGCCTGACTGGCTCTCACACTGCTGCAATACTGCTTGGCACTGTTCTGCTTCTCTGAGAGCCAAAGGTTTTTGAGTTGCAGATCCTAGTGAATTCCAAACAAGAGGTTGAGCACCAACATCACCAATCATGCTGTTTCTGCTGAGCCTTAATTCAGGAAGAACTTCCATCTAGGAAGTCCTTGTTTTTGCTGGAAAGATACCACTGGGTTCCAAGGTGCCTTGCAGATGTGAGAGTCTGCTGGACAAGCTGGATTTTTGGACTGTGTGTTTTATTGCCATGGAAGAGACCACTCCTTTAGCCAGTGCAGTTCAGTGGCCATGAGTGGCCTGATTCCTCTCTAGATCTGCCTGAAAGTGCTGCTGGTGCAAAGGGGGCAGGAACAAAGAGCTGGGGACAGGTAGCAGGGGCACTACAGGGATCAGTGAGATCAGCACAGGATGCAGTGCAGTCACACTGGGGATAGCAGGGCACTGCAGGGATCAGTGAGATCACAGGTGCAGTGCAGTCACACTGGGGATGGCAGGGCACTGCAGGGATCAGGGGTATCACAGGGTACAGTCACACCTGGGGATTAGTGAGATCACAGGTGCAGGGCAGTCACACCTGGGGATGTGGAGAGAGGAGTTCTCAGATGGAAAAATGTCCCCATCCTTGAAGCTAAGCTAAGGATGTAGGTAAGAACAGCCTAAAGATTTTGCTAGGGCACCAGTCCAGCTGCTGTTGGGAAATAAAGAGGAAAACTGAAAATGTTGATATTACTGGAGAAAATACATAGCAGTAAGTAGCTTGATCAGAAAATATTGGGATAAGCCATGATCTATATTAAAGGGGCATTGATTAAGGGGCATTGATTTTGGAGGCTATCAGATTATTTCCATTCTGTGCAATGGGGATGTTTAGTGCTTTGGCATGGCAGTCTGCAGTGCCTGCAGAAGTCTTTGTGAGCAATTTTTCATCCAATCAGAACAATAAACCTTTCTGAGTATGGCAGCCTAGCACTGTCTGAAGCACCCATGCTTTAAGGAACTTGCATTGGAAACTCACTGTATTATGTTTGCATTAAGTGGTAGCTGTAAAATAATAAAAGTAATTAGTGCATGTTATGAACTAATCACCTGCGAAAAGGCCTTGAATGAGAACTTTAATGCAGACTGAATTTTTATGATTATATTATATAAAGCTTGAAAACAGAAGCTTACACAGTGGAACTGCTGAGTAGCCCTGAACTACAGTGCCATGACCAGCTAATTGAATCCATATTCCTTGGCATTCAGGGAATCAATAACTATTAGAAGCAAAGGGCACTGTCTTAAAAGCCCAGTGAGTGCTTCATGCAAGGGGGAGTTTGTGTGATGAAAATGCACTGATGGAATGGTAGGAATATGTGCCAGGCATCTGCAAGAGGATCATGTCCAAAACAGTACACGAAGGACAAGCACAGCCAAGCCCTAAGCAAACACCATCATTTATAATATTTTCTTGATTTAGGATGATGAACAATCTGATGTGCCAGCCTCAAAAATTTGCTGGGTTCAGAGACCTTAAGCTCAGCCAAGCAATCCTGTTGGACACTAGTATCTTTAACAGGGTGTGAACATGCCAGGGAGCAACTGGGAGAGGAGAACTTATTTATAGCAGCAGCAGGCTGTAAAGCACTGGTGTAGCAAGACTGCCTTGTTACTTACTCATGCATGCAAATGACACCTTATGCTCCACAGGCTGCTGCTGAGGAATAACCCCAGGGGCACCAAGTGGTGGAGAAAAACCCAAGAATCTCCCTGTGGGAGCAGTATCCATCCAGCACAAGGTGGTGGTGGCTGTTCCCACCCCTGAACTGGGATCCAGGTGCCCTGTGAGGAGATGGACCAAGGTGCACCACCAGAGGAGCTGCTGCCAGAGCTGTGATAAACACAGTTATTTGCCCTTCTGAGAGGAAATGCTGTCAATTCTTCACAAAAAGCCTGCTGCAGTTGTTTTCACACAGCTTTATAGGCTTTTTCATAGCTAAATGCTGTCCCATATTGCTTCTAGTGGCAGGGTCAGATCAGGACACTGTGAGATTCTCTGTGTGTGAATTTTTCATGCTGGCAGAGGAAGAGGGAGGGAGGGAGAGAGGGAGAAGTAGAAATGAGAAATTCATGCCTCAGGAATCCCAGGGAAGAGAATTTGTGCCTCCTGCTCATTTTACTGTTTGCAGCTACCTTGTGTCAGGCACCTTGCTCACATTTCCACAGTGGGTCTGATGCAGTCATTTAGCACATGCTAACTGCAGGCACATGAGAGCTTCCATTACAGCTATTTCCATTCACAAACACCAATACTCTCAAGATATTTCTTGGATGTCAGTCTAGGAGTGGAAGGAGCTGGAAAAGCTCTTGCAGGTAGGCACAAGTCCCTTCAGGATTACCTGGTGTGTGCCACTGGGCCATTTTTCTGGGTTTAATGCTGTGTCTGTGACTGTTCTCTTTGCTTGTGACAGTTCATCTGAGCTGCTGCACTGAGTTGTTTTCTTCCTCTGGGTTGCTTGTAATCACTTTACTTTGATTGTTCATTATTTGTTTGATGTCTGTGGCAGGCAAACACACTTTTTTTCTTTTTTTATTTTTCTTTTTTTTTTTTTTTTTGTGCTCTCTGCCAGGTGGCTGAGTAGTGAAAAAATTAAAAATACAAACACAGCATGTTTCGAGTATTTTTCAAAAGCATTCAGAAATTTTTAGATAACTCAGTCTAATTCTCTCTTCTTCCTGTCAGGCCAAAAAAAAAAATCCAGACAAAAAAACCCCTCTTGTGATAAAATAAGTGATAGCTTTAGGATAAGCAGATACACCTACTAGAATGCAGTAGCCAGAAGACTGTATGAGAATAAAACACAAGGGAAATCCTTAAATATTCAGATTAGGGCAATTCCTTTGGACAGCCAGCAGCTCAGACAAAATAAACAGCTGCCCCCAGCAGCAGATTTTGGGAGCATCCAGCCATCCACGGGTTTTCTCTGCCTGTGGCACAGACATGCAAATTCAGGCTGCTGCTGCTGCTGGGAGAGCAGGGGGTGCCTGGGGAGAGCAGCAGTGCTGGGGCAGGCAAAGGGCCACAGTGTGACCCTGTCTGTCTGTCCCCTGGCAGTGGGAGCTGACCCTGCAGGGCATTGGCAGCTCCCTGGGCTCAGCTCCATCCCAGCTCCTCTCCCTCTGGCCTCACGCCCCACGTCTCCTCCTACAGTGACTTTGGCTTATTTCCCTGGGAATCCCTGCAGCTAAAACACAACATAATCTTTCTCTTTGGAAGTCATCCAGTCTCCATCCTGGGTTTTACTGAGTGCCAGACCCTTTTGGATTTTGTATGCTTGTAGCCCTTGCAGGGCAGAGTGGGAAGATGATGAAGTTTATCCTCTGCCTCCAGGATAATCAGAAGTAACGAGAGAAGAAGATGCAAACCTGAACCTGCATTGGACTTGATTTTCTCCACTCTGTTTCTGAAGAAAGAGGAGAGCTAGAGGGGGAGGAGGGATAGGGCCCAAGGGGGAGGAGGGAGATAGAGGAAAGAAGTTTTGGCATGTTGTCTTGCCAAAACGTGCAGTACAGATGGGAAGACACAGATGGAGCATTTCTACTGATAGTTCAAGAAATCAAACATGCAGGGAGTTGCAGCAATTTCCTTGTATCACTGTATTGGAACATTCTGTAGCAGCACTTCTTAAAGAAAACAGGCTGTCACTTCAGCACTGCTTTGGGAGCCTGCACATGAATACAAACAGTCACCCTAAAAATCTGCTGCAGCAACTCTTGCCTGGCACAATGAGCTGATATATTTTGTTTCAGCTCACATTATGTTTGCTGGCCCATCTGTGTGCACAGAGGATCTAAGCCCTGCTCCTTAACTTAGCAGGCTGAACTTGCCCATGGCAGGGCTGCAGAGCAGCAGATGTGGGGCAGCAGATCTGCCTCCTTCATGCTCAGGTGCAGCAGCAAACCAGAATACATGCTGCATGCAAAACCAGAATACATGCTGCATGCAATGGTGGTGCTGGCATGCAGGCAGGGAGGAAGGAAAGGGATCCAGGGAAATGCCATAAAGAATTCTGCAGGTACTGCATGTCAAGTGCCCTTATTAGCAGCTCTGAGATGACTGAACAGTCCCAGCAGCACAATTCCTGCAAAGGCCTGCCAAGCATTTCCAGTCTAATTAGGCTTTAGGAGAGTCAGCAGGAGGCCTGGATATCGTCTCTGTTCAGAAGAAATCTGACTGGATTCTCCTTTGCCTCTGTGGGAAGGTAGATGCTCCCAGCTCCAGGCTCCCATGGGGTCACAGACTGTGTGCCTTCTGCAGGCAGGGCAGGGAGTGCTGGAGCAGTGTTCTGCCTTTGGCTCATGGCACCATCTCTCTGTGCCCCCAGGAATACCCTGATGGATGGTTTAGAGGAGGCTGGTGTGGCTGGGACCTCCCTCTGACAGCAGAGAGATGTAGAAACCCCTTTGGTAGCTCCCTTCACATTCCTCAAGAGGAAGATTTTGGGGAAATTACTTAATTATGTTCTCTTTCTCCTCTTTTACTGTGGGAGGCCTGACATAAGACCTGATATATGTAGATATATGTTGTGCTCTCCTCATTAAAACAAAAAAGGTATTCCTTATCCAGCTCTCTGTCATTTTCTGAGGGCAGCTGTCTCCATCATATCTAAGAAGAAAAACTGCTTTTGAAAATAACTTCTTTTTCAGACTTTTTGAGTCTGCACAGGCATTTTCTTGCCTCTTACATTCTGATTTTCATCCTGCTGCAGTAAGCAAATGGGAGTTGGGGAAGTCATTAATGCCCAATTTAGCCTGGCAATTAGGCAAAATCTAATGGGCTGCTCTCAGGTTCAGAAGCCAGAACTGCTGTTTGTAGGCAGTATACTGAAAATACCTTTTTTTTTTTTTTTTTTTTTTTTTTTTCCTGTGGCCAGGATAAATTCCCTTCTCTCGTGTGAAATTTTACTATTCTTTATAAAGCTATGTGTTGGGGTTTATTGCTGGGGATTTGTAAAATACTTTGGAAGGGAAAGGTAGGAGACCTTATCTCGACATTTTAATGTGTGTCTGAATAGCCTTCAACCCTCTACTCTGGTTACTTCAAAATCTCTATCTTGGGGGAGAGAATTCCTGATCTTTGAAGACTCACAGTTATAAATTCAGTAACAGCATTGGTCCTAAAGACACATTGCTCAATGGGACTGAATAATGTGCCAGCACTACACAGTAACAACTCTGGCCAGCTGGGGGGATTGCTGAGGTAAAAAATGTGGCAGAGGTCACCACATCTGTCAAACATCATTTCCTGTTGTTTCTGTGGGTATTTGGAGTCCAGCACAATGATGGGATTTGGTATATTTTGATTTATGCAATGTCAGTGGTCTCCTTTTCTTCCTCTGCATCATATCAGCTTCAAGAGTGCCATTAAACCAGGACAATATTAGATTAAAAATGCTCATTGAAAAATATATTCTATATATAAAGACTTTGGGAGGACAAAAGAAACTTCTCTCAAATAAATGAAAAGCCCAAAAATTTTCACTTAAAAGCTGCAGCTGAATTTTCACTTGAAAGCTGCATCTGAAGCTCCAGCCTCTTGGTTGAATCCCTCTCCATGAGAAATTCCTCTTCAAGAAAATAAGATGGGAGGAGGGATCTGTGCTTTCCTCTCCATCTGGGCTGGGAAGGACTCTGTTCTCTGCTTTGAGATGGGAAGAAGATTAAAACTTCAAAGTTACCATCTTTATTTAATGCCTGTGACTTCAGCCCCAGAGAAACTGTCACTCTGCAGTGCCAACTTAACCAACATGTTCACTGAGCCACCCCTGTGGCTTAACTAGCCTTGCTCCTCAGTGATTTTGTTGTCAGGATGAGAGATTGCCTGAGCTAAAAAAGGGACTAGGCTGAGGATGGGAGCAGAGGCTCCAAGCATCAGACAGGAAGGCAAATGTTCACTCATCCTGGTTGGTGATCCTGGGGAAAATGAAGATTCTGTGTTGCATTCAGAGATGGCAGATGATAAATACTGTGGCTTGGCTGAAATCTGTTCTTCCAGAGGTAGATTAGGAGCATTCAAGTCCCACGGGCAAGGACGGTTAAACATCTGACTTAAGCCTAACGTATCTTTTCAGAAAACTGAAGAGAAATCAGAAATCTTGAAATTATGTGTCTTTCCCAAATTATAGCTCACTGCCTAGACCAGTAAAGCTCACTGTTCTCAGAGATACTGAGTGAAAAGAGCAGCTGAGCCATCTGGGCTGGCTCTCAGTATGGACATGAGGAAACAGGGTCTGTGCAGAAGATCAGAGGATTTATACCACAGAACAGTGGCAAATGACCAATGCTCAACAATAACCAGCAATTCTACCAAGAGATCCCTGCACCGAGCCTGTGAGCCAGCCCTATTCACCTGAAATTTGATGGGAGTTAGAAATAAGGACAGAGTAATTAATGTGAGTGTGGGGAGAGACACTGCCTGAGATGGTATGAGTTTCCGTTTCACATCTGAGTTCAAAGCGGTGGTGGCACAGAATAATTTAGGTTGGAAAAGACCTTAAAAGATGTCAAGTCCAACCATAATGGTAATAGGCATGATCTAAGGACTCAGAATCTTCTGTGACCTCTGATGTTCCACACTGAGAAATGTGGAGACTTTCATATGCAGCCAGAGACTTGCATGTTTAAAGACATTTCTACAGTCATTGTTTGCAAGTCCTGCACTCAAAGGAAAGCTCTCTGGCAAGATTTCATTTCTGATGCCTGTTCTGAACAAGAGAGCCCAGAGAAATGAAAACTGACAGATTATGGAGATTTTCAAGCCTTGTTTTCATTTGCTGGTGTTCTGGGTTGGTTTTTTTTGATGCCATTGGGGAGTTATTTTATAGATAACGCCATAGAAGAGAATTACTTGTTTTGGCTAATTACGTAGTCCTGTGATCACTGGCCTGTTCAACATTTTAAATTCTCTGTTTCAAAGCCTTCCTTCCACAGTGGTTTAGTGCAGCTAAGCAGATATATGACAGATATTTATAAGAAGCATGAAAGTGAATAAAATAGGAGAAGTCAGATAAATTAGGAGTCTAGGGATGTTTGCATCAGTTCTTCAAGAGGGCTCTGCTATGTGAGGAGTTTACTGCCTGGCAGTTTATTTCTAGTTTGTTTTCCCCACACTATTCACTGTTAACTGTGATTAGCCTTTACTGTGATTAACTTTATTAGCATTTGGTGAAGATTTACTTTAAAGAGCACACATATTGTGTCTTCCACATATATTGAATATATTATTCTTGTGCCATTGGTAAGAGGAGGCATTTCAGACAACACATGAATAGTAAAACCCTCTTGAAAATAGAATACCTCTGTATTCCAGTATTGTTTTTTCACTCTTTCAAGGACAGGACTACAAATTCAAAAACATTTTTATCTTTGTCTTTCTAAAATAATCGGATGTTTAGATCAGTGGTTTCGGGAATAGACTATTAATTGTATTGCTTTAGGCTCTTCTTGGAGACAAGGATGGCAAGATAAGAACCTAAATAGAAGAGAATCTGGTATCCAGGACAATCATACCAAATCCAATTTATGAGCTGTTAAACACAGGAAGGGCAAGCTGGAAAAACTCAGGAAAACTGAATGGCCTAGGCCCCAAAGCTATTGGCTTTTGATCTTTGTTGGAACTTTGAGGGGAAGGGATTTTTGTGGTTGATACTCATGGACTGTTGTTTACAGCCCAACAAATCAGATATGGTGTTATGAGGGAGATTAACACATCTCAGATTTTAGAAGCACTACAGATGTCACTTTTACTCCCAGGGATCACACCCTGTTGTCCCACCATGGGACAAAATCCCCTGGCAGTTGATGTTATGTGGCCCTCAGTTTCTAATAGCATAGTCACAGCTATTTATAAAGTACAACAGAATTTTGCTCCACAGCCTTGATATAAATGTCAAGTGCCCTGCAGTATTGTGCACTGTTCCTGGAGAAATGATCCATTAAAACCATCCATATGAGAGGAAGTATTCAAAACAATCCAGAAAGAAATTATGTTCTTGTAGGATAATAGAGAAAATTGTCTGACTTGCATGGACTATTGACATGCAGCTTCACTAACCATGTCCCCATGCCAGAACTAAGGACATCCTGCCTTCAAGGAGGACACACAGCCTTTATTTTACTTTCTGCCCCAGACCCTGAGTTACATGTAAGCAAGGCTGTGCAGCTGAACAGAAAAAAAAGTGTAAAGTGCATCAAATAATGAAAAATTGAGGCCAACGGAGGCAGAGAGCGAATAAAAAAAAAAAAAAGCTACCAGATACAAATGCAAAATGTGAAACAGAAGAAGCTGAATTCACAACACTGTGCATTTTAGAGGATTAGAAGTGCTGGTGTTTGAATTGTAGAGATGAGTTTCCAACTTATCATGGTCTGAGTGTTCCATCACTTGTGTGCATGTTGAGGATAATGAAGGGATTTGTTTGAGAGGAGAGACTCTAAGGAAAGGAAGGCTCTGTAAGTTGCTCATCTTAAAAGAAAAAAGGAAATATGGAAATAGTTAGTTTCTTATAATGAAAATATCTCACCAACCTGCACTTTCAGTTCTACCAGGCTGCAGTTCCAGCTGGAGAGGGCTCCCTCTTCCCTCTCAGCCTGGCCTGGAGGGTGTTAGCATCCACCATTCAACAGGAGTTTTGCCATGGGATGTAGAGGGAATTTTGTTGTGTTTTCTGGCAGTGTGCTTTGGAAAGGGAGTTAATTCCCTCCCCATGAGGGGCCTGCCAGACAAGACATGGTAATTCCTTACTGTGGGCTCAAAGGCAGCTGCAAGCCAATCCAGCCTCATGAATTTCTCATATGTAAGACACACCCACTGGCTGCTACTTCTTTCACATCCTGCTGAATCTGTTTGGAGGCTGACTGAGGTCATGCAGAGACACTTTCAGCTGCTTTGCACGCTCTGTGCAAAGGGACTGTGCTCAAAGGAAACCAACAGTGATTCTTGCCTCAGGAAGAATGGAAATGGTCTCTCCTTTTAAGTTCACCCTGTATTCAACAATTTAAAAACACAGCATTCTCACTCATCCTGGAAGACATAATTTCTGAAGCTCTTTTCCCAGTTGTTTTCTGATTTTTCAAAGATTCCAACTCACAGCCCTCAGCCATGGTAATGATAATAACTGATCTGGTTAGAAATGGTGCCAGGCTAGCCTCTGGATTTAAGTCACTTTGCTTTATAAATCTATTCAGTAGTGAGGGATTTGCATGGCCCAGATTCAAGGAAGAGGACACTCCTGTCCACCTGGAGATAACCTCTGAGTGCTCACACTGACCTCACCCTGTGCTCCTGCCCTGTTGCCCTCTGTACTCTCAGTTGTACATCTCTCTCTGCATTATTTTCCTTTAAGCTAAAGTAGGGTGGAAATCAGGTTTGTTTGGGCTCGTATTGTGTGCTCAAACCTTCAGTGAAGCTGAAAGGGCCTTAGACCACCTATAGGCTGTGGAGTAGAAGTGCTTTGTGAACTCCCTGTAGTCTTGGCCCCTCAATTATCCAGGTCAGGGATTTGTCCAGAGTACATGTCAGGTCTCATTTGGGTTGTGTAGCTCCTGTATCCTTAGGAGCACAGGGATTTGGGGGAGGGATGAGGGCTGGTGGACCCCACTGACTCAGGAAGCAGCCATTTCATAGCAGGCAATCCAGGGGCCAGGTGCATGTGGGCTCCTTGGCAAAATGATCTGTTAGAAGCTGCCCTCAGATATTTTTCACCTGCCAGTAAATGTGACCTAGGACCTTCAAATCCCCTAGATACATGCTCATAAGTGTATTAGAAGACCAAAGGGCAGTTTCTAAGACCTATCCCACCTCTTAAAATATCCAGGCTTCCTCATCCCATAAGAAGCTTATAAATCACTGCACTCCAGTAAAAGATACAGATGCTTTTTATTTTTTAAAATTACAACCACTTTTTGTCTTGCATTAAAGCCTCTTAAATTTTCAGAATCTTTCCACTTGAATTATGGAACAGATCACAGGCCAGCAGAAAACTATTCCCAATAGGAAAAGGCAACATAATGGAACACAAATTAAAATACACATGTAAGTACAAAGCACTGAGAGTGGTCTAGAACACGGCACGCACATCGCTTTTAAAAATAACGAGTGAGTCCTAACACCCACACTTCAAAAATTGCAGAGCATCCTAAAATCTTCCAGATGTGGACTTGATTAGGGCTACAATTAGGTGGGTTACAACTTGCACTTTAAAAGCAGTTCTTTGCCACAGACTGAAGAGAGTGAAGATTTGCTGAAGAAAAGGGAAAGGAGGGAATTGAATCTTCCCCAGCAAATACTCCACTAATGAACATGTGCACGTTACTGGCAATCAAGAAAAGAGAGTAGTTCCCATCATGAATATTTTCTTTATTTCTTATTGGTATTGGTAGAACTTCTCATGTGAAGGTTGCAGCAGAGAAGGTGGCTGAGTACAATCTCCTTTTTCTGCCTGGAACCAGCTGCTTTTTACAAGCAAGTGCTCCCTGGAAGCACCAAGGCATAAGCACCTGCATAACAGCATATAACCAGCTCAGGTTTGCACTGAGGTCTGGCTTGTGTGCATCTAGCATCCCTAATAAAATCTTGAGCTTTTCCATCATGGCTGAATAAACCTGAGCTTGTGCAGATTCCTTGTGCAGAAATCTGAATGTCACCTGGGGCAGGAACAGGCAGAGGTGTCACACAGCCCTCAGACAGCTTTCTTGAAGGTTACATTTGTCCTGGAGACACAGAAGTAACTCTTGACTTTCCAAGCAAGGATTCCTAGATGCTGTAGTTGCCTATCCATGGAGAAGGCCTCCAAGATGAACCCTTTTGGAGTCAGTGAAAGTTCCTAACAAGCCTGTCTGGGGTCTCACCTGCAGGTGATTGTGGCTCATGTCCTCTGAGCGCTCTCAGAAGTTAAAACATTGCTGCTGTTTCCCTGAGATCCTGTCATTCTTTTCTTCTAAGTTCTTCTGAGCCTTCTGATGTTTGCATTCTTGTAACGAACTTTCTCACGTGCTTTTCTCTAAATAATTATTATTTTACATTCTTTTCTAGAAGAGGAGAAATGTAATGGACTGTTGGTTTGTCCAGTATCATTAGAAAAGGTGCACTGTCATCCTCCAATCCACTGTCATTTTTAAAAATCTATAAATGTTAGAGTCAGAAATTAAACTGCCCTTCTTTTTACCTTGGAGATTCCAGAGTCCACGTTGTTTTATTTTGTGTCCTATAACAATAAGATCCTATCTGAACATTGCCTGATTTCCCATGGTGTTTAAGCTCCTAAAGACTTTCTCAGCTTGTGCTGGGCTCACTGTGAGCCAGGGTTGAGTTCTTGGAGAGGAGAGCCTTCCTTGGCACATCCTGGGACATCCTCAGGTCTTTCTGTAGATTCAGGGAGAATTCCTCCTGCTTTCTGTCAAGGAGGAAGTCCTAAGAACCTTTGCTTTTCCTAGGGTAGAGGATGTGAGGAAGTAGAGACTACTCTTCCTCATTTTTTATAAGGTAACTGAATATAAATGGGTCAGAAATCACTAGAGATAAATATAGCAAAAAGTCACTACATATTTCTGCCAAAGCCTCAGACCCCAGCAGCTGCACTGAATTTGTTGTAGTAGAAGAACCTTTCTGAATAATTATTGACATCTCTAGAAAAGTATAGCATGCTCTGTACAGCACACCAAAAATGCCCCTGAGTAGAAAAATGGCTGCATTACTATTAATGCTGGTCATATTCTGAATTAAATACTTACTTCCTTAGTAGACATTAAAATATCAGCATTTTACGGGCAGCACAGCACCTTCCTGAAAGAGTAGATGTCTTTAATATGAATGCATTTTATTAAAAATATTTGTCACTGTGAAAGATCTGGTGGCATTGCAAGCAAGTAGACAGTAAAAATAATCTGGCTTTCTTCTCCATGCATCACCAAGGGATTGGCATGCACATCTCAATTAAAATTTGAGTTTTTCAGTAATCTTCCAGCATCAGAAGGAGTCAGAGACTCTTGTATGTGGTGGCTAATTAATTGCTTCATGCAGGGCACATCAGCTTTTTAGGAACTGTATCCATTTACATTGTGTGTGACCAGATCAGAGTGTCTATGAGCAAACAAAATGCTGTCAGCCCTCATGTCTCAGTTAAGAATTTAAGATACAAGTGACTAAAGTCAAGAATTTAACATACAAGTGACATGCTGGGATGCTGGCATCAGTTGTAGAACATCTGGTACAAGGATCGGTCAAAAGCCTGGTGAAAGAAAAATGTTGTACCTTGATTTTTTTGGGTACCTCTTGGGATTTTATTTCATTGGATAATAATTCTTGGGATAATTCAAACTCATATGAGCCAGCTGTTTCTGGCCTTGCAGACTGAAAAAATGAAATGCAGAGGAACAGAATGGCTTGGAGTCAGAAAAGTAAATTTGCAGTGTGGTACCTACTCTGCTCTGTCTAGAGCTGATAAGAGCTGGGTCTGATGAGCCCATTTAGCTCCCAGTGTCTCTTTTAACACTGCTGGTGTAAAGAACAGCAACAAAGATGGAGAGATCTGAAAATTGTGGAAAGAGCAAAGAAAGGCAAGAGAGACAAGCAAGTTTGTCACAGTTAACTCACATGACTTAAGTTTACTTGGAAAATCCAGTGGACAGACAAGGCAAACTGTTCCTGGGTGCCAAAAGCCTTAAAATTGTAACCTTTTGGTAACTATTCCTACTATTGCATATCACTTGTCGTAACTCTGTGTCCTTGCAAGAAAAATCTGTTCATGCTGAAATCTGATATGAATAACTTAGAAAGGTCCAACTTTAAAAAGGCAAAGGGGCAGCAGAAGGGAGGACAAAGAAAAGTGATCTGCAGAATGTAATGAGGAATGGAGGGGAGCACAGAAGTCTTCTGCACCTCCTCTGGCAAAACACAGAGATCAACAAAGAAATAATTGAAAATCATCAGCCTGGGGAAAGATGTGGATAACAAAGCAGCTTCAAGGAGAAGCTTACACCAGTGTGCAACTGTCCCAGCAGAAAAGTCTGTTCATGGCTGCATGGCAGCAGAATGACTCCATTTATTACAGTTTAATTTATTGGCTGCTGACAATGTAGTCTGTTCAGAACAAATATAGTGCAGTTTCTGTCCTCACAAGTAGTCAGTTTAGCTTGAAAAAAAAAAATTAAGGTCTTTCATATTTCCTTCAGTGTATTTTAAAACAAGAGGGATCAGTGCCTCACTCTTGCATTCCCTGTTTTTTATTGGCTATGGCACAAAAGAAGGAAATTGCTTATTAACAAACTTGACCTCCTTGTTTGCCCACCTTTCTTGCAATCCCTTCCTCCTCTTCCTTTCCAGAGGAAGTCCTCAGGCACAGACCCGAGGTGAGGATGGAGCTGCTCTGTCCATGTCCCACTCTAGGTCATTTCTGTTTCACAGAGGTGGGGCCAATGCTGGGGCACAGTGTGGAGAAGAGAGCAGAGAAATCAGTGAAGGCCATGAGCCCTGTGTAAGGACATTCCTCCTGCAATCCTGCAGCCATAAAGTTCATGGCTGTGGTTTTTGTATTGAATGTGGGACTCTCTGTGAATACAAAATATTATAAAACATTATACACTGCCCAAACTACAGCAGCACAGCATGGAGGAGAAGGCTAATCACCCTTCAAAACCCATGTTTATTCATCAAGTTTTAATGGCAAGAGGAGGAGCTGCTTCAGACTTTTATCACCTGGAGCTGAAGGATGACCCATAAAAAAACTTTCTTTTCAGTTAAAGAGAGACAAAATGAGTAGTATACATCAGAGTTTATCTTGCTGCTCATTGCTAAAGCTCCTCTACTCAAAATGTGGTTTCATGTGGTGTGGGACACCTCCTGCAGCCCCTGCAGGTGAGGATGGAACACGTTAATGACATTTATTGTGCTGCAGACTGTAGGTGCCATGCCAGAAAGACAAGTATGTCTAGAGGTGGAACTTTTTGCTAGTCATTACCAAGTGGCTGAATTTCTGATGGAGAATATTACATAGTCATTCAAAAGGCAGTAACTCAGGTTGTAACAAAGAACCTGAGACATACTAATAAAAGCCCCATTTCTATTTTATAAGTCACATAATGGATGTCACATTCAGTGCTTCTTATGGTGAAGAGGCTACTTATTAAGCATAGTCTATGACTTTATTTCATTTTAAAATTGCCATCTTTTCCAATTATTCCAACTTTTTAGAATCTTCTCCCTTTTAAATAAGGTTATTTTTAGTATGAACGACAAGTTACAAACAGCAGAAGTTGCTATAGAAACAGAAAAGGCACTTTGAAGAATGAAAATGCAGGAAGAAATATTGTTCACTATTTGTCTTCTGCAGACAGTAAGACAGAATCAATACCTATAGGTGTGTGTATGTGTATCCATCCATATATGTAAATATAGGGATAGATGACTGTCTTTACTGTATCACTGAACACTTCAGTGCTTGTCTTTGCATCCTAACATTTAGCCACTTTTTGGCACTTCTGCCCTAGCAGTTTATTATCCCCAGCTTTATGCAACTGCCCTGTGAGTAGGTGCCCTGTGTGTGTCTCTGAGTTCAGTCAGCCAAGCCCAACTGATGGAAGCTGCAGCACAGATAGAGGCAGGTGCCTTGCATGGGGTGCTGGAGAAAAAAAAAAAGCTCTTCAGCAGTCTTATTAATATCCCATTATCTGACCCTCATCACACACCACAGTGGACATTGCTAATAGAAGGACTCATCTGGCTTGTTTCCTCCCAAGCTAATCAGTCCCTACTCTACAGATATTCAGGTTTTCCTTTAAAGGCCCTTTGCTTGTTGTTTCAGTTGTGAAAATAAACTTCATGCTCTAGCAACTTTGAACTAAACAGATGTAATTTCCAGTCAAGGGACTTGTGCTGTGTCTGAAGTCTGTTTCTTAAATGCTGTGCAACCTTTAAGGTTCATCTATGGAGAGGATGATGAGGATGAAACATTATATAATTTTCAGCCATTGGGAATCAGCCTCAAAGTCCAGTGTAACAGCATGGGTTACTGAACCACATTCAAAGGAAAGAATAGTGCATAGATTACACTCCAAGGTATTCATTAGATTGAAAGAAAAAAACTTCAGGCATTTCACAATCAAGCTGTTTGGAAGACTGGGCCTGAAATATTTCTCACTTCTGCTCTTAAACCTTTATTTAACTTCATTGTTCTTTGTAATGGCTCAGCTTTACAATCATTCTGTGTTAATAAACAGTCACAAAAATATCTACCAGAGATAATTCAGGAATAGTTGAATCTTCTCTGAGGAAGAAGAGCCTGGAGGCAAGGGAATGAACTGGGAAAGAACCAAGGACCATTCAGGCCTAATTTAAATTTATTCAAGGCAATTGACTTACCATGATATTTTGGTTAAAAAGTTTGTATTATATGGAATTAACAGAACACATATTAGATGGCTTAGGAATTAGTCATGTCACATCTCATCTTGTATGGGTCTGTTATTGCTAGGATAGGTCAAGGCTTTTCAAGGAACAAGATTTTTCTTCTGCTTCAGAATTTGTGTATAATGTTGGCAAACCACTTAGGACTGGATTTCTGAGCACTTAGGGGTCCCAAAGAGGAGATTGCTGCTTACAGTGATTGCCAAGTGGATTTTGGAAGTCACGCTCAGTCTTTCACTGCAGATTGGTTGTCCAAATACCTTTGTGAAGTTGGTTTTTTATTTTTTTATTTTTCATTTTTTATTTTTTACAGATTACCATCAACAGTGAGCTCCTGTTTCTCCAGCTGTCTGCCAGCCTGGTGCCCTGGTGTCTGTTTTGCAGGACAGGTTTGGACTCACAGCTCCAACACAAACTGGTGGAACCTTCCTGGGACATCTGGAGCTGGTTTTAAATCCAGCCATTCAAAAAGTGAATATTAATGAGGTGAGAGTTAATCTGTGGGGTAACCCCACACCATCATGGTTAACAGCGTGCTCCAGGTGTGCTGTGCATCCTGGCAGTGCCCTGGGTCTCTCTCAGAGCAGGACTTTGATGTATCTCCTCAGGCAAGAGGTTTTCTCAGGGAAGAAATCTGGTGGGATCTACTTTGATCTCCAGGGGGAGAGGAGCCTCATCCTCCTAGTCAGGCTTCAGTGTGGAACATGCACACCCCACCTTTTAGACACAGCTAACAGGGCAGCCAAAGGCAGAGTTTTTACTTTCAACCATTTTTGCCTCAGCTCCTGGTTTATAAGTGGGGCATAGTGTGAGGAAGTTTTTGGAGCACTACGATGTAATCTGGAGCACAATAGAAATCCTCATGAGAAAATGAAGGTTTTTAAATTCCAGACAGGGCTGGAAAGTGTTTATGTTGTATAGTCTGTCAATAGGCATAGAATGACAAAAGAGTAAAATACTGAATTGCTGCTTGTTAATAATCAACGTTGATCTCAGCTACTGAATAAGGCAAGGGAGCTAGAGGAAAATAATAAATGTCCCTGTAATTAGAGAGTATATCCTAATGCACACTCTCCTAGGGATAGAGGAAGCTCTCACAGGCCTCTTGAAGCCTGTCATTTCCAACTTTTAGATTTTTGCTTTGCTCTGCTGGTCAGAGTATAGGGAAAAGGTTAGTCTAGACCTGCCTATTTGTACACACTACGAGGCTTCCAAGTGGTTCAACCTTAATTACTGCATGTAGAAGCAAGTCTGAATTCAGAATTCAGATCAGCATCAGTAGAGGAGACATAATTTACATATGCCTCGTTTGGCACATAGTCTTGAGTAGGACTATTTTCAATTCTGGTAATTTTCAAGCAGTACTTTCCTTTTTAAAATGCATGTCACTCTCTAACTCCAGCTCCTCAATTCTTGAATGTACCCTTGTTAAAGGGAACAGATGGTTTCAGTTCCACAGGATGAACTCTCAACATTGCCTTCAAACCTGGGTGAAACCACTGTTTATTTGGCTGAATTGTAACTCAGGCCTCCATGTCTTTGTGATGCTGTTCCAACCCTGCCTGGTTCTCTTATCCTCTCTGCCTTGCTTTAGTGCGGGCTTACCTTACAACAAGAGAAAAGGCCAGCAGCCTCCTCCAGACCATTCTTTTGTCTCTAATATTCACTACAAGAGGTAGCCAGCTAATTCCAATTCAGTGTTAATAGCTGGGGCATGAGAGGAAGTGACAGGAAATTAAAGCCAAATGTGGTGAGCTCAGAATTTCTCATGTGGATCAAGCGTTTACAAAAGCACAGCTAGGGCTGCACCTAAGATGGACCCAAAATGCACAACCAGTCACAGGATCTCACACTTTTATAAGTTCTGGTCCTTTTGCATATTGAAACTAATTGTCCAATTACAGCTTTAGCCCATGCAGTCCTACCCTTCTTGTTTTTCTCTTTTCATTCCACTGTTGTTTGTGCTCTTGGGCTGAGATTTGGATCATTTGTCCTTGGTCCCCAGCAAGAGAAGGAATTGTTTTGTCTCCCAACCCTGTGAAGAAAGCTCACCATCCCCAGTATGAAGCTCAGAACTACACACTAAAGCAGTGGAGTAAATCCAAAAAATATAAAAGCTAAAACCTGAGGCATCAATACCTTTTGAAAACTTCTTTAATATCTGAGATAAAAGCCAAGTGAACTTGTAGGGCTACACAACTCTTTAGTGATAACCCTACAGGAACCCTGCTCTTTGGGACATGGTTGCTGGGACCTTCCTCCCAGCTCCCTGTCACTAGGACAGCAACAATAGAAGCAGCTTTTTCATACTATTCTGCCTGAAAACGCCTCTGAATTTTTCTCTAATAATATCCCAGCTGGATTGTTATTCCCTATGAAAACTTTATTGATTCGCAGCAGGCCATTTGCAAATGATAGATTAACTCTCACCTCATTAATATACAAAGGATTGTTAAAAGGGAATTACAGTGCACAAGATCTATTTCCCCAACAGAAATACACACAGTGGGAGAAATCAGTGAGCAGTGAGCAGCCCAGCAGCCTGGGTAAGTAGTCTGTGCCTTTTGTATGACATGAACATAATACAGGTTTCTGAACAAATTTTCTGAACAAATTTTCCCCAGAAATTACTTGGGTGAGTAGAGGCAGAGAAAAATTCTCAGAGATCAAAGGAAGTGCTTTAAATATGAGCAACCAGATCAAAGAATTTTGACTATCATGCTTTGGTTGAGATGGATGAAAGGGCTCCTTGGGGTAGGAAGGACATTGCTGGCTCTTTCAAGGAGCTACAGCCCAATGTACATCAGGGTGCCCAGGTTTCCCTGAGCAGTGTGTTGGATTACGTTTTAGTAGCTTTTTACAAGGGACCCAGTTCCTCACTGCACTGTGCCAGCTTTCACTTTCTTGCACAGTTTGGGGAGGGAGCAGCAGGTGACCCAGGGCTAGTCTAGGAAGCATGAGGGGAGAGAAAGGACTGTAGTGGGCTCCAGAAGGGACATCTGAGGAGCTTTCAAGGGCAGCAAAAAGGTCTTGGAAGTGCAGCCTGGGTGATGGGAGAAACTGTAACTGTGCTTTAGGGTTTCTGCTGGAGCCTCCAGCCATAACTTGTGTCCTGGTGTTGGGCTTACTCATCCTTTTTACCTCAGTGAGGTCTTTATGAATTCTTTGTCATAGGAAGCAGATTCTGCATAAATCACTCTGTAGAAGGTGCTGCCATTTTCCCAGTCTTTGGGACTTGCTATAAAGAAATTATCCTACAACTGGGATTGCCACTTGCAAATCATCCTAGGAACAGCTGTGGCTGGAAGCCAGCACAGCTAGCAGATGTTGGCTTGTTTAACAATATGAACCACAAAGAATATGAGAAAGCAGCTTTAACTCAAACTTTTTGTTCTTCTAAAATGTGATAGTAAGAATGATCCTGAGCACAATAGCACAATGCCTCAGCCAGACACATTACAGTGTTTTCTGCATTCAAGAGTGTCAGCCATTCCATTCAGAATTCATTTAGTCTTGTCAAACAAGAATTCTCCCTCCTTCTGCTCCTTCTGCTGCTCTCTAAACCCCTTTATGAAATCAAATACCAGGTCAGCTCTTACAACAGAGCACTGCTAATGAACCTATGAATCCTTTCCAGGACAGCCTTCTCTCTGAAGAAATAATTTCTGGTTCTCAGTTGCTGTTCCTTGCATGTGAATGCATTAACATTCAATATTCTCTGGTGCTTCCTGTATTTAACCAAAGAAATTGGAGCAGACTGTGCCAATAGTCTGCTTTCATTATTAAATATTACACCATTCTGGCTCTGCTCACAAATGTTACAAGGAAAGATTTAGTGTTGTCCCAGTCAAAGGTCTTAAACCTGTCAATCTGTGGACTCCTTCCCAGGGGACAAAGGAAGATTAACTGAGGAAATCAGTCCTAATTCCAGTCAGCTTTAGCTTGCTGTGGGTGTGGGGTGATGCAGTGGTGTGTTCATGGCCTGAAAAAATAAAAATAAAAATAAATCAGCTAAGTCGCTGATGACAATATTAAGCAACATTAGATAAAAAATTGTTTTCCTAGGACAGTGCAGGAAACAATCTCACTTGCTGATACCTCAGCCTTAACAATTACATTTTGAGATGTGACATGACTAATTCTTAAGCCATCTTATATGTGTTCTGTTAATTCCATATAATATGAATTTCTTAACCAAAATGTCATCTTTTGCTAAGTCAAATGGCTTGAAGAAACCCAAACCTATCATATCAACGCAGTCATCTTTATGAACCAAAACTATAATCCTGTTTTCAAGAAGACATGACTGTATTTCATAGAATTAAAGCAAAAGGCATTTAAGAACACCTAGTCCAACCATTAACCCAGCACTGCCATGTTCACTATGAAACCATGTCCCCAAGTGCCGCATTTAAGTGGCACTGAAATATCTCCAGGGATGGTGATCCCACCACTTCCCTGGACAACCTGTCCCAATCCCTGACAACCATTTTGATGAAGAAATTGTTTCCCACTGTCCAAATTAAATCTTCCCTGGCACAACTTGAGGCCATTTCCTCTTGTCCTGTTACTTTGGACATGAGTCTGACCCTCACCTGGCTACAATCTCCTTTCAGGTAGTCTGTGGAGCAATAAGGGCTCCCCTGAGGCTCCTTTACTCCAGACTCAATGATCCAAGTTCTACATTCCTAAAACTGCCAAACATTTTATTGACTATTTGCTTCCATTTTTTCTCCTATTTCTCACCTATTAGTCAAATGAATTATTGTTGTTTTCCTATATCCTGGGAAATAGGAAAGGTATATAATAGATAGCTGGCATGAATTTTAGGTCAAACCAGTCCTTATTTTTGTGTCTATGCTATGGCAGCTTCTTGGCAGGATATTGACTTGACTGTTAACAAAGTATTTTGGTATTCATTGATGTTTTTTAGGTTGAATGTACACTTCTCAAGTGTACATTGCAAGATGCTTAAACTTGGGAAGATGGTATTTTTCAAGTTTCAGATAGACAAGGTAGAAGTGTCATGAAGAAAACACAGGTCCTGATGGCTGGTTTATCATAGCAGCATTTTTTTCGGTTTGCATTTAACTGCTGTGTTTCATCCTCATTCAATCCATTTCCTGGGCTCAGTCTGGGATGTTCAGGCCATCAGGATTTGAGTTGCTCTCTGTCAGAGAAGCTCTCCAGCAGTTTCTGTACTGGTGATTTGAGTTGAGCAGCAAGTGCCTCAGTTATTCCAGCGACAAGCTGTTCTTTTGTTACTCTTGTCCAGCTATTAAACAAAGTGCAATACATCTAAATAAACATTTCTCGTTACGTGGCCTCATACGGGACTCATAAATTCGTACAGCTGAATTCCACAGGGAGCATGAGCTTTGTTGTTCTGTGCTGCTCAGAGCAGGGAGCAGAGACCTCCTCTGCCAGGGAATGAGGACATCCAGAACAACAGATCTTTTGGAGGGAGATTAGAGATTCTGTCCCTGCAAGAGCCAGACAGAGCTGGGAGGAAGTAAACAACTTTGGCTGGGGGAACCTCAGGCAAACAGACAGATCTTATTCTTCTGTGTGTCAAGACACAGCTTGTAACATATTTGTATACATAATACATCTTCTGGAATTTTCACATTAAAGTGAAGATGTATTTATCTGGCAGCTGAAAAAATAACTGATGTGCCTCTGCTGTGCCTTTCCTAGGAATTCATCTGTCCAGCGGAGAGGAAAATAGGAAAAATTATTTCAATATAATAAATAAATCAAGCTCACAGTCTTGCATACTGCATGACCTAAGAAAAATGACTGAGCCAAGTGGGCAGGAACTGTGGGTTTCTGTAGAGGATTTACAAATCCTTTGGAATCACTGTGTATCAATAAATTCCATGCAAACTCTTTTTAAAATGTCAGTAAATTGGATTGGAATTATTACATCAGTGTGTTATTTTACATTTTATGATGTGGAAAAAACAATATATCCTTCTCAGCTTTTGTAGTGGGATGTACATAAAGAAGACTCAAATTCTCTGCTGCAAAACCAAAACTAGAACTGGGCAA
Source organism: Melospiza melodia melodia (assembly GCF_035770615.1). Taxonomy (NCBI): domain Eukaryota; kingdom Metazoa; phylum Chordata; class Aves; order Passeriformes; family Passerellidae; genus Melospiza; species Melospiza melodia. Next base: position 7,712,100 of record NC_086195.1, on the reverse strand, counting down.
AATTTTTAGGATGTAGTTGTCTGCCTGAACATGCAAGCAGAGCAGTTTTCTTCTGCTTTGGTAAACTCTTTGGTGCAGTTTTTACCTCCCTCCGAAACAAAAAAGATGCATCAGTATTATAAAGTAGGTCCCAAGAGCCTTCAAAATCCCAGAGTGTGTCATTAAATTGTGGTGTGTCTATGTCTTCATTCCATATATTTTCCTTTCTCTTCCTTCCTCCCATTCTCTGAATTATCTTCATCCTAGATGCAAAGAATTTGTTGCTGACACTGAAATATCCCTCAAAAGTCTAGCTTTCTTGTATTTCTAAATGAAAGTCTGTATTTTTTTGTTTTGTTTGTAAGGAAGTTTTATCTATTAGATTATGAATGAAAGGCGAGAGAGAGAGAAAGAGAGAAATAAAGGAAGAGCAAAGAAAAAACGAAAAATAAAAAAATATGTCAGACCTTCCAGTCAATAGGAAACTCACTGAGAAAAAGCATAATGAGATTCCATTTTGTCAATAAAACCTTAACAGACATTAAAGAGGAGAAAGCACAAACTATCCTTTACAGAGGGAGAAAGAGCACATACTGTTTCCTACACCACACAGGATTTCTGTGGAAATTAAACTGAAGAGGCAATGCTAGAGCTGATGCTCTTATTTAGTGGAAAAGTAGAAACACACTGCAGCAAGGTCTGACTCTACAGAAGAACAAGAAATCTATTCCAGAGGGTGTAGGTAACACTGAATATAGATGTTATAATTACTAAGTATCCCACACTAAAACAGTGAAAAACATATTCAATCTGGCACAGAATATCAGTAGCTGAAAGAGTTTCCTGGGAAAGAATAATAATGACAGCAATGATCATTATAATCATCATGAAAATGTATATATTGCAAGGAAATAGAACTGGATGGTGTAAATATGGTGATTTTCCTCATTAGTGTCAATTCCCTGGATACATTTTCTTCTCTGATAGTGTATAGCTTTGGGGTTAATTTTTTCCCCCCTTTTCTTCTTTCTCTTCAGTTTTTAAAGAAAAAATACACAATTTTCTCATCATTGAGACATTAGGGAGTCAATTAAAAGCCAAAGGGATTTGCTTCTCTGGTTTTGTAAGGGTGGTTGGTTTCTGGGTCCAGTGCTCCTGACTCCTCATCCTGCATGGACTCAGAGTTGTGTCTGGGAGAGGAGCATTGATTCTGTTCTCCACACTCCTTGCTGGGTGTTGGGAGGAAGAAAATTAGGAGAGAGACATTTAATTCCTTCTCCAGAAACAGTAGATTGGGATCTGGCACCTGAGCCTCTTGGGCACTTGTGAACAGCTGGCCCCACTCTGTGCAGGGCTGCTCCTCAAAGAGCAAGAGCAGAGCTCATCCTGCAGCTTTGGAGGGTTTATTTCCACTGTGACACAATTTGTGGTGAGTTTTACCCCCGGGATTCTGCTTTTTGTAGTATGGACACACAGAGGAAGAACCCTGCCCCAGAAATGAGTGTTTCCTCCTGCCACGCACTGTCCTGCTCTGTGCAAGAAACAGCAACAGTGGCAGAAAGGAGCGGTGTAAATTGCCTGACTGTCAGGCACACTGTGCCATGGCACTCTACAGCAGGCTGCAGCAAGATCACATCTCCTAGACAAGCAAACAAGAAATGTTGTTTGAATAATTCAGAAATGATCATGGAATATGCTTAGCAAGCCTTTCCCACGTCAATATTTGGCAGCATTCAAACGTCATTAACATTATTTCCCCTACAACATTGAACGAGCTGTCAGCTTTTTAATGGATATATTGTCTAGCTAAAGTAGAAAAAGGGATTGATTTGAAATTATTTATTTCAGATCTTAGGTAGTTTGATACACAGTTTGATATTCTTCCAGTGATTGAATTGTTTGTCTCTATGTGTCACAGAAGAATTCAAAATGGTGCAGAATCCAGAAATGACTGCTTTTAACCAGGTTGATCTTGTGTGAACCCACATGGAGCTGGAAAACTCCAGAGTGACAATTCTCTCTGGAGAAACACAGATTGAATGCAGACCACATCTGCACCTGGTGAGTGCAGGACAAGAGTTTTGGCACGGGTTTAATTAACTGTACAACCATCAAAGAGTTCTTCCCCATATTTTCCCAATCAAATATTGCTCCCATTTTAGTATTGTTAACACTAATCACCTATATTGTTCTTGTTTGGTGCAAAACTCTCATCAAGCTGTCATGACTTTATTCACACACACACAAATTCACACACACAGTGACTGCAAACCCTTCTCTTCAGATGCTTCCCTACTAAAAAGTTTTAGATTTGTTACTTCTCAGGAGACAGGAAAGTTTAAACACAACTGAGTCCAAGACAGTAGTCATTAAGGGTATTAAAAACTAAAATTTGATACTAATTGGGGTGACCTTTCTCACCTTTGCACACAGCATACCTTAACATCAGACAGAAAAACCTCAGTGTGAAGGACAAAGATTTAGGGCCCAAGAGGGTGTGAGGAGAGGTCAGGAGACACAATCATAGCAGACCTCAGTTTATGTGGAGCTTCCTAATAAAACTGCTCTCACACCACATTAAAAATAACAGAGAGAAGGCAGGTAATACCTCTGCTTTCTAACAAACCAATTGCAGATGCTCCAATTAATCTAATCAGCATGCACACAGGAGGATGGGGAGGTTTCAGTCACCTAATATACATTAGAATTCTCTGAGGCAGTTTCTGTCTGCACACTCAGAAATGAGATTGTGGCTGAAGTTGCTCTGCCTTTAATAATATGCCTGAACTTCAAGCACATTTCATCTGACAAGAGATGTGAATTTTTTAGCCCCACTGAACTAAGCTGTCCCATACAGGATTTCAGGTTGTAAACTGAGAGTTCCACAGAGTTAGAAAATGGCAGAGAAAGGAAGTCCAGCCACACAAAACCTGTTAAAGTCAGAAAAGGGGAGAAAATGCAAAGCCCTGATTTGAAGGCTTGAAGTTCTCAGTTTTGGTAAACTTGTTAGCATCTGACAGATTTTTCTGAAGCAACTTCCCTTGAAGTTCACATGTTCCTGTATAAACAAACATATCTGCCTGTCCTATACTCACTGTGTTAATTTTGAAGAGCACTAATAAGGCTTCAAACTATCAAGATAATGCAAACAACAAGCCTCAAGATAATCAAAAAAATAAACATAATAATCACCCAGTTGTACCATGGCAAATCCTTGAGCATAAGGTTAAAAATCTGCTAACTTTGTGTGGAGAGCTGTAGTACATAATTATTTGTTGCAAAAAGTGGAACTATTTGCTTGTCAGGTTGGGGAATCCTTGTCCCTGGTAGGGATAAAAGCACTTCATCTATGTGAAAATAGCAGAAAAGAGCCTCAGACAGGTGATCAAGGCTTTATCATGTTCTGGAAACGAAATTTTCTGGAATTAACAAGTTAATGTAAACATCAGCAATTGTATTTAACAGATTTTGGGTCTAGTTTCAAATTTGCAAAGATTTCTGCCAATGTTTCATTTTCAATATATGACCTGAAGCAAATTAAATAAATGGGGTTTTGAACACAATAGAGGAAAGATATTTTATTACTTAGAGGTGATGCTCCTGCTATTTCCATTTTACTATTTTCATTTCTGTTATTACAAATGAAGAAATGCAATCACATTGTTCAAGAACACTTGTTGTATGGCTGTATTGTGGGATATGTTTGGCAATAAAAAGCTACTGATACAAAAAAAAAAAAAAAATTTTCCAAGTGTAACTGGGCAATTCCTGATATACTTTCAAAGAAAAATCTTGATTGGATTTTATCTTTGATTAAGTCCTTGATTCTCTCCAACACAATTTAATTTAATTCTCTATGAAAATTTTTCAAAATGCAGTGGAGATGAACTTTTAAGCTTCCCAGGATGCACATAAGAAATATAAGTTTAAGTGAAAGTGTGAAGTTGTAGACATACCTGGTCAAACTGAGTGAGCACATGCAGTGGTAACCTTGATTTAACACTCACTTTCCTGAGAGACTTTGCCAGGACTTGTCAAGATTTGCCCTTTATGTCTATAATTTATTCATCTATCTATTAAAAGTATTGTAGCTTTTTTATATCTTATACTTTCTATTGCCATTCTCTTCAATGGCCTGGTAGCAGAAAATTTTAAATTATTTAAAGTTCTCTAAGAAAAAAAAAAAGTTGGGGACAAAAGGAGTGGGGCTCTCCATTTACCTCTTTTTACTGTTTATTGTAGGAAAAGAAAATATTTTTGATCCACATTATTGTTTCTCAGATCATTTAGCACTCCTCACACTCCTTGTAGGTTTTTCCCTCTCTTTTTCTCTGTCTCTGTGACCTTTCCCACACTTATTATATAGATGGCTGAGTGAAAGTAAAGAGCTTTAGCAGCAATTGCATCTCCATGGTGACAAAACCACAAATGTCTCATTTATGCTCCAGGATTCCCAGGTAAGTGTTTTCAGCTTTTTGTGGTGTGGATTTCAGCTGCATGCAAGGGGCAGGGTGAGTTTTCTCCCAACCCAACCCATAATGCCATAATATTAAATACAACAGCTTCAAACTGTATTTATCACACACAGCCATGTCATATGTCTAAGTACACAGAGAAAAGATTTCAAGGTCATTCCAGCCTCTGCAAGGATTTGAAAGGACAAAAATCTTCAGCTGTTTTGTGCACTGAAAGCACAGAGGACTGAAATGTTTCATTTCCTCAGAAGGAGACCTGAGGTAGCAGGATACACAACTTCTCCCCAGCATTTTTCCCATGAGACGGTTTGACCTGGAATAATACAAACAAGAGGAGAAAAACTTCACTTTCTCTGCTTGTGTTCTGGCTTCTTTGTCAGCTCTGAGTAAAAGCTCCCCAATCTCTCTAATCTGACAGATTGCTGGGATTTTTCTTTGATTTTTATTAATGAGATTCTATCCAATTGGGAATAGGTCACAGATTCCAACAGAGAGCAAATAACAAAATAAGGGGGCAGGGTAGGTGGATATTAACCTAACACGGACTCTGCAGTCTGGCAGCAGAAAATTAATTTTAAATTTTGAATTTTAACAAACAAAACCCTCTTAGTGCAGTCTGGTGTCAGAAAATAATTAAAGGTTACATCCAATCCAACTGTTTTTGCTGCCATGTTTTCCCTGTCCTTTACAGACAATATCACATCTACATTAGGAAAAAAGGGATTGAGAGGACAGAATTTAATTGTGTAAAACACATGGCAGAGGTGGCCACTTAGTCCAGAGAATTGAATTTATTCACGCACACTGAACTATGATTAGAGAGCCAGTTATGGCACTTTATAAAAGACCTGAGGCTCAAACCTTTGCTTATGGTTAAGTCACTAAAGCAGCCTGTCCCTTCCTGAGGAAAGCTGAGTGCAGAGCCCCTCATCTGCAGTGCAGGCACAGGTGAGCAGTCCTGTCACACACTTCTTCATCACTGTCACTCCTCTCCACTGACATTTGCATCTCAAACCTGACATGGTGTTTCAAGGTTTGCAAGAAGTGTGGGCAGAGGTCAAAGAGATATACTGTTCAAATTGTTACAAGGCTGTCACTTGATCAGGTTTCCTAATGATTTTTTAAATGGACCTTTGAATAAAGTTTTACAGACTTCAGGAGTAAAAGTTAGGCTAATGCTTGCGTTCCATGTGAGCAGGAGGTGAATTTAAAAAGTGTGTGGATATATATTTATATGTAATTTGCTGTTTATGTCTAACAAATCCATAAAGGCTATGATTTAAACTTCATTGTCAAGTTTAGATTATTTAAAAAGAATTTAGAACCACTTCTAAATGGTCACACTAAAGCTTTAGGTGTTAAATAGTAATTCATGTAGTCTCTATGCCACTTTGCTTTATCTGCTTCTCAGGATTTAATTTCCATTTCAGCCAAATGAAAGACCAGTCAATTTTATTTAATTTAAGTCCATTTAATTTTATAAAAATGTGAGTGAATAGGTGACATGAAAGGGAATCAATTGGGGAATGCACAAATACAGAACCTACCAGAATGAAGGCAGAAATATAACACTTGGAAAAGGTTCTTGAAACATGCAACTCAAGACATGAACAGCCAAATTCTCCCTCTAGAAACAAATGTATGTTTGTTTGGGAGCTGCCAGTGCAGGCTCTGACAGTGACACCAAATCACAGGAAGGTTAGAACTTCTGGTGTAGAGGACAGGTTTTGGTAATTAAGAAAGTGAGATCTCAGTAAGTAATGCATAGGATAGATTTAAATCAACAGAAAGTTCATTTCAAGAACAGGAATATCAAGTTTCACAGTGTAGAGTTTTTCAGATAAGTGGACAATGTACTGAAAGGGAGTCTTAAGGATCATAGAATCAGGGAAAGGTTTGGGTTGGAAGGCACAGTAAAATAATCTGGAGCCAGCACTCTGCCTTGCCTCACTCTCCAGGCAGTGCTGTCTCTCTCCTGCTCTACTCTCACATGTGGCCTGGAAAAGTTTTTAAAAGTCGAAACTGAGAAAGCTCACAGGTTCACGAGAGAGAAGACCTTGAAATGTGTGTGCTGGTTTTCAATCCCCAAGCCCAGTCCAACAGGAAAACCTGGTTTTGGAATGGCTTGTGTCTATCCAGAGATTTTCAGCTCTGGGGTGCAAAGTCAGCTAAGATAGAAGTAAAAGGGGAGGGGTGCAGAGAGGCACTTTCTAAGCCAGCTAAGATGGACATGAAAAAGGGAATGTGTGTAGAAAGTCAGCCTTCTGCACATCCAAGATCAGTGATTATCAGAGAGGCATTCATGTGCTAGCAGTCCAGTTAGATTTTCCAGGGATTTCTGACACCTCTCACTGCAGCTGTACAGCCACGTGCAGGGTGCCAGGGCATCCCCTGCCAACTCCCACAGCCATCAGTGGGGGCAGAGCAGCCCCAAATTCCAGACCTGGATCCATTGGATGGGACGGAGCAGCACAAGAGCAGCAGAGAGAGGGCTGGATGCTGATCCCAAACCTGCAGGTGACTCTCCTGCCTAACTCATCTATTCAGAATATGCATTAGAATTATATCCCCCAAAAATCCCCCTTGCATTCATACCATCAGAAAACCCCATCCAGCCTGGCCTTCCACTCTTGCAGGGATGGGGAATCCACAATTTCTCTGGGCAATCTGTGCCAGTGCCTCACCACCCTCACAGGAAAACCTTTTTCTTAACATTTAATCTAAACCTGCTCTCAGTTTAAAACCATCCCTGCTTTCCTCTCATATTGTATTTGCAGGGACCCTCGTGGCAGGAAGGAATGATGAATGATGACTCCATGTTCTCAGAAGGCTAATTTATTATTTTAAGATACTATATTATATTTAGAATGCTATACTAAACTATATTAAAGAATACAGAAAGGATACTTACAGAAGGCTAAAAAGATAATAATGAAAACTCATGACTCTTTCCAGAGTCTCAACACAGCTTGGCCCTGATTGGCCAATAAGTTAAAATAATTCACAGAAACCCAATGAAACAACCACCTGTTGGTAAACAATCTCCAAACACATTCCACATGTGAGCACAACACAGGAGAAGCAAATGAGATAAGAATTGTTTTCCTTTTTCTCTGAGGCTTCTCAGCTTTCTGGGAGAAAAATCCTAGGCAAAGGGATTTTTCAGAAAATATGAATGTGACACTATCACTCCATGCCTTTATAAACAGAATTTCTCCAACTTTCTGGTAGGTTCCCTTCAGGGCCTGAAGGCTGCAATTAGGTCAGGGGAGAGAAGGATATCCAGGAAATATGGAAGTGCTCTTTAGCTCTTCTGAGTGGAGATGGGTACAAGTTTTTGGCTGCAGGGTGAGGTTTCTTTCACAACTCACCATTTTTTGTATGCATTGACAGGAATATGGAAATTTCACATGCACAATCCAATTCACCTTCCTTGAAAGCCTGCATCATACACTTTTGCTTAGAAAAAAGCACACAGGTCAGAATCTGTGATGGTACCCATCAGAAAGCCAAACCTGGAGAGTTTATCCATCCTCTGTCCCACAACATAAAGCTTCCAGTTACATAATACCACTGATTCCCATATACTTGTTCATGATTTACATGAAGTTACAGAAAAATTAGGTGCTTCCACCATGATACACCAAAGTCCAGCCCTAAACCTTGACTCAAAACATTGTATGTCTTTACTAAAGCTGATATAGTTAATTTCACTTTAAATATGTGTTTTCACCATCTTCTAAAGCTGTCTTCTGCTAAGTAAGCATTCTGCTTTGCTGAGTAGAGACTATTAGGTGTTGCAGAAGGCTATTGCATTTATGGTTCCACTCATTTCAAAACACTGTTTACTTCCAAATTTCCCCTCTTCCTTCCCTCCCCTCTCCAGAATATACATAGCAATGAGCTGAATGGTCTCTGTTTTGCTCGTGTGTTTGGCATCAATCAGCACTTGCAAAGGATAGTGTATCCTTGGCTCTGCTTGATTGAGATCTGCAGTTTCACATTTACATAATTAATACACACATCCATATTTAATCTGTGCAGATGAAGACAAAGTCATGACTGCTTAAATACCACAGAGCTTGGCAAGCTTCCAGCATTGACAGAAAGCTGTACTCTTGTGCTGATTTTCTGGGTGGGATTGCAAATATTTGGCCAGTTCTGTGACACCTGCACCAAGCCTCCCTACCTTTCAATTTGGAGGGAGATGGAGCAGTGAAGCTGCCCACAGATGCTCCCATACACACTCCTGTAATGTCTTAATCCCATGAATAAGCATTTGTTCTGCTTTCTTCTTCCTCTTACCTCCAGTTCCACTTAGACAGACTGGTTGTTTTGGTCATGCCAGCTGGAGCTGGTATCATAAAGGCCTTTTTAGGAATCTGTGTGTGTTCCATAGGAGAAGCTGCAGGGGTGAGGTGGAGGCAACAGGTCCATCACTGATATTTCTGTGTTTCTGCCCCAGGGCCCCAGGAGGAGCTGGATCCTGGCTGTGGAGGAACCTGGATTGCTCAGTGCTTGTTCTTGGCAGCTCCAGATAGAGAAGCTTGGATTTCCCCTCTCCTTGTGAACTTTGTGCATCTGACAGAGGTGTCTACCTTCAGTGTGTCCCCAGATCCCCTGCATGAATCAGTAGGCTCAGAGAAATGTCACCAAGTGAAGTGAGGTGAATTCAAGCCTAAGTTGGGAATAGGGCTGCTCAGAAAGGGAGAATTCTCTTTTGGGAAATAAAAGGAAGTCTTGACCTATATTTCTGCTTCTGTCTGAATGAAGAATAAGTTCTGACATTTTAAAATTAGAAATAGACAAGTGCCTGCCAAATGCAGGATGGTCTGGTGTGACTGGGGAGCTTGAGCAAGCAACAGATGCCTTGGTGCCCTGCCTTCTCCCACATCCCAGTGGAGATATGGATCACCAGAAGCAGCTCTAAGTGCTCACTTTGTTAATTTGTGCCATATGTGGTCCCCACAGAGACCCAAAAGAAAGCAAGTATAATCTATATGCAATATATAATATTGTACAATATTTAATAAGGAACACTCAAATGGGCTACAATCAAGGTTAACAGGCTGAATAGGAATGAATAAGGTCTATTTAAATGAGTAACTTAGACATGGGTACCACAAAAAGCTGGCTACTATGCAGATGGGCATTACATTGTTCTTATACCACATGGCTGGCTAGGGAAGAATAACTCTTTAGTGCCATAACAGCTGGAAAAGTGCCATAGAGATGCATCCTAAAATAACCTCAGGGAAAAGGGAAAGAGCATTCCTGCAAAACTTCAACCATCCTTGATCTCTGAAATCTAGCAACATTCCCCAGGCAGAGATACAATCAGCAAAAAGGACATCCAGTTTTTACTTACAAGGATCACATTTCTTCTCCATTTCTCCTGTTACTTTACCTCTTTCCCTCAGCCTTCTATTTAGAAGTTTGACATCAGTTTCAGCCTAATTTCTTTTCTTTAATTTACCATTAAGCTTTTCTACTGTTTGGGCCCCTGAGAAGCAGCAAATTTATCACACACTACAATCACAGATTAGCATATCTTCAGGAAACAGTGTTTGACAGCAGTGAAAAAGACCAGTCCTGCAGGATATCTTTTGGGAACAATGAGATATGGAAATTTTCCCACTAGACAATCAAGGACTATTGAGGAAACTGGAATTACTCAGTATCTTGTTTTATGAAGACATTCCATTCAACAGATAAACGTCACCACCAGAAGAAACGTCACCACCACTTCTATGACAGGTCCAGACTGGGACAATAGCTTTTGTTTATTGTGACATTAATGACAACAATTAATGGCACCCTCTTAAGGTCTGATATTCTTTCTTAAGGCAGGCTAAGTATAACACTTGCATTTCCACTCTAACCATTTCCTTCTTTAAAAGATATAATTGCACTTTTAATGGATGCACACAGGAATACAATTTGTAATTCCAGCAATCTGGAATCATTCAGAAACAGCACAATTTTCTTTCCTAAAGGCAATATCTGAGCTGGTATCTGAACTGACTTTTGCACCCCAGAGGAAAATACTCTTTATAGGGGTTTGCTGTACTCTGTAGGGGACAGAATCTCTGACCTGCTGCTTAGAAGAGATGAACTGCGCTTTGTTTCCCTGGACAGCAAGACAGAAGAGGCAGGAAGAAGCTGTTCCCTGTTTTCTGGCATGTTAAAACCCCAAATATCTTCCTTTGGTTAGAGCACCAATGGTTTGAGTATATTTTCCAACATTTGTACTTCATTCACAATAATAAACTTGAAAGCTGTACTTGGATATATGACAATAAATATGTTTCTTAATCCAGCAGTGCATGTAGAAATTATTTCATTATGTATGTCATATGGATAGGAAATGGTATTAACCACTCAATACCTACAATTCTTTAATTCCACACTAAATATTCAGTGCATGAGATTAGGTGATACAACCTGGTTATTAAAGCAGCTGAGGGTCTGCTGTACAATGAGAGATATTCAATAGATTAAGTGCTGGTTGCAATTTTACTTCATTATTCAGATTCTGAGGTCTTTAGGGCAGAGGATATGTCTATCTGTATTCTCTGGAGCAGTATGTATATTTATGGTGCCATCTGAATGCCTCAATGCCATGATAATGTCAAGCTGTAATTCTGTTGAGCTCTTAACTTGGTTGAGGATCAGGCCACCGAGTCTGCAAGGTCCCAAAATGCAGCTCTACCATGACCTCTCCAGGCTGAAGGGTGCAGTTCCTTCCATCCACACCTCCTCACCAACACTGGGTTCAAAATAAAGAGGCATTGACAAGTGAATTTGCTCTGAAAAATGGGTTTGCAGAAGTGGCTGTTTGAGATATGGTGTTACTGCTCCCTCAATGGCTTCCCCTTCAGATTGCTCCATGCAAAACTGAGAAAAAAACTGTTGTAACTGTGTGGCTTTGCTGGTAACTCACCCCTGATTCCAGGACCAGTTTTGTCATCTTCCACACTACATATATGTCACCATCATTCACTGAAACCAAAATAAAGGCTTTTTATTCTGGGGGGAAAACTAAGGGTGGTGCAAATGCAGAGATGGCCTTAGGTGGAGAGTTTGCCTGACATGCAGTGGAAGTGGAAAAGTATTCCCACAGGCATCTAATTTGAGTGTCTAAGTTGTCAAAGACCTTTGGCAGTGCCCAGTGACAACATCCAAGGCAGGAACACAATTCTATGCATGGCCAGGAGATCTGCTCAAAACAACAGGCCCACTGAGCAAAAAGGGCAGTTTTATCATGACTGCTGTTGCACCACACTCAAGAATTGTGTTTGGAACACTTAGAACACCAAGAGAGACACTTAGAACACTTAGAGACAGCTCAGAGGGTGTGTGCTCAGGTACAGAGGTCCTCAGTCTGCTCCTGGCCAAACCTACACTCTAACCAATGCTCTGCTCATGAATACTCACATGGAGAGAAGACAACTTGCCCCATTCTGGACACTAAGGAGCAGGGAATGACGTTTATTCACAACTTCACCTTACAACCACACCATTTGAGCACTGTCCCATCAAGAAAATCAGATTTAGAAACCAGTAGAGTTCAGTTCTTTTCAGTGTGTGATCCATAGAAACTGTACACAGAACATAAGAAAATCACAGCGCATTGTTGATGGATTTATGGACACTATGGAGGAGCCTGGACATGTCTGGAGAATGTTTTAGAGTTCAGTAAAAGAAATATTAAGTGCTGGAAACCAGTGTCCCAGCAAATTGGATACAAATAAACTGGACAAGGACTGTTCTGCCAGTGCTTTTACTGCTGATAAAGTTTAGTAAAACTTTCAAGAATGTGGCTAGCTGGATGATTCAGGAGAGGTCGTTTCAAAACAGGGGAAGTGAGGAATACATCAAGTGTTGAAGAGCACAAAGAAACCTGCATTTCCAGAACTTGGTGGCAAATATTTCTTGGCTGATGTCTCTTGCATGAGGAGTTAATCTGAGGAGAGAGAGGAAAGAACAGTGGCTTTGTGGGATAACTGAGGAATGATACAGCAAGGGCTGATTTTAGTGACCTAGTTTTTTCTGCAGTGCCAGCCTCTGAAGTAGAGATGTGTGTTTTTCCACATCCTGATGCTAATAACCCAGATAATTTCCTCCAAGCTAGCTCCATAGTCTGTTTTATGGGCACAGTGTGTCCTTGTCTTCCTGGAGTGATAAGACACCACCTGTTCCCCACAGTGAATTCCGGTGGAAGATGTTCTGTGCCTGTAAAAAAAAAAAAAAAAAAAGTGCATTTCCTGCAGGAAAAATGTGACTTTAGTTTAAGGACTGTATCTTGAAAAATAGAATTTATTATATAACTGCATAGGTCTCTTGCTGCCTCTTGCAGGACTTAATTATTCCCAGATGGAACCAACGGCTCCACAAAAATTAATGACTGCTTCTACTTCTGTATAGTGACAATTAATTTCTAGTGTTTTTATCTTCTCGTTTCTACCACAGGTGAAGCTTCCTTTGCTTCATGTAATGATGAGTCTGGCTTCTTGTGGGACACTTTCAGCACAGCAACAGCACAAAAAATGTGAATTGTATCCAGATATGTGCAGTACCTCTCCTGGCACCTTGGATCTCTCAGATAACCTTCAGAACTGAGAGGAAACACAAAGCATTCTCCCACACTGGGAATTGCTACATTTTCCATGTTCTCCATGAGAACCTCCACTGTGTCCACCAGACTTGGGTCTGTGGTGCAAAAGCTGATTGACCCCTCTCACCCCTTATTGACCCCCCTCATCCCTCCTGCACCACAAACTCATTTTAGCAGCCTCCTCTCACATTCTGAGTCCTGCTCTGGGCTGCTAAAGCATCTTTCTCATGAGGGCACCCCTTAACAGGATTAAGCAGCTATATTAAATCCAAATTGAATTGTGCACTCATTGTGCTCACATTTGATTCTATTACAGATTGTATTTGTTTCATTTCATTATTTACTGCCAGAAAATGAACAACTCCCTTTTAGCAGCAGGCATCAGACTTATGGAGCTGAGGCCCAGCCTGCCTAATCAGAGTTAGCCAAACTACAGACTCCAGAGACAATAACATGTCTCTAAACAACCACTTAGATGAGAAACCAATAGATCATTTTTATATACTTGTGTTTGAAGTGCATGTCAGGGGACAAAATTGATGGTAGTTAGAAAACCAGTGCACTCAAAAAAATAAAAAAGATAAATTCATAGACCCAAAGATTTGGATTATATTTTAATTTGGTAAAATCAATACCTCCGTCATATTTCTGGAAGGAGAAGGCAAAGACTAATGAAACTGACACAATACATTTTCTGTAATGTTATTGAGGTGTGAGTTAGAAAGAAAAATGTTGGAAGTGTCTATAGCTCATACATAACATATATGAATTCCTTCATCAGCTTTTACTGACTTGTTTATTGCTGAAATCAATACAGCAAACAAACAAATATTTTCAGTATTCTTCTGGCCATTCCCAACAGTGTCTAAAAGTAGTATGTTTCAAAACCTCCAAAATGTTGCAATGTGGCAAAAACAATACATATTTAACCTAGGAAAAACACACCAGCTGCTTTTAAAAATACAATATTGCTATAAAGAGAGCGCTAAGAATAGTGATGAATTGACCCAACACCAAATGAGGTCTAAAATCAATCTTTGTTGGCTTTACAAGAAGTTTTGTTCAAGTTCTAGCTTTATATGAGTGAATTTACTCAAAAGTTTTACCTGCAGCTACTGACAAGGACCTGATGCATCCCAGGAAATGAATCCCCAGTATGGCCCAGGATCTGCTGGCTGGCAATATCTGATGGGACCTGCAGAACAGGCTTTGATCAAAGCAGTGTGAGGTTTTGGTTGGAAACACATTTCCAAACTGATTTTCCCAGGCATTAATAATCCATATCGTTGCAGGGTTCAAATTTGCTGGACTCTGGTTGCCATACAAAATGTTCCACTGCAATACTGATATATTGCAATTTTTTCCTGAAGGAAACAGTGAGTTTGATACTAAGGATGAGGGGATTATAATTTATAATATATAAACTATGTTATTTGTTATATGTTATATATTAGATATTATATATTAGATATATAATATAAGATATTACATATAATATGCAATATACAATATACAAGATACAATATATGACATATAACATATAACATATAACATATAACATATAACATATAACACATAACATATAACATATATAATATATAATATATAATATATAATATGTAATAGATAATAGATAATAGATAATAGATAATATATAATATATAATATATAATATGTAATAGATAATAGATAATATTATAGTTTATAAAAAATAAGAAATTATTATAAACTATTTCCATTGTGTTGGATGGTGCTTGGTACTCTCCTGCTGCAGCAAGGTTTAAGACAGCCAGTGGCAAAAGGAGCAAGCACTGAAGGGAAAAACCAGAGGCTCTAACTCCAGGACACAGCATCTACCTGGCTGGGGGAGCAGTGGGTGGAGGAGTTCCCAACTCCTCTGCACAAGGCTTAGGGGAGGGATAACTTTGCTTCACAGCATTTACTAAAGCCAAAGAATCTCCTCAGTCCATAAATACATATTTGCTGGTGCCAGAAAGTCAAATAAAATCTGTTTGAAGGACTCGCTGTATGAATGAGTCATTCACATCAGGGCTGGTAAGTGTGGAGCAACAAAAGCAAAGATTATCTCAGACTCCACCATTTGTCCAGCCCAAGAAATGTGGCCAAGCATTCAGTGCGTGAGCAGGGCTGAGAATTCTGCCTTAGAGCCTCAGGGGAGGTGGAATCCAGAGCCCAGCATGTGCCAGGGGGATGAGCCAAAAATCCAGCAGGGACAGCTGGGTCTCCAGGGCAGGGCCAAACCTGCTCCATGCCAATAAACCTTCTCTGGCTCACAAAAAAGGAGAGCTCATTGCAAAATTTCAATCTGGGAGCAGTTCTTGGTCTGAAGAAGAGGGAAAAAGGCTGAGGGAAAACCCCCCACACACAGCCCAATGTAAAAATCCTTCTTTTGGAATGCTGGAGAAAAAAATATTTACTGCTGCTCTCTGTGGAAGGCCTTGCAAAATTTTAAATAGCTGTGGGCAATTTTAAAGTCCATCTTGATTTATGAAAGCTATCTTACAGATAATAATGATGTAAACTGTGCAGTGCTCCTTACAGCTCAGCCTTATGGATGTGAGGTGTTAGCAAAGACGGAGAAGGGAGTTGGGAGCAGGAAAGCTCTAAAGTTGTTCCCATTTAGATTTTATCCAGCTGTGTGATCCTGGGGAACAATGCCTATTCTCCACACATTCACATGGAGAGAATTAGGAAATCCTTGGGCTGCTCATCCTCCTTGACCTCCCTCCTTCCCCCTGGGGCCTGTGGGAGCTTCAGGGCTGTCTGCTGTCACTGCTGTCCTTTGTCCTCTGTCTCAGCCCTGCCTTACACTGTTGGGATCTTTTTCTTTCAGTCCTGTTCCTAAAACATTAATTTATTTGTCTGAAGGAGAAATCTGGGAGTTTGGCTAGGATTCCTGAAAGGTTTGTGCAGCTGTAATCTTAACAATAAAACATTCATGGAGTGGATGGGAAGAACAATGTGCAAAGCATTAACATCCCTGCAACTACATCTGTGCAAAGGATGTTCTATTTGCTCATGTAAAATACGTGGTAGAGCTAAAAGCTGGAGAAAATCCATCCACACACATTTATGTGAGTCAAAGCTCTGGCTTTCAGTCAATGCCCCTTTTAAGTCATTTCTCAGAATTCCTCAGAAGTTAATTGCTTGAAAAACTTTAGGCATGAGAATAATGCCAAGAATCTTTACCTTTCTGCAATGCTTGTCTTTCTAGAAGGATTCAGCTCTAAAAGTCTCAGTAGAGTTGGGATTCATCCCATCAGGAAGGGGGAATAAGAGAATGACCTGTGTCTACTGCTCCAGCAGAAAAGTGCAGCATTTACAACTTAAACCACTATCTCTGCTAATCATCTATGAGTAAATCAATAATTGAGTCCTTTGAGGGAACAAGCCCTGCATAATGGTATCTCTGCATATTTTTGCTACTGATAAGGCAACAAACCCTTGGAATGCACAGATATGACCCACGTTCCAAGCTCTTTTGAACAATCAGCGCATGAATAAAAATCAAACTTTGAAATTCACAAAGAGTGAAATTTCATCCCTGAGCAGAAGGGCTGGCACGGTGACATTTCACTTCCCTAAGCTCTCAGAAACCTTCAAAACTGTGCTTCAAAGGCATTGCACAGCCTTTGGGTAGGCCTGCTCAGCAGTGAATTTCATTCATTGTGAATTATATGTGAGAGGACTTTTTGATTTTCCACCTAAGAAGAGAAAAGGACTAAAGAGTAGACCACATGACTGATTTCATGTAGGTATCTCACTTGCAATCAGCACTTATTGTCTCTATGGCTTGTAAAGGACAAAGCAGGGATTGGTATCCTGGAAGGAGCTGTAGACATTTGTACATAAAAAAAAAAGTGAAAAACCTGAGGAAGAAGAGATTGGGGGAAGGAGTAGTCAGAGAATTGGATTTTTTTCCCCCAATACAATGGTAAGGAGAAGGTCTACTGAAACAACAAGTGACAAAATGGTCCCTTTTATGCTTTTACAAGAATCACAGAGCCACAGCTGGGGAGGAAGCACCCCAAACTTCCATGAAAGGGGTATTATACACGATAAATAAGTAAAGGTTATTTTTCTGTACTGAAACTTGAAAAATATAAATATTACGTGCTATTCTGGGCACTAGTAAAATTGCTTAGAAGTTTGAAATTGAAAAGGTGTTATGGAGAAAAATCTTAAATACTCTGGAGGTTTGGATTTTAGGTTATGAGGAGGGATTAGCCTGTGCTGGCCTCTGCAGCCTGAGGAAGAAATGAGGTAAAATGGGAGATTGTCAGGGAGGTAAACGAAATCCTGAAATGAACAGATTGAAGGCAGTAAGCTGTTTAAGATAGCAACTAATTTGAAAACAAGATGCCATGGACTAAAATTGGGATGGGATGGGTGGGTGCACAGGCAATTCAGACAAAATTACCTCACAGAAAAGAGCCTTCAATTTGGCATGGATGGGAAAAGTCAGCCACTGAAGCATGTGTGCTGGGGAGGGGGTCGAGTGCAAACCCACTGTGAAAAGGAACAAGATGTATTTTTGGGCAAGGATAAAAACTCAAGGTTACAGCCACTAATTGGATTTTGGAGGATATGCTGATATTAGCTACTTGTAAATTGGTAGATATTTTCTGGGTTTGCAAGGACAGGCTTTAACAGAGTGATGTTTTCTCCCAGCAGTTAATGTTGTTGAGTCCTTAAGGCATCTGCAGAGTCAGCCAGAGCTTGTGAAGGTTGGTGGGGCTCCTTCCTCAACAGCAGCAACAACAGGCTTGGCATGAGGCTTCTCTGGTAGAAATCAGGAGAGCTTTAGAATTTCCTCAATTCTGGGGGTGGTGTTGCTTTTTGATTACCAATCAGCCTTTTAGGTGAGAGAATGCTGTGGCAGAATAGTGCTTCTATAATCCTTTTCTTGTCCAAGTGCTGAGTGCCCTTGGAGCCTCCCCTCGTGGATGATCTGCTCAGGAGTCCCTGATGGCCTTAACTCATTCTGCTCACGCTCCTGCTGCTGCCATCAAGATTTCTACACATTGGCATAAAGTTTAACCTTCAGATCTGAAAGAGTCACGGACTAGATTTCTATGACATTTGGAATCAATATAAGTAACAGTGATATTTGCTTCAAAGCACTGCACAGGAGGTAATTTTAAACAAAAACCTTTGTAGGACCTGCCAGTGCTAATGATCAGTGCTCTGGTGCTGCACAAACACTCTTTCTGTCAAACAGCCACATATGGCCTGTAAGGCAGGGGAAAAAAATCCCCAAAACTCCAACTCAGCCTTCAGAAGTTAATGAAACAGTTTCATTAAGTCCCCCACCACAGGGAATGGTGTTTTATGTGAGCAAGGCTAATATATGACATGCAGAAAAGCGCTGTGGTAAACATATACCCAAGCCAGCATGTCACGAGGTGATACCTTGATTTTATTTCCCAGCTTACAAATACAGTAGAAAATAATGCTGTGGCTGCAGTCCTCAAAGGCAACAGGTGAATTTAATGTGAGCAGCAACCACTCAGGGCTTCTGTAAAGACATCTAGAGTTAGAAAGATGGGTGTTTCTACTTATTTTGTCCCCTGGTGAAGAAAAGCACCTCTAGACTCACATAAATCAGCTAGTCTGGCTTGGTTTATGGTGAATTTTAGTAGAATATTTTCCTTAAGGAACGAATGGATGAAAAATATCCTACTAGATAGAATGTACTATCACAATATGCTCAAGACCTAATAGTTTATCTTTTCCTGCATGCCCATTTAATATAGTCCAGAGAAGGGATGAAGCTGCTGGAATGCATAACCTGGGTATTTCCATCCTTTGAATATTTCAGGTTTTAAAATCATCGTGACTTTTCATCAATATATTTTGCTTTGAAAGTCAGAATATTTTCCTAACTTAGCTTGGCCTGCCACTGCTGAATTTTATTCCCTGTTTAATTCACTTTACATGCATTTTTGTCCAATTTTTTTTTTTTTTTTACTTATGTTGAGTGACATTTGCCAGTCTGTTGATTAAATCAGAATTATTGCCATAATTGGGTGTTACCTACTATGAATCAAGATCAGATTGACATTCTGAGAAATGTATTATTAAAAATGGAAATGAAGAAGCTCACTGTCCCAATTTATATTAAGTAACAATTCAAAGTGTTACAGTCTAGCCCAGAGGAATGTAATTAAGTGACACCTCTTTTATAAAACTATTTTTAACTTTGTAACAGAATATATTTTAAGGTAGAATTGCTAAACAGATTGGCAAGTTGACTGAAGTAAAGATATGCAAATATAGCTCTGTTTTCCTACAAGGGAGACCAATCAACCACATTTTATTTACAAGATTCACAGCACACCAGAATGGTCTCTGCTTTTTTTTTTCCATGGGTTGTTTTGCTTTGTCTTGAGACATGAAGCCTGTGATTCTGCTTCACCCTGCCAACTCAACTGCAGTGTGCAGAGACCTGAGCCAGAAAGTTCTGTGCACATCTTCATCCGCACAGTAGATAGAACCAGACATTCTTGCAGTGATTAATTTTTCCTCACAGAAATCAATAGAAATGTATTTTATCATAATCCTAAAATCAATATTAAATAACTAAGCCGAGCTTTTGGAAAAATAAAGTCCCCAACTATAAATTTTTCCTAAATCTAAGCTTTGAAATCAATTAAATCCATAGTGTGTCCCAATACATTTTATGACCATTTGAACCATGGCTTTTCTATCTAACACCATATTTTGTTCTAGCAAAGGGTAATAAATGTCTCTCCAGCACGGAAGAAAGCCAACAGGGGACAGTGGTTGTTTGGAGTACATCCCTTCAAAGCATTTTTCTTCACATTGCTGAAGGAGCTAAATTAGCTGGGAAAACTCGGATTAACAACCAGTTATCCATCATGGCTCTTTGTGGCCTCACAGCATTGCACACAATTGTTTTACAACATGAAAGGCCAACAGGACGTGCTCCCAGGGACAATTCTGCACTGAAAACCATCAGAGAGGTGGCACTTTATGGCTGAGTATAAGTAGTTCAACTTGGCTAATAAAATGTGGGAATGGGTTAAGGTAAATGACAAAGCCTGGGAAGAAACCAAACCCCATTTCTGACTATTTAAACAAGAAACAGTTCCCATCTTTGTTGCATCCAAATCTTAAGGGTCTTTTCCAACCTAAATGATTCTGTGATTTAGTCATGGATCATAACAGAGAACTACTTGTGAGCCAAAGAAGGCAGCAGGAAAGTATTTTGAGGCTGAGGGTTGTGCAGATGAGCATCTGGCAGCCAGAGGGATGCAGCTTTGTGGATACCCTCCCAAACAGGCTGCAACAACATTGAGAGCACTGCTCCAGCAAGTGAAGTAAAAATCTTGCACAGCAGAGAAGCACAAACAGGTTATGGGAGGATCCTGAATTCTACTCAGACAGTGAGCAGGAATGGGGTGGAAAATCAAACTGCTGTTCCAGACTCTGAATTTTTTCTTCAGCTTTTAGTGTAAGCTTATGCTCCTGAAAATGGGAATATCTGGGTGTCAGATTCACCTGGCCCTGTAACGCTGGCAGGTCCACAGAGCTGCGCAGAAGGGGCCTCCAGGGTGGATTTAGGGTTGCACACAGAGTTTCCCTGCAGGCAGAACACCACAGCTGCCTTTGAGATGCTTTGGCTGCTATACCTGAGCAGTGAAGCAGGGCAAGTATGAAGAACATAGTTCTGAGCTACATTTAGGGGATCCCACAAGGGTGCACTTTTTCCACAGCATAGGTAGGTCCAGCACCTCGTACCAGACATGGAGAAATGGTGACCTGGTGTCTTGCACCCCTTTTCAAATGCCCTTGTGAAGATGTCACTGAACTGATTCATGGAAGATAAAATGCTCTGGCATCCCTCCTGAAAGGACCCTACAGGGGAATGATGAGATGGAGAAGGGAGTGGGGGGAGATTCAACAGGTGACATGGTCCTCCTCAGGTTACATGACACAAATATTCAAATGTCAAGTCTGTGATCCCTGCATCCCAGTCTCTTTCCTCTGCACAGCAAGAGGAAAGCCTCCTCAGGAAGGCTGTAGCTTTAGGGAGGAAGAGTAGGAAATGCCACCTTCCCAATGCAACATGCACAGGACTATTATGTATTCTGTAATATTGTTTCTGAGAGGATTCTTTAGTGAGGCACAGACTTAAACCCTGGGGCTGCACCAGAAAAGCGAGGACACCTTTCATGGTATCTCATGCTGCAACAGCAGGTGGGGTTTGCGGTGTCTGAACTCAGCCAGGGCCTGCAAGGGTGCTCTGGTTTGAAAGCAAAACCAGTGAGAGACTCCGAGTCAGAAATACAATTTATTAGGAAAAGGCAAAAGAAAACCAAAATACATGCAATAATACAAAAAAAAACCCCACAAAAATACAAAGTCAGAATACAACCTGACTACCTGTTGATCAGGGTGTTGGTAGCAGTCCAGTTGGATTGGTGGCTGCAGTCCTGGAGTGGCAGATGTAGTTCTGTTGGAAAAGTGATCCTGTAGAAGGAGTGTAGTCTTCTTCTGAGGATCCAGTGGAAAGAAAAGATCCAGTGGAAAAGACAGCCAGTCCTCTGGGAATGCAGTGGAATAACTCACTGTTCTGTCCCAAATCCCAGATTATATCCAGGTGGGAATGCCCCAGCTCCTCCCCCCTGGGCAGAGCATCACACAATGGGCTGAATCACGTAGTGGGTCCATTAAACAGAAATGGCTCCTGGGGGGAGTTATCTCTGAGCCATGGGCAAGGCATTGATGGGGCCATTAACAGGAGATAAGGAAGAAACAATGCCCCTCCTGCTTCCAGCAGCTCTTGAGGATGGAAATAGAATATATCTTAATATTGTAACCTAGGACAAAGGGAAAGCCAAAAGTGACCACAGCCTCTGGTGTCCTGCAGCCTGCCTTCCAAAGGTAGTGCACGTACACTGATACCTACTGGTGGCAGGTGCCAGTTCCAGTTTTGTTCCTGAGAGAGAACCTGGATATGGCAAAAATAGTCTGAAGGGGTGCAGGAGCAAAAATTCCTCAAAACTCCCCTCCACTCCTTCCCTCAGGCTCCTGGCTGAGCCCCAGCATTGGCAGCAGGGAGGGAGAGAGATCAATTTTCCAGGACTGGCTCCCCTTTAGAGCCTGCACAGCCAGGCACGGATTGCACATGGCTCAGCACTGGGATGTTTGGGCATCCAAAGTATACAATGGATTCTCCCTCACCCTTCAGTGCTGACAGAGGAGTAGAAAATAAGGTTCAAGTTAAACTCTTTGGTGGCAATTGTTAGTCTGCCTTCACTCCCCAGTGACTTGCTGAGCTTTGAGGCTCCCTCGCCAGCAGAGCCTCCTTTTCGGGTCAGCGTCCTGAGACTGGGGATGTGGAACATGGCTTTGAGTGAGTGCAGAGCACCCTTTTACAGCACTTGGGATGTGTGGATCTTCCTGTCTCACCTCTCTCTATCTTGTCGTCATCACAAAGCTCCAGCCCAGCTCATTATCAGCTGCCAAGAGATTCCTATTTGCAGATACAAGCTGTCTGAGGGAAGAATATGAGGGGGTTGGTGGGAAGCAGAGAATCCTGCCAGCAAGACATCTGACAGACCAACATCCCCTTTCCTGTCTGCTGTGGCTGGAGCTGCCCAGGCAGGAGATGATGTCAGGAGTGGCATCAGGAGCTGTGCCTGCTCCTTTCCCCGCTGCCACCACCCCTCTGGGGCTGACTCAGCTGCAGAGCCAGGGTCCCTGCTCTGAGCTGCCCACAGGAGTGATACTCACCCCAAGTCTCCCTGCATTGCTGCCTTTCTCCTGGCTTGAAGGAATGTGCCACTTACAGCACCGTTGTTGATGATTGTTATGCCAAGAATTGAGGTAATTTAAAGCAAAAGCACAAAAGCTTGTGGAACACAGTGGCACTGTTGGTACTCAGCTTAAGCAAGAAGTTGGTAGGAGATGTGGATTCCAACCTCACTTCTGACTGAGCCATAAATAGCTTTGTTCTCATAGATGAGCTAGCTGAGAGTCAAACCAATTCTAGAGAAGGTGCTTTCCCAGGAAAGGCTCTTCTACTCCTCCCTGATGGATTCTGTTTGGACTTGTATAAAAATATCCAGCCTGCATATTTCCCTTTAGTTCAGATCACACCTTTGTTTCATTCATATCTTCATATAAATACATTAGTGCCACCTGGGAGGGGACAGTACCCAGAATACAAAGCTGTGGGCTCCAGACCCAATTTCTCCAGCCATGGGCAGGATACTAAATTCAGTTTCTGGCTTTCATGAGCAGATCTTAATTCTGCACTGAAATTTGTCCCTTGGCTCTCATTATAGGGAGTAAAACAGAGCTGGGGCAAACACAGCACCGTGGGATCAACAGACAGGACAGGGACAATAAATACAGTAAATTCTTTAACTTTTTACGTGTCTTGTGGGTATTTATTTTAATTTGTGGTGTGGCTGTTCATTGGGGCAGCTCTGCTTACTGACCTGAGTGCCTGCAGATGTACCTGGCCACATCACCAACATCTGAACTGAACTATGATGGGAAACCATCACCTCCTTGTAAGGCACCTTTTGCAATAATTAGCCTTCCTTTGTCCCAAATGTCTTCCCTGTTCCCCACCTGGAAAGGTTTTACACACCTCAACACTGATAGGCCATGGAAACAAATTACCCAGAATGGCAAAGTTCACTTGGGAATTGCTAAAAGATTTGGTCTAATTATTGGTATCACAAGGGAGCATTGTAATACTGTGATAACACAGACTTTTTTAATTTTTTGGGAGTTTTTTTGTGGGTTTTTTTGGGTTCTTTTGTGTTGGTTTTTTTTTTTTTTTTGGTTTTTTTTTTTTTTTTTTGGTTTTCAACTTTCTACACAGTTTACAGGTTTTTAAATCAGGATGGTTGGTTAGAGATTGGAACTTGCATCCCACATGCTCAGTATGCCATTGAAGCCCAGAAAAACAAAGAAAATGTTACATAATGGAAGAGGAATAGAAAGAGAATAGTAAGAAAAATAATACAAAGCCTTACCTCAAATGTATGTACAGTAATAGCTGCTCTATCTTAAAGCAAACTAGAAGACATTCATGGAGGGGCAAAGAAAATTATTTGGGGCACTATTTGGGAAAACATTTCTTATGAAAAATGTTATGCTGGATCTCTTCACCTTAGAAAGGAAACCAATGAAGGAGAGTATGATAAAGACATAATAAATGTCATCTAGTGTAACAGCAGTGGCTGAGAAAATGCAAGTAAATTGAAATGCAGCAATTTCCAGACTGATCAAATAAAACTCCTTTCACACAGGAGATAATTAAACCATGGAAGTCTCTGCTGCAAGGCACTGGGAGGGTTGAGCACTCAGGATTTCTTCCTGGCGTCACAGACAACTTTTATGAAAAATCCTTTCCTTCGGATTTTTCCTCCTGAGAAGCTGAGAGGCCTCAGGAACAAAATGTAAACATTGATTATCTGCTGCTGTGGAATGCAACAGGTGCATCTGTGATTGGCCCATGTTGGATGCTTGTAATTAATGGCCAATCACAGTCAGCTGGCTCAAACAGAGAGCTGAGCCACAAACCTTTGTTATCATTCCTTTCTGTTCTATTCTTAGCCAGCCTTCCTTTCTTCTATTCTTTTAGTATAGTTTTAATGTAATATATATCATAATATAATCAACCTTCTGAAACATGGAGTCAGATCTTCATCTCTCCCCTCATCCTAAGACCCCTGTGAACACTGTCACAGGTAAGGATGCTCCTCAGGCTTACAATTCATGTGTTTTAAGATATTAACATCTGAATTTCAAGGAACAGATTAGGAACTGCCTTTCAGGGGTAGGAATGGCCTGTGCTGGCCAGTGATTTCCATCTTGTCTCTGTGACATCTTCCTCTGGTGTTGCTAGAGTGGCTTGGCCACCTCCCCCCATGGGAACAAGGCCAATGTCTCCTTGGGGGCACAGCTCACTGCCTGTGTCATCCAGCCCTGCTGGGGAGCCTGGGCACACCAGGGAATGAGCCCTGAGATTTTCTGAGCCTTGCAGTGCCTCCCCAGGTGCTCCTCCATTTGGTATGGCTGCCTGCCCATCTGAGGTGGTCCAGCTCTGTTAAAGTCAGGGCTGATGCCCACTGACTCACACACTGAGCTTGCACATCTGCACCTTCCTGCAGCACCATGGACCAGCTCTGCCTCACTAAATTTCATTAAAAAAAAAGGCCAAAGTTAGCCTTTTTTCAATGTGTAAGTGACACTGTTCTCATGAGCATGAATTTAAAGCAGCTGGAAGGAGTATGGCCAAAAGTTGAGGTGTCTTGGTTTTCATGTGGGTTTTGCTGGGGCTCATCATGGACTTTGTCTGAAACCCCAGTGTCATTTCCCTGTTAATCCAGGACTATCAGAGAAATTTCATTCACACAGGATCAGCCCTGCCACAGGTCTTTCCTCCTGATGCTTTGTTGTCTTGGGTTATACATTTCTGAAGGGGAAATTGTGCTACCCTATTCTTCAGATGGAAACCCCACTTTAGGAAAGACTTTCTTCTTCAATTTGGTTTGAAAATTGAAGATTCCAGGGAGCAATACAACACATTTCTGCATACATAGTTTTGGTATTATGCTCATGCTTTAATTCCATACTTTTGCAAGTGAACTGGGCTTTCCCAAGGAGCATGGAAATGGCTTGGAAAATGCCATAAAGTGTTGTAATCTTCACTGCAGTGTTGTTCCTGCCTCTCTGCTGGGGCTCTTCTCCATTCTCTTAGACACAACACAATCCTTCCTGTCTTCTCAGGGGCTCCTCCTGGGCTCTTGACCCACCCCTTTTATCCCAGCTATCTTTACGAGCCACAGCTGCTGCCCAACTAAGGACTTTGCAGCTGTGACTCATTTAGAATAGCTAGGACCCACCAAACATAATATAGATATTCACAAGGACTCCTACTATACTTCAGTTGTTGTATTCTTGTTGTTGTTATAACAATACATATATTCAGGCCCCCACAATAAAGGTTTGAAGGTTGCAGGGCCTTTTATTAGGACAGGTGATCATGTCCTAGAGCTCACTGAGGGCAGGAGAGGGTACAAGTGCACTTAAGTCTGTGTTTCTTTGTTGCAGAACTGTGACAGCAATTGTGCTTGATATAATGCGATTTAAAAACACTTAACTCTTGTCTTCCTGCCTGCACTCCCTGACAGGTAAGTTATTTTTTAATTTTTGACACCAGATGTGAGTTGTCATGTTAATACCCATGCAGCAGCTTCTGTGCAGGGAGTGCTCAGTGGTGTTAGAGCTGGCCTGGAGCTTACCTAAGAAATTTTGTTGTGAAACTTTATCAGTTCCTTCTTCAGATGCCATTGGCAAAAATAAAAAAAAAAAAAAAAAAGGAGAGAAAGAGTTTATTGAAGGACAAGTGAAAGGCAGGCAATTGCAAATAAAATCCACTACATGGTCTTCAAAATCCCAGAGGAGAAAGAAAACCAGGCTCTATATACCTTAGCTCATAAATTACCACATGCCAGTCCCATCCATATGACTACTAAGAGAGATTTTAAAAGAATAAGTCTTCAGCCGTGTCACCATCCTCCCAGTGATGTCTTGTCAAAGCCCAGCTCAGAGGAACTGCAGCTCACCAGAGCTGCAGTTAGGTTGAAGGAAATCATGCTCAGATTGGAGCATGGAGAAGTCTTCTGTGGAACACAAAGGATTTTATCCCCAGGCATCAACATCCCTCCTCTTTTGGGTTGGTGAGACACGTGGCATGCAGGCAGATCTGAATAAAACTGCCTTAATGAAATTTATTAAAGAGATGTGAGGAGCCAGAGCAACAACTCCTCTGAGCTCCTGCTGTGCTCCTGTCACCAAGAGTGAACTCCTACAGCAGCTGCAGCCATCAGTCCCCTCTGCTCATAGTACAAGGTCATCCATCTGTGCAGAAGGCATATCTGGGGCCACTGGCACATACATATAAAATACAACATATTTTCCCAGACACAGTCATGTTTCTTTGTTCCAGCAAAAAGATAGGGACAGCATGCTGGAAGGCTGGGTGTGAAAGGACTGATATCTGCAGGAATCCCAGGTTTAATTCTTTGAGGGGTCTTTATTTCAGGCTGTGAGTGAAGGCCTGCCCTGCACTCAGCAGGCACAAGCTCCTTTGCAAGTGGCCCCATGGGTGAGGGGTGCCGGGGGTCAGGGATGTGCTGATGGAGGGCAGCCTCCCCAGACCTGTTAATGGACAGAGCAAGGCTCCAGCTAAGCTCTCACAGAGGATGATTGAATGCAGGGTTTTGCTTTTCTCAACCAGATGAAGAGGAAATACAGGAAGACTAATCTATCTCCTGAGGCTAAAGTTAGCTTTTGGGTGTACTCCATCCGGTGCCATTAAATTCCCATTTAAAATCAATTTTTTGGGACCAGGATTTCATTATCTCTTCATCAATAACCTTCTGTGCTTCATCAGTTTCTTCAGTCTGCTTTGCAACATTTCTTCAAAAGCTGTTTATGTCCAATAGTCACAAAGTTTTATAGGCTGCCTAGGTACCTAGATATTTGTTTATCCTCTAGAACCACAGAGAATTCTTATGCTGAATCATAATGGAAAAAATAGAAAAGTCAAAACAGGTCGTAACTTACCATCTGAAAGAAGAAACAGCTAGAAGTTAAGACCAACTGACAATTTTGTTCCAAGTCTCACCAATTTGATTTTTTTTCTACCTACTTCAATTACATTTTAAGGTAAAGTCACTATGACCTGTAATTTTTTTTCCCCCATATCAAACCTGAACCATTTAAGCCAAGAGTTTTTCTCAAAAGGTTTTATAATTTAATTTCTTGACATTCCATGTCAGGAAATATTTCACTGAAAATCCTTGGCCAGTTGAATTACTGGTGATTCAATGCCTAATTTTCTAGATGTTCCCTTGTTTACTTCAAACTAACGAATATTTTATGGTAGGTGTAATGCACCTTTATAATTTATTAATACAAAAACTTGATATATATCTAGTTTTGACCAAAAGCAAAACAATGTTTTTGAATATGAAAAAAACAGAAAGATGATTCTTAGCATAAATTCTTATGACTGTTGTTGTATTACATTCATCAAACTGATTTCTCTATTTCAAATGCTGAAGAAGAGGCAGCTGATAATTACATGGATATATATTTGTGTGCCTTTTTAAAATACAGTGAGCACACAAACTTGCATTGTTCTTTATCAGAGGACCTGTAATGCTAACATAAGGGTTTGGCTGCAAATAATATTTTAAAAGTTTATTTATGGGTCCAGTATTTCAAGAAAGATTTAAACATGCATATGCAAATAAAAGGTAAGGAATTGTGCCTTCCCAGTCATCTGTCGTAAGGGACTGGGAATTGTGGGTTTTTTTGTATTTTCTGATGAGCTGCAGTTCCTCTGAGCTGTGCTTTGACAAGACATGATTGGGAGGATGGTGACATGACTAAAAACTTTTAAAATACTTTTTCTTTTAAAACTTCTCTTAGTAGTCACATGGATGGGACTGGCATGTGGTAGTTTCTGAGCTAAGGTATATAGAACCCGGTTTTCTTTTTCCTCTGGGATTTTCAAGACCATATAGTGGATTTTATTTGCAATTGCCTGCCTTTCCCTTGTCCTTCAATAAACTCTTTCTCTCTTTTTTCCCTGCCAATTTCATCTGTAGGAGGAACTGATAAAGTTTCACATTACAGAATTATTACAGAATTCTGTAATAATATTAATTTGCTTTGTGTGAGAAGGAATGGGAAAATGATGACAATTATTATCCAGAGGTGCAATCTTTTTCTCTCTCCATTATGAGGGTGAAAGACAATCACAGGAGAGCATACCTGTCACTGGCTAATTCTGCACAGTGTCCCACCAGGGTCCCTACTGAGGGCTCTGTGCCACCTGTGGAGGTGTGTGCAGGAGGCAGAGGTGTTGGACAGGGTGTCTGTGTCCTGTGAGCTCTGAAAAACCAGCACTGACACCATTCTGTCTTTGCCATCCATGCTGACATATGTAAATTTTATTTCTATATAAATCCAATATATAAATCCATGTAATTATCAGCCTCTGAGTCAAGTGTGTGGATTTGCTCTGTCTGACAGGGAAATTCCAGAGTGCAGCTTGGGCTGTGTCCTCCCCATTGCCCAGGGGCTCCAAACTTGGGGACCTCGTGTGGCTGGAAGGAGGGAGAGGAAGGTGCCGGATGTGGAGTGCTGGATGGTTTCTGAGAAACCATCAGACACTGATGTGGATTTTGCTGCCCATCCTCAGCAGTTCAGCCATCTGTAACTCCAGACATCATTTTTCACTTTGAGGACAGTCCTTCAGAAAACCTTCAGGCTGAAATGTCCATATCACCCCAGCCTCTTCTCTGCCTTTGTGTTGATTTACAATCTTGGGCTACTGATAGTGGCAACAATTCATTTTTCTTAATGTGGAAATCACAATTACTGTCAAAAAGTAGGAAGTATCATTGAATTCTCTCTGGAGGCCTTTCCCTGGTGGAAAAAAGAGATAATAGTCCTTAAGAGCTCCTAAAAAAACTCTTGATACTTTTGAATTAATTGACAGGGGTGAAAGTGGTTGAGATTCTCAAGAGCCCATAGAAGTTGACAATTGCTCTCTGGAAAGAATTAAGGATGAACATAATTTTGGTACGGTGGGATGTTAAAGTCATCTTTCACAGTCAATGGGGACCTAAGGTCACGAAGGAACAGTGTCCCTGTCACTCACTGATCACAGGAATCCTTTGAAGAATCCAAAATCCCAAGCCATGAGCTGGGGTGGAAAGCATCATGAATAAAAGTTAACACTGTGGGTTTCGGGAGACTTCTTGGGTCAAATGGCATGCCCATGCGAAGGTCAGGAGATCTCCTCTGAAAATTAACCCCACAGGCTGCAAACACAAAGATGTTACCACTCACTGCCAGCCTGGAGCTCTCTGTTGCTGTGAGCACTGATGCAGGGAAACTGCACTCACAATTATTTAATCTGTGCGTGCGAGGGCTCAGTTTTCCCCCCAAGTGCAGTTATTGTCAGCAGCATTTTGCCTTGCTGGGTGTGTATTTGCTAAAACATGCTACATTCTGTCAGACTGTCCTGCTCTGAATCTCTCTCTACGCTTCCCTCCATGAGCACTGCCAAAAGGAGATCTTCAGGTTTGAAAATTGTGGTTTGAAATCCTCCCTGAATCTGTTTATCTCTGTACTTTGGGGTACCAAATCTTAGCTCAAGGTAGAAGAACAGGCAGCTCCTCCTTTTCAGTTCAGGACAGAGGATGAGGTCACCGACATAGAGTGGGCTTTTCTTCCTCTGCTTCTTCCCTTCACCTCCAAACCAAAAAGGAGTCAAGATACATCTCCTGTTTGCTATCAAAGTCTATTTACTGTATCTGGAGAGTGCTGTTGCAGCAATGAGTTCTACAAGCTAAATATACATTATATAATATATTCTTTGGAAAGAACAGACTGCTGGCTTTTGGTCCCTTGGTATCAATCAAATCTCTTTTCTGACCTGTACAATGTGATTACATTTACCTCAGTTGCATATTCTCCTTGTTTTCTCTCAAAGAGGAACAATTCTGACATTTTTAGTTTGTCTTTACACATCTTAACCTTCTGCTTCTCTCAAGCCCTGTGATTTCCACTGTTCTCTGTAGGTGGGGAGAAGAGTGAGAAGAAACATAATGGGGAAAACAATTCTCAACATTTTGATTTAGGACAAGGATCCAGGCTCCTGGACATTTTCAGACATTAATTTGAGATTAAAGCATGGTTCTGTCCCAAGCCAGTTGAAAACCTCAGTGGCAAAAGGTACAACACAGAACAAGTGATTCCTTGCAGCGAAGCCCCCCATAGCTCTGGAAGAGACGTTGCCCTGACTTTGTGATCTGTATTCTGGGAATAGCCAGACAATTCATCAAAAAATCAAAATGGAGATTTTTGGTGTCCTGACCTCCAGCTGGTGGTGTAAAGTAAGTGAAAGAGCCATAAAAAGCCTGTCTAGGCCTGTTGCTGAAATGAAGTGCATAATGAGATGTAGAGAGCTCTCACCTGATCCAATGCATGCTGAAAGCAATGACACTTTTCCCCTGGCTTCACTGAGCTGAGCTGGCTGCCAAAACAGAAATTGATCTTTCTGCTCAATGACACTGTAGTAAAGAAGCCCCACACACTCACTTTGCATGGGCTGTGGGCTCTACAACATCATTTTGACAGTTTTGATTGAAAAGAAGCAGTTAAAAATGCTCTGTGAAGAAAAACTGTGAGGCAGGGCTCGGTACTTCTCTGAATTCCTAACAGCTTGTAGCTCACAGAGTGTGCCTCTGTGCTCAGCTGAGAAACAGCCTGCTTCTGAGAAGGAGACACTTCCATTCAACAGGAAAATATAAACTCTGCTACAGGGATGTCTCTGTAATTCACACTAGGCCTCCAGAGTACAGAGGCTGTATGTGTAAGTACCCTCTGCTAATTAATACTGCACTGTCACCCCACTAATTAATGCACAATGGAACAGCTCTCCTGGCATCTTCCAGGGTGTTACAGAATTTGGATAAAAAGAAGCCATGAAAATCTGAGGAATAATGGTGGACTGGAGCCAGAGACCCCAAGAGAAGCTCTGGGCACAGAAAAGGCCTCTGAGTTTGCAGACCTGAGGGTGCAGCACTCTGCCACTATGACCTCAAAGGTAAAGAAAGCAAACTTTTGGGTGACATAAGGCATTTTCAGAGAGTTTACTATGAATCCAGCATTTCTGTGGTTTTATACTGAAGGTCTTCTGAGTCAGCTCAGCTGATCAGCGGTGTTTGGTCAGTGTAAAGCCAAAGAATGTTGCAAACAGATGGGTGATGAGTCTTAGGGATTGCAGGGCTTGCTGGACCATGGTGGAAGATGTATAAGGGCCGAGGAAATGTATTCTGGCATGTTTAGAAGATGTAGCACATGTTGGAATAGTCTGTGACTTTCTTTCCTCTCAGTGCCATTATTATAGATGACAAAGTGCTCACCATTACATGGGAAGCCATGAGGAGGACAGTCATCACTCACAGCACAAACAGTGCCAGTTTTTTCTTATAAGAAAGTGGACTGGAAGGCTAAGAATAAGGTGACCGTCCCTTTGTCAATTCTGAAAAAAAATAGCGCAAATGGTGTCAATTTGTGGCAGCAGCTCCTACGTTGCTTGTAGGATTTCCTCCTACAAAGGAGCCTGGACAGTGCTCTGGACCTTGGCTGATCTCCTCTCTCAAATGGCATCAGAACCAAGGACAAGCTGAAACCCTGAAGGTCCTCACATCAATTACTTATGCAATGATTTTAATGAGTAAATATGTGCTGATATTAATGAGCAATCAATTACCAGTGCAACTGGACAGCACATAGTTCTGAATTTTTGATTTCTAAATAAAACCACTGGTTACAGATATTTTCCTCGCAAACAAAAGTGTAAGGAAAGTGCTTGATTTCAGCACAGAACTTTCTGGACTTAAAGATATACTAAGGGAAGGTTTAACCTGAGCACACTCAGAGCCACTGACTGCTAGCAAGAAATAAAAACACTTCCCTAATTATCCAGTGAGGTGCACCTGGAAAAGTTGAATTGCAGAAATAAAGAAAATGAAGGCACTTTGACAGTCCCTGAGTGGAGAAGAGAGATGGCATTTGAGGACAATGCAGGATTTCTTGCAATTAGTCAGGAAGGTATTCGCAAAGTATTTCTGAAAGCATGCAGAAATAAGGACTGCAGCCTCTCCAGAAACTGGGTTACCTGAGTTGGATGTTGTTCCTTTCAACTAACCTTGAAAAATGCTGGGATGGGCTCTTTTCTCTTTTCTCCCCCTCTCTTTTTGAGAACAACCATGATGCAGTGAGTATGAAAAGCTACATGGTCCAGATGTTGAGGGATCAGGTTACAGCTGGCTGTGAGTTGTACCTGAGCATCTCCCAAGAGGAGGGGACTGTGATGCACCCTGATCCCATGGGAATCACCCCACACCCCAGTGACTGCAGGAAGGAATCCTGCCCATGGGAGGGGAGCAACAGCCACAAAAAAATGGGGAATATACTCATGTGCAGCCTGCTTGTGGCCTTGGGGGATGCCCAGTAAGATTCCTGCCAAAAAGCAGCACCCAGCTGCACTTCTCTGTCCTGCTGACCCCCAGCCCTTCCCTCTCAAGCCCATGGCAGTTTCCAGGAAAAGGAAGCTGAGAGACTTAGGAGTTTCTAATGCTGACAAATGTTGTCCACTGCAGGTATAATTTGCTGCTTAAAGTTGTAATGGCCATTTTATATACATTTTCTTGAGCCATCATCTGTGAACAATGGGCTTTTGCACAGAAATATGAGTTTAACAGCCCTAAGGCTCTTCTAATTTATGCCATCAAGCTGATACAGAGAATAATTTAAAAATTAACTTTCCCTCTCCTGCTGGTTCCCACCCCAGTATAGTTACTGCAAGCAGAGACCTCAGAGTGGAGATTCCAAATGCAGCTGCATCCTGCATCTCCAGTGCCTGTAGCTCTGTCCTCGATTTCCAGAATTAACTCAAATTAATTATGCATTTCTACATGCTTACCCAGGAAAAGTCTGCACAGTGACACTGCAGAGTCACTCAGAAGAGGAAAAACTCTGACCCTGTACTTCTGTGGATGACAGCTATTTTTTTTGCCTTTTTGCTGATACATTGCCACCTGGAATAATTTACTAAAAAAGAAAGTAATGAAATTACTGGAGACAAAGAGGGGGAAAGAGACAGAAGAAGGGAAAGGAAAATTCCCATCAATATCATACTATAGAGCAATAAAAATGCCTCCCACCTGAAAACTTCTCAAAAACATTTCCATGGAGCCCAGGCTGCTAATTTGGCTTCTATTTGTAG
This sequence comes from Melospiza melodia melodia, assembly GCF_035770615.1. Lineage (NCBI taxonomy): Eukaryota > Metazoa > Chordata > Aves > Passeriformes > Passerellidae > Melospiza > Melospiza melodia. The sequence continues at coordinate 7,678,142 of NC_086195.1, read as the reverse complement.
TGTCAGAGAGCTGGAGTTTGTTGAAAGGAGATAGATGTGAGTTTTAGGGATGCAGTATTATGAACACTCTTAGGAAACTGCAGCAGGTGTGAGCATTAATATTATTCTCTCTACCCTGAAACTTGTTCCCTTTGCACAAAAACCACAGCTCTCCCTCTAGTCTGCACCATGCTGTCTCTGTGCTGGTTTTGCACTCCAAGGATCACCTCAAGGCACAGATGAGCTGGCTGAAATCCTTCTGTGCAGCTGTGCCAGCTGTGTGGAGGGAGCAGGGATGGCCCTGCTTAAAATTAGGCTTAAATAGTTCCTTTCCCATGTGCTGACTGTTGTTCACAGAGTTAGATTTGTCCTTGTCAGGGAGAGCCACACACACTGTGGATTTCTTGTGCATCAGTGTTCAGGATGAAGGGATGAACTGGCTGAAGCTTTAGAGAAAGATGGACATTCCTCTCCATGTCAGACTGGCAAGTTTTACACATTCATACATTAATTTGGTTCAAAAATATACACCTTTAGTTTTCTTCTGATCTTCTTTCCCTGCTCACCTCTGAAATCTGCCTTTTTGTGGACAATACTTTTTTACCCCCTCTTTTTTTTCCCCCTTCCTTGCTCATTTCTTCTTATCCTAAAGCAAAGACTTTCATTTTCTCCTGTGAAATCATCATGATCTGGCCCTGTGATGTTTACTCAGGCATGCTCTGGAGTTTTCCTCTAAATAAATATTTTTCAAATATGACAGCATGGAAGGGTATTGGAAAGAAATGAGAGCCCAGCACAAAAGGGCAGATGGGGACACCCCCAAAAACACTCTGGGCCATGAAAGCTGAGCTTGCAGTCAGTGAGAGCCAACACAACAGCTACTTTACTGTTCAATATTCATATTCTGTATATTTTGTGCAGGGACATGAATCCATGCCATCTACAAAGGAGAAACCAGTATTTGTTTTCAACAGTTCTGCCCTTGCTGTAGCCACAAGGTGCTCTGACCCTCTCTGGTGCAGCAGCAGTGGGGAGCAATCCCTGGGGAGGACGCAGAGGTTGGAAGTGGTGCCTGACCTGAGGCTGGGAGCCTGCTGGTCCAGTCCCACATTCCCCCAAAGTTTGGAAACATCAGGTCATGCAGGGAGCAGTGTGAGCTGTGTGAGAGAGCTTCAGCTCATGTAAGAGCCTTCACACCTGGGTACTGGTGAGCCAGAGCTGAGAAATTCACAGGTTTGATGGTTTGAAATCCATAGAAAAATCAATGATAATAAGGAGATCTCACATCTCTCCTTCTTCTATTTTTTTTTTCCACATGAAGACACTTGTTTTAACTACCTGCTCTGAAACACAAGCTTTAGTACTCTGACCATGAGCAAGTGAGGTCTGACATTCAGGATTAGCAGGAGGAGAAGCCACCCCAATTCCCACCCTGCAGCTGATGGGGTGTAGAGGATGTCTGTGCTGTCCTTGGCAACCCTGGGTGATGACCAGGACAGAATTTGTGAAATAATCAGACAGCCATATGGCCAGCCAAGAAATTATGTAAATATTTTTTCCAGAAATATCCATAGGACAGTGACTGTTTTTCACACATGGCTTCATTTAGGTGTTATGGCCTGGGCATGTGGGTATACACAGCACATAAACTCTGCTGGGCAAAGATTTTGCTGTGATTTGAGCGTGACAAGCTGAGCATTCATTAGGGATGGGAGATTCTATGGCCAAATCACCTCCTCTCTTCCATCCAGATGGGAAGGAGGGGTCTTTCCCGTACCTGCCTCTATCCCTGTACTATGTCAGTGCATCTCAGGCAGAAATGGAGAAGAGCTGAGTATACATCCATAGAATAAACTGCATGTTATTCCTTTTTTCAATTCCTGAAATAAGGTCGGGAAATTATCTTTCTGTGCATGGACTTTCTGCAAGCTGGCAAAGAGGCTAAATTAACTGCATACATTATTCATTACAAATTATTCACTCTATGCAGCACATACTGATTGTTTAGAAAATTCATTCTTTCTGTCCTAGAAATGTCACTGGCTGTAACTCCTTACCTCATCATTGACAAATTCTGTTGATTGCTTGACTAGTTGCTTTAACTAATCCAGGATTATGGTTTGCAAGAATAATAATAGCCACTTCTCTAGCACTTCACACATGAGGATCCCAAAACATGATTTCAAAATGCTAATTAATCCCCAGAGCACCTGGGAGATGAAGTATTCCTACCCTTATAGCAGATTTGTGGCACTTGAACCTTGTTGGGATGTGGGAAGTCATTCTGCTGACTCACAGGAGCTGCTGGGTCAGGTGGGTCTCGTTAGCTCCAAACAGACAAGAAAAAAAAACGAGTGTTAAAAAGAGAGAGGGGGAAAAGAAAGAAAATTTAAAAAGGGGAGGTGTGAAGGGTGAAATAATCATTTGGTTTCAAAGTCTTGTTCTTAGTGTAGTTGTTGAGCTATCTGAATAAATTACAGTTAAAGGGGAATGAGCCCTTCCAGCTAGACTCACTAAGCTGAATCCATCAGACCTTTATTTACTTGTTTGGCAGGTTGTGTGTCCTGACTTGCCTACTTGGGCAGTCTGGGTGGGCTGACCCTGGCTGGGTGCCAGGCACCCACCAAAGCCACTCTGCCACTCCCCTCCTCAGCTGGGCTGGGGAGAGAAAATACTGTGAAATCTTCATGAATTGGTGTCCAGGTTTAGAGCAAATTTGGGAGAGAATCTCCAAAGGGGGCCCCTCCAGAAAGCAAACCCACATGGCCTCTCACCCCAACTGGGTTGGGAAGGATTCCTCAGAGAGAAGTGGAAAGAACCTGTTTATTTAACAGGCACAGCACCCCCCCAGCACACAAAATGAACAATACAGGATGACACCACTCTTTCACCGCTCTGAAAAAGATGACAAATTCAGAAAATCTCTCTTGGGGGTGGTCGCTCTGTTCTCAGTCCCTCCGGCGCTGGGGCAGCTGCTGCCCAGAGTAGGCCCCGCTGGGCCACAGGGTGCAAACTCTCGGTGTTCCCAGGGCCCAGCCCAGAGCAGGCTCAAGATGGTCAAAAAAAGGGAAAGGAGAAACAGTCCAGGAAGAAATTTGGACTGTTTAGCTAATTGACTAATGAGCAGAAGCAAGAGTAAGCAGAAGCAAAGCAGGAGCAGAAACAAGAGCAAGAGCAAAGCAAAAAGCAAAAGCAGTACCTTGTACTCTCTGTGTGTCCCACCAGCCATGGGGGAGTGGCTGATAAGAAACCCCAAAAAAACTTTCACTCTTCAGAGCCAGTCTTGAAGGTACAGAACATGATATCCAGCATAAACAGAAGGCATGAATGGGGATACAAGCATCATAACATCACCCTAGGACAGCTGGGATAAGGAGAGATCACTTACTAAACACTGTTGCAGGCAAAACAGATTGAACTTGGAGATATTAACTGAGTTTATTACCAAAATAATCAATGCAAGATAATGAGAAGTCAAATATATCTTAAAAACACCTTCTCCTCACTCCTCCCTGCTTCCCAGCTCTCCCTCCTCCCCCTCAGTGGCACAGGGAGATGGGGATGGGGTTATGGTCAGTTCATCACACATTGCTCCTGCCACTGCTCAGGGAGAGGAGCCCTTCCCCTGCTACATTGTGGGATCCCTCCCATGGGAGACAGCTCTCCATGAACTTCTGCAATGTCCCATCCCATGGGCATCAGTTGTCCTCAAACTGGTCCAACATGGGTACAACCTTTCCAAGGGGTGCAGTCCTTCCAGGCCAGCTGGGTGTGCAGTGACCTCATGTTTTGGGTATCTACATGTTTGGTGCCCAAATTCTTGCCCAAAGATGAAGTTATTTGATGGCTGGATGAAGAAACTGTCTTATCACCCAAACTGGTGAATGTGACAGCCTGGCAAACAGGCTGGATGGTCAAGGATTTCCTTGCCTTTCTAGGTAGCAGAATGGCTATGTGGGAGTATCAAAAACCACGTACTGGAGCCAGGTGATATTTGGTTGGTGGAAGGATTAATGGGAGAAGAGTTTTTGCTGAATATACACATCACTTATGAACTTTCACTGTTTCTTGGGGGAAACGGAGGTATATAAGGCAAGAGGAACTTATTCACTCACTGAAGCATGAGGAGATGTGAAGATTTGGGTGCTCTCTTTGTGTCTTTCATGAACAACTTGTGATGTTTAAAATTTTGCCTGCATTTGTTGCTCTCTTAAGACATCATGTGGAATGGCAGCTAAGGCTGAGCTGAGAGAGGGTAGCTCTAAAAGTGAAGCATTTTGTGCTGTGCAGCAAAGGAACGTGGAGAAAAACCACCAAGTAACCTGAATTTCCTGTCAGTGAGTGTTTCCACTGAAAGAAAAGAGCAGGGGCTCTGAGCAGGTGCACACAAATGTGTGTTATTCCTTTAAAGATAAGCAAAACTGGACATTTAGTTGAAACAAACATTACTAAGGCTGGATAATTTAATGTATGATAAGGGAGAGGGTAATGAAATGGAGTTGTGGGTGCATGACTCTTACCAGTGCCTTTGTGTAGAAATGTGCAGTATGGCACTCAACATTTATGCTCTAAAAATGTAATTACCATCTCAAGAACCAAATCCAGACAACCAACAAACCCAGCCAGAATGGCAGGAGACAGTTCATGGCTGTAACCTGCAGTACGTGGATGCTATTGTTGTTCTGGAACTGAAGTTCTTTTAAAAAAGAAGGGGAAAAATCAACAAATAAGCCTTGAAAGTCAAGAGCACTCATCATTCAAGTCAAAAAACAATAGACTGCCTAGCAGGGACATTTAAACAGAAAGAGTGTGACACACAAAACTTACACATTGCTGCAGGTTCCACTGCAGGGCCCTATGGCATTGATTTGATTAAATAAGAGCAGTAGGGGTGTAGAGAACTGCTGCTTAAATTTTTGGTAAAATATCCTTGCCAGCCTTCATTAATACAAAAATAAAGGACTGACTGGGTCCATATGACCTAATTCTATTCTTCTTTGCACCAGCAAACGAAGGAATTGCTTTCTGGAGGTTAATGGCTTTAGACTTGCATGTAAATGAAGGGAAAATCTGATCTTAAATCTCAAGGAAGCAAGAAGTCGTGACAGGATTTAGCACAGACCTCCTCCACAGGGGCTGGCAGGGAGGGATTGTGCAATTAGAGGAGCCTTTAGCAGTGCCATTCATTTTGCAATTTTCCTCCTATTTCAGTGAGGTGAGGGTGAGGATTTGAGGAGGAAGGAGGAGGCAGCTGTGGATGGGACTCTGCAAGGGTTGTCCCAAATCCCGTGGGGTGGTGTTTGTATTGTCCCTTCCAGAGAGTGTTCTTCAGGCCAAGTTGCTTGGCTGTCTGTGCTGATTCACCTTGGGGTGCACCTGAGCTGTGTGAGAATGTCCTGAGGGGAATCAGTGGATATCAAGAGTATATATAATCAGCAGTGAGCTCCTCAAGCCCCAGTGACACCTCTGGCTCTCTGAGACCCCAAACACACACCCACAACGTGCAGTGCAGTGGAGCAGGTGATTTCATGACCCTATTTCCCCACTGGCTGGACTCTTCAAAACCTTATCTAGGTGGAAGGGCACCAGGATGCTGGACCATGAGCCTGCTCTCCCATGAAGGAATCCCATGTTGGACCTGCAGGAACTCATCCAGATTTAGTTGTGCCCCTGTGCTGATGAGGGAAGAGCAATGTGGGCAGACAGGACCAGCCACGCTGCCCATCTTCACCTTCAGCTCCCCAAAGCTGGATGTTCCACACTGGTTTTCTGCTGGTTTCTCTTTGCCTGCTTGGGTCTCTCAGTCAGCCCCTGGTTGGTGGTACTGTGCCACCTCTGGGTGGGCACCAGAGCTGCTCCCTATGTGCAGAGCTCACAGATTCCTGCAGGCAGGGCAGGCTCTGGTGTCCAGGAGATGCAAACCCGCCTTGTGCTGTCCTGCACCTCTCTGTCACCTGGCTGAGCCCTAATACAAACCAGAGAGGCTGAACAGCTACTCTGAGCTTTGGAATCAGGGAGAAGTGCAGTAATTTTCCTGTTCAAAGGGCAGAGAAAACAACAGCATGTTTGGTATGGATATCAGATGTCTGAAAAACCAAATGCAGCCCTAGTGTAGCTTTTTGGGCTTCAGCAAAATTAGCCTGGGCTAATCAATGGTGGGCAGGAAGTCAAAAATTTTTAGGTGGGAGCTCTTAAGGTCACACCTGTGGAGTGGATAATGTGTTTCTGATGTTTTGTTATCTGCAAGCTCAAAGATGGTCTGGGGCATCCATCCATCCATCCGTCCATCCATCCTTCCTTCCTTTCCCTGGAAAAGGAGATGCATGTCCTTGGAGCCTGAGCCCCTGTGGTCTGTGTAGCTGGGGAGGCAGTACCAGGACAATGAGCATGGAGAGTTTCTCTGCCAAGAGAGGGCTGGGATGCAGAAATGAGGACAGAGAAGAATGTGTTATTAAAGCCCATTCTATCAGCTGTGCTGTGTGACTTCAGGGTCCCAAGAAAGCCATTTCCCATGTAAACTTTCATTTATTTCAGGAGAAAAAAAAAATGTATTCTGGTATTACCTACGTGACCTAGGATTATTTACCTTAATCTGTTACTTCATTTTCTCTTGTTTGTGCCACTCACCTCTTTTGTATGTTTTGCCTCTTGCTTCATTTCTTAATGAAATGTGATTTCAACAGTTTTCTGGCTCCTTCGAATCATCAACAAAAACCTGGATGGCTTTTTTTTAATGACTTCCAACTAATATACTTGTAAAATAACTTTAATCAATGCTACCTCTTGGGGAATTCCTAAGTAATTGCTAGAATGCAACTAATTATTTTGCTGTTACTTTACCATTCAGTCATTACTCTTCAGTGTAGTTGTAACTTTTGCTAAATATTAGCTCTCTGATGAGCACCCCTGTTAGGCTGGGTTTTTTTCTCAAGAAAATGTGTAATTTACTTAATTAGTTCCATTCATCTGTTTAACTCCTTTGCTGCCATGTTACCACTTGTGAGAACATTTGGCATTTCTAACTTAAAAGCTTGAGAGGAACTTCCTAAGGAAGAAGGAGGTGGCTTCAACTTTGTGAGTGCTTACTTACTGCAGGGAAAATGGTCAGTACCCTTTTCCTAAAGGATAAACCCCCAAAATATCAATTCCCTTTGTTTCCAGGAGGTTCAGAAAAGGGCAGGATGAATATTATTTTCTGAATATTCAGAAAAGTTGGGGGGGGGAGTGCTGGGTGTTTTGCTGTGGTGGTGAAAATATTTGGGTTTTTTCAAGCTGGTTAAATGTAGAATGTTGCTGGTGTTGGTAGCTCTGTTTAAGATTTAAGCATAACTTCTTTTTCGTCATACTTTAGACTGATGGGACCATAGAACAGCTCAGGTAAGAAGGAACTTTGAGTTATCTAACTCCCTGTCCACATCTCTGGGGAGGTTATTCCAGCGAGTGATTGGATTTCTAATGCTGAAAAAAATTCTTTCTTACACTGAGATGAAATCTCTTGTCTTGCAGATGTTACCCCTTGTCTTCTCCACATGGTTTCTTCTGAAGAGGGAGCTTCAGGTCTCTCTGTAGCTACTCTTCAAGTAATGAAATATTTGAAATACACAGGGTTTCACTGAGACTTCTCCAGAGGAAAAAGACCTACCTCTAGTACAGACAAAGGCAACAAATGCATTGAGACTTCTGCCTTGCCAGCATTATGTTTCCCTGCCACATTAGTAAAGAACCTGTGTCTTCCCTGTTCTTCCACTTATTGCCCATGGATCTGAAGATCTCTTGCTTCTTTACTTGGCATCCTTGGCCAATTTCAGTTCTAGATGAGCATCAGACTTCCTGCCTAGGAAACTGTTGAAGATTTAAAGCAATTTAATACCATTAAAAATGTATTTAGCCGTATCAATTGCACTTTATTATCTTTTGTTGTCCATTTCCAAGCATTCTGTAAAATACACATCTTTCCTCTCTGCACTAGCCTTGGCTTTTGCCTGTGTGCAGTGAGGTGGTGTGTGCTCAAATGCTGTCACTTGGAGTAGTCTGTGGTAGTTCATTATTGTTACTATTGCAATAATTATATTAGTAAAGCAAAGCTATCACTAAGGTCTGCAATGCCAGCAGAAGCTTCTTGCAATTTATTTCATACTGGGTACTGACAGGTAATAATGGCTTGAAGAAGTGCTCATAAAAGACACGGTCCCCCCTAACCCGGTTAGAAAGGTTCTTATGAAATTATTGCAAGCACCGCATCTCATTCAGATTCTGTAAAATAAGAGATTCTCCTGTAATGTAGGGGTGTGGGTTCCCCCCCCCCCCCTTTTAAAGTCTCTGCTGACCTTTTAAGAATTATTTCCACCTGGGTTGCACATCAATGCACCTGAGCAGCAGCACAAACTACACAGCCTCCAGTTCTGCCCCATCCCTGGTGTGCTGGGCACTGGGAGAGGCTGTGCTGGCTTGGCTGACCCAGGATTTCCCTGCTCTCTTATTCCATGCCCTTTCCTGACTGGCTCTGTGTCCTGGTTCAGTGGTGTGTGGCCATGGGCAAGGTGTGCACACCCAAGGGGCAGGGCAGCCTGGGTGTGTTTTGGAAATTCCATCATCCCTGCACTTCTTTGCTCAGTGATTCATGGGATTATATTAGTAGCTGTCTTGGTTTGGAAGACTGGAGTCTACTAAGGAAGGCAGGAGCCTCCCCTGAAATGGAGAAGGTAAAACCCTCCCCACCCCTCTAAATTGCTATAAATTTTAAATTAAGGGGCTCTCAGGCAAAAATATGGGAGAAGGAAATAACAGTTCTTTAATAGGGAAGGAAAAAAAAAGAATAAAATAAACAATGCAGTACACTAGAACAAAACTGACAAAGTCAGAACCCAATCTGACACCCTGTGGGTCAGGGTGTTGGTGGCAGTCCCATTGGAAATGTGGCTGCAGCCCTCCTGGAATGGCTGGTGGTTCTGTTGGAGCAAGGATCCTGTAGAAAAGGGTGTATTCTACCTCCGAAGATCCAGTGGAAGAGACAGCTGCTGTTCCTCTGGGGAGTCCCAAGGAGAAAGCCGTGCTGGTGTCTCAAAACCTCTGGATTATATCTGGGTAGGAATGCTTGGCTCCTCCCTCTGGGCGGAGCATCTCCCAATGGGATGCTGTAGTTCTTATCAGCCATGCAGTGACATTCAATAGCTGTTATCAGCAATGTCCCCTCCTGAGGGAGGAGTGATTGTGGTCACTCAAAGAGAGAGATAAGGCAAAGTGCCCACTTGACAAAAGATAATCTGCCATACACATGGTAGTGGAAAACATCTTGCATCGCAATCTGGAACAGTAGCAAACCTGACTGACATTGTCCCCCATGTTTGGGGACAAGGGGGAGAAAAATGCAGTTGGTTACATTTGCAGGATAAGGAGAGGGGAGACATTTGTCCTCCTGTGGGACCTAATGGTTGCCAATAGCAAAAATAAAAGAAAATTGAAATATTGATGGGATTTCTCATGCACCTGGCATTTTCTGTAGTGCTGTGGAAAACTGTAGGTGGCTTAGTTGTCATTTGTGCATATTATATTGTAAAAAGTCTTCCTTTTAGACATTCTCAATCTCTGCTTAATGAAGATACAGGCATCATGAGAGTGGTTTGCAGCAAATTTATTAGCCAGTCATATGCATTTAATTAATGTATAGCTCTGTATTCTACTTGCAGGCTAAATTAATAAGGAACAGAAACAGATGGATGCTTTTATCTTGCTGAAAATGAAGACACACTTAATTTTCTCTGCTGCTGATGTAATTCCAGTCTGATCTGCTGCCAGAGGTTCTGGTGGTAAATTTGCCTCCTGAATTTTTTAAGGTGTAAAGAGGATTTGGATCAAGCCTGACTGGGAGTGGTGGCACTTCATTTATTCCCTGAGTGAAGGGCCTGCCTCACCTGCCCTCCCCTTTACCTCTGAGTGTTGTTTAAAGTGTTTTCTTCGTATGTGGAGAAAGCTGAACTGGGAAGGCAAGGAGCCAGTCAGGTGTTTGTGCCAGGAAAATGCAGGCTGTGTGTGACCTGAATAATCACCTGGCAAGGTCAGGTGAGGGCTGGGCTGGCAGACCTCCCTGCAGGAGGGGTCCCACAGGGGTGGCTCCCTGCCACCTTAGCAGCTGCACACAGTGATCCTCTCTAATGCCTTGTGTGGAGTCATTCAGCATCCTAACAATCAGCTTTGATCTGATTAATGCAGCTCAGCAAGGGTTTCCACAGGAATCAGCCATGGGATGCTTTGGAGTGTGTGAACATAACATTAAGTAGCTACAGGTGGCCTTTGCTGTTAGAAGGGTAAAAAATGTGACTTCATATGGCTGAATCCTCCTGGAATTGCACACTGGGGGCAACATGATCCCTGGGAATGCATTTGTGTTTTCTTTAGCCTCAAAGTTACCAATCATCTATGGTTTTCTCTGTCATCTGTGTATTAAGATGTTAAAACAGAAAGGGCAAGGCTCTTGCCTATTATAGTAATACAAAACCAGAATGAGACCCAAGAAGGTCAGGATTTTCTAGTGCTTATCTAAGGAAGAAGTGTCTCAAAGTGTAAGTGACACACCACACTAGCAGAACAAGACATTTTGAGAAGAGCTGAGCAGACACTCTATTTCTTCCCAGCCTTTCCCACCTGTCCTAGGGTGATGTTATGATGCTTGTATCCCCATTGGTGTGTTCTGTTTATGCTGGATATTATGTTCTGTGCCTTCAAGACTGGCTCTGAAGAGCCAGTTTTGGTTTTGTTTTGGTTTTGTTATCAACCTGCTCCCCCAAGGCTGGCGGGACACAGAGACAGGGCAGTACGTAGTGCGGCCTTTGCTTTTTGCTTTGCTCTTGCTCTTGCTCCTGCTTTGCTCCTGCTTTGCTATTGCTTTTTTCTTCTGCTCATTAGTTACATTAGCTAAGCAGTCTGAATTTTTTCCTGGACAGTTTCTCCTTTCCCTTTTTTTGGACCTACTCGAGCCTTCTCCAGACTGGGCCCTGGGAACACCAAGAGTTTGCACCCTGTGGCCCAGTGGGGCCTACTCTGGGCAGCAGCTGCCCCAGCGCTGCAGGGACTGAGAACCCTGCAGTCATCCCCAAGAGAGACTTTCTGAATGTGTCATCTTTTTCAGAGCAGTGAAAGAGTGATGTCACCTGGTATTGTTCATTCTGTGTGGTGGGCAGTGCTGTGCCTGTAAAATATGTTCTTTCCACTTCTCTCTGAGGAATCCTTCCCAAACCAGTTGGGGGGAGGAGCCATGTGGGTTTACTTTCTGGAGGGCCCCTCTTTAGAGGTTTTCTCCCAAATTTGCCCTAAACCAGGACACCACCCAAACCTCCACCTCAAACCAAAACCAAACAACAAAAATCAAACCAAAAAACCCACCCCAACAAAACACCCAAACCCCCAAGTAATGAGTAGTCAGGCCTGTCAAAGCATTCACGTGCATAAAAACCATTTTATCTCACCTTCCTCCCCTGTTTTCACAGTCAAACTCAAAATTATTTTTAAACTGGAAGATTTAAGAAAGCTAGTTGTTTACTTTCCATGTACAGTATTTATCATAGTTTGACAGTTTACAAAATGTGTATGTTTGGATGAAATGTCTTTTTTCTTACAGAAAATTTTCAACCTGTTCAATTTTTATTTAAGTGGCTGCAGCATGTGAAGCAGTGTGTTATATTTAGTTCTTCTGTCAGGTGCTGCTCCTAATGGAGCTGTGCAGTGGGTTATTCAGTTGTGAGACTTAAGTGTTTTTCTTGAGACAATAAAAAAAGGAAGGAAGCATCAAACAACGGGAATAGGAACAATGAGATTTCAATAAGGGGAAAAGGGCAAAATCAGCAGACCTGGGAATACTGCTAGGCACAGTGCCACCATTAAAATACAAAAGAAAGCATATGGTGAACTGTGACACAATATTCTGTATAATCAGATAATTTAGCAAGACTTAGTGGGTTGCTTTATGGCTGAAGCATGGAATAGAGCAATAATTATTAATCTGTCACTTCCATTGACTTTGACTACACAGGACAATTGCCGCTTGATCTGCTCTACAAATCCAGACTGGTCACATTCTCACTTAAACTGTGCTAATTCAGGTTGTCAGAAGCTCAGATTAATTGGTCCTAGGGATGCCCTGCCATGTCTGCTTTCCTCTGACAATGTCTCCTCTGCTTAGGGCTGGGAGGCAGGGATGGGAACTGCAGTGATGCCTCAGCTCTGCTCCAGGAACCCACGAAGCAAAGGAAGCCTTGGATGACTAAACAAATCCAACAGTCCCCGCCCCAAGGTGACCCAGATCCATCCTAATGCTGGAAAGGCCTTGGCTGTGGTGAGGAGATGACAGATATCCCCATCTTTTCCATTGGAAGCAACATCTCCAGCATTATGTTCATTGTTGGATGCAGCTTTGAATATCTCACACACCTCTGGTTGTGTCCTATGAAGATTGGTTGTTTGAGTCACTGATCAAAAGGTTTTGCACTTTTTCTTTGCCATTTCACAAGTTTTTCTAGAATCCCTTTTGTTGATTTCCACCATACATTTTTTAAAAAGCCTCAAAAATTCCTCCTCCCCCCTTCTTTTCTTCCTGCCCCCTCTTACCTATTTTCTTCTCCCACTCTTTCTAGGAGCAGACTCTGTTCTACATGGATTTAAAGCCCTGCTATAAGATTTCATGCTTCAAGTTCATTACAGCTTACTCATGAACCAGGCAACAGCTGAGTAATTCACCTTTACAGAGATCTTGACACCCAGGGGTGGACAAAAGACTGAGTCTGAGAATGGCATCACCATCAAGGTGACTTCTGAGGCACCCGAGCATTAAATCTGTTTTACTGATGGCACTGAAGGCTATTGGATGCAGGTTTTTTGGTGGGGGTGGGGTTCGTGGTGGTTTTTTGGTGTTTTTTGGGGGGGGATTTTTGTTTGGTTGGTTTAGTTTTGCCTTGGAGTTTGTTTGTTGGTTTTTTGGTGAGGTTTTTTTGGGGTTTTTTTTATGTAGATTTCCTGCTACATTACTGAACATTGACTCGTCTCAGTTTTTCCCTTTGGAAGTGCCTCCCAAACAAAGTAATTCTTACAGCCAAAACATTGTGAGCATTAGCAACACTGTGAGGATTTTATCCTTCAGTTTACAAAGAAACAGTGTTTGATATCAAGCAAAAAAATATTTCCTTAACCTCCCTCCATGGAAACACAAAAAAATTGCTCTGAATGTATGGCCTGAGACAAAGGTGGAGTTATTAATTCACCTGCCTTGTCTTCAGGGTGCACAATGAATCTGTTGCCTGACAGGCATATTTCTTGCTTGGAGTATCCCAGCCACACAAATAAACATGGTTTTCTGTCTGAAAACTGAGAAGTAAATGAAAAGTGCTGAGAGAAAAAGCTGCAGGGTTTAGTGGCTGGGCTGTGAAGTCTTTCTTTTCTTATTCCCTTTATTGATCATGTGTATCTTCAGTAAGCTTCTCCTGCTCTCTCCATCAGTTTTCTTTACTGTCCTATTGCTCCATCTCTGACCCATGAAATCTTGTTTTTTTTCTGTGTGCTTGGTGCAACAGTGGCTACACTGAGCCAAGCAAGAGAAATGTGTGCAGAGCACTCAGAAATGTGGGGGTCTAACCAAGGGGGTCTTACCTGGAATCTCCTTCAGTGCTCTCAGCCAGCTGTGAGGGTGATCACTTGCAGATGTGGTGACAAAATATTGACCTCCATCCACATCCATTTTCCCCAAGCACTGAGAATATCAAATTCTTAAAAGCAGCAGAAAAATCTCCCTGTAAAATTGCTGAGCTGTCTGCAGGTAGCAGAACAAAGACCATGACTTGCAATCTAGGTGTATTTTGTATATTTTGTGGTTTTGAACATCCTGGCTGCCCCTCTCCCCTTGGAGCTTGCTGTGCTGCACAGTCAGCACGGAGATCCTGCTCCTTCTGGGTGCTGCTCAATCTCTGTAAATCCCTGGGTGCCATGCAAATAACAAGGAATCATCAGATAATCTCTCATGAAGCTAATGGTGCTTCAAATGGCTGTGCAGATTATAGTTCTTAGCAATGCTGAGGTTTTGTCATCCCAAGTATCACCTGCTAATGGCCCCTCCTGTTCACAGCTGGTGATCACAAAGTGGGACATGGTTTTTACCTGCAGAGCTGGAATTTAATGACATTAGAATTGGAAAGAAGTCTTGGTGAAATATAAATATATAAATATATATTAAAAATATATAATATTATAAAATATAAAATATATATTATGAAATAGATTTTATATATATATATATATATATATATATATATATATATATAAGTCGAATACCATTTCCTGATTCTTTTCTGCTGCTCTTCCTTCAAGAGGAAGTGTTCAGCACATATTTGGGATAAATGAGAGCTTTGCCAGGCCAGTTGTGGTTTCCCTTTCTGGGGGAGCACAGGAAGATTTGCCCTCAGCACTTCTCTCCTGTAATATGCTCAGTAACAGACTGAAATAGGTTTAATATAATTGACTTAGCATTGTGGGAGGATACTTTGCCAAGTAGTGGGGACTGGCTTGTGCCAGCTTAAAAGGTCATTGCTGTGTAAGAGTGTCCCTTCATGCATTATCTGCAAACGCGGCCTTTGATCCAGTGTAATTGATTTTAAAGTCTGATAGCTTGCCAAATTGATTTATAATATGAATTACTGATGGGAAAGATTCTTGAATTCAAATGTAATTGGCAAAACATTGTCAAAACAACCGACCTTTGTTTGCAGTCTCTGCCTTCCTTGTGTTTAATTAATGCTTTCCACAGGAACTGGTGGAAAGCCTAAAAGGCAATTGTGGAAAATAAAGGCACAATTGGGCACTTTGCCTACTACATCCCTTATAAGAGAAGACAATGTGATGAAAGGCCACTTTAATTAGCAGCATCTATGGTCTGTTTCCGATCTCATGCAGGTAATTCTTTTGTGTGACTTTATGTATTCACTTCATTTATTCCTGAATTACATCCTTTTCACTGCAGTCAGAATTATATCTAATGTCCTCATGATATGGAGAATCTTTTGATTAGGTAACTACCTAAAAACATGCAGTAATTTCAAAAAAGAAGAAAGCCCTCTCGAAAAAAAAAAAAAAAAAAAAAGAAAAGAAAAAGCAGTTTCTTGGAGCTTAGAGTACAAAGAAGTGACAGAACAGTTCCCTGTGTAAGGGTGCAGTATAAATGAAGTCTAGGCAAATTCCTGGGGTTGGCTGGTGCTTGCAGGAAGGTCATCTGGTTTATAAGGATCAAGCGAGGCTGGAAAAAAATCTGTAACACTGGAGAGAATAATTTAATTCTCCACATAGAGCAGCAAATACAAAAAGGGAAGATTTTGCCTTATCTGAATTTCAATAAACCCTGATATGTGGCAGAATGCTGTGCCTGGAGATAATTTTCCTGTGATGGAACAAGTCCTTTTATTGTGTGTTTATTTCTGTGTGGTCAGGCTGTTGCCCATGAGGGTGGAGAGCACATTTGCCCTGCTTGTAGCTCTGCACCTGAACTTTGAGGGTGAGGGTGAAACTGCAGATGAACTGGTCCAGCAAGTGACAAAACAACTCTAATAGCAGAGGGGGAGTTCCATGGTTTGCTCTGAATTCAGTGCTTTGTCTGCATTGTTGCTCATTATTTTCTTCCCATGAACTGAAATATGCTCAGAGAACCCTCCCAAAAATGGGTCATGCAGGAAGGGCACTGCTTGCTCCTCTGTGCAGGCTGGGTATTTAATTCTGAAAGGCATTGAGCAGCGTGAAACTGCAAGAATTATAATGAAATGGAGCAATCAAGCAAAAACTTGGGCCCATTTACTTTTGTCATCTTCTATTAGAGTCCTTATTAGTGGTGAGTGCTGCATGAGCCTCTTGCTGTCAAAGCCTGAAAGTGACCCTTTTGGGTCACTCTAGTAGCCAAAGGACTGGATTGGCCTAAACCAGAAATGTCTTTAAAGTATCATCACTGGCATTGAAAATGGCTCCAGCAGTGATGTGTGGGTCTGCTCTAATTACTAAGCTTAAATTTCCATTGGTGCTTAATGAAAATAAAGATAAAAGAAATCTTTATCTATCCGTGTGATGGATGCACTTGTAGTTTCATCTCATGTCTCAGTAAGGGGGAGGAAAACCTTCAGTTCCAAGCTGTTTTCAGTGGCTGATGGTTCTTGGGCTGAATTGCCAGAGGGCAGAAAATTTGGTCTCACAAAGACAAATTGTAGAGAACGGAATAATAAAAAACAATAGGTAGTTTGATAAACTGAGACACATGGTTGTCACTGTCATATTTTCTGAAAAATTCCTTTGCCAGGATTTCTTCTGGGAAAATGAATTTTTCTTCTTCAGAGAAAAATGAAAACAATAATCATCTGATTAGCTTCTCCTGTGTTTTGCTGCTTTGGAATGTGGTTTGGACATTGTTTACCAACTAGTCAGTGTTTCATTGGTTTCATGTGAATTGTTTTAACCTAATGATCAATCATGGTCCAGCTGTGTCAAGGCTCCGGAGAGAATCACAAGTTTTTCATTAGTATCTTGTTATCTTGTTAAACCTTCTGTAAGTATTAATATAATATAATATAATATAATATAATATAATATAATATAATATAATATAATATAATATAATATAATATAATATAATATAATATAATATAATATAATATAATATAATATAATATAATATAATATAATATAATATAATATAATATAATATACCCTCCTAAAAACATGAAGTCAAATTCATCTGTCCTCCCCATGACAAGGGACCCTGAAAATACCACACATGGTCTCTTGTATTCAAAGCCTACCAGAAGTTTTTATGCAGGCTGTAGTTCAGAGTCACCATCAGATTAATGACAGACCCAGGGACCTGGTAGATAAGGAAATTGGGAAGAAATAAAATGTTTCACAGGAAATATTCTCAAAGCAGGTGCCTCACTTCTTTCCTGTAGAGCATGATTTCCATTTTGATGCTCTCAGCTGACCACATGTCATCTACTGCAAGAAACTTTTGTGACATTCAGAGCAGCCAGGCACATTTGTCTCCAAGCACTTAGCCTGATTCTGGGCTTTAACCACTCACACAGCAATGTTGTGTATTAAAAACTGTCATGTAAGCCATGAAATCTTCATCTGAGGTCTTCTAGGAAAGGAAAAATATGTACCAAAGGCTATCTGCTGAAGCCAGGACATGTGCCTCCAGCCAAGAAGATGGCACAGATATGTCATTTGGGAAAAGAAGGGAACCTTCTGATGTACCTTGAAGATCTGTGCTGGGTTTTGCCCTCATTGAACCCCTGTCCTGCTGCTTCCCAGTCTGTTAAAGTCGCCAGAATCAGGAATGTTTCCTCCCTTTGGGATCCCAAACCCAAAGTATTTTTCACAAAACGTACCCAACTAAAAAATGCCTTAACCAGCTTCACCATCCACTGGAGTTATAGAGAACAATAATCATCTTTTCTAAAGCAATGCATAATTAAGAGAATTTTTCTGCCACACTTCCACTGTTGTGAAGGACATAGAGAAGGGTATTATATTAATTCCCTGTATTTTTATCAATTTTTGCTTATCTGGTCTTTAGCAGTAGTAATTCTGTCAGCCATAAGGACTGCTTTCCTTGATTTCCTAGGTCTGTAATTCAGAATGTCAATATTTTTTAGTTTAGTTGAATCTTTTTCTTCGTGAAATTGACTATCAACCTGTGATTTTGAACTATTTTTTAGTGTTTTCAGTTTTACTCAAAAAACAGAGCCCATCTGTTTCTTTTAAGCTAACCAAGTTTGTTCTGAAAAGATAGAGGGAGAAAGAGCTATTAAGAATTGTTAAAAAAATTACCAAAGCAGGACCACAACCCTGGCTGAGACAAGTCAACATTTCCATAAAGATCCAAATGCAATGCAGTTTTCATGTCCTTCTTTAATGGTCTCCCACTGTCCCCTTCACCTGCTTCCAGAGCAGGACAGCATGTCTGGTCTGCTGTTGTTAACTGGAGTCAGTTCAGCCTAAATTACACTGCTTCTAACTCCTGCTAGTTCCACTCTTGCAGATATACTGCTCTCAGGATGACTATTCCTATTTTTCTCACCTAATTACAAAAATTAATGCTCCCAAATGCTTCAGGGAGAAAAACAACACTTTCCAGGAGGCTCCAGAAAATACCTAGTCTCTTGTTTAGGTGTAAAAGAGTTGATTAGATGTGATAAATTATTAGGTCCAAATAGATATTTATTTGCATCTACAGTCTGAAACAGAATAATTTATGCTAAGCCAGACATCATGTTCTGGAAGTTGGAAAAGCAGGCATTTATAACCCTGTCACAGGACACACAAATGAATCAGTGAAACTCCAAGGTGTGACAGTGTTCACAGGGGTCTCAGGTTGAGGGAAGAGACAAGGATCTGACTCCATGTTTCAGAAGGCAAATTTATTATTTTATTATATATATTACATTAAAACTATACTAAAATAATCAAAGAAAGGATTTCATCAGAAGGCTAGCTAAGCTAAGAATAGAATAGTAAAGAATCATAACAAAGGTTTGTGGCTCGGGCTCTCTGTCTGAGCCAGCTGGGCTGTGATTGGCCATAAATTGGAAACATCCAACACGGGCCAATCACAGATCCACCTGTTGCATTCCACAGCAGCAGATAATCAATGTTTACATTTTGTTCCTGAGGCCTCCCAGCTTCTCAGGAGGAAAAATCCTAAGGAAAGGATTTTTCATAAAAGATGTCTGTGATGCCAAGGTATGTGGGGATGAAGAAACATTAAGCAGGTTTTTTCTGGGGCTGAGCCCTTTGTGGCTCTGTGTTCAGCTTCTCTGAACAGCTGAAACATCTTGTGGCTGCTGTGATGTGTCCAGGCAAGTGGCAACAGCAGCATTTGTGACCTTGGGAGGAGGGAGGTAGTCAGGGTGATGGATTGTGTGCTCTGGAAGGCAATAGCTGTGGTTCTGGACATCACACAAGTTTCCCAAAGCAAGAATGATTTTCATTTTCTTTTTTGTTCCTTCTACAAAAGTTTTGCTTTGAAGGTCCTTCTGCTTAAACAACTGTTTGCACAGGAAGGAACACTGTTTTTGTTGTGGGCTCAGACTCTTTTTCTTCCTCTGGATGGATCTGGGTCTGATGATGTTTGTGTTTCTGATGAAGTTCATAAGAAATTTAATGTGGCCTTTTCATTCTTCCAGTGGGTGCCTGGCAGAAGTATTGTACTTGTGAAATCCATGGACTCAGCACAGCACAAAGGAGCTGTGCTCCAGCCTGGACACACTTCCAGCCTAGCAGGCAATAACAATGCAATTTCTCTGCTTCATCTACCCTTGGATTTCACAGTGATTGACAGCTTGTAGCTGCCATCTGTGAGTGGAAAATCTAGTTATTACAAGAAAGCAATTTACTCACAGAGTTTGAAAGGAGATTCTACCCTACTGCCTTCATTGTTAAGATGCAAAACACTGCCACGATAACAAATGTGGTAGCCATCACTCTGGGGTTTTCTTTTGTATCCCTTCATGGGATCATGCATCTGCCTCCAGGCACTTGCATAAGTAAAAATGCTTGCAAAATGCTGAAAAAATTTGAAAAATTGCTGAAAAATCAGAATGCTCTGTGAAGCTTGGAAAATGCTGCTGTGAGGCGTTAGCAGGTGGGGCTACACCTACATAACACAAATGAAATTCTCTTTTAAGACAAAATGTGAATTTGGGGATGGTCATGGAAAAGTCCATTTTGTGACTGATGTCATAAGTATTTTTCCCATCCATTCATAATCAAGATAAAGATAGACTTTTAACTCTTGGATAATATCCTTCTCTAAAAAGCTTTTTATACTTTTGGGTATAAAGTATACATACCCACCTATATATACTTTGGGTGGGTCTGAGCCTGTACACAGCTACAATGACCTCCCCAAAGTGGCCACCAATTTTAGGAAGACTTTCTGAAGTACTGATGCATTATCAAATCTGGGGCTTAAGGAATCCCTGGAACATCTTGGGAATGTTGAGAGGTTGGAAGGTCAGCTCTGAAGTTGGACAAGGTGCGTTTCTGTGAGCACTGGCCTAGAAAAACAAAAAGTAGGAATGGTGCAGTGAATGGTTTGTGGTTGTAGCACAAACCTGCTACAACCCATAAACAATTGTCCAGGGATCACAGGGAGAGGGGGAAGAGCCAACGTGGCAAAGACAGGACCAGATAAAAATAACAGAGTTGAGTTAGACCAAAGGAACCCAGCTGGTGTGCTCCCCTTTGTTAGGAGCATCCTGGGAAGAGCAGAGGCAGCTTCAAAGAGCAGAAGGCAGAGCAGAAGTGGAACCTCCTGGCACCAGGTGGGGAGGGAGGAGCTGCTGGAAACTGCTCATCTGCCATCTGAGAGCCCAGCCACTGATCACCAGTACTGGCTTTTCTTATCAGAAGCAGCATTTCAGGGCAAGATTACACTCACAGGGCTGGAAATGTCACAGCTGAATGGTTCCATCAAAAATTACTGGTTTGTCAAAACCAACACACTTCATAGAGATTTGTCAGCTCAGAGAAAATTGCTGGGAACAGTAATGAGAAAACTTTGAGGAAATCAGGCAATTTGATTCAATTCTTCAATATGGAATGTCCAAACTTTTCTGTTTCAAAATAAGTTTGCTTCATTATTTTTTTTTTTTTAGTAGTCTACAGAATGTCTGCTAGTTAGACTGAAAAGTTTGAAACCAACAAAATATCTCTGAATTATTAATTCAAGCTTTTTGCTTGAGGTGGTAGCCTTTTTTTCTTTCTCTTCCTTTCTGCATAACTGAATTCCAAAATAGAGGAAATGGTAAAATTCTGTGTGGGCAGAGGGGAACCCAACCAACATACATTCCATTGCTCCTGTTGCTCCAGATTATATATATTACATTACATTATATTATATTATATTATATTAGACATTATATACCTTTGTTATATATATAATATATAATATATAATATATAATATATAATATATAATATATAATATATAATATATAATATATAATATATAATATATAATATATAATATATAATATATAATATTTGTCACAGATTTTTTGCAAATGGTTCTTCACCTGCAGTGGTCTCCACCAAAATAGAAATAATCTTGCAGACACCTGAGAATATGCAAGCAGACTTGGTTATATTCCACGCTCTTTTCTGTAAGTAAATGTCCCAGTCTGAAACAGAAATAATTTGTTGTCTAAATCCTGTGTTGTTGTTACAAGGTCTGCATGTAGAATCCATGAATGTTCATCTGACTGCCCCCTTACTAACCTGGAGACAGCTACAATGCTCTGTCAGAGCCACAATTTTTAATTCCCAAAGAAAGCAACAGTGAAATAGTAAAATTTAAGCTGAAGTGTAAAGGTAGAGCTGTTGAAGTTAGACCACCAAAACTGCTCACTTCTTTGCAGAGATGGGTCAAGGAGTGGGAATTTCTTTCTGTCTGGGAGCAGAAGGAGTCAGATCAGCACATAATCACAACTTCACTGCATGTAAATCTCTCTGGTACCCCGGGTGTGTTTTACAAGCAGGGAAATGAATCACAGAATATGCTGACCTCATCAATTTAGGAGTATGAAGAGTCAATCCAATTTTAGGGCTGTGCATTCCCAGGGAGCGCAGGAAATTGTATTAACTTTCTACAAAAGCTGTCTCAGGAGCTCTAGTAATAGCCAAAACCTTTTACTTGGCATGATGCCATCCTAATTAACAAGAAAAGGCATTGGGAAGAAGTTCTGCAGAGAATAAAAGCAGGGATGAAAACTGGCAGCATGGCAAGGGGAGAGATGCAGAACTACACATGATGCTTTAGAATTCCCTCTATTCCAGAAAACCATCTGTGCCTGAGTTTGGCACAGGGCAGGAGGGATTCTCACAGGTGCCTGGTCCATCAGTAAATAAAGCAGGTGGAAGTTATACTGGGAGTGCAGCTCTAGGATAACATTTCTGAGCTGCTGTAGGTGTGGTCCTGTGCTGGCAGGATGCAAAATGTAGGTAAAATTTCCTGCTCTGTGCCAAGAGACCCCTCTGCAGGGGGAACCAAACCCCTTCAATTCCCTAAGCAACCTGGCAGCCACAGCCAGAGCTACCGTGGGGCTGGGACCCGGCAGCACACAACTAAATATTCAAAAATATTCAAAATATTTACCAGCACTGGGTAATGGTCAGGTGGCAGTCTCACTCTGCAACACTGCAGAACTGCCACAGGTGTTTTACCCCAGTGAAACAAACTACTGTGATAAATGCTGCACAATGGAGTTGAGTTTCTTGCTAGAAAATGCACTTCAGCAGAGAGAAGCTGTAGGTTACACCAGCTCAAAGTCTTGGCTGAGGAGCCTTTTAGTGTGATAAAAAATTAGTTGCTTCAGTCTTTTTTGTTGTTTTGTTTTCAAAGTGAACAATATTTTAAGTGGTATTTGCAAAAGGTAGCTTTTTGTTTTTCAATCTTTGAAATGTTAGGATACAACTGTCTTGGTTTGGAAAGACAGGAGTCTGTTAAGGAAGGCAGGAGCCTCCCCTGAAATGGAGAATGTAAACCCTCCCCACCCCTCTGAATTGCTATAAATTTTAAATTAAGGGGCTCTCAGGCAAAAATATGGGAGCAGGAAATAACAGTTCTTTAATAGGGAAAGGAACAAAAAAAAAGTATAAAATAAACAATGCAGTACACTAGAACAACACTGACAGAGTCAGAACCCAACCTGACACCCTGTGGGTCAGGGTGTTGGTGGCAGTCCCATTGGAATTGTGGCTGCAGCCCTCCTGCAGTGTCAGGGGTGGCTCTGTTGGAGCAAGGGGATCCTGTAGAGAAGGATGTATTCTTCCTCTGAAGATCCAGTGGAAGAATAGGCAGCTGCTGTTCCTGTGGGGAATCCCGTGGAGAAAGCCGTGCTGGTGTCTCAAAACCTCTGGATTATATCTGGGTAGGAATGCTTGGCTCCTCCCTCTGGGCTCACATCTCCCAATGGGCTGTTATAGTTCTTATCAGCCATGCAGGGACATTCAATAGTCTGTTATCAGCAGATGTCCCCTCCCGAGGGAGGTGTGATTGTGGTCACTCAAAGAGAGAGAGAGATAAGGCAAACTGCCCACTTGATGAAAGATAATCTGCCATAATCTGCCAGTAATAGAAAACACCTTGCATTGCAATCTGGAATAACAACATAATTGACATTTGTAGTCTCATTTTTAAAACCAAATTTTCTTTCTAGATTGCTGGAAGTTTTTAAAACATTTTTTGTTTTAAGTTTGAGAATAAGCTGTGTTTTTTGGAGGGTGGGACATAAAACAATTTGAAAGAAAAAATATTGACCCTTTATGTCCTGACCTCCTACATTCTATTTTATTTTCTCAGGTATTCATCTACACGTTTTGCCATCTTACTTGACAGGAAGAACAAGAAATATGATTTACCAATAACCTCAGTATTTTTGTAGGCCCATATTTTAATGCTTGCTTTCATTTTGTAAAATGAAATTTTGTAACATTTTTGTTTTCCCTAACACAAGTATTATTTTTTCCTGTGGCCATCATGGTTCAGGATGGAAGTGGAAATCCAGAACACTGGGCTTTGCTGTTGCTGGGCTTTAAGTTTCTTCTCCAGGCAATTAGGAAGACTCAGAAAAATAGAAGCAACATTTCCTAGCAAAAATGGAAGAATACAGCAGTAAAAAGTGGGCTGACATGCTGAAAAGTTGTGGTCTCTCGTGTAACCAAAGAAAGTATGGCCTGTGTTTGCAGAACCTCTTAAATAGGTAAAAAATGAAACTGAGCTGGCCAAGAAGACGAATTGAGCTTGGTAGGAAAACAAGACCAAGGAATGTGCACACAGTTGCACCAGTAAGCTTGAAGGTTACACAAAGGAGGGAAACAAAGCGCTTATCATAATTCATAATATGAATTACTACTCAAATACAGCTGGGTGTATTAGCAATGAATGTAACCAAACCCAAAGGAATTAAAGCAAATGGAGCAAACCAGCTGAACCAGCTGAGGAGCTGAACCCTGATCATTGAAGCAAACAGATCTCTGGGGAGGGTCGGGAGGGGAATTGGCTTTGGGGTAAAACAGGAACTGAGCTGTGAGATCAAGAGCTTTATACAACATTATGACCAGAGAAAAAAAAAGGATTTCCAATCTCTGACATTTCTGAGAGCTTTGTTCAAATGTGGGGACACCACTGGGGTTATAAAATGCTCCAGGTGCCAGCAGTTGTGCTTGCTGCAGTCCTACTCTGTTGAGTGTTGCACACCTTAATTTGTTTTCATTTCTACTAATGAAAATAAATAGCAATGAGAGAACTCCAGGGAGGGTAGGAAGAAACAGCATTTACGTTTCAAAGCTCTGCAGCCCTGCTCTCTAGCGAGCAGTTGCCGTGTGAGGCAATGTTCATGCCTTGTTAAATAAAAAACAAAAAGTGAGAGAAGAAAACAGAGCTGTTTTACCAGAGAGCACAGATTCTATCTCCTATTCACCGCTTTACAGATCCTTTGCAGCCTCTGGCCCGAGGATACATGAATGTGCCTATCTGAATTTTAAATGCAATAGCTGAAGCCTTTCATTCCACCTTGAAAACACTGACAAAAGCATCACAAAATTCAGCCTGAAGTTGAAAGGTGTGGGAAGCTCCCTAAGAGTTGCTGTGTGCTGCCTGCCTAACAAACAGAAGAGCCACTGAGGCTCCTTTTCTGCTCCCACATCTCCAGAAGAGCATCACAGCTTGAGCCTGGTGAGTTATTATGGAGACCCTCAAGTTGTTGAATAGGAGTAATCCAGTGCATTCATTTGGTATCTTCCACCAGCTCCTCCAATTAAGCCCTGAACAGGGATCACTGAAACCTCCAGCTCTGTTCTTGCTGCTAAGAACATCAGGAGAAGTGGTAAATAAAAGCCTTGTTTGTAATCAGCACGGGGCTGCTGCTTGGTTTGCAGGCCAGAGTTCCTCCTCAGGCCTTGAAGGAGCCTGGCAGGCAGGAGAGGAGCCCAGCCCCCAGATAAAGCCATGTGAGCCTTCCCCTGGATGTCACACCACAGCAGATGCTCAATAATTCATCCCTGAGACAAGCAGCACGTGTGGTTCAGCATGGAGGCAGCTGTCACCCTTCCCCAAGCTGTGACCTCCCTGGATTTACTGCCTAAGCTGAACTGAGCCCAGTTTATATTTGGCTCTGAAACCTCTTTAGAGAATTCAGAATAATTCAGGGAGCAGTGGTGTGGGTTCAGCAGCGAACAATTCCCCCTTGGTTTTGAACTAATGTAATGTTTCAGCTGGAGTTAGGAAGATTCTGATGGGAGCTATCCCTGAGAGGAGATATTAGCCCCTTTCTGGGAAAATCCACAGAAAATTTGCTCAAGAGAGAGGTGCAGTGCAGGAGTTTTAATATAAACTTGTCATTGCTGTTCTCCAAAACACAACAAAAAGCAGAAAAGCAGAAACTGACTGCTCCACTCCCTAACTGCACGTTACAGCATGACCTGCACAGTAGGGCTCTGCACCTTTGCTCTGTGCTCGGCCTCAGAAATACATTCTCTGTCTCAGTGAAGCCCTGAGTTCTCCCTCAGTCCACACAGTCATTCTTTTAACACCTTGTACTTGATGTGGAAATGGAGGTAGGAGTAAGGGGAGCTGATCTCCATCACTCTGTGATCTGTGATTTTTATCTATTTGCATTCTTCCACATTCACTCCTTCTTGCTCTTTCTTCTCCTTCCCTGCTCGCTTTCCTTCCCCACACTGTGCTGACATCAGAGATCAGGTAGCTCCATCCCAGGAGCAGAGTCAGCTCTTCACAACTCTTCAAGCTCACCTTCTGCTCCCATTCTTGCACAGCTCCTGCACTGATGTAAATGACATTGCACCAAAGTGTCTCAGAGCAGCCTCTGGCCACAAACCTCTGTGTGCTCCACTTCTGCAGCTGAATTTCCAAAGATTCAACAACTCCCTCAGTTTTCTGGATGAGCAGTTGCTCTTCATGACAGCCCTTAAATCAATTCTAAAGTGAAATAGCTGCCCCTAATATCCAGGTGTCTGGTACCCCACCCAAATAATGGGATTTCACTCTGTATCAGTGTTGTGCTTAAGTCTGTCCTACCTTACATCTTTTATTTCATGGGAACTGAGTGAAGCCCTGTCTTGGTTTGGAAAGACAGGAGTCTGCTAAGGAAGGCAGGAGCCTCCCCTGAAAAAGAGAATGTAAACCCTCCCCACCCCTCTGAATTGCTATAAATTTTAAATTAAGGGGCTCTCAGGCAAAAAGTATAGGGGCAGAAAATAACAGTTCTTCATTAGGGAAGAAAAAAAAAAAAGATAAAATAAACAATGCAGTACACTAGAACAACACTGACAAAGTCAGAACTCAACCTGACACCCTGTGGGTCAGGGTGTTGGTGGCAGTCCCATTGGAATTGTGGCTGCAGCCCTCCTGCAGTGTCAGGGGTGGTTCTGCTGGAGCAGGGATCCTGTAGAAAGTTGCATTCTTCCTCTGAAGATCCAGTGGAAGAGGCAGCTGCTGTTCCTGTGGGGAATCCTGTGGAGAAGCCGTGCTGGTGTTCCAGAACCTCAAGACTATATCCAAGTAGCAATGCTTGGCTCCTCCCTCTGGGCTCACATCTCCCAATGGGATGCTGTAGTTCTTATGAGCCATGCAGTGACATTCAACAGCCTGTTATCAGCAGGTGTCCCCTCCTGAGGGAGGAGTGAATGTGGTCACTCAGAGAGAGAGATAAGGCAAACTGCCCACTTGACAAAGGAAAACTGCCATACAGATGGTAATACAATACATCTTGCCTTGCAATCTGGAACAAGCCCCCATCTGTGGAGATAGGAGCACCTCAAAAATTTCCTTCCCATGGCTTGGAGATGTAAGGGAAGAGAGTGACTCAATCAGCATTTGGATCTCATGGAGCTGCCACTGTGTCTGCAGGGACCTTCTGAAAGAATAAAAAGGGCTTTGGACAAGGCCCTAAGACTGGCACCTGTTGGAGCATCTTTGGTCACAGTGACAAACCACAAGGAGTCCAAATATCTTCAGTTAATAAATCACACAACTTTCTCTGTCCTGCATACAACAGGGTACTGAAGCAGAGCCCATGTCCCCTTGCTTTTGGTGTGAAAACCACTCTATTCTGTTCTTTTAGGAAAATAATTATTCTTCTCCTTTCTTTTTGTAGCATCCTGCCTCATGCACTGTGCAACAAATGAAAGTGTGTTGGATAGGAGATAGTGTGAGACAGAAAAATTGAATTTTAATGCTTCCTCCTGTTTTGCAGAACTGGTTTCTCTGAAAAATCAGAAATCCTGGAGTGATCTACAACCAAGTTACCCAAGAAACTATCACATTGCCACTGACACCCTGCTGTGCTATCAGAGGGCTGATATCCTACAGACTGGAATGGTTATTCTTATCTGCAGCCAATGCAAATCTCATTTAAATAGGCAAACACACTCTGGGAAAGAGAAGTATTTCAAGGATTTCCAAAACCTGAAGTCTCTCAGCCTACTACTTGGTAATATTTTTTCTTTAGAGATAAAGTTTAGCATCCAATTTAACCAATATAGAGAAACAATAAGAGACTTTCAGAAGTATTGTTCACCCCCAGAATAAAGCTGACCTGTCTGGAAAGCTAAAACCATATTCACAGTGGGACAAAATGGATACAGGAAAAAGCAGCTGGGCATGAACTTTGCAGCAGTTTTACTCCAATCCAGTTATCATAGAAAAAGTTGCTGCAAATGTGGGTTTGCCTAATGTACACAAGGCTGTGATATCTGAGGTATTGAGAACCTGAAGTTGACCTTTAATGTTATTCAGCAATTTGGTAATGACTCCTCTGGACTCCAGGAGCTCTTTGGAAGGTCAGGGAATGTAACCTGTACAACCAGCAAAAGAGTTTGGCATGAATTTTTGAGAAATTATTATTTTGCAAATTATAAACCATTTTAAGCTTTATGCTCCTGATGGATTGTAATAATTAAATATTATAATATATATATATCCTAATATATATAATATATTATATATATTATATACAATAATATATAATAATATATATTATATATTATTATATATATTCTATATTCTATATATATTATAATATATACAATAATATATATTATATATATATGTATATATAAAAGTCAGTTACAACTAAAACATCAGTATATTTGCAGGTGTAATTTTGCTTTGCATCCTAAGATTTGCCTAAGCAGGTGGAACAATTCTTTATTCAGAAAGTATTAAACCATTAATGTTTTAACTCAAATTAAGGGTTTGATTCAAATAAGGGAGGAAAACAGTCCCCAAACCAGCTACTTCCCTATTTTCATATTTCTTTTATGCAGATATTTCACTCCATGGTTTAATGACAACTTTTATTATGGCACAATGTTTGCACCAGATTTATTAACCCTTTAAACTGAAGGGGACTGGTGAAAAAATAATTGGAAAATTACTGCATGAGCATCACAACTTATCCCACAGTGCCATTTCTTTCCAACAGTAAAACTACAACCCACAGTGAGAATAACTTAGAGTGACAGAGATTATCAGAGTGTAAAGCTACAAAACTGTTTTATCCCTTGTAATCTGCAGGAGAGAGATCCTAGTGACACACCATGTCATGAATGGTAATTATTTTTATGCCATGGAAAGCCAGTGATTGGAGATATGACCTCTATCACAAAAACACCTGTCTGGGTAAATAATTCCACACTATTATAAAGAAGAAGAAAGTGATGAGGCCCTTTCAATCAATTTTTAATTGTACCCACAGAAATGGGTATCTGTCATGGTGATGTGAGGGGAAGGACAAAGATCATCCTATCAAGTTTGTTCACTCAAGAAAAAATATTCTTTTAA
The DNA here is from genome assembly GCF_035770615.1 of Melospiza melodia melodia. Classification (NCBI taxonomy): domain Eukaryota; kingdom Metazoa; phylum Chordata; class Aves; order Passeriformes; family Passerellidae; genus Melospiza; species Melospiza melodia. The sequence continues at coordinate 7,649,288 of NC_086195.1, read as the reverse complement.
GTGGTGCTCCATCATTTTTTGCTGAGCCATCCTGCCTTTTGTGGATGACTGAGTGCTGATTTTTGGAGAGGGAGCAACTCAATGTGGGCTGGCACAGCTCCCTCTGTCAGTACTGAAAACTTCGCACCAAGTTCCATGAAAACCAGAAATCCTTGGTTTTAAGTCTGAATCCAACTGCTTAAGTGTGCTTGAAATTATAATTGTGTTCCTAGTGTTCTGTTGAACCTCTGCATATCTTTTGTGTCTTTTTGCGGGCATTTTATGGGTTTGGTTACTTATGGTGGCGCAAACTGAATTTCAGCCTTTGCAGTGGAGGTGTCTACTGAGGCAGGCTCCCTGACCTGCCTCTGTAAGCCAGGGAGGGAAACAGGCATTTTTATAAGGAACAATTCCTCTAACAAATTTTAGACATCTGATTTAGTCTGAGACAATTCTCATGTGAGACATAGACATTTCTCCCCACCAAAAACCACTAAGAAAGACTAGAAAGGGTGGTTGAAACCTCAGCACATGCCTTCCATTTGACCAGATGATTCCTCCCATATCTTAAAAAGCAAACAAAAAATGTCTTCTTGCCATAGATTAGGTGTGCCTAGGACACAAGCTTGCTGCAGACAGACTCAAGTAGGGGCAGCCTGGCTGCTTTCTGTGGCCTGTGTAATTAATTTAATGAGGCAGTGGAAAGAGATGAGTGCAGAGGATTGATGAAGGCTGTGAGATATGGCCATGGCAACACCCCAGGAGGAGCCCCCTTGGGCAGTGCTGGGTCAGCCCTTGCATTCCTTCACTTCATCTCTCATGCTGCCTTTCATGGACTTCTCCTGGTTTGCTCTGACTGTGGCCATCCTTGAGCCAGTTTCCTTCATTTTTTTACCCATTTCACTCATACCCAAGCAGGAGATGTGATTTTTTTCGCAGAGTGTTTGTAAGGATGAATCAAATTTCTTCAGAGTTTGAATTACTTTTGCTTTGAAAGTAAATCAAGCAGTTTTACTTTGAGTTGGAGCTGTTTAATCCCATTTTTCAGCAGCTGCAGGTAACAGTGATCTTTTCAGATACAGTGTTGTCTAGAGCGTGAAGGAGAGATACCTGAGGAGACAGAGGAGAAAGGATCTTCTTGAGAGTGCAGAAGGAATTAATCTGGCTTCATGTTTCAATGATGATAGGAGTCCCTTTCAACATCTTTTAAGGGTGTTTCATGAAGATTTCAGTATTTCTATTTAGTGCTGAGTGCTAAAACAAATCCATGTGATTGAGGACTTTCTACTTTGCCTCTTAGTTAATCTTCTCCTGTTCATCTTTTCTTTTGGCTTTCACTGACTGCATATTCTTTCCATTTAATATTTTGCCTCCTGGGAATTTAGAATACAAATACTTCTCTCAGTAAACTTTCACTCCCACTTCAGGGCAGGAGAACATACAAGGAGCTAATGACACACCATGTTTCTGTGGCACCCAGTCTTATTTAAGGAGGGAATGATGTCTCTAAGTAGGGGAGCATTTGTGTCTCAACAGTGTCTGATAGTGTGAAAAACGAATGCAACTTGTTCAAATACTTGTTATTTCCAACTCTTTGAAAATATATTATTCCCAGTAGGTGGAAGGAAAGTATTTAACTGGCATTTTGTCAGATTTTGTGTATGCATTTTGTGGAAGTTAAAAAACCAGATTATCTTAAGAGTCAATGTGAGGCCTCTAGAAAATGTAGTTGGGAAAGGATCAGAACAATTGATAAAGTTAAAAACCAAAATGCAGCAGAGCAGCAGACTCAGGCATGCCTTGTAAGCACAACCATTTGGGCTTAGCTGAAGGGCAGACTACAAACAAAAAGGAGAAAACTTGCAGAAAACTTGAAAAGTTTAATTTCTGGAACAATCTGGAAACCTAAACAGACCTCAGAGGCTGCTCCTTGGCTTGCTCCATGGTCCTGGGTTCATTTTTCCTCCAGAACTTGGTGGTCTGTCAGGAAGGACATGGAAAGTTGGGAGTGGAGCAGGATGACACCCTGACTCTTCTTTGTTCCCATGTTCTGGGGACAAGGGAAAGATCATTATTCCAAGGAAACATTTCCTTTAAAACACATGATTGTCCATCTTTCATATAAAATTAGCTATATGACCTTTGTTTTTTACACTTGTCCATATTATTCTGGGTAGGAAGTCTGCTTTTTATCTTGCAAATGTTGCTTCTGAGCACTGTGAGCAAATAAGAATAAGAAGTGCAGGTTTCTTCCCCAACAGGTTTTAGCTGCATTAAAAAAAACCCAACCAAACAAAAAATGATCCAACACTTCGGGACTATATTTTTTTTTAAGTATGAGAAAGGAAAAATAAAAAAAAAAAAAAAAAAAGAGGTGATAATAGCTGTGGAAATTTTCTACATGATGCAAAACAATGTGGACTGGGTTTTCTGGTGGAACATGATATAATGTTTGTTTTTTTTTTTCCCCTCTACCATACCTGAGGTTATAAGGTTTTTTCTAAAAAATGTCAAGTGAGTCCCACCATCACAGAACACTTCACTGCACCCACATGTCCTCCTTGGGAGAAGAGAGAGAACAAACTGTGCAGGTACAGGATGTGTTGTTAATGAGGTGCTGGAGGGCACGAGGGCACAAAAGGTCTGTTGGAAGAACCATGGCAGAGCAGAAAAGTACTTAATGTCTGGCCAAGAGAGGGATCCTGGAGCAGACATCCTCCTGCAGCGAGCTATAACAAGGCTATAATATCAATAATCTGCATGTTAATGAGTCAGAAATCTTCAGATTAAAGCTTTCCCAAGTGAGCTGTGAGACAGCTTTATGGCTGTCAAGCAGGACAGTTTTCTTAATGTTCATTAATAGTTTTTTTCCCCTATCTCAATCATGGAGAGGTTCTGAGCTCAAAATGAATGGTTTTTTTCCAGAAAGAGGAAAAAAAGTGACTTCTATAGTATTTTTTTTGTTTTCCTTTATAATCTTTGCTGTTATGAGGATTTTTCTATCTACAGAAAGGCAAAAAAAGGAAATAGGCAATGTAGAGCTAAATATTAAAGGTCAATGCTGAAGTTTGAAGTTACTTTTAAGCTTCACATTTTTTGTTTGATGCTGTGATAAACAAAAAACCTCTGAATGCTTTGAAAAACAAAACCATGTCCAATTGTGCATTTTCTCACTGTAAAGGTTAGGTTTTTCCATTCTAATCTCTTTCTGATTAGCAGTGACCAGAGAGCCTTAAGCATCAAAATTTAAATTTATGCATGAGAATATCCTTGAAGATATAGCAGGAAAATTTTATTTTAAAACCCACATCATTCTTCAAAAAAGTCACAAATTTCATGAGTGCCCTCTAGGCAGTGGTAACGGCATACCCTGGACTGGACATAGATCATACATAAATTTAATAATCCGTGTCCAAAGTGTCCCAACCTCAACAGTCAAAGTGGACAAAGTGTGTATTTATTCCTTACCATTTAATGGTACTAATGAGTTAGAAAGAAGATGTAGGGCTTATTTCAGCTCATGGGGCAGGTAGGGTCTTTATATTACTGAGATGCATAAAACCCACCCTGGAGTTTCCCATAGCTGATTATTTTATCCCAAGTTTAGGGTACTGTTCACACACTGTCCCTGGGTTTGGTGCCACCTCCAGGGGATATTCCTGGCCTGAAGACTCCATGCTGAGAGGGTGTGAAAAGTGCATATTATATGTCTCTATGCAGATATTTACCATATGTATTTTGATGTATTGATCAGTAGTGCTGTATTAACATTTTAATAATATGATAAATGTAGTCTTGTAATTAAAAGGTAACTTTTGTAGTTAAAATAAGAACTATGTTAGTGGGATTTTTTTAAGAAAGGAATGAGGCACTTGTAACAGGTAACAGCCCCAGGACACGTAAATCTTTCAGAGAAAAAGAATTTATTGCCCTCTTATCAGAAGAAACGAACTTCTTCCCACCTCAAAGGCGCTGTTAGGATTAGAAGGAAGAAGCTGACGATAATCAGACCGAATCCTGTGTTTGAATGGAATATATGCATCATGTATGAAGTGTATGAATATGTAACAGGTTGTTGTTTTTAAGGGTTAATCCTCTGTTAACGAGTGTCCTTTTTTGGGCTCGTGCTGCCCAGAAAAAGGTACCTGGACATCCATAACTCTTTGTCTCTATTGTCTCATATTGTCCTCATTCAATTTGTCCAAATTATTATTACTCTAATTGTATTACTATTTTTATCACCATTTTATTACTATTAAACTTTTAAAATTTTAAAAACAAGTGATTGGCGTTTTTCACAGTGGGGAATTTGCTATCATCCATCAGCAGATGCACAAGACCACCACTTACACCCACCCTCTCTGTCAGTGCCTGGCTTCCAAAGCTGCTCACTGGAGCACTGAATCCTGGCTATGGTCACGGATGGAATCCATCCCAGTTCTGTTTCTGAAGCACTGGTGCTGGATTAGCGCATCTCATTGCTTTTTGTCTCTGTACTCCAAGTAACCAAGAACAAGCACAGTTAATTGCTGTCTCTGTACTCAAAGCAACCAAGCACAGTTAATTATTTTTTAAGGCTCATTACAGCAGCAAGTCCAATTCTTTTCAGGGAAGCAAGACAACTGAGGAGTGAGGGCTGAAAATTCTCATTTTGTCTTATTCACAAAGAATGAACTCTGCTTCCCTAGCAATCTTTTGTGACCTGTGAACTGTAATCTCTACTGTGAGACAGTAGAACTTTAGTTCTGTTCTTGTATTGTTGTAGGATTTCAAACCTGTGTGTGAGACTTTTTTAACTGTCTAGTCTGGTAAAATAAACTGGAGTAATGCAACCCCTTAGAAATGGAAAAATTTGTAACATCTGGTTAACTTGGATACAATGTACTGTGTCTGCAGTTTTCTACAAACTTTAACAATCTATCACATTTAACGGGCCGTATAACAATTTCTCCTGTCAGAATTACATTGAAACTGCAAAAGACCTCCCACATCTTAGTTAAGTCTCTAAAATACTCAAACATAATTAGGAAAAAAACCCCTGTGCTACGTGAAACAAGATGGCTGCATCACAAGAAGAGGAAAATTTCATTATTGGCCAAAATTATCTCTTAGAGGCAATTTCAGAAAGACAAAATATGAGATCAATTTAGATCACACATGTTGCTCTCCCCACAAATATCTACATACATAACCTAAGTGATATAAAAATAAAGCAAATCTGACATCCAGGTTGGCTGGTGCCAATGTGTCATGAGCCCATGTGGGACAGCAGTGTGAGGTCAGATCTGGAAGCCCAGGAGCTCACCCAAAGCTGACATGTTAATATTTGTGTGCAGCCTGGAGATGAGACAAGTTTCCATCGCAGTGCAAGCATGGGAATGTCCTGGAGGCACAGACTGGCAAGCCTACATGTGTCCTGGCCTCTCTGACCTGAGCTTTAGCTGAGTTACCCTCACCTCCTGCCACATTTCCAGTGAAAGATGGAACAGTTTCTTTTTGTCCCTTGAAAAATGGGAAAAAAATCTGACTTACCTGTCTACCAAGGCCAGGTTGGATGTAGCTCTGAGCAACCTGGTCTGGTGGAAGATGTCCCTGCCCATGACAGAGAGATTGGAACTGGATGAGATTGAAGGTTCTTTCCTAAACCCAGGGCATTCTGATTCCCTGATCTACGACCTTTATTTTCTACCTGCTCCAGCATCCTCCTTCAGAGCCATGCAAGGTACAGCATGCCCCAGTGGTTTGAAAGTTTCCAAAGAGATTCTGTTGCCTGGATCCACAACAGTGTCAATGTGACCTCTGGAGCTTTCCTGCCCTCTAGCTCTTCCACTTGCTGAGGGTTTGGGGTGGGGGAGATGAATGCAGCTCCCCTTTGAAGTGAAGCATTCAGGCTATTAAATCCCCCTGGTAGCTGCCTCTGCTCTGCCTTTGTGCAGCTCTGGCAAAGGCACCGAGCAGCAGGGGTAACTGCCTGCTTGTCATGTGGGCTGACAAAGACATAATGGCATAAAATAGGTTTTCCTCTTCCATTTTATGTGATAAAGGTAAAGTCCCTTTGCTGACAGCCCCCCTGCCAGATCTGTATTGTTGTTAATTCACTATTTCTATCACAGTAGTGTGCTGGCTCTGCGAGAGATTGATGTTCTGTATGCAAAGTGCTCCTTGTAAATAGAACAACAAAGAGACATTCTGCAAGCACTTAAAGCTAATAGTAAATGCTTTCTACTCCGCATGTTGCTTGGTGCATTTTGCTCACATTTATCTACCATGTTTCAGTTGTTAATGTCTCCAGCACTGCAAATGTTTAGGAATGGATTTCCATGTTTCTCCTCTTCCTCTAAACCTTTGCAACAAGTTTGATTCTTCTCCAGTATTTAAAACTGCCTATAGGGAAAGGTGAAGCTTCTGTCTGGGGTCTTTGAACAGCATGAGGATGCCTTGCTTCCCCATCCCACGCATAGCAGGGGAAAAAAAGGGCTATCACTGTCTTAATTTTTTTTTTTTGGAAATGTCATCCTCCCCAAAAGGCCAGAGTTGTTAACCTGTGAATCTTGGCACTTGAGCAAATCTCTCTCCCCCAGCTTCAGATAATCCAAGTTTCTTAAAGTTTTGAAAAAGACTTGGGACTACAAACATCTGACACACTTGAAAACCCCAGGAGACTCTTTCAGAAATGACCTTTCTGGACATCAATTAAACTCAGGTTCCATTTCTTTCAACTACATCGAGTTCCTATTTTTGTTAAGTCCTTCTCCTCAAAGCTCAGCTTTGTAGTGTGTCTCCCCAGCCTGGGAGCAGGCAGGGCTACTCTGCTCTGCCTGCACAAGTCAGCTCTGCCCCAGCAGCCCTGGGTCAAAGGTAAGAGCTCAGTAACTCTTCCCATCTCTTTCAGTCACAACAGGTTAACAAGGCCATGCTGATTCCCTCCATCTCCTGCCTTCCCCTCCTCAGCCACGGGCTGGGCACAGCCTTAAAATGTGAGTTATGATTCATAAAGCCATTACTGAGAACTCATAACCTCGAGTACACAGCTGCTTTGTGCAAAGGGGAGGGATGGAAAATAAATGTATGTTTTCCAAGAAAGCACAGAAAAAAGATAATTCGCAAGTCAGTCATGGAGCAGTTCAAACAAAGGCTACCCTTCTGTGGCTGGCTTTGAATTGCTGCAGGTATGGAATTTGTTTTCACACCAAAAAAAAGGAAAGAAACTGTCTTCTGTCTAATTAAGGACATATTTTGTGGTCAAAATGGAAGCCTGTTTACAACTGCTATATAAATGCATAATGTGAACAATTTCTCTCTTCATTTGAAATTTTTACAGAACAAGTTCAGTGCAGGGTAGGGCTCTTAAGAGTGCCTGAAGAAGGCAGAGGTGAGACAGAGCTGCCTGACTCCAGAGATGCCAAAAATCTTACTTAAATGGGGATTAAAATGCTAGGAACAGTTTGCACATGGACCTTCAGGTTCCAGGGACTTGGTGCTCTGTGTGACCCAGAACAGACCCAGACAGCACCAAATATTTTAACACCCTCTCGGTGCCCGAGCCTGTGACTGTGTTCACAGGGGTTCTTGGATGAGGGAAGTGATGAGGATCTGACTCCATGTTTCAGAAGGCTGATTTATTATTTTATAATATATATTACATTAAAACTATACTAAAAGAATAGAAGAAAGAATTTCCTCAGAAGGCTAGCTAAGAATAGAATAGCAAACAATGATAACAAAGGTTTGTGGCTCGGGCTCTCTGTCTGAGCCAGCTGACTGTGATTGGCCATTAATTACAAACATCCAAGATGGGCCAATCACAGATCCACCTGTTGCATTCCACAGCAGCAGATAATCAATCTTTACATTTTGTTACTGAGGCCTCCCAGCTTCTCAGGAGGAAAAATCCTAAGGCAAGGATTTCTCATGAAAGATGTCTGCGACACAAGCCTAATAACAGCCACTGCAGTGTCCAAGCCCTGCTGGCAATGATGCCCTGTGGGGGCACTTGCAGCACCTTCTGTCTTTATCAGATTTCCTACAAAGCGTGAGCAACCTGGTCTAGTGGAATGTGTCCCTGCCCGTGGCAGGGGACTGGAACAAGATGATTTTTAAGGTCATTTCCAACTCAAACCTTTCCATGATTCTTCAAAAAGATGGTCACTATGGCTTTCGAAATGGAAAGTGGGAAAAGTGTTGTTACTTCCCAGCCTTTGCTTTATACAATATTTTACAGGTTAGACTGATCAATATAGGAAATGGAAGAAGGTGTTTCAGGTTCTCCTTGCACATTAGCTGTCCCTAGATCGATGCTGCACATCTCTCAGGTGTGGAGTAAACTGAGATATGTTTATTCTCCCTTCCTGAAATGCTGACAGACCTCTGAGGGTGCAGGAGATGAAATGCCATCCAGGAGTCTGGATCTATACCATGACTTGGGCATGCACCTGCAGAGGAGAAAGCTTTATCTCTGCTCCCAGGACCACATCAAATTACTGAAATAACAATTCTGGGGGCACATTTGAGATGCAGCAAGCTGTGCATGCAGCCTCTGCTGATTGAGCTGATTTTTGTGAGGATGTCACTTGGACACAGCTGTGCTTCAGCCCTTATGACCTGCCTTTCTATGACTGATTTCCCATGCAGGTCCTGAGATACTTCCCTCAGAAGGCTGCAGCAACACACCAGCAATGCCAAGGCTGTGGGTTTGGAGTTCCTGAAGAATGAATATTTCTGTTTTGATGCTGGAAACTGCCAGGGCAAAGGACTCTGTGTGCCTGGCCTTTTCCTTAGCCAGCCTTTCACAGCCACTGCTGGAAACAGACCAATGAGCTCCATGGAGCTTTGTAGCCCCATGAAATGCCATCCTTGTGTGTCTGTCCCCATGTGCTGCAGGGAGCACCCTCACCATGGCCTGGGTGACATTCAGCCCTGGCTCCCAGGCAGTCAAGTGCCACATTTTGCAGCAGCTAACTTTTAATCATTTATTTGACTTGATCTTTGTTCAGTCATGTCTGCAGGGAGAAGAAGCTGAAATAACCTGTATTACACTAGAGAGAGTTGCCAGTCAGTTCCCATTTCTAAAAAAGGATTTATGATCTCTTGCTGCTAACAGCTCCATCACCTTATCCACTGTCCTATTGTGCAGTTTATCAAACTACCCTGCTCCAAGTTCTCCTCTGCAGGTATAATCATTCACACTTGGATCAGGATGCATCCAGCTGCAATGTGTGCCATTATGTTGCACTATCCAGATTCTGTTTGGGTTTTCTCCCCGCCCCCTCGCCTTTTATTTTTTGTCCTCATCAGAGCTATTGCAATATGAATTTCAGAGAAAATTGTTCAAAAAATTATACTAAACCTGAACCAAACAGCAGTCTGAAATTCTTCCTCTCTGATGCATTCCTCCATCAACTGAACTGAACTGAACTTGAACTGTGGGGTTTTGAGGTCTTCACTGATCCTGAGCCAGACTTGAACAAAGGAAAGAATGAATTTGTGGTTTCTGGCTCAGTAGGATGGACTGGTTAAAAACTGGATAAAAACTAACATTTCTAGCAGGGTCTCTTTGACTTGGAGACTTTGGGTGCTGGGATCTGCAGGGCAGTGCAGCACCTCAGCTGGTGCAGTCCCTCACTCCAGCATTTGACACAAACCTTTTCCTCTGCCCAGGATCACCCTGTACTGCTCCAGAGGGGCCAGGAAGGGATCTGTTCTGCATCAGGGCTCCAAATGCCTTCAGAAATAAAGCTCTGAGGCAGAGCTGAGTCTGCCTCTGCTCTCTGGTGCCCTATTCTCCCTATTCTAAGTAGAGGCGCTCCTGCTGGAGCACGACAAGGCTCAGTGTTTAAACCTGAACATCTCTGATGTGTGTGTGCAAAACTGGACTCCCAGGGTTGTTTCTGCCACACATTCTGGGGTTTTTACCCAAGCTCTGGCAATTCTTGCATGCCTACTATGCTCTGACTTCTTCCCTAAACATGCCAGATTTAGAGTGATGAAGTGGTGGGGATGTGCTATGAATGTGAGATAAGAACAGAGGCTAAAACTTTCTCTGCTGGTTTACTCCATCATATGATCCCCTCCATTCATAAACGTTGTTTTTCTCAGTTTTGACTGGTTTCTAAACCCTGTTAGCTCTCAAGAAGCTTTAGTTTTATCTCAGCCCATTGTGGCAGGGAGCAGGAAAATGTGGTGGTTTGTTTCCCTGGAAATGCTCTTTTGCTGTTCTCTTCAGGCATTAATATTATGTGTTACAGCTGTTTAAAAATTCAGTGGTAATTATGCACTCCAGCAGAGATGACTTCATCAGGATGAGGGTAGAATGCTCCTTTTTTAACTCATGTCAGGGCAGGGAGATCTCTCCCAAATTACATTTATTCTGGGAATGCAGCTGCAGCCAGCCCAGGGCTGCACCTACACCTGGCCCTGCCTCAAGACAGCACTGGCCCTTCATTGAAGGGATGAACTACAGTTCCTCCACAAGCCCAACTGTACTTTTGAATTTAAACATTTCCAGTTATAAATTCAGCAGGATGATTACTAAATGGCCATAGCAGTCTTTTCTACCATAATTTCTTCAAAAATTCTCTCATATAAGCCCAGAATTGATGACATTGCAGTATAGACCCACTAACTTATTACCCCATTATTAACTCCTAACTGCTCTAAAAGAGAGTGGTCCCACTTATTAAGAGAAAAAAAAGTTTGTATTGCTTTTATCACAAGCAAAAGACCATTAAACATCATCACAGAAAGGCAGTCCTTCCCCTGCAGACAAACTGATGTGATACAGACAAAATGCAATGCTTGTGAAGGAAGCCAGTTCAATCCTGGGCTTTGGGCAGCTGGCTGTGATTCATGAATTCACTCTTGCCTTCCAAACCCCATTTGTTTCTTTAATTTTCAAAAGTTTTGAAGAGCCTTTTCCTGCACCAACTAACTAAGGTTGCAGGGAGTTAGCACTGATTTCCTCCCGTTCCCATTGGTAAGAGATGTTGATTTAATGCATGCACAAGCATTGTGTTGATGAGGCAGACAATCATGTTTAGAACTCTGGAGAAATCCAGATCTTTAGCACAAAGAGCCTCCTGATGACTATAAAATCATATTTTGGACAAGCAAAACCTTCCTAGCAAAGCAACACATGCAGTGCCAGTCAGGGTTTGTGCCCCATCTGTGCAGGCTCTGCTCAATTTGAGCACTCAAGAAGACCACACTCACTGGCTGTCACATTTCCAACATGTTTTCTCAGTTATTCCATCAAACCCCAGCCAGTGGTGGTGGATATTGGCAGGCACCAATCAATTACTGAATAATTCCAGCATTTCTCCTCATTTGCTGAACTTCATCACCCAGCTTCAAGGAATCTGTTATGCTGCAGCTCTCATCAGTGGAGTGAGAAAAATATCTGCATGCAGCTGCTGAAAATCTGGTTTGTACTGGCACCTCAGTGAGCTTGTTGAGCCTGAGCACCATCACAGAGGCACAGACACAGTGCCCATTTTGAAGTCACCATTGAGGTGACAATCTCTTCTTCAGTAGCCCAAAATGCACCTGTGAGGTTGCCTCCAGGCTTTGCATGTCCAGTCTCAGCATCCCCAAGCAGAGAGAGAGTGTTGCAATAGAGACAGGAGATAACAGCGTCAGGGAGTGACCACACAGGCTCAGCTCATGCCTTTAAGTTTCTATTTTACTAATTTTCTCTTTAACTGTTCTGCAGGAGAGCCATTATCAAATCAGCTATTTCTTGGAAACAGTCACAACAGCTACTATAACTTTCAAATTATTTAGGGGACCTCACTGTGCCTGAAAGTTCCACAGGGGAGCAGGCATCCAACACATGAGCCGCAGAAAGCTTGGACAAAAAGATATTCCTGTTTAGACATTTTCTGGATGGGAACAGCAGCATGTGCCCTGTTTGCTGCAATAATTATTGCTTGTACTTAAAATCTATAGATCAGACTAAGGCTGCAGAGAGGCAAAACCAGGCTTCTAGTCCAGCAGCCTGAAATGGGGCGAGTGACGGAGCTGTCAAGCTTGGCAGTAAGAGGAAAGTGGCAGCAGCAGGAAAGTGGCAGCAGCCCAACCCTGACCATCCCTGCACCCAACAGAGCAGGGGGATCCCTCTAGAAAGGGGTGACCCTTTCTCATTTGGCCATCCTGCTCTGTCTGAGGTGTCAGTGCAGGTGTGTGGAGGTTGAACCTGGCTCTTTGTGCAGGCAGCTGAAGGCAATTGAGGCTTTGGCAGAAGTTCTGTGGTGGTTCAGCCCTTCCTCCCCTTGTGCTCCCACTGTCACTCTCCTTTTTTCCCACTTTGTGTGCTGGGTTTATGAATATCATTTTGATGATGAAAATAATTAGGTAGCAAGATAAAAAAGTATGCAAATCTGACATAACCAGTGGGGCATTGGGAAAATTGAAGCAGATGAAGGGCAGGAGAGACCCTGCTGGGTCCCTCATCCCTCCTTGTCTTCTCTTTGGTGTGGCAGAGCTGCCAGCTGGGATTCAGCCTGGATCTGTTCCCCCAGACCTGGCTGCCTGCAGAGTGCTGCAGAGCCATGGCCAGCTGTGATTACAGCACCTCCTTTCAGCAGCAGGGTTCCTTTATCAGCTGAAGGTTATTAATCTCAGTGGTTTGTTATGCTGGACTTCACATATTATTGTATATTAAATACAACACAGGCCATGGACAGCAATGTATTTTTATTTTAAATGGAAGGGAAAAGCAGTTGGACTACACTTTTTTTTTGAAGAAAACAGCTAATTTTCTTCACTCATGTCATGAGTTCTTAATGATTTTCTTACTGTGTTCAAAAGAAAGAAGCCCTTAATTGGCACATGGGTGTACAGCTCCAATCAGCCCAGTGCAGTGCTAATGACCCCAGCACCTCTGCCCAGGGTTCATTTCAAACCTGCAGGTGGATCCCTCAATGTCCACAAAGTCTTGAAAATCAACTTTAAAATGCAGAGGCTGTTAATAGCATTGTGAGGAAAAAGAAGGATCTGGAATAGATGAAGCCTGAGTTGTTGAGCCTGGTTGATGTGTGTACTCTGCTCTAATAGTAACAACTAAGCAGAGGAAATGTCAGGCTGGAGAAGTCATTCTGACAAAGAGTCAGCCCACTTAAAATACAGAATAAAATCCTGAAAGTGTTAAAAATCACCATGGCTGGTCCTTAGCTCAGGATGCTGTACATAAACCTCTTATCTCTGCCTGCAGCTCCAACAAGATGTTATTCATAATGACCTCTGAGAACACAGACGTAATAAAAGTCGTGAGACTCTCGCTGGAGACAAAGAACAGAATGCACCGATTTATGGAAGGAAAACTTTCATAAGCACAGATGGGAGCACTGTGAGCACCATAAATGTTCTGACTAAATTGTATTAAAACAAATCTTCATATTGTAAGTGACATTTTAAACATACTTCTCCTGAAAAATTTTGAGCAATGAATAATGGAGCTGAATCAGATGGAGTACAAGACATCTTGTAGACAGAGAGGAGTCATATTTACTGTCTCACTCCTGATCTTTGTTTTTTTGTTTATTGAAAGCTTCACCTGCAATGAATGTGACCTCATGTATTGAAGAAACAAAAAAAGAGAAAAAAGGCAGCAAATAGCTTATGAGCCATCCAGGGAAAAAAAGATTTGTTAACATAAAACTTTCATTAAACAACTATGAATAATGAATTTGCTGGTGTTTACACTGAACAATTTCTTAGATGCTGTTTTCCTGTTCCCTGCTGGCAAGAATCAACTTCCATTTTTACAAGTAATAAAGAGTACCAGTCCAGAGGGACGTCCTGACACCTGCTCCCTCTCCCCTTCCAGACTGATTTTGAGCCCTGATTAGTGAAGAGAATAAGGCTATGAGCTGGTCTCTGTTCCCATTACTGTGATCAAACCTAGAAAACATCCTAAAATACAACCCCAAAGCCCACATGCCTGGCCTCATGGTCTTATACTGAGGACACAGTCTTAGGCTGATGGCTCCTTGCTTACTTTCTGATCCCTAAAATTTATTTTTTTTTTCTTATCAAACCATGCTATAACTTCAACAGGACGGGTTGGTTAATTTCTGGTGACTGTGAGTGGACAGGAATCACAGGCACAATCACAGCCTGTTACTGCTGATGGTTCCTCTCTTTTTGAGGGTTCAGATGAGAGAGCCTGGTTTGAGGGAAGGGAGGTGCATCCCTGGGACTTGAACCTCCTGAGGAAGATGTGGAATTAAAGAGAAAATTGAGATTTGCCTCTTTCTCCACAGAGATCAGATTCACAGATGAAAGAGTAAAACATCCTGCCCAACAAATAAAGAAAAGACCTGCTCCCCACTCACCCAGGAACTCAGTGATTGAAAAGGACTTGCCAAAATACCCACACTCCCAAATGTGGAGTCCATCCAGGAAGGCTGAGCCCTTGGAAAAAGCAGGAGGGAGAGATGCCGGTGGGTGCTGCTTCCTCTTGCTTTGGTCCAAGAGACTCCTCATTCTGGGGAGGAGATCCAAAGGGAGCAGGTCTGGACTCTGCTTTGGAAGAGTTTGCTTTTCTGTGTGGCTGGAGAGCCTGTGTGGCATCTCATTGTCACTCCACGTCACCCTAGGAGAGAAGCAGCCAGGAAACCTCTTTTAAGGGAAAGCATTATTGAAAATGTCACAGTAACTCCTTGCTGAGCATTTCTTCATTTGATTTGTTTTCCCAGAACTTCATGCAATTTTCCTTCCACTTAAAGCACAATAAATATTCAGAGCGATGATATTCTGACACTCTGGATCAGTTATTGTTACCAGTCCTCCAATTGCCAGGCTTTGATGGCACCTTAGCACTCAATCAGAAGAAACTCTGATCTGTTCCTTTCACTGCAAGATGACCCAAATATGCTCCATAAATCCAGATATTATAAAAATCAGTTTTGAGTTGCAGTCAATTAAAATTCAATTATTTTTTCACTTCATTACCATACACTGGCAAATTCAGAGAACTGTTGAGCTGCTGCTGCTGAGAAGACCACAATGATGGTATCTTTAAGCAACTTTGATGGTGAACTGAAGATAACAATACATTTGCTTTAAGATTCAATCAAATCTCTGGTTAAAAGATCCCTTGGGCTATGCCAGATTTATTGGAGAAAAGTTTGAGTTCCTTTTGAGTCCTGTGGGAGAATGTGGCTGATTCAGTTGATTGAGTTAACTTACTTAATCTGCTAGCTTAATTTCAGTGAGGCTGCATTTCAGAGCATCAAAACCCCATGAAAAAGCAATTTCCTCTGTGTTTCACATGTTAAATCACACTGTTCCAAAACAGAAAGAGTCTCTGCAATAGGATAACAGCAAATTTTGAATATTTGTCAGAGGGTTGGGGATTTTCACTAACAAATACATAGACATAGCAAGTATACTTCAGAAACTATTTGTTTTAGAGAAGGGGACAAACAACAGACTGACTTGTCTGACTACATTCAGTCTGCAATGTTAATACTGGAGTCAGCACCAAAGGGACATTTCCTTACAAATCACTGCAAAGGAAGATTACAAGACAAATCTTGACTTTGTCATGATCATAAGACTGTGTATTTAGCTTAACTAGTGCTGATGTGCTTTAATTGTAATGTGTCAGCACTTGGTGAGAAGGATAATGTAAACACACAGCCTGAAGGCTGGAGCTAGAGAAGTATGGAAGAAGTTTAACTCTGGGTGATGGGCTCCCAAGAGCAGGAATCCACTGCCAGGTCAGATGCCAGGATCCTCATGGAGTGAGGGGGAGAATCTGTCCCTGAGCCTTGGGGTGCACTGGTGCTATGAGATAATAAATAATTAAACAAGTCCAGAGCCAGAAAGAGAAAAGGATAATGATTCCATAACCAGCAGCAAAAACTTTAGCAATGAAGTGAAAAACTCTGTTAAGGCAGTCCAAGAAAAAAATAATAGGGAAGGTTGTGAGAAGTAATTTGATAAATGTGTGAAACTTCACAGCAACAAAAACTTCAAAGGCATCAGAAGCAAGACATTTACCGCACTTGGGGAGATCCAGAGGTGAACAAGCTATAAAAGCATCACACAGGGAAGACAAAATCATTGCAGGAAAGCTGAGTGATTGTTGAGGAAGGTGAATCCCAATGTAAACAGGCACAGCAAAGCTGGTACCACATCCTCTGCTACACAAGGGCACAAAGTAGCAGCAGCTGCTTCTGGAGGGAAGCAAATCCTTTGCTTCTCCTGCAACAAGTAGAACAAGATTGCCTTGTGTTCTCCACAAAGAGGTAAAGGAGAAACCTGAGACTGTTGTTCTTTAGGGGGTTCCCGTCCAGAAAACATCTGTCTTAGCTGGAAAGAACAGTGGACTAGCATGTGGAACGAATCAACAAATAAAAATAAATCATTTCAAAGAAACATAAAGAGGTTAAAGACTTTAGTTTATTCTGAGAATTAACACAGTTCAGGCTATAGATATCAGAAAAATTATATATATATTCTTTTTTCAAACCAGGACTGCAAGAGACATGTCAGAAATAAAGGGCATTGTGCCTGGCTTTTGCATTGAGCAAACTCATGCTTTTCCTACCAAGAAAGCTCACAAAAACTTACACAAAGTGTAGATTTACCAGACACAGGGAAAAAAATGTGATTTACTGAGGAATAGTAAACACAGATTGAGTCAGGCCAGTCATGACTTACAGATCTATGAGTACTTTGTGAAGGTATAAGGAAGTACATGAATAAAGGTGGTTCAGTTGATAGAATGTATGAGGGCTTCCAGGAATCTTTCAGCAAGTTTCATCTGCAAAGGTTCTTAGAGAAATGAAGTTGTCATGTGGAGTTGTTGTCATTTTGAAGTTGTATTTGGCCTCATATGCATTAATAACTGGTTAGAGAACTGGAAATAAGGAAGGACTAATGACTGAGTTTTTCATAATAGTGTAATATTAACTATGCTGGGTTGTCATAATATTCTCAGAAGGAAACTTGAAAAGGGGGCTAGATGGCAAAGTTTGTTGGTAATGCAAAAAAAAAAAAAAAACCTTAATGTGACCTAATGTAGATCTGATTGTAAATGACTACAGAAGGTCCTGGTATACACTGAGCAGGATTCAGCACTGATATGTGCAGTATAGTGAATCTGAGGGGAAAAAAGAAACTCAGCCATGAATATACTGCTCTTGGCTCTGAATTAGCTGTTACCAGTCAAGAAGTAAATCTCGGAGTTGCTTCTGTAAGCTCAGGGCTCAGCAGAGGTTGAAAGGGCGAGCAGGCTGCTAGGAATTATTAGGGAGAAGAACTGAGAGTCAGACTGAAAACACTTTTAACCATCCGTACAAGTGTCTGGTGCAGACATATTCTGGAGACTGCACACAGGGCTAGTCCTTTCCTCATCTCATAAAAAGCAGAGTTGAAAGAGGCATGAGAAAGTTTGATCAGAGAACAGCCTGCACAAGAGGAAAGACCAAACAGAGCATGGCTGGCTTCAGAAAGAGGAAAAGGGAAAGGCATATGCTAAAGCATGAAGGATGCTTTATTGAAGGATGAAGTTATCACTGGGTTAGAGAAAGGGCATGGGGAAGGACTATTCTCTGGTGCTGATCACACAGAAATGAACGGGACTTCAATGCTGAGGCATCAAGCAGCAATTTCAAAACAAACTGCAGAAGGTATTTTTTCACAGAGTCCATAACTGAAGAAGGCATTTGTTGCTGAGAGAAGCTGCAGAGGCAAAAATGCAAATGGATTCTGGAAGGAATTAGCTAAATTAAGGCAGGTCCATGGGTGCTCATTAAACAGGTCAGTCTCTGTATGTCCTTCAGCTCAGGTACTCTCCAAGGCACTGACTGCCAGAGAGGTGCTTGGTTAAATATCAGCCTGTGTTCATTATGACCTTCCCCTGTGTGTCTCTGGCTGGGTACTTTGGGAAACAGATCTTGGAGCTGGTTGGGCCTGGGCTGACCAGGCTGGTCATTATTATATTCTTATGTTGACAAACTAAGCAATCAGTGCACTCTTTTGGGAGCAGCTTCTGTCCCAGTGAGCACGAATATGTCCTTGATTCAGCAAGTCATGTGAGCTGTTCCTGAGTATTTCTAACACATGGACCCTGTGGAGGCAAGGGGGGGACTATGTTCTATGTGTGTTTGATATCATTTATGCCACTACAGACTCACTGACAAAGGAAAGATGTTTAAAGTACAACAGTACAAATGGAAAACTTGCTCCCTGCAGTCAGAACTTCTGTGTATGCTAAATGAGAGGCAAGAATACAGAAATGTGGATGGATTATAGTGGATACAGACACACCAGCTGCTTTTACATTTTTCTGTTTTAAAATGTATCAGCAGACTAAGACAGTTTCTGAAAATTTACATCTTCCCAACAAGCATCTATTATCAGTTTAACATAAAATCAGTACTTACACAATATGTCAAACTGCTCCATGGCGTTTACTTATGTTATGCTAATATGTTCCAGAAGAAGGAAGCAAGGTATAACAGCAGGTCCTCCCTGGCAGTTGTTCCTCAGGCAAAATTCTAGTGATATTACATGATGGAGGAAATCCCTGAGTAGATGAGCAACATGATAAATCATTGAGAGTGTGAGGAATTACTTGTAGCATTTAGCAATAAAACACAGCACTGTCAGCGTCGTGTAAGACAGAATCTGATTTCAATAGCAGTAATTTAATGTGCAAGAATATCACTCTGTTCTTGTGTGTGTGCTTCGAGGGGGGAGAGAAGGGGATGTGATAAACAGTATTCACACCTGCCAAGAGCAGCTGCTGCTTCTTCTGGAAAAATTCGTGCAGAGAGAAGCACATCTCTGTACAATAGCACAGGGATAAGCAGGTCTGGGTAAAAGTAAGTATTGGAAAAAGGGGGCAATGAGGGAAGTGGGAATGCTAAGATGGGCCCAGGATGTTTCACTGCCAGACCTCATCCAAAATGTGGAGTTTTTGACGAGCTTCTTAAAATCCCTGTGTTTTCTCTGAAAATAGGATCTGCCCTGAGGACATCAGAGTCAAGGTTTGGCTGAGGAGCAGTCTTGGCAGACAAGGTTTGGCAGAAGAGCATTTGTATACTTTTATGCAATCTTCTCCTTTTTTTTCTTTTTGGTGTACATTCTCCTTGTCTTAAACTAATGACATAAGGGTTTTCACCACTCCCAGAGAAATCAAAACACTTCATTTCAGGTTGGACTAAAAATGCCAAGACCCTTAAAATTAAATAATTTCCAAGAAATAAAACACTTCAAGAATGTGTATTAATTTTGAGCGATCCCTTCTCAGCCAGTGCATCCTTCAAATCACTGTGGCATAGGTTAGGTAGACTACAAAGGTAATAGAAGTGTTTTACTGGCCTTCACATAGATCTAGAGATCTGCTGTGATTTCATAGAATCACAGAATCATTAGGGTTGTAAAAGACCTCCAAGATCATCCAGTCCAGCCTTTGACTGACCACCCCTTATCAACTAAACCATAGCACTAACTGTGCCCCAGCTAACTCAAGATTTGCTTCCTCAGGCTGACAGTGCAAAGATGGGTAAAAAAAGGCTCCACAACAGGGATTTTCTGTGATGGTCGCTGCCCCATGGAAGCATGGGTTGGCATTTTGATTGCTTCAACAATTGTATGTCTCTAAGATGTGTATGTTTGTTGTTTAAACCACCAAAGACTAATTCTGAATAAAAACCAAAATGGCCTTACAGGCATATTTTGCATCAGCATCCTCACAACCAGAACCAGCAACGGGACATGACTCCCGTTGTGGTGGTGGCATCATCCCTTGAAGAATTTAAAAAAAGACTGGATGTGGCACTTGCTGCCATGATCTAGTTGAACAGTTAGAACATCGGCTGGACTAGATGATCTTATAGGTCTCTTCCAGTCTTGAAATTCTGTGATTCTGTGATTCTGTGACTCAATAGATCATTAACATTGGGGAAGAATAACACCTTCCATCCAGGACTTCAGACACTGCAGCAATTAGCAGGCAAACACTGCAATTTACAGTAATTCCAAGCAATTCAGTTTACCAGTAATGACTTGTTACTCAAATTGAAAACACAGAACCCGTGCCTTATTAAAGCAAAACTATAAAGTTCAGCAGACAAAGCCAAACAGACCACAACATCAAAGGCCTTTTGAAGATTAACACATTTACTAAAGTACCAGAGATTCATTTAGAAGCAAATGACACAGATGTTCTTTGCATCTCTTTAATATTAGATTTATCAGAATGTGGTCTTCATTTACAATGCTCTCTATTTCCTAACTTCAGTCTGTAGATGGATGGATCAATTTTTAGGATAGGATCAATTTTTTTTTTCCAAGATAAAATTTTGGGGGTCATGGTCTAGACACCTTTAGAGGAAATCTTCTGAATCTCAAATGACTCATTTGGAAAATGTCCTGCAAGTGAGAGTTGTGTTTGCTGAGGCATAGATAGAAAAACTA
Source organism: Melospiza melodia melodia (assembly GCF_035770615.1). NCBI lineage: Eukaryota > Metazoa > Chordata > Aves > Passeriformes > Passerellidae > Melospiza > Melospiza melodia. The sequence continues at coordinate 7,628,879 of NC_086195.1, read as the reverse complement.
GTGAGAACTGTTGCAGCTGTGTTATATAAAAGGAAGAGACAATTTAATGGAAAATTTCATACTTTGCAGAAATTTGATTGCCTATTTTCTCTATGTAGATATCTTATTAGAGCAACTACAGCTGCTGCACTGAAGGTATATTTTCACTGATGATGATCAGGATGGGAGTGCCCGAGTAGTGTGTGGAATTTAATATTTCATTCTGTTGCAGATTTACAGCAAACATTTACAAATCTCTCAGCTGTTATTTTCCTTTTATTAGGCAGGAGTGAGAATTTGTTCCTTTAGCTGCTCTTTTTCGGCCAAAGGACACAGAGTGTTTGTTGGTGCCAGAACCTTAACAGGCTGGGTGTAATGGCAAAGAAATCATGAATTAAGTGTGTCTGTCTCACCCGCTGGTTTCACTGAATGCAGGATAAACTGATTCCACCAAGCAGTAGATTGTCCCATATCATTCTCCCCTCCTCATCTCCCTTCTTCAGTAACATAAAGAAAAATATAAGATCCTTTTAAAATTACATCGTAATCCTACAACCTGATTTTTCAAAGATCTCTTTGTTTATAAGTAGCACTGGAGGTAAATAGGTCATAAATTCTACATCACAGGATTTCTTAGCTTCTCACCTATGAGAGTTACTTTGCTTTTCAGAGGCCAAAATAATTCCAGGACTGCTGTCAAGTGGTTTATGTTCTGCATTTTGGAGTTTATTAGTGTTAACAGGGTAATGTTATATACTATTTGTGGTGTACAAAGTCCTGCAGGCTAAACATTCTTGAACAACAGTGGTTCAATAGGCAAAATAATTTAAAAATCCTGTCTACACATTCTTGATGGAATTTTGTTTCATTTTCACAAAATCAGAATTATTTTGAAGCAGGAGATTTTTAGGGGTATTTAAAGTAAAGGGTCCTCTTTTCCTTCAAGTCTGTGAATAGTTCTTCAGCTTGATTCAATCTTGAATATCTCAGTATTTCAAATTGTTCTTAAATACTCACAGGATGAGGCCTGTTGCACCTGAGACCGTTGGGTGAATATCCCAGCTGAAATGCACGGGAGTTGACAGCAGATGCTGTTAGCCTGTCTGCAGATGAGTTATTGGCAATTTTGCTAAGCAGAGGTTATTCCTCTCTCTACTCAGGACAATGTAGTGATGCATCATCTAAAGATGACTTTCCTTCAGAGCCGTAGCTTGGAACACACGCACAGACATTCCCCTTTTTGGCTTTGTAAACACCTGAAACTTCCTTTTTTCACAGTGGATAACACCTAACACCACTCACAGTCTCAATAGACACAATACAAGTGGCTCCACAAGCCACCTCAGCCTGGTCTAGAAATATGGTAAAGGGTCTTACACCAATCTCTCCAGAACTGCAGCCTGCCCAGCCAAGCAGGAGGTCGAAATATCATCTTCAATAAAACAAATTGGTGACAAACACTGGCTTAAGCATGTCCAGGATTGCAGCAAACATTGCATTACTAATCTTTTTTGTCCTGAGTTCCCATCAGATGTCATGGTACCACTCCAGATGATGCTTGCAGAAAGAGATGAAGTGGCACAGAAGCAGGTGGAGAAATGTTTCTACAAACACTGTGGTAGGTAAACTTGTAAGTAATTTATTTTCCCTGATCATAACTCACAGTTGAAATCACTAAACTTTAAAATTCCATTCCTGCGGGGTCCAGAGATGGCTTTATTACCACATAAAATTCTGGGAAATGGAAGAGCCACAGTTTAAGCAATGGACTACAGAGTCCAACTTCTCAGCATGTCATTTTTTATGAAAAGGAGCTGATTGTATTGCAAGTAATTTAAAACAATCTTCTTAAGAGAAAGCTCCAGCTTGTGTGACTGGGATTGTACTGCAGGATCCTTGGAATTGCAGCTGTTTTCTCAGAGCAATACTAGGAAAGCATTGTCAGCAACAGGGTCAAAGAGCTGGTTTAAAGCTGTTTTGCTGGTAAGATCTGAGCACAGCTCGCTCTTTTAGCAAGCAGATGTATGGTGGTATGGAGAACCATGTGACAAGCAAGTGAGAGGAAAACAAACAAAACCAAAACATTTCTGCCTCCTGAATGCGTTTCCACTTGGATATTCAGGGTGCTTAGCAAAATAACTAGAGGAAAACAAAAAAATCCAAACCAAAACTAAACAAAACAAAACAGAAACAAGCAAACAAAAAACAGACTCAAAACAAACCAAAAGAAAACCTCAAAATGAAACAAACAGCAGATCAACACAAGGCCATTACACCAGACAGGAGCAGAGCTTGTTCTGTTCCCAGCTCCGTGACTTCAGTGGTTTTGAAGCAATACACAGTTTGTGCTGTTCCCTGTGTTTGGGTGAATTTCAGCCTCAATAAACTCCACATATGGGTGAATATCAGCCTTAAGGGATCATTTATAATGAGCATCTTATTGGATCAATCCTATCTTTTCTGCTTGTTCATGAGCAAGACAAACCAAGAAGCAACTCCTAGCGGATTCGGATACTGGGATTTGCTGAAGAATCAGAAAGATAAGAGCTTATCTTATTATTTAACACACTCAGTCACTCCCCTCTGCACTGTACCTTCATGATGTCTCAATTTCCCTCTCCAGCTGGGCTCTCCCAGTCTGGGAAGGCTGGACAAAACCATGTCCATTCATGCTTTGCTGCTGCTCACAGTGAATGACCAGACAAGGTCCCTGAGTATCCCACTGCTTTTGTCTTCACTCTGCTCAGGTCTCCAATAACTCCTCCTGCTCCCAGGATCTTTAGCAAAGATCTTTTTCGTTCCAGGTCCCACTTTTCTCTCCCTTCTTCTTCTTTTGGGGAGCCCTTAGTTTCATTTGTCTTCTATCCATAGCCCCAAGTCAAGCTTTTTCCAATCTAAATGGTCTGTGCAGGAGCACAAAACATGATCAACCTCCTAACTGGTGCTTCTGTCTGCATAAATGGGAGGACTCATGACATGGGAGGTTTTTTCAGTACAGAAAAAACAAAATTCAGAACCAGCCTGCAGATCTAATAAAGTAAAATTTCACTTAACTCCAGTGGCTCTGAATCTGAAACCAGCAGCTGAAATCAACTCCCAGAAGAAAGTGAATCTCTTTAAAGCCATATAAATTTTGATTGCTAGCTAGTGTTAGACAGTTTAGTTACTGTGAGGTTAATGGTATTTTGCAAGTTCCAGTGTTTCTGCTTCCTAACAAATGAACTAAATTAGTAAAAAATATCCCTTCCCTGTTTCTGCTATCCTGAAGAAGTAATGTATCCAGCTTCCAATTAAATTAACTATTAACTCCTTTTGATGACGCTGTACATGACCAGCACTCAAATGAGATTCAGTCTATACAAAGGTTTAAGACCACAAGTGGAAGTGTTTACAGATTTCAAAGATGGAGCAATGAGCTGCAGACTCAGACTGGGGACAAATACAAGCCTACATGGTTAAGAAGCAAGCTAAGTCAGGTTTTGATGCACAATGCTACTTTGGAGCTTTCTGAGCTCATCCTGTAGATCCCATCTTTGCAGAGACTGAACTGAAAATGGTTCTGTCTAAACCTGCTTATCACAAAGACAGATTACCTGGGTATGCATCCTGTGACTCAAGAAAACAGCACACTGTCTTGAAAAATTTTTTAAAATAGATTGTGTTTCCCAACATAGCTGAAGGTTCAGAGCAGACATGTTTGGCCTGTTCATTGCTGGACTCACACAAGCTCAGATGACTCCTTACAAACATTGCCACATGGACAATCTGTGACAGAACTATGTTCACAGAGCTCTACCCATGGTGTCCACAGATAGTGGTATAAAAGGAGCTCAGTTTTCTTTTGGTAAAGACAAGGTATAGAAAGAAAAAGAATGAAATGGGGAAGGAAATTATTTCTGGCTGTCCAGACAAGCATTTCCTGAGATAGGTCCCTCCAGTGCAGCAAATTAACATAACAATGAGGATGATTTTGTCCCCACTGTGTCTTCCTCCTAGTCAGACAGAAAAATGTAGTAATACTTTGTGGTTTTCACAGCTCAGAGTTTCTATTGTTTTCTCCCCTTTTGGTGTTCTCACTGTTGATTGCAGAGTGCTTTAATCATGTACAAGTGCTGTGGGCTGATGGGCAGCCAAGCCTTGTGCAGGTAGTATTACTGGGTAATACTTATCAGTTCCCTGCAATCAGCTAAAATTCATTTTATTCTCCTTTAAAAGTCAAAGGCTACAAAATGTGAGGCAGGTGGAAGGGGCTGTTCTCTTGCTATTGGAGTTTTTAGGTGCATGGCCAAGAGGAAAGCCACACAAGAACAGCAGCATAGGAAGAGGCCAAGGCTGCCCCAGCAGCTGTGAGGGAAGGGCAGCCTGCAGGGATGCACATGGGAGGCCCTCAGCAGGACACCAGGCACTTGAGACAGTGAAATTATATCTTGCTGCAGGAAGGAGCATTCCTGGCAGTACCAACAGCCCTGCAAAGTGCTAAGTGGAACCCTTCACCTGATTTTCCCTTCCTCTCCTGTGGCCATTGCATGCCAGTGGGTAGGAAATACCTCCTGGCTGGTGCTTGTGTTGGCAGGACCCTAAGGCCTGTCTCCTCCTGCAGGAATCCAAGGTACTGTGCCAAGGGACACTTCTCTGTCACTCATCCCTGGCAGGTGCTGCTTCAGTGTCCTGAGCTGGCCCAGGGAAGGTGAGATGGGAGCTCCAGGAAGCATCTTCTGAGGACAGCATGGCATGGGGCAGGCACAGCCCAGAGTCAGGACCCAACAGTTTGGCAGAACATTGCTCTTGGTGAGGTCTGGGATGTGCAGCTGTCCTGGCTCAGAACAAATTTGGGAGAGAACCCCCAAAGGGGATCCAGTAGGAAAGCAGATCCAATCGGCCCCTCCCCTCAAGTGGTCCGGGAGAAAATACCTCCTTGGAGAAAAGTGGAAAAAACCTGTTTATTAAACAATAAAACCTAAACAATATTAAAAAATAAAACCCCTTGCTGCTCCAAAAGAGATGACAAACTGAGAAAGTCCCTCCCCGGGTTGCAGCTCAGCTCACTCAGTCTCTGATCAGTCCCTCAGTGCTGGAAATGTCGCGGGCCTGGCCCAGCCCGCTGGGCCTCAGGTGGAGCTGCCGGTGCTCCCCTGGGTGTTCAGTCCAGAGCAGGTTTAAACAGGGCAAAGAAAAGGGAAAAAAAACACAGTCCAGGGAACTTCTTTGCCTCACTAGCTAAACTAAATAAAAGCAAAAGAGAGCTCTGTCCTGCTGTCTGTCCATCACAGACAACACAGCCCAGGAGCAGGAATGTGGAGGAGCGCAGTGTCTGAAAAAAAAACTGTCCACTTTTTCTCTCCCCCCCTTCACTCTCTGGAACATGTCTTAAAGGTGCAAAACTTATTACTCAGCATAAACAGAAAAAGACAACTGGGGATAAAAGCATCGTATAGATAACCCAGGACAGCAGCACTCCAGGACAGCCACTGTGCACGTGGAGAAAGTGTCAGAGAATGGCTGTGGCTGCACACAGAGCTCTGCTGTCCCTCCATGCAGAGTGGAGGAGTGCCAGTACTGACTGGTGATTAACACAGCACTAGGGCAGGATGCTCAAACAGAAATATAGGCCAAAACACTATCAAATACCCTGCATTAAAGAGCTTATAACACATTTCCTGACATATTGATGTAAGCAAAGGTTAATCTTTCCTGGGGTCACTTGCAAGCACTTTCAGAGTTATACTATGCTGATTTTGCAGTCTGCTTTAAGAATACAGGGCTTAGATTGGGAAACTGGAAGTCAGCTGACCACTTTGCCTCCAACTACCTCAGGAATAAATATTTTTGCCTCTTATCTTTTACTTCCTTTTCACTGTCATATTTTCGGGAAAAATCCCCTTGACCAGGATTCTTCTCCTGGGAAGCTGAGAAGCCTCAGAGAAAAAGGAAAACAATATTATCTCATTGCTTCTCCTGTGTTTTACTGCTCTGGAATGTGTTTGGAGATTATTTACCCACAGGTGATTTTTTTCATTGGTTTCATGTGAATTGTTTTGACTTAATGACTAATCAGGGCTAAGCCGTGTCAAAGCTCTGGAAAGAGTCACGTGTTTGATCATTATCCTTTTTGCATTCTGTAAGTATCCTTTCTGTACTCTTTAGTATAGTTTAGTATAGCATTCTTTAATATAATATGTAAGAGCCATAATGAGGGATGGGGGACTCCAGGCAGCTCTCCAAAATGCAGCTTCTTCCATCCAAGACATTACAGCAGTCCAGGGTGGTGGGTGACAGGGCCTGTGCCCACAGCTGTCAGCTCCAGCTGCAGGCAGGCTGGACACCCTTTGGTTTGGTCCCATTGCATTATATACTTTTCTTTCCTGAGCATCTTATGACAGTAGAACCAATCTATACTTTAACTATTATCTATAACCTGTCATAACTACTATAATTACCATATTCACGTTACTATTTTCCAATCACTAAAAGTTAGTACATTACAGTTTAAGCTAGAAGTTGTCTTTCAGTTTTCTTGCTGTGGAAAATTCTGAGACATTTTTTCTACTTGCAACTTTCCTGACTTATTTGCCTGTGTTATCTTTCTGCTTGGTAAAAACATCTTCTTGTTTGAGGTGGGTTTATCCTTTGCTCTAAGTCATAAAACCCCCTTCTAACTAACACATCCTTTGCTTCCTTGGTTATTCAGTAAGATTGGCTCATCAATTCTTTTCTTCTATATCAAAAATTACTTCCATCGCTATTCCTTCATGAGACTCTACATTTAAAAATCTTTCTGCCAAGCATCCATATCTGTGAGACTTTCTTGTCAAACTTCCATTCTTCCCTACAATAATATAGTATCACAAAATAATAAATTAGCCTTCTAAGAACACGGAGTCAGATTCATCATTCCTTCCTTTGTCTGGGAACCCTGCAAATACAATTCTTCCTGATTGTTTTTATGCTTGGAAGGCCTGCAGAGAGCCCTGAAGTCTGCGGGCCCCTCTGAGCAGTGTCCCCAGTGTTGTACCATGGGAGGTGCAGGTGGGACAGGAAGAAATCTGGCACTTTTCTCCCAGCAGGGCAGGTTTGAAGGCCCTGTGTGCTGAACCCAAGAGGACAGGTTCCCACACTCTGCAGTGTTTCATTCTGATGAATCGGCGTTTCTCACTGGGACTTGGCTCCACCAGAAGATTTCCGGCCAGATTTAATCAGGGAGGCTTGAAAGCTGTCCAAAACACAGGCCAGGAAAGGATATAACTACAAAAATGTAGCAGCTTTTTCACATTTTCTGAATTGTTTGGTAATTACATTTGTTGGAGATATAATTCATACACGATTGTTTAGAGTTGTCCCTGCAACATTTATCAGCTCATGCACAATTATCTTTCTTTCCTTACAGAATCAGACTGTAATCAGTTCTATAAACCCTCTGAGATATTTGTTTGAAGACAATGTTTTTTTGTAGGGAATAAAGATGGTAAAAGGTTTTCAAAACTGCAGCCAAAGAGAAAGTCAGTAATCAAACAAATGGAAAATACAGATTTTTCTAACCTAGTGAAAATGGATTCATGCAGAGTTAATTTTTCCCTATTTTTGCTTTTCCTTCTTACTCCTTGTTTTTTATTTGTCTTACTAAACTGCACAAAACTCTGGTGCATTTCCATGGCTCAAACTTTTTCTAAGGATGAGAAGTTATATTGGTTTAACACAATGATTGTATACAAATGCTGTATTACATTTGTACAGTTCAAGTGCTTTGACCTTTTTAATTTCAATGCAGCTGCACCAGTAAATGCTTTATACTAGTCTGGGAAATGAATAGGGGAGATAGCTGTGACAAACAGTTATGCTGAGATGGCCATGCCCACACCACCCTCAGGATTTGTGTGAGCCAGTAGGTAGGAAACATTTCCTCCCTGACACAGCTACAGTGGTTAAAACCAAGCAAACATTGTCTGTGCATCAGGCCATAAGGATGAAATGTCGAAAGTCTGGGGCTGCTTTGTGCTCCTATAGCAATATATGGGATCTATAAATCTGGTTTAGCAGCCTAATTAATCAGAGCTACAGCAATTTGCATCATGGGGGCTGCTCAGCCAGAGCACAAAGTAAATTCACATCCTGGAGCTGGCTGCTGCCCCTTTTGTGCTGTCTCTATCTTCATGTGACTCCCCTTACAGCCCAGGTTTATCCTCAGCTCTCTGTGCCAGGAGAGGACCTGCTGTGCTTCTTTGCTCCTCAGGCAGACTCCAGCATTTTTCCTCCCTTCCTCCAAAGGGTTGTGAGCATGGTCATGTCCAGAAATTTTCCCTGGACTGATTCAAGCCATCACTGGAAGCTGGGGCTTGGTTCTGTCCCTCTGGTCCCACTCCATTCCATGTCCCACCACCTTCCCTTGCCTGCTCTTCTCCCTCTCCAGGAAGCTTCTGCCTTCAAACACTGCTGGGTGTAAGAGCCAAAATGAGGGATGCAGGACTCCATGCAGCTCTCCAAAATGCAGTTTCTTCCATCCAAGAGGTTACAGCAGTCCAGGGTTGTGCTGTGAGCTGTGCCCACAGCTGTCAGCTCCAGCTGCAGGCAGCCCTGGAGACCCTTTGGTTTTGGTTATAGTGTATTATAGACTTATCTTTGCTGAGCATCTTAATACCAATAGTAGAACCAATCTATACCTTAACTTTTATCTATAGCCTATCATGACTACTATAATTACCATATTCATGTTACTGTTCTCCAATCACTAAAAGTTAGTACATTACAGTTTAAGCTAGAAGTTGTTTTTCAGTTTTCTTGCTGTGGAAAATTCTAAGACCTTTATTCTACTTGCAACTTTCCTGGCTTATTTGCCTGTGCTATCTTTCTGCTTGGTAAAAACATCTTGTTTGAGGTGGGTTTATCCTTTGCTCTAAGTCATAAAACCCCCTTCTAACTAACACATCCTTTGCCTCCTTGGTTATCCAGTAAGACTGGCCCAGCAATTCTTTTCTTCTATATCAAAACTTGCTTCCATCTCTATTCCTTCATGATACTCTACATTTAAAAATCTTTCTGCCAAGCATCCATATCTGTGAGACTTTTTTGTCAAACTCACCCTTCCTAGCAGCTAGGGAAGCCTGGGTGCAGAGAGCTGGGTTTGGCTGAAAGGTTTGGCTGAAAGGTTTGGCTTTGTTTTGACTCTATGCTTGTGCTTGTGTCCCTCCCTGGCTCTTCCTGGGCTGCTGTGTGTGCTCCCAACCTTCTTGCTTAATGCCTCTGTTGTACTTCGTGATGCCCAAGTGAAACAGGAATCTTCTCAAGCCAGGTCTCATAAGCTCTTGGAGATCTATCTATCTACCCAAGATAGCTCAGCTACCTTAGAAAGCATAAAAGCAGCAGGATGGCTTCTGTGATAGCATTGGGAACAAAAAGGTTTTAATCAAAGGCAAAATAAACAAAACTCTTTACAGAGAAAAACTGAGCCAGGTGCAAGATGCCTGCCTGCCCCTGGTAAAACACCTCACAAAAGCAATTAGTTTGTTCTCTTCTAGTAAATTGCTCAGGCAGAACTTTTTGGCTCCTGTCCAATTACCTATCCTTAAGTTTGAGGTGAAGTCTCCCAATTCTATGAGATGTCTTTTCACCTAATTGAGGAGAGGAACTTTGGGGCTTATTTCCTTTTTGAGGGGACAAAGGATAGTTTTGTCACTCTGTCAACGGGGGGGCACATTCTTGTACCCAAGCCCTCTGAGAGGCTGTTCTTGATAAGAAAGTCACCCCAACCACTCATTGTGGGTGGTCTTGTGACTCAGGGATATCTGTGGGACGGGGTGAGCAAGGACAGAGCCGCAGCTGTCCCATTTGGCAGTGCTGCAGCAGAGCTTTCTGTGCCTGTCCCCATGCTGCCAGCCCCCCTGGGGGACAGGAGTATTTAAGATTAACACAACAGTAATCTTAATCTGTTTTTTCCAAAAATAAAACTGTACAGAGGATTTATTTCCTTCCTGGTCTCTAAGACAGAGGGACAGCAGAGTGGCTGTCCAGGCAGCAATGCTAACAAATGGGTGTTAGCTGGAAGAGAAATATTTGGATGCCTTGGATTGAGAAACCCTGAGCATCAAGGATGTGGCTATTGAGGGTTTGAAGTTTGTTTCTTGCTGATGTAGGTGCCATCTGTAAAATGCAGCTCTGGATCCTGAACATGCACAACAAGCTTGGTTGCTCAGACCTCTTTTTGTCTAGAGCCAGCCAACATAGTTAAAGGTACTACTTCTCTGTAAGAGTAAATAAAGTGATAGTTACCTTCAAACCAGTTCTTAAAATCAGTATTTATACAGTGCCATCCATGGAGAGCTTTCTTGGAGAACAGTCCTGATGCTCTCTCCAGGGAGACAACAATCTGGTGGTATAAAACATAGATTTTTAATTAGTGTTGTTTGGCTTCAGTGCATTACTTGCATCAGAGCTACAAAGTTGAGTGGAGATTTGCAGACTTGAGCTGGACTAAAACTAGAATAAAAAACAACACAAGAGAACACATGTTGCAGGGTTAATGAGAATGAAAGATAGTGACTGCAGTAATATAGTCAGAAAGTGACACTCAGTGTATTATCACAGCAAGCAGCTCTGGTCTTCCTATTTTTAGGTTCAGTCCTTTGTGAGGGAAGATCAGGTTTTTGCAAAGGGTGTTTTAAGAGAGAATGAGCAGAAAACTAATGACTGAATTATGAAGGCAGGTCCAGGCATTAGGCACTGAGGACAAAGAGAAAAATCCATTAGCAATAGCCAGAGAAGTGGATGAAGGCAGCAGCCAGTGGAAGATTTGGAAAAAAACCAAATCCAGTCTTGCAAAAACAAAGCAAACATTTGCTTACAATGAATACATGCTTTGGATATGTTTTTTGGACATAAAATAACAACCAAAAAGTATTTCACAAGAAGGGACTCCAGGAAGATTCCAGTCTGAGAGCTACGACACAATTTTGTTACTACTATTTTTATTTCCAAAATCTCCATCATGTGTCTAGAGTATCCTCACTAATATTCCTTTTTCTTTTCCAACAAAATAGTGAAATAAGGAGTCCCTGAAAGGGTAGATATTTCTGAAATTCTTGGTGAAGGATCTGAATTTTGGGGTGAAATTACAAATTTTCGTGTGTAAATTCTGGGTTTTGTGAAAAGGGTATTTTCTGGAGGAAATGTTTCAATAGGAAAATTTTGGTTATTTCTAATGGCTTGAAAAGCTTTTTGGCAGTTGCAGAGAGAAACAAGAAATGTCTCCAGAGGTCTGGACATTACTGAAGGTTCTCCTGGACTGAGTTAAGCTGCCATGTCCTCTCCAAATGTATGCCTTCCCCCCTGAAATGTATTTACCTCTGACTCAAGCAGGGGGTAGTCCTGGCATTCCTGTAACTGAACTAAGAATCAGCTATTTTTGACTCACACACGCCACCTTGTAATAAGAGGACTCGTGGGACAGTTTAACAATTCCTTGTAAAATTCATCCTTTCACAGCCTTTGATGACTCAATGTGCACCTTTCAGCATGAACCACACCTGCCCACCTAATTTACATTTCTGTTCATCTGTACATTAACAAACATGCTAAGTGTGACCAAAACAGGTAAGTCATTACTGGCTCTTGACTGAAACAGGCATTTTCTTTCCTCTGGAATAATGCAGGAGACAACCCTGGGAACCATTCTTAGAACAAGGTTCCTTGGGAGACAAGATGGATCTGACTTTTTCTAGAAGTGCTGCACAGGTTTTCTTTGAGGAAACTTTTCCATGACATGGTAGCAATTAAGAGCACTTGTATCCTCTTCTATCAGGTAAATCATGGAACAGTGAAAAATTAAAGATATTAACACAGTCTGAAATTATTTTAAATCCTGCCATGAGTAGAATTTTAACATGCATGAAGTGCAACATCAGCAACTCCCCTAACTCACTGTGGGGTGTCCTTATTCTGGTTAAGTCTCACTGTGTTGGTGCTGTGTGTGGAGGTCATGCCTCAGGTTTTAGCTTTTATATTTTTTGGATTTTGTACTGCTTTACTGTGTAGTTCTGAGCTTCATACTGAGGATGATGAGCTCTCTTCACAGGGTAGGAAAACAAAAGAATTCCTTCTGTAGCTGGGGACCAAGGGCAAATGATCCAAATCTCAGGCCCAAGAGCATAAACAATGCGGGCTGAAGAGAGAAAAACAAGAAAGGATGGGACTTCATAACCTAAAGCTGTAATTGGACAATAAACTCCAATATGCAAACGGACCAGAACTTACAAAAGTGAGAGACCCCATGACCAGCTGTGCATTTTGTGATCGTTTTGGGTTCACCTGGGGTGTAGCCCTGGCTGGGCTCTTGTGCGGCCCAAGGCGGATCCACTGAGGCCTTTTAATAAATCCCTACTTTATTCTTTAACTCTGTCCAGCCTCTGTTCTAGGTCAGCCTTCACAAGGCATCAGAGGTACTCAAACAATAAAACATAGTAACCTACAACTTATATGAGTGCATTAGCCCTACAGCACAGGAGAGAAATGCAAAGGAAGAGTGATTCCTCTCCCACAATGGAAGCAGCACAAGCTGGGTGTTCTGAGGGGTGCTGGGTTTAGGTACAAGCAGCTTGGTTACACTGCAGATGTCTCAATGCAACGAGGTCATCATCCATAGTCCAATGTAGAGGAAGGACAGGAGTGTCTGAGAGACCCAACCCTCCCTCCCATACCCTAAAATGTTGATATCTAATTAAACCTCATAACTATGTAAAGTTAGGCTAATCTGACTCATTTCCTGCTCTCCTCCTGGCTTCTTGATAGTCAAAATCCTCTGTCAAACAGTTTGTTCCCATCATACTCCTGATGTCCTGGGTAGGGAATAAGTGGCACTGAGAAATCCTCGCTGCCCATGTGCAGCTTCTTCCCATGTAAGGAAAGCTCTGGAGCATCTGGGAGTCTGGTTTTGCAGCAGCTCTACTTTGATACATCAGCACAAAGGAGATGCACCACAAAGAATGAAGGTTTATTTCTGCATCTTCCCAAACAACATCCTTAAGAAACCACTGTCTGTATTACAGGAAAAAGAAAAAAAAAATCCAGCACATATATTGTGCTACCACCGGCTTTTCATTTCATAAAGTATGAATAGAGCTGAGCTTCCCATGGTCTAAAGCTAAATTGTCAGCACAATTCTGGCAGGAGATTCTAAAACATCTTTGGTGGTGTAGGAAGCAACAGAACACCTCTTGATTTTGAGATCAAAGGCTGAGTTTACAGGATTGACAAAAAATATTCACTCCTCATTTATAATCAACACAAGTCATGCAAATCTCAGAGATCTGTGATGGGGCCACACACTGATATTCTCCCCAGTGCTTCTCTGCAGATAACCTCCACAATATTTTCCTCCAGTTCAGACAAGTACCTCAAATAGCAGGTGTCCTTTGGGGAGGATGGGAAGCTCACTGGTCTCAGGCAAAAGCATGTTATGTAATGTATGTGGTAGAATTAATTTTGCTGGGAGATAAGGAAAATGCCATAAATAGCTGACAGACAGCTTGAGAGAGGGAGCAAGTGAGCACTCCTGAGCCTCTCAAAGCTCTGGCTGGCTGTGCCTTTCATCAGCAGAGTCACTGAGGGATATCTGCCATTCCAGAACAGATAACCTTTGCTCTATCCAAATGCTATTATTTTAGCAGTTATGTCTTTAAGTGGTAGATTAGTTAAACCTCATTTTCTCATGTACTCAAACGTGGATCGAGGTGGTGCTCCGTGGGTGAAGCAGAACACAGAGTTGCCCCTTCAGCAACCCCTGCACTCCCCAGAGATGGTTCAAACATGAGAGGGACTTTTCCCAGGTACATTTTCCACTCTCCTCCTCAGAAATCAGCTGACCATGAAGATTTCTCAAAGACCTGGTGTCTCTTCTCCCTGCTGGCAGCACTACATCACATACTGCTCAGGACTGTCAACCCACACCTCCATCGTGCTCCACACACAGCCAGCAAGGCTCTGGTGGCCCCAGGGACAGTGGGTGCTGCTGGCAGGTCTTGTTGCCCACAGAGGTGGTTGAGTAGCACTGCTGGACACCCCAGGAGCCTGGAGACTCTCAGCCCACCCTCCAGCCCATCTGTGTTTGTCCTAGGGTGACGTTATGATGCTTGTATCCCCATTGGTGTGTTGTGTTTATGCTGGATATTATGTTCTGTGCCTTCAAGACTGGCTCTGAAGAGTGAAAGTTTTGTTTTGGTTTTGCTATCAGCTGCTCCTCCACAGCTGGTGGGACACACAGGGCAGTACAAGGTGCTGCTTTTGCTTTTTGCTTTGCTCTTGCTCTTGCTTCTGCTTTGCTCCTGCTCTGCTCTTGCTCTTTCTTCTGCTCCTTAGCTAGTTTAGCTAAACAGTCCAAATTTCTTCCTGGACTGTTTTTCCTTTCCCTTTTTTGGACCTACTCAAGCCTGCTCCAGGCTGGGGCCTGGGAACACCGAGAGTTTGCACCCTGTGGCCCAGCGGGGCCTACTCTGGGCAGCAGCTGCCCCAGCACCAGAGGGACTGAGAACAGAGCCACCACCCCCAAGAGAGACTTTCTGAATTTGTCATCTTTGTCAGAGTGGTGACAGAGTGGTGTCATCCTGTATTGTTCATTTTGTGTGCTGGGGGGTGCTGTGCCTGTTAAGTAAACAAGTTCTTTCCACTTCTCTCCACTTCTCAGGTTCTTTCCACTGAACCAGTTGGGGGGAGGAGCCGTGTGGGTTTGCTTTCTGGAGGGGCCCCCTTTGGAGATTCTCTCCTAAATTTGCCCTAAACCAGGACAGTATTGCAGAGTGCTTCTAGGAAATGATATGGTTAAATACCAGCAAGGGACTCCTTTTGGTTGTCATCTGTTGGTTTATTGTGGTTTGGTGCGACATCTCAGGGTGTATGGCCTTCTATGGCCTCTCATCCCACTGCCTCTCGTCCCATTGCTGGGACCATGGACCAGAGCCTGGTCCATTCTCTGATCCCTCCCTGCAGACACTGACAGACAGGATCAGGTCTCTTCTCAAGGTGGAACAACCCCAGCTCCCTCAGCCTTTCCTCAGTGAGATGCTCCAGTCCCTTCATCATCTTTGCTGTTCTCTGCTGGAGCTGCTCCAGGAGCTCCACCTCTCTCCTGTACTTATGAGCCCCAAATTGGACACAGCACTCCAGGTGATGCTCACCAGGGCTGAGCAGAGGGGCAGCATCACCTCCCTGACCTGCTGGCAGTTCTCTTCCTAATGCACCCCAGGATCCCATTGACCCTCTTGGCCACAGGGACACGGTGCTGGCTTGAGGACAGCTCATTGTCCACCAGGACCCCCAGGTCCTTCTCCCCAGAGCAGCTTCCCAGCAGGTCAGTCCCAGCCTGTCCTGGTGCCTGGGGTTGTTCTTCCCCAGGGCAGGACCCTGCATTTGCCCTTGCTGGGTTCCAGGAGGTTCTCTGCCCATCTCTCCATGCTGTTGAGGTCCTTCCCAAGGGCTGCAGGGCTCTCTGGGGTACTGGCTCCTCCTGCCAGCCTTGTGTCACCAGAGAACTCACTGAGGAGGCATCTGCCCTCAGCCAGGCCATTGATGAATAAGCAAAACAGTCCTGGGCCAAGTATTGAACCCTGGGGGCCACCAGTGGTGCCAGGCCTCCAACTGGACCCTGTGCCACCAAGTAGCAACCTCTGGGATCTGCCATCCAGGCACTTCTCAGTCCACCTCAGTGCCCACTCACCCTGTCCTCGCTTCTTGAGTTTGTGGATGCAGAGGCTGTGAGAGACAGCGCCAGAGCCTTGCTGAAGTTGAGACAGAACAACATCCCCTGCTCTCCCCTCATCCATCCAGGTTGTTGTTTCATAGAAAGCAATCAGGGTGGTAAGACTTGATTCACCTTTAATGAATCCATGCTGACCTGTCCTGATCACCTTCTTGTCTTCCATGTGGGCAGAGACAGCCTCCACTTTAATTCCCTTTGACCTGTGCATCAAAAGCTTCTTACTTTTTTATCTTCTCTTTTCACCCATCACTGACAGTTTTCCTTGGACAGGGGGAATAAATTATGTGTCATCTTTTGATGGAGATGTGTCAACTGAAGCTGGTGTGATGTGACTCAGACTTGTTTCACTTGCAATGTGTACTTCAAGTTTGAAGCAAGCCAGGCCTCCAGAAGTGAGAGCCACGTGCATGAACTCTCTCCTCCATCCTCCACTTCTCTTTCTCCTGGGTGGCAGAGCTGTGTGCCTGTGGTCAGTTCTGGCTGTGCACATCCCAAGGACACAGGGAGGTAACAACTCCCATGAACCCAGGCTGTGTGTTTTCCACATCTCCTCTCAGAATTAACTGAGCAAGCCCAGAAATCAGAGTGATGGAATGTGGGGCAGAGAAGTTAAAAGAGGGAGGAAGAGTTTGCCCTATGATTTCTGTTGCGATTTCCTAAATAATATTGACTAAGGAGTGTTTCATGGCACTGAATTCTAACACATGATTTCAGCCCTTTCCATGAGTCCCCTGGCACATCTATGCATCTTTAACAGAAATCTGATTAAAATGCAAAACCAGGGACATCCTGTTGCCCGCAGTAACAAGTTAAATGCTGCAGAATTCATCCCTGTTACACAGAGCAGTTCTTTCTTGATACAAATCTTCCCAGAAAGGCCTTGAGGTCAAAATTTACCTGAGAGGAAAGAAGAAAAAGGAGAATGTCCAGAAAACATTCATTAATTCAGAGCAGTGTTCTAAACAATAAATATTTCAAAAACAGCCAAAGGTCAAAAACTGCAATAAACCCTGATCAAGGTCACAATTTACTTCAACATAAATATCCTCTGAACAGAGTCTGACTTTTTTTTTCCTTGAGCAAAGCTTAATAGAAAGACTTCCATGCAAATATCATTTAGTAAAATGAAAAACAGCAGGAAAGCCCCTCAGACAGTCCAAATTTAAAACCATTTAAAATGAGTTTAAAATCACGACCCCTTGAGATAAGTATTTCATCTAGACTGAGTGACATGTACATTACATACAGTGCTTTAAAACCCAGAGTGAGAAAAGATCTCCTGACTTCACCACATATATCACATTTGTGAACGTTGGCTGCTTTGCTTTCATTACACTTCCCTTCCTTGTCAGCACCCCAGCTAAAATAAAGCAACCCCCAGGCAACTTTCACAAACACCCAGTGGGAAGATTAAACCACGACAATGTACATTCATATGTGGGGTCAAAGTCAGTATTACTCAGCTCCATTTACTTTACTTGACTGTGACTCACAAAATACACACAGTAGGAAGTGCATATTTGAAGGACTTTGGGAACTTTCTTGATTTAGCTGCAATTATTTGCTCAACAACGGTCCTTGGCATAAAACATGTGAAAGAAAAAGTAAAATTTTTAATAGGAAATCCTTTAATTTATGAAAATAAAGAACAGGAACCTTCATTCCATTCCCCACTCACTCACATTTCCAGTAGCTGCGGCTTATCATTACTTGGGAGCAGCTCCCCATAAGTTAAAGATTCCCTGTTTCTAGGTTGCCTTTATTTCGTCCAAGGAAGATGAAAAAATTGAAGTCAGGCTGATGTTCCCTGAAAGGGCAACCTTCTTTCCTAGTCAATAAATAGAGCCTTAAAATCCTCTTCTGACAGCCCTGGAATTGGACCTCCAGTACTAATGCCAAAGCTGTGATTTAAAGTTGTGGCATGATTCTCTCCTCAGTTACAGCAATGCAAATCTTTAATTTCAAGGAATTCATCAGAGTGACTTTGGGAGGGAATTGCTGGGCTGGCTGTGGACAGGATGAGAGCTGGATCTTATCCCACAGTCCTTTAAAGCATTACCTCTTGGATCCCAACATTGCATTTTCACATTTATAGTTATGCCCCTATTATACACATCTTCACAGAGGAGCAAAAATCTGTGAACACCCACAAATGCTTTTGACTCTGTGTGGAAATCTAGAAGTGCAAATCAGCAAGAAACACTGCTGAGATTTCCTCCCTAACCTGTGACATGCATTTGAAAATGAAGAGGTTATTTTTAATTATAATTGACATTTTTTTCCCCCTGGTTGTCCCAGTGAAGGCATTTATCTTGCTAGAAAAGTGGTGCCACTTACAACGTTGCCACAATGGGAGCTCGATGGAGGAAGCTGTGAACAGGCCTTTAGGGAGCTTCAAAAAGCATCTGTTATACTGCAAAGTTTAAAGCCAGGCAATTTGATTTTCCCAGTCCTTCTGGGGGTCTCTGAAAAAGAGGGAAAGGGGAAGGTCCTTCTCCTCTGCCTGGACTGCAGCCCATGGGGCTGGGTTTATGGCAGGTCTGCTTTAGGTGGGCATCTTCATGCCAGGGATGCAGCTTCACTCCCTATCCCCCAAACCTGCAAGCTGGAATGTGTTGCAGCCCCATGGCAAGGCATGCTGAAATGTTGTATCTTGCTCTCTCATCCTCACTTTTCCCTTTAGAAAAGAAAATATAGGTTCAAACCTAAGTTCAGACTCCTGATACTGGGCCAAGGTTTCCCTTGGCAGGTCTGTCTGCTATGGCCATGTTCTACACATGGCTCTCTCTGCTTGTCCCCTTTGCCCTTCCTTACCCCTCACCCTGCACCAGCCCCTGCTAAGTCATCAAATGTGGTTCAGGGATATATGAACATGGTCAGAAAATGCACTAAAGTGCAGAAAACACATGTTTAAATTAGGAAGTGGCAGCAGAGTGCAACTCTTTTCCTGGGGATGCAAATATCAGCACAGCAAAGCACTTTCTGAATCAGACAAGCTATTAATATTTTTAAGGGCTTTGAAAATAAATTTGAGGATTGGGAGAATATGCAGCATTGCAAAAAAAAAAAAAAAACTCTTGTGAAGCCTTCTGTCCTGGGATTGTCCCTGAGTACAGGCACAAGTCCTGCCCCAGTTTTTGCAGGGTGTGCTCAACCAGCCTGTCCAGAGGTGATTATTAGTGCCAGCTTTAGCAGAAGCAACACCACATTTCTGTTTTTCTCTGCAAACAAACATTTGTGCCCTTCTGGCACTTCTAGCATGACACAGGGGGGAAAATGCCCTTGGACATCAGATCTGTCAGATTTTAGTAACTCTCTGTAGCAGGAATGTAACATCCCCTGGACTGACACACCCTGGCTCTCAGCTTTCTCCTGTTGAGGGCACTCCTGTGAGCTACAGACATCTCTGGGAACCTCAGCTCTCACGGCCTTGAGGAGACAATTCTGCAGTCTCTTCTGGGCTCCTGGAGAAGAGCCTGAGGATGATGAGTGCTGGGAAAACTCAACCAGGACAAAGCCAAAGCCCAGAAGGGAGTCTCAGTGCCATCAGGCCTGGTGAGAGCTCCCCAGCAGCTGCAGAGTGTAAGAGCCAAAATGAGGGATGTGGGACTCCAGGCAGCTCTCCAAAATGCAGCTTCTTCCATCCAAGAGGTTACAGCAGCCCAGGGTGGTGGGTGACAGAGCTGTGCCCACAGCTGTCAGCTCCAGCTGCAGGCAGGCCTGGAGACCCTTTGGTTTTGGTTACATTGCATTATAGACTTTTCTTTGCTGAGCATCTTATTAGAGTAGAACCAATCTATACCTTAACTTTTATCTATAGCCTATCATAACTACTGTAATTACCATATTCATGTTACTGTTCTCCAATCCCTAAAAGTTAGTACATTGCAGTTTAAGCTAGAAGTTGTTTTTCAATTTTCTTGCTGTGGAAAATTCTGAGACCTTTTTTCTACTTGCAGCATTTGCTGACTTGTTTTCCTTGCTCTCTTTCTGCCTGGTAAAAACATCTTGTTTGAGGTGGGTTTATCCTTTGCTCTAAGCCATAAAAACCCCTTCTAACTCACAAACCCTTTGCCTCCTTGGTTATCCAGTAAGATTGGCCCAGCAATTCTTTTCTTCTATATCAAAACTTGTTTCCACCTCTATTCCTTCATCAGACTCTACATTTAAAAATCTTTCTGCTAAGCACACATATCTGTGAGACTTTCTTGTCAAACTTTCATCCTTCCCAACAGCAGAGGATGCTGATTGCTTTTGTAAGGACCACTTTGGGAGGAGCTCTGCCTGCTGGTGGGTGGCACCAGTGGCTTTTCAAAACAAGAAGTTCAGATCCTGTACTATTGAGTGTTAGCATTGCAATAGTTGGGTAAATAAAGTTGTGTAAAACTTTAACACTGCTCGGGAACTGCAAAGTGCACAGCAATGGAAACTGCAGCAGTCCATGTAGCAGCAGTGGGCTAAATATACATAAGGATGCGACAGAATTGGGATCAGATACGTAGTTTATTGGGATGGTATCTTATAATTTCAGAAACCCAAAACACCAGGGCTGAAATATAAATATACTGCACCAACTACCAAAATAGAAAGAAAAATATTTTCCGCTGAAGTGGGAAAAAGTTAGGAGTTTTGTGCAAGGGATAAAAATTATGTTGCAATATGGCCAAAAAAATAAAAGAGTAGAGAGTGTTCCTTCATGGAGAAATCAATTTTGAGGTTATACCTGCTTTAGCAGTGCCCAAGGGAAAAATAAACAAAGAAACTGTGGCATTACAGAGAGCCCAAACCAGAAGGTGAGGCTGGGAAGAATGTTCCCCGAAAATAAATATAGAACATCAAAAGCAGGCAGGCAAATAGGATTTGACTCATGGCCTGGTTAAGGCACAGTTCTCCTTCACAGGTAATACAGGGGCTGCCTTTTTACCAAGTTGTAGGCAAATTTGTAACCAAAAAAAAAAAAACACCAAAACAAAACTGAGAACCAACAACAACAAAAATCAAACAAAAACAAAAAAAAAGCAACAAAAATAAAACAAAACAAAAAACAAAACAAAACAAAAAACACACACACACAAAAAAAAACAACGACCAACAAAACAAACAAACAAAAAAAAAACAACCCAGAGATGGAAATCCAGTTCTGGTCAGAAAAATAGGCTGGGGAAGACTTTTACTTCATATGAGAACAGAAAGAAAACACATCTGAAGATTCAGAGGCAACAAATAGCAGCATCTATCAGAATAAACAATGTTCAATCTATCTACATTCAATCTATCAACATTCAATCTATCAGCTGAATCTATCAGATTGTGGTAGAAATCCATTTTTTCTCTCAGACTGTTGAACACTTTGTCATTTGTGCATACAGACCTCGGTGGGACCTGGGAGCAGAATCATGAGGGTAAAGCAAAAAAAGAAGGTGGAAAAATTGTGCCAGTGTATCTAAAACTAGCTCAGTTGGATCTTCCCAAATAACCAGTTTGTATTGGATTCAAATAAAAGTTCAGGTTGGTCTTATGTCCTGTTTGGACCTGTTGGCTCACCATGCATCACAAAAGCACAGGTATTTTTATTGATTACCTCCATCCACACTACTATATTCAGTTCTTTTTGCTGCATTGTTGCATTGATTTCTCCTGCCCCAATCACACTATTGATTTTCCCTGCTCCCATTTCACATCTGTGCCTCTCTCAGCCACCCAGCTGATCTAGTAGGGAAAGTGTGGGATTAGTGCTCAGCTTACAGACACACATGCCTGTGAGGATTCTACCCACAAGGATAAATCCAAGGCCACTGGTCTGTTGCAGGGTCTATGTATAATGTTTTATGTGTTGGTTTTCTCCTAGAATCCAAGGATTACATGGAAGTATAAAATGAGGATTGTGTGTAATCCTCTGTTCTCTTTCTTCATGAAGGCAGTAACAAGCAGTTCAAGGCCAACACTGAGTTTTTGGCTGTTCTGCCAAAAATATGTTGAAGGTCAGTTTTAGTAAAATTTATTAAGACACAGCTGAAAGGAAGACTTTTCTGCCAAGAATGGTTTCCAGCTGAGGACAGGACTTGCAGCTGCAGCAGCTTTTAAGGGAAGGAAAGCACCTGATACATCCCATGCCAAGTGTCCGGATTTTTTCAGCTACTCTGCACTAGAGATGTTGAAGTTGTTGGAAGTCATCTCCTGACTGTGGATGCAGTGGGTAATTATGTTATTCAAGCTTTAATTTTTTTTTTCTTACCTTGAAATGTACAGCTTTAATTGTAAACTCAACAGTTCTTAGCAACAACCAGAAATTTTGTCACGTATCAGCAGCATTCTTTTTTTTGAGATTTTTGGTGAGAAGCTCATAGAACCACAGGATCACAGAACATTCCAAGTTGGAAGGGACCCACAAGAATAATTGAGTCCAACTTCTGGCCCTGAACAGCACCAAGCCCAAGAATCCCACCATGTGCCCAAGAATATTCACCAAATGTTTCTGGAGCTCTGCCAGGCTGGTGCTGTGAGCACTGCCCTGGGGAGCCTGTTCAGTGCCCAGCCACCCTCTGGGGAAGAACCTTTTCCTGATATCCACCTGAACCTGCCCTGACACAGCTTCAGGCCATTCCCTGGGTCCTGTCACTGTCCCCACAGAGCAGAGATCAGTGCCTGCCCCTCCTGTTCCCCTCACAAGAAGCTGTGACTGCACTGAGGTCTCCCCTCAGTCTCCTCCAGGCTGAACAGACCAAGGGACCTCAGCCCCTCCTCACACGGCTTCTCCTCAAGGCTCCTCACCATCTTTTTTGTCCTCCTTTGGCCACTCTCTTATTATTCAGTATCTTCCTTACATACCAGTGACCAAAATTTGAGATATTCCACAAGACAAATAGTGTGTGTACTTTTCAGAGTAGCAATAATGTTTAGTAAAATTACATTTAAACTAGTTCTTGTGTGTGCTGTTCCAAGCAGAGATATTTCCACATAATGAACTGAGCAATTCTGTAACATTTAAAAGATGATAGTCAGAATAGTTTATTGAAATTCAGCATCGATACAGGGAAAATACATTCTGAGTTTTTACATGAGATGGTGTAACAAATTTTACTTGATAAAATGTTTAGTACCCAGCAATTATTTGGTAAATAGAAATTATTTCTCTTGAATTATAAACTGTCACTCTGAGTACAAAATAATAATCTCATGCACAGTGCTGTTTCTTTCAGTCACTTCTAAACTGAAGCAAGAGAAAAGGCAGACATAAAATAAACATACCAAAGCAAGAATGACAATTTGAATACATGGGGAAAACAGTGTTGTCGATTATTATTACTGTGTAGCTTCACAGGTCCCTTGGATGTTATTTCCTATCAACTTTATGGCTCTTTCATCCAACCTCCCAAGAATTTGTAACAAAATATTGTATCCACAAGGGAGTTATTTTCCTTTTTATAAGAAAATCTCATGGTGACACCATGGAAATGGTGCTTAACAATCTTTATGTGATGCTAAGCATTTGACCAACCTGTCTGTGACCACCTCAGTGAGGATTTACTGCTGTAGGGAGATGAAACAGGAGCTCAGCATCAACTTACACTGAGCTACACTTGCAAATCAGTCACAAAACAAGGTTTGCATAAATGTTTGCCCAGAGCTAGAAGAGCAGCACCAATATTGCTCTTAGGGGAAAAGGTGAGGGTGAACAAGGTGTTATCTTCTTGATTGCGGCACTGGGTGTAGCAATTACCCACTAGAGAAACACCAACTTGCCCAGCTTGGTGGGACTGGTGAGCTCTGTGTAATTCACAGTGCCAGATGAGCTCTGCTCAGGTGCTTGGGGACTGTTTTTGAGATCAGAGGATACCTCTACTCATACTCAAGTTCACCAACTGAAGCAAAGAAAAAAATAAATCACATAGGCCCTTGGTTAAATATTCCAGGATAATCTCCTCTCTCCCCTGGTGTTCCCTGACCATGAACAGGGGTCACAATCCAGGGCAAAGAGAAAAAGAGGCAGCTTTTGCATTCTACAGTTTCCTTTCACCATGCAGGAGCAGCAGGATGGTCAGAAGGTTTTCGTGTTGTGGAAACAAATGTTGGGATCATGCAGATGATGGTAACATCCCACAGGTTCTCCATGGGGTCTACTGGTGAAAAGCACAATGGGCCATGACACATGGACTAAATTAATCTAAAACAATCCTTTTTCAGGTTGATTTTATCTTGAGGTGAGTTTTCTGCGTGATGTTTTCCCCAAGTTCCATGGTATAGTTAATTTAGCAGGCACACTCCCAGTGAGCTTGTGTGCATTATTACAGCTGCTGTGGGCATCCAAGCAGTTTCCAAATAAAGTCTAGGGCATAAAAAACGTGAAAAGCAATGTGAGTTTTAAGCTGCTCTTTGAAAATACCCTGAAATGCCTTGTTTTTCAGTCCTAACCTCTTTTAAGAGGGTTTATAGCATCCCTCCAAAAGCAGAGACCTGGTTTAATGCTGAGGCAGTTTTATTCCCAGTTAGAGCTGCATCAGCAGATAATCTGCACTGTTGGGGGACATTGACTGTCTACCTCCCATCTGTGTGATCAACCCATGGCTGTTTATTATTCTGGTATTTTAAGTCCCCATCCTCTTTAGCCAGCAAGTAATCTGAAACCACTGCTTTCTAGCTTTTAAAATCAATTGATAAATAGCATTTCTTTTTTCTCCAAGGAATCAATGCACAATTACTTTGAACTGTTTCAAGAAAATAGGATTTTTGAGATACTATATCCTCCCTTTGCTCCCTTCAACAAGCTTGATTTAAAAAGCAAAGAGAAAGAAGAAGAACAAGTAGCACTGCAGATTTGACAGAAATGTGGATGTTCTGCAGTCAAATTATTTTGTGAAACTGGAATCTTTATTTTTAATCTCAAGTGTTTCTTTCCTTTGGTCACAGACTCCTGCCTTCACAGGAGAAAGTGGAGTTCCCCAGGCTTTCCAGGCTGTATTTTAAATCCTAAGATATATATGGCATGGTATTCACTGGGAATTACCTATGAAGAAATTCAGAAGAAGAAATTAATCACATTAAGCAGCAAGTTTAGAATTTCATGTGTATAGAACCTCAAGATCAGAGTGTCTGTGGTAATGAGTGAATTTATTCACATCCAAGATGTCTGATGAAGTCTTTCCTGCCATCTAATTTCTCAGAGTAGGAATAAAGGGCTGCAGCACTGGGTCCATCAGTCAGTGAGTGGGAAACTCTGTAGTTGTATTTTCAATGTCTACAGAAGGAAGCAGTAAACCTTGCCTAGCAAGGTGGGTGCATTTGGGAGATGGATCCCTGTAACTGGAATTGGATCACAGAGCAAAATCCACAAACACAGACTCACAACTGACTGTTGTGAGAAACAACATTCTGAAATCTCTTCAGATATGATAGACCACAGTGCCATAACATCATCAAGGAAAAGGTGCTTTTCTTCAGACAGTTTTACAATTAAGCCACTTTGAGATTACCTGGCACTGAGAGCTCAGGGTTGCCAGAGAAGTTAAATCAGGAGTCCTTGCAGCACATCTCCCTTTTTGCAAATCTAACTCAAAGAATGCACAGGAATTTCCTCAGCTGCATTCTTGGAAGTGTTCCTGTCTAGGACAGAGGAGGGACTTCCAGGGACTTACCTTAAAAACACTATTTGAGTGTTTCATATGAAGGACAGACTAAAGCCTTAACAAATGAAAAAGTAAATTACATTTAAGGTTTTAGTTTCAGTTCAGGATCTGCCTAGAATCATAACCCTTTTCCAATACATGATGTAAACCCTTAATTATTTATTTTCCTACTTACCAAAGGAAACAGCCATTAACCCAACAATTCAGTGTAATATAGTGGTGGTAAAAGCTAGAAATTAGACATAAAGAGCAAGAGCGTAAATGTGGAAGACTTTTTAACTGCAGAGAATTAGGAAATTATTAAAGGAGAGGATATACAGAATAAAGGGGAATAATGCTAGGAAGTCATGATTATAATTTTATTAGGCCTGGGAGTTAAATAAAAGTGAAAACCTACTAGGAAAGTCAAAACAATTGAATTTTAAGGGTCACTTCTATGAGAATAACTGAGATGGATTTGGCTCAAGTGATAATATGGTCTGCAATCCCAAGGAACACCCAATCTTGTAAACAACCTCAGGGCTCTTTGTCCTCATGCAAGCAGGACACACAGGTCTTTAAATCCAGGGGAGCCTTCAGTTTTACCCAGACTAGTTAAAGAAACAGCAAATTTCCCTGAAAATCACTGGGGTGAGGTGCTGAAAGAAAAATGTGCAAACTGATAGCAAAGAAGCTACAGCAGAGGAATATAAAATAATGCCCCTGACTGCAGCACTGTGCTCTTGCCTTACATCATTTTGAGCATATTTCTCCTCCATTTAATACTAAAAGAGAAAAACCCAAGTGATGAGCTGCTCAGAAAGCTGCATCTGGGAGCAGTCAGGCAAAGGACATGGTAAGGCCATCCCTCCCTGCTGGCATTTCTGGCTGTGTGGCTTCCCCTGCACTCTGACAGCCTCCCTCCCTGCTCTCCATGTGACAGGCAGGGAACACTGCTCCCACTTTCACCTTGTAAGGCTTTCCTCTACCAGCATGGAAGGAGCTCCTTCATTCCTCCTCAAGGGAAGGAAAATGAAATGATCCTTCCAAAGAATGGAATGCACTGAGTTTGCCTGTACCACTAGAGACCTCAGGAGACTGAAGTAAATGAATAAAGGATCCTCAAATTATTTATGACAACAATTGCTGGGATTATTCTGAATGCAGCAGAGGGGGGAGGCAAGGATGGAGTTGATAAAGGCAATTAAATTAAATTTATAAACAGAAGAGACATTGCCAAGAAAATCAGGATAAACACAGAGAAATTCTTTAAAGCCCCAAGAAATTTCCAGCAACTAATGAGATTTCAAGGCATGACAATGGAAAAGTACAGATGAAACTGATATTACTCAGAAAAATTTTTGTTTCATTGTTCACAGTAGAAGCTGAAGGTCATTTTCTAGTGATTGAGATCTATTTTCCCTGGAGAGAAAGAAAAATGTTAAAAGGTTTCATGATTATACTGAAACAGATAATTAGGCAGCAAGAAGTTGCACAGGTTGACAAGGCACTGGACCCAGAAGACTTCCAGGCACAGAAAGGTGGCTGAGACAGAGACAAGAATTTGTGAGCTGGAGCAGAGGAGAGGATTTGGCAATTCCACTACAATAGGGACTCAGTTCTGCCACCAAAACAGCTGTATCCTAAACAGCTGTGTCCAAAACATCTGGAAGGTCCAGCAGTTATGACAGAGCATCCAGATGTTTGACTTCCACAGCAGTAGTGAAAGTCAAATGGATGATTTCAGACACTTGATGTAGCACTAGATCCTGATGTTTCCCAGTCAAGCCTTTGCAATTTTATTCAGCAGATGGCTGGGACAACACAGAGAGTCAGCAGAGGACAGTGGGGTCAATCAGCTCTGGAGGGAACTGGTAGAAACGTATATCAAAGTATAGACTCATTTAAAGTTTGTATCAGGCTATGAAGGTAAGAATTACCTGTTACCTTGCTCATGTTTCCTTTCACAATGCTAGCTAATCCTCTGATATATTAGTCTTTAAATATTCAGTAACAGAAATATTAATTATTGACTTATCCACTGGTAAGACAGACTGTAAAGTCTTAACAAACAACTTGGAGGAAATATTTGTGAGCTCAGTTCTGAATCCAGCATTTCTTGTTAAGTGGCTTAAGGCAAGCTGTTTGCCCTCTGAAAGACCTAATTCCTGACACAAGAAAATTCCTTCCTTTTCTGATACAGCTGTAACTCCAGCAATATATCTTTAACTGCACTTATAATAGTTCGTCTGGCCTGGTCAGGATGTTTTTTCTGCTCCAAGCCAAATTGAATTTCCCCTCAGTAATGTTAACTGCCATTTCCATTGTCCTTTTCTTAGACAGATTTAACACATCACTCCTAGGACTAGCTTGATGCTTGATGTCAATGGGCAGAAACCAACTGATGGCCTCTGTGGGCATTAGAGAAAGTATAAAAGCCTGTACATGAAGATGCATTTATTCCTTATGGCCTATTCTGGAAGATGTCAGGAAACCCTTCTGTCCTACAGGCCTGTTCTGTCAAGGCAGGATCAGCTTCATACTTCACTGTTTAATCTCAAATCAATTGTAACAGGCTATTTTGGAACAACTTATGCCATGAGACGGACTGTTTTATTCCCACCTTCATACTTGAAAAAAAAATTAAAAAGGAAGGCTATCTTTTTGTGTCCTGGGTTTTGGGAGCATTTACAGGCAAACCACAGATTTTCATGGGTAACATTCATTCCTATGGGCATTACTGGTTATGCTGAGTTGGATAGGTGCTCACCATCACCGAGAGCTGTCACAGGATTTTCTTCAACAAGTGAAAAATCATGGACTTCACTGAACCTGTGCCAATTTACACCTCAGGGAATGGCAATTAGTTGCCCCTGTACATTTTTTCTCAGCACGTGCCAGGTCAGGACAGATAAGTAGAGTTGTACTCTGATGATGATGATTTCTTTAATCCTCGTGTAAGGAGAAGTTTCTCTCTGAAAACCACATGCTTTGCCAAATTTCAGTCCAACCACAGCCTGAATTTTCCTCTCCTGGATGTGAATTTTGCACACAATCTCACCTGAGTGTTTGTTGCCAGAACAGTCTCTCTGTTTTGCCAAATACTGTTCTCCAGCTATGGATACCTGAACATGGTACCCAGTTTTCATGACTGTCTATCTCTTTTCATTTCTCTTATCTTCATAGATGCTCTGCAAATATCAGGCCAATTCCATATCTAGAGTTAGCTTAGTAGTCTGGTAAATACCTACAGAAAAGTGTGGCCCATGTGGCTATGAGAAGTCATCACAAGTGGCCACTTGATCTAAAGGACTGTCAAACAACCAATAAGCCAAAGATCTTCCCAACAGGCTTTTTTGTGGACTGCAAACACTGCTCTCTCACTTGTTGCTTTTTGACACAATAGAGCTCTGAAATGAGGAGATGAGTCCTTTTCAGGAGCCTTGTAGGAAGCAGATTGAACAAGTTTCAACAGCACTGTGCAGAGGCTCAGCTTAGAGGCTGCTGAAAGGTTAGATCTCAAACACTGCCAGCATTTTGGGTCTGATTGGATCATCCTCAATATACAGTATCAGGATTTATACAGATTGAAAGATACCTGAAGGCATGGGATAGAGCAGCCTGACCCATCATCAATATTGAAGGCACCTTAATAAGGTTAAAGTATTGACAAATAAAGTATTTGTTAATGTCAATTACTTGTGCCACAAATACTGTCCCAGGCTAGCAAAAAGCCCATGTTTCTCATCTAAGAATAATTATCCTTTCTGGAGGAAAGCAGGCATAGGTTGTTTACCCACGGGAGGAGCAAACAAGCCAAGCTAAACGTGTCCTACACTGTTGTGTCCACTGCACTGAGACAGTACTTTCTAATGAGTCTAGAGCTAATCCTGTGATGATGGACATCTAATTTATTCTATCTTGACATGACAGACCTGGCATAGTAATATCTGGCAATTAGTCACACTCCAGTGGCCCTTAAGCAGTTTGCAGAGAAATGCAGTTTTGGAAATGCAGGGAAGGCTATAGATGTTATTTACTTGGATTTCAGCAAGGCCTTTGACTCTGTCTCCCACAGCATTCTCCTAGACAAACTGGCAGGCCGTGGCTTGGACAGGAGCACTCTTTGCTGGGTTCAGAACTGGCTGCATGGCCGGGCCCAGAGAGTGGTGGTGAATGGTGCTGCATCCAGCTGGCGACCAGTCACCAGTGGTGTCCCTCAGGGGTCTGTGCTGGGGCCAGTTCTGTTGAATATTTTTATTGATGACATGGATGAGGGTTTAGAGTCCTTTATTAGCAAATTTGCAGATGACACTAAGCTGGGAACGTGTGTTGATCTGTTAGAGGGACAGAGGGCTTTGCAGAGGGACTTGGAACGGTTGGATGGATGGGCAGAATCTAATGGGATGAAGTTCAATAAGTCCAAGTGCCGAGTCCTGCACTTTGGCCATGATAACCCCCTGTAATGATATAAGCTGGGGACGGTGTGGCTGGACAGTGCTCAGGTGGAAAAGGACCTGGGGGTGCTGGCTGACAGTCGGCTGAACATGAGCCAGCAGTGTGCCCAGGTGGCCAAGAAGGCCAATGGCATCCTGGCCAGTACCAGGAACGGTGTGGCCAGCAGGAGCAGGGAGGTCATTCTTCCCCTGTACTCAGCACTGGTGAGGCCTCACCTGGAGTATTGCGTCCAGTTCTGGGCCCCTCACTTTAGGAGGGACGTTGAGATGCTTGAGCGTGTCCAAAGGAGAGCAACGAGGCTGGTGAGGGGCTTGGAGCACAAGCCATATGAAGAACGACTGAGGGAGCTGGGGTTGTTCAGCCTGGAGAAAAGGAGACTCAGAGGTGACCTTATCACTCTCTTCAGCTTCCTGAAGGGTGCCTGTGCTGAGCTGGGGTCTCTTTCTCCGGGCAACAACAGACAGAACAAGAGGACACAGTCTCAAGCTGCACCAAGGGAGATACAGGCTAGAATTAAGGAGGAAGTATTTTACAGAAAGAGTGGTCAAATACTGGAATCATCTACCCAGGGAGGTGGTAGAGTCACCATCCCTCGAAGAGTTTAAAAAAAGACTGGATGTGGCACTTGGTGCCATGATCTAGTTGAGGTGTTAGAACATGGGTTGGACTCGATGATCTTAAAGGTCTCTTCCAACCTAGAATTTCTGTGATTCTGTGATATGTCACTGCCGTTTCCTGTTATTCTTTACAAAAAGAAATAGCAGGAAAAGCATTAAAATACTAAATCACCTATTGCAAAAGGCTGCACCATCAGCTTCTGAATCCTATTTAGCACTGCTAAATTACAGAACAGCACTCCAGTGCGTGCTGTTACTGGTTGATTATTTTGTTAAACAGGAAACCAAAACCAAAATTGTTTGCACTGTTAGAAACTAATGTGGGATTCAACAGCATTTGCCAATAAAGAAAGATAAAGCAGAGTTTTAATAGGTCTGATTTGCTTTATCTAACAGGTATTCAACAGATAAAACAAAACAAAAGCCTGGGAAGAGCAGAGATATTTATTGCCAGCATGATTCCATAGAAATGGTGCTGGTTGTTTTTGTTTCAGGAAAGCATGGTCACAAAGTGCAGTTGTCCTGGAGGAGGTGGATTCATGGTCAAGGGCAGCTATCCCAAAGGTGAAGCAGAGCAGTTCTTGTACCCAGGAGGGAGAGGAACGAAGGGGTTTGGGGCTGCTCTTCCAACCCCATTCTAGGTCACCAGGCTTGCTGCAGGCAGAGATGGCTGGTCCCCAGGACACAGATCAGAATGACAGAATCACAGAAAGTTCTGAGTTGGAATGAGCCCACATGGATCCCTGAGTCCAGCTCAGAAGATCACCTAGAAGTGTCCATCTTACCTCTGTGAGTGGGTGGTGGTCGTGGTACTCTCAGTGTACAGACCCCAGCAGGGATTCCAAGCTCTTGTCTCTGCGTATGGGCCTGAGGTGTTTCTCATCCCCCCAGAAGGAAAGGCTTGGGCATGTGCACCTTTCCCCAAGAATTTGGGAAGGTAGATGGACTAGAGGTCAAAGTAGCATACACTTGGAGGTAACCATTAAGGATGATGAGGGATCCAGGCCACCCTGTGATACTGCTGGAGTAACACAGCCAGCACAGACCAGCCCTTCAACGTGGCAGCACAGGGCACCCAGGGGCTGCTGAAACTCAGAGAACATTCTACTCAGCACATCTATGGAAAGGATCTGGAACCACAAATTCAACCCTTTTATATGAACCACCACTAAGTTTAACTGGGAGAGAAGGGGATGGAAGGTGTTGCCTTTAGGAAAGGCTTCTTGGAAGCAGGTTTCGTGCTGTGCAGGGACTTGCAGGAGTGGCATTCTCGGCATATGTCTCTGTTCCTTGTCTCCAAGGGCTGCTGAACCTGAGCCAGGGACACCTCTGCCAGAGGTGCACTCTGGGACAGAGCCTCAGGTGCCCTGACAAGGCAGCACAAGCCCATGGGCACAGCTGAGGAGGAGGGTGGAGGTGTGACACCTTTGTGCTCAGCACACAACAGAGGAAGGGCAAGGGGCCAGCAGCAGAGACTGAGCACAGGGAGCTGCAATCCAGGGGACAAAAGTGGAGAAACTTTTGCTTTCCCTCTGCTTTTTCCCCCCCCCGGTAAAAAGTGCTACCTGTCAAAACAGTGGGTAAAGCCATTTCAGACAGGAATGTAATTTACAGCTTGAAGGTGTCCCTTTGAGCCTGTAAATTCCTTGGGGCAGGGATTATGGTTTTGATCTGACGTGTTAACCAAATGTAAAGAACTGAGCATGACAATTTAGAATTTCCTAAAAGATAAAGAGTAATGATAATAATTTCCTCCTTCCCCCAATCTCTGGAACATGTATCTTGCTGTTACAAAGCTCTGCTTGCAAGAAGAAAGCTATTTATAGGCTGAAACAGATTTGCAATCATTTGTGATAGAGAAGGAAACTGAGGAGAAATATGCAAACCAAAAAAAGCAATGGCAAAAATTTGCATAGTTCTTTAAAGTTTTCTTCAAAAGCTTTTGCAAAATACAACCATCTGTTTTTTCAAGAATATCCTATGGGGGTTGCATGAGGGCTCTGTGTTCTTTTTCCTCTTTTTTTTTTTTGCTACTTGTGGAACCATCTCTCCCTTTAGGAGGGAAATGTGTGTAATCGTAAACTATTAGAGACAGACATCTGCATGGTAACCTGTACTGCTGTATTCAATTACTCAGAAAGTATTTTAAAGCAGTTAGTATGTGCCAATTTAGCTCATGATGAAAATGTTTGTCAGAATAATATGTTTTATTCTAAGCACCTGCTATTTAATATTTGAGAGAGCTGGAAGTGTAATGAGGAAAGAGGAAAATATATGCTTGTAGCTCAAACATGAGCTGCAAAAGCAATTCTGGGGTGAGAAGTGGCACAGCTGAATGGAGGCTAGACCATTTTCCCTCCATTTGTAAACCAGGCACAGAATGACAAGCTAATTCCCAGCAGTCCAATGTGACAGGCATGGCCATTACTGGGGCTAGTTAGTCTCTCAATCCCTGTCTCCATCTGAAGGAAACAATGCACAAACAAAAGCCAGAGCATTTTTGTTGCCTGCAAGCCCAACCTCTGTGACTGGTACTTTGTCAGAGGGCCCAGGGAGTCTCTGTGGCCCCACAGGGTGCCCCAGCTTGGGGCTGAAATGTGCTGTGAGGAGACACTGGGGCATCCATCCATCCTGTGAGTCCTCTGCAGAGATGGTCCTTAAATCAAATATAGCTTCGAAAGCACAAAGTCCTCTCCCATCTCTATGGTCAGTCAAACAGCCAGGCCAGCATAAACAGCATCCAAGGTGGGATTTAAATCAGCTGCTTGAGGCCATCTGGGATTTCCAGGGGTGAGGCTGGGCCTGGAGTATGGCATGGGGGGCAGGTGACACATATGGGAACTCAACATGCCCAGCCATTCTCTTTATATGAGAATATAAATATCTACCAGCTTTCTTCTGCTGCTGGGCCAGGAAGGACTGGTGTGCTGCAGTGGAAATGCAGCAAAGACATCTGCTGCTTTGATAGCACAGCACTCCTGGTACTGCTCTGCAACAGCTCAAGGTAGCGTCATCTTGACTAGATGGCTAAGTGTACAAAGACACGTAAATAGGTTTTTAAATAAGATTTTTGGATTTTGGTACCAAAAATTGGATTTCTGGACCCATCTTGAACCACATAAACAAATTTTCTTGGTTCCATATGGTCTGAGAAGGCAACAATTCCCAAAGTCAGTCTGTTAATTTAGATGCTCACTTTTGCATTTGGGAATTAATTTTAGACATTCATTTTTTATCAACTCCTGGCATAGCTCTGCAGGATTCACATGAAGGCTCTGGTGGATTTCTGAGCTCACACTTCCAGCCGTTTCCTGCCTGGAACATATCATAAGTTTCAGCCAGCCCTTCTGCTGATGGAAATTTGCAGGGTTTCAAAGGCTGAAATGCAGAAGGGATGCCATGAGACAGCCTGGCACAGAGCAGCCTGAGCACACAGCATGCAGCTGCTCAGAATGCAGTGGGTGTATCCTGCAGGATGGCACACTGGATACCCACAGGGAGGAGATAAGGTGACACCCAGCACTGGCAGGGAGGGCTGGTAGGGGCTGCTCCTGTTCCATG
The DNA here is from genome assembly GCF_035770615.1 of Melospiza melodia melodia. Classification (NCBI taxonomy): domain Eukaryota; kingdom Metazoa; phylum Chordata; class Aves; order Passeriformes; family Passerellidae; genus Melospiza; species Melospiza melodia. The sequence continues at coordinate 7,594,926 of NC_086195.1, read as the reverse complement.
AAGGGAGTCATTCACAGTTATACCCTGAACTGAACAGCAGATGGAAAACAGGGTGTCCTGGTTTAGGGCAAATTTGGGAGAAAACCTCCAAAGGGGGCCCCTCCAGAAAGCAAACCCACACAGCCCCTCACCCCAACTGGGTTGGGAAGGATTCCTCAGAGAGAAGTGGAAAGAACCTGTTTATTTAACAGGCACAGCACCCCCCAGCACACAAAATTAATAATACAGGATGACACCACTCTTTCATCACTCTGAAAAAGATGACAAATTCAGAAAGTCTCTCTTGGGGGTGGTCGCTCTGTTCTCAGTCCCTGCGGCGCTGGGGCAGCTCCTGCCCAGAGTAGGCCCCGCTGGGCCACAGGGTGCAAACTCTCGGTGTTCCCAGGCCCCAGTCTGGAGAAGGCTCGAGTGGTTCCAAAAAAAAGGAAAGGAGAAACAGTCCAGGAAAAAATTTGGACTGTTTAGCTAAACTAGCTAATGAGCAGAAGAAAGAGCAAAGCAGAAGTAAAGCAGAAAAAAGAGGGAGAGAAAAGCAAAAGCAGCACCATGTACTGCCCTGTCTCTGTGTCTCACCGGTCATGGGGGAGCAGCTGATTAGAAACCAAAACAAAACTTTCACTCTTCAGAGTCAGTCTTGAATGCACAGAACATAGTATCCAGCATAAACAGAACACACAAATAGAAATACAAGAATCATAACATCACCCTAGGACATAGGGGCATTAGAGAAGCTGTCACTGCAAGAAGGGTGCTGGGGTTCAGGCAGTCAAGTTGCCCAGGGACAGAGCTGCTCCTTCAGATTGTGCTGAAGGCCCAGTCAGCTGGGGAAAAAAAAGTCATCACAAAATTTGGGGTCAGGATCTGAGCTGGAAGCTGCATGGCAAGCTCAACCTTGAGCAGCTGAAGTCCTGCTTAGAGCATGCTGGGTGGATCTGAGGTGAAAGTTTCCTCAGGTGACAGAAGGGAAAATACTGAGCAAGCAGCTCACAGAGAGGAGCTTTTCTGCAGGGCAGCTGGCTGTCCTCCCTTCCACCTCAGCCTAAGGAAAAGCATGGAGGCCTCAGCTCTCCTCAAGTCACCTCCTTCCTCACAGATAAAGCAGCTGTCCTTCAAAATAAGTCTCCACTTATCTCACAGAAGCCTGATCCCACGCTGGCCCTTTTCTCCTGCCTCCAGGACTAAGAGAGTGGCATCCTTGCCTCCTTCCAGCTAAAACTAAGCAAGTCCAGGTATTTTCCAGATAAGATTCCATGTAGTCATTCCATCCTCAATCCTCATGGGTTGGGGATGCTATGCTGGGTTTTCCCGGAATAGGAGACCATTAAAAAAGAAAATCTCCTTTTTAATATTTTCTTCTGACTTTTCACTGGGTGTGTATATTTTTCCCCAGTCTAGCTGATGATCTGCCCTCAGTACACTTCAAAAATTGCCAACAACATCTGTAGCCATGGGTGGTTCTACTGCATTTTAATTACTTTTGTAAATTCACAAATAAGGGGTTGGAATAACATTTACAGAGAAAGTGTCAAACCAGTTAAGAACTTAAACATTTATTTTGTCCCTAGCAGCCTTCCCCTAACACCTTCTCCAATTTATAGGACTATGGAGCAAAAAGGGGGAGCTAGTCCAATACTCAATTTAAATCAGTTCATGGTTCAGCTACAAGGCCACTGTCAGCCAGGCAGTGCAGCTACACTCCTAATAGAGGAATGGAGTTCACACAATAAGAAAGTAAAAAACTAATATAAATCTGCATGGATTAGCATCCAGGATCATAATATGAATTAGCTGCTTTTCTTTATGCTAAAATTTGTCCATTATTATGAAAATAAGTGATTCAACATCTTTGTCAGTAATCTAACTCCAAGCCACAGTGCCACATACCAGTGACAGATGACCAGGCTCTTTATAGAGATAAATGGCAGTAACTACATCAAACCATGAAGTTACATTGCAGCAGTGGCTGTAACCATTAAATTTCTCAAAAGATGAATAGGGCAGTTGATTTTACTCAACTGATTTAATTGTCTAGTCCTCCCATATAATCTGAGGTGTGATACCAAAGATACCAGATACCAGTACCCACACAGAACTTCCCACTGCAGGAGGGAAGCCCTAAGGACCAGCTTCAAAGTTTACTATTCCCCCCAAGTGTAAATGGACATATTTTTTCTATTATAATTTTTCCTTCTCTTCCTTCTTTGGTCTGTCTTCCCATTTCTCACCCAAACTTCTTCCCTTTCTCCTTCCTTTTTTTCTTGTTTAGTTCTCTACCTTTTCTTTCCCATGAGATGTTTGTGGTTGCAGCACAAGGGCAGCCCTGTCCAACAAGCAGGTTTCACCTCCCAGATTAAGACTGTAAAATTTATGACTTGTGAGATTTTTGATGATGAGTACAAACCTTCCTCCCCAGCTGCCAGGAGAGGCTTTCTCCTTGCATTCAGTCTCACCTCATCCTTGAATCTAGCAGTTCCACAGGCCCTCTTCCCAGGAAAAGAGGGTTCTGTAGGATATTGAAGACCTGCTCAATGAAAAAATTAGGAATCAGGATAATTTGATGTTTACCTGATATCGAGTAACATCACAGAGCATGAGCAACTGTTTTTTATGAGGAATGAGTTTGTTGTCTGAATCGCCGACAAAGAATTAAAGCTAAAACATGGTGTGATGAAAGAGTGAAAAATGGGTTCTGCGTAGTCCAAAGCTCTCAGAGCTGCCAGGTGATGAGATTATGTGCCCTTCCCTTTGCAGAAAAGCCTACTTGGTGCAAAAGAGCCACTCCCCAAGGGCTGTGGAGAAGTGAGCAGTAGATAAGGGATGAACCTGCCTCCCTGACCCCACGCAGTGGGTGAAGAGCAGCCCCAAAGGTGCAGAGAGAGCCCCAAGCTCTCTGGCTTGGTCTGAGAGGGGAAGCTTGAGGAGAAGGCTTTGAAGGGAGGATGAAGATTGAGGGGTGTGATTGCTCCCCCACTGCTGGGAGGCTGCTGCCTCTGACTGTCAGGCTGACCTGACCTACATTGTAAATACCAATTGCCAGCAGGTCAGTCAGGAGGGCTGCTCCTACACAAATCTGATTAGCTGGAAGTGATTTTTCCTCCTCATTCTGTGCCTAGGATATGTCCCTGTTTGGAGAAGTTGCCCATGTAGGGGAGGATGAGGTGTTGGGGCTGCTCTTGTGTGCTCAAATGGCAGCAGAGCTCAGCTCTGTCAGCACTGCAGCCCCAAAAAATCTGACACAGGTCACCAGCCCCACACTGCAGAGTCCTTGTGGGGGCTGTCTTGCTCTGGGCAGCTCTCCCTGAGCTAAAGAGGGAAGAAGAGCCAGGTAAGCATAACTCAGGTTGTGCCTGTGTGTCTATGGAGCCTCCTGCGAGGGGACAGAGGCGACATCCCAGCAGCACACCCACCTGCCTGCTTTTTTACCTGCTACAGCTTTACTGTGGCAGGGGCAGGGTGTGCTCCATGCCCAGGGTCCTGCTCAGCCCCTTTGTGAGGGGTGAGGGCGGAGTTCGGCCTGAGGAGAGCTGTGTCCTTCCCTGCTGTTGCGGTGTGATGTCATGGTTTGCCTCAGATATCCTGGTGTGATGTCATGGTTTGCCTCAGATACCCTGGGTTTCTCCCTGAAGACTCCTTCTCCAGGTGTGTCAATCACCTCTCCTTTCCCTCTCTGACCCCTGCCAAGCACTGTCTGTCAATCCTGGCATTCCAGAAGGGCATTGAGTGATTGGGCAGATTCAAAAGATGCCTTCCACCCTCCCGGGGGGCATTGGGCCACCCAGGTGTCCTTTGTCCCTTAAGACTTTCCCTCCTGTACCTGGTTGGTGGGATTCCTACCCCTTCCCTCCTCCTCTCCCTCAGGTTAAAAGCCAGCAATCATATGGCTGGGAGTTCTGTTGGAGTTGTTGGATTCAGAGGCCTGTGGCCAGAATAAAGCTCTGGATTGAAACCCTCCAGCAAAACCGACTCCTTTCCTTCACCATTGCCTTAAAGCTTCTCCAGCAGAGGGAAACCTGAGCTCCTACATGTCTGCACTTGTCCCCAGGCATCCAGCTAGCCAAAAGGTGTCTTTGTGTTGTCATATATAATACAACAGTTCTATTATCATTACATTGCAAGGGTTCTATATTGCTGGAGTTTCATGTCTCCTTGATGTTCCTTGCAGGCATCTCCTCTAGGCACTGCCTCTTCCTTGTCCTCACAGCAGCCAACTGAGCTCAGTTCCCCTTAACCAACCAATCCACTCTTTTATAACACTCTCCTTATTGGCTACAGCTGTGGCCTGTTAACATCAGGCCTGCTCCTAATCTCTAGTAATTGGCTCAGCTGCAACTCTTTAGGGGGTAAGATTACATTCTATACCATCTTATTTACTTATATTGTATCCATCCCCCTACATCTGTGGGGTGAAAACACCACAGCTGCCACTATTTGGTTCAGCAGCAAGGGCCAGACAAGCTCAGGCGCGTGCCATCCGGCTATATTGGTAATTATTGCAATACCCTGCCTCATTGAATGCAAATGGGGACAGCAGGGGTGTCACCCTCTGCTCCTCCCAACAGCTCATCAGCCACCAGAGACCCTCCAAACACCTGCAGCTGCCCTCAGTGGTGCTGAGGATGCCGGCGACTGCTCCAGGGACAAGAAAGGACATTTCTGACAGCAGCCGAGGCCGCTGTGGTGCCTGGGGACAGCACGGTGTTGTCACTGCAAAGACAGCCAGCTAGGAGCCAGGATCTTCCTCCGCCTTCTAGCCTCTACACTTCCTCACCCATCCACCCCACCCCTTTTTTTTTTCGTTACCAGAAACATTCTAACTGCAATTAAAAAGGCGCTGTCAGCATTTAATTGCTCTGGAGCCCTGGCGGGGATGGTGAGCCCGGGTGCTGATGTCACCCCGGTTGTCATGGATACAGGTGAAGAAGCCGCCTGAAGTGCAGCATCAGGGGATGGGAGGATGCAGGGGGACCTGTGAGGAACCTGAGAAGCAGCTGCATGGCCAGGTGAATGGGGCTAGCAGACGGGCAGCAGAGCCAAAGGACAGAGCCCTTCCCGAAGGTGCTGAGGCCAGGGCACTGCACTCCCACCACAGTGAGAGGTGGGCAGGCAGCTCCCCACCTCAAACACCAGAACAGTCCCCCCATGACAGCCAGCAATTAAGAGAAAAGCCCAGGCAGAGGCCCCTCCATGTGCACTGTAATTAGCAAGACAAGTAGTGTATTTCTTTAGCTCAAGCTCTCTAATAGGTGAGGAGGGAGTAGCAGAAAGGAAACAATAGGGAAAAGCCAGAAAAAGAAACATACTTATGGGAGTATGTGTGGGTTTATGTATGCAAAAGATCAGCTCTAGATGCTTGGAGAAAGTGAAAAAAGACTGTGGGACCAGGGATCTGTTCATGTGCATCCATAAAAAACCCTCTAAAAATCTTTCCAAGTAACACACATAATAATAACATTAAAGGAATCCCCCACTAGAACACTTGCAGAAGTAGTTCCTCTGCCTGTTCCCATTTCCCTTCTCTCCATCTTCTCTTGCTGAGAAGGAAATTAAAATGCATTTTTCATATAGTATCTCTAGCACTCTTTTGTGTAATAATCCTCTTTCTGTGAAAGAGGCAGGTCAGCAATAGCTGCAGGCTCCTGCACAATCAGTGCTCATCTCATAAAAATCTCCAGCTTTCCCTGGGATTTTCCAGCCACAACCTATTAAGCATTTGACTGTGACAACAAGCCAGCCTGAGGGAGGGGCTCTTTCAGATGATGCCAGGGCAAATTTGTATTTATTTATGGAGTGGTTGCATGGATTTTTTTTGTAATGGAGAAATGAGACTTTTAAAAATTATGTTTGGTTTAAATTAATCTTAAAAGGCAGTTAGGGCTTGATACACACTTTAGCTTCTAGTTAAAATTTATTATTCTAAAATGCAAGCTTACTTTTAAATTGGAGAGGAAGGCATGGAGTGTGCTTTGCCTATCTTACTCCCCTCCTTTAACACCTGACTAAAGATGTGATTTGCCAAAAGTCGAAGGAAGGTCAAATACTGGTCTCTAATATATGAATACCAGAACAATGAGTTACAGCTAAGCTTTGCATTATGTCTGACTGCAAATTTAATATTTCCTGTCAGCAAATTCCTATTCATTTAAATCCAAATTATGGGTTTCAATACAAATATTTGGTGATAGAGAATTTTTGAAACTGTGAAAATGCAGTTTTCTTGTAATTATGTAACCAGAACTCTATTTTCTGAGGTTTAAAGTGTCTTTGTATTGCAGTTCAGGCTAACTAGAATGCATACACAAAGGTATGGTTGGAATGGAAATTGAAAGCTCTGATTTGTGTGAATTGATTGCCCTGGTTGGAATTGAAATTAAAAGCTCTGATTTGTGTGAATTGATTGCCCTGACATCTCTTTTATTTTTTTTCCTTAGGAAATGTAAGCTTTCTCCCTGTTCAGAAGGGTATCTTTTTGGCTGAGACTGATGCCTTTTGTTTGACCATGAGTGTGACAAACAAGCTGTTGATAAGATAACAGTTTTCCTTGCAACCACCTCATTTTGGTGTTCACCACCAACCTCCAGATGTGGAAAGCTTTCAGCAGGGATCCTTTTGGTTTCCCACCACAATGGTTGCAGTGTGTGCCATGTGTGCAGTGAGTCCCTTGGTGTGCCATGTGTGGCACTGGCAGGGCTGTGCTGGCAGCTGGGTGGGATCTGGGGGGTCCCAGTGCCCTTTTTGTGGGAGAACAGGAGACAGCCAGACTGAAAAAACCCATCATCTCCTGGCAGCCCAAATCTGGGGATCCTCCTGGAAAGATTCTGCTCTAATCTTACACAAAATTCCCCAAGCTTCTCTCCTTCCCAACTCCCAGTTCAAGTTCCTATAATTTTTTTATGTAAAACTTACAGGTGAAAATTCCTGGCTGAGGCATGACTAAGGTTGGTGAGCATCCTGTCTACATTTCATTTCTGCTTTAAACAGTGTTTTTCTTTTGAACTCTAGGGGAATTGCAAGAAAAGTGGAGAGGGAACTTCTCACAAGGGTGTGCAGTGACAGGAAAGGGGGAATGGCTTTAAACTGAAGGAGGGTAGGTTTAGATTAGATATTAGGAAGAAATTCTTTACTGTGACAGTGATGAGGTACTGCAAGAGGTTGGCCAGAGAATCTGGGTGCCCCATCTCTGGAAGAGCTCAAGACCAGACTGGATGCAGTTCTGAGTAATCTGATCTAGTGAAAGATGTCCCTTGTCCATGGCAGAGGTGTCAAAACTAGGTGATCTTTAAAGTCTCTTCCAACCCAAGCCAATCTATGATTCTGTGATTTTGTGATTCAGTGATTCTGTGATTCTATCTGGTCACAGTCTGAGCTGCAGTCCTTCCTCCTACCAAATAAAATAAAAAAATATGTGAATTTAGAGGATGGAAATAATACATTAACTTCCAAGAGAAGAAGCAATCATGTCTTCCTGAAGAGTGCACAACATGATGCATTCCAAAGGGATGGGTTCACCAGGACAAGCAGGGATCTCTTCTGCCACAGGAAAACCTTGCCAGGACTGTTTCTTCAAGGGTTCACAAACAACCTCAGCTGAGGCCAGTCTCTGGTTTAAAACCTCATGTGTTGCATGAAGCCAAGGGTGTCTCTGAGCCTGCACAGACCTCACACTGAAGGGGAAAAGTCAGAGCACAGATTTAACATATTGAGGACCTGGTGCTTGATATCCACTGGCCTTCCCAGCCTGCCCAGCAGTGTGGCCACTGGGAGCAGCCAGGCATCTGCTTCTGCACAAGGCTGGAGGTCCTGGCAGGTCCCCACCAGTGCTTGGTCACAGCCACCCTCCTCCAGAATGAGATCTCCAAAACCAGCAAGAAGGTGTCAGTGAGGCACAGGACCCTGAACTGCATTGCTGGGAGTGTTGGGGCCAAAAGAAGTGAAATGGCAGAGTTCAGTTTCCATAAACACAAATTGTCTTGGGATCCCTTCATTCTTCTTGTTATTCTCCACCCATTCTCCTATCCCATCCTCTCATCCCCCCCACCATGATCCTTTTCTTTCCATAATGTTTTTAACTTAGAGCAGAGTGAGAATATTTTGCCATACTGTAAATAATAGTAGGGTTTTCAGCTCCTACCTTTCATCCACTGTGTGGAGCACAGCAGACTGTGAATAAGCCTCTTCCAAAACAAACATTAAAAGCACATTGACAATTTAAGTCGCATATGGTCCTAAAGATGTTTTATACTCTACTGTCACAAACAACACCTACAATCTGCTAGAAATTAATGGAATAAAAGCACATTTCTCTGGTTCAGTGAGCATTTGATGGACACCATGGGTGGGATTTATCTCTTATCAAGTCAGCAAGTTGCTCCCATTTGAATTTGCTGAATTTAGCTACAGTACTTTGCTTCATTTCTAGCCCTGCCTCCATTCCCTGCCTTGTATGAAATGAAATAAGGGATTTTCAGCTGAGCTTCTCACTGATAGTGATCTGTGTCATGGAATCATCTCACACCAGACATCCTGCTTAACTGCAGGTTCTGGAAACCTGGTAGCTGAGTCTCTGCTGCAGAGCTGCTTGAGGAAACATTTATATATAGGTTCTCAGAGGCATCCCTTCTGCAGTGAAGGGTGCTCTCAGGTGAGTGCTAAAATAACCAGCTGGGCAGTGTGGGGGACATTTCTGCTTTTGTATCTGTTACCTATGCTACTAATTTCCCTCTCTCAGCCCTAGCAAGGAAGAAAAAACCCACCTTAAAACACAGTCACAAAACCAGGAAAAAATAAAACCCCTGTAACAAAAACCCCACATAAAATCCATAAAAAATATTTCACCCCTAAATGACAGTGAAGCCTATAGATTAAGGGTATCTCTCATTTATTATTTTTACCATTGGTTGTCACAGCAGGAAAGGCACTGTAGCTTTGTAATTGTTTAGTTTCAAATGGGGAGATCTTTTATTTTCAACTCCTTTTTCTGTCTTTAAATTAGCACTTGGAGTGTTAGTCTTTGTTGCTGCAGCCCTTATCAGCAGGGCAGGAGACAGTGATTGCCTCCTATCTGAAAACTACAGTGAAATTAAACCTTAATTAGTTGCTTCAACAGGGTATGATATAGACTTTGAAGGACTTAAAGATACAAGTTCCAAATTGGTTTCAGGTTTACTGTGAAAGCCTGAGCATGCACACCTTGCATGATTAAAAGGAAGCACACCAAACTTTCTTCCAGGAAAAAAGTCTGATCATTTACTATGATGTCATTACTGAAATTACAAGTGGAAAACTAGAGAAGACTTTCCATGCACAGTCTACCCTCTGGGATGACAGCTCATAGCTTATTTATGCACCACAGTCTCTCCAAAAAAGAGCAAAAAACAAACAGCCAAAATAAATAGATAAAAAACGGCAACATAAGCATTTACTCATTTCTTGCAAACTCTCTTAGGGGGAAAAAAAAAGAAACCTTATGAAAATGTTAATAAGAAGGGGCAAGAGGAAGAGAGAGGAACAACTGGATGCCCATGGCACCAAAGGCTGCTTTAGCAAGCTCTGTGGCAGACAAACACCTGACCAAAAAGGCATGAAATATTCCAGCCCCACTTCCTAGGGAGTGTTTAGCAACTCCTGGGTGAGATAGGCCCCGAGTCACTGGAGAAGCTTCCAGCCCAAACAACTGTCACATTCCATATTTCCCATAAAAGCAGTTCTTAGCTAAAGCCCCATGTTTCGCTTGGCCTGCAGGAACCTGCCAAGTGACTCATGGAGCGGATCCCCTCCCTCTGTGCTTTCCATTTCCCTGGGAAGGAGCATTTCAGCAGTAACACACACGGTGTAACAATGATGCTACAGCCCCAAAGGCTGAGCTGTGCTCAGTTTTGCCTCCAGATGCTAAAGAGCAGTATAGGACCACTGCTGTCAGAAGGACAAGACATGCAAAGACAATCCACAGCTTCCCACTCCACTGCAATGGCCACAGGGGATGCAGCTGGGCTGGAGTTTAAAGGCATAAATCCATTGGTGAGAATTCTGCTCTTTGCAGAATCACAAGGTGATTTTGAACCAGGGCCTTCCCGGTGGCAGGTGGCTTCAGCAGTAAAAGGACAGGCTCCCAGGGATGTGGTCACAGCCCCAAGCCTGCCAGAGTTCAAGGAGCATCTGGACAATGCTCTTGGGCACATGGTGTGGCTCTCAGGGCTGTCTTTTATTTTACTTGCAGCAATATATGGACTTATTCAAGAGATCCTGGTGGGTCCCTTCCAACTCAGGACATTCTATGTTGCTATGATTCTATGACTATGAAGACTTCAAGAGACCTCTCTGCTATTATTTCTTAAAAACTTTCGTACCATAGTGCCAGAACAGTAGATGATTACAGAAAAATGATTTCATTTTTTGTATACTTTGGAAGCAGATTGGCAGTGTGTATCTCAAAAATCTCCATTACTGTTCATAACATGCAGCTTAATCATGGAATCCCAGGATGACTGAGGTTGGAAGAGACCTCTGGATGTCATTTGGGCTCCTTCCAGTATGTCTGTGCCTCTTTAGCACTTGGGAGATCTGGACCCAGTGCTTCAAGTGTGGCCTCACCAGTGCTTGAGCAAGGGCGAAGGATCTCCTCCCCTGACCTGCTGGCATCACCCTCTGGGTGCAGCCCTGAGTCCTTGTGGAAACCCAGGGCACTGGGAATATTTCTCTGTCTGCTCTGGGCTGCCCTGACCCCCATGGGAGCACTGACTCTGACCCTCATCCATGGAGAAAGTTTCCCAGACTTGAAGATAGTCTAGAATCCACAAAAGTGTGAAATAGATTATAGAGAGCAGTGTAGGTGTATCACTTGGTGAGAAATTGAGGTTTTGGGATTTTTAGTACGTTGTGGATGGAAGCAAGATGGAAGGCACAGGGTGTTGTGCTGGGTTTCTTCTTCCTTCTTCTTCCTTCTTCATGGGTTTGGATGACATTCTGTAATTGGGCAGAAAAATCCACATTGTGGGCTCTTTGGGATTAGTTATTGGGTTAAAAGGGAAATAATCCAGGTGTCAGTTCTTAATTGGAGAGTTTAGTCTTAAAAGACCTTGTACCAAGAGATTGTTGGCCCTTTTGCACCTTCTGATGAAAAGCTGCTGAACTCACAGTAGTGAGACTGTTTTACTGATAAGAAATAATAAACACCTGAGTCTGAACATGAATTACTGTCTTAAGTGCCTTCAATCCAAACCCAGAGAAACCTATGACTGGTAGCCCCACAAGTCCTGTCAGGGCTGTCAGTCCTTCTTTGACATAAGGACACTTTGCTGGCTCATGTTCAGCCCTGACAACATGACTCTGGAATATCAGCCTCTCCTCCCAGTCTGCTGTCATTGGCCTCCTCGCTGAGGACAAACTGCCCCATCATCCAGACCATGAATGAAGATGTGAAACAGGACTGATGTTTGATTTTGTTCCATTGTCCACTTCTTTCTGTCACATAAAAATTGTGGGAACTATAAAATACAACCACGAAATGATGTTCATTTTTCTATGTCAACTGTGATATCAAGAATTTAAAAACACAACCACTGAAACTTAGACTAACAGAAAATGAAAACTTATTCAAAAGAGAATTTGAAGGCCTCATCTGTGAAGGACAGGAAAACCAAATGAACTTTATGCTCCTTCTGCAGTGAGAGAGTAATGAAGAACTGCTCATTAACTAGTTGTTTGAGTCTCTTACCCAACTGTCACTTGGGCTTACAGAACTGTAATTTTAGAACATGGAGAAGTCCAAGATAAAAGCTTTTATTTTACTTGCAGCAATATATCCTCTCCTGATACTAGCTGAGAGAACAAGACCAGAAAAAATTAGAAAGGAAAAACAAGGTGAATTCTAAGTATAATAGTGTTAAAACATAAAAGAACAATTTTGTACCTACAGGGATCCTACATTTTATATTTCCTTTACTCTGCACTACACAGAAATCAGACTAAAATTCTTCTTTAAAATGTTCTGTGTCTACAAAAGGATAATCATGACTATTTGCCCTTCAAATAAGAGCATTCAAATCATCTGTTGTGCAGTGAAATGTCCTATTAATGGCTGGCCTCAGGAAGTGTAGCAGACACTGAACACTGGTGACTACCTTGGTTGCGGCACAAGCAGTTTCTCCTTGAGGGAAAAAATGAAAAGAAGGGAAAAAAATCCCCCACAACCTCTCCCCAAACTCCACCTTATTACCATTTGCAAAGTTCTAGAGAGAATGGGTGCTTGACAGCATTCAGGTAAGCATTATCTTCTCATTATCAAAGGTATTATGGAAAACCTTCCTGAATAAAATTTGTGTTTGGAAGAGTTTCTGTGATTCAAGAAAGTGTGCTCTCCAAAAGGCTTTTACCTGTGCTCACGCAGGGCATTTAAAGGGTCTGGGTGAAGGAAAGGCACTTTTGCTCTGCACTTTGATGTCATTTGTTGAGAACAGGGTTTTCTATTCCTGTGTCAGCCCTCTCCCACTCTCTTCCAGGAGGTTGCCTCCCTTCCCAGGCACTGGTGCTGCTGTTTGTATCTCCAGAGGGAGTTTTCAGCAGCCTCAGCATCTCATCCTGCCAGGCCCAAGCAGGAGGCACGGGCTGCAGAGTTGAAAATCAATGAGATTTTAAATTACACCTTCAGAGACGCAACCTGAATGCAAACAGTGTTCACCTATTACATTGATTTCATCATCTGATTCCTGAAGTGTCAATTCCTTTCTGTAATTTGAGCTGTAACAGCTTGATATTGACAAGAAATTAGATGATCTTGGATCATGTGTGACTGACATCATTTAATAGCAAAAGATATCTGAGAGATGCATTAGGGATTACATGACAGAAATTCCTGAAACAAACAATGTGGAAATAAACAAGGTTGAACTCTAGAAATAAACAATGTTGAACTCTTGCCTCTTTTCCCTCCCTCCCAGCACCAGCCAGCCTCTGGATGTGGATCCTGCGACACAGTGCCCATCCCTTCATCCCTTGGGATGCCTTTGGGCACATCCTTTGCCACACCTGCCTTCCTCCAAGACCAAGGAGTCTCTCAGAAGAGATTTCTTCTGCTGCCTTCTCCGTGCTGCATCACCCAGGCCACAGAGAAGGTTCTCCTTACAGAAGGGCTACTTCTGTGGCTACAACTAGTGCCAAAATCTACTGTGCTCTTGGTGAGCACCATGCAAGCAACACATCAGTGTGGGCAACCCCTAAAGGGATGACAGCCTCTGGGGGAAAACAGAGCCCTGCTCTTGAAACCTGCTTGGTATCCTTGGAATGGTTCTGTGCTGGGAACCACTTAGAGCACTGTTCTGCTTAATTTTCATGTCCATCAGCAGCATCTATCATGGTCAGGGAACAACAAGGCCGTTGGTAGGCCAGGCACATAAACACAGGGCTAAGAGAAAGAAGACATGATGTACCTGATGGTGCAGCCTCAGCAGAGCAAAAAGGATTCATGCTGGAGTGTTAAAGATGATGCATGTGGAAAAACTGTATGGAAAAAGCTGCTCCCTGTAGTACCTTTCCCATATGTTTTGGCAATATGAGAGAGAGGGGTGGGATATACAAATGTCATACTTGTTTTAGTGCTGGCACCAAGCAATGTATCTCTCTGCAGAATGCAGGTCCAAAATTTTGACAGACCTGAGGAAAACCTTTCTTCTCTGTCACATACATCTTGTATGAAACATTTGAGGCAGATTGTTGTCAGGAAATATCTCTGTAGCTACCAGCTAGAGTCCCAAGATGTGTGTTGGATTTTGTTTCACTGGAAGTGAACCATTGTGCTCTGGATTGCAGGCACTTGTGGTATTTGGGTAGTAAATCATAACACTGTCCAAGTATGGAGCTTATTCCCCAGGAGAATGCCACCAGACTGATTAATCAAAATTACAATCCTCCAAAATTGTATTTAACTGTGCTCTGAATTGCTTAATGTGGTTTTACATTTGTGCCAGGATGTCCTGTGAGTGTTTCCAAACCACTTCTCTGTTCTAAACCTGGGAACAAAAATAAGCACATGTGCTTTCAAAAAGAGGCACAGTGATCCCAGAACTGCCCATATTACTTTTGCTACAAATACTTCTGGCACCAGCCAAAGGTGATCTGGTTTTTATGTAGGGCAGCTCCTGTGACAGATGAGAATAAATTGTTTATATGCTTCATTTGTTCTCATGTTACAGCACCTCATTTACAGAGCTCCCATCCTAGGATCATATTGTTTGCAGCAACTTTCCTAAGAGTTGATTTTGTTCTAGATAAGGGCAGACTGCAGCCCGTCACAGGAGCAGATCCAGTCCCATGTGGGCTGCAGTGTCGCAGACATCTTTTATGGAAAATCCTTTCCTTAGGATTTTTTCCCCCTGAGAAGCTGGAGGCCTCAGGAACAAAATGTGAACAATGATTATCTGCTGCTGTGGAATGCAAGAGGTGCATCTGTGATTGGCTCATGTGGTTGTTTCTAATTAATGGCCAATCACAGCCCAGCTGGCTTGGACAGACAGCCGAGCCACAAACCTTTGTTATCATTCTTTGCTATTATATTCTTAGCTAGCCTTCTGATTAAATCCTTTCTTTGATTCTTTTAGTATAGTTTTAATGTAATATATATTATAAAATAGTAAATCAAGCCTTCTGAAACATGGAGTCAGATCTTCATCTCTTCCTCATCCTCGGACCCCTGTGAACACGGTCACGCTGCAGTGCTCTGGGAGCTCAGATGGCACAGCAAGGGCTGGGGAAGAGCTGGGGTGCCTCAAAATCTCTTGAAGGCAGAGGCTGCTCACAGGGAGACAACACATTTCTGCTTCATCCTGAAGGTCCTCTCACACTCAATCCATGCATTTCTCACTCCAAGGCCCTGCCTCAGGTGTGCTCTGCATTCCCAAGGCACCTGAGCAGGGTGTCCTTAGGGACCCAGTAGTGCACTGAAGGTATTGCCAGTGCCAGTGGTCAACAAACAGCCCTGGCAGCACATCACTCACAGTCCCTCACCAGGCCTTTGCCTGTGCTCTGCAAGCAGTGTTTGGTCCTTGGAAACAGTGCAGAATGGTCTTAGCTTTCTAAAACACTTGGGTTTTTTTTTTTGTTTTGTTTTGTTTTGTTTTTTTCCTGAGAGAGAAAGAGGCAGGATGCAGTAGAGGGATGGTGTTAGACACAGCAGCCATCTGACCTCCCTTTGATCATGTTAACAAGGGGCCACCTGGCCTGGGAAGGCACAGGGCACACTGCAGGGCACAGCAAAGGGGGAATGATACCCTGCCAGAGTACCTGAATCCTCTCTGGTAGGGAGGGCTCTGTCCTTATCTGTGGCATTCATATTTTCTGGAAAAATCTCTTTGCCCAGGATTTTTCTCCTAGGAAGCTGAGAAGCCTCAGAGAAAAAGGAAAACAATATTATCTCATTTGCTTCTCCTGTGTTTTTCTCCTTTGGAATGTGTTTGGAGATTGTTTACCAACAGGTTGTTGTTTCATTGGTTTTGTGTAAATTGTTTTGACTTAATGACCAATCAGTGCCAAGCTATGTCAGGACTCTGGAGGGAGTCACAAGTCTCATTTATTATTATTAATAAAAATATTTTACCATCATTATCAATTATTAATTATTAATCATTAATTATTAATTATTAATTATGTTTTACTAATTTTTATTTATTAATATTATTATTAATGAAAGATTGATATCTTTTTAGCCTTCTGTAAGTATCCTTTCCGTATAGTTTAGTATAATATTCTTGAATATAATACAGTATCTTAAAATAATAAATTAGCCTTCTGAGAACATGGAGTCAGATCCATCATTCCTTCCTTCCTGCCACAGGGTACCCCACAAATACAATACTTAT
Organism: Melospiza melodia melodia; assembly: GCF_035770615.1. Taxonomy (NCBI): domain Eukaryota; kingdom Metazoa; phylum Chordata; class Aves; order Passeriformes; family Passerellidae; genus Melospiza; species Melospiza melodia. The sequence continues at coordinate 7,579,081 of NC_086195.1, read as the reverse complement.
CATTTCCCCTTTTCCACTGAGTAGGTTTTCCTTCATTTTCTCTCCTTGCAGCAGTTCAGTGAGGACAATTTCAAGCCCCTCAGGTACAGAGAGGGGTCTCAGTGATATCTCATTTACTCATTTCTTTACCCTAAGAGTGAAATATCACAACTCTTCTTTCCTGATGGCTTGAATGCAGTGCATTCAGTGAGGCTGCACTTTAGAAAGCTTTTGAAGAGCAGCAATAATGAAACCTCTCCAGTGCTTTTCATCCAGCCTGTAAAACCCAAACTTGTGGTGGCTTTATCATCTCTTCTCTACCCAGGAATGAAACATCAACATACAAAACACTCAAGAGCTCTGTTCCTCAAAGCTGGCTCCAGTCAACAAACCCCTGCCACCGTAAGGGATTAAATTCACACTTTTTGTGACAGCCAAAGCCATGGCTGGAAATCAGCCACAATACACTCAGAACAGCTTCTAAACTTCTGAGAGGAAGGTGCTGTGTTCTGTGGGTGTGTTAGATGTGAGGTGGCCCTTGCACTTCATCTCTGTGCTCCTCCAGGCTCTGTCACCTACATCTCCACAAAGCAAAGGATTTCAGGCTACTGTGGTAACCGGGTTTTGGATGGCTACTTGCACGGGCACTGCCATTGTTAAATGATTTGTGAGGGAAGGATTCACACTCTGTTTCTGAAATTTGCCTTCCTCTGCATCCACACAATTGCTCTGCTTATATCAGCTTCTGCAAGGAAGAAAATTCTTTAGAAGTACGTCACTGTTTTTTCTATCATCAAAGAAACCAATTTCACCCAGAGCCTTATTAATAGTGGAGGTGGAAGTGCAATTGTAACAGCAAAAATCCAACCCAGGCATAATATGCTCGGTTTTTTTTTTTTCTTTTTTTTTTTTCTCCTTAATGCTAATCCCACAATGCTTATTGCTTTTTTGGAACAGTCTGCTTAGAAGAAAAAGAATTGACATTAGCATTAATTGAGAAAGTTAATTTTACAATGCACACAGGTAAATGGTCTATTTGGGACAATGCAAAACTGATAAAACCCAGATCTTTGTTACCATTTTCAGGGGAAAGTGTTAAAGGACTGTTAATTCTGCATTATATATTACTAATTATGCCTCTGTTTTTCTTCAGCCAACAAAACAGTTTTATGTCAGAATAATTATTTTCTTTCATTCTTTCTGCTTTGTCACCAAGTAGTGATGGATGATAGTTAAATATCTACAAACTTTCCATGCTTTTCTACCCATTTTCTGGACCTGCCTCTGGCAACATGTATGTAGATTTAACACTGATGGCAGTCAGTCATCACCATCCCATTGATGGCAGCCTCTATTAAATTTACCAAGATTAGGCCCTGAATTTTCCTATCCAGTTCTCTGGTGAGGAATGTGCTGAACTGATTGACCAAAGGAAGTTCTCATTTTTAATGTCATTCAGAAGTTATAAAAGATAAAATAAAATTAACCCTGCAAGAAGGACAGCTCCTGGAACAACCTGGAGCAAACAAACAGGACTCCTACTTCAATTTGCTGCCAAGCCTGTGGAAAATAATCGTCTTAAAATTAGATGCTGGGTTATCTCTCAGCTTTTTCAACCACTCAACTTGGGGTTGCCTCTGAAGAAAAACAGCATCAAAGCCAGGCTGGTCCTGCAGCCCTTCTGCTTGGAGCACATCTCACTCTTGCCTTTTGCACCCCCTGAAGTGAGACAGGGCACCTCCAGCTGCTCTCCTGTTAAATAAAATGTTGGGAGCAGAAAGCTCAGGGTCCATGAGGACTCATGTCAGGAAAACCCCTAAAAGCTTCTCCAGCCTTTCTTATACAGAGTTTCTTTCCTGTGAAACACTGCACTGCCTCCCTTGGTTGACAAGCTGAGAGGGCCAAAACCTAGATTATTAAAAAAATGAATAATGCATAAAATTAGCAGCCATGATTTGTGCATAAAACATGACAAATTTAATATATCTTTTAAAAGGAGTTTTGTTCTGCACTTAAAGACTTAATTCAGTCTTTCTTATGTAATTATGAAAGTGAGATCTCAGAAGAGGTGGAGAAAGAGATCTCATTATTTTGAAGAGTTTTTTTCATCCACATTGCCCTTTGATTTTGACAGTTGTGCTTTTTTATGTTGTAATGCATCACAGAGTCTGGGCAATTTGGCATAGAATAAAAGAAACAAAGCTACATTATAAAACACCATAAATCTTCTCTCTACTATTTGTTTGCACCACTAAACTTTGGTGTCTTAAAATTATTCCCAAATTTGTGATGGGGATAGTGCATGGAAATCATCATCATTATTTTCTTTGGATTGCTTTCCCCTCCTTGGAATAATTCTGAAGAGTGGGGCCTTGCCATTTGTCTTAGTTGTCCTTTTGAACCTTGAAATTTTAATTCATAAAACCCTTTGTGACCAAATCCTGACACCTTTACTGAGTTTCATCAAGAAGTTTTAAAGAAGCCCTAGTTTCTTATGCATCTTCCCTTTTCATTGTAGTGTTGATGATTTCCTACTTCCATCCTGCTGAAAGAAAAGGAGTTTTCACCTGGGCAGTGAGTGATGTTTGCCCAGGCAGGGGGCCCTGAAAATCAAAAACCAGCTGAGGTGGGGTTAGGGGCAGTCTCATCCATCTGTGCACATCTGCGCACCCCTCTCTCTGTTACTCACAGAAACCATGCCAAGTACATCTTTTTTCCCTGTAGAAAAGTCATGCTGAAGAACCTCCACAGCTTTGGAATTATGCACTTTTCAGGGGACTTTCTGAAGACCATTAGCAAGTTTTGGATCTGTCCCCTTTGTTGTAGAATGGTTTGGGTCATAAGGAACCTTAAAAACATGCAGTTCCAACACCTCTGCCATCCTACCTTATTGCTGGGTCTGCTTTTTTGAGGAGTGTCAGGACATTTGAAAGGGTTATGTTCTTTTCTTCTTGGTGTTTGCCAGTCTGAAGCAGATAAAGGAGTTCAATGGTGTTTAAGGATTTGGAATTAAATAATGTCCTCAATGAGACACTTGAAAACCAGAATGTCCATCCCAACATCCACTGGAGTGGTCCTGGTACAAATGTCACCTGTAGCCTTCTCTGGGTCAGGTTTCTCCTCTCCTTCTGTAAAAATCCATGCACAGCCAATAGATAAATAGGAAGGGACAAATTCTAAAGAACAGCGCCTACCTCTTTTTCTGAGTCCTTCCCTGGCTACATGCTGCCCTGAGAAATGCAGACAAGTTAAAACCAAAGAATCACCTCATAATTTAGGTCTGTGACAGAACATTAAGGTGTTTCTGAAAACTGGAGCCCTCCAGGACCTGAAGAGCTCATGGTTTGGCCCATGCTGCATCCACATCCCATGTATTTGGCTCGCTCAGTTCCTGCCCAGCAGCTGGGGAATTGTTCCTGCCTTCCTTTACAGCCGAGCAACCACTGCCCCCAAGTGCCCATTTGGAGGCTGATTTCTAAGCTGGGGGTTCACAAGGTTTTTACAGAATCACAGAATGGGTCTGGAAGGGGCCACCATGGGTCATCTACTCCCACCTTCCTGCTCAGGCAGGGTCATCCCAGAGATCATGGCACAGGTTCTGGAATATCTCCAGTGAGGGAAACTCCACACCTTCCCTGGACAATCTGTTCAGTGCTCAGTCACTGCACAGGAAAGAAATTCTTCCTCATGTTCATGTGGAACTTCCTGAGGGTCACTTTCTGCTGTTCCTCCTGTCCCACTGCTGGCCCCAGGGAGCAGAGCCTGGTCCATGCTGGGTGCAGTGCTGGGGATGGCAGTCAGGACACCTCACCAGCCTCTCTCAGGTGTTCTCAGCCTGCCCAGCACCAGCAGCTGCTCACAAAGCTGAGTCACCGCCTTTGGAACCCCACTGCCCATTTTCTCCCCTCTCAACACCTATTGCCTCTCAGAAACCACGTTGTTTTAATGTCTCTTTTTCCTATGGTATTGCCTTTAAACCCTGCTCAGGGAAAATGTATTACTTGAAAGCCATTTCATTGTCAACATCAGTGCCAGACTATAAGTTTTGGTCTTCCATACACTGAAAAAATAGATTTCCTTCCTGAGCAATGGTCTTTGTCATCCAGCATCATTATATCCATCTTCTCTTTGCTTTTCAAATCAAACAAATACACTCTTGGCTTTCTCCAGTGTTCATTTTCCCATTAAAAAGATATTTTCACTGTAAAACTCAGCTCCTTTCTTACCTGAGCAATTATCTCCTTCTTACTGCTTTATTCAAATCTTCTGAAAGTAATTAAACACTTTCCTTTAGTGTGCACAGTGTATCCTAAATACAATATTGCTTTGTGTTTAGGATAACTGTTTAAGAATGGATTAATGGCATTTGAATCTCAAGTATCTGATACTACAGTTGAATAAAACAGGCCATGAACACACATTACAATAATATATACTTGAAATGAAAGATGGAAAGAGATACCACAATAATGCTTTCCAGAGTAGATTTGTGATTTGGGCTAACTTGGCTGTAATAATTTTGCACATCTAGGCTGGTGTGCCCATCAAAAAGGTTGGCATGAATACCAAGGAAAAAATCAGAAATCAGTATGTTAAAAGCCCTTTTTTTTCCCCGTGACAGAGTCAGCCTACTCTGATCCCTTTATCACTACCACAAAATCAGAGCAACTGATTCAAGAGTTCAGTTTGTAATGTGTACACACACATTAGGCAAAACATATGGAGAGGCTTTCCCTGTTCAGGCCAGTGAGTAATGCAGCAGTGTCTGGATTCCTCTCCCACACAGTGAGTGATCAAGCAGAAACCCTGCTGGCAGGCTGAGCAGGGGGAAAAAGTCCTGGTTTTGTTAATGTGATACTTTGCAATCAGGTCAGCAGCACTTCTGAGGCTGCTTCACCAATGACTCCCCAGTGGTTTCATGGCTTTACAAAGCATGTCTGGGAGCAGCAAATAATTGCCAGCAGGCAAAAGAGAATTTCAAGAAAAAGGAACCATGGGGGAGAAAATCACGTACCTAGCTGTTGTGCCCAGGGGGCAGTTGAGAATCCTGCTGCCTGTGCTGCTCAGGAGAAGATTTCAAGGGAAAACCTCTGGAGCAAAGCTCTTGTAGGTGTTGCTGGGAGCTGCTCAGCCTGTCCATTCTCACTTGTGAGCTGGTCACTCTATCTCCACCTCTTACTTCCTCCTGCCTTTTGATTACTTTTGCGATCTACTCTTCAATCCTTAAGTACACAGATTAAAACACCCATTTTATGCACTGTTTCTACTGAAGCCAAATCACCAGTGAAAAGGTAGCCTTGCAAAAACACCATACCCTGCTATGCACTTAAATAGAGCAAGAAATACACAGCCAGCAGGACTTTATTCTACATCTTGAATTCTCTCTTTCATGTCAGTGGCCATCTTATTTATAGAAGTATCTATGATGTGCATAGAAAAGACCTCTGTGAACTCCAGGTGGGCTTTCATCCTGTAAGGATAGTGTCCCATAGAAACAGGTTTTGTAGTTTGCACTTTTGCTTTCCACCATCTCAGCATTCCATGCTATTTCCAGGTTATCTCGTGCCTGTCTCAGTGACTGAGTATTTGAGGAAACCTGCACCTGATGCACCTGAGATATGGAAAATCTGTAAGACAAGGGGAGGAGGGAGCCTGTTGGGAGGTGTTTTCCCCATGGAAGGCTGTTTCACTGGGCTTGGTGAAGCAGGGAAAAGGGCCTCACTTGCTAGGGCAGTCAGGGCATGTAATGTTGCATAAGCAAGGCTGAGTGCCTCTCCCTGGGTGAAGGGCTGCTCCACTCAGGCTCTGTCAGGAGGTGTTATTTCCAGAGCTGTGAGCCTGTTGGTTATCCATTCCTCTTTCACACATGCCCTGCCTTTCTAAACAGACAAGGCAATTTCCAAGCAGGCTGAGTCTTATTAACTACACAATCCAGAACAGCAAAATGCATTCAATAATTTATACATAGCTGGAAAAGCAATTGTAAGCTCATAAGCATTCAGCATTACAGCTTGGTTTTGGTTGTGTTATATGGTGGTATGAGCTTTGGAACAAATTTATCTGCAAGTTCACAGAATCTGAGTATTTTGTATCGTTTTTTGGAGGTTCCTCCTGCTTCCTAGATAGCATCTGTCTGACTTTCTAATGTATTTGCTATGAAAAGTAGGATTGAGCCATGTGATACACATTACCAGTTCCTTTTCTACACTGCACTGACTTGTTTGCAGACCAGGTCTAAAACAGATACCACAGCAAGCTTCTCAAACAAACAATGGGCTGCAAAATGTGTGTTAAGTAACATTTTATTCTAGTCTTGTAGCAGTACTGTAACCAGGGTCCTGTTCTTCACTGTATCTTAGTTTCTTGGTTAGACTTTCTTTCAACTAATTAGCTGCTCATTTGCTTAGAGCTGGTAGCCAGGGTACTACAGGTTTAAAATCCTTGTGTTCACTTATTGTTGTCTGTTTCTCATTCAGAAACATTGAGGGACCCCTTTTTTCCCCCACTGCCCTGGTTCCCTCTGTGCACCTTGCAGTTCAGCTGCTCCCTTCCCTGCTGCCTTCCAGGCCTGGGGCATGCACAAATACCCATGAAACATTCACCAAAATCCTCAGGTGCACCTGTGTGAGATCAGCTTCTGCTCAAAATGAGCTGCAGATCACAGGGATGCTGTGTGTGTTTCATTAACTTTTCATCACATCTAGACACAGGGTTTCTCCACCAGAATTTTCCTTAATGAACCACCTGAGCATTCATTGTCAGACAGCCTTTTCCACACTGAACTGCTCTGTGGAAATTATCCCATGGGGTGAGTGGCACTGTAGCTTGTGATAGGAGTAGCAGCCTTCCTTCCCTTCCCTTCTGACAAAAGACAAAGCCATGCAAATGTGCACAGCCTTGAAACTGGAATCCTTGCTCTGGGATGTGATCTGAGGAAAGCTGCATTAATTCAAACCTGTGCTTACTAGAAAAGGAAGAATCTGCATCTTATCCACATAGACAATGACAAAAATAAAAGGAAGCTGGGTTTGAACCTGGATTTGTAGGGTAGATGAAGCTTTTGGGCCTTGCTTATATTCAGGAATTAGAAGAAATTAATTGAGCACTTTGGGAGCAGTCCCATGTGGACATGGCTTCAGCCTGCAGGTGGCATATGGAGAGCACCGAGTGAAGAAACACAAACGCACAGAGCCCCCAGGGGCTGCCATAATAAAGAGAATTTTCTGCTGATTCAACCCAACCTTTGCTTCTCACAGCTCTGTAGCAGCTCTCAGGTGACTTGAAGGAAACACATTTGTTATCAGTGATGTGCTCAGGGAGAGGGAAGGGAAGGGAAGGGAAGGGAAGGGAAGGGAAGGGAAGGGAAGGGAAGGGAAGGGAAGGGAAGGGAAGGGAAGGGAAGGGAAGGGAAGGGAAGGGAAGGGAAGGGAAGGGAAGGGAAGGGAAGGGAAGGGAAGGGAAGGGAAGGGAAGGGAAGGGAAGGGAAGGGAAGGGAAGGGAAGGATTTTTGATACTAGTTTAAAACAGAAATACCTCCTCCAGGTAAAAATGGTCTACAAAATCATGATAGCTAATGAAGGGAATGCATGGAAAGAAAAGGTCTTCTACACTGGAAAGCAAATACCTGCAAAAGGAGTTAAGACACCTCTAATGTAGCATCCATAGTATTTAGGCATTTTTCATGTCTTGCAAAAACAAATACATGAGTTTGATTATGTATTAATTTATTATTACACCAATGGGATACAAGAGCACACTTGATTAGTTTTGGGGACTGAAATTCATGTTATATGAAATTACCATCTTCTGAAGGTGCAGGACATGAACTCTGTAAAAAATAGTTTAGTACAGAGATACCATCAGAGCATCACAGTGTCAGGCCCACAGGGCAGCATAAAAGAACAAAGAGAGAGGATGAGCTGTTCCAGGTATCAGGCAAAGGGCACTGAGAATCACTGGTACTTTCTTCTCTCACCCTGGCCACCTCTTCCCCTGGCCTGGTTTGCAAAGTGTGAGTCCTGGCAGTGCCAAGCTGCTTAAATGTTGTCATCACATTCATATTCTGAAACCCTCATCACTCTCCAGGATGACAATCAGACAAGCTCATCTCAGTGGACTACTCTTATTTCAGGGTTTTAAATTAACTTCATAGAAAAACAGATGAAGAATAGGATGATTCACTTTTTTTTTTTTTTTTTTTACCTGGAGAGAAGGCATTAACATATAGACAGAGGCATTTTTATGTTATATCAATATTGACTGTTTCAGAGAATGAAAGTTCTGGCAGCAATTCCACAGACAAATCTTTAATCAGAGTAAGTGACACTTTGTTTGGCATGACCATAATTATGGTTTTTGTCATTGTTGTGGTCAACACAAAAAAGGCTTTGTGGCCACCACTGATGCAAGTGCTCTTTTTGTGTCTAATTTACTTCAATATTAACAAGATCTCGTCTTGTGCCTGGAGTTCTTCGTTAAGACAGAGGGAAAACAGAATCATACTAATGTGTAAGCTGGAAAAGACCAAGCTGATGGAGTCCAACCATAATCCCAGCATTGCCAAGTCCACCACTATACCTTGAACCACTTCCTTGGGCAGCCTGTTCCAATGCTTGACAACCTTTTCAGTGAATAAATCACAACAGATAAACTGGTGAACAGTTACTGCTGGTAGCCATCTCCTCTCCTGACCTCTTCTCTGGTGTTTTGGGTCTTTGTGGGCCCATCTCTTCAAAACACACACTACAATCCTTACAAGCCTGGAAGGCTTTTCTCCTCTATTCTTGTGCTTTCCACTTAGGGCTTGCATAGCTATTTTATTGATTTTCATTTTCCTCAATTTCTACATAATTTCACTTCTCTACCTTAGCCATACTGATGATCGCTTTATATGGCACCCCTTGCTGAGAAAGTAAATATTCAGGACTCACAAAACCAAAACTCAGGTGTGGGGAATTTAGAAGACTTTGCCTTGGCAGGAGAGACACTGGGAAAACAGGCAACACCAGCAGGAACTGAGGATTTCTCTTCACTCATTACTCCTCCAGTTATAAGGGCAAATGGTTAGAAAAGAAAAAGATCCACCAGACTTCAAATAACAAACCAAATGAGGCAAGCACTCCTTGGGCCTGTGTTTTCTTTCCCATTTCTATTTATTTACTTGCATCTTACACATCATCCAGTGCCTCCAAGCATGCCCAGCCCTCTTTTCTTGTGCAGCCTCTCCTTTGACAATGTAGTCTGTGCAAATTGCAGCCTGACAAACTGCAGCCTCATCAGGATGGCAGAGGCACAACACAAGGAGGTGCTTTCTCCTTATAATCCTTTACCATCAAAGAAGCCAAAGATAAATACAAAATCTTCCTTTGCTTTGAGACACACTATGGCAAAGCAGATGAACCTGGCGTTTTCCTTTGCTATGTGAAAAATGCGTATTTTATGATTGGCTTTTTGCAAATATTAAAATGAATATTATGTGTGTTATGTTAGAAAGTTATGCTGTATTAATTCTCTTAAGTAGTGTGTTAAATAGAGTTTTAGTTTATAACAAAATGTTAAAATAGAAACTATGCTATGCAAGATACTTTTTTAAAAAAGAGAGGAATGAGGTACTTGCACCAAGGTAGCAGCCACACGACACCTAAATCTTTCAGAGAAAAAGAATTTATTGCTCTCTTATCAGAAGAAATGAACTTCTTCCTGCCTCACTCAGCCATGAAGACACTGTCAGGATAAAGAGGAAGAAGCTGACACTGACCAGACAGAATCCTGTGTTTGAATGGAATTTATGCATCATGTGTGAGGTGTATGAATATGCAACAGGCCATTGCTTTTAAGGGTTAATCCTCTGTTAACCTGGGTCCTTTTTGGGGCTTATTTTGCCCAGAAAGGGGAACCTGGACTGTTTGTAACTGTTTCTATTATCTCATTTGTCCTAATCCCAATTGTTCAAATTATTATTACTCTAATTATATTACTATTTTTATAACCATTTTATTACTATTAAACTTTTAAAGTTTTAAAACCAAGTGATTGGCGTTTTTCACAGCTACAATTATGTTTTCTCTCAGTGAGATTAACAAGCATTACTGTGGATTTGGGGTTTCTGTGCTGTCAGGGATTGCTTGCAGCCAGCCCAGCCCAAGTGCAGCAGCTCTCTGGTACCCTGCTCATCAAACCCAGCAATCCCTGCTTCTTCCTCATTTAAACAACCAGGGCTGCCCCCTGACTCATGCCTGATTCACACACAATGTGGAACAATGTGCTTCCAGTTCTTTTCTCCAGGGCAGATAAGGCAGCTAAAAGGAAAGTTTACTAGGCAGCACTGATTTAATGATGTTAATAAACTACAGCTATTAGTCCAATTACATAAGAGCAGGTTACCTTGCCAGCCCTAATACCAGGAGATGATAAATGCAGATTAATCTCGGCTTCTTTACCGTATCCTGCTCTCCAGATAGGGAATTAAATGCCTGAGTTTATCTTTCTTTAAATTGCTCTGATAGAGTTTAATTCTAACTTACAGAGAGCTTTGTGCCCAGCAAGGGAAATCCTTAGCTCTCCCCTTAAGCAGGGCTGAAACTGCTCTTAGCTTGCAGTCACTTGGAGGCTGAAAGTGAGAACTTGAAATGGTTTTCCCAGGCTTTTTGTCTTAGAAATGTGGAAGGGAAGCAGTGTAGCCTGTGTCAGAAATGTAACATTTTGGGTTGGTCTGTTTCTAAGCATCTGTTTGGGAAGATATTCAGCCCACTGGTACCACAGCAGTGGTGGCAGAGTGGGGTTTTGTGCCATCTTGCCATGGAAGGACTCCAAAAACCAGAACACTGTCACCATCCAGTGACTCTGCTGCTCATCACAGAGGCAGCAGGCAGGGTCTGAGCTGCTGAGCCAGACACTCCCCGGGCACACACAGACTTACACAGGGCACTTTCCCTCCAGTGTCAGCACTTCAGCCCCTGGCTGACCCCAAAATGACCTGTCCTGCCTTCAAAATGACATTTTTCTGCCCCCAGAGCTCCTGCTGGCCTGGCCCTTGGTGAGGCAGCAATGCAGGGGTGGGGGGGGCTCATGCTGGCTCATGGTTTTAAAGATTTGCTCTCAAATAAATGCTTACAGCTTACTGAGTTGAGGGCAAGTGGAAAGAAGGGATCCCATTCCTGTTTGCATCAAACCTGGTATTTAGTTTAATTTTCTGTAGTTATACTTTGTCATTTGATCCTGTCCCTTGATCCTTGCATGAGGGATTAAACAACAGTGGCTACCCCAAATTACAGTGCTGGAAGTTATAGAAATCCATGCTTTGAAATGTATAGTTCTGCTAGAAATAGGCAAATAATTTTAAATGTGTTTAAAATATTAGTTCAGAGTTATTATAATTATCCTCTTCTAAAGCATATTTGCAAAAATAAAAGTCCTGGACTTGGGTCTCTCAGGCCAAGTTTCATCTCAAAATGAACTCTCACAGCACTTAATATCACTGTGAGACTCTTAATTATATCTTGGCAGAAACTGAGCCTCTGTAATTAGGCTGATGTGTTTGACAGATCATTTTTCGCAAAAAAGTTGACTACAAATAGTTCTCAATCAACCTAACAATCCTCCCATTTGAGCACCCCTATGCAAATGTAAAAGATACAGTCCATCTTGCCTCTCTAGTGGGCTTGATATGATTTGGCACAAATTAGAGGAACTCGAAGCCAATTTGTTAGTGGAACTAGCTAACAAAGAGGTGATAAAAGAGCTTTAGGTCTTGGGCTGTGAGAAGGCAGTTGGCCACACACTTAGACAAATGGAAAATAAGGCATTATTGGATGACATTACAAATATTCCGATTCCCAGAGGATTCATGTACCCTGGAGTGCTTTTGCTTTCAGAGTGCAAGGACAGCCAAATGTCCCTCAGACTCAGCCTTTCATTTCATGTCCTTGCAAAAGTTACTTAAGAAAAAAAAAAAATCCCACAGCTCATAAGATTTTTTAAGTAGTTGATGATTTTTTAAGCTGGTAAACATGGGGTGTTTGACCCAGTTTGCTCTCAATAACTGGAACTTGCTCCTCATGTGCCCAAATTAAGGCCATGTGCCTTGGATTAAGTTCTGCTTAGTGAGGTTTGAGCTGAGGGATGGTGTTTCACAGCAGGGAGGAGATAAGGACATGCACAGGGGTATGGAGAGGGACTGAGCTGAGGGGAGCTGGCTGGGGAGTGCAGCCACGTGCCTGCACTTGGCCAAGAAAATTCTCCTTATTTCACACCCTGAGTCCAGCACAGCCCTCTGGTGTGGAGCCAGCCCTGTCCCTTCTCCATGTGGGGCCCTCTCTCTTCAGGATGAAGGGAGGCTTGATGAATTGCTGGACAGCTTCAGAGATTTCGTTTTCTTTTTGCAAGCTTTAGTTTAGATTATCGTATTAAAGTATCATTTGTGAGAATGGATATTTCTACTGGAAAGATGCTGTAGTTTTCTGCAGGATTCTGTCTGTAATATACCTATAGAAAGGCATATCTTTTTTTAAAAAAATCAGCATGAAATCAAAAGTTAAATTGTTGCAGGACAGGAAATGTGCTGGAATTATTATCCAAGGACAATACTCCTATTTAGGCAAAATCACTAATACCTTCTAGTTACTAACTAGAGCTGCCTCAACAATACCACAGGTTGAAAATGATCCTTGAGATTCAAAGCCCCTTTTTCCTACATAATTTGATTTGTGAAATAAATGTGATAAATAGATAAATGGCTGCTGAAACTGAGCCCTCATGTGGAGCAGACTGTGCCTTTTTGGCTAGGAATAAAAAGTAAGTTGGATTGCACATAGGCTGGGGAGAAAGTCTGGGCTGTAGAATCCACAGAGGAGCAGATGAACAGCTTTTGTGAATGAGGCTAATGATGAAGGGTTTTAAATGTATATTCCCATAACTGCTATGAATAATAAACATTTATGTTGGTACAATGCCCACTCGCTTCATCCTGATGAGAATTCCTCCATGGCTCCACTGTGGTAACTTCTCTTACAAACCAATGACAGTCTGTGTTTTCCATTATCCTGGAATACTTGATATATTTTTATTGCACTGGGTATTTTGGCAGGACTGATGTGCTTCTGGATGATGCATCAACAGCCAAGGCTTTTTTTGCCACAGAGCTGAACATTAGTATATTTGGCAAGAAGTGTGAATTTCCTTGTAACTCAGTGATGTTCAAAACAAGCTTTTTCCATAATTCCTGACTTTTCTCCTCCCATGGAAATATATTTCCTAAAACTTGTGAAGCTGTGGGGTAATTTATTTCAAACTCTTTTCTTCCAGAAACCTTTGTGCCTCTTCAGAGTATTTTTACTGCCATACCTACACTAGTGATCATCAGATGAGCACTCTGAGGGAGCAGAATGGCATTATCTCCAACTTTCCAAGCAGACAGACCAATGCAGGGAAGGAATTCATCTCCCTTAACTTCAGCCTTGTGAAAATCAAGCATCTGCAACAAGCTTGTTTTACATGTAGTCCTGATAGGGAGAGATCCCTTCAGAAGGTGATAAATCCTTTCTCTCTGAGGCACTTTTCTCAAGAGTGGGACAGCTCCTCCTCTGGAGCTGCCTTGGCTCTGGCAGTACCAGAACACTGTGAAAGAGCAATGAACATTACCAGGATGCCTGATTGCTTAATTCAGTGCCTCTGCCTCCCTGCACAAATACCCATGAGAATGAGAACTTGAATTGTTCATTCCAACACTGTAAGCTTTGCACAATGGAATTTTCCAGTATTTTCTGCTGTTTATTTGATCGTGTCCATGCTTATTTCTGTATGGGTGTATATATTATATTATATTATATTATATTATATTATATTATATTATATTATATTATATTATATTATATTATATTATATTATATTATATTATATTATATTATATTATATTATATTATATTATATTATATTATATTATATTATATTATATTATATTATATTATATTATATTATATTATATTATATTATATTATATTATGTTATATTACTATATATAGTATTTTATAATATATTATAATATACTATAATATACTATTATATTACTATATTACTATATATACTATACTATACTATACTGTACTGTAATATACTATACTATACTATAAGTAATATTTCTTCTATTAATTAATTTTATTATTACTAATAATATTTAAATATTAATGTAATGCAATATTGCATTATTCAATTACAATATATAATAATATATATTATTATATATTTTATTAAAATAATAATATATAATTTTATTATATATATATATATATATATATATATATATATATATATATATATATATATATATATATATATATATATATACACACACATATATATATATATATATGTATAATTTTACTCTGTATCCAGTCTTAGACAGTGGCACCAGCACTCAGCAGATTCCACTGTAAGGTTTTCAGCGAGTGACCAAAGTTGGAGCAGGTCAAGAACTGTGTGTTTTTGCTAGAAGCACAGTTGGTTCAGAGGCTGCTCTGAAGCTCACAGATGAATTCTTGTTTTGTTTTCTGTGTGTGTGTGTTGTGATTTGCACAGATATCACCCTTGGTAAAGGTTGATACAGCTCTTGCCTCAATATGCCTCTGAGCTCATTTGCTTGCAGAGTGATGAATGCACAATTGTGGGACCTCTTGATCACCAGCAGTGTCTGCATGCTGGGAGCATTTCTTATTCCTTTTATGATTGTAATTCTGGATCTTTAGGTGTGGAAGAACTGCCTGCCAGCATCTGTTTCACTATCTATTGATAGTTAAGAAAAGTTGAATCTTAAATAGTTGTGTGCCTAATCTTCTTTCTTTCCTAAGGAAGAGATCTGTATAAAAAGGAGATGTTTTTCAATGTATTTCTTTGGTGGACTTAAAGATGTGAAAGATTCTAAGGCTTGGAAAAAGGCTTGGAAAACAACATTACCCCTACTGTTCCCCTGTTTTATAGATGTTCAGATTTCTGAAGCCCATAAGTACATACATTTTCTCCTTAGGGTAGTGAGTTCAAATTAATTAAATCAGAATTTGACATAATTCATAAATATAGACTTCATTACCATCCACTGTTAATGGTACACATTTGAACTTTCCATCCATATTTCTGTTTATATATTAGGGAAGCAGTAATTTTTGGAGTGCAGAGGAGCCAATTTGCAAGAAAGAAGGAAAGAAGATTCTTCACAGTTTCCAGTCTGAGCAGGGTGACTTTCCAAAGATGGAACAGACTTGGAAAAAAATGTCACTGAGCAGGGAGGATCAACAAATTGGCTCCAGCCAGTGAGTTCACCTCTGCCAGCTTCAGCCTTAACTCACACAGAGCCCATGGTTGTGCACCTTCAGACTGGAAAAGAAGCTAAAATCATAAAGAACAAGCTCAGCTGTGCAAAATAATGAATGGGCAACCTCTTCGTCTTCATTCACACTCAGTGACCCCTTGCTGAAAGGAGTGGGACTATTTGGGGAGGAAGGTAATTGCTCTAAGTGAGCAGCCACTGTAATTTTCCTTTCTACACTGCAAAAAAAAGCCTTGTTTGAACAGTTATATAAATGGATTTCTGGGGTAAAGGGAGCAAGGCTCTGGTTCTGAAGCAGAAGGTGGATGACCTGGAGATCCAAGTGCACACAGCCCTCAACACCAGCTGCTTTTAAGTAAAATGAGTCCTGTGGGTCTGTCCTGTATTAAATGGCCTCAGTTCTGCACCCCAGGTCCCCCCTGTGCATAGTGGGAGGGTTATGGAGGATACACCAAGAGCAGCCTGGCAGTGCATGTTTGCCTGCAAAGCCCTGCTCCCTGTGCATGTCTGGAGACCCCTTGGCAGCTGCACAAGGATGTTTGCATGGATCTGTCTCAACAAAATGGTTTGGGGCCTTACCTTTGCAAGGCAGTGCCTTTTCCCAGTGCTTGCTTGATTTTCAAGGAGAACTGGGCCAGTTCCTAGGGTGACCACGGCCAGCCATGAGGGATTTCTCTCAATTTAAGCAGCCTGGGTGCTGGTTAGTGAGGGTACAGCTTTCAGGACTGAAAAGGAAGCAGATTTTTCCTTTGCTTGTTACAGATAATTAAATTTTGCTAGGGTTCAATGGGAGAAGGCTGGCACTGAGCCTGTCTTGTCCAGGAGAGAAGAGAGCCATGGTTGTGAGTGCTGCATTCAGGTCCATCCAGCCATGGGCTGCAAAGCAAGGGGAACTCTAAGCAGCCAAGGTAACTTCACTCATGAGCAAGTGAAAAGCAAGAAAGAGAACAAGTCGCCTTCTTTTGCAGCTTTACAGGAAAATCTGCAAAAATCTGCTATAAGGAAGGCTCCCTAGCATGAACTGAATTTGGAGGCTGAGTCAATAATTTGCAAATAATCACCAAGATGCTTAAACCACGGGAGTGTTTGGCTCAAGAATAAAAGAATCGTGTGGGATACATCTGCTTGTGTCTATATACTAATAATGTGGGCTGTCTCCAATTTGCACTGCAAGATTTTTCTACTCCTCAGTGTTACTCAGATCTGAAGCCAGTCAGAGAAACTCCTTCTGACAGCTTTCCCATAAATATTTGCCTGCAGAGGTATGTTATTTTCTAAAAGGCAGTGGCTAAATGGATCAACATTCCTGCTGAAACAGGGACTACATGTGTGTGGGTGTCCCACAAAGGCAGAAGGGAAAAGCATCCTGTAATTGAATTCTAAAAAAAAAAAACAAACCAAAAAACCCCAACCCACAAAAACAAACAAACAAACAAACAAAACAAAACAAAACAAAACAAAACAAACAAACAAAAAAAAACCAAAAAAAAACACCTCACCAAAAAATCTTGGTAATATCTAGGTTGGGAAGTGTAGGTTCAGTCCAAGCTCTGGCAGATTCAAGGGAGAGAACTCTTTCTACTTGATGACCCCAGGAACTCAAAGTAAAACTTAAGCAATCAAAGGAGACCAAGTAGGATCTCAGTGCAAGGAACAGACTCATGCTCTCTGATAGACATCATGGAAATGCAATTCTGGAAAGTTTTCTCCTGTTGGAAGTCAGAAAGGGAAAGCCAAGTTCTGCTAGCACAGGCTCAGAATGGTTGCACAGGCTGGAAAAGGAGGTGGATCCACCTGCATCTAAGTGGACCATGTAGGTTGTACCACTAGAAATCTTCTATCACATTTAATTTTAAAAACCATGTTAAAAAAAAATACATGATGTATACTGCTTTTGTTATCTCATCACTTCTATAGCTCACCTTTTGTTGGAGTATAACCTGGAACAGAAAGAAAACCAAAAATTATTTCATTTTAGATCTCCCTGTGATAAACAAAAATGGTTTGGATATGTTTGGGGTTTGTTTTGCTTTTATATAAATGCATTAAATTTTTAATGTTAGGACATTCTGGATGACTGGGGTGGTATTGGACTTCAGACTGAACTTTTGAAGAGTATTGGTAGTATGAGGCCCAATGGCTGTGGGATTTTAGTCAAATACAACCACAAGGGTGGAAATTAAGAGGGTTTTTTTATAAGGGAGTTGCAAGGTATAATCCTACAGCAGATAAAAATTGGAGGTATCAAAGCTATTTCCAAATTATCAAATATGTCAGTAGTTTATCACAGGGATGTTACTGCTATGAGCACAGCATGTGTCAGTGTCATTTCACTGGGAAAGTTTTGAGACATTTTTAGGTTTACTGAAATAGTTCTGCTTTCTGTTAAATCCTGCTCTCCAGGAGTCTAGCCAAATCTGAACTGGTTCCATGGATTTCTGTCAGGACACTGAGGTCTCCCCATGAGTGTAAGGGAGAATGGCTGGCAGTTCACACCAGCTGTGTGCCAATGAGGGCAGCAAAGCCACTGTGTCACAAAAAGGGTCACCAAAGTGACAGCCACTCCCAAGGACAAAAAAAAAGAAATGAAAATGCCAAAATATTTTGGATGGAGCATTCACATTCTCAGCACTTTCACTATGTATTGGCTTTCCTTCAGTGCTCACTTCCACATTTTGAAGACATAACACTTCATCTGTATTATCTGTGAGATGAGTCTTGTGAGATGTTCATAGGCTGAAGTCTGCAGAGCAAATCATTCAAGATTTTCTCTGGGCCTGATTCTGCACCAGGAAAGTTGATGTAAATTTTATTGCAGTTTTGTCAGGTCATCTGATGCTTTTATCCTTGAAGGTGTTCATATGAAACAAAATCTAAAGTACTTTTGGTATTGCATTCTGTTATTTTAATATCCTAACAGAAATTCAATGATCCAGTGCTTTAACAGATTTAGATATATATAAACTGCATAACACAGAAGGGTCTGAAGAGCAGCTTGCAAGTAGCAGGCAACTATAGTAAAAAGTAGTAAGCAAACTAATCTTTAAAACTGCATTTATTTTATTTTATTTTATTTTATTTTATTTTATTTTATTTTATTTTATTTTATTTTATTTTATTTTATTTTATTTTATTTTATTTTAATCTGCTGGTAACACACTAGACAATTTTGGAATATGGGAGGTAAGGCAAACTTGTGAAGGGGTCCTTGAAAGCTGTGGAAATACAAAAGGTCTGACCAGTCTCATCCCTCCCTCCCTTCCCTCCCCAGGGAAAAGCAGTAATAATGGGAGTTTCTATATTTTCCTGGTTAGATTGTAGTTTTCAGACAACACTTTGATGTGATATGTGAGTTTAAAAGAGAAAATATTTGTCTTGTAATGTAATTTGGATAGTGACTGTAAAATAGGATGTTTCCTATAATTTCAGATGTGCTTTTCCCTTTTATCATCTGTTTCTGCTCTGCCAGTTTCTGGGGAGATGGACTGAGAAGCCATTCACTGGACTGTGCAAAATGAGCCAAGATATTGCTTTGTCTTCAGAGATCATTCTTTTATTCCTTTCTATCACTCAGGTTTGTATCGTATTATTGTACCATGTTACATTATGTTATAATAATTTCTGCTTTCTGGTGCTGTATCTATTAGAGAATTATGGGTCAGCTGAAGAGGCTCCTTTTTACTGCTACCAGTGTTTGTCACAATTATGAAAAACACAGACTTCTGCTTGGCACTAAATTGCATTTCAAGGGCTCCTGCAGCACACAAAAAGGAGACTTGCTTATCATTGGTTGCTCTTACAAGTGTTGATAAATAAATGTTATTGGCTTGTATTGAGACTGACCATGTTTCAATGAGAAAACATAAATAGTCAGAGATATTTTTTCATTACATGGAGAGCTTTGGCTTGAACCAGCTGCCTAGGAGACATCCACTTCACATCCTGAGGTTTCCCAAAGCAAATGTTCAGTCTCCTCATGAAGGCAGGACATGATTAAGGATCTCTCAAAATAAGTGAAACCAAACAAAAAAAGCCTCTATTGGGATGTGGCACATTGAAAATGGGCTGAAGAGGAGTCAGTTCCTTACACACCTAAAGGCTTCAAGCATTAAAAACCGAGCCTGACTATTTCAACATGGTCCATGGATAACAGCAAATTGCCAGAAAGTGAAGTCCCAGATACAGCTGTGATGGCTTCCACAATGGGTGCCATCAGCAATCCCTGACAGGTTTCCAGGGCTGAGTAGGTTCGATTTTACTCACATAAAATCTACCACCCATGGATCTCACACCATTTTCAGTTTGGCACCCTTAAGGGACTAAACCAGTGTGTTTCATGTAAGCTTTGCCATGGTGTTGAAGGAACACAGTTTCAGCACACCATGATTAGCATTTCAGATGAAAAAAAACCCCATAGTGCAATAAAAAGAATGGGATTAAGTAGTGAAGCCCACCCTGTCCCTGTGAGGAGCTGCAGTGGCAATGGCAGGTGGTGCAGTGTGGGAAGGTGGCTCAGTAGTGCTGGTAATGCTCCTTACTGGTGTAACCCAAGCCCAGGTGACAACACAGGACTGAATTCACATCACAAGCAGGGGCCACTCCACTGACTGCAGGCTCCAAGCCAGCCCACATTTGTCTCCCCTCACGTCTCAGAGGATGCTGCTGCTGCTGATCCTTCTACACCCATCCCTTTCTCCATGCAGAAGATAACCTTTTCCATACACAGGAACATCCCTCTCAAAGCCAGCAGAGGCTGGCCAAGACCTCTGCTTAGTTTTTCATTTTCCTAAATCACAGCACAGGGGACACATCACAGCAGAATTAACCCTTTGGTCTGCTGAAACCCAGAGCCACACTCTGAGCTCAGTATCAGCCCAAACCACCTCAGTAGGCACCAGTCAGAGTTTTACTTGTTCTTCTTGCTCTCTGAGGCAGGTGTTTCCAGCTTGGTGTTTGTGATCTGTGCAGAGGTCAAAGCCAGCAAATGCAGTTTGGTTCCAGTTCAGCAGAGCTTGTAAGCACGTGGATTAATTTGATTGGAATCCCTGGGACTGTTGTGTGTTATTTCCCATGTGCTTTGCCAGCATAGCAAAAGGCTTCCCTGTTTTGTAGGTCTCTAGCAGACAGTAGGACTGTCTGGACAACACCCAAAACAATCATGGGTTTTTCAGCAGGTTTTTGGTGGGGAAAAATCTTCCTCCATGCATTTTGCAATGTAGCTCTGCCTGAGTACACTTCAGGGAGCCTAAGAGCCCAGGCTCTGAATTCACATGATTTACACACCTTACATCACTGGATCCTAAAGTCCCAAGCTCTGGTTTTTGCCACCTCCATTAGGAGAAGATTCAGAGGAGGCTGATTTTACAGCTACCTCAACCAGCCAGCTGTGTTGTATTCCCTGTTTCCTGCTCCATATTGCATGGAGCAGCAGAAATTACCTACTCTAAGTCTGTAAGAAAAGTGAAATTTCTTCTGAGAGAACAGATATTAACAATATAAATTAAAAATGATCAAAATCATAAATTTTTATCAAAAAAAATATTGACTTTAAACCACAGAGCTGCTTTGCTAGTACACTGATGGAAACTGGGCAAGAAAGGAAAGCTTTTGTAAGTATTATTTACAACATTTCAGAAAAGGAGTGCATTTTTCTATTCTATGCAACAGAAATTGAACAATTCTGTGTTCATTTTCTAGTTGTTTGTTCCATTCCAAAAGAGCAATTTCAATTAAAAGGACATATGACCTTCTTTTGTCCTCAAAGGAGACTCATTTAGTCCTCTGGTGTAATGCAGCTGGGTGCAGCAAGCAAAACCTTGTAGCCACTTATCTAAGTGTAATGTTGTCTAAATCAGAGAAAACTGTCTCTGTCTGGGTGTGTCAATGCTGGACACAGGGATCTTGTGAGAATATCAGATGACCCATCAAAAAAACCCATGTGGTTTACAGCAAAAATGGAAAGTGCTACAAACATCTGTGGATATTTTTCTACTCATTGGACATAGTTACCAATTCTGAGTTTTCCCTGGCATTAATCTATCCAGATCTTTGATTAATATATTGCTGATTTTCCATAGATAGAAAAGACTGTAAAACTTAGTTCTTAGGGTAATGCACCATTTGCATCACAAAAACTGCAAAGAATAGCATGGAAAAATGAGCTGAGGTCTGTGCATATGTGTGTACACAGAGGGGCACCACAGATTACCAGGAAAATCTGCAGCAGGATCACACAATTCACCAGCTAAACCAGGAAGTCAAACTTTATTAATACCTGATTGGGCAGGGATGAGGCCAGAAAAAAACAGAAAAGAAGCAATATAAGATCTTCAGAATATATGACTTATAGAAAGTCAGGCAACTAAAATAAAATTACATGCCTCTGAAATGATGCAGAAGGGCTGCACTTTCTAGGGGTGCATTGGAAATGCTCTAAGCTTATGGAAATAGGAGAGCTGGCAGAGCCACACCAAGAAAAGAAAAAGAAATGGGTCCCTGTGTCAGCAACACAGCCCACAGATTCAGGTAATCACTTTGCAAGAGTGAGGGAGGGATTCTATTGTCATTAGAGAGACCCAAACCTTGAGGCAGTGGAGTCACAGTCTCGAGTCGGGCAGACCAAGCTATTGTCCTAATGCACTGAACAATCACAAGTGATGAAAGGTCTGTGGGATTTTGTCTTTACTTTGTCCTTCTAAATCAGGAGGGGAAAAAAATGACTTGCCTTTTATTTTGTGGGGTTTTCAAAGGAATTGGCTGAGGCTGGAGCTCTTTCCTTGTAAGGACAATCATCAAGGGGCAGATGTCTCTGGGAAAGCAAATGGTTCCCATTGTCTTTGCTGAAGGAATAATAAAACGGGGATAATTCCTTTTCTATGTCCTTGCCATTGGAGACGGGTGGGAAAAAAAAAAAAAAAAAAAAAAAAAGGAATCTATCTGTTCAGATTCCTAAGTGAAATAGCTACAGAGATATTTTCTTACATTTTATAGCAAATTCGCAGGTTTGGATTTGCAATTAGCTCACGGTGTAGCTGGCTGAAAGTAAACACCTAAATATAACACACCTGCGGGAGGAGCCCGGCTCTAAAGAAGCCTGCGGTAACCCAGGGAATCCAAGGGATGTGCAAAGCAGAGGGTGCCGGGTCCCTCCACGGCGGAGAGGAGCGGAGGGGAGCAGAAAGGAGCGGAGGGGAGCGGAGCATCCTCCCGGCCGTTGCCATGGAAGCTCGGATGCTTTCCCTTTCATCAGCATCTCATCCGCTCGCAGGCTCTGCCCTGACAGCCCCGCGGACCCGCCAGTGCGGCTGAGAGCTCTGGGAGCTCTCCACGCTCGTTGAGAGGAGGACCTGCGGTTCGACCTTGCAGGTCCTTTCTGCCCAGCAGGATTAATTTTTCTGGGGGGTGAACCAGGGAGGATGCAGCGTCCTCTTTATCATCTGAGCGTGTGAAGGGCTCTGCAAAGAGCCTGCTGTCCGTGTCAGAGGGATGCGGGAGGGATGCGGGAGGATGCGGGGGGAATGCGCGGAGCTGCCGCGGGCGGCCCCAACCCCGTTCCCTGCCCCATTCCCGGCCCCGCTCCCGTTCCCGCTCCCTGCCCCGCTCCCGTTCCTGCTCCAGGCCCCCTTCCCTGCCCCGTTCCCGCTCCCTTTCCCGCTCCCGGCCCCGCTCTCGGAGCTCCCGTTCCCGCTCCCGTTCCCGTTCCCGCTCCCCCGCCGCTGTTCCCGGCGGCTTTCCCGAGCCGATGCCGCCCTCTCGCGGGCTCCGGGCACTGGGGAGCTCCAGGCTCCCCTGCTCGTGGAGGAAATGAAGAAAACATAAAACAAAGCCGGGCTGCCCGCTGCTCTCCAGGCAAAGCCCGACCTTTCCAAAGGCAGGGTGTAGAATTGGCAGGATCAGCGCTCCTCAGTTTTTTCTTTCTTTTCTCCATTTTACACTGGTGTATTTCCACACCTGTTTGTATGCACTCTCTAAAGCAGGAGATGTGGGTGCCAGGTCAGCTGCTCGCACAGGCATAAAGCTCCTGCCCGGGACAACCAGCAATGAAAACCAACTCTGGCGCTGTTCTGCTGATTAATTAGGATTCTGATGAAGCCAGAGAGCTCTTCCTTCCTGTGGAATCACATATCCTCTGGACTGAGAGAGATATGATGCTACCAGGAAAATCCTGGGAAGCTGTGTAGAAGCTGTGGGAAACTTAGAAGAAAGGATTCAAACAATTATTATCTCTCTTTCTGAAACAATTGTTTATAGATATGGTTCTCCAGAGTGTGCTGTTCATAGTTCACCAATAGTGTGAGAGAAGATTCCTAAAGGTCAATCAGGTCTTAGGTCCACCATTGTTTCTATAAGAACTGTAGATTTGTAATAATAAAATGTCTTTTCATGCCTTCTGATGATGGAGTCTCTGTATCACCTTTGGCTGTCCCCGACATCCCTTTGGTGATGCCTTCCAACCCAAGGTACTGGACTTCCCAGGCACTTCTGCTGAAGAAAGTGCTCTATCTCTACTTTCAGACTCCAAAAAGCCCTGCCAAAGCTGTCCTGCAGACCCCAACTGCACGTGGTGTTAAGCAGGTCTTACAATAAAGAAATTCTCCCTTTGGTAGCAAGGCCCCAAGAGAGGGAATCTGGAGTCAGGATGGGATTTCAGACACTGGTTTAAATCTTGTGACTTAATCTGGTCAAAGTTGGAAAAGCTGAGGGTGTCTCTGCCCTGAGAAAGTTTTTTCCTGTTGCCTTAGGCAAGGTTCCTGTTGTTGGGACTTGACCTGAGTGCCTGGGCAACTCTGGGATGCTGAACTGGGGCCAGCAGCCGCAGGGATGTTTGCACCTCACCTGGCCCCAGACTGCAGGGCACCAAGTAGCCTGGAGAGGCTAGAGCAGTGGAAAACAATTTTCTCCACTAAATTAATATTTCCATGCAAAAGGAGTGCAGGAGCTCCTACGATTTCATCTCAAGAGCAAATTAATAAATGTTAATTTGCTGCTACTCACAATCCCCAGCACTCCATCTCCCAGCACATCTGTGCAGCTGCTCCTTGGAGCTGGACAGCATTTTGGGCATGAGGAAACAGCACTGCAGAGCTGCTGGTCTTGGAAGGATGATACCCAAAAATTAATGAGCATTGGTACAAAAGTCTGGAGGATTTAACCATGGCACTAGAGGGACCTGTGAGCATTTTACACTGAGTTACTTTGCCCAAATATAAGGGGTAAGAAGGCACTGCAGAAACAGGTCCAGTACAAACACTCACTTGTCAGTGTAGGAAACCCTTCCCAAGTGCAGAGGCTCTTCCCAAGGATTTTATTGCATATCAGAGGCAATAACAATTTATTTCAGTGTCTTCACCGTTAGATATAATAGCCAAACAGAGGTAGGAAAGACCCAAGTTGACACTCTGGTTAAAATCTATTGCTCTGCCTAATCATTGTACAGCTGAACAACAAATCACCAGTGTGGCTATAAATCGTGTATTTGCATAAATAAATAAACGTAGTCTTGTGCAGCCAGGTTTCCCATTGCATAATGTGGTTTCTCTAAAACCCTTTTGGGGGCTTCTGAGTATTGCTTCTCAAGCTCCCAATTCTTCAGCTCATCAGGAATGTCAGTTTTCCTTCTGGCTGAAAAGCACCAACATTTTCTTTTACCTGGCCCAGGGAACATCTGTGTGCATTTGGGCTGATCCATTTTAGAGAAAGGAATTCAAACTGTACAGAAGAGGAAGAGTTTTAGACAAAAAAATAGAAGAGATATCCTGGACATTTCTGGACATGAAATAATCTATTACTCTCCTTACAAATTTAGGAGGACTCACTACACTCTTCTGGGCCCTGCCCCATCCTGCCTCCTAACTAAAATCTCTCCTGCAGCTTTTCTGTGCTGCAAGGTTAAAAAGTTTCTGCTTCCAACCCACTGAGGAGGTAATTATTGCTATATATTCTCATTTTAGCACAGTTTGCTATGTTTGGGAAACAAAAGTCAGCAAGTGCATGTGGTGATTATCCACAGAGTTCATATTTTCTGGATAAGCAGAGGGAGCAGTGAGCTACTGATCACCTCTGTGTGAACCTTTCCATTCTGTTTGCTCTGTCTCAGTCTCTTTGGTGTTCATTATTGCTTTCCCTCTCTCCTGCTTGATACAGTGAAGCAGACCTGGATATTCTGTGGTTCCTTTAATAGGCTCAGTGCAGCAAAGTGCTTTCAGTTCACACACATTTCTCCTGATTTCAGGGGAGGAAAAGCAAAGTTAAGGGCCTTTGCATTAGTGGCTGTTTGCTGACTCAGTCCTTCCTAATTTTGCTCCAAATCCTTATAAGAGTTTATTTAATAGTTTTTAGTGTAGCTTTGTAATCATGTCCTCACCTTAAAAATTTTCCTTTGCCACAGTCTGTATCTACAAAGGGTGAAGATGCTTTTCCCCACACTCAGTGCCAGGATCTGCACTTTAGTTGAAAATACAGAACAACAGAGAAAAACAGGCTTGGGAGGTCACCATGAGAAAGATAATAGGACAAAGACTTGCCAAACCTAAATCTCTTTTTTTATTATTATTAAATATTTTAAATCTGATCATCTTGACTCTGTTTAGGTGTATGCGTGCATACTACACAGGTGGTTTGTTTTTTCATATTGTTCACCACATTAAATATCAATTGCCAAGTATCCATCCATAATAATGAAATTTGTCATTTAAAAGACATCTCATTTATTATTCTATTTCTGTGGACACCATATGGCCCAAAAAATAGACTCAATTTGTCTTCCTAGTTTAGAAATGGGATTTTCAGGCTGTCCAGCCCTCTGATCTGTGCCTGTTGTTCCAGCTCCTCCAATGCCAGGAGTCACAAATCACAAAAGCCCTGAAGACCTCCAAAACCAGCATTGAGGAAAATTAGTGAGGGTGTTATTTGTCTCATGTTAAAGACACATTTGTGTGCTAAGCCTTGGATGTAGTGATGGAAATTTCAGAAGTAAAAGTGATTTTCAGCTGTTATTTTTATGGTTTCCCAAATAATTTACCTTAGCAAGTTTTCCCATGGAGCTCTGGGTAGGTGCTGCCTTGCACAAGTGTGACATCCACAGCAAAATCCTACCTCACCCATTACTAACCTTAATAATAATAGCATTAATAATAGCATTAATAGCCCTCAGCAGGCCTCTACGGAGGTATTGGCAATTAAAACACCAAGGTAATAATTTGTGCAATCATTGGTAAAAGCCATAATAAGGTCTCGGGTCACCTTCTCAGCCTCATCACATTGTGCCTTCCTGATGATCCTCTCCAAGGCTGTTTGCTGACAGATTGCTCCAGGTCTCTTTGCCAGCACTGGAGAGGTTGGATTCTGATCTCATTTTAATTGCCCAGCATATCTTCTCCCAACACAGATAGAAAAATCTCATCCTGTTCCTTCTTATTTCAGTAAAGGACTCCACTAGCAACTGTGTCAGACCATGCCTTCTCTCAACCTGTCTCATTTTGCCTTTATTTCCACCCCTGTGTCCATTAGATGTGGTCTGATGGTGGTTTAAGGAAGCTTTTCTGTCACAGTCCAGCTTATTAATTCCAGCAGAAAAATTCAGAAGTAATGCCAAACCAGTTCTGCCTGAGCTGGCCATGTCTCTAGATCTCCTGCTACCCTTTAACTCTGACCTGTCCTCATTTCTCCCCTCACAACTCCTTCCAACAGAGGCCAATCACCAAACAAGACTGACCAACCTTCAGTCCAGGTCTTCACAGGAGAGATCACCTGCAATAAACAAGTTGGCCAAAAAAAAGCACCTCCACACTTATTGACACTTATTGATGGTGATGTAGTTTTTGTTGAGGGTTTGAGTCATTTCATTGCTCAATCAAACAAGGCATCTCCATCATTAGTGCTTTTGCTGGCATCTTAAGTCCCAGCTTGGCTGCAGCTGTGGAATATTTTATTGACCTCTGCATTCTT
Source organism: Melospiza melodia melodia (assembly GCF_035770615.1). Classification (NCBI taxonomy): domain Eukaryota; kingdom Metazoa; phylum Chordata; class Aves; order Passeriformes; family Passerellidae; genus Melospiza; species Melospiza melodia. The sequence goes on along the minus strand of NC_086195.1, from coordinate 7,551,840 downwards.
TTGCCGCATAGACATTTTTGTTTTGGGCAAAGTCAAAGGCTTTGTGCAAGGTCAGAGGCTTTGGTTTTTTCCTACATTGCTCTCCTTTTTTGGTAGTCCAAATCATGCATGAGAAATAGGGGTTTCAGCATAATTGCATGCCTAATGAAGCCTGAAATTATTGGTGGTGTCCACTGCTGAATGAATAGTGGACATTGACCCAACTCATGGAGTTCAAGCCTTTTTAGCTCAGCAATTCATTAGCAGCAATTAGCACAGAGCATGTGGAAGCCCAGGTGTTCTCTGCTGCAGCAATCACATAACTCCTGTGATGCCAAACACCCGGTGCCAGGGAGCAGCTCTGCCAGCACAGGTGGGGACAGCTCCTTGGTCAGGGCCAGGAGCTGAGGAGGAGAGGGCACCTGCAAGAACCTGATCCTGCATTAATAAGAGCTGCACAACAGTACTCAGTGATGAGTCTGCATCTAACCCAGAGCATCCTGGACTTGTCTTTCATTGCTCTGTTCTTTACCTTGGCTTTACTGAGGGAGCAAGGAACCCCACAGACATCCTAAGGCTTTCTGTGTGGGGTCTCAGTGCAGATGTCTGCCTGTGCTTTGATCTTCAGCAGATGTGTCCTCCTGTCCTGAGTTAGGGCAAATTTGGGAGAAAATCTCCAAAGGGGGCCCCTCCAGAAAACAAACCCACACAGCTCCTCCCCCCAACTGGTTCGGGAAGGATTCCTCAGAGAGAAGTGGAAAGAACCTGTTTATTTAACAGGCACAGCACCCCCAGCACACAGAATGAACAGTACAGGATGACACCACTCTTTCACTGCTCTGAAAAAGATGACAAATTCAGAAATTTGTCAAATTTCTCATCAAATTCTCTCTTGGGGGTGGTCGCTCTGTTCTCAGTCCCTCCAGCGCTGGGGCAGCTGCTGCCCAGAGTAGGCCCCGCTGGGCCACAGGGTGCAAACTCTCGGTGTTCCCAGGGCCCAGCCCAGAGCAGGCTCGAGTAGTTCCAAAAAAAAAGGAAAGGAAAAACAGTCCAGGGAAGAATTGAGACTGCTTAGCTAAACTAACTAATGAGCAGAAACACAAAGCAAGAGCAAAGCAGGAGCAAAGCAAAAGCAAGTGCAAGAGCAAAGCAAAATGCAAAGGCTGCACCATGTACTGCCCCATCTATGTGTCCCACCAGCCATGGGGGAGTGGCTGATAAGAGACCAAAACAAAACTTTCACTCTTCAGAGCCAGTCTTGAAGGCACAGAACATAATATCCAGCATAAACAGAACACACCAATGGGGATACAAGCATCATAACATCATGCTAGGACACTCCCACCACACCCACAGCTCAGCACAGCATCATTTCCATGCCAGTGCTAAAGCAGAGAAAATGAGAAGACTCTTCTTTTCTTTTGTTCTACAGGTATTAGAGCAACTGCTCTTTCCCAGGCCTTTCCTGCCCTTTAACCCACCTCTATGAATCTTGCTCTCCTCTTGCATGAACAGCTTGCCCTGTTGGAAATGGATACCTGAATTTTGTTTCACAGAATGCTTATTCTCAGGTAGCTAATGGCTTGGTTCCGCATGGCCTGGCAAATGCCCATTTGTAATGCTTACACCAGGTTATCCCAAATAGAGCTCTTCCCACCCAGTAAACATTATCAGGAACCTCAAAACAGGAGATTAGAGCAATTTAATTGACCACACATGAAATACAGAAATCTGGGTGTGAAAAGCAGTTCTTTGTTCCCTCTGCAGAGGAACCACTATTTTCTCTCTGAAATTAGAGAAAGAAAGATAGTCAAGCAGAAATGGCCAACCAGTTTCCTGTGCCTGCCCACAACACCTCCTTCTCCAGAGCCTTCTCCTTCCTCTTGTCCCTCTCCATTCAGTTCTCACACCCTGCAGCAGCTGGAACTTGGCCATGCCAGGTGCCCCAGGCCTGATCCACACATTTTTCCTGGCCAAGGGGAGTGCTGAGGTTCAGGAACAGAGCCCAGCTCCAGCCAAACCCAGTTAATCAATTCTTGTCCGCAGCATCCATTGTTCTGGATCATTCATTAGTGGGAGTGTGCAAATCTCACAGCCTCAGACTAAAATACCCCCAGACAATCTCTGTCAATATTAAACATTCTGCAGGAGGTTTATCCTAGAGCACATCAAAGTTGTAAAATAACATCCAACACAGAAAAAACATTCATTTTTTTTTTAATCTACAGGAATTAACTAATTTAGAGTGGGGTTGAATCAATGATATTGGAGGCTGGTCAGACCCAGCCTGTGAGAGAATATTTTTGCTTTAGGGTGCTGCAGGTCGTGGATGGGTGGGACTCAGGAGTAAGGAATGCCCCCAGACCATTGCTGTGTTTATAGATTGTTGTCCAGTAGAAGCTTTGAAAGCACACGTTCCTAGAGACTGCCTGAGAGAGAAAAAAATCATCAGATCTTTCAAAAGACACAAATATTGCTGAATTTCTTGTGGCATTAGAAGCTGGGATATCTTTTAAAAGTAATGGTGCAATTTTGGGCTTCAATATTTTTTTATGTGATTTGGCTTTGAGCAAGAGCTGAGTTTGGGAGTTTGAATATGCTAGCATAACTGGACAGCAGGGGTAAAAAAAGGAAACAAAGAGATAAACATCATGTCTGTTAATGTCTAAAATATTAATTTGAGCCTAAAGTCCAGGAGGGTTTTAAAGATTCAGTTTTGCTTTTCTGGTGCCAGCTAAGCAGCAAGGAAGATGCTGGTGCTTTTATTTTATATTAAAAACCTCATTATAACGCCCCATTCCTTATCTTTATTCAAAGAATTTTCTCGTCCTGGACTGGAGGACATCTGTCACAGTTGAGAAGTGACCCATCAGGAAAGCAAATGCCCTGGCTTTTCCAGGCAGGCTGTCAGAGATGGCATGGGGCTGGGGGACAGCCTGCCCAGCAGGAGGGGAGTCACCCCAGACCCAGCTCAGCACAAGGGGAGGTCACCCCAGACCCAGCTCAGCTGCTTTCCCTGGAGAGGCTTCCCCACGTGGTTTAGGGGCAGAGTGCCCAGGACATCCCACAGACTGCCCTCCTATGAAGGGCAGTGCCCTCCTTGTTCACCCCTCAACAAACTGCATCCCTAAGGAGTCTGCTCAGGAGGGAGGGGTGGAGATGGTCGTATCCATCCCTCATGGATTAGAAATTAATCAGGAAACAGCCCCCACCAAATCAGCCTGATGAAAGTGGTGAGAGGAGCAGAGAGGATGAGGAAAGGGGAGATCCCAAAGGTGCCAGAGGAGTCACTGAGTCTTGGGGAAGAGCAGCTGTCAGGGTGGGAAGGGGAGGCTGCAGAGGACCAGGGGCAGCACTCACCCCTGCTGGAGGGGTGAAAGTCCACTGCAAATCACAAATAGGCTACATAAACTAGAAAGTAGCTCTGGGAAATTCAGAGGGAGAGTCAGACAAGCTCTGAGGCTGGGGAAATAATCTAAAATATTGTCTTTCCACTCCGTACCTCAGAGAGTGAAATGCTCAACAAAAAAATTTCTCCTTTACTTTCCCAGAGTGCATTTTTTTTCCTTTTCCTTTTACTGCTTCTGAAAAGAAAGCACCTGACTTGAAAGAATAGGTGGCATCTTTTATTTCCTCAGAGGTATTCAGTGTTAACAGAGCTGGCATCTACTTTCCATGTCTATCCCTGGGCAAGCAGGGCAATCCCAGGATGGGATTGAGTACCAACCAAACTGGAGAATCACACAGTCCAGCCTGATCACAGAATTGTTTGGGTTAGAGGGGATCTTTACAGGCCACCTAGTCCAACCCTCTACAGTGAGAAGAGACATCTTTAATTAGACCAGGTTGCTCAGTTCCAGGTCCAACCTGACCTTGACTGTCTGGGCAACTGGTTCCAGTGTTTCACCACCCTCATCATAAGAAATTTCTTTCCTATAGCTAACCTGAATCTACCCTCTTTTAGTTTAGAACCATTTCCTCTAGTCCTATCACAACAAACCCTGCTGAAAAATCTGTCTCTAAATGTGGGAGTCAAGGACCAGAAGCTGGAGAGAAGGAGGCAGCGGAGTGACAGCCTGTTACTTTGTGACTCTTTGTTGTCACAGTTTAGGCCTAGAGATTTTCTTTACTTTTAATTGGCCGCTGGGAATTACCACCAAGTCTTTTATTTGTGTTTGGAAGCAGGAGAACGAATTCAAGCCAGCTGTGTGGGACCACAGGAATGGTTTTTTTCTTAGCCTGTGAAATGTCTGTAATCTTGAGGTCTTTTGCAAGGAGCTCCTACAGCCCCTGATGTTATTTCTTTAGGTTAAGCTTAGCCAGCTTATAGTTTTATCTGAATATCTACATGTAAGCCCCTTCTGTCTGAGCTGCAATGGTGGCTGTCACAGGGGTATGCATCCTCTTCCTTTTCTCTGTCCAGATCAAACTGAGATTGTAAACTCCCTTGGGAAATGTCATGAGCTGGGCTAAATCTTTGTAGATACAGCCCTTTCTGGCATGGTTAAGAATATGAAGTCTGTCACATTCCTGCTCATTGCCATGTTTTCAACATGTCTCTGTTAAATGTCACAGAAGTGAAGGAGCTGAACATCATTATTTCAATTAACAACTCATGCAAAGGACCAGCAATTCTGTGCTGCCAGTGAGCTCAGAAATTCCACTTCTGTGCTCACAGAGTTCAATGAATTGAAACAAAAACCGACCTGGAACTCCACCTCTGGATCACTTTGCCCAACATCTCTTCTCCTGTGCCTGGGCCACCACTTCTGTCCTGGATGCTGGAGCACCCAGAGAAGGTGCTGGTGGCTGTGGGACTTTCCTGCTCTGGTCTGTGAAGAGCTCAGGAGGTTTGGGAAAAGGAATTCCACGCCAGAGTAGGGCTAAACTCATGGCAGTAGCACTTCATGTGGTAATATCAGTGTAGGTGGACCTGTCCTCCATGCCAGTCCCATTTGTGTCCTGTCCTTGTCTCCATCATGGTGCCTGGGCAGAGGAGTGGCAGGGTGGTCTCAGGTTTTGTGTTGCTGAATGGCTTCTGAGGTATTAAAGAATCTTTTTCCACAGCCCCATGACTGAAGAAGTTGAGATTCCTCAGCTCTGGTCCTCAAGGTTTTTATTTCATCTAATACATTCTTTCTCTGACCTGCTGAGATCTGTCCAGCAGGTTGATTCGTGGCACACTGACTGCCCTTGGGGTGATGTTATTTTTTATACTAAAAACTACGTGTACTTTATTTACAATAATTTTTCAATACCTATCACCTATGTTAGACAGTCTGTCTCTACTCTAAACTAATACAGAAGTGTCACCATCACAGCAGAAGATGGAGGACAAGAAGGAGAAGAAGGACAGGACACGCCCAGATTCCTCCATCTTGCCTCTTGAACCCTCATTCTAAAACCTGAAAATTCTACTTTATTCACCCTGTGACAAATAACTATCACTCTACTCAAACTCTTGTGACTTGTAAATCCTCACACAAAGTTGGTAATTGTTTCCATGGGTTAAAATGGAAGGCACGGGTGTCTTTGACTGTGTGCCAAGGCCTCTGAACCCCCTGCCAGGGTCTCGAGGCATCCAGGGCATTCAGAGGAATGTCCTGGTTTCCGACAGGGTGGCAGGCTTCTGTCCCCCAGCACTGAGCAAGGAGCAGGTAAGGGACAAGGAGATAAATGAGCACAGTGACAAATTCAGCATCCAGGGGGTCTGGCAGCCTCATCTTGCTGGGACACAACCTGCTGTCTGTCAGAAAAGCAGCACTTGATTTACACCACATTTTACACTGCCAATACTGTGCATTAACTGGATTTTGCATAACTTATTTGCAAACATTGTACAAATACTTAATATGTCACCCAGCCTGTGTTTTGGTGTGGAAAGAAAGAGAGGGAAAGCATTTATTACAGGAGAGTATTGGTACAAGCAGTATGTAGGGGTGGAAGGAGATCTGTATTTCTAATTGTTATAAAACACTTTGTCTGCAGAAGCTTGCTCCTGAGGGTGCCATAGGTTTTTACATAAATCATTATGCTTGGATAGAAATCATCAATACAGTACTGGAAATGCTGTAGGTTTGTGCCAGCTGTTTCAGGCTTGACTGCAGAGAAATAAGAGTAAAGAAAACAACCACTGAAAGCCCAGGATTTCTTTTCCTAGAGTGATGCCCAAAATTTCTGTGCTTTTCTCAAAGTTACCACAACTGTTGGATTTTCCATACAACTGAGATGCAAAACTGCCAATTCTTCTGCCTCCACTAAAAATCCCACAGTTATGACACTTTGTCTTTAAAACTTTGGATTGCAGGTCCTTAAGATTTATGGAAATCTTGGATTGTGCTGGCTTTAAATCTTCTGATGTCCAGAGCTGCAGAGAGGAAACTGCACCTGTAACTTCTCTAGCACAGCAAAAGAAATAGCACAAATACCTCTTTTCTTTCTATGGTTCTCCTTTGTTCCTAACAGTTTTAAGCCAATTTTTCTTTTCAACAGGGCCTGTCTGATGGTGCTTGGCTATCTGCCACCCCCAATCCTGGAAACTGTGAGAATAAGACCATGTGTACCCCGTGATTTGGGGGTAACACTGCCCACATTTTTCCCTTCTGTCACCTGCCTGCACCTCTGGCCACCAGGCATAAACATCAGCAGATGGCTTCAGCCTTGCCCTCCTGGGCAGCTGGAGAGGGGCTGCTGAGCCATGGAGAGGTCACTTCCCAGGGGTTTCAAAATGTCAGATGGACTGGAGTCTTTGGGTAAGGAGAATGTCACACACACAGTCAGCTGGCCTACAAAAATGCTCCTGACATCACTCCCAGAGCATGATGAGAAGGAGATAAGAGGATGCTGAGTCCCTCTGAGGCATCAGGTGTCTCTGATGATCACCCCCATCCTCCTCCTTCTCACCAAACCCAATGCTTGCAACTGCCATACCTCTTGGGGCAAAAAGTTGATGCTGGTTCTAGTGAGAGGAGCCATCCTTGCAGTATCTCAGCTTTATATCCCATCCTAATCTGATGGACTGTGGCCAGAGAGGCATGAAAATGCAAAGTAATGAGGGACAACTATGGCCTTTATTGATGTCAAAGGTTGAAACTGTAATAAAGCCTGGCTTTGTGTCAGTTTGATGGATTCACCAGCAGCGTTTCACTCCCATCAGAGCTGCACATCACAGCAGTTTCACTCACACCAGCGCTGCACATCTGCTTCTGCAGCAGCTGCTGCCAGGGCACAGCATTGGCCATGGGCTGTCCCCAAATCATTCCTGTCCTTCCTACAGGATCAAACACATGTGTTTTAGGTTGGAAATGGGGGTGTGTATTCTATTGCCATCTGTCAGAGGTGGGGCACTTATCTTCTGTTCATTGGGCAGTTTTTTCTTTATCTCTTCCACCACCCACCCTCCCTCCTGAGGAAAGTGAAGGGAGACTTGCACATATCCTATTGATGATCTTTGTCTTGGATTTATTGATCCAGCTTACATACTTTTATAGTAGTGTTAATTAAGCTCATACATATTGCAAAAACCAAGCTTTTCATCGGTTAAAGATTACATGTCAACTCTCCTTTGTTGCTAATACCTGTGGCTTTCTTGTTGAGACTAATACTTGTTTTTTATCCTGCTGCTGACTACGTTCAAGAACTCCATGTTTTCACCATGTTTTTCTCATCATTTCATCAAGGATGCAGTGTTATTGTTTATCTCGTAAGGAAAAAGGCTGAGAACTTACTACTTACAGTTGCTTTTTACTGCTTAACCAGCTGTATATGATCATGGCCTTTTTCTATAAGCCATGTCTGAACAAAACTCTCCAACACCCTCTTTTTACCTGCAGGACATTTTGTGTTTGCAGGTGTTGAAGTTTACACAGTGATGAATCACGGAGTACTTTGAAAGAACTTTGAAAGAAGGAAATATCTTCTGTCCATGGCCACTGAGTGTCCCTGCTGATAAAATTCCATCATCCCATGGGGAGATACTCTGCCCAGGGGAGGGAGCCAAGCATTCCTACCTGGATCCAATCTGAGCCTGGCACAGCACAGCAGCCTTTGCCCCCTGCATTGCCAGAGGAGCAGCTTTCTGCTGCCCTGCATGGCCAGAGGGAGCCCAGGCCCATCTCCAGCAGCCCTGGAGCTGCAGAGGAAAACTCCCCCCTTGTGCAGGATCCCTGCTGCAGCAGAGCCACAGCTGGCACTGCAGGAGGGCTGAGCCCCCCTGGGATGGGGCTGGGACACCGCCCTGACACACAGAGGGGCAGGGCATGTTCTGTCTGTCAGTGGAGCTTTTTGTGTCCTGTTGCATTTTTAATTTTCCTGGTAAAGAACTGTTATTCCTATTCCCATATCTTTGCCTGAGAGCCCCTTAATTTCAAAATTATAATAATTTGTAGGGTGGGAGTTTACATTTTCCATTTCAAGGGAGGCTCCTGTCTTCCTTAGCAAACACCTGTCTTTTCAAACAAAGACACTGTGCCATTAACTGTGTTTACCAAACTGCACAGGAAACCATGCTGGCCTATTGTCACATCCCTTTGCCCAGGATTTTTCTCCTGGGAAGCTGAGAGGCCTCAGAGAAAAGGAAAACAATTCTTATCTCATTTGCTTCTCCTGTGTTTTGCTCATGTGGAATGTGTTTGGAGATTGTTTACCCACAGGTGATTGTTTCATTGGTTTCTGGTGTGAATTATTTTGACTCTTTGGCGAATCAGTGCCAAGCTGTGTCAAGACTCTAGAAAGAGGTAAGAGTTCATTATCTTTTTAGCATTCTGTAAGTTTCTTTTCTGTATTCTTTAGTATAGTTTAGTATTATACATAATAATTAGTATAATCTAGTGTCATAATAAATTAGCCTTCTGACAACATGGAGTCAGATTCATCATTTCTTCCTGCCATGAGGGTCCCCACAAATACAACACCCTATGGCACTGCATCATTTGGATTGCAGTTTTGAATAACCAATTCCATAGCTAGATTTTAGTCCTGTCCATCTTATGCAATCTTCAGAAACCAGAAATGTTTGAGATTATTTTTCCTTTGCTTGCCTGCTTTTGCAGTAGGTGTTGCAGGCACCTACCTGCTATTCATGGAAAGAAAAAAAAAAAAGTTCAGCTAACTGCTACATTAACTGTACTAAAAAAAGTACATCAGCTGCTAAAAATTCATGAAATTCAGAAATGACTTTAAGAAAATTAAGTTATCAGTTAATGATTAACAGGTATTCCAGAATTTTGAGGTTTTCTATATTTATGCCACCATAGCTACAATCCTATTCAACTGAAAACATCCTTTTTTTTCCTATCTCTTTCACAGGTGCTTAAAGATACCTGCTGCCTTCTGGATGGAATGAATTGCTGCTAGATAGTCAGAAAACACATTTATTAACTACCTAAATATTATGTTTTTTAATGCATTAGTTTATTTTTAATAGATTTTTTTCTTTTCTGAATTAGCATTTTCATTTTAGAGGCTTTGCCAGCTTCTGGTGTAAAGGACTGTGGAAGTAGTCTTAGCACCTGAACTGTGTTTATTCTAAATTCCTGATGAGCAGAGGCTGAGGTGTGCTTGAGCCTTAAGGATTCTGTGTGCTCATGTGTGTACACATGTGTATGAATTAAAAAAGGAAATTACATGCACACAATTCCTTTGTTAAAGGATCTGTGGATGAGAGGGAAATTTTGGCTGCAGTCATCACTGTCAAGAGCTCACTGCACTCACTCCTGTCTGAAAGATTTTATGCTGCAATTTTAGCAAGCTGATGGCAACGATCAAAATGCAGATCAGAATAGGAGCATGAGAGCTGGATCATCTCCTGAGCTGTCCACATGTCTCAAACTAAAATTCAGATGATCTTTTTTCATTTAGACAAACTTAGTGATGGGCTCAGGACGAAATTCCCCAGAGGGAACAAATACAGTCAGCACATCTGTCTTGGGGGTGATAAAATGGGAAATTTTTCTCTTGGGATCTCAACAATTCCCTTTGCAAGTCTCAGCTATGCCAAAGAAGCACTGAAGTGCATAAAAACATAAGTAGTCCTGTCTCTTGTGCTCATGCATCTCATCACTCTACATTCTGCAGTGAACCTGGGGACAGCAGCCCTGTGTGCTGTGCAGGAACTCATCTGGTCCATGTCATTTCCTTCCCAATTATAGTTTTCTCCAAAAAAAGTTTTAATTTTTCTATATTTTTTGTGTGTTTATATTGCCTACCACTGTCACACATTTACCTCGAAATGCAATTTAATCAGAATGAATTCTGCCTGTGAAATGCACCCCACTCCCTGAACTGCAATAACTTAAGTGTCTTCTCATTTGATGAATCAGGAGAGCTGCATTGTACTCAGAGCCACTCCCTGCTTACTTGGGCTGACAATAAGGGATGCATTTAGTTATGGGTGTCCTAGAAATAAATTAGTCATGTATTTTCATGTACAGGAGGCTAAAACCATGCAAGAAGAAGATCCAGCTTTTACTCCAGGTTTGGAGAGGAAGACCCTGGAAGCCAGAACATCCTGTGGGTCAGCACCTGCTCTGTTAGAAAGGATCAACTCTGTCACATTTGCCCGCAACCTGCTTTGCTTGCCCTTGGCTACTACACTGTGGCTTTTTTTTTTCCCCCAGCAGAAAGAAAACTCCATGAAAACAGACAAACAAACAAATAAACAAACAGATAATCAATATGTTTTACTCCACAAGTATCTAAATTATGTGGTGTAACACATGAACAGATATTTTTCTTCTGTGGAAAATAAGATAAAAATATCTAGTAGAGTCTTGATAGAAGAATATATAATAAATGGGATTATTTCCCATCAGATTTGGCACTAAGAGATCTGGATGTCATCAGCACACCTCAGACATACAAGGACTTTGAGGGAATGGCAAGCATACACTAGGAAAGAGGAGCTATTAAAATTACAAGCATGTGTCACAAGCTGGTGGTTTAAATAAGCATAGAAAAAACAGAGAAAACATACAACAAAGTGTTCTGGGAGTGGTTCACACTAATACCCATGCCCTAGTCCACAAATACACAGGAATTGTATACCTAATACTTTATTGTACCTTTGCTTACTCATTCTCTTTTCAGAAATCTCCTGTTGGTAGTCACCACATAAATATTTTCTTAGGAAAAAAAATGTATCTAGGTATTGTTTCTTTAAAAATGTATTTGAAAGCCACTGAAAATGCAGAAGAGGTAAAATTCTCCTTTCAAAGACCTCCATGATTCATCACTGTGTAAACTCCAACACCTGCAAACACAAAACCTCCTGCAGGTAAAATGTTCAGGCAGATAGGAAATCTCACACATAGGAGGTTCCCACAGTTCAGAAAGTGTACTTTCACACTGGAGAGCAGTCACAGTGAATTGTTTATTGCTGTAGGTTCCTTCTGATAGCTATATGATGATCAAGGTAAAATTCAAACGTGCCAGAAGTCAAAATCCAAAGAGCACCAAATGAGATATTTGATTACTTAAGCACTGTACAATAACCTTAACACTGAGGCATTGCATCAGGCAAGGCAAGCACCCCCAATTGTTAGAGACTGCAGGAACTTGTCTCAGGTGGCTCTGTCACGTAGAAAAGTCCAGAAAGGGAAATCAGAGACCAGAAAAATATGAAGTGAGATCCACAGTCAGAGTTCTTGCTGACGTTGCTTTCACCTCATGTCTTGGCTGAGCAGTTCAGCCTGTGCTGCATCCCCCAGACTCTGCAGCAGGCAGAGGAGTCTCAAGCTTGCTCAGGAGGAGCAGAAAGCAGATTTGGAGACACTGATTTCCTCCAGCCCCTGTTGAGTGCATGGCAGACACACAGGAAAAGTGCTGTGAATCCCTGCTCTCAGACACATGCCTCCACTCCCAAAGCCTGGGGTAGAAATCGTGTCACCCTGGGCTGGCTGCTGTCCCCTGTCCCTGCTGCCCCCGTGGCACTGGGTGCCCAGACTGGTGGGCAGAGGGAGAGCAGCCCTGGTGGACAGTGCTGATGGAGCCCTGCTTGTCCAGACTGGCATCAGGTGGCTTCAGTCCTGTCAACACAAAGTAAATGTATGCTCTCATGAGTGTTTTCTCCCTCAGTCCTCTTCTCACAGGTGAAGGGTGAGGTTTGAACTTGTCACAGACATCTTTTATGAAAAATCCTTTCCTTAGAATTTTTCCTCCTGAAAAGCTGAGAGGCCTCAGGAACAAAATGTAAAAAATGGATATCTGCTGCTGTGGAATGTAACTGGGGGATCTGTGATTGGTCTCATGTTAGTTGTTTCTAATTAATGGCCAATCACAGTCAGTTGGCTTTGACAGAGAGTCTGAGACATAAGCCTTTGTAATTCATTCTTTTCCTATTCTATTGTTAGCTAGCCTTCTGATGAAACCTTTTCTTCTATTCTTTTAGTTTAGTTTTAATGTAATATATATAATAAAATAATAAATCAAGCTTTCTGAAACATGGAGTCAGATCCTTGTCTCTTCCCTCATCCTAAGACCCCTGTGAACACTGTCACATGAATTCATAATGACACCAGTGGCTCTTAACACTGCTCACAAGATTGAGGACCACCTTTACAGTTCCTTCAGAAATATCACCAAAAAAAATGGGAAAATTGCACTGATCACCCTGTCTCTTAAATGACTCATTAGGAGGAGAGAAACAGGGAATGTATTTTTCTAATGTATTTTTCTAACGTATTTCTCTAATGACTCAGGAGCACAAGGAACCTGCAAACCTGCCTGCTGCTGCTGCTTCCCACGCTCCCAGCTCTGTGCAGGAACAAGCAGCCTCATGAAGTGGTGACAGCAAGGACTTTGCCACCCTGTTTGGGCACCTGTGCTGGCAGGAGAAGGGCAGCCCTGTCCTGGAGCGTGTGCCAAAGGCAGAGCCCTAACACAGCTGCCTCCCTCTGCTGCAAATCTCCCTTCCATGTGTGCTGGGAGTTTTGGCTGCAGATGAATCACTGAGGCAAGGAGCAGCAGCTCAGGCTGGGAGCAGCTCTCCTACCCTCCCTCCTGCTGCCCGGCACTACAAATTCAACTTTGGTTGCTTTTCTCTGCTCCTGTTTGGGATAACCCTTTGGGGCCCTGCAGACTCACCCTGCCTGCTCTCTACAGGTGAATGCTGCAACCACTTTTATTAAAAGAGAAATTATGTGTTGGCAGGTGTGACAAATGCCAATCACTGGTTTTTAAAATTTTAAAAGTTTAACAGTAATAAAATGGTTATAAAAATAATAATACAATTAGAGTAATAATAGATTGGACAATTTGGATTAGGACAATATGAGACAACAGAAACAAAGAGTTATGGACGTCAGGGTACCTTTTTCTGAGCAGCAGGAGCCTGAAAAAGGACCCACGTTAACAGAGGATTAACCCTTAAAAGCAATAGCCTGTTGCATATTCATACACCTCATACATGATGCATAAATTCCATTCAAACACAGGATTCAGTGTCTGGTCAGTGTCAGCTTCTTCCTCCGAATCCTGACGGTGTCTTCATGGCTGAGTGAGACAGGAAGAAGTTCATTTCTTCTGATAAGAGAGCAACAAATCCTTTTTCTCTGAAAGATTTAGATGTCCTGTGGCTGCTATCTTGGTGTGAGTCCTTTCTTTAAAAAAACTATCCTACATAGCATAGTTTCTATTTTTACATTATGTTATAACCTAAAACTATATTTAACACACTACTTAAGAGAATTAATACAGCATAACTTTCTAACATAACACATATAATATTCATTTGAATATTTGCAAAAAGCCAATCATAAAATACACATTTTTCACACAGGGATTTCCATTTCCCTTCTGAGACTGTATGGTTTTTTAATTTTTTTTTTTTTGTGGAAGCTGGTGGTGACTACTGCTACACAGAGCTCTGAGAAACTGCATGAGGTGGTGCCAATGCACTCAGTTGTTTTTCTTTTGCAGCAAGCACACTGACAGACTTGATCAGAGATTATTTTTTGTTTCAGGGAGTTTTTAAATGGTGATGCAGATTAAGACTATTTTTCTCTGAAGCAGTCAAAAAGTTTAATGTGTTACTAAGTTGCATGAAGGAGAAATAATCAATATTATTTTAGAGAATGTTTGATATCACCAGATAACAATAGTCACTATCATAATAACTGCCGAGGCAGTTTAGTTACACCAGAGCTCAATGCACTTACTAACAATTCTCATTAATTTAACTGTAAGCAATTTATTTACAGTTCCTAATTACAAAATCTGCTTATTCATTGCTCTGGCCAATTTCTAATAATTGATTATCCAAATTTGAATGATTGTGTGAGGAAAAAGGATGCACACCCCTCTAAGTCAGTTTAGGAATGAGCACAATTTTTGGATCTGAGGTCCTCTGTTTGGGTTTGCAAAAAGAAAAATAGGTAATTACCATTATTTACTTATTACAAGAATGTGATTCCTTGGGTCACACTACAAAATGTCCTGCACCTACAGGGTAACATCCAGTGAAGGATTTTAAAGAAAATAGGAATAGCACCTTGGAAATTACTTTTCTGTTCTTCTCAGCTCATCCACCTGGCAGAGGTAGGAATTGTGTCTGTGTGACTGATTTCTGCCTGGTGGAACTCAGGGCTGGGGTTGCTGCAGGGAGAGGAGGGCTGGCACAAGGGGCTGTTCTTGTTCAGCTCCCAAACCCTGCACTAAATTTGCTTCTCAGGAGGAGTGCTGAGGGTTTTAGGTGTTCAATGAAGCAACCAACTATCCAGGAGAGAGATGACATTGTGCTCATGGCTTCATTCCACTGTGTCCTATACAGGATTTGCAGTGGAGAACAACTTTATTTCTTTTTGGATGCTTCTGTAGATTCCCAGCGCTGTTTTACCTGACGGACAGTGAAAGGGCATGACAAATTTCTCTGATCTAGTTATAGCAAAGCTTTTTGATGTTTTGTTTTGGGTATTGTTTTTGTTATTGTTGGAGTTTGATGTCTGTAAGTGGATTATTTATTCCTGCTGGTGTTTCTACCATGCTTTTTGCTCTCCCAGACCAAATCTTCTTTGCTATTTTGATGTCTCCACTAATGATCTCCACTCATCTCCCCATATGCCTATAATGCTTCTGCTTCTAAAATCCTGTCCAAACTGCAGCCAGGCTTTGTGTTCTATAACAAATCCTTGTTCTCCAAAGGTAGCATTATGTTCAGATTGTTGTTATCTCTTACACAAGCTTTGATCTAACCCCAAATGATACCAGCAATCCATGAGCTATATCCAAGCCACTCTTTTATGGAGCTGGCAATTAAGGGGACATTTAGTTAATACAACTGAAAGTTCATTTTAAAACCTGATGCATAAAATTTCTTTTATAGTGGTGGTGAAGGGCACAGAGAAAACTTGATAGCAGCAATGACACTGCAGAGTAGAAATCTGCTTTCTGCTTCAAGTGCTTTAAGCAACATGAGCAAAGTCCAGGCCTTCACACAAAGTCCCATTCACTGGCTGGGTCACACATTGTGCAACACCAACCCTTCCTCCCAAAGGACACAGGGATCCAAAACCTGAAAAAGGAGTCTGGGGAAATCAACAGGAGCTGTTAAACTAAGAATGGAACAAAGATAATTTAACGTGCCCTCAGAAAGAGCAGAGGTAATTCTGGTGCACAGGGACAGCCAGAGACCTGAAATGTGCAGGCAGGGTGTTAAACCAAAGTGTTAAACCCATGCCCTGCTGAGGGGCTGAGCTCAGCAGAGGTGACACAGAAGTTTTTCCCAATTCCCTGAGCTCAGGCAGCTCTGCCTCTGCCTCTGCTGAGTGGCTGCTCTCTGCTGTCACTTGTTCCCCTTTCTGGGCTTTTTATGTGACTTTTGGACAAAAATCTTGCAGACCTCTGCTGGCAGCTATCTGGGCAGCATTGAAAGCACCACGTGTCCTGCCCAGCAAGGTCTTCCTCCCCCATCAAGATGGGATGAAGGAGTTCCAGAGGTTTGAGGAATGCCTGGAGCCCTTCTTCTGGACCTCCCTAGCATGGTCTCCCCTACTGGAGCTGAAAGTGTCAGTCAAACAAAAGTTCCTGAAAGATTTATTTAATTTAACCACGTTGAAACATCTTTAACTTGAAAAGCTTCTTTATCTTGAAAACAAATACAGACATATGCATATTTTTTTAATCCTTATTACAGCAGTCAGTGACTATATTTTATCCCATAGTTATTACAATAAACTCCTTTTGAAGGCAAATGAGTCATGAAGATAAATTAGAGAGAAAGGGAAAGACTTCATCTGTATTGACACTGGCATTTGAACTAATGCACATAATTAAACAAAAAAAAGTAGGGAGCTAAAGAGATTAAAAATGAGTTACCAGCAGCACCTTTACCTCTATTTATTTTGTTAGCAGGAGATGTATCTGCAGCTATGTTTCTTTCACATCTTCTGAAAAAAACACCCACTCCCACACAGAGGGATTGTACATTTTTAATGACAACAATTGTATTTTGTGATCATTATGCCTTCAGAAGATGGTTGTCAAGAGGTGGTCTGAAATATATTGTTGCCACTGAAATGGGACTATGAAATTGTACAGACATCTAAAAATCATTGTTTTCTTTCAGAGAGGCTGGGTGTGGGGGAAGGCTGAGTCTGGAGAGAAAATGGGCTTGTTGCACTTCACCTGCTACTTCCTGGAGCATTGTGTTTGTGTCTTCTAACGCCAGGAACAAAGCTCTCCTCACTCTGAACCAAACAGCCACTTCCCTGTGTGAGACCTGCCTGGGCACACCTGGCTTCTGGTACCTGGAAACTTGTGCTGTATTTCACCCATTGATGAAGCCTGCCTAATGCTCATCAGTAGGATGCTCAAATTTTGAAGAAAATTGAGGCATTTTCTTAATTTAAAAGTATTTGACAATTCTGAGACGTACAAACAGGAGTGTCTGATGCTGTTAAAAGATCAATAATTGTTTTAGTTAGACTGCACAACCATGCAGAGAAGTTACTTTAAAAATTTGAGTGAGGTAGTTCTGTCTCCTTCCCAAACTATCTTCTGAATTTTTGTATCCCACATGGCTAATTCTGTGGTATTACACAATTAAATAAAGAGTAGGAAATATTTTGCAAAATTAAATTATTGATGCTATCACAGCAAAGAAGAAAACATGTACCTAATTCTTTGGTGACTAAAAAGTACTTAAAATTTTATTCCACATTTCTGTAGAGCCAAAATATCTTTTGGTATCCTGAGGTAGCAAAACTTCATGCAGTGAGTACATAACAAGTTTCTCTGGGGGAACAGAAAGTTTCACTGCATGTAGCTGAGGGCACTGTTCTTGAGGGAACAAGTCTCAAGCTTGTGTTTTGTTTTTTCTGTTCCCAGGTGTAGAGGAGCACTTTGAAATTTGAATTAATGTTTTAGACATATTCTAGTTTATTTACCTAAGGGCACTGAAGTCATAGCAGTTGACCTTTTCTTCATGGCTTTAAGAAAACTCCTGACATGCAGCTGCCTGTTTTCTCCAGTGCAGAATCACAGGATAGGTCAGGCTGGAAGGGAACACCATGGGTTATGTGGTCCCACTTCCCACAGCACATGGCACAGGACTGTGTCCAGATGATTCTGGAATATCCCCAGTGAAGGAGACTCCAACCCTTCATTTGGAACAATCAGTTCCAGTGCTTGGTCGCTGCACAGGACAGAAATTCTTCCTCATGTCCAGGTGAAACTTCATTCATTTTCTTCATTGCCTCCTGTCCTTGGCACCAAGAAGAGCTTGGATCTGTCTTCATGGCACCCCCTTTTCAACATTTATATCCCGAATTAAAGTTCCCAGGGCCTCACATTTCACATAATGATCCCTTCTACATCCAGAGCTGTGGAGGAGCTGAGAGCTTTGGGGATGGAGAAGGGATAAGGGGGTCCTGCATCAATCAGGTGCTGAAGAGCAGGAGCTCTGCCACTGCTGGGGCTGACTCAGAGCATCCCACTCCCCTCATCCCCTTCCATGTCCCACTGTCTTGCACTCAGGACAGGCACTGCACCAGGAGGTTTGTGGGATGGGCTCTGTAAATGAGCCAGAGGGAAACACGGGTCAAGGAGAGGGTAGACAGTGAATTTTTGTTGTCTGTGTTTATGTATCAGACGATTCCTGGTTGTGATTGTAAGGCAAAATGAACTAACCAAATGCTAACAGCCATGACTAATGATAATTTGTTTCAAGGTGCTGATTCATTGATTAGAATTCAGCACAGTGCCTGAAAAAGAGCTGGTCAGGAAGCATGAGATCACTTGCACTGTTGAAAACATGCCAATAAAAATGAACACTGATGAATAAATATGCCACAGCCATCTTTGTGTACAAACCAATTTTTCACACCAGTGAAGACTGTTCTGCAACATCAGACTGGTGATGGTTTTCAGATGGTTTTGAATACACATCTAAGGAAGAAAATGATCTTGAAAAACTAAGATTATACATCCTAGTGTATAAAAACAAAGATTAATACTCAACCATGCCATCCACAGTTTACCAATTTGATACTAACCAATTTTTGCCAACATGTTGAACAATCTGTGAATCCCCAGCTGGGATCATTCCAGTGGGTCTGGATAACTTTGTATTTAGGGGACCAGAGAGAGGTGAAGAGATTGTAGGAATATTCCCTCAGGGACTCACTGAGGACATGGTATCATGATGTTTTGCTTTCAAGACCTACTTGGCAGTGCCATGGTTTTAATGCTTTTTGAAATGCCTCCAACAGGAGAAGTTCCAAATCACAAAAGTACCTCGAGAACCCTGTGATGGAACAGGGGCAGCAAGCACAGCCTGGAGCCACAGGCAGTGGCAACTCAATGTAAGGAAAAAAAGATTCACCCTGAGGGTGGCCAGACCCTGAAACCCACAGAGCTCATGGTTTTTCCACCCTTCAGTGCATTCAAACTACACAAGCCCTGGATCTGCTTTGGGCAGAAGGCTGGGTTATCCCTTCCTTGCTCTTAGTGAATGCACATTTTCTCTCCTTCCTCTCGCACAAAACCCTTGGAGACAATGAAATGCTGCTGTTTGTTTGGAGTTTGTTTCAGAGGAAAATACTCTAAAAGCCTGGAACATTTTATGGAACTTCTTTTCCCCCTATTTGTGGTGTGCAACATTGTCCAGTGTTATGATCTCTGTTACTATTAAAGGCCTTGGCCAGTGAGGGGAGAAGGGGAAGAAAACCAGTGTCTATAAACATCATTAGCCATATAAATTACCCTAAATTTAGCTTAGGATAGCCTAAGATGCTGTTCCAAAATAGAAAACTGTTATTAGAAAATACAGCATCACCTACAGCTGAGTTCTGATGTTGCTCCACACCACTTGCCCTGTTGCCCCACAACAGGGCTGCCAAAAGAACTACTTTGTCTGATTTCTGGGAGAGTTTATTTTTCACATTTTTTCACATTTCAGCTTGATGCTGAACCCACACTGCTAACCCTATAATTACCAGAATTAAAATGTGTGCAAATGCAAATTTCTGTGATGTAGGCTTTGCGAAAGGCTCTGGTGCTCCCTGGAAAGCTCATCTTTGTGCGTGCAGAGTAGAGTGCTAATCAACACAGATGATGAGTTAATGGCAAATATTTCAGCTGACAGTAACACTGAGGATGACAAGTTCTAGGGTACTTTAGAGGAGCTCTGTTGGTATCATTAATATACAAGAATTACATGACTTTAGAGGTGGTTAAGTGGGAGTAATTATGACCTTGGTAATGGCAATCAGTCTTCCAGGGATAATGCATTCTTTACTTACAGCATTTAGGTTCTATTTACCTTTCAAAATACATTCATAAAACAAGTAAATAGCTAAAAACCTGTACAATATACATTTACAGATATTTACAATATACAATTGTATATTTACAATATACAATTACAGATAATATACTTTATTTTTGCAAAAACAATTAATTTTAATGCTAGAGATTTTCCCTATGTTTGTGTTCTAATTTTTGGATGCATTGGCAAAATAAGTAACATTGAAATCAGGAAGGAATGCAAAATATCTGTGTTTTTCACAACAATTATGACTGATTTTACTCATCATTTGGGGTATTGAGCAGATACAAAGTAACTTGATGGTATGATGTGAGAAATTTGACTTCCTCACTTCAGTAGTTGGAAAAACTGAGAGCAAAACAGTGGTAGTACAATAAAGGACTTGAAAATACTACTTACTTTTGGATACTTTTCTTCATGTTCTTTGATCAATAAATTTATCCATTTTTGCCCATTCTTGGGGCTACTCAACAATTTTTGTCATTGCTGAGACAGATATGATCTCAAGCGAAAGCTTTGTTCTTGATATTCCACTGTATTTCTCAGCAGCTTTCAGTGCTTTGTTCCTGGCAAATTTGAAATTCTAAGTCTGAGACTTTTTACACCTTCACATTTATGATCATGCACATTCTGCAGGCTCAGCAAATTATTGTTACAGATCAATCACTGAGGCAGACATAAATCAACTAGAGAGATTGCTAGGAAATGGTTTCAGCAACAGAAGCTTCCTATATTCATCCTTCAGTGCTGTTCCCTTGGTTTTTATGCTGCATAACAAAGAGGGCCTATTGGTGAGCATTTCCTTCTTAATCAACTCTCCATTCTGAGTGACAGCTGATGTATTTCTAAATAAAATTTTATCTGTTTGGAATTTCCTTTAGTGTAAGGTTTGGCATCTCTTTATTTTCTGCGAATTTCTGACACATTTCAAATCTGTTTTTAAAAACATGGTCCTTGCATTTAGAAGAGGAAGATCACTCTCAATATGACACATCACCTTCTTCCTTCCCTACTTCTTGCTTTTTCAGCAAGTCTATTGGGTTTATCCTGTTGTTCTCAAGCAAGGCTTCAGGGTTTATTTTTTTGCCAAATCCTAGATGCCTGCAGGTCTGAGCTAAGAGAGAATTATTCTGAGTGCTCTTATTGATGCCAAGGACTAAGCAGTCACATGGCTCTGACAGGCATTGCTGCCTCTGGAATCTGTCAGATTCTGAGGTAACCCTTGGTAACCCCTCAGGAATTTTTTCACTCTTTACTGCAGTGGTTGAGCCAACAATTTGTATAATTCACACTTGGATATTATCTCTCATCATTAGAGTTGGTCTAGGTAGAACCATTCAGTCTCCACTGCCCTTTATCAAGACTCTTACGGCTCCTTTTAGCACTGGAGATTTGTTGGCAAGCTTATCTCTCAGCAAGTTATCTAGATGCACACAAGTTTCCTGCTGTTATCACAAAGGATGTTTTGGTTGCTCTCCTCCAGACTTGGTTCCTGAATTATGAGGGAGGTGCCCCTGAGTGAAGCTGTTTATTTGTCAGATTCCCTGTGACCTGCCCATGGCAGCCAGCAGAGCTGTGGGAGTGGGTGTCCTTATCTCCCTCGAGAAACAGAGGCTTTTTTCTCTGTTGAGCACAGAGTGGGTGTTGGTACATTCGGTTTTCTCCTTCAGAACCCGTTCCACTCTCACAGCCTGGGTCCCTTCCTGCTGTGCTCCCTTTACCCTGGCATGGAGCAGCAGCAATCGCAGCGATAATGAGCTCTGTGTCAGCGAATGATCTCCCAGAGCAGCAGGGATCTGCTGCTCTGCCTCGCTACAGTGTCTGCAGATATCGCAACACACTTTCTGAGCTCTGCACTTACACTTTGTAAATACCTGTTCTTATTGGCAAGGAAGATCCATTATTCTGTCTCCTGCACTGTTGCTTAGTGATTTATTGATGTTTCTGTATTCAGTCGCTGCTGTCAGAGAACCACAGAGTGGTTTGGGTTGGAAGGGTCCTTTAAAGCTCAGCCAGTCCACTCACCTTGCAAGGAGCAGGGACATTTTCAACTGCATCTTGTTGCTGGGAGCAACCTGACCTTGGGTGTTCCCAGGGATGTGTCATCCATTAGATCCCTGAGCAACCTGTTACAGTGTTTCACCATCCTCACTGTAAAAATTCTTCCTTATAGCAAACCTAAATCAGCTCTCTTTTAGTCTAAGCCTGTTATTCCATGTCCTATCATAACA
Source organism: Melospiza melodia melodia (assembly GCF_035770615.1). NCBI lineage: Eukaryota > Metazoa > Chordata > Aves > Passeriformes > Passerellidae > Melospiza > Melospiza melodia. The sequence continues at coordinate 7,529,871 of NC_086195.1, read as the reverse complement.
GGCTCTGCTATAAAGTCTGTCCTCATCTTTCTCATAGTCCCCTTCTAATTACTGAAAGCCCTCAATAAGGTTTTTCCAGAGGCTTCTCTTGTCCAGCCTGAACCATCACAGCTCTTTCAGATGTTCCTCATAGAAGAGGTGCTCCAAGCATCTTTGTAGCATTCCTCTGGTTCACACCAACAGGTCTACATCTCACTCATTTGGACATCTAACAAAACCCAAAAGTCCTGTATTTTCCCTATAGAAGAGAAAACTGACTAATTTCAAAGAACACCAGCCAAAAAGTATTACAGTATTATTGCATTCACTGGTCATACCCAGGCTTGGAATTGCAGAACTGGGCAACTCTCAGAACTTATAACAATATTTAACATGAAACAGAGTTAGGATTTCTGATAATTGTGTGGACTGTATAGGTCTCCTGTGCTTATTTGGAAGGGGATGGACAGGCTCTTTATTTTTTCCACTCCACAGAGATGACATTTACACTTTGGCAATAAAACCTGCACGAGCTGTAGAACGCATGGCAAGGAATATCACAACCATCATTCCAGGGCAGTAATAGTAGCTAATTTTGACAACCAATTATTATTTCAGGCATTGTCTTTGGGAAAATACATCCGTGGAAAGGTTAACCCCTTGTTCCCTGGCTCATGGATCAAGTATGACTTGATTCTAGTAAGAGGAGATGCTTGCAGGCTGCCATAGCCTCTGGCTCCATGGATCTCCTTCTCTCCTGCAGTCACTGCGGGTCACTAGCACGGGGTTAAGGGAGCGCTGGCTGGTTCTTAGGCGGCATCCTAAATCCCACACCGGGACATTCTCCATCCCGCACCGGGCACTCAGCATCCCGCACCGGGCACGCTGCCGCCCGCCTGCCTCATCCCTCTGGCGTGGTGCGGCACGGAGTCGGTAACGATGCTCTTGCCCCGGGATGCGGCATTCCCGGTATTCCTAGTATTCCCGTTGTCTCCAGTGCTCCCGGTGTTCCCGGTGTTCCCGGTATTCCCGGTGTTCCCGGTGTTCCCAGTATCCCCGCTGTCCCCGGTGTGCTCGGTGTTCCCGGTGTTCCCGAGCATCCCCCGCCCCGTCGGGCCGCACACAGAGCACGGGGGGGCGTGGCCATTTGATGCCCCGCCCCCGAAGCACGCCTATTGGTGGAAGGGCGGTGGGGGCACGCCCAGGGGCGGGGCCGGGGCGGGCGGGACGGCGCTGCCGGAGCTCGGGGCTGGGACGGAGCCGCGGCCGCGACCGGAGCCGGCACAGCGGGGACAGCGGGGACAGCGGGGACAGCGCCATGGCCCAGAAATACGACGTGGTCGTGATCGGGGCCGGTATCTCAGGTGGGTCTGGGGGAATGGAGCGGTCCCCGCCCGGCTCCCCGGGCATCCCGCCGGGAGCGGCCCCGGAGCGGCGCGGGGCGGTGCGCGGGGGCGATGGAAGCGCAGGGCCGGGACCCGGGGGATTCAGGGGCGCTCGGGGAGGGACAGGGACAATGATCCGTGTCGTGATCGCACAGAGCGCTGCTCCCTGCCTTGGTTCGCTCTTGGTGCGGTTCGGGAGGGAGGCTGGAGGAAAAGTGACTTAGCAGTGCCCGCAGGTGGGAACCAGGCAGGGATACGGGGATGCGGGCTGGGACTGGTGCAGCCAGGCTGGGATTGGTGCACCCTGGCTGGGACTGATCCCCACAAAGGTGGTGTTTTGGCGTGGTTTATTCAGGTTGTCCGTGCAGCGGTGGCAGATGTTTTGTTTGGGAAACTGCTGCAGAATAAACATCTGGGAGTATCTCTGGGTTAGGTTCTGCTGCTGTGAGAAGAGCTGTTCTAGAGGCAGCCCGATTCCCCAAGTGCCGTGGAGTCCTCGCACTTCACCAGGCAACACTTCCCAAAATACTCTTCAGATCTGCTTTCACACCAGCGGCTGTATCATCACCCTTATGCTTTCAAAACCCCGTTAATTAATTACTTTTATGTTACCTACAATGAGAATGTTGTTGTGTTGGAGAAAATTAGTGTTTAGGTTTAGGTCCCTCAGATCAATTTTGGGTTGGCAGCTTTGGCCAGATCTCAGTTTTCAGGCAGTCCTTCCTTCAGTAGTGATTCAGAAAAAGTGAGTTTTGTGACTGTGCGACTTCAGCGATATTACAGCCATTATTGGTGTGGGTAAAGTTAGGTTTTATTGGTGTTGAGGAGGAGTCAGAGGCTTTCCTTTGGTGTAATCTGCAGTGAATTCATGCATAAAGTAGCAAATTGTTTATGCAATTATGTTATTTCCTCTACTAAAATAACAGTAATTGTTTAAATAATTATTTGTGAACATGTAAATAAGCAAAGAATCTCTAGCATCACTAAACAGACAGGAAGAGTGTGGATCTAGATTTCCTTGCTTTTTATTTTTACCAGATGTCTGGTAATTTTCCTGCTAGAATGAGACATTTGGTCTTCATCCTTAGGGTTCCTGTAAAATGCACAGAGTGTCCTTAGGGAATTACCACCCATTCTGTGTGCAGCTGATGGTGACATCCTCTTAATGTGGATTTTAGAGCTCTGACAAGCTCTTGTTCCCTTCAGGGTGCCTTGTTCCTCCAGGTCCCCAACCTGTTGCAGTGTTTCAGGAAATGCTTTCAGCATTTCTATGTCATGTCTTGCCTCACTCATACAAAAACACTGAGTTACTTTGTGACACCTGTGCCTTGGACCAAAGCCTGGTGTGGGGATTGAAATGGAGCCAGGCAGAAAATTTCACGGTGCTCACAGTCCCTGAAAAATTGTCGGTGGCATAAGGAAGACAAATAAACATGTCACAGCATTCCTGGGGTACAGGAACATTTTTCATGCCAGTGGAAACCCCATGCCAGTGGCACAGACATTGGTGTCTGCCTGTTAGGAATTAGAACAGGCATCATTTTAAGAAAACAGCCATTGAGAAATGGACAATAAATGCCTTATTTAATAATTAATCCATTTTTACTGTACACTGCCTTTCATAGCTGGGGGATTAAACTCTGATCAGCCTCTGGTCTGTTTTGCTTTTCTCACAGCTTCTCTGTTACTGCCATTCCTGCACCAATATGCCTACACCTCAGTTCTGCAAGAGGTTAGACAGTGCTGCTTTCCGGTCTTAAAAACAAAAAAAAGAAAAAGTAATCTGCATCTAGAGTTCTGCTTCTGGTGAAATACATAGTAAATCATGCTCCAGTATGGACAGGCTTTCCCCTCCATCTCTCTGATTCCAGTGTTGACTTGCTGAAATTGAATTTGCAGTTGACTCATCTGGTGAGATTTCTGTCTCTTCTCCTTCTGTTGTATTTTAAATACTCACTACCTGGTGCATGCAGGAAGGGGTAGGAAACTCTGGGATAAACTAGTTCTTTACTACAAATGCACGAAATCTGTATGAGGTATAAGCAAAATGCTGGTTCTGTTAGGTGTGAACTTCCCAGCAGTGATGCTGTGACTTTTAAATTATTTGTCCAGTATTTGTGAAATGAAGCTCAAACCCTGACAGGCAGCTCTGGAATTGTCTATTCCTCAAAGCACAGCCTGGTCCTGAGAGTGGATTCTGAACAGTGAATTTCTGAAGGTGTTCTGCTCATCCCTGCTCCTGCCCTCTGCATGCACACCACAGTGTGGAATTTCTGAACATGTTCTGCTCATCTCTGCTCCTGCCCTCTGCATGCACATCACAATGTGGCCATTCCAGGGACACAGAATCCCCTCTGCCTGCAGGGAGCTGCAGGCTGGGGATGGAGGCAGCTTCTGCAAAGAGTGATTTGGGACAAAAAACTGGATTTCTTCTTTTTGGAAGAAATCTCTGCTTGGGTGGCTTGTACCCCTGGGATTTTCCTGCTGTATCCCATGGAATCTCACTCAAAGTGTCCAGGCTGCATCAGCAAGTGCCTTTGCACCCTGCAGAGAGGGAGGTGCAGAGTTTGGGATAGATTCCTCTTTCCACTTGGGCTTGGATGTTAAAAATGTGGATAGTGGCCAGTAAAAGCCTCAGGCACATGTTTGTGTCACTCTTAATAGATAATGTCCCCTGTAATACAGTTAATATTGATTACAGCATTTTATACCCAAGCATATTAAATAAACTGGTGCCTGAAGTTAAAGACTTTCCCCATACCCACAGGGAGTTTTTATTTATATGGCTCAAATATTGCTCCCATTTTCTATTTATAGGGTTTTCTGCTGACCTGAAGAGTGCTGTTCTGGATTGATTTTGACATGATTGATTTTACTAGATTGTGTGTCTGTTGAAACCTAGCAAGCTGATGGCACAAAATGTTGTGAGGAGGGCCTGGGTGCTCAGTCACTCCTCAGGCACTGCTCATTAACAACTGGACAGCATTAAGTGCTCAGAGAATTTTGACAGAAACCTCAGATATTCAGCTTGTCAGATGTGAGGATGACTTCCGTGACCTGTAATTTCTCAAAACTTTCTAACTGACCTTATTGGATCATATTTTTATATAGACAACAAAATGTGCCATGTTGACTCCAAGGTTACCTCCCTGCCATATTTCAAGTTGCTGCTGCAACTTCCAAAAAATAGGCATTAAAAAAAGGCCTAATTTTTCAAAATCAAAGAATATGTTTTCCCTAGACACTTAGAAATAGACAGTAAGTTTTGACCAAGATTTTCCAGCAAAAAAGAATCACAAAAAACCACACCCTGGAAAACACACCCTGAAAATTCAAGCTTAAATAGTTCCTCATTTAGGAAAAAAAAAAAAAAAAAAAAAGAATATAAGAATGTAAGCAAAATATATTAACTTTTTTTCATGGGAATATATTCATGTGCCAGCCTCACCTCATGTGGAAGCCAAGTTTATGAGAAGATTGCATGGAGAATTAATAATGTTTGTCTACATAATGCAAACCAGAGAGGCAGCAGATATGGAGAGGTATGTCCTGAAGCAGAGAAGTCCAAAAAATTTTGTATGCAAATGTGGTTTGGAAGAAATTTCAGCACATTGTGTTACAAACATAAAACACAAGAGAAAACCAGTCATAACTGAATCTTCCACTTAAGACTATAATTCACTGACATGGATAGTTTTTGTTTCCACAGAAAAATATGTTTGTTTTTATCTAGAAAAGAGGAGATTGCATGGCTCTACAAAATCAAAGCTGAGATTTCCCAGCCATGTGCAGGAAGCAGCACTGTTTTCTGCTGCACTTATGGAGGATTCCAAGGGCCAGAAATCGTAGGAAAAGCTGGGATGTAAAAATAGCAATGATTAGCCTTTATATAGAAATAAAACATATGATATATTATTAAGACATTTTTGTTTTCTTCTCTGTGTTGGCATCTCCAGCTCCACAGTGTGTGACTGACAGCCTCACCCCTACTCGAGCTACCTACGCCTTGGCTTTGGGCTCTGAGTGAGAGACTGAATAATGAGCAAATGCAGATTTTCCTCCTTGCCATCCTGGCAGCACAGCTCCTGTTGTACACTGCCCTGTTTGTTTTGACAGCACGCCAAGCTGCTGGTGGGTGGTGGTGTCAGATAAACTGTCAAACACACACAGTTGTTGGTGGGAGATAGAATCAGTCTGACCTGTGTAAATCTGGGGTAGTTTTCAATAATTTTTTTCCCCCCTGCTGTTACTTCTGTATTTACCTGGGATTTGACCTATAGGAATGCAATATTTGATTCATAAAATGTATTCTCTGATTATCACGTTGCATTTTCCCTGTGCTGGGTTCCAGCTACCTGGTTCCTTCCTTCCTTCTTTCTGGAGCCAAGCAGAAAGCTGATAATGTTGTTATTTCATAGCAGAGATTCCTAAAGACCATTTTTGGGGATACAGAAATAAATAAGAATGTTTCTCAGAGCTCTGAGTTCCCAATGTACTCCTAGCAAGCTGACTGTCATTATGACAAAACTTTACAGCAAGAACAAAACTCCCAGAATCCCATACAAAGTGTAATGGATGCTTTATACAGTAATTGCAAATAAGCAGAAGTACCAATTTCCATTTGCCTTCTTCTTCATAATGTGCTCTTCTGGTTTGCTGCTGAAGTCTTATGAGTGTTATTTGCCTCAGCAAGCAAAAGAAATAGCAAAGTAGTTACAACAGATCCCTAAAAATACCCTAACATAACAAAACCAGGCATGGGACAGGCATTATGTCTTTTCTGGAAATACCAGCACTGATGTTATTGGTATTTGTGGTGATGACATTGATCATAAATTAGCAGCAACATTTTTTGACATTCATTTTTAGTTAAAAGTCACCATTTAGGTAACAGGAATTTATTCTGGACAACACTAACTAAAAAAATTGTCAATAGTCATAGCATGTGTGTAATTACCTTGGTTGTTTCCATTACTAGGTGGGATCAAACTTTCATTATTTTAATGTGTAATTGGAGGAAAGATGCCTCATTTCCAACCCTGTGCTTATACTCATTAACTTTTTCTGCCTTTGTTTTGGAGGAGGGCATTACTTTGGGGAAGGAAAGTTTACTGCAAGAAGCTGTGGACGTGAAAAAATCACAGTGGGTGTGTGTGGAGTGATTTCATCCTTGGAATAGAATTCCCTCTTCCTGCCCACTGCATTTCTGCTAACATTGTCCATGAGAAAGCGTCTTTGTGTCCTTCAGAACAAGGCTTGCATCTGTAAGAAGAATTTAGACAGTGATGCCATTGAGACCAGTAAGTGGCTTGGTCTCATTTGAACAATGTACTCTGTAGTAGAAAATATTTATTCTCTTTTTGTTAAGATCTTTGCTGAATCAAGTGAATTTTTTTTTCCTAGAAGGGAAAAAATACTGATGAAAAAGAGATTAAATAGATTTACCTGAAAAGGACAAAATACATTAACTCAATCTCTCTTCAGTGCCAAGGATTCTACAAGAAGGGACATGAAAGAAAGTATGGCAAGATAAAACATGGTTTCTGACAAGCAGAAAATTCGTGATGTTATGGTATTAGGCAACACTGAATTAGAAATAAATGTAGACTTGTGATCCACACTGTGTGTTCTTGCTCTTTTCTGTGGATTTAAGATGCTGCTACTGAATTAATAGCACTGTTGGCTTGGGGTCTTTTTATATTTTTAGTGGAAATTTAAAAATCTTTAAATCCTTAGTCAGTGAAAGGAAACAATTTTTTCATTCTCAGCTTTCTGTGTGTTGTTGCCCATTAGTGGCTTCTCTGGTAAATCTGATGTAACTGGGCACATTTTAATTGTATTTTCAAACTTAAATAAATGCTACAATGTACACAAATTTCCAATCAAAGGGTAATCAAGGTTGCAGGAGGAGAATAAAGAGGTGAGGAAGGGAGATTTTACCCTATGGTGATGGCAAAAATGTTTTGCATCTCTCATTGACAGGTTCATTTTTACTTGCCAAAGGGATTTCTAGCTGGAAAAATGAGAGCTGATTTTAAGGTGATCATTGCCAGGTTTAATTACTCAATTGTGTTTAGAAAAAGTTAGGGTTTCCATCAGTGAAACAGTAAAAATAATCACAGCATTAGAATGCCATTACATTGGAACTTTAATAATGATACATTGCCAATTCTCTTATTTTACTGACGTGTATTAGAAAAATGAGCAAAAAAAGTCTTAAAATTATTCTCCCACTCAAGATCAGAAAAATGCAGGGATTTTACAGGAAGATTTTCCCCCTTTTGCTCAATTAAATCTTGCTAGAACACTACAGTAATGAGTTAATCATCTTTCTCACAATGTGGCTTTCCCATGTTGTGTACAGTAGGGTGGATTAATAAGGATTTTGTGAAGGAATGTTCTGTATTTACAGAGCCTAGATTTTTAAAACTATAACTCTATACTGCTAGTATATACTCTATACTGTTAGTATACAATCACTAGGACATTCCCAATGAAGTAACTTTTAAAAACTCTCACTGTTTGTGCTGTTGAAATCATCTCTGCTCACATGGTCTGTATCAACCCCAGTATTGAGGCAACTTGGAATTATTCTCATAAATCTTCACCTCTAAACACTTCCCTACAAAACAGAGACCCATTTTCCTTATTACAGAACTCCTCTGGAATCAAGTTCAAGTCTCTTCAGTCCCGGTGTTGTTCACTACCTATGGAGTTGAACTTTTCTTTCCTGTGAAGTAGAGATGAGCTTTGTTGTATTACAAAATTCAGTATAGTTCAGTGTCCTTATGTTTCAGTCATGGGGTGTGTCTTGTGGTCTGCCAGTTGGCATCAATTCATCTTAATTTCTTTTCTTTTTTCTTTTTTTTTATTTTTTTAACTGCATATCCAGTGTTTTGATGCACTTCAAAGGGCTTTACTTGTGGTAGCATTATGGCAATTTTCTGGCATGAAAGCAGCCACAGTATGATCTGTAGCAATTCTGAGTCCTTAATAGCACTGCAGAATCAATAGGAACAGAGCTTTCCTGCCTGGCATCCTCAGAGGAGGGGAGCTGCTTGTGAGATTTCCATAGAAACCCTTGTGGAGGATGTCTGGCCCTGTTTGTTCTCATTTTGCAATAAGTGAATTTCCAGAGCAGAATGAGCTGTGGTTTTGGCAGGCTCCTCCTGCCTTGCTGAGGCAAGTGCTGTATTTCTAATTCATGGAATTAGGGGATATCTGGAAGGAGTTTGTCCAGTGATTTGGGGTGGTTTCCAGCTTTATCTCAGGGCTTTACCTGCGGCAGGTGGAGGTGACACAGCCACAGGGGTGTCTGCCCAGAGTCACAGCTGCAGACACTGGAGAGTTGTCACTGCCTGGTCTGAGCACTGAGCCCAGGGCTCCATTTGGCCTGGAATAATGTGTCTGTGAGGAATGGTGTGGATTGGAAGGGACCTTAAAGCCCATCTCATTCCACCCCTTGCCATGGGCAGGGGCATCTCCCACTAGACCAGAACTCCCAAAGCCCCATCCAGCCTGGCCTGGAGCACTTCCAGGGATGGGGCATCCACAGCTTCTTCCCTGCTCCTTGAAGTTCGTGATCATCCTCTCTGGGATGGAGATGATGTAGAGGAAGTGGGAGGATGGCTCCATGCAGCCTGAGGGGAGCTGAGCAGGCAGGGATGAGGGAAGGAGCAGGAAGGGAGAAGGTCTCATTCCTCCTTCTCTCATTCTTACCCCATCAATCAATCAATCAATCAATCAATCACTCTCTGGTGTCCAGTCCTGTCCAGGATACTGGAACAGCAACAAAAGTCTTGAAAACTCAAGTTATGGAGAAGTTGAAGGGTAAATATGCAGGTAATTTAGAGGTTAATAAAAACCACAGAGGCTTCATGACCTGTGGGGTGCTTCAGATGAACCTGTGGAAGGCCCTGAACCTGGTGCACTTCACTGCCATCAGGATGGAGCTAAGGAGGTGGGTCCAACAGACAGAGATAGAGACAGACATGGAGGTGCTGTGGGTGGGTGTTGTTCCAAGCCTTCTGTTTTAAAATAAAATAGTTTCCATGCTTTAAGCAAGTAAATGTGTAGTAGCAATCTTAAATAAACATATTTTGTATTGTTTATACTTGTGAGTCATGCCCTCTCCCAGTTCCCAGTAAGGCATTTCTGTCTCAATGTATTTCTTGCTGTTTCCCAGTTTATGAAACTTCAAAGCCTTTTTCTTTTTTTGGGACCAGTTTTTCAGATGACCATTGGGTTAACAGTAATGAAACTTCACCACCTGTAAGTCTGGAGAACAAGTGCAGTTTAACAGGCAAACAGATTACAGAACCTCAGTCACATACAGCATGTTCTTCACCCCTTAGCAGCTCTTCTTTATTTGGATACATCCCATAATTAAGCTGTAATCCAGTAGTGAGCTTAACTTCCAACTCAGTCCAGTGTGACCATTATTCTTCCTAAACAACTGTGGCAGGAATAGAGCTGTGGTATTCAGCATGAAATTATGGTCTTAGGCACCAAAGATTGCATTTAATTTTTTTTTTCATACCTAGGTCAGATTTCTTTTGGCTTCATGATCAATTTTTTCAAGGCATGTATATCTAAAGTAAACTTTCTTACAAAAGAATTACCCACTCATGTCTGAGTGTCCACTGCTATTTATACAGAATGGAGAATTCAACATTTTATTTTATACATGTAAGATACCCACAAAACCTGCTGTATCTCTTGAAATCTCATTTTTCTGCATATAAAAAATTATGTATTTGTAAGAAAATATTGCAGTTTGTGTTTTCAACATCATAGATTTGTGTCTTCTACGTTTATGGTGGGGAGGAAGAGAAACCATCACTGAATGGATTAACGAATTAGCTAGAAAAAAATTATTTCTAGAGTTTCATGGAGGAAAAACATTACCACTGAAACAAATTAGATCAATTTGTAATATATCCACTCCACTGAAAAATGGCTTCCAATTAAAAAAAATAGAATATTAAATAGATGGAAGAATTAAGTATACTTTGGCTCCAGCAGCAATCTGAAGAATATGGTGCAAGGGTGTAAAGTTACTTTTAGATGAGTATGAAAATTATATATATATATATAATTTCTGCCTATGTAAGACATTTGAACTTCCTCAACATTCCAGTGAATGGTGTTCCATTTTCCCATTAAATATTCTATGTATAGCAGTTTATGGTCAATTCTGCACTGCCCTTAGAATAAAGGAGTACATTTAACTCTTCCCAGAATGATTCCTCTCCCCTGGTCTTTCCAGACATGCCTTCTTTGTAAGGCTCACAAAAAGTTGATGTTAATCACATTTCAAGGTAGTGTAATAAACATGAGGGTAATGTTGTTACTCCTGCCTGCAGGATATCTTGGGAGTGCTGATCAATAGGGCTGCCTTTCGTGTACCTAAGGAGGGGAAGCAACTCCCAAGAAACAATGCTTCAGTGCCAAATTGGCCTGCAGGGCAGTGGCATAATCTGATTTCACCAACTCATGATTGCTTTTTACAATTTCAGCTCCCATCTGTCAGGAGCAGAGAGGTCTCCTGTCCTATTGAATTTTCAGCTGTCTCTAGTGGCTCCATCACAAAGTCCCATAATTAGATGATTTTTGCTGAGACCATAATTCCACTTATAAAGTATCTGCATGCAGCCTGTTTGATTGTCATGGTCAAACTCCATTGCTGAAAATGAATCCTGACAGTGAAGCAGACTTTCCTCTGCATGTGAATGAGGCCAAGGGCCAGCAGAGGAGCAGAGCTGATGTGGGAGAGGAGCATTTTTGATGTCACTACAGCACTGCAAGGCCCCCAAGCTGGTCCATTTGTGCCTTTCCATAGGCTGCACAAATGGAGAGTAGGATATGTGTCTGCCCCTTAATAATTGAAGTTTTGCTGCTTTTAAAACGCCAAAATGCCAATTCAAGGAGGAAGCTTCAGTCTGTGAGTGGTTATAAAATACAACTAAGCAGCAGCCACATGGTTTCTGTGGTGAGATACCATGCAAAGCTCCTAGCTTCTCTCAGGGATTTTTGAGAGCAATCCATTGAAATCTCTGACCTTGAAGCTTTAGCTCAGTTTTTGACCATGAATGTGGCTGATTGCTGCCACTGGCTTTAATGCACTTTCTCTTTTTTTGCCAGGTTTGTCAGCTGCCAAATTGCTGTCAGAGGCTGGGGTCAGCGTGGTGGTCCTTGAGGCCCAGGACAGAGTGGGAGGAAGGACATTCACCATCAGGGTAAGTGCTCCATGAGGTGTGAACTCTCTTTTGTGTTGGTCTACAGTGGGACAGATGCCACTCCTGCTATTTTGACCCGGGGAACTGCAATTATTTTGATCCAGGGTACTGCAGCTTCAGCTCAATCCCTCAGAAGGTGACAGAGCAACTAATCCAAAAGCCATCAGTCAGCATGTGTTCACCAAGAAGAATCCCTGCTTGGCCAACCTGACAGCCTTCTAAGGTGCAGCGACGGGCTTAGTAGATGAGGGAAAAATTAATATTGTCTAGCTAGTCTTCAATAATGTGTTGAAAAGCATCATCTGGGACCAGGAATGTCAGAGCATTTCCCCCTTGCATACTGCAACAGGCACGATAACTTAGAGGCCTGCAAGAAGCAGCCTGAGTAGGACCAGACATCATTATGGCTCAGACATATGTTTTAAAATGTCTTGAAATTATCTGAAATAACACTCCTGCTTCTAAAAATGAAATGCATCTTGATTTCCATTAGAAAAATAAAGGAAAGAAATGAAGAGTCACTTGTGGCACAGGATAATGTAATACAGACATTACCTCTGCTTCCCACCCTGGAACTGAGGGAGGTGTAAATTATGTCAGGAGCCATTGCTGGGGAACCAGAGATAAACAGTGGTGTTCCAGCAGAAATCATTGTGTGTGAAACATGGAGCATAAACACCATCCTTCTGTGACACTGAGAGTGCCAGGCTGAAAATACTCACTATAAACAGTGTTCAAGAGTTACTGTCTTGGGAGATCAGCCTGCTGTGATAGTGTACATCCCTGAAACCTGCTGCCTTCTTCCCACTTCCCAGCTGGGTGCTGAGGGGTGCATGGAGCACCTTTCATGGCAGGCATGGCTGGGGTTCCTGCCCAGACAGGCTGGAGCCAAGGGGGGCAGAGCTGGAAAGGAGATTTAATCCCCTGGAAAGCTGCAGTGCTCAAGTGCTCAGCACCTGCAGCACCAAGTCTGAGCAGGTATCTAGAGAGAGAAAACAAGCCTTGATGCTGGAGGTGGTTTCAGCTGCAGAAATGTTTTGCAATTACAAGAAAAATAATGTGAATTTCTTGAACATCTCCAGGGGTGGTGACTCCAGCCCCTCCCTGTGCAGCCCATTTCCAGGCTCAACAACCTTTCCCATGGACAAATCCATTCAGTATGGAATAATTCTTTCTGCTTCTAGATGTTTGTATTGAGGAGCTTCCTGCACAGCTTCTGATTCTTGTATTCTTTGTTCCCAGAATGACAAAGTGAATTATGTAGATGTTGGTGGATCTTATGTGGGACCTACCCAAAACCGGATTCTGCGACTGGCAAAAGAGCTGGGGGTGGAGAACTATAAAGTGTATGTTGAGGGCCACATGTTCCAGTACAAAGGGGTAAGTGTTGCATATTGCAAATATTGTAAGTATATTGCATTTCCATGCTGAGATACCCAAAGGTGGCATTGAAACTTGGAAATTACTGACAGTCATCAAAAGTGTTTCATTTAAAACTCACCCACAGTAATCCAGACAGCACCTGCTTGAAGTGGTGTTATTCTGTTTTAATTTGTTGGGAGTGTGACAAATGGTTCTTTTTATTTTATTTTTTTAGCTGTTCAAAAAATGCAGCTGACAGCAGCTGAAATACCTGGGATGCATATGGCATATTGTCTTTGAACATACCCTCCAAAGAAGTTTTGCCTGAAATTCAGGAAATACTTGTTCATAAGTAAAAGGCAAATTTAAATTTTAAAAAGAAAAATATTGATGGATAGTGTTGAATGAGGATACTGGACAACAGTATTATGAAACCAGCCTGGGAGTAGGATAATATATTTTGCCCATATGACTGGATTCACATGAGATCTCTCCCAGCCCCATAGAGTGGGACTGATCTCACAAAAGGGTGTTTGGAAGTTAATTATCCAATCTGAGACTCTGACCTTCCCTATCTAGCTAATGGTGCCACACAAGCCCTTCCCGAGAGTCACCAAAATGTCCCCTCTGAGGTGTGGGGCAGCCACAGGAGTCCAGGTGACCACTCTTGAGCAAGTCCTGGTGTGGCTAAAGTGAGCAGCAATGAAACTCAGAGCAGATTTCCAGCCCTTGTTCCAGATCTTTAGCCCACTGATATTTTTTTGCACAGGTCCTACCCAGAACCCAGGACCTGCTGCCAAAACCAGTGCAGGGTGAGAGCAGCAGGGAGAAGGACAAAGAAAGGCCTAAGATTCATAGGGGTGAGATGTGACTGTCTGTATCCATGACTCAAAGTTATGGATACAGACAGTCCATAACTAAAACTATTATTTTAATTTGCAAAAGCCATCACTTTCAATTTCTTAAAAAATATTCTTTAGTTTTGGCACTTAACAGACTCTGGCAGAACCAGACTTGAAGCCTGTATGAGTCAGAGTTGACATACTTGATAAAGACAAGCCATCCAATGTGATGGCTCCTTAACTGGTTTCTTTTCTATTACCTTTCCACTTTTTTTCCCTAAGAATTAGAGCAATGTGTTCACACTGCAAAGTTTTACCATCTGGTTCTGCAAGCACTCCTTATTGGGCAGATTGATGCCGTGCTCATAAACCAGGCACATCTTAAACGATTGCTCAGCCACTCCATAATACTAAAAAACTGACTTGTCACCCCCTCATGCAAAATTGATGTAATTCCACAGCAAGAGGGATGGGCTGGTTTGTACCAGCAGAATGTTTGTCCCACTCTAATTTAAGCTCAGGCATGAATATCTCAGCATCCTAAAAGGCACTTATCTTCTTTATGTTAAATAAAAGGCTCTAATGGGTCACATTACTTCGAGCCCTTAATCCATTTTGACACCAAAGCTGCAGCTTTTTATTGTCCCACATTGCATTATGCACGTCCCTGCTAATGACCATGTAATTTTGTATGTTTTCTTTGAAGTGAAAGCATATTTCTAAGCAAGAGGCAGCATTGTGAGCTATTCAGCTGGATCACAGGCTGTGGATCAATTCTGGATTTGTCATCATGGTCCTGCTGAGCTAATCAGGGTCTCAAGGGAGCTGTAATTGTTGGACATGGGTGACAGCAAAGGGGCTTTAAGGTATCCCAGATTTCAGCACTGGGTGAATAATAATGATGCTTTTCTTCCTGTAGGTCTCATTTCTCCCACATCCTCTTCCCATGAATTGTAGCCCTTTAATTTTCTTTTCCTAAGGTTTTGCACAGCTCTTTCTCCTTTCTTTTTCCTTGAGACATTGTGCAGCCACCGTGCCCTTTGATTTAGGGACGTGTTGTTGGACCGTCTCTTATATCCCCCTTCTAGAAGAAGTTTTTTAAGCTCCATCTGTGCAGTCCTGGCTGTTGGCTGGGCTGCTCAGTGCCCAGGGCTCTTTACCTGCCTCTCTTTTACCTGCCTGCTGCACTCTGCTGCCAGGATGGATGCTGAGGTGCAGGTA
Organism: Melospiza melodia melodia; assembly: GCF_035770615.1. Lineage (NCBI taxonomy): Eukaryota > Metazoa > Chordata > Aves > Passeriformes > Passerellidae > Melospiza > Melospiza melodia. The sequence continues at coordinate 7,514,844 of NC_086195.1, read as the reverse complement.
GGGGTTTGTGCTCTCCCAGCTGCAGATGCACCCCTCACATTCCTTAAAGATGCTCCAGGAGCACAAGCACAAATCCCACAATACCACACAGTACCAAGTGGTATTTCCTAGATGGCAGAAAGTGTTAGCAAAGAGATTATTTGACATTAAAGGATCATCTCAAACAGAAATTAAATATTGAACTGAAATATGGATGTTTTCAGCTTCTTGGGCTGATGCCCCATCATCCATGGGCCACCTGCAGATCTTGGAAGGTCTGATTAAATCTTCTCCCCTTGTGTCTCAGCTCTCTGGTGTTTGTCTGGTGGCTGTCCAGGAGTGTGGAGCTAGGGCCAGACAGGAAGGTCTCCTCCCAAGAGCTTTCTCCAGAGCCTGCAGGGCTGTGTGGTTTTGTCAGAGGGGAGAGGAAGTTCTGAGCAATGACTAAGCACAGCTTTAGCTGCACTTGTGACATCTGTATGTAATATCCAGCACCCTTGGATTAAGAGATTTTTGGTGTTCTCTTTACCTCAACAATCAGTTCAGCTTGGCTTTTTGTGGAGATTTCCAGGATACTGCTTGGATTGAGCTGGGAGAAAGTGGGAAAATTATTTATCCGAGCAGCGGAAGCAGCCAAGAGAAAGTGAAAATCTCCAGAGGGATTTAATGAGATTCTCTTCTGTGACAGGAATTTTTCCCATATCTGTGTGGAAAAATTCCACATACTGCAAGCTTTAATAACCAAGTTGCTTCATTGGTGCAGGTTTCCTTTGTAGTTACATTTTCTTTGAAAATCCAAATATGTAACTATTGATGATTATTATTATTTTCTTTCTTTCTTTCTTTCTTTCTTTCTTTCTTTCTTTCTTTCTTTCTTTCTTTCTTTCTTTCTTTCTTTCTTTCTTTCTTTCTTTCTTTCTTTCTTTCTTTCTTTCTTTCTTTCTTTCTTTCTTTCTTTCTTTCTTTCTTTCTTTCTTTCTTTCTTTCTTCCTTCCTTCCTTCCTTCCTTCCTTCCTTCCTTCCTTCCTTCCTTCCTTCCTTCCTTCCTTCCTTCCTTCCTTCCTTCCTTCCTTCCTTCCTTCCTTCCTTCCTTCCTTCCTTCCTTCCTTCCTTCCTTCCTTCCTTCCTTCCTTTTTCCCTTTCCCTTCTTTCCCTTCTTTCCCATCAGTTAGTATGCAGTTAGTATGGTTACATGGACTCCTTTAATGTCAGTCAGGATTTTTTTTTTTTGTGTCCTGTCCTTGTAAATCTGTAATTTAAAAACTTAAGTGTTTGTTATGAGCTCTTTCCAGCTAAATTTCTCTGTGGCTACTGTCCCATAGTTCATCAAGAATGCTTTTGGACTGAGAAAGGGCAGATGTGCTGGATTGTCCCTTCCCTGAGCTGGCAGACAGCTTTTTGTTTTAACAGAGGTCCTTGAAGCTCTGTTTTCACCTTTTTTAGTAGAAGATCCTAAAAAGTAAAGGCACTGGGCCTTGCTGTGGTATTAACCCTCTCTATAACTGCATTCCTCCAATATCTGGTAGCAGCACACACCCCATGTAATATTACTTCAAAAAGAATTATGATTTTATATAATCAAAATTATATAAGATTACTTAATAAAGAATTATGTACTTAATACATAATACATACATACATACATACATACATGTACTTAATACATATTACTTAATAAAGTAATATGTACATATTAATATTACTTAATAAAGAATTATTATTTTCAGAGGGGAGAACACTTAATAAAATATTAAAATTTCCATCCAGTGCTTCAGATTAGCCCTGTAGTCTCTCTTTCCTTCCCCCTGCCTTTAGATGAAGAGCTCAGAGTGCAGTAGTGGCTCTGTGACTGAGACTCTGCCCATCAGCCCAAATTTGCTGTTCAGACAGGGGTCAGACAGCCCCAGCCCAGCACTGCTCCCAGGGCTAGACCTGCTGGAAGGAAGGATTCTCTCCTGATTCTCTCCAGGCAATCACAGCCCCTGCTCTGGGCGTGGGGGATGCTCCTCCTGTGCTTCCTGATGTGTGCCCTGCCCCTGGCACAGCAGGCAGGAGACAGACTTGCCTTTCTCTTTGTGTGGCAAAATTGTCTGCTCCTCTGGCACAATCTGAGACTTGGGGTGGTGGCACAGCTTGGGGTTAATTCCTGTAGTTTTGGCTGCAAGCCCCAGCATAGCCCTGGGCAGGGAAGGGACCTTGCAGAGCTCATCTCTCACTGCCTTTCTAACCACTGAGGGAAGGTGCTTGAGGATCTTGTTTTCTTTGGATTGGTGTGGGGTAACTAATCCAAACAGGCGGCAGGACTCAGATCTGAGGCCTGCAGGAAACCACTTGACATGGCAGGAAATGAAAAAAAAAGAGTTAGATAAACTCTGTGGGTCAGTCAGGCAGCCATGTGTTAGCGCGGGAGCTAAGCCAGTAGGTTATTTGCTTTTCAGTTAAGAAAACAGTAGTCCTGAAAATAACACATCCAGAACACTATAAACTTGTTTAAAAATGGAATATTGCAAGGCCTCCCCTGTTTGCAGTGAGCTCCTCTGTGAAACTGGCAGTCAGAGCTCTTCTGCCTAGCAGGGAGACAATATTAAAACCAAATTAATAACTTACCAGCCCAGCTCACTGGGGCTGGATTTACTCCCTGCTGTGGAGATACTTGTGCCAGAGAGAAAGCTGGAGAACTGATGTGTCTGAGGCTGTTGGGAAATGGGCATTTCTTTCCTGGAATTTGCTAGAGTTGGCTTTCCTCTGCTCCCATCTCTGATAGGTACAGCCCCACCACACAAGGGTCACTGTATCTGGGAACTATTTCAGCCTCTCTGAATTCAGCCTTAGCCTCTTCCAGGTCTGTAAGCACTGTTGTGTTTTTCCAGCTTTTCTTGCCATTGGGCTCCAGTCTTACTGAAGTTGTGGGTTTTTTGCATGCAGAAGAGAGCAACAAGTAGCACAACCTTAGACTTTTTTAGTTATCATTTGGCATTTTATATTTCTCAGGAGGTATGTATTCCCATTGATCTCCTTGGGTTATGCCATTAACCAAATATGTTTTAAGCTGTGCAAGCTGAGGATAGGAGAGCTGTTTGCAAGGTACATCACTCTGTACAAGCACAGTCATCAGAAGGACTTTTGGAAAGAGATTTTCACTGAAAAATGTAAAACTGGGAGCTTTTTGCCGCTACTCCTGATTAGAACAGGCTTATCTTTTCCCTTTGCCCCCCTGCAGTATCAACAGGACATAAGGGCAGGGATAATTTCTCCTCACCCTGATTTGGGTGGCCTGGCAGCATTGCACCCCATCTCTGCTGAAGGGCAGTATTTTTGGGGTTAAAGCATGTCAAGGAAGGAATGTCAAACACAGGTGGGTGGCACCTGTGTTCCCAACCAGAAAAAAAAGACTAGCAATAAATGAATTTTGAGAAGCGGTGTTTGATGATCTTTTAGAAAAGCAAAATGTTGTGCAATAAGAATAAAATGGTTATTTGTGTGTTACTGCTTGGTATCAGTATTTCCTAGTTTGATACAGCTTTAGTTCATGACAGTAAAAGCTGTAGGATGCAGTATATCCCTTTGCATGCACTATTTGGCCCTCTTTTTTGTGGCTGAACAGTGCTGCAGCCTGGCACTGAGAAATTATCCTCAAGGGAAAGGAGGAGCCAGTGTCTTTGGAGGATTCCCTGCTGGGAGCTCACAGGAGCATTTACTCTGCTCTTGCCACGGCAGAAGTGCTTTGCGTGCAGGTGTGCACCTGGAAAAGCCTCCCCCTGCCACCTTCCTTCAGTGTAAGTCTGAAAAAGAACAAGATAGGCATAAAAGAGAGAAAAAATATCTGGTACGTGGCATTCACAGTCTCTGAAAAAATCCCTTCACCCAGGGTTTTTCTCCTGGGAAGCTGAGAGGCCTCAGAGAAAAGGAAAACAATTCTTATCTCATTTGCTTCTCCTGCGTTGTGCTCACATGTGGAATGTGTTTGGAGATTGTTTACCCACAGGTGATTGTTTCGTTGGATTCTGTGTGAGTTGTTTTCACTCTTTAGCCAATCAGGGCCAAGCTGTGTGGGGACTCTGGAAAGAGTCACGAGTTTTCATCATTATCTTTTCAGCATTTAGTACGTGTACTGTCTGTATTCTTTAGTATAGTACAGTATTCTTTAATATAATATAGTATCATAAAGTAATAAATTAGCCTTCTGAGAACATGGGGTCAGATGCATCATTCCTCCCTGCCATGGGGATCCCTGCAAATACAATAGTGGTCCACAAGACTGAGATTACGTACCCAGAAATCCAGAGGTAACCAACCACTTCCTGGTGACTTGAAAGTACAACATTTGTTGGAAATTAAAAAAAAAAAAAAAAAAACAAAAAACCACACAACAAAAAAAAGAAAAAACACCAAAAAAAATTGAAATTGAAATTGTTGAGATCACCAGCTGGTGCTTTGCTTGCTGTGGTCCCTCACCCACATACATTTGCCTCCCTTACTGTACCTATCCTGGGGCTGACAAAAGTTCACCAAAGTGTAGGAATTTCAGTATTTTACTGCTTTTGGCAAGTCTGAAAGCTCACTATGATCACTGAGTTTTCCTTTGCATCCTTTATCTTTGTTATGATCTTTGCAGAGAAAGATGTTCTGCAGAATATCAGAAACCCAAATGTATTTACACACAAATACACAATTATCAGTGGGGAAGATCAACCCATTCTCTCTCAGCAAGTGTGAGGAAGGTGTGTTTGGCTCCTGCTTTGTGTCCTCTGTCCCTGGGTCCCCATTTTTTGCATTTGAATCACTGCAGCCTCTCTCTTGATCTGTGATTCTCACCTGCCAGGTGTGATGGGCTCCATGGCACTGAAAAGCAGGTTGCAAATTGCTTCAGCACCACAGCTCCTGCCTGTCAGAGTCAGAGTGTCCCCTGCATCCTCACACCAACTTCTGGCACAGCTGGAAGGGCAGAGGACAGAGAGGTCTGATGAGAAATTCACCACTGACTTACCTGGGGGAAGGTTCAAAGCAAATTAATGAAATATTACCTGCTCCTCCAGTCCTGTTTCAGATTAAAGTTATCACAAAGAAGCAGCTGCTGTTAGATTGTTTCTCTTATCATTATATCACAGGATTATCTGAAACAGTTTCAGATAATAACAGTTTCAGCCACTGCTGCAACTCTGTGTCACACACATTTTAAATACTGACGCCACTTTTGCAAGTGTGCAATATTTTTCTTCCTGCAGCCAAAAAACTTCCTGTTCACCCTTTTTTTTATTGGCTAGGTTTCTTCCATGGAACAATAAAGAGATATGTTTGTTTTTAAAGTGAGGTGTACCAGAAAGGTGCTTAAATAGTTAGAAATGCACTCAATTTTAGACACAAATTTCCGGATGCACATTTCAGCAGCAGGCAAATAGAAGATTCATTTAAATGTAATAATGAAGGATGCTTAGGAACAATAATGAAGGATGCCAAAACTTCCTGTTCAGACTTTTTTTTTATAGGCTAGGTTTCTTCCATGGAACAATAAGGAGGTATGTTTGCTTTTAAAGTGAGTTGTACCATGAAGGTGCTTAAATGATTTGAAATGCATTCAATTTTTGACCCACACAAATTACAGGATGCACGTTTCAGCAGCAGTCAAATAGAAGATTCATTAAATGAAATAATGAAGAATGCTTAGGAACAAGGAATATTACCTCTTTGCCCATGGTTTGAGTATCCTTAGCCCAGAATCTGACAGCCTGCTCAGACCAAATGTAGCCCTCCCCACCCCTTCAGAACAAATAGATAAAGATATTATTTAAATAGATATATAGAAAAAGGTATTATTGTCCTATTTAATGCCAGTCCAGCTGGTTTTATCCCTCCTGTTTAGCAACATGCATTCCATTGCTTGCATTCATATGCAGGATTAAAAAAAAAAAAGGAAAAACCCAGACAGGTCTTTTGGGCAAAAAAGGCCAAATGTGATGACTCTGAGAATTTTGTGTTCTTGAGTAATGAAGATCTGCTCTGTTGTATTTCAGCTGTTTGTGGTTTTATGTGCATTTCAGGGAAAGTCACGAAATTTCAATGACATTTGCCCTTCAACATGGAATCCCTTGGTTTTTCTGGATTACAATAACTTCTGGAGAACCGTGGACAAGATGGGAGAAGAGGTAGGCTGTCAAAATTCAGTGTTTCCTACAATGCTCCGTGAATAAATCAAGTTTGGTTTTGTTTTGTTTCTGGCAGGGTTTCTTATTGCTTCTTTAATGTATTAAAAAAAAAAAAACCAAAACAAAAACAACAGAACAAAACAGAAAGGAAGCATCCATCAGAAAGATTTCTGTATTGCCCAGGAGCTGTCAGAAATAATAGGTTTTCCTCACTGAGAGTGGGGTGGACTTGTAAAGACCCCTTCTAACCCAAACTATTCTATGATTCTGTGAGAGGAGACAAAAAGATCTGGAGGTGTCTAAGATATCTGAAAAAATGAGGTTGAACTCATTTTTAAGTGTAAGTATTTTCTCATGACAGAAAAAACTATTCCATGAGCTGGGAGATTAGGAGGGGTATTTTCCCCTTCCCTCATGACAGAATTTTGAGTAAAGATGATTTTTTTGTTTTTGTAGCTGCCTAAGCTGGGCTCCAGTTTGACTCCACTGTAACTTTATATTTAAAGTTCAAAATATAAGCAGTACAACTGCAGCCCTGGAGCATTATACTCTCTTTCAAATATTCATCAGTTTCCACAGAATATAGCAACAAACCAAGGCCTTTACCTTATCAGAATCTTCAAGCATAACTCACTGTACTCTTGCAAATTCCACTGGTTTTATGTGGTTTTGCAGGATCAAAATTATGTATTATAGTACATATTTTTTGTCAGTAGTACATTTTTTAAAGATTTAGAGATACGGTGGTATCCTCCACATCATGTTACTTACATGCAAAGAATTATTATTACGAATTTAACTGCCTAAAATATTTCAAAAATATCTAGACATTTTTTTCTTACTCTGCAATTAGCAGAGAGACATAGGGGCCTTTGGAAATTCATGTTGCAACTGACTGGAAAAAGAACTTTCCCCTCAATTTCTAGAGGACACCAAGGCAACTAAATTGTAATTGCTTCTGGACAGCTAAAGGCCAGATGAGTCCCAACACAAGGATATGGGGATCACTGGTCAGCCAAAGACAGATTTGATGGTCGTGGTACAATTCCTGTCCAAAGGTGTGAATGGAAACTATTCCATTTAGTGAATTTGTTCCAAATTTATATCCATGTGCAGGGGGAAAAAAAGTAACTCCTGGCCAAAAAAATCAATTAAGTCTGTGCTACTATCTAGCACACCAGGCAATGGTGAAGTACTGAATCATTCCTTGGATATTTCACCTCTGTCTCCAGATTCCTGTTGATGCACCATGGGATGCTCCACATGCTGAAGAATGGGACAAAATGACCATGAAAGAGCTGATAAATAAGATTTGCTGGACCAAGTATGTAAATCTTTACCTGCTTTGAAATTCCAGCTGCGGAATGATTGTGGCTTTTTGGGCAGGGTCTGTGGTACAGCTGAGGACAGATTGTTTGAGATGGGCTTTGGTTGGCTGGCAGGTGGCATCAGAGGCGCTGGGGGGGCCTGGGGTTTGCTTCAGCAGGTCCCTGCACACAGCAGGGGTGGTGAGGGCTCTTCCCACCATCCTTCCACTTCCAGCCATTGGATCATTGAAATCCGGCCAGCTCTCCTGTGGCTCTCTGCCTTACAGTGCAGTTTCCCATGAGACACTGACATTCAGGGCCTTGAGGAGGATGGAATCTGTCCTTCCAAATTCCAGGGCTGCAGTTCTGCTGTTTGCTGTACTCCTCTCAGGATCTTCAACTCCACAATCTCATGGCCACTGCGGCCAAGGCTGCCCTTCACCTTTGCATCATCACACAGATCCTCCTTCTGTTGGATCTGTTACTCTGTGAGTAATAGATCCAGCAGAATATCCACAAAAGTTGGTAGGAAGAGGGCTCAAGGTCTTGTATCATCTATAAAATGACCAGTGTGGGAACCCAGGGCACTGGGAATATTTCTCTGTCTGCTCTGGGGTGCCCTGACCCCCAGGGCAGCACTGACTGTGACCCTCATCCATGGAGAAAGTTTCCCAGACTTCAAGATAGTTTAGAATCCACAAAAGTGTGAAATAGATTATAGAGAGTAGTGTAGGTGTATAACTTGGTGAAAAATTCAGGTTTTGGGGTTTTTGGTATGTTAGGGATGGAAGCAAGATGGAGGGCACAGGGTGTTGCCCTGGGTTTCTTCTTCATGTTTCTTCTTCCTTCTTCTCCATGGGTTTGGGTGGCATTTTGTAATTGGGCAGAAAATTCCCCATTGCAGCTCTGTGGGATCAGTTACTGGATTAAAAGGGAAAATAATCCAGGTGTCAGTTCCTAATTGGAGAGTTTAGTCTTAAAAAATCTTGTAACAAGAGATTGTTGCCATTTTGTGCCTTCTAATGAAAAGCTGCCAAACTCTCCGTAGTGAGACTGTTTTACTGATAGGAAATAATAAACACCTGAGTCTGAACTTGAACTATTGTCTCAAGTGTCTTCAATCCAGACCCAGAGAAACCCACGAGTGGCACCCCCACAGACCAGTGTGTTTTCTGTGAGGGACTGCACTGTACACATAGAAAAAGGAAAAATGTTCAATACATTGAGGTGATGACAACTGGAAATTTCTTACTTTCCTTTCTCTTTTCAGTAATTTCTCTTTATAAGGCAAAGAGGAGTGTGCTCTTATGAGCACTTGTGGCCCCACTTGCTGTGCCAGCCCCTGTGCTGTTCTCTAACATCTCCTCCCTCCTATTCAGTGTCTTTTATTGGTGTGGCTGTGCTCTGTTTGCCCTTTCATTCTGGCTGCAGTTTAGTGCTGTGCCTGCAGCTTCCTGACCAAAACTCTCCATTTGAAATTCGTTTTTATGGCTTAGGTCTTGCTCCAGCTCCATGGGATATGCTGTACAGCCATTTGGACTTGCTCAGGCTCCCTGTGGCATTGCAGTTTTCTTTGCAATTAGTTTTAAGAGCCTTTTGCCTGCAAACTTGGTTACTTTGAACTGCTGTTGCAAGTGCACTGACGCTTCCTCTTCAGTTTTTACTGCTGCTTTTAGCCATGGAGCTGGTGGAGCATGAGCAGGGCTGGGTTTGTAGTGATCCCTCCTTTAACAGACTTCTCTGCTGGGCAGCTTCTACTGCCAATGTTGTCAGTAAAACATTCAGTTTTAATGGATGTGCTCGGCTGAAGTGCATTCAAAAACTGAGTGAAAACCCATTTTAGATCTTTAAGCCAAGCCACATGTTTCTACACACAGTTAAAAAACAGTGCTTAAACAGAAAAACTCTTCCACAGCATTTTCTGTGTGACTCAGAGCCAAGATTACAAAAGATTTGTTGTGTCACAGATAATCTACTGATCCTGGAGACTTTTTTCACATCTCTTAGACCTGAACCTGCTGCAGCTGTTTAATGTCTTGGTGCCTCTCAGGATTGTCACAGCAGGTTATTGTGTGCAGGCTGTTTTCACATCCTGGCTAGTGAAACAGGGGTGAATGGAGTTCATACTTTGGAAATGAGGTTATAAAAGTTTATAAGTTACATATTTTAGCCCAGATAACTTGCAAAGTTCCTTCTTTTATCAGAGGATTATAAATTCATGTTGCTTCATGAAGCTTCATTGAAGTCAAAGTCCTTTTACCTTCTTTGCAAAATTATCTCAATTTCCTTACAAATCTGGGGCCACAAATGCAAGAAATGTGAATAGCCAGATCCTCTGTTGCTGCTGCTGTTTCTCTGTTTATTTCAGAGAATGAACTGTGGTAGACAGGTGACCCTTTCCTTATTTTTATGGCAATGATTGCCAGTTTGGTTTCTCTGTCTGGATTATTTGCCAAGTTTGATTCTTGATTTCTCAAAGGATCAGTGCAGCAGTGTTACATGGCATGTGGGGAATGTCCAGGCTGTGTGGCTGCTCAGTCCCTCAGGAGCCATCAGACCCCAGAGCTGATGTGCCCAATGAGCTCCCCATGAGAAACGCAGAAAATTTTCACTAACAGATTACAAAAAATGTTCTTCTGCTGAGAAAAATATTTATTCTGATGAAATGAATGGCAGCTGGGAAACTATTTAATGGAGATGAAATCAGCAGGATTTCAAACTAAATAAGTAAATACTTTGGGAGGGAAGGAGGCGCTGGTAGAAACCCATTTAAACAGACGTGCTATAGACTGAAAAATTAAACAAATATTAACCAACTTGACTTTTCTGACTTTGTGAAAGCAGCCCCTGTTTAGTAAGACAAATAAAACCCTGAAATCAGTCAGGAATTCATATTTTCTCACAGTCTTTTCCTGGTGCTGTGTCTCACAGAGCTGTCAGAGACTTCGCCACAGTCTTTGTGAACGTCAACGTCACGTCTGAGCCCCACGAGGTCTCTGCCCTCTGGTTCCTGTGGTATGTGAGGCAGTGTGGGGGCACATTCAGGATTTTCTCTATCACCAATGGGGGCCAGGTACAAAATGTCTCATTTCCTTCCTCCTCTCTCGAAACTGTAACGAGCAAGTGCAGCGTTGTAGCCATCAAAACCCTGAAATTAATGAAAAGATGAGAGCATGTGGCACCAGAGAGAAATGTGTTCTCATGGGGTGATACAGCCCTGTCAACTATCCCTGTTTAATGAAGGATTTTATTAGCTAGGATGTGGAATAAATTGGGATTATTTAAACAATTGGGGGCTTTCTGCATTCACTTCAGCACAGTACTGTTGTTGCAGTTGTGTTGCTTTTTTTGCCATTTTATTTTCTATGGGTTGTTTGGCACATTTGAATGTTTACAAGAGTTCATAACAAGTGAACTTCAGAGTGAAATGTGGATGGGTTTTTGGTGTTGAAGACTCTAATGACAAGAGCTGGAAGTGAATAGCAATAGGCCCTTCCTCCTTGGGTCAGCTCACATGGCAGCAGTTTCCATCAACATCTGTCCATTGTAAGAATAACCACGTGTCAGGAAGGATGTAAGCAGTGCTGATGCTGTCCTGTGGTAGGAGGCAGACCTGGCTAAGAGCCTTCCTCCTCAGGAGCCCCTCAGCCATCTTTGCTGTCCCACATCAGCAGCTGCTGGATGCTGCAGCAAGAGTTAAAAATAAAATTAATTCCAAGATACTCATAAATGAAACTTGTGGAGAAGGGGAAGCCACCTGGGAAGAGCTTTACTTTCTTTGTAGTTGGATGGGAAAAGCTGTCTTTGTTCCTATCATGCTTCCTTCTTCCCTCACCCCAATCAATTTTAGTTGGGCAAAAGCACTAAGGTTTCTGGCTTAATGGCCCTTCCAAGTCTTATAAAACCTGTTTGGGCAGCCATTTCAGTCTTTCAGCACAAAACTTGATGGATCCTTTCCTCTCTGCCAGCATCTCACATGTAAAAGGGAGCTGCTTTACCTCCTGCAGGTGGCTGGTAGATAAAAGAGGTTTTAGTGCTTCCCCTGGCCCTCTGCATGGACATTACACATTATGTGTGTCACAGATTGTGTTTTTTTCCCTGCCAGAACTGTCTTTGTGTCTTCCCAGAGAAGACACGGGGAGAAAGCTCATTACCTGGAGACCAGACTCGGTTAAAGATCTGTCTTGCTTCTGGGCTGGCACAGTATTTCACTGTACAGTCGGTTTCTTTGTCACATTGAGGGTTTCAGTTGCGCCATGGTGGGTAAAATACTCAGAACCCATTTGAATGAAGTGATATGTTTATTTTTGCTAGAAAGACTGCACTATATGTGCAGGTTCTCTAGGCTTAAAGAGACCTTAAGCCAGGTCATTAGGGAAGCCATTGCAAAAGTGATTTAGTCAGTAATCCCCACTGAAGCTCAGGTTTATGCCCTCGCTCTTCTGGAAGTCTGGGTGTCTTTATGCACCCTTAGGACTTGGAGATTTGGCCTGCAATTTCGTGATGGTGAGCAGAAGTCATATTCAATGCCATTGTGATTAATGCTGTTGATTTTTTTTTTTTTGTCTGTGTTTCTTTCCTCTTTGTTGTTTTAGGAGAGGAAGTTTAAAGGGGGTTCCGGTCAGATATCGGAGAAAATAATGGAACGCCTGAAAGGCAGAGTTAAACTGGAGAGACCTGTGATCAGTATTGATCAGACAGGTGATAATGTCCTTGTGGAGACTCTGAACCATGAGATATATGAGGTAATTCAATCAGAATAAGAGTAGAGTATGCATTTAGTAGGGGAATATATCTGCTGTATCTCTTGGCCAGCTGTAATCAGGAAATGCCCATTTGTGTGTGTCTGTTTCTTGGACTATGCTGACACTCCATGGAACCTGCTTTACAGATTTATTTATGACTGGCTCTCTTCTTGGTGTTCTGCTACTTGGTTTCTGTCATTACTCTGACTTCTCTGCCTTAAATTTCTTTTTCTATTTCTTTATATATTTTTACCTTTTAGTTCTGCATTGAGACCACTTCAAAGGAAGGAAAAAAAAAAACCCTTCCTGTTTGTGTCTAAGTTTGTGGTTCACAGCACAGAAAAAAAACAAACAAACAAAAACAAAAAAAATAAAAACAAACAAAAAAAAAAAAAAACCAACACATTTCAAACACCTTTAGTAAGATTTTGCCTCTGTACTGGGTGCTTTGAAATGCTCCATCACTCCATCAGCACATGATGGCCCACAGGGCACCCAAGGGGCAGCAGCAGCCCCATCAGCCTGAGAGCAGCAGTGTTGGGATAAAGTGTCACCCTCCAGAGTCCTGCACTGCTCCAGTCAGACCCAGGGCCTGTGAGAGGGATGGAGCACATTCAGGAAAGCTGGAATCACCATTAGAATTCCTTGTCCTGAAGTAACATCCTATGAATGTGCAATTTTTTTAGCATCTTATAATTTGGACAAATGTGGGTTATGTTTTCCTGGAGATGATAAGGGCAGTTTTACCCACGTGGTGTCTCTTGTCTCATTTCCCCACCTGTCTCCAGCCAAGTTTCAACTCAGGTCTGTTTTTTCCACTCTGTGTTTCTGAAATGGCAGAATTACTTTTGTCATTTGGAAATCTGTGTGTGGGAAAGCCACCTGGCAGGGTCAGGAGTGGGAAAGCTGTTAGCAGCTATTAAGAGTGACTTTCAAACCTGTCCTGTGGGATGAGCTCGTGGGGAGGCAGCGCCTTGTGCTGACTTTGTTCTTCATTTCAGAGCAAGTATGTGATCAGTGCCATCCCTCCAATCCTGACAACAAAGATTCACTACAAACCAGAGCTGCCACCAAACAGAAACCAGTTAATTCAGCGTTTGCCTATGGGCAGTGTCATAAAAACCATGATGTACTACAAGGAAGCCTTCTGGAGGAGGAAGGGTAGGTGGGGAAGGACTTGGGAGCTCTGTGCAAATTTTGAAATTTTGCTCTCTAACAATCAGGGAATAAATCCAAGGGAAGGTGAAATGTTCAAAACCCCAAAATCAAACATACAGAGAAGTGAAATTAAAGCTCCTTAGAAAGCAGAAATCTTTCTCTGAGCTTGAGTGCATGTCTTGTCCCAAAGATGAGTCCAGACCCAACCAGGATCCCAAATCTCACAGCAGTTGGCTGAGGTGGGATGACCAAGAGAACAAGCAGTGTTTCCCTGGGAAACCTTGCTGAAACCTGCAGAGCACAGAAGCATCAGCTTCCCTGCAGCATCAACTCCCTTCTTCTCCTGCCAGGGACAGTTAGGTCAGCCAAAGAGAATTTACAGCAGGTGACAAGCAGAGCTTAAGGTGTAAGCAAGACCTTTCCCTGATTTTAATCTTCTGTTCTGCAGACTTGATATCTCAGAGGACTGGGAAAAATAGGTTAGCTTTTTGTTTAGCTCTAGATATTTTTCCATTCAGTAATATTTTTTTTCTATTCTGTAATTTTTTTTTCCTCAGCTTTAACTGATACTATTTTCAGAACTATTTGTATGAACAGATTAATTCTCCTTTATTCCTAACTATATTCAGAGTGGTAAAAATACTTCTTAATCAAAGCAATATAATTTTTGCATGTTTCAGGGCATAACCTGGCCATTGAGATTAGGCAGGAATATAGTCAAGCATTGTCATCTAGATGGGATTTTTTGCATGTTCATCTGAAACGTGTCCTGATGTGATCCTAGATTAGACAGCCCATGCATCTGCTGCATTACTGTTATGGAACACCATTCCTAACAATCTTATTACCAGCAAAATCAAAATAGTGGAGATTTGAGCCTGCAGTGACCAGATGTAATTACACTGGATTTTGTTTTGGTCAAAGTTACTCATGGAATGAATCACCATAATTCTGACTAGATCAATTTATTTTTAATGTTTATTCTCCCCAAAATAGAAAGCCAAAGGGACTTGCAGCAATCCACAGAAATTCCTTGTTAGCTAACAATGGAATTTTAAAGATTTTTACAAGTCTTTTTACATAATTTCCCAGAGTCAGAGAGAAGAGAGAAACTGTTACAGAGACACTTCAGACATGTGGGTCCTATTGGTAATAACAGAATTACTGCACAATTCCGTTTATGGATAATTTTCCCTGCTCATTCCTAGCAGAAACAGTGATCACCAACAAGTTTTTCTAACAATCATCTTGGGGTTTCTTTCCCCTTAGGTTATTGTGGTTCCTTCGTCATTGAGGATGAAGAGTCTCCAATTGGAATAACCATAGATGACACAAAACCTGATGGAACTTTCCCTGCCATTATGGGGTAAAAGCTGCTGGGCCACACTCACAGATGTGTATTTTCTTTTGTAAGAGTTAGTGGGAGCAGGAGGGAGAGGGGAAATGACCAGGTTACATCAGTGTTTCCCACTTCCACAGTTGGCACCGATGGAGGAGAGCACTTCTGCCAAGCCTCTTGTGCCTTTCTAGTCCATATAAATTTTTGGTTAAGGTTCTGCCACAAACAGCCTAATACAAGGATGTGGTTGGGAAGCACTTGCTGAATTCAGCTGTAGTAATTTTTAAGCATTCAGGTCACATTTGGTTCTTTTTGCTATGGCGTAGATTTAGAAATAAATCCCTGCCTTACCTATCTGTTTGAGCCTGTATTTGGCTTATGTTGGGCTTTTATGTTTAGTGCCTGGTTCAAAATGACAATGCATTTGTCCAAGAAATCCTCATTTTCTCCTCTCCCCACTGAGCTGAGGCAGGACAAGGAACATCAGCTGCTGGAGCAGGGAGGCAGCTGTGCAGTGAAAAAAAAAAAAATCAAGATTCTGTAGAAACTGACAAGTAAAAATGTTACAGTTTGGACAAACAGGTGGGAAAATACGTGACAGCATTGACTGGCTTTTAAAATAGCTGAAACCAAATGAACAAACAATCTTTACAAGTGTTTCCACCATAATCTGAGGTGACACTGCCAAAAAAAGCCAATATAAATGTCAGGCAACTGCTCCTTAAGTGTCTGGCAGGAAAAGCTCACCCCTTCTGCTGAGCTGTGCATGTTTATGGGCATGTTCAGGGCTTGAAAGCTTCCATGGCCTGAGAGCAGCAGACCTCCTCCAAACCCCACATGGCAAACAGTTTCCAGCTTTCTTTCTCCTCGTGGATTTCTGTGACTTTCTAAAAGAGTGTAGGAGCATCCTTCATCCCCTGGATATCTCCACTAGGCCAGATGAACTAATTGTCAAATCTGTTTCCTCCAAGATGGATAAACATCAATCCTGGTTCTTGCAGGAGTGATCCATGGCACTGTGCAGAGCCTCTCAGAGCAGCAGGCTGCCATCACTTACACAAGTGACACAGGCAGCTGCCTGCTGGACTTCAAAAGCTTAATAAATCTCAGAATTTCAGTCCTTCTGGATCATACCTAGACAGGGAATGCACACCCTCCATTTCAATTAACTCTGCAGGTTACCCTGCATTGGGCTTTTTCCCCTGTGTGACCTGTAATTATTTGATGTTAAGGTATGATGCCAAACATGCAGCTCATTGCATACCAGTAAAATGCTTTGCCAATTTCTTTTTAGAGTCATTTCAGGCCTGCAAATCAGCTGAGGTGATGTTCATATTCCTTATTTTTGTTTTCAGTTTCATCCTTAGCAGAAAGGCTGTCAAGCTGGCCCATCTCAGCAAGGAAGAGAGGTAAGAGTTCAGAAGCTGTGGATATTCAGAAACAAATTGTTTCTCTGGGATGCTTCCCCACAGGGATGTGTGTAAATACGTGTGTGAATGTGCACATTTATACATGCTCAGTGCAACTACCAACGCTGGAAATTGGGGCAGAAATTGAGATTTTAGCATAAACAGGCTGAGACACTAAAGCTAATATTCTAACAGTTATGGATATTTCTAAATTTCCAAGTCCTGCCCACTCTTCTATGCTATGATTTACCAATTGTGGGTATCTGTGTGAATGGAGAAGATTTTTCCAACCATGTTCCCAGACTATATCTCCACTGAATGATGCTTTAACCCAGGGATACAGCAGTGCTGATATGTCTCCTCTTGGGTCTCCTTCAGATTCAGACTGGGTGATAAAATTTTTAAATTTCTGTGTTTATAAAAGTATGGTTTCCCCATTAGTCAGTGAAATGAACAATTGTGAAGTGAAAATTCACTTTCTAAATGTGAATTTTGGTACAGTGCAAGTGAAAGAGGAGCTCTGCTTAGGAATGTGAGCAGCATTCTTCAGCTCATATTTTATTCCCAGCTAGAGTAAATCTGTAGGGATTTAATTGATTTATATTGCTTTTCTTCTGGTCTTACACCAGCAAACACGAGGATGAATTGGCTCTGCATCCTAAAATAGCTGCACAAAGATTTATTTTCTTAGAGCTCATTGCCAAAATCAACCTTCATTTCCCATTCCCTGTGTCCATTTTTGACGTAACTTTCAGGCATCAGCATTTGAAATATGTATGTTAAGATAAGAACTTGAAATCTGACTTTAAAACAAAGCCTAACCCAACTTTCTTTCCCATGTGTTGCAGTAAATTTGAGTTTTTTATAAGAAAGATGAGAGTGGAAAGGTTTCCCCTCGCACACCCTCCTTTTTTTTTTCTGACTCTGATTTTATTTTCATACAGGAAAAGGAAGATCAGTGAGGCATATGCGAGGGCACTGGGGATGAGAGAGGCTTTACATGTAAGGAATTAATGCCTGGTTTTTCTCTGTTGAACAATATTGTTGCTCCTTTGTTCTGGATGATGAGGGCAAAGTTCCTGGCACCTAAAATGTGTACCTAAAATTGCATGTTGGGCCATTCAACAAGGGGAGGACAGGACTGAATACAAGGAGAAAAGAGCTGCCAGTCTCACCCTGCACAAGAAAAGAGAAGGCAGTGCATGTTTTAATTTGGCCTGTCATGTGCCTGTGGGAGACTGGTGTTTCTGCAAAAGCACAAAAATTTGTTTTGTGCAGATGGATAGCATTAGCCAGATGACATGTCACTCCTTTGGCAGGTATTCTTAGCCTGTTTTCCCCCTCTTCAAAAGAAATATGTTCTTTATTTCCAGTTCCTCTGTCAGTGTTTGACTGTTTTCTCTGTTGAAACTCACAGCCTGTGCATTATGAGGAGAAGGACTGGACCATGGAGCAATATTCAGGGGGCTGCTACACAGCCTACTTCCCACCAGGCATCATGCACTCCTATGGAAGGTAAAACAGAGAGTGCTTTGCTTCCTAATTCACATTTCTTAGCTCATGCACAATGCTATACTTTATGCAACACACCCATGGCATATTTACAGTATTAGGGGAACTTCAACCCTCTTTGCACTCCCCACTCCCCAGCTAATGAGGATGTTGCTATTTGCTTTACTAAGAGCAGAGTTTCTCTTGTGGCTTTTAAGGAGATGAAGCACAGTCACAAAACTAAAATCCACAAAATTTTTCCCCTCTGGATTATTTCCAGTAGTTTTTGCTATGTAGCATTTGCAGTGGATCCCTCTAGAGACCCCCCAGGCCCTTGAGGACACACATCTTGGACAGATGAAGAGTCTTCACTGACTGCATAGGTGGAGCATCAGGTTCAGGAGAAGCCCAGGAGCTCCTCAACATGTCCAGCATGGGGTTAGACCCTGCCTGAGCTGAGATCATGTAGAGAGGAGTTGTCCCACGTACAGTCATTTTGTCCCATGTACAGTCATTTATCTCCTGTCATTTATCCAAACACCCAGGCAGTGATGGGTGAGGTGTCTGGCCTGGGGAAGCTGCTGTCAAGCAGACAGGGAAAACCTAATGGGGGATTAGATGGGAGCCCTTACACCAGGCACATTCCCAGTGGGAGAATTACCTGCAGATGGGTTGGCTGGAATGCTTGTGCAGGACTGCAGGGCTGAGGGACTGCCTTTTATGACCCTGTAGGGGGAAATGCAGCTCCCTGAGTGCCAAGCAGCCTCAGAAACAGGCTGCTATTGGTGATCTAGCACTACAGGAACATCATCCACATCCCACTGTAACAGCAGGATAACAGCAAAGCTGCCATGCAGAAAACATCAGTCTATCAGCTGCACTGCATTGCTGTTAGGATTATCCCTTATCCCAGCACTAAACTGAGGCCTGCATAACTTTGTAAGGAAACTGGGAACACTGATTTATGCCTAAGGTTTTTCTCTCTGTCAGATCTTGAATTTTGTGTGCAGAAGCAAGCAGCTGGTCCTGCAAGGACAGCTGATCACACCTCAGCCCAGGTCTGCAGGGATTCTGGACAGCTGGAGCCACACACTCCATCAAAGCCATAACTTGCTTTTAGAAGGACCATCACCCTCCTGTCACTTGTCCCCTGACATTTTCCATTGTTTTGAAGGATCATTCGCCAGCCTGTGGACAGGATCTACTTTGCTGGCACGGAGACGGCGACGCAGTGGAGCGGATACATGGAGGGAGCCGTGCAGGCAGGAGAGAGAGCAGCCAGAGAGGTACTCACCCTGCCCTGCTCCCAGCATCTCCCTCAAAAGGCTGCAAAGGATTGAGTACTGCTGGGAGAGTCTGATTTAGTGCAAAGGCTCCTAGAATTGGCAGGGAGAGATCCCAGAAAACAACGTGACCCAAATATTTTTATTTTTTTTAACTTACTTAATTGGTTATCAAATAAAGTGAAGCCAAGAATCTCAACAAAATCAGAATATTACTGAACTGGAGACTGGAAATAAAGCTTATGCCATGTACTGCATGTCTAGAGGAAAAACCCTCCAACCTGATGCTGCTTGTACATTGTCTCAGTTTCTAACAAATTAATCACTGCATGTTTTAAAACTCATCTAAGTCGTTTCAAATGCTCACAGCTATTTCCTGTGCAGAAATCTGAAAATCTGAACATTGTTCTTGTTTTTGATCTATCCCTTCTGCTTCT
Organism: Melospiza melodia melodia; assembly: GCF_035770615.1. Taxonomy (NCBI): domain Eukaryota; kingdom Metazoa; phylum Chordata; class Aves; order Passeriformes; family Passerellidae; genus Melospiza; species Melospiza melodia. The sequence continues at coordinate 7,495,553 of NC_086195.1, read as the reverse complement.
CCTTTTGCAAGACAGTCCTGTTAGCTGAGCCTTATGAAATTGTAATGTGCAGCTCTGATTAATGTCTAAATCTCCTCACAACGACACACGTTGGGCTGGGTTTCCAGTCACAGTGAAATCCCTTTACAACAGTCTGGAGGGAGGGGAAAAAAGCATTAAAGGGTGCACATTGCAGTTACAACTGCATGGCAAAGCCACAGAGTTGTTATTTAAAGGAAAATCAGTCTTTTACTTCCATTTGACAGAATGTCAAATTTGCCTTATAATCCTTATTATTTGCTTCGTTTCAAGTCACCTAATTTCTCTTTTCTCCATGCCTGTGAGCAGTAGTTACAAACACAGTGAGCTGCCTTCTGGAGGCATTCATTTCCGCCGCCCCCCAAAATCCCCATGATGGTTACAATCAGTTTATTCTCAAGAAAGATCCTTGATAAGCTTTGTACTGCCTGAATAGGCGAGGGAGGGCTCCATAATTCTCTGCTGTGAGAACCTCAGGGTTGCATCTCTCCTGTTTCCATATCCCAGAAGCATCACTACTAAAAGGTTTTGTGTCCCCAGTGCATGGCTGTAGCCTCACCTTGGTATTTCTCAAACTGCCTTGAGAAAAAGCTTTTTTACTTTTACTCTGGAAAAAAAAAAAAAAAACACCAAAAAACAAAAAAAAAAAAAACCCTAAACCTAAGAACCCCCCACAAAAATATTTAGAGAAGCTCTAGCAGAAATCACTGTACATTTTATGGTTCAAAAGACTTTCAGCTAGTCATAGTTACATCTTTTATCAATATCACATGCTCTGACTTTGTCTGTTTCTCCAACACTGGAAGTATTGTGGGTTATAATTTTTTCACATGGTACAAATAATTTAATAATTTTTTCTTCTAGGTACTGCACAGTATGGGGAAGATCTCCAAGAGTGAAATTTGGATGCCAGAGCCAGAGTCAAAGGTGAGCCAGAGCGTCACTGTCACCCAGTCAGGCACACAGCCCTCAGTCAGGTGTGTCCCTGTTTCAGTGATTCCTGTGCACCCTGCTCCCAGGCAAGCCTTTAGCCACCTCCCATGCTGATGGCATTAATTTCTGTGACTTGTCCAAGGAATATTGTTACCCCTGTCTGAAGGGTGGATGACTAAGAGCCAAGCACACTGATCTCAGAGCCTGGGACTGAAAAATGCAGCCTAATTCTGCCATGGTTTAAAGCCAAATAAAACCTCATTCCAGCCACAGGTAACTCCATCTTCACTGTCCTGTGGCTGTCCTGGATGACAGAACACACATCTCACAGCCATGACTCTTCTCCCTGGTATTTCATGTTCAAATATTTCCAGCTATTTCACCTGGGAAACACCTGTGACCTCCCCAGCCTCACGGGGGGCGTTTGCCCCCTCAGGGTGAGGGGACACCCTATGGAATCACCATCTCCTCTCTCCCCCAGGATGTCCCAGCCCGGCCATTCCCCAGCAGCTTCTGGGAGAGGAACCTGCCCTCGGCGCCGGGGCTGCTGTGCCTGCTGAGCTGCTCCCTGTGTGTCACCTCTGCGGCTGCTGCAGCGCTCTGGGTCTGTAAAAAGGGACTTCCTGGCCGGAACTAGCGGGGACAGGGGCAGCTGCACACCCCCTCTCCTCCCCTCGCACCACATGAGTGTTATTTTGGAGAAAAGTGGCATGGACGGCTGGAAAGAGCAAGAAGTTATTCTCCTTGTGATTTTTTTCTTTTTAGTCCCATAATTAATGCATCGAATCTACTGCAGTTAAACCGTGGGGGCGTTTTTCAAACTTGTCCATTTGGTTTTGGTTGGACATTATAATATCAATGATATATTCCTAATACAGGAAGGCAAAATGCAGATCACACCTTTTCTGAGTTGCAAAGAGGTCTCAGAGAACGCTTTTGTTTCCACTCAGTGTTTTATTTTTCGCCACACAAGACAGTAAATGCCCTCATGCATTCACCTCAGAACATCCGAGGTTGTTCCCATACCATCCCTGCTGCACAGAAGAGATTAGCATGCCAATCAGTCTCAGAATTGCCAAATTAATTTTCAAATGCATTTGATTAATTATTAATCATCTCAACGTGAAGCTTAACCCCGAGCTGGATGAAAGGAGGTAATTATCACAAGGCACAGCACTGAGCAGGGAGAGAGGAGGCATGGCTGGACTTCATCCTGCCCACTGCCAAGGAAACATCTGTGCACATCTGCTCTGCAGGGTGCCTGCCCTGAGAGCATCCATCCAGCCCAGCCTTGTGCTGCCACAGCACAGTGAAATGAATTAGCAAAGTTAAATTCCTCCCACTTGCAGCAGGTGCTGGCTGTCGTTTTCCAAATGGCAGCAGCTTCCTGATTCCCTGTCCATTTATTGCCCCTCATTTTGCTGCTAATCCATAGCCCCTTCTTCTAATAAGGAGAACTGTATTTGAGGCTCGAATTACTGCCTTGTAAATTACAGTAATTGGAAGCATCTGCCTGTTCTGCTCTTATTATGTACATGATACACTTAAAATAATCACTTTAGTGTTTGACTGAAGTCTGGAATGTATGTTTCACAATGTGCCATCATTATGTGGTCTTTTTGCCATGACTTTTGAGCGTTGTACGTGTCCATGAGCTCAGATGTGGGTGAAATGTGCCTTTCAATAGTCCTGAAACCTTGATCTTCTTATAAACTTTTCTTCAGATTCTGTCTTGCTTGGTTTTTTGTGAGTTACCTGAATTGCTGAGGGCTCCCTGCTGAATATGCTCTCCCCAGCTCCAGCCACTGCTGAGCGGGGATTCCTGTGCACAAGGAGTACCCTGGGCATGCAGCCCAGGCAGGGAGGCAGCCCAGGCTGCTGATGAGTGCAGTTCTACACTGCCACATACTTCCCCCAGGAGGACATTTCCACCACCTGAAAAACACTGCCTGTACCTGTTAAAAAATAATTTATCCATAGGTGTATTTGTAGCAATTAGAGCCAATCATTTTCAGGCTTGACATCAGAACTTCTGTGTGCACGTGTAAAAGGGACCCCAAATCATCTGCAATAAACCCATGAGCTAACACTATCCAGCTTCACTTTTCACCTTTTCCACACACATTTCTATTGAAATTAGTTTGGGGTTTGAAATACCAGTGCAATTCAGCTGAATTAATCTCAGACTGTTAAACAGGGCCAGGTACAAGGTTGCCCCTTCCCAGGGAAGGGCACATCTCACTGCTGTGGGATTGGCAGGCAGCAAGTGGAATGAGTGAGATTGATTAAAATTGGCATTTCTGAAGCTCCAGCAGCTCCCAGGCACCAGGCTGCTGCAGAGAAAGGGCAACATTTGTCAGAGATTATAGACCAGTTCCCATCCTGCTTTAATGCCCTTTCTGACAATCAGACCAATTTCCCTGTTTAAACATTAAACATTTAGCTTAAATATTAAACAGCCAGGCATCTTTCTTAAACCAATTTTGAAACAGAATGGGACTGAGTCTATCACCACTGACAACTCCCCAAGTGAGCTGCTGCTGGCATTAAAGCTGGGAGGATCAAGCATCAGGGAAACATCTCTTGCTTTTGGGAGTCAAGCAGAGCCCTCACCCAGGCTGGGGAATGGGAAAGCCTTTGGACACCTTCCCAAATCAGGGGTGCTCAGTGCCCCCATTTTTTGAGGAAGAGCTTTGCACTCCTTTGGCAGAAGTGGGAAATGTTCTGTTCTCTTTGAATGCAGAGTGAGATGGGAGAGGCTGGGGTCCACACCAAATCCTTCAGCACCAGAGTGGGAACTAAATTGCATTGACACCTCTAGGAAATGGGAAAACCTGAGGTGAAAGGGCTGCTGGAAGTAAAACAAAGACCAGAGCAAGCACTGGCAGAAGGAGCAGCAGAGAGAGATAAAAACCCCTTAATGCTCCACAGTAGCAGTGAAATAAGAAGCACCACTGAGCACAGTCCAAAATCAGCAAGTGGGGATGATATATGTGGGAAGATGTGCCTCTTTTTAATCAAGCTGCTGGGTTTGCTCACACATAGCATAGCAGCTTTGTCCAAACCCTGGAAAAACTCTCCTGTGAGACTCTCCCTTCTCCTTTCTGGCCACTCCCCTTGGCTGCAGCTCCTGCCTGCAAAGGGTGACGTGGTTGTTCCCCCATGGCTGCCATCAACCAGCCCATGGGGACAGGGACCATGAAACAGGATGGTTCAGCAGGGGCTGGATGGGCAGGAGGTGCAGGAGCAGAGCCACTGTTTGATTTTTAGCACCATCAGCCTAGCAAGGCTTTAATTCACTCATTACCTGCCCAGCCCACAACGTCCTGGCATGGGAACAGACAACCCAAACCCCCTGTGTGACAGGTCTGGGAAGGGGCCACCACCCCAAGGAAGCAGCGCCAGGTTGCAGGGGCTCGTGTTTTGGAGCAGTGAATGTGGATGTCCCCCAGGGACACAGTGGCCTTCCAGTCATGCTCCTTGTGTGGGACACAGGGGAGGACTGACCAGACACACCCAGGTTGCTAAAAAGGTACACCCAGCCTCAAAATGGTGAGGGATGGGATGCTCAGAGAACTGGGGCATGCCCCTTTCCTGGAATTGTTCAAGGTTTCCTTGGATGGAGCCCCAAGCAGCTTGTTCTTATCAAAGGGAATTGGAATGGGATGATCTTTAAGATCCCTTCCAACTAAAAATATTCTATTACTATGTGAAAATGCATTCTGGGGAAGCAAGAGGTTGCTGCCTTCACTTGGCCTCTCTGCTAGTCCTTCACCAGCAATACTTTTCAATTCACATTTGATTCAGCCCCAGGTTTGTACTTGATCTCTTTTCCCAGGACCAAAGATACCCCCCAACTACTGGCAAAATTAGCATTATGAATTTGAACAAAAATACCAGCCAGGGTGATGTACCAGCACAGTCTGACACATTTCAACATCCAGTTTCCCACCAGTGGGTTCCCATGTCCCACTGACCACGTTCTGATGCCCAACAGCAAGGGCTTTCCTCAGCCAGGAACCATGCTGGGTCAAGCTGGGGACTGGTTTTATGCTCTCTGCACAGAGTTCAGCTCCCAGCTCCAGAAAAACAAACAAAAAACAAACAAACAGAGTCCTCCACTGTGAAAAATGGCTGTAGTCAGCTCTTCCTTGTGGGCTGTTTCTCCCCTGCAACAGTTGCTTTTCACACACACACAGAGAAAGGAAATTTCATCTTGGTGAAAATCCAGGAGGGGAAATCAAATGTGCTCTTTGTGAGTGAACTGTAACTTTTTCTTTTCCCACTCAGCTCCTGTACTTGGCAATAAATGCTTTGGGCTCCAGCTGCAGCTCCTATTCTGCTCTTTATTTGTAGTGCTTGGCTCTCGAGGTTCTGTTTCCTGTTCCTTGCTCTCTTTGTTTTGGGGTTTTTTGACTCATCTTTGTCACTCTAGGACATGAAACAGAAAGACACAGATGCTGGATTTTCCAAGGCAAAAAAGAGTGAAGCTTAAATCTGACTACAGCATTTATAGATTTCCAAAAGTGACAGTGGATTGGAGGGTGACAGTGCCACCTCTCCAATGACACTGGACAAACCAACAGTCCATCAACTTTCTCCTCCTCCATAAAAGAATGCAAAACAATAAGTTATTTACATAAAGTGTGTGAGAAAGTTTGTTATAAGAATGTAAACATCAGAAGGCTTAGAAAAACTTAAACAGGGTGACACATCTATTATAACAGAGACAGAACAACCCAGGACGCATAGAAGGAGCTGGAAAAACATTTCCCAAGTGAGAGCCCATTACACATGAGAGGAGAGGGAAGCTTTGGCAGGGTGCTGGCACCTTGCTGGGTGCCAGAGGAGATCAACAGTGCCTTCAAGCCACACATCTGTTCCTCCAGAGTCCCAGGGATGTGGTGCTCCCTGCTCTATAATGAACAGATCAGATAGGGGCATGAATTTGCACTGTCTCTAACCTTACCAAGCACAAGAAAATATACGATAGATGTCCTTTGCCATCTGTATCTTCCCACAGTTCTTCTTTATGAAATATGCCTGCCACTCACAGTACAGGAGGGCAGCTGCCACTTGAGGTTGAAAATGAAGCAAAGGACATAATTATTGCTTGTGTTGGAATTTGGACTTTCATGACCAGATCACTCACTTGAAAACTCCTTGGATTAATGCCTGAGCCCCATCATTTTCATCAAAACCTTGGTTAAATCCAGGGCACCTGGCTGAATTCCAAAGGGAAGAGGCTGGCATTTGAGGAGGACTTCTGTCAGCAGACACCAGCTGCAGACAGCATGGCCAGCTCAGCAGCATGGCACAGGCTGAAACAAAGGCTGTCATCTTCTGGGCTACTCATAGCAGTATTTTATCACCTCACAAAAAAAATATGTGTCAGAAGCTTCACACTGTGGTTTGCAGAAAGGTCTCTGGGGGCATTTCTGCATTTCTGGCCTGGTGTTCACCCTTCCTGTTGAACTCTGGAAGAGAAGCACACTAAAGGGAAATGATGCAAGTCCCCAGCTTTAAAAATAAGTTCTGACCCATCTCCAAGCTCTGATGTGCCACACTGGAGGAAGCAGAGGCTCCATCCCTGCAGCCTCTGCCTCCTGGCCCTGGCCAGTCCTTAGCAGAAATCAGGGCAGTGAAATGGCTGAGGCACCAAGCCCCTGCCAGCTCTGCAAAACTTCCTGCAAAGGGCAACTCGAGTCCTGTCTCCTGCTGGGCAGCACAAAGGAGCTGGAAGAAAAGTGTGAGCACAGATCCTAAATGCTCCTGGGCATTCCCCTTCTCAGTAAAGGGAGTTTTTGTGGGGGCAATTTGCTTTGCAGGGATGGATAGAGGTGCTGGCACTCTGAAAAATTGCTCTGGCCACACTCCATCTCATAAAGAATTATTGGGAAATAATATAGTTTCTAATTTAGTTAAATAGTCTTGTTCCACTTTGGACTGAATTGGCAAGTGGAGGCTGGAGTAATGTCTTCCCTTGATTTTGATGAAGTACAAGTATGCATTTCAATTGTTTAAGATAATGACTGCACATCCCAATGGGACACCTCCCTGCCTCAGACCTGGAATAGAAGTTTCTACATCTGAAATTATAATGTAATTTCTGCTAAATGCAACACTGCTGTGCAAAGTGTTTTCTTACAGCTTGGAGCATATGCAAATTGGGCACAGCCTGAGGGCGGACAAGGATGCCTCAGTGCATTATTGATAGGTTTCCTTTTCCCTGCTTCCTGCCAGCCAAGCACCAGAGCATATTGGAGTGCAGAGTTAAATCCCAATAGGCAGAGGGGCAAACAGAGCCACTTGACAAACCAAATCATCCAAAGGCTTGTGTTTCTGCTGGGTACCACTTCCTCAAGTGCTTCTTGGAGTCTCTGCTGCTGCAGGGACTCAGAGACCTTCCCCATGTCAAAGAAATTGCTAACGTTCCATGACATTATGCCCTTGGGAAGATGAGGCTGCTCTGTGTTTGCTCAGCCCCTTTCTGCTGTAGGTCATTGTCAGGACCCAGGACATTCCTCTGGCTGCCCTGGCAGGGGGCTCAGAGACCTTGGCACGCAATCAAAAACACTTCTGCTTCGACTTAAGCCCATGGAAACAATTACCAACTTTGTGTGAAGATTTACAAGCCACAAGAGTTTGAGTAGAATGATAGTCAAGTTACCACAGGGTGAAAAAGTGGAATTTTGGGGTTTTTAGAATGGGGGTTCAAGAGACAAGATGGAGGAATCTGGGCGTGTCTTGTCATTCTTGTTCTTCTTCTTGGCCTCCACCTTCTGCTGTGATGGTGACACGTCTGGATTGGTTTAGAGTAGAGACAAACTGACTAATATAGGTGATAGGTATTGGAAAATCATAGTAAATAAGTACACATAATTCTTAGTATGAAAAGGTAACACAACCTAAGGGTGGTCAGTGTGCCACAACCCAACCTGCCAGACAGATCTGAGTGGGTCAGAGAAAGAATGTGATAGACAATAAAAAATAAACAACCTTGAGATCCAGAGCCCTGGAATCTTGACTTCTTCTTTGGTTGTGGGGCTGGGAAAAAAGCCTCATTAATACCTTGGGAGCCATTCTAACCACAGAAACCTGAGAGGTCGGATGAATGGATCACCTGGATTTGGGTGAGGCTTTTTCTCCCCCACAAAGCTGCAGGGATGGTGGGAAGGAGTCTACAGAGCCTGTAGATGTCAGAGTAAATGGAGCTGGATGGAAATGGCTTATTATGTTAGGCTGTCCTGCTAAGAAAGGATTAGAAACATTGCTATCAGAAAACTCACTGTGCACACAGCAAAAATCCATCCCTGGAAGAAAGCTAATACCTTTTGCTTCTAAATTAGAAACATCATCTCACCTTCTGTCAAAACACAGGGTGAGACCAGCTTGGACTCAAAACTTGGTTTGCCTCTTTCAGCAGTGCCAGGAGGAGTGGAGAACTGGGATGAGCCAGCCTGGCACTGGGTCAGTCCCAGAGGATGAAGCAGTGTGTGTTTCAGTGGGTGTTTCACAGGTATTTTGACATGGACCTGCTGGAGTTGGCCCAGCGGAGGTTCCCTGAGCTGATGACAGGACTGGACCACCTCCCTTATAAGAACAAGCTGAGAGAATTGGGGTTGTTCAGCCTGGAGAAGAGAAGGCTCTGGGGGGACCTCAGAGAATTTCCCAGTACTTAAAAGGGCTGGAAAGGGAATTTTTAGCAGGGCTTGTTGTGATAGAACAAAGGGGTTGATACTAAAAGAAGACAGATTTAGATTAAATATAGGGTGAGACACAGGAACTGGTTGCCCAGAGAAGTTGTAGATGACCCATTCCGGGAAATGGCCAGGCTGAATGGGGCTCTGAGCACCCTGGTCTAGTTGAAAATGTCCATGGCAGGGGGTTTGGACTAAATGCCCTAGAAACACCCCCTTTCATCCCCTCCAACTCAAACTATTCTATGATTAATTTTTAAAATTATTTTTTGACCTTTTTCTAGCCTAGAAATAGCTTAGTTTCAGAATAGGTTATTGCTACTGATTGTACAAACCATGGCACACCAAAATCAGCTTACAAAGCCTCTGACTCAGGTGTATTTTTTTTACAGCTTTTCTTGGGACTCAGCTGCCAACTGAAGGCTTTTCTAGCAAACTCTGCTAATATTATGACTAGAATATCATGGCTCTGTTTCCAGTGACAAGTAAATTCATCTATAGCCTGTCTGGTAAAGGACCATGTTATATTCACAGAGCCCACATCACCCCTGGTGCATTTCTTCAAAGCCCCAAGAAATACCTAATTGCCATCAGCAGCTGGTGGGAGGTAGAAGCTGCCCAGTTTGGTACCCAAAGATCATCTGTGCCACAGGGCAGGGCTGGTTTAGGAGGTTTCTTGTAGGGGGATACAGGATGGGTAAATTAAGGTGGTATAGAGTGTAATCTTATCCCCTAAAGAGTTGCAGCTGAACCAATTACAAAAGATTAGGACCAGGCCTGATGTTAACAGGCCACATCTGTAGCCAGCAAGAAGAGTGTTATAAAAGAGTGGATTGATTGGTTGAAGGGATCTGGAGTCATTGGCTGCTGTGAGGACAAGGAAGAGTCAGTGCCTTGAGGAGATGCCTACAAGAAACATCAAGGAGGTACAAAACTCTGGCAATATGGAACCCTTGCAGTATAGCATCAATAGAACCTTTGCAATATATGATAACCAATGGTGACCCCGATGTGATTTGGAAAAAGGATTTGAATACTTAACTATATGACCCTGTGATTTGGGAAAAAGGACTTGAATACTAAGCCATATGACCCTGTGGATTTGGGACTAAACTATATGACCCTGTGGATTTGGGGGAAGGGCTTGAATACTAAATTATTGGTAAAATATATCAATTGCAGCTATTGGTGTTTGTTAAATATGAGTAGAAAAGATTTTGAAGATAAGTGCTTTATAAACTGAGAAAAGCTGCAAAACTGAACCAACACTCGGAAATACGTCTATATTCATATATTTGTAATATGTTGTCTGAACACTTGTGTAACTATTGGTTCTGAATGAAATGTATTAATATGTCATAATGTTAATTTATTTGAATATGTACTTCTAGATATGCTGCAACTCTAATTAAAAGAAAAAGGGGAAATTGTAGGTGGATACAGTATGGCTAAATGAAGGTGGTATAGAATGTAATCTTACAAAAGAGTTGCAGCAGAACCAATTACTAAAGATTAGGAGCAGGCCTGATTTTAACAGGCCACAGCTGTAGCCAATAACAAGAGTATTATAAAAAAGTGGATTGGTTGGTTGAGGGAACTGGAGTTAGTTGGCTGCTATGAGGACAAGGAAGAGTCAGTGCCTAGAGGAGATGCTACAAGAAACATCAAGGGTCAATACTCTATCAATATAGAACCTTTGGAATGTATGACAACAATTTCTCTTGGGCCTCTGGAAGAGCTGCATCCTTTGGGGCAGCAGCTGGAGGCTGAAAAAGATGCCCTTGAGTGTCTGAGAGGTACAAGACAACTGAGTTTTAGCTCATAAATTGCCCCCTAGGTGGGTAAATATGTGCTCTATGCAGGAAAAGTGAGATGCAAGTCAATTGAATCCAATAACTGAATTTCAAAGTCCCTTCCATCCCTCCTACCTGGACACAGAGAGAGAGAAGATCCTACAATACCTGCATGGGTTTTAACAGCAGATGAGGATGAGGAGCCTCCTTCCACACCCACACCACAGAGCAGGACTAACCTGAGGAAAAAATGTGTCTTTTTTTTCCTGCAGATACCAAACCGTACTTTGGTTCTACCATCTGAGGCCCATCATTCTTGGATTTTTGGTTTTTTCTGAGGCAATTCCACAGGCTCAGGGAGAATTTATCCTGTTTTGAGCCAGAAGGCAAAACCCATCAGTCCTTCCAACATTTGGGATCTGCTCCAGATGAGATGTAGAATTACATGAGACGAGAAGAAAAAATTATCCTCTTATAGTAGCACTGAGTTTTGCATGATTTAGCCAAATAATTTGCACACACATCCTATCTTCTTCTAAACAATGAATGGGATTTCTAATTTCTAATTGGTTTCTTGAGAAATCATATTTGTATCTTTTACAGATGTTAAACAAAATTGATTTCTTCTGTATTAATCTGTCCACATTAATTTTCTGTGCACTGGAGTGATGGAAATAATGAAGCACCCCTTGGCTGACAACAGTCTCTTTAAAATGCACTCTGAAACTTTGTAAATAGCTAAATTAATAATAATATATTTCAGTTATGTCCTCTGGGATGCTCCAGGATATGTCTGAACAAAGGGTTAAAAAGGTAGGTCAAATCTGACTCCACTTTCCACCTCTCACCTCTGTAAATCACATGTTTAACTATTTAAAAATTATCATTAAAATCCACATCTATCACACAACCTGCATTCACATCAACAAAACTAACCAAACAAAGCAAGAGAAGTTCCCCACACAAAAATCAAAATGACATCACAACACAGAACAAAAATTGGCAATTCACACAAAATCCACCCCTTGTGCCTTCACCACAATTACAGAAAAATTCACCGTGAGTATTCTACTCTCTAACGATGTTCAGTCCCTTTTTTGCCCAAACTTTCCTAATTAACATCCTTATCTCAAAATCTTCATAATCCCAGGTTTCAGCACCAAAAACACTGTGGTGGTTTCACCCTGGCTGGATGCCAGACAGCCACCAAAGCCACTCTGTCACTCCCCTCCTCAGGTGGACAGGGGAGAGAAAATACAACAAATGGCTCATGAGTCAAGATAGGACAGGGAGAGATCACTTGTCAAATTCCATCATGGGCAAAACAGGCTGTGTTTGGGGATATTAATTGAATTTATTAGCAACAAAATCAGAGCAGGAAAATGAGAAGTAAAAATAAATTGCAAAAATAACTTCCACCCATCCCTTTCTGCTTCCTAGCTCTCCCTCCTCCCCCCAGTGGCACAGGGAGATGGGGATGGGGTTATGGTCAGTTCATCACACATTGCTCCTGTCACTGCTCCTTCCCCTGCTCCAGTGTGGGATCCCTCCCATGGAGACAGCTCTCCATGAACTTCTGCAATGTGAGTCCATCCCACAGGCAACAGTTCTCCACAAATTGCTTCACTGTGGGTTATTCTTCCATGGGGTCAGTCCCTCAGGCACAGCCTGCTCCAGTGTGGGTCCCCCACAGGGTCAAAAGTCCTGAGGAATCCTGCTCCAGGGTGGGCTCCTCTCTTCATGGGCCTCCCATGGGTTCACAGCCTGCTCTCAGCTTCCCTGTGCCCCTCTCTGGGTCTCCTTCCTGGGCTGAGGTGATCTCTGCATCCCTGAGCCCCATTCTGGGCTGAGGTGATCTCTGCATCCCTGAGCCCCATTCTGGGCTGAGGTGATCTCTGCATCCCTGAGCCCCATTCTGGGCTGAGGTGATCTCTGCATCCCTGTGCCCTCCTGGGCTGAGGTGATCTCTGCATCCCTGTGCCCCATTCTGGGCTGAGGTGATCTCTGCATCCCTGTGCCCCATTCTGGGCTGAGGTGATCTCTGCATCCCTGAGCCCTCCTGGGCTGAGGTGATCTCTGCATCCCTGAGCCCTCCTGGGCTGGGGTGATCTCTGCATCCCTGTGCCCTCCTGGGCTGAGGTGATCTCTGCATCCCTGTGCCCTCCTGGGCTGCAGGGGCACAGCTGCCCCACCAGGGTCTCTCCAGGGCTGCAGGGAATCCCAGCTCCAGCCCCTGGAGCAGCTCCTGCCCCTCCCTGTGCCCTGCCCTTGGTGTCTGCAGGGCTCTTCCTCTCACACATCCTCACACTGCTCTGCTCTGGCTGCAATTACATCTGCACTATGACTTTTTTTCCTTCCTAAATTTGTTGTCCCAGAGGTGTTTCCACCTTTTCTAATTGGCCCAGCCCTGGCCAGCAGTGGGTCCATCCTGGAGCTGTCAGGGATTGGCTCTGCTGGACATGGGGGAAGCTTCCAGAAGCTTCTCACAGAAACCACCCCTGTAGCCCCTCTGCTACCAAAACCTGGCCACACAAACCCACACAGCAGCAATATTTTAGAGGCATAGCCACTTGCTGGCTGCTTTGAGGGCTATGAAATGCATTACTGGTTCTGACACGTTTCTTAGGGGACAGATGCTTTAGAGAGTGTGTGAAGGATTAGTTGAGGGTGTTTGCTTTCATTGTGTTTGTGCTCCTTTATAACTTGTAATGCTGAAAGTTAAGCCTATACAAAGAGCACTGCACAGTTCAGATGTTTTTCACATGGATGGTTGCACTTTCTCCAGTATCCATGGCCAACAGTTTTGTTCAACACAGGTCTCTTCCCAGGAGCAAATTTGTTCTTCAGTTTCATTATCTCTCTAGCACTGACACTGAGCTGGTGGGTGAAATTAAGTGATTTTGGTCTCTCCTTTCTTCTAGGGTTTTTATGCTTACATCACACAGAATTTGGTATGAGGTCTGTTTCTTATGTTCAGTTTAGGCCACCTACTCTATAATAGTAAAAACTAATTCTTAAGTGTAAGAGAATTATACTATCTATACTTGTAGTATCTATACTACTACCAAATGTAGCTTGATTTTTGTTCTCAATTGTGTATTTAAGGGGTTGAGTGGGGGTTTTTGCACTGTTTTGGGGAGTTGCTTGGGTGTGTTTGTATTTTTTTCTTTTATACTCTCCTTTTCTTTAAGAGTTTTCTTTACTAAGAAAAGCTGAAGTTACAGGTTTGAAATGCAAAATGCTGGGTCAGTAAGTAATACCACTACATCCAAGTCAAAAGGGGCTTCCGCAAAAGAAAAGCCTCATACAACGCATGTGACATGACAATATTTATTGATTCTAATTAAGGTTAAAAAAATTTCACAGCTGTCAGATAAAAATATCTGCAAGAGCCTATTTAAAAGAGAGCTGAAGAAGGAAACCAAGGGAGACAGTCACCACAGAGGCACTTTAGAAAATGCTACAGTTATAAAAGGCACAAATTCATCACACACACGCACAGCATACATATTCCTGCAAAGTGAAGTCACTCTTTTTAAATTTATTTTCCAAAACACAGAGGCAGGCACCACTGAGCACGGAGCTGCACAGGAGCACAGCAGACACGCCACAAGCGGCAGTCTACGACAACGCCTAAAGGAATTCACTGCAGAGACACTGGGAAAGCCAGGCTGCTTTGGCTGCCTCATTTTTACACTCTGGTCTTCAACAGAAGGAAGATCAGGGTGATCTCAAGGTGGTGGAGACAGGAGAGGGAATGTTAGTTGGTTTGAACATAGGTCAGGTTTATTTGTGGATGTTTGTCACCTGTGATTTGAGGGGGGTTGCTTCTTGCCCGAGAGCAGTGGCAGGTCTGTTATTTAATCTTGGCTCCTTGGAATTTCTGGAGGCCATACAATTCCTTTTTCCTCAAAAATGTTACGTTTTCATGTCTCAAAAAAGGGGAAAAAATCTTAAAATTTCTGCACATCTGTAAAGCCTATTTCAGTGAAACATCAGTCCCACTGTGGACACAGAAAGATTTCTTTAAGCCTTATAGTTTCTTATCAAGGCCATGGGTTCCAGTGATGGACAAGGCTCAGAGAGGAACTTAATTACTTGATTAATGTCTTTGTATTGAGAGCAGATGTGCTATTTGGAATCAAGAGCTGCACTGGGGAAAAAATGCACAAATTAAAGGGGAAGGCAAGGGGGCTGCCTCAGATTGCTCAAATCCTTGTTATTATTGAGTAGTTTATACAATTAGATTTCAAGTACTTTGGTGAACACAGATTTTTATGCCCATCATTTCTTGCAAAGGATAGTGGCTATCAGAACAGTGTACAAGAAAGTAAATTTCTTTTTTTCTTTTTTTTTTTTTTTTGTAAACTCTTATGAGCATTACAAAATATGCATGGTAACACAGTTCAGTTTGTAAGAGACAAATACAATTATTTCCATGGTTGTTCCTATAGTACATTTTACAAATCTGGTAAACTCTTGGAACTTTCATGACAGCAGTTGTCTCATCAAATGTGTTAATTTATTAAGAGTACAGCACGACTGGTTATCCATTAAAACAGACTTCATTCCTCTCTTCAAAGGGTTGGCATGAATTTCAATTTTAAAAATGTAAGCCAGTGCTAACAGTTCCCTCCAGCCACAGGGAAGCAGCTTGATTCTCTACCTCCATTTGTCAATTCCCTCATCACACTGGCATCCATGTACACAAGGTGCCACGTGTTCCTTTTGTGTGGAAATGTTGAGAAAACAGTGGCAAATCCTTTTTTAATCCCATAGTGGTGGGAAGGTCCACAGCACAATCATAGCAAGACACGGCTGTAAAGACAGAGAGAGCTTTCCAAAAGCTTTGGCAGTCTGCAAGGAAGAATACAGAGATTTTAGTATGTTAATAGAGATGTCACAGTTCAGACCTCTCAGTTCCAACCAGATTTGATTAGAAATCTCAGGGAAACCAAATTTATTTTGAATATATTATTTTGAATAAATCCCTGTCTCACCTACTTTAGTTGTGGCAGAATAAAATGAGAAATGCTTTGTGGGATTGCTTTATATTTTTTCCCATTTTTCTTTCACTTTGAAACTAAGAATAAAAAAGTCTTATAAGTATAGAAACTTTTCAATATTTTTTTAATTGGCCAATCTCATGAAAAGCTGAAGTTATGATTCAGTTCAGTTTTAACTACCTAATTTCTGGTTTTGATTGGAATTTCTCCCCTTGTGTCCCCCGATCTTGTTAAACTGGGAAAAACTTCTGCCAGGTTCAGGAGCAAAGAAGAGAGAAATACAATTTGGATGTGAATAAAACCAATTTATCCTCATTAGTTTCATGAATTTGCTCCCATTTAGGGAATGTGGTGTATTTCTAGGGCAGAAGCAGGACCTGAATTCCAAGCGGTTTTGGCAGAAAAATTATCTGCAAAAGCAGCAGCTCTTTATATGTAATCTATGTATTCACTGTCTAGCACTTACAAATACTGGGGCCAGGACTTCAAAAATGTCTTCCCAAATTTAGGTTCCTGTGTTTATTTCTGGCCTGAGAATTGTGTGAGTTGCCAAAGCTCTGAACTTCCCATTCAGCTTTCAGTTCCTAATTCATGTAGTAAATAAATCACAGGCAGAGAAAGCCACGTTGAAGCTCTCTGCAGCAGGCAAATGTCCCAGCAAATTAGAGCTCCATGTGATACAACCAGAGAGGCCATATGCACACTGCTGCACTCTTCCTCTGCCTTAAAGATCTTTATGCTTGAAAAGTTCCCCCATGCATTTTAAAAGGCTGTTATGAGCCTATTCATTTGTGATAAAATCCAAGCTGCTGCTCTGAGATGATGTTTAAGCAGCACATCAAGTTAAAAGGAACGAAACCTAAGGGCCAGAAAGCGAGGTGCTGCTCACAAATATTACAGCTTTCCAAGCAGTTCAGTGCATTTCCAGGGGACTATTTGGAGAACAAAGCACTGCTCTACACAAGTAAGATCAGATGCTAGCCCAAAAATTCTGCCTGAGACTGGTGATACAGCTCCTCACCGTCTGCTCACACCAGTTGCTGAAGTTATTATTATACTTCCCTCCATGGCTCTTTACTGCAATCCAATATTTTTTACATATAAATTGCTACTCCTGGAAGGGAGGAGTGCAGCAAACAGGCTCTGAAAAATTCCAGACATCTCCAACTTCATGTGCACCAGTTCTTGTTCTCAGCCACACCTGTGTCTCCCTGTTTCATCTTGTGCACAGGTAACACAGCAGAAATATCCAGAACAAGGTACCAACACACTGAGAAGTAGTCACTGAGGTTTCGGTGGGTGGATTTTTATTTTTCTTACTTCTCCCCCTACCTCTGCATACTGCCTTATATTTATATATTATATTATTCTACAATATATTCTCTATGTTATTCTTTTTTTTTTGAACAGTACCAAGCTGTGGAGAGCAGAAGCACTTGCATGTCTCTCTGCAATCCACAGTTCCCTTTGATCTCACTATCATTTAGATCCCTTATTAGTTACCAAAAGTGCACAGTCAGTGCAACACAGCACAGCAGGCAGAAGTGGAACTGCTAATCCCATCAATATGGCTGTTAGGAAAGACCAAAACTCTAAATCAGCAAAACTGTGTTCAGCATGAACCAAGAATTTGGGTGCAAAAAAGTTGGTTTTTTTGGTTTTTTGGGTTTTTTTTGTTTTGTTTTGTTTTGTTTTGTTTGTTTTTCCATTATTTTGTTTGTTTAATGCCACCACTAAATTTTCAAGCCCATTGTGCCCTAGCAGGCAAGAGACAGCCTCAAGGTGCTGACAGGGACAGACTCCACTGGACAGGAGCTCTGCTGTGCCAGGCAGCTGTGGACACATCTGGGGAGCCTGAAATTCAAGCACATTGCCAAACACAGCAGAACTACTGTCCTTTAGCTCACTATAGGACATACATGCCACTGGAAATGCCAGCATCCTATGGTTACATAGTTCAGATGGATAAATTTAGCCTGGCTTGTCCCTCAGGTGCTCCCTAGGTAAGAAATAAAAATACTAACAGTTTCATACCAGACTTGCACTAACTATCTGATTATTCTGTAAGCTGTGGGCTTCTTTTCTCAGCCTACCCCACAGGAAGGCAGGAATCCTTTGTTTACAACTAGAGATTTTGTTGTACAGTACAAATAGAGCCTGTGGAGACTTGGGGTTCAGGGTCTGGTTCAACAGAGGAGTAAAACCAAGCAGAAACCTCACCAGAAAAGGCTTCAGAGAGATATTTTGTCACTTCTGTTCTGAAATCTGGATCAAAACCTCAAGGTGATAACACTTGGTACCCCAGAAACTCACCAACCAAGAAGTTACTGCTAGGAGTAGGGCTGGACCCTAGGTGTTCTTTTTCAATATGGATCCCTTTACTATGTCCCTTCCCTCTTGCCTATTTTCTCTACTGTTTTCACCTCTTCCTCAGATTTTGGAGGCAGAAAAGTACATGACAAACGAGAGAGGAAAAGAGAGAAAAAAGAAAAAAAGAGGAAAAAAAAGAGAAAAAAAAAGAAAAAAAAAAGAGAAAAAAAGAGAAAAAAGAGAAAAAAAGGCAAAAAAAGAGGCAAAAAAGAGGCAAAAAGAGGAATAAAGAGGCAAAAAGAGGAAAGAAGAGAAGGGAAAAGAAGAGGAAAAAAAAAGAAGAGGAAAAAAGAGAAAAAAGAAGATAAAAAGAAAAAAAGAGAAAAAGAGAGAAAAAAGAGAAAAATGAGAAAAAAAGAGCAAAAAAGAGCAAAAAAAGAGAAAAAAAAAAAGAGAAAAACCCTCTGAAAAAAAGAAAATCCCTCAATTGTGAGGCATTGAGCTGGCACCTTTTTTTCAGTTTCGAACCAGAAGTCCCTTTTTGTAGGCAAATACCCCAGCTGCAGCCACAGAGGTGAGGAAAGTGGAAAATCCAATCAGCTTTAGCAGTCCTGGCACAGATGGCAAGTTCCTCTCCCAGAAGGTTGTGGTGATGGGCAAAGCTGGCACATCCTGTGGGGAGAGTATCCATTATCCACATACATCTCCACTGTGGGGAGGGATATAAATCTAGAGATTCTTGCAGCAGGAACAGAACTGGGTTAAAGCAGTAATATCTTATCAAGAAGCAGTATATCCAGATTTTCTGCTCTGTTAAAGGGAGGAACACACACATGGAAAGGATTCACAGTCCAGCTAAGAACTGCAGCTCTTTCCAATCCTGCCTTACAGGCTTGTCACATGGGTTTCTCTCCCCTTCCTTTTTTAGGGAAGGGAAATTTTGGTGAGAAAGGGGAAGTTTATTGTGGCTTTGATTCAGTGAACTTATATAAAAACAGACAAAAAAATTTATCTCATCAGCAAAACAGCAGAAAAACCCCCAATCCATTTTATCTACATAAATACTTACAACTGATTCAGGTTCTGGCTTCCAAATTTCACTGTCTGGGATTTTCCTCATGGCAAACAGTATCTGAAAACAAACAACATTCTCAATAAGTACCACTGATACTTCAAGACAGAAAAAAAAATTGGCTTCAATTGTTGTTTAAAAATGGCATAACTGAGCACATAAATCACAGTGTATTCCAATTTTAAAAGAAAACTCAACCTTTTACAACTTATTTTAATTAATAAGACACTCCTCCTAGTGGAACACAGAAACAGAAAAATCTCTTTATGCTTAGTTAGTCCTTGCAAGATATTGGAATTTGGCCAGTCCCAGGGGAACAGGATAAAGTGATTATGACTAAGAGTTAAGCAGACACTCATGGCAAAGCGAGGCATGAAGACACCAGCTACAGGGAACAGCTTGTTTTGCAAATTTTATCCTGATGTAGGAAGAGGAACAGCATCGTGGGAGTGATGACAGACCACTACTTTCAGCCAGAGAAAAGCAAAATTAAAACTAAAACCTTTGCAATGAGAAGTTCCCATTCAAAGAATCAAAACCAGCAGAGATCAGTAGGATAGCAAAGACTGTTTGAAACTATATTCAGAGAAGATAACAAGATTAGTTTCTTCTACAGTGAAATAAAATGGAGATGGTGATAAAAATGTTTTCTCTGTTCCAGGCAATTGTAGATATAAGATTTAACATCTTTTACAAGGGGCTTTTAGTGTAGACAAGACCCATGGACAGTGTGAACTCTTCAATGCAGGAGACTGAGAATCACCAAATTTTCAACATGTTTTTCTTTCATAAGTAAATAAGGAAAGGAAAACAGCAAAATTTTTACCAGTCAAGTGCACCTATTAATCCTCTGCTGAAGAGGTTCTCCTGTATTATATTAGAGGTCATGAGACCTCTGGATCTTTTCAGGAGCACCTTAGGTGTAACTTTTTCAAATAGGATAATTTATGAACAATTGATCTCTGTCTCTTGGGCATGGGCATGGGCTAGATGAACTCTCCACATTCCTTCCAGGACAATTTGTGTTCCTTGACTGGTTTTCAGCCACAAGGTTCCCTTCACCTCATAAAACAAAGATTAAATTTCGTTTGCTGCTCCATAAACTGTAATCTTCTGGAAAATACTCAGGATATTGGCATTTTCTCAGAAGAAAAATATCTAAGTCCTTGTTTAGTGACTCTGTATTACGGTTGTCTCAGTGGAACATCACGGTGTTGGAAACACTGAGGAAGGGCCTGGCTTGGTGTGCAGAGCTGCAGGACTGAGCTGTTCCCTGCTCTGACAGCCAGGATCTCTCAGTACAGTGATTAACAGATTTGGGAGGAAAATGACTGGGGGACAGTTTGGGACTTCTGTAAAGAAGAAAGAATTTAATCCTAGAAACAAGGGGAGAGTTTGACAAAATAGCCAGAGCCCTTCCTAACATTCCAAATCTAAGTGCAAAACCTTCATCCTTTTTGAAGTCAATCCCCTTTGCACGGGTTTGCCTCAAGATTCAGAACACCCGAAGCTGTCACACCTCAGTTCTCATTTCCCCTCTGTCACAGACATCTTTTATGAAAAATCCTTTCCTTAAGATTTTTCCTCCTGAGAAGCTGGGAGGCCTCAGGAACAAAATGTAAACAATGGTTATCTGCTGCTGTGGAATGCAACAGGTGCATCTGGGATTGGGCTGTGTTGGATGTTTATAATTAATGGTCAATCACAGTCAGCTGGCTTGGGCTCTCTGTCCGAGCCACAAACCTTTGTTATCATTCCTTCCTATTCTATTCTTAGCTAACCTTCTGATGAAATCTTTTCTTCTATTCTTTTAGTATAGTTTTAATGTAATATATATCATAAAATAATAAATCAGCCTTCTGAAACATGGAGTCAGATCCTCATCTCTTCCCTCATCCTCAGACCGCTGTGAACACCATCACACCCCTCCAACCACAAGGCCTTTCATTATCCACAGGACATTTTACAGTGTCCCCTGAGCATCTGTACCTCTCTGGCTGCTCTTTCTCCAGCCTGGACAGCCCCCTCCATGTACCCACTCCACTCAGTGGCTGTCTCTGTGCCAGCAAAATAAATCCTGCCAACGGGCTGCCGAATGACCCTGGAGGGGGACAAGCACAAAGTCACATTAGTTGTGTCAGGAGAGAACTGAAATAGCTGGGTTAATGCTGGAATAAAACTGTTTTAAATGACAGCAAGCACTTGAAGATAATAGCACTGGGTGAGTGGAGCTGGAGGGAGAGTCTGGGTTGCATTTAATTTCTTACAGTGAACACACCAGTGTTCACATTTTTGAAATGTTTACACTGTTCACAGGTGAAAATGACAGCTACAGGTGAAAAGGACAACTATTTTGAGATGAGACTTACACTATCTCACAGTTCCAGCCCATGGCATAAGTACCAATGCCAGGCATTACTGGCATAGTGCAGAACTCTGAAATATATCCCCATAATATTTGAAGCAATAAATAAATAAACAAAAAGCATTGTTTTAACTCTATTTTTGCCAGAATCTGCAATAATTATAATTTTAATTATAGGCCTCCATAAGCTCTTTGTTACAAAGCTTTATTGCTTTAAGTTACTTTTAATTATAAGAACTTAAACTTCAAAAGTACAGCTCCCCTACCACATTAAAACCTGTGTATCTAAATCAAATCACCAGTCTGAAGTAAGTCTTTTTCTTCTTGGTAAATCTTATTTTCATGCAAAAGTTTAAGTGGGAGACGACTGTATACAATGGCACACTGATCACTATATTAAGCTTTCACTGCTAAAAAGAAAGGAATGGTCCAAAGAAATCACTTATTACCATCAATGTCAGCAAGAACTAAGTCTGACAGTTTTTTAAACAATCAGCTAAAGGAGTGCTTGAAATGGCTACACTGATCTCAAATACCCAAAGCCATTTTTGTAAGCAGACTATGGAAGCTTCCCAACTCCCTTCCCAAACCTCCTCAGCTGAACTCACCAAACAACAGGAGTGAATAAAAGCCCCTCATGATACTGAACTCATCCATCATGAAGCCCAACAGAGACAAGTGGAAGGTTATCCCATTTCAAACATCCCTTGGTGATCTTAAAGGTATGAAGTGAACAGTGACAGAGGATTTATGACCCTTTCTGAGGATATTTATTAACTTGGTCTTATCTTAGCACTCCACAGCCCACTATAAATAGACACTGTACCTTCCATACTGAGTCATTATGCCTGGTGGGAAGTAGGCTGTGTAGCAGCCCCCAGAATACTGCTCTTCACACCAGTTCTTCTCTTCATAATGCACAGGCTGTAAAACAGAGATTAATTCACTGAGGGAAAGGACAGAGTCTCAAGGAAGTTAATAACAGAACTGAGGAGAGAGCAGAGAAGAACAGTTTATCATTTGTTGCATGTCAACATCTGACAAGATGAGCACATATAACAAATCTCTTAATGCAGCATGAGCTCAACAGAATAAGCCCTGAGTTTTTAAAAATAAGAATACACTGTCTATAAAACCAGTTAATCTGGCCATTGTAGAGCATAATCCGCTTAATCTGTCAATGTTAATTTATGCTTTGTGCACATACTTTGAGTCATGTAAAGCAAAATTAACCTCCAGTGTATACAGTTGTAATGTGTACATTGGGTACAAATATACATTGTTAAAAATGCAAAGTGTGGCACTTGCATGGTTCTGTGTACAATATCACTGTGTTGAAAATCATGTGTTCTCCAGATTGGTGTCTACAACTTTTTACTCTGTAAAATTGTTCTTAAAGGTATAAGTGGCAAAAATCATATAATATAAGTGTGAGATCACACAAACCCTAACAGTCATTTACCTTTACAGGGAAGAGAAGGCAAGGGAAAGGCAAAAGAAAAACAACCCAAATCGTGTGCAGCAGTGGATCTTAACAGCTAGTAAGAGAGAAGACACAACATGGACAGAGAGGGAAAGCCTGTCACATGTGACAGCAGCTGAGGTTTATGGGGGCAAGCACTGAGAATCCCAGCCATGGAGCTGGGCAAGAATATATCAACAAAACCAGCTTTTAATGTTTCATTAATGTTCATAAAGCTCATTCTTATCTTCAAACCCAACCCAAGGCTGGCCATAATCTTCTCTCCACCCCCCTGGTGAGGGCAGCAAGTGCTCCCACAGCTGGTGCCTTTCCCAAAGGTGCCTTTGCAGAGATTTTGTGCTTACATGCAAAGCTTCCTCTGATCCCAGAACCTTTGCATAGAGCTCACACAGCCTCGTCTTCCTGAGAGAGAAAAGCAACAGAACACTTCAGTGTGAGAAAAGAGAAAACAAATTACTTCTAATATACCCTGCCTCTAAGAGGACAAGTATTGTATCTGCTTGAATTTGAGGTTCCAGCTTTTTAGGATCTATCCCAATTCATCAGCCTCTGGAGCACTAGAAATAACCTGAGCTCCTGTGCTGCTTAAGTGCTGGTTTTCCAGCAGTTTTTCAAGCTGTTCTCTTAAGATAACTCCAGCACCCCAAACCCTCAAATTACCCAAATGTTCTCCAGCCCATCAGGAAAAAAGGTAGTAAGGCATTGCACTTTTTTGTCACATAGTGTAACTTACAGCTTGTTCCTACAAAGATGCAGGTCTCAATATACTGCAGCTCTCAGGGAATCAGTACTTCATTTCTGTTTATATAAAATTTCCTCCTTTTTTAAATTTTTGAGTCTATAAATCACTGACTGTACTTCATTCTTGGGTCTTACTCTTAGCCATGCTGCACCAATTCCCAAAAGCAAGAAGATCAGGATGAAATAACAATTATGGAAAGCAAGCACAGCTCTGGAAAGGCCTTTACTTCTGGAAGAAAATCCAGTGCTCCACAAAAAGCCATGCTGGGCACAGAAACACAGGAGTCCCAGCTCTGAAACTGTGAGGGCTCCTCTTTCAGCTATAAAACATGTGAGGAAACCACAAATGATTGCTGCAAGAAGCAATCCAGCTCTACATGAGCCCAGCTATGAGCAGTTGAACTCAATGCCATGGAAAGAGGATGAAGAGAAACAGGATGGCTTGAAGGGCCATGAAGGTACCCTCACATGCAGGCTGGAGATTGAACAAGAAATGAAGGTTGCTACAGCTCAGGAAGAGCTGTGGCCCTGGGGTGGTTTTGCTGCTGGCTGGTGTCAAGCCCAGCAGCAGCAGGGGGAAGGAAACAGCTCCTTCCTTTTGCCCTGGGACACAGGACCAGGGTCAGCCTGCTCCAGAAGCACTGACAGGCCAGGAAGGCTCAGGGAGCTGCAGGACCTGAATATGAACATTCCCCTGCAGTCAGGGGTGACACAAATCCATCCACAGCCATAAGGGAAAGGGTGATGTCCCAATTTCTCAATAAGTGAGGTGAGCACCGTGCCCCGCAGACCACCAGCACATACACAGTGCCTGAACAGAGCAAAACCATTTTAACAGCAGGGTCCAGCCAAGCCTCTGCTGATGTCTCACAAATGCCACCAATTCCTCCTTTCAGGGCAGGTAAGAAACACCACAGGGCCCCACAGGAAAGTGAGTTATCACCTTGGGACCCATCTGCTCCTCCCAGCACCATGTTAGGGATGAGAAAGACCCCTCTAGACCTGCCTGTGCCCTGTCCTTTTTCCACAATGACTTGTAGACATGTCACATTCACATTTTCTGAAAAATCCCTTCGCCCAGGACTTTTCTCCTGGGAAGCTGAGAGGCCTCAGAGAAAAAGGAAAACAAATTCTTATGTCATTTGCTTCTCCTGTGTTGTGCTCACATGTGGAATGTGTTTGGAGATTGTTTACCCACAGGTGATTGTTTCATTGGGTTTCTGTGAATTGTTTTGACTCTTTGGCCAATCAGGGTCAAGCTGTGTTGAGTTTCCATTACTCTGGAAAGAGTAATGAGTTTTCATTATTAACTTTTTAGCCTTCTGTAAGTATCCTTTCTGTACTCTTTAGTATGGTTTAGTATAGCATTCTTTAATATAATATAGAATCCTAAAATAATAAATTAGCCTTTTGAGAACATGGAGTCAGATTCATCATTCCTTTCTGCCACGGAGATCCCAGAAAATACAATACAGACCCTCTAGGGAGCCTGGAAATGGTACACCAGTGACAGGTAGGTATTGTCACTTGTGGCCAACTGCAGGGCTCCACGAAGGTGCAAGTTCACAGCTGTGTGCTGAGTACACTGCAAACACAGATTAGCTAGTTTAAGATAGCTGTGCAAAGGAAAATATTAAGCTTCAGGTCAAGGACATCTTTGGACTCTTAAGAAGTGCAGACATTGGAAGGAATTAGTCATCAGTAACAGGGCATTATTTGACAAGAAAAAAATCCAAATGAACAAACAAAGCAAAAAGCAACAGTTTCTAAAGGATTGAATTGTATCAAGACAAATCAATCACTGAGAATATTACCCCTAATTAAAAGCAACCTTTGCATCTTGCTGGTGTCTCTGCAAGATCTGCATTTTTTGTCCTAGAGAAGTTTAAAGAAATTCTTATTAATGGACTTTTAGTCAATGTAGCATGGAACATAATAGCACTACATGCAGTAATATGCAGTGAGTAAAATCTTCATTTCTTGGCTTTGGGCTCAGCTGTGAAATTGCTATAAGCACTAAATAAGAGGAATGTTATGCCTGGAGCTACCAAGGTAGGCTCCTGTTGAGAGTCACACTGTGCCCAGTGTGGAGGAAGTGCAGACACTCAGCTCCTTTCCTGGTCTCCTACTCCTCATCAGCATGTGATGCCATGGCCTTCATGCACACTCTGAAAGGCTGGGCACAATCTCACCCCTGCCACCTGACCTGGGACTGGCACAGCTGGGAGACAGCAGTGAAATTCACTCCCTTCAGTCTGGCTTAGCTGCAAAAAGATTTCCATCCTCTCCCACAGCTTCCAAGTCATGATTTAGGACAGCTGCTACAGACTCTACATCCTACTCTGCACTGCCAAGGAATACCAAAATCAGCACCACGAAGGGAGAACCCAGGTTGTGTTGAGCACAGCATCTCAGCAAGGCTCACCCTCTGCAGGGCGTCACAAGAAGCCTGTGGTCAGAACAGATCCCTCCCTGCAACACCTCTGCCCTCATCTAAATTGTAAAAACTGATTGCACCCCAAGTGTACACTGGGAGAAGGTCTGGGCTCATGATCTGCCTTCTCCCGCACCCCAAATTCCACTGGAAGGAGGGTTGTGCTCTTGGGGAGGACAGGAGCTGCTCCTGCCTTTCTGGCTGTGGCCAAGACTGCTGGAGCCACAGGCAGCCCTGCTCCAGGGTACAGCCAGCACATTCCTGAACCATTCTTTACCAAAGTCACAGAATCACAGAAATTCTAAGTTGGAAGAGAACTTTAAGATCATGGAGTCCAACCCATGTTCTAACACCTCAACTAGATCATGGCACCAAGTGCCACATCCAGTCTTTTTTTAAACTCTTCGAGGGATGGTGACTCTACCACCTCCCTGGGTAGATGATTCCCTCCTAGCCCAAGGTTTATTCCACAAAAGAGTTCAAGACTCCTGTATAAAACCTGGCTGCTGGCAGCAGCAGAGTCAGGTAATTGTGCCAGTGCTTTTAATGGCCAGGGAAAAGGATGGAGCCTTGCAAACAGCCAGGACAGACCCAAATTTCACAGAAAGAAAAGCTGTTCTCAAGGACTACAAATACTGAGTTGTATTGTGGGTATTGACATACAGTGTAAGACACCAGTTGGTGTTCAGGATGGCTCAAAATTTTGGGTTTCAAAATACCCACATGACTTTTATCATCTGGCACCTGCTGGGCCTCTATCTCAAGCCTCAACGCTTGTCCATTCCTGCCAAAATTAAAAGGGCTCTGTGGTACCAGGCTGTTATTTGAAAAGGCTGGGACATAAACAGCTCCATTTAGAGCCATTATCCCCAGACTGCCAGACTATCTGAGATGACTGCATCTTCTCTAGTTAGACCAGCTATTACTGTAAAAATGTTTACTTGGGCACACTGCTGCTCTATCATATTTTAAAATCAAATGTATTTTCTCCCTGTCAAACCAAGGCTCTCCTCATAATCCACAGTTTCTTCTTTTAGCTTTGTTTTGATCAGATACAGTGAATCAGTGTGATGGAAAATAAAAAAATCATTACTTTATGAATTCCATTTTAGTAATATACCAAAGAGCACTACTCTATGCAGAGATTTGTTTCAAGAAGACAGTAAAATGACCTTCATCTGTGCCTGAAGGGCATTTTTTTTTCCCTACAGTGAGGGTCCAGAGATGGAGGCAGCTTTCTGACCCCCTAGTGATGCTGAACCTTGCTCATAGAAGCTGCAGGTTCAAGTTGCACTAAGCTACAGATACTGAAAGGACCCTCCAGGGTAAACAGAAAATAAAGATAAAATCAAACACAGAGGCCAAACCTTTCCCTTCTGACAAGCTCTCCAAGAGCTCAAAGCACCTGCAGGAAACAGAGGCAGAAATGGGAGGAAGAGGCTGATCCTGGACACTTTCCAGCAGAATATCTGCACTACTTTAATATTGAGCACCTTAGAGCTGTTCCTTAGAAATAATCACATACGCAGAGAAGCCTTGTGGGAAAATAAGAACCAGGACCAGAGAGTTTCCAAAGGGCAAGAGCTGTGTGGGAATTCCATGGGTCCTTCATCCAAAACCAAGTAAGGCATCTTCTTCCCTCATGTCTGCCTACTGGCACAAGCTTACAGACAACTTCCTTCAATCAGGGCATTTTTTCCCTAAATAATAATATTTTTTTCCCCTAATAACAGAATTTTGACTCTAATTCCACCCAGATCTCCAGGGTTTGTACTTACCTTTCTTCTTTGGTGAGAGCTGTCAGTCTTCTGCACTTCCGAGCAAGAATAAACCTGGAAGACCACAAACAATTTACTCCATTATGCTGCTACATCCCCTGCATTATTTAAAATGCCAATAACTTAGGATGAGGTGCTGTGATTCATAGTAATAGCTTTAGGGTCTCTAATAAAAACATCTATTTCACCTTTCTGCATAATGCTCTACCTGCTGCTTGCAGGACTCATTTAGGAAGGAACCATTCTGAAATTCATGTTAGAATATTTGCATGAGCTGTTTCCCAATTACTTTAATTTCATACAGCCTTGGGTGCAGGCATATAGCAATGGCACAACACCTGGGACTGAGCTGGAAATCTTTTTTAATAAAACTTTTAAGACTGATCATATTCTCTGGTTGCTAAAATTACCAGAAAAAAAAAATTTAATTCTAGAAAACAAATTTTCATTTAAAGAACTGAAGTACTTAGAAGTACACTTTTGCCATCATCCTCTTTTTCCCCTCTTTCCCTTCTCCAAGTTTGTAATTTGACACTTACAAAGGCAAGAGATTACAATGATAAAAAGCAGAAAGTTAAGTAGAAATTAATTTTTTTAATTAGAAATAAAATCATAGAAAAAAAATTTGAAGTAAAACAATCACAGAACATCACCATGCACTGAGAAACTCAACTTTTAAATATTTTTAAGTATTTTCTTTCAAAAGTATCAGGTTTTCCACTTGTTGCCTCTATGACAAAAAAAAAAAAAAAAAAAGCATTAACTAGAAAGGACACTTTCCTTGTTCCTTACCCTATTATGGCAGGAAAACTTCCATCAGGCTTAGTGTCATCAAGTGTTAGACCAATTGCAGCTTCCTCATCTTCAATGATCATGGTACCACAATACCCTGGCAAGAACAAGGTGGAAAAGCAGCCATGAATCAAAACAGAGGAGCTTCCAAGAAGTTGTAAAATACTCAGTCACCTCCTGCTTATCCATCCCAAACTAACAGCCAGAACATGTCAGGATCCAGAACCCTCAATTTAATTAACAAAGGTGGGGGGCGAGTGATATTTGTAGGCGAACAGATGTGGGCTCATTACAGCCATTAATGAGAAGTGGGTGTTACTGCATTGCAGTTTGCCTTGGATTCAGTGAATTCCAAAGGAGGAGTCATGATGGAAGCATTCAGCATGTCAGAGGAGCCCAGGATGACTGGCCCTGCTGGGGATGTCTGTGGGAAGCCACCTTCAGTTAATGCTGACCAGCCCATCCAGAAAGCAGCATTTTTGCAGGCCCTTCCATCACACATCACTTGTACCTTCACAACCCTGCACAAGTGAGAGGGGCTCATCCCATACCCAGGTGCCACTCAGGGAGAGGACCACAGAACAACCAAGGCAGGAATGAATTCTCCCTTCATGACTATCTCCTTTTCTCATTCCCTTGCCCATCCTCTCCTCCCATCCAAACTCTCACGTTTGTCTCACAGGGGAAGGCAAAAAAGGCATAGAAAAATATGAAGTCTCCTTCTAAGGTTTAGCATGCTCTGATCAAAGAGTCTGTTCTGTTGCCAGGTACTCTCATCCCTCTCTCTGTCACTACTATTCCTTTCCATTAAAATGCAATACCCTTCTTCCTCCAGAAAGTTTCCTTGTAGTACACGATGCACTTGATGACTGAGCCCATGGGGATCCTGTTGATGAGCTGGTTCCTCATTGGGGGCAAAGGTGGGTTGAAATGAATCTTCAAACAGAGAGCCGGGGGAATGGCACTGATCACGTATTTGGCCTGGAAAAGAAAATATCCATAAGCCAAATACATTCTCCCCTGTGGCATTCACATTCTCTGAAAAAATTCCTTTGCCCAGGGTTTTTCTCCTGGGAGGTTGAGAGGCCTCAGAGAAAAGGAAAACAATTCTTATCTCACTTGCTTCTCCTGTGTTGTGCCCATGTGGAATGTGTTTGGAGATTGTTTACCCACAGGTGATTGTTTCATTGGATTCTGGTGGGAGTTGTTCTAACTCTTTGGCCAACCAGGGCCAAGCTGTGTGGGGACTCTGGAAAGAGTCACGAGTTTTCATTATTATCTTTTTAGCATTCAGTAAGTATCCTTTCTGTACTCTTTAGTATAGTATAGTATTCTTTAATATACATTATAATATTATATATTCCTAATATATATTATTCTTTAATATATATTATTAGATATTAAAAATAATATATATTAAAGAATATAATATGTATAAAATATAAAAATATATATTGTGTACAATAAATATATAAAAATATATACTATATATATAAATACTTCAATATATATTTATTTATTATAAAGTAATAAATTAGCCTCTGAGAACATGGAGTCAGATTCATCATTCCTGCCTTTGTCAGGACATTCCTAGCAAATACAATACTCCCCTACTTCAACCCAGGTGTACTGCCCTAATAGTCTTGGAGGATATCTGGGGAGGCTGCAGGGTGTATCTTGTGGAGCAATTTTGGCATTTAGCATAAGAATTGCAAAACTAACCCCTCACAAAATGTTGCTCATTAAATAACAAGCAAGCATTACATAAACAGCCATATGTTCAAATGATGGGCAGCTGCCCTTCGCCTGGTGTTTAAAAGAAGGCACTGTGCTCCATGAGTCCACCAGTCTCCCATCCATCTGGACTCCTCTGTTACAACTTGGAAGCAAAGCTTGCAGCGTTTTTCACTGAGAGTTTGTTGATAAATTGCATTTTACACCTTACAATCACCCTCTAATTCAGAAGGTACCTGAACACAAAGAGATGCCACTAAAGGAAAAGTCTGAACCCACACTTTGCTTTTAGGCAGCACTTTAAAGCTCTGTTAACTGCTGCTGCTTCAGGACAATGAGAACGTGTGACTTTCTGTCATAGCCACTTAAATCTCTGCTGTATTTTTGTACTTTGGAGAAGTCAAAAAGGAAAAGCTAAAGGTTTTGTAGCCACCACTAATGACTTCTTAATGGACATGTGTAAGTCTCTGTCTGAAGTTTCCCTCATCTGCCTCACAACTGTCATGAAAGGGACAGAGATTGGGGACCACTGAAGAAAAAGGACCCTCGTCTGAAATTCTGGCCCTGCTTGCCAAGGACCCTGAGGCCTGAGCACAGCTTCTGACATTTCTAAGCTATTGTTCACAGGTGTGTTTGCTGTATGCTACACTGAACCTGGTGAAAGGAAAAAAGGGGCACTTTGCCCTTTTGCAACCACAGCCCTGGAATTTTTCCCACGTCTCAGCCTGGCTGGACTTCTCCTGAGGTTTTGGTTGGTCCCCACAGAAGACCCCTCACCTGTCTTACAACCACTGTGACAGACAGAGATGGAAGAAGCCTCTCCATCAAGGACTGAGACATGAAACCCCCATGTGAAAAGGCCCCTCTGCTCCTTCCAAGGACTGGGACTGAAACCCCCAACCTGGGAGAGGTGTGTGGGGGAGGCAAGCTGACCAAAGCAAGGTGGATGTTGCAGGTGTGAGCAGTGAACCAAGATGACAATGGTTCTCACCCGCTGCTGAGAACATGGACTATGTGTACCCTTCTTCAAATACCATTTTTCCCCAGAAAATACAATAGAGCACCTTTGATTTGGTTTCAAGATTCATCCCCTTCTCCCTTAAAAAAGGAGTATAACAGGAGCTCGAATGGACTGGAACCTTGAGATCTCCCTGGATGTGACCTGGTGAACTCCGTTGGCTGGACATCAAAGAATTTCACCATTTCTAAACTATACCTTCCTTTCTCTTCCTCCCTCTTTTCCTTATTCTTCCCTTTTCCCCCAGTTCCTCCCCAATACATTTTGCTGTGGTCATTCAATAAAGGCCCATTGGTTTTTGATTAATACTGCAAACCCCCTGTGCCGCGTCGGTTTTTTGCACTCTGAGATGAATTCATGAACCATCACGAAACCCCCCGGTAAGGACAGATGGTGACAACATGGCATCACCTCATACAGCTCATGGTCCAGGGTCTCCACGATGACGCCATCCCCGGACTGGTCGATGCGCACCACGGGCTTGCGCAGCCTCACCCGCCCGCCCAGGCGCTCCATCATCTTCTCACTGATCTGCCCAGAGCCCCCAACAAACTTCCTCTCCTGAAACACAGACAAACAGCTCAGCAGAGCAGTGCTTGTGGAGCGCGGATCATGGCAAGCATTGCTCTCAGCATTCAAAACAACTTCTTCCATTGTTATCAAAACATTTTTGGGAATTTTTGCAGTTTTTCCTCTCCTGAAACACAGAATTTACTCTCCTGCAACACAGAATGTTTTCCTCTCCTGAAACACAAATACAGCAGCTCAGCAGAGCAGTGATTCTGGAGCATGGATCACGACAAGCATTGCTCTCAGCATCCAAAACAAACCCCCTTCTTCCATTGCTATAGAAACATTTTAGGGAATTTTTGCAGTCTCTGGAAGTGCACGCATTTTACTTCCTCTTTCCTTCAGCTTCTCAAATCCTTCCCCTATTTGACCACCATTTGAACTCTAGTCAAAACTAAAAGTAATAGTAACTTTGGAAGAAAATCCCTTCACCAAATGTGGTCTCCAATAAGATTCTACAGGTCTGTGTGAATCAGCAAGACTTCTGAAAAGTGCTTAAACCTTCAAACCTTTCTCTAAGCTCACTCATCCCTGCAGAGCTCTGTGTATCAGAAACAGGAAACCTGATCTTCATAATAAATAACAAGGTATAAGAAGTCATATAGCTCACATAAAAAATGTCTGCTGCACTATGTAATTCAACCCAACTTAAATTCAAATAATCTCTTACATAGTACAGAATTCAAATAATATTTAATTAAACATATTTAACTTAAATTACCTACAGTAATTGCTTATCTATGCATATTTATGCATTTTAATGTGGTTAATGTATTTGCATTTTTATTTATGATTAAATAATTAGCATTTCTAAAAATATATCCATTTCTAATACAATTAGTGAAATTTGCACTTCTCAAGTAGAAGACCATTAACAGTGTCTTTACTTTCCTCAAATGCAGAAGCAGCTCTAATGTACCAGATTGCAAACATTTCAAAGCAATACCATATTTAGGGGTGTTCATTTTCTTTAGACTGATCTTAAAATCCTAATGGTGTTAATGCTTGGAAATTTGTTTCTTAGGAACCCTGCTCTGGGCTACAATTTTAGTGTTAACTTGCAGCTGACATTGCCATCTCCATTAAATGCTTCTGCAGCGCTAAGGATGGTTCCAGCACTGTGACAGAAATAAGCATAGTAAAATCTTCTCTTTTCAATGAGGATAAGCAGAGTAAATGCTTTAATCTTTATCCAAAAAAAGAGCCAGATACAAATCTCCTGATCCCTGGGGGCAATGCCATCAGTAGGGAGCAATCTCCAACACTAATTTTGCAAGATCCAGATTCAAGAGTAAATGAACAAAACTAGTTATCAGTGTGCTACTTGCTCAAAAGTCATGGATGCCTCTGGACTAAAATAAACCAGCAAAAAATGAAATTAAACCAGGGCCTGCCCAGAGCCGCAGGAGGTGACGGCTGACAGTACCAACCTGGCCCCCGTTGGTCGTGGAGAAAATCCGTGCTGTGCCCCCACACTGCTTCACATACCACAAAAACCAAAGGGCAGAGACCTCGTGGGGCTCAGAAGTGACATCCACATTCACAAACAGAGTTGCAAAACTCTTGGCAGCTCTGCAACGAAGACAAGAAAGCTAGTTAATTTTAAAACAGAATAATGCTGACAAGATTGTTCTTGAGTAGGCAGGAGCCCCTCTTTGGCAGCCTTTTCTTTCACCGTGGGGGCAAAGGATTCCTTAATTTCAGCAGAAGTAAGGAGTTATCAATTCCTTTCATGCAACATTTTTCAAGTAATCCTGCAAAAAAATATTAGTGAAACACTCCTGTATTATAGAAAAATTAGGAAATTGAGAGACAAAGCCCAAGATTATATCACTTTGTGCTACTAGTGCAAAGTCAGCCTGTCATCCTAGCCTCAGGATTAAGCACAGCAAGCCCCTCCTGTCTTCACTGGACTCCAAAACCACCCTGTCCCCAGTTCCTGGGTTACAAACCAGATCTGCATCTCTCTCTGCCCCTGCTGGATGCCTGTCCCCTCAAGAACACAGCACAGAGATTATTCAAAACCCACCATAAAAAAAGTTAGAGGTATTTTCTAAGCTAATTGTCTAACATCTGTGGATTAGTCAGCATCCATTCACTGCCCAATCCTCTGCTCAGGGAGAGTTTTGTGGCTGGAACGCAAGGAAAGAAATGGAAGTAGGAAGCCATAGCAGAAGTGACAGCATTCATGCCAGAGTCTGTCGAGAAAAAGGAAAGGATACTTTTGGTAGCTCAATTCAGTATTTCAAAGTGTCCTGGTATCCAGTGGCAATGAACACAGAAACAGAAAACTGACCTGTGTCTGAAAAGGAATCACTGCTTTACGTCCTGTCACCTGTTCTTTCATAGCAGCTCTACTGTAAATTACTGTATGAGCCTGTACAAGAATTTGGGATGCACTAAGACAGAGGATTACTTAAGACTCAGGAAAATACTCTTCCTGCTATAAATAAATGCTTCCCTCTGCCTTTGCTCTGAGGAGAAGTTGAAAGAGACATGGACAGGACCAGGAGATGCTCACTTTAACTGCATTGTAAGTGACAGGGATGGAGATTCTATAGAGACTTCATATTCAAGGCATCAAAACCAGTACAGTACAGAATCCAATTCTGGTTGCTTCTTTCATTTTTTTTTTTAGGCTTCAAACTTAAAAAAAAAAAAAAAAGGTAACTAACATACTGTTTAAAGAGCTCTATATCTATACAGAAAAAGGAATCTTCTTTCCTTTCTAAAAATGCAAAGTCCCACTCAAGTACAAAGCTGGACCATTTTCTGAAATATGGGTGCACTGCGAATTCATTCTTAACAGCCAAAAATAATACAGAAATTGTATAAGTTTTTCATTTGTATAACACATACTGTAAAATACTATCAGACCTATGAGATATTTTGCCTAGTGTGCATGTATTTATTAATATTTTATAAGCAGATGCTATTACATGGTGGTTACCCTCTACCAGATTCTGCCACCTTCTCCCACTACTTTTCAGTTCCTGATGTTTTATCTAGAAATGACAGTATGATTTCAACCAAGAGCACTTAAGATATTTCCAGCAGGCAGCTCTAGCCAAAAGCAACCCTGTACAGTCTGTTAGACAAGAGGAAAGAGTAAAAGATTGCCCTTCTGGATCATTACCTTCCAGGGTGGGACATTTCTGCTGCCTGCTACCTCAATCTTGAACAAACAGAGCAAATCAAGCCAAGATGCACATATAAAATCTGAAAAGCATCTTCAGCTTATGCCAATATTCAGGTAAAATGTCAACTCTTATTCCATCAGAGCTGGGAAAAGCATGGCTGCAGTCACATGAGCTATGTGAGGATGTTGAGTGAGCCCCAGTGAGTGATGCTTTGCTCACTTGCACAGCTCCTCACCCTGTCCAAGGCTCAGAGGGCCAGCACAGCTGTCAGCACACATTTCCATTTGGTTTTACTCAATATGGACCATGGCACAAATGAGAAAGGGTTTCTATATGCCTCTGTGCAATTGTCACTCTTGTGAAAGCAAAACCATGAACCAGAAGATTGCAAGTTTTTGGACAACAGCCTGTTTTCCATTAACAATCACAGAACTATGGACTGGTGAAAGAACTTAAAGTGTCCTTTATCACTTCCAGCTCCAACCTCCCTGTCATGGGCAGAGACACTTTCCATAGAGCAGGTGGCTTCCAGCCTGCCCTTGGGCATTTCCATGGATGGGGCTTGTCAGGGCAACATGTGCCACGCTTTATCACCCTCGTGGTAAAAAAATAATTCCAAATATCAAATTTAACCCTGCCCTCTTTCAGTGTAAAGCCAGAATCCCTTGTCGTATTAGTAATGTCCTTGTTCACAGTCCCTCTCTAGCTCTCCTGTAGCCCCTTTAGGCACTGGAAGGTGCCCTATAGTCTCTCTGGAGCCTTTTCTTCTCCAGGCTGAGCAATCCTCTCAGCCCATCTACAGAGCAGAGGTGCTCCAGCCCTCAGATCATCTTTGTGGCCTCACCTGGACTCACTCCAACACGCCCAACATGAACAGCAAAGGCCATGTTTCTCTCTAGAGGCTGCCTGAAGCCAGAAAAATGTCCCATAAAAATGTCAGCGACAGCACCAGCCCCAGTGGGCACTGACAGGTTTCTTCACCAAGCTCCAGCTCATGGCAGCCACGTGTTGGATACTCAGCAACTCTGAGGAGGTTGCTGTAGAAATCAATCTGCTCTTCAGCAACCAGGATTAATGGGGTTTTTTTCTTTCCCTTCAGTGAGAAGAAAAACAATCAAACTGCTGTTGAATGGCAAGTAAAGAAAAATTGCTTTGATGTATACCTAAAACCAGGAAGTATTTTCAGTTTCCCTATAGTGCAAGAGCTGAACAATAGAATGATGAGTTCTAAAGTGATTTAGTGCCCCTGAAAGACAAATGTTATCTTTACAGCACTTTGGTAAAATCAGCTGGTCCAGCACAGAATAAATGTGTGTTGTTCCATCAAGAGTTTGATTCAAAAACCTGCTGTAACCATAACACTTTTCTCTGAAAGGCTGAACACACAGTAAAGAGCAGGAAAGTGCACATAACAGATTAGGGTACTATCCATCTCTTCAGAAAAAATCCTTCTCGAATATATTTTATTTATATTTTTGTCTTAAAAGTTAGGGAAATGCAAGAGAATCTACTGATTGTGCTGACAGGTGTCATGGTCCATTATTACAGAACTTTCTCACTCTTTTCTTTAAAAGTGCTGCATTTTAGCGATAGCTATATCTGTTTTTAAAGCAGTAATGGTTATTTAGCTCTAAAGTATATTACTATAAGCCACTATAATTCACATTAAAAAGTTTCTTACTTTGTCCAGCATACTTTATCTATGAAATCTTGCATAGTCATTTTGTCCCATTCTTCTGCACGTGGAGCCTTCCATGGAGCTTCATTGGGAATCTAAGGAGGGAGACATAAAGAAAAGCATTTATCAGCAAGTGAATGAGTGCCAAAGAAATACAAATAATCTTGTCTTAAAATGTTAATTCAGCCTACAAATTTCTGGCAGGTAACACTGAACAGAGAAGGTTTTTGGGGGAGGGGGTTTTTTGTTTGCTTGTTTTAACATTTTGGGGTTTTTTTTTAGATTGAAAAATAGAGAACAGATTTTGAGTTAAGAAATGTCTCTAAGTCATTCCATATCTCTCACATTTATCCAGACAAGTAAGAGCAACCTCTTCTCAAATTTTGTAGCTCAGTCAATGGAAAATCAGTAAAAAACTAAAACAAGACAAGAATGAATTCTACACAGGTCGAATTTCATGGTAGAAAAGGACAAATGTTTGAGTTCTGCGAGCTTCTTAAAATATCACTTACCAAATCATCAGGAAAAGTGGTAAAAATCAATCACAGGCATAAACTCTGACATTCCCATAGCCAGAAAAATGAAGGGACGTGTGCAGACAGGCTCAGCAGCACAGGATTCAGAAGAGTTTGCCAGGAGGCCACTCTCAGTTGTGCTCTGGCCATCAAAATGTGTGGCTGCTCTTGGCAGCCCTGTGTTTGCCCAAGGCAGAGCAGCTCTGCCTGTCTGCACCCCAATCCCTTCCCTCTGCCCCTCAGGGAGGCAAGCTGAGCTGATTCAGCTGCAATGCTCATGCCATACCTCCTTTCCCATCTCATCCATGGTCCTCCATAGGTTGTTGTAGTCCAGGTAGGCCAAGGGATTCCACATAGGAGGGAATGGGCCTTTAAAGGTGTAAGATTTACCCTAAAGGATGAAAAACAAACAAAAACATCGTTTAAAACCCCAAAAGACAACCATAATCATGGGCTCCACGCATGGGAAGAAGCACCAAAAGGTTAAGTGTTCACAAAAAGCACAAATTTAATCAATCCATGTGGCAGCTTCTGATGGGTCACTGTCTGTGTGTGCAGGATACAGGACAAAAACACAGGAGGTTCCTTCTGAACATCAGGAAATGTTTGTTCACCATGAAGGAGCCTGAGCACTGGCACTGATTGCCCAGAGAAGCTGTGGTGTCTTCCATCCTCAGAGACACTCAAAGGTTACCTGAACAAGATCCTGGAAACCAGCTCTGGGGGGTTATTCTGTCATTCCTGTTCTTCTGCACGTGCAATTTGGTGTGATACACAGCTGAATCAGCAAGTCAGACTTCAGCAAGCCAGTGCAGAACTGATAATTTACCTTCAAAACTTCACATTCAGCACCTCTGGGCAACCAAACTGCATTAGAGTCACTAATACCAGTCCAAAAAATGAGACGAAACAACATGGTTTGACTGAGTTGAAAAATTGGCTATTCACTACTGAGAAGGAGTTACATATACACACATATATATTTATTTATTTTAGTTATTTATTTTACTTATTTTCCCCTTCTAATTGTTCATGAAAACACTTAACTGTTAATTGCATTTAGCAGTTTGGTTTTTTGTTTTTCAAAATCAGACAAAAGTAGATGTGGTGTTATTATACACTAAATCATAGCTCAGAGATCTTCCTGGGGGAAAAAAAAAATCTCAGCTAACCTAAAAATTACCAGCACTGCAGAAAATTCAGCATTTACTGAGCAGACTTATTCTTCTAGCCCAAGACCCCTAGCTGTAAATGACAGAGTGGGACAGTGTGACCAATCCCAATGTCCTAATTACACCATTACATATTTAATAGTCAGATTTTTTTGTATCTAAATCTCCATTACTACTTGTTCAGAAAGCCTAGCTTAATTAAGAGTGGAAGACAATGGGTAATTTGTAGAGCTGTTTTATTTACATGGGATTTCCCTGTCTGACCAAATGGATGGCAGCCTAATAGCAGCCTAATTTAAAAATTCACAAAGAAAGGCTCACCAGCATTATCTGGGTACTTGTTTTTTCACAATGCATTATGGAGTCCATAGACAGATAAATAATAAAGGCCATATTGAATGCCACAGCTGATGTTTCAAAATTTATATTATATATTTAAGTGTGGACTGCATGAGCATGAATAACAAACAGTAGAAGTACTAAGTTTTAATAGATATTTGATGCACTGCCACACCAATACATCATCAAAAAAGTATTTACACTGGCTTAACAAAATCATACTGCAGCAAGATTTAATATTTATAACCAGGTAACAACAACTACAACCGTGTCTTTTTGAAGAGAAGTATCCAAAGACCACTTATTTAAAGAATTGTCAGGCCTGATTTGATTTAGGCTCTTTATTAATACTGTGAAAAATGAGACAGAGAGCACGTTATTCAAATCTGCAGGTGTCTGCAAGCACCAGAAGATACAGTAGAAGGGCACAAAGGGATCCTGAAACACTCAAAACTTGGTCTAGAAATAACAAAATGAGATGTAACTTTGAAAAATGCTGGCTAATAACTTTGAGGACTTTCAATTAAAAAAAAAAAGGATACTCAACCAATAATAAAAAAATCAAACCAATGAAAAAGAAAAAATTAGTTTACAAAACTCCCAAACGGGTCAGAGAAAGTGAAGAAGAAACTGTTTTTCACCTAGTCTTTATGGACAAAAGACCCTAATGGAATCCTTGTCAAAAACACCAAGGCAATGAAAGTCAGGAAGAAAGCAAAATGTAGAGGGAAGGATTTAATTCTTTGGTAAATGGACAAGAAGTAGCTACAAGGAAACAATTTAATTCTGCAGTGCTCTGGAGGATAAATTATTGTTTTTACAATGCCAAAATCAAACTCTTTGAAGTTTTCAATCAGAATTTT
The DNA here is from genome assembly GCF_035770615.1 of Melospiza melodia melodia. Classification (NCBI taxonomy): domain Eukaryota; kingdom Metazoa; phylum Chordata; class Aves; order Passeriformes; family Passerellidae; genus Melospiza; species Melospiza melodia. Next base: position 7,456,099 of record NC_086195.1, on the reverse strand, counting down.
TGTTACAGTCAGAGAAGATCTCCAGTCACTTCATGTGTTAGATTCACCAAGGTTGGAAACCCAGCACTTCTAATTTAAGGATGGACATTATGGCACATGTTCACCCAGAAAACAGAGGGTTGTCTTTATTTTTGTTTTTCATTCAGCATGAAAAAAATGTGCATTTCCACATTTTTTGTACTCAACTGTGTGAAAATACTGGAATCAGGAAAATATGTCCCTGTAGATGGAGATGAACAGAAAAAGTTTGCTTCATCAGAGGCATTTGGTTCTAGCATGAACATCTGGGTAGTACCATGGAATCTCTTCACATGGAATCAACTTTCACTGGGGCACACATCAATTCAAACTTGGCTGCCAAAGGGCTGTGAGAGAAGAGCAAAACCTCTCAGACCAAGTGCCTTCCTGTCCCACGTGATAACATCTGAACCAAGTTGGAAATGATCTTTTAGATATTTGGGGCACATTAAAATTCCATAACTGACCCTATGACCTCAAAAAATCAGTTTTACTGTGACTTCTGCACTCTGGAGCCTTCACCAGTGTCAGCATCCTGCAAGTATTCCAAAGCCAGAGCTTATCAGTGTGGTTTCAAGTACCTGCTATTTCCCAAATATAGGTTATGAAACAAGCATACTGCTGTGCTCAAGAAAACCAGGACAGCATCAGAATGGGTTATTCTAATTATTGATTTTGTTCTGAGCTTCCTGATCTGCCAGAGGCAACCCTAACCCAGTTATCCCCTCTGAGTGAACTCAAGTCTTATGAATTCCCTGCAGTGCTTCCTGATGAGCGCAGGCTGAGAGACACACAAACCATATTTCTGTTTTACTGTTCTTCTATTTCACTGCATTTGAACTGCCAAAAGCAAAACCTTGGCTATGTCTCATGTGTAGGAATCTGGGGTGGAAGTCTCACAAGGAACACAAACTCCTACCTGAAAAAAAATAAAAACAGCCATCAAAGTTAGCGAGTTTCTTGTGAAAGTTATTTTCAAGAGCTCCTAAGTCATCTCCTAAGGCCTGATCCTTATTTCTTGCACAAACAGAACTCCAGGAGCTGTCAATCAGAATTTTGTTTGAGAAGAGACTGCCAGACTAAGCTCTACACAGAAGCAAAATTAGCAGCAGCAAAGAAAGACTACAGATGGCTCTGAGTAGTTACCAACAAACCAAAACATTTCAGCTTCACTCGTGCTGAATTTGCATTTTTGCAAACACAAAAACCTTTTTGATAATTAGGCAAAATTTGCTTATTTGCTGGGAAAAGCATTCTCTGTGCCTCCTGGTGGTGTGTAATCTCTAAAGAATAACAAGACACTTGCATGCCCCAAGATGCACAACACATTTCTTTTTCAAATATTTTTATACCCAAATCAGAGCTGTATAAAACCGTCAACAATAACCACTATTTCCAATCATTTGACACGGTATTTCAACACCAGTTCTATGATGCTCAGAATTATTTCTTGCCCTTTTTTAATTTGCATATAAAATTTTAGAAATGGTTTTGTGATGCCACTTGCAATGCTCCAAAAAAACCCACAACAGCAGCATCAGCACTGCCATTGCATGGATCACTTGCTGCTCACAAAGGCTCTTGCTGCAGTGGGGGCTAAAGCTCACTGAAGAAGATGAAACTAAAGGGAGGAAACTCTTGCAACCCAGCTGTCCCAGGAATAAACCAGCGGGGAAATGAGAAACCCAGTGTTTGTCACAAACTTTACAATTCTCAGTAGATTTTCCTCAGCCATCTGTTTCACGTCAACCAAGATTTGCCTGAGTTATGATGGACCCATGTAAGTCGTGCAGAAATAAGATTTCTTTATACAGAAATAAGATTTCTTTGTACACCAGGTCTGTTTCAGCTCAAATAGCTGGCTTAAGGAATGGGTTATTACAGAGGGAAAAACCCCACAACATGACAACTGAATATCAGCAGCCCCTTGAATATCAGCCCCAGCACTTAGGGAGGCACAGGGACCATATCTCACGTGCCTTCTCCTGTGAAGGTGACAGTGAGCAAATGGGAAAGGACTGCCAGGAAATATCATTGTCTTAATGCAGAGTGGGATTCTCAGGAGAAAATCTGCTTTTGCAGACCCAAGACAACTGCAGGCTCCCCTAAACATTATGCACCCAGGCGGTGCCAGAGTGAGATGCAGCACTGTGAAATGAAGCCCCTAGTGACAACGATCCATGCATTTTTCATAGCACAGTATAAACACCTTATAAATAAAGTCAGCTCTCACTGAGCACAAATATTCCCTCAGCTAAACCATCTAAACCTTGGACTAACTGAGGCTCACTTCAGCAAGACTGTCACTCTGCATGTTAATTCACAGCCAGACAGGTTTATTGGCACGTAGTGCCCTCTGCTGATTCACAGCTCTGGTGCAGCACACACATTCCATTTTCTCAGATTAAAATCCCAGTAATGTCATTCATACAAAGCTCAGGAAACGTAAAACCCCAAGCTATGACAAGGAAAATCAGAAACAGAAAAGCACCACTTCAGGCTGTAACTCTGTACCTGTCTCAGATGCCGCTTCTCCTCTGCTGCCTTATGGAAAAGTATAATTTTGGTCTGGTTTTTTTGAGGGGGGCTTTTTGGGGTGTGTGCGTGTGTTTGTTGTTTTTGGGGTGTGTGTGTGTGTTTGTTGTTTTTTGGGTGTGTACGTGTTTTTTGGTTTTAGGGGGTTTGTTGGTTGGTTGGGTTTTTTTGTTTTTAATTCATAACGCCTAACAAGACACTTTTGAGACTAAGCCTCTTGTATAATCATAATTCTCAATTAAAAAATGGCAAGTAGCTGGACCAAAATGAGAGGGATTTTACAACCTACTTAGAAACAGAGCTGACCTTCAATTAAGCTCCCTTTATTTTGAAACTGTTCAGGATCTCAAATGCTCAGCTGGTTACTATACTGACAGATATTCTAAAGATAACAAAATCTATAGGCTACAAAATTTAATTGCAGCAGAAAAATCCTTATAACTGATGGTGCAAAGCTAGAACATTAAAACATGCCAAAATTTCATCCAAATATCTTTCAATATTTAATTTGAGTTCATCAGCTGTGGATGCCAACACGTCTTGGGAATTTCATTAAGAAAACTAATTCCATTTTAAGTGTTGCAGAGCCAGACACAGTGGCTTGAAATATACATTCTGAAAAGGAAAGGAGCTAATTGGGAACAAGTTGTTTCTGTTGTATTATGGAAATAAAGTCCATCTTTACTCTGCTGCACTGGTCACGCAATCTGTTAAATACTTGTCATACTTGAAAGAAAGCAGAATTAGAGAAACACCACTGAAGCGATATAGAAATTAAATTGAGGATCTTGAGGATCTGAAGCACATATTTATAGGGACTTTGTTTCTAGATACTCTTTGATACTGGGCTTGTATGAGGCTTTCAACACCTTTCAATTTAACCAGTCAACAAAATGGATAAAATAATTTAAAAACTATTCAGTATTTCTAGAATAAGTCTTAAGAAAAAATTTCCTTCCCTTCTAAAAAGGAGATAAGTGGGGCATAAATAAATGAAAACAAAAGTAAAGTGGGGATTCATTTGAAAGAAAGCCTTCAAAAGAGCATCTGCCCACAGCATAACTGAGCAGACACACTGTCCCACAACTAGAACACTGGGTTTATGTAAAATGTGACTTTAGGGTCACTAAAAAATATGAAAGCTTACATAAAATTTTACAGACATGTGAAACCCAGTATGCTCAGCCAGTTGCTCCAGTTTACATTTCTCTAATTCTGTTTTCCTGTAGACATTAATCAGCTTCTCAAGGGAAACAAAAATCAGCTCTACCGTCAGATGCAATGAAGCTTTTCTCCCAGCAGCTTCAATTAAATAATCTAGGTGGGAGCACAAGTCCTTTTCCTTGTCTCCTCACCAACTGACTGTGGAGTCTGGGAAAGCTGAGACTCAGGAAGATTTTTTTTCTCCTCAAATTTAATTAAGAAACGCATACTTTATTCTCAGTTCATTTTTCTTACTGCTTTCATCCTCATGCTACCATTAGGTCACAGCTTCCATCCTCCCATTCAATCTTCCTGATCAATAATCACCCTTTGCAAGACCCTGCTTTACAGCCCCCCTTGACAGAGATCACTTTGCAGATTTACTGTCCATAATTGCTCCTTTTGAGCTGCTTTAATACAAATATCTATATTTCAATCTAAAAAGTCCTAATTAGGAGATTTCTTCTTGCAAATACTGCTAGCTGGCTGGCATGGAGAAAAGGGAAGGTGCCCCTTGTGACAGTGTTCACAGGGGTCTTAGGATGAGGGAAGAGACAAGGATCTGACTCCATGTTTCAGAAGGCTGATTTATTATTTTATGGTATATATTATATTAAAACTATACTAAAAGAATAGAAGAAAGGATTTCATCAGAAGGCTGGCTAAGAATAGAATAAGAAGGAAAAATAACAAAGGCTTGTGGCTCAGACTCTCTGTCCAAGCCAGCTGACTGTGATTGGCCATTAATTAGAAACAACCACATGAGACCAATCACAGATGCACCTGTTGCATTCCAGACCAGCAGATAATCATTGTTTACATTTTGTTCCTGAGGCCTCTCAGCTTCTCAGGAGGAAAAATCCTAAGGAAAGGATTTTTCATAAAAAGATGTCTGTGACAGCCCCTCTATTTACAGGGCAGGTCCAGTGACACCAAACATGTCCAGTTTTTCCTATATTCCTGCTAAAAGCTGCTCTTCATTCTCTGACTGTAGGATACCCCTTCTGGGGCTCTGAAAGATGCTTTCACCAACTTGAGCTTGACCAACCTCAGACTCACTTTTGAAGCTACAAGTGGGTGTGATAATGACACAGCATCTTGTGGCAGGAATGTCTCCATTCTCATCTCCAGAAAAGGGTTAAAATAACATAGATCTGTGTTCCAGTAAAGCCACCTGATACTATCAAGGCCCCGCAGCAATTTAAGTGCCTTTGATTTACTTGGCTTCCTTTTCAAGACAGCAGATGCCCAGCTTCTTCAACATTGAGATGTCTTCTTCCCAGCTCCCCAAATTCTTGTTCACAAATTGTCACCAAAAAGGAGAGAACACAAAAGATGAGAGGCTATTTCACCTCATTTAAACCGATAGCCCCTGAGTCTCACAGTCTTTCCATTGTCTGACTGCACTCTAATTGACATATACAAAGAACATGAAAGCACTTTCATCAGGTCATTCAAAAATGCATTTAAGTAGGTATGTTTTGTAGTACAGACTATGCCAGAAGATACTGCCCTTAGACTTGCAGACAAGGCAGGTGAAAAGCTTAAATAAATCATATTGCTTAGCTTCAGTGCATGTATCACAGAAATCACAGAAGAAACACCACTAAATTCTGCAGCTTTAGACACAGCAGTCACTTATCCAGCTGCTAATTAAACCCCAATACAACACGACCATCATATTTCTAATTCATGAACAAGACCACTGCAAACTGCATTTTAATAAGCACAATAGTGATGAAAATGAATGACACCCGAGAGGGCTGTAAAATTTAGTTCTGCAAGTCTACTGTAGATCAGGAGGCAACCTGGCCAAAATCAGGGCAGATTTGGGGTCCTGGTTAAAAGTACTGTGTGCAGAGGATTAAATATTCACCCTCATGAGGCGCTGCAGGCAGGGCTCCCATCACCACTCTCCCCTCTCCCCAGAGCTGTCAATTATTAATCTTTGTATGAAAATAGTGCCAAACTTCAAGGGGGCATGACATGCACTCAGACACCTCCAGCCAGTGCTGCTGGCACAGGGATGAGCATGAGGAAACTCCAGGGAACTTAACTGAGGGAATGGTGGGGTGGCAAGTTGCTGTCAAGAACATTTCCAGCACCAGGGGAGGGGACGCATCATGTTCCCCCAGCATCTTAACCTGAAATACCACCAGGATGGGTGCTGGGGCCTTTTTGATGAAAAAACAACTAAAGAAACAACTCAATTATAACCACAAGAGGAATATTTCAGGTGCAACAGGTTGTGAAAATAGCCAGCTATCTCAGCCAGCTGTTAGCTCTATCCACAGCCTGCCCTGAGACAACACAGAGATTAGAAGGAACAAATGTTTCCCCAATTTTTAATAATGTGGATTTTGTAAGAAACATCAATGGCATTATCCCATAAAAAGATCTGGTAGAAAATAGGGTCAGAGGATGTTCAGTTGGCACCACAGCTGGACAAAGAGTGGATCATCCCCACAGCACATAAAGGAACCATGTAAAAGCATTCACTGGGCAAGCCATTGATACAAAGAAATGTTTCCTCACAAAGATTTAGGATTGCAGAGTAAACCAGTTCCACAGTTACCTTGGAGAATGAACCTGTGTTACAACTGAAAATATGGTAAATTTGTGTTTTAAAATGCAGAAACTTGGCATGGCTAATGAGGCTCCACAGAAGTGAAGTACAGCTTGAATTAACAAGGAAAATTTGTTAATTAAACCCCTACAATAATTGGCACGTTTTCATTTTTCATTCTTTCCAGAGACTGTTACATGGTAAAAATTACTGGGACTATATGCTCTTAGCTTTGTTTTTTTAAAAGACAAAAGCTGTCATTTTGGTGAGGAAAATAAACACCAATAGTCAAAAGTTGCAAATGTGCATATCTAAGGTATGACCCTGAATCCTCTCCTGGACAGCTAAGAATTTATTCCCATTTTAAGGGGCATTTTTACAGATTTTACATCTGCCTACCAGTCCACTGGGAGAGCTGTTAGGAGATGATGACTTCTCAGACAGTTCTGCTTTTGCTTCTTAAATCTGGATTTATGAACCTAATTTCAGTTAGGCTATTGAAAAATCAATGGTGTTCAGGCAGCAATTTGCCTACCAAATACTACTTACAGAGCTATACTAATTTTCTCACTAAGGCTGATGAACCAGTATTTAAAAAATGAAAAGAACATACTAATCTCTTTTCAAAGACCATGGAAAAGGCTGCTTAACAAGTGGAGGGAAAAGAAAAAAAAATTAGGGCAAGAAACATAATTTTGAGTTTCTGTGAAAATATCACACGTCATATAAGCAAGACCAAAAATAATCTCACAATAGAACCTGGCATTAAAAAAGATTAAAGGAGAAAAGAACCATGCAACTCAATCAAGCTGGTAAAGCCTAATTAGCAGAGACCCACCCAGAGATCAACAAAATGCATTCTTTTCATTTTGTAGTACAAAGAAGCTGCATATATTACTTGTATTAAAAAGCCTCTAAAATGAATTTAATTAACCATGAAAGGCTTTATTTTGCCTTTGGGTATAAGTAAAAACAGTGGCTGGTTTTACAAGATGCACTGTGATGCCTGATTTTTGTGCAGCAAAAGAAGAATTAAAACCTTTAGGTTTCATCGCCTCTCTGGGCTCGGATAATTTTGTGGTCCAGAATTTAATTACATTTGACCACAGTCACAAAGCTTGGGTCAGCATGTGAATTCAAATTCACACAGGGGACACAGCCCTCTGTGTGCTTTGAATATACAACCTGGGAGAACTGCCCAGATTTCAAGGAGCCCACGAGCACTGTTCATTTTCAGAGAAACCCTGGACAAGCCCCATGGTTCAGAAACCTGCAAGGAATGTGTTGAAGATACATGAAATGCTGAAGATTTGGCCACAAGACAGTGCATATGTTTATTATATAGTGCTCACATGCCAATTATTTAACTGTGAGTAATTCTTCAACTACGCTAATGATTCCCCACAATTGGATAAACACAGGAGAAAAATGGAAATAAAGGATTTTAAATGAATGAAATCACAAAATGCAAAGGATGTGCTGCTGACTGTGGAATTATCTCTTCTCTTTACCTCTTGCTTGGCTAGCAGGGAGTTCTGGCACAGAGTTCTCTCCCTCCTCTCTTCAGGAACTCCTACAGGCAATTGAGCCTACAAACTGTTTCCATACAACCTTTAGGATCTTAGCATGGCTTGGGAGTGCCCAGCCAGCAGCTGGAATCTCTCTCCTTGGAGACTCTCAACACTTGACTGGGAACAACCCCAATAAACAGTGATTTCTGGCACTGTTTTGTAATGCCACCATGCTTTTCAGGACAGCAGGTTGCCCTGAAGAGCTGAACATCCTGACTGGCCATGTCAAGTGTTTCCCCTCGTGGCATGACCTCCTGTCACTGTTAGGGAGATCTGAAGGCTAAAAACTGTGAACAAACAGAAAATCAGGCTTTGAAAGCAATGCCAGAGGCACACAAAACAGAGCAGCGTGGAAGTATCCATTAGTTCTACCACAGAAATGGTAATTACAGACAGTCACCATAGCAAATCACTTTGAGAACAGTTTTCTTTTTTATAACAATTGAGTGGAAAAAATAATGGAAAACATGACAGGACATCTTTCCTCTGTTGCTGTTTTAAAAACTGTCAATGTCTTTAACCTTTGATCAAACATCAACTACAAATATTTTGCCAGTCATTGCCCAATGGCTTTTCCTAAGCATACAATGAAACCCAGAGTTAACTTCCTTGGGTTTAACATGGAAAGTGTCTCTTCTGTGCAAGTGCAGCACTGGTCTATATCAGGAAAGGAGAAAGGATGCTCTTTTGGAGAATGACTACTGAGAATACGTGGGCTTTTTGACAGCTTTGCCATAGCTGTTCTATTTCAGACCATGTGGAGGCTCAGATCTGCCTCCACAAGGCTGTCTGATTCCCAGAGCCTTTTGCAGTTACTATTTTGCTACCCTGCATGTTAAGTCTCCCCATCAGCACAACCAGACACAGCCTTTCACGTTCCTTTCATCAGCATAATAAATGTCACTTTCAGCCTGCTTGGAAATACCTCCAGGACTTCTGAAAGGGATTTTCAGACACCTTGGGCAGTGCATATCAGAGCTGGCCTGCACAGAAGAGTCACAGTTTAAAAACTGTGAACGTCTTTAACCTTTGATCAAACATCACCTACAAATATTTTGCCAGTCATTGCCCAATGGCTTTTCCTAAGCACATAATGAAACACAGAGTTAAAACAAGGAAGTTTTTTGAGAACCTTCATATAACCTGAACCACAGCATGAGTTAACAGGATGCACCCATAGGATACACAAATAAAGATGTGCGTGTGTCATAATTTGTCCTAGTACAGAAATTTGTTGGTGATTTCATTATCAACACACCTATTTTTTTTTAACCAACAAACTCAGATGCTGCAGACTCAAACAGGTATTCTCCACTGCAGCAAGAGTGGAAAACAAGGAGAAAGGAGATCACTTCAATGTTCATGTTTACAGCAGCAGCTTCAGAGTATCTCTTACCTTGACATGGTGAATCAGGTGCTCAACTTCATTCACTTTGTATGTCTCTATTCCCAGCTCCTTAGAGAGCCTCAGGAGACGATTCTGTGTTGGCCCCACGTAAGCCCCTCCAAGGTCCACATATTTAACTTGCTTATTCTGGTTTATCACACACAACACACACAAAAGGGAAGAAAAAAAAAGCAAAACCAAAAGACATAAGCCCTTTGTAAATAGCATACAAGCTAAGAGAGCAATCCAGAAGAATCAAATTAAATTAAATACTCCCAGGGCATTTTGGCTAAGATTCTTCTCCCCATGGAAAACAAATGCTTTGGTAGAGTTCTGGTGTGGTGATTACTGAGTTCCTAACCAGCATGTTGATTATAATTTGGAGTTCATAACCAGAATAGGTGACTCATTGTTACATTGCAGCCTTAAAAAGAGGAAAGAGCCTGGCAGGCAGAGAGAGGAGAGTCAGAGACATTTGTGCAGCTCTTGCTCACTCAGGCATCTCACCAATGACCAGTTTAAAACACACTACCCTAGGAAGCAGCACAGGCAAGATTTTCCAGTGGGCAGAGTGAGAGGAGGTGTCCCACATCAAGACAGAGCAGAAGTTGTTCTATTTCCCAACCAGCCCTGACACTCCTCTGCCCTACACCACTCTGTATGGCCATGCCACAGTTCAGCTCAATACAGCATGGTTGGCCTCATGTGTGTTTCTTCCATAGTGATTTCTGCAGTGCCTTCCCCAGGAAATGATTTTGAAACTTAGCTCATTGTGTTCTCCATCCCAGGTGGATGAATCCAGAGCCTGAAGATCGCAGAAATATTCTATCCCCACCATCCTACCAGTCTTTCCCTTCTCTTATTGGTACAACATCAGGAAATTTCCCACCTGCTGGTACTCTAGAAATTTTCCCTCACATGGCACACTCTGTAAGTATGAATATGTGGTATAAAAATGGCCCTGGGGATAATTACCCTTACGGTGAAAGTTCTTCCACCAACTCTGTCATTGGCTTCCAGCAGCACCACATTCAGGCCTGACTCAGTCAGTAGCTTGGCTGCTGAGAGACCTAAAGGATAAAAAGAAAAGGAATTAAGGAATACTTCTGTGTATGCACTGCACAGCTCTTGTGATTTGATATGTAAATACTCTCATAGCTGTCCATCCAAATCCTGATTTTTTCATTCAAACACTGTACCAGAGTGGTGAGGTGGTGGAATTAAAATCCTCAAAACCCAATAATCATTAAAAGGAACTGAAGCCATCTAATTAAACAGTTGTTGTCCAATGTTACATGTGTTGAGCAAGCTCAAGAATTCTGATGCATCAGGCAGCACTTGGTACAATGGTCACCCAGTCAGGCAGAGAACTTACAAACTTTACTGTTTGTAAACAGAAAGCTGCCCTCCCCAGCATTTCATTTTTATATAACCCCAAAAACAACAAAAAGGTAAGAAGTATTATTATGATTGTTCTAAATTAATGAAGTTTTCTTGACACTTGCTCTATGTCTCTCTTTCCAGTTCTGAATATTTTGGAGCACAGTAGCAAAGTTCCCACACAGTCAGGTCAGAGGTTTCATCTCCAGAAGAACATGTGGTCTGACCAAGAGACAGAATGTGCAGCTGTGTGTGGCAACAAGAATTAAAAGTATGGGTAAGCCTACCACAAAAAATTGCTTTTTTCTCATCCATTTTTTAATACATTTTATTTCCATCTTGCGACTCTTGAAGCTGAGACACCCAAGTGAAGGAACAGTAAAAACAGAGGGGGCAATATCTCTTTTTAGTTGTGATGTCATAAATCCTCACAATTGCAGTGGAAAATATCAGAGTCAAGCCCTGCAGCAAGTGTGGGAATGAAGAGAACTGGAAGGGGGGCACAGGGAGGGAACCCAGCCCACACCCTCTCAGCTTCCTAAGAACATCTCTGCCTTTTACTTCAGCACACAAACTGAGATTTAAATAAACTGAGGTGCTTACTTTGGCTGCAAGTGAATTTCTAGTAAGACAAGAGTTAGATTCTAGCAGGTTGTATCATCCTTTTGAACCAACAGGATGTGCTGAATAAAGTTCAGCAAGAGGCCAGGCTGAAAGCCACACTCATACATCATAATTTATCTCTCCTTTTGGCTCCCTGCCTTGTTACCATGAGAATGCAATCAGCTCCCTCTGTGTGTCCTAGTACATGCAGTTTTTGAGTTGTCATCCAAACAGATTGTTCCAAGCAGAAAGCAGCCGTGGAAGAAATGGCAAAAAGAGCTGACAGCAAAAACAGATGGCCCAAGCTAACATGGCAGGAGTGAATGAAATGAAAATGAAAAAAATATAGCAGTCCTGGGGAGAGGCTACAGAACATTCTGGTCACCAACTCATGGACTGGGGGTAGGAGAACCCAGTCCTGTTTCTAGCCCTGTAGTGAAACTGCTGCAATGTGCTGCAGTTAAGCTGCTTTTTTCCCCCATTAAAAAAAATTTAAAAGAGAAGAAAAATGTTACAATAATGTAGACCTATCTGAAGAATTTGACATTTTCTGAAAAGCAGCTGCAGATGTTTCCATTAAAACATCATACCCTCCTGCCTTTTTTTTTTTCCCTAGTTTCATGGGCTTATTTATCTTGGGTTTTCACATAAGTGTTTTGTGAGAAAACCAGTAATGAAACTGATAAAGGTCTTTCCATACTTCCTACTGAGGAAATTATATTGCAAAAACATCTGGCTGGATCAGTGGCCTTGACTACACTCAAAAATATTTGAAGAGACCAAGGAAGAACATAACACAGAAACAGCCATGGTATGTTAACACAGACAGCCCCTTCAAAAAACTTGCAAAGAGAGATTGGCTCCTGGAGAAAAAATAAGCAACAAATCTCCTAAATAAATCTGGCTTATCTGTCAAAGAAAAAAAAGAAGTTACTTTTCAAAAAAGACAAATATTTCATCAGCTGGGAGAGGATCAATAGCAGTTATTAATAATTTACAGAATGAATGCATAAACTGAAGGCTGCTGTCACTGAAGGTCTCTGCTGGCTTTTCATGCTAACAGGTATTGAGTAATCAATTAATAGCATTCAGTTACCAACACTGATTAAAGGATATGAGATTTGACTTTCTTTATTAAAATCTAATGAATAAACATTGCAGTGCAGCTGGGAACAAAGGCAGTTCATTCCCAGGAGCTGAACCAACAGAGAAGTTTGTAAAAGGATAACTCTCTAGATTCCACTGAACTGCAGGTGATTGGCAGCCCAGGTACCACCTCCTCCTTTCCTCCTGCACCTTTCATCCACCTGATTGCACCTACCCGGTGTTTACTCCCCATTTTGGGGCATGTGCCACCTTTCTCCCACCCCCTGGCACATTCACACATGGACCTGTTAAAGATGGACAGGAGTTTCCTCTTTCCTGAAGCAAAAACAACAACCAGAACAGTGTTGAGGGAAGGATCAAGCTCATTAACATCTCACTGCCCTGTCCAAGCCCATCCTCCAGCAGATCTGAGTTCTGCAGGGGCAGGGATGTGTCCTTGGGGCTTGGGAGATGCAGTCTGCAGGGCTCCCAAACCAAGCACCGCCTGATCAGTTCAAGGGCTGGTCCCCCCCTTCCTCTCAGCCACTTCACAGCTCTGCTCTGGGCCCAAGTTTGCTGCAGAAATCATCACAAACACATAACAGGAAAAGGATGGAAGAAGAAGAGGCCCAGGAGGGTCAGAGGGCACAGCAACAGACCAGAGTTGGTCTCTCAGCACACACAGAACACGGAAACTCAAGGCTGCTGGTGACAGAGACCACATCACAGTGCAAATGCCAGCTGGGAATGTTGCTGGTTTTGGTACCTCGCACATTGGGAATCACAGTACTGCCACATCACTCCACACCCGTTCCTGGAGCTGGACCCAAGGCCCCAAATGGGCTCTTGGACTGTCACTATTATAACAGTGAGGGAAGTGGATGTTTGGGAGGGAGAGCTCTGAGCCAAAGTGGTACAAGGGCAGGGAAGGCACCAGGAACAGCAGCAAAAGCATATTAAAGTGGAAATGAACACTAAAATGTGAATATTGGGGTGTGAGGTTGAGGTTTGCAGCAGAAAACCCCACAAACCACAGCCTCTTTTCTGGGCAAGAGGCAGAGTGGTCTCTCAGTGCCTCAATTGCTGCAAATAGAGCACACACAATACCTGTGAAGCAAAGCCTGGAAAAATCAGTCACACATGATATAAGGTCTCCTCTTGAGAAGTTTAACCCTTCACATGTTTCACATTCCAACACTGCCTCTGGCTTACCTGCCACTCTAACACATCACTAACAAAAGGCAGATATTTGATACTGCCCCCATTCCTCACAAGCAAGGCAAAAAGCTGCATTGAAATGCAAAAACCATCCAAAACTGTGACTGATGCTATTATTGCTCCTATGCACAGTGTTCTGTCACCCAGAGGCAGCTTCCCCTGCTCCCCAGGAGCATTTCAGTAGAATCAGATCTGAATTGCAATATAAGGCTCAGCCACTTTTGCCACCACTTCACAGAAGACAGAAATTGGGTGCAGGTTCCAGCACAGGTCAGCTTTCTCCCCACAGAGAGCCACATACAAATATAGAGAGAGATACAGCAGAAATCAAACAGTTTAGGCAGCCTCACCTGCAGTTCTGCTCAAAGAACCAACAGGCAGGTAATTAATGCAAACAACAAAGAAGCAAAGATGATTATTTGAAGCCCCAGACTGAAAATACCACCGTGTTTAGAGGATGCTTAACTGGGCAAGCCTCCATCTGTCACCATGGCAACCTGGTACCCAAGGCAGCCACCCAGAGATGCTGGTGGGAGATTGCCTCCCCCAGAGTCTTATAACACAAGTTCAAGTCACGAAAATCATTCCTCTCCCCACCGTGCAGCCATCTGCATTCACACAGAGTGGACTCAAATGTAATCATCACACTAATTATTTCATCCTCAGTTCCAACTTCTTTCTTTCTTGTTTGATGTCTCTGTACCTACGAAATGCCTTAAATTGCACCATTTCACAAAACAGCTTCATTACAACCTCACTTCCTGACATCAACAGTTTTCTTATCCTGAGAGAATGACTAATTCAGATTTTAATTCTTTTTTAAACAGAAAATTTTAAATGTTTATGCTAGGGCAAAATCCAAACTGCTATTTAATAAAATCATAAAATCGTTACGCTTAGAAATATTTCCAAGATCACAGAGCCCAACATTTATTATATATATTATATATTACATATTATATATTATATATTATATATTATATATTATATATTATATATTATATATTATATATTATATATTATATATTGTATTAAATATTTATATTATATAAAATGTATATTATATAATGTATATTAGATATTAGATATATATGTGTGTGTGCTTATTCAGACTTTTTATATATTATATTAATATATAAAAATTATATATAATTATTATATATATTACATATATTATATGTAATGATATATATAATATAAATATTATATTTATCATATTTATTATATATAATATAATATATATAATATAAATATTATATTTGTCATATTTATATTTGAATTGACAAATGTGAGAAGAGTCTCATTTTTCATCTGACGTCCATGTGCCCTACAATGTAGCCCAATGATCAAATATATTTGACCATCTAAAGAGTATTTTAAAGCAAATTTTCTATAAAATCTAAAATTAATAACACCATTCTATTCTGCCTGGAATCAGCAATTTTACTGAAACACCCTTTAATCTTAGCATTTCGGGAAAAAAAAAATTAGAAAGAACATGACTGGAAGTTGCATCTCTGAAAAGCTGTAAATTTCTGAAGACATTCCTGTTGAACTTTCTCTGTATTACTCACTACTATATCATGTTCCTCCATAATTATTACCTCCTCTCTAGGAAAAAAAAATTGCTTGTCTTATATAATTATAAAAATCATCTACGAATTCTAAATTTTAATTCACGGAGGGAGAAAAGAAAGTTCTAAGCCACAGGCATTCAATAATAGCTTCTAATATTGCTGGCAAAAAAAAATTGCTCACCTTATAACCACAAAAATTCCTCCCTTTGACTAAAATTGTACATTGAGCAAGAAGAAAAGCTGCCATTGTGCTTGTCCTGTATTAACTTGCAGGTCTTAATGCAGAACTTCCTCCAGTTCATGGAATTTGCCATAATTTCCCTCCCTGTATTTATTTTGACACAAAAGATATGTTTGCAAAGGATTTTTTTTATCCTGGTTGTCAACCTGTTCAGCCACATCTAAATGACTGAGCCTGCAGAGATGTCAGGTAGCAGATGCTGCTTTGCACAGGGCCAGAGGGCAGAGCAGCCTTGGAAGAGCAGTGAACAAACATTGCACCAGGCTCAGCATCAGGATGTGCCCAAAAATGCACCTTGGAAATGGGATAACAGCTTGCAGAACAAGCACAGCCCTCTGCCCTGGGGTTAATGGAGAAATTGGGGGATGCAGAAATGATTCACAAGACTGACAGCAAAAAAAGGAAACACTGCAATTGATTATATACAGACAAGTAAGACTTCAGTTCAGGGTCTAAGGTAGATGAACTCAAGTATTTTTAACAGAATTATTCAATTATTCATAGATTTCCATGGATATTTAAAACATTTAAGCTGTTATTTAACACATTTAACCTGTTATTTCAGTAATCTTGATATTCTTCTTCTTGATCTTGAATATAAGTCTCTTTTTGACCAGCAAAGCTACTTCTTTTCTTAATTTAAGTGATGAGTCTCCAAGAAAAAAAAAAAAAAAAAACTGAAAAAAACCACCCAAACCCAAATAAATAAATTTTAAAATCCCCAGTTGAAGTATCAAAAATGTTAAGGAAAAAAAACCAGGAAATCTGTCAAAATCTACAAAAAATTATAGAAGCTGATACTGCTGTAGGAGCACATGGGAAATACAACTTCCCTCACTATTAGATGTCTTTGTACAGTATCCCTGACCTACCACTTTTGATGCTCAGGAATACTGGCAAAATACACACAGCAAATAAATGAATTTGGCCAAAACTGCTGCACTGTACCCAAAGAAACAAAATCCATCTGTTAATGCTGCAGAAGGACATTTGGGGAGAACACCACCATTAATGGTCAACATAGCTGAAGTCCGTAAGAAGAAACTGAGAGGAACATGCCCCAAGCAGGTGAGGTAAATTGAGGGGGAAAGAGAGAAAACACTCCATCAATCAGGAATTAAGTTTCAAGCATGTAAAAATCAGATCAGTTAGTGGAAGAATATATTTTGCCGCTGCTTAGACATAATTACTCAAAAATTCAAACAAAAACACTCCTTGTTTATACTCAGGGCTCTCTGACCTCCTTCTAAGAAATGTCCCCACCACATCCTGTAATTCAGTGCCATCAGCATCAGTGACAGTGATGCATTCACAAGGGTCCCAGGATGAAGGAAGAGATGAGAATCTTGACTCCATGTTTCAGAAGGATGATTTATTATTTTATGATATATATTAATAGTGTGTATTAAAACTACACTAAAAGAATAGAAGGATTTCATCAGAAGGCCAGCAAAGAAAGAAAAGGAATGATAATAAAATCTTGCGACTGACCAGAGTCCGAACACAGCTGGACCTGTGACTGGTCACCAAGTAGAAACAACTCATATGGACCAATCACAGATGCACCAGTTGCATTCCACAGCAGCAGATAATCATTGTTTACATTTCATTTCTGAGGCCTCTCAGCTTCTCAGGAGAAAAATCCTGTCAAAAGTATTTTTCATAAAATGTGTCTGTGACAGCGACAGCTTCCATGTCACTGTGACCCTGGAGGGATGGAGGGCAGGAGCAGGGAGAAGACCTCACCCACAGCCAAGCATCCATTTTGCACCAGTGGGATTTCTCCTTGGTGCTCCACAGCTTCCTCATTGCATTGCTGTGCCAGAAACTGCAATTTAATAGAAACTGCCTTGGTCTTGTCTGTGCCCTAATGGACACAATCTGATTACTGCTCCACCCCTGAGAGATTGAACCTGGCACTGGTCATCTTTAGCTCTGTCACTCATCGTCAGCCAGCCAAAATGTTTTAATTGAAATAATGGCTTGAGACAATAATGCCTGCAAGGTATTATAGATATGGATTGTAAATAAAATAAAAACCAAGACAACAACAGCAACAAAAAAGCAAAACCCAGGGTCAGGTTGAGTTAAGGTGGTACAGGATTGTTTTGTAAGGTTCCTCACATTATTGAAAGGTCAAGGAATTTTGCTCTTGTGATAATAATGTGCCTTCAGTGTGAAGGCAACCTTTTAACTTCTCTAATTTGGGCCATCTTAACAATAGTAATTTAGATATCTGACTCAGTCTTACCAAAGAAAATTCAAAAATTATAGTTCAGCACCTAAAACCACAGTAGAGCTGAGCCAATGTAAATTGTCACTCTCAGTCATGCCTTACCTTCATGTCTAAACAGTACAGCGAAAACTAGCACAGCAACTCTTTTTTGACCCAAGTATTCTGGCCATGGGGAGATACTCTGCTTTCCTAAACTGTATCATCATGCTGCAATTAATGCCATTAAAATTAATATCACTCACCTAGAACATTACAGAGCTTAGGAAAACAACAAAATTACACTTTCAGAAACCCCAAGGAGCAAAAAGAGACATTATCAACCTATCTGCTTAAAATGTACATTTACTTAAAATATTTGTACAAAAGACCTAACATTTCTGGCTAAGATACAGCACTCTATGAGCAAATATAATTTATTTCTGTTGGCATTTCATTGTCTAGACAAGCAATGAGTTTTTCTGTCTGAGCTCTAATTCTGTAATTTTGTCACCGAGGTCAATAAGAGCATCCCCGTGAGTTAATGGGACTTCATGGAAGCATAAACTCTAGTCCCAGCTTCCTGTGATCTCTTCCCCATGCAAGAGCTCATGGATGAACTATTCATGGGGCATGGAGCAGCATATATTAAGTTTTTAAAACCAGAATTGCAAACATTCAGCCTGTGCTTGTCCCAAGCATTGCAGCTGGTTAAGTGATACAGAGCCTGGGCAGATAGGAGTGAGATGACCAAAGCTGTGGGGTGTTCAGCTCAAGCCCTGCCAAGCATGGGATGAAGACAATTTGTGACATTTGGGTGGAAACCCAACACCTTTGGTACCTTTTGAGTGCTACCCAGGCTGAAGCACTGAAGGCACAGCTGTTCTGCCCAAGGCTTCCCTCATTTCCACCTCAGTTTTACATCTGAAGTTCCCCTTGAAACTGCATATCGACAAAATATTAACAAAACTGGGCAGTCCAGATTTTCAAAGGTTGAGGATTTCTAGTATCAATCATTTACTGTGTTCTCTTCATTTAAAGGACTTGTCATGAACAGCCATGGCCACCTCACACTTTAAAGGATGTCAGAATTCTTCTTCTAGGCTTCAGTCAGGTAAAAAAAACAAACCCAAACACATTCTACATGTCCTTTGTTATGGCTCCAGGATATACCAAAAAAGTTAACATTAATTATAATATGAATAATATAATTATCATTTATACTCTGATATTATCACACACTCTCAGTTCCAAGGCCTCCTTTAGCTTAGGTCATCCCTTTCTGCTAGTTTACAATCTGGGCTGCCTCAAAACACAGCAGACACAATGGAGGGGGGAAAAAAGAAAAGAACTGAAAGTACTACAGCAAACAGATCAAATAAAGCTGAGCACAGTGAACTGGCTGAGGGTCTGTCTATACAGGCAGTTTCCTAAAGGTATCCTTTCAGGCATTACTATTATGAAGAGATCTACAAGCAAATAAAATGCCAGTCAGATTTGCCCTGAAGAATAGTTTTGCCTTCCATACACAGCAATGTGGGAAAAAAAAGACTGAGCTGCATCTGGAAAATTTTGTAAAATTATGCAACAGTTGCCTCAGAAGAGAAAGGCTTATCTGTTTTGCCAAGTCTTGCTTGTTCTCAAGCAAAGAATTCTTTTTTTTTTTTAGTCCTCTGAGAAAAGTAAATGCTCAAAAAACAAAATCAGCTGGAAGAAGTGAACTTGAAAAATAAACAGACTATCATTCTCATATCTTGACATTAAAGATTGACGTGTAATTTCCCAGATTTCTCAGTATCTAATGACTCACAGGTGTTCACCTAGGCCAGGCTGGGCAACAGCAAAGCCCAGCAGACCCATCATGGCCTCATTCCATGGCTGCCCATTTTGTTTCACATTTTAACTCATTTTGAGCTAATGATTTTCACACAAATAGCACATAATAAATACAGATTTATACTGAGCACCTCTCAGTGTCACTTCCAAACAGCCACACCCCAGAGACTCTTTGGAAATTCCTACCATCATCACAGCCCACAAATACAAATAGGTGTGCACACACACAGAGGCTAAATAGTAAAGCCTACGAGGATTTGTGAACATTTTATCTATTTGAGCAACCAAAACATTAAGATGAGCCCTGCTGGAAGCCTAAACCATTCCTCAGCTGAGATACCAAAGGCTGAGAATGTCATCTAGAGAAGTCCAAAAGAGAGCCACTAAATAAGATGACTTGTGCTGTCCGTCTATCCGTCCATCCATCCATCCATCCATCCATCCATCCATCCATCCATCCATCCATCCATCCATCCATCCATCCATCCATCCATCCATCGTGCAGGCAGGAGGAAGTTTGAGCCAAACACTTCATAAAAACATCACTGCTATGAAAGAAAAAATGCTACCACTAGAATTGTACCATTCTGATAGAATGTGTAGGGGCAAAAATGATGAAACATAAAAGAAAATATAGTCATCCAAAGTGGACAAAAAATGCATTTACACCCTTTCCTCATTTGTGCTTGTTATTTAGCGCAACTCACTGATTCAGCCTCTGGCCAAGCTACCTCATAAAAAATTAATTCATATTGGAACAAAAGAGGTGTCTTGCTCCAATATTTAATACACTCAAACACAGATTTATCACTCAAGCAAAAATGAGCCCAGTTTATACTCAAGCTATCCTAGTAATCCAGGTAATCATGGTGCACAGCATGAACCTGCTGTTTGATCAGCTGTTGCTGTGTGCAGTCAACTGAACAGACTCAATTCAATGTTTTATATGTGAATTATACCATCAAGATAAAGAGCAGCTGCCTGGGAGGCAGGAGGGTACAGGAGCATCTTTCCTCCCACTCTCCTCACTTCCAGCTGGGTGGAACTGAAAAGCATGAAAAAGTTGAACAGTTCAAAGTAATATCTGTAAGATGAGCAGCTTTAAAATGAATCAAAACTTCAGGGAACTTTGTAAACATCTGAAAAATGAAGTGCCAAAAGAAGCCAGGTCACCACCATAACTTAATCTTTGCAAGATGCCAAAGCCTCTAATGAGCCACAGCCAGACTCTTCAGTGGCAAAAATTAATGCATCTGTGATTTATATTGCCAGATGTGCAAAAGTACTAGGATGTACTAGGAGTAACCCACAAGGTCTCAGACTTTCTAGACTAGACCTCCCATTCTTCCAGGGATGGTTTTCACTTTGCTTTCCCCCATCCTATCCCTTGCTCTCCATTCTGCTACACAATCACACACAGCTCCCCTGCAAAATCCCAATGCCCATCATTTCCTTGGGCAGTTCCTTGCTCTCCATCCACTGCTGCTGCTCCTGATGCTGTTAAGAGCCCACAAAACTCACACAGCTGAGTCCTATGGGGCTGTGGGTGGCACAGGATCAGAAACCTGCTCTTCCCATAAATAATATTATCACTGTTTTTTGATTAGGTCAATGCAACTCCTCTCTGGCTTGACAGGCACCTCTAACTTTTCAGCACCTCTTTCATTACTAACTTATCCAGAACTCAAGGTCTCCCCACATGAGATCCTGATGACCTTCTTCTTTCTCTTCCCTTCCACCCCAAATCTAATAATGGTTTATGGAGAAAATACAGTTTTCTGAGTGACTTTATACTGGTTTTTCTTTAAAGCAAGCTGTTTGAACTGAAAACTGACAAAGAAAGTTGTGCAAAACACAAGAGCATGGGTGGGTTATTTAGAAGAATGTTAGTCATTCATGGTTTAAATACCAATGGCCTGTAGTGCAATCTCACTGACCCCTGAAAACAGCAAAAAAATGTTAAACAAGAATAATGCAGCATTACAAAATTATAAACCTTAGACAAAAATCAGTCCACAAGGGAAAAAAAATACAGTGGATGAGATGAATGACCACATCTTGACCATCCTTCAAGGCAGCAATGATAATAACATCTGACATAAGTTTACAAGAATGAAATAGGTTATCAGCACAGAAGGAAAATCATGTTAAGTTCAAAAATGGCTATATAAAAATTAAATGACTGAAACTTTAATGAGATGAATGGAATTTCTTCAAGAAACCAAAGCCTGGCTGAAGCCCTGGAGTCCTCACCATGCAAAAGACAAGGACCTATTACAGCAGGTGCAGAGCAGGCCCATGAAGATGATCCAAGGGATGGAACACTTTTTCTAAGAGGAAAGGCTGAGAGAACTTGGGGTGCTCAGCCTGGAGAAGAGAGGGCTCTGGGAAGACCATAGAACAGCTCCCAGTGCCTAAAGAGGTTTACCAGAAAGATGAGGATGAAATTCTTAGTAGGGCCTGTCACAATAAGACAAGGGATAATGATTTTTAGACTAAAAGAGGGTAGATTCAGATTAGATGTAAAGAAAGTAATTTCTTAAAATGAGGATGGTGAAAAGCTGGAACAGGTTGGGCAGGAGAGGTGGTGGAAATATTCAAGGCCAGGTTGGACAGGGCTCTGAGCAACCTGATCTAGCTGAAGATGTTCCTGCTCATAGCAGGGCAGTTGGAATAGAAGAAAACCTTGGAAGAATGGTCATTGGAAGAATGGCCTTTAGAGGTCCCTTACAACCTAAACTGTTTTATGACTAAAATTCCTCATGAATGATGACTGATTTTAGAATCACCCCTGAGTGGTTTGTAAGGACATCAAGACACACTGTCAGCAAAGGAAGGTCTTCAATAATCTAGGAGCCTGCTCAGGAAACTTTTATAAGCATGATAAACTTCAGTGCTGTATCAGTGCCCTCTGTGAAATAACTGCTGCAGAACAGAGACAGAACACAAAGGCAAACAACTCCTCTTTTGGGAAGGGGCAGAGAGACAACATGGCTTTTTATCATGAAATAACATAACTATTTAATTACAGTTGTCTGTTGTGTTATGGAGAAGGAAACCGTGGCAGTGGGAAATGAGCCAAAATCCCCCAGATTGTTTACACACAGAATAATAACTTCTGAAGAAGAAAAGCCTTCTGAATTGATTAAATTAAGCATAAGGCCTAATTCATTGACATTAGCTGCTGTGTAAGATATGTAAATACAGAGCAAAATCTCTGCTGGTTTACAATAATACAAGCGGCCCTGGAAGTTTGCCTCTGGGACTGTCAGGGCTGTGTGAGCCCACACTGCTCAGGCTGCCTAGGCAGTGCAAACATGAATAAACAGCTTTTTGGCACTTCTCTCCAGCTTTGGATGAGACTACATACACACACCAGTAAGAGTACCTGCAGTAGCCAACAGCATCCTTGTCAACTCTCAACACTCAGCATCTCAACACTCCTGAGATCATCTTAGACAGCCTGAGCACTCCAGGATGGAGCCAGAGCAGGGGGCTGCTCCTCACAGCACCAGTGTTTAACCAAGAGCTGTGGTACTGTGGTGTCTGACGTGGTGCTGGAGACTGACACTGATCACTCCTCACAGCAGGGGAAGCACAATGAACTGCATTTCTCTAAAATAACTCCTAAACTTGATGGTGCCAAGGAGTAAAATGAGCAAATCATGATTCATAAGAAGGCAGAATGTGATCTTTTGGCAACCTCTTGATGCTACAAGAAAATGAAAGAAAGAGAAGTAGGAAAGGAGAATGCAGAGAGGATAGAAATAGAGGATGCAGGTGCACATCTCTGGTCCAAAGATGACCAAGTAAATAATTTTTAACTGTGTCTTCATGGAAGGAAGAAGAGCACAAAATTAAAATACTCTTTCCATGTCACTATCTTTGATCAGGGAAACTAAGTTTCCCAAGACAACCAGCTGAAAATGTCTATGGGAAAAAATAGTGCAGAAAGAACAGCACACACTTGATCTGAACCAACCCCCTAGTGCAGACTAACACCACTCACCATCTCCAGTGTGATTACGTTCTAGTCAAGTGCTAGACCAATCTCTGACACATCTCACCAACTAAAAGCACCCCTGCAGGTGGTCGTCCAAGCAAACAATGCACAGAATTCACTTACAAAGAGCTCTCAGTCTCTCCTGAAAATCGTTAGGCAATTGAGTAGCACAGATAAGAAAATCCTGTGGACTCTCCAGTTTGTAACTTTAACACCCACTGCTGCACATAAACTTTGGTTCCCTACCAGTTATTTCCCTTAATACTTAACATATTTCCTGTAATAGACATAACAGCAATTCCTTTCCCAAAGTTTTGCCATCCTAACTTACCTTTTTTCCCCTTCCATGGTAGTTCTCACATTTTGCTGAAGAGACTGAATTAACTTTCCCTAACAACACCCTTTCATAATGGCTAAATAAGCTAATGAAAAACCTTTCCTTAATGAAGCATCACCCTGAGCCCTGTGAGATGAGATGGCTCCTGCAGGTAGGCTGGAAAGCTTCTTATCAAATCAACTCTCAGACCAATTAGGAGGTCTCAGACAGTGAATTACAAGAGCTGTCCCTGCTGCCTAGGCTACCAAACCATTTCACAACATTATGCAGCTGCTTTCTGTTCTGTGTACGGTGCATTGCCAAGTTTTTTTCTGTGAAATGTCTAGAAGTCAAATGCAGATTCCCTCTAACTGGCTCATACTGCTGCAACCATGAGAGGTTGAGTACAAAAGGAATAAATTCCTGCTGTCAGATACAGAGACAGGTGACTGAAAATGTGAACCAAGAGCTTCATCATGCCAGCTGACAGGAAAATGTCCTGGATTCCCTTTGCCAGAGTGCATCCCAGAGAGGGCGAAATTCCATGGAGAGGGTCAGAGTCCCCCCAGTGACAAATCCAACCTGGCTCCTCATGAAAAGCTGTTCCATCCGTGCCCTCAGTTTGGTTTTGTGGGGTTTTGCAAATGGACATCTAGCACAGGACTCCCAGACTAGTAATGTTCTCCTAAAACATAGTCTTGTTTGGTAAACCATCTTTTCAGAGGAGGAACATTGAGACATTGTAATTTACTACCAGAGGGCAAAAAGAAACAACTGAATCTACTCAGTATCTATTCAGTATCTACTGAATATTAAGTGTATTTCATCTATAGTTTTCTTACGTGTCCCAGATTTCTTTTAAAACACAAATTTGCCCTCTGCATCAGTCTGTTTTTAAAGAGATAGAACACCATCAGATAATAGCCCTCAAAACACCTGGTCTGTTTTGGTTTTTTTTGTTTGTTTGTTTGTTTGTTTGTTTGTTTTTTTGTTTCATTTTTATTTTTAAAACAGCTTGACAGTGGTTCACAGGTGCAGTGAGAGCTGCTGTAATTATACAGCATATTAAATTGTCACACAAATTAAAAGTGAGGCTTAAGAAGAGTAGAGAGCACAGTGGCACCTCAATAATGCAAGAATAGGTATGGAAATGTTTTTAAAACCCAACATAAAAATAGAATTACTTTCTCTTACACTATGTTTTGGTTCTAGGCTTACAGGAACATGGCAGGTTGCTTGTAAACAGCAAAACACCAAGCATACTTCAAATAACACTATAATTAACAAAAGACTTCACCTTTAGGGGAAAAAAAATTCAATTAACCTCACTTTGATTGTAAAATCTATGCACCAGAGATTTAAGAGAAGCATTTTCTTAAGTAGTACTGGCATAAGATTAGGATAAAATCTGATCATTTACTTGAAAACAAAACAAGGAATGCAGTTCCAATGGCAAAAACAGGGACAAGAAGACACTTTTGAAAACAAAAGGAGAAAGTCTTTAAACAAAATCTCTGAGCAGATTTCAAGATTTTATTTGAAGCCATTGGTGTCTCAATTTAGAAGATAAACAAGTTTGATTATGTTACTTTATAGTTTTCTCATAGTTGTTTTGACCCTTGTGCTGGAGGAGCCCTTCAAAGTAAAAGTGAGGACTCCAAGCAAAGAGAAGACTCTGTCACAATGCACATTCCAGCTCTAAGAGGGTCTGTTATGCTTCTGATCTAAATATTCTTTAGTACCAGGCATACTGCATGCAATGTGTGGCTAAGCATTTTCATATATGCTTTTTGACTCTGGGAAATTTTCTTTTGAAATATTTCTTTTTAATCTGCACCATTTGCAAAAAAATTTGCAAAAGCTTTTGCTGAAGTTTTAACCATAAAACAGAATCTACCCTTAGTAAATCCTCCTGTTCCTCCAAGGTCTTAGTTATCCTCAATATTATCAAGAGATTACCTACATCTTCAGAAAAGCCACAGACCATTACTTTGACTTGAAAGAAATGAAGACTAATTTTGAGTAGGTTTCCATTACAGAAAATTTAAATTGTTCCTTCCCTTTTATCAAACCTGCAATAAAGGACACTAAAAATTATTCAGCAAAGGAAGTGGCATCTTCAGGTAAAAGAACAGAGACTGCCAGGATTGTGAAGGTCTCTGCACTGTTATTTCATGATCACGATTTCAGTCTTTATATTTTAAACCCTACTAATTACATCTGGATAAAAAGACTTGCAGAGCCACTGCCAAGGAGGGTCTGAGCCTGCAAAAGCACAGCTTGCTTTACCTGCAGAAATAAACAGAGAGGAGATGGCCAAGGGGCAGCTCTGACACTTGTTTGTGTGCATCCTCCTGCTGGCACAGCAGGTCTTTGTTTGCTCTGCAATTCCCTGCTTGGCTGGGGCAGGTGGCTCGAGCACACCTCAGTGTGACAAGAGCCTTCTGCTGTTTGTTTGCACAGGCAGCAGCCACAGGGCCTGGGTCAGAAGAGCCTCGGGCAGCTCAAATCCAGGGACTTTCTGAAGGAACACACACAGGAATTGTGGAGCAGCAACAGCCCTGCCCTCCAAGGGCTGCCTCATTCTAAAATTCAAACACTTCACTCTCTGGTGGACAGGAGCAGAGATCTCTGCAGCAGCTGTGCATGTTAGCAGGGGGTTTAAATCAGGGTAAGGAGATCTAAAAGCACAGTTCCATCACCTGGCTGCAAGTTCAATGATGGACAGACAAGAGTGAAGCAGAGTGAGCAGGAGCTGCACACAACAGCTAAAGGAAAGGGAATGAAGAGGGATACTTAGTCAAAAGCCATTTTTGTGCCTGTGTATTTCTCCAGCCTTTGTGGGAAGAGAGGAGAAAAGTTGCTACAGCTCCAAACAGGAGCATTTTGGTGGCTATTTAATGTAAAGAGAAGTAAATAGAAAACCGTTCCCCCGCCACTTGCTGCTGTCCACAGGTGGCAAAGAGTGAAGCACACGATTGACCAGAGCTCAGCACTGCTCCTCTGTCCTGATGCTCCTCCAGAAAAACCTGAGTGGGCTGGGCAGGCTTGCCGTGAAAATATTCCCATGGCAACCACAGATAACAGGGGTAGTTTAAAAGCTGTTACACTGACTCTTTCACTCCATCTCATTCAACAGAGGGAATGCAGCACTACTGCTGCACAAAACCATGCTACTGGAAATGTTTTTTGTTCACAAGGCATGAACAGATATTTACCACAGGCTAATTGCTTTAACTGAGTTTCACTGTGACACACGGTGTAAGTTAAAAATTAGCCACAGCACTGAGTTCAGAATCCACTGTGCTTTATAGAAAAGCACTGGTAAATGTTTTGCTGTTTGTATAAACATACTGGAAACATTCAAACATTATTCAGCAGTTATCAGAGAATCATTCTTAGGAAATAATGCTTATGATTTTTTCTCTGCATTTTGTATATCATTCAAATTGCATGCTACACCTTAACATGATGGTTAAACAGACACCTAGAATTTTACAGAAGTAAATAGTGGAAATTAAAAGCCATATGAAAAACAGATGGACAAAATCACATTTAGTAACAGATCTCAAGTAATTGTTTGTGGTTTGGCAGGAGATACTGCTGGATCTGTGCATGTGAGCACACTCCTCATGCTCTGAGGAGATCACCAATGGGACAGGAGCCTTCACTCCATACCTCCTTATGCTAAGGGGCCAAAATCCAATTGTTGGTATGCCAAAGGCACAGGGGAAAAAAATCTACTGCCCATGCACAATTTGTTTGGCACATGCATCTCAGAACAAAATGCTCAGGGGAGAGATTCACTGTGGGCAGGCACAGAGGTTTTCTGGCCCAGGCTGGGTTAAAAACAGCTGATTGTCACAGTGCAAGAAGGCTCCAGGGCCCCAGTGCTGCCTGTCCATTCTGCCAGGCTGCTCATGCTCTCAAACCCATACCTGTGCTGAAAGGGGAGCTAGAAACTTCCTATCCACCCTGCTGATTTCAGGCATTTTTCCTTTATGCCTCTACCTGCGCTGAACAAAAGGCAGCCAAGGATTCAAATTAATCACATGGGCCTCTACCTAACACCCCTGGACTGGGTGCAGAGGATGCTGAGTGCTTCCAGCCTGGCTTGTCCAAAAGATCCAGGGGTACTGGAAAAAAATTGCACAGGTTCAGGGGATGCCAGGACTGGACAGTGGAAGAACCAGAAAAATAAAATGTAAATATATATAATAAAATTGAATTTAAAAATTTATTTAAATGAACAATAGTAGCAAAAATGAACGGTAATGGATATAAACTATAATAAAAAATTTATATAAACTATAAAAATTTATCGTTTATATAAATTCTAGTTTATATCCATAAAATGGACATAAATTATAATAAAAATTATAATAAAAATTATTTTATTATATAAATAAAATATAAGGAATAATAAATTATCTATTATAAATATAATAAATAAATAATAGTGGAAATAAATTATAATAGAAAAATTAATAGTAAAATAAATAAGAATAAAAAGTAATAATGATGAATCGAATAAAATAATAATAATAATGAATACAAATGGGTAATAATAAAACCAAAGATAAAGTAAATTATAAAATAAAAATTATATAAAAAGAAATAAAATTAAATAAAAATATGAGAAAATAACACTACAATTGACATTATTAATAGTTTATAATAATAAAACACTGCCTGCACCATACGGCACCGACGGATGGGGCTGTGCCCGGCCGGTTGTACCGAGCCGGGGGGATGCGCTCGGGCCGGGCGGGGGTCGCGCATCCCCCGCCGCTCTGCCCCATTCCCTCCCCGCCATCCCCGCCGTCCCCGCACCCACCTGAGATGCCGCCCCCGACCACGACCACGTCGCATCTCTCGGCCATGGCGCTCCGGGGCTCGCTGCTCCCGCGGCGGCTCCGGCCGGGCTGTGCCGGGCCCGCCCCGCGCTGGCGCCGCCCCCGCCGCGGGACCCGGCCCGGGCCGTGAGGGGCTGCTCGGCGGGGATGCTGCTGGAGCTGCTGCTGCTGCTGCTGGAGCTGCTGCTGCTGCTGCTGGAGCTGCTGCTGCTGCTGCTGGAGCTGCTGCTGCTGCTGGGGCCGGGCGCTGACCCACAGCCCTGCTGGGAGGCTCTGCTGTCTCCCCGAATTCCCAGGGAATTCGGCCCTGGCTCCCAAGGCGCAGCAGTGCGGACTGTCTGCTTGGTTCTGTTGGAATTCACTCCTGCAGCCGCCCTGGGGTGGCTGTGGCTGCCGAGGTGGGGGCTCTGAGATGTGTCAGTGCTGCTGCAGACCGGCCTCAGAGCGCAGAGCTGAGTGTGACCCCCAAGAGGATCACAGACCCACAGGGCTCGTCCAGAAGTGAGTGTCATCAAACCCGCCGGGATGCTTTAGGCTGGTCCCCTACACACCCAGCAGGGCCTTCCACTGCTCAGGCTTCTGTTTTACTGCGAGGGTGGCACCTGGAGAAGTGGGTTTGGGGATGCTCCAAGCATGGAAATAAGTTTGGTTTGGTTCCCATCCCATCCAGCAGTCATTTCAGTTATACCTGACCTCCCACACCTGTTGCCCTGTTTTTTCAAGTTTTTCTAAGCCTTCTGATTACATTTTTGTATCTTCTTGAATCTTGATCGTTCACATTCTTGTAACGAACTTTCTCACACACTTTATGTAAAAACTTGTTGTTTTGCATTCTTTTATGGAGGAGAAACATTTGATAGAGTGTTGGTTTGTCCTGTGTCACTGGAGATGTAGCACTGTCATCCTCCAATCCACTGTCACTTTTGGAAATCTATAAATGTTAGAGTCAGAAAATAAACTTCCCTCTTTTTTACCTTAGAGAGTCGCATGTCCTCATCGTTTTATTTCACATCCTATAGTGAACACACCCAGCAGGCTCCAGGCAGAAGGTTGCCAGCTCCAGGACGTCCTCTGAGCCAGACACTTGTTCAGTTCCTGTCATTCTCCATGTCCTGGAGCTGTACATTGCAGAAAGCAGCCCATGAGAGAGAGTCTGGGAGGGCTCCCTGTCCCTTTTCCATAATACCTCAAGTGAGAGTTTATGGGGCTCAGAGACAGGGGCATCTGTGATGGAAGTCACAAATATTGACTACAGTGGGTACAGTCCTGCATTTTTAGGCAAAATGGCAGGAAAGAAAATTAAAGGGATGGGAAATAGAATAAAGATAGAAATACATATTCTTACTCTGATTGAAAGAAGCTGTCTGATTAAATCAAACTCCAAGACCTCTTTATCCTGAGAGAGACTCATTTATCAAATTATCATAAATGATGGTTGCAGAGACATTTCAAATCCCATACGAAACACTAAAAATTGGGGAAGACCATTCTAAAAGCAGAAATGGGTAATTTTATGGACTCTTGTCAAGGGTAGCTATGGTTATATTTATGTTTTTAATGCCAGGTGCCACAATCCCTTAGTGTTCCCAATGTATAACACTTATTCCTGGCATTCTTCTGGTTCCTATTTTTCTCTTGTGCCTCTAAGAATCAATATCTTTTTTTATTTATTTTTTAATGGGTGTGTTTGAAACCAAAGGACCTATGAAGGCACAAATCCTCCAAGGGCTCCTGTTAAGAGACAGCAGAACAAACATCTGTGTCATTAAGTCTGTTTCTGTATGTTCATGGACACATCATATGATCCTGCTAGTGAATAAATCCAGCACTGTCTAGAGCAGGCCAAACCTCTCCCAAAGCCAGGTTGGTGGTTTTTCCCTCCTCTCTCCATCAATAAGTCTGGTTCAAAGGTTCTTTTTGATGGTAACCCCAGCCATACAAAAGCTAGCACACCATGGAAATTTAAACAGATTCTGCTTTCCCCTCTTTGCTTTTCTGTTTGCAATGTTGTGATGCTTGTCAAGCACTTTAAGATCCTCAAATATTCGGATACACCTTTGCTGATCCTAATAATGATTTTATACAGAGATCCCAGTCCAAAAGTATCTGTCTTCAACAGGTATGAGCAGAATGACTTTATTAGAATATTCTAATAAAGTCTTTTTAATGGCATAAAGATGAATTTTGGTGGTTTATTTTTTGGTCTGGAACCCTCACATCTAATCCCATTAGGATTCAGTTTCTGGGTTTTATGGTCCCATTACTTCTCTCATGTGGTTTTAACTAATTAAATATATGAAGTCTGTTGTGCCTGGATTTTGGCTCATTATCCTTTGAATGCATGATGTTAAAGGCAAAGCAAACTTTCTGTGAAAACACAACACAGCAGCTGAGAGCCTCCACACTTCCTCACTTCAGACTAGAGCTTGTGTGAGATAAAATACATTGTTATCATAAATTTTCTTAGGTTCTCTGACACTGTGGCAATTAAATGGCATAATGGCTATGGTGTCTGGTAGAAAATGTACTGAAGCCAGGGACTAAATTTTGAGGACTTAGTGGAAAGTTGGTGGAGTAGGGGTCAAAGCCAAAGATCTCCACATTTTAAAAGTATAGGAGGTAGAATTTAGGCACATGATTCATCACTGTCTGGTCAGTAGCTGATAAAACCACTGTGCAGCTTTTGAAACTACACATCCTTTCAGTTTCTACTCCTTAAATAGTAGTGCATTTAAAAAAACCCAGGTTTTTGTTGTTTATGGGTTACAGTTTTTCTTCAACATGTTCAGAGGGAAAATCTCTTCTTCAGGACAAACTGGTTCACATCTCTGAAATTTCCTGCTAGCAAGTAAATGGATGTTAGCATCACCTTCAGTCAAAGCATCAGAACGGATTCCTCTGTTACCTGCAGATGATATTAGCACTGCTTCAGGGGCAGGGGTGTGATTGAAGCCAGGAATTCTTCTAAATTCCTGGTCTGAATGCAAACTCCCACTATGCCAGGTCGCTGTCAGTGATCCCTGGGTGTACATCCTCCTCCCACCCTTTTCCACCCCTGTCCTGACATGCCCTGAGCATTCCCTGAGCCTTGGTGCTCTCAGGCCCCCAGTGAATCTGGTGCTTGCCCTTCATCCCTGGTGGAGTGTTGTCATTATATTGCAAAGGCCCTGTTGTCATTACATTGCAAAGGTTCCATATTGCTAGAGTTTTGTACCTCCTCAATGTTTCTTGTGGACAGCTCCTCTAGGCACTGACTCTTCCTTGTCCTCACAGCAGCCATCTGATTCTAGTGCCCACCAATCCACTCTTTTATAACACTCTTCTTATTGGCTACAGCTGTGGCCTGTTAACATCAGGCCTGCTCCTAATCTTTTGTAATTGGTTCAGCTGCAACTCTTTAGGGGATAAGATTACATTCTATACCACCTTCATTTACCCATCCTGTATCCCCCTACAGTGGGGGATTCCCCAAAGGAGGGGTGAACATCTTGACACTTCCCTCATCTGCAACCAAGCCATGCTGTTCTCCTGCTTAGTGCCTTTGTGCTTGCTGAATACTGATGTTGCAGAAGACAGGCAGAGTTAAATACCTTGCTAAACATGTATTTTACACAGCTTCAAATTTCCCTCGTGCAATCAGTGCAGAAATTGTGAAAGCACGTCAGTGATTTTGAAATACTGCACAATTAAATGAGCAAAAGCTGCATGCCAGGCTTTCCACTAAGGGGAAACTGCTGCAAGGTGTCTTGGCAGGTTGTCTGCTCTGTCCCTGCACTCCACAGTGGCATCAGCCATGACTGAAATATATCTTGATTAGCAGTGAATGCTGACTGGAGGGGTAAATGTTAATAGCCAAGAGTTTTAATCCAGCATACACAGCCTGACATTCACCTCGAGCTAATAAGCAAAAATTGAATATTTTAGCAATCAGGTTGCACTCAAAGTAGGACTGGTCATTAAATGTAAAAACTACAAGATTAAGCCTATTAGTAGAAGCAATGAGTGAATGTAAACATTCACATTCTGAGCACACACAGAAAAGAACAGAGCAAGGGTCTCACTGCCCTGATGCAGGCAGGCCTGGGGATGGGGATGGGGATCATGGGGACCCCCAAGGGAGGGTGGCAGCCCAGGCTTGTCCCACCCCCGGCAGGAACAGCTCCCAAAATTAGGTCCCTACTGATGCCATAATTATTTAATATGAGTGCAAACGTTTTAGAACAAAATAATTTTAGCTTTCTTTTTGTTATCATCTGTCTGTGTGGATTTAAGGATCTTCCTGGTCCGAAGAGTGTAGAGGCAGCCTCCCATTCAGTGGAGGGAGGCCATGTAGGCTCTAAGACAACAAGGAGTCAGTCACATGTGCCCTCATTAGATCTCACAGAGAAGCCATTCATCAAGGCTGCTTGTGTAAT
Organism: Melospiza melodia melodia; assembly: GCF_035770615.1. NCBI lineage: Eukaryota > Metazoa > Chordata > Aves > Passeriformes > Passerellidae > Melospiza > Melospiza melodia. The sequence goes on along the minus strand of NC_086195.1, from coordinate 7,423,076 downwards.
GAAACCCCAAGAAGGAGAGGAAGAAAACTGATGTGATGTCTCAAAGCACTCCAGATATCCTACTTCCTAGTCTCTGGTTTCTTTTCCATCAGTTTATCCTAATGAGCCCACTCCTACAAATCTGTGACTGTAACCACCATTCTGATGGAAGGACTGAAAACAATAATGGTAATCATGCAAATATATGCATACTTACTAATATAACCAACAAAGAAAAAGCAGGGGAAAACCCTTAAACTATCATAAATTAATTCCCCAATGTCAAGCTCATGCACTGTGCTAATCTCTTCCTGACAATTAGCTACAGTTTAGGCTGATCCAATTTCCTATTGCTTCTCCTTTTTTGCAAAATTTTCCTCCGAAAGAAATCCATTTTCAGGTTTGTGGTGATGTTCACTATTGTCATTAGCATGAACACCTGCATGCAGAGGTGCTTGGCACTGCCATGGCATCTGTGATGGGGACTTGTCCCAATTTGTAAGGACACTTTGCATTTGTTCATGGGCAATGTCAGTTCCTGCCATGCAGAATTCCTGGGGAAAGGGCCCACAGGTCACCCATACAGGAAAGGATAAGGACAGAAAGGAAAGCAAGGTCTTATGTAAATGTAAAGGAGTTAGAAAAATTAAAGTACCTTAGAAGGTACCATATTGCTGCTTCAGACAGAGACAGACTTAAGGACAGACTTAATCAAAGGGTGTTGCTCAAAAATAATCAGTGTTTTTAAAGTAGTGACCAGAAGACATGTTCTGAACTTAAACCCAACAGTCTTTGCTATGTAATACCTTTTTTTTTACTGACCCTTGTTTAGAATCTGTTTGAGCTCAGTTCTTTTTCTGTTGAATTAGGTGAGCAAAACCTAAAGATGCTAAGTAGATGAGATCAGTGACATTGCATCTCCTACCTCTAAACAGACAATGTCCTGTGCAAATGCACCACCATGCCTCAGAATTCACGAGGAAATTGAACACTTTCATCCCTTTAACAAAAAAATCTATCATGTCCTTCACCAAGAACCTAATCTGAAGAGTTCCTGAAGAGACAAGTTATGCATCTCATTCATGTCAAATATTTTCTTGTGAATAATGGCTGGTGACATTTTATTTTCTCTTGATCACGATGGTCCTGCTGCTTTGCATCTATGGAAGTCACAGCACACTGTTTCCATCTGCCACTTGAAAGATGGTCCCCTTCCAGTCTGTCCACCACCAGCCTCCATTATTTATTCATTGCTGGTTTATTTCACCTTTATGGGAGTCAAAAGAAGCTCCTAGGTTTGCATTCCTCTGGTTCCTCATTCTCTTGGTCTTCCTCCCCAGGTTTCTTCTGCCTCACTCCCTAATTTTTAGCTGTGGTGAAATAGCCCATCATCAGTAACCAACCTCATGATATCCTGAAGGAAAAAAAAAACACATAGGAAGATATTCCAGAAGCTCCTAGTGCAAATTTAGGAAAGAATTAAAGTAATGAACAGCAGGACCTAGGCTATCATGTATTGATAAGGAGGTTATTGCACATGTATTAGGTGTTACAGTGTGTGTGCGTGACAATGCTGCTGTGAATAATGGGGGGATGTTGTTCCCTGCACATTTCCACAATCCAAGATGGGCCTGTATAAACTGGAATGGCTTCAGCAAAAAGCCCTGAAAATAGATAAGGAAATATGCTTGCTAGGGAAAAAAATCTAAATTTAAGGAGGAGAAGGTAAAGATATTATTGTTTATACAGATGAGATTTGTGGTATTTTTTGGGGTCACCCATAGCAGGATGGAAATGATAAATTTGATTCCATGTTCTTAGAAAGCTAATTTATTATTATATTGTATTATAGAATGCTATAATAAAACTATACTAAAGAATAGAGAAAGGATAAGCCTACTTACAGGAGGCTTAACAAGATACTAATTAAAAACTTGTGACTCGCCAGAGCCTCAACACAGCTGGACCTTGATTGGTCATTATGTCAAAACAATTCACATGAAACCAATCAAACAATGACCAGTTGGTAAACAATGTCCAAACCAAAGCTGCAAAACACAGGAGAAGCGAATCAGATAATTATTGTTTTCATTTTTCGCTGAGGTTTCTCAGCTTCCCAGGAGAAGAAATCCTGGTGAAGGGATTTTTCAGAAAATATGATGGTGACAGGGATTTATTTAATCTTATGCTGCTCATCTGCACTGGCTCTCAAGATCCCCTCTCTGGGCCATGGGAGGGACAGGTAGTTTTAGAGACTGATTTATACTGTACTAGAGTAGTTAATCAAGACAGGCAGGACGAGTTTCCTCCTGAGGTTCCTGGCTCTCTCAAAGGACACTTAATTGACCTGGGCTAAATAAACTTTGAGATGATTAGAACCAGTGAACTCAGTCCCACCCCAGGTATGTGCTTGGGGAGCAAAGAGCTGCTCATACAGCTCTCCAGTGAAGGTGTCAGAAGTGTATCTAATACTTCTACCCTAGGAGAAAGTGAGAAACCAACACAAAGCTTCCCTGGAAACTTACCACTGGATTTATTCTGTACAAACCATAGGATCTTTGCTCCTGAGAAGCAGCAGGAGGCTGTGAGCTCAAGATGACCTGGCTCCTTGCTTCTCTAGGAAGGCTGGAGACCTTGCAAAGGTCTGTGTGGTCCTGCTCCTCCTCAGTACCCTGGGACAAAGCTGAAACACCTTCCTGGGTGGGCTCAAAGGACCCTTTAGCATAGGAAGGATGGAGCCTTGCACATCTTTAATGCCATTGCACAGATTTTATGCAGCCACAGACAAAAACAACATGAGCTGTGTGCTGGACCAGAATCAAGTTTTTATCTTTTAATTGCCCCTTGCACTCTCTGTTTTCTAAACACTCAAAATCCCAGCATTGCCAAGTGCTGATTTTAATCCAAATCTTTCCATGCTAAATCTTCTGAGGTCAGGGCTTGATCCTGTTCTCTGAGGTTTGATTTAGATTTTCCATGCACATGTTATATTTTTTATTCTATATACAGTTTTCATTTTTTTCAGGCCTAAACTTCATCCAAAATCTTTAATTACCCTATAAATTCCAAAGTCTAACTCCTCATCAAATTTTCCTTGTATACTTTTCCTTTAACTCATTTCCATAAACACAGACCTCCTGTAAGCAATTTTAAAATTGCATATGTATCCTCATACTAGATGTACAACAGTTTAAAATTCATAGAATCTGGATCTGGCAATAAGCAGTGCTTTTCATATTCATGCTATTTTTAGTCTCTCAAAGTATTAAGGGCTAACTTTGTCTTCCATTTTGTAGGTGTCTCCTTTGGAGGTGCTTGGTTATTTTGATAAGCTAAATTTGCAATGGAGCTTTGTTTATATTAGCATTTCTGTGTTGGGCAGCTAGGATCACACATAAGACTCTTTGTTTTCTGCAAAATGAGGCTGCTGTATTCATTTTATGTTTACACATCTCCTGTTGAAGCCAATCTTCTAGTATCAATGTAATAAAAATGAGTTTGGATACATCAGAATTTTAACTACTGTCCATACAGACACTGAACAACAGTTTTCAAATTTAAATATTATTCAATCTTCTCCCACATTTCTCATGATCAGTATTTTGGTTTCATGAGGTATCCAGCACGTAGTTAGTGTTCCTGTGGCTTGTATTTTACAAATGGCAGATTTTAGAGGAGATGATCAGTACCAAACAGGGCATTTTAAAGTGCTGCTACTTTACAGATGTGATCAAGAAGCCAAACAGCACCAGAGTCCCTTGTTTTGTCCCATTTCTCAAGAATATATAGTTTGTTGTTGCTGATGACTGCATTGAATGGAATTGCCAGGGCCAAGGGCAGCTTTGACTATTTTACTTAAAGACCTCACCTGGTCCTGGCTCTGTCTTCATGAACTAGATCCTTGAACCAGAGTATCACCTAGGATCCAGAATATCACCTAAAATCTAGAATATCACCTAGGATCTAGAATATCAACTGGATCCAGAATATCACCTAAAATCTAGAATATCACCTAAGATCTAGAATATCAACCATCTAGGTTGCAATGTGAAGACAGAAAATTGTCTTGTTTAAATATCTGACCCGACTGTCCTCAGGCTTGGGAGAAGGATTGCAGAGATCCCCCATCTTCTGGCAGCTGTCATTTCATGGCAGACGGCAAAAAAATCCAAATAAAAGAAATCAAGGTGAGGCTTCTGCATTTCCTCTGTTGGGATTAATGTCTTGGTCCTGAGCCACTGTGTGCATTTTCCTGATTGACTCCTTTCTGCATGCAGTGGCCGTAGCTCTCCCTCATGCCAGTCTAGGGAATGGTTGGTACCTGATGGAGATGTGTCAGGAATTTGTAAATCTTTGTGTGCAGGCACTCAGCAGGAGGGTACTCTGCAGGGCCATTTCCATCCACCTTCCTAGTTCAGACACTGTTTAAATCTTAGAACTGTAGAATATCCTGAGTTGGATGGGACCCACAAGGGTCATCAAAGTCCAACTCCTGGCCCTGAATCCCACCATGTGCCTGAGGACATTGTCTAATGTTCCACCAAAACTCCAAATGATGCCCTGGGGTCAGACCATGCAATGATTTGTGTCTGTACTTTCTTTGAAGTCTTGCCTGCTCCCCTAACATCCTTTTGGTCTGTCTTGGTTTGCATTATTTGCTTCTGGTTCCGCATTATTGATGTTCTCTCCTTTTGTTGTGTGAGCCTGAACCCTTCAGACTTTGCTCCCATTCCCTGTGTGTATCTGCCACATGAGCACAGTGGTTGGGGAAAATGCTGTGGCATTTTGCTGAGAACAGTGACACTCCTTACTGCTCTGTACTTGTGGTGTGTTCAGCTGAGGGGTGATTCATCCACTGTGTTTCCACCAGTTTGGAGATAGCTCACAAAATAAGTTTCATTGTCGGGTGTTTTTAATCTTGCAGACCATGGTGGGAGGGGCTGGTTTGTCTGCTGCTTCTGCCACGTGTCTTTGCTTGACATGTTGCAGATCACTGATGTGTTTTGCAATCTTGTTCTGGTCAATGTCAAGGGTCAGTGGAGAGATTCCTGCTGCTGTCAGGGACTGCCTTCTGAAAGCCTCTGTTATGGTTTTTATTGCTATTCTAAAACAATTTGGTGTGCAAAAAGCTGTTCTGCTTTTCAGTATGATTTTAAATGAAAAGAACCTTAATGTGTGCCAGCAGACAGACATTTCTTGTGTTTTCTGGGACCCCTATCATTGGAAGGAAGGAAGGAATGATGAATCTGACTCCATGTTCTTAGAAGGCTAATTTGTTATTTTATGATCTATATTATATTAATGAATATATACTAAACTATACTAAAGAACAGAGAAAGGATACAGACAGAAGGCTAAAAGATACTAAAGAAAATCTGTGACTCTCTCTTCAGAGCCCAACACAGCTTGACCCCAATTGGTCATTAAGTCAAAACAATTCTCAGCAGAATCCAATGAAACAATCACCTGTTGGTAAACAATCTGCAAACACATTCCAAAGCAGCAAAACACAGGAGAAGCAAATGAGATAATGTTGTTTTCCTTTTTCTCTGAGGCTTCTCAGCTTAACAGGAGAAGAATCCTGGGCAAAGAGATTTTTCAGGAAATATGATGGTGACAGACATTTGTCTAAGTCACAGTGCTTTCTGGAACTGGTACCTGTTCAGAAATACCTGGGCAAAGGTACAAGAAATATTTCATCTGTTAATTCCTCTGACAATTAAATATGACTTTTAATCTATGTTAGTCAAGTGAAGCAATTGAAGCAGTTCTGTCAGTCAAGTCCTCTGAATTCACAGTCATAAGTGCCTCAGCATTGAGGTAAGATTTTAATAAGCCATGTGTATTTGCGTACTTTCATACCTGAAGAATGTGAACAGACAACACCAGAAAGAGCTGGCCTTTTGAATATTGGTTACTGATTTCAAATGCCTTGAGTTCATTAGAAAAGTCAGCATTTCACCTGGGATTGACTGACCAATGGAAACAGCACACATAAGCAAAGTAAACACACTATGATTAATTAGCAAATATATGTGGTATTTTGTATTTCTGAAAAAAAAATCCTGACATTTTCATATGAGGCTCTGGGATTGCACATTATATAACCATGAGGTCTGCTTAATGAAGGAAGGTATTCTGAACTGAGATACTTTGGTGTGCCTGCATCTTTTAAACTAAAATAGCACATGCCCATGAACACTGGCTGCATTATCATTCCCTTGAGAAGCAGGTGCAGCTTTCCCCCTGAACCAGAGGAATAGCACAGCTCCTGGAGATCACTGTGCATAAAACCCTCTTCTAGGTTCATGGAATAGCACAGCTCCTGGAGATCACAATACATAAAACCCTCTTCCAGGTTCAGCACCTCTGCAAACTGGGCTGGCCAGTAGTGCCTGTATTTCCTCATGCTGATGAAAAGGTCAGAAATAAATTGACCTTTAAACCCATGCGGGCTTCATATGAGCCCTGCGTTGGTGGAGGGCCATGCCTTAAACCACAACAGACTCTTTCCAGGGAACACTGTTCTGCCTAAAATTTGGCTTTTCTCTCCCAAGTTATTGTCTGGAATTTTCCACAGCTGGTTTCCCTTTGTGCAATCCTTTCTAAATGGCAACCATGCCTTCTAAAGTGGATTATGAAATTTTGTTGTCCTGTTTGTCATCTAGTGGTGACGTGGCAGTGTTGCTGAGCCTATATCCACTGTGGTTTGCTGCTCCTGAGGAGGAGGTGGCAGATGTACAGGACTTTGGCAGTGACCAGCACACGGGGTGATGGAGGTAAAGCTGAATTATGAGAGATTTGATGGTGGCAGGAACACAAGTACTGGCACCTCTAAAGGTTCTGTAGAGGAGTGCAGGTAGTGACATTTAATTGATCCAGATGTGGAATATTGTCATGACAGCTGTTCAGTGTTGATTGATTTCTTCATTAGGAGTAGCTGTAATTTGTCTTCCCTCCCCTCTGTAAAGTACTGATGAAAACAGCCCATGCCAGGTGTCCTGGGCTCCAGATGAGAATTGACCAACAACTGCAGAAACAGGCAAGGCACCTGTGAATAGGACATGCTCTGATAATGTCAGGCACAGGGAGATGGAAATTTAAAGTCCCTTCCAACCCAAATCATTCTATGATTCTACAGACCCAGGATAATCTTGCAGGCAAGCAGTAAATTTTATGTGGCCAAGGCACTCACTTTTGGATTTGAGGCCTTTCTTAAACTTGGGGACATTGGAACCTGTTTCTGAGGTTTATATTTTAAGATGACATTATGCATTCATGATAATTCTTCCACAAATTACCAAGGCTAGATAATCATAGAATCATTTAGGTTGAAAAAGACCTCTTATGATCATCAAGTCCAGCTGTTTATGTGCTGTAATGGACAGGAACTGTACAATTTCTAAAAAACAGTTTCTAACATCCATAGCTTGCCTTCATCTTCCACCAACTGTAAAGTGCATTCTGAACAAGGACCTGATAATTGTGTTGCTTGTTGGCCACCAAATAATCTCATTCTGAATTCTGATGACTCCAGCCCTGGCCAGGGCAAATCTCCACTCCTGCCCCTGGCACAGGGAGCAGTGCCCACAGGCCAGGGATGGTGATCCCCAGGAGAGGGGCCTGAGCTCTGGGGCAAAGTCACCCCCACTCCTGTCATCAAAAAGGGCACCCAGGAAACCACAAGCCCTTCAGCTTCACCTTCATGCCCAGGAAGGTGATGGAACAACTCATCCTGGATGTCATCTCTGAGTCTGAGGAGTCATCACAGGCCAGTAAAAGGTGAGGGTGCAATACCTGAAGTCAGAACCCTCCTGAAGTGGGATATCAGAGCTACAGTGCTTTAGCAGGGACATACACCCAGGGAAACACTTATCCTTGGCTCTTTGTCTTCAGCAGAGACCCCAGTCACCCCCACAGGGCTGCCCTGGGGGTGTAGCTCCCTGTGCCTGCTCTCTATGGAACCAGAATTTGCCTCTTTTTTCTCTTTTTTTTTTTTCTAATTAATTAATTTATTTCTTTGTAGTTCCCTATGCTCACCACTACCTTCTCCCCTAAAATATTTTCTCTTGGACTGTTTTGTGAGGTTTCAAAACACCTTTTCCCCTGCTTTTTGAGCATCCACTCTCCTATATAACTTCACAGCTATAAAGCCTAAGCCTCCTATGGTCTGTACTTCAGACCAGTGGCACAGCTATTTAGAATCATCACTCCTGGAAAGAAAAACTGGGGAAAAAGGGAGTAAAAGCACAAGTAGAGAGGCATCTTCAACATTATATATCAGTTTCTCTGGGTCTGGATTGAAGGCACTTGAGATGGTAGTTCATGTTCAGACTCAGGTGTTTATTATTTCTTATCAGTAAAAAAGTCTCACAACCATGAGTTCAGCAGCTTTTCATTAGCAAGGCAGAAAATGGTTAACTTCTTACAAGGTCTTTTAAGACTAAACTACCCAATTAAGAAAGGACACTTAGATTATTTTCCCTTTTAACCCAATAACTGATCACTCAAAGCCCACAATGGGGACTTTTCTGTCCAATTATAAATCACCCAAACCCATGGAGAAGAAGCAAGAAGAACGTAAAGAAGAACAACCTGCCTCCACCCTAAAACCTTCATTTTGCTTCATATTTATTTATATATTCTAAAACCCCAAACTCTAAGTTTTCCACCCTGTGATACACACTTCTAACCAACTACACGCCTGTAATCCCAGTGCTATCAATCAATCTTGGAAGCCTTCTCACAGCCTCAGGTCAAATGCAGTGCTCTCTTGTGGGTCTGTGCTTTTAAGCACAGAAAGTTTAAAATTCTCAGCATCCAGAATTCCAACAACTATGAGTTCAGTCTATCTCAGAGAGTTCATGCTCACAGCTGCAAACCAGAGCTAGATTTTCTCTGGCCAAACAACAGTCAGAAAAAATAGGGCACCTGGGCCTACACTTTAGTGTGCCAAGTGTTACCCTGCTGTGTGAAACAAATTCACAGTTTATTTACTTTTTCTAAATACTGTATCTCTCCTTTTTACCTCAGTTTCAAGAATCACTTGCAAGTGATTCTCCTTTTCTGCTCCCTAATCAGTCCTGTTGCTGTAATTTTTCTTCAGCAGCTCCTCCACCAAGGACACAATCTTTGAGCCCCTCTGCTTAGTTTAGTGGCAAAATTGTTTTAACCCTTAATTTTTTTAACCCTTTCCTTGGATGTCATGCATCATGAGCTTTCCCAAAAGAAAGAGATTGTGATAAAATGGTCATGAGGCACTGTTACACACCAGGGCATGGAAAGAAACCTGAGGAGATCATTTAATTAACTGCACCATCTGGAGGCAGGATTGGCTATACCTAAACATTTGTCTAAGCTTCTTAAAGGCACCTAAGGGTGTGTCTTAACAGCCACCTACTGTATTTCCATGTTTTCTCTGCAAGAATGTTTCTTTCATTATGGATACTGTGAGTTTCATCCCTGCAGCTGCTTATGTTAACATTTTCAACAGATTTTTCCCTTATCCTTCTCTTCTCCAGGCTGTACAGCCCAATTCCTTGAATTCTTTCTTGCAGGCAATTTTTTCCTGCCTTCTGATTATTTGAATTTCTCTCCTCTTTACTTTCCCCAGTTAGTGAACATCTTTTTTGAGCTCGAAATTGATCCCACTAATCTGGTTGAGGCATCACTAACACTGAATAAAGTGGAAGAGTTGCTTCAGGTACCTCACAGTGCTGCCTAGCATTGCATTTAGCTTTCACATAACAACATAATGTTGACTTATGTTCTGCTGTGACCCACCATAATCCCCATCTCTCCTCCTGGAGAAGGTTTGTATTTGTACTGCTGATTATTCTTTCCTGCCTCGCTGCATCTTTCAGGTCTCCCTTCTGTTTGCTTTAGGCAGTGCCTTGCATTTGTCAGGATTGCTTTGAATACTAATTTGTACTTGCAGCCCCTCCTGCTTAATGCCACATGCAAATACCAAAGGCATCCTCTCTATTCCGTCATCTCAGTCAGCAGTGGAAATGTGAAGGGCCTCAAAAATCTCACACTGTGAGGAGCTACTCCTGGTAGGTGCTGTAGGTGTTACCTCTCAGAACAATCCATCTAGACCATGTTTCCTCATATTTGTGAGGATATCAGCAGAGAGACTACCTTAACAGCATCTCTGTGATTCTTATTGATCTCCACAGCTGCTGTATGGCTGTGCATGGATCTCAGTTCTTCGAGTAAAAATTCTCCTTCTTTTTTTTTTCTGTGTTGTATATTGATCTGCATCTGTGGCTTTCTGCTATAAGAATGATAGTAAGATAATAGATTAGAGTGATGGAATTATTCCTCCTTTTTTTTTCCTTTTTTTTTTTTTTTTTTTTTTTAAAGAAAGAAATAGGTTGATTCAGCTTGAAGATAAAAACTGGAGAGGATATGTCTACCTCTGCAATAGGTGTCTAATTTCCTGTTATAGACCCAAGCATCTGGTCAGAACAACCAGTCTAAAAGGCTACTCAGCTCACGCAGAGATACACACAGAATGTCTGCTCAGGTGAGTGGACTTTAGGCTCAGTTGTCTCACCTGGATCCTCTCCACCTGCAGTAGGAGGTCAAACACAGGCCTGATTCTGGGCCCCTTAATTCAAGAGCCACATCCTGCCTGCTAAATTCTGTGTAACACACAGGATAACGTGCTAACAGGATGTTCTAGTCAAGTTTTGCTGAACATTTTTAAAGTGTAGAAGAAAGCCAGAGAAAGGATAATATTTACAGTGCAAGCTGGAGTAATGCTGCAGCACTGGAATTTGTTATTGCTGATCTCAATAGATGTTTACAGTGGTGGGTAGTGATCTGTAATGTGAAAAGGGTAGTGAATCATCCTGACTGAGCTAAGAGATAATCTCAAATTACTAATGTTTCTTACAGGTATATTAATTAGGCATTATCCTGTAAAAAAACCAAGGGGCTGGGGAGAAAAGTAAAGTAGTGACAGAATGAGAAGCATTCTGTTAAAATTTGTTTCCCTTGTAACTGGATTCCTTTCAAAACATCTTCTCTTGAGTACATGAGAAGGAGATCAGGATGCTGATTGCGGGAGATCACAAAATAGTGAAGAATTTTTGGCACAGATGTAGTTTCAGCTGACCAAGTCTTTATGGAAAATGTTACTAAACAATTTGCTTTTTCACAGATCTTCAGAACCTTTAGGTTGTTGGGGGGTACAAGATGGGGCTTATACTTCTTGCACAAGCAGAGAAAAATATGAGAAAGTTATGAGAATCCAACTGAAACAAGCAGGCACTAAAAAGCAATAAAGAAAAGTAGCATCTCCTGATCACTCTGTGATATCCATGCAAGATCCTCACTACCCCACAGCTGCCAGCAGGATCCCTCAGTGTAAAGTTGCTTCTGTATAAGTTTGCTGTCCCAAACATCTGCTTACCCCAGGAAACCCTTGGGTGCATGTCCTGGACTGCCAAGCAAATTGTGTTCTCTTTGCCATCTGGATGGCAGCTGTCTTCTGTTCAGTGGGCAGTTTTCCTTGTCTCTTCAACACCCAGTCCTCCCTTGGGGTGAACATCTGCTGATAACAGACTACTGAATGTCCCTGCATGGCTCATAAGAACTAGAGCATCCCACTGGGAGATGAGAGCCCAGAGGGAGGAGCCAAGCATTCCTACCTGGATATAATCTGGACATTCTGGAACACCAGCACAGCTTCTCCACTGGATTTCCCAGAGGAACAGCAGCTGCCTCCTCCACTGGTTCTTCAGAGGAAGAATACATCCTTCTACAGGATCCCTGCTCCAGCAGAACCACCCCTAACACTGCAGGAGGGCTGAGCCACAATTCCAATGGGACTGTCACCAACACCCTGACCCACAGGGTGTCAGGTTGTGTTCTGACTCTGTCAGTGTTGTTTTAGTGTACTGCATTGTTTATTTTATCCTTTTATTTTCTTCCTTAATAAAGAACTGTTATTCCTGCTCCCATATTTTTGCCTGAGAGCCCCTTAATTTCAAAATCTATAACAAGTCTGAGGGAAGGGGTCCATTTCAGAGGAGGCTCCTGCCTCCCTTAGCAGACACCTGTTTTTCCAAACCAAGACAGTGTAAAAACATGGTAGGAAAAAATTGAGACTGTGTAATGATTTTCTGTGAGTAGGGTGTGATGTTGCTGGCAGCTTCATGTGTAAGAAAAGTGGAATGCAATGATTTGACCTTTTCATATTTTGCAGATTTAAGGACCATTCCTGTCCCCTACTGCAGTCTGGAGCTTTCCCCTGATGCTACCAAGGATACTCTCATTCTTCATCCTCCTAAGCTGACACAGGCCCTGCCTGTGGTGCCTCGTAGCACTTTTACAGTGTGCTACCAGTTTTACTTTTTACAGTTTTACTTTTACAGGTAAATGGGCCTTTACAAGCCTGGCTTTGTTAGACAAAATGTGACCAACTGCAGTCCCCGGTTCATTTGGGGTTTGCTGCTAGCACAGATCTTCCTTCCGCTTACTCCTGCTACTGCTCTCCAGCATGCCAGATCTCACAGAAAGGATGGGGGAATTAGGAACGACACATTTTGCAGCTGATTCCCTATGCTGAGCACAAATCCTGCCCTCCCTGTCCCACAGCCCAGGGCAGCCTTCTCCAGCCATCCAGTGGAATGTGCGGGATGCATCTCCTGTCCTGTGCTCCCATGTTCACAACACCTCCAATCTCATTTTTTAGCTTCTGAAGAGCCTGGCTATTAACCTGAGCTGTGAAAATCAGGAAATTATTTCTGCTTTCTCTCCTTGCAGGGCTGGCCCAGCCCAGCTGTGTCCAGCAGGAAAAGCAGTGGTAAGTGAGCTCCACCTAAAGGCTTATCCTCAGCTCTCTCCCAGAAAGGAAGGAGGGATTCACAGGGATTTCATCATGCCTGATGCTGTGCTCCACCTCCAGGGGAAAGTGTGGGTTACTCAGCAAAATCTAGGAGCAGTCAGTAATGCCTCTTGCCTGCATTGCAGCCAGGTGTGCTGCTGACCTAGCCTCATTTTGTATTTATCGCCTCTTATTTTATTGCTTTCAAGGTCATTCATGCAGTTATTTCGTCTGACAGCCATGGCACTATTGAGGCTTAAATGCTCAAAAATCATTTATGAATATGTAAAAGTAGGTAGTGTTTGTCTCTGTATGTTTCTCTTTTATAACTCATTGAAAGACTGTAATATAAATAATTTCAAAAAAAGCTATGGTTATCCAAGTCAAGGCTAGAAACTACAGCTTTTTGCATCCCAGAACAAACACTGTCTCATCTTCCCTGTGTGTGCACATACACATCATATTCCATTTATCATTACAGTTTAAGGGGAAAATATCACAATGTTGTGTTCTGAAATTCATGGTGCCTGCAGATGAAAAGTCACAATTAACACATGTATTTCCCCCTTGAGGCTGTTCCAAGCAGGAGAATACAGATGAAGAATGTTGAACTGTCTTCTCCTTATTGTTCATGGCCCTCCTTAAAGAAAGAATCAAATATAAACAAAGAAACAGCACAGAAGAAATCAGGGAGCATGGGGATGGCTTCTCCCAGTGCAGGGACTCTATTGTGCATCAAAGGGAATGAAATATGTGAGGCAGGAGCAACTCTAGTCCCTGGAGTGGTAATATTTGAACATATGTACCTCATATAAGATCAGAATTGGTGTAAAGCTTGCACAGTGTTGCTGCAGCAGGTCACACTTCCAGGTACTGGGAGCATTTGGGCAGTGTGGAGATGGGTCTGACATCAGCAGGGTGATTGTCCCCACATGTTAAGAGGTGCAGGGCAGGTGAGGAGGAGCAAGGTAGGCAAGAGGGGCGAAAAAAAAGAATATATCTGTGTTTTCCTCAGTTATGAGCAGCTGACTTGTGAGTATCTGAGCTGAGGGCTGCCAATATCCTGAGCAGGTGCTTGGCAGGAATGGATCCTTCCCTCCTTGCCTCCCTCTCAGCCTCAGGCAGGAGGCTTTGCTGGCCAGGCTTTGCTCTCACTGACATTGCTGATTCCTCCTCTTCTCTGTGAATAAAGGCAGAGTTAAGTCAATATTGAGCACCCTTGAAAAATCCCACTCAGACTTCATTTAGTGTTTATTCAATTGAGTATTAATGGTGGGATTTCTTTGGCTAAAGAAAATTCTTTATTGTCTTTTCATTGAACTCTACAATATGGTGTCTTAGTTCCCCCAAGCATCTTCTGCTGTGTTTCATCTTCTGATGTATTTTTCTCTGCAGTTATAATCTGTTGAAGAGAACTACTTTTTTAATATTATTCAGATTTGAGAAATGGCACAATTTCTAAACATCATAAAACAATTTTGTTGAAGTTTCATAATCTCTTTGTCAGTGCTCTAAAGGAGAACAAAACAAGAGCTGGGAAAATCTGCATTTAAAAATAACTAAACCCATAAAAAGCACAGATGGGAAGAGTAAACACAGACATGCAGTTTTGCATGGGGTCACCCTGATCCCTTTTCTACAAAACATTATGTCTGGAGCATTTGTTTGGCTCCACTGAGTGACCCCTGATGTGGCCACAGAGAGCTGAGGGACTCAGGAGGATTTGGGCACCAAGTGATGTTTCACTTCAGGAGGATGATGAGTGATTCAGGCCACCTGCTTCCTAAATTTTGTCCGTCTTGCAAATAGTGGTGAAACACAACTGCTTTCTAAGAGCAGTGGAAAGGGTCTAGTAGAGGACTTTGCTCTTCTCCAGGCTTTCAGAAAGGGTAGAGGGCTGTGAGGCTGAAGAGAGATGTCTGTAAAATAGAGCCTTGTTCTGTATATGTACATATACACAGAAATATGACACAAAGATCAAGAGTTATTACTTCTAATCGAACCAAACTGCATCTTGGCAAAAAAAAAAAAAAAAAGCTATGGGGCTGATTGCTCTTGTGTTTGAGTTCTGCAAAAGCATTTTTAAGTAATTTTCAAAGAATAAAGCAGAGGGTGAGCAGGTAATTTCAACACTACAATACTATTAGTGTAAGTTCTTCAAATCTAATTTCTAATTCACTCAGACACCTACCTGGGATATTTTCAGCCTCACAGTTTTAGATAAAAGTCTCTCTGACCAGCAGAAGTTGTCTCTGCCTTTCCTACAGGGTATACCTGGGAATGTGCGTCTGCAGAAACCCAGGAAACTCAAGTGCAAAGAGCAGCTCAACGTTTCTGCCAAGCTGGGAGCCTGCTCAGCTCACCCAGACTGCATTACTGACAACTGCTCTGGTGATTTTACCCCCTCACTAATGCACAGCTCCTGTGGGAAAACATGACCACCCAAGCCAGGGGAGACTCATCACAGTCCACTCAAGTGAGGGATTTGATCCCCACCTGTTACAGAGTTGGTGACTGAAGATTTCAGTCAGAGAATTCAGCTCCAAAAATTATTTTGGAGGCAGAACTAGATCCAGCAAGTCAGAAGCTCTAGTGCTTAGGGTAGGGAGCTGGGGTAATTAATCCTGGCACACAACTTACTGCAGCTCCCCAGATTAATCTTTTTTATACAGTGATTGACTACAGTACAAAATATTGGTGCAAACTTCCATTATTTTTTACGTCTGAAAAGCCTCAAAAGAATGGAAAATTATTAAGTCTTGAGATCCACGTAGAGCTTGGAATACCAATTGTGCATCTGAATGAAAACAGCTGTAACTCAGGACTTGCTCTTTAATTCTTTCAAGAATAAAAGATCACATTAATATATGTAGATTAGGTGGGAATATGATTAACTCTTTTAATATTTCATGGGATGCACTGCTGGTTAACATCTAAAGGAAGTATTAATTCTGACTCAGACAAATTATAGATGTCCTTTTGCATTTTCATACATGTTTTTGATTCCTTGACCTTTTCTGAATGGTCTATTAGAAAAAGGGAAGAAAAGGCAGAACAAAACAGTGTGATGTATCATTCTTGGTGCAAGCCAGACAAGATTACTTATTCTCCTTAATGAACTCTAAATTTTCCTATCTTGATACACAGAGCATCTTTTTTGTATAGAACCACCATTTTTTCGTGTAGGAACCATTTTCAGTGCATTAGACTGCTTGCTAATATAGTTTGTAGTTTACTGGTGATTGGCCTCTGTCTTTTAAACAATAATAGAAATTGTGACTCTTTCCTTGCAAAATAAAATGAATAGACTCACAATTTGGATTTCCAATAATCTTATTTGTACACAAGCTTGCAACACAGAAAACTTAACTGGGTTGCTAATTTCCATTAGCCTGCTGGACTTTTGCAAGAGTATCAGTCTTATTATCTGTTAGCCATAATGTAATCTATTTTTGAAGGCTGTCAGCTCCTTGTCTTTCAAATAATTACAGTCAAAGAAAGCAAGACACACACTCCCTCTCCCTCCTTGCACCAGCTTTTTTTAATTGCATTTGGATTTTTAAAGAATATTTATGGCCCAAGTCAGAAGAAAAATGCTCTGCTAAGCAGAACTGTGTTTTGTAGAGGGTTTAATCCTGCTTCAGGCAATTTCTTCCTGAAGCCACTGTCACTAAACAAGTAGAACTAGACACTGTAAAAAACACTCACCCACGGGAGGGAGCTCAGGGGCTTCTCTTTTTCTCACATCAGGGACTAAGAACTGAGTTTAGACACAGAGCAGCGGAGTATTGGGTGTTCCTATGGGACAGTGACCTCTTTTATTTCCCTTCTCTTTCCCAGAAACATTCTGCCTGCAAGTCAGGCAGTCCTGCCTGAACTTCAGGGCTATGTGGTAGGTCTGGAAGGGTTTGGTGAACAGCTTTAAGCTATGAAAGCCCACCACAGACTGTAGTGTGCCATGGATGTCAGTGAGCTTTACCTCTCCTTTTCTGCATGAGCCCTGTGGCAGTAACTTACAAAAGCTCTGACAAAGGCCACTGGGACACAGCCAGGCTCAGGAATTCTTGGCCAAAGTTCTTTAAGTTCAGCAGACAAGGTGAGGTGTTGTCAGGGGGGTAGCTCCAAGAAAGCAGTGAGTTATTCCATTTAATGATTCTTACAAAGGTTGAACGAATATAGTGGCTTTGAAACTGGGAGCAAAATAATTAAAATTTGCTACATCATGGGCTGTTTTATTCTGGCAAATCACAGATTATTTCTGATAGGCACAAACTGGAGGCATTGGAAGGCTTTTCTTGCAAGCAAAGGACACCGCTGAAGCTCTGGTGTTTGCCTCTGGTCTCCGTGCGTGGAAAAATGACTGGGGATAAAAAGATAATAGTACAGACATTATAAGGGAAAATACAGCTCCTTCTCCCTGGACAGAACATGGTCAGCACCCCCAAATTCCCACACAATCTGGGGGGGCTAAACAGGGAGCGGAGTGGAGTGGAGTGGAGTGGAGTGGAGTGGAGTGGAGTGGAGTGGAGATGTTACAACTGGACTCTGTTGAAACCCTTGCATAGGAGGAAACTTGGTGTTATTTTCTGATAAACCACACAGCATCTGAAAACTGAGGGAGACAAAGTTGTCCTGCTGTTGAATCAGCAGCTGTGGTGAAACTCCTCTCCTTGGGTAAGAACTCTACTCTGTGTGTGTTGAATGATCTCCAGGTGGCTTTTACTGAGACTGGCGCTTGTTAGGATTTTGCCTTGAATTAATGTATTGTTTGAACAGTCTTTGCAGTCAGACAAAATCACCTGCAATCCTTGAACCTTAACGTGTCACTGTTTTATTAATAAAATATTATTCCATAAACTGTTAATGTGGGTCCTTCAAGGGTGCTGATAGTGGGTGAATGTGTGAAGGGAGATTTTTGTGTTTGGTGTGTGACCCTGAACAAGTCAGCCAAACCATCCTCTGGCACAGCAGGACTGTTTCAGAAGAGTCTCCATAACAGGACACTGACAGACTGGTTGGCCCAAGGGCCTTGGCTTTCCTGGGGTACTGACAGAGTAATCAAACACTAAGGGTATGAGGAAATCTCCCCTTTTCACAGACACCATGACTGCAGCCAATCCAGCTGAAGAATACCCCCAACACTGCTAGGACAGCTGACTTTCACAAATAAGCCAAGCTCATTTCAGAAAATTCATTAAAAGAGTGGAGGATATAAGGAGGTGACAGTCAGAAATCTGTATCACCTCATCCTGAGCAAGCCACAAGGTGATCACAGCCCAACCAGCCTTTCTATGGTGCCTGAAGGGTGAGGTGCAGTGAAGGGGGAGAAAGGACAAAGCCTTCTCATTCAAACCCCAGCAAGAGGATTCTCCAGCAAAGAACAAGGCCCACATTATGTGAAAAGCATTGTCCTCCCTGTTGTTCCATTTAAGCACCTACACAGTAGTCTGACTTGAAATACAGAGCTTTAGTATCCAGAGTGGTGTCTGACCAATAAATGAGGAAGCCAGGTCATCTCCAAGCACCATTTGGACTCTTTCTCACCATGAGCTAGATGTTGTGGTTTTTACCTGAAGACTCATTATTTGCTTCAATACACCATCTGAATTTAACATAGGTGGCACTTGTGTGCTTCATTCAGAACTGGGTTTCCTAAAATACTGACCAAAAAAGTATCAAAATAGGGATTTATAACTGACTTTGGGAAATTTGGTTATGAAGAATAGCTTCACCTTTTCTTAAATGTTAGTATGAAGATTGTCTGACAAAGCCAAAAGAATTTGGAAGTCTGATTCATTTGTTTAATATCAAGTTGTAGAACAACTGTTTTGTTTTGCCATTTATAAGTTCTGCTGTACTCATCCCACGCATTTATTGAACTCAACAGTTTAATTAGATCATGTTGAATTCACTTTGACATTTATGCCTGGCAACAGCCTTTAAGGTCACAAGGTGATGATTTCATCAGAGGAACTGAGCAAAAGTGCAAGGAAGGGGTTGGAGGGAGAGGGGGGAAAAGGTTTTGCTGAAACACAAATTTCTTTTTTGAGGCTGATTTGAGCACTTAAGTTCTGGATCTGTGTTAGTGAGAGGGGTTTGGGTATAAATACCAGCCAAGCTCTCCTCTCACCATAGATATTCTCTTTTTTGCTAAATTGGCTCAGGCATGGTCTCTGCTGAACCCTGCTGTCTCTTCTTACCTGAGCACCTCCACCAGTGCCCTGCTGTTCTGCCAGGTCCCATCCAACCCTTTTAGGCACTTGCAGCACCCAGATTTTGTGTCACAGGCCCCCATTTTGCACTGGCAAAGGAGAGCAGAGGCAGCATGGCCTGGGGGGTGGTGATGCTGGATATAGCAATTATCCCTCAAACATTCCCCTTCCTTAGATAGCTGCATAGTGCTGCTGGTGGGCAGCAGTGCCTGTGAGCACACTTAGAGGTCATGCATATTTTGCAGTGTAGTTATTTGGCTGTCAAAGGTATTGCTGACGTTTTGAATGAGGACTGGAATTTGCTATATATAATTAACAGTAGGGGGTGGTGCTTTTTTGGATAATGAGATCTTTAGATGCTGGAGGTTGAAAGAGAGTGGAAAAGGGATGCACATATGATCTTTTATATAAAGTAGTCTGGTGATAATGCCCAGCTCACGCTGCCTGGACTGGCCCTTTGATGTTCAGAGCATGTATCAGATGTGAAAGGAATGACTGACAGTCCTGGGACAACACATGGTGTCTAATGAGCTCACTGGGGCTCATCACTCCCAGTTCTGACATTTCAATCTGAGCCCCTCAGCTTCTGGGGGTTGCATTCACCCTTTGGTTTGCCCACAGCTCTGTGTCTTTGAAAACTGACCATCTCCAAAAGACTGAATTCTTCCCATGTACCCCAAACCTCTCTGAGTGGTGTCTGTGCTCTCACCATGTCTTTCCACTGCTGACTGCCATCATACTCCAGGGTTTGGCTTGCAAGGCCAGTGGCTGTCACCCCTGCATCCACATCCCACACACATTCACCAGGAGGAGGCAGAGGAGTTAGGCTTTGCCTGAGCAGCCACAGAAACTCCTGTTACTGAGCTCCCTGGGGACTCCCTGTCACACACAGCCGTGTGCATCCTCGAGCTGCTGCACGTGGCACCTGCTGCAAACAAACTGGGTGGAGCTGAGTGTAGCCATGATATTTTCTGAAAAATCCTTTCCTTAGGATTTTTCCTCCTGAGAAGCTGAGAGGCCTCAGGAACAAAATGTAAACAATGATTATCTGCTGCTGTGGAATGCAACAGGTGCATCTGTGATTGACCTCATGTGGTTGTTTCTAATTAATGGCCAATCACAGTGAGCTGGCTCAGACTCTCTGTCTGAGACACAAGCCTTTGTTATCATTCCTTCTTTTTCTATTCTTAGCTGGCCTTCTGATAAAATCCTTTCTTCTATTCTTTTAGTATAGTTTTAATACAATATAAATCATGAAATAATAAATCAAGCATTCTGAAACATGGAGTCAGATCCTCGTCTCTTCCCTCATCCTCAGACCCCTGTGAACACCGTCACAGTTGAGCAGATGAGCTGAACTCTGCTCTTGGAAAGGACTTCCCCTCCTTCCACGGGACCCTGCCAGACACTGCTGTGCCAATGGGAGCCAATCCAGCCCATCCCAGAAAATAACTGTAGGGCTGTGTTCATGGTGCTCCTGATCCTGAGTCCTTACACAGCAAAGATGCTCTCAACACCCTCATGACTTCTGCCAAACCAATGGCTCAGCCAGGTTTCTGTGAACAGCACAGACTTGCAGCTGGCTGACTGCATATGCTGCCATTTAAGAACATTAGAATTTTAATATGAGATAAGGACAGTTATGTTGTTCCCTTGAAGTCACAATAGACTATGACTGAACTTTCCTAAAACCTCAGATTGATGGAGGAGGGACAGAGTTTCTCAGCAAGTGCCAAATACCATTCCCAAACTTTGGATCCCCTGTTGTTTTAAGATTTAGAATTTGGGGATTGCCTGTCTTTGAAAGGCAAAATGGTATTTGTTCAATGGCCTAAGAATTATAGATGAAAATAAGTCCTAGGTTTAATCATCATTTTGATAGCTCTGGTTCTGTACATCAACAGGTCCATTTAAATTAAGAAACTACTCCATCTAATATGTGGCATTTTAATATTTGATTAGTTTTCAGCTTTTGAATAATGGCTTTTTCAACAGATGTGATGTGTCACATTTCCTGACTTTTAGAAGGGAATAGTGAGTCTCATGACCTTTCCCTTCCCAAGAGTTGCTCAGTCACTGAACTCTGATGACACATGGTGCAAATAATTGTTTCAGCAAGGCTGGGTATTCCAAGCATGGCATTTCATATCCAGTTCACTTTTCAATGGTTTATTTGTAATTTCTGCTGAACCACAGTTAAAGTTATCCAGCATTTGGCCACTAGGTCAGTAACAGATGACCCTGGCCAACAGCACAGATTGCTTTGAAGGCCAGTATAACTAGAAAACTGAGAATAAATTGATAGGTTAAGAGGTTGTCTGTGGGAACTGATGCCCATCCTCTGTCCAAATGTCACTTTCCAGACTGCAGTGCTGTCATCTGGCTGACCTTCTCTTCTGTTCCTCTGCTGCCCATGGCCTAAAGTAAAAGCACCTCTCTGTAGTCAGAGCCGAGTCCGAAAAAAAAGAAACTCTCCAAAAATATCCTTTCAGAAAAAAAGAAAGGCTTCTTAAAAAACAAGTCCTCGTGCTTTCGTCTTTATCACAGCCCACAGCATGGCACCAGCACCATCCAGCAACCCAGGATATTTTGTACTTCTGCTCTTGGATTCAATCCAGCTGAGTTAGTCCTGTCCTTGTTGCAATCCTGTGCTGGGAGCTCCAGCCGGGCCTTGGGTTGTTTTTGGAGCTCTTCCCCCACAGCAGCTCCCCCTTGTCCCCCGTGTGCCACGTCCCTGGTCCCTAGGAGTTGCACTCCTCGCAGTGGCAGGAGAGGATGTAGCGGTAGGTGGCCGTGAGCCGCATGCCCCCCGAGCAGCGCAGCCTCATGGCCTTCAGCTTGGAGGTCTGGGGCCGGCAGCAGTGGCAGCTGGAGCGGAAGGGCTGCTTCAGGACCGTGCTGAAGGACACCATGGGCTCCGAGCGCGACGTCTGGCTGCAGCGGCCTTCGCAGCGGGCCAGCAGCACCATCTGCCAAGGCAAGCACAGAGGTCAGTGTTATGAGTAGAAAAGCTGCCTGTTTTCTTTAAAAAAAGTTGCAGAGTTCACAGGTTGGGCTAGTTGCTGCCAGGATGGAGTTCTAACTGTTTGTTGTTGTAATCACCTGTCATTTTTGTTAACTACCTGTTGTTGATGGTTAAGAATTCCCCCTTTTGTCAAGTGGCACCCTGCTGCTTCCTGGAGGATGGCACCCAGATGGTGAAGAGAAGGGGACATTGAGTTGGCATGGAAATGACATCGGGAGAGACCCCTCAGCAAACCTAGCCAAAAACCCCTAAAAACAATGAGCCAACATGGAATTGACAGATCAAAGCAATGCTAGACATGAGGAACAGGATCTAGTATCCACTAAGACCCTTTTTACCCCTCACCCTCACCTAAAGATGTCAGCTAGGCAGAGGACCTCAAATGTCAAACCAAAAAACTGACAATTTCCCGATGCTCTCCTGAGGATGGAACCCCCAGCTCTGCCACACACCAGTGGACAAAGCTGCAATCTTCCTCCTCCTCCATGCCATTCCTGGGAGCAGCGGTGGCATGAGTGCGGACCCGTCGGTTCTCCCCACCCGAGCTGATCACTTTTAATAAAGGCATTAAAAAGGAGAAAGGTCTCCTGCCTGTGTTTATTTCATTTAGGAAACGTGTCCCCAGCACACACCTGGCACCAGCAGTGGGAGCCTCCTTCCAGCCTGGCTGGGGTTTTGTCACCACATCCCAGCCCCACAGCATGCTTTGTCCCTGGAGGAGATAATGTGGGCAGGAGGAAAAGCAGGGGTCCTCCTGAAATCCCTGGCACTGACACCAACAAGGACTGCAGGACCTAGACTGACCTTAGGGCTCCAAATGATCACTGCCAGCCCTGTTTCCCAGACAGTGACTGCGCCCATGACTTGCTGACTCCAGATCTGTGGCAGTCAAGCCCTCAAATCAGCAGCCAGGCTGATTGTTTATTTGGGTATTTACCAGTTCTCAGTATGCACACCAACTGGTTCTCATGTCTTGAGTTTAGATATATGAACATGTAAAGTAGAAATATAAAGAAGATGCTCCATTTATTGCTTTAAAGAAATATGTTTCCAGCTCATTCCTTTGATAAAGATCACCTTGACCATGTATTTGCAATTATATATGTATCTATATATCATTGCATCAGTTGTATCTATATAAAATGCACTGCATGGCATAAAGCAGTGAAAATGTAAAAGAAGTTGAAGTGATTGCCATGAAGATTCCCTAGTGAGATTTTCCAAAAACAGTGCAGCTCCAGGTTTATTCTTCTGAGTTCAAATGTGAGCTGGGACCAGAGCAAGGTAACTTGCACAGCCGGAGGCACTAAAGGAAGGAGAGTCCCTGAGCAGTCACCCAGTCCCCAACAACCCCTTGAGCAGAGGAGATGCAGCATTAAGCACTACATAAATCTTGGAAAGGGCCCTCTAAAGCTCAGCAAATGATGTGCTAGAAACAGCTGCCACCACCCTGATAAGGGATGTTGTACAAGTTTGAACAGACTCCTATACTTTCATGGGGAAGGAAATATTAAATCCATGTCAGCTAATTTTTGCTTAACCAGCATAAACTTCAATATCAGCTTATTATGTCATCTAAAGTAGGCAGTAAAACAGTTGTAAGTTTTTCTTATAACCAAGGGAGAACATTACATTTTAACCATGCTACATGTATCTCATGGTTTTTTTCCAGAAAATATGAAAGAACAACTACAAATGTGACAGCAAATACTTTACAGTGTTAAGACTTTTCATTACACAGGCTCAACTGGCTGCAAATCTGTAAGTTAAGCAAGCAGGTACATCAAATGTTTAATTTTCTTTTTAGTCAGAGTTGTAAGGAAAGATGAGATAGAGAGAGAGAGAGAATATTCCTGAAATCAAGTAGGAAATGCTAGCACTGTCTGTGTCCATGGGAAAGCAATGATCATCCATTGCAAAGTGCTTAAAAATTACTCTTGCAAGAGTACTTGCATGCTAAATGTTTTGCTTGAAAATGTATTAGTGTGTTAATATATTAATAACTACATTTCCAGTCAACACAGGTCACAAAGAAGATGTCTTCATGAGCTAAAGATCTGTGCTTGGTACCATTTTTCTTCTTAGTTAGAGATGAGCTTTTGTTGCTTTCTGACAAATCTGTCATCCTTAAGGATTCGTAGCATAAATTTATGGTCTCCTTCCTGTGGTACTGCATATTCATACATAAATTAACTTCAGCTGTTTGTACTAATATGGTGGGAGGGAAATTTCAGTGTACTCTTGAGTCACACCTGAGCTTTAGACCCATCAGCTACACCAAGCTCCTTAATAGCAGAGTCTTTATTGTGCAGAGAACATGAAAGGGACAATCACTGCAGCGCTGTCACCCCATTACTCACAGATAAAGATCTACATTTTTTCCCTTGCTAAACAAACCTCACTTCCCAGACAGGCAGCTGGTGAAGGTATCTAATTAGGCACCAGCTCTGCAGGTATCTAACCCTGCCTGAATTGCAAAGGAAAGGAGCAGATTGGGACATTTGACCCAGTAATTTCCTTCCCAGCACCTTGACAGCCCTTGTTAGGTGCCCTGCTTTGACCAGCTCACCAGGCTGTGCCCTCTCTGTCACAGACTGCTCCCAAATGCTTGGCTGAGCCACAGAATCACAGAATTAACCAGGTTGGGACAGAGATCATCAATACATTTTGGGGGTGAAGAGCAATCCAACAGCACCTGGCAAGTGTTTGAAGGCTTCAGAGACAGCAGAGTTGAAGTCTCCTCAGGAGTGGTGCAGGGGGATGTACAACAGCCAGAAATCGCTTTTTGGGAGGTTCAGAGTGTCCCTAGAGTCCCTTCCAAGCCATCATTTCAGCCCAAATGTGACAGCACACACTGCTGTATGGTGGGGCTGACTTTTGGTGGTTGATGCTTCTGGAGGTGGAAAAATCAGTCACTTTCTGGTACTGTTACCCTAAGAATTTTTATGATGAACATCTGCTCCTGTATCTGTAGGTACTTACAGAAATGACAATAAAAATA
This sequence comes from Melospiza melodia melodia, assembly GCF_035770615.1. Taxonomy (NCBI): domain Eukaryota; kingdom Metazoa; phylum Chordata; class Aves; order Passeriformes; family Passerellidae; genus Melospiza; species Melospiza melodia. The sequence continues at coordinate 7,398,024 of NC_086195.1, read as the reverse complement.
AAACATACCCTTAAGAAACTGGCAGGACTAGAGAAGAGTTGTCCAGAGTAATTATAAGGTAGAATCACCCGATGCACCAATATCTCTGTCTCAATATAAACAGCTTGTTTCCTAATGCAAACCCAGCCAATATTTAGTCAATGTGCCACTGTATTGATAATTTATTATTTACACGTTATAATTTCTAAGCCTTGCCTTTAATAATTTGTTTCAATCTTTGGAGGCTCTAATTTTAATCTGAAATTTTCCTGGCTATTTAGTTTTCCGTAAGATTAAGGTCAGTATTTATAGAATCACACAGTGTTGGTTTTATTCCTTGTTTTTGGATGACAGTGTAAACTATGAACAATGGCATAAACCCAATGTTATAAAGTTGAATTTCAGGATAAAAAAATATCAAATTTCCCATTTTCATACCTTTCTAACCTTCTGGGCTACCTAAAATCCTAACCAAAATTTACCTTCCTCTTCATAAATCCAGAACAGCCCCAGTGGATTTTGGCAGGTGTGCAAATGAGCTTGAAATAGCATCCACTTTGAAAGCTTTGCCTTTTAATCAATTGTTCTGGCTGCTTATTGCTTCATGTACTATAGTACAATAGAGATTATCACCTAAATAATTAGTAATGCTATGATGCATGGCACAATGATAGAGTGGGTGTGTAAATATAGTAAAAACATGTGGGTGTTTTATAACCTGACACCTCTTGGCTCCCCCTGGCCCCTGCACATGTGAGTTTGTGCATGTCACCTTGCAAGGCTGGACCCAGAAGCACAGTGTCCTACAACAAGGGAACCACGTGGTTCTGTGAGCAGCTAGGGAAGAATATTATTATCATCATCATGATCATTATCATGATCATTATCATCATCATCATCATCATTATCATTATTGTTATCATTATCGTTATTATTTAAAGTCAATGGTCTCATAGGTACAAAAAGAGAGCAGCCTGAATCTGAGGCAGTGTTTGACTCTGATCATTTGAGCTACATTCTGGAAATCCAGAAGCTGTGAACTGGTGTGTTATTAATGGTGTTTGTAGTCCTCTTTTCTGCACCTCCAGCAACAAACTGAAGCCCAAAAGCAGATGGGCTGAGATCAGATTTTCACATGGTTCCCATGGCCTGGCTGCAAACAGGCATTACTGAAAATCTCCTGAGCTACCTCAGGAGTTAATGTCTTCAAACATCTGCTAAATCTTTCTTCATCTGCTCTGTGTCTCCCTGAGCCGGATTCTTCAGTCTGAGACTGCCAGTGGTAGCACACTTCTGGCACATCTGGATGAAGCACTTGTGACAGCCAGAACTGGAATTTAGGAGGCTCTGGGAGCAGTGAGGGAACCCAGCACATTGATGGAGACCGGTCAGGGTAAATCCAATGCAGTCAGGAAAGGGAATACCTCATGAGCTGATACAAACATTTCCTTGAAGACAAAGGAAAACAGCTTTTCTGAAACAAACGGCCTTCTTCCATCCCCCTTTTGTGTCTCTTTTGTACTTTTTGTTACTGTAATAAACTATGTTTCCAAAGGGTTTGGAAAACTGTTTTCATCGCCTCCCTGAGGCCATGAACAAAAGGGATTTTAATGATTAAATTATACTGGCTGGATGTTTAACAAATCTACTTCCCATGTGAGTGCAATTGGCAGCCTCCACAGAGAACCCCAGTGGACATAATCCTTTTTCAACCAGGACAGACAGCAAACATAATACATCTTGCAATTTCTGAAGCCACTTTTGACTTCTGTAACTCTACACTGCACCAAAAGGGAAAACATATGGAGTGAGAAAGGATATCTCAGTGAAACCATCACCCCAAAAAAGGGCAAAGTCTCTGCTTGACACTGTCATTCCAAGCTTCCACAGTGGAAACTTGGTGGAAACAAGAGGTACCACAATTACCACAGCTACTACCACAGAACTTTCCTTTTTTTTGTCCTGGTTACATTTTATCACTATATATATATATATATATATATATATATATATATATATATATATAAACAGACATTGGATCTAGTTTTAATTAGCATGTCTAATATTCCTCTGTGTTTATATGCTACTAGATCCAGAACAGAAGACATAGGTCTACCAGAATCATTCAGATACCTAAGACCTTAAAACAAAACAAAACAACAACCAAAAAACAAAAAAAAAAAAAAAAAAAAAAAAAAAAAAAAAAAAAAAACCAAATTAAAAAAACCAGAAAACCCCAAACAACATGAAAAAAGCTTGAATTTTCTGGGAAATTATTTCACTTTGTATGGAAACTGTTTTCATTTTCCACTTCATGAGAAAGTCCATACAATTCACAGTATTGTTGTAGAAGTGTTCTTGAAACAGTTGTGGCCATTGGGAAGCCAGAATATGTAATAATATCTTGAAAGATGATTTCCATTAAAGGCTTGATTTGAAAAGAATCAGACTTTTGCAGCCAGAATTGCTAATGTTTATGTCAACAACTTTTTTTCCTCAAAGCTTTTGAAAGTTTATGGATTTCATTACAATGCTTTCTGTGTTTTCACTTCCAGCTCCACTCCTAAAGGCCTGATTGCTTTTTTTGCTTTTTTCTGTCATTGGGGAAGCTAAAAAAAAGTGCATTGTCACTGGGTTCTTTTCCTTCCTTCCTTCCTTCCTTCCTTCCTTCCTTCCTTCCTTCCTTCCTTCCTTCCTTCCTTCCTTCCTTCCTTCCTTCCTTCCTTCCTTCCTTCCTTCCTTCCTTCCTTCCTTCCTTCCATCCATCCATCCATCCATCCATCCATCCATCCATCCATCCATCCATCCATCTTTCCCTCTCCTTGGGTCTGGCAGGTGATCAGAAAGGTCCAGAGAGGGGAGGGCTGTGGCACACAGATCCCTGTAAATGAAAACCACCCACACACCTCCACTTGGTCACTTTTGCCTCTTGCTGAAGTGAACTGCAATAAAATCAATATTGCACAAAGGGATGCACGTCTGCAGTTCTCTGTGTTAATGCCATGTGTCTCCCAGATGGTAGGCAGTTCTAGTCTAGCCTCAAAGCAAACCAAAAGACCTCTCCTGAATCTCAAGTAATGGATGATTTTGCTGTGCGGATTCAGAAGAAGTAGGGCAAAAGTCTCTGGGCTCCCACTGCTGTGAGCCAGGCGTGGTTATGCAAACCCAGCATCCAGCCCTGCTGAGAGAGCAGTGTGAGGCAGCCCAGAGCAGAGCAGGCTCCCTGGGCCCAGTTTTGAGGCTGCCAGCCACTCTGTGCTGAGCAGGCACAGGATGAGCCTGGCTGCAGAGCTTTGGCCAGGGCAGCAGCTGTGCTGGTGCACAGAGCACCCAGAAGGTCTTACCTTCTGTGGGCACTTCTCTCTGTGCTTTATTTCAGCTGCTTTTTACGCAGCTACCTGTGGCATTTCCTCACCCCTGCACTGATTGTGGAAGCAAAGGAGCTCCTGCACACGAAGGGATCTGCAGCCAGCACTGCATCCCTCCCCACTCTGGATCTTCTCCGTGTAAATTCTCCCAGGATCCCTGCTGCTGGGGTTTGCCACCAGGCAGGCACCCCTTGTGTGATGAACCCTGTCACACACCAGCCTCCCATCCCTCTCTTAGCCTGCACGGGGTTGGCAAAAGCACTGGAGCTGGCAGTCCTTCCCTTCCCTTAATCCTGGGATGTGAGTGCCTGAGGCAAAGCCCCTTCCCATGGGACAGAGGAATGGCCCAGTCATCTGAATGCACTGTGTTAACTCAGACAGAACAAATAAGGACAAGACAAAAGGGACTAGCGAGGATTTTCCCATTGTTTCTCCCAATTCTTTTTCTCCACATAATGAAATAAATGGCTGTAGGCTACATGCACAGGCTGGTAAACCACTTTGACACAAAACTTTTCAGGCTTGAAATCCCAAATGAAAGTCAGTCTTGTATTTCTGTCTGCTCCTAAGCCCTACAGTTACCATCCAAGTGTCATTCTGCATGTATACAAAGGCTTTGAAAAGGGGATGGGCAGGGAGAAAATAAGCAATGTTCTTCATAACATTTTTTAAATTGCCATTTTACAGTTTGGTTCTTTATCTCAGCACTTCACCTATAGTAGTTATGAACTTGCTCCAGATTAAGCATTCACTTGAAGGATGGGGTGACTGGGGTGATCTAAATTTCCAAACTAGCTAATCTCCTTGGGGCCATCAGCTGAGATCCCAAATGTGCTCCTTTCCATCTCGTCATTTACTGCTTGTAAGCTTTACCATCATCGGGAATTTCTCCTTTTGAAAAGCTGAAAAGCGAGACAAGAGCCTTTACCTCCAGTCCCAGTTCTTATGTACACACAAGATAAGATCCTGTATGACACAGGATATCCTCATATCTGCATGTCTCTGCTGCTAGATTCTGCTAGATAGGAACTCACACAGACAAAATCACCCAGGATGGCTCATTTTAACAACTCTTCCCTCGAAGCTGTGAAGGGGTGAGGGGAGCCTTGTTAAAAACGGGACCAGACTCCCGGTACTAAAGTGATTTCAGCATTTATTATTATAAAAGGAAAGGTCTAAAGCAAGGGGGCCAAGCAGGAGTGTTCCTATCGGGGATGCTGCAGCACCGGCGCTGGGTTTTCATTTCAGCAGAGATGTCCCCGATGTTCCAGTGGAGCAGCACAGCTTCCCTGGATCAGATGCCCCTTTTTATCCTGTTTTTTGTCCATTTGGATTGGTTTCTTTTTGGATCCTTCATTTGCATGAAATTTTAAGACACTTGGTTGGCCCATGACAGTTCTGTCCAGGCTGGCTCGTGGTGCACTGAGGTGTGTTATGGTACATTGAGTACCACATTTCTTATAACTACCCTTTTAACCCCTTTTACAATATAACAACCAAACTAACAGCACATTCTTAACAATTATCACTATTTTACAACAGTTTCTGACCTATTTTCAGCAGCCTTACCTTGGAGCTGCACTTGTAGAGAGGGTGGCTGATGGAGTCCACGTAGTGGTGCCTCATGCAGCGGCTGGGGTCGGAGTCGATGAGGAAGGAGCTCTCTGTTTTACTGTCCGTGTCTCCCATCATCACCAGCAGCGAGAGCATGGAAATCGAAGCTGCGAGTACATGATTTCCCATTGTCGAGGAACTTCTCGCTGGTAACAGCAGAGGGAGGTAGAGCATCAAAAACCCTCCGAATTCTGGAAGCCAGTTCTTTTCCAGGATGGTGAAAAGTCTGGTTTAAGTGTCTGAGCTGTCATTCTTCTTCTCAAGTTGGAGTCTGATGAGATTGTAATCCACCAAAGAATCTCCAGCACAGCTGGAATAAAAGCAACACAAATCACAATCCTAAGCAAAAAGATCTCTAGAGAAAATAGACATAAATTTTATTAAGGCACTCAGGAACTTTGCTAGCCAAAAAACCTGCTCAGGGTGAGCATCATCCCCACAGTAGGTAGGGAATATGGCCTTAAGGAAGGACATGTCAAGGCCTTGTTACTTTTAGCATTGTTTTATCATTTCAGGAAGATTAAATGACTTTTGACTTTCAACACCACAAGCGGCGCAATGCCACTCTTTTCCACTTGGTGATGAAATTCATCAGAAACTCCTCCAAATCGAAAGGACTGTACCCACTCAGAGCGTCAAGGAGGGGCAAGGCTTGGCTGCCTTCCACATTACAGATAGGAATGGTATGGGATGCCCCAGGCAGCACATGAGAGGCTGGAGGCAGGTTGAGCTGCGGCTCTGGAGGCTGCCTGGCCGTGCCCTGCAGCTGCAGGGACAAGGGACATCCCCAGGGTGGAGGGATGCTGCAGGTCCGAGCCAAGGCATGAGCAAAGTGGTCTCCCAGTGACCTGCTCTGCATGAGGAACCACCCAGGCCTCTGGCTGAACTGTCTGCCCTCTGAGTACCGAATTCCCATGCACACACATCCAGGCTTTGCTTGCTTGCTTGCCAGGCAGCACTTTCTGGGTGTCAGTCTCTTCCCAGCTAATTAAAGAGCAGCATCTGAAAAATACGTTTAAAATTCCATAATATCCAAGTGCTATCCCAGCCATAAATATGTTCAGGTGGAGACATGTCTATCTACCCAGGCATCTGGATTTCTGTTTCATGTTGGAGATCAGGAGATTCTCCAGGAAACAGGTACAGGACAGCCCCTGAAACGCTGCCCAGAGCTTTGAGTCTGCAGGGGAAGGAGAATATCTCCATTAGCTGCTTCTTCACAGTCCCTTGATCCTTCTCACAAAGCCCCAGTCCCAACTGGGTGATTAATTTCACTTTTACTACAAACAGATATAACTTGAAAGAGCTGTGAATTATCCATCTAAACACAGCCCGATGAAGGATAGTCAAAGGATACTCATCAGTACAGTTGAAAGTGCAAAGACTTTCTGAAGAAACTTAAGATAAAACAGTTCCCTACTCACAAAGAAATGCTCTGGCAGAGCCTCTTGAGTATTTAAAGAGCTGATGTGTGTGCCTTTACTGCCTTATACAAGCCTCTTTCAAAATTATTTTCTGGTTTGCTGGCAGTCCTCTAAACAGACTGATACTCATCTCCCAAGCAGCCTCCCCACCAGAGTGCTTGATGATTTGTATATTGCTTTACAGCCTCCTCCAGCGCTTCTGTGAGAGGAGTGCCTCGCAGTGACAAACACTTCCAGAGTTCATCCAAGTTGGGATGGCACTGATGTGACAGCCAAAATGTCATGCTGAGAAGAAATGTTATTAGGGTTGCTTTGTGTGTTAGAGAGACAAAGATGCTCTGTGTTATTAGACATTTTTGTTGTTGTTGTTTCAGGCTGTTATCCATGTGCTTAAGTAGGAAAGGAAAAAATTATGTGACTGTGGATTTAAATGACAATACTTGTTTTTTTCCCCAGAGTCTGACATATGACCTGTTATATTTTCCTCAGCAAATGGGTCATTAAAAACATAATATGGCTTTGCAGTATAAAGAACTTACACAAACAACACTAAACACTTAGGATCTCAGATACGATCATGCACAGCCTCATTCATGTCAGTAAATATCCCTCCAAACATTTCAGCAGCATAGGAGAGAAATCTCTGGGTCATGGGAGCCGGGACAGACTCCCTCCCTGAAGTGAACTGTGCTACTCCAGTTCGTGCAGATGATGCCCAAGGATTAGCTAACAGGAGGAGGGATGCACTATTTTTTTCCCCATGTTTAACCTTTTACCTACATTCCTATTCTTTTTTATAAAGAGGCTGACCAAAACATGCTGCTTGGCAAGGTCTCCCTCCAACATAGTTAATCATTATTACACACCCAGTAATTCCCTCTCTGTCCAAATAAATTTTCTTGATATTAGACGGTCTAATTTCATGTGATACTACACCCAGGGATCCCCATTTCCCATTCTCTCTGTCCCACTGTTAATTCTGGGCTTCTATATCTTTCCATGGTTTTGATCAGCATGATTTAATACAGTGGGAGAAATCTGAAGTGCTGGCTCAGTTTTCAAAGGCTTATCTCCCTCGTTTTCTTCAGGAAATAATTGGATGACACAGAGTCTGCCTCATGAAAACTCTCTGAGAAAGCTGGAAAGACACAGGGAAAAGTGTGAGAAAAGGAGAAATGGCTGTACCTTCCTCAGGATAAGCACAGAACAAAAAGTATTAACACTTCCACAACCTTTTAAAATTGCCCTGATACTTCACTAAGAAGGAAATGTAGCGGGTTTTGGTAACAATACTTTGAAAGAAGTAAAAAGTATGACATATTTGTAAGAAAAAAGAGAGAAAACAATTGTAGATATGATCCATCTCTTGTGAAATAAGTGGTTATGGTTGTTCATAGACATACTGGTAAAATGTGTAGTTATATCTCCTGACATACCTATGGGAAGCATGCACACATTTTTCAAGCACATATGCTATATATAACATATATAACATATACGGAAGAAAAAGTCTTAGAGGGACATTTAAACACATGGAAAGTAGGGTGTAGATTTTTGATTCTGTAAAAAAAAATTCAAAATATTTTCACTTAGGTACATCACCATGATGAGGTATGTTGGAATGATATTTTCCATTTCCAGCTGATATTGAGCAATGGCATTTCGCTTGAACTTAGCATTATTATTAATTTTTAAGTTAAAAATTGCATTCCTTTTGAAATGTTGTCTGAAATTATAAAATCCTAGATAGCACATGCTATCAGGATTGGCATAAGTAGTTTGCAGTCTATACTTCTGTCCAAAGAACAGAAGCAAGTACAATTGTGCTCATAAATCATCATTACAATGACATTTTGTTTCATTTGGAACATACACTTTTTAATTAAAATCAACAATTTCACAGAGCAAATTTTCCTTCTATTTCAGCTCTTTTTTCCTCACTTTCTTTCCATGTAAAACCTGTGGTAGATAGCTTGTCTGCCAAGCTAACCAAAAGGAAACCTAAACTCTCCCACTTTATACCATCCTGTAAAGAAAAAGATGAAATAGATGCAAATGTATCTTTATACCCTCAGGCTGAAAAATTGCTACAAAAATATATGGCCTAACAGTGGATGAAAATCACTGCTTCACATTTTCTTCAGAATTCACTGAGATATGGGAAATACATTTTTTTAGCAATGGCTTTGTTTCCTTTCCATATACCTAATTTTCAGTATTTCACAGAGAGATAACATACTAAAGCTTCTTACAGCTGTTACCTAAAACTGCTACAGCTGTTACCCTTAAAACTTCATGGAAAAGTAGAAGACATCCCAAAGAAAAACCCTAGTAACACACAGTCTAAGACTGTATTGCATGTGGACTTAGGTGCAAAGTTAGGGTTATTTTTCCAAATCCACACTCTTATTAACTGCTTTCTGAATAATAAAGATTTCTTATCATAGTTTTAGTATCATTTGGAGAGTGGTGAAGGCTAAGGTTTTGTTTTGCTTTAAGGACAGAAGAACATTCCATCATCTGGAATTATTTAGCCGGTCACTTTGTGAGAACGTAAACAGAAATTCCCTTTTTGCTATGTATCTTGGAAAAAATAAAGAACTGAGCAATTCTCCCAAAGTCTACTGGATCTGCACAGCTTTTACCCAGGGAGGTGGGAAGGGAGCAGTGGAAAAACTCATTTATGGTGTACTTCTAGTTTCCTGAGCCCCCCATATTAGGCATGCATATATGTTCAGCTTGGCCTTCATTTGCTGAGTTTGAGTTTCATTTTCTGTGTTTGAGACTCTTGCTTGAAGATGAGGGCACCACTTAAGTCACTCAATGCTTTTTGGGTTTTGGAGGCTGCCAAAATCCCATTGAAGCAGCAGTGTGTGTGTATATAACTTAAGCCTGGCCTTGCATGCTGTGCATATTTAGTAAACACAATTACTTGGATCCTACCATGTAGTTCCCTCAATCTGAGTTTGTTATGTAAACACAAGAGTTGCAAGACTACTCAGTTTCTCCAAACTCCAGACCTAAAAAAGTGTCACTAACCACATATGTGAATATATATGTGTGTATGTGTAAATTCACTGCTGTTCTGACAAAACACCACAAAGTTCTTCATGAGACAAAAATGGATTTCTCAAGAACTTATCAAATTTAGAAAAGTTTTGATTTCCCAGGAAGATAAGGATTTGGGAGCTCCACTCTCCAAGGTCTTGATTGGAATGGAAACAACTGTGATGGGCCAATTGCTCAGCCAGGCTCCACAAGGGTTTGTTCTGCAGGGTTAAATTCTCCACTGCCATGACAAAGGCAGCATGGTCTGTTCCCAAAGATCCTTCAGCACCCACAGCACTCAGGGGGCTCCCAGCCCACACAGCCATCCACACCATGCCTGGGAAGAGCTTGGGAAGCCCTGTGGGACTGAACCTCACCAGTGACAATGAGAGCCATTCCAGAGGCTCATGGAGTAGGAGAGGCAACCCCAGATGAGAGGCTGACCCTGATTTCTCTAGAACCGCCTCATAGCCTTTGTCAATTCCAGCATATCTTTTAGCTCTGTAAGTAAATGCAATCATCTTCTCTTATCTAGGTATTTTACTGTGGTCATTCCCGTGCCAGCAGTGAAGGAACTGGCCTGCTGTGCATGCTATCAAAAATCCTCACTTCACTCTGCAGCTGCCTGTCAAAACACCTGGCAGAGCCACTGAGTGGCCACGTGGCAGCCAGGCAGCAGCAGGTGAGCACAGGCAACCCCAGTTGTCTGAGAAATGCCTCCACACAACATTTGAACAGGTTTCTTCCCATCCTGAGGCAAGGCAAACACCAAACAAAATACTTTAGCGAGACCCTTACAGCTCTAAATATCTGAATGTTCCCCCGAGGTCTTGGTTAAGAAGTTCCCTCAAGGTTGTGCTTAAGGGGTTTTGCTCTCCTGACATCCAGCTGTGCTGGAGCTTTTCCCCTTCCACGCCAAGGGGAATGTCTCCATCCATGGTCCAGGAGCTCCATCCACCCATCACACAGCAGCGGGGCAGCGTGTGCCTGCACAGAGGGCACACGAACAACACACACTCCTGGCCAGAGCTGGCTCCAGCTGGTGGGCAAGAGGAGAGGGGGAGGAAAAAGGCAGCAAGAAGGAAAACAGGCTCAAAAGAAGGAAATTTAAGCCTCTTTATCTGGTTGTCCATGGTAGAGAATTCCATCTTCTGGTCCTACTAAAGCTGTGATGAGAGAAACTCCTGCAAACCATTTTTTACTATGAGACTTCGTTAAGTCTTTTAATATTTCAGGAGATGAATGCCTGTCACTCTAAGCAGACTGAAAAAAGAAAAAAAAACCAGGAAGACCATGGCATATGAAGCATAAGAAGCAACATAGCAATTGCAGCAAACATAAAGGAAGCACCCTGGGACCTTCAGCACACGTGGGATGAGCATACACAGGACTGATTCCCTGGGCTCATTTAAGGCCCCAGAATTGTTCCTGCCGTGGGGACCCAGTGCATGAGGTGGAACAAATCCAGCTGAATGGCACTTGAGCTGCATGAACTTCCCTCAGCTTTTGAATTTCCCAAGAATATTTCCAGCCCTTCAAGTACATGGAGAGGGGGAGCAGGAGGTGCCTTCCTGCTCAGCAGGTGAAATAACAAACTGCAGCGGGTACTGTGGGCTGGCGCCCGGCCAGCAGACAGGCACAGGCCAACACGGAGAAAAGGGTTTAATGCACTCCCAAAGAATAACTACTGGGGGACAAAAGAGTGCTTGTATTTTTATTCTTTCCTTTTCCTGCTTCCAGGAAGCTTTAAATAGATTGATTAGGGGCATGCATGGGATATCTCTCTAATGAGGGAGTAGAGCTTTTTAATGGTGAGGTGATGCCAGCCTTGGATTCTTTCTTTATTCTTGTGTCTCACTGAATAGCACTGTAGTCATGGTCTCGAGTCTCAGACAGCAGAGGAATACAATTTTCCACTTGGTCATCCATCCAGAGGGTGCTGGATGGGATTATCCTTGGTGAAGCACCAGGTGCAGAGCTGAGCAGTCTAGGGCTGCCCATCCCTCTCAGGAGGCAAACCAGCAAGGGTGGCTGCTGGCTGCAGTGCAAGTGTTCCCAGCCAAGCATTAGCTATAGGATTTGCTTCAGTAATTACCTCTACTTCAGTCTTATGACCCAACAGGAGGCAAAATTACTCTTGGCCAAATTACAAGTCTGAGAGGTCTAGGGCACTCAGGCATGTGTCCTCTACCTGTTGGAGAGTGTTGCAAGCAGGTGGGCAGTTTTTTTCTCTGTCTTTTGCATATTTTCCACCAAACCCATAGGCCTGTAGTTATCAATAGATGCAGGAGTAGGAGTGGGTCTTTTTATTCTTTAACATTAAGCAAACACATCCCTGCCACTGGGACCAGCAGAGAGTGTTATGCATGCCGGAGACAGCACATGATTGAAGGGGATGTTCCCTCTCTTCTGACCCCAGGGGCAAAATCCTTTCCTCTTTTATACACAGGCAGCATTCAGACCACCATCCATATACCTCATCCTCTGATAATTAGGGAACCTAAATATTTGGCTCATGGTAACAATTCTGTGTCTTCTAACAAGGGGAGCAGCGTTGCCCTAGGTCCCACTCCCTTTGAGCCGTGCTGCTATGACAGCAATGTGATTGTCACTGCCATGGTATGCTTAACCTTTGCCAAACCAGAGCTGAGGCATTAACTCAGATCCTCAGCCCACATGTCTTAAAGGGCAATGTAACCTGTGCTGCCTGGGCCCAGCACAGTCTGCAGCACAGTAATAACAAGCACGAAAATGTGACAAGCGTGAGCCGTAAAAATGATTGATGCAGCTAGAAAAATAACAAAGAGAAGCTGAAAAATTGCAATGAGGAGGAGGAATTCCTGGGACCAGTGTCTCCATGGCACCAGCAGCCCCCTACCCTCACACCAGAAAGAGAGGCTACACTCCGGTAGAAAGGATCTCCATACCACACAATGAAATTCCAGCAAACAGGACAAGGACTGATGGTGTCTGGAAGTGGTAGTGCCACTGCTACCCGGATAACTGTTTGAATTAGATTATGTGAGAAAAGGAGGAATATATAGACGACCAGCTGCTCAAAGGCTTACTACAACCTTGCTTTTATTGTTCTGCTAAGTTAGAGGTGGGGCATCAGAGGGATTCCTAACATACCACTACTGAGAAATTTTAATATGTTCCACACTGACACATATAAAAAGGAAATAACAGCTGATCACAGCCAGCAGAGACTGCAACATCTCTTTATATGCATGCACAGAAGGGTGGTTGAAGTGGGGAGCTCTTGGCTCAGACACCTGAGCTAACCTGACCCAACTAATCCATTCTCCTGCCACTGAGTTGAGTTTCAGCAAAAGGACTGTCAAGTGTGAAGTCAGGCAGCAGGAAAAAAAAGGTGTTCTGGACATGGCTATTCAGCCCATCCTGAGATACCAGGACATGGAGAAGGGCAGGGGAGCTGAGAGGCAGAACACTTAACACTGATGAAAAGAAACACGTGTTTACACAAGCGACAATGATCCGGGGGAACAAGATATCACAGAGGGCAAAAGTTTAGCTGGGCTCAGCCAAAGGACCTGTTATGCATGGGGAGGGGGTTACAGTCACAGAGGTTTCATTTCTCAAGAGTTTTTGGAAGGGTTACAAACCCTCAGGACTCTGAGAGCTCACTGGATGGGGTTAGGGAGAAATTTGCCCCAGCAAGTTACCCCATGGCGGCTGCCACAGGGACTTTGTGTCTTTCTTTGATGTGGCCACTTCCAGAGGTGGATTGCTCAAATAACAGGGAGCTACAGTCTCATGTAGCAAAACCTTCCTAAAACTCACAGGGACAAGTCTCTCTCATACTTAGGAGTATGAGACAGAGAAAATTGTAATATTTAAAATACAACAATCACATATTTATAATTGTAATTAAAATAGTGATTGGGAGGTGGGGAGGGGGAAAGAGAGAGTTTTGTTTTTTTCAGTTAAGCAAGACAAGTTCACCAGACAAGTTGCAAGAATTAACGTCTCAGTGGTTTCATGCAAGCTTTCACCATAGATAGTCAATTCTCTCCAACTCCAAGGACAACCCTGAGCACCTCCTAGTGCATCTGAGAGCTGACAAGCCAGGCAGGGAGCAAAGTCAGCCCCAGGAGAAATGGGAAATGAAGCCAATCATGGGAGGATTCCCTGTCAAACGAGTCACAGCAGGCATCAGTGTGAGCTCCCAAGGAGATGGCTTATTTCCCTCCCACCTGGGCAGGAGGGACTGCAGCCCTGGCCAGGCAAGAGGGCAAGAATATGCAGATGCTGCCACAAGCCTCAAAGGTGAGTGAGGGATGGTTCCAGTGGGGAAGAAGGCTTTTGTGGAAATCAGCCATGCCTAAGGAGCTACCTGGGGTCCTGTTACTGCAAACTGTACCCAAGACTGTCCATAACAAATATCCTGCCCAGCAAAGGCCAGTCATCAGCACACATTAATCTGATCCAAACCAGGCACTGCACAAACCCAGGAAAGCTACACGGGACACCTTCAGGTAGAGAAATGAGCCTGTAACTAATCATCAGCAGCCCCTAATTATACCCTGTCCCTAAATCAAATAGCATTTTACTTTGTAAGCTTGAAATATCTATTCCTTCCACATTTGTTTTTAACTGGGAAATCTTAAAGCATTGTTTCATAGTACAAAATAATATTTCATTAGCAGCAAGAGTATATCAGTGTATCTATAAGTCACATTGGGAATCCCCAATTCAAGCTGATGAGTAGTTACTCATCAAATAGTTCTATTTAGGTCCAGGAAATTATTCATGTGTATAACTACTCACAAATATGACTAAGGTCCCACAGCAAGAGCAAAAGTGAGCATTATTAGTAATTCAAAAGGAAGGGGGAAGAAATAATAGGTACAGGTCCTAAAATGTAGATATATTCTTTCAAGGAGGGACAAATAACAGCACTGTGATTATTACAGCCACACTTATTGCCACACCAGGCAGCTGGATTGCTTCTATTAGAAAATAACTTTGCAATAAAGTACTGATTTCAAGTGAGTTTGTCCCCACTGTTGGTTTTAAATAATCATTTGCCTTCAAGTGAGTTTGTCCCATTACTGGTTTTAAAAAACCTTTTGCCAGTTCTTTTTCAACAGGCAGAGTTCCTTCCTCTCAGCCATGGTTATAAAGCTTTAGGAACTGTAAGTACCATGTATATACATGAATACACTGTAAGTAACATATATAGGAAATATATGTTTCATCTTTAAAGAGCTGCAGAAACCTTAAGCAGTTACTTGCCATTCTGTCCCTCCCTGGCAGAAACAAGCAAGATGTGTTATAGGGAGGCTATGAGAGAAATTTCAATGAACTTGCAGAGTAGGATAAGAAATCTGCCTGGCAGCCCCACGGGAGACGGTGCACACACACACACACACACAGGCACACACAAATCCAGGTTTGCCACAAGAAAATCCCCCCAGCACACACTGTGTGTGCGACACTGCAGCAGCAGCAGCTACCCCAGTCCCGAGACTGGGATTTTTTTGTCGCTCCGTTCTTTGCTGCCGGAGCCACTGAACTTCCACAGGATGAGTAAGAAAATCTCTCCCCCAGCACACGCTGTGTGTGTGACACTGCAGCAGCGGCTGAGACTGGGATTTTTTGTCACTCTGTTCCTTGCTGCCGGAGCCGCTGAACTTTTCCGGGATGGGTTCACTCACCTGTGTCCGGCAGGAGCCGGGGCTCTCCCTCCGGGCAGTGTCCGCTGCCGAGCCCCGCCGTTCCCTACCCTGACACTCGCTCACAGAATCCTTCCTTGGTCCCGGCGAAGCGGAGAGCGGTCATGCTGGTGCCTCTGGCGCTGACACACAGCGGAATGAGCCTCCCTCTCTCCTTCTGGGGTCGCGCAGCATCCTCCGTGTCCCGGCCACCTTCCGATATACCCCGGGCACCCTGCAAAGCCAGGCACAGGGGCTTTCCCCGCAGCTCCCAGCCGATAAAGAGTGCGGGCTCAATCTGTCCGCTCCATTGGAGAGCCTCGCTGAAGTTTGGATGAATAATAACGTGAGAATTGTGAGCGCTCCCGCGAAGCGTGAGGCGCAGCGCTAGAAATAAATATTGCCTGTTGTTTCAGATTGTTCTGAGCGCTCCAGCGGATGACTGGCAAGAGAACAGCAGGCGTAAGTGGTGGTAGAAGTAAACAGTGCAGCTTTAAAGCAGCAGGCTTGCCCGTGTTCGCAGAGCCCTGATGTAGCGGGACAAAGCGGGTGCTGGCGATCCCAGCGCTCTCCCGGTGATCCCGGGGGTGATTCCAGCCCATCCATTCACCCCAGAGCCACAAGCCATGGCCAGCACTGAGCTGCAGGCTGGAGCTCAGCGTGCTCACAAGAATAGGTGTTTAACCAAGTTGCTCAGAAGCACCCTGGGCCACCTATTTGACCACATACAGGCAACCTTAAGATAGGAGATAAGGACACAGGAATAAGGAGACGCAGGGACTAGAGCTGTGTTGATTCCATTTAAACAAGATTTAATTTAAAAAACAAGGAGAACATGTCTTTGTCAGATTAAGAGATTAAACACACAGTTAAAGTCCGTGTAACACTCAAAATCTGTAGGAATCTCTTATTTGCATGCTTACCTTTGGAAAATGCACTACTCCTTCCTTCCTTCCTTCCCTCAAACCCTTTGGAGAGCTGAAAGAGGTCCTGTTACTCCCAAATGCTTTTGTTCTTCTGTCCCTCTGTCACATGGCTTGCCTTTTATATTTGCAACACACAAAAGTTAGGGCTGTTGTTGAAGAGAGAGAGGGAGAGAGAGGGAGAGAGGGGGAATGTCAAATGGAAAAGTGCCATTGCAGTCATATATCAATCAGGGCAGCAGCAGCAGCAGCTCGCTGGCAAATGGGAATTCCACAGAAATGTGAAGCTCTTGTTATCTGAGAAATCACAAAACACCATGAGCCAAGCTCCCCTCTGCAGGGACTTCTTATAATTGGCAAGCCAGGAAATAGAAGGAAATGTAGGCGCTTTTTTAATTGCTGTTATTGTTTCAGATCTGGAGATAAGGAGGCTGTGGCATGTGCAAACCAGTGGAATATAAATCCTGAATATAAATCCTGAATCAAATTCCTTCCTAAGCAAATGGACCATGTGCAAGATAAAGCAAACCACTGAGAAGCAAGGGAATGGAGCTAAGTGAAGAATCTGACAGTAATGATTTAAAGAATTTGATAAGTGTTTGCACTTGGAAAATATCCATAGAAAAACTACCTGCTCCCTGGATTACTCATTAATCTCCTTTTTTCTGACCAGTTTTTCTTAGGCTTTTTTAACTGTGATTGATCTCAGATATCCTTAATTCAAGATATGCTGCTTCACTACAATTGGTCAACTAAATCATCTGACATTCTCTGGCTCTCCAGTTGGGTAAGCAGGCAAACATTTTCTGTATAAATACTTCTCTGCAAACCTGCAATTCCCCTGCTTCCAACAACCTGCCCTGAAATCCTGAAGTTTCTGTCAAATAAACTCAGAATTTTGCTCAGAGAAGAAAACATTGTCTTTCTACTTTACACACCTTTCTCTGAAGAAGGCCAAGTTTGGAAGAAGTTATCCTTAAAATATTTTATAAAATATTAAAAATATTTTAAAACTTTTAAAATATTAAAAATATTTAAAATATTAAAAAAAGAAAAAAAAAGCCCTGAGAGGCTGAAGGCAGGCTCCATCCATGGAAAACCCCTCTTACAACAAACACACCACAGCTCTGGATGCACCAAACCCTCTTCCCTGCAGAGGAGGGTGTTTCACTTCCCTGTGGAGTGCCCCCTAGTCATCCTGCAGGATTGTGTCAAACACAGATCTAAGCTGGTTAATTAAAAAATAGGCAACATAGCTGGCCATTCACAAGCTGGATCTGTTCTGGCCAGCAGATGGACAGGGCTCTGTGTCGATTGTGTTTGAACTCGAAAGGCAAGTTGGTATTTGATGGATGATGTTATTAGCTAAATGTCTTATGTGGTATAAGATCAAAGAACAGATGGGAATTATGCCTTAAAATAGAATAATCTAAAAGGGGGATGGCTTTTAGATGAGTAAGCATCATGGAAACAATAAAGGAGACTTTTTTGGGCTTGCTTTGCTGCACAGCCAGGTTTGACTGGCGGGATAAACAAACAACCCGCTTAGGACCACAATCCTTAGGACATCACTTTTGTTGCACATTTCTCCCTTCATATTCAGTGTTTACATTGTTTTGCCTCTTGAGTCAACCTTGTGTTTCTCTCCCTGACCAAAAGTGTCCCAGCTCTCTGTCTCCTTGCCACTGAGGTTACCCAGTGTGGGTGACAGCAAAGCTCAGCATTGCCTTCACCTCCCTGTAACCACAGGCTGAGATTGCTGCTCTGGCACAGCTCTCACCTTCAACAGAGAGAGCACACATAGAAACCTTCTTTAATTTACACCCTCCTTTAAAATGAAGGCTATTGGTCGTTGTACTGCTGTGTTGTTTTTTCCCACTGGCAAGAAAGTGATTTCAATACTCTGGTTGCTTTCACTAAGAGCCTTCCATGTGCAAGACAAAGTAGCTTCTGGATGAAATCCTCCAGGAGACAATAGACATCCTACTCATGGTCCTCACTGAAAAAGGTACTTCAGGGATTTTTTTCTGGCACCACTTAGGCTTCTTATCTTTGTGTCCTCTGCAGGTGAAAATATCTGTATTATATTTTTGCTGGCTGCTAAGCATACTAAACAATTATCAATAATTCCTCAAACAGTGGAATTTTAGAAATGTAATGCTCAGCAGTTTGCTACCATGACAGAAATCCTTAGCACAGGAAAATCAGCAAAAGTGACTTGCAATTTTTTTATCTTCAGCTTCCAGACTCTCTTTGGCAGCCAGTGGAAGTTAATCAGCAATTAATTGATTGCACAGCCTGGTGACTTATAAACTGACACTCTCATTTGTGGCCTTCTGAATGAACCTGCACATGATCACAAGCTCAAAAGTAGAAACATTTAATGTAGCCTCCCCCCAACTCAAGAACACTGTGGTCCATAACTTTTTCATAGCTGCTCATAAATCTTTAGCCTCTCTCAAAAGCTGAGCCTTAATCCCACCCATAAAACCAGACATTTTGAAGAAACAAATAAAAGCAGAAAGAACAGGAGCTCAGAGCTCAGTTTTCAAAGACCACTAGACATCTGAGATGACCCCAGATATCAGATAATATTTCCAGAAGATTGAAGGTATTCTGCTCCCATCAGTTCTGATCTGAGTTCCCTTCAAAAGAATCTTATCTCACTTAGAATTATTGGCCTGAAAACTAAATTTAGGCTCTTCCAGAAGCAAATGTAGAGTTTCCATTCCAAATTACTTTCAGTACAGGCCAAATTTATATTGACATCAATGGCAGTTTTTCTCTCTGTGAACATATTTTACTTTTTCAGTTGAACTAAATATATGTATTTTTTTTAATAGAGAATCAAGTGAGATAAATCCCTTCCTTGTATTCTCAGGATGTGATTTTGAAGAGATGGAGATCCACTACTTCATAGAGTTCTACAACCTCCCTAGTTCAGTCCCCATAAAGTTCATTGGAGACCTGCAGTCCTATTTTTTATTCCACCACCACTATATGACCTACAAAACTCATGTTCCTCCTCAGAAAAGCATTGTACTACCATTAGCTGCAGTTCAATGGGACACAAATATTTGCCCTGTTGGCATCATCAGCCCCATGTTCCTTCTTCAAAGGAGCAGGATTTCACCTCTCCATCATGCAAGTGTGCAAAATGCATTCAGACTTGTGCAGAAAATACAATATTTCATTTTCATCTTAAGGATTTCCCAGTGCTGCCCTTTTGGCATTCTGAGACAGCAGGTAACAGACCTCAAAATCATCAAACATTCTGCCACAACAGGCATTGCTTGGTATCTGTGCTGGTTGTGCCTGCAAAGACCAGGAAAGGAGCAGAAACACAAGGACAACCTTTAAATGTGGATACACACTCACACACAGTGACATAAACATTGCACCCTTTGCTGGAAGCAGTTGGAGGGAGTGGGATGCTCAGGAATGCAGTTCAGGGAAAGGCCATGCTTTGTTCCATTATTGAATTGATGAAGGAGGGTTTATATCTGGGGATTGGCCATCAGTATTCCTCTCATAGCTGGGAATGTAGGAGGAACCGAAAGCATTGTAATGGCAATCTGCAGCAACAAAAAATGTAATACTTATATTATGAATTTACACTTTGTAAAAGGTACTCACAATTCTTAGAGGAAGTTTTTTCTATCATTTTAATAATAACAATAACTATTAGGCAAATAATATTCCCAATAAATAAAACTACATAACCACTTACAGCAATGAAGGAGCAGGTGGCACAGAAATCTGTTTAGACACTCAAAGCTTTTCATCTTTCTCCCCATGGTGCTTTATCTCAGATTTGTTATGCAAGGATATTTAAATACCTAAACACACATAATCTTCTGTAAACTAAATGGGTCTCTTCTTTCAATGTTTGTATGTATTAATGAATGTGTGCTGTTAAGAAACAGTAAATGGAAATGTTTATTCAGTAATTTGCACAAGTACTGTTATTACAGCAAGGCTCCTGTCATCTGGGGATAAGGCTGCTATGGAGAAGTCTGTGAAAATTAGTCTAAATTATATGCTTATTAATTTTAAGACAGAAAGCCTTCAGGCTGACATGAAAATGCAGCTGCAGGAGGACCAGAAGTTGGTGTCCCCTGGCCCCTCCAGCAGGGAGAAGCATTGGCCAGGTAGGGTCAGAAATGTGCTGCTCTCAAGGCACAGATTACTGGGGACTATCACTACACAAAGTCCCAGCCAGGCTGCCCTGCACTCACCAGGAGCCCTGATGGACAATTTGTACAGGACAAGTGAAGAAACCTGGATTCCTACATATATTTTTCCCTGCGTCCCTCATGATTACCCACTCAGGTTTTCCCCTACACAACCATCAGCTCCTTGATCCCCCCATCCCTTGATAATGTGGATTGAAACTCTTTGACCTTTGCTCACTCCCACAATTTTTTCAACAGCTTTTAAAGCCCCTACAAGACTGCTGGCTGAGCAAGGGGCAGCACACCATCACTGAATAGCAAACACACCCTGTGGCTTCTTGCCTCTTCAGGCTGCAAGTTGTGGTTTGGTTTCCCTCTGCAGGACAGCAACAGGATGCAACATTCCTACCCAAGCACCACACATCCTCACATGTCCAAGAAATTGTCCAGAAACTTCGTTTTCTCTGTGAGATCTCAGACTTGCTGTTAAAATTGATTTAATTTGAGCAGCTGGATGAAAAGCTGAAAGGAGACACTAACATCAGGGCCGAGAGACAAAAAATAACTCAATTCTATGAGAAACTTTTAAATAAGAGAGTAAAGATATCTGTTCTACCTTCAGGCTGCTGAAAGGTGGAGTGCCTTTTCCCTAGAAGAGATTGTTGTCACCTGTCACCCTGATTCTTGTCCCCATCCCCTTTGGAGTGCCTGGCTGCACCTCTCTGGTGTCCTTTGCCACTGCTTTATGCCTAATGAAGAAAGAGGAAAGCTGCTGAATTTCAACAACGTGGATCAACAGTTCTGCAGACACTTGAGAGGTTTTCCCACCCTTCCTGAGGGCAGCTGCTCCTCTCTCTGTCAGTGGGAACCACAAACAGGCACTGCCTGAAGAGCTGCTCATTTTGCTCCTGAAGGGAGGTGGAGCTCCTTTTGGCAGTATCTGCTTATCTCTATTAATAACAAAAGGAGCCAAGAATCAGCTTGATTCAGTCACCCAGCTGTTGAACACCTTGGTTAGGGCAGATGAATTCCACCTTCAAGGTTGTTTCAAATTATCTTGTAAGCATGTGCAGTAGATGCTTCACCTACCAGCTAACACACAGTTGCACCTAGGTCAGTGTTAAATATCACACCTTTTGCCAAGGCTGCAGGGAAAGTTTTGCATCAAACACTGTGAGGTAATGACATCTGATGTGCAGTGAGTAATTTGCAGCATATGTCTCCCACCTGGCAGAGAGAGAAGGGAGCTCTCTGTGAAAACTTGTGATACGCCAGATGTTTATCAGAGCACCAAAGAATGTGGAAGCTTGCATGCGGAAATTTCTCCAGAGTTTGTATCTCCAGGTCCCCATGTGGGTGATGTGTGGTGCACCTTGGCCATCAACACTGATCTCTCTACCCCACTATCCCAAACCACAAACAATAACATTTCTGCTGATTCCTTGCCCTCAGTGTTTCTCAAGAGTTTGTCAGAAAGTCCTAAACAGCACCCAGTGGCACAGCTGGAAGTTTTGCATTCATACAAACTGGGGGTCAAGGATTCTAAATGTTGTTTGAAGTAGCTTCCCTCAGCAAGGGTCAGATCCTGAGGGCTCCCTTGAGTCTTGCATGTCATTGAGCATCAAAGTGCAGCCTCATTTCTAGGATGTTTTTTACAAGATGGAGAAAACTCTCTGAGTGGAGAATATCTCCACTCAATTGAGAAAAGCATCATTGCCTTCCTCAGGATAAAATTAAGTTAAGATTGTGGTTTGAACAACATTTCCATAATGACAAAAAAACTACCCATAAATTTGCTTGGAGCTGTAAAACTGACCTGGCAAGACGCAGCTAGCTACTAACAATAGCAACCCTATTTTATTGCAGCCTCCTGCCAATACCCACACAATACTCTTTTCTTGCAGTAAAAATGCAATAAGCAAAGTGGAGAAGATGTTTTTCTATGTTATGTACTATAAAAAAATTAAAGTGAGTTCATTTGTCTATGACTCAGGTTTGTGTGGCCACTCCCTGTGCAACACCTCATGCTTTAAAAGGAAGCACTAAATGAAATTCAGTCTCAGCTAGCCAGCTTGGGTTAAATCTGCAGGGCAACTCATCATATGGGAAGTTTCTGAGAAGAAATGCTATTTAGAGCAGGAAATTGGTGATTCATAATTGACATTAACTCCAGTTACCCTCCAATGTTCATGCTGTACTTCATGCAAAATTATTATAAGGAAAGAAAGGCCATTCCCTTGAGCAAGTTCAAGTTAATGTTTAGGAAACCATTTAAGTTATTATTAGGACAAAAGTCATTACAGTGGAATGGTCAGATGCTCAGACTGCTCCCCCAGCTGCAAACCTGTGCATTTTAATACCTCTTTGCAGGTAGCTCTTCAGACATTTGGTCATTTTGGCCAATTCAGAGCCAGAAATGAGTCCCTTTTTAGCCCTAAGTGCACTGAAATCCATGCTGGTGTCCAGATTCACACACCAGTCCCTGTGATCCTGGAGGAACTCCTGGAGGAGGTGGGAGCAGAGCCACAAGGACGTGCCCACTCGTGGGCATGAGGAGCTGGCCTCAAGGCAACATTGGGCCCATGCTGGCAGACACCAAAACTGCAGAATGATGCAATTCTGCCAATGGAATGAGACAGCCCAGGGGCTGGATCCTCACTAATGAGAGCCAGCCATGCTCTGTGGCTTTTGCTGCAAGCTGTGACCTTGCACCAGGGCAAATCTGGTGCCTGGTCCTTGGCAGGTGGGAGCTCAGTCTCTTGGTGCCCACAGCAGACATGAAGCTCTCTGAAGTTCCTCAGGATACTGACCTTTATTCAGTCTAAAAGAACATATGAACTCAATTATTCCACCATAATATTAGCTTAGAATAAGGAATTAAATAGACCTTGCTATGGATTTTGGTGTGAGTAAAGCTTTGGCATGTTATGCAATTTTTTATGATTTTGGTTTTTTCTGAATAGAAGCAGAAATATCTTTCTAACATAGAATATGCCTTAAACAGCAAGGGTAAATCAGAGGCAGACTTCAGGTAAAGAAAGAGATTAAAGACTCATGCCGTTATAAACTTAAGTACCTTTGAGCTTGAGAAAAGCACTTTAAACCACTGCCTCATTATTACATTTAGAAAAGAGGGATTTGGATTCCTCTCTACAAGGAGAGATGCTCTGCAGCCCCAGTGCTGTGTGTGACCAAGGACCCCAGAAGAAAAGCCAGTCACTCTCCCCATCTGGGCAAGTTCCTGGGGCACAGAGAGGAAAGCCAAAGCATCCACCATCCTCCTTGAGCTGCTCCTTGGGCTGTGATCAGTGAGACAACAGAAGGATTTTTTGGGGGGATAGCAGGAGCATCAGCATCCAGCCTCAGGAGCAAAACAAACTGAGAAAACATGCTTTGTGTGAGACCAGAGGTGCAAAAAGTTCTGGCAGGGCTGAAGCATGCTGGAGTTGAAAAGGATACCAGAAACGGGTATAAACTGTGGTGTATAAACTGTGGTTTATAAACTCTGGTGTATAAATTCTGGTGCACTGAGGGTGATCATGGTAAAGGCTGAGAGAGCTTGCAAGACAAAGGCAGCAGAGGCAGGAGAAACCTCCGTCACTGGTGGTTTCAAATAACCTTCAGTTCTGGTGGGAAAAGGAATCATTGTAGAAATGTGAGTCCTGTCCTTTATCTGAAAGCTAAAAAGACAAAAAAGACGTTATCAAACAGAGGCTAGAAACAGGAAAGTTTGCCCTCACTTAGCAGAGCCAAAGCTGCAGCACAGCTTCAGGAACACACCCCTGGCAAGAGCCTCTCTTGGAATTGCTGCCTGGGTTAGGAATTGGAGGCTACTGCAAGAAGCAGAATTAACTCTGGAGCAAGGAACCAGGATTTCCCAAGCAAAGGAAGTCAACCAGAACAGGCTGAGGCTGATGCAAGGCTGCACAGAGACTGAAAAGAGCCCTGAAATGGGAGGCAAAGCCCAGTCTGCTGCAGTGGGAGACACTGAAAACCACATATTGTGTACATACCTTGGCAAGCCACAGCTGAGCCCAGCATTTGGGAAAAGAGTAAAAACAGATTCCCTTTCCTGGGAAAGAATCCACATGAACCTGTGGTGCACAGCATGGGAGAGGAGGATGGTGACAGCACCATTAGAGGCAAGGGGCTTATTTACAGGAGCCATGAAAAATGCTGTGGGGCCAGATAAAAGGACAAGCAGTCCATAGGCAAATGGCAATAATCAATTTTCAGCTGGACAGAGCTGCACAAGCTGATAAGGGTCTGACAGGGTTACGAGCACTGAGAGAAAAGCTGCAGGCAGCAGAAGGGAAGAGAAGAAAGGGCTCAGGACTGTTCCTCACTAAGGGAGATAAAGGCAAAGGAAAGAGAGAGTTCATAATAATGTCAGAGATTTTTAAAATGTCACATCTTTGATCTCACCCCCAGAGTGAGCACACTGAGTCAGAACTGCAGAAATGGCTGGGGGTCTCATAAAACTGCAGGAGAGAGCACAAAAACACCTCAATTTCCCCTTCTCCACAGGCCTGGCACCTCCAGCCCAGGGTGAGGTTTGAAGAACGCTGCTGTGAGAATCAGTGGTCCAGGGAGAAATTCAGCTCTGGAGACACTCCACATCCATCTAGAGGAATAAATGTTGCTTCCTTGCAAATAAGGAAAATGAAGTCATTATGTGAAGTTATGAGGGCAGGTTTTCCTCTCTGCCCAGAGGGAACGGCTTCTGGGAGACAGCTGACAGCACAGACAACACCTGACACTTAGGAGGGCTCTGGTACTGAGAGTCCAGAGGAGGGACATGAAGATGGTTACAGGGATGGAAAACACCTCTCACAGGAGAAAAGGCTGAGAGAATTGGGATTGTTCAGCCTGGAGAAGAGAAGGCTCCAAGGCAACCTTTTTGCCTTTCAGTGCCTGAAAAGAGATTTAAGCTGGAAAGTGTCGGAACTCAGTGCATCCCTCTTGGTGTCCAGAGTTGCCAAGGACCCCGCCGAGGGGCTCAGAGACCCTGGCATGCAGCCCAGAACACCTGGGGATTTGATTTTGACCCCTGGAGCAAGTTGCCAACTTTGTATGAGGACCTGAAAGTAACAGAGGTTTGAATGGTGTAATAATAAAATTATCACAGGGTGAAAATGTAGATTTTGAGATTTTTGGTATAGAGGTTATGGGGACAAGATGGAGGAACTTGAGCATGTCTAGCCTTTCTTCTTCTTCTTCTTCTTCTTCTTCTTCTTCTTCTTCTTCTTCTTCTTCTTCTTCTTCTTCTTCTTCTTCTTCTTCTTCTTCTTCTTCTTCTTCTCCTTCTTCTTCTTCTCCATTTTCTGCAGTCATGTTGGCACTTTGGGATTGGTTTAAAGTAGAAGTGCACTGTCTAACATAGGTGACAGGCATTGGGAATTAAGTGTAAATATGTTATACGTAGTTTGTAGTGTGAAAAGACAACATCACCTCGGGGGCGGTCAGAGTGCCTGTGGCTGCCCTGCAGAGCAGATCTCGGCTGGGCAGAAAGAAAATTTTATAGATAAGAATTAATAAACAACCTCAAGACTGAAAAGTGAAGAGTTCAGACTTGTTCTTCAGTTGCACGGGCCAAAGCAGAGACATCCTGCACATCTCGGGGCAGCCATTAGCAACAGCAACCTGAGAGGAAAGGAACTTTCAAAAGGGCATGTAGGGTTAGGACAATGGGTGATGGCTTTAAACTAAAAGAGGGGGGTAGGCTTAGATTATATATTAGGAGGAAATTCTTTGCTGTGAGGGTGGTAAGGCATTAAAATATGTTGCCCAAAGAAGATTGGGTGCTTTATCCCCTCCTCAACTGTACCTCCCCTTGGTTGCACCTGTCAGCCTTGGTTGAGGTCACAATCTTGCACCAGCCTGGAACATCTCTTTGGAGTGACTGCAGTGATGCTTTGGAACTGGATGGACTCCTCCAGTCAAGCTCACCCCTTCCATTTCAAAAGACCAATCTGCAAGTTTAAGCAGCCAGGCTTAACTTGTTTGCAAAACTGGAGGCCTGACATGAATTTCATCAGTGAGTCTCCTAAATTCACACCAGCACTGTGTCCCCTTGCAGCCATACAGTGATTGTACCTATTTTGGTATTTTCAATACTTATTGATCTCATAATCCAATTAATGGGATGGTGGAATTGCATTTTTTCAATGCTTAAAACACAGTACTGTAGGATGCTGATTTCTCATGGTAATTTTGGGAAGGAATCATGGCTGTGCTCTGAGCTTCCTAAAACCCTCGGGAGACTGGGAATTTGGTACCTGCAGGAACCTCCAGTTTACTGCACTGTTGTTGAACATAGAAAAGGGATAATCAGTCTGTAGGAATTATTTTTTTTCTTTTGTTTTTTGATGTTCTCACATAAAAAATGAGAGCTCTTCAAAATTAGTTGTTGAAAGAGAGATGCACTCATAACCAACAAGACCAATCATTTTAATGCCACAGCGCAGACCACGGTACAGTGAAGGCTCTGGGAGCTGTGCACACAGTCAGTGCACCTTGGTCCCCGCTGGCACAGCTGCAGCTCCTGTGTGCCTGAGCTGCCTTCCTCAGATCTGCCACCTGTGAGCAGCCATGCAAACTCACCTTCCTGGAGCTTCTGAGGTGGGAGTTGAGGCTGTAGGGTGACACTGCAAGTAGATCAAGCCCATTCAACCACGTGGGGTGCAAAGAGCTGTAGTGTAGACAAGGCACCAGCATCTCTGGAGCTGGGTCTTCTAAAGCTGCTCACAGGCAGGAGAAATCCCTGTCCTCCTTTCCTCATCCAAATCTCTCTCCTGTGAATTGCAGCTTCCAGATCCAGACTGCAGCTTCCAGAGCAGTGAAAAGTCGTGGTGCCAAGCCCCTCAGAAGTGCTGAGGGCAGGAGGACTTTGCCACCACGGCAGGATGCAGCACAAACACCAACCCTGGCGCTGCATCCTGCAAAGGCTCCAAACCACGAGGATGCTCCCAGGACCTGCCCTCCCTCCCCTGAGCTTGGCTGCTCCTCGCCTCCAGCATCCACTGCTGGTGAATGTGGGGCAGGATTCTGGCTGGGTGCAGCACAGCCACGCTCAGGGCTCTGAGACTGATGCAGTAAGATGTGTTGTACCGTGGCACAACTGTTGACTGAATTAAGAGAATCAAACAGCGAAGCCCAAACTAAATGGTTTTGCTACCTCAGAGAAGAAATTCTCAAATAATTAAAATTGAGCCTTCTGATATAGAAATGCAATGTCATGGTTTGATGACTTTGTTTTTCTAAGGATTTGAGTTGTGGTTTTTTCTGAGATTATTACATTTTCACAGAACATTTCATTTGCATTTTTGCTGTGCTTTCCTGTAGAAAATGATGTCATTAGAAAACATAATTTATCTCTTCTGGAGTTTTGCAATAGTAAAATTGCAATTCAGATTGTGTGCTGTTGTAAATCAAACATACTTATTTTAGTGGTCTGGTCTGCAGAGCTGGAGGCCAGCTCTACCCATCCAGTCTGTAAGGAATTGATAAACATCCCTGTTCCTCACGGCACTCTCAGACTGCTCATAACACTCAAGCATTGATGTCTCTATATGAGCAGTTTCTTTAATTACCATTGCCAATTCTGATTTTCCAGGTAAAGGCAGCCACCTTGCTCAAATGTTGGGATCATTTATCACCTGTCATGAAGGAGAGAGTCTCTTGGCATCCTCCTGTGCAGTAAGATATGCTTTGATCTCAAAGCATTCTGTCTACGGTGTAGTAAGACAAAGCACCACCTGCTATGAAGCTTGACAGACTATATAAAATATAATTTATGTACATTACCATCTTGTCTGACATAAAAGAATCACATAAGAGAACAAGAAGCAAAAAAATTGTTGTAACTGCAGTCGCAGGCACAAATATCTTTAATTTATGACAGACTTAATAAAATAGGTTTTCTCCCAGATACACGACTCTTTCCAGGGGCTGTGCAGTAACTTCATTTATATGGTCTTAAATTAAAAGAATATCTGTAGTCAATACAGTGCTACCAAATGAAAAATAAAAAGATCCAGAAGATCTAGAAGAAAGCTGTCTGGTCAGTCGCATGTGTACAAAGGACCAGAAATCTAAAGACAAGAGCTAAACCCACCAGTCAATATGTAATTAATTTTCAGATCTTCAGGTGGTTGAACTCCATTACCAAGAATACCCCAGCACCCTCCCAGATGCACAGGGATGAGCAGGAACATTGCCAGGAAAGATGAGTTCCAGTTCCCACTAATGGACATCACAATCACATCCAGGTCCCTCAGACGATCCAGAGGTGCCATCCAGTTCCAAAGGGAAACCAGAATCCTTCTGTTCATTAGCAGATTCCAGGTGGGCCCTCTCATGAAATGGGCAGAGGAAAAGGAAGTGTTTGCTGCCAGAGGAATCTGGTGGAATGGTTTTGGGGGTTGTGGTGTCAGGATGGGGCAGTCCCAGCAGCCCTTTGCAGTCCCAGCACTGGGAGGGTCCAGGCACATCCCCTCAAGGCACCAGGATCCTGCACTTCCATTCCTTTATAGACATGGCATGTCTGTGGGGCACTGTCTTTCAGGCAGACCAAAGAGATACTACTGCAATTAGTGCAATGTTCGCTCCTCATTTAGATTCAAGTAGAGTGCCAGAGAGTGGTAGCAAGGGTTACTCAACCTTGCAAAGTCGAGTTTTTTTCTTGTTTGCTTTCCAAGTGAAAAATATCTTTCAGTCGTGTTTTTGATGGGGAAAACCAACACATCTATCTCCTCTTCCACATTTTTTATTCCTTCAGTAGTAAACATCTGTCTTAATGCAAGAACTTCAAAGAAAGCCAAAGTGATTTTTTCATGTTATAAATTTGCCCAGACACTAAACATGTTTAAATGTCATCTTCCGTTTTCTGTTATGTCCTTATAAATAAGATTATCTTGCTACTGTTCTGCAAATTTGTTTACAGGAAAAAAATTCCAAGCCCCATTTCTTGCTTGGATGCTAAAGTTTGAAGCTTGTTCTTAAAACTTCCTGGAACCAGAACAAAAATGGTTCAAATTGTCACTTGGTTGGAAAGAGAAGTGTTCGGGAAAAGAGCAGGGAGATACTAAGAGCAAACAAGGCTAAATAACAGTCTTGTGCTTACTGAATTTCTAATTTTCGAGTGTCCAACCTACAGCTGCTACTGCCAGCCAAGCCTGATGTTTCTACATTTTCTTTTGACATTTGAAGATTAAGTAAATCATGTTTATGTGTGATAGTACCAGCACACACTTGACTCCAGTCTCTCCCCACCTCTGCAGAACCAAAGGGATGCTGTGGAAACAGCATCGGGTGGAGATGGCCAGGAGCACACACCCATGCAGGAGACCACCACAGCTAATTAATCTCCTGATTAAAGGGAGCATTGACAAAATCTACAGCTCTTCCATTCTGTGCTGAGCAGTTGCTATAGATCTATGTTCATGTGCAAATCTACCTGATAGGCATGTGCTTGTTATCTCTAGATTTGTGTTTAGTTTTCTCTTCAGTTTTTAGCGAGGGTAAAATTAAGGATACCACTTCTTGGCTGCTGTTTGTTTTATAAAGTAAACAAGAAGCAATTTACTGTAAGTATCGAGTCTGCAGTGCTTTACTGAGGTCTGATTAGAAAACCACTAAAATCTCCTTAAAGGCACTCCACTTTCTAAAGGTTTCTCAAAGGTATCTGAGACTGCCTTGCAGAAGCAGAGTATTGAGCTTGCCATTATTGTCATTTACTGCTGATCCTGGCTCATGTGGCTACAAGTTCATTTCAGCAACTTTTGCTGATGGTGAGAACAGACTCGAGTTCTTTTTCCTGAGGATTCCCATTCTGTATGGAGAATGAAAACAGCTGAGTTAGAGAAGGAAGGAAGGAAGGAAGGAAGGAAGGAAGGAAGGAAGGAAGGAAGGAAGGAAGGAAGGAAGGAAGGAAGGAAGGAAGGAAGGAAGGAAGGAAGGAAGGAAGGAAGGAAGGAAGGAAGGAAGGAAGGAAGGAAGGAAGGAAGGAAGGAAGGAAGGAAGGAAGGAAGGAAGGAAGGAAGGAAGGAAGGAAGGAAGGGGAGGAATGCAGAAAAGAGAAATACAGAAAAGAAAGTGCAAACTGTTTATAACCTTGATTTAACACCCAGTCTGAGCCAGACCTGTTATACAGAATATGTTTCCTAGGGGGTTTATAATGCAACTACTACAGAGAAACCAGCATGAGCTATTCAGCAGCCTAGTAAAAGTATGAATAGCTCACAATGACAGGAGAATCAAGTTGTTGCTGTCTGGAATGTGAGATTGTAAAACGTGAGATGATAAAATATTGTGATCCAGATTGAAAATCAATATATTTGTTCAAGTTGCCAGCAAAGGAACATGGACTGTTGGAAAACAGTCAGTGCATTCCATACAGTTGCTACCAGAATTCTTTGGATAAGGCAAGAAGTTGCAAGTTTAAAGTAAAAATAAATTAAAGGGTTCTTAAATCAATCCAAGGCATTTAAAAATTGAAAATTTAATGGGAAACAAGTAGGGAAAATCCAGAGTGGAGGGCTGAACAAGGGCAACTGCAGCACTGATATTTCAAAAACAACAAGTCCATTATCCTTACATGGAGGGGTTTTCAGAAGGTTCTTTGCTGTAAGGCAATGCCCTTGCAATATTTAAAGGGATTTGCTGTTAGAAACTCTTGGATTTGGAAATTTTACATGCACCAAGTGAGATATCAAAGAGAGAGCCAGCCAGCCTGCCTGGTTATTCACTGGGGTTGGTGCAGGTAGGTAATAGCAGTGAAGTATCCCTGCTCAGGTAAGAACTTAAACAAATGTTTAGACTGTGCATATTGCTCATATTGCTCAAGTGTTTATTTAAGCAATTTAATACACCCAGGCCACACTAATGAAATTCAGCTGCTATTCATCCCACCACACAAGTGTCCTCCATAGCATAGATATGAAAGCAAATAAGATAAAAGGAAAGGTGAAATAAGAAAAGAGGTGCTACTTACCTGAGCTATGCATTTTGTCTTTTATTTTGTTTTTAATGGGGCCATTTGTAACCAATCCTTAGCATGGTTTGTATTAAGTCTGGATCACAAATGCCGTGCAGCTGTTTACATCTGGCTCACAGGAGTGTGGCTGGTGTTTGCCAGGGGCAGATGGATGCCTTAGAGGAACTTGTCAGTGCAGAGACAGAGAGGATGGAAGGGTGAGGGTCTTTACTGCTCCCTACCTGTGCTCCCCATTATTACTGCTCCTGTTATGAAATACCAGTCTGTTTGCATGGAAATACTGATTGGAAAAAGCTCCAGATTATCCTCTGAAGTAGTGAAAAGTGTAGTAGTGAACACATGAAGGAGTACAGGGCAAGTCGACAAGAAAAAATAAAATTGCTTGGCAATCGAGGTAAAGTTTCCAGGAGCAGGAACTCAGGGTACAGCTGTGCTGGGATTACAGCTGTGCTGTACCTTGGCTGTGCTGGGATGGCAGAATCCATTGTCCTGACTGTGTCCTGCCCCAGGGGACAGAAATTGGTGCATTAGATTAAAAATCTGTCAAGTGCTCCCAGATATCTGGCACTGTGGTTTATATACACACCAAGGATCCCTCCACATGGGCATTAAAAACCCCTGAATGATGCAGAGCTCAGTGCTCCTGCTCGCCACAGGCTGAGGAGCCAGCCCTGGTTCTGAAAACCCATTCACCATCATCTGCTCAGAAACCCAGGGCAGGGTCTGACAGAGGGCAAACCTGGAGGCTGAGGAGAGACCTTAATGTGCTCTCCAACTACCTGAAAGGAGGCATCAGGTTGCACTGGGGGAGGTTTTTGTTAGGTGTAATGAAAAATTTCTCCTCATAAAGTGTTGTCAGGCCTTGGAAGAGGCTGCCCAAGGAAAGTGGTAGAATCACTGGAAGTATTCCAAACATGTGTGGACGTGGCACTTGAGGACATGGTTTGGTGGTGAACACGGTGCTGGTTCTAGGTTGACAGCTGGGCTTATGATCCTAGGGGTCTTTTTCCAACCTTAATGACTCCATGGTTCTGTGCAAACCTGACTGAGAGCAGGAAATTTGCACACCTGAGGATGTGGGGTCTGTGTAACACACAGGCTGCAAGGAGGATAAACCACCATGTCCTGCCTGCATTCTGCCACCCATCATAGCCTGAGAAAGTAGAAAGCTGCAGGGCAGAAGGATGCAGGAGGCAGGATGGGGTGAATGAGCAGGAATTCACCCCCTGCATTACCAGCCTGGCACTTTCAGAGCCAAGTGCATCGGGGCTTTGGCAGGGGAGTTTTGTTGGAGAGGAACAATGCCACAGACACGGCTGTAACAAAGAGTTCTTTGTGACCACGACTGGCCTGCAGCACAGGATCAGGACTTCTTTTCAGGCTGGCTGCCTGGAATACTGAAGGAGGACAAACAGCTCCCCAAGTCAGAATAACATGACCGAAAATCCCAGTACATCCCCCGAGCTCCCTGCCAGCGCAGCTCCTCAGCCGTGCAGCAGCTTCTTCCTGGGTGGGAGGGTTTGAATGGAAAAGAGGGGGAGATGTGGGGGCTCAGGCAGTGGGCAGAGCAGGAGCTCTTTGAATGCATGCACACGTAGCTCTGGAGCCTGGCTGCCAGCAGAGGCTGCCTGGCTGCAGAGCTTGGGAAGCCCTGCGGCACACAAAGGTTGCACTGAGACAGCAATCCTAAATTCAGTGCTTTTGCTCTCCTGAGCCAAGGAAAAAATCCACCTCCCTCCCTCCCTTTGGCAGATCAACTGCTTCCAGATTTCCTGATGAATTGTCACAAGGAAGAGAAATCATCCTCTGAATGATCACAAGGAAGAGAAATCATCCTCAGCCCTTCCTCGCTCAGAAAGCTGAGGGTTTTTGGATTTTTCCCATGGTCTGCATAAAATGAAGCACCCCAAATTAGCGCCATTCATGCTGCCACAGCCAAAAACTGCCTGTGCAACTACATCCTCAGTAAGAGTGTTGCAGCCTCTCTTAAGAACCTACAAAATAAAATGTACCCACAGATTCCCAGCTCAAACACACCACCAAACTCATCCACTGCATCTCTGACTCTAACAATTTTTTTTTTCAATAAATTTAGGCCACAGGAACCCAGTTTACCCCAAAAGATTCCAACTTTTTTTTCAATAAATTTAGGCCACAGGAACCAAGTTTACCCCAAAAGATTCCAACTTCTTTATAAACCAACTTCACAGAAGATTTTTCTTTTTAAATAACCGTGTCACCAAGCCTGAACCAACATTCAGAAATCACATGCTCACCAGCTGGATTGGAAGCCTGTATTTTATTTTCAGTTCCCATCACAAATTCAAACTTCAACAATGCCATCAAGCTGTCTTTGAAATATTCTTACACCTCCATCAACTTCAGGGGCACTGTCATTGGTGAAGTGAGACCCTGAATCTTCCATGCACAAGCATGGCTGCAGATCAACACAGATATTGCCACTGAACTTGCAACCAAATATATTCAAAAGATATCACAGTGCTGTGCCTTACAGGAGACTCTCAGGGACACCTGGCGAGTAGGAGAGCAGTGATGGCACTTGCTTTGCTGGTGTAAAACTGGGCTTTGCCTTATCAGAGCTGCCCTTCCTCACAGCGATTCACTGTCTCCAGCATCGTCTTGAGGGGAAGCAGAGGGGCAGGCACTGATCTCCTCTCTCTGGTGGCAGGACTTGAGGAAATGGCGTGGATCTGAGTCAGGGGAGGTTAAGGTTGGACATCAGGGAAAAGTTTTTCACCCTGAGGGGGATTGAGCACTGGAACAGGCTCCCCATGGCAGTGGTCACAGCACCAGCCTGGCAGAGCTCAAGAAGGGTTTGGACAATGCTCTCAGGCATGTGGTGTGACTCCTGGGGTGACCTGTGCTGGGCCAGGAGTTGGACTCAATGATTCTGATGGGTCTCTTCCAGCTCAGCTTATTCTATGTGGAACCTGAAGCTTGGCTCAGTGCAGAAATCCAAGCCAACTGACTGCCTCCATCCCTCAGGTTTCACATACTAAACCCTAATGGGATCCAAATGGAAAATCATGAAGTAACTAAAACCAGCAATTGAATGCCATGTGTTTTGAAAGAAATTTCCCCCAGCATCTAACTTCCTAACTTTTAAATAATTGCCACCCTCAACAAACTCATAACCAGAAGTAAAACAAAATGAACCTGCCCTCGAAAAAACAAACAGCAACAAGCAGAAAATAAATAGTCTGTAAATCCATTCTTGCAGCCACTGCCACACTGCCCTCCAAGCAGCCCCACTGCAATCCAGGGAGATTCACATGCTCCCCATGAAACCTGACACACACCACACCTGTGCACCACAGGACTGATGGAAACCATGCAGTTGGACAATGTGTATGTGCTGGAGGGAGCTCTGCTGGACAGTCAATAAAGGAGCAGAGCACCCAGTTACCATTTAGAGGATATTTTTCACTAACTGTTCTCACTGATGTCTCTAAGGACCATCCTGAAAAGTGGCTTCTGATACAACTCCAAAAGGCAAGCAAAATGGAAAGCAAAATGCTCAAATCTTATAGAGCAGAAGAAAGAAAGAAATTATGGACTCAACAAAGTCCATGTACTTAAGGCCTACTTTGATCTTCCTCCTGTCTGGCTGAATGAAGCTCCTTCCACATGGGCTGCCTGCCAACACATTTCCCCTGCTTTTCTCTGAAGAAATGAACCTGTTATCAGCTTCCTCTTGCTAAAACCTCATGTGTGACCACCCTTTTTCTCTAAAGCTGTCTGGTCATCTGGCACAACTGTGTTGAACAAAGAGTTATTGTCTCTCACCTGTGTTTTGGCTTCCTGTTTGGAAGATGCTGCTGCTGGTTTCTGAGTCATGAGGTGAGAGCTGTGTGTCCACCAATATAACTGTCAGGTTTTTGGTTTTCTGGGGTTTTTTTTGTATTTCAGCTGGTCTAATGAAAGATTTCACAATGCTCTTGAGCCCTTCACCCCATGATGGTGTGTCCAGGGAATACTGATGGGGAAAAACATCAGTACACACTAGTCACAAAACACGTCACACAAGTGCCACACACCTTCTTCCTTAGGCACAAGGAGCAGAGTTCAGGTGCTTCTTGTGCCCACCAGCCTGTCCTGAGTGAGAAATTAAATACACTCAAACTGGGTAGAAGTTGACAGACATCTTAACAAAAAAATTCAGGATGGAAAGAAAACTGTGACTCTGAGAGCTGGGACAAACTCCCTGCTCCCCGCCTTGTACCATAGGGAACCTCATCCCTCCTCCAGGAGTTTGTGGCACCCATGGCCGTGGTTGCTCTTCCCACCATGCCCATCCCCACGTCCATGTTTCCCATGCAGTGACAGGCCAGCTGCAATCCTGAGGCTCTGTGCCTCTTTGGCACAGCCCCTTGCTGCAGAAACAGCTTCCCTGAAATGCACGTGAGACCTGGTGCTCCAGTTACTTTCAGGAATGTGCCCCTACCAAGGATTAAGCAAAATAAATATTAGCTGGTTCCATATCTGTTTTCATGTTTGCTTATGCATACCTGCCTCCAGCCCTGTCCAAGGCTTAGACCTTCCAACAGCTCCCAGTAATTAGAGAGCATCTCAGTTTTACAGGGTCACTTTTCATAAAAGCCTTTTTCTCTAGAGGACACTTACCTGCTTCTGTTCCCTCCCTAAACTCATAGATATCATATCTAGAATTACGGTTCCCTACAGAGGCACTGCAGAGACTATCCTTGCATAACAAAAGAATTCATGCTAAAAACAACAGCAAACAAAAATAGGTCATATCTGAAGAATACTAACACTTGCAAGACTTCTTTGGGTGTGCTAGTGAGCTAAGGGTGTCCAAATATTTTTTCCTGTGGTTCTTAGGTGAATTGTCCTCTTAGTTACTTAATGCATACTTTTTTGGAGTATTTTTTTTGAGTGTGTTTTCATCTTGTTCATAAAGAACAGCTTCATTAAATATCACTTTTCTTGCTCCATATTCAAGCTACTGCTTCACAAAGTGATCCAGATTTTCCACTAATTCTCACTGGTGCTGCCAGTGGCATCTGTAAAGTGCTGCCCCAGAGTGGCACTACCTGCCCAACAGTGCTGATTTTTAGTGGACAACGTTCTTCCTCTTCCTGCACCCAAAATTTGCAGCTCTGACAACTCCTGGTTTCCTGGAGATGAGAAAACTCTGTTGGACTTAGGGGAAAAGAGGAGAGATGAGGACCTGCAATGTCTCTGTTTGCCAGCTCACTTTAGCAAGCTGCAAGGGAAGCACAGGGACTGTGGCTCCAAAATGAGGGGTCTTACACTTTAGTTTTGTCAGCAAAAAACCCTGAGCAGGTGGTGTCACCCCAACAGACTCCTCCTTACAGCCAAGAGTGATGAAGTTTTAAGCTTCAAGGGGACAACAGCATCCAGTAGAGGAAAGCAGAGCTGAATTCTTCCAGTTAATGCTGGGTGACAGAAAAATGTCTTCAGTGATCTGAGTCCTTTGATGTGCACAACTAGTTTTGGTTAACCAGGACCTCAACACTCTCTTGTTTTATGCCAACAGTTTGGCCCATAAAGTTCACATTTTCACAAAAAACACAGAAAGCTCTTAAAAACGCTGTGGATAGTTGATGTATCTTGGGTATTTCTGTGGAGGGTTCAGAGACAGCTCCTCTGCAACAACGCAGAGCAACAGGGTGGCTCTAGGGTGTAGGCAAATGGATAAATTTGCACATCACCCCATGTAGCTATGGGAAAATTCCCCAGATGGGTTTTGCAGATGAAGCGGTCAAGAGCACATGGGGCTGAAAGTTGTAGGTGATGCTGAATGGAATTGTTGGCTATTGCTTCCTGTGGAAAAATGAGACAGAGACACGAATTACCTCAGTTCCAGGCTGGAGTAGCACCTGCTACTGCCAGACAACTTACTTATGCAAAAAAAACCTCCTAGAATTTTGAACTTTTGAGCATTTATAAACTTTGTGCCAGGATCCAGATGAGTGCTGTGTGTTATAAACTTTGTGCCAGGATTCAGATGAGTGCTGTGTGTGGAGCCCTGCATTTGTGAAAGCTAATGAGTGTA
The DNA here is from genome assembly GCF_035770615.1 of Melospiza melodia melodia. NCBI lineage: Eukaryota > Metazoa > Chordata > Aves > Passeriformes > Passerellidae > Melospiza > Melospiza melodia. The sequence continues at coordinate 7,360,758 of NC_086195.1, read as the reverse complement.
CAAGAGCATTTGCTGGCCCCATCACTGAGCCAGGGATTTTGCCAGCAGCCCAAGCAGTGCTTCAGGGCAGATCATTTAAAAAACTGATCCTGAACCTTCCAGTTGCACCTGAAACGTGGCACTTCACAAATGAGTTGCAGATGCAAATAAGACCCATTTGAGTTCTCTTTACCCCTTTTGCATGAAATTCAGCTTTGTGGGGAAGACCTCAGAAATCTTTGTGACAATCCCTCAGGGTGACAGCTGAGTGTTTGCTCCCCTTTCCTTCCACTCCCTCATTTCTGGGTGATCCTTGCAAGACCAATGCACAGGAGGGGACAAAACCCTTCCTTGTGAAATATTTGGCTTAATGAGACGTGAATAGAAGATTTGTACCTGCCAGGAGGACTGCAAGGAGACCAAAAAGAAAAGAAAAGGAAAAAAGAAAGCTGTCATCCAGTGGGACTCTGGAGCTGTCAGCACAGCAGCAGTGAGTCCCCAGAGCTGTGAGAACCTCGCTACCAGGCAGGGCAGAGCCAGGCTGGGCTCACTCACCACTCCCGGGCCATGCCCTCAGCAAAGAAAGGAACCCCTTTTCTGACAAACAAGCAGGGTGGGCAGAGTGCCAGCTGCCTGTTTCTGAAGGGGGAAAGGCTGCTCCTTGGAGAAAGGCTGGACCCAGGCACTGGAAAGATTTAACTCTTCCAGGGTTGGTTGGTTTTGCAGAATGTCACAGGGGCAGCTGGTGTGCCCAAGGTACCAAAACTCACCAGTGCCAAATCCTATCTAGCACAAGCTGATAAAGATCCCTTTTTGGGCATCAAAAGCACTTAGCGGCACCTCCAGACAGACATCTATTTAATAATTTGCAGCATGATGCCAATTCAAAGGCATGGCAGCAATTGTACTATCCCCAGACATTGAGACACTTGCCATATTTCACATGATGGTGTTGCAGTCTCCATAATTCTCCATAATATGTGTGCCCCATACTGCTCAACAGGGCTGCTCAGCATTCTTCATTCCAAAAAATATGCATCCTCTTGCAAAAAAGAAGTCAAGGACAGCTTGTGTAGTGCTGCCAGCTTGCTTTTCCCCTGCAGCCAAATGCAGCTGATCTTCAGGGCTGTTTCCCCTGCACCCCCACCCCCAGGTTATTTGTTTGTCAGATGTGTCAGGGCATGCTTTCATTTTCTTACATTTTCTATCCATCCACAGACCACCCATCTGCTGCCTCACAGACCAGCACAACGTGTTGTGTTCCACAGGCTGAAAATCACTTTCCTTTACCTTCCAGTGCCGTGGCATTGCAAAATGCTGAGCTAAACTACAGCTTTATGTTAAGAAAGAGCAACTATAAAATCCTTAGGAGCCATCTAGCAGGGCACCTCTAACCTGTTATAAAGGTAGCAGTTAAAATACAGATGGGCTAAAGACTATTGCCTACTTCAGAGAAAATGCAAAAGAAGGTTTTTCTCAAATTGCACACACTTTGTAGTAACTTGTATAAGCAGGAGGGGACTGAAGCAGTCTCAGAAGATTCCACTGTGATGGGTTTGGAAGGAAATGCATAAGTTAAAATGTTACTGGTCAGTTTTTCAGGTCCTGCTAAGGGACATGAGCATCACACAGTTGCTACGGCTATGAAGAATTAACTTGGGTAAGAGTGGCTTGATCCCATGTCACATCCTACAATTGACCTGGTCCCTTCAGGCTTGCCCTGGTTCCTGACCTTTGTCTCTACTGTTCCCTGATGCCCTCACAGCATCTTTTCACACCACAGGAAGCCTGCTGAGGGGCAGTCCATGCATTATGGATGATACATTCCTGCACTGTGCCTGAGTGCCTCAGCACTCACTGCTCAGGAAAGATCACAACATGACCCCTTGCCCTTCTGTGACTTCCCAATAAAGCAGTTCTCCTTCACATGAAATTATAAACTCATGTGGCTCCAAAAATAGGCAGTGTCATCTGGTTTGGAATTGTGAACCTTAAATCATTGGCTTAAAGACCAGGGAAAAGCCTGCTCTTCTCCATTAATATGAACAAATAATTTCCAGGATGAAAGCCTACACACAGCAATTTGGCCTAGAAATGCCCACATCCCACTTTTCTTTTAAGTGCAGATGATTCTGGTTTGAGTGGTACCAGTGCTGCAAATTTGGGAATAATTAAATACTAATGTGTTGTTTCATCCCCCTTTTTATATGGCTCATAGAACGAAATTTCAAATTACTATAGCAACAGGCTGAAACAATACTCTGGAACTTGTCAATATTTATCCCATGATCTAATAGGGGTTTGTTGATTGTGCTACTCTGCAAAGCAAGGGCATTAAGTCAGAGCTTTATTCTTTTACCATATGGTCCCCAGGAAAGAAATTTTCTCTTACACGTTGTACTCTGCACTACACTGAAGTGCACCAACAATAAGATTCATAAAGAAAGCCATTAGTTACCTGTGATTAAATCCCACAGCCCAGGTATGGATTTAAAATTTATGGAAATAAAACTGTAAATGTAAAACTGAGGTTGCATAGATCCAGATGAGTGTTAACAAGTGTGAAGGGCTGTAAGAGTAATGTGTTATTTTACTGTTATTGTAACATATGTTTATCTTTAAAGAAGGTGCCTGTGAAAGGTATTGCACAGGGATTTAAGGCATGTGGGTAGGTGCAAGTAGCACAGGATTAGGTGGCTGGGGTGCAGGCTGAGATTAAGGAAGTTACATCATTCCCAAATTCAGAAAACTCAGGAGCAAATCTCAAAGGAATGGGGAGAACTCCAATAGAAAATTCTTTAAGACAAAAGTGAATGAGAGGATGTTGCACTTTTTTGGTTAGCGGGTTTTTTGTTGTTGTTTCGTGGTGGTTTAATGGGTTTGGTGGGGGCTTTTTGAGCTGTCTTCCGATGAGACTTTCAAAAAATACAGCAAGGCAGACAGTGATTCTGTTGTTCAGCTCAGGGATCACTCCCAGACTTGTACAGAGAGCCCCACCTCTTGTAGGACAAATTTAGTTCACAGAATTACACAGAAGTTTTTTGACTTGACTAATTTGCAGTAGCATTTCTTCCTATGACATCATTTTTGCAGTGTTTGGGAAAGCAGCAAACTGCTTTTTAGGAACACACAGGTAATTCAAAGCTGGTTAGTAAGGGCATATTGATCTACCTACAGGACTGGCCATGTACCCGTTACCAGAACTCCTGGAAATCCCAGGAAATGTGCTTCCTAAAAGTCAGGTATTAATGAGTTTTGAGATGTGAGATTCACTAACCAAGGGGAAAAGCACTGTACCTGGCTTTAGAAAAGAGAAAATCCACATGGACTATGGTAAAACAGTCAGTGGAAGTCAACACCATGAAAAATACTCCTATGAGTTATTGACAATCAATCAGTGACTCTGAGAGCATAAAGGCAAGGAAAAGAGCTGCCGTGGATTTGTGAAGAGTAAATTGTGTCAAACCAACTGAATTTCCTTCTCTGGCAGGGTCACAGGGCTGGTGGGTAAGGCTGTGCTGTGGAGGTGGTGTATCTTGGCTTCAGAAAGATTTCCAACAGCATGGGGCTGGAGAGGTCTGAGCAGCTCTTTCACAGATAAAACTGGAATTCAAAGCAGCCCTGATAAAATAAAAGGGATCTAAAACCAGCAGGGTGAAACTCAGTGGGAGGGCAGCATCCAGGAAGGGAAACTCAGGTGCCCAGAAGAAGGCCAAGCTGGGCAGATGCACTGGGCTGCTGCACAAACCAGTCTGGGCACCAGAGAAAAGCAGGGATCGAGCATGAATTGACAGTGTGATATTGTTGGGGAAAAGGCAAATGTCATTCTGGGACATGCCAGCAAGTGCTGTAAACAATTACCCCACTCTGCTCTGCTTTGAAGGACCCAGAGGAGCAGCCCTGGGCCCAGGCCTTGGCACCAGGCTCTGCAGAGAATGAATTTAGGCAGATGGGAACATAGAGGGAAGAGGAGCAAGAGGAGCTGCGAGGGACTGAAATGCATTATTTATGGGGAAAGGATGAAGGAGCAATGTGTTTAGGCTGGAAAAAGGATTCTGTCACAAATAGTACACAGAACAATATTAAATTAGGAAATTCAGGGGGTTGCTGGCATGGGGCAGCTACGCTGGTGATCTGTGAGAGACATCAGGCACAGAAATGGGGAACTGGTCCAAATTGCTTGGAACAAACAGGCTGCCAGGGACAAGGGGGTTTGCTGACCTCCCAGGCCACTGCTTCATAGTCCCACCCTCTTCCTGCCCAAGATCCAAACCCACCAGAGCTACCACCTTCTGTGGAAGCCTGGTCTGAGCTGATACCTCTGGTGAGAGGATCAAAGGGGACTGAGTCTCATGCTGTACATTTCAATGTATGGCTTCCTTGAAATGCTGAGCCCCTGAGGATGCTGTGAGGGGCTTTGGGCATGCAGGGTGGGAAGGACAGGACCCTGCTGTCAATCTGTCTTCTGCCACATGGCACCCTGGGGTGGCTGGGTAGGAGTGCAGCAAGAACACTCTCCTGCAAAACAACCAAAGCAAAAACAAACAAAAAAACCAAACCAACCAACAAATCAACAAACAAACCAAAAAAAACCAAAATCAACAACAAAATCAAAACCAAACCAAAACCAGCAACAACAACAACAAACCCAACCAAATAAACAAAAAAAAAAAAATCCCCAAACCCCCAAAAAGCTGAATCGAGCCAAACCACCACCACGAGAAAACCAACAAAAACAACAGCAGATTATTTCTGAATGTGAAGCAAAAGGCATCCACAGGTGGGTTAGCTCCATGAAAAGAGTGAACCAGTCAGCTGAGAGGGGTTGAGCTGGAGGTTGTTGCTCTTGTCCAAGACTCCCTTCTCTCACCATCAGTCTGGAGGTGAGGGCAGGGTATCTCCCTCCCAGCAATGCAGTCTGAGGTTATCTCTGCCAAGTACCACTCATTTTGGTGGTGGGAGGGTGAGGGGCAGATCACATGTGTCTCTGGCAGTTGCCAAAATCAGGCTTGTTTGCCTTTGGAAAACCAAATCTCACTCACCTTTCCTGGGCTTCACATGACATCCCTCTCTGCCTGGGTCTTTTTTGAAAGATCACAAGGTGGCCATGAACTTTGTTTGCTTTTGTAGACCATGACAACAAGAGCGTGCAGTCACTATTTGGCTGGTGCTGCACTGTACAGACAGACTTGTCCAGGGATTTTCTTTCTCATGAGCTGCACCTTGGCTGCTTTTACACTGCCCTTCAGTCTTCCCTCACCCATTCACCTCCCCTGGTGAAAGAGGCTTTGTGATAAACTATTCAAGACCGATTCGGGAACTGAAGAGGACTTTTTTTTATTGATTTCTGGATTTTCCATCAACTTTTTGTTTTCAGACTAATTTTCTGAGTAGTTGTCCTCTGTAGTCCAGGATTGGATCACATTAGAGAGTTCCACTACCCTCTGACAGTGGTCCAGCCCTAGGCAGGTGTAAACCTTCCCCACCTCCACAGCCCAGTTCATTCCAGAATACTCAGGGCATTCCATGAACCCACCCCAGCTGAGCAGTAAATCTGCAGCACTGTGATCTTACCCAGGGCAGAAACGCCTTTTCTATCAAAGGACATGATTTAATGCACGTCTGCTAAGTTGTGCAAAGCCTTGTATTTTACTGCTAGCACATCTTCTGGGACTGTGCATCCCTTTGGGTTCTCTTGGAGAGGTCCCATTCCAACTTGGAGAAGGGCAGGGGGAAATTGTTTCCTCAGGGAACTGAAAGATACCCTCCCTGCCCTCATCCCCATGATTTCTTCCTCAAGCAGTGTATACAACCAGGCTTTCTGAGAAGAGAATATATAACAGTGCTTTCAACGTCTGGTCTTTACCCCAGCCCTCCCCTGGGTTTGTTTTCTGGGGTTGTACACAGTCTCCAGCAAAGAAAAGATTTTTTAGCAACTCTTTGAAAATCCTCCTCCACTTTGTCCAAGGAAATACTCCAGTGACACAATACCAAGAAACAAAAAGCATTATGGGCTTCCAAGTCTGAGGAATACTCTTGAGCTTAAGCAGACATGTCCATGGAAGGTAGAGATAAAATGAAATAACCAGAGAAGCTTCTCAGTTATTCTAATTTATGCAAATGCTGACTCTCGCAAAGTCGGATGGAGGTACAGCCTTTAACTCACCAGGAATTGTGAGTCTGGACAGCTGCTTTGACAGGCCTGGCAACATCCCACTCTGTTCATGTTCTGGGTTGTGAAACTCTGCAGTTGCTCCAGGCTCAGTGGGTTTGCTTTGTTGTATTACATTTTGGACTTCACAGTAGGCTGTGAAGTGTAAAAGAAGAAATACAAATCAAAAAATTGCTCAATATCAGAGCCCAATATTCAGAAACTGATGCTCTGCCCCCCATGATGTGCATTAATATGTCATAAAGAGTTATGGTGTTGGTAGATCTCTTCACTCTCCATACAGTGTTCCCATACAGGCTCTCAAATGAAAGGCAGCTGCACGGATAGGGAAGCTCTGGCTCTTCAAAATCCATGGACATAGGTCTAAGGAAGTGCTGCTGAAGTCAGTGCAGTGTTACCACAAGCCTGCACAGAAAATGGCTTGGAGTATGTCTTGGAGTATGTGCTGCACATAAAACATTAGTGTGTAAAACAGCATGCATTTTCAAAAGCTTTCTGTACAACCTCAGGACTGGATGGTAAAACCTGACATATATAGAATTTTATATAAGAACTCACTGTGCTGGGAAGATTTCCCAGCATGAAAAAATGCTGGTTAATTACAACATTCAAGAACTTGTTCACTTGAGGTCTATAAACTAAATCATGCCAGGTAGCCCCAGCAAATTCCATGATTCACATAACTGCATGGGGGATGGAGTTCAGGGAAAAACCATCTCCCAGGGAAGTGGCAGAGACCAGTGTCATCTGCCTTCTCTTCTTTACAATAATACTGTAGGAGGATGAAAAACTATGGGCTGAGAATTCATGATAATTTCCAAAGAGTTGCATGTCACTGGTGAATCACATTTGTCATACAAATTAGAAGCAGGTAACATCATGGTTTCTGGCTGGACAGAGGAATGTTGTTTATTTCCCAGAAAATGCTGGCACAGATTGACAAGAATAAGTTCTAATTTATGCCCAATGTTGCCTTGGACTGGTCAGATAAATAAGACTCAAAAAAGCCTGACAAAGTGAAAAAAATACTTAAATATTCATATTTTAAGGATGAAATGCTATGCTTTTATGTCTGCAAACACAGTTCCAGTTTCAGTGAAGTACTTGCAATATTTAATTTCAGGCACAAAAGTGATTTTTTCCAGTCACATTTCTTTTCCCACTCTTTGATTAATCTAAAACACTTTGAATATTCTCATTTTGGGGCAACCTGAAAGAAACGGTGGTTTAATTCTTTCAATGCTCTCAATGAATTGAAAAAATCCCTAATTATCCAATCTTTATTTGCAGGTCTCATGCTCTGTTTTAATCCTTCAAAGCCTCTCTGTTTTCCAGCAATTATGGGTGTTTCAGACAGAACATGTATGTACATTTATATATAAAATAAATTCTGGCACAAAACTTTAGTAAGATGGGAAAAGCTGCTTTGTTTTGTTTTGCTTCTTCAGTATCTGATGGAAAAGTAAGACTAACTTAAAGAGGATTTGAGAAGGATATTTTATTTTAACCTAGGATTATAGTCACTTTAGCTAATGGTGTACAAGAAGATCAAAGTCTAAAGATGTGCTTTCTGTCTCTCTGAAAAAAAAATAATCAGACCTCATCTTTGTTCTAGAAGTTCTGATGATATTATGGATGCTTTTATTTGTCATTTACACATGTCTGTGAAGTGTCAGATGGTTTGAGTCCTCAATGGTTATTTCCATAAAGAATTAGTCACTGACTTATGTGAGCACTGACAGAAACCAAAATCAGAACAGAATGTCACCAGAACAGGAGACAGACTGAAGTGACACTGGGATATCTCTTCAGCAGGGGAGCATTTTTGGCTCAGTGAAGAACAAACCATCCGACTGAGCATCTCCTCCCTCCGAGCTGCCCTGTGGCCACTCTGGTTTTTGTAATGCCACCACTGCTCCAGCTGTCCCACCAAGGCAGCACCTTCCAGCAATGCGAGATGAAGGCCATTTTCTGATTTGTCAGCTCCAGAAACCACATGAGAACTGAGGCAGTGCCAAGGCTTTGGGGCCCAAGAAGATAAAAAGGCTCAAGCAGGGCTTTGCTCTCCCAAGGGTTACACACAGACCAGCTAAAACTTGTCCTGGTAGCTCTGGCTGAGTGAAGCAGCAGCCCCTGTGTGCCCTGTCCTCCCCTGTCCACTGCAGTGTCACCGCAGCTTTGCCCTCTGGGCCATTCATGTCCAAGCTGGTGCTTCCAGAAGCAGAGAAAGAATTGCCCAGCATCAGTGCATGGGCTGTAAAATTTGGCCACTCAGAAAAAATGAATTCTTTATAAACCAGAGCAAGGCTGATGTTCAAAGCTGAGGCTTGGAGGGTGGTGTCTGTGAGAGGGGAAGGGTTCAAGAGTAATTAGATATGGTTGTGTCTCACCCAACCCTTGATCTCTCCAGAATATGCACTTTTTGCAGGGTTATTTTGTAGGCAAAAAGAAGGTGAAAGAAAAGCAGTTTTAAAGTCCTGGTGTATGTACAGAATGTCCATCTCACCCAGGCAGCTCTGCTGGGAACATAGATTCATCCACTCATATCTTTCACTAACAGATAAAGATGAACGCTCAACAACATAATGATACCTCCTCCTGGTGATTCTGACATGAAAAGTACATGATGTGTGTGTCAGGTATTCCCAAACAACTCACATTCCTGGAAATAGCCAGTGCAAGTAGAGAAGCAGATTAAAATGTGATGGCTGAACCAAAAAAAAAAAAAAAAAATCTTTTCTTTATCTTTTTACAAAGCTGTTTTCATAGAAGTTATTTCCCCTAACACCTTGCAAACTCATGTTTGTATTAATACATATTGTGGACAAGCATTTTCCTTTCTCTCCATCACCGTTTCAATGACTGTATGGGACACAAGAGTGTATTTTCCTTTAATCCAGTTCTTCCTCCAAACTTAATCCAAGGTTTACAGAGCTAAAACTGCATTTGTCCTCCACATACTTCTGCCTTGGCAATGTCAGCTGTGGTATGAGAGTGCTGGCTCCCCAGTGGAATATGTTTGTGGCTCTGAGCTCACTGTTTCTCAGACCAAATATCCCACTTGGGCTACTAGTAAATTCAGTGAGAAATGTGTCAGATGTGTTGGATGCAAAATTTACTATATTATTGTTAAACAGTGGGTGAGATTAATCCTGGTTTTATGAAATTCTGCAGCAAAGCTCTTGCTGTCTTCTGGAGGGCCAAGCTTTCACTCACTGTGGTTTTTCTAATTAATGGACAGACAGTGCCACTCACACAGGTTTCTTTCTGTCCTTACTCCTCTCCTAGGAAAAGTCCTACATCCCCAAAATGCCACACAGCTGGCCAGAGATAGGAGATTTATGTTGGACAAAGCAAAAAATAAGAAATAATTTATTTTATTGCCTCTGTATTGTGCCAGATGCCCCAGGGTGGCAGAAGAAAAAGGCATATTGTTACTCAACTCAGCTTTGTTACTCAACCCTGCTTTGAAATGATGCAGCAAGACATAGTGGCTTGGAGCAGAACTGCACATTATCATTTAGCTGGATGAATGCATGACACAGAAAAGTTGTTCTTGATTAAAAACAAATATCCAGCATGGCAAGAAAATGAGTAAGGATAAACAGTGATTAAGTGTGATATGTCTGAAGGCTTCCCACAATACAAAAGCCATATGTGGGAGGCAAGAACCTAAAATTAAACTCCTAGCAGTGTGAGTTAAGGTTTTTGAAAGAGGCACCTGACACAATCCAAGGGGGAAAGTTTGAGTAATTGGCTCATCGAGGGTGGTTCTCACCACTTTCCCATGATCTTCACCTTCTTTCTCACCCTGTGTTCATCCAAGCAGGGAAACACCATCCAGGGGTCAGCCCAGACAAGCTGATTTACTCATCCCTCCAGCCCTGCCCCTCCAGAGGAGTTCCAGTGCAGAGCTGAGGCAGAGGAGCAGCTGTGGGCAGCCCAGGCTAAGCCATTCAGGCTGAAGGTGGTACAAATGCTAAAGTCAAGTCATCCTAAAAGGCAGCCCAACCAGCTACAGCCCTCACCACAAGCTCCAGTAAGGGAGAAAGAGCCACAGTTTACTGCAAAAGCAATTGCCTGGGACAGCAAGTAATTAGCACAGGCCCTTCCTTGCAAAGAATGAGCTGGTGGTTGTTTTTGTGCTGGTGTTGCCTCAATGCCTTCACAAGCAGGAAGGAAGAGAGGCCTGGTTTCACTTGAAGCTGGCACTTCTTATTTCCTTAGTGGTGCTGCAGTCTTGGATTTCACAAAGAGCCTAACAGGAATCTCATCTGCCTTTTCTGGCTCCTGGTGATCTCAAGGACAGGCAGAATCCTCAGGGCCTACCATCACTCTCCACTCTCTGCCATGGGACTGGATGCCCTCCCAGAGCTCTCTCCCTAACAGCAGAGGAGAGAGGGCCTCTAGTTATTGGGAATATGTCTCCCAAGTGTCTCCCAAGACTTCATGACAAACTGTTTGCACTGGCACTCACACCATGTTTTGAGGCAGCTGCACAATCAAGGGCTCATTCACCCAGACCAAACTCACTAACTGCAAACTGCTTTGGCTTGTTACACACTCAGTATTCAGATGTCTTTCCCATTAATCTTCATTGCAGACCCAACCAACAACATCTCCTTTTCTCCACTAAGGAAGAAAGAAACCAGATAGAGTCAGGGTGTATTTGTTAGCAACTGGGAAATCGTGAAGCTTTGGTTTCTCCCTGAAATACTGAAAGCCTGATTCCTGCTGCCAACACCTTGTCCCAAGGCCTTTGCAGAGGGAGGCCACAAAGCAACCTGGAGACTTTTCCCCTCCCTCTGGACATGCTCAAGGAAATCACTTGCATGAGCACACAAAGACCTGTTGTGACCACAGAAGGAATTCCAGCTCAGGCAGAGCAAAAAGAGCCTGCACATAATATATGCTGCAAAATAAAGGTCTAAATTTACTCTACTGAGAGAAACAGTGGAGATACAAATGCTGAGGGGGCCACTATGACTCCCAAAATATGAGCAAAACTTGCCAGGCTTTTGTTACTGACCCCTTTGCCAGTTCAATAGCTTTCCTCTCTTTGGCAGCTCCCTGGTGCACACCCTGATGCAGGATCAGCCTCTGCACTCTGCTCCCATAAGGAAATGCAGTGGCTGTATTTGTTATTTGAAGCTATCACCCATTATTAATTTGAAGCTATCACCCAAATTTATTAATTTCAGGCATGAAATTAACAAATTTTATAAGGAGAGACTTCCCTCTTCTCTGCCTGTGGAGGAGCTGTCTTCATCCAATTCTGCACTGCTCCAAGATGAAGTAATTTTGGCTTCTTGAGTTTTAGCTATTTGAGATAACAAACTCAAATTCCTTGGTCATCTTAAGGCCAAACTGTCTTGATGTTATGGCTTCATTTTCACTCTGACCTGTGCTCTTGGATTAGCAGGACACAGAAGCTGCTCCCACACGAGGCAAGTTTCCTGAATGAGATGTTGAGGAAGGGCAAGAGGTGAAATTCAAGCATTATCAGTAAAACTTCCATGCAGTGCCCACACAACTATTAACAGGAGAACTTAATTACTTAATTTGGTCAAGTACAACCAAAAAATCAGACAGAAAAGTGTGCTGGGGTTTGCATTGTTGCTCACAGGCTGCCCTCTCTTAGTCATATCTGTTTATTGAGGCTGGACTCAGCAAAGGGATTAAGGGAAGGAGCTCCCAAAGCTTTAACTGTTACTAGAAACCCAGAGCCCCAGCATGCTCCAAAATCCAAAAGAAGCATGTGTTTTTTCCCATCTATGTTGCACATAAAATTTTTTCAGACAGCTAAGTGCACCTTTCACTGTGTTACATCACAGCTGGATAAGAGGTATGGTCACTAAAAACCTGATTTTTTGAGCTGCACTTCATTAGGCAGAGAGCAAACGCGTGAAACATAATAAAACACACAACCAAGGCATCTACTATTCAATGTGGCCTGCTCTAGGAAAAGACAGCAAGAAATACTTTTGAAAAGTTATGCAGAAAATATTGTTGATTAATGAATGGTTTCAAAATAATGAACTCTCATGGACAGGCACTTAAAAGAAAAAAAAAAGATAGATTTATCAGATAATTTTTCCTGACAAATTATTAAGACAGCTTTTTCAAGTAGCAACAAAGGACTGCATGAGCTTCTTTCCTTTAATTGTCCTGTAATTGCCCCTTGGATTCTCAGTTGGGTAGAAAACTTTTTCTCTTCATTTGAGCTTAAAAGAATCTTCCATCAAAAAGAAAAAAATTGAGTTCACTAGCCTAAGGATGATTAATTTCCATCTACTTCATTCATCTTAGTCACAGTGGTCAGCCAAAATCTGAGATCCAGAAGACTGTCACATTAAATAGATAATAATAGTTGACATATTGAAGGCATCTGTTTATCTAACAAATTAGGCACAAAGAAGAAAACCACCAAAACTATAAAGACCTGTTCTCTTCAAGGTAGGGATAATCAACATCAGGAATGGAGCTCTTTGCTGGTATCCCTCACAACACTTCTGGACAGCAGCTGTTCACAAAGTACTTGGTCAGAGCTGTGTTACCTTTCCATCAACAACATCATCATCATCATCATCATCATCATCATCATCATCAGTCTCCTTCCATAGTGGTCTCTCTTTCAAACATCAGTTCTCCCCAAAAATCCCATCTATCCATAAAGTTTAAATTCTTGAGCTAGTTGTGACTCTCTGAGCATCATAATTGATACATCTGCTGCCTCCTAAAGAAGTTATATCACCCAAAATGTGCTTTCTGTTCCTCAAAAAAAGTTGCCAGCATTAGCTTTATGGAGATATATTAAAGGTTTAACTCAGACAAACTGAATTTGCTCTGGTTTGTGTTGGCCATACAAATATGTGCCAAACTCTTCATGTGTGTGCACAAGTGTATTTTTATATATATGTATGTATATATATGTATACATACACACAAAACCAATATACATACATATTTTTATGATCACACAGGACATATTTCCCTACAGTTACACCCATGTACCCCAAACAGTGAGTCTGTCACTGTTTTATCTAATCTACTATTATCAAATAGTATATCACTATCTTATCAAATAGTATGTCACTATTTTGCCACCAGACAGAAGCCTGCAGGTATTAAAAATCTTCCATCCCTAGAAGAGAGAAAGAGAGGAAACTGATGAGTTCTGGGCAGATTAAGAGACCCACAGCTGGTGAGGAAGCTGAAGGTTTGTGGAGTTGTTGCAGCCAACTCAGTGTGTTTAGCAAGATAAGGGGAAGAGATCATACACAAAGGTGCTCCAAAACAGGAACATCAACAAAACCTAAAAAAGAAAATTCTGCTTCTTCTTCATGGTGAGACCATCTCATATTATGAGGTTTTAATTAAAACTATCTTCTGGGGATGATCCTTTTATTTCCCAGTCTCCTACTATGAGTTAGCTAAGATTTTATGACCAGCTAATGTAGTCTAGGATGACAAATGCTCATATTCCTCACTTCCTCACCATTTCTTTTCTCTGTCCTAAGGAATCAGAGCATGGACAAATGCCACTGATGCAAATGCTGTGGTGCAGGAAGAATGTTTGCCACCAGGCCATGCTTTGGAATGACAAATATGCAAGAATTAGCATCTATAACCCTCTATAAACATTGGGGTTAATCTCCAGGGTTTACAAGACTCTTTAAATGTGTTTTAATAGGACAATATGTTTCAGAAAAGACCCATCCAACACTTCACATATCAGTGAAGTTTACAAGAAGGTAAACTGAGCTGGGCTAACAGTTCAGATGTACAGCCAGGGCCCTAATGAGAATGCCAAAGTCAAAGTAATAAATTGATTTGCAAGTCCAATACCTTCCCAAATTGCAGAAGAGCATTCCAAGTCCGGCAGGACATTTGGAAGGGAAGAGCTGTGGGAATTCCATTGTTGCCTCTCAAACTCCGAAATGTAAGAGGATGAAATCACATTTTCAGCACACAATGATGAGCTGGCTCAGACCTGCTCTCTGCCCTCCTCGCCCAGCCTGGGCAGGACTCTGCTCCTGGGACAGTCCTGTTGAGGGGACAGCAGAGCCCCACAGAGTTTGGGGCTGTTGAGAATAAACAATAATTAGAACTGAATTAACTCTGTGGACACCCGTGTGGGCACCTGTTACAGGAAAGGAAAACTGAGACCCCTGACAAACCTGCCATTCTCCACTGATGACATAAAATTTTCCTTCCTAAAACCAGGGGAGATAAATCCTGCCCTGGGTTTATTTGAGCCTGGAGTGCCTACTTACTTCAGGCAGACTCCACCTGAATCTACCTGAGCAAGACATTAGCTCCAAGTGGATTTATTCTATAAAATGATTCTTTAGATGTCCAGGCTCAGCCTCACCACTACCATCCAACTTTTGCATGTACAAAATGCAGAGTAAGCATTTGCTAATAGGTGACCAGTTTGTTTCAAATTATGTTATTCTTCCTGTGTTTTTCACTCAACAGTGAATATCAACAAGAAATTAAAGTTGAGATTTTAAGAACTGATACATTCCCATTAAATCAACATGAAAACCAGCCAGATAATCCTAATAAATAGGATGAATGAGACACTCAGAGAAGGATGACTTCATGTTTCCCTTCTTTATCCTAATTATTGCAGAACATTGGCCTAACCTTGACTATTTTTCCACATCTTTGTAAAGACCTGAGGGGACTTTTTGGAGGGAGTCAGCCAATATTTTAGCTGTGTTTGCTATTGTTTCTGTTTATCACTTGGGTAGACTTGCAGTAAAAGGATGATTGCTTCATTATAATAATTCAATCTGCACTGAGACAGGCTGTCTCCTGTGTTACGTGAGAAACAGCTAGAAACTTTATTTCATAAGCAAAACCACCACTGGCCATTTTAAAATACCAAGAGCAGCTGTCATGACATTGTGGTTTGGCTGGTTCTGTTCTCTGGTGCAGGGGCTGTGGTGGGATGGGGAGCCTGTCTCAAGGACTGACCTCCCTGACTCACTGGAGCACAGGGGTGAAAAGCAAGAGAAGATCCGACCATTCATTTAGCATCAAATCAGAAAGTCTAAAAAAAAAGAAAAAAAATCTCTAATTGCTCATAGAGTGAATTGGGAGTCATTTTTACTCTTTTAGAAACACAGGTTTGACCTGGTCACCATGACTGAAATCTGGCAGGAAGATTCCCATGGATGGAATGTTTCAATCAATCTTTATTGGGTATTTATTGAGCTCAATATATATTAATATATTATATATTTTATATTGAGTACCATCTGAGGAGGACTTGCACTGTTGGTGAGAAGGGTTTTGGCCTGTTTCCATATTTCTAACAACTTGGGAATAAACACTCTGGAGTGTGTTCTCTGAATAGTCAGTTGAGAACCTGAACTAAAGACCTAAGTCCAGAGAAGTAACTAATCAAAAATATTGGGTAAATTGGTGGTAATGACTATGAATTGCAGGCTGTAAATTATAGCATCATGGTAAGAGAAGGACAAATATAGACATCTCTGGTCAGCAGGAGTTCTAAAAATATGTTAGCTACAAATGTGATCATTAAAAGGGTATCAGATTTCTTCTAAATGGACAAAGTCTATTGGCTGAAACTGTCAATAATAAACCCAAAGCAGTAAAAATTATGAGTAAATATTTCCCACTTCTGTTTGGGAAAAAGCCAGATAATGCACTGCATCTTATGTAAGAAGAACAAGCCTTTCTTTTATAACAATGCTTTCTAAACTTAGAAATTTTTAATTGGCAGTTCCTGAATAATTTGCATCCAAAAGGGAAAGATATTCACTGAACCCCTGCTGCTGATTTTGAATAAGTCTTGGAACACTAGAGAAGTTACAGATGTGAAGCAAAGATAAAGTTGTGCCAGCATTTAAACACAGTAACTAGGATGATGTGAATAAATATAGACTTGTCAGCCTGACACCAAGCTGAACAAAATAATAGAATGGTTATTTGGGAACTCTCTTAAGAATTACAGGGGAAAAATAGAATTACATTGAAATTATCATGAGCTTATCAAAAACAGACCCTATCAAAATAACTTTATAATGCTGGAACATGAACACGTTTAATCAGTAAAGGTGAAAGGTCTGATATATATACTGCTGGACTATTTTACCAACTGGTCTGTTTTACCTCAGATAAAACTGTCTTTGGGGAATTGTCCAGTTTCATGAGCAGGGTTCTTGGCTCATCACTGTTTAACTGTTCCCTGTTGATGGCAAGAAATAGAGAGACTGAGGGGCTGGTGAATGGCAGAGCTTGTTTGCCCCTTGACTGTGGCAGAACACAATCAGGGAGAGCAAAGCAGCCCAGAATTGCCAAGGGAGCAGATTGGGGAATCTGCAGAGATCTCCAGATCCTGGTAGAAAGTCAGACAAACTTCAGCTCAGGGCCTGAAGAGGCCAAAACAGCTTTTAGCTGTGCAAAACAGGGTCCACCAGGGAGCAGGTATCTGCTGTGTTTCACAATGGTGTGATGGCTCCTACAGTTGTTTTGGTGTTCAGAAAAAAAATTAAAAAAAAAAAAAAAAGAGGGGATTTAGACAAAAACACACTAACTTGGTTAAGGACAGGAAAACATGCCTTATTCTGAGAGATTCAAGAGCTAAATTTATGTGACATGTCCAAAGGAAGGCTCAGGGATGACATGATGCTAATGAGTTACGGCTGCACAGACAGCAGAACTTGCCCAAAGACAAAGTCCTTCACTTCTTGAACAAAGGTTTAACAGATCTCATGGTCTGATGATGGATAGATTCATTCTGATGCAAATAAGACATTGTTCCTCAGAGGGGAAAATAATTAACTGCCAGAAGTACTTACCAGTACTTGTTAACTTGTTATTAATCAGTTTCTGATGAAGCCTAAAAGCCTGGAATATCCCTTAAATTAAAAAATATAAAAATAAAAATAAAAGGGTACTCTAAGACATTGATATTGGGAATTTAAAGCTGACTTTGGAGAAACTGATGTAGGTTCCATGCAGGGCTGTATTACAATGAAGATCATTCAAGAAGGCCCTAAGGTCTATTCTAACCCCCTAAAAATCTGAGAAAATAGAGTGGCAGAGTGGCAATAGTGGCACATTCTTTCAGTGGGTCTTCCAACCATCACATTGTCTCACCACTGAGAGAACTGGGAAGATCCTGTTCTACACCTTAGAGGGCTCAAACATTCCCAAAGCTGCTCTTTGCTTTTACCAGAGAGATCCTCTTACAGACAAACAGAATAAGATGTCTTAGCTAGTGCAACCAGCATGTTTACTCAATGTTAAGCTTTTCAGCAGTTGTTCTTTTAATTTTGTCTTGACCACACAGAAATTTCCTCAAGGCAGAGGATTTAACAGGTCTTGCAAATCAGTGAACATTTGGTAGCAAGGAAGGTAGAGGTTCAAAACCATTCATCCCATTTCTTCGTCCTCCTCAGCTCCTTTTGTGGCCTTATAGGACTTCTTGCCCACTGATTTTAGGAAGAAGCTGGGCATGTTTTTGTGCTTAAAAGTCATGAACTGATCGGAGAGGAAGCACCTCTGTGAGTAGATCTGCTGCACTTGGGGAAGTTGCCATTTACATGACTTGTTCTTTTATTTCACATGGCCTCGCAGCCCATCAATTTGACCAAGTCTAAAATTCTAAATCACAACTCAAGCAAAATCACTGTGGTTATTCCCTTATTCCCATTAAAAATCTGTGTAACTACCAAGTTTTCCATGGCTTTTGCTCAAAACCGCAACCTGCTGCAAATTCATTGAAAAATAATTCCAAACTTAACCCAGATTAATAACGCTTCCAATTAGGATAGCCAAGTTTTGCAGTTTAGCAGATTAAAATTTGTCAGGTTTCATGTCTCTTTGGGAACATTGTGTTCCACTCAAACCACAATCTGACAAGAAATTATTACTGTCAAACTAAAGCTATTTTAAAAAATCCACCTTTGCATTTTGTAAGCTCCACGCTTTGGAGTTCAGTTCTGCAATTTAATTTTGTCCTGTTGCATAAATATGGGAGGATCCTACTTCTAGATCCAGAAGGGCTTCCAAGTCATAGCCCTACCCAGGCTGGGGTATTTGGACCCATATGCTCTTATTTGGATCCTTTGCTAATCTTTTCCTTAAAATGGAGGGTGTGATCAGATCATCTGCAAGTGTTTCAAGCTGACATGTTTTCAGCCACCAGCCTCCCCTCAGCTGAAAATCATTGCTCCTTGATGAGAAGGGTGAACACCAATAAATATGCTAATTCAGGTATTTGTGATCATGTTGGATGCCCCATACATTTTTCCAATGGTTTTTTTTCCCCTGGCCTCTTTTTCTCCCTAGGTATGATATTTGGAGACAGAAGCATAGGCTGATGATGACTGAAACTACACTCCCCTGAACAGGATGGCCCTTGCATTTTCTAGACCAAAGCACTCTCTGGCACTGTGCTGGAAAAAAAAGATTTATGGTTTTTAATCTCCTCATAAGGTATGACTGAAGTATGCTATAATATATAGGACAGGAATTAATCCTGAATTTATTTATTATTTTTTTTTCTTATTTCATCTGTCAGAAGAATGCCATTTCAATTATTTATTAAGAAAATTATGTTTTTCAAGGTAAATGCATTATTTCATTATCTGCTTTCAATTAGCTGGGAATTCACTATGTTCAGCCAAATGTCCATTCATCAACAAATTCCAGATTCCTGGCAGTCTGAGCAAATTCCCAATTTTCTTCTTTTATGGGTACAATAAGTGAAGATATTCATGCCTCACGCTAAATTATGGCTGGGGTTAGACTACCCTGGAGGGAGGAGAAAACAACTGTGGAGAGTCTTGAAATGTATTAATAGATGTTTTTATTGAAGCAGAGCTACAATATTTCATAATATTTTTTCTTCAGGTGCTTTGTTATTGTTAGCTAGATGCCCTCTTGCCCTTCTTTGTGTGCAACAATGGTCTGAGCTGGTCATTCTCCAACATGTGTACCATGGGCTCATGAGGACAGCTCTGGCAGCAGGGACAGGGACAAAAACCATGGAAAATACATCTTTCACCACTGCAACTCATGCCCAGTTAGTGCATTCCCATTTTTTCATGCAAGGCTGTGCACAGTCTCTCCAGCAGTGTCACAGGCTGCTCCAGCGCCACGTGGACACCCTGGAGCACCAAGGGAGGAGTGAGCAGGGAGAAGGAGAGCATCCAACCATGTGCCTGGACAGAAGAGGGTCTGCCTTGGAAATATTGCAGTGCTGCTCCTCCTTTGTCTTGCTGCAAAACAGGGCCCTGATCTAGGTGCCAGCTCCCATGGCCTGTGGGACCCAGCTCCTCACCCAGCACATCCCACCTTGTGTGGCTGCTTCCATTCCAGCCAGCTCCCTCCCCAGGCAGCTCATCACAGCAAGGAGAGAGCCCCAGTGTGGGAGTTGGGCTTCTGGCAGAGGGGCCCTTTCTCTCACAAAGGGAGAATGAGCACTTTTTAAAATGCAAACCTGCTTTTTAAAATGCTTCATGCCCAAAGGCCCTTTTACTACCTGCTTGCAATTGACACTTCACCCTGCACTGGGACAAAGCCCTTTAGAAGGAGTCTCTTGGGCAAAACAGGAGAAAAGCTCTCTCCCTGCCAGCTGTTGGGATGGAAGGCAGCCAGAAATGTTGCTCCAGCCTCTGTGGATGCCCACAACACTCTGAGCTCAGTTCCTCACTTCAGTGTACAGTGTGAGTGTACAGCTCATGGGGAGAGCAGAGGAGTTGGGTGATGTCACTGTCACATCTCCCTCTTTTTGTTGTGGAACTGCTTCTGCCTTCTTCTGTCTCCTCCGGCTTCTTCAGCTGTTGTCAAAAATCCTGTGTCCTGTCATCTCCTATGGGTCATACAAAGGCACCTTGCTTTTCTGCGGCCTTTCTGTTTCCCAGCTCAGCCACCACTGACCCTCTAATTATATTTGCTTGGTCACCTTCTCTTTCCTCCTTTTCACTCACAGTGGGTATTTTCTGCTCCTTTTGTTCTGTCTTTCCGATGATTTGGGGTCAGAAATGCTTTGCTTATAGTGTAGAGCATGAGTTTTCAGCCTTTCTCATCATACTCAGGAGTTTGTAGGCCTCTCCCTTTCCATACACACTCTGAGACAGGGTTCTCTTGTGCACTGTATTTTTCATCATGTGAATGAAGAAACAGAACCATTGCT
Organism: Melospiza melodia melodia; assembly: GCF_035770615.1. Taxonomy (NCBI): domain Eukaryota; kingdom Metazoa; phylum Chordata; class Aves; order Passeriformes; family Passerellidae; genus Melospiza; species Melospiza melodia. The sequence goes on along the minus strand of NC_086195.1, from coordinate 7,340,428 downwards.
CTGCCTCATTCCCCAGCTTGTGCAGAACCATCCTGACGTGGGCTGATGCCTTTCCCACCAGATGTAGGAGGGGCAGGAAGACAGGAGTTTTTCCCTTGTGTGATTTGTGTGCATCTCAGGCATTGCTCTCAAGCAGGATTAGGCTGATTTTTGGGGTTAAAGCTGTGCCATCCTCACTTCTCAGGGATGCAGAGTCCTGAGAGCCTCCTCACCACTCAGCAGCTCTGCCAGTGGTGAGGGCTCTCCCAACAGGCAAAACCATCACCATCCCACCAGCATCTGTCTAATGTCCTATAGCCCAGACAAGTGAGCCCATGTGTTTGTTTTACTGGTGGAATACACCTGCAACTTAAATATTGTATGATAAGCAGATGTTCACTTCTATAAATTGAACAGCACACAAAGATTTATGGACCCCAGAGGTTCAGATTTAGTGAGTGGGAGCCAAGGTCACAACTGGACCTTCAGATTCAATAAATCTTGACATTACTGGAGCACTGGGGGAGGGGAGAAGAGCATAGTTATAGACTTATAACAGTTTTTAAAGTATGCCAGTGATGATCTGCAAAGCAGATGTAAGCCAGGCTGATTTTGATACTTTAAACTTATTCTGCCAGGTAAGAGATGAAATACCTCAGGGTCTGATGTGGAGTCACATATGGAATATAGGAGTGGGAATGATGATAATAAACCCCCGTTCACTTGGGAAGCAGAGGGGAAAAAATGCTCCATTAAAAAGAACAAATCTTTTGTTTTCATGCTCTAAGAACACTATTGGTAACATTAGTGGTGAATTTATTCAAATTAATACATTAAATGACATATCTGTGCTGTGTTTCTCTTTCATGCAGTGCACTGATGAAAACCACTGGTTTAACTCTGATAAAAATGAAGTCCTGAATGAGCAGAGTAGGTACATCCTGATGGTGTCTCCCAGCCCAGGAGGCAGAGTCAGTGCATTCAGAGGGCTGGCAAAGGGAACAGACTGCCAGAAGTTATTCAGACTTTAATGTCACTTCAGACCCTGGGAACTGTGAAATTTAGGGAGAGTGAGAGGCAATGAGGAAGGTTTTAAATGAACACTAAAATGTCCTGGCACTGGTGTGTTATAGACACCTTTCTAGGGGCAGCTCAGAAGCCACTCCCTTGTGATAGCTGCAGTAAAATAAGGTGTAAATAGAAATGGATAAAGCCTGAAACACTGGAGGCAGCCTGAACAGACCCCTGCCAGCCCAGAGCCCAGCCTGGGCTGTGAATCCCTCCAGAGGATTGTACAGGTTTGTCTGCTCCAGACTCCACAGCAGACCAATGACTCTTAGGTTAGAACACTCAAAGCTAAATTTCATCAGCCAACATGGAATGTGTCACATGTGACACATGCAACCAGCTGCAGATGCAAACAAAGGAAAACAAACACCAAAATGTTTTATTCTTTTTTTTTTTCTCACTGTGGTAGCTGTGCATGTGAAAAACTCCCCCAAATTCAAGTATGTGAAAGCAGAGTTGTCTGAAGCAGAAGCAGCCAGAAGATGAAGCATTAATGGCTTCTGTGAAAACTAAAATGAAAATTTTCAAGCCAAAGTGAAGTTATCACTAATGGCCAGGTGAGTGTGGGATATAACCTGTCTGCCAGCTGTAACACAGATAACTCAGAAAGTTTGACAGGCTGAGGCAGCTTAAGATTTTCAAAGTGCTTGCACAAGGATGCTCCAGATGTCCATGAACAGGTTCCTTCATTCCCTCCTGAAGGGAAATCCAGTGTGAAAAGTTGGAGTCAGGCAGGGGAGGTCAGTGTCCAGTGCACTGCCCTTTTTAGCTCTCGTTCTGGATCAATCCTCTCCCTTCTGGGCACAAGGCTCATTTCAGCTCTCACACCCCTGCATGCCAGACATGGGTGTATTTTGCTTCAGAGGGTGTAGTGAAACTCATGATGTCTACAGGCCTGGAAAAGGCTGCTCTCACAACCTGATGTACAACAAACCTTCTGCCAACTGGCCTTGCATGATCAGTGATGTTTTTTCTGCACCCAGCTCCCAGGTGGTGGGATGGAGGCACAGGGAGTGATTTCCTGCCCCAATGCCACCCAGCAGTCCCCTGCAGTGATCCCAGCCACCACCTCCCCACACCTGGGGAATTTTTCACTATGACCACAATATCCAGGGTCATTAGGAAAGGCATTTGTGAGTGGTTTTTCCACTGCTCCTTGTGCAAGTGTCACACAAGCAGGGCAATCAGGTGGTGTTTAAATTATCTGGCCTTTGATCTTGTGTCTTTAAACACTGACTCCAAAATAATTCTGTTCTCCATACCAAACAAGCACATTGTGGCCTCTTTGCTGGTGAGACACAGACTGTGGATTCCTCTGCTTTGGAAGTGGCAAAAGACAACTCCGGTAACTGCAACATCTTCTAAATGATGTCCTTAATGAAAAATTCACTTAGGTAGGTCAATACTCAGCTTCATTGATGTCCTATATCAGACCAGGCTGCAGGTATGGGTTTAGTGGTTACTGTTTATCTCCAGAGGATTCCTAACCCCATTTCCCACTGAAAAAGGCGTTAAAAATAAAAGCAATGTCTCCCTGAAAGGAACGCTTTCCCAACAGCTGTATCCTTCAAAGGCTTTGGCCTTTTCTTTCCCCTTACCCTCTCCCTAGGTAGCCCTCTGGGACCCACGGTTATGTGGGATGCCAACTGCTCGCTATTCATCACAGCCCTGCTCCCCACGGGCCCATTGACTCTCAATAATTTATCACTCGATGCTTTGTGTGCTCCTGCAGAAATAAATCAGGGCTGGGAGCACCAGATGCTCCCTCATCCCATCACACTGTGTTAATTTATTAAAAAGGGGTTTTCTCAACCCAGCCGAGGGGTGCAGGGATCTCCTCCACGAGGAGCAGCGAGGACGGGGGTTAAGGTCTGCTGAGCCAAGTGCAAAGAGTGCTGAGAGAGAGAGTGGAAGCTGAACTTGGAAACCCTGGCAGGGTGAGCGGGCTTTCCAAGCAGAGCTCGCTGGGACTGCGCTCCAAGAAAAATACATTTAGTCCTTAAATGTGTATTTTTCGTTCTGGGCTCACGGTCTCTTTTTGTTTCTTGGACTGGGTCTCGCACCCGGATACAGCAAGTAAATATCAAGCCATAAATCACAAATTCGATGCTTGCTTTTCTTTCTTCGAGGTTGTATAATATAATGGAAAGGATCAAGCAAATGCAGAACTATTTTATGCTGCACATGCAGAGTGCAAAAGGCCCTGGGTCTCTTCCAATGACCCCGCAAGAATGATAGGGCTCCTGCTAACATGGAGATCTGCTTTTCTGAGGCATCACACAAATCCTCTCATGGATTGAAGAGTTTCTCCTGCTCTTGTTTTCTTTAATGTTCTTGCAATACAGTTAATTTAACATATAATGACCCTTCATTCAAACCTTCTGCACATATATATTATGGCTGTTTCATCAAATGTGTCTCTGGCAGAACAGGAAACACAAATTTCCTACGTTCTCTCCCAGAGTCCTGAACGCATGTCAACAGCTTTTTGGTACTTATCACCTTTGGTCATTTCTCATCTCCCCTTCAGAGGGGGAGGATCATGCCTGCTAACACACAGTCTTGCCTCTGACACCAGAGAACCATGCTGACTCCACCTGGAAGATGGAAGAGTGCTGGGAATTCTTGAAGCTCTGGGAGTTTGTCCTTGAAATCCAGCCTTGCCTAGGTTGCACATTCTGCTCCAGCACTCCCTCATGCACCAGGGCCTGAAATCACACCACTGCTCCTCTTATGAAATCACTTTCTAGTTACCTGGAAGAGCCAAACCAAGAACCGAGGTTCATCCTACCCCCCAAAACACTGTTCAGGATAATTCCTCTTCTCTAGCACAGTGCCCACCACCCAGGAATGGTATAATGGGATAGGAGCATTGCTGGTTCTGCTGATGCATTGCCAGCCTCTCTGTGCCACTTTATGACAGGAAACAACATGACACACACACTGCTGCTCTCAAGGAGAAGAAAAGGGAAGCTTATTTTCTGACCCCAACATTTATAGTTTTCCAAAAATGACACTGGATTGCAGGGTGAAAATGCCACCTCTCCAATGACACTGGACAAACCAACAGTCCATCAAATTTCTCCTCCTCCATAAAAGAGTGCAAAACAATGAGTTATTTACAGAAAGTGCGTGAGAAAGTTTGCTACAAGAATGTAAACATCAGAAGGCTTAGAAAATCTGAAAAAATCAGGGCGACACTCTCTGCTCATCTCCAAGCATGTAAAAATGGGATTGTAGAGGATCGTGTTTCTAAATGACAACTGTTTTTTGTGGTGACACCAAGAAAACTCTTCCCAGGTTTTAAGACACTGCCACACCTCCACAGGGACTTCATAACTTTTAGAGGAATGAGCTGGCAGGTGGGTTGTAAACCCCCATTTCTGCTTCCTTTCTCTCCTGCTCCTCAGAACTTTCCATTTGCACTGACATTTCCCCAAACTTCTAAGCTGGGCAAAGATATCCAGTGTACATAATACTAGTCTAAAGAGCTAAAGCTTGCCAATGTTATGAGAAAGCATAAGCAAGAGATTATAATGGGAAATGTTGGGCAATGCTGTCTTTACTTAAGGCAAAATCCCCCGCTGGGCCTGCCACCAAGATTAGTTCCAGATTTCCTTGGGTTCTTGTGACATGCACAGGGCCTGTCCCAGCCCTGCTTAAGTGCTATCAGGTCTAATGTTTTCTTTCAAATCTCTCCTCCCTAGCATCAAGAGCATTATTCTGAGGAGATTTTTCCTGAAATCTTCACGAGACAACGTTGGGAAATGCTGGTTAGTCAGTAAGACCATTGTTTATCCTCCTGGTAAAACACAGCTTCCTCTGAACCAGAACCCTCCTCTCCTTGAAGATAAGCAAATGTTAGAGAAATGACTGTAAATCATGGGATTTCTGGTTAAGGTTGCAGCAAAACTCCATTTGCATCTTAACTCTGTTTTCTCTCATTTACGGTCTTCTTCAAATGTCTTCTTTGGCACTGAAAGCATTTGTCTCAACCTAAAAGTGAACTTTGGAGAGGGGGAGTCTGAATAAAACCCCTACAGCTGTTTTTGAGTTATCCAGGAAGACAAAAATGCACATTTCCCAGTATAAACATTGTCTTGGTTTTATTTTGGGGCTTTTTGTTGTTTTGTTTTTTAAGTTCAAGGAGAACATTCCGTTTATTTAGAGTTAGACTGTTTTATTTTATTTTATTTTATTCAGAAATCAGCACAGCACATCTGTACTTCTTGGTGAGACAGAGGGACACAAGAGCTGCTCTGTGAGGTCAGAACAAGGGTTGGTCCTGTTCCTGACCATGGCTGGTAGCAGTTGTTCAGAGCACAGCAAAGAGGAAACAGGACCAGTGCCATGGGGCCTTTCCTGGTGTCCCTGCTGTGCTCCCACCACTCCATGCTCACCAGGATTCCTGAGCTGGAGCTGCAATGCTGTGTTTGACAGTCACCAACAGCCTGGTTCTCTCTGGACCTGTCAAATTTGGAGCCCCTCTGCCTTCTTGGCCTTTGCAGAATCTTGTGGCGAGGGCACTGACACGAGGCAGCTCTGCTGTGAAATCAGCAAACCCTCACCCTCTTTTTAAACCTGGTCATGTCCTTGATGAACTCTTTGTTCTTACATTGAGAAATACTGAATAGGCTTTTTTTCCCCTGAACAGGCTTTTTCATCAGTTTTTCCATCACCCCTCTCATGCAAGCTTGGTCACAGCCTCCTTGTTCTTGTTTTAATTCTCTCTCTCTAACTCTGGCTGCCCCATACCCATTTTAGGGTGGTTGAAGCATGGCATGGCTTGGGCTTATGATTCATATGACAGCTTCCTCTCCTGGTAGTATCCAGTACTTAATTTGACTATTTCTTCCTTCCACTGCTGAGTATCAGAACTCTGCTTTCAGAGAATTTTCCATCAATATTCCAAATTCTTTTCTGAAAAGGCAGAGGCATGCTGACTGCCAGCTGCTGGCTGAGCTGTGGTCATTTTGTCACTTCTCCTCTGTTTCATTACTTTGCTCTTCCCAGCACTGGTTTTCTACTGGTATTTGATGTCCCAGTCACTCAGCTGGGAGTGAGGGAGATCCTCCTGCAATTCTTTGCTGCTGGCAGTTCTGAAGAGTTCTGTACCTTCCACAAATGTCATTAATTCACTGCTTATCCCATCTTACAGACAAATAATTAACCCATTGGAGTATACCACACACATCTATGCTGTTTTCTAGACTGGAGCAGCTCCATGAGGGAACTTCAGCCCTTTTTCATCCACACTTTGGGTCCCCAGTGTGCCTGGGGCAAAGTGCCAATTTTGGAAAGCTGGATATGCTTTATCAGTGATGCCTTGCTGAGGCACATCCTCACTGACCTCTGCAAAGCCTGCCAACAGATTTGAAAAGCCTGGATCTCCCCAATGAAAGCAACATTTCTTTCTTGCCACCATCTCTCATGCACACAGGATCCACCCATGTCTGCCAGTTCTAATGTGTGACAGAATTTTCAATTCCCTGACTGGTATAGAAGGTCAGCAAATTAGTTTGCAGTTCTTAGGTTCATTCTTGAATTATTTCTAGTTATAGTTATTATATATGGAATAAAATGTTCAAAGATGAGGTTTTATTAATAATTAAAAGGACAACAAATATTCCCTGTAGACAAGTTCAGTTATCTGTGGTAATTTTCCTGTTAAAATTGCAGCTTCTTCCACAAATTGGGCCAAGGTATATCCACAATTAAAATACTTTGAAATTTTCCTTCTTTCTTGAATAAAGCATTGATTTCTGCAAAATGCATGGAAAATTTTCCCCTGTAAACTCCAATTTTGTATTTAGTTTTCACTCCTATAGTCTCTCGTGGGTCAAACACAACATAAGACACCAACTGAACGTCCAGACATTGTCAGATTGTTTGGCATCTGCAATTAATGCTATGATCTGAATTCATAATCAGAGCCCTTCTACACTGGGAAATGCACTAATGTTGTCTTGCCTTTAAAATTTCACATATATGGGTGGAGTGGTTGATGGCCCAAGCTTTCAGTGTCCAAGGAACATTCAGACAATGTCCTTAAAACATGATTTATCTTTTGGTCAGCTCTGAGGTGGTTAGGCAGTTAGACTAGAGGACCTTTGTAGGCCCCTTCCAATTGAAATTGTTCCTGTCTAGTCTAGTCCAGTCTAGTCTAAACCAGACCTTTCCCTATGCACAGTCAATGCCTGGAATAATTGTGCATATTTATTGATTTTTTTTTTTAGCATATTTTCCTTCAGCCTGATTATTCCCAGTTTTGCAAACCAGAAATTTGCATACTTTTAAAATGTAGTCAGATGTATAACATTGGGTAAAAATATGGAAGTCTATATTTGATGTGTCTGTGTGTCCTGTACACCCCAGCACATGTGTGAGTATGCAAAATATTCCATGAGCATTCATGCAGACATTGGAGATAATTAATGTAAAAACAAATGCATATGTAGTGGTGGTTGGGCATTTTTATATTTATTTATATATGGAGTTGTGGTTTGGGTATTTTTTTTCCTGAAAACTACTAAATAAAACCCAAAAGGGGGGGTTACCTATAGCAGCAAAGGCACCAAGAATTTAATCACGAACAAAACTATGAATATGAGATCACTGCCTGTGAAATTAATGCAACCTATCAGCTGCCTTAAAAATAGGCTCCCACTTAAATATTTTGCCCACCCAGGGCTTCAGTGAGTATCACCATGGTGCCACCCAGGCAAATAAAAGCAGATTAATGGAGGACGTGGAGGTACTTTCCCCTCGCTCCCTCCAAACTGGCAGCACCACTGCCCTGTGCAGTTCCAGGAGATAACACATCAGGACTGTGCAGCTCTGCCTCCAGCCCTGAGTCACTTCAGGGCTCTGTTTGTCTCTGGGTAATGTCAAATTTAGGGCCTGAGTTTGAGGACTACTCGTCTTCACTGCTCAGCTCTCCCAGCTGCAATACATCACTGGCAGGCCAATACCCCAGCCCATGGGGGGGTGTCCCATGTGACACACACTAATTCATAAATGAGAATGATATCTGAATGCATCACACTGCAGGGAAGAAAAACAAACCTTATGGACTCTTTTAAGGCTGTGATAAATTAGAACGTGCATGATACAAATATTTATCTTGCACCCTTATTACAAGTATTTCCTTTTTGCTGGTTAATTTAATTAAGAGGTGTCCCTTTGGATTAAAACTTTGTAAGATGGATATCTTTTTCTCCAAGCCATAATTCATTTTGAGTGAAGAGAGGAAAACTCATAGCTCCTGAACTTATTAATAATGATCTGAATTAAAATACATTCCTGGCTTCCTTGAACACTTACGTATGTTACAGGATAGCTGGGAGGAGAAACAAGAGGGATTATTTTTGTTTTCATGAGGAGGACCTGATCCCAGAAACACTGCTGAACACGTATGATGAGGAGTTAGTCACAATGATTTCTTTGGCAAGGGAGAAAGAAGTAGAAACAAAAACAACACTGACCCAACTTTCCATCAAAGCAGGGGTGGGGGATGAGAGGGCTGGTGTGGCATCATTCTTCTTTCTCTCCTGAAGCCCAGGATCCCACCTCACCCCAAAAAAGCCTCCCTGGGCTTGGCAGCCTGTGGCTGTGCAGGACACCAAGGACAGGAGCAGGAGAAATGGTCAAGCCTGCCAGGAGCAGCTCGTGGCCCAGAGTTTGTCACCCTCCTGCATGGCCCTGGGAGATGTTGGACCTTCCTTGTGTCCCCTCTCTGCACATCATCACCCAGTGCAGGATACTGGGCACCCAGGGAAGACAAAACCCACAGGAGAGCCCAGCTGGGAAGTCCTGGGGCTCTGAAGACATTACTTGGGCTGTAGACCCAAAAGGAAAGAGGTAAAGATGAGGACACTGGAGAAGGAGCTTTTCAGGGCTTCAGAGGGTGGGGATTTTGCCTTGGGTTGCTGTGCTGACCTCAGATGTGCCACTTCAGCTCACAGCTGGGGAACCCTTCCTGACTTTCTTTGGGTGTACTTCCAGGGCAGCACCTCTGGATCCCAACCAAGCTCCTGCTGTGTCTGCACAGAGACAACAAGGCTCAGGGAGCAGCTTTGCCGAAAAACAGGCACCACAGAGGGGTCATACCAAAACTGCAGCTCCTTTTCCAAAGGCTCTGCTTTGCCTCTGCTCAAAAAGCAATCCCTACAACTGTCCACCACAAAACTAGTCCTCAGCTCTAGTCCCCCCAGAGGCATGAGTGATTTTGTGCCTGATTACCCCTTGGAGGTAGAGTTTAGACATACAAATGTTTGGGAGATGCAACTATTTTGAGAGGCCTCTTCTTCCACAAAGGTTTGTGTCTAGGAAATCCATCACCACTTCTGTGGCATCTGATGAGGGGTGATCTTAATAGCATTCAAAGTAGAATAATTGAAAAAGCCTTGTCATTTCCTTTCCTCTTTAGAACAGAATTTTCTGATCAGTTTTGGGCATTGTGTCAATAAACCCTGTCACATTTCCTTTCATTACAGAGCCCACCATTACACTGTTAGCAGACTCATTAACAAGACAAGGGGCATCACTGTCAGAAGAAAAGGCTACTGAAATGTAAATACAAAGTCTAGACAGACACCTTACTCTTATAGGCTTGAACTTGACTCATTGCTGCAGGCATAATTGGAGGGGTTTCTCCACACATTATTCAAATTCATGTTGAAGCTGTTTTACTTCCCACACCCCTCCAGCACCTGCAGAAATCTCTCTGGTGACCCTGAGACCCTTGGTGAGAATCAAGCCAGAGTGTTTGGTCAATGCCAGCTCTTACATCAGTGACTGGAAACCCTTCATGGCTCCCACGTCCCACTTCTAAAAGAATAATTACAGCAATGCTGTGAGTTGAATGACAAAACTCAAAGAAAAATGAACTTGAAGATGTTTCCTTAGCAACTGTGTGCAGCAGTGTTTCCACCAGGCCAACATTATAGCATCACTCTCACAAACTGAAAAAAACCCCAGACTGAAACCTTTACCACTTGAATGGCAAGTGCAGCCTGGCAGAGACTGAGGCCTCCTTGGTCACAGCAGCCAGTGCCCAACTCATAATGTGACTTTCACTTTATGTTGAAAACTACTCAGGATAAGGAACAGCCACAGCTATGAACAGAGGTCCAGAGGGCATAGCAACCTCATGAAAATAAAATTTAAAAAACCTTAATTTCAGTTTTGTTAAAATAACTATTGATTTTCACTTTCCATTCCTGATCCTTCTCACCACTACATCAGTGCAATTCCAGCACATGCTGTCTAATGAGTCACCTTTGGCCATCTGATTTTCTTGAAGCGGTGGCTGAGAGTTCCCAGAGGGTGAGCCAAGGCTTACTCACCCAACTGTAATCATCTTTGTGCAGCCAGTCCTTCCCAGTCCTTCTTGCTCATCATTCCTAAAACCAACTCTTGGAAACAACACATCCTGCTGCAACCCACCCTTGCTTTCCTGGCAGACTCATTTTTCCTGCATCACCCATAGCAGATACAGTGAGTGATGCAAGCAGGAGGAGGGAAGAGGCAACAATCCCATTACTGTCCTAATAAACCCACCTCTCCTCTGTTTACCACCATCATTTTAACTGATGTAGTCCAGAACAAGGCACACCTTTTATGCTGACTCCTGCATTATTACCCTTCAGAAAGACAGTGACCATTTCACTCAAGGATGGTTTGACTATTTAGGCACACAGATGACATCATACTTTAAATCTATAGACAAGGGTACATTATTTATTAGTTATACTCCTGAGATAAATGCAACTTTATACTGTATCATCCTGAAAATTGCTTTTGCTCACCTGTGTTGAAAACCTCCTGTTCCACAAACTTTGGGATCCAGCTTTTGGACTCTAAACATTCTGAAAATGTTCCCCAGTGGTGATTGCTTTCCTTAGTTGATGCATGGTCAACATCACTAACGTATATTAAATTAGCAATATTACATCCAAAACCATGTCTCTTGCTGTATGATTTATAGCTTACCTCCTGCAAGAGGAGAGGCCTTTGGCACACTGAGCCTGAAATGCCTCGAGTACCACCAGTGGTACAATTTCATAAAAAGATTATGAGGGGAGGGAAGTGTTCATCAGCACCCACACATCAGGGGTGCAGCTCTGCCCCTGCTTGCTGGGTGTTAATGCTCATGCCACTTGTGCTTTCCATAGCTCTCCATGGGCCACCAGGAAAAGCTCAGCCTGGGGCTTTGCAGGGCAGGGCTCAACAGCCCCAGAGTATCTGAAAGCCTCAGCTGATGGAGCAGGAGGAAGATTCTGCACTCACCCTTACCTACTGTAGCAACAGTGCCCTGAATGGGGAATAACTGCATTGATTCCATGATTGCAGGAGGCAGATCAATGGCTTTATTGCTACTACACTGTATTACACTATTAAGAAAAACTCATTGCCCTTACCAGACAGTCACAACACACACATGGGTCCAATTGGTCAGTAAATCCAAAACACCATCCCCAGAGTCCAATTAAGAAACCACCCTTTGGTAAACAATCTCCATAACACATTGCACATATGCACCCCAACAGGTGTAGCAAGTGAAGATAAGAATTGTTTCTCATTTTCTCTGAGCTCTCTCACAGCTTCCAAGGAAAATCCTGAGAGAGAGCTCTGTCTCTCTGTTCAGATATGTGATTACCACACTTACCACCAAGGAAGGCAGTGCTGCCTCTTATCCAGGGAAAGGGGGAGGTTTGTGCCACTGAGAGGAGCAGCCCAGGAGGGAAAGTATGATCAAAAAACTGAGGCCTCTCCTTGGTGTGGAGGCAATCCTACAATTGCTGGGCTTGCTTTGGGAGAACAGTCCCACATCAGCTCCTGAGCTGCACAGAGGGACCTGAGAGCCAACAAGAACCACAATCACCTGCAGATTTCAAAGGACAAGCTCCTAACCCTGCTCCTTGGGGGCTTTTCAGACGACAGGTTGGAACTGGAGACTCCTCCACTCCTCTGGGCCCAGTCATGGCTTAGGCCTTCACCTCCTTTGGAGCCAACCACTAGTTTGGTTAAGGGGAAGAGTGAATCTGTCACAAACCCCCACACCTAAATATCTGTGAAATAAACATGGGGAGGAGACCTTTCTCCTTTTTAATGCCGTTATTAAAAGTGATCGGCTTGGGTGGGGAGAACTCACAGGTAGCGCTCATGCCACCGCTGCTCCCAGATGACTTGGAGGAGCAAAAAAAGTGCAGCTTTGTCCCCTGGTCTGTGGGCAGAGCTGGCGGTTCTGTTCTCACAAGAGCATCGAGAAAGGATCTTCTTTTTGACTTTAATATTTGAGTTCCTCCATCCATCCTTAGGTTAGGGTGAGGAGTAAAAAGGGTCTTAGCAGAAACTAGATTCTGTTCCTCACATCTAGACATCACATTGATTCATCCATTTCATGCTGGCTCGTTGTTTTTAGGGGTTTTTGGCTAGGTTTGGTGAGGGGTCTCTCCTGTTGCACGCTGGTTCTGAGGTCATTTGCATGCTAACTCCGAGGTCTCCTCCTCTTCACCATATGGGTGCCATCCTCCAGGAAGCAGCAGGGTGTCACTTGACAAAAGGGGGAATTCTTAACCATCAGCAACAGGTAGTTAACAAAAACGACAGGGGATTACAACAACAAACAGTTAGAACTCCACCCTGGCAGCAACTGGCCCAACCTGTGAACTGTGCAACCTTTTAAAAAAATGGGCAGCTTTTCTACTCATAACATCTGCAATACTGAATTTTGAGGTGTGATCTGCCAGGATCTGACCCAGTCCTGGGACCTGGCTGATGCAGCTGAAGCATGTGGGCTATCCTGAAACAAGTCAGGGATTTTGAGTGCAAGGGTAGGAATGCAGAAAAGCAATCGCCCTTTCCCAGAAAGTAAAGCCAAACCCTGTTCCCACAGGAAATCCTGCTCCTCTGTTTCACAGAAATCAATGGTGAAAGTGTTGGGGCCTCTGGAGTGACAGCTCAGGTCCTTCATGATTGTTTGCCTTCAAAAAGGAATTTTGCTTCATTAGGATGCTGAGTCTTTCTAATTCACATACTTGATTTGCTTCGGCTCTTGTGTTGTCTTCATTCCGTGCCTGACAACAGGGAGTCAAAGGGGCTAACAGGGAGTCAAAGGGGCATCTCTGAACCTGCTGGGATGCTGTGAAACTTTACTGGGGAGAGTTTAAATGGATTCTCGAGAATTGGCTGGGGGGAGAGAGTTCATGGGATATTACAAGTGTGATGTGTGGGCTGAGAGGAGGCAGGCACATTCCCGATGGAGTGCCCTCTCTGTTTGATACCATTGTTATGGAAAATTGAAACTTGAGGAAGGCCAGTGAAATGGAAACGCCAGGAAGCCTAAGAGAGACCGTTTGCTCACTCCTTACCAGGCCCTGCAGAACAAAATGTCTGAGTTTCTGCCTTTTGGAGCTTTCCCGGGGTCCCGAAAGCCAAACTCCCTCGTAGGTGTAAAGGTCAGGAATCCAGCAGCAGGGAGGTGAGAGACACGAATCCCAGCAGTCACTTGAGATGCTTACTCTGGAAACAAACTCTCACAACAAAAGTGGCTGGAACAGGAGACCTGATGCAATGGCAAAACAGATGAAAACTGCGTGCTCCATCCCAGGGTGAGGTACCCACTGGGAGAGGGAGTGCAGGAGCAGTGGCTCTGTGTGTTCCTCCAGCTTTTCACAACCACTTCAACCCAGATGGTGAGGGAGAAAAATAAAAACTTCCTGCATTTTGATGAGTTTGAGCAATATGATTTTAACAACACAGGGAGAAATGTCTTCCAGCAGCAAAGCAGGACACCAGATAGAGGTTGTGGTTCCTTGCACATGAATTTGCTAAGCAGAACAGTGCCTTACAAACTGCAAAATGAAGTTCTTTTGGACAAAGTGCTCATTTTTTATTGAAAATAGTTAAATTAGTCACTACACCCAGTCCCAAATGGAAAGAGGCTTGAGCTACAAACACTCTGCTTGTATAGAAATGTCCAGGTGAATTTCCTAAAATTCATTTAGCTGTCAAAAAAAAAACAACCAAAAAACAACCAAATAAAACCCCCAAAAAAACCAGCACCAGAGAGGTTCAAAAACTATGGACTCTAGGCACTTCAGTGAGGATTTTCCTTCAAAATAATAATAAATGTAATAAAAATAATAGTAGAAAAAGTACACCGAAACCCAACTCTAGAGAAGATTTTGTTCCTGTTTCTCCCGAGGGAGAGGCAGGGTGAGGACACCACCAGGCAATGCAATCCCTTCATGTAAATGATTTCCAACGGGAGCTCCTGCCCTTGCCTGCAGACAAAAGCAGAATGCATCACTGTTGCCAGACCACCTGGGACACGGGGAGGAGAGAAAATTTCCAGATGGGTTTTAAGACAATTCATTTATATTTATATAGCCAAAATAAATGTTGGGGTTTTTTTTCTGCGATAGCATTTCCCTTTGCTCTATCCAGACCACCAAGAGAAGAGGGAGGCACAGAATTTCTATTGCATTAATAGTCCTGGTGTTTACAGTTTTGGCTTTTATGAACTTGTGGGAGCTGTTTATTGAGTCATAAACTCTACTAATGGGAATATTATCTCTAAATTATAAAAGTACTATCGTATTTGGGTTAGTTAAAAGAAAGGCTTAGAACAGATACACACTTACAGTACATCTCAATTACCAACATGATCCCATAATGGGAATTTAATTGCTAATTGCTGGCTTATATTGTAGAAGAACTGCAATAACAACACACAATATATAGCCTATAAACATGTCCAGATAGTTCTATATCACCTCCTTTCACTGCTACCTTCTTATATGGTTGGGGGGGGGGGGTTATTACAATGATTTAATTCCTAAATCCCTCAAATTAGGGATTTCTCTTTGTTAGGAAATCATTTCCAGCAGGGCTTTGTGTGACAGATTTTAGCAAGCTGCCTGTATACACTTGGGTGGCTTTGAACAAACAGGACAGCCTTATGCACACGCTTAAATACTTGGCTAAATTAGATTCTCAGAGAGCTCTAACAAAAGAAATTGTCGTTCCATTTAAATCAACCCAGATACTCCTGTTTACCCAGCTGGGGTGAAGCTTGAGCAATACCCACCAGGCAGAGTCAAGCCCAAGCACAGTCAGATCCACCTGATAAACACAGCACTGAATCTGCTCCTCCTGAGCTCCAGAATATCCCAGGAGAGGCATCCTGTGCACGCTGGGTGTGGACTCCTGGTCTCATGGACTTGTGGTTCCATGGTCTCATGGACTCTGCCCCCTCCACCCTGCCCAGCCCAGACTATCCACAGCTGTCCATCCTACACATCAGCCGCAACTGCCCATGGGCAGGGAGCAGCCTGGTCTCCCTGCCTGGCCTCAGAGCTCCTCTGACAATGCCAGTGGACCCCAAGGGTGGCACTCACTCCCCCAGCAGCGATGCAAACATCTGCATTTAGCTGGTTGTTCCAATCACGAGAGATCTCTGCAGCCAGGTTGTGTAACTTGTGGTTTATTGCAAAGGGCCCGGGGGCAGGGCCCTGCTGGGAGCTGCCAGCCACAGCTCAGAGCAGGCCCCAGAGAAGAGAGGGGCAGAGAGGGTGAGAGGGTGAGAGCGTAAGGAATTAAAAAAGGTAAGAGCGTAAAAGGGTAAGAGAGCGAGGTTCCTGTTACAATGCAACAAATCTTCTTCTGTGTTGAATATTCTAATTCTCACTAACCAATCTAGTACAAGATACAAATCCCATAGCATTTACATACAGCCTATAAGAATCATTACATTACCATGCTGTGTTATATTTTAAACCCTAAAAACTCCTCTTTGGGCCTCTTCTGCCAAGCTGTAGGGTCTGCTCTGACCCTTGGACCTGCCTGCAAGCAGAGGGTATTGTCTAATCAAAAGGGGATTACCTTCAGCTGGCCACACCATTGTTTTCCCATTGTTCAGTAACTAAGGGATCTCAAAGCTTGCTTTCATTTCAGTCTTGCTTATAGTTTCCATATTCTCAAAATGTTTTGCCAGACAATCATATTTATAAGGCTTTCCTGTTTCATCTTCCCCAACACCCTTCAGTTGGTGCAGAGGGATGGGCAGGGATATCAGGCATCCCCTGAATATTCCTGTGGGATAGTCACTGTCCAGAGGTGCTGATTTCCCTTCCATCAGCAGTGAGGGATCCAGAGAGCAAGGGCAGATGCAGACACTGCCCTGCCAGCATCTGAGGGCAGGGGACATGAGTGTCACCCAGAGACATTCTAATTTGGGGGTGGCCTTGTCCCTCCTGCAGCATGGCAGCTCTGCAAAGGGTCTTCCTCTTGTCCTCCAAGGCAATGCCATCCTGACAGATTTGCTTTGGAAGTGGGAGTTTCTCCAGTGCTGTCAGGTGATACAGTGAATTTTGTGCTGCTGCGGATCATCCCACCACGCTGCTTGCCAGGGATCTGCATCAGATTTCGGGCAGGTTTGTGAATCAGCTCCTTTACTTCTCTTTGTTCATAGTTCTAAATATGAAACTATCCTGATGAAAGAGGAGAGCAGAGAGGACAGATGGCTGGGGTGAAGGGCAGATGAGGATAGCTCGTTCATTTGTGTGCAATACATACCAGAAGAAACTTCCAGATGATTCAGAAATGACCAGAGAAATGTGCAGAGGAAGAATTCATTTAATCAATCCAAAACCTTAATATATTATAGCTGTATTAACTTCCTAAATCTTGATTATGCTTCCTAGTTTTAAACATTGGAAACTGGCAAGGATGCGGATGTTCCCCCACACATCTCTCTGGCTTCCTTGACTATTGCCCAAATCAGGAGTGCTGCTTTTTACTGGGTCTGAGTCACTCCCCCAAACAAACTACAAGAAGAAATTGATTTAGAGCAAAGAATAACTTTTAAAAATTTTTTTCCAGATAATTTTCTCTTAAATGTTATCTATACTGCCCTCTAAAACCTAAAAATTATCTGAGCTCAGATTGTGATACTTTTTTCCTCCTGATGTTGTAAATTCTTCACAAACAAGCCACTATTCTGTCTTTCTCATTGCACTGCAGCTTGATGAGTAAATGGCCTTGAAGAGGAATAAATTCTGCAAGTAATTATACAATAGTTTAGTTACTGAGGGTACAGGACATTATTGCTTAAAGAACTGATGCTTCCCTCCATGACACTGTACCACAAAATGTTAACAACTGGAAAATTCTTCTATCAGTTTCAAGTCTCAACCCACAGAAACACTTAGAAGGGCCCAGCAAGCTCACACCTGGTGAATTACTGCTAATGATACAAGGATTGCTGTTCTCTGAATGCAGTCAAGTGACTGAAAACATCCAGTATTTTGGTTATTGTGGAATTAGGATCCCTGCAGCTTTCCCACAGCAAGTTTTCCTTTGGGAGGCAGAGATGTCTCCTGGGCTAAAAGGACAAAACAGAGAGAGCAAACACAGGAGCCAACTGAGCCCAAACTTTTTCCATTAAATAGGATGAACTCACACCAGCACATGAGAAACAAATGCAGGACGATTTTCATCCTTTCATTTATGCAGATGAACATCTCTGCCTGATGTTGGTGCAAGTGGCTCTGCCTGGAAAAATACAGTAGCTGGCTGTATGATGAAAAAATATTTGCCTGGTGAGGAACACCCATGTCTTGCCTGTTGCCACATTTCTCTTCACAGAGAAAAGCAAGGAACAACTCTTCCCAAGGATTTCTGAGATTCACATTCTCTGAACCTCAGCGAAAGGGAAAACACCATTCTTATCACTTGCTGTGCCTGTGTTGTGCCAAAGTAGAATGCAACATGGAGATTGTTTATCCAAAGTGAGGATGTTTTGTTTGTGTGTGTGTGTGTTGGGACTGCCGGGTGACAGCCACGAGATTCTGTGCAGTGTGAGCAGCTGTGTGCAGGGTTGAGTGCTTGGCAGATTCAGTTTTAGATGTATAGAATAATATAGTATAATAAAGTAATTAATTGGCCTTCTGATATCCATGGAGTCAGATGCTTCGTTCTCTCTCCCTCAGCAACGTCAGAGTCACCATTGATTTGCAATATCTTGCCCACAGCAGATGCCCCACGTCCGAGGGAACTCAACTGCAGGTGACAGCCCAGGCACTCTGAGCCAACCTGTTTGCAGCCATTTCCTTCCCAGCAGCAGCAGCTATCCCAGAGAACTTGGAGCCTCCTCTTCCCAAATGCCGGGCTGAGGAAGCAAACATTAACACTGAGCACACAAGGGGGTGAGCGGGGCTGTAACGTGAATCCCTGAGCTCCTGCCGGGCCAGGGCAGATATTTGAGGAAAGGAGATACCCCTGGCTGCCCTGCAGAGATCCAGGGCTGAGATTAATGGCAACTGTGGGGGCTGCCCTCCCCTGTGCCAGGCGTGCTTTAAAGCCGTGGCCTCCTGCCATCCCGAAACATAACCCTGTGGTATTGTCTTCATTCAGGCCCCTCATCAGCAATGTGAAAAGAGAGAAGAAGCTGGTGGCAGGATTAGAGGAGAGGTTGAAATATTCTGGGCAGCATATGCTGTAAGTCACATTATACAAAGAGGATTATTGGGCTGTTCGTTGGCCAGGGCTTTCCATTCTGGAAGCAGTGCTGCTTGTCAGAGAGAAAACCTGGTGAAAAGTGTTTATAGCATGCTGGACCACAGTGTATGACACACTGAGCACAGTGACAAGCAATGAAAATATTTTTCAGGCCCTGTCTGGCCTCTCCTAGGAGATTGTTTTGTGTTTGTCAGGGTTATGCAAGATGCATGGGAAAAAGGGAAAACCAGAAGTGAGACCAATAATTCAGAATGGTGTCACAAACCTCCTAAAATTACCATCATTAGATGAACCCATCTCAACCTTAAAACTGAGTACATCAGTCCTGGAAGGCAGTTTGAGACCCTCATTGTTTTAGAAGTGAGAAACACCTTCTGTTGTTCAGGTTTAATTTATTCATGGCAAATTATACCCATTTTTTCCTTAAGACTACCTGTGTTCTTACCTGAACCAGATAATTTTCTTCACCTGGCAAAAATGTATTTACAGAGAGAAAGGATATTGATTCAATCTGAGCCTTCATTTTAATACACTAAATAAATTATGCTCCTTCAGACACCTTTCTTCTCTCCATTCTCTTGGTCACCTCTCCAGCTCTTCTCTGCACTGGTTCCAGTTTACAGTCCCTTTTCTTGACCATGACCAGACAAGACCAAACCATGACTGAATAGATCTATGAACATGGTTCCACATTAAATTATAAAATATTATATTTCTTGAACTGTTTTTTCTTTAAAAAATGCTCCTTTTGTCTCATACACATAAAGAGAAAAAAACTAAAGGGAATTTATCTTCTCTACAAGCTACTGGAGAGGTTTTCAATGTTCAGAGTCTCCTCTTCTTAGAAACCCTCAGCTGTACATGATTTCCACAACTGAAAAAAGTCCTTCTGAAGTCCTGGGAACATTAAAAATTTACAAGGAAAACTGCATTCATTTAGAATCAATCTCAGGCTTGGTGGCATGTCATAAAAATATCCAGCTTTCACCAAAAGACAAATTTATGTTTTGGATCCTGACACTGTCCCTGTGGTCAGATATATTTTGTCATATAAGGAACCATTTTCCTCTTTTGAATCAAAAAGCAATTCATAGTCTTTTCTACAACTTGGAGCACTTTAGTTTTTGCCTTTTTCATTTTGAGCCTCTGGATACAGAGACTCTTAGCCCATTTTATTGCTACCCCTCCTCAGCAGCCACATTGTAATTATGCCTTGTCTCAAGACGTTTTTTGCTGCAAAAAAAGGCAAAGAGCTTTCAAAAGATTTATATTTTGCCATATAGTAAAAAAGAATAAGAATTTCTTTTACATTATCATGCTAAGGTGTAGGAAGGTATTCCTATATGGAATCATAATTGGAAGGTGGATCTCCAATTTCCCAAAAAATTACTATTGTTTCTTCCTTAGTTTGGAGATTTAGATACATTGAATTATCATCTTTCTAAGTCAAACAATTCCTCCCCAAAACTGTAATTTCAGATTAAAGAAAAAACAGGGTTCTAAGTCTTCCCAAGCACCACAAGAGGTGCACTGGCTCACACCTCATCCCCTTCCCCAGTGGAATCTCCTGGATGAATCAGCTCCACCTTCACCTCAGCTCTTCCATTCTTCAGAGTGGGGTAATTACTCCTCTCCCAAAAGCACAAAGTAATTCCAGAGCCAGTTATGGCTTTGAGCTGTTATAAGCTTAAAAAGATACAAAAATGCTAACAGGAGCTCCATTAAGCCATGGAGAAAGAGAAGGGCATCAGTGAATTTTCAAAGAGCAAGTACATTTCTGCTGCAAGAATGCTGCACACTGGAATTGCACTGAAATCCCTTCTCTTCAGACATGTCCCACCCAAGTAAAGCTGGGTGGGACTAACCTGAGTCACATCTAGAACAAAAAGCAAGAACTGACAACTTCTGTGCCGTGCCTGCAAAACATTTGCTTCCACTTTGGAAGGCTATAATTATCTCTGATACCAGAACAGCTTTATAGTTGTGTGCAAAAGCCTTGCTGGCATTTCCTCCACAAAATAACCAACTTTGACATGAACAGCACTTGAGCATCACCAGGGGGATAGAGCAAAACCACAGATAAGAGCTGCAGAGCAAGGGAGGAAACGTGAATGGAATGGCATTATTGTGCTAACACAGTCAAACCCAATTCTGAGAGGTCATCCAACAAGGTTTGTTCTCAGAACAAAGCAGGGTCAGTCAGATTTTGCAGTGTTTGACTCAAAGATTGCTCAATACTCACAAATTCTCCATGCAACCAGGCAGATATTAGAGGATCTAACTTTAATTATGCTTGTATAAGTGTGACAGAGTGCTGTTGATTTAGAAAGAGTTCCAAAAACATACAAGTATACATCTCTGTTGGAACAAGAAATTAAATGCTGTATCTACTTTTTTCTCATTATACAAGAAATTTTTTTGGTATCTTTCTAAGTAATCTTCAGAGCTGAAGCACCACTCTTAAATCACTGCCTTGCACAAATGAGATTATTCTTCTTTGCCAAAGAGATCATCCAGAAGAGGAGGGTATCTGATCCCAGTCACAGGAGGGGATCGTGGTAGTTGGTTCCAGATATCTTCCCTCTGAAATTAGTAACCCAGAGAATATCTTAGTGTGAAATAATGAAAACAGGAATCATTACAAGCTGGTCAACATAAGATTGAATGAGCTGCTTCAATTCCACAGACAAATCTGTGAAAAATTGGGTCTTTATAAAGATATCTTCTTAAAAGATTACAACATGCACTTTCTTGAATGTTACAAAATATTTTATTCAAAATATTTTCTATTACTAGCCTTCTTGCAGATTTTTTAAATTAAATAATGCTACATTTTCTTCATTAAAATGCTTATGCTTCAAATCCATGTCTCAACCCCAAAAATCATACAAAATAATGGGATAAAGAGAAGGAATAATAAAAAAAAGCCAGCTAAACTAAACTAAAGCACAGCTCTGCTGCTGAAATTTATCTGTCAAACACAGGTACTGTAGCCTCAAAATACTGCTATTCATTCATGGTAAGTCATGCACAGAATGACAATTGAATTCTAAAGCTGAACAAGATTTAAAACTTTTCCTGTCTCTGAGTTTTTTTCCATTTCGTAGTTACCTCTCTTAATATATTAAATATTAAATTATTGCTTAAGCAATAATTCTTCTGTAAAAACAAAGAATAAGCAAGAATTCTTCCGTAAAAACAAAGAATACTCCCTCAACAAAGCCTAATCAACACCATGATTCTCAGGAGTGCTGTATAAAACATGTGGGAGGGTTTTGATTTTATCTGTACAAGACAGAAAAATTCTTCACAAAGACAAAGCAAAAATAATCAACCATGCAGAACCATGCTCTCCAAAGCAGAGCAAACCAACAGCCCTGGGCCCTCTTTAGACACCACCAACAGTCTGAGATGCTACAGAAGAAAGTCTTGGTAAGGCAGGCAGGAGTGAGGAGTCAGGAGCATAGTGCCTGGTTTAAACTATGCCATGAGTGAACTTGAATTTAAAGGAATGCTGTGTTTCTAAATTGTCTGAACACAATCAAACATATTCTGTACAACACATTGGTCAGGCGAGAAAAGCAAAATGATGTGTTGGCAGAAGTCTTTGGATTTATTTGTTACAAAGTATTTAAAATTCAGCATAATTGCCTTATGGACCTTCTATTTTAAAATGTTCCACTCAGCACAAGATGGCAAGATCAGATTAGTCTCTGCTGTTTGTTGATATTGCATTTTTTTTTACCCTGAGTAGCAGGCTGAAGACATACAAAGTTTATCCATCATCTCTTCTCTCTGTGCACGCCTACCAGAGATGTGGTGTGCTGTGTACAGGTTCCTGAGGAGTTATACAAAATGCAGAGCTATTTTCTGCATATGTCTCAGTGGAGCTTAAAGTATTTTCTGTCTACCTCAGCAAGGGAACAGATCATTTGACATGTGACAATGATATTTGTGGGGGAAGCAGTACTCATGCCCATTGCCCATGGATAAGTACATCTGCTTCCCCTTCTCTTTTATTCTTCTATAAAATGTCCCAGGGATGTGATACCTACCAGGCACCTCCTCATCCCTGTCTGACTTCTCTGCTTCACCCTAATCTCCCTATTAAAGCTATTAAAAATAATTACTTAAAGAAAACAGGTAAATACACAAACAGGAAAAAATACTGTAGTGTGTGCTGGCTAAGACAATCATGTTAAAGTTGGAGAAATTATATTGAGACATTTTTTTACCTTGGGTTGCTCCTTTTCCTCCACAAAAGCACGGACTTGATTCTCTCTCCAGTTCAGTGCATGAACAAACTTTTTATAGTCTACTTGCTTTTGGTTATCTTCAAACCTGAGAAGAATATCCATAAGATGACTCAGGGTTAAAGGGAATTTTTAACAAAATTATGTCATGTTATCTGCAGCATACTAATAATTGCATTTGGGATAATAACTTTTATACTACTTTATTCCCAAACACTGGCAAGAGTGAAAAAAAAAAGTACAAAATGTCAGGAACAGCTATATTATACATTCTTTTCCATATTCTTACACCTTATTATTGTCTCTTACAGAAGAATTCAGCTTCTTCAAGTTTGACTTCATTTCAGTTATTTTCATTTCAGTTTTGAAGCACTGCCCAACATTTCCAACACTGGTCTCACAGCTTTTGATAAACACAGAGTTGGGATGATCAGTGTATGATTCCTTTGTGTAGAAAAGAAACAGAATTACACAGGAAACCTGTGCTGTAACACAACTGACCTGCTCTACTATGACTTCTACAATCCTCTCCTAAAATAAGTAATCCTTCAAAAATGCTGTTTGCACACACCTTGGGATCAATTTACAATTGACAAACAGACAGCTCACTAATGTATCAAATAATAGCCAGATTTTAAAATCATTGGGTACCAGGTTTATGGCATTGTTCTTTATTTCTATAGATAAGTAGATATATCTGTATCAGTTGTAGCTGTCCACTAAATGCATATAGATGCTGCCAGCAGATATATATGCCAGAAGATATATGTGCTGCCAGCTAAGGTCTGCAGGTCTATAGGTACATGTGGAAAATGCTATTTCCCTCCCTCAGATTTCTAACATCTTTACCCTGCACTAATAAGCCACATGGGAATAGATTTATAAGTCACTTCATCCTTCTGCCATTGATCTGGATGAAGCAGCTTCAGAAATAGAAGTCCTCAGTTCAGCAGAGCACTGAGGTGACTCTTGGGCACCACTGTTCTTCCAGTGTCACCAGACAAATGTTGAAAGACCCTTTGGGCTGAAGCTTGAAAAGAGCAGCTGGAATGCCCTGCCATAAATCCAGCACTGGCAGATTCTGAAGGACACCTGTCTCACCCAACACCTCCCACCTGCAAAAGGGACCCAGTTTGGGGACAAAAACATGGCCTGGAAGTGTCTGTGCTTCACTGGGGTCCCTGGAGAAAAACAGACACCCAGCAAGGCTCAGTATCTCTTACCTGGTGGCAGACACCAGGTTAAACAATTCTGCCCTGCTATCTGGTGAGACAAAAACTACTGCACAGGAAACAAGTGTTGCAGAAAATCATTTTTGCCTTGTCCTTAATGAAACAGCAGTGCACAAAACACAGGCCTCAAAACCCTTCAATCACTACAGAGGGTTCTAACAAAAATTACACATGAAGGCACTTTTAGGGAGAATTTACAGCATAAACTTGGAAAACAATACTGGAGGAGAAATAGATCCGGTGACAAAAATAAACTGCAACAAACTGCAACTCATCCTTTCCTCCTCCTCCCCCCACACCTTTCATTTAATAGTCAGCAGGAAAGATAATAATGAAATATACTGAGAGCCATAAACAGAGATGGCAGAGATAAACTGGAATGTTAAGTACAGTGAGTTATGCTGAAGATGAAAGCAAAGTCAGAAAAGAATGCTACTGCTACCAGAATTAAATGAGTCTGAAACACTGCCATGAGAAACCCTCCCATGACAGCCTGCTTCTTCACCACAGTTCACATGCAAGTTAATATTTCCACAAAGCCTTACTTTTGGGGAATATATCCAATACACAAGGAAATTTCCATTCCCACTTCCAGTGGGTTCTTAGTTTCAGGTTTTTGGGGTTTTTTTGCAGGTGGCAATATGGAAGACAAACAAGTTTTGCATGAGATATAATAAGACAATCAAAAAGCTTAAATAAAAAAGCTTTTTCTCTTGGAAAAATAATGGCAGACAGATTGGTATTTCAGAACAATCAGGACAAATGATTTTTCCTTCTACTATCATGTAGTTACCTTTTGCTCATTGTGAAAAGTCAAAAGATTAATTCTACCACCAAGATGCTGAGCTGTATAAGCAGGATTTTTAAACAAAGACCAAGTGAAGGTGTAACTATTTAAACTTTCTGTTAAGGAAAGCATTGCTTCTGCTTTTGACACACATTTACAAGGAGAAAAGTCCTTTGATGTGACAGCACTAGTGAGCTGAGATGACAAGATGTGTTTGAAATTATCTATAACCAAGAATTTTAACATGGGCAGAGGAAATGGGATTCCTGAATTTCATAATTAAATAGCTACAAAAAGCATCTTAAAATACTACTCTAGGATAACCCAGAAAGAAAATAAAAAATCTACTCTTTAGATCTTTTTACTACTGTGACTTATTGTATCAATCTACTAAAAGCAGACACTAGAGATTTGGCACAGAGCACCCAGATGGACTGAGGAGATATTATCAATTTGTGCTTTATTAGGACAGAGTTGTCATACATTTCAGAGGCTGGAGTTAATAATGCTGAGACAGTGCTCTTCAGAAAAGGAAATTAGATTTGTCTTATCAAGAAGATGTGCCTAAGATAGCTTTAAACCACCCTTCTCTTCAGTTTTCCCCTGTTGCTTCACCAATGCATGGGATTTTAGACTATGAAAGTCACTGCTCCATCCCTATCACAGTTTGCAGGGCTTTTTATTTTCTTTATCATTACAGAAATAATCACACATTTCTGCTTATAAAAGTGCATTCATAATTAAATACTTTAGATAGGTGAAAAATCTGGTCAAATCACATTATGATCATTCCTGAGGATGCTTTGGTGAGTAAAAATTACTTTCTAATAACTTTTTCTTTGCCATCAAGAAATCTATACCCCAAAGATTTATGAGAAAGTTTAATGTATGTGCAGAGATTTTTAATTCCTTCATTTCAAACATTTATTAACAAGTTAATCTGATAATAACAGAGCAGAAGCATCTGCTGCTGTAACCTTAGAGAAAATGTTGGGATTCTTCAGTCTGTTTGGTACTCTCTGTGCAATACAGTTCTACAGGGACTGGATTGCCACAGGTGTACACCTAAATTGTCATAAATTGCTCATAATTAAAGGACTTAAACCAGCAAGCATAACAAGTCACTATTAAATAATAATGGCTACCATCTCCTTTTTTAAAAATTGATATTTATCCTACATTTATTCATGTCTTGAACAACTATAAATTGAACCATCAGCTCCTCAGCAAACTGAGTAACAGGAATAATTTGTCTTAAGAGATTAAAATATGAATTTAGAGCTCCTTTTAGTCACAAATGGCATAAGGAGTCTCAGGCACCAAAGGTAACAAGAAGGCAGCAGGAGAAAGATCTCCTGATCATTTCCACTGCTGCTCCAGCTACTGGACACTTGCTGTAGCAGGAAAAGAGGGTTTCATCCTGAAAGAAAAAGGTCAGCCCTAAAAAAAAAAACATTACAGGTAGGAAACCAGGTAAAAAAATTGTTACCCAGCCACAGTCCTGGGGAAAACTGAGCAGGCAGGAGTGGCCTGGCCTGGCCTGGAGGTGAATTGAGAGCTGGGATCACCACGTAGGAGCCCCTCTGTCACCAGGCACTGCTGCCTGAGAGACTGGAGATTCTCCTTCTCAGAACAAAACCTTTCAAACAGACTCCCCCCAGCAGCGCAGAGAGGTGAAAAAAGACTCAGCTACTTTTAACAGAAATTTAAAAACGTAATTTAAAAAACTAGGGACCTATAATTAACAACTGAATTAATGCAGAACAATCAATGTGTAGTGCTTGTAAACTTGTCATCCATTCTTTCTCCTCTCAATTTTCCCCTTCCTTAGCTACCAGCTGTTTATAAATCCTCCAGGGAAAGATTGCTTCTTTTTAAGTTCTTGTTAGGATCAATTTAGCATTGCAGAAAATAAAAATAACAGAAAAACCCCCTAAACTCATTACCTAAGCACTTTGCAAAATTTATTTATTAAACAAACTGTAATTGTTCATTATGCCTGCATAAATTTAAAGACATGTTTATAATGACTACTGTAGTTTTCTGGCAGAAACAACTGTGTACTGTCTCCATTTTTTAATACAATGTGATTAATTCTGTATTGTTCTGTGATTTAAAAAGTAAGTGAGAAAATGCTGATGGACAAACAAATACTTTTTAACATGCCAGCTCAGGTAAATTGGAAAAACATTCACATTGTTGGGTACCGAAATCCTACTATTTCAACATCCCACAATTAAAAATATAAATTTACACTAGATGCACAATATTAAAAGGTCTTATGAAATCCCAATTTTTGTGCTAATTCTCCCTTCACTCCATGGCAACTGAGTGGTCTTTGAGTACAGTAAACAAAGTTCTGGGTCATTTGGAGGTGACCACAAAATTAGACATATATTCCTAGTCCCATCCCATGCTTGTAATAAGTGACAGATCATTGCAGTATAATTTCCAAATGTAAATAATAAATACTTTAAGAGTACTACCTTTCAAAATGGAAAAATAGAGTCATTAAGTCCTGGAGAAAGTCTTTGCCACCTAATCTCAGATAGCAAAGCTGAATAAACACAGAGCTTCAGCCTTCAGCTATTATCTGATCACATTGTCCAGCATCATTTTATAGCTGAATGGGGTCCAGCTAGTGCATTAGCTATATATACTGATTTTGTGGGAATCAGTCCAGCAGCTTTTATTGTTCCAGTTTCTTGCTTCATAAATAAAGATTCACAGAGTAGGACCACCACCACCACTTGTTTTAGACAGAAATATCAGTGGACACAAAACTAGATGGTTCCTCATAAAAATAAAAATAAAAAAAAAAACAGAAATAAGGAAAGAATGCTGGACTACTGTTGACAAACTTGGCCCACACTGAATTGCAAACTCCCCAGGAATGAGACTGCTTTTCATTAACAATAAACCTGCCTGTTTCAGGATTCTTCAGTGTTGACGAAAACTACAGAAAGCAGAAAGAAAGGAAAAATTTAAATCTCATTAAGATGACTCACCTCTTCAATTTACAGACTATTGGAAATTAAGTCCTATTAAATAGAGTTCCAAAAAATATTTCCCTGGCTCTGCACCCTCATAACACAACAAACTTCCCAAGCAGTGCCAAGTGCACACATGATGAAGAATGTGACAATTCCTCATTACCTGCAGTGCTCTGACAGCACCTGAACTGCCACCTTTGAAGCAGCTGATGCTGTAACTTAGAGGTGCCTTACACAAGGCTCTCTGTCAAATGGAGCACTTCCCACACTGATTTCTGAGGCCCAGCTTCACACCATTCTCATTTACCTTTCTCACACAGAAATCTGTAACACAGGCTGGCCTCAGCCCCTTTAGAACTAAGGAAAATGGATGGGAATTTGGAAATGCAGCTCTGATGCAAGCTGAGAAGATAACTCCCTCCTCCACCACCTACAGAAAGAACCTACAGCAGCTGAAACCTCATCCAGCTATCATGGGTACCTTGCTAAAGTAGGGTGAAATCCAGCCCTTGATCTCCTCCCTGTGTTCTAAGCTTATCTCTAATTTTCATTATAGTGTACTGGGCTTTTTCTTTTTACCTGCCTACACTCACTCCTTAGGAAAGTACAGGTTCAGGGCACAGAAGTTTTCCCTGGTATAAATTCACAAACAACAAACATGTCCCTAGAGCCCAGGATGTGTCAGGCTTGTCTGCTTGTTATCAGAACTGAGTTAGTACATAAAGGAAAACTTCCAGTGCCTTGCTGTGCATTTATTCAAGTTCAGCCCTTAAGAAATGGACTCTGTGAGAACTCCTTGTGTAACATGGGATGTCAATTGTCGTTCAACAATTGTGTTGGGCAGCTTGATGGGAGTTCTAAAATGTCACTTGTAGATTACTGTTAAAATTCAGACATTTCTGAAGACTAACGCATGTAATTCAGTGTCAGAAGTGATGAACAGCAGCACAAGCAAGCTTTATATAAATGGATTTCACATTTCTGCCTGACAAGGGTCTTTTCATTATTTACTAAACCCAGATGCTTAATTTGCAACTCCTCCTGAAATCAAGAAGAGGACAGAAGACAGGAACAGGTCTTGTCTTCTGTCATGTTTAGATGCTTTACCTGAAAGCATCTAAACATGACAGAAGACAAGACCTGTTCCTCTTTTTAACACACTATGAAAGCACAGATAAAACATGTGATTTAAGGATTTCCCTCAAGGGAAAGAAGAAACCAACAAGCATGCATTTAAGCCTATTACTAGAAAATCTGGCCAGGAAAACCAAATTCAACAAGACATGAGTGTTCAGAACATCACAGCTTACTCTGAACTCTAATCTTTAATACAAGTGCACTAAATAGTAGCTCTTTTTACTTCTATTCCCATTAATACAGCTAGCAAAGCAATTTGTCTCAAAAAAGCTAAATGTGATATGGAAAAGTACCAAGGCCATGCTAACACTCCTTTTCCTTTTTAAAAATGGCAATAAAATATGTTTCAGGTGAGATTAACAGGAGTAGCAAACCAATTTTGTTTACTACTGATGCTGTCAACTTGATAAAGACACTTCATTTTATTCATGTTAGTGTGTTCCTTGAAACTCACATGATGTGTTTTCATAAGATTATTGTTTTTACCTCACATGTATACACAGGAACAAATAAAGCAAAAAAAAAGTGAATCTTATTGCAAATGATAAGCATCAGTAACTGACTCTGGAAAGATGAATTCCACAGAATTGTGCCAAACCCCAGATGATTTACTATGCCAGGCAAAATGAAGAGAAGTTGCTAAGATGGATGCATCTCAGTTGATTATAAATATTCTATAAATAGGAAAGTCTGTGTGTGTAGGAACAAAATCTGCATCATTAAATGATTCATATTAGATAAATGACAAATTCTGAAGATTTGTGTCTGCAGCAGATATTTAGCATTGATTTGCACCCTTGCATGTAGGTCACCCTCTCTGCCCTTAAGTTACCTGGCCAGTAAAGTTTCTAGAAGATCATCAGCAAGTGGCAACTTAAAGGATTTGAAAATAGTCCTGCAGGTCTCATTGGGCAACAATCCACACCTGTACATAAGAAAGAGAGGGGTAGAAATATACATTAGGTATTTTCCAGGTTTACTTCAAGTGAATGTTTCTGTGCATAGGAAAATGGGTGAGGAACATCATGATAGAGAAAAAGACAACAAAATTTTATGAAATTTTGCTATTACAAAGCTGAGAAACTTGAAGGCCACATTGTAGCCTTTCTCATACTGAGATCCTCAGTGATTCTCTGTGATTCTTTATCTGTGACATCAGAGAACAAAAAGGGCAAATGAGTCACATAAAGATTCATTCTTTCCTTTTTTTCCCCTTAAATCACTATTTCTCCTCTTTGATTTAGAATCCTGTGTTTTGCCCATGAGCTGGTATCTGATGTCACAGAATGCTCAGTACAGCATCTACAATACATGTACAAAATATAGAATAGGCAAATAAGCTGTCCTCTTCTTGTCTATTGTCAAGTGCTGAGAGAAGCTTAACATTACACATAATATTTTTTGGCCATAATAAATCACTTACTCAGCAACAAACAGAAAGTAGGAGGGTTTACAAGAAGAGCTTCTCAAATAACAGTTTGGGATAAAGACAGGAAACTTACTTTTCTCTGTCATTGTACAAAAACACTGTAATCAGTTGTTCAAAATTTTCAAAGGCATTTTTCTTTAGTTTTTCTTGAGCCATTGAAAGGAGGAGGAGCAGGTCTGTTTGACTGTTGTCTCTGATGCCATAGTGACGCCCAAGAGTCATAATTTCATGTTCTGAAAATCCTCCAGCAGCAACATTGACTATCCAATTTCTGTGCACAAAAGCAACAGCCTACATTAGTTTAAGTAAATAAGTTAAAACCAGTTAACAATCACTAATTTTGGATGAGGATGTCCAAATTTCCTCAGTAGCTGTTCTATACATACAAAAATGTATCCTAACCACGACTGAAGTGTTTTAGGAGAGATGCCATACAGAGAATTACACCAAATCAAAAGTTCTCCTAGCAAGAATGCAGGACAGGAGGCAGCAGCAAGAGCAGCTTACACTTGGATGCTGTAAGTAGAAAATGAGATCCTATGCAAAGAGTGGGTCTGGGATGTGCTCTCCCAAGCCTGTCTCTGCTGCTCAGACAAATTTGCCCAGCTGATTTGAAGAAAGAAAGAAGAAATTTCTTGTTCTAGAAGTTTTCCTGAGATCCATCTGATGGGACAGTGTCAGCTCCCTCAGTGTCAAATCTGGATTACTGTAACTACATTGGCTCTATGATCCCAAACATCTGCCTCTGGTGCACTCACATTCAACCAGGCTTTTTAACAAGCAAGCAGCAGCAGAGGCCTATGTGTTTCAGTCAAAATTAGATTAATTATATATAATACTTCTGGATAAACTGCACTAAGAATAAACTTCACTGTAATTGCTGGTGCAATTAGTGCTGTACCTTGTGATACCCATGAGGACACTGAATCACTGTGATTAAACTCCAATCCTTGAAAACAAATGGAAGACATTAGTAGTGATGCACAAAGTTCTGACACAAGAGCTAAATGGCTGCCTGGAGAATACTTGAATTGTTGAATTAATCTGATGAGGGATCTCTTTAACATCCACATGTGAACTGAAAGCACAGAAATTTAGGACCCTTCCAAATTTGCAAACTTTTAATAAGAACGATAGTTCTTCACTTGCTTGTGTGGTGCTGTTCAAAGAAAAGGATCATTTCATACAATAAGATTGCACTTACACAACTATTAAAGAAAGGTTAAATACTGTAGAGTGTCTACTTAGATTCAACTACTTCTTTATCCATATTAAATGACTCAGAATGATCTTTTATTTGCAGTGGCAGGAAATAAATACAAGGAAGTGACAAGCTGTTGACAGTAGCAAACTTTATTTGAGATTACACAAACTTAATGACCAAGACCTGGTCCATCTCCATCTACTCATATTATCATTATCTTGTCAGTATTATTTTTTCACTTACTGGATATTATTATTTATATTGCAGCAGCATTCAGAGATCCAGCCAAAGCTGGAGCCTCCTTCCAGCAGCCTGCAATAAACACCACTGCACACACAGAGAGGACAATGCTGCTGATAAGCCTGGCACTGCAGTGCTTGGGCTGGCAGAGCTGGGGGCTGTAGATAACATCAGCCATTTCCACAGACTGCATTTCCATACATGGCACAGAATTTTCCACTGTCAGGATTTTAAAAGTCTTTTATTTTCTCAATCCAGTCAGTGACAATCAAATCACTAAAAGCCACAGATAAAATTATTTCACTTGGGAATTAAGGAATATTTTAGGGATTGTGAGGGACTAATGAGTAAGACCCAAGACTCACAAACAGAATGACATCTAAACTCTCCCTGACCAAAAAAAAAACAAGCTCCAATAATTGTTCCCACAGCTTAGCTATCTCTTGTTTTACTTCTTTTTTTGTTCTGGAAGAATAGGACAGATTGCAATCTGAATTTATTACAGAAAGAAGTCATAATTAACTGCTCAAGAGAGCTGCTTCTCAAGCTGAATTGAAGATAGGCATCTTTGTTAGACCCACATGGTTCTTTGTCTCTAACAGCAAACAGTCTTGCCAATAGCATATGAGAAAAAACAGCCTGGATAGGGCTGTGTGATTCATCTAAGTTTTAAATATTTTTTAATTCTCTTTTTAACAAAGATTTCAATAGTTCTAATGATAGCTTGGGGGATAGCTTCAGTGTACATTATACATTTGTTTCCTGGATGAAGTAGTGAAGATTTGGGTTCTGAAAGCAGTTAAGTAAATTGTATAATCACAATTTTCTTCACCACATCATACTTATAGATGGAGTTTTACATGCAGATTATATAAAACTACATAGGTAGAAAGGAAGAAATCTGAACAGCCAAATTCAGAGCTGAGTAAAACCTCAGCTGTATTTAAGATAAGGAAAGAGGATTATCATTGAAGCTGTCACTCAGATAATTGCCTGCACTAAAAATAATCATTTGTTGTTAGTTATAGTAATCAAATGTCATGGCAGATTGAAAATAAACAGAGATGTACACAATAAGAAACTGAAAGAAAAAACATTATATTCACATAGAAGTATCTTGGAATTTTCATAGATGTAAAGAAGTGCTCGTTTTTGTCATTAAAAATGCTGCTTTCTTTCTAAAATAAAATTCACAGATAATAATGAGAACCTTTAGATTACTGGATGTAACAAACTAACAGAAACAAAACCTACTATCAGTATAGAGCACAAATGTTCAAAGGCAAATTCTTAGAGGCAGATTCTTCCTCTGGCAGTGTGAACATCCCCTGTTAGACCCCAGGCCTTCCCCCATTGGAGGGATGGGGACCCTTAAAGGGTGTTGAGACTGGCCCAGATGAGCACTGAGGCCCAGAAAACTCTGATTATTTGGGTTCCCCAGATTTCCTGCTCATGGAGAAGGCTCCTGCATTTTTTGTGGCTGAAACCAAGTCCCTCCATTCCACGTGGTCAGACATATCTCTCTCCATGTCACAGAATAGCACCACCCTAAATTAAACCACTGAGCTGTTCACAGCTGCACAGATTATGTCCATGATTAAATTTACACCCAACTGAGCCTCTTCTGGATAAAATAAAAACCTTTGTCTGCCATTTAAAAGCACAATCATCCCTTCTAAAAGTTTGCTTCCCTGATTCTATCATACAAACGTTCCAAACCTTTGAGTTGCTCTTAGTGCATGCACAAAGTTTTGCAGGTGATTATTTCATAATTTGAACTAAAACAGTATTTTCTTTATTTTTAACTAGTTACCATGTACATAAATTAAAAACCTTTTCCAGGTGCCAGGAACTTTCTCCCATTAAACATGAACTTTCAATTTTCTCTCTTCTTATTCAAGTAATAACATCTGCCCTCTTAATGCAATTAGCAATTCAAAATCTCGCTTCTGCTGAGTAAAATATCTGAGTTCAGAAATATTTTGACCAAAAGCTGCCAAAAACTGTGGCCTCTTTTAGTTTAAATCCTACCTTTAAATCACTTATTTTTCATTTCTGAATACCAGCTTGTTTTAATTTCTCACTACTTTCACTTTGAATTGCTGAAAGAACCTTCTGCTGATCTATTTCTCTTCTGAGATATTTCAGAAGCAATTCCTGCCTTGGTTAGCATTCCTATGGAGATGACATTCCATGCAATATTCATCTACTTACATGCCTTAGTTATTATGACAGTTCCTAAATACAGTGTATTACTCCTGTGAAAACCAAATGCTTCTAAGCAAAGTTTTCTCCTCTGTTTCACATATTAACCAGTACTGTGCCCACCACAGTTCATACACTCAAGTATTCTGGCTGTGGGATAAACTGAAATCAGTTTGTATTTGAACATGATTTTCTCTTTCAAGTATCTCTACATTTGCCCATTGCCATATCTGGATCATTGCCAGAATCCAGATTCTGCTCCTTTTATCTATGCTTAAATTAATACCCAAGCATTATGGTTCTCACTACTGCTTTCCTATCTTTTTGAAACATGCTTAGCACTGCCTCCTATAATTTCAATACACCTCAGTTCTGTAAAGACTGGTCTTCTTTACCAATGGTTCAAAGACTGGTCTTCTTTACCAATGGTTCAAAACCCAAACATCATTTTCAGGAGGCAATTTGAACTTTCCTACTTGAATTTCAAAGCCCCTGTTTGACTCTCAGGATGGATTTTTCTTTACCTTTCAGCATCTATATTACTGCTGACTTGTGCCCTTCTTCACAACACTCTGTGTCAGCTCCATAAAAGGCAGACAGATTTCTCTTGTGCTTTTCAGCTTACTTGAAACTATCACTTTTTTTTTTCCTGGAACATGGATTTACTTTCTTTTTCACGCATAACCTCCAAGTAAATGCAAAACAAATCTATGCCATTTCTCAGCTACTGGGCAGAAAGCATCAAAACCCAGTCATGCTTTATACATTTTGGGGGAATGTGCCTTTATTCAATATTAAAACCCCAAACCCACTGTCTTACCTGAAAGTGTCATACCCAATCACATTGGTATGCTCAGGGTCAGTAACAGCAAATGCCTTTCTGATTTCTTTGCCACGAGATTCAGTCATGCTCTTCAGTTTGTTGAAGACAGCACAAATATCAGCCATGGGGAACTTAAAAGAGCAAAGTAAGACATGGATTAATAAAGACCTGAAGCACAGGATGCCATCCAGAGGGACCTGTCCAGGCTGGAGAAATGGTCCCATGGGAATTTCAGTAAGACTATCAAGAATATAAACAATTAAACAAAAATCATCAGATCATGCATTCTCAGAAAGTTTGGTGCAGCAGCATAAAAGAAACCACTTTTGTTTGAAACATTGCATTTTTAAAGCAGAAGTAGAAACATTTAAAGTACAGTCCTAATAACTTGGTCCTCATTTTATGTTGGTGCACCTCACTGAATTCTCAAGTCATAAATTTCACCATGTTAAAGCTAATTTTTCACCACTGGCTCCAGAAAGGTCCAACAAATATTCTCATTCATTTTTGGACTACATTGTCTTACATATTCAGAAATAGCACATTGGAATTTCTTTAGGAACCAATTTTACCAATTTTATAAAAATGCTTACATGTATATTTCTTCCTAAATAGACCATTGAAATAAATTTGAACTCAGATTAAACAGAACTCAAGCACTAAGACTTTCAATCTATATTCAGATTGTTGTGTTAGTCCTCTACCAAAGATTTATTTGCTACACCCATTTTTAATATAAAACATAGAAGTATTTAGTCATTAAATTTGGGGGGACTTCAAGTATGATTATCTGCTATGTCTTTATATCTGTCATGCTCTATCTAGCTTAAAAAGCACAATGAACTGCCTGAAAACACTTTTCTCCCATTTCTTCCAACAGCAATTATTTGAAATTTGGTATGACTAGTATTGAGGACCAGGACATAAAAATCAGGCCTCAGCCCCAAATGTGCTGAAGTGTGTCTACACTTTGTAACAGTTCAAAATGCTCTAGAAAAGGGTATTTAAAGTCCCTATGGCACTGCCAGAGCAGTACAAATTGATCCAGGTTTAATTAATACATCGGCTCTTGCAGGTTTTTCTCAGAATTGGAGAAGACAATTTCTGCCTCTGCCAAAAGCCCAGGTGCAGCCCTGGCAGGCAGTGCCCTGCAAGGCAGTGGCTTGGAGCAGCTGGACCAGCAATCAAAGAGTTTTAGAGGCAGCAGCTTTTCCAGGCCCCTCTCCAAGATGTTTCTGTTTGGGGCATGAGCACAGAGCCTTCTGCTGCTCAGGCAAGGAACAGGGAGAAAAGACTGAGCAGAAGGGTTCAGAGAGCAGAGTGTTTCAGGATGGACAAAGTGTTCTGAATATTTGAGAGCCTGTTTTCTCTACATTATCAAAACAGCTATTTTTACATTTTTTTCCTAAACTACATATTCCAAACACCTTTACAGGCATTGAGTGTCCAAGCAGCATGGCAATAATTTCACCAGCTTTCCCCCTTCTCATGTAACTCCTGACATGTTTCTAGTCATAGTCTAGTTTGGTTTGGCTGCCTTGCTTAACTCAGAGGTGATTATGCTGAATTCAATGGAAGTAAAATCCCTTTCTATGTTTGTGCTGCAGCACACAGCAAAGTTAGAACAATTGATACAGTTCAGAGATGCTGAATTCCCTTCCAGTGATACCCTGTTTGAAAGAGTCCTCCCCAAACCTGAATAATACCAGTAGGACTGTGCACAAAACACCTGTTCTATTTTCCAAGCAAATCTACACTTTCTAAATAAATATTTTTTTCCCTCAAATTGAAAAGTAAACCAGAAGTGCTGAAAAGTTTTAAGCTAAGTCCTTGAAGTTACTTTCAGTAAAGGTGGCAATCAAAATGACAAGACTCTGTGATTTTTCTCTTCCTTTAACACACAAACAATACAATAAGTATAGTTTTGAAAAAGAAAACTAAAGCTTTCCAACTATCTTAGATGGTTTCAAACAAATTTTCAATATTCGCCTGCACCATGATTACCAATCAAAATTTCATCTAAATCACCATATGCCTATAGAACTGTGGTCAAAATTTCCATTAAAATTTCCATGAAAAAAATTACATACAGATTTCTTTTACCAGTTTTAGAAAACATACTGATGTGTTCTGCTGGAAGGAAATCTCTTGTCTATTCAGAAGGAAAATTATTTCTTTTCTAATTTTAGAAACAACTAAAAAATAGCCATATTTATATTGTTACCCCCTTTTTCTAAACCATCTTCCAACTCTGATCTTCTCTAGTAATTGCTGAAGTTGATGTGATTTGAGTATGTGATCCCCTGATGAACTGAGGCAAACTTGTGGAGCTCTAGTCAAAGGATGTGAGTGAAGCACCTACCTCTGGGAGAATCATTTTTTTTTTTTCCTACCAGCTGCATGAAAACCTTAATTGTGCAAAGAACCTTTCAAAATTCACTTTCAGGACATATTTTCAGTGTTGCCTCTTCACATTTTGCAGATTTTATTTTGATATTATACATTCATTCAATCTGGAGAACTAAAGTCTCATCCATTTGATCAAGGACAATCAATGCAAACAACATTCCAAAGAACATTTACCATCTAAAGATGAGCTCTGAATTTTGGAGAAAAGGTTTGGTTTTGATTCTACCAGGAGGAGAAACCATTCAGCAGGAAGGAAACACACTGGATTGCATTTTTGAGGTTTCAGCTTTGTATGTTACAGTTTAAGCTTTTAGCAGTCTTAGCATTTTACATCCACAAGCATTTTGCAGATCTTCCTCATTGTTCCAGGGAAGGCAGATGGTGCTAATCCACATTAATTTACAAAAAAAATCACCATTCCACTAAAGTGTAAAGCAGCAGAGACACCCCAGCTCCCAATTTATTGCTCTCCCCTCTGAAGGCAACAAGAAAAGACACTGTAAGCTTGAATTCCTGAATGGGATATGAATTTCTAATAATACAAGGTTTTGGCAGAAAATGTGTATGAACGCAAAAAATCAAATTAGGACATAAAATAGCCTCATCAGTAAGACTAAACTGGATGTGTCCACATCTTGAGTACTGAACACTGTTCCAGTCTCCACATCTCACAGTTACTTTGCAGGACAGACTAAAAAGGGTGAGACTCTTACCTGCACAGGATTAGGCTGAGGGGGAAGAATGTCTTAGATTTACAAAATTATAAAGGTGGTGCATAAGGTGAATGGGATCTTCCCCAAACCTCAGAACAGTATAACTGGCCTTGAAACTAGTGGGAGACTGGTTATAAACAGATAAAAGATACTTCTTTTTTCAGATATTTGTTTTTCATAGCAGGCAGTGAGCTTTTCAACCTACTGCCACAGAAAGTTGTGGAAGCTGACAGTATCTGTAGGTTCAGCAAGAGTTAGATCAGCTCAGGGACAAGAGGTTCATGAAGAGCCTCAAGAAGGAATAGGCAGGGATATCCCTTGTCACAAACCCTAATGCAGACTGAGTGGGTTCTAAGGAAAGGGAAAGGGAAAGGGAAAGGGAAAGGGAAAGGGAAAGGGAAAGGGAAAGGGAAAGGGAAAGGGAAAGGGAAAGGGAAAGGGAAAGGGAAAGGGAAAGGGAAAGGGAAAGGGAGGAAAAGGAAAAGGAAAAGGAAAAGGAAAAGGAAAAGGAAAAGGAAAAGGAAAAGGAAAAGGAAAAGGAAAAGGAAAAGGAAAAGGAAAAGGAAAAGGAAAAGGAAAAGGAAAAGGAAAAGGAAAAGGAAAAGGAAAAGGAAGGAAAAGGGAATGGACAGTAAAGAGTGGCCAAACTTGCATGCACTCCCAGCTGCCATCCCCTAAATCCATTGCTAGACAGAGGGCACTGGGCTGTGAGCCTTGGGTGAGGAAACAGGATAAATAATTCTGAAAACTATATGGATAAACCACAGTCCTGAGAGATAACAGAAATTAACAAGAGCCTGCTTCACCTCATTTGCATTCTTCTCCATGTAGTTGAACGTGTATTCATCAGCATCCACCAAAAGAAAGTTGTGACCATGGAAACAAAGTCTGGCTCCAACAAACAGATCCTGAGCCTGGTAGTATTCAGATGGCTCACTCTTAAAGAGTTCCTGCCCAGGCTTCTTAATGCGACTTCTTTCCAGGAACTTCCCACCAGCTATCCCTATGGGAGTAGAATTAAAAATAATTAATTATGGCTTTACTTGGGAAAAAAACCACACACACACAGAAAACCTGCAAGCCATCAGCAAAAAGACACCCCAAATTAGATTATTTGTATTTAAATACCACATTTTGTGCTCCAGTTTCCTGTGTCAGAACACTCTCTTCCCCTCCCTCTCACTGCTAAAAGGACTGTCTCTGCCAGTGTCCACAGCAACAGTGACATTGAGCACATTCTGTGACATGTCTCATTTGAATGCCTGCCAAACACCTTCCCTGCTTTGCTTTTCTTTCAAACAGGACAGAAATGTGCCTCTTCAAACTGTTCCCATAACCCTGTCGCCAGCCTTGGAACTGGCCCTTGAGAAAGCTAAGATCCAAACACTAAGATGCAGGCAATTAAACTGTTAAAAGCAGAAAAAGGAAAATAAAAATCACAACTTAAGAGAGCCCTGTCCTACAAAGATTGTGAATTCTAATGTATCTTAATTCTAACTTCCTTTAAAGGGCTTTTGAAATTTTTTAAAGATGTAGGAATGACATGATACTGTCTTCCACACATTGTTCTGCCAATGCAATCTACCTGTGATCTGCTCTTTGCTTTGTGAGGTGGGGATGTCACATAGTTCCTTTTCACAGTATAATGATTTTATTTGTGTCACTAGAAACTGCACAAGGTGCTCAAGGGTGGGTAAGATGCTGAAAGGAACATTTCTCTTTCCTCTATTAACTTCTGGTGTACCACAGGAACTACATTACATGTACTAAGCTTTCTGGAAAACCTTATGTCACATGTTTA
This sequence comes from Melospiza melodia melodia, assembly GCF_035770615.1. NCBI lineage: Eukaryota > Metazoa > Chordata > Aves > Passeriformes > Passerellidae > Melospiza > Melospiza melodia. The sequence continues at coordinate 7,300,629 of NC_086195.1, read as the reverse complement.
GTTTCACTGGGATATGTGTCCTACAACAACTCTGGGGTTTGCTTCCTGTTGATATTTCAGCTTCCAAAAGCCAAAAATCTTCCTTTAGTAACATTTAATAGTGCCTTAATACCAGGTACTGATGCAAGTCCAGTAAAAGGCTGATGAGCAGTGTAATCAAATGGCTTTTATAGTCAAAATTATAAATGAGTGTGAAACCCAAACTACTTATTAAACCATAGTTTGGAGCAGATGTCTGTCTTAATTGCTTTATTAGCACCATAAAAGACAAAAAAACTCTCCACTATGGTAATTATCAGATCTTGCTTGAATCAAAAAACAATTCAAATCACTAATGTGACTCTAATGTTAACACATTCCTTTTCACCCAGCTATAAAAACAAATAAGAAATTTTTAGGTTATATAATCCTGGCAACTGTTTTTAATATTTAATAGGTCTCTGTAAGATTGGAAATTCACTCTTGCCTCTCTATTTCCCTGCAATTGTGCACTTATATTGGAAACCCACTTCTGTCCCATAATGGTTTTTTAAATGTTACAGGTTAATACATTACAAGTGGTATAAAGAAAAATGACTGAAAATATCTCATTAAGTTAGAGATTTTACACTGAAACCTGATAAGGAGTTTTGATAGAAATCTACAAAAGCCAGGCTCAAAGCACAAAATAAACACCACCACCAAAGACCCTATTCCATTAAGATCAGATCAGAGTTTGCAGGTGTTTGTACAGCTGTTGGCTGGGTCTTACACTGAGTAAAAAAGGGGTTGTGATCTTCTTCATGGGGAGCCAAAGTTCTCAGGCTTTGATCCCCATCTCAAGAAGTGCTTCAAGATGTCCAGCCCTGTGAATTTCATAGAGTTTCAGTGTTACTAATATTACAGTGAAGTAGTTCTCTGAAACCTTCAGGTTGCTGAAATGAGAAAACTGAGAGCAACTTACTACTTCCCCTTTAGGACTGGGATTTGAAGTATTGGGATTTGAAGCATTACTTGCCAACTTGTACCAGTTAATGTAAATAAAAAGGTAAAATTTCAGCCCTCTGAACCTGTGCACAAAAGGGATGGCCAGGTTGTAATTTTGGATGTCTTACTCCTTTTTCTTAGCCACTATTACCTGACCTCTAAAAAACCTTCCCATTCTTAACACTGAAGAAACTTATTCACTATTCCTTCAGACATGGCTAAAATGAGGGAGGGATAGTGACAGAAAAGAAATAGAAAGAAAAGGAAGGTGGGAACAAACAAACTTGTGCAGACCCAGGCCTGTCTCCAACTGCTGCTCTACCTCCTCCACCACATTCATCGCTTCTTCAATGCTGTTCTCACTAAATTCTCCAGTGGCCAGTTCTCAGCCATATCCTTTCATTTCACCTTTCTACCACCTCTAAAAGTCAGCTACTCCATCCATTTTAACAATCCAGGGAAGTTACAAGTCCACTTACAGACACATGCCTTTCATATGAGCCTTGAAGCATTTGTTACTATTAGTGGGCAAATTTGCCCATTTATTTGACCAGCAATTTTCAATGTACTCCCAGATGAAATCCCAGCACATATTCTCATTCCAAAATAAAAGGAAGGCAGGCAGCAATCTCTGGCCTGGCACTCATGCTGCTGATGGCTTGACCAGCTGACCACAGCTGATCTGCAGTGTGTGGTTTGACTCTTCTCTGGGTGCTGCAGTATAAATCTGGAGTCACAGCTATCATTACTGTGTGTTCAAGGCTCTCTGGGGCCTTGTCTGGTTGAAATGGTGCAAAGGAGATCTAGAAGTGACTGAACAGGCAGTACACATGGTTGGGGTGCAAGATTCAAACTGTTCCCTGGACTTCTTCAATTTAACAGTGCAGCTGTACCTTTAGCACCCTTTATGTCTCTGGACATAAAAAATGCCAATCAGACATGTCATTCAGTGGTGGAGAACTGAGCTGCTCTTGAGCCTCACAGCAGCATTACATATTAAATATTTGTACATAAGTGTGTGTGTGTGTTTAGCTGCAACAAAAGAAGTTGCATAAGTTTTAGGCCACTGGATCCCAGAAGTGAGTAAAGTATTGATAAGAAGACACTGCTGCCATAAAAGTGCTAAATCTTGATGCTGTAGTGGAGTAGGATTAACTGGGAATACTCATCCAAGTCCCAAGCAGGTACTCTACACCTTATCAAAACAAATCTCAGAGAATTGCTCATATTTTAGCTGGGGTTGAGGTCCCTATTTATGCACTCATAATATAGCTGGATACAAGCAGAGATGCCATCAGAGGTTCTCTGGATTGAAAAGGCACTTCTGGAGGTTAACTGCTCTGAAACTGTTGCTGAAGATGTTTAGTGGGCTTCACAGAAATACACTCATCTCTCCACCAGGGTCATGCTCAGCCAAAGCTCCCCCATCTCTCTGAACTACAGAATGACTTCCTGACATCCTTCCCACTGCTGTCTCCTTCCATCCAGCCACAAGACAGTTCAGGGAAATAAAAAGATGCTTGAAAATAACAAAACCCTTCATATCCTCAGCTGGAGGCAGCCTAAAACAGACAATAGAGGCCAAAAGAATTTAAACACAACAACATTTGGTGAGCATGCTCCAGCAATAGGATAAATGTGGTCAAGGAACCAAGAAGTAACAAAGCATTTTTTTGTCACTTCAGTACTGTCAGTTTGGCTCTTGGAATACAATTCAGTTTTGTACACAAACACACATCCAGACTCTAGCACAGGGCAATCTTCCCTCTTTAAATGCTCAGCACTCTATGATTAATGGTAAAATGTGTTAGAAAGTGTCCCAGCTGTTTGGCTTTCATGAGCTGCTTCTATACAGTGGATGCTATATAGGTTTCATAACACAGTTTTGCAAAACAAAGGATTTAGTTTTTCATTCTTGATATCTTGTATTTCCTGTCTCTATTTATCATCAGTTACAATACTATTCCTGTATGTTATCCACAACAAAAGCAAATGTTTAAAGGTCAGATTTTCAAATTAAAATGTAATAAAAGTTCTAAGGCATTACACTTGCAGTTCCCAAAGGATATTGTGAAGTACTGTCATGCAATGAACAATGTAATCCTGAGTGAAAAAGATCATGAATTACTATGACATCCAGCTAGTAGATAATAATAATACAGCAGGCCTGCTGATGTAATTCCCACTGCATTTAAAAATCCATATCCCTGCTCCTGCTCCTGCTGAGTCTGGCCACGATGCTTACTGCAAAGTCCAACCAAATGAGCAGGGGAACTGGGGCTGGTTAGAGACATTGCCACCTCTTACCTGAGTTTCTCTCTGCATATTCAAAAACAGAAATGGTGTCATCACTCAGGAAGTAGGAAATGATGAATTTACGGTCCTTGTCCACGGCGATGTCCGTGATGAGTTTGGCCGCGTAGCGCAGAATGAAGCTGTCCATGCCATACCTAAACGAGCAAAGGAGCAGGTAAGGAATCAAAAACAGAGTGTGAGGAAAGTTTTCACCCCTAAGAGATGCCTTCTCCTAAGTTTTGTAACATACATTAATTGTGTTATTACTGCACCAAGAAGGAAAATGGCATAAGATTCACTACTTTGTCAAAACCCATTTTCAGCTTAAATTAACAGAACCAGATAGAGTTGGTCAGACAGAAAGGAATAACTTTCACGGGAAAATTACTTCTCTGCCACAGGTCTGGAATTAATTTTCATTCAAGTTGAGTTGCAAATCAAGCCCAAAGTTACTTTCCAGAAAATTTTTAAAGGAAGAACACATTTAGCTATGTATATTTTCAAAGCAAATTCTGAACAGCAATTCATACAAGGATTATCTCCCACAAATTCAGGTCCACCAGATGACCTTACTAGCTAGATATTTATTAATATATAGCTAGTGTTTTAAATAACTTGCAGTGTTTGTATACACTCTATCAATACATTCCCAAGCCTTTTTTAACTGCTTTCCTCTTTTACAAAGATTCTCCAGGTGAATCTGTAACAGGAGACTTTGCTTTTGTGCTTTGGCTTCCACAACTGCTGCCTAATAAATCATTTCATAATGGAAAGTAAAGTGTTAAAGCTTTAGTAGTGCTACAGTAAACTGCATGAAATTCAGCAGATAAAAAAAAATAAGTAAGTATCAGAAAGTCAAACAAAAACAAATCTGTGTTGGTCTGCTGGATCATCCAAAATTCCTGACTAATGCCTGGACTAAGATTTCTGTCAAACTCCCACTGAACACAGCAGAGGGAAGGAGGTAGAGGATGGAAGGGTCATAATCTTTGCCTTCTCTAAAGAGAAATTTTACAGAGTTCACAGAAAATTGGAGTACCATTTTCCAGGCCTCATGCACCTGTCCCTTAAAGTCTGATGAGCTGCATACTTTGCTGAAAAAAAATTACATCCCCACATAACATTTATCTCCTTCACAAAAATACATAATTTAAAAAACTAAAGTAGTTTTTCACACAAAATACCTGTCTTTCACCAGGAATTGCCTGTAATCCTTATGGGGAGTCTGGATGACCACACTCTTACAGGAGTTCAAAGAATCTTCTTCAGTACCAAATCCATTATAAGGAGGAATAATTTTTTCTGGTTTTGGAGGTGGTGGAGTCTTATACTCAATTGGGGTGAAATCCACTGCAGCAAAGAGAGCAAGACTAATTTGTTACTGCTGTGATGAAGGCATTTTACCAAGCATTTAAACTTCCAATATGAACAGTTATTAGCCTACTTCTGTAACAGCCCACAGATCAAAGTCAAACCAGGACCCCTCCTACTGTTACAGGGTAGAAAAAGACTCCATAGAGCCAACAGCAAAATTATTTCTTCAAGGGTTTCAGGATTTCATCTATAATCTCAAAATGTTTGAAAAATATCATTAAGATACACGGGTAAAAGGAAAGACAAATACAGTTTCAAAATGGGATAAAATAGTAAATTAAAAATTCTAAATTAATTTTTCAGTTTCATCCTTTGAGACAACATGATTAAGTAAATAACTGTCCTATGAGTTTCCTGCCCTATGCTTTTGGCTAGAGGAAAATAAATACATAAATAAATAAAATTTTATTCATTACTTAAAGCAAATATATATTAAAAATCTTTGGTACACTAAAACCAATAACTTTAGCCCACAACTCACTATTATCCAGAGTTTTGGGAAGCTTTGTTTTTCCTCATTTTCCCCAGACTCAAGTCTTGTCCTGCAGAGATCAGTGGTCCTGACACAGGACAGCAGAGGCACATCTGGCCAGGGACCTGCACTCAGTTCCCACAGAGGCACCTCCCAAAAGTGCTCATTCCCTGATTGTCATTACTCCTCTCTTGGTGAAATTCTTGTCCCATTTGGCCCCTTGCTGCACCCCTGCACTGCCCTTCTGCTGCAGGACAGCTTCCAGTGTGCTCACACAAAACTTCAGAGAGGAGCTCAGTCTGCTGCTTAAATGAGGTTCATGGAAAATGGAAAGGGGAGAGGAAAATGAGGAACTTGCATATGGGAGAAAGCAAATGGGCAGATCTGAGGCAAAAGAAGACAAGAGCCACAGGAACGCAGAATAACTCAGGCTGGACAGGACCTTGGGAAGTCTGCTCAGCACAGGATCTGCCTCAGAGGAATATAAGAGATAAGAGAACAGTGTATTTCATGGACCCCATGAAATAAAGGGTTTTTTTCCTTTAAAACTTAGCTTTTCTACCCAGAACTGAAGAGAGATGGATGACCTAAACTTGTAGCATGGGTTTCAGTGCAAATAGAGGAGGGTGACAAAACTGCTGGTACTTTGAACACTGAACTGGTTTGTGATTAAAATGTTTTAGACATGGCTATATCAGGAGATCAAAGAACAACACTCATAAAATCTGACTTGCCTAACAGCAGTGTGAGTTGAAAAATAAAGCAAGCATTCAGATGTCAGAGTTTTCTTTAGCCTGAAAACAATGAGTTCTCCTTTAGCCTTTACCTCTCAGAAGAATATGGTCTGACTCAAAAAGCTGATATTTTCACCTGAATCAGTCAAAAAGAGTTTTGCAAAACCACACCAACATTCTTCTCCATAAAAACTTCATGTGCCCTTTCTGGGACTCAGAAGCAAAAAGGCCAAGCCCAAAGAAAGACCATTCAGAGATCTTCAAAGTAATTTTCACCATGAAAGAGTATGTGTGTACAAACATGCACCAAAATCACAGACTCATAGGATCATAGACTGGTTTGGGCTGGAAGGGACCTTAAAAATAATCTCATTCCAACCCCCCTTTCATGGGCAGGGACACCTTCCACCAGACCAGGTTGCTCAGAGCTCCATCCAGCCTGGCCTTGAACAACTCCAGGAAATCACAGAATCAATCAGATCATCTGAGATCATCAAGTCCAACCTATGACCAAACGCCACCTTGCCAATCAGACCATGGCACTGATTGCCATGTTCTATCTTTCCTTAAAATCCTGGTGGTGACTCCACTGCCTCCCTGGGCAGCCTATTCCCATGTGTAATCCCCCTTTCTGTGAAGAATATCTCCCTAATGTCCAACCTAAACCTCCCCTGGAGCAGCTTTAGACTATGTTCTCTCCTGCTGAGAGGAGAAGAGCCCAAACCCCACCTGGCTCCATCCTTCTTTCAGGGAGTTGTAGGGAGTGAAAAGGTCACACCCCCAGCTCCCTCAGTCACTCCTCACAGGACTTGTGCTCCAGACCCTTCCCCAGCTCTGTTGCCCTTCTCTGGACCTGCTCTGGATGGGGCACCTGAGATTTCTCAGGACAGTCTGTTCCAGTGCCTCACCCTCACAGCACAGAACTTCCATTTAATATCTAATCTCGGCCCACCCTCTTTCAGTGTGAAGCCATTCCCTCTTGTCCTGTCACTCCAGGCCCTTGTATACTCTCCATTTTTCTTGTCTGTTCTCTTCAGGTACTGAAAGGCCACATTTAGGTCACCTCAAAGCCTTCTGAACTGCCCAGTTCTCCAAGCCATTGCTTATAGGAGAGGTGCTCCTTCCCTCTGATCAGCTCGGTGCCTCCTCTAGACTCCGCAACAGGTCCATGTGCTGGGAGCCCAGGGCTGGATGCAGAGGGTGGAGCAGAGAGGCAGCATCCTCCCCTCCCCTGCTGCCCACAGTGCTTTGGATACAGCCCAGCACAGCCCTGATCTCTGGGCTGAGAGGGCACAGGGCCAGGGCACGTCCAGCCCCTCATCCACCAGCACCCCAAGTCCTTCTCTGCCTGGATACTCTGGATCTGCCCATCCCACAGCCTGGATTGATACTGGGGATTGCCCCAGCCCAAGTGCAGCACCTTGAACTTGTTCTCATTAAACCTCATGAGATTCCCATTAAACTGTATGAGATCTCCTATTGTCTAAGCACTGCTAGTGACCAAAACACCACATTTTCACAGCTGCACAGCGTGTGCTTGACACAGGCAATTCCTGATAGCATAAACAGGGAGCCTGTAGATCGGCATAGACGGAGCAGGAGGGTAAACCCCAATGCCTGCAGGTGCTGAGCACCGCAGGTAACACACAGGATCCGCCGGCGAGATTCCTGCTGGATTCTCCGCTGGATACACAATTAATTCCCGGCGAGATTCCCGCTGGATTCCAACTAAATTCCCAGCTGGATTCCCACTGAATTCCCGGCTAGATTCCCACTGAATTCCTACTTAATTCCCGGCTGGATTCCCGCTGGATTCCCACTGAATTCCCGCTGGCTTCCCCGCTGGATTCCCGCCTAGATTCCCACTGAATTCCCGGCTGGATTCCCACTAAATTCCCGGCTGGGCTCCCGCTGGATTCCCGGCTAGATCCCCACTGAATTCCCACCTAATTCCCGGCTGGATTCCCACTGAATTCCCGGCTAGATTCCCGCTGGATTCCCGCTGTCTCTCCCGCTGCATTCCCGATTCCCGCGCCGGGAGCGGCGGCTCCGCGCTCCCACAGCGCCACCCGGTGGCGGCGCGGCGGAGGCGGCGCGGGGCTGACGCTGCTCATTAGCCCGAGCGCTCGTTTTTAATTAGGGATTATGGAACGGCGGATTTTGGCTGCCACAAGCCTCGCCTCTTTGCTCAGGTGTCACAGGTCCTGCCAGAAGCACGTACCAGGTACTCTCCTCGGGGCACCAGGGCACCTGCACGGGATCCTGGCTGCAGAGGACAAGAGCTCCTGTGTTTACATGCTGGTCACAGTCTGCATATTCACACCCATGCATAAGGCATTCATTAAGAGTTGCTGAAGCATTTCCCCTTTTGTAAACTTGAGCACATGTGGGTGAAAATTAGATTTATAAACTAGAAGGAAATTGAAAATTAAGAGGAATAATATTTTGTCCCTGGAGGACGTGTTGAATGCCTCTCAAGTGAAGCTTGGAGTAAGTGAAATCCAAAGGGAAGTTCAGCCCTTATAGCCCTTTGGTTCTCATCTCAATGAACTTGTGTCATTCACAGAATCATAGAATTACTAATTTTAGAAAAGACCTCTGAGATCACCCAGCACTGTCAGGTCTACCACTAAACCATGTCCCTAAGTGCCACATCTACACATCTTTTGAACATTTCCAGAGATGGTGACTCCACTCCACTACTTTTCTGGACAGTCTGCACTAGCTTGACAACCCTTTCAGTCAAGAAATGGTTCCTAATATCCAATATAAACCTCCTCTGAGGCTTTTTCATATTGTCCTGTCACTTGTTTCCCAAGAGACAACCCTCACCTGTCTAGGTTCACTAAAGAGAAAAATACAAACATCCAGCCTTGTGTCACCTATATTTTCCAGGATTTTAAAGGACTACATATTCATATTCCCTCCCGTGACTGAGGAAATTCAGAAAGAAATTGCCATGGAGAAATACAGGTTACAAAACTAGTCAAAAACTAATTTCTGGAACTTGTGAAGAGCCAACTACACTAGCTCAAAACTCATTTCATCTTTGCTCTGCCACACAGCATTAGAGCAGAATCAGACAGACAGGTGGCACTTAGATATAAAATGCACTCTTCTCAGGGTGATCTCTGGTGTTTAAGAAAATTACCTCTGTCCAGTCTGGAAAAGGAATCAATTCTCACTTCTTCCAGGCTGTAACATTTTCAGTGTAAATTTACAGTGGGTAAAGAGTAAAGTGAAAGTCTGGGATTACAAATTTTACTTCCAGAAAGAATAGCACAGGTACTTTTGCCATGCATATTTTCATCCCTTGTTACTGCAGTGACTTGAGGGTTATTTCACCTTGTTTATCAAACATGGGCCACATACTTGTAGATTTCTCACAACTTCAAAACCTGAGTGAGATTGGAACAAGCACTGGGAACAGCAAGAAACAAAACAGCTCCAGCCACATCTTTAGCATATAAACAATTTGAAGACAGCAAAGCCTTCTTAGTAAGAAAAACTAAATTTCTCACAAAGAATTTGTTGCCAGAGAGGCAGCATTAAACCAGCTTGAATGAACTTGTCAGCTTTCAATTTCAATATATATTCTGAGATTTTGGTATAGAGTGTGAGATTACCTTCTGCCCTCATTGAAGAACTGCAGGAAAACCCTCATGTGTTAGATAAGACCATATTTCAAGGAAGAGCCAAGTGTTACATACTTTGGATTAGAATGATAACTACACTGAATATCAGGGTACAGAAGCAGGAAAGAAATTCAACTTCAGAGGAAGAGGACAGGCACCTCTGAGCAATAAAGCCAGAAACAGGAAAGAGAAAGAGGTGGTGATAACCTGGGGAGATGGCAGTAAGCATAGTGTTCTCTATACATCAGAGATGTATGACAAACAGCTGGGACTTTCTAGTGATAGTCTGATTCACAACTGAGGTAAGAAGTAAAATAAGAAGGCAAAAACCCCCATGTCTACCAAAAAAACCAACCATGTCCACCTTTTACATGCAGGAATAAAGAAAACCTAGTGCTCACAGAACTGTCCATGCAGCTGAAACATCACAGTGTCCAACCTGATTCAAAGAAAACCTCCATTTACAGTCTTACTTCTTAATGATTATTACAGTTACCTGGGGAAAAAAAGGAATCTGTACATGCACAAGTACATTTAGAAGCTGCTGCTCAGTCTCCACCACGTGTAGTGCAGAGGTTGAACACCAGAGACACTGACCTCTGCCGAGCCCAGTGAAAATTGGCAGCAGGCTGCGGTGCCCCGCGGAGGGAAAGCAGGGAAAAGCAGGGAGCCAGCTGCTCTCCCGATCTCCAGGAGCAGCTGCTGGCCAGCAGCACGGAGCCCTGCCCCGGCAGCGGGTCAGGGCCGGAGCCTGAGAAATGAGGGGGTGGGAGGGGTGGAGAGCCGGCACAGGAGAGGGATCGCAGGGTGCTCTGAAAAGCCTCAGCAGCAAGGCTTGGGAGGTGCTGGGACAGGGAGGAAAAAGCTGTAGGAAACCAGATTTTCCTGGTTTTGTTCCATCTTGAGTAATGTGTTATTTAAGAAAGAATACTTTCTACTCTGTGCTAAGATATTGTATGAAGTGAGAAGGACAAGGACCAGCTTTCCCCACTGTACATCAGCCTGTTTTCCATTTCAGCAGGGTGACCACAACACCCACGTGGCTACCGAGTCTTTTTCTCCTCCTCTGAGGCTGCACTAGCAAGTCTGGACAGATAATTCACACATTAATGCACTTTTTCTTGCATTCATAGTATTTCTAGGTGACAGTAACGTCATCAGCTTCCTACTGAAGAGCATTAGCTACATTCATCAATGGAGAAACTCTGCTTCTCACAAACATATTAAAGTAGGGAAACCCCAGATTAGAAATACATCACTTTCTTCAAGAGAAATCTAAACTACTCTTCATTCTCCTAAAAGGCAAATTCTGTGGGCAAGCAGCTTGTGCTGAAACTGCAGACTCAAAAATAAATGTCAGCTTCTCTAATGGCTTTGGCAGAAGAGTATAAATTGAAGGGGAGTAATATAAAAACACAATAACAAAACACCTGGATTGGTGCCATGAGGTGCTGAGTAGTGTGCCTTGATGTAAGAACTAATTTATCCACTTGCTTACTCTTGCTCAAGTAAATGGTCTCCCTGGACTGGAACTGCAATTAAGTCAGTTCCAGTTTTAATTGGATGGGAGTGGAATTCTGAGCACTTTGTGGGACTGAGCCCACTGAGAGTACCTTGTACATCCACAGACACACACAAAATGTGTAAATCACTAAAAGGTGAACATTCTCTAGTTCTCTCTAAAAACCTGCTTTTAAGCCAAAACCTACCCTGATTCTACTCCTGGTCCCTTCCAGTTAAAAAGTCATACCTACATTTTTTTCAATCCTTGTGGGGAAAGCAGGAAAAGAATTTTACAGCCAAGGGTGTGAATCCCTTAGCTCTAAGAAAGAATTGTCTGTGAACAAGACAGGTTGCATCAAGATGGATGGTTTTCCATGTCAGCCAGAGTCTCTGCCATCATATATCCTTAAATGTATGTGTAAAGCACTTCCCTGTTCCCCAAAGGTCTCAGCTAGAGCACATCATTGTGTGTTTTGTGTCAACAAGGCAGAGAAACTGGAGAGAGCACTGAGAAAAATTATCACAGATAGAAAAGAATGGACTATAAAGAAAGACTAAAATGTTTTCCCTTAGCAGCAAATGGCCTGGGAGGGGGGCAGGGGAGTAAGGTTTTGAATTGGAATCTTGTACAGATATGTACAAGGTTATTAAAAGAGAGTACTGAGCACTTGCTCCCCATGTCCAACAGAGATAAGAGAAAAAATTTACTCTCTCAGTTTACACAAACCAGCTTCAGAGTAGTTTTTAAGCAGCATTTTAAACTATGAGGTTAGGACAAGATACCTCAGGAGGCAAAGAAATCTCCTTTACTGCAGAACAGGAACAGACTAGACCACCTACAGTTCTCTAGAATTCTGCACATCAGCAACTTCTGCATTCCCCTAACTTGCAAACCACCTAACTTTCAACATCCAGAGACATAAGCAGTAATTACTGAGCCAGCATTAGGGAGGGGAAGGGCCTTTGCATTTGTGTGTCACTTGGTTGTTTGATCCAGGATGGTCAGCTGCATTTCATTTATTGCCTGCCCTGAGTAAGAAATCCCCACTCTCTGTTTGGGATAATTTGCTCAGACAGAGGATATTGCTGCCAAAAAGCAGCAGTGGTCTTGGCTGAAAAAATTCCCAGAGCAGAACCCCCTATTTTGCATCTCTAGAGTAAAATTTGCTATTATTACAGGTAATATCATGGTTATTGAATGTGGCTTCCTTACACACTGGCAAGATCAGGATTACTTTGGTACAGACATGCCAGGGTATTATTGAAAAAGTCCTAATGAGAAATATTTTGCCAAATAATGAATCTAGTATTAGAATGGCAATGCTACACCATTTAATTCCCACAATGCAGCAAAGATCTGATACACACGCATCTATCTGACCACAAGGTAACAGAAATAGTCTGTTCAGGTGTTTTATTTCACAGTGGCAGGGAAAGGCCACAGCAGCATTCTTCCAACCATCTCTGAATGCTCAGCTATGTTTATTGAATGAATAAACTGCCAGAAAATAACTAAGTCATTTTTGCAGGAAGATGTCCATGATGGAACCATTAGCAAGTCTGACTGGAGACACTCAAAGACAGATAAATGAAAGCCCCTATTGTTATTCATTTCCAAAATGCTTTTCCATAATGGACATAGTTGCTAAATGTTTCCAGAATTTAGTACTGAAATTTCACAAGATACACACTCTAATGGTCCAGAATACACAAAACTGCATTGTAAAAACCAATGATGTGACAGACTAAAACTGTCATGTCAGAAAATCTTATTATGTGAGGATTCTAACACCCATATAAAATGAAATTTAAGGGGGAATAATTGAGCTCATTCTACTTACCCACTTACTACATGCTCTTCATTATTTTCTGACTGCAAACAGCTATTGGAAGGGGAGGGGGAAGGAGAGAAGAAGAAATGCCAGTCTATCCATATGACTGTTTTGTCACTGTAGTTTTCAAATAGAGGCATTAGGAGCAGAAGAAATACATTATATGCTAGTTTTCAAGGGAACAATGTATAAGAAAGCCCTTCTGGATTACCTGCAAAATTACTGCTTTGCTGCTAACAGCCTACAACAGATTGTTATTGCTAAAGGTTTTAATGAACATGTTTTGTCAGTAATAAAATTTGAAGACAGCTCTGCTAAATTTGGAAGTATAGAAATGCTCATAAGGAAAGGATAATGATCACTACTTACCAATTCCATACTTTTTCCTGTAATGTTCTTTAGTGAATTCATCACAATCACAGAGTAATATTTGCCTTCCCCAAACATTAATTACTGCCCCTATTTTCAAGTCACTGTCTTTGTAAAATTCCTGATGCACTGCTCCTGTCTAATAAAAAAAGGAACATTTATACAGCAGTTTCATAAATCTCAGAATCACACAACCTTTGTTAAAGCCCAGGTCATTTAGAGTGTATGATTTAACAACCTTTGAAGTCCATTGGTAAGTGTATTTCACCCTATGTTAAGCTCCTTCACTTGTACAAATGTGGAATTTACATACAGTAAATCTCAGTAGCTCTCATTTGAGCCACTCTCCAGTGGCAACACAATTTCATAAATAACTCTCTTTGTTGCAGAGGATAACAACCATAGAAATTACAAAAGCTACAATAAAGATATTCAACATCTGGAGGCACTCAATAATTCCTGACCTGCAGAACATCCCGGATGTAATAGCCTTTGTTTCTTCCTGGCTTTGCCAACACATTGAGCAGGGTGTAATTGGTGATGGTGCCTGGATGATATGGAGCAGTGGGAGCATTCTGCAAGGAAAGAGACCAGCTCTTCAGAAATATGGGTGACAGTGAAGAAAGAGAACTCTGCTACCTTGGAACCAGCAGGTTTGTTATACACTGGCTGTTATTGTAGTATTTTCTGGGAGATTTTTTAGTGAATTCTAAGATTCTACTACCAAACCTAAAAGCCAAAAGTGTATATTCCAAAAGCCAGAATGTATATATGCCAGAAGCAGCATTCAGAATCTTACTCTCTCTCCAAGGGTAAAGTCTCCTTTCTCTTGGAAGCAAACAGAAAGCCAAGGTCAGCATACCCAAAGTACCACATCATTCTCAACATCTGCTCTAAAGGATATTATTTTGATTGGTAATAATTATAAAAACATGCAAAGGACCATCCAGGATTGGTGCTATCCACTACACAAACAGAGGAGATTCAAGTCAGCATGATTTTGTTGGCAAAGATGTGTTTTTGTTTCTGTTGTTAGTTTTAAAATTACAGAAGTAATTTATCCCAATAATATCAAACTTAATATATATTTATGTCACATTTTTTAAAATTATGAATAAACTGCTGATGCAGAGTAATCAAAATTAGTTACTTTGTCTTACCACCTCTCCTGACCCCTCAACTTTTGATTCCTCTGCTGCCATTCTCAAAATTTCCAGAGGAAAAAGCCAGTCCTTAAAATTGCAACATGAACCTCTGTGGTTGAAGGGGTCTGATATCATAGAGCCACTGCTAAATCAGCATCTCAGAATACAGGACTTACAAGGTGAGAAAAGTGTAACATTTTGCTGGTAGGTTTTTATTACAAAATCTCATGTACATCTATGGTATCACAAATAGATTATCAGTGTTAGAAGGAAAGGAGGAAAAGGCTCCCAGTATTTTATTTCATCCCTTGGCTGATGTTATTCTATCATCAGGATCTGTCAGGAGTGATCCAGAAGTGTATCCAGATCAGTAATTTTACAATCATAACAGGTTACAGAGGATACAAACCCTTTGAAGATTTCTCTGAGTGAAGCCTTCCCCATGATTAATTCCCAAGAAAGATTATTGATGGAATCCTATTGATTTTAATTGGCTTTGCTTAATGTGCCAAACCCAGAAACTCAATTTTAAGAAATCACACCAGGTTTGCTATGAAGAGACGTTACAGAATACTAAAACTGACTTTTCCAAAGGCTGCAAATATAAGTCATAGATCAAATCTGAATTCACCTCAGTTTTACAGAAGCTTATCAATATTAATTTTCTTGTCTTCCAATATTGCAGAGTTTTATTAATATAGTTACCTTAATACATTAATATAGGAGAAAGAAAATCATAAGACATGTCTGTCACTAAGTGCTCCTTTTAGTTTAAGCATGAAAAGCTTAAAAGACATTTTTCCATCACTTATTAATTTACTACACAAGTATGTGTGCAAAACCTAAATCATGCAATTATGATTAATACTCTGAAAACACTTTCTAAATATCATTACAATCTTAATACAGGATTTTCAAAACAAGGCATTCAATTTTTCTTAATTAGTGGAAGAATTTGAAATTTTCACTGCTCACCTTTGGAAGCTTGTCTCTTTTGAGGAAAAATGGAACCACATCCCGGCCTGAGTTTGGTGGTAAAATTTCTCTTATATCAATGGTGTCATCAGACAAATAATAACGGAGAACAAGTTCCCGTGGGTCAGGGAGCTTCGACTCTGGGTCATTCCACACACAAGAAAACCCCAAAACTTGTCCATCAAACTCCAGGAATTGTTTCAAAGTGTCAAAACGCTCATAAGGGTGGAAAGGATTTGTGCTCTCCAGATATCTCTGGTAAAGGAGAAATTAAAAGAATTTTAATTAATGTATTTTTAATTATTTATTTCTAGAAACAGGATTACAACTCCATGGTGCTGTCTAACCTTAGAACACAGGTTTAGGATTTTCAAATTACACCTCACCATTACAATACATGAAATACGATTTATGTCATTATCAGAGAAGTATTTACAGGGTTGCTGTGCCCTCAGGAAAAAAAAAAACATTGAAAACCATTTTGGATTGGTTTTAATCCTTGTTTTTCTTGCAACAAGGTCCTCTAGATCAGAGAATTATTAAATTATTTACAGTACAGCTCATATTTTCAAGAAACTGCCTGTGGTAATCAGATGACTAGAACGCCAAATAGCATCACTCTTCCTGATTTACTCCCTTAAAAATGATTTCTTACAGATAATGTGGTGTAAAGAATCAATTTATTCTTTTCCTTTTGGTATTTTCTGTTGTTCAACTTTAAAACATAGATTTTAAACTTTTGATTCATGCTACACAGTTGGCAGGTACTGGGTATGTTTGTTCTCCTCTCAAAACACACCCATGGGTCTGAAAAGGAACAGCAAATGTTCAATTAAAGAACTTTCCAGCTCATGTGACAATGTGCTTCCTGCAAAACCAGTAGCACTGGGTTAAACTGGGTCCCAGGATGATGATCCAGTCCAAGGACTGCATTTCTGTACTGTTAGTTCACATCTACAAATGATGACCTGAACAGAGTGTTTTTCACAAGTCCAAATCCACATGACCAAAGTGCATGAAAAGGGATGAGATAATCCTTCTCATCTACAAAATTGCTTGCAAAGAAGAATGGTGACAGACATTGATGAGACAATGTGAACTGAACTGTCTGAACAGAAAACAATGTTGACTGTAGACAACCTATATTGTTGTCTAAATTTCTCTTTATCCACTAACACACCTTCTGGCCTTAAAAATCTGTGAGAAAAGGTCCATTCTTTCAGAGCATCAAATCTTAAAATAAGGAGAGCAGAACCAAGTTATTTACCTTCCCTCCTTCCTGACCCTTGAAGATGCAACAAAAGACAGCCACAGAACAAGGTAACACCATTGTCATCCATGGAATACCATCTCCAACAATACAGGAGGAATTTCTTCATGGAAAGGGTTCTTAAGCAGTGGAAGGGGATGCCCAGGGAAGTGGTGGAGGCCCCATCCCTGGAGTTGTTCAAGGAACACATGGATGTGATATTCTGATCTGGGTGACAAGGTGGGGACTGGTCACAGGTTGGACCTGATGATCTCAGAGATCTTTTGTAACCTAAATGGTTCTGTAATTCTGTGAAATACGAGTCTAAATGGTTTACTGCACTTTCCACTGGCCTCATTTTCTATCCCATCCCATTCCTTCCTTCACACCTTCATTTTCTGGCCATGTACTAGGAGTCCAATGAAAACCAATTTAATTTTGCTCAAAGTAGCCTAGAGCAATCAAAAAAAAAATTACCTTCCACAAATGGTGGTAATTTTTTCACAGAAAAGTGAAAGCATAAGGCAGCCAGAATCTGCTAAATAACTTTTCTGGAATTTCTCAACAACTGAGAAGACATAGATTTTTGTAATTTTTGGTCTTCTGAAGCTCTTATTTCTCAAACCTTTTTTCCCTCTCCATTCTCTTTTGGGATTGATATGCCCAATTCTTGAATGTTTTGCTTGTGGTTAAAAAAAATTAAAACCAAAGTGGGTTATGCAGTATCATACAAAATGTTGACAAAGTCTGACAGTATCAAGACAACTCAGCATGTGTTTATATACACAGCTGTTACCTACAGGGGCTGAGTAAGGGAAAAGAAACCCATGGCCAGGCTGAGTCACCACAACACAGAACCAGATGTGTTACAAATGTGCTTTTCACTGGGGACTGCACAAGCCTGGCTGCATGAATGAAGAGAAATCAACTTGTTGGCCAGAGAGTGCCTCAGAGACAGGGAATTGTCCTACACATCTCAGTCACAGTCACCTTCCATTACTGCTGCTGAGGCCCACAGCAGTTTTCTCCCTGGGAGCACTGAGGATGCCACAGACACAGGGAGGATTTGCTGCTTCCAGAGGACCAGCTGGATCTGTCACAACAGGCTGCATATGGTGGGCCAACAGTCCTAACAGTCAGGTCAAGTGCCATTTGCACTCATATTAATCAAGAAAAACAGAACTGAGGGAAGCTTGTCATTTTTCACAACAGAAAACATCACTCCCATTACTATTCCCAGAGGTGAAAAAATATAAATAAAAACAAACAAATCCTGCAAAGGGGAATCCACATAGAATCTAGGAGTTGTGAGTGAGACTTCTGGAGGTGTGTGTTTGTGTACATGTGATCCCATACGTTTACAAAAGACGGAGGCAAATAAAACCTCACAAGTCTTAAAACTGCAGAACACTGGGTTCTGTATGGTAAAAGAATTTTACACATACTTTACACAAGAGCTGTTAAAAACCTCTTGGAGTAGAGATGAAAGATAACATATGAATAGAAGAAAGGAGTCTGCAGGTAGCCATGGGTGGGTTGGAACCACAATTCCAATTAGATCGTCCTTTAAACACTTTAAAAGTGTTTATCATCATTAGATTAGCTCAAGCAAAATCATAAGTAGAACATGTAAATTATAGTAGAACATGTAATAGGTACATCTTTTTTTTATGTTCATATTAATACTGAAAGGCTTATATTATTTTTCCTAATTAATTTTATTCTGTTTGAAAAGGTTTACAAACACATCAAGAGAAAATTATGTATATAGTACAACAAGGCACATACCAAAATGCTTAAATCCAAGTTTTCTCTTGGGATTTACTATGTTGAAATAGCTACTTTCTATTTGATATTAAAGAAATAATGTATGTAATGCATATAAGTAATGTGCATTGAAATCAAGTTTTATTGAAACCAAGTTTTCACCACTGCTGCCCCTCCTGACCTTTTGCCGCTCTGTGGTGTACGGGTCGTCTGGACGGCTGGCAGGAGGATTTAGTCTGATTCCTATCTTCCTCAGGAAATTTTTTGTGTACAGGTCACAATCTATAATCTTATATTTTCGGCCATAAATGGTTATTTCTGTGTTGATATTGAAATCATACATAGTATAGAACTGATCCTCATTAGGAGGTGGGAGTGGAACCAGGCCCCGTCGTAAAATAGTTCCTGGAAAACAGAGTAAATTCATGAGGTAAACAAGATTTGCTCTAAGGATCCCAACAGAACTAGGCTTAGAGAACAAAAACCTGCCTTAGAAGGGAAAAAAGTTTGATTATCAAGGGACATTGAACTGATATTGAACTGAGCTTCCTTAAGGAGCACATGGAAAGTAGAGACAAGAGAGGTGAGTTGGGCTGATTGCTGGTCTGAAGCAAAGAATCCATCTCAAAAATACAGAGCCACAACTTCACAACCAACAGTCTCACAGAAACAGTACCCAAAAGAGAAAGAATGAGAGGAGAGGAGAAAAAGGAGAGATATTTTAACTTTGACAAAGTAATCAAATACTTAAATTTTGTTATTCATAGTCCTTAAATGAAAGGACTGTTATCCTGACAGCACTGAATTTTATTACCTTTTGAAGATTAAAAGACAAGGAAACTGCCATTGGCCTATCAGTTGAAAACGCTCAAATACATTGATGAATTGGGTGATGCTTCAAAAGTACTCAGTGCTTGTGAGCAAGAGACTGGAGCATCTTTCAAATGAGGAAAGGTTGAGTCTGGAGCAGAGATGACTCGAGGTGGGGGAAATGTATCAAAGTTTACAGGGACCTGATGGGAGGGAATGAAGAAGATGGAGCCAGGCTCTTCTCCATGGTGCCCACTGGCAGGATGACAGCAAATTAAAGGACACAAAATTCCAGCTGAGCACACAAAGCCGTTTTTTTTACTGTGAGGGTGATCAAATACTGGAACAGGCTCTCCAAAAGGGTTGCAAAGTCTCCATTCTCAGAGAAACCCAAAAGGACATGGCCCTGGGCATCTGGACATCTGATTCTGCTTGGAGCAGGAGCATGGACTGGAGAATCTTAAGGTATCCCTTCCTACCTCAGTGATTTAGGGATACCACAAATATTTCAGAAATAACTTACAGGAATTTTAGAACCAACTTAAGGGGCCTGGGGAGAGAGGGGATAAAGAGAAGCAGAGCAGAAGGGAGAAAGATACCACTGTGTCTTTCTTGGTGTTTGAAGGGCCTTGTTCCAAGGTTAGCCCGTGGAAATTCTTTATTTTTCACTTTATTTCCTTGTAGACTAATTTCTATGAAATACCTTTCTTTACTACATTATCAGAGTTGCTTGTTAAGTTCTAATTCCTACAATGAAAATATATCCTTAATTTTTCAGGGGAATAAAGCAACAAAGCAGATTTACTTTATGTTCCCATTAAAATAATTATATAAGACCCATTCATCATCCTGATGTTTCACATATACTGAATCCAACATTCTGGTTACTGACCTTTGACTGTAAAATAAACTTGAACCTCCATCTGCTTAAGCATATTAAACACCTATTTAGGATGTATCCTCATGAAAGGTGTTAGAAAATGTGGGATGTAGCACATTTTAATGAGATTTAAAACTGCATTGCATTAGATTTTAAAAACCATATACTTTAAAACATTTTACCTGATTTTGGCTAATTCTTAGGTCAATCAACAGATAATGAGGTAAGTCAGAGCATGCAAATCCTCTGGAATCATCACTCTAGCTAAAATATAATGGTTGATGATTTTCTAATATGAGGTGTTTTCAGAGATTATATTCACTTCAGGTTTGGTGAATCAGTCTCAGCTTGTTTTTCATATCACTTTTAAGGGTGAAACACAAATATCCATTTTGTTCTGAGGGAGAAGAATTTCTTTCCTAATGGAAAATATCTTGTAGAGATATTATCTGTAGCAATCCTTTGCTTTTATTAGGTATCACTGTGCCTGATGTACACATGTAGAGGGTACATTTCATAATGTTGAATTCGAAATTTAATAAAACCTGATCAGCTGGGGTTAGGTCTCATCATTTTAAAATTGTTCTTCCTTCTGGAAAATAATACATTTCGCCTAGAAATTTGTTGCAAGCTGTTAAAGGAGCATCTGATTGTGCAGTTTTCAGGTTGCAAAGGATGGATTGCTGTTCCTGATGGTTCTTTGCTTGTCAGTTTATTGAGCAGGACATGCTACTTCACCACCAAGCATTGATTTAAATATTTGCATCTGGTCAGATAAGGCCCTGCTCTACTGTGCTCTTGGAAAGGGACCTGGGTACTGCTTTGCTCTGGCAGTGGTGGTGGCACTGAGCTCCCACACCATAATTTGTGGCATATCTTCTTTGCTCTTGGGGCTTTGGGTTATTTGGCAACCCCAACAGCTGCTTAAGGAGATCTCACTAGTAGTGAAGGCCTTTTGACAATGAAGCTGGGCAGAAAATGATTTGGTGTCTGCTGCTTCTCTTCTCTGAAGAAGATATTAAATGTTATCCAGAGTTTCCTCAGCACAGCTCTCTGACTCTGCACAGCTCGAGAGTGCATTAGAGAGAGGAGAGGAATGAGTAATACCTGGAGTTTGTACATGCTTTGTTTGCACAGAAAGGAGGAGAAGCCTCCACTATTCACAACAACACAAAGAATTAATCCCAATAAACAAGGAGGCTTCTTACATTCACTTATTCACCCTTCCAGAACATAGCAAGGTCATGATTTGGCCACCATCAAATACGGCAAAATCACAATTATTTCAAGGCCTTGGGGGAGGCTTAAACTCTTAGATAATCTGTTATAGTGGAGGAGCTGATGCAACTTCACTTTCCCACTTGCACTTTCCTCTCCAGCCAGCCGGCCTTGGGAACCCAGCCAGGAGGCAGCTCCACTCTCTTTTTCAGCTGGCTGACCTTGGGGAGCCAGCTGCTCCACTCTGCTCCGGCTTGCAGGGTCTGGATTGCACTGGAAGCTACTCATCCCCACAGGAACAGAAATGACCTTTTGATAAGACAGTATCAGCCAGCCACAGTCCTGTTAACTGGGAATTACATGTACAAAACACTTACAACTGCCATACATAGCCTGGCTCTCTATGGGAGAAGTTTTTTTCTTATACTGAAAGAGTAATTATCATTCTGGCTGTGGAAGAAGCATTTGAAGTTTGTCATGTGGTCAGGTTTTCTGTCCTCCTCTCCTTATCTTGACTTGGGCCTTGTGCACTGTGATTGTCCTGCTATTTCTTGCTTTGATTCTGGTTTCTCAAGTTCAAGGTCTCTGCATTTCCTCCTCAGTACAGATTTCCTCTAATGCTTCTAATATTTGCCATATAGCAAGGCAGTATCCAAAATTAAATGAAGTTTAAATTTAAGCTATTTAGTAGCAACCTTGTAAGTCCAAATTAATGTCCAAGTACAGCAGCCAGTTTCATAAAGCAGTTTTTAAAGTCACTGAAACATTTCCCACAGATCATTTACTTCGTTAGTTTGAGATTTTGATCAATGGTAAAAACATGTTTTCTCACTTTTTTTCTCTGAAGCCAATTTGTTTTAATTTTGTAAAATCATAATTCAATTTAGAAATTCTTCTAACTTCTTTGACCACTGTTCCTTCACCAGATCTTCCTGCAGTCTGTAAGCCTGTCCAAATTTCCACAAAGCCACAAGCACTACAAGGGTGCAATGGGAAACTACTGCATTTCTCCAGTCCCACCATTCAGAACATCAAAGTCTCATTTGTGGGTTATGGCACAAGCACTGGTAATCCCATGGCCTCAAGGCATTAACCAGCCAAGATAAGATCTACCCTTGATCTACCCTGTCACAGCTCTACCTTCTCTCCAAGAAGCCTCCCAAAAACAGCCATCCCAGCTGTCTGGTTTACATCTTTTTTGACAGGGCAAACATCCAAGTTAGTGTGACCAGCACCCTCTGCCTTCAACAGTTCAATTCTACTTTATCCATCACTGGTTTTTGCTGTTCCTCTACACAGCCCCTTTCCTGGCACTGCAGCTCTCAAATTCTCCACACAGACCGAGCCCATCCTGCTCCTGATGTCCTCACACATTTTTCTTCATGCACCTGTGATCTTTTGTTCAGTGCAGTTTGCCTTTTAGCAACCCATGCTCTCCTACAGCTGAACTCTCCTCTACAAATCCCTGGAATTTTAATTAACTGAAAAGTTGTATTTCAGCAGATGTGCAGAGAGCAGCAAAATGGTCAGGATCCTGAACTTCAGCTCAGTTCAGCTCCTCACCCTGTTATGACCTTTTCTGTATGATCATGGGTAAGGTTTTCATTCCTTTGTGCTTCAGTTTACCAGCTCCACAATGCAGACACTTCCACTCCTGTTGTTCTTGGGCTTAAAAATTCCCAGTTAGGATAAAAACATTTAAACAATGTAAGATAGATAGATAGATAGATAGATAGATAGATAGATAGATAGATAGATAGATAGATAGATAGATAGATAGATAGATAGATAGATAGATAGATAGATAGACAGATAGATAGAATTATATTAAAAGAGGAAATGGGACAATTCTTTATTGAAAATGGTAAGGTTAGCAGTTAATTATTTAGTATATATTTTTAAGAAATATTGGTTTTGCTTGTATTCAACAACAAATATTTAGAGCCTTTAACATAATAACTTTGTCACTGGTCTTCAGTTATGGAGCATGAAGTCAAACTCCACGTGCATTTGAGTAGAGAATCCTCTGCTGAGTGTCTCCATCACCTCTTTCACTCCACATCATATTAATTTCTAGGACAACAAGAATATTTATGTAGATGTTTATGATAAAGTATAGGCCCTGTATCTATGCATCAACTGTGAAGCCCAAGCACATTCCAAGTAGTCCTTGGGCCTTTCAACCTACAGTTTTTCTTCCTTCCTAAACACAACCAATACACAGAGCTTCTTCACCAGATAGGTACCAGTGACAAATAAATTAAGAGCACTTTGGAGATCCTGGAACATTTATTTTTAATCCCTCAGGTAAATATGTTGCATATACATATTTATCCCACATAAAGTACTCAGACAATCTCATTGAGACTTTCAAAACATCCTTGCATGGAAGACTGAGAAAATTCTTGTTTCTCTCTAATACTATTCAGTTAATTTTAGGTCCACTATCAAAGGTGATTCCAAGAATCATTAACACAAGATAGAACTGAGGAAACAAGAGGAAATTGTAGCCTTCCTGTCACCAAAAGAAAAGGATTAGACTGCCAAGAACATTGGGGCTGAAGAGGCAGCCTGCACAACTCATAGTACAAAAACAATGAAAATAACTCCTTCAAAGGAATCAGCTTTGAATTTGCTTTATCCTGCTCTAAAGAATCTGGCTTCCACCTTGTCTCTCAAAGGCATCACCTCTGACTCTCTGTACTTCCTTTGTCAGGGGACATTTCCTCTAAGCCACAAACCCCAGAAGCAGCTGCTCCCACTCTTGGGGCACACAAGTCAAGGAAAACCTAAACCAAATGATGCCTCCCACATCCTACATAGGTGTGCAGGCTGGGGGTAAGGGAACAAGCCCCAACATGATTTTCTTCACATGAAAAAGCACTTGCCCAGGTAGGAGTAGGACAAGGTTTCATTGCATTCAAAATCAGTCCCTGTTGATGAGCTTAGAAAACTTCAGGCAGGAACTACTCAACACAGGAACAGCAGCACCTGAAATACTGTTTTGAGAGATTCACAGGCAATTTATCCCAGTCCTAACAGTAACGATGCACATAACACCTTTAAATATTATCTTATTCTGTAGACAGAGAAATTGATAGCATCTGCTGACCTGGGAAAAGAATAGGGTAGTTAAATGGTCAACTTATTTTTCAAAGTTGCTGTGCTAAGAATGTATAAAATGTACAAAACATCTTTGGGGACTGGGAGGTGCATCCATCCCAAGACATCCTGCTTCTCTGGATTATATCCCTTGAAAACTTTTAATTCTGGCAACAACCCATAAACACCAAGAAGCAGCAGCTGTGTTCCCCCTGTGCAACAGGATGTTGACCGCTAGATCACATTTTCTTAATATAAACCAAGTCCAGTAACACCCCAGTAAATCAGCACAGCAAACCCTCCTCCTGAAGCCCTCAGGCTGGCCCCAGAGCAGGGCTGTGACACTGAGGCAAGGCAGCTCCTCAACTTAAAAGGCATCAAGGAAGAATTACTGTGCCAAGGGCACTTTAATCATAAAAGAGCCAAAAGCCAGAGGCACAGAAGACTCTTGTCCTCAATAATGGCAGAGACACTGCAGTAGCTCATGAACAATTACAGAGCTGCTGCCACAGAGCTCCCTGTCACTGCCAAGAGGGGAGGAGGCAGGCTCAGGAATGGAGATCTAGAACACAAATTGTTTTTGCAGGACTGACACAACACTGACAAAGACCTTACCACCTTGATTTCAAACTACCATATTAGAGAAAAAATTGTACGTTTGAGTATGGGAGAGGTTTCAGCCTTACAAAACCCACATCTTGAGAAAGGACAACAAAAGAATTCACATCATGATCTGTAACAAGAAAAGACAATTATACCTGTGCATTTACACCCCATTTTAGCTATAAGAACTCCCATTATATATCCTTTGGAATGGACCAAGACTGCAGAGAAGAGAGATATAAAGGGGAGGAAAAAAGGTGCCAATAAAAACAGATACCTTGATTTATGCCACTGTCTTTCACTACAGGCTCTGTCACTTGAATTGTATCATCTTCAAGGAAGAAATATATTTTACAGTGTCTGATTCTATACAGCTCTTGATGCTTTTCAGGCACTTCTTCTTCAAAATAGGCATCAAAACACAACACCTATTAAAAACAATAAATAAATATAAAGCAGCAAAATCTCCAACACTTTTGCAAAATAAACTTGTAAAGGTCATGAGTAACTAAAGGTATGGATTTCAGGAGGTAGATTTATTTCTCAGAAATGTAAGAACAGAAATCCACATTAAAGCACATAAATATAAAATTCTTTGCTTGGCATTTTTATTATCACAACATGTAAGCATAGATGGGACTCTAAAGTAAAGAAATAAATCAAATACAAAACTATCAGCAGGTTGCTTGGAAAATCTTCCAAACAAAGCATTTCTGATAACACAATGAGCTTCCCAGGTACTGAAGCAAATTTTAGACTGTTATTCTATGAATTATAAGAAAATACAGTGCATGATGACAGCAATGGCTTTACCATCAAGGTAAGTGGAAAGAGTTATTTTTAAGCAGATCCTGCAAGTGTTCAAATGAATGGTACTGAAGGCTATCAGAGAGAAATGACATTTTTCAGGAGGCATTTACAGCTGTGCAATGCTGGCATTTCAAAACTTCCCTGGTTCTGCAGTTCAGTGTGTGGAGAAATCACACAGAGTGTAGCAACTTCTCTTCATGGTCTCTTCTAACAGCAATAATGCAAAAAAAAAAAAAACCTTCACAGGGGAAGTGCTCACTGTGCCTCATACCTGGAACTCCCAGATCAAACTCAGGCACCATTACACAAACTTTGCACTTCTTGGTATCAGTTTTTAACCACCAACACCAATGTTAAGGGACCATGAGAGATGTATCTACTTCCTAGGGCATTATCTAGCAGGATGCCTGCTTTGGTAGTGTGTGCAGGAAGGCATTAATTAAAACAGGCTTCTATCCTGTCCCCCCAATACATTTGAGTCAAATGACTGTTAATTTATACTTAATTTTCCACACTGGTTATATTTAATAAATGCAATTACCTTTACTCTTGATTCATCAGACAACCTGAAGCATTGAAAAAAAGACAGTTTAACCATTCCCTATGTTTCAAAAAGCATCTAGCAGACCATGAGCTGGAAATGTTTGAAATCTGATAAGCTGGCTTTAATAAGCAGAACACCCTGGTTAATTGTCTGGACTCCTTTTGCTCGTGCCTTTGGGAATCTCAAAGTACCTCCTGGAGTACTCAGGAGTGCTCTGTCATCCAGAGATTTTATAACACCTCATGGACAAGAACAACCTCCTTTTCTAGAGCTGGACAGACAGAAGTAACAGCCTGCACACAGCAACAGCCACCCTGTGTCCTGCTCAGCCTTCTCAGTCACATCCCCTTCCCTCAGGCAGGGTAAGTGCAAGATGAGAATAATTCTGTTTCCAGAAATTATTTCAAAGGCTCAGATCCCACTGATTTTCAGTAACCATTGAACAGTATGACAGACACATTTTTGGCATCAACTCTCCTGCACTGTGACCCTTCACCATTAGAGAAATAAAGTTTAAATTATAATCAAATTACATAATCATTACCTGTTAAACCTCATGGCATTAGATCTTCACACAAAGGAATCTAGAAAACTCAGTTACAGTTTGTTAAACTAGTACAACATGCAAGTTTGTGAACAATGTAGAGATTTAAAAATATATTTTAAAAATTAATACTTGTCCACATTTTTAAACTGTCGATTTCACTGTTTCATGTATCAAACACAAAACACGGGACAAAACATCTGACATACAGCAGAGGCAAAACAAACTATCAACCTGCAACATCTCTTCCTCTTTCCATTTGTCTAAACACTGGTGCAAAGTGCCATTTTTGGTGACCAAATGATCCTTCCTGGCCTCCAGCTACTGCTCTGGAACGACCAGGAGCCCTGTATAAATCTCTTGAACATGCCAGGGGACATAAAAGGGCTATGATAGAACCACTGTATCCCATTCTGAACATCCTGGGCTTCAGCTGACAAGGACCAGAACTTCATTCCTCATCCAGCTGCTGGTAACCCATGAAAACACTCAAAACATGGAAACTTCTGCACCCTTTGTCCCTATTCTGCCACTCCCACTAGAATGCTCTTCAAGAGCTCTGCTTCATCACTAATTGTTCTTAATTTTGTCAATGATCTCTTCTGAGAGCAGTTGTCTCATGAGACACAGCCAGGCAAAGCAGTCTGCTTGCACAGAACTCCAAGCCCAGTCACATCTTTAATACATTGGATTTATTTCTTTCTCTGAGCACACACCTATGCCCTGGTTTATCCCATCTGAGGAGCTTGTGCAGGTTCTTTTGCACTCACACTTTATTCTCTTTACACCCTTATCAACATGCTAGTGTGTGACAAATATATGCAGCAACCAACTGAAATTTGGCAGATCAAAGCAGATGATTTGGGAAGTGTGAGGAGGGGAAGGAACAGAAGATGACTTACTTTTCATTCTGGACCAAAATTACTCTTAAAAATACTCAAAATGTAACACTTACTACCTGGAGTCTCATCTGCAGTACAGAACAACAAAGTTCCCATCCCATTCCTTAAAAAATTAAATGTTACCTATGAAAACCAAAAATAACAAATATTGAATAAACTCTGCAGCACTTTGCAAAGTGCCACAAAGTTTTCCCTGGCACCTGTGATAGTCAAATTATAAATATCATTCCAAGCCCAGGAGGCCTTGTGTGTGTACTTAATCATAGAAGAAATTAAATTTACACCTGCTTCCTATTATGCAAGTGAAACCACAAAGACAACTTCTCAGCTTACTTAATAATGAAGTTTTATGCCTGTCCTTCTTCCAGTTGCTATGGTACTACTGAAAGTTATCAGCCAAAGTGGTGAGAAAGCAGCTTACATTTCAAAAGATAAACACCCACTCAAACCTTTTTTCATTAAGTGCATTCTGCTGAGTCCCAAACTGCAGCACTGGAGGACAGAGCAGCATTCCAGGCTCTAAACTGGGGAAGCTAAATTACTTGGAGAGTGAGTGCCCTGTAACAAACTGCCATTAATACAAACACATGAGCCCTCCAGAGGCCAATTCTGAGCCTGCAGACTCCTGTCCTGGACTGTCCTGTGGATGGATTAATCAGGAATGGCCAAAGGGCAGCAAGCTCCTCTCACCAGCCAAGGCCAGGAGCTGATGCTCACTGGTGTGGGAACCCAGAACATCCCTCTGGCTGTCCAGGACACCAGGACCCCTGCCAGGGGGCTCAGGGACCCTGGCACAGAGCCCAAAACACCTGTGGGTTTGATTATGACCTGTGGAGCAAATTACCAACCTTAGATGAAGATCAGCAAGCCACAACAGTTTAGGTAGAATAATATGAAGTTATCATAGAGTGGAAAAGTAGATTTTGGGGTTTTTGGTATGGTGGTTCAGGAGGCAAGATGGAGGGAACTGGGCATGTCCAGCCTTCCTCCTTCTTCTTCTTGGCCTCCATCTTCTGCTGTGATGGTGGCACTTTTGGATTGGTTTAAAGTAGAAGCTCACTGTCTAACATAGGTGATAGGTATTGGAAAGTAATTGTAAACATTGCACATGTAGTTTTTAGTATAAAGACATAACACTGCCCTGGAGGCAGGCAGAGTGCCTGGAACTGTCCTGCTGGATGGACCTTGGCAGTACAGGAGAAAATCTTTTATATTTAAGATACAATAAGCAACCTTGAGACTGAGAAATGAAGAGCTCTGACTACTTCTTCAAGGGCCAGGCTGGGAAAAAAGACTTTCTAACATTTCTTGGGGTCACTGTGACCAGCTAGAGATCCCAACACACTGGAAGGTCCCTCTGCCTCCTACTGAACCCCTTTGATTCCACAGGCTTGGATCCAAGGCCTGAGGAGGACACACAGCCTCCAAGAAGGGAGTAGGAAAAGCAAGTCCAGGTCTGGCTGAAGCTTTAACACCTGGGCACCCTGGAGCAGGTCACAGCCAAGCCTGTTGCTCTAGGAGCAACACCAGGGATCTGAGAGGCAAAGCCAACCAAAGGCATGTGAGCTGTTCAAACCCAACATTTTCTTGTTGTAGTTCTGCTCTGCCAAAAATGAATGTGTAATTGTACTCCAATTACCTGCATGGCTTCTCTTTTAAAGCCAAAATTATGAGATTTGCCTTTCTTCTCAATATTTAAATACCATAATCATTTAGTCATGCAACATTTCTGCTATCTGCTGCATGATTCCTTTTTCTGGATCATTTTCCTTCCCTGATTGTAGGCTTTTTGCTTTAGAAATAAAACATCTCTAAGTAGAATTTAATGTGAATTTAAATATAGCAAGCAACAACACTGTGCTACAAAATTCCTGTCATCACAGGTTACAGTTATTTGATAACTCTCTAACTTAAAAGGTGACACTAAATTCTTGCAAAAAAAAAAAAGAAAAAAACAAAAAAACCCCAAAAACAAAACCAAAAAAGCAAAACCAACCAAACAAAAACAAACAAAAAAACAAGCCCTAATTTTAAATTTCTGTGTATCAGACACACAAAATTATACAATAACAAATCATACAGAAGTCCAGAAGTCAACAGGACTTTGAGCATACAAGTATGATGGGATGAGTGAATCTCAAGCATGGAGCACTCCACTGAGTTTAATGATTCCCAAGTGCCCAGACACACTTTCTCCTGGACTGAGGATTACCTTACCTTCATTCTCACCAGCTTGCCAAATAATTCCCTTATTGTCATCATTTTCACTAAAAAGAAATATGCTTCCCAACCCCTTATTTTTGTTAAATCCTGTAGGAGATGTATCCCAATACAGAAACATTTTTATAGATTGTTTTTATGTTTATATTAATTTTCCAATACATTAATATAATGAAAAAATACCCACTACCACTATTTTGTCTATCTAGGAGCTTTTTTTGCATGCACAAAATAATCTTCTGAAAATCTAATGGAATGTCATTGTTATACTCCGTCACATTGTGGCTATTCATTAAAAAATATATATATATTTCTACATACCTGCTTGTCAAATGCTATCCAAGAAGGAGGACCACTTCCTGATGCTTCAGGATGCACACTGCTGGTAATTTTCAGGGGCTGACCAGGTAAAGGTTCACCTCCTATTCCAGGTTTATCTTCAAACAGCCTCCGAACATTATTGCTGTACCCACAGATCTGTGATCTGTGGAAGTTTTCTCCCCCAATCTGTCAAAAGTGCAGAAGAAAAAGAGAAAAAAAATTTCTGTGTTTTTGTTTTTAAGTAGATGATAGCTGACCATCCAGGCAAGGAGGATTAATCATGCAAAAGTTTCTTTATATTTACTTTTAATACAGACTCTAAAAATCTGTAACAACTGGAATGCTGCAAGTGACATTTTCCAGTGGCAAATTTGCCAGTATTATAGACAAAAATGGAATAATATTCAATAATTTACCTAGGCTGAGAGACTGGACAGTAGCAGATGTTTAACCTCACACTCCTTCCCTGCAATAAGGATTGAGGTGGTAGAGAAAGAATCAAATCACCTCAAGAACTGCTGTAAAAGGTAAAGGGGAAAGGCCTTTCCTACAGCTCTCCAGAGGACAAATGGAAACAGCTCAGCAGCACTGAGAGAACAGCCTGCTCTCCTTGTTCATGTCAAAGATCTGATTTACACTTGCATCCCTGAGTGCAAATAAATTCCTCTGCACTAGTGAATACACTTGAATTTTGAGAGGCTGGACCTGAATCAAAAGGCAGATATTCATTTCATCTGGGAGTATTTCAAAAAAAGGTCTCTGTAGTGATTCCTCTGTATTGTTACTAATTTTTCAGGCAATTAAAGATGGAGTGCTTAAAAATATAAGAACAACCAACAGCAAAGAAAACCATCTTGCCCACTCAAATTTCTTGGCTGGGGCTGGAGCCAGTCTTCAGTGACACAGAAAAGCTTCTGGGCTGACACAAATATCACTCCTGTCCCTGGGAATGTCCCTCCTCAGAAGCTGCCTGCTTTGCTGGGCTTGGGCAGCAAGCCCCTAATGACCCCACACAGCAGACTTGTACAAGAGGACAGGGAAATAGGAAATGCCAATAGAAAACTCCACTTCCTCCCGTGAGCAACAATCCTGACTTGTTAGCTCCTCTCACTCTGCTATTCTTCCCTTTCTTGCCCTCTCAAATCCTCAAAATACTTTATCTGGGGAAGCAGAGAGGGGCCACTGCACCCTGGCATGCCCATAAAGAGGAGAGAGGCCATCAGAGCTGTGCCCTCCCTCATCCTGGGGCTGGGGGAACATGAGGGAAGATCAGGCTCAAATGGGAACTGATGTTATGGCTGAGAAAAGCCAAGGTAGAGGAAAAGGTTGGACAGCAAAATTTTTCACAGCAGCACCAGAGCAGCATGTCAGTCAAGCAGCAGGGGGACAAAATTGCCTCCCCACTGTATTTGGAAGACTGGGCATCACTGATTATCACATGCATTTGTGTAAACCACGACTCCCCCAAAAGGTGTAGACAGTTCTAAGTTAGCATCATAAATCAAAAAATGGTACAAATAATCCTTTTTCATGATGGCAACGTTCAAGTGATCCAAGATAACACAACACACACCCAGCAGAGCAGTTCTGGGAACAAGTGCAAGCAGTGAAGCAGCAAAACCTGAGAGTACTCAAGCAGTAATTTCATTCTGCCAGTATGAAAGAGTCAGGAATTGAAAGGCAGGGAAGCAGCCTCATGGCACAGAATTATCAACACCAGCCTGCAGGAACTCTGCACATTGGGGTCACAGGCTGAACTGTTCACCTGCCTCCAGGTGCTCCAAATCCAATGGCACAGAACAGAGAGTGCTGACACAAACAGCCCAATCACTGCTTTAGCTGAACCTTGCTTAAAATCCTTTTGCACACCACTTTGGCAAGGACAGCAGTATGAAAAACTATACTTACTATTTTTACAAATCATTATTTTTAATACCATGATAATCAATGCCTATACCCTTGCTTAGGTTAAAAAAAGCTGAGCTAGCCAGTGCCATTTGAAACAGTTATTGCAAAGGAATAAGGTTCACATACTGGGGTCAGAAACAATCAGAGCTATGAGAGCTCACCCCCAAAGAAGATACTTTAAAGGTAAGCAGTATTTTGAACAAAGGTGGATAAAAGAGCATGCAGGAAGTATCATAATTTAAAGAATTATATAAAGGAAACAGAAAATTTCTCCTCAAGATATAACTCAAGAACAAGAGTTACTGAATAAAAGAGAAAATCAACAAAAGGAAATGCTTATATGCAGACTAGGAGTTCATGGGGCATTGCTCAAGCCAGGAATTTAACCACTCCCATTTGCAGGAATGATGCCCAAAATTAAATATTTTATATCAGCACAGATTTGTGAGCTGTGACATAAAATGCCACACTTCAGTGGCCATCCCACCTCTCCCACAAGAAGTGAGGACAGCTGCT
This sequence comes from Melospiza melodia melodia, assembly GCF_035770615.1. Classification (NCBI taxonomy): domain Eukaryota; kingdom Metazoa; phylum Chordata; class Aves; order Passeriformes; family Passerellidae; genus Melospiza; species Melospiza melodia. The sequence goes on along the minus strand of NC_086195.1, from coordinate 7,267,935 downwards.
CTCCTGGATCTGGAGCAGCCAGGCACTGACAGGGGCTGGCACATCCTTGGTAGCACATCTGCACACTTGGGATGGTTTCCTCTCTCTCCTTTGGGTGCTACTGAACTTCCCTTTGTTCTTTTGCTTCTTTTAAAAATAATTTTGTTCCTCTGCAAGCTGAGAAAGAGCTGGGGAGAAGTCAGGAAGGAAGGGAGCTTTCTGCATTTATCACTTCAAATGCACAATAACTACAGCCAAGCTGAATTTTAAAAGGGGATTTTCTAGGCAGAAACATCTGATTTATACTGAAGGTGCTACAGAACAGATTCACTTTTTGGTACAGCAACTATTTAATTATTTTCCCTCTATTACCAGAGCATGTGTTAGGGAGAAAGGCACAGTTAGCAAAGCACAGTGAGGGTGGCAGTTTTCCTGAGCAAAGGAAAGCTTTTTCATGTCCTCAAAACTTCTAGAAGCATTTGATGTTCACATGTCTTTGGGGTTTAGCAGCAAAAATATGGCAAAGTGTTCATCAAAGTAATCCAGGAATGATCCTGCTGGAATTTCCAGAATTTAGGGCTAAAATCACAACATCCTTAAAATTTTACATGAAAAATACATGATGAAACAGCTTTAATTTTGCTAAGAATCTTTTGTGTCATTCCTGTAACTTTTTAGGGTTTGACAAAAAGACTATTTTAGATTCCTAATCACATAATTACCTATCCCCTTCTTCCAAAAAACACCTAGATCCATAGACAAAACCATCTCTTCTCAAAATCTGTGCAATTATTTCTTAAAAAAAAAAAAAAAACAACAAAAACAGAACAATAACAAAAATAGAAAGTTTAAACAAAGATTACCTATCCCCTTCTTCCAAAAAGCACCTAGATCCATAGACAAAACCATCTCTTCTAAAGCACCTAGATCCATAGACAAAACCATCTCTTCTCAAAATCTGTGCAATTATTTCTTAAAAAAAAAACAAAAAAAAACCAAAAAAAAACAAAAACAGAACAACAATAACAAAAATAGAAAGTTTAAACAAAGATTAGTTAAAATTGAGGATTGCAAAAGGAGAAAAATCACATTTGGGAAACTTCAGCTAAAGAACTCAGACCACATCTGGCCTAAAATAGTGACAGAGCACCATGCCACCTCCACATTGAATGACTTCTAACAGAAAGCTTTCAGAGAGCAGGGCAAGAGCTTGAATGTGTGTGCTGTGCTAATGCAGCTCAACTGAGCAGGCTGTGGATCTGCTGAACAAAGCTGGGCATTTTCTGTGTGCTGAGCCTGAAAAGTATTGAGGCTCCACTCAGCAGTGACTAATACAAAGGTCAGGGCTCTGCACTCTCAGCCCCTGCAGCCCTTGGGGGACGCTGCTGCCTCGTGCTCACTCTGGAATGGAGTCACAGCAAACTCCCCAGGGAGCTGCACATTCCAGCTGAAACAAAGCTGGAAACCTTCCAGCACAGGAGCTGCAGTGGTGGGAGAGCCCTCAGTGAGCTCTCAGAAGCCACTGAGAGAGAGTTTCTAACTCGGTCCCACAGGGAGCCATGGCAGGAGTGGCAGCACAGTTCTGTACCCAGCATCCATCTGTAATTCCCACCTTGAGAACAGCAGCTGCACCCTGGATGTCCTGCCCAAATCCTGCATCAGGAGGAACTGTGGCACTTCTGAATTATTCTAGGCTGCTGATAAAGTCTGCTTCAGCTCAGTGATGGAAATAAATGCAAATGCTACACACCGTACCAGTCGAATTCATGTGACTGATTTCCAACTCTTTTATCACCCCCTGCTTGCTGCAGAGGTCTCAGGATGTTCAGGGTTAAGTGGAAATGGAAAAGGAGGAACACCCTAAGACATTGTTGCCAGCAGCTCTGGTGCCACTCTAAAAACATCACAAAGCAAGCTGCATCAACACCAATTCCAAGCTGCTGCAATAAACAGGGAAGATGTGGAATTTCTGCTGCACCACTGAAGTTTGCAACAGAACTTTTTCAGTTTTTTAAGGATGTAGTTTCTCCCTGAGATCTATAAACTTATTGTCTGATTCTCTAAGAAATGCCATGGAGTGTGGATCAGTACAGAAAAAGGCACGGATCTGTTGCTGCAGGTCCAGAGGAGCTCCAGAAAAATTAGCAGGAGGCTGCAGAACCTCTCCTGTAAGGACAGGCTGAGAGAGTTGGGGTTATTAAGCATCCAGAGAGACCTTACTGTGACTTTTCTTTAAGGGGGAGTATAAAAATAAAAGGGACAGAGTTTTTAGCAGAGCCTGCTGCAACAGAACAAGGGGTTGTAGCTTTAAGTGAAAAGAGAGCTGGTGCAGGCTGGGTATAAGGAGGAAATTTTTTACAATGAGGGTGGTGAAACACTGGGACAGGCTGCCCAGAGAGATGGTGGATGCCCCATTCCTGGAAATATCCAAGGTCAGGTTGCCCTGAGTGACCTGATCTAGCAGAAGGTGTTCTGCTCATGGCCTGGATGACCTTTAAAGGTCTCTTCCAGCCCCAACCATTCTGTGATTCTGGCCTGCTCTTACTGCCTGGGAGAAGACAACAGAAGGATAAAGGAAAGCCCCAAAATGCAGCCACAAGGGGCAGCTACAGGAAGATTCAGGTTTGGGGGTCATGAACAGACAGATCTGGGGGAGCAGGGCTGAGGGGCAGGAGGTAGTGGAAGGAATTCAGGGAGAGATGGCCAGAGAAAGAAAGAAGAGCAGACACAATTGCTTATAAAGAGGTTGGGAAATGTTCTTGGTCAAGAAAAACTAATGTCCTGTTTTGTGGGTTACAGAGCAGCAGAAAATATTTCAGGCAGGAAACACAGAGCCACAGCAGCACAGCTGAGGGCAACTCCACGGTGCTGCAATGAACAAGGAAGATGTGGAATTTCTGCTGTGCCACTAAAGTTTGCAACAGAACTTTTTGCAGTTTTTCAAGGATGTAGTTCCCCCTGAGATCTATAAACTTATTGTCTGATTCTCTAAGAAATGCCAAGGAGAATTGTAGCACAGAATTTTCTCTCTGAGAGGGATTTCAAACATCAGGCAAGAGAATGCACTGGTCAGCCAGCACTTGGCAAATGTGACCCACATGAATACAGGTTTGTCACCCTCCTCCTCAGCTGCTGACACAGGCAAGGACATCAATCCACTGTCAGAAGGAGCAGCTGCCTTTGAGAGCAGGAGGCAGATGAGGAGCACTAATAAAGGCAGTACTTGTGATGTAACCAGTGCCAGACCTGACTCAGTCCAGGCTCCAAATGCACAAACTTTTTCTTGCAGTAATGAAGCAAACATTTTATATGCTGTGTTTCCACCATGTGCTAAAATACCTGTATTGTTAGATTTCCTCATCACCCACAAACAAAAAACACAGACACTGCTGATGAGCAGCTGATCTTTGAACTTCTGTTTTAAAAGAGGTGGAGGGTTGGTTTGTTTTTTTGGGTTTTTTTTATGAATGGACTTCTGTGTACACAAACTACTGTAATTTTGATTTTGAACACTACCTGAAAGCTCTGATTTTCTGGAAGCAGCCCAGCCACCTTTTTAAACACATCCAAGGCAGATAGAATACATCTACTCTCCTTCCATGCCCTTTGTGGGTCTACAGATGAGGCAGGTGGAAGCATCAGGAGCAGAGACAAGAGAATTTCACTAGGAGCTTGAGCAGCAATGAGCAGAATTAATACCCACACAGCAGTCTCGTAGAAGAGGACAGGGAAATAGGAAATGCCAATAGAAAACTCCACTTCCTTCCATGAGCAGCAATCCTGACTTGTTAGCTCCTCTCACTCTGCTATCCTTCCCTTTCTTGCCCTCTCAGATCCTCAAAATACTTTATCTGGAACAACTTTATAGGAACAACCATCCCCTGTTCCCTGTGCATCCTTCTTCAGGGAATGCTTTGCCACTGTTGTTTCTGTGCAATAAGAGGCATTGGTGCTGATGCTCACAGTCCTGACAGGTGGAAACACTTTCTTCCTTCTCAATTTATCTATAGCAGTGACACCTTTTTTTCTCCTTTAAATATGTTATTTTCAGCTTCTCATTTGTGGAGGTGAGCTGTCATTATTAACTCCACTGTTTCAAGGACTGACAAAAAGAGCAATCTGGAGCCCTCACAAGGGTCTAGCCATGGTTTTATAATGTTGTCTTGTGGCACTTTGTGACAGCTTTCACACCTTTAGTTTTCATAACATACTCACTGCATGCACCTCAGCATGGGGAGTTCAACACTGTAATTCTTCCCAAACACGTGAAGTTAAATTAAACCAATTAAGTTAAATTGAAGTTTGGAGAACAACAAAGCCACAGATATCCCTGAGCTGAGCTATTCTGCTTCCAGTCAGCAGGTACCAATGGCACACACCTATTCCAGTGCTGCTGATACACCCACCTCTAGAGTGGCACACACAACCAATCCTCAACAAAACAAATCTCAACTCAGCAAGAGACTGAGTATTCACCACCAGACCTTTTTTAAACCCCTTCTAAAACAACAGCATCAAGCTGTTTCCAGGGAAGAAGATGCCTGTGATCCTCACAGGCTGTGCTTGCAAGAGGTCCTGTGTTTGCACACTTGTGCAGTGCTGACACACAGTGAGGCTGAGAGTCCACATAATTCTACACAATTTCATGCTCCCTGTACCTGGGCAGCTTTGTGTCTACCTGCCTGGTGTCTATCACAGAATCATAGAAAGGCCTGTGCTGTTAGAGATCTTAGAGATCATTCAGCTCCAACCCCCTTTTCATGGCTAGGGACACCTTCCTCTAGGGCAGATTGCTCAGAGCTGCACCTGACCTGGCCTTGAACACTTCCAGCAGTGGGGTACTGACATGTTCTGTGGGCAGCCTTGGCCACAACATGTCTACAGCATGAAGATGACAGATTCTCTTCCAGGTATTTTAACACTATTAACAACATTAAAATACACTGTTTAATTTGCCTCCTGAAGGCACGAGCTAGAGTGCTGTGCATGAATTCTGCCTTACCCCCTGCACTGCTTCACATTAGCGTGTGTTCAATGAATTCCTAGCTACCCTTGATGAAAAATTTTGAAGTAGTGATGGCAGCCTTCTCTTTTGTTTGTGATAAAATAACCATCTTGTCTATTTTGCCTGCATTTATAGTATTGGCAACCCTGAAACAGCACATCAGCATTTCTGTCACTGTCCTCTCTTGAAAAGCCTTTTTGGTTACTTATATAGATGGTATCTCTCTCTCCCTATTTTGTTCTGTTAGAGTTGTTAGAGCTCAAACTGCCCCAAAGCAATTGCCAGATCACAGAATCAGTGAGGATGGAAAAGATCTCTGAGATCAATGAGTCAAACCTGTGACTGACCATCACCCTGTCACCCAGCCCATGGCCCTGAGTGCCACATCCAGGATCAGCACTGTGTCACCCAGCCCATGGCGCTGACTGCCAGGTCCAGGATCAGCACTGTGTCAGCCAGACCAGGGCACTGAGTGCCACATCCAGGATCACCACGGTGTCACCCAGCCCATGGCCCTGAGTGCCAGGTCCAGGATCAGCACTGTGTCACCCAGCCCATGGCCCTGAGTGCCAGAGCCAGGATCAGCACTGTGTCAGCCAGACCAGGGCACTGAGTGCCACATACAGGATCAGCACGGTGTCACCCAGCCCATGGCCCTGAGTGCCACGTCCAGGATCACCATGGTGTCACCCAGCCCATGGCCCTGAGTGCCACATTCAGCCTTTCCTTGAACAACTCCAGGGACGGTAACTGCACCACCTCCCCGGGCCCACCCCGATGTCTAATCAGCCTTTCTGTGCAGAAACTCCTGCTGGTGTGCAGCCTAAACCTGCCCTGGCGCAGCTCTGGCCTCATCTCTCTTGTCCTGCCGCACCTCACCCTCACCCGCCGCTGAGGCCGGGGGAGCTCAGCGCACCCAGGGGCGCCTCCCCCTGCGGGGCCGGCAGGAACGGCCCCGCCACACCCGGCACCGCCTCCAGCGCGGCCCCCGCGGCCCCGGGGCAGGGCAGGAGGGCGGGCGGGAGGCGGCCCGGGCGGTCACTCACGTTGCGGCGGCGGGAGAAGCCGGGCAGCAGCGGCAGCGCCATGGCCGCCCCTCAACCGCCTCCACCGCTGCGCGGAGACCGCGCGCCGCTGACGTCATGCGGCCGTGATGTCACGGGGCGGGGCCAGGCGCGCGGCGACGGCGGGGGCTCATCCCGAGCCCTCACGCCGAGCCCTCATATCGAGCCCTCATATCGAACCCTCATCCCGAACCCTCACCCCAAACAGTTCATCCCGAGCCCTCATGCCAAACCCTCATATCGAATCCTCATCCCGAACGGCTCCATCCCGAACCCTCATCCCGAACGGCTCCATCCTGAACCCTCATCCCGAGCCCTGATCCCGAACCTTCATCCCGAACCGCTCATCCCGAACCGCTCATACTGAACTGCTCCATCCCGAACGGCTCCATCCCGAACCCTCATCCCGAACGGCTCCGTCCTGAACCCTCATCCCAAACTGCTCCGTCCCGAACGGCTCCATCCCGAACCGCTCCATCCCGAACCGCTCATCCCAAGCCCTCATCCCGAACCTTCATCCCAAACCCTCATCCCGACCCGCTCCATCCCGACCCGCTCGTCCTGAACTCTCATCCCGAACCGCTCATCCCGAACCCTCATCCCAAACAGTTCATCCCGACCCCTCATCCCGAACCCTCATCCAGAACCACTCTGTCCTGAACCGCTTATCTCAAACCCTCATCCCGAACGGCTCCATCCCGAACCGCTCCATCCCGACCCGCTCGTCCTGAACTCTCATCCCGAACTGCTCCATCCCAAACCGCTCCATCCCGAATTGCACCATCCCGAACCACTCATACTGAACCCTGATCCCGAACTGCTCATACTGAACCCTCATCCTGAACCCTCATCCCAAACCCTCATCCTGAACCCTTATCCCGGGATATGGCCCAGGGAGATGCAGGCAGGTCCCGGCTTTCCTCCACAAAAGCCCCACCAATTGCCAGGGGTGCCTCAGGGTGGGCCCAGAGTCAGCAGCAGCAAAGTAGATATACATCCATTCCTATTTATATATAGAATTAATATGTATGTATAATTATCAATTCTATATAATTAATATGTATAATATTAATAATATTAATTAATATGTATAGAAATATATCTAAATATTATATGTATATATAATTTATATAGTTTTTATTATAAATAAAACCACATTAAGTATACATGTATCATAATATATTAAGTATATGTATAACATTAACATATATGTATATAATATTTATTACACATCATTATTTACCGAATGCTTAATTAACATCATATCCAACAGTAGCATACACTAAATCAATTTTTTCAATTTTTCAGGATTAATGGCCATTTTGACAATAAGAAATTTAGAGAAAAGGAGGCTCAAGGGTGACCTTATGGTGCCCCACACTCCCTGACAGGAGGCTGTGGCCAGGTAGGGGTCAGGCTCCTCTCCCAGGGAACAAGTGACAGGAGGAGAGGACGTGGTCTAAAGCTTAAATCTCCAGGGGAGATTTAAGTTGGACATCAAGAGGAATTTTTTCATGGAAAAGGTGATTAGATGTTGGAATGGGCTGCCCAGGGAGGTGGTGCAGTCACCATCCCTGGAGGTGTGTAAGGAAAGGCTGGATGTGGGACTCGGGGCCATGGGCTGGGTGACACCATGGTGATCCTGGATGTGGCATTGAGGCCGTGGGCTGGGTGACACCATGGTGATCCTGGATGTGGCACTCAGTGCCATGGGCTGGGTGACACCATGGTGATCCTGGATGTGGCACTTGGGGCCATGGGCTGGGTGACACCATGGTGATCCTGGATGTGGCACTGGGGCCGTGGGCTGGGTGACACAGTGCTGATCCTGGATGTGGCATGGGGGTCATGGGCTGGGTGACACTATGGTGATCCTGGATGTGGCACTCAGGGCCATGAGCTGGGTGACACCATGGTGATCCTGGATGTGGCACTCGGGGCCATGGGCTGGGTGACACCATGGTGATCCTGGATGTGGCACTCGGGGTCATGGGCTGGGTGACACTATGGTGATCCTGGATGTGGCACTCAGGGCCATGAGCTGGGTGACACCATGGTGATCCTGGATGTGGCACTCAGGGCCGTGGGCTGGGTGACACGGTGGAGTTTGGTCACAAGTCAGACTCAGTCTCAGAGATCTTTTCCAGCCTAAGGGATTCTGTGAAAATTTACCTCCCCTGGCAAGGAGCAGTGACTCCACTGGACATGGACACCCTCAAATACCTCTGGAACTGGGGTCACAGATGGGACAAATCCCACCACATTTGGCATTTTCTGCACCAATTAATTGTTAATGTTTTTCATTTTGTGACTTTTACACAGCACATTTTACTCTGGGGCCCTGTCAGGCAAGGGGGGAGGGGGAGGTGGGATGTTTTTACAGCTTTTTGTTTGGTTTTTTGCATTTTAGCCCACTGGGATAGGGAAACTGGGTCAGTGGGTTTCCACCTTCTGGTTTCCCAGCGCTGTACCACACATCTGCATTTGCATTTAGTATGGAAAGGTAAACACTTAAAATATATTTTAATTGAAAATTAGAGAAACCATCATTTTAATCACATTCATTTCATACAGTGGGCGGCATTACACAGAAATTTAAATTTCAAACAGAAAATACAGTGAGAGTTTCTCACGGATGGCTGGTGGGGGGAAGGGTTGTTGTTCTTTAATGGAAGTAACATTTTCCTTGTTAATAAGGGAAGATGCATTCCAGATCACTTCCAAAGCCAGTTCTAGAGAACAGCAACCATGCTATGTTCTGTTCCTCCATTTTACATAAAGCTGTTAATTAATATGTGTTTTTTAAATTAGACTGCTTTTTACAGAAAAAAATTAGTTTATGGATAAAATAGCTTAAACCAAAATATCCCAGTTCTGATCTGCCATCACCCTGTCTCAGAGGAGCTGTACTTCAGCTGCTGAATGTCCTTATTCTCATGGATTGGAGTGGGTCTCCCCTGCCATATTTCGTACTCTGTGATGCATCAGACCATGAAATTCCCATAATGTGTCATCCCTCCTCCCCCAAGCAGAGGCTCGTGGAACAGCATGGGAGATGTGCTCAGTCTGAGCAAGCCTGGGAGAGACTCCCCATGCAGTCCCCAGGGAGCATTTGTGCAGAATTCACTCTCTGAATTGGAATTTCGCCAAAAATGTTCCAATTTCCAAAACTGTCATTTATGGGGAAATTATTTTGGGGTTGTTGTGTTCTTTTGGGGTTTTTTTGCCAGATGTTTGAAAAGGAAGGGAAGGGGGAAGGGAGGGAAGGGAGGGAAGGGAGGGAGGGAGGGAGGGAGGGAGGGAGGGAGGGAGGAAGGAAGGAAGGAAGGAAGGAAGGAAGGAAGGAAGGAAGGAAGGAAGGAAGGAAGGAAGGAAGGAAGGAAGGAAGGAAGGAAGGAAGGAAGGAAGGAAGGAAGGAAGGAAGGAAGGAAGGAAGGAAGGAAGGAAGGAAGGAAGGAAGGAAGGAAGGAAGGAAGGAAGGAAGGAAGGAAGGAAGGAAGGAAGGAAGGAAGGAAGGAAGGAAGGAAGGAAGGAAGGAAGGAAGGAAGGAAGGAAGGAATTGGTATCTCCTGTTTAGTTTTTGTGGCTCATTGCATAACAGGGTGGTTGAAGTGTCTTAATATTCCCTCTGATATCAATAATAAACTGTTATTCCAAGGTTTCAGGCAGTAGGGGCAGAGGCTGCATGTGAAAAGCTTGCAAAGGAAGATCAGTGAAATGCAGAGTATCAGTAGAGTCCAGTGCATTTCCAGCAGAAAATCCTGTGAATTGTCCCTAAACCCTCAGGTCAAATCTTTCTGCACTTCTGCCTCCCCCAGTAAAGAATCCACAGGAGGCTGTGGAGATGGGGAACATCTTCCTTGTGCACCAAACCACCACTGCAATTTGATGTTTTCTACCAGTCTTCAATTATTTTGTTTTCTTTCAAATGAGAAAAAAAAAAATAGTGTAATCTACTTTAGAACACAATTGCTTCTTTCTGCATTACCTTCTCTTTGGGGTTTCTCTCACATGTTTATCTGTTTTGTTCCTTGCTGTATTCACTCAGTAGTACAAACTGAGTGAAAACAAATTAATTTTAATGCCTTTTCTAGGAAAAATGAAAGTACTCCAGGAAAACCAATTTTGATAAAAGCTTTTTATTAAATGAAGATTGTTAATGACAACAGTAAGCAGTTGGCAGTGGTAAATTAACCATGTGTTCTGACTACTCTGCAGATGATAGTGGTGGATGTACATAGGACTGCATTAGTTGTGCAGTTCAAAGGAGAGAGAAAGCAGGAGGGGAGCTAAAGCTGGGGAAAACATGGAAAATGCTGTCTTTGTGATAAAAAGACAGCTATTATAGTCTCTTTGTGTTGAGATTGAATTTTACTGGCAAACTTGAAATAAGTAGGGGAGTACAAATTGTAAAGTGAGCCACTCAAAACTTTCCAAAGAGGCTTAATTAAAAAAAATATATATTGGCTTTCACTCTGACCAAGTGCTGCAGGCTCTAGGCTTAATCCATTTGTCTGAGTGGAAGGCCAGGTCAGACCAAGTTCTGTCAGTTTAGAGCAGGAAAATTTAGAAAAACAGAGGAAACCAGGAAGGTTAGACTAAAATCAACATAATTTAGTGTTGCTTGTCTGTGGAGACGTCTCTGCTTCTGTCATATGTGTGACTTATCCTCTTCCTGGGACTGGTTTTACAGGCCAGGTTAAGGCTGGGCTGCCCAAAATCAGATTGTTCCCAAGCTTCCCAGTTGAAAGTGAATTATGACCCTGCATGGATCATCATACAACACAGCAAAACCTGAACCATGGCATACACTTAATTAGGTACCAGAAATTAAGAATGGAAAATTACCACATATTAATACCCTTTTCCTTAGGCCTGTCTTAGAAAAATATTGAATGCTGTAAGAGGCATTGCAGAAGTCAGGGAGGGGATTGGATTAGGGGAATCAAACACTGCCTGTGGCCAGCTCATGCTAGGGGAAGGAGAGCAAACTCCAATGTGGGTCAGCTGCTACCTTCAGTGAACAGCCCTAGAAATACTGATTCTTTGTTTTCCTGTCTTCTATCACCTCCTCCATTTTGTTTTTACCAGGCAATGAACATGTAGCCCATGAAGATAATTCTTCATGGCCAGAAAACAGTGCTGTGATCACAACTATGGAATGCTCCAGACAACTCACACAGGGAAAATCCAGCACCTTTGTGGCCATGGATCTGTGCTGGGCATGAACCACAGGGATACCTGGAGCATCATTCCTGCAGCTGCCTCCTGCCCTGGGCAGGCAAAGTGAGAAGGGTGAATTTCCACATCTCATGGCCTGGAGCCTTTTCCTCCTGGCAATGCCATGGGGGAGAGGAGACCAAAAACCAGTTAGAGCCATTTGGGTCTCACTAGAAGGTTTCCTTAGCTGGAATGAGCTTTCTATGGGCAATTTGTCCAATTCAGCCTGTTCTACTGAGGCACATTTTCACATGAGCCCCTCAGTGAGATTCTCAGCATCGTTCTGGGTCGCTATGACCCCAAGAAATGTTAGAAAGTCTCTTTTCCCAGCCCAAGTGCTTGAAGAAGGAGTTGGAGCTCTTTAGTTCTTGGTCTCAAGGTTGTTTGTTGCATGTTATCTATAAAATTCTTTCTCCTGCCCTGCCGAGGTCCATCCAGCAGGACAGTTCCAGGCACTCTCCCTGCCCCCAGGGCAGTGTTATGTCTTTATACTAAAAACTACATGTACAATGTTTACAATTACTTTCCAATACCTATCACCTATGTTAGACAGTGAGCTTCTACTTTAAACCAATACAAAAGTGCCAACACCACAGCAGAAGATGGAGGCCAAGAAGAAGAAGGAGAAAGGCTGGACATGCCCAGTTCCCTCCATCTTGCCTCCTGAACCCCCATACCAAAAACCCCAAAATCTACTTTTCCACCCTATGATAACTTCACTATTTTTCTACCTAAACTGTTGTGGCTTGCTGATCTTCATATAAGGTTGGTAATTTGCTCCATGGGTCATAATCAAACCCACAGGTGTTCTGGGCTCTGTGCCAGGGCTTCTGAGCCCTCTGTCAGAGGTCTTGGCCATCCTGGACAGCCAGAGGGATGTCCTGGGTTCTCACATGAGATGGGCCATGCCCTTTGGGGACAGAGGTATTGGGCAGGGATGAGGGATGCAAGCACAGTATCCCACAGGTGCTGCCTGGCACAGCCTGGATGTGAGGGGCCCTGCACAGGCTGGTTTTCCTGTCCCTGTGCCCCCATCCCACAAACTCCTCAGCCTCTGGAAACTTGACAGAAGAAGTGCTGTGTCTCACAGAACAAGCTCAGTGGGCAAGTTCCGCTTTGCTGAGCCTGTTTTTGAAGTGTTTTGAAGTTCCTACTCATCTGATACCCAGCTCCTTTACATAAGGTGTGAGCTTCTCAGGGGATATTTGCAATCAGCCTGACTTCCGTGTCATGGGAGTCAGGAGACTGTGAGGGGCCACTTCCCTAAGTCCCCCACACTTCTGAAAGTACAGAAAAAGAGAAATATTCTGGGCCTGGTAGATACCTTTGAGTAGCCCCCGCTGCATTTATTCAGTGAGATCTGCATCAGGGAGTAGCTGTTCAGTTCCTCTTCACCCTCCTTATGGGGGCTGATTTGAGATGCAGGCACACTGGTAAAATGAACCTGACAGAAAAGCCTCTAATTTAATTCAGAGCAGAATGCAGATTTTTTTTTCCCCTCTCAATTAAGCTATAGACATGCATTTAACACAGCATGCAGTTTTAAATGGGAAGAGTTGGAAGAACTTGTAAGTAAGACACCTAACAGTGATGGGAATGAAGTATGAGCTTGGCAGTCAAAGTTCAGCTGAGGCCTCCCAGCTGTGTGTCACCTCTGCAAGAGCCTAGCAGCCTTCCTCCCTGCAGATAGCATCACTTCTAGGGTGAGGAAAACTCACTTGGGAGCACACAGCCCCCGGGCAGGGAGGCACAGTGGCTCTCACAGCCCAGACAGTGCCATGGGAGTCAGGGAAATGCTGCTGTCACTCAGGGGCAGCACCCAGACCCTGTCACACCCTGCAGAAGGGATGGGGAGCTGCTCTCATGGGGACAATAAAGGAAGGGGGCAGCTATTACCCTCTTGACTGGACTTATTTTCCTTCCTTCACTCCTGACCTGTTTGGCATGTTAATGGGACTGAGCTTATGCAGGTCAAACATTTCCTGGCTTTCCTCTCACGCTGCTTTTCTGACAAAAACGAGGGGTTTGGCTCAGCAGAAGTGCTAACACACCTTCCCTCCTTTCCACCAGGGTGTAACTTGCCAGTAGCCTGACTCTCCATTAAGAAAACTCTCTCATCCAGCCAAGGAGGCACTTCAAGCCCTAAGAAACCCCAGCCCTGGCTCTGCTCAGCCAGACTTACCAGTCTGCTCCCTTCTGCCTAGGAAAATTCTGTCAGCATTTCCCCAAGTCTTGCAAGTTGCCTTGAGGATACGCTGTCAGCTGAGGCTGCATGACTGATCAATTCCTCCCTCTTCTCCCATCCTCCATTTCCAAGCTTCATCTTTGTAGCTGATGGATAAAACAACAACAACAAAAAAAAAAACCCACCAGCCATATTTAAAATTCCCATGGCAATAAATAGATAGATGGATAGATTACAGTCAATTACCAGAAACTGCTATTGATCAAGGCTGGTTTAGAATTATACCCACTTTCACGATCAAGCTTACAGTACAATTTGCCCTGCATTCATCATCTGTTTCAATCAAAATGAGAGGGGAGGAAATGACACTTATTTTAAATAAAAAGCTTTCAAGTTATTCTTGCAGGCTGCTTTGAGGATCTAGGACAGATCAAAGCTGCTCTGAGAATTCATCCATTCTCCTTCAGATATGATAGCTCATTGTCCATAGGAAAAAAAATTAAGGCAGTGTAAGTTATCAAAGCAGCAAGTGGATTTTGGGTTTCCAAGAAGTGGTCTCAAAATTGGTGAAGCCTGCCAGGATAATAGCAGAGCAGGAGTGACAGCAATCCCCTCTGTCACAGAGACCAAGATATTGGCAATTGCAGGCACTACACCAGAAATGGTTTCTTAATCAAGCTCTGTCTCAATGGCACCTGGGTCATCTGTATGGATCAAAAGCCTTGGTCAATACCAGCTTCCCCAGAGTGCCCGACATTGGTCAATTATGAATGGGTTAGGAACTGAGGTTTACCCCAAACCTAATTCCTTTGCTGATTAGGACTTTATTCTAACTTCCAGCCTAAGGGCGCTCTTAGGAAACAGATCCTTTTGATCCTTGTTTTGGCATTGTCTTTTGAATAATATATCTTTTTTTTTTTGCCATCCAATGCCTTCTCCTTACATAATGGTAGATAACAATCACATCTCCCTTCAGCTTTTGGCCAAGTTTAGTGAAGCAGACTTTTTGGCACGCTGCCTGTGTGATAGTTCATGTTTCTCCTGAACTCCCAACTCTGCTTTTTTCTCTGCCTGTTCCAGTCCGAGTTCGTCTTCCTTGAATAAAAAGCAGCAATGCACAATAACCTAAAAGAACTCTCTCTCACCAATGTGCTGCACTGCTCCAGTTACTCTCATCTCTGCTTTCCTCTGCTATGTCTTCTCAATATTTCTTTTTCTTTTCAATATTTCCTTCCCCTGCCTTCCTGCTTCCTTAGGTTTGTGATTCCTCCTGGCCCTTCTCATTCCCACTTGTTCTGCTTCTTTTCTTCACTGCTGCTTTTCTCATAGAAGGCCAAAATAAGTGAGAAAAGTGTCGGGTCCTCCTTTCCAAACCTGTTGATTGAACGTGCTGAAGAATAAGTGATCTGCAGGGAATAGGATTTATTGGGCTGTTAGCTTGAATGGAGACGTCTGGCTCAGCCTGCCGAGTCTCTGAGCACAATTTCTCTCTGCATGGCTCCACTGCTGCTCTTCCCCTCTCTAAATGCACTTTGAAGGGCTTTGCTTTTGTATCAGTGTGTGAGGAGTATGGGTAAGACCTAATTTCAGGCATGGGAGAAGCAGACTTCACTATATATCAGAGGTGGTTTCATGCCCTTATAATACATTTTTCAAGGCAACTGATCCTGATGCTTCATGGCTAACTTGGCTTCCATCCACTGAAATCCAAGCTGCTGTCCTGGTGGGGCTTTGTCTCTTTGTTTGGAGGCAACCTGTGATAGCACAGAAAGAAATTTCTTCACCTGGAGTTCATTCTGAGCTTGTGATTAATATCAGTTCTTTTGATGAACAAGATACCTATTTTGCTGTTTCTGCCTTACAGATGGGCCAAACTCCAGATTCTGTCAATGAAAGGATAACGAAGAGAGAAGAAACCCTTCTGCCAGGCCAGATGTTTGCTGGTCACTAGCACATTCCACACCACGGCAAGACCATATTTATTTTTGTGTGCTAAATGCTGTGGCAAGGTTACTCCACAAATAAATAAATAAATGAGTAGAGATTTAATATTTAAGAGAATTTCAACTGGAACAAAAACTACCGTTAAAGTTGAGACTGTAGCAGCCTCGACAGTGTCCCTTTAAATTACACTTAATAAATAGCAGGGAGCTGAAGTGTTCTGTGGTTGTGCATATATTTGTAACAAATGGTTGCACAAATATTTGGCTCCTAACGATGAACTAACTGGTATGACATTTGCCAGGGAAAATTAATTACTTTAACGTGTGTTGTATAAAATATGAGATAATCATGTAATGTATGTGTGTGCTGTAGAGTGTTGCTGAGTGACTAAGTTATTACCAAAGGAAATTTATGAGAAACAAACAAGAAACACTCAGAGATGCTGTAAATGTCATGCTATGCTCAAGGGCCTTTTGCGGCTGAATAATTTTTATGTGGATGAGGAGGACGGAATCATGCTGTGAAAAATCAAGTTAGAATGAGTTAATCTTTGTATTTGCACATAATTTTATTGGTATTTAATGTAGCTGTGATGTTTCTGTTTCAAATTGTAGGGACAGTTCATAGTGAAGATGACAAGATCGAATCAGACTGAGCTGAGTGATCTCAGCATCAAATTTTGAGCGGTCTATGTTCAAGAAGAAAAGCTGCCTATTAAAGAAAAGGGAAATAAAGTGGTCCTGATAGTCAAGTCATGGCTGCTGGTTTGTGCAAAATTTTACTGCCTAATTTATGTGACTTTTTGGAAGGGTGAAGTAATCTCCCTTAGAGGTCTTGCTTGGGAAGAGGCACTCGCTGCTCTGTGCAGCTCTGAAGCAGGGAAGGGTCAGGGGCTGCCAGGGCTCTGCCCTCCCCTCCCACCAGGATGCTCTGCAGGGTCTGCATGAGGCTGTGGGCAGCAGGGAGAAGTGGAAAGCAGTGAACTGAACTGGAGAAATAGGAGCTGGCGAGGGAAAAGCAGACACACACATCCCCTCTCAGACAGGGAGTGTGGAGCGTGGTAAACCTGATCTCTAAATGTTAGCAGGAAATAATGCAGTGAAAATCACATCCATTACATTCTGCCTCTTACCCCTAACTAAAGAATTCAGAGAGGGGAGACTCTTGAGCAGATAACACAGTCATTTGACAAAAATATAAAACCTCAACAAAGAAACAGAGCTAATTGGTTTGAGGGGGTCTTTAACCACCCTCCTAGTTCTGAGAGACATGATAAAGTAGGGCACAGCCCTTGGTGGGTGTCACCAGCATTTTGCCAGGCAGCAGCACAGAAAGCAACTTCCCAGGTGGGGATCCTGGAGGGGAGAGGAATAACTTGGGAATGTGAAAGTGAAGGACAATGTCAGTGAGAGTTACAGGATTTGTAAGCCCCAGGGAATGTGGGGAGGATAACACCAACCTCAAGGCAAAGGGCTTGGAGGCAGCAGACTTGATACGGAGGATAAATTCCTGTGGGAATCAAATCCATGGAAGAAAGGAGTTCCAGAAGGAATTGATGGTTCATTAAAAGTAAGTAAATAAATAAATAAACAAATACTGTAGCGGCAGAATCGCAAAATATCCCAGTGTGTAAAAAGGATAGGAAATGCAGTCGGAGATATCTGTGAAATCACAAGCTCTTCTATGATCTCTAGTGCAAGAAGGGAGAGTACAGAACATAGAAACTAGGTCAGATAGCTAAAAATGAATGTAAAAAAATAGCTCAGCATGAGCATACAGAGACAAAATCAGAAAGCACAAAATAAAATACTTTTCATATTCTTTGCTTATACTAATAAGGCACTTTCAGGGTATTTTTTTAGTAACAAAAAGGGAAAACAAGGGAAGAATTACTCCATGGGTAGGAAAATCAGCAGATGATGCTGAGAAACTCAGAAAGCTTAGTGGCTTTTTTAAAGAAGACTAGAAGGGACAAATCTAGTGCTTCTGTTAAAAGAGGCAGGGAATTGTAGAGCCAGGGAATTAGAAACAATAGGGTCAGTGGGATGTTGCAAATGAGTGTGTGCATTGTTTCTCACCCAGGATATCTTGGTGTGCCCCTGCAGTTACAGCCTGGCAGCAGCCTGGAAAGGTGAGGGGATGGATGGCCTTTCACTCATGGCTATCTGGCTCATCAAGGTGCACATTCAGGCTTCTCCCTGTGTCCCCTTTGCCTTCTGTTCATCTGGCAGCTGTGTTCTCACTCAGAACTGGCTGAGGAGATCACAGGAATATCCAGAGGGTGGGATGTTTTGTCTCTGGAGGTAGCTGGGCCAGACATGGTGGGAAGAAGCACAGAATCTGTGTGAGGAGGTACCCAGTGATTAAACTGTTTGTTGGTGAAAGAAGGGCAAATGAGAGAGCCCAGCTTCAACATCAAGTGAAGCTGTGATCTGACATGCAGCAACACCAGCCCTGGGGCTGCTCCAGCCCTTCCAGCACAGCTGCTGGGTGTCCCATCAGCTGAGGAGAGGACGATATTTTCTTTAATCCTGCAAGGCTGTCAAGGCAGTGAAGTTTCATCCCCTCATTGTGTGGAACAGCCTTCCTCTCTTCTCAGCCCCTGCCTCTGTGTCACTGGGGAGTTCTGCTGTCTTACTATTAAAAAGTCAGAAGTGCCAGGTCTGCCTGCTCTTGGTTTTCTCAGCTTGTACAGTTCTGAATGCTCCCTGGGTAAATCAGCTTCCTTAGTTTTCATTTGGGTTTTTTTTTTTTCCCAACTTCTCTCACAATTGTCTGGAATCATGCCTTACATTTCTGTGTCTTGATAGAGAAAGGGCTGCCTCTGTTTGAAGGAGAAACCCTGGTTATTCTGGAGGGGTGCTGGAGGAGAGTCACCTACCCTGAGATCCTTGAAATATCTCCTAGGAGAGAGCCGGAGCCCATTCCTGTCTGCAGAGAGATCTGAGTAAGCTCCTTAAGCTAAATCAGCTCTTCTGAGCAGGTCTCTGCAGAGCATTAGGCTGACCAGAACCAGACCCACAGTTCCAGGAGAATCACTAAACCTTCATGGCACTGAAATGTCACAACATTGAACCTGTTCTCTATTCCACTCCAGATATCCCCCAACATCCTGTTTGGGATTTCACCACTGGTTTACACTGAGCTTCCAGGTGAATTTCCCAATCTTTCCCTGACTTTGCTGTCTGTGGTTTAGGACCAAGCACTGTGCAGAGAGCTTCAGGTCACTCCATCTGCTGGACATGATTTTGCATAGATGAGAACCAACTCAGCTTTATTGTCCCACTGTTTTCATGCTCAGACTGGACAAAACTTCTGGGAATTCTTTTCTCTCCATTGGCCCAGCCTAAGCCAGATAACTTTGTCTCACCTTCAAATGTTGCTTCCCCACCTCTTTCTAGATCACAGTGAGATACTGCAAATGCCACTCATTGTTTTATACAATTCATTGGCATACAAGTACAGGCTCTAAAAAAAACAAAACTGAAAAAAACATTCCAATTACAAATATAGCAGATGCCAGGATTAAAGGTTCTTATGGCATTGTGATTTAGTGATTTAAATCCCTCTGTGCAACAATAGAGATTTTAGTCAAGGGTATATAAGGGCATTCCTGGGTTATGTCTTTCAGTGCTGCATGATTCCCATCGTTAGGAAGTTTTCTGTATTTGCTGTCCTAAATCTTCTTTACTTCAAAGCTGATTTGTTCTTGTTCTTGTTTTGATGGACATGATGAGCAAGTGATGATAATCCTCTTTATAACAACCTTGTACCTACTGGAAGACTGGGAGACAGATTTTCTGAGAACCTGATTTCAGCTTTAAAATAACTCTTCCAAATTATTTTGCTTTTGTACCACTTGACCACAAAATAGGCAGTTTTCATAAAAGAAAGAGACAGGAATGACCATTTGAAAACCATCTCTATCCCTCTGCAGCACAGGTTTAGCCCTTTGGAGGTAACCTGTCAGACATAAAATTGGTACTCTCATTTACCAGTGCCATGTGCAATCTGTAAATTCTTTCAGTGATATAAAGGTTTGCAATTTTGTTCCAATAAAAATGTTGGGAGACTTTAACTGTCTGGTGCCTCTGATCCCCTACTGAACTTGCAATGGCCTAAGTCACTGATTGCTGAGCCAAGGAAAGTTACATTAGGTAATCTGAGTAATAACACCACAGACTTCCTACTTCTTACAATGCTGGAAATTAGGAAAAGCAGCGGAGATAAACAGCAAACCCAAAATACACTGATTTTGGAATCACTCAGGAGCATTTTCTCATTGTGGTGGGACTGAAGCTGCCACTTCAGCTGTGTGTGCCTGGCTCTGGGTGTGTCTTCTCCTCTCTTCAGAAAGAAACTCCTTGCACAAAGCACCTTTTGCCTTCTCTGAAGAATGGAGCCTGCTTTTCAAGGAACAGGAGCCCCCTCTGACATCCAGGATCAGTCAGCACTGCTGCTCCTCCATGAGAAGGGCTGGCAGGCTTTGAAAGGCTGTGTAGCACCTGGGGATGCCTCACACCACCATTCCAGATTAGATAATGGCTCTGGGGAGACCAATTCCATCACTGCTCCCTGTCCTGAAGGGGATCAAGGAAGAAGCAAGGAGAAAACAAGGCTGTGAGTGTCTCCCAGTGCTGAGCAGGCTGGAAGAAACCCAGCCCCAAAACTGAGAATAACACATGCTGCACAGGAATGGTATCACTTTCAGCAACTTGAAGAAATACTTGTGCTCAAGTTTCACTAAGCAAACACCAGCGTTGCATGTCACACAGCTCCTGAGGAGCAGCAAAATGATGGGTAACAGCTGTGGGCATTGCCTTGTCACCCCCAAGTCAATAAGAATCAGGGCAGTGCCCATCTGTGTGACCTGAGGAGTAAACCATGGTTTTACAGGCTTGGAGGTCTTTCCCAAAATCCCCACACCATAACACAGGCTTGGTTGTCTTTCCCCAAATCCCCACACCATAACACCACACCAAGAACCCAAGGCCCAGCTCTGGCACAGCACAGCTGTGTAACCTCGAGTCAGGCTCTGAAAAACCCCCAAAAATTCTCTGCACAGATGAGAGAGGTACAGCTACAGAGGTGGGAAAGATGAGAGCAATTTAGGGTGAAGCTCAAGGATTCAAGAGGGAAAACACCTGCAGGGAAACATATTGAATCCTTTAAAATAACAACAGTAAAAAGGTGAGGCAGTTTGGGGACTGGTCCCCAAATTAGGAAAATTAAGGATTATTAGAAATTAGGAAAATTAGAAATTAGACATGATCAGGTTGTGTTTTTGGTGTTACCTCCCATTGTATAACCAGATTTTTTTGGGATGCCTGTTGTCCCTTGAGGTAAATCTGCTCTGAGCTCCTGATGTCCCTGCCAGCCTCAGGGGTTCTGCAAAAAAAAACCAGGGGTATGGCTGTGTCTTGTCCATGTTCCATGGTGTGGAAAACCAGGAATTGACCTTGACACCTCGAGGCGAAGCAGGGACTCAGATGGGTCACAGAGCACAAAGCCCAGGGGATGGTGCCTGCTTGGACACACAGGTCAATTCCATGATGCCTTTAACTTTCCTGAGTGCTGAAACTCAACCAAAGATGAGCTTGGACATCCAAGCTGGCACAGCAGGTGCTGAGCAGAGCAGAGGGGTGATGGAGGATGAGCTGGTGCCCATGGGGAGCTGGGGAGGAGGGCAGTAGGGCAGGGCCTGCCCAAGGTCCCAGCTCGAGGTGTCCTGTCAAGGGTGGCCTTGGCAGCTCTGTGGCCTCTGCAGTGCAGTCCCATCGTGTCCCCCAGGCTGGGGAACCACACGAGGATTGCAGGGTCTCTGAGGGTTTCACCTGAACCACACGAGGATTGCAGGATTGTCACAGACACATTTTATGAAAAATCCTTTCCTTGAGATTTTTTCTCCTGAGAAGCTGAGAGGCCTCAGGAGCAAAATGTAAACAATGATTATCTGCTGCTGTGGAATGCAACAGGTGCATCTGGGATTGGTCTCATGTTGGATGTTTCTGATTAATGGCCAGTCACAGTCAGATGGCTCAGACTCTGTGTCTGAGCCACAAGCCTTTGTTATCATTCTTTCTTTTTCTATTCTTAGCTAGTCTTCTGATGAAATCCTTTCTTCTATTCTTTTAGTATAGTTTTAATGTAATATATATCATAAAATAATAAATCAGCCTTCTGAAACATGGAGTCAGATCCTCATCTCTTCCCTCATCCTCGGACCCCTGTGAACACGGTCACACAGGACCTGTGTGGAACCACACCAGGACTGCAGGATCTGTGGGGGTTTCACTGAACCACACCAGGACTGCAGGATCTCTGAGGGTCTCTCAGCCCCCTGCAGGGATGGTCCTGTCCCTCTGACACCTGTGGGGTCTGGGCCTGCACAAGGCCTGCAGAAGGAGCCCCTCAGGCAGGGGCTGTGTCAGTGCACTGGGCAGGGTGGCTGCTGCAGCTGGGGTGACTTTGTGTCCCTGAAGGCTGCTCTCATTGTCCCCGTGGGGATTATTCTGCTCAGGCTGCTGCTCCCACAGCTCCTGCCTCTCTGGTTTGCTCTGGCCAGCCCAGTCAGGGTGTGCTGCTGTGCTGGGCACTGTGGAAGCACTCTGGGAAGCATCTTTTCCACCCTTTCCTTGGCATCTTCTGGCAGCTGATTCCTCCTGCCAGCTGGACAGGGACTGGTTTATCCAAACCCTTTCTGCAGAGGCTGCTCCGCTCAAAAGGTTCAGATTTTCCCATCCCATTTCCTCATTTCCTTATTTTCCCCTTGAACAGAGCTCCCTGTGGTGCTCCCCAAGCAAGGAGCTGAATGCAGCCGTAGGAGAAGGTAAATCAAAGACCCTTACAGCTTGTGACCTTCCTCCTGCCTGCTCTCATTCCTTCAGCCCTTCTTCATCTCAGGCTGCTCCAGGCTGGGAGGAGGATGAGCCTGGGCTGTCAGTCCATGCCCTGCCACCCTCACCATGGGCATGGCCCACAGCTCCAGCCCCTGGATGGATGGGGATAACAAGATCTTGCTCCTCTGGGCAACACAGGGTTCACACAGCCCACAACATCAAGCAGAGAAGTTTGCCTTTTATTTTATTTTGTTTTATTTTATTTTATTTTAAATTTTATTTTACTTTTTTTATTATTATTATTGGCAGCAGTTAAACCATATTATAAAGGAATTGTGTTTCTTTCTAAAACGCATCAAGCATTCCAAAGGTGTGGAGACCAAAAAACATGTGGGTAGGTATAGCTTATGAAGGATTTTTATTCCTCTCCCTTCTTATTCAGCCTGTGGATGAGAAAATGCAGAGTTCACATATTTACAGAGCTTTGCAAAAGTATTTTGTTTTATTTTTATTGTCAGCAGTTACACTATATTATAAAGGATTTGTGTTTCTTTCTAAAATGCATCAAGCAATCCAAAAGTGTGGAGACCAAAAGAAGGTGTGGGTAGGTACAGCATATGAAGGATTTGTATTCCTCTCCCTACTTATTCAACATGTGGATGAGAAAATGCATAGTTCACATATTTACAGAGCTTTGCAAAAGGTTACCAGTCACTTCCTCTCTAATGTCCCTAATGTAGGGAAAAACACCATTTGAAATTGTAGGAATGTCAGAAACCCTTTGCAAAAGTAAATCATAAGCATACCATTGCTCTTCTCCTATTGTCAAGAAAGGATTTGCACTGAGAAATCCTATTAATAGGGATTATTTGCATAAATCTTTTGTGCAGCAGACTCCAAATAATTTGTATTAAATACTTCTCCTGTGGCATGTATGCTAAAATGGTGTCTTTTTAATAATATATTCATGTTGTCACTTACAAATCTACACAGCCATGACTCACCAGTGTCTGGTTCCTCCTGGGGTCAAGTGCAGTCAAGCTTAGAGATCTGTAAATGCCCAAACTTCACTAAACACTCACCAGTCCTCAGTAATTCCCATTCCAGTAAGTTATCACAACTGTCCCACCAAAGCTTTCCAGCATCTCCCACTCCCTTTACAATCCTGGGATGTGATTTATTACTCCAGTCTGGGTGCTCGGAGAACTTTTTAATAGTACTAATTGCCTTATTATCCACTCCAGTGCCAGAGTAAAACCTTTTGACATTTTCCTTCCTTCCCTGAGGAAAACAAATCCCAGTTCCTGGGATATTGCCTTCTGCTCCCTTTGTGATTACTGGGGCGAGGAATTCCTCCAGGCCCTTTGCCTTATCAGCCTCATCTGTCACCAAGTTCCCATTCCCATCTCTCTTGGTGCTCCCTAATCACTTTGCATCTTCCATTATTCTGTGTTATTTTTTCCCATCTCCTCTTATTTTTTTTTTTGCTTCCAGTGTCAATCTTCATCACATATTCTATTCCTTATTTTCTATCGATGTGTTTTTTTCACATCAGGCTCTGTGATACTTACCTTGCCCCAGTTTACTATTTTTAAATTAGTGTAGGAGTGCCTATTGAAAAAAAAAAAAAAAGAAAGAAATGCTTTTTTCTGGTTGTTCCATATTTAAGAATTTGCTGCAACAGCTCCAAGCAAACCACACACGTGCACAAATTCCTGTGTGTCAGCTACCAGAGGATCTTAATTTTCTAAAAGCAAAACTAATACCATCAAAATACCTGGCAGGTCTCTAACATTTCCAATGCTGAGAAAATAAATAAGTGGGGTTTTTTCTTTCTTTTTAAAGTGAAAACCTGGAATTAATTGCAGTGCCACACCCCCTCAGCATCTATTTTTCCTGCTGTGTGTGAACAGTAAGAAGAGAGTGGCCACAGAAAATGTTTCTGTTGCATGTTCAGATGTGAAGGAGCACAAGGCTAAACCCAGGAGAAGGATGGAGATGAAAACACCTGATGTTCCCAGGAGAGAAGCACTGGAGCTCTCTGCTCACAGCAGGATGGTCGGGCAGCATCCAGGGCTGTGTTAGGTCAGCTTTGTTCACTCAAATCCTGTAAATCCCTGAGGAGGGAGCACCCACAGCCTCCCTGGGTGAGCTGTCCACTGCTGCACCACCTTCCTGCTGGAAGATCTTTTCCTGATGTCCAGTGTGACCTTCCCAAGCCACAGCTCTTGTGGCTGCTGCCCCTTCTTGGGAAGGATTTGGCTCCATCACCTTTGTGGCTGTGGCTGCCTCAGATTCACCCTGAGCCTTCCCTTCCCCAGCTGAACAACCTCAGCTCCCCTGGTAGCCCTGATGCTTTAGACCCCCCCAGAAAAACACCCTTAGTTGTTTTTCTCTGGACCCTTTCTTCTTTCTCAGCCTCTCTCCCGAACTGGAGGGCCCAAATCCATTCATGGTATTGCAGGTGAGGTCCACCAGGGCTGAGTACAAACAGGCAGATAAATTTCCATAACTGCTGACCATGCTCCTCCTGAGGCACCTCAGCCTGGGTTTTGTGTCATCTGCAGTGACTCCAGGGTTCCTTCAAATGCCAGGTCCACACTAACCCCCAGGCCTTCCCCAGCAGAGCTGCTACTCCTGGTACCTCTGCCTATGGGGTTCAAAAGGCCAAGGAAAAATGGGGATTGTTCAGCTTGGAAAAGAGAAGGCTTTGGGGTGACCTTATTGAGGTTTCCCATAAAGGAGGCCTATGGAAAAGTGTGAGTCTGTTTGGAGGGGCATGGAGGAGCAGGACAAGGGGGAATGGCTTCAAACTGGCAGAGAGCAGGTTTAGATCAGAGCTTAGGAGGATTCTTCCCTGTGAGGGTGGTGAGGCCCTGGCAGAGTTTACCCAAAGAAGGTTTTGGATGTCCCATCCCTGGGAGTGTCCAAGGCCAGGCTGGATGGAGCTCTGAGCAACCTGGGCTGGTGGAAGGTGTCCCTGCCCATGGCAGGAGGTTGGAATGAGATGAACTTTAAGATCCCCTCCACCCCAAACCATTCTGTGAGTCTGTGATTCCCAGTAAGGCAGATTTGCCACAGAGCATGGACATAAGCAGGATACAGGGCACCCAGCCTGACACCCACATTCTGACAGACAAATTCCTCTTCTTGTGCCTTGCCCTTGACTCCCTCACCGTGAGCACTCCCAGGTTCCCTGATTCTGTGCAGACTGCCCAGGGGTCTCAAACCTAACCAGAGATTCCTGTAAAAACATAAAAAGAGGAGAGACTTGTGCATCCCTTCCCTGGTTTGTTCTACCTGGGCTTTCACATACAAACCAGTGAGTCACTGAGGCACGTGCCTGGCTGTACTTGCACACACAGCCTCAAAACAAATCTAAAGAACCCACATGCAATTCAGATTTTAAGTTTGAAAACTAGATCTCATATGTCATATATTTATATTCCACATAAATAGAAAAAATATTATGTTGAACAAAGGCATCTTCTCAATGTTTTTAAACAATTATACATTGTTATAAGAGCATTAAGAATATAAGAGTCCCTGATTGCTGTTAATTTTCCTTCTTCCTTTTTATTAGCCCAAGTGGATTTTGAAATACAATTTGGCAGCTCTAGATTTTCAAACATTCTTTTCATACATCTGTAGGGCTTTCTTACATTTACAGATTAATTCAGATGTATTTTGGCTTAGATTTCTGTCTCAGCAACATGTAGGCTATCAAGGCATTTGATTACCTCACTGGAGAGGATTTGAAATCTGTAAATAAAAATCTGAAATTTGGCTGTAGTAGGAGTTTGGTGTCTGTTAAGCACACAAGAAAACAGAATAATCTCTACTCCATCATTAATACTTCAAGAAAATAATTACAAATTACGAATCATGCTAAATACATTGGTCCTAATTCTCCAGGTCCCATGAGTGTGTAATGGCAAGTGTTTGAATGCCTCTTGTTGTGACAAAAGTTCAAATTATCCATGTTAAATGGGAATCATATAGTTCAATACTCAATTCTCTGTGTGGTTTAACATTTTCTAGTAAGTATTTTTTTAAAATATACAGTCCACATGTGCAGAAATAGGTTTTTTAACAGATTAGGGCTAGGAGGACTTGAATTTGTGTGGTTTGGTGGTGAAATCAAAACGGCCTTATCAAGGACTGAATGTGTAACAATATATTCCAGTTCCCGGGTAAGCATCCTACCAAATGGACAGCAAAATATCCTGGCTGTAACCCCTGCTTTCCTTTCTTCCTGTTGGAGCATTCCCACCTCAAGCAGCTCATTCAGCTGTTCACAAATGACTTCAGGAAACTTTGAGGTGACCAGACCCAAGTTCCTGTCCATGCTCCATGAACAGTGGGATACATCCACACCCCAGAATGTGTCAGGGTTATCTCATGCCAAAACACCTTATGGTTTGGGAGGCAGGGCACTGGTCTGGGAAGAAGGAGAGGTTTCCCAGAAATAGGTAACAGAATGTGGCCTCCAGCTTCCCTGAGCTAAGCCAGAGGCTGAGCTGTTGGGAAGTCCCACAGCTGAGCTGATTTGGGGCATTTATTCCCAACTTCCCCTCATTTTGAAGCACTGCATTTCCTTTTCCACAGCTCAGTGTACGATGTGGTGCTCTGTTCCTGGGAGCTGTGGAAACAACAGAAGGCAGGCAAAACTACAGCAGGGAGGCAGGAACACAGACTGCTCGAGGAGCTGTGAAAAGGGGAGAGGCTGAGGGAGGCAGAAACCTCTGAGTGCAGAATCCATGGACTGTGCAAATTTGTACCACTGCACTGGTTTATCCAAGCTATGAGGTGGAGTCAGCCTAGGTCCAGCAAGATTTCCTAGTCCAAGCCTGGCCCCAGCTGTGCTGGAGTTTGCTGTGCTGTGTCCAGCCCAGGCTGTGAGCACAAAATCCCATCTTACACCTCTGTGCCACGTCCTGTGGCACTCCAAGATTTAAATGCCTCCAAGCTTCAGTGTGGGACCAAACACAACCAAGGGTTCAGCACCAGATGTTTTGTGCACACTCACCCCATGATTATCTTAATTAAAATTGGCTTCTGGTCTTACAGGTCCTGATGAATGTCAGCTGAGTCACTTCCCAAAGCGCCCCAAGGTAACACCATCTCTCCCACACGTCCCAGTCCTGGGATGTCACCACACTGCATCAGACCTTCAGCAAGGGAGAATGGCACCTCCTTCCCCTGGAAGGTTTGACTCTTATCCTTCCCCACCACCATGCACAGTCCTAGGGTGAATAAACCTTTTTTCTTTTTTTTTCTTTCTTTTTCTTTTTTTTGTGCCCAATCTCCCTTCCAAAATGTCATGTTGTTCTAGTTTGGGTGAGCATTATTTTTTTCCACTATCACCTACAGACCCCAGGGAGCTGCACACCATAAAAATTTGATTTTTTTTACTGTAATTTTTTGAGATTTCCACCAATTTTCAAAAGGTTAGGGGGAGGTATTACTGGTGTTTTTTCACATTACTGAATTCACAGTAATTTATGGAGTCTGCACAGGCAGAATTACTGAATTACAGTCCTGACTCCTGCATTTTACTGTTTGCCTCTCCCCCTCTTAAGCCCTCATGACAAATGCACTTGAATCTGGGAGACAGCTCTATCTTTTAACTCCAACATTTTAATTTTCAGTCTGGCTGCTGAAGCAGAAACAGCCTTCAAAGTTTTAGCCAAACTCTGGCCTCTTAAAATTCAGTAATAAGATCATGCTGGCATCTCACCTTAAATTAAAATGTACTGCCCAATGCTTCTTTCACTAAAAATAAATAATTTCAGGAAATACATCATCACATTAAGGTAACAGTAAACAAATAGATGATTTATTAGCCATCTCTGCCCAAATGCAGTATTTAATAAGCTTTCAAAAGCTGTTCACTAGAGGGATATATGCCATGCCTTCCTCAATCATTAGCTTAGCATTCAACTTTGAAAAGTGGCTGCCAAGTTAGGGGAAAAATTTATACAGGTCTGTAGAGGGAAGAGGTAGGATCAGCTGGAATTTTATCATGAACTGCACCAAACTATGGCCAGAGGAATCTAAAGTGGTTCTTCTCCACCTTTAGATATAACTGAGATTCTTGCAATGTTGCCCCATCTTTCCCTGATGAAGGGCTCGTCCTTGATCTCAGTAGCACACAACAGAAATGAATTCCACAGACCCACTGGGCACCATGGAAAGCTGTTTGCCACTGCCAGGTCCATGTTCTCCACCTGTCAGTTCTTCAGCTATACAATAAAACCCATAGAAATGCTGACTCAGCCTTTCATTAATTGAAGCGTTTCTAATCAGCTTTCTAAAACTGATCTCCCCCCCCCCCACCCTGCAAAAATGCTCTCCAAAAATTTTTATTTCATGTTTTTCCTTTAGAATCATGGAACCATAGAATGGTTTAGGTTGGAAGAGACCTTAAAGATCATCCAGTTTCAACCCCCCAGCCTCAAGCAGGGGCACCTTCCACTGTCCCAGGCTGCTCCAAGCCCTGTCCCACCTGGCCTGGGGCACTCCCAGGGATCCAGGGGCAGCCACAGCTCCTCTGTGCCAGGGCCTCACCAGCCTTTCTCCTCTGAATCTTCTTAGCCTGGATTGTTCTTTGTCAGAGAGGGCAAGAGTAACTCTGAAATCATCCCAGAGAAGGCTTTATCCCCAGAAACCAAATATTCCCAATGGGGTTACACTCCATTCTGTTCCCAACCCCACCAACATCCATGTTTTGACTGTACCTTTGCAGAGCATTCCCTCACATAGGTGAGACTGGTCTGAGCTGGCACATTAAACAATCTCAGGTGTTTGCAAGAAAAGCTGCTCTTACCTTGGTGCTTTACCTCAGCTGCCACTGCACCACCACCTCACCCTGGCAGCTGTGTCCCCTCTGCCTCAGCAGCCCAAGGAACTGCATCAGCAGGTCCTGCTGTGCCAGCAGCCACTCTCCTTCTCCAGTCAGCACTCCAGGACATGAAGCCAATCCCAGCACAAACCACCAATGTTCACCTTTCCAATAACACCATTTCTCCTTGCCTTCTTAGAGTCCCTCAGACAATTTTACATTATGTCTCTTAAGGCTTAAAAAATGAAATCTAACTCAAAAAATAAAACTATGGAAGCCTCAAATGTATTTCAATCAATTCCTGATCCATTGATTGAAAATCTCAGATGATGCCAATAGAAGAGCAGAACAACTTTCCTCTGCAGAAATCAGCCTTGCACCCTACTAATACTTTTGGTTTTAATTCTACTTCTAACAATTAAGTAAATTCCTTGGTCACATGAGCAGCCTTTTTAACAAGCTCACTGAAGGATGCTCCCTTGAAATCCTTTCACAAAGTGCACCAGAAATGCACATTTACAGGTTCATGGTACTGAAGTGGTCACTACACCCCCAAAGCCCTTCAGGACACCCAGCTCATTCCAGTCAGGGTGGATGACTCATGTCAGTTGGCTTCAGTACCCTCTGGACGTGCCAAAAACCCATGAGCTTCATCAGCAGAAAAAAGCTGACTGGTTGTACCTTCCCATTATTCTTTGGGCTGAACATCAGAGCAGAGGTTTTCATATTTTAACATTTTCATCTTTCTTTCTTTTACTCTAAATCCCAGACAACCCAGCAGACACATTCCTCCTTGGGCTTCCCATTTCCAATAAACTGCAACTGTGCTTATATAACTTCAGATAGTTACTTTAAAACAAAATATTTAGGATCCATGGTCATGCATGTGCCTTGGGTTTAGTTTGGGGGTGTGTGTGCTAAGATTTATTTTCCAAAGTCTTAACCAGGCTTGATGAAACCCTTAAAGCTCAGAGATTTGCAGGACATGCTTCATACCTTACTCACCTTGGCCACAAGCACACCACAAACATGAGGTCAACATGTAATAAAAACCTCTGGAGCCCAGGGATGCACAAATCTAAATATTTACAAGGTTAGTATGTCCAACATCCCATGTCCTCTGCATCCAAGCTCATACCCATCCATCCATCCATCCATCCATCCATCCATCCATCCATCCATCCATCCATCCATCCATCCATCCATCCATCCATCCATCCATCCATCCATCCACTGCTACTGAACCACTATTGCTGTTCAGAGAACAGAACAGCAACCCAACAGAACCCTGGTGGGAGAGATTCCAGTTCACATTCACCTGCTGCTACAGTAAAATCCAGAGAAATCAGGGCAGAGCAAACTCTTCCTTGGGTAGGAATTTCTGAAATGTTCAAGTCTGAAATGCATCAAAATGCACTGTTTGGATTATCAGCTTCTTGAGAATAACTTGGTAACAAATCACTAAAACCACCTTAAAAACCAGGTCCCTGCAGGCTAAAATTGAGAGACTTTCTTATTTTTTATGTACACAAAGGCCAAAGTTAATTTTCACCTTTAATAAGCTCATGATTCTTTGTTATTTAATACTCTGTAAAAAGGTATTACAGATTATTGCAGTGACTTCTAAAGAAGATGGACAGCCAAGAGGCTGAAACCACAATATCATATACAGTGTGTAGTCATTGATACTACCTACTACAGCATGAAGAAAAATACTTTTTAAATAAACAGTATTTAACTGAAAACATAAAAATGGAGCTTTCATTCTTATAGTATGGTTACACAGCTATATTCCAAGAATAACATTTTAAAAAATGCTAGATCTTGAAAGGCCATAGATAAAAAGAGACATGATGAGGATGAACCAGTTTTGCCCAGAAACGCTATAAATGAGCACACTGCACAGTTTTTCAGCAAATCCTAGTTTTACCAAGCCTCAAGAGGCAAAAGCCTGAAATGTAAAAGCTCCCAAGTTGTCTAGCTAGTCCTCCTGTGTTGCTCTGGCAGGCCCAGTGAGCCACACTGCTGGCAGACAGCGTGTCACAAGTGATCCTGGCTGACACGGATCCCATCGGGAAGAGACGCCCGGCTCCTTACGATGCCAGCCCCAACAAAAAGCCTCCAACAAAGCCACTGGACACCACGATGTTCTGCTTGATAAACTCTGTTGACTGAGAAGAAAAAGGATATTCATAAAGTTAATTGTGTCTGATGCTATTATTTAATATTTATCACAACAACAAGAACACTGGACTTGTGGAGAAAGGTGCAGGGGGAAGCGATGTGACTAAAACCATATAAAAATAGGTGGCACCAAGGTACTGCAAACGGATTCTCAGCTGTTTTTAAATATTTTCACTGTATTTTAATATTTAATATTAATTTTTAATATTTTAATATTTTAAAACACAGTGAACCTTAAAAAGGAAAAATACAGAGGAATTATTACAGCAATTTCATGCCAATACCACTCTTGTTTTGATTAAAGTAAGACATGTTTTACAAACTACCTTGTCAAAAAAAGCCTGAGCATCACCATGACTTCAACTGCAATCACATAGTAATTGCTTAGAAGAAAAAATACTGCTTTTTGGAAGATCATTGGAAAAGCCAGTTTCCTAACAACTTAATCCTAGGAAAAACCACTTTTGCATGATGACATGGGTGTAGAGTATTTCATGAAGTAGCAGCACAGAGTATAACACCTTTTATCAAATGTGCCATTTCATAAACCCTCTCCTTCAAACACTCAGACTGGTAACTAAGACACAGTTACAAGAAAGTCATATAATCTGAGAGGAAAAAAACAAAGGAAAACCAAAAGCTCCATCCTATTCCACCCATTTCTGCAGGGCAATAGTTAAGGAGAGGCTGAGCTATTTAAGGTACAGAAGCAGCAAGAAAACCCTCAAATCTTGATCTTTCAGTTCATATTCACATTAAAATTTCAGGAAATTTTTATTCAATCTATATGCAACTCCATACAGACTAAATGTGAGATGTCAAAACTCATTAATTACAGAACACCAGTGTGGCTGCTGTTTCACTGGCTGCAGCACATTCACAGTCAGGATTCTCAGTTATTCAGAATGAAACTTAGATTGCATGCATGGAACATGAAAAATATGTAAAAACAGTCTTTAAAAAAACCCCAAACAGCCACAAAATTGATGAAATGGAAGTCTTCAAATGACAGGGTGAAACAGCCCCAGTGACACTGATCAGTATCACAGCCACCTCTTCTCAACATAGTAGGCAACTGGCAGATTCTGCAGCCAGATATTGTCCAAAATGTATAAAAGTGAGATAAAAATCACAACTCCTGTTACAAAATAGCTACAGCTTTTCTGCAGAAAAGTCATTCTTGCCCAGACAAGTAATTTTATTATCAGGAGTCTAAGATTTGGATTTTGTCTTCGTAGTTACCATGTTTTACCCACACCATCCTGAACTTGTTACCATGTCATGACCTTACTGCCTTTGTCACCTGCCAAGAACAAATTCGTGTGTCATTTTTAACAGTGACCAAACCAGAAAGCTGAATGAATAAAAGACAGCACAATCTGATAACTTTAAATCAATTATAAAACCAAACTATTTTTGACCAGTCCCAGTTTTGCATCTGCATTTTCCACTCATTATCACCTGCAGTGAAGGTAAGAAAATCTGACTGGTAAAAAGGAGTTTATCACCTCAGACTCACCTCTTCAATGAGAGTGTTGATTTCAGGAGCTGCTTTATTTGCACGCTTTTTTAACTGTTTCTTTGCTTTGTTTACATCTTTTTCAACTCTCTTCCAGTCAACTTGTACATACCCACTATGACTAGCAATCTAGGGAAATAAAGGCAGTTAGTACAGCTGCAATTCACATTTCATGAGTCAAAATACATTGTTTTGGTGCCTATAAAATAGTTTTATTTGTACTTATTACAGATACAGGAAAAGACATTCTTCCAATTTCAGCAGGCTCTCTGCTTCAAACCTTTCCTCAGTGACTGCAGTTCAAATTAGAACAAGCAGTGGCAAAGTTCAAGAGGAGACTCTTGTTAATTTGACCAGTTCTCTGTTTTTTAGTTACAAAAGCTTTGCAATGTTTTTCCTTCAGCATTTACTGTTACTTTACTTGTAAGAAAAATACATTCATAGGACAACAATGAAAAAACTCTTTTGTTTCAGCTTCTTTCAGTTTTGTAGAATTCTGATTTGTGGCAGAGTATCCAGGGCTAATTAAAATCATCATTAGAAACACTGAAAACTCTATTTTATCCTACACAATTTAAACTGTCCAACAACAACAAAAAATGTACTCATTACAAGAGAATTCTCACCCTTCTTACAAAACAAAACCATTAAGTATAAAAATAACACAGCCTGAGAACAGCACAAGTTCTGTAAAATCAGAAAAATGAATACATTTGAGGAGACTGGTTCATACCAATTTAAACATAAACTTCCAAATTTTTTAGCCTGTCTGACCCAAACCTTTGCCTTGTTTCTTTTACTAATTTTGATTGGTGAATGTTCTAGAAAACAGTTAAACAACTCATTATTTGGGGAAAAAAAAAGGAGAAGAAAATCAAAATTAAGGATTACTGGTTATTTTAACTGTTAGGACAAATAGCAATAAACACTAAACTGACATATAAATGATTATTATGCAAAAACTCTCTGTAAAGTGTGAGATTTCTCAGGTACTTCTCAAGGTCACATGTGGGTGGGAAATCCACCCAATTACCCAACAGCCTTGTATGCAAACTGCCCAGTTGGTAAACATAAGTCACAGACAGTGAACTTTTGTGGAACAGATATTTAAATATACAATTTATTAGGTTTAGCCTAAATACAAAATTTATTATGTTTACTTTCACATCACCTACAGGCTCTGATGTTTGACTTTCACATGGATCTTTCTACCAAATAACTGAAATTAGCCCATCAAGCTTGTACTACAACTGCCACAGTAACTAAGCAACCTATCTCACCACAAAGTGAGGATTTCATAATCCAGAAAATAATAAAATTAAACCAGTGCCAGACAGATTTTGTCTGAATTCAAACCAAAACTTCTATAGAAGATCACCTCTGCAAGAAAGTCAACTTCAGTTTCCACCTTTGCAGAATTAAAAACCCAATTCACTGGACAAATGCAAGATGAACTTGGTATATTTTAAACTCTCTTTTACTTTATGCTTCCAAATGCAATTAATAACAAATTAATTGACTTTGCCTGTCTATAAAGCCATTTATTCACATGGGCACTAGTGCCAGGCAGGGACAGCTCATTAAGGGCTGTCTGTAAAGCATGAAAGCAAAAAATCTGTTTGAAAACTGTACTGGCTGCACATCCAGCCACTGGATGACATAGCAGGCAAAGAGAAACAGCTGCACATTGTGGCAATTGTTATTCTGTGAATTTAACATGACCACAAGAATTTCAAAAAGGCCCCAGCATTGAATTGGTGCCTTCTCAGTCACACAACTGAAAATTAAATGTGACTGATCTACTCAGTCCAACACAATGTAAGAAATGCTAATGTATCTGCTTGCTTGTAAAATGCAAATGGCTCTTGGAAGAAACATTTCATTAAGACAACTTTAATTAGCTCAGTTATCCAGAGAGCACAAAGATGAGGCAGAAGTTTTTAATTAAGATCTGTTTGGAACTACTGCAGAGCTTACACTTGTATCAAAACCAGACATCTTTTCTCCCTGAACTTTGTAGCCCTGAAATAAGAGTTTCCAAATTCTACTTATTGAGTGTTTATAAAATAAGCAACAGAGGGTAATGTTTTGAATATGAATTTTAACTGAGAAGAAAAAAACCCTGTACTTTGGCAGTGACAGAACCTCTGTCATATCTACTTTGGCTGCAACCCCACTAATTACATAATTTCATATAGAAGTGCAGAAATAATACCCCTGAACTCAAATGCTGAAAAAGTAGATTTCAACTTTTAGACTCCAATGTATCATAAAAATCTGCTTGCTTATAACAGCAAATTTACATAATGCAAATTCTCAAAATTTACTATTTTTTTTAAACTCAAGTCCTACAACATCCAAGTAAAATAACAATAACCCATTATCATATCCATATTTGGATATATTAAGGGGTCATACAGGTCTATACATATTAATTGCACATATTATTAAAGGGACCTGTGGGGGTGGATTTTGGGGTTATACATTAATTTCTCTATATATGATAATAGAATAATAGATATATTATATACTTATCTATATATTCATAGTCCATTATTTGTTCAAGACCTTCCAAAAGTGTTGAAAAAATAACAGAATTTTTTTCAAAAAGGCAATTGAAGAAATACATCAGTGCAGGAACACTAAAAATGTGTTATCTTTCTTTAATCAAGGAAAACTGAGAATTTTCAAGGGCAGACCTCATTTTGGGGGTGACACTGGAGAGGCACACAGGTACTTTGTTATTGTGAAACACTAACATGAATAATGAGCAGAAAAATGGTTTGGAGCAAAAAATTGGTACAGCAAAATGGGATATAAGAATTTTAATTTTTTTCAAGGCAAAATTGAATATCCCATTGAAAAGTGGGATATTCAACACAAAACTGAATCCAGCTCTTCCTCACTAAGCCCCCAGCCTCAGAAGCAGGTTGGGCCTTCCCTGGGAGTGTCACTGGGATGTCACACTGGGGTGCAAATGGTCCTTAAGGTCCCTTCCAAGCCAACCCATGCTTGGAACCCTTGATCATCATGGTGCACTGTACAAGATAAAGCCAAGGACATCTCAGAGTTTATTCTGTTCCTTGTGCTGTTTTCACATATTTACCTTTCCTAAATTAGAACATAATTGAATAAAGAATTCAATTTAATTCATCAATGGCATATTAATGGACTGAGGAAAAATGTGTTAGTGAAAGCACAAATAACAGAATAAAAATCCAATTTCATTATTAAATAATAGACAATGCAGGACAGAAAAAGCTGTAATTTGTATGCTCACTGCAGAGCAAAAGACAGTGAAACTGCTCTTGAGGATTTAGGATTTTAAAAATAAGAACAATTATTTTTAACCAATTCATTCCAGTAGAACCAAGAGTACTTGAGTTTGTACCTCCTACTCCAGGATTGTACCAAACTGTGCTGTATAAATGAGAAGTTACACAAGGAAAATCCCTCACTTGCTATGAGAATTGCACTATATTTCCTTAATACAGTGCCTGGATACTGCCATTATACCAGCATATTTGAATAACTACTTCTACTTCACAAAAAAAGCATAGTTGATAATCAAATAAGAATGAATTAAATTAAGGGGTGGAAATATTCACCACAAAGATGTGATAACAGATGATTATTTTGAAAAATTGTGCAAATTTCATATAATTTTTATTCTTTTTCTCCAACTACTTTTCATATAATCTGTATTAAGACTATAGCTCTAAACCACTTACAAAAACATGAAAATTTTTTTTTGCTTCCTGTACAAACTGACACTGAATGTATTGCTTTCAGTTTCCTACTACATTTCTTGAGATGAAGTCATCACCCACTGAAGAAAAAAATGTGTTTTTTAAATTTTAAGACTGAAATGTTTCACTGAATGGGCTTTAGCCAATAATCTTGCCTTCTGTAGTTATTATTCTTGTTCTAGCATGTAATTATAATGTCAATATTGCAATCAGCAGCTGAAATGAAATCTGCAACTTCAGAGAAATTTACAGATAAAAAGGAACTTTCTAGTAATGTGCTGAAATACCCTTCTGCCCACTCAGGGGAAGCACTGAACACGTATTCATAGAATCAGGATGTGTGATCTTTAAATGAAAAAATTAAAGACTACAGAAATGTAATTACACCATAGAATTTATGACTCAGCCTTAAAATGCAAAATGTTTTGAATTAAAAGAGAGACCAAGGCATTTACTTCATTTCCTTTCAAGAGAATCTGATCTTACTTAAGATATAGACAATCCAATCAAAACACTTAACTCATATTTCCTCTTGGATAATGCTCCTTCTTGGATGCAGTGTAAATGACATCAACCAAGAAATCAGACACTGAACCACATGGCAAATCTATTGCATGGACAGGAATACCTGCAGTGTATTCCCCAAACTTCAGAGATTTCAAGGAGAAATCCTGCACAAGTGATGTGTTTTATTCCCTTTCCATTCTCCCTTTCCTACAGGTCTCAGCTTTAACTTTGCAGCTCCCTGTGGTCAGGAGCACTGAGGAAGGCACCTGCAGCAATCTGCTGCCCCCACCCTGGCTGCCTCTGTCTGGCAGCTCTTCAGTCACACTGATAAGAGAATTATCATTAATAGAATTAAGATCAATGATATACAAAACATGGGAAGAGGAAAAAACCAAACCAGCCCCCAAACCAGTGGGGACCATGATGATGGAGGAAATATCACACAACAGCAACACTGCAATGTATTACACAGCAGCAGGTACCACCCCACCCTTGCTGATCAGTGCTTGACTGCACCAGCCCTACAATCAAAATAAATAAAAGCAGGACATGCCTTTCAGAAACCCTCCAGGGTGATGATGGAAAGAAAAAATATATTTTTAACCTCCTCTCTCAAGAAATTGTCTATCATTGAGCCTAAGTAGCACCAATCTATATCACCTAGAACAATCTGAGGAAAAATGAGAAGCTCACAGGTATTAAGGCATGAGAAATTCCAGTAAAATCCTGGCATCTTACAGAAGGACACATGAAATTCTCCTTCACTTAAAGTTTCATCTAATTTAAAAGTTTTTTGGAAATATATCCTCCCGTAATCACAGTATCTGATGAAAAATGCAAATGATCATGCCAGATAACATAATTAAAAACTTCAGAACCTGAAAGCCAGCAGAGAGGGGAATGCAATGAAGCTGTGAAAATTCAGCCAGGCTTTAGAGATTCAATAGATAAAACAGAAAAACACAGCTCATCCTGGGACCAGAACAAGCTTTCCAGGCAACTGCCAAAGCAGCCTAAAGCTGTGATAAAATTCTCAAACCAATGTAAAACAAACACATTTTAAATTCTCCCTAACCATAGGTTTACAGACAGTTCCTCTCATCTGGCAACATCAAATCACACACAGAACCTCAGCTTCTGCACAGAAGTTCTCTTGTCTTACAACAAACTATTTCACAGGACAGAGCAGATTCTGATTTACCACTGAGTTTTAGAAATGTCTCTTTTATACATTTGTACACAATATTCCAGCTCAAATGCAAGGTTTTGAGTGGTAAGAGTAAAAAGATGAAGTAGATAAGAAGCCTTCCTAATTAAATGTTACCCAACAGCTGTGTTTTTCCTATTGTTTAGTAAATAACATTTGCCAACTTACAAAGCATGAAATGCTACATACTTGAAGCAGGAGAAAGCCACCACCTACTGCAGTTGCTGCAAGCTTTCCGACCTTCTGGAACAAAAATCCCGCACACCTAAGGGGAACAAAACAAAAAAAACCCAGTCTGATGAAGTTTTCTGCAGAACAATGCCACACCACACAATTCCTGACTGCAACTATCACCATGATTTCATTTCAAAAGCAAGTGTATCGTTTCATATTTACAGATTTAAAAATCAAGGCTATTTAATGGAAGCAATATTCAATTAACAATTTCTAAAGCAAGACAATGTAATGGTTGCTTGTTCCTGGCTGTCTGATGGTCTCTTTAAAGTAAGCTTGAGATCTCTAGATCTTACTGCTATTAAATGCAGCATGTTAATAAAGCACAGCATAATTACATAACAGTGCTGCTGTAACTGTTCCCAAGTGGAATGGAAATCCATGATGCCATAATTTATACTAACTGCACAACTCAGAACTGGAAGATCTCAGAAAAGCAGCACAGCCCTACCACAAGAGTTGAATCAGCCAGGGCACTCTGCTGGGACATGGTGTTAAGTCTGTTTTTAATGGATCAAGGCAACCAGAAAATTACCTTGTTCTCAGTCTCCAACCCCTCCCTCATCAGCTGGAGAGCAGCACAGATATTGATATTGCAGAACACAAAGATAAGGCAGGAAAGGGGCCCCTGGAGGTCACCTGGGCCTGTCCCCTTCCCAAAAGTGCTGCAGAGCCCAATCCAGTCCCAAAGCCCCATCAGGCTGCCAAGAGCCCTGACTCAGACATGAATCCCAAGGCTGATGGTTCCACAGCTTCCCTGGCAATTCCAGGGTGTCTAAACACTGGCCCACACACAGAGGGGAATTTTCCCCCTGCATATAAATAGTGAATTCTTATTTATATACATCAGTAGGCACCCAGAGAGATGTGCATCTACAGATACTGAAATGTGCATTTTCCACATCATTCAATAAGCCAGTTTTTATGGATGCCAGATGAACTATTCCCTAGAAACTTCTGAGTTTACATATACACATGTAACTTTTAAAAATAATTTTAAGGCTACAGAAGCAAATTAAAAACTCTGACTGAAAGCTAAACCCACTTCACAAAGCTGTATTGAGCCTGGGTACTACAATCTCATTTTTAGTATATTTCATCTTCCAATTCTTGCACAATCCCTCTTCAAAAGTCACTGTGCTACCATAATGGTGTTTTTCAATGAATTTACAGTTTTTCAGTGTACTGGAATGGACAAACACCATCCAAATACCTCTGAAAAATAACA
This sequence comes from Melospiza melodia melodia, assembly GCF_035770615.1. Taxonomy (NCBI): domain Eukaryota; kingdom Metazoa; phylum Chordata; class Aves; order Passeriformes; family Passerellidae; genus Melospiza; species Melospiza melodia. Next base: position 7,228,227 of record NC_086195.1, on the reverse strand, counting down.
AATATCTTTGCTGCTCAGGCTGTGACCACATTTTCCAGTTTAAGTTCTCATCTTTACTGTCTAGCTTTCACCATGAATTATTCTAGTATAACTAGGCTATGTTAACTATCAGTTAACCTCAGAGCAAACTGTGAATTCATTCAACAAGGCTGCAGCTCCATTTAGAAGAAAAAACAGTCTCCAGGAAATGGGGCTCTTAATTAAAAGCATATTTTGTCAACCTTTTTTCCTCCCTTCATTTCTTTCACCTGTAAAATATGTCTCAGCCATAATATAACTAAGTTTCTAAATCTAGACTAGTAAGGAAATAAGCTTTTCCATACAAACTAAAAGCTACATGCATTTTCCATTTATTTCTTGTCATTTTAGAGCTCTGACATTTTCCCAAATCCTTTCCACAGTAACTACGATGAGTTCCCTTGGATAACTGATGTTCCACCACTATTAAAAACCACTTCACAACGATGAGTCAGAGCAACAAGCTAAAAATTGTTCGCACACGAATAATCTCGATCAATGCTAAAGGAAATCCCATTAAACACAAATTTATCTGCTCCAAATACCCTTGGAAATGGATCTTGTAACAAAGTTATGGAAAGGGAAGCTCCCTCACCAGCCAGTCACACCTCCCATGACAATCTGGGTGGCCACAGAGTATTTCTCTACAATGGGCCCCGAGCTGCGGCCGAACAAGCGGTTCCACCAGTGGTGACGCCGAGCGTATTCCGTCAAATCCAGCACTTCGTAGGAGTCATCGTCACTGTCGTGCTCTGGCAAAGAAAAAGCAATTTTAAAAAGCTGTTTTCTCAGTTGTGGAGTAAATTAATGATTGATGTGAAAAGCCCAGACTCTGGTTTGGGCACTAACTGGGTAATTCAATGGTGTAAATTGTAGTGTGCAAGCTACCCGTGGTCCAGCAGCTCCCAGAACAAAGGGTTTGGGGATGCTGTGCCATCACCAAGGAAAGGTGCACAAGGTTATAGCAGTGTATAGTCAATAAAATCCAGTGTATAATCAATAAAATCCAGTGTATAATCAATAAAATCCATGACTGGCACTACAAAGGTGAACCAGAATCCCCCACCTGTGCAAGTAACAGGAACCAAGAGGCATCAGATGAAACTACCAGGTAGCTCGTTCAACACAAAGAGAAAAACCCAACAAAAACAAGAACCAAAGGGACAGAAAACACTTAGAAAGATGAAGAACTTGTGGCCCAGTGCTCTCCTCAGAGGACCAGGCATCAGCATTTGAGACTTCTGTCCCTTTTCCACAAGTGAAACGGATGATGCTGGGACTTCAGTTAAGTTCCATGTTCACAGGACAATTCTGCCAATGTTTCCAAAACAGGCATCACACAACTTCAAATTAATGATCCTCAACACCCTGTATACCTGAACATCAGAGGAAAGAGATGGGTCTAGATTTTTAAAGAAACATATTTTAAAAGTGTATCACATTCTGTGACATACACACATGAACGGAAGGCCACTTAGTTTAAATATATTTAAGGTTAAATCTAAATTCAGCAATACTGGTTGGACACTCCAGAAAATAGGAGCAGTTAAATTATGACTTAAAGTAAGACTGTAGATATAAACATTTTATTAGAATTTTGACAGCTTTTTAACTTGTACTAACAGTATGGGTAAAAATTTCAAAGACTGCAAGAAGTACACATGTAGGTGTGCATTATTTCCCTTTATTACCACATGTTTTTGAGTACTAAATAATAAATAGCGAAATCCACAATGTTAAAATGTTGTTATTGAGTGTTCTTTCTTTGAGGTATTGAGGACAACATATTTAACTTCTTTAGATGGAGAATATTAAAACACTGTCAAGAACAGCTACATTAATTCTGCCTTTAAATTATTATTATTTAAACCAAAACTCGTGTACACAAGTATAACACGCTCTGTGGCAAATAACACTGCCAGAGCGTTTTCTACTGATAAAAGATACTCCCTGCATGCGGCAAATGATGTTCTGGACACGGCCCAAGCACATCGAACTGTGCCAGTGCCGAGAGGCGCCGCACGGCGAGGCCACAGCGATGCCCCGGGAGCCCCGCACGGTGAAGGATGCGGCGGCCATGGGGGCTGGGGGCTCCCGCTTCCCGTCCCGCTTCACCCCGGCACCTCCGGCTGCGCGGCCCCGCGCTCGGCCAGCACTCGTTCTGCCTGCCCAGAAGGGGTTTCGGTGGTTAAACCCGGCAAGGAGATTCAGCCCCGGTGATGCCGGGGGTGCCGATGCGCCGGGCCGCGCGGTGAAGGGGAGAACACGCAACGGACTGGGGAGGCGCAGAGCCCGGGCCCTCCCTCCCCGCCCCCGGGACGCAGCGCGGGCAGCGGGAGGGGGCTGCCCGCCGCCCCCGAGAGGAGGAAGGGCGCCCGCCGCGCCGCCTCCTCCCCGCTCCCGTCAGGAAGGGGCCAGCACTGACCTGAGGCGGAGCGGGGCCGCCGCGCCGCCATGTTGGCCGGGGCTGGGGCGGCTGGCGGCCTCCCCGCTGCGCCCCCAGCGGCCGCGCGCGCCCCGCCCCAACGCGGTGCCGCCCCCTCGCGGCCGCTCCACGCATGCGCCTCCCGCCCCCTCCCCACCGCGGTGTCCCTGGCGGGAGAGCCGAGGGGAGGGGGTGCGTGCTGCGCGTTTGGGAATCGCGGGGAGGCCCGAGCTGGAAGGGACCCGCCGGGATCATTGAGTCCAGCTGCCTGCCCTGCGCAGGACACCGGAATACTCCAACCATGTGCCTGAGAGTTACCCCAGCGCTTCTTGAGCTCCGTCAGGCAGCTGTGACCGCTGCCCGGGGTAGCCTGTTCCATGCCCACCCACCCTCTGAGGGAAGAACCTTTTCCTAATACCCAACCTAAACCTGCCCTGACACAACTTCAGGCCATTCCCTCGGGTCCTGCCACTACCCCCACACAGCAGAGATCAGTGCCTGCCACTCCTGTTCCCCTCACAAGAAGCTGTGACTGCCCTGAGGTCTCCCCTCAGTCTCCTCCAGGCTGAACAGACCAAGCGCCCTCAGCCGCCCCTCACACGGCTTCCCCTCAAGGCCCTTCAGCATCTTCGTTGCCTTCTTTTGGCTTCCCATCAATATTTCAATATGTTTCTTGCATTGTGGTGCCCAAAACTGCACACAATATTCAAACCTGTGCCGTGAGGGGCTCATTGATCCCAGCGATGAGGATAAGAACCCCAAAACCTTCCAAATATCTCCAGCTGTGTGTGAGAACAGAGCACTGGCTGCAGGCATGGCTGGACAGCAGCTGCATGCCACGAGCCCCATAAAAATTATTAACCAGAAAAAAAACAAACACAAGGCCCCCTCAAAGTACAAAGGTTAAAGCCAATGTGAGCTGTGAAACATTGGAAAAAATTAAATTTGAGCCCTGGTGTGCTCCCTCCAATGCATTGGTGGGGTTTTGATGGGCTAAAAGCCACATAATTGTATTTTCTTGCTTTTTTTCAATTGTATGCAGCCATAACATAGAGGTGGCTGACACAGTAAGTGCACCTTCAGGAGTGTTATCACAATGTGAATGAAGAAAGCATCAGTGAACATAATTTATAAATAATAAAATTGAAAACAAATTATTTAAAAGTGTTTACAACCTCTCTCTCACTTGGACTCTTACACTGCCAATACTCAAGACAGGCAATTATAATGGAAAAAATCCACTTTTCCCCATGTCATAAGGCTATTTTTATGGAGTAAGTATTTAGAATTTTAATTAAACCCCTTAATTACACCAGCCTTTACAGACATACCAAAAAAGGAGAAAACGTATCTTCCACAAGAAGGTCCTTCTTTAGTCTGCTCTGAAACTGAAATTAGCATATAAAACTTGAAATTAGTGTATAAAGTGCTTGTTTGCTTATTAAATTATTTTTATTACAAACATTTGCTGTTGTCATAAGCAGGTGACAGCATGCCAGACAGAACTAGTAATATATTGCTTTCTCTAAGATTTTCAATAGATATATTCATGTATGGAACACAGATTTGTCTCTTATGATTTGTTTTGACAAACACTGTGCATCTTGGGAGTTTTCTTGTTTAAGCATAAAATTGGTGGGTTTGTTATTCACTTCCCAGTCAGTAACAAAGTGTTTATTGACTCTTCCCAGTCAGATGCCAGTAAGGTAAGAGAGGTGACCAGAAAGTTTTGCTCAGGTTGTGTGAACCTGGCTATTTTTGTGCCTTTTGTAGCTCGAATTCTTAATATTTGGCTGCTTCCCTATTTTTAACTATGATCAGTTAAAAATAGCAGCACTTCTCAGATGACTTTCCCTGTGTCTGTACAAACAATTATATTAATTTCCTTTCGGATCAGAGAGGTTTGTGTAATTAGCACTTTTAAAAGATTAACATTAGAAGCCGCATTGTGTTCTACATAGGACTTTTGTTTGCCTCCTTTTGCACCCCTCTTGCCAAGTCAGGGCGGTGTGGCAAGTGACAAGGAAGGAGTTTAGGAAAGACCCAGTTTTTGGCAGATTTTAGGCTTGTGGTATCTCAGTTCTGGGATCAGGGTGCACCCCTTGCCCAAGACAAGACATTTCCCAGTGGGTTCCAGTTGTGTAGGATGCAGTGGTGCTCCCAGCCTGCTCGTGGTGCTGTGAGTGAGCCTGGTGTCTGCCCAGGATCTGCAGGCACTGCCTGAGGGGTTGGCTCAATGCTTGCGCAGAAAATGCCATCAGGATTGTTCTTGCTTCCAGCAAAATCCGTACCCTGTGCAGAGACAGCAAAACTCGTGGCTCCAGAGACCAAGAATAACTGGGAGAGCTTTTACCAGCCCCACTGTGATGTATAAAATTCCCCAAGCCCATTCAAATCTCATGCACACTGATGCCTCCTTCAAGCTTTTCATGGCAGATTCTGACAGATTTTCCAAGGAAAGATGGACAGTTTAAACTCAGGCCACATTTTGGCTTCACCCTTAAAGGTTCTTCAGGAACAAAATGTTTTCCTGTATCATCAGAAGCACTGATGATTGCACAGAAAAATTGCTCTCTTTGCTCTATAAGCCCTGGCTACGAGTTCAGGCTGTGCAGCCACCCTCTGTCCTTGTACCTGTGACAAGCAGATTCACTGTCACAGCTTGCAAAGGAACATACATGGCACACACATACCTTACAAATGATAAAAAACTCCACAATAAGCAACAAAAACACCAAAAACCAGAAGAGAATCCCTCAATCTTCAAATGCCTATTTGACTCTAATCATGGCAGCTTCTTTGTGCTGCTGACCAGAACTCCAAACTGGGACACACATCCTTTAATTTTTTACCATCTTGCGTGATTAATTATAAAAACTAAAGGCAACACACACTGCCAGCCATCTCACTAGGCCTTACTTATGAGTGAAACTTGTGTTCTCCACAGGTTTAACCTGGTAAATGCAGTCAGAATAACCTGGCAATAAAGGCATTGGAGCAAATGGATGATTCCTTTTTAAAAACCTGAGTGGACATGCTGTTAGTCAAAGCTCAGTTGGCTGGAAAAAGGCAGAGAAATGTCTGGGAAGGAATTTGGGTTCCAAGTCCATCAAGATCCTGGGCAAGGGCTGTTGTGGGGCAATAACAACTCTTAATGCACTAGGAAGTTCCATGACTTCCTAACAAAGAGCAGTGCAAGGGCAGGCACTGGTCTCTGAGGTGACCAGGGACAGGACCTGAGGTAATGCCATGAAGTTGTGTCAGGGGAGCTTTAGTTTGGGTGTCAGGAAAAGATTTTTCTTCCCTCAGAGGGTGGTTGGGCACTGGAGCAGGCTCCCCAGGGCTGTGGTCCCAGCTCCAAGCCTGACAGTGCTCAAGAAGCATTTGAATGCTTCATATGGTTGGATTCTTGTGGATGAGCCAGGAGCTAAACTTTGATGATCCTTGTGGGTCCATTCCACCTCAGGATATTCCATGATTCTGTGATGTTAAAATGAAGATAATCCTCCCTGTAATTATGATGTTAACAAATACATCCTTGTGTCTCCTGCCATCTGCATGTGAGGTTTTGGATGACTTGCTTGTATTGCTTGTCTTCAACCTTCCGTTGTCACTTTTCTTTGTAAAATGTTTGTTGTGAGGTTTAACAAAATTTAGTTGTGAGAGTTTTTTCTTGTTTGTGAACATCATTAAATTCTGCTTTTCGGTTTTGTAGTACTCTAACTCGATAATAGCCTCCTTTATCTTAGAATCACAGGATAATTTTGATTGTAAAAGAGCTTTAACATTATCAAGCTCAGCCATAAATCTTAATTCATTTATCTTAATGAAATTTAAGTTATAAATTCCCAGCATAATCTATGTATGAGTGGAGGAGAAAGGGGCAGAAAAAGATACTTCTGTTGTCTCCATTAACTAACAGGAGTTTAAATTGTCTCTTGCTGAAGAATTCAACTGATACAAAAAGAAAAACCAAGTTTAGTGTGCTGTGGGAGGTGTTTAAAGTTGTAATAACCAAATAAATCACCCAGGTAAGGTGCACTGGATCCACAGCACCTGCATTTTACTTATTAAAAAAACTGATGGTTAGTGTCAGGTCAGGCTGCAGCAGGACACGTTCCCATGACCCTAGCCTGGAAAAGTAAGGAAATAAAAATTAAAAGTTAAGAGGGGGGATTGGTCTTTTGTGTTAGTTTTGTTTACTATATTGTTAATAATGCAAGCTGATTATCCATTAATCTTTTGATCTCAGCTCTGATGTGTTACCAGGCTTGGGCTGCAGCACGGAGCTCTGACCGTGACCTCCTGCTATTGTGTGAATCCCATGCCTGCACTGGGATGGTCGGCGTGCCGTGCCCGTGGAAAAACGCTGGGATCACGGCCAGAGGGGAGCCAGGGAGCCAAGCTTGGAGCAGAGCATCCCTGGGGCAGAGCTGAGCCCATCATTCCTTCAGGATCTCCCCTGGAGGCAGCCAGAGCTCCAGCGATGGCAGCAGAATGCAGAGGAGATGACTGCAGTGGCTCAGGAAGGTTCATCTTGCACCGTCAAAATGCTTAATAAAAACTGGAGCGTTCAGCTAAATTTGAGGCTTCGTGTGATTGCCCAGGCAAATAAAGGGCAGTGAGGGGAACTGAATCTTAGGAAGTCTTGCAAGGGTCTGGAAGGTTGTCTTCAATCTGATACAAGTGTTTCTCTGTTGTTATATTCTTGTTTAAAACTTTTCTCCACATGTAAAGTGACTTTTTTTTTTTTTTTTTTTTTTAATGAAAGGGTTCTGCCAAGTCTGTGTTCTTAATTTGCTGTTTTCTTATAAGTAAAACATAACAGATTTTAAATTATCTGGAGGTAACCTTTTGTTTACTGTATGTCCGTATGATAAAATTTCAGAAAAGTGTGCTGACTGTAGTACTGCATTATTTTAGGGAAGTTCTTTAAACAGCTTTGAGCTGTGAGCATGAATGTAATGATATATTTTGATTTCAAGTTCTCTTTCAGAGATAAATATCCAATTCCCTTGGTAAATCCTGTAGGTGTTCTGGAGTTCCCTGCTACTGTCACTCAAGTACTCGGACAAACCAGCAGAGAGTGAGAACAGACTGATAGTCTGGCAGTCTGTCTTGCCAAGCAAATGTAAGGAATTACTTTTTAGAGGAGCTGTGATGATGAATCAATCATACACACCACTTCCACAGCTAACAGATGTTCCTATTTTCTGTAGCATAAGTGAACATAAACAATGAAAAGAAAAATGAAACTTCTTTTCCATGGCTTTTTACAAAGTTAAGGGTAACTGGGTAATAACTGGGCAGGGCAGATTTAGAAAAATCCACCCTGAAAAAGTTGAAGACCCTCCAGAAATACCATCTAGGAGGTGAAGAGCCCAAAGAATTTCAGATTTTTCTGTTTGTGAAGCCCTGCACCAAGAAAAGGTTAAAAATCCTAAACTGAAGGGAAACATGGTAATAATGTTTTCCATTTTCTTGCAAGAAACAAAAAGCAATACAGAACAGTAATGAGTAAACACTAGACAGTACACAAAGAGAAAGGATAATTACTGTGAGTCATCAGTGCTGGCAAGGAAAACCTTTGATCAGATGCTGCTGTGCCAATCACAGGTAGCCTTCACTGAAACACCTGGCTGCTCTCAGGTCACCTCAAGCTTATGAAGAGCCCTCCTACAGCTTCTTCTTCCGTGCTCCCTGGTTTTGGCTGGAATAAAACCAAACACATTTCCCCCAGATCACTGAAAACTTGCCAAGACAGTCAAACACGAGACTCCCAGAGTACAGGGCTGCTTCCAACTGCCCCGTTCCCCACGGCTGTATCCCCTTCCTAGATGGAGATCTCAGAATAACATCTCTCTGGCCAAAGGACTAGCTTGCTTTAGTGACCCTGAGATCAGGGGAACTGCATTTGTTTCCAAGGGTAATTCTCCTGCAAAGACTGAGGCCCCTGGCAACTGGGGAGACAGCCTGACAAGCTAGAGAGGCATTCCTTATTGTATTTGTGTGCAGTAACTGTAATTCGTCACCAAGACTTTCCCTAACTTTACAGAGGCAATGCCAAACAAAATTTAAATAATTTCTTTATAACAAAGCTTGTCTTGAAAGATTGCCCAAAGGATCAGACTCTCATTCAGTTACCTTTCAAAACTCAATAATAATGAAATAACTGTATCCAAGTATTGTTTCCAGTAGCACTGCTAATTTTTCCAGGTTTTAAATACTCAAATCTTGATTTCTCATAAAATACTAATGCAGCTTGACAAAAATTGAAAGCAGCCATCGCCCCTGATAAAAGACAGATGACGTTCAGCTTTTCCTCCTGGTTTTGTCCAATGTTTGTTTCTGTGGAAGTATTGTACCCACTGTGACTCATCACCACTGACCACCTTCCAGTGCCTACAGTCTCTACAAGGACTTGATAATGATTTTTGCAGAGTGAGAGCTGCACCCTCCTAAAGAAGACCAAGCCCTACTCTGCAGAGCTTTCAGTGCATGGCAAGACAGAGGCTGAAGCTGTTTGGGACACAGTTCAGAGTTAATCATCTGTAGAAGCAGCAATCCTGACTCTGACTGAACCTGAAAATGGTATTGGTAGGGATTAGAGGAGGAAATCTAGTTTGTCTTCCTGTCATTAACTCAATGAGCAAGACATACAGGCTGTATCCACAGAAGTTTTTGTGCCATACATTCCCTGGCACTGACACCATCTGCCCAATCCCCCAGGCTGCAGCAACAGTGACAGAGAGGTGGCAGTGGCTCCAGTCCAGCCATTGGTGTTTGAATGCTGTTCTCACTGAGTCTCATCCAGAATTCCTCACAGGAGGAGGAGAAGTGTCGGATATTTGCTTGGTCTGCTGTCCAGCTGGAATCTAAACAAGCATGTAGAGTTCTCTAGTCTGGTCTGGTCTTGTAGTCACAAACCACAGATTCACTCAGAAGAGGGCAAGCAAAGCCAAAAGACCAAAATGCAGCCAGGGTGACTTCTTGGAAGAATCTCCCCATGTTCATTTTTTAAATTGTTTCTTACTGAGGGCTCTTTCTGGGTATTTGTCAGATAGAGCATTAGAAACTGTAGTGGTAGGACAAGGAGTAATGGGTTCAGATTGAAAGAGACAAAATTTGGGTTACGTATGCAGAAGAAATTCTTTACTGTGAGGCTGGTGAGGCCCTGGCAAAGGTTGCCCAGAGAAGTTGTGGATACCCCATCCCTGGGAGTGTTCAAGGCCAGGATGGATGGAGCTCTTAGCAACCTGGTCTGGTGCAAGGTGTCCTGCTTATGGCAGTGTTTTGGATCTTTAAGGTCTCTTCCAACCCAAACCATTGTATGGCAAGCCCCATTTTGAACATGGAACTTGTTTGCTCCCTGTTTATTGCACACCTGTTTATTGCTTGTGTTTCCAGGGAGTTGTGTGGAGCTTGCACTGGCAGCTGCTGACAGCCAAATGCTAACAGCTTCCAGTGCTCAGCCACACGTGAGCTGCACAGGACATGCAGGAGGACTGACCTGTGGTTGCCTGGCAGAGGGGGAGGTTATGGAGGAGTAGTTCTTAGACACAGTCTCCAACACCTGCATAAAAAGATGCAGGAAGCAGAGAGATGGGCATCCTGATCCAAAGGAGGAGGGGAGTCCTTTTGTTCATGTACATTTCTATATGTTATGTGGGGTAAGATCAGGAGTGACAGAACTCAAAACCTTTCTGTGTCCATTTACCTCAACTTTGCCATTTTTAAAGACATGGATGCTTTCAGGGCTGCCCCATGGTGAGAGAGCATGGATGCTTTTGTTGTCAGGGTCTTTTCTGTGTCAGCGTTAAGCTCCAGAGGCCAAGACAGGTGTGCTTTGGGACTCTGCCTCTCTGAGGTGGTGCTCACTTGTCACCACAGAGCTGCTCCAAAAAAGGAACAGTGGTCTATGAATCTCAAAATCCTTCACACTCATGTGGTCAGCACTCACAGCATCCTGCAGAGAGAACTGCAGCAGAGATGCACATCAGGGGAACAGAGGAACTTCTTCACTGAAAGGGTTGGAATGGGCTGCCCAGGGAAGTGGTGGAGTCACCGTCCCTTGTTCAAGAAACAACTGGATGTGACACTCGCTGCTCTGGGCTGGGTGCCAAGGTGGTGATGGTCAAAGGTTGGACTCAATTATCTCAGAGGTCTTTTCCAATCTCACTAATTCTGTGATCCACAGGGGCCTCCCTCCAGAGTTACCAGGAAGGTGGTGAAACCAGGAAGGATGTTCTGATAACAATCACTAATGGAGATGTACTTCTTACTTTCTAATGACATATCACTGAAGTTAAAAAGTAAACTGGTGAGGGAATGATAAAGCTGGGCATCAGCAGCTCCATATTTGTGAAATACAACTTCACAGCACATTGTCTATAAACTTTGTTTTGCAGTGTTTGTTTTATGGTTTTGATTATTTATATTTTGCATATTTTATGTGCATTCTGCATCCCATAGGCAATTTCTGCATTCAGTTCAGCTTTTTTTTTTTCCCTTCTGATTGATCAGGACCAGTAAGTAACCTTTAGAAAATTTGTTTGTTCTATTTGTTCCTGTCTTCTTCCTAAATGTTTGATGAGTGGGTGATTTGTTTGTGCTGTCATTACGAAAACCATATGTTGATGTGGTCTTATGGGGGAGTGTTTTTATTATTTTAAGAGTTCAGCTAAGGATGTTTCCAAAGGAGTCATAATTGCTCTTCTAAGTACAAAGGCTGAACAATGACTGGCTTACAAATAATGCCAAAAATCTGCTCAGCTCAGTCTAATTATTTCAAAGACTAAAATCTGTTTCTCAGAAATGTCTTCTTTCCGCAGTCTGAACTTTTTAATACACTAAGAAATGTATATTTCTGGAAGTTCTTTATGGTTCATAGTCCCTTGGGGCAAGGAAGAGTATCCAATTTTTCATGTATATCTCAATGTATGCGAAAACTTTAAGGCTGCCCCTGTCTTGATGTGAAATTTATTGTGCCCCAGCATAACCAGTGCTGGGGGTTTGGCTGTCCTTTTCATGGCTGTGATCAAAACTGGAGGGAAGTTCCTGCTGGGAGACTGGTCCTGTGCTGGTGCCATCTGCTCAGTGCTCCTGGGAACACCTTGTGAGGCTGTTTGGTGTCACAGATGAGCAGGACACAAGGGCCTGACATGGGTGCTCTCAATCTTCTCCATAAATATGAGATTCCCACTGACACCTCGGGGACTGCATGAACTACAAGGAATGCACCATGAGTGTAATGGCAGTAAAATGATCCCAAAATTGGCTGGTCTGTAAGGCGCTAGGTACTATCCTGGGAAAAGGAGAATCTCTGGAAGTGCCTCAGTGCCCAGTAAAGGCAGCTAAAGAGGGAAGTATATAGTAGAGGTCCACCTATATATCTTAATCTAAAATATTAAATAACAACTATTATTCAGTGCTGCAGGAATAAAGAAAATGAAGAGTGGAAAATAGCTGTGCAGCTGGCCAAGACCTTGAAAAGGACAGGCTCTTCAAAACAGTTTTCAGAAAAACAATTTCAAACCTCCCTGCTGCAAAGCCTCCTACACAGCCCTTGCAGAGAACCTTTCAGAGGAGAACTTTAAACAAAAGAGCAAAATTGTGTGGCCATGTTTTGAGAGCAGCAATGTGGCAAATAAATGCCACTCATTTATAGGTGCACAGCAGCCAAAATCAGTTACTGATAAAGCTGATTTCTGGTGGGTTGCAAGGAAAAATTAACAAGAGGGGAAAATAGAAAATAATAATTCTGCAGTGAGGGACAACATGACATGCTAAGTCTCATGCTAATGCACTTTGAAAACATATGTGTGTATATGAAATTTAAATGTTTCATTAAGCATGCATATATTATATAAATACCATTAGGTTGTAGATATTACCTGAGATAAATGTGCATGGACTTCAATTTTTTGTCTGTATGTGTGTATATATATATAGTAAGATCTGTGTTATTAGATTATTGGCAAAATGAATTGTTTATTTTTCTCCATAATCCAGCAAAATTACAGAGGAAGTTGGCCCAGTGGTCAAAGCTGTCCCGGTGTTATTTTGTCTCAGACCTGCTACGTTGTGTAAGGTGGGGTCTCTATGCTTTACATGCTTAGAGACCAGTGGTTTTAGCATATTAATAATATATAACCTCAAATCCATAGTGATCAGGGCTATCTGAATACCTTAGATGGACTAACTGGGAGGGCTTTAGAACTAGATGGTTTTTAAAGTCCCTTTTGACCCAAATCATTCCAGTTTTATAAAAATAGTAATAGGTAATCTTTTTTGTGAAGGATTCTTTTATGGAATTTCTTGCTCCATGTTTCCCAGCCTCCAGAAATATCTTGTGCTGATCATTGACTTTAAGAATATCATGATCAGGAGATCCTGAGGGTCTGGAAGGTGATGTGAATGAAAACTGTCACAGTTCTTGGCTGAGGAATAGGAAGTTGTGTGTCACTATAGGACACGAAAGAACAGAAGCGCACACCACTGCTCTCAAGATAAAGAAGAAAAGGGAAGTTTATTTTCTGACTCATTTATAACATTTATAGTTTTCCAAAGTGACAGTGGATTGGAGGGTGACAGTGCCACCTCTCCAATGACACTGGGCAAACCAACAGTCCATCAAATTTCTCCTCCTCCATAAAAGAATGCAAAACAATGAGTTATTTACAGAAAGTGTGTGCGAAAGTTTACTACAAGAATGTCAACATCAGAGGGCTTAGAAAATCTTAAAAAATCAGGATGACAGTTGTGTTGCTGGCTTTTCTTTGCTTTTGATCCAGGTTCATCATGGTAAGGTGCTGTAGCCTTTAAAAAATGTCTCAGGCCAGGCTGGGGTGTTCTGACATCACCTCAGTTCACTGCAGAGATCTGATGGGAAGCCTCTGTCTGCAGAGCACCAGACCAGGTCTCTGTGCTGCCAGGGGTGGGTTCGGCCTCGCTGAGGTGGTGCCTGAACCTCCGGGGCTGCGCTGGCTTCCAACACTTCTCTGGAGCTCCCTGGCCCTTCCTCATGCCAGAGCTGCCTCTTGCATTGCCACTCTGCTAGCCAAAAGCCATTCTGCCCACAAACCATATGTAGTGCAGGAAAGCACATCGGGAAAAGACCCAGCCCCATTCCTGTGCCTTAGGTTTGCAGTTTCTGGAATTTCTCAGACCCCTCAGCCTGTGGTGTGAGCAAGGACAGCCCAGCACTGCTAATGGGCTGCAACCAACACACTCACAGCCTGGACTTTTCCAACATATTTTCCCTGCTTCACAATTCAGAACCATCCCACGTTACTATTTTGCTTTGGAAATTATGATAAAAATAATTCCTTTTTTAGAGTTCAATGAAAAATGGATTCATTCAAACTTACCTGAATTTAGGGGAACAAATGCCATCATTCCCTGCCTTATGGAGGCTGTAGGTTACCAACCAAGGGATAGGCATAAGAGAGAGCTGGAGGGGAGGACTGAGAAGCAGGTTTTTATTTTCTTTTTTTTCCACCAGGCATATCTTAAAGCTCTCCTTGCTCAGCTTGATATGGGGTGCCCTGGCATTTCTAGCTCCAGCTGCCAGCTCTAACAGTGTCACTCATATTTGTTAGATAAACCAAAGAGCAGAGTCGTGTCCCTTATCTGGCTGTGCCATAGCACAAAGACAAGCAACTTTAAAGAGAAAAAACCCCACAATGTTGAGCTCATTGCAGGATATTTTCTTGTTGGATATTCCCTGTGTTTCCTTTGGGGCTGTAGTAGCCAGACCAGCCAACTTGAGATACTGCTGAGCATTGTTAATCTAAAGCAGTGGATCACACTTATGAAAATAGAGTGTTTTCATAAAGGAAAATACTATTTTCTGTTTGCTGTAGGCTGTGTTTGTGCCATGACCAGTGGAAAGCACTATTGTAGCAACTCTGGTATAACACTGCCCCTGAGTTTGCTGCCTGGCTCCACATCCCCATTGTGGTGGAAGCCAACAGGATGGATGGAATGGTGGCTTCCCCAAAGCTGAGCTGCAGCCAAACCCTAGGGCAAACTTCTGTTTTAGCTCCTAGACAGAAACCCACCCACCAGTTTTCTTTGGGAAGAACAGGAATTCAAATGTTGGTTTGGCCTGAAAATTGTTCTGGCTACCCTGAAGGCAAAGGGAAGGTGATTCTGCAAAGCCACAAGAAGCAAGTACTTAAATTCACAAATCATTTCTCTGATTTAAAATGCTAATTTTTATCTAACATTTTCCCTACTCCAAAACCACATCGGGTTTCAGTTACATTTCCTTTGAAACCAGAAAGCGATCAAGCTGAAAGGCAATAAAAGGAACTCAAATTACATTTTTCTTCCTTCCTTGTGCCTTTCCCTGCCTCCCCACATGTTAGAGGGGGAAAACTGGATGTTGCTATCACACAAATTTGGAGGCAGGAGCAAATGGTGCAGGATGCCATCAGGGAATCAGTATATTTAGCAGAGGAGGGGTATCTCTGAAGAACTTCTTAGCTAGAGCTCCTTGCAGATGGCTTGTGGCAGGGGTGGAAAAGCTGCCAGGTGCTGCTGAGTTTTACTGAGCTCTCTGAAGACGTGGCAGAGAGAGCCCTTGGACTGTGTCTGCCCCATGCAGTCCGTGCCCCAGGTGGATTAAAACCCTGAATTGCACAAAGGGGTGACAAAGGGAAGTGACAAAGGGGTGACAAAGGGAAGGCAGCAGCTGCTCAGGGTACTCTGGGCAGAGGCAGGGCTGGGACTGCCAAGAGACCGAGGGATGGTTTCACAACCCATTTGTCAAGAGGGATAATTCGGAGCTAATCCGTATCTGAGATGCTGCCTTCGTGCCACTAGGAGGGAGATAAAATCCCTCTGTTCCTGCAGTCTGCTATCTTAAAGGAGAGAAAATCAAGTTCCTCTTTGTCTCAGGAGCAGAAGAAATGCCACTATCCTCCATGGAGGCAGGGGTGTACACTCAGTCTGAAGGGTCTGCTGGTGTTTTGATGCTGAATGTTCTCCCAGCTTGCATTGTCACTTTCACATTTGCAACACAAATATGAAATATTGCCCACATTGTCCTGGTAGTGTTTGCCCATGCTTTGTGAAATTGTGTGTGGCTACAGATTACACAGAACAGAGGGAATATGGGCCTGCTCCTGGCAGGATTCATTCATTGCTCTTTAATGGGATTTTATTGGTTTGTAATGAAATGCGATGAATTAATCACAGCTCAATTATACTTACAAATACATTGCTGTATTTTAATGTGTGCGTGCATGTTGGTCTGTTTTTAATTACCCAGAAAATGTGAAGTTAGCATAGTGAGATCAAAGAATTCAAATTTGTCCCTCAGTGAACAACGTCACAGGCTCACCACACAAAGGCGGGCTGGGAACGAGCATAAAGGAGCAGCGAGCTGGGGACTTCCCATCTTGGCAAGGATGAGGACTGGCAAATGCAAGAGGCCAGACAATCTGATGAAAAGCTGATCCTTATTCTCCCTTCCTGTTTTTCACTCCCACATCTCCCTTTTTCAGCCTGAAATTCACTCTGCGAGCCCCTGCCTTGCCACTCTGTCAGGAGAGGGGTGGGGGGTCCTGAGCTTCATCCTCACCTGCTGGGGAGTCCAGCTTTGGGTTCAGGCACCTCTCTGTCCTTCCAGCTGGTTCAGATTAATCCCAGGGTCCTCTTTCTTTTTTTTAATCTATCTGTATCAGTACTACTGGATAGCCCAGTTTGCTTTTGGGCTTGCCTACTGGGAATGTCAAGTGAGGATAAAATGAAACTGTGGGTAGATAAAACATAAGGAGGTTTCTACAGTGAAATATGATATGTATTAAAATCAACTCATTCATTAGCACTCACATTGTGAATTTATTAAACATTCTTAGTTAACAAACAGGGTTCCTAGTTCAATGTCTAGTGTTGCAAATAGCTGATTTCTGTTTACAAAATAAATTGCATCTTTTACTGAATAAAGAAACAATTTCATATGGATTTTTAATTCTTTCCAGCTAAGTCCACAAAACAGTCCTCTGGTGCCTTACCTTGCACATGGAGCAGCCAGTCTGCTCTGAGGATGTGTGTTCACTAAAGGGCCTCCTTGTACAAACTCTGCTTAACACATTATATCACCGTTTTCACTTCTGCAAAGTAATTTCTGCTCACATTAGAAGAATCAGAATAACATTTCATAGAGCTTCCTTAAATTCTTTACTCACACTGAGATTCCTGGACAGTGTCTGTGTCTAGCACTTGGCTGTGGTTAAAGTAGCTCAAGCAATAACAATACTGAAAGAATGAATGGGAATGCTCTGTTGGACTTGACCCTACACCCAGCTCCTCTGACCAGACCAAAACATCTTCTAGCCTGGCTTCCAATGGACATTAGAACAACTCAACCATAAAGGGGAAAAGAAGGGATTATTTAAGAAAGCGGTGAAATTAGAAAGCCAAAATGTTTCTGCTCTTCAGGTGAAAGAAATTGAAGCAGGCAGCAAAGTCCAGTAGAGGAGCAGGAGAGGGGAAGGAATGGGAGCATGATGTGATCCAGGGAGGCAGGAGCATCCAGGGGCTGCAGCTGGGCACCTTGGGATGCTGGGGGCAGGAGGGGCACGCAGCCACTGAGCCCACTGGCACCATGTAGATCAAAACCTGCAAGCACCTGCTCTGAGCTGGAAGATTTCTGCAGTTTCTTACTCATTATTAGAACAGACACAGAGCTGTTTTTCTAAATATAGAAAAACATACAGTAGAAATTACTACAAAGCACTCTCGATTACTTGGGTATAAATAAAGCAAGTCATGTTCCACTTTTTAGTGCAAATGCTATTTACAGCACCAGAGCCTGTGCTAATTTTCACAGTTACACAACACGCTACTGTTCCATGGAGTCAATAGGACTTTGGAAGTGAAAATGAGGAAAGGTCTCAATCACAGCAAAATATTAAATGGCTACAGGCAACTGTTGTGAAATCAGAAAAAGTATATTTATACTACACATAAAACTGAGCTTTTTTTATTATGCCAGTCAAAGAAATTAAGTGCAAATAGATCCTTTGGAAGGCAGGGGTAATAATTAAGATTTACACTGTAGTTAGGCTGTTTATTTCTAAAGTATTAAGTACAATTCTTCAATGTCTTAGGCCGGCATTTGATTGATCTTACAACTGTAAAACATTCTGGTTTCTAAGCTACCAAACCACTTTTGTTGTTGTTTTTGTTTTGGTTTGGGGTTTTTTTGTTAACTTCCATTTATTTTTATTTGGGAAAAAAGAATATTTTGCAGCACTCTGGGCATTATATCAATTTCTTTCATAGTGATCCTAGAGCAAGCTCTATACTAATGACATCTGAATTAAAAACAACAGAGCAAAAGATTTTTCACTCATAACCTCCCAGCAGAAAAATAGATCAATAATCCAGAATTACTTGTCTCCTTCATAATTCCCTATATAAAATAACTACTTTATGCTTGATGTAAGAATAAGATGACAAATCCTGGCTTTTGTGGAAAGCAGCTGTTTGCTAAATCCATCTTCAACTCACTGCAAATGAAAATGTCATCTGTAAAGGTCTCTCATTTTTTTAGGATAATTCATCACAGTGATTAGGCACCTCCTGAAGCAAGACCTTATCGACTCCTGGTTTGGAAGAGTTAATTCACTGCGCTGCAAACTGATGTGAAATGAAAGAGTTGCTGGGAAAGAAAGTTTTGGCTTTGATATGGAAAACGAGCAGAACGAAACTGAGACATCAAAAAGAGCTTTTTATAGAAAACACTCTGTAAAGCTGAATCAGAATCACAGAATCAGTTAGGTTGGAAAAGACCTCTGAGATCATCGAGTCCAACCTGTGACCAGTCACCACTGTGTCACCCAGACCATGGCACTGAGTGCCACATCCAGTCTTTGCTTGAGCACCTCCAGGAATGGTGACTCCCCCTCCTACCTGGGCAGCCCATTCTGATGTCTAACCACCCTTTCTGTGAAGAAATTCTTCCTAAAGTCCAACCTAAACCTCCCCTGGCACAGCTTTGGACTGTGTCCTCTCCTCCTGTTGCTGTTTGCCTGGGAGAAGAGACCAAACCCTGGCCACAGCCTCCTGCCAGGGAATTATAGAGATGGATGAGGTTCCCCCTGAGCCTCCTTTTCTTGTGCTCCAGACCCTTTTCCAGCTCTAGTTCCAGTCTCTGGACATGCTCCAGCCCCTCAATGTCCCTCCTGAATTGAGGGGCCCAGAACTGGACACAGGATTTGAGGTGTGGCCTCACCAGTGCTCTGTGCAGGGGACAATCACTGCCATGGCCCTGCTGGCCTCACTATTGGTGACACAGGCCAGGTGCCCTTGGCCTCCTTGGCCACTGGACACGCCTGGCAGAAGTTCTGCTCCAGTGTCCCTGGTCACTCTGCTCAGCAGGAGCATTGGCTGATGCCTGTTTGGTGCTTCTGACACCTGCTCCAACTGAGCAGCATCAGGGTGGGAAATAGTGAAGGTGAGAAGAAAATTCCTGTTTGTGAAAAGCCCCAGCACACATCAACACCACCAGATGTTACTGCTGAGCCCTGCTCCTTGCCTTCCTCCCAGTGAGTGCTCAACACACAAAATGTGCACAGGCAGGGCTGCATCCCTCAGGCCCTGGGGTAGCAAAGAGAATGCAGCTCTGAGTGGGAACAATGACTGATTAAAAGTGCTGCCACTTCCTTCCTCCGGGAGGTAAAGGGGTAAGCTCGGCCTCCAAACATTTTTTTTCTGGTAGATTTGGATTTCCAGAGATTGAAACTCTTGTAGTCAATCTCCCCATATGTAGAGCCTTTAAAGTGAACTGAAATAGATGGCAGAACTGAAAAAAGAGACTGACACAGTAAATCACAATGATTTATGAGCATTTAGGTATATGGGAAAATTTACTCATTCCCATTTATTTAAAAATAAATACATTACTTATTTATAGTCTTCATTCTCATGCAGCAGAGAGTGCTCTGGGGTTTTCTTGACAAATTGAAGTCATTGGATTTTACCAATTACAGGGTCAAATCCCTCTATCCCTTGCATGGCTGTACATGCAGTTTCAGAAGGATGAAGTGCAGATTTTAGATTTTAAAGCCTTATTTTATTAGTCATCCTAATACATCCAACCAATACAAAATGAATCACTGATTTTTCCATGTCTCTTCCTATTTAGTTTAAATGTTCAAAGGAATGCTTTATGCTGCCATGTAGACATCAGTAACTAAATGTTTGCTAATAATTAGCCTGAATCTTATATTTTTAAGTTTCATAAATATCCTTTCATTTTATTTAATGAGTTGCCCTTCCTGATGCAGCAAGGCTTAACTTACATATTTCAATTGTGCATCAGTCTGGAATATTTAAAGCAGCAGAAGCATGTAGTATGCAGAAGCTTATGGCAAATTTTGGGAATGGGATAACCAGGAAGCAAAATAAACATCATCAATATTCCCTTCTTTTGCTGACAATTTTAGTCCCTGAAACTGTAAACACATAATGTCAAACCTTGGGATCCAAATCTTAGGGAGCTTACTAACTCCATGCCACTCCTCCAGAGACTGCTAATTAGGATACTAATAATAATTAGTAACAATTTCATGTTTGGGTGTTTTTTAAAAATATCTTTCTGATTAAATCACGACTTTTAACCTCCCCATCAGTTTTCTGATCTTTTGTAAATCCCCTAGTTATTTTTCTGTTAATGAGATGAAACTGAAATTGTATTTCAAATGTGATCACAAAAGTGAAAACAAGGCAATGCAGGCTGCTCTCGTGGGTCATTTCTGCTGCTCATTGGTTTGGGTTGGTTTTGGTTTTTGTCTTTTTTGGTTTTTTTTGGTTTTTTTTTTTTTGTATACACTTGTCTGATGCTGCTTCCAGGTTTCATCCAGCATTTCTGTCATCCAGGCTTGTCCTCCCCTGGAGCAGCTCTGTCCTGGATCACATCACCTTAGCAGGACCATGTCACACCTGCCCAGGAGTGCTGCAATTTCTTCTTTTCAGCCTGCATTTGCATTATTGCATTCCTCTGGTGATTGCATGTCAGAATTCATGTTAATTCTGGTAATTCATGATAATAATCAGCTTCCTTCCTTATTTCCTAAATGACTTATCAGTTTCCTGCTTTTGAAATAATTACAGAAGTAGCTGGGCAAAGGGTGCATGGCTGGGAATACAAATTCCATGCAAAGCTATTTGTCAATTAAATAAAAGTCTGAACTGCAAAAGTCCTCAGAAAGTCTGCAGGCAGACAGTCCAACTTAATAAAGCAGCAAAAGAACATTTCAACTGCCAAAACTCCTCCAGAAACCTTGGATGGAAATATAATTTGGAATTACAGACATGTACTATAAAGAGAAAATAACACAGAGTGTGTTATTATAATAGGAAGGAAACAATAAAGAATTTATTAAAATTCTTGAGATAAAGAAATTTTCAGTCAGAACTCCAGTTCTGGTCTTCACCCTACAAAATCTGTTTTGTATTACTTAGCTGAGAATGGAGAATGAATTTATTCTGTTTTAATTAAATAATCTACAGGCATTTAGAACCATTATTAATTTATGTTTGGATGAAAGTAACAGTGAGATTTTGAAACCTCTGAAAACAAATTAAAGATATAAGGTTCATATATTTGCATGATTACTTTGATTTATGGGGATAAAACCAGGATTTTCACCCCCTGGTCACAACAGTAGAAAGCTACTTACCATTGTACAGTTCATTATTTGGTTTTTTATTGTTTTGTATTTGATTTTGCAAATTTGGATGTGGCACAAAAAATTAACAAGACACATGAACAGAAAGGCCAGACTATTTTACTAGACATAGTAGCAAAAGAAAAACAAATTGTTTCATAGACGATCCTGTAAATGTTTATTTGCAGGCATGACAACAACCAAGAAATTGATAAAATGTTTAAAAAATCTGCATTGTTGACTAATTAACAGTAAAAATACTTGGGGGTTTTGGGTACTTCCAAGTCCTGCAGTGATGTGTTGGGTCTGTTGGTGATCCCCAGCCCTGCCTGAAACCTTCTGCACTGCCCATGCTCATCTGAACAGCAGCACTCAGCTAACAACTGCTCCCAGTTCATCCCATCTTCCTCCTAATCCTGCTCAAGCTTTTATGCTTTCAACACAATTTCCTTTAGCCTTTTCCAGCCACATTTCTGTTGGGGAGATGTAATATTATGCCTTTACATTTCCTCCACAAGACCTGTTTGTTTTGGTTTTCATGGAATAAAATCCCTCAGCGGCGGTGCCTTCTGTGTTCTCACTGTATTGCATTCAAATCCCGTGCATGCTGATTCACACCTTGGAGCCTGCACTTTGTCAGCAGCAGCTGACACTGTCTGCCCCACTAATTATCACCAGGATTGCTTCCTTCCTGTGATACCTTCAGGTGGGTCAGCAAACTGCTCCTGTTTTCTGCACAGCCCTGTGATCACAGAACCACACAGTTCTTTGGGTTGGCAGGGACCTTAAAGACCCTCCAGTTCCAAACCACTGCCACGAGCAGGGACACCTTCCACCATCCCAGCTTGCTCAGAGCCCTGTCCAGCCTGGACTTGAACATTTCCAGGGATGGGCACACACAGCTTCCCTCTGCCAAGGCCTCACTACCCTCACAGTAAAGAATTTCGTGCTAAATCCACTCCTTTTCAGTTTGAAGCCATTCCCCCATCCTGTCACTCCAGACCCCTGTAAAAGCCCCTCTCCAGCTCTCTGTAGGCTCTGCTCAGGCACTGGAAGGGCTTTAAGGTCTCCCTGGGGCCTTCTCCAGGCTGAACAGCCCCTGCTCTCCCAGCCCCTGTCACAGCAGAGGTGTTGCAGCCCTCTGGCCAGCTCCATGACCCTCCTCTGGACTCATTCCACCTCTTTCTTGTGTAGGAGACCCCAGGCCCCACTAAACCTGCCGGAAAGATGCAACCAGAAATATGGCCATGGGTGGAAGCGACACCAGGAGCTCCCCTTTTGGCAAGGACCAGGTTTTAGATCACCCTCACCTCCCCCTGTCCTCTGACAGCAGATTCCTGATCCCTTTGACATCAAATGGAAGGGCTTCACTCATTCCAGTTCAACCGGAATTTGTCTCTGACCAAAACAAAGGGGGAAAAAAATTCCAAACAACTTGAAGACAAATGTGCAAAACACCACGTCAGTTTTGACACATCACTCTGATGCACAGGTAGGTCACTAATAAAATATTTAACCTCTCAGTACTCCTGTTTGAAAAAAACACCACCACCACCACCTGAATTTGGAAAGTTCTACCTGCTGAACTGTGACACAGCAGTGCAAGCATGATTTATCATCTCATTAGCAATGGAGAGGAACAGAGCATTTTCCAGGCACTGCTGTTTATACATGACATTACATGGCGTGTCAGAAATGCGCAGTCCCCAAATATTTCTGTTTACAAGCTGCCACATGGAGAAGCCAACTGGCATCTTGTTTAGATACTGATTTCTGACACGTGCTTTGTATACAGAAAAACCTGATTTATGAAATGTGAGATGGAAACTTGACAGGTTTTTTCAATACATACAAAAATAATTGACAGCACATAAATCACAACAACATCCAGAATGCACTTCTAAAAGCTTAAACTGCTTCTTTTTTAAATTTGCTATGATTTTGCAAAAATATTGTAAGTTTTTAGCTGAACTGGGCTCAAATTTCTTATAATTTATACAAAAAGTTCTAATAGGCTGGATGCTTTATTGTAAAAAAAAGGGCTGATAATCCAGTAAGACTCTTGAGCAAAATATGAGAATGAGGAGACAGAAGGGAATGCTAAAGCCCTTGAATCCCTAACTTAGACACCAGATCTTGTATGAAGTATTTTAAAACATATTAACTATGGGCTAACACAGTGGCTAAAGTTTGTGTAGCTTGTCCTCAACTGACCTGGGTGGAGCTGTGCTAATTTACTTAGAAATGGTAGAGAATTTTTTTAAAAAGGCAAAACTACTGTTATTCTGTATGGAATAACTGTAAACCTTTTAAATAGGGTATTTTATCAAGTGAAAAGTTTCAATAAAAAAGGACGAAAACCTTTTTCTTCCTCCTTAGTTTTGGTTTTCTTTCCTTTCCTCCTTTTACCTTCAGCCTCCTCTTTCCCCCTCTTCTGTTTTGCTTCAGAAAAAAAGAATGAAGATAAACAAATACGAAAGGTAAAGAAAGATGAATAAGGCAAGAGTTTGTAATTTTTTAGTTTCACTGAAGACAAATGAAAATGATAAAAGAAGGAAGTTCCACAATAATTTGCTGTCTTTTGACTAAAAATGACAATGGAATAAAAGATTGACATAGATCAGGTCAGGTATAACAATCTACAATAGTGCCTTAGACATTTTATTTTGTAATTTCTAAAAGTGACCCAGAACACATGAAGCTCAGAAAATAATTTAATTCCCTGGATCTCATGGCTTAGTCTGTCTGAAAAGGGAGAACATCGCCTGCATCAGGGAAAGCACAGGAACAAAGCCTCAGGAAAAAGCAGCTCCCAGAGCACCACGAGTGGCATCAACCATCAAGGGAAGGTTCCATCAAGCCTTGGTGGGCTAAATGGACAAGGCAGAGTTAAAAAGACCTTGAAAGATGAGATTGCCCATGCTGCAAACACCTTTCTTTAAGGGCTGAATAATCTGAATAAAGTTGCTGATTTTCCTCCATGACGTGGTCTTGCTTATTCCTCAAAAATCCTGACTTTGATTGTCATCACTGCCAACAACAGCAAGCAGGGAAACAATTTACTATTTGTTAATTACACAATAAAATGCATGAAAAATCCCCTGTTTTCTTTCCAAGAAGCCACAATCCTAACTTAAATTTGATGTGTAAATCAATATGAGACACAAATTATGCCAGATGAAAGGCACACACACTGTGCAGCCTCAGACTGACACCACCCAACAGCATCACACAGATCCTGGAATTCAGAACTCTGGGTGCTCCAGGAATGATCACCACCATCACCACACACAATGCTCTGACATTTCCCCACAGCAACGAGACACTTTTTGAGGAGACAAAGGCAAGTGAGAAATGGCAGTGAAGAGAACTGGAGGATGTAGAACCAAGCACTGTGGAACTCCAGAGCCTGACTGGGTTGTGCCAGCCGACACCTCTGCCCAGTGCCTTGTCCTGGGCACGGCACCACAGTGCTGAGAACTCCTCAGCTTTTAATAATCACTCCAAGGAAAGCATCTGGTGTGTGAACCCTGGTGCCCCACCAGCCTGTCCTGTAAGGGGTATGGCCCTGAGCACTCCTCTGCTTTGTCCCATACCTTGGATCCTTCTGCACAAGGATCCTAAAGCTTCCTGGAGGGCTGTGACCACTCCACTCTCTGCAGGTACATTCTCTTCAGTGATGTTTTTACTGGCAAGGATCTCTTATTTGCCTGTGTTTTTGTCACAAGAGAATATTCCATGTTCTTGTAGAAATGTTCTGTAGCTTTTCTAGCATCCAGTAGTGTATTCCACTGCAGGAAATGCTTTGTTTTCCCAATAAATTACTTTGGAAATTAACAGTTCTCTCATTGAATGATGTAACTGTTACTCACAGAGTATCTGACAGTCTAGATGTCAAAATATTTTTACTGAGTGTGTACTTGCAAATGCAAAAAGTGACTGTAGGATTTTGAGCTTGGATGAAGTTCACTAAATTTCAGAAAATAAACTGATTTTTCCATATTATATTCAGCTTTTTTGTTATTGAAGGATAAATTGAAATTAAGGGAGGGCAAAAACCTGCATGAGAAACACTGACACTGTCTACCTTATTCTAAACCAAAACACTTCCCATTAAAAAGTCAGATTACCTATGGATAGGACTTAACAGTGGACAAGTCAAGTGGCAATGAGGTGTCTGTGGTGGAGGATGACACAATTTCTCTCCCTGCTGAGACAAACAGCAGGACATGCTTTACATTCATTTTACAGTGACAAGGAGGAATCCTGGAAAAACACACTTGTGGGGCACACACATTTCCCCCTGAAAGCGTGATCCATTTGAGTTGGAAACCCAAAGGCTGAGCAGAGAGGCACAACTGTGCAGTGATTTCCATTGCAAGTCTGTGGAGGATGGCCAAGAAAGGAGAAAAAGAACAAGAGCCAAGTGAGAGCATGTAAATACATTCATCTGAGAAGTTGTTTTTAAAATATTGCTACGTATCAATAAACAATGGAACCTTTAGGCATCAGTCTGGGATACAGGCTGGCTAATTACCTCTATATTTCTCACATATCCAGGAATGAAAGTCTTCCCAATAACCTGCTGGAGGCCTATTCCATACAGACTTCCTCCAAATGTGAAAAGAGTTGCTGTTGCATTGTTCAAAGACTGTTCTCCAGACATAGAAAATCACATGAAAGCAAAAGTTTGTACTGACAGAAGAGAAACTTCTCACCTGGTGCCCACCCTACTTCTCCCTACATTAGCTGTTACAGGCAATTCCTGTAACAGGAATTTGAGGCTGTGCCAGGCCAGCAGCGCCCAAATTGCTGCTGTGGCAGAACTCCTGGCTCAGCTTTGTGCTGCAAAGGCTCCCAGGTACATCCAGAAACTTCTCTGCCTGTGTGCCACAGCTTGGGTGGCTCAGAATCTGGAGCTCACGTTGTGCAGCGTGACGAGGACAGTCAGGAAAGGCAGCAACCAGAGCTCTGTGGTGCAGCTGATTTTTGTTCCCTGCCTGGATTGCAGCCAGGGGGTGGCTGGGAGGGGGCCAAGAGAGGTGCTCTGGTAGGTCCCATTCTCCTCCTGAGGAGAGGGAAATAGACTTTCCTGAAAAGTCCTGAAGAAATATGACAGGAAGCCTTTAATGATCTACTTCAGAGATAAGACAAAACATTGCTGGGTATCTCCTTATGACTAAATATCTTTTGTAATTGTTGGACTCTGTCCTAATTGGCTTTGATACATAAGAGGCCTGCTTTGTGAGCTGTTTGGTTAAAACATGTTGTTCTGTTCTGCTTCCTTTCAGATGTTCTATGGATAACATTATTAGGCTCACCTTTTTGTTCATTCCCTATAGCATTTCTGTGCTAGTAGAACATCACACACATGCTCTTAATTTGATTCAATCCCTGAATAAACTGCCCAGCTTTAAACATGAGATTGATATCATCCTATTTTAGTGCTTGTGCATCCACTGATTGCCTGGAAGATTTATCTGGTTCATTAAAGCACGGGCACGTTTGAATTTGCATTTCCCTTTTTTTGGTAACACTTTTATTGAAGTGTCCAGTATTTTACTAGAAGTTCTCAGATTATTTTATTAATAAATAAATAAGTTATTTAATTAACTAATTCAATTCTAATCTTTCCAAATTCTGTATCTTCACTAGGAAGTTCACAATAGAGATCCTGTTTTCATCTTGAACCTCTTGGCTCTTTGCAATTAATAGCAAGATCCAAATTGCTCTTGTACCTTCCACAGCAAAAAGTTATTTAGAGCATCCTCCCTTTTAGATAAAGCAAAACTCTGCTGAAACTGGAGGATGAAGTTACCCCAAATTCTGAGGAGAGAGGTGAGAAGCAGTTGTATGAATGACGGCTGTCAGTGACCTGAGTGCTGGAGCCACTGAGCCAGCCCAAGGTAAGGGCTGTGCCTTCCTCAGGGGAGGTGTGAGTTATCTTTGAACACAAAAAGATGTTACAAAGGTGAAAACAGCCAGAAAAGTGATGAAATAATTTTCTAGAAAACTCTGAACTGCAACTCTTCTGGTTTCCTTCGCATTTCAAACCAACTGAATTCTTTCTGCACAGGAATATGCCTTTGTGGAATCCTGGTGAAGAAATACATTTATTGTTGTGAAGAAACAAATTCCAATAAATTCAATTTACTTAAGAAACCTATCTGCAAGACCATATAACTGCTTACATCGAAAGGTATAACAATGTTTTAGAAAAATAACCAGACATTTCCATAAAGCAGAACTTCATTTATCTCTGAAATAAAAAGTTAACAAATTTCCACAACAAATAAGCCTGCACGCTTCCCTTTCCTCAATATATGCTTGGTTTCATTAAATTTTACTGAGCTAAACCTTATGTATTTCTCATCAATATAAATTTGGCCAATCTGCAAAATCTGAAGTACTCTCCCTGATGTAATTTTACTAGTTACTCTGAAGTCATTAGCTGGTATTATTCTTCCATTCTAAATACCCACAGGCATGATTCTAATTTTGAGTACAACATTTAAGCTTCTAATACAAACAATTACATGTTCATGGGGAAAAACTTTCTGAATGTTAATGTAGAGGAGCAATCACAGTGCACATATTAAGGCTGCAAAGCAAGGAGATAGTAGTTACAAGTTTAATTTTTAATCTTTAAACCTCATGGACTTTATTGTTTATTTGTCACTACTTTAAACACTTTTCTGAATGGACATCTCTAATTCCTAAACTTCTCCATAAGCAGAATGGAAACATTTCAAAGCTGGGC
This sequence comes from Melospiza melodia melodia, assembly GCF_035770615.1. Classification (NCBI taxonomy): domain Eukaryota; kingdom Metazoa; phylum Chordata; class Aves; order Passeriformes; family Passerellidae; genus Melospiza; species Melospiza melodia. Next base: position 7,200,341 of record NC_086195.1, on the reverse strand, counting down.
TTAAGAGGGAGTGGTTAGTTCAGGAAGATAATCTTTATAGTTATAAACCTAAGAATTAATATAAAAGACACAAATTCTTTCCTAAAAGTTTCTTTAAATAGTGACATTAAAAAAAAGTCTAAGAACAGTAATCAGATTAAAAAATATTGGAAAGAGTTTTCTTTAGAATGAAAGAAGAGTGTGAACTATATTTTCCTATATATTTTCCTATATATTTTCCTATACAATCTACCAGTTTCATCAGTTGTAGATGATGTTTCTTTTTTAGCCTTGCTGGCTGTGTAGAACTTGCTCCTTTTTCCCCATGCTCCATTGGGAAAGAAATGTGCACACAGGTAATGCAGCAAGTGTTATCTGGAAAAATGAGTTATTCCTCCTTCTCTGTGGATCAGGAGTTTGATTCCCAGCAACAGCTGCTGCATCAGAACGGCAAAAAAAAAGCGATTGTGATAAAGACCAACAGCAATTTGCCCAATTCTTCCAACTTAAAATCTAACCAGAACCTAATAAACAATTACTCAGAGGTAGTAAGGAGTTAGTAGTAGGTCATTTCTATGGCTCATAAGCTTTTAGAGGTACCAGGTTTTTGTAATTTTTAACTTGGCTTTTATTACTGTGATAGCAATCTGCAGTCAACCTCACAAGATGCAATCATGTTACAGCGCTGGGCAGCCATCCACCAGCTCCTCAGGCACCGCTAGGAACAGGCTGAACATCCCTACAAACAGTCTCAGGATCCTTCACAGCAGCTGTCAGCAGTGATGCAAGATTTATTAACAAGACAAGATTTAATTGAATTCAGTATGCTACTCAACAATGCAACCACTGTATCATCCGTTCTGGCATTTGATTTCACATTAAATTGATGTTATTCTTAAATATTTTTCAGCGTGCCACACAATATTGCACGGGGATAATGACCATAAAAGGTGTCTGGAAGTGGCTTTCACCTTCCCTCTGGAAGTTTCTGGGATTTTGTTTGTTTTGAGGATTTTTGGTTGGTTGATTTGTTTTTTTTTTTCTGTTTAGGTTTTTTTTTGGAGTGGGGTGGAGGCTGGTTTATTTTTTTTAATCAAGGTTATTTCAGTGACTCTGTCTCAGTTTCCAATATAGCTTTGCAAACAGTTAAATCAGGATTGCTGAGGGATGGCACAGGGTTAGCAACAGTGGCAGGGGGTGCTTTCCCAAATAAATGTCATGGCCCCCTCCTGAGGCACCATCACTTTGGTGACCCAGCTGTGCCATTTCTGACAAAGTGCTGCCACAGTCATTTGTTTGGCTAAGACTGGGGGGGAAAACCAAACCAACCCCAAACCACATGATCCTTTCTGCTTTTTGTCAGACACTTTGTCATTTTAACACAACATTCATATTCTACACATTTACTGGGAAACACGATAGGGACAGAAAGAGTGGAGTGAGTAGTCAGAAGAATCCAGCTCCAGAAAAGGCCTCTGTCCAAGCACTGCCCAAACCCTCCTCACACACCTGGCTCTTTCCTCTCCTCTGTTCTCAGACTCACAGGATGGGTCAGGCTGGAGGGGACCACTGTGGCTCATCTGGTGCCACCTCCCTGCTCAAGCACATGGCACAGGATTGTGTCCAGAGGGTTCTGGAACATCTCCAGTGAGGGAAGCTCCACAGCTTCTCTGGACGATCTGTTCAGTGCTCAGTCACTGCACAGGAAAACAATTCTTCCTCATGTTCAGGTGGAACTTGTGGGCATCATTTCCTGCTTGTTCCTCCTGCCCCACTGCTGGGCACCACCAGCTGCTGCTGGGATCTCCCTTTTTTGTACAGCACCAAACCACCCACCCATGGCAGGGTTTGGAACCAAACCACTGCACCTGGGAGACACAAACTGTGATCCTCCTACTTGTATTTCCCATGCAGTTTTTGCAGACCATTGACAAGAAGCATTGCAAAATTAGTAACCCCTAATAGATAGGAAAAAAATCAGCAGATTCATAAAAGAGGCTTAACAGTAGGTGTGTTGTTCTTCACTAATCATATATATTGTATTCAGTTGTTTTCAGAGACAGAAGCATAAACAGTGCAGGATGTCTCGTTTGGCACGGGTTGATGTAACAGAAACCAGGAACAACACTGAATTTACAAGGAAACCTGTGTCTTGCTTGATTTCCCGAATAAAGGAACTCTGATAAGCATTTAAATTTTGAAAGCTTATCTGGACTGATCCATTAAAAATGGGGCTTGATCTTTAGTGAGCAGAAAGTCTCTTCAGAAGGTATTCCAGAAGCTGCAGGTTCACATCCTTGGGATGGCAGGATTATTTATTAGAAATATGCCTGCACTGAAGGAATATGTAATAAAAACAAAACCAATCGCTTTCTAAAAATCTCAAACCAATTACATGATAGACAACAGAAGTAATTAAAAATCACACATTTGTCATCTTCTTTGTACAGGAAATAAAACTATGATCTGAACAGGACCAATATTAATTTCTTAAGACCATATCCTGGTCCTTTTTTGTATAGATAACCCTTGGGAAGAAATGTATCCATGCACTTTCAAACTTTTATGTCTTTAAAATAGTGCCAGGTGCATCATTACTGTCATGGTCTCTAGCCCAGACAGGAATAGCTTGGATGCCTTCATGTAAAGCATCTGAGTTCATCAGGGATGTGGATATTTTTGATTGAGAGGAAGGAATATTAGAGGGACTTTCTCCTCAGTGATACTAAGAAGCCATTGGATAAGTGTTTTGTTGTGTGAAGGTTTGAATTCACAATTTCCAGGGAAATTTTGTGTATCCACAAGTGGCAGAAAAAAACCAAGTTAAGGATATCAAGGCTTTGGAAAACATTGCAGATTCCCAGTGAAGCTTCCCTTTGCTACTCTAATTCCCAAGAAACTTTTGTCCCATTGAGAGTAATGGCAATTTCCTTCCTCTCACTCAGCATTCGGTTTGGGATTACATATCCATGGAGAAAAACACTGTTTTGACTTTCCTCACAAGAGCAAACCACCACAGGACTCATTTACAGACAGAAAAACCAAACCAAACCACCATTAGAGAAGAACTCACAAACTGACTTCTGTAGCACTGAGTATATTTATACAAATACACAACTGCAAACTTGCAAACAGAAACCAAACTGTACCTTGAGAAACTGTGAGATGGGAAACCCTCCCAACCATTCCCAGGGATTTCCTGTTTCACAGGTTCCCAAGTGAAAGGGGGAAGCAAGGACAAATGTACTCAAAGGCAGGGCTAGCTTTGGATTTTATGAATGTCAAGCTGTGGTAGAAACTATTTGTCTTCCTCACTCCATCCTGGTGCTTGCAGCTCTGAGAGAGGTCTGATCCAACTCTTACTGACATGCAGAAGACACAGTGGAGCACTCCTAGAGAAATTCTAAACATAACCTGCCTCTTGGTAATAGCAAACTTAAAAAATAAAAAAAAAAAAAAAGAGCAAAAAAAAAAGCACATTTCAGTTTGGTGTTTTGCTTATCTTCCAGTTAGTTACATACGATGAACACATTTACATGCTTTGAGTACAACCCCATTGTGGTTATCAATCAAATTAATGGAATGCCACCTCATTTTGGGAAGATTTAAAAATATGAGTTGTCCTGCAGCAACTAAGTCCACTAAGATGGAAGCATGATGTTTTTTATTCCATTTGGAATGCCCTGACTCACCCATTGCTGAGGGAACCCTGAGCTGCTCAGACAAGGATGGAGAACTGCCTTTGTTTGTGTTTAGTGGGTGCAAGATGGAGCTTCCTGAGCCGAGGCTTTGACTCTGCCACACCCGACGTCCCAAAGCTGCTCCTGCTGTTTGCCCCTTTCAAACTCTCACCTGGGCACTGTGACAAGATTTAGTATCTACCATGTGCAAAACACCTGATTTTAAAAGTGGCTGATGTTGTAAGAAAAGGACAAACAGTGACTACAGCCAAAAAGTGTTTAAATTAGTTATTGAGAATTTTGTCCTTTGGACATCCACAAAAAAAGCAACATACACAATTTTAACATAAGTAATTCCCAGATACTTTCTCAAAAAGATTTGTGTATGAAACACTAAATTAAATCCAGTAAGGGCACGTAGCATCCTCTGTTCTTGGAGAAAAACAATAATACCAGATAATGAAGAATTTTGGATAATATTGGATTCTGTCCCAGGATTAACAGAAGTTAACAAGATATCCATTCACCTGGTTTGCTGAGCATCAGGATTGGCTCTTTTCAAATGTTTACACAAAACCCATCATAATTTTGCTCAGAGCTGGTTTGGAAATGTAATTTATGTTTTACTTCCAAGCCACAGAAGCAGTAGGCTATGAGGGTATCAGCCCAGCAACTAATATTAAGTCAATACACATAAAACCACCATAGAAACAAAAAGATGGGAATTTTTTCCCCTCTTCTTTACAGCATTTGCCAAATTCTATTAACTTACAACTGTCAATCTGAAGACAAGTTAATACAGACACAGTATTTTATTATCAGTTTCTCAAATTCCTGCATGGAAACACATGCAAGAAATTTCAGTTTCTCTGCACTGTTTTGGAAGAGCAGAGATGCTTGTTCAGAACCATCTCCTGTCAAACAAGTGATTTCTTTGGAAGGTGGCAAGTCATAAACTGCCACATCTGCTTCCTAGGGGGAACACAGACATTCACCTGAAACTATTACCATCAATGAAAGCATTCCCACATTTGGAATGCACACAAAGACACAACCAAAAGTGCTGGAGGGGGGAGGTACAGGCACAATTGAAAAAAAATTAAAAAAAAAAACTACCATCAGTAGTGTTGTAAAGGAATCACCTCCTGGACAAGGGTAAGTTTTGACATTATTTATTTCTCCAAGACAGCAGAGACTGTCAGTTGATATAACACAGATCTATATACTGCAAAAACAGGACACAGATCTTCCAACAGTAGTTTCTCCACTGGCAGAGCTTCAGCAGAGGTGCCTGTGCTCATGCTGGCAGAGAACTGCTCTCTCTTCCACAGCAAATCTACACAACCCCCCAAAGTGCCCTGATTTGTGAATGCAACAAAGAGCTGAGGACACAGTTCAGGTCATGACACAAATTCATGGTTTTCCATGTTTGGATGAATTGCTGCCACGCTGCTGGAAGGGATGGATGTTACTGCTCACCTGGTGACTGTGAACTCCTCCTGACCATGAATTCCAGCATTAGGCCTTTCAAAGACAATCAGGTTTTACCCTCATGCCAACCAAGGACAGAGAGGGCAATAGACAAAAATGACCAAACAATTCAAGCAAGACAGAACAATAATAATTAAGGTCTATAACCAAAGCATTTAGACTTTATTTTTAAAACTTTTATTAAAAAAACCCTGTATTTTATTTCTTTATAATAACCACTTTCCTAGACTAGTTCACTCCCCTTACTACCCAAAGCTAAGAAAGTACTTCTGAGATTAAAAAGCAATTTTCTTCACCATAGTGATAAACAGCATTGTGATGACTTTTTTCCTCTTTTGAATAATAATTCTCCTATCCATGTAGTAGTTTTCCTCATTGCCAGCAAAAGCATTTCCCTTTTTTGTGGGGAAAAAACCCCAAAACAACCCAAAACCTTGGGGTTTAGATCAGCTTCCCCACTTTCTTGACCACCACTTGCTGTCCAAACACAGATCACCACACAACACCCACCAGAACTTTAATGTGGGTAGTACAAGGAACATGTACAGTGCAGGTAATTTAACTACAAACTCCTGGACAATAGAAAAGCCACTGCTGAAGTACAAAAAGGAAGCACCACAGGATTTTTGTTCCAAATATCAAGAAAATATTTAGTAATTTAAGCTCCTCTTCTTTTACCTTGGAGTAAAAGAAAACTACAATAAGGAAAAGAAATGCAGAAAAAGGTAAGTGTGAATGAAGCTGCTTTCTCCCTAACTGACCCATTGGCAGATTTTACTGGTTTATGCTGCTTTCCCCCACATGCCAAACAGCCAGATATTTCAGGCAGGTTGACTAAAATTTATCAAGATGGCAACAATGTAAGTATTAGATTTATGTTATGTAGGACACAAAATGGCCTCCTGTGGGTTCTGCTGGTCAGCCTGCTTTTTGCACTGCTGGCTTTCAATACATGCACGTTGCCACATCAATCCAAGGTTGTCTCATCACATTCTGCCTGCTCTGCCACAAAAGGATTTGCCTCAGAGATTTGCCTCACACTCAGAGCCCCCTGAGCCATGGGGAGCACAGTGCTGACCCCACAGCTCCCAATCCTTTCTCAAACAGCAGCAGCAGCACCAGCAGGGATCACACTGGTCCTGAGCTCCTTCAGGCTCTTGGCTAAGGAGAACCTCTGCCCTCACTTGCTCAGCTGGACAAGGCTGAGCTGCCCAGAACTTCCAAAAGCAGGAATGAAAACCAAACCAATGGGAACTGACTCAAACATCACAGCTTTTCCAGGGATGGATCTTGCTGCAGGTGACTATAAAGTATGCCTGGACTACAGAAGACCATGAGATTTGAATTGTATCCAGCAGGGACTGATCTTCTCTCCTTCAAATTTCCTATCTGACTTGAAGTGACATCAAATAAATAAATAAACAAACAAATAAATAAGGGCATCTGGAAATTCAATTTCAGCAATTCAGGCAGGGTATAGAGGGTTAAGAGTGGCACTGACAGTACCAGAGAGGTGACTCAGGGGTTGTGAATTCAGGTGCACACAGGTTTCAGCTGGACAAGGACTCTGCTTCTACAGTCTCCTGATCTGCTCTGTTGTTCAGCAATCCCTTTCTTCCACTGAGAAATGGTTTTGTCTCCTCTCCTTTCTGCTGATTTATACTCGGGATACTGCAAAGTGGGAACTTTATACCTGAGAGTCAAGATTGAGAAACAATCTGCATTGAAACCCCATTATTTATGGCACATTCCCAACCAGCCAGGCTCTTGGCACTGATTTTGGCACCTGAGGAAACTCTGCTGAGAAAATCCATGACAGAGAGGCCATGGACAATACAGATGAACACAGATGTTTGATCATGGTGCTTCCACTATTAACAGACTATGGCCCATTCCCAGGACCAAAAATAACTTGGGTTTTAGCTGGATTTCAAACCTGCCTGCACCTTATACCAATACTCTCAACAAACTGGCTGCTGACTCTTCTATGAAGAAATGCAACATCATCAAACCCAGATGCTTTTTTGTGTTCTTCCTGCATTTGCATGAGAAAGCAGAGCTACATTACAGGAGTCTGCTTTTAAGAGCAGCACGGACACAGTACTCTGAGCCTTCATTTGCATTATTTAAGACTTTGCCTTGATCAGGTCTCCATTCCTGCCATGTCTCTGCACCATCAGGACCAGAAAACACGTGAGGATGCACCTGAAAAACACCACTGACATGTTAGTTTAACACTTACAGAGGCAGAAAGGGGCTTGAGTGTTGTGAGCATGATTGGAGAGGGGCAATTAAAGGAGAACCAACAAGCAGCAGCACGCACTGCATAGGCTGTCTTTGGTCTTCACTGAACTCCCAAAGGCAGCTAATGGACTTTACTTTTGTTTCAGAGCACCTAGTCATCATCGAGCAGGAAATTCAAATGGGAAAAGCCAGCCCAGACATGGAGCTTCAGTCAGAAATCAGAGAATTGATGCAATGTTGTCACAGAAGGGCGTTCTGATCCATTTCCAGCAAAACAGGAATGAGCTGTGCCCTCACACACCCGCAGCAGGGCTCAGCTCCTCGTACACACCACAGCAGAGCTAAGAGTGAATGATCTGCAAACAACTTACTTAAAAAGCCCCAAAGCCTCCTGGCTGTGTGGCACTACAAAGAAACGCGGTCCCTTGGGCTCCTGGTTGAGCTGGGAAGGATGGAGGAACCCAAGGACGGTGTGGAGACACAGGAACAAGCGTGGATGTCCCATCTCTGGAAGCGTTCAACGCCAGGTTGGAGCAACCTGGTCTAGGGGAAGGTGACCCTGCCCATGGCAGGCGCTTGGGACGAGATGATCTCTCAAGTCCTTAAAAGCAGTCTATGGTGCCCAGGCAGCGCTTCATCCACAGGTGGGGCTGGAGCTGCGCTAAGCCGTACGAAGCAGGGAAAGCAAGCAGCAAACCCGCTTCCCTTCCCGCGCCTAAAGACGCTCCCAGCTTTACTCACAGGGGAGGCGTGCCCACAGCCCGGATTCCCGCTCTCGCCATTCCCGTCCCTCGCGCTTTTCCCGCCGCTCCCGGGCCGGGCCCTCCCCGCCCTCACGCCCCGAGGCCCTCAAGGCATCGCGAGACTTGCCGTGCGTCTCGCGCGAAGCGCGCGCGGCGGTCCGCGCCACGTGACGGCCGCGAGGGCGCGCGCGCGCCGGCGGGGCCCGCTCCACCTGTCACGGGCTCCCGGGGGAGGCGGGGGGGTGTGGGCGAAACCATCGGCGGGGGCGGCCCCCGCCCTTCCATGCGACCGTTGCTCGCCGACCAGGCATCTCCCTCGCAGCCCCTTTTAGCCCCATTCCCGCTCCGGGAAACCTTTATTTTCCGCTTGTGCCAAGAGCGCCACGCCCGAGGCCGGGCGGAGGGTGCGAACGTGCCTACTGCCCCCCGCCGGTGGGACATGGCACCTTCCTCAGCGGCGTCCACTCCTCCAGCCCGGAGCCCCCGTTACGCAACTCCACCCGTGAGCGCAGCCCTCCCTCGTTCCTCCTCCTCTTCCCACCCCAGCGCCCGCCACTCCCGACATCTCCCCCCCATCCCCCGCCGTTCTCTTTTAAAGGCGCACCCCAACTTGCTGGTGCTCGCTAATCGAAAAGCTCGTCTGACTGACGGCCCGTTTTACCTATCACAAACGGCGACTCTCTGAAACCCCGCCTCTCTTATCACTTACTGACCAATAGCGTGAGACCGGCGGGGGAGGCGGGCGGCGAGGGCCAACCAAACCGGGGCGCAGCAGCGGCGGAGCGCAATGACTGACGTAAGTCAACAAAGGTCACGTGGGGCGCGGCGGCGGCTCCCATTGGCTGCGCGGACGCGGGCGGGCGGGGCCGGACGGGGGGGTCGCGGTGGCGGCGCGCGGGGTCCGCGGTGTGACACAATTACAACAACTTTGGGCAGCGGCTCCGGGGAAGTTTGTACGGGCGGCAAAACACACCCCGAGCCGCGGGGCGGGCGGGGAGGGTCCCCCCGGCTCCCCGACAGCTCGGCTCCCCGCGCCGCCGGCGGCGAGCGGCGATGTAAACACCGCTCCGCCGCCATCCGCAGCCGCCGCCTCCTCCTCCTCCCCCGAGTCTCCAGCGCTGGGGCTCCCTCCCCCCTCCTTCCTTCCCTCCCTCCTCCTCCTCCTCCGAGCAGCGGGGCTTCCCCCCGCCTCCCTCCCTCCCTCTCCCCTCCCCTCCCTCCCTCCATCCCTCCCTCCCCCTCCCTGCCGGCTGTTGTTGTTGTAATAAAAGTTGTGGTGTGTGTGTGTGTCGGGCACCCCGCCCCGCCCGGCGCTGGGGGGTGTTGGGGGCGCGCAGGGAGGGGGGGGTGCGATCCGCGAGTTAATTACGCTGCGTTTCCATGAAATCGTGCGGAGTGTCGCTCGCCGCCGCCGCCTCTGCTGCTCCTTTCGGTGATGAGGAAAAGAAAATGGCGGCGGGGAAAGCGAGCGGCCAGAGCGAGGAGGACTTCGCCAGCTTGACAGCCCAGGAGAGAGAAGCCCTATCCGGCCTCGACAGGTACCCGCTCCCCACTGCGCCCCGGCCGCCTCCGTGTCCCGGCTCGGCCCGCGCTCCCTCCGTGTCCCCCCGCTCCCCTGCCCGCGGCTCCCCGTGCGCCGCCGCTCCCGGGCCGCGCTCTGCCCTCGCCCGCCCGCCGCGCTGACTCTCGCTAACGCCGGTGCCTCTCTCTCCCCTCCCTCCCGCCCGCTCCCCTCCTCGCAGCCGGCTCTTCGGATTTCTGAGGCTTCATGAAGATGGCGCCAGAACGAAGGCCTTGCTGTTAAAGGTAAGCGCGAGGGTGGATGTGGAGCGGGGATGGGGGGGAGGGGGGGGGGGACGGGGGATGGGGAGCGAGGCGGCCCCGCCGCCCCTTCCCTCGGGACCCCCGGGCCCGCACGGTGAGTGTGTGCAGGGGGTGTGCGGGGGGCACCGCCACCTCCGCGGGGTCTCAGTGCGTTGCTGCCGCCTTTGCCCCTTTCCTTTTTTACCCCCCCCCTCCCCCCCGCCATTCTCCCCGAGCGGGACGAGGGGAGCGTGGCCATGCGGGTGCCCGTCCAGCCCTGGGACGGGAAAGTGGCGGAACCCGGGGCCGGGAGCGGACGGGCCGGGGGAGGGGGCGCGGGGGCGGAGGGGGGGAGGCGGAGGACGAGGAGGAGGAGGAGGCGGCAGCGGGGGGAGAGCGAGGGAGGGAGGGCGCGCTCGGCGCTGCTGACGTTGCCGCTCCCCGGACCCTCCCTCGTGATTTTCGCCCCCAGCCGCCAGGAGCGGAGCCGGGGCCGGAGCCCGCAGGGAGCGCGGGGTCCGGGCTGGGGCGGGCGCGGCGCTGAGCGGCTCCCGGAGCCCGTCCGAGTGACTTGTTTACTCTGCGGGCCCCGCTGCCTCCATCCAGCGTGCCCGCTCCTCACCGAGCCCCGCGTCCCGCCCGCCGGCCCGGCTTGACAGGGAGCGGGGCGTCCCGCGGGCTGCTGCCGCCCGGCCCGGTGTCCGGAGAGAGGTGTTTGTCTCTGTGGAAAGTTGTTGGCCCTGTCATTTAGTTAAGTAATGGCTGCTCCTGTCGGCCCAAGATGGCCGGACAGGGAGGAGAAAGAGAAGGGGGGGGAGGTAAACACGAAACAAACACCGGGAGCGAACGTGGGGAGCGTGGAGCCCCCGGTAAGGGCTGAGGGAAACTCTCCTGCGCATCCCAAGTTCTTTCTGGGCGCTTTCCTGCTGCTTTGCAGCGCCGGTGCCCTCCTTATCAACCTGTAGCACGTTCTGCTGCCCATCCGTGAGCTGCTGACAAAGGCTGTGCGGGCCGAGTGTCTGCCAGCTGTGCTTAAAACACCACACGCCAGGGAAACGTTCGGGTTACGGAATAAGTGGAACTGTTTTTGAAACGGCACACGGCTGAAGCAAAGGGGACAGTGCTACTCTGGTTCCTGCTTCCTGCCTTGTTCCTGTCAGTAGTCTGGCGTTTGACACTGCTCATCCCATTGTTGTGCCCGGACTGTATCGTGGAGAATTATTTTTTTGCTGCTGCTGGTTTTGGTTGATCTGGAGATTTGACTCTAAAGCGTGTTGAATTGGATAGCCTAGGCCTGTGCTTGTGTTTGGGTGTTTTATTTCTGGCAGGATTGGAAAAGCTCAATGTCAGGACGTGGGGGGAGGGGGGAGGGATGGAAGGAGAAGCGAGTACACTTTCCTTTCTGCTTATATTTAAAAAGAAAAAAAAAATCTCGCGGTTTCCTTTCGATTTTCAGAGTTATTTATAAGAGCACTTCTTCCCATTAATCAAAAAGGTAGGGGAGTGACATGTCAAAGCAGTTAAATAATGTACATTAACTGTTGGTGGACCAGAACTCGTATCTGCTGTGTGAATGCTGCTGGGACTATCGGAAATATTAGACCGAATCCTGTACGGGGTAGAGCTTAAGGATGCCAGACAGAAAATAAAAGCTTCACATCTCATTAGGTCATCTGTCACATAAAATCCCTGGTTTAAGTTTTATTTTGCGTACTGTAAAATTAAGTAGTGCAAGGAACAATTCAGCCTATTAGTTTTATGCTTTTCTTACGTGTAATGATTTTTTTTTAAATGCCAGTCAATTGTAATTTTAATACATAGAATCTGAAGTTGCAGGGCCTTTTGCTGGTTTTGAAATAGGTTTTCAGAAATATCTATGTATGTCCTTTTACTGTATGAAGCTGCGAGTCCATGCAGTGAATACTAAAAAAATCCCCAAGCAAACCAAATATTTTTCTATTTCACCTCAGTCTTCAGATGGTGTTTAGTACGTTTATTGCACAGTAACTCACGAAGCATGTTCTCTGTAAAACTTGTCTCTGAGAAAGGTAGATTATTTAAGGAAGTAGAAGGATTAAAACGTTGCTGTCGAGTGCAGAGATGTTAGAGAGGAATTTCTTGGTTTGAACCAGTTTCGGTTTTGTTTGTGCTCTTTACTTTGAAGGAACGTGCTTGTGTTTCTGTTACCGATAAGAAGTTGCTATTTTTAAGGTATTTTCTCCTTCGTTCCTGTTCTGTGTGAAGCTTTATGCAATTTATGCTCTGTTGAGGGCTTTAGAACAATTAATCTCGCAGACCACTTTAATTCAATGTAGCAGTTATTTTTATAGTAGAAACTGTGGCCGAATATATGTGCAGTTAATTAATAGGTTTTACAGCGATAGCAACAAAATGTTTCCTTTTGTGCATGGAGCAACAACAGCTAACAAAGACCCTAGACTACATAATTATGAAATCCTGACTGACTGATTTAAGAATCTACAAGGCAGCACGTTACAGTGTGAGATTTATGTGCAAGTGTAGCAGGTAAGAAAAACCATTGAGTCATGTTTCCAGAGGAATTCCTCACAAAGGCAGGAATTTATCAGTGCTCCCCTCGATGTGAGAGGAGCTCACCTACTATTGAAGCTTTCCCAGAGGCTGCCAGGCTGGGGCAGCGAGTGCTGGCTGTGCTCCCTGGTTACCTGTGGGGTGGCAGGAGCAGGGGACCTGTCTGGGGAGGCTCAGGGAGGTTTTGGGCTGTAACTGTTTGGGAAACAGCTCCCTTCCCTGCCTGGCTACTTGTGCAGCAGGAGGAGTCTGTTCTGGGCTTAAATTTGGTGCCTGGGTGCAAGAAGACACTCCTGATTTTTGGTGGGGCTCACTAAGGTGTGCATTGGCTTGGAGGGGATTGCGGGAGGCGTTTGCAGTGGGACCTTTGGTTTAACAAAGCCACACCCTGACAGGATTTAATAATAAGAAAACTGGGATCTCTTTGAGGGATGGAGGGGGCTTCATGTCTAGAGCTTTAATTTAGCTGTGGGTTCTATTTGTGCTGCAGTCCCCCGTTTCTTGGTGGTTTTGCTTTGTAGGATGTATGGGGCTGTAGTATCGTGGACTGAGCCAAGCTGTGCTGCTGGGTGTAGCAAATCAAAAGGGCAGGCAGGACATGAGATCTGTACAATTTTATGAATTATTGAAGGTATGGATTAAGGGTCAGGAATATTGTAATGTTGCCCCATGTATTGGGTGTGTGATAAGCCAAAAGAAACTTTCCTGTAATGGTGTACACGCTGCGAGTGTGTCTGACAAAGGAATGGAGTTTTCTGTTGCCAGAAATTCTGCGTTTATTTTGCAGAAAAAGGAGCTTGAAAATCATAGTTTGCAGTTAGTGTGGTTTTGGGAAAGAGGGGAGGGAAATTAAGAGATCACCTTTCAAACTGGTTGAAATGCTGGAAATCCAACGTAGTCAGTCTTGTGCTGGAGAAAGTGCTCACTGTTATGCTTCCGTAGTTGACAAGAACATTAACGTGAAGGAGGAAAAAAACCCCAAAACAAAAACCCTGCTGGTGTCTTGATGTCTCTTTCTCCCAGGAAGGCGTTCTAGCAGGAGGTGAAGCTTAAAGATTACTTGAGGGGGGAGGGTGAGGATATCCATTGTATTGGAAGTGAATTGCAAAGCATTTCCTTCTTTTTCTTCCTTTTTTATTTTTGTTTTGTTTTTGATGATGTTTCCAGTGTTTAGCCAAAGTTGACTTGATTGCAGTGACAAACCATCGTTTCATAAGCTGTAATTGGCATCTATACAGATGTAGGTTGATGTAGCTGGTCTGATGTATTGGGTATAAGATGCTTGTTAATTCCTATTCATTGAGTTTAATCAGTTTGTCATATCCTGTGGACAAAAACTGAAGCATGTTTCCATTTAAAATATTGATGCTGAAGTCGATTTGGAGAGATGAAGTAGTTCCACACAATATGCCATGTTTTAGTCTGTGTTACCTCTCATGGTTTAGCAGCCCTTTTGTTTTCCAGCTGATTTTAAAAATGGTTTTTCCTTTGTGTGAAGGCCACATGTGTTGACAAAATTAACAGCTTGCTTATCTGTGCTTTTATGAAGCTTACAAAATAAATGCACAGTGAGAATATTCTTTCATTTTTTCTTACAGTTTTAGTGTTGCTTGTTTAAAAATAGTTTCAGAAATTGTGAATTAGTATAGGTTGACTTTATCCTTTCAGTGTTGACATTAATGTTAATTTCCTACTAATCCATAATAAAATATACACAGTTTTATTTATAACAAACTGCTTGAAAAATAATTATGCAAGAAAACATTTTAGCAGGTTAATCTTAGTGTAGTAAAGTGGATTTTTTCTTTTTTCAATAACTGGGAAGATTTTGGCTTGATTTATTTTCATCAAAACAAAGAAATATTGCTTGAAAAAGAATTAAGAATGTTTGTCTTATATAATGGCAGTACTGGGAATTGAGAAACTGGAAATTGGTACCAGGAGACATTGGTAAGGCACTCCAGGAAGTGGGCAGCCTCTCCAATTCCTGTAAATTTGTATCTGAGTTGTTCCTTTATGTTTGGGTTTGTTTTTGTGTTAATATTGTGCATTTCCTATTACTGGTTTATTATCTAGTATATTAGCTGTCCTGTGGAGCAAGTTGAAGTTGGATAAAATTTTGTAAATTGTGTTGTGGGTGGAACTGATTTTCTAGCATTTTTGAGGGAGTCACGTTTTTGAGTCTGTTTATTGGGTAATTTTAACTGAGCCGTAGATTTCTTTAAGATCAATATTTTTTTTTTTTTTCTTTTGTATGCAGTTTGTATTAATAGGGTGCAGCATTCTGGGATCCAGTTAAGGTGTAGTGGGTGACACATTCCATAGTTCCTGGCTGTACCATGTTTGTACTTGGAATTCACAGCCATAGTGTGTGTATGGTTGTGTATCCTGATACTTGGTTATAGGTTTGCAGTATTTGTGCTTCATCCAGTATTAAAACCATTTTTTTTCTAAATGGACATTACACAGTACTGTAAGTATGGGATACTTAGCATGTGTTGATACTTTCACAACTAGAGTTTGAGACTTTTTTATTAATAGTGGGATTTTATTGCTCTAAACATATATTCCTGAATGTTTTGGCTGTTCCTCAAGTGTAAAGTACAGTGTTGGTACTACTTTCTGAAGGCAAGAAGATTGATGAAGTCAGAAACATTACACTTGTCATTTTAATGCGTTAATGAAGAGAGAAGGATGGATCTCTGTCCACAAACAAAATGCTTTTGTAGAGGTGTAATTAGAATTGCAGGACTTGGTGTGTTGGCATTTGCATTTCAGCATGTTTTATCTTCACTGTCAGGGAGTGATTAGGGAATATAATGTAAGATTTTTTTGTTGTTGTTGAATGCTTGTTACATATTGTAGCTTTTAAGTCCTGGTCTACTAAGCTGAAGTGGTCCATTCTTCTAAGTGGTACATGTACATCATGTTATAAGGTAATTTGTGCCCTACTGACTTTAGTAATCAAATAGCCAAAGTGGGCAGTGGTTGAGGGTGTGGAGAGAGGGAGACACTGCTGTGTTTTAGCAGCTGAAGAATAGAGGTTCTGATAAATTATTTAACTTCAGAAAGTGTGAGGAAAAACAGTGGCTAGGGTGGGACACAACTGTTTTCATCCCATCCCAGAAATGGAACCATTGCTCCTTTGGTGCATCATGCTTCCCTGGCCTCTAGCTTTCACATTTTCTCTAGGTGAATCCAGGTACAGTAGGTGAAGAAGGAACAGACAATCCAAAGCTTTGTGTGTGCCTGGTATCTATCACTCAGGTGTGCTTCCAGCGTGGCTCTGTGCCTCTTGCCAGCCTGCAGGGCTGTTTGTTCACTGGAGTGGGTTGAGTGGACTTGGTAATTATAGAGGTAAAACTATCTGCAAATGTTGATACCATCTGAAGTAAGTGTTGAAAGCATCTTCTAAAAGCTATGCCATATGTTTGTTATACCATTTTAGAAAAGAGTAGATGTTTCATGCTTGGATAGCTTGGTGCACGTAGAAACATTTGTTTTCATTTCATTAGTGAGATGATACAAAATTAAAGAGAGTCATGGAAAATGTTTATGGCTATAAAGTGACTTTTTCCTGATTAACACTTGTCACAAGACTTCCCAGTGCCAGAATTATATTCCATGGCCCACTGTTGTTCTTTAGCCCTCTGACAATTAAGCAAACTTATGTTCTGTGGAGAAATTAAGTTCTGGTTTCCAGCCTTACAGGTTCTTCAGTTAAACTAAGGTTATTCTCAGATTACTGAACAAAAATAGTTGTTCTTGGTCCTCACCTGGTAGGATTTTTATATAATGGGAGGGATTTTGCTGTATTTTCAGCAGTCTGAAAGGGAAGGAAATGTGTGTATTTGTATTGGAGAATGCTTGCATAGTTTTGTAAAAATCAGTTAACTGCTTAGAGGGCTTGGATGAGCTTCTGCAGAAATGAGTTAAGGAGAGGGGCTGTGAGTGTGAGGTGAGTGCAGAACTGAGCTGGGTGCAGGTTTAGGGTTGGATCAGGTAATTCCAGGAGCTGAAGCACTGTCCTGCTCATTGTGAGTGCAGAGAGGTACATGGATACAACTTCAGTCCTTCAGAGCCATACCTACCTTGTATTTTACATTAAAACTCACGTAAGTGACTTAGTTTTAACCCCTTTTCTTGGTGGAGTCCTGCAGCTGTGCTGTTTGAAGCATGATGTTTGAATAATGTGTTTTCACAATTAAACATTGAAGTGATGCTTATTAAACTTGATGTGTCATTATAGAGAGCAGTTGACTCTTTGTAGGAAATGTTAGCAGTGTTAATCTTGCAGAATGCTTAATTTGTAGTTAAAACCAGACAAAATTGAAATCAGTGGGTCTTGTATGGAGCCCTGCAAAGGCTGCCAGGATTTGTATAGCTGCACCTGAGAGGATGAGCTCAATACCTTACAGAACATTTTTGGTATGAAGAAAAAAGGGATTGTGTTTGATATAGTTCAGTCTGAGCTTGTTGGATGAGGGAAGTTCAGTAAAGCAAGAAAAAACACTTAAATATTTATTACAGGTTTCTGCTTTATGGATAGGCAGACTAAAGGAATAACTATAGTAATTCCTCTGTGGAAAAGCTCTTTCCAAGAGTGGCCTGTTTAAAAAGGGGTCTGCTCAAAGCTTGTTTTCAAGATGAGTTTTACTGGTACTGTCACAAGTAGGTTGGGCCATTTAATATTTTGCTTATGGCCATTATAAAGTTTTTTGAATGGTGCATGTCTAAAATGAGCCTCTGTCTAAGTTTGGCAGGGGTTCAGGGATTACTCTTGATACTGAATATTATTATTTGTATTTAAAGAGTCACAGGAAGGTATTACTTACATACCTAAAATACCATGTTAATGAACTAAACCCCATTAAGCATATTTGGGAGTTGAATATTGTTTATCAGGCACTTTCAGTGCAGAGTGTGAGAGGATGCAGGGATCACCATCAGAGCTGTATTGACAAATTACCTTCCTTTATGGTTCTTGGATTTGCTGTGTAGCATTCATGGCAGGAGCTTATTTAATTAAGATGTAGAATTAAGATCTCATTTACAGTTTCGTAAAGGAGTAACTAAAATTGTGTGATGAATTACAAACAGCACTGTATGTCTGCATATGAATTTCTTTTGTGGTAAGTTGGTAAATTAATTGTTGTTTGTTAAAATGGCTTTAAGTCATTTCCTTTTTTCACAGTGGCATTTGAGAATTATGATTCACTTCTTACTATTGATTGGTTATTAAAGCAGACTGGATTATGAGACTGAATATGCTTTTCCTTAAATTTCTGCTTCCATTTTGAGAATTTGAAATTCTGAGCAATTTCAGAGTATCATTTGCAGCATTAGACAGAAGGTCCAGTGCAACAGCTTTTCAAATAGAGCCAAGAAATGTATTTTTTTGGTCAGTATTCTGTTACTTCCACTCTAGTTGCCATTTTAACTTTTTATTTAAGCAGTGTGTTCATTATCTTCTGATTTGAAAACCTGCACAGGAAAAAAGAGTGGAATAATGAATTGAAGTCAAGGTTTTTATTTTAGGTATCTTTCTTCTACCTGACAGAATTTTAAGTTTCAGTGAAACATCTTTGGGCCTGTGTGATGAACCAGGCTGGAGAACTGCTTCAGCTGAAAAATAACCTAGTAAGAATAGAAAACTCACTAGTTTTAAATAACCACAAATAAATAACCAATATTTAAATAAATATTGAAGATTAGTACTAGGGTTTTAGAAATTCAAATAGCCAGCTTCTGGATGCTCAGAACTGAATTGGGAGGGATTCCAAGGGAAGAGTCCCTGTTGGATAAAGGAGCTGGTGAGTGCTGGGAGTTCTTGCAGAAGGCTCTTCTGGAAGCATGACACCAGTTCATCACCTTTGAAAGGAAGGGAAGTAGGTGGGTAAGAGATGCCCTTGTCGTAGCTGCCAGCTCCTGAGTCTGCTCAGAACCAAGAGAGGAGGGATAGAAAAATGAACAAATGCCCCCTGAGAGCCACAGGGGCATTGCCAGGGCGTGCAGAGGTGCACTTAGAAAAGGAAAAGCTCAGCTGGACTTGAGATTGGCTGGAGATGTGAAAAACTACAGGAAAGGATCATAAACAACAAGCACAAACAGAGGAATGCTGGGCCACTATTAAAGAGGAGAGGTGAATTAGCTGCCAACCACTGCTAAAAACCAGAAATTCTCTGCACTACTTTCACCTCTGTCTTTACCAGCACTCTTGGGCCCCAGGCCTTGGGAACGAAAATCCAGTCCCATGCACAGACCTACTGTCTTTGAAGGAATTATTGGGATGTAAACTATTACAGGAGCTTGACCCCTACAAATTACCCATCTGAAGGTGTTAAGAGAGCTGGCTGGATCCTGCTGGGAGGCTGCTCTCTGTAATCTTTGAGAAGTCATGGAGATTGGGGAATGTTCCAGAAGACTGGGAGAAGGCTCATGTTGTCCCTTCGAGAAGGGTTTAAACAAGAAGGCAGGAAATTATCAGCCCATCAATACCTCAGTCCCAGGGAAAGCTGTAGTGTGAATCCTGATGAAGCACAGGGTTGGGAAAAGCTGGCATGGATTCAGCAAGGGCAAATCATTGTTGGCAAACCTGATTTCCTCCTAGCACAGAGAACCTGCTTGGTGTACATGGAACTAGTGGTGGACATTGTCTTGCTGCATTTCAAGTCTTCCCATGCTGTTTCCACAGCCTCTTCCTAGAGAAACCAATGTGTTATTATCCAGACAAGGGATGTGGGAGCTTGGCTGATGGCAGCACCCAGAGCAGGGTGGGAAATGCTCCTTCTCAAACTTTCTACAAGTGGAACCCCCAGGATTGATATTGGGTCACTGTTTAACACCATCACAAGTGATCTGGATGGTGGGATCAAGTGTTCCCTCATGAATTTTGCTGATGGTACCAAACTGAGTGAGGAGGTGAACCTGCAGAAAGGAGAGCTGTCCTGGATGGGCTGATGAGAACCTTGTCAAGTTCAAGGACAAATGCACCTGGGAGAACATGATCCAGGAGTGCAGTACAGTCTGAAGCAACTCTGTGGGAATGGACCTGGGAGTCCTGGTGGATTTAGCTCAGTAAAAATGAGCTGTGTGCTGCTGTGGCAAAGGGAGACTGAGGTGCTGGATTGCACCACAAGGGCATCACAACAAGGACAAAGGAGTTATCATTGCACTCTGCTCAGAGCTGGTCAAGCCACACCTGGAATATCTGTGTGCAGTTTTGGTGCCCACTAAAGAAACCAGATGTGGCCAGGCTGGAGAAGGTCCAGGGAATGGCTGCAAAGATGATCAAAGGACTGAGAAGCTGTATGAGAGATCCTGGTTTGTTCAGCCTTGAGAAAAGAAGGCTTTGGGGCAGATGTTACCAGCATGTTCCAGTACTTAAAGGGTGCCTACAGAGAAGATGGAGACTCCATTTTTACAAGGAGTTACATTGATAAGACAAGATTTAATGGGTACAGGTTACTCCTGGGGACTAACTTCCCATTGAACACAAGAAAAACTCACAAAGAGAACAGTCAGCCATTGGAACAATCTCTTCAGGGCAATGGTGGGTTCTCCAGTGTTGGACACTTTGATAATGCAGCTGGACAGTGTGCTGGGCCATCTTGTCCAGCCTGTGCTTTTGCCAGGAAATGTTGGCTCAGATGTTTTTTGTGTTAATTTGGTGCTGCTGCTTGAGAATGGTGAGAATTCACACCACTTAGGGAGTCACACACACCCCACCCAAGGCTTTGCAGCAGGAGTGGGCAGAGATCTGGTGGATGGGTGCCCTTTCCAGCTCTTTGCTCCTGCAGACTCTTGGACACACTTCCTCCTTTGAGCTTGACCTTGCGTTCCCTGCAGCAAAAACTCAGGCATTGGATCTGTAAAATTAAATCATTTAATAGAGTGGTGCAGCAGGTTTTGAGCCTGCAGAGGGGGACCCAGAACAAATAAATTCTTGGGCTTTTATACCATTTTTCTACCCTTACAGTGAGGTATTCTCTGATTCTGTGAATGCAGTTCATTTTTCAGGCATAAAAAGCTGTGGAGGTACTTTGAGAGATTTGGGAGGCTAGGGTGGGTCCTGGTTAGTGTGACACTGTTTCTATAAGAAATATTTATAAAACTATTGCTCCCTATTTTCTTCTGGAGAATGGAATTAGCTGTATTTGGAAGCACAGGTTGCCAGGACTAGATTATACAGAACCATAGAATCCCAGAATGGTTTGGGTTGGAAAGAGTCTTTAATACTGGGCAGTTACTCCTGCTGTGGGCAGGGACATCTGCCACTTTACCAGATTGCTTAAAGTCCATCCACGCTGTCCTTGGACACTCCCAGGGATGGAACATCCACAGCTTCTCTTTCTTCATGCACAGGAGGGATGGAATGAGTGCACTTGGCTTCCTCACTCTGAAGGAATACCAGGTATTTAGTGAAGTTACCCTGCCACAAACAGATGTGGGAGAGATTCAGATCTGAGCATGTGTGCCCAAGAACACCAAAATGTGTTAGAAGGACTGTGTGAGAGAACTCTGAATGAAGGAAAGATCCTCAGATATCTAGGTTGAGTACTAATGAATATGTTTGAACCTATGACTACTGAAAATCAGGCCACCATTTGATTTTCGGGAAGTGGAGAAATGAAAGTCTTTTAGGAAGGTTTTTCAGAATATAGTGTTACAACAAAAGGGAGAAATTTTCAGTTAAAGGCAGTAGAAGAAAGGTTGAAGAAGAATATTTTGATGAGATGTGAGGAAGGGTAGGAAACCAAGGAATTAAATGGTTGACTCTGATGCAGACCATTTTGGGGGTGAGGGGAATGGCAGTGTGACTCAGTGTTTTTATTCTTTCCAGCAGCTACTGGAGTCTTATGCTTGGTTACCATCTAAACATCCCTGGTAACTTAAGTAGCATTTAAATGTTTGATGGTGCTGGGGCCTGCTTCAGAAATTTTAAAAACAGGGTAAAAATGGGAACAAAGCAGGTAACAAAATTGCAGAGAGTTTGTGTAGGATGTGAAAAAGCTTAGTAAGAGTTACATTCTCTGAGTATAACAGAACTCTCTCCCATTTTTGAAATAAAAGGAAGATGTTGGCTGTGTTTTCTGTCTTTATCTTAGAGTGCTGCTTCCCTTTTTTCCTCCTTATCCCTCAAGGAAGGGAAGAGTAAAGAAGCTTCTTTCCTCGAGGTGAAAATGAAGCCAAGAGCTCTCATGTGTCTGTTCTCAAGTCATGTTTTGTTGCCTTTAGATTTGAAGGATAAAGAAAGCTGAGCAAGTGTGGAAGGTACAGATAGATGTGTTGAAAGGGCAAGAAATAGTTTAAAGTGTGGAACTGAAAGCCTGTGTAAGGGAGAATGATGCTGATTTAGAGAATTTAACAGTAAGTTTAACAGAACAAAGTGTAAAAAGAGTGTAAGATAAAGTGGAAGGATAAGAAAAATGGAGAACATCCATTGTATAACATCATAAAGCATGTCATAGGCAACCTCTGGCAGGAGAGAAAAAGTGCTGTGATGTTGGGAAGAATAAAGAGCTGCAAAAATTATGTACATTGGTTGGTAAACTTTAATGGAGCTTCTGGGCATGTTACAAATATAGTAACTAAGGGTAGATTTTACACACCATGATTCTCAAAGCTTTATTTGTTCTTAGTCTCTGGTGTGGTGCATAGATATGTGTTGTTTTCCAAGTATTTTTAATCTCTCCTGCCTTTTAATGGTTGGAAGGGCAGAGCCTTTGCATTTGTGATTTTGTTAATACTTAAACACTGTAAGTTTTCGAGAGTGGGAGACTGCAAAATTCTGAAGTCTCTCAAAATTCTGAATTCTATCAGATTTCAAGTGTTACCTGTTAAAATTATCAACAAATTAGGTTTATAGGTCTTTTTTGCTTCTTAAAAAAGTTTGTTCCTTGCTTTTAAGCAGAAATGAATTTTTGTTTATTCCTTCTTTAAATCAGAGGGTGAGAACAGTTTTTATACTTTCTGAAAAATAAATGATAGTAGGAAAGTCTTCAGCTACTTTTGAATCAGAACAGTACATACTTCTTGCTTAAGAAGAAAATATTTTAAAAGAGTATTGTATATGAAGACAAAACTGGAAGCATCAGGTAGTAGAACAGAGTTGTGTGTCTGAGCCAGCCTCTTCTGATGCCTTTGTGAAATCCCTCAGATAGACTTAGAATCGTGAATATCCTGAGTTGGAGGTGACTCACAGGGATCATCAAAATCCAGCTCCTGGCCCCACACAGAAAAGCACAAAAATCCCAGTGCCTGAGCACAGATCAACATACTATCTTTAACATAAGACTACATGGAATTTAACTAACAACTTATGTTTGTGTACTTGAGGGCTTTCTTAACTTTAGTTACTGTGTGAAGAAAATGTATAGTTGTAATGGCTTTAATGCCTCTTCTGGCTCTATATGGGGAGGATTTGGAGGTGTTAATGCTTATAGCAGAGTTAATTTTTGTTGCCTAAGTAAGTTGAGATCCCAGAAACATCAGAGTCCTTGTTAACTAATGAGCAGAATTAGTTCTCATTTTCTACCTTTAAAGGTCTCTGTTAACTTACAAGTTCATGTATCAAAAGTTTATTACCTCTGACAGTTGTCTGTCATTAGTTATATGCTGTCCATCTTGGCTGAATTTATGGGATTTTTTTCCTCTCTATAGTCTCAGTACAAGTAATATTTACAGGTTTATTTGCTATAAATAATTTGAAAAAAATATTGATGGTTGAGTGGAAGCTCAGAAAGGAGACACTTGCTGTGTTAAAAAAGGAGGAGAGCATGGCAGAAGCTGTGTTGTAGCACAGAAATACACTGAAGGCAGATGTGTTTGGGACAGGTGAAAGAATTGTGGAAGATTGTGTCAGGGTTCCTTAGGTAACTGTGGATGGTGGGGATATGATCATTGCATAAAATTGCAATTCCTGATTTTGGAGATTGCCTTCAGTGAATCAGTGAGTGTAGATTCCCCAAACTCTGTGAGGAAAAAACGTGGAATTAGAATGTTGCAGTCTGTTTATTCCCTGCCGGTGAAAATGTTGTCATCTTAAATTGTATTTTTCTTTATGAGTTGATTTTCTTTCGTGGTGGTGGCTTGTTTTTTGCTTTTGAATGATAGAATGTTTTCCTGTAGTGCCAGTTGCAAACTTGCAGCTTGCTCGCATTGTGGCCAAAAATCTGAGAACAATGAGGGCTCCATTATGTGCAGTGAGAAAGGAACGATTGTACTACTTGCTTTTAATTGCTAATTAAGCCAAGTCCTCGGTAGTTTGAAAGAATGGAATAGTTTATCCTTCCACTTTAGACCACTATTTGCTGCTTGGTTGAGGAGAATGATGGTAGGGGTGATTTTTATGGTGATTTCTGGATGAAAGTGAAAATAGGCATTTTCATAAGAGCAGTCATTTTTCACAAGGAGCTCTGTGGATTCAGGGGATGTGTGGAACTGAGGAGCAGCTCTGGACTTGAGTGCTGCTGGAGAAGGCCAGGCCATGTCACCTGCCCCATCCTCAGCACTCTGCTCTGCTTCAGTTTCTGTATACAGTTTAAAGGTAATTTCAGTTTTTCCAGACAAGCAGCAGGGGTATTCTAGAAAAGGCTTGTTCATATTTTGAGATTATTTTAATTTGTTCTTGATTATTATTTTATTAAGATCAGAGATGAAGCTACCCTAGTAGAGTGCAGCACTGATTCCAGTGCAGTAGATAGAACTCACTGACTTTAAAGATTCTTCAGCACAGCTAGGTAGGAATTTTTGACTCCAGGAAGTTCTGCTTCCAGAAGGATTGGTAAGCAGATATGCAGATTTACCAACTGAATCAGGAAAACAAGTTTCAACTACAGGTCATTTCACAACTTTTTCCTCAGGGCTTTCTCACTTCCACAGCCAGAACTCAAAAATGGAACAAACTGATTTAGAGCAATTCATTAATGAGTTGCTTAAGGTCTGTCAGGCTTCAGACAGCTGGAAAAGAGAAGGAACACATTCCTGCTCCAGTGGTTTAATTTTCATGATTTTTCTGCCATATTTGAGAACCTTTCCAGATTCCTTTCATGTCATGGCTGAAATGAACTCATTCTCATAAGGACATTTTACCTGTTTCACTTGGTGCCTTGTTTGTCAGTGATTTCTTTTTCTAAACAGCAACAAAGAATTGCCATGGAGTAGTACTTATGGGTTTAAGAATGAGTGTCAAATTTGGAGAATGTGCTGGAGCTGGTTTTTGTGAAGCAGCAGTGGTGTCTGCAGCTGGGGACTTCCTGTGCTGTTTCCCACTGCTTGTGGGAAATGAGTTTTGTGGGTGAAAACTGCAGTGTGAGAGGCATGACCATGTTATTTAGGTGGCAGGTAGAAGAACACTATTAAACATCAGATGATGCAACATTTATGTAACTTGATAGTGCTTGTTGAATTGGTAATCATTTGTGTGGAAGAAATTCATATTTTTCTTAGAAATTAACAGAGGTGCTGAATGGGTAGGGGAAGGTACCGTGATACTGCCTCTCCTTCCACAGTCAGATAAGAGACTCAGATTAATTTAATTGCTACTTCTGGATAGCAGAGTTGCTCATGTCTAACTTTTGGTTCTTAGTGTAAAGCTGAGTTCTGTTACTCCTTGAAATGCACATTTGAAATGAAATGTTGCATTTTCTTCCTACATATGAATCAGAACTTTGGCATTTGATTATCCCTTTGGTTGGACCTCTTGCTTTGCAAGAACTTAACAGGAAGATTCCCTCAGTTTTTGGGGAAGGAGGACCTCTTGGGAGGCACAGTGGCACTTGGGGATTCAGCTGGAATAAAGGGCAGAGTTTCCATTGCCAGGTGGCATTTACTGTGGAAGAGTGCCCATGGGGTTGCACCTACATATCTGTGTGAAGCTGTAAATTTCTCTAAGTTGTCTTGTCCTTCACAAAATCTCCATTGCTTGTGTAGTGTTGCCCTCCCAACCTCTCCTGTAAGTTAAAATATTTATTTTTTGTGTGTCCCCCCATTGCGTTATCATTGCCCCCTGCATTTTTAGATCTGGCTGTCTTAAATTTTTCAAGCCTCTGACCTGCTGTCACATAAGTGTCATGATGTGTGATTTCAGTCATAAGTTTGCACATAGTAGTCTGAAGAGATGTAGGTGAGAGGGAGACACTCAATTATTTTAGAAAAAAATAGTTTCAAACTGTTTATTTTCAGCATTACTAAGTTTTCTACCTTTCCCCAGGTCTACTACTATGCTTTCCTATTCATGTGTGAATAAATATGCAAAATTAACCCAATTAATTGTAATAGCACATCTTAATATATACATATCTTAAAATGCTCCTCAACAGCTTTCTCTTGGTGCTGTCATACAAGTATTTAGTGTTTTATTTCAGTGCATGTAGCCTGTGGAGTACTGTGGAGAAATCCCTTTCATTTAGTGTCATCTACCTTTAGGCAGGCAGACTGCAAGACCTGGTGTTCTGTGTGAGCTCTTGGGGGTCCTTGTTCTCAGTGGAGGAAATGTTGGGACCTTCCCCCTCTACAGCTCCCTGAGTAAAGGTTGTAGCCAGGTGGGGGTTGGTCTCTTCTCCCAGGGAACCAGGATTGGTCTTTCTCAACTTTGTTTAAAGTTTTCTCTTGTGCCACATCATTAAGTGAGGAAGTTATTTTATGCTTATCTTCTCACATGTTTGACTTCTATAACCAGTGGAAGGAGGATCTCCTAAGATTTTGGGAAGCAGCTCATATTTGTGACACGAATCTTCCAATTAATTGTTCGGTCTAAATACAGGACTGTAAAATATGAAAGCTTTCCTTCTGTCAGGCTGTATAGGAGGTGAAGGAAGGATCAGTGAACAGAGAATGCAATGCTAAACTTGAGTTAAGAAGCCATCCCTGAGGGGATCCCACCCTGTAATTTTTTTTTTTTTCTTTTTTGTTTTGAGGCTGCTCTAAATTTGCAAACCTCCTGTCTGTGATGTTTGCCTCACCTGAGATCTGTAGGTCAGATACAAACTGACCTATTTGTTGCATCTGGCACATGAGGTCATGGAGTAGGTGCCTGCTGATGGTTGGAAATGAGTCCTGGAAGTGAAGGAGGTGCAAGCTGGGCCTTTTGAGGGACTTCTGAATATAACCCATAAATCCCTTTAGTAGAGTTTTCAGGAGAATGAAGGAATATTTGAGAATTGTACAGCATCATTTACCTAGGGGTGGCTTAGCCACAGGTAGTCCCCCTGGAATGCAACTACTGAGATTGCTTTAGTAAAATAAAGAATATTTCTTTTGTGCTTCCTTTTCCCTGAATACTCACTTGTAACAGCACAGAATTATGGACCTTCCAGACAGGTCTAGCAAGACTTCTGAACCAGTGACTGAAGTTGTGTCCATGGGTGTAGATTTAACTCTGACTTCCATGAGTGACCCTTCTTTTCCAGGTCTGTGGTGTGCATGTGCCCTTTGCCCCTGTCTGCACCTGAAGCAGAGTTGCCCATGTCACAGCCCCTAGGCTGTTTTCTTGGCAGACTCAGCTCTGCTTCTTCCCAAACTTGTTTTGCCCCATATGCAATGATCTACCTACCCATGCCAATTTTGAGATCTGCTGTCTGGTGCAGCTGCTGATGGTTGTGCTGGCTTCAGTGTCCCTGAGCCCTCTTCCTGCCTGTGGAAGGCAGTGCTAAATAAATCACAGTGCATTTCTTATGGCACAGAAATATTTTCTCATTTCATCATTAGCAGTCAGGCTCACAGCATTCCTCAAGGGAAAAGCAGAATATAACAGTTGATACTTTTTTGCTTAATACCTTGACTGTGCAGTACAGCTGCCACTGATGCAGCTGGAATACCAAAAGCTGCTTTCCAGTGGCCCATGTCACATCTTTGTGGGCAGAACTGTGTATTTCCTGTTTTCAGGACATTATTTAGTTGCTCTGAGCCTTCTGGGAGGCTTCACACAAGATTCTGCTTGCTAACAAACTATGTGTTAAATTTTATTGACCAAGGTCTTTTCACTTTGTATTTTTGTACTTAGCCTGTCACGCTGAAAACCTGTTTCACCAACTTAGAGCTACAGTTTCTATTTGAAAGGTGTATTTTGTACAGATAAACTGTACAAAAATAGTGGTAGTGATATCACTATCAATAGCTTTCACTGTGATCACTGGAGACAGTGGTGGTTTCTGATAGTGAAAGCAAGTAGGAGCATTAGGACATCAGCACTGAAAACAGCACTTGGCTAATTTTAAAACACCACACCATATCTAGACTTGGGTTGATGAAAATGGCTAATAAATCAGCTATTTAATTTTTGAGTCCTGTACAAAAATGACAGCATAATCCAGCTATAATGCTGCATTTTGCTGGATCTGCTAATGCTTTTGTCACTTGCTTTTGATCTTGTTGATAATATTTCTGTTTTTGAGAGAAAAATTGGCATTTCTTTGCTTTTGAGAATTAAGATAATTTTGAAATAATAGGTGGCAACGGCTATATGTGCTTTGGAAAAAGGAGCAAGTCTGAGTGTGAAGCCTACCAAGCAGATAAATGATGCAGCAGAAAGTGAATCATGTGTGTCTGCTCATCTGAAAGTGGGTGGGGAGAGCATCTCTGTAAAAAAAAAAAAAAAAGTGTTCCATTACTTGGAACACACATAAGACAACATGGGACTGTAGCTTAGTGTTGCAGATCTTTTAAAAATGTGTGAGCAGGATGATTGCTGAGGGCTTGGCTTTCTTGTAGCATGTTGGTGTTATCTCTGCAGCTCAGAGAGCTCATGCTTGGGTGCTGTGCTGCAGGAGGCATCCAGAGATGTTCAAGAAGTGATATCCAGTCTTTTTTCTGTGAGGGGGAGGGTGGTGTTTGCTTGTTTTATTGTTTGTTACCTCTTCATTTGTTAACAAAGTTATGAATAACCATTTATTAATTTTCTTCAAAACAATTTTCATTTTCTACGTGATGTTTTGAAAGCATGTCACAGGACATGTAATGCTGCTGAGTTTTGGTGAATATTCTTTCACTCTTTCATTCTTCTTCCCTGGAGAGTTGTTAAGCTAAAACTGTTCTTGAAATTTTGTAGAATATTTTTTCACAAGAGGGTTTTGAAAAGCAATAGTCTTGGTATAAAAGAAAGCTGGTTTGTATGAGCACGGAAAGGTTTGGTTGTTTAAGCGATACTGATACACCCACAGTGTCAGTACTTGTCCTTTGGTCATGCTGAAATTAAAGACAAAATATTTTCTGAAAGACCATAAGAAGTGGGTTTGGTTCTTAAAAAATTAAAGATATTTGCTAAAGAATTATGTTCCTTCGTTAATTAATATTTAAAATTGAGTTTCTCTAGAGAGACTCCAAGTGCTGATCCTCTCAAGTATTTATGTTGGTGAAGCTGGGCAGATAGCAGATCCTGTCTGTGGGTTTTGGTTCTGTGGTTATGATATGTGTGCCTCCTGTCTGGACACTAATGATGTGGTAGTTCAAAATATTAAGGAGCTAATTTTACCCAAAGTTTCTCAAATACTCTTACTCAGAAGTACCTCAGGGGCATAAGCTCTTTGCTTAACAATTCAGCTCTTTATGGTCAGTATTGGTGTTGGTCTGTTCTCACTTGAATGGAAATTGTTTCAAAACTTGTGCAGACTCTTTGAGAGGGAACACAAAAGAATTCATAGGTTTAGGTGAGAGTTTCTAGTTGTTTTTCAAGCCTGTCCCTTCACATTGCATATGGCTGTGTCACAGATACAGAGGTATATGGAATAACATTATATTTATGAAAATTGCTGTCTTATATGTGATAGCAAAGAGTATTTAAAATAATCCTTTGCTTCTACTGTTTACATTTAAATACTGTTCAAAAGCCTAATTTTCTGATTCTTGAAATACTTTTTAAATCTTCAGTCTAAAATGATATGTTTGTTTGGCATTATTGTTAGACTGAAATAGTTTTTCTCTTTCCCTGGTGGTTGTGCTGTTGGTATTTGTAGAAAAGTCATAGTAGCTTTTGATTTCCTAAGGTAAATAATTTGAGATGTTTAGACTTACTTTTATAAGAGAGACTCTTTCCTCTTACCCCCACAGTTCTCTTCCAAATTTATTTCATTTCTACTGAATGTGGGGAAATTGTATAGAATCTGCTGAGATGGTATTACTATCTCTGCTTTTAAAACAGATTTTTCTCTGTCTCTTCTACTGCAAGAGCCTGGGAGTGTGAACTGAACCTATCAGGAGGCAGATTCAGAGCAAGATGGTTCCCTGCAGTTGTTCTGTGGAACTGCTGGCTGGCCAGGATTGTTAGTGTGGGATGAGTGGACGTGGTTTTAGAAGGTGGTAGGGAAAATTAATGGAAGGAAAATCCATCAGGTGCATTTCCCATCTGTGCCCAGGAATTTTCTGAACTTAAATAGAATTTTTCTGGAAAAATACAAAGGGAAAAAAAATACCACTGTATGCTAACCTCTTTCTTTTGCTGCTTTTTCAGCAATGTGAGTTCATGTAAAACTTTGCTAATCTTTTATTATTGTTGTTTTAGTCCATGTCCTGCTCAAGTAAGTACAAAGACAGGTTGCTGCACAGGTCTGACTATTGGTCTGACTTATTGTCATCTTATTTTAACTTTGCTGAAAGTCTATCATCTGTTGGGCTCCAGAATCCTTTATGCTTTTTTAATCTGCCTTCTGCTGGCAGCATATCCTCATCTTGGTTTGTTGACTTATAATCCAGTAATTAATGTACATAATTTTTTTTTCCAGTACTTTTAGTAAGCCTGTCCCAGAGCTGAGTCCCTTACGTGGCTGCAGAATGTTTTACTGCTACGTGTCTCCTGACTGCCTTCCAGATACATTGATGGGTGTGGTTTGGATTTGCAGTGTCCTTACCTCATTTACAGTTGATAAACCTAAAATAAGACTGTAAATTCAGTCCAAAGGCCAAGATCTTATCATGGCAAATTATGGAGGTAATTATATGATGATAGGGTACCACCAATAAATGTAGTTAATATTACAGCAGTTCTTCTTTTATGTTGAATTTTGTGCTGCTTAGAGACTATAAAATACGTGTGAAAATGGATTTTAGGTAGAGGTTGGCCTGACTCACAAGAAGGAGGAAAGCACATTGAACTGTGGAATGTGAAACAAGTGCAGGAGACTGACCCAGAGACTCAGATCTCGTGCCATTGCTGCACTGGAAGAATAAATTTTGGCAAATTTCTTTGCTCCTGCTTGCACATTGTGCAGTTATGGCAGAAAGGAGGATTAACTTGAGGTTGTGCTCCCTTGTGTCTGTGAGGGGCTGGCATGGCATGAGCAGCCACCTCCCCACACCTGGGAACGTGTGGAAATAAAATCAGCATGAGCCTCACACTTTGTTTTGATGTTCCACAAAGGCTTGCAGTTTTTCAAGTTATCTCACAGCAAAAGAAGTTTGGAATATATTTTCAGCATACTGGAGTTTATGGGGTGCTTTCTATGCACTGGACAGGAACTCAGGCCTTGCCAGTCAGGAGTTGTTCCCTGTGGGCCACATTCACCTCAGGAGGTGCCAGTTCTCCATCTGTGGCCTAAAGACAACATCAATATTCTCTTCCACATGTGCAAGTGTTATTTATGTTTCCAAGCTTAAGCATAAAGGTTACCACCTCCTGTTGCTTTCACAGGACAGGCCACAGGTGGTCCAGAATGATGAGGTTTGCTTTTTTTGGATGTAAGAAAATCTGTTACTGCAGAAAACAATGAAAAAAGAGCCTTTTGTACTACAGTTGACACTTTAAAATAAAGGGCTTAAAAAGACTGACATTTGGGACTGACTTGCCTGCTACCCTTCTCCTTTTATGATTATTTGAAAATGTCTTTTAATTTCAATTTGCTACATTTTCAACTGTTCTTAAACTTTCTCACCTTTGTATTTTTTCATCCTCCCCAGATATTCCCTGCAGAGGGATAATGACTTGTTCTCTTGGTGACTGGCATGACTGAAGTGATTATGAGGTGGGAATTTTTTGTGTTGGGTGGGTGATGATGGGAGGCTGTTGTGCAGCCTGCTGGAGAAGGGATGAAATGGTAGCCGTGGAGAAGGTGCTGTCCTTCAGGGCTTGAGTCAGTTGTGATCTGCTTTCCTTCTCTGGCATTCCCCAGAGACAAAAATTTCACCTCTTACTTGGTGTTCCCTCTCACTCCTTTATGTTGTCTGAGCTTTTATTGCCCACTCCTCTGGTTGTGCCCAGCATACTCTTTAGAACTTCATTTAGTGTCAGTATTTGACTGTATTTAACAGATTCTGCTGTTCTTGATTCAGAGATTTTTGGGTTGTTCTGCTGTTTTCCTCTCCAGGAGGATTGCTTGTTCATAGTGACACAATGTTCAGCAGAGATATTTCAGTGCATAGTGGAGTGTTTATGTTTATTAAGTAAAGTGTGAAAGAATGAAATGTGTGTGCACCCTTCCACATATATTTTCTAATACTGATGAATCCAACTCTTTGGGACCAGTACTTGAAAAAATTCCAGTCTTCTGTGGAAATGAGCTTTTCCTGCATTCTGAAGAGTTCTTGTTTGGTGTGGTTGACACACTGGTGTATTCTGTCAATTCACAGATCCGTGCTCAGGCCATTGAGTGCTTTAAAGGTGAATTTAACCTGTAAACAAAGATTACATTACTGACAGTGAAATGGGAGACAAGGGTGTGTCCTGTTCATCCAAAACCTCAAAAAGGAAGACAGTCCACATTTTAGTGTTAAGGAACTGTCCTTTTAGTAGAAACTTCTTAGCGACTTTATGGTTTTGGGTCACAATTTTGGTGCATTTTTTGCAGCATTGAGTTGATGCATTTTGGAAACTATATTGCCTGTACAACTGCTGAGATTCATTCTAAGGTTTGAAATTAATATGTAATTGAAATTGTTGCCCACCACTGTAAATAATATCAGAATTGATTGTTCAACTGAAGGCTCAAGTCACGACAGCTTTAGCTGGAGAGAGAACTTAGGAAAACACCTATGGAGCCCTGTGGAATGTGGCATGTTCATCAACAGAAAACCTTCTCAACTAAGGTCTGATGTACAGAATTCAGTTATTTCTAGCATTGTTTCATTTTAAATGTGAATATTGCAGTAATTTATTATAAGGGACTCCTCAGAGGTGTTTGGTGTGTGAGCCACATTCACATCCAGGTTTATGAGTGGTGCCAACAGAACTTGTGATGTTCTGTGCTGATCCTCACTGCTCATTTGGGGTACTCTGTCCCATTGCAAATTTCTTGCCATGGATTTCATACCTCTGTAGGCTTATAACATGCTTTTTAATAGTTTGATCACTGTTTTAAAAATTTTTGGGTTTTCTCCCTGGTTGTGAGAGATGAGCAGTGCTAGAAATGCTGATTTGGTCACTCTGAAAGGTGATGTGGGGGCAGCACCACATAAATACTGGGCTAAAGATTTGGCTTCCATACAGTGGAATCCACATTATGCCATTTTTTAGTCTACAAATAGACATTGCTAAGAGAAAAATGGCCATTAGCTATTTTCTGTTTGGGACTGGTACATGTAATGAGCAGTGTAAGGTTTGTGAATTGTGTGTAAACATCTAATTAAGAGAAGTGCACGAGGTTGACTTTTAGAAATGAGTGTGTTTGGGATGTGCATTGATTTTCTTAAGTGTGGTGACTCATTTTAAAGGCACTTTATTAAAAAACTCATACAATTCTCTGAGTCAGGGTGTGTGGTAGTGAAAGGTAGGCCCAACAGAAGGGGGGATTGTACTTTTCCCAGTTGGGCATTGTGTAAAAGATGCCTTGCAGATCTTTCTGATGGAAGGAACATCATCATCATCATCATCATGGAACTGAGAACTCATCATTGTGTTGAAGAGCTGTGTTTGTAGTGTTCTGCCAAAACAGATGGTGGTGTGCCCAGACACCTCAGTACTCACCCCTAATGGATTGCATTTTTCTTTATCCAGCTGTTTGTTGTAAATCACAAATCCCCCTTTTCTACCCAAGGTCATGCTGTAGTTATGGAAGGGGAAAGGATGGCTGGAACAGAGTTCTCCATATAGGTGGGAGCTTGGTGTCTGTCATTCTGCCTCTGTCCTGCAGAGAATTGTCATGGTCACTTTTGGCTTAAAAGTGAGGTTGACTCTGGAATCTAATCTTTGTTTTAAATAAAATTAAGCCTTGAATCTTGGTCTTCCTAGATTTAAGTCCTTAGATAGTTTTAATGTGCTGGAGTTTCTTGTGAATTTTTTGTGAATTTTTAATGTGCTGGAGTTTCTTGTGAATTTTTCTCCTATAATAGAATTGGTTTCTGATCTGCTGCACTTAGCAGGAACTTCATCCTTTGAAGCTGTCTCTGTTTCCTTGTTCAGTAGTGTCCCTGAAAATGCATACAAGATAGATGAAGAATTGGCATTAAGCTTCATACATGAATGTTTTCCCACTTGGTATTTTTTAATGTCCATCTGTATATTGGGTGTCAGATTTGCTAGGGCTTGGGAAGCATTATTCAAGAAGGATATCTAACATCCAGCTCCAGGGAAATGTTAATGAGAACAGGCTGTGGTGACAACCTGCACAGCTGTTCACCCTGCAGCTGCAGGAGGCTTTAAGATGTTTTGCCTGTGACAATTCACTCTCAGGTTTTACTTACCAGAAGACTCTGCTAGCCAGTTCCCAAGCAGTGTTTTGGGTGTATTTTCATTTATTTGGTGTTTAGTGCACATTATGATGAAAATTCATACTGGTAGCTAAAATAGTTTGGATTTGGGCTTTGTAATACATAAATGTAAAATCTGAAATCTCTGTGAATATACTCTCTACCTGTTGCTGTCACACAGCAGAAATAAGACATTTATTCTTTCCTGGAATAAGGTTCACCAGCTCTGCCATTCAGCAGTGGTATTGCTCATTAGCTGTGGACTGTATCCAGAGGATTGTATTCCTCTTATTTCCTCATTGCAATTTCTGTCTGTTCAGATAGTCACACGGGGGGGGGAAAGGTGAGGCATAAGGCTGGGTGTTTGCTGGATTAGCAACAAGGGTTGCAGCTCTTGATGGGAGTTTTTGTGGTGCTTTTCAAGGTGTTTTCTGTGCATAAAGTTCTCCTACAAAACATTTCCTATGCAGGCTGGTTTTCATGCACATTTGGTTATGTTCCAGTGTTGCTCATTTTTATATGTGAGCATAATTGTGTAAGCATAATTAAGCAGCCACAGAGGAGAAAATATGAATGGCTGTGGAAAAAGGAATGTGATTTGTGGATTGTACCTATATGGGAGATTTGATGTGATGGAAAATCCTTGGGGTGGATCCTTCTGCTGCTCTGGCTGTGGTAACTTTCAAAGTGCCAGCATTGTGAGACTCCTTGAAATTGTGATATTTCAGTATGTAAAACCAGGTTCATTCTGGTTTTTTGTCCTTTGTGTTTTAATGTGCTTTTACCAATTCTCTATCTCCTGTGGTGCTGAAAATTCCACACTTCCCACCTTATTAGCATTAGTTTTTACACTTTCTTTATGAAACAGCTCCTGACCCATTTTCACTTCCATTCTTCTAAAATAAATCATCTTTTCCTTGTATTTTCAGACTAAGCTATCAGCAATATTATTTCTGAGTACCAGGCCACCTCTAGTGTTGAACCCTTTTGGGTCTGAAGTTTAGACTGGGCAAATTTAGCAGAGCAGTTTGGGGTAGCTTTTAAATATTTTTTAATAGTTGCCTTTATGTATTGCCTTGTATTCAGACAACACAGAAAAATCATTCTGTTAAGTCTGAAACTAGATATTTTCTCATATATATATATTTGTTGTGTCAGTCTTGGTAGACATTGTCTTGTGCATATATTTGTACATTGTTCTCTATTTAATACCTCTTTCTTTCAAGTTCTTTATTCTTTGTTTCATTGTCATTCTTATGCTTGGTGCCTGATAGTCATTGTTACATTTCTAAAGACTTATGTCCAGATCCAGAGATATTTGCATAAATAAATTATTCTGATCCTTTTTTCCTTAGGTAAAACAGGCAGCTATTGATGCACATTCTGGCTTTATTTGTGGCTGGGTTTCTGTTTGGTTGTGTTTTTCTGTGTTGATTTTAGTTATATTTAAAAAAATAATTTACCCAAAGAGAATAAAACTAGCTATTTATTTGTGTCATATCTTACTTAAAATCTGTATGAGACTCTGTAGACTCCTTGATAAAACTGGTTTAACATATTAAAAAAAAAAGGTAAACTTATCTATCAGTGTTAGCTATCTAAGTGTTCTGAAGTATGATAAGCCACACCTCATTTGTGATGTTATGTGTTGGTATAGGTGAGAATTAATAGAATAAAATCAGATTTAGTGGTCTTAAATTTTAGTGTGTGGTGAACTATTCATGAGCTTGAAAAATTGCTAAATTAAGGTGCTGCAATTCTACTTGAAATAGACTTGCTGTGTTAAAAATAACCAAAAAGATATTCCTGTAATCTGAGATAAAAACAATGTTCCAGTTGCCTGTAAAAAAATCTACTGCCACTTGGAAAAAAAAAGAAAATTACTTGTGTTTGTTTGGGTTTTTGGTAAAGATTACCTGTGAAGGATTTTGAATGATGAAATTCCATATAAAATTTGCCATAATCTCCTGAGTCACCTGATTATGAAATATTTTCAGGGATAGAATAGAGATGATTCTGTTTGCTAATAATTTAGAATTTCTAGAATGATGTAGGTGTGTGTATATGCGCATAGACATTGATATTTGTAAATTTATTTGACTGTATTTAAAAGAAAAAATGAGAGAAAATGAGAATCCTCCAGGTGGACTCAGAATTAATGCAGAGTGATTCACCACATAAACTCCAGTCAACAAATTTTTCATAAAATCCAGTTGGTTATGGACACTGTCAGCTGCAGAGGACTAAGCTTCCTGTATTTTATGTATGTAAACTATTTTTAATATGTAAACTATTGAGTTTGCATCTGTCTGACAGAAAACACGTGTCAGGAATGTCTTGCAAGTGTTCTGTATTCAGGGGAGGCAAGTTGGGTTTTTCATTCTCTGCTAAAATGTCACTTTTCTCCATTTAATCATTGATTTGCATGGATTCTGTTTTGTATTCTATTCTGCAGATCTGTGCTTTTTATGAAGCAATATCCCTCAGTTTTCAACAATAATTGAGTCCAGGTTAATTTTGCCTTGTAAACTTAGCAGCCTTGACCTTCTGCTTCTTACACTGTCATCTCTCATCTGCCATAGACATCATCTGAACAAAAATATTTGTTATATCTTCAGTATAATGTGGAAACACAAAAGTCTTAGACTACAGTAGTGGCTTTTAAAGAAAATCCTTCAAAATTGTGACCATCAGGCTGTGCATGTAGCTCAGGTGTGCAGCTGCTTTTCTTTATTTGCCTGCACTGTTTATTCTTGTGCCTGTTTCATGAAGCATTCGTCATAAGAAAATAAATTAGGGAAAATTGATGATAGATTTCCTGAGAAGTGCTTGAGGAGGATCAGTTTCTGTTGTTCTGTACTAATTGTCCCTGAAATGAGGACTTTGATCCTAAGTGTTACTAGCAGACTAGAATAAGCTCACAATATTCCCATATGCCATAGAAATTTTGCAAGAACAAAGTTGCTGGGGAGGCCAGTTCATGTTTTTGCTTCTTGAGGCCTGAATGTTTTGGGGTCTGAGCATATTTTGTGTTCAGCAAGCTGTACATTCAGCACTCTTCCTGAGGCTTTGAAAATAGCATAGTCCATACATGAAATACGTGAAGAGTAAATGTGTGAAATTGAGAGAGAAATTTTATAACAGAATATGAGTGTTGCAAATACAGAGCATATAAAGAAGCTTTGAAAGCTGTAGTGGGAATTGCTGTTGAATAAGAAAGTAAAGGAAGTTAAGGATATTGTGCCAATACATAATATGAGAGCCTTCAGTGGAGGATCTGCTGCATTAATCCAAGTTATCTTCAGTCAAATAAGAATGGTGTGCTTTTCTCTGCAGAAGTAAATGAGATGTTCTTGTAAATCACCTACAGCTCAGAAAGTGATGTGTATCCAGCCAGTCATTGATGGGGGAAAATAGCTTTACTTCTGAAGAATTCAGGCTTGTTTTTTTTTTTTTTTTCTTTGTTTAGCTGAAGTGAGCCCTGTTCACACCCCCATTGCTGCAGAGCAGGAGCTGGAGCTTCACCACGAGGTTCGCTGGGTGGTGGCAAATTGTTGGCATTGTTGTTAGCAAATTATGTGTGTTTTGGTGAATTGTGGCAAGGAGGAAGGAATGGGAAAATAACCCTTTCAGAGCCTGCTCAGTGGCACTGAGGGAGTGAGGACACACACACACACACACACTTGTGCCTTCTGCTCTGTAGGTGCCCCTCAGACTGAGCAGAGTTAATGTGTGATTATCCATGTGGCTACTTTATTTTCAAGAAGAATAAAATATCACCTAATTAACATTCTGTTTCTGACCATTACTATAAGCCTGTATTTTGTTTATCAAGAGTCTGCTGTTGTCTCCCTCTCCAGTTTTCATGTGTGTGGAAACCCAGGGCACCGGGAATATTTCCCTGTCTGCTCTGGGGTGCCCTGACTCCCAGGGCAGCACTGACTTTGACCCTCATCCATGGAGAAAGTTTCCTAAACTCCAGAATAGACTAGAATCCATTAAGGTGTAAAGTAGAGAGTAGTGTAGGTGTATCACTTAGGTGGGAAATTTAGGTTTTGGGATTTTTAGTGTGTTGTGGATGGAAGCAAGATGGAGGGCACAGTGTGTCCTCATGAGCTGCTGCTTCCTCCTTCTCCATGGGTTTGGGTGGCATTTTGTAATTGGGTGGAAAAGTCCTCATTGCAGGCTTTTGGGGATCTGTTATTGGGTTAAAAGGGAAGATAATCCAGGTGTCAGTTCTTCATTGGATAGTTTAGCTTTAAAAGACCTTGTAACAAGAGATTGTTGCCATTTTTGTGGTGCTTTTCCAGTGCGCTGAGCCCAGTGTGGACAGCATGCAAAACTCTAGATAGGATAAAAATAAACAAGAAAAAAATCCAGTGTCTCCCTCTTTCCTGACACAAGACCACTCCAGGAGGGTCTCCCCCAACAGGAGGAGGGTCCAGCCAGAGTCTCAGAAGTGGGGGAATTGGGGACAGGTGCCCCAAGACATGTGGGATCTCTGCTCTCATTACCTGCTCACAAAGCCCATCCAGCTGGGTCCCTGAAGGTGCAAGAAAAGGAAGCAGCAACTGTTCAGTTTTGTCACCATCTCCCAGTTTATCTACGTATACATTAATGATTTATGTTGTGAAATTGAAGGTTTTAGGAACTTCTTGAAGATTGGAATTTGTGATTTTACACTGTATTGTCTGCATTGAAGTGCTGTGTTTTTCTTAAGCAGTTAATTTATTACCCAGTAAAATTCAGATAATTTCCTTCACTGTATGTTACTGCCTGGTTGTTGCCATGTTAACAATTCAGATTGCTGGCTTTCTGCTTCCCTGTAGTTGCCAAGGTTTTTTTGTGTTTTAAGTAAGAATTGCTGACTCAATGTACTCCTCCATTTTCATATCATTAATTTATTCAAGAATTAATAGTTAATGCTTTGTCATGTTTGGCTGTTTTGGCCTGCTTAGTTTCATTTTGGTCAGTCATGCATGTTGTGATTCAGAAAGGATAGCATCACATTATCTTCTTCAGAAACAATCTGAACAAGCTGTATTGATTTCTTCCTTTTTTTTTAGTATAGTTTTTTAACAGTAGTTTGAATTTGCGCTGTAAAATACAAACCATTACAACCAGTGATAATGGTAAATTCTTTTTTCTTTATATTAATGGAAGTAGAAATAACACTGTCCTTTTTATTTATAAAGCAGAGCTGAAATGTTTCCATGACCCCTGTTTACAATATTTAGAATTCTGGTTTCATCTGATGGATTTATCAGTTAGATTTTTGGGGTAGGATATATTTATTTATTTTGTTATGGTATATTCTCAACTCTAGGGTCTTTCCTACATGAAATGACATCATATTAATAATGGCCAAAACTGGCATTTAGTTTGTGGTGCTGGTTTTGCTTGGTTGTTTTTTGGGGGGGGAAGGAATGGTTTTAAAAGAGAGGGGAAAATGAATCCACTTCCTTATCCATTGGAATGAAAGTAGGGAACACACAGGGGTCTGGTAGTACATTTTAAAGGTGATTCTAGAATAATTTCTTCCTTTTGTGAACAGATTTTGCTGGCTTTTTGTGAGTTGGTAAATATACTAAGCCTTTTTCTTCGCTGTACTGTATTTCAAGGTGTGCTAAGAATTGACAGCTGAATCTGTGCAATCAGGACGCCCCCAGTCATGAACTATGATGTAATGAGAGGGAATTTGTGTGACAATAGTGTGTTACCTTGGTTGAAGGTGGCAAACAACATGAAGATTGTTACTTTTTTAGTGTTATATAAGCCAGTTTCTTTTCCTGCAGCCATTCCTGCCTTGGGTTCCTGCCTCTGCTCTGGTTGCCACACTGCGAGGCGGCTGCGGGTGATTATTTTGCCAAGTTCCTAAATTCTTCAGGTTTCCCTTTTATCTTCTTGTAGCCTTGAACAAAGGGAAGGAAGTGTATAATGCTGTGTAGCAATCTTCCTTTTAATTTCAGGGTCTTTCTCTTTCTTGTTAATTTGTCAATACTGGCAGTTCTCAAGGCTGAGTCCATTGAATGCACTTAGAGATCCATACAGTGAGGAGAAATAACAATGCTTAAACACCTCAGGGGTTTTTAACTTCCTTAGAATTCTTAGTGTCTCAGGATAATTTAAATGTGTTGCACAAGTAGTGCCATAGGTGGCCTTTGCAGTTAAAGAACCATTAAAATGAGATCTTTTGATTTTTCCTTCAAAGAAAACATACACAGACAGGTGCAGTGATGACCTCCCTTTTACATCCATTCATTCAACAGAGACAAATTCTTACCTGTGCAGAAAAATACTTGCTACTTTCTAAAGACCTTTGTGGGTTGCTCTGGTGGGGGAGAAAGTTTCTTGACCAAAACCAAAGTTGGGTAAGTCTTGCCTGGTGGCTCTGCCCTGACTGGGAAGAGCAAGAGCCCCACAGTGACCAACCTGCTGACCCAGGGGCTGATTTGGTGTTCCCGCTGAGGATGTAATCCTTGCTTTTAGTTTCTGTTTCATTTTGTTAGAATGTGCTGGAAGAATTGGAAAAAATAATTTGAAACAACCTTCTCAAGTTAAGTTTTCATAAATATGAGTGTGTTGCTGATTATGTTGCAAACCGGTTAGAGGTCAGCAGAGAGGGTTTGCTTTAATGGTGTAATTTGAATTACTCTTACAAGAACAGATAATTTACAGTTAACTGTGGCTGAAAGGGGAAGTTCTGGTGTCTTAGGCCTTGCCTTGTGTTGGCATCAGTGAGATGGTTTTGCAGTATCTTCAGTTTGTGCTCTACCATAAAGGGAAAATCTGCCTTGTTGAGAATTGCTCTGAGCTGTGTGAAAGGCTTGGGCACAGGTTTTTCCATCCCTACTACAGACAGTGCTTCAGATATGTGTGATACCTCTTTTAATGAGGATTTACTTAAAAAGGGGCTGTGGGAACACTGAGGGTCCCCAAACACTTTAACGTTAAAGTGCGTGTGATTTATAATTTCCCTGAACATCTGTACAGAAAAATCTTGTTACATTTGTTCAAAAAGCCAAGTTCTCTTCAAACACCTGTAGCCTGATTCAGGAAATAAACTACCCTGGCTTCCTCTCCAGTATTTATTGTAGGCTGCCTGTTGTGATTGCAGTTTCTATATGCTCTGGATTGCAAAAGACAAAATAACAATTTTAGAAAATATCAAAATGTGACTATTTTCTTCAGCAGCTGTAACAGGTATTGCAAGTCATCAGAAAAAGGGAAGCCTATCTACAAATCAATGTGTAACAGTAACATCAGGGGCACCATCAAAAATTGTGTTATGTTTTGTACAAATCAAGAGATGAGACCAAAAATGGAGAGGGGAGGCACAGTGCCAAAAAGAAAGTTGTGCACTAAGATATTTGCTGATGTAAGAGTCAGTACATACACAAATAATGATCTTAAGGAATGTTCTTTGTACTTGTGTGCTTTGCTTCTGATTTTAGGGATGATATTCTATAAATGGAGAATTGACTTGACTGCAAGAGGTGTTCATCGTGATGGGAATGAAATTAAAGGAGTTGTAGCTTTGATCCTTGGTGAAAAGAATTGCAATCCTTCCACTGCAGTTTGCTAGGGCAAAGCTTGCAAATACACATCTAAATTTGGTATCTTCAGAACATGACCAAGTAGCTACAGTTTGAAATATGTACTTTAAGTTTATGTAAACATATTTAATGTTTTATTAAATCATTTTAATACCACATGTACACCCAAAATTCTGTAGCAGCATAGGTTTGTTTTGATTCATTGGAGCTTTGCCTCTGAAAACAGACATAGAATAAAGCTTTTCTGGGCTTGGGAGTAGGTGAAAGTGTGTGATACACCTC
Source organism: Melospiza melodia melodia (assembly GCF_035770615.1). Taxonomy (NCBI): domain Eukaryota; kingdom Metazoa; phylum Chordata; class Aves; order Passeriformes; family Passerellidae; genus Melospiza; species Melospiza melodia. The sequence continues at coordinate 7,158,401 of NC_086195.1, read as the reverse complement.
AGTCTTGGGATACAAACTGTGACCCACTCAGAACAGATTAGATCAGTAATTGGGTAACATTTCCTCTTTTTTTGGCATTTCTCTTTTTGATGATTAGTAAAAGTGTACTCAAAGTAAATTACAAACATGGGCATGGCTACTGATTTAAATATTCAGGTTGTATCCCCTCCCTCCTTTTAAACATTGAGTTTTATTAAAATCTCTTAAGAAAGCTCCTCACTTCACAGAATATGCTGAGTTGGAAGGGCCCCATGCTCTTTGATTATTGTCATGTCATAAAATCAAGGAGTTCATGATTGCAATCAAATTTGAAACATGTACCATAAATAGGTGAAAGTCATAGATTAACCAGCTGGAATTAGAATTTGTTGAAGTCTGGTTGGCTTTGAGAACTGTGCTGGTGGAACACAGTTCCACCCTTCCATATGAGTTTGTTCAACTGCTTCAATTCAATGACAAATAAGTTCAGAAAGCTGGGAAACTTATTTTATTTATTTAGCTATTGATTCATTTATTTATTCATTCATTCCCAAAGTGTAAACAGGGTCAGGAGGTAAATAGGATCATGAGCTAGAGATGTAATAGGTTCAAGATCATGGCAGTTATGGTGAATAGAAGGTGTCAGTTCAGTTGTTGAAAATGTGTGTTCATAGCACAGAACACTCTTTGCTTCTGTGTGTGTCACTTAAAAACTCCTGGGGCACGTTTTCTCAAAACTGGAATGAATTTCTAATTAGATTTACATTTCTGGCTTTAGCTTTTCTAAGCAGGAGGAAGTAAATTATTTTACAACATGCTAGATGTGAAAAAAATCTGATCTTGGGAAACACATATGAAGATGTATAAATTGCACAAGGAAACATGTTGAGGTAGTGTGCTCTTTGGTTCAGCAAAAATGAGTGAAATAGCTGTTAAACGAAAAATTATTTCTTTAGGGAAAAAAAGCAACACAATGAGAATAAAATCAGAGGGGTTTCTTTCTTGCAGATTGGAAAGAATGAAGTAAATCCTTTTGTGTTTCATTGATTTTAAAAATTGTCATGTAAGTTAGAAGTTTGTTTTGTATTGGGGAAATCAAATGTCCACAGAAAAACAAGAGAAAATTTCTGTTGTTCATTTGTTGTCAGTTTGTATTAGAATAAGTGAGCTTCCAAATCTGTTCTGTCTTTAATATTACATTTCTTCTTTCAAAAGTGATGTTGACTCTGTTAGTGAGAGTGTTTGTAGACCTCATCTTTCAAGCTAATAAAAAACTTGATTATTTCTCAGAAAATGTGTTATTTGCTTTAGTAAAGTACAGAATTTTGAAAACCTTGTATTTCTCTTTCCCAGGCTGTTCGCTGCTATGAATCGCTAATTTTGAAAGCTGAAGGAAAGGTCGAGTCTGATTTCTTTTGTCAGTTAGGTCACTTCAACCTCTTATTGGAAGATTATCCAAAAGGTAAGAATTTTTAGTTCTGATAAATGTCTTTGGGGAATTGTTCTTCAGTGTAGGTGGCACAACAGAATGAAAATCACTGGGCTAAGTCACTGTTTCTTTGGTTTGTGCTGTATTTCAGAGCCCATAAAAGAATTATGAGTGGTGATATCTTCACAAAAACAACTTTATTATTACTTCTCATTCTTTTTTATTTTAACGAAAAACAAAAGCCCGACCAAAATGCTCCTGGTTCAGGTGTGAATATGAAGTTGGCTGGCAAGGTCCAGTGTCTGATGGCACCTGTGAGATGTGGGTGAGAGCTGGGTAGAACACGTTAGAATATTTACTTTTTTTGCCTTTTTTCGTTGTCATTGCTTTTTAATTTTAACATGAATGCAGATCTGTTTGTGTAGGGAAGCAAATAACACCCCCACCCTGAAAATGTGTGCTTCTACCCCCACCATGCCTTTTTCTAAGCACACAAAGATGCTGGTTTAGTTTCCCTGGGATGCAGAAACAGATGAGTGATAACTGAGAGTAGTTCAGGAGCCTGAGTTTGGTGACTCAGGCTGGTGTGGGCTGTTTGATAGCTGTGTGTCTGTGGGTCCTCTGGCTCTCTGTCTGACATTAAACAGGGTGAGTTTGGCTTCCTGGGACATTAATTTCTAAAGTGAGAAACATGTGGATTTGATGCTGCTCAGGAGGAATTTGCAGGTATCTAAATTCAGCCTGTAAATTCAGAAGGGTTTGTTTGGGTGATGGAAGCATTTGTCTTGTACCTCATCCCCTCTAATGACTGGGATATAACCACTGGTGTTTCCAAATCCAGAGGCATGGGAAAAGTTGAAGGGAGCATGGCAGTATAATGTCTCTGAAATTTAGTGAAGAATAGTCTGATTTTAAGTGCTTCCCTTAGTTTTAAGAAAATTCTGCCACCTCCTCTGCAAAAAAATTTGCACCACTCTTTCTCATTAGCCTAATGAAGTTAGGTGTGAGTGCAGTGTGACCTTCTGGACATATTTTACTCAGCAAAACCAGCCCAGGATTATGGACTGACCTGTATTAACTCTGCTGTTGAGTTGATAACAGTTAGGAGTGACAGCACCAGGTGTTGCTGTGGATCAGAGGCAGGGTTTACTGATGGGGCATCTGCTTTGTACTCTGTGTATTGTTTTAAAAACAAGCATAAAAACTCCAATTGATGGTTGGAAATATCAGTTCTCCAGAACTGTAAAAGAGCATTACCACAACGTGAGAAGAAACATTAAGCCATTAAAAATTTGAATTAAAGTACTTAATACTTTCTTAGATGACTATTTAAAGTCACGTCTCAGTTGTAAAAAAAAAACCTCAAGAAAACTGAAAACCTTGTTAGTTATGGAGTATTAAAAAATGTATCTGTATTTTCAAAAAAGTGTAGTAGTAGTAGTTAAAAATACTGGAGGACTTTTAATTGATGTAAAAAGGAAAGTTAAAGGGGTTTTTTTTATTAAGTGAGGGACATATGTTCCTGTTCAGTACAGTTTTTGAACTCTGGTACCAAAGACTGTAAAACTATTACCCTCAATGCAGAAAGTCATTGTTGTTCTACCACTAATTTATTACTGCTATTTGAAAGAACTAGAATGTTTGTGTTCCATTATAAAGTAAAAATAAATGTCATTACATGATACAAGTTTTGTTACTTTATTTATCATACATTCCAATTGCATTATAGTTAAATTTTATATGATTTAGAACAGAAAAGAGAGTTCAGAATGTTTTGATGTCAGTAATGTATATTTTACCCAGATTTTAGGTCCTGAAGTTCCAGAAGTGTAAAATGCTGAAGGAGCATGATACTCAGAGCTATAAATCTGTGTAGTCTGAATTTAGTCAAAGTTATGGACAAGTCAATGTGTTTAATAAATTGGATATAATTAATAAAATATCACAACATAGCAGCATGTGTAATGCTCCACAGTTTTTTTTTCCCTTAAAAGCTTGTTACTTAATTAAATATCTTCAATAAATGCATGCACCTTTGAATAAAATGTATGAAGTGTTTTATATAAAGGCAGAAGTGATAGTGTTCTTTGTTTAAGAAATGCTTGCTATGAAGTTTGTGCAGAGCAGAACAAACTGTGAGCTGACTGTAAGACTGGGATGAGTGGTCAAGATGAAGCAGTGCTGGGATGACAGATCTGGGTTTTGTGTTGGTGGATTCTTCTCTTTAGATCTGTCTCATTTTTTCACCAACACACTGGCAGTGAAGGATCATGCAGTTGGATGCATTTTGTTGTATGTTTTTAGTGTTTTGATGTAGCTAATACCTTCTTCTGAATGTACTGAGACTGTAGGTCATTTCTTTGTAAGAATTAGGACTTATACACCATAAAGGGATCTTGAGAAAAAGTCCTGGCAGGTTGCATCATTGAAACTCACATTATTGGTGCTATTACTGCCCTTGCTGTGCTCAGAGGGTACCCGTGAGGGGCAGTCAGATGGTGTCTGATACTGAAGTCTATTTAACTTTATTTTTTTTAGTGAAAGCTCTTAAATATTCTAAGTCCCCTCAAAGTGCAGTGTGTTTTCTGTCACTCCTAGCCACTGAATTCCAGAATCAATATGCTTTTATTTTTCTTCCTTAAAAAGAAGTACTTGTCTTCAAGAAAAGTTTTGAGTTCACATCAGAAATTACTGGATGAGGTTCTTTCTTCTCAATATTATACCTGAGCTTAGACTGGAGTGTCAGTGCCACTGCTAACCTTTAAAAGATCTGAAGCTGCTCTGCAGGTTACTGCATTTTGGAAAACTGCAAGTTTGAATTGCTTTTGATAGGTAAAGGGTTTTCTCTGCGGCCATGGAATGGAGTTGCTGTGGTGTCAGCACTCTGCTGCTGTTAGGAGAAGGTCCTACACAAGGGATCAGCCTTTTTGCAGATTTTGAATCCAGTGAGACACTGCCTTGTATTCAGACACTTGTCACCAAGATTACAGATGAGTTGATTTCAGCTTTGCCGGCACGTTCAGAGTGGTTTCAATGTTCAGCTTTCCTTGTATTGATCGTGACTGATCAGGATTTGGCTTTGCGATTTCCTAAAATGGGAACGTTGACTCCTCCTGGTGAAAACCATTTCATTTCTTCAGTAGAATTTTCTCAACTCTAATCTGATTCTTCCTCCTGTCTCTTTTGCCAAGGCAGCTATTCCCAGCTGTTGGATTGTTGTGGAGGTTCCCAAAGCTTTTGTTGCCTGGGCATGCCCTTGGTGGCACCCTCGTGTCTGCGGGTTGCTTTCTTTGTGCTGGCGCAGCTGAGCCTGCAGCTGTGTGGGGAACTGATCCAACTGAAAAATAACCCTGCACAAAAATGCTGTGCAGTTGCCCCAAAGTGTGAAACCTCAACCTTGGGGTTTTGCTGGAGGAGGTGGATGGCTTGTCGTGGAGGCCTTTGGGTGCTGGGAGCATTCTGAATTCAGTCAGGACTCCTGGTGTGAACCTCTGCACTGTTTGCTGCTGGATTCCTCGGGACACAGGGGTTTTTTACCAAATTACTGTGCTCTGGTCTTGAAAAAAAAGGATGTTCCACTGATAGTTGGAGTTTATTTTTCATTCCATGGCTGGTTTCCATGAGTAAGGAGTGAAGATGTTTTAAGTGTTCTAGCTGACTTGAGTTCTAATTGCCTGCTGTGTAATGAGCTCGTGGATTGACATCATCTGTGTTTTCCTTAGGGATCTTTTCTTGCACGAGGGTCACGTGCACTGACCGTGTTCAGTCTGTGACTTGGAGGACAGCTCACAGTGGCACAAATGGACATGTCCTTTAATCATTTGCCTCCTTGAACTGCTGTTCTCTAAGCAAAATTCCTGGAAGTAGAAAACGCAGTTAATGAATGAATGATTTGAGGAAAACATGAATTTATTTGTGCCACGGTTACTAAAACACAATAAATACTGTAGTGGAGTAATTCTTATTGTTGTACTCAAATGGTAGTCTCATTTTTAAATGTTCTGTGTCAGAACAGTTTTAGTAGTATTTGGTTTGATTATAGATGGTGACTGCTTTGTCAAAAATACTTATATTAAAATATTTTAAGCTGTTTATAAGATAGCGTTCAGGGGCATTTTTTTAGTAATCATTAATCTAAAATTTAAAACCCTACTAAAAAAATACCCAGATTGTTAATTGAGCAGCTCTTTTATTGCAATGCAACCTAAACCCAAAATTTAAACACTTTCTGATTGTTCTTTTGTAAAGTTGTTTGGTTGTGAGAAACTCCCATATTCAACAATGTGTGTGTGTTCCTTTGTACTTACAATTCCAGCTCTGTGGGGAATTTCTCTGTGGTGGTGAAGGTCTTTCAGGAATTTGAAAGGCAGTATTGTTATTGGGAAGCATTTTCATGTGCTGTGCTCTGCGATGCAGGGTAGTAGCTGTAATTTTATAAAATATAAGGGAAAACTTCACAGCATGGACAGGATTGTGCTGATTCCTGCTGGGCTGTCTTGTCTTACTGATGAGTCCTGAAGAACTAGAATGAATTAAATAGCCAGAATGAGTCAAGGAAGAGATGGCTGTTTCAAATAAGTGTGATATTTAGGTTTAAGGGGTTTTATTTTGTTGCTTGTAACTGGAACTAACTGGTAGAATCGGAGTTGCTTCTATTTAGAGCTGTTTACAGAATCTTGAAGATGAGATAAATTTTGGGTGGTTTATTTTCAGTTGGTTTAAACCATTATGTGAAATCTTTGCAGAAAAAAAGGAAGCGTAGAACATTAAAATGTTCTTTATAAATTGTATGTGTATGGAGCAGAGGTTACCAGTCGAGAGTTTTATTATAAAATATACCAAGGCCATGTTTTTGACTGGTTGTCTGAAAATTTTCACTTTGGAAAGTGTTCTAAATAAACACTCAATTGTTAAAAGACCTTTTTGTGTAATGCACTCTTGGAATATTTTTAAGCTTGATAAAAATCCATAGGGTTTCTTCACTGGTTCTCAGTATTTTAAGACTTTTTACAGAGTTCAAGCTTTAAAGGATTTCTGTAATTGTAAATTTCTTGTCAAACTTGTATACCTTTCACATTTAATACTTGATGGGACAGTGGTCTTCACATCACTTTGCTGCTGCATTACAGATGGGGATGTGGAGCTGTTAATAAAATTTCTTAGAGGACTATTTGATGATTTTTTCTGTCTTAAATCTATGCTTGTATTGCTTTTGTGTGTCAGCCTTCATTCTGTGTTAAAAGGAAGACATGCTTTAGGCTTCTTTGATTGTCTCTTTGGTACTTTCAGTACAAATCTCTGGAGGAAACAGAGAGCAGCATCTGCCTGAGGCCTTAAAACAAAAGACCTGAGTGGCATTTTGCTGCTCTCACTTCCACATTTTTTGGGTTATTACAGAATTATAGAATCATGGAAGTTAGAAAAGACCTCTTAAGATAACCTGGTCCTGCCATTAACTCAGCACTGCCAAGGCCACCACTGAAGCATGTCCTTTTAAATAGCTTTAACATTGTCCTTTAAATAGCTCCAGGCATGGTGACTCCACCACTTCCCTGGGCAGCCTGTGCCAATGTCTGACAATCCTCTCATAAAGAAAATTTTCTAAATAGCCAGTCTGTATCCCTCCTGGTACAAATTGAGGCCACTTTGTTTGTCCTGTCAAGGCTTGCTGCTTGGAAGCAGAGCCAGTTGACTCCTCACCTCTCCAGCCGCCTTGCAGGTACTTTGTAGAAGGCAATGAGTTCCCTGAGCACCTTTTGTTCCCAACACCCCCAGCTCCCTCAGCTGCTCCTCATCAGGTTTGTTCTCCAGACCCTTCCCCAGCTCCATTGTCTATGTCTGGACATGCTCCAGCCCCTCAATGTCCTGCTTGTCCTGAGGGGCCTCAGACTGGACTCAGGATTGGAGGTGTGGCCTCACCAGTGCCCAGCACAGGGGACAGTCACTGCCCTGGTCCTGCTGGCCACACTTGGTGGCACAGGCCAGGTGCCCTTGGCCTCCTTGGCCCTCTGGCTCGTGTTCATCCAGCTGGTGACCACCTCTCCTTTCCCACCCATCACTGTCCAGCCCTTCTTCCCCCAGCCTGGGGGGTTGTTGTGAGCCAAGTGCAGGACCCAGCCCTTGGCCTGGTTGAAGCTCAGCCCTGGATCCCCTTGTCCAGGCTGTTGATGAAGATGCCAAGCAGGAGTGACCCCACACTGAGCCCTGGGGAGCACACCTGGTGACCAGCTGGATGTAATTCCATTTCCCACCACTCTCTCAGCCTGGCCATCCAGCCAGTGTTTATCCAGCAAAGTCAATGCTATTGGCTCAGCCTTAGGATTTTCTCACCTTTTGATGTCTTCAGTTTTATGGCAGAGCAGTTTTCACATTGCTGGTTTAAACACCTTGGTGGGTAAAACCTGCACTAGGTGTAAGCTTTTTCTGCAGCCTGCATGTATCTCTTAGGTGTTTAATGAAGATTTATATTTTTCCTTGAAGCAGTCAGATTTAAATCAAGAGATGTGCTTTTTCCAAGCTTCCCTTGTGCAGTTCTTCAGCTGATTTTCTATTTTACTATTAGTTTTACATCAGATAAGCACTACGAAATATTAGTGCTTGTTTAAAAATTAAATTAAAAATAATTGTGTTTAAGAAAACTCATACTGTTTTACACAGATTTTATACAGAACTTTGGTTTGGATTAAAGTTCTCTTTTCAGGGTATGTAGTTAAATTAAAGCTTGCTGTTTCTAAGTTCAGTAAGCCAAAAATTTGTGTTAGTCACATTTAGCCTTGCAAGGTGCCACTAGATGGTGTTAGTATGTAGTTCACTTTCTTCTTACTCAAGCACTAAAACACTCCAACTGCTCCATGTTTGTATCACTTTGAAGGCCTCTTAAGTTTTAAGGTGTCATAAAGTGGATTTATTAGAGCAGATCATAAAAGCCATGCTCTGACTGCATGATTTATGATGAAATGTGCTAGAGGTGACAGGTGGGTGGTTGTCACTCAGTCTAGACGTTTTTCCTCCCCACTGTCACCTTCCTTGTTTGTTTAGGTCAAGTGTGTAGATTCTGGATACAAAGAGAGATTGTCTTATCTTGCTACTGAAACTAAGTTTTGTCAACATCCTATGAAATTAAGTAGATGGAAAGAAAAATCCTGAAACCACATAAGTGGTAATTAAGTCAAATTTATTTTTTATTCTCTGCATGATACCAAGGAATTTTAAACAGGGAGGAATAAGGAACAAGTGTTATCCATGTCCTGCTTCTGACGTGGACCTTGGTCCTGTCATAGTAGGAGAGGAAGGCAAACTTAGGGGGTACATAATAAAGTCTGTCAGGATTGAAGTAACCATACATATTGCAAAGGGGGTAGTTCTGAATGACTGAAAAGCTGTAAGAGGAAAGCAGTGAACTCCCAGAGTGTGAACTCATGAGGGTCAGCTGGTGCCCGAGGTTTACAGACAGATTCTGAAGAGAGCCTGAGCTCGGGAGGATTCTCACTGTTCAGTGGTTGCAGTTCTTTTAGAAAGGTGGTGTTTTGCTGTTCAGAGCTGTTTCAGGTAAACATTTTATTTTCTTCAAGCTGGATAGCTGGTGGTGATGGACTTGAAAAGCTGTGCATAGCTCTGGGGTGTGAATGTCCCCTCCTCTGGGGAGGATGGTAAATGCTGGATCTGCCACTCACAGGGTTTCAGGAACATGATCACAAGGATTAACTTAGAAAAATAATATACATGGCCAGGTTCTGGAGAGAGGTGTTCATAGCATAGCATCAGCTGATAAAGAAATTAAATAAAGGACAGAAGGAGGGAGACAGGTAACTGAACACTTCTTTTAGTAATTGTTGAGTATTGTTTTGGGTGTCTGAATGTGGTCTGTCAGTTCTGTGCTTTGAAAAGCTTTCTGTGGTTGACTACAAAAAGTAGTTGAGGATGAAGCAAGAGGCCTTGATTGTCCTGCTGTTGATATTCTGTCCTGTTCTTTGAGTCCAGACATGCATTTTCTGGATGTTTGTGTGTGTTTCACATGCAGGGAAAAAGAAGTTTTTATGTCCTTTATTGTCTTTATACAATTCCATGTGTGTAAGAGTTTCAGTGGCAAAGTTTTAAATTGAAAAAGCTCAATAGTAAGTTCCTAATCAAAAGATTGTCTGCAGAATCCTGCTGTGCCTAAGAGTGATTTCAAAGCACTCATTTTATAATGTTTAAGACAGACACCATAACTGAAATGGGATAATTCACTTAAATGTGTAAAAATGAGAGTTGACCCTGTGTTGAAAGAGGGGCAGTAGTTGATAGAATCTTTTTGTGACAAAAATTGTCTCACTTTGGAATGACCAATCTTGGATGAAAAGTAAAGGTGCAAAATGATATTTCAGCCTTTAGTGTTAGGATTTTTTAGTTGTTCATTTTTGTTCTTGGGTTTTTTTGGGGTTTTTTGGTTTTTTTTAATGCTACTAATGTGCTGCATGGACCAAGTAACTGGGATTTTTTTGCTTTTGAATAAACCAGGGAATATCATCCTACAGTCAGAATCATAACACAGATAAAGCACACCCTCTGTTACAGATAGGGACTTGTGTAAAATTCTTGTGGCTCTGCAGATTCAGTTGCTCTTTTTTTTTTTTCTTATTTTAGAATAAAGTTTGTATTTTGAGGGATTTGCACTTACTTCTTGTAGATACAAACCTAATTTAAGGGAGTAGTTGCTTTAGTTCCACAGTACAGGTTTTAGATAAGGTACTAATTTCTACACCATAAAATTTAGAATAAATATATGCTTATTGGTGACTCACTCAGGGATTTTGAAATATTATAGGGTTCAAAATTTATGGTTCACGTTTTCCTTTATATCTAGGTTGGTTCAGTTTTTCAAAAATCTTGCTTTCATAATTTGATTTCTGGCATCTCATATGCAAGATTCTTCTTAGTGTTATGCTTGATTGGGAATATTTCATGTGGCTCTGTCAAAAAGAACATTTTCTTGAATCCTTTTTTTTCCTGTTTTTCTGTTCCTTTAATCCTTTTCAGCAGAACTTGAGTGCACATGGAACAGATATTTAATGTAGTTGTAAAAGGGGCTGAAATCCAATTTTAGAGGTAACTCACTGTAAGTTGAGCGCTTGATAATACTGAAATTATACACAGTGACACTTGTTAGTTGTCTGACTTCCCTGAGGAGGAAAGGGACATTTAGCTCTGGCTCAATGGAACCCTCCATGATTCATCCTTGTTTAGAAGAACTTGGAGAATTTCAGCATTTCACGTGCAAGAAGTAGCAAGGGAATGCTGTTAGCCTGGAACAGGATGGATCCCTGGGTGGCTCTGAAGCCCCCAGGAGGATTGGGCACTTGAGACACTGAGGAGAACTGAAGTGTCCTCTTTGTCCCTCTGGAGGAGAAACGTGGCTCCTTAGAATGGAGGCCTCATCTTCTCATCATGTAAATATAAATAGCTTTCAGCAGTCCACGCTTCCCATGTGCTTGTTTTTAATTGTAACTGAGCTTGGCACATTAAATGATCACTTCAGCTGTTCCTGTGGGAAGTGGCTGAACTTTATTGAAGAATGGAAGAGTTAGAAAAGAAAATCACGGCCAAACTTCCTTTTTCTTGGAATGTCATGGAGCGAAAGACTTCTTTCTGTAATAACTTCCCTCCATGTTAAATGGAGGTGTTAGGATTTTTCAAAGCAAATTTCTTCTTGCTTTCTTTTTTCCTATTCTTTCTCTTTAAGGTATTCTGTTTATTTATGTAGTTTTTTAATACTGTTGACATTTTATAAACTTACTAGCAGTGCCTTAACTGCTGTAGGTAGGCATATTCCACCTCTCCTTTTTAATGGATATGCTCATGTGTTATTTCTTATATTTTTTAACAGCTGTGGTGAAAATGTTCTCCCTTTTATTTTTCCAGTGTAAATCCTTAGCATTCTATTTGATGTTCTTTTCATCTTTTTATCCATATCCTCTGTATAGTTGACTGCAGTAGTTGCTTTAAAAAAAAAAAGTTTACAAGAAGTTCTCAGTTTCTTGAATCTTGCATAATATGGTCCTGTTGACCTGAGTATTTGAAATATACTTTAACCCTTAAAATTGGGATAGATACTGCTTGAGTAAAAGAAAAAAACCCTCATTTTATTTGTGTTGTGATGCATTACAAAACTCTTTCACAGTGCATGTGCATGTTCCTGTTGGGGAAAGCAAAGTCATGACCATGTTAAGAAGATAATGATTCCTTTTTGTTGAAAACTTGTAAATGATATCTGGGAGAAGTTGAATCTAGAAGGACTTTTTGGGGGGAGTAGGATGTTTTTTCATCTTAGGGTGAAAATACTTTAAAACATAATTACAGAATGTAACTAAAAGATGCTTAGTTTTATATTGTTAGACTGAAGTAATGTTCTTCAGTTTGTACCAGGTTTTTTTGGGGGAGGGTTGTTGGAGGAGGAATTATGTTCTTAAATAGTGAAAGACTTAGATTAGATTTTTAAGTGATTTTGTTTGTCTGAGTTACATCATTTTAAATACATTGCATATTAATAATGTGTGGTCAATGAGTGTTCTTCTAAGTTCATTTTTCTAGTCTGGGCATCTGAATAAACCACAATTTAGAACATTAAAATTAGAAATTGGTCTCACAAGTGTTTTGGTGGAGAGGGGCACCTCATGGGCATGGATCAGTGTGTGTCTGTTTACAGATAAAGGCTGTGAGTCTCCATAGTCAGAGGAGTGCAGAGGTTCTGTGTCTTTACCATCATGTGTATGTTCTTATTTCACTTAAGCACAGGAACTTTGGTCAAGTTACAAAAATGAATGTGCAAGACAGGTATTGAAGGGTGATAACATTTGTGGGCATGATTTATCCATGGTGCTTGCAGGAAATGAAGCTGCCCCTAAAGTACACATTTGTGTTCTTGTGTCCTAATCTGTTTAGTGCTTATGGTTTTCCAAAGCTGCAGTTGTCTTCTTTGGTTGTTTGGTTTCCACACATTGTGTATTTTCCATTCTTAAATCTTAGGGAGCAAACACTTGAAAAATCAGTATCTTGGTGTTGCTGTAGTGAATCTTTACATAAATGCTTCGTTTTTGAGGTTCCTAGTGTTGCTTTTTTCTTAGAAAAAAGCAGAGCCTGTTGGTGTTCGAGTGGCCTGTTAGCCCAAGGCAAGATGAATCAACCAGAATTTTTCCTTTAGTGAGGAAGAGGGATGCAGGAGTGGTGATTGGTGAAATTGGTTGCTAAGTAGAACTAATATTCTGTTGAACAGAGCTGTTCTTAGCACTGATTTCCAGGTTAGTCTTGGCCATGGCTGTGGAATAAAATGTAAGCTTTTATTCTTTTTTCTGCTTGCTTTTGTTTCTCAGAATGAAGGGCCATGTGAAATTGATTTCTCTTTGTATGTCCCTCCTCACCAGTTCTTCAGAAATTACAGGGCATCAGGGAGCGTGGTAAATGAGCTACATGATTAAATTTTTAAATCTTAGAACAGCTTTGTCCGGGATGAAAATCCCAAAATTTCAAATTATTTCTTTGTTATAGGTTTTCTTTAAAATATTGCTTGATTTACATTAGTAAGATTAATAATAAATATACTTCTGCGTTGACATTTCATAAAACAAAATTATAATCTTAAGGAATGCATTGCCCACAACAGTGTACTTACCATGGCAGTGTTACTTTTATTAAACCATTTATCATTTTAATGTTGTGTATTCTGACTCTTAAGGATTTTTATCTTTTTCTTCAAAGAAAATGAAACAAAACAAATTGAACATTCATTTTTCTTCCCTACAGCATTATCTGCATACCAGAGGTACTACAGTTTACAATCTGACTACTGGAAGGTCTGTATATGCTCTTTTTTTTTCATTAATTTTAAAATGTGTTACTGTAAATGTTCAATTTTTTGAAGTAGATTCTGCTCAATATAAGTTTGGGTTATCTACCTACAATGACTTTTTGCCACATTAATTGAGTCTTAATGTAAATGTTCACATGTATGTGCAATTCATTATAAATGTCAGTATAAATATATCTTTAAGTCATGTATTGAAAAGGCAGCTCAGTTAAGCTGACAGGTTTTAAATATTTTTTGTTGCCATCATTATCCATTATTTCAGGTTTGTGTTTTTATGTAGCACAGATACTTGGATGTGTGTATGGAGAGCAGCAGAGCCACTTGAAAGCTGCTGTGCAGGCATTGGACTGGGAGTAGGAAAAATGTTCTCAGGTTGCTTTTTGTTTCCACAGCCACCAAATTCTTTCAAGTCCTTTTCAGTATTTTAAGTAACACTTTTACGTCAGACAGGAGCAGATCCTGTTGGTGTAGCTGTCTTTTCTGTAAGTAGAGGTATTGTGTCTGTAAGTAGAGGTATCATGACTTCAGATGAATAAAATTGAAAAAATTCTTGCAATGGCATTGTCAGAAGTTGTCAGCATTGGTGTATTGTCACATGAAATAGTTTGGAGCTCCTGGTTGAGAAAGAAGTGCAGCAAAGCATGGAACACATTAGATATTTGTGTGGTCTTGAGCAGCTGTTTTCCTTAGAAATGTGGATAAATGCATCTATCAGATAGGGAGGGCTCATGAAGAGCTCTTGGTACCACACAGAGATGGTATTAGAGAAACATTTTTGTGTTCTTTGCATTTACAGGGACTGTAACAATGCTCTGAAAAACACTGTGGTAGCTTCTCCCATTTGGCACAGGATGGGGAGAAAGGCAGGGTAAATTAAGGGTGGAAAAGTGAACTGCAACAAGTGTTTTATAGAAGATAAAAAAGAGAGCTCCAGTTGGAGGATGCTAGGGAAATTTTTGGTATTGTCTTGTAAAACTCAAACAGGAGTTGTGCAAGTTCCATATTTCAGTGAACCATTTTGGACTTGAAGGAAGTTTTTCCAGAAGTAACCCCTGCACTTTTAAAATTACAACAATAAAAACATTATTCTGTTCTTCTTACTTGTTCTTGGAGAGCTGCTTTAAAGATTGCTGTAAGTAAGTCTTGAAATCAATCAATTAATTAAAAATCAATTGTAATGGTTTCTGTTGTTTTTACTCTTTCACGTTAATCATGTCAGAATAGTTTATGACTGGAATTATCTTTTCTGGTTTTTATTCCAATGGCTCATTATTAAAATAAGTGGTAGGTGATTACTAAGTTTGTTCCCTGCATTTTCAGAGTTCAGGGTGGAATGTGAATAATTATATGTATTTTTATAGGTGTAGGTTGTTTTCACAGTGGCTCAGAATATTACCTGCACTTAAAAAAATGTAAACTGACTGTTTTGCAGTTTCATCTCAATTGATGGCAATAAATTTTCTGTTTGTATACAATGTGTGATATTTTAAGACACCTTTTTCTTGTATATATCTCCAGAATTTTACCATTCAGGGATCAGTTTGAACAATTCCAGTTGCAAGCATGAGAGCATTGCTTGCAGTTGACAAAAGAATATTTTGAGATCTGCAAATTAAAAATCCAACCCAAGAAGAAGAAACCAAAAACCAGTAATTTTTCTTCTTTTCTTAGACTCTTCTGGGAAGGATCTAATTGTGAGCTTACTTAGAAATGTGTAGCTCCAAGTGGTTCTTTTCCTATAATCTTGGGAGATTTTGTTAATTTTGATATTCATGAAAAAGAGCCTGAAAAAGTCCAAAACTATTTCTCAACTAATAACTTTTTTACTGAAAGTGGTAAAAATCACAGGTGGATCATATTTCATCTTGTTAATGGATGATGAGACTATTCTGGAGTTGGCAGTGGGAAGCTGCCTGGATTGGGTCTAGAGAAAGAGAGAGAGAGAATTTATTGTTTCTTGTCATCCTTAATGCCCTGTATCTGTGAGAAACCATTTAGTCAGGAATAGCAAGTTTATGGTGTATTTTTGGGCACACTTCTATGCTGGTTTGTTCTACTTTGTGACTTTTTTTCCTCAAAGAGATACAGATGGCAAAAAATTCAGTCAAATTTCCTTATTTTAGTGTTGTGGAATTTTTAAAAAGTTTTTTTTTTCTTCTTTTTTTTAGTTTTTACAGGGATGGATGTCATCAGTGAAGTTGTTGGAATTTGTGATAGTAAAGGAAGGAAGAGAGAGAAGGGTGTGAAGGCAGGGTGGTATTTGTGAGCTGTGAGGGAGCTGCCTGGAGAGGTCTGGGAAGCTGGAGAGTGCTGAATCACATGAAGGTTATTACATAAGGCAGGGCTGAAGTCAGACAGGAGCAGCCTTATAAACTTGGGCATTTTATCTGAAATTACATTTTGTCTGTCGTGCAGTGCAAATTTAGGTGGTTGAAATAAGTGTCCTCTATGTGCTCTGTTTTTTTAAAGAGGGAACTTACAGAAGAATTGTGAGAGTTTTCAGATTGCTTTGGGTGTAGTTTGGCCTCCTTTTATAAAGTATTTTTGCTCTGTGCTACTTCAGATTTTTAGAGTTTCATGGGGTTGGTTATTAAGTGTTATTTTCATGCATTGTTCATTTCATGATATGCAGTCTGTATTTCCTTTAATGAAAAAGGCATTTTAAATTTTTTTGTTCCCCCATAGATTTTTTTTGATGGTCTGAATTTTCATAGATTTTTCTGATGGTCTATCTGAAACAACCAGGTTGTTTTCTGTCAGAATTTGATGCATGGGTTGTTTTGTTGCTATTACAGTAAGCGTTGTGTTGATCGTGTGGAACAAAAAGAAAAGGAAAAAACACTTTATAAAATATATTCTGGATATATACTCTAGTGACAGGATGAAGGTGAAAGGTTAGGAAGATGCTGTATTTTGCCATTTAGCAGATCAATACTCCCTCTGTGCTGATGAGATATTATTTCCTTTCAAAGAACTATTTGTATGGATAGTTTTGAAGGTGTTGTGTTGCACTGTGCCACATATTTCTAAGTAGACCATTTTTTGCTGTAATCTTTGGGTGCTCACAGATCAGTGTAAAATATCCTGGAAAATTTCTGCAATTTTTGACTACAAAAGCACTTTGCTACCTCAACTCAGCATTTAAAAAAAATCGACTTGAAATTATTTGACTTGAAATATCTCAACTTGCATAAAAGCCAATCTGACTTTCATTCTTGCATTCAAGTAGTTCTCTCAATGTTTCTTATGTGCCTATGCTAAAAAGCTAAAATAAATCTCCCCTTCTGTGCAATGTACTTCATTCTGATTTCCTTTTAAAACTCCCCTGTGTCAACGTGTTGGGGGAGGTGAGGAGGACTGTGGGGGATGAACAGATACAAAGGGCAGTTCAGGAGAGGGAGACAACAGCTAGAACTGCAACTTGTACATGTTGATGCTCCTGGGAAAATAAAGATATCAAGTGGAAATGTCTGCCATGATTATCAGTTTTGACATATTCTGAGGAGGCAGGATTAGAAGCTCAGCAAGGAGTAAGATATTCCTGATTTTATCCAAACATGATGGCAGATATCTGGCACCTGTAGGAAGTTATTTTAATCATCTTGTGGTTGTATTATAATGGACTTGATCATGCTGAACTCTTTTATGTAATACCTGAGTTTTGATAGGGCTGTCCTGGAGGAACTCCATTGCATGAGTGAATTAGTGTAAGTGTATAAAACATCTGGGTCTGTTGCACTGACATGGTTGACCAGGGCAGGAGAGACCCAAAAACTCTTTTCCACAGATTTGGGGCTTCAAGAGTGTCAGTGCTCACTAAAATGATTCCTGGGAGAGTTGCTGAGAGAGGACCCTGGTTATCCAGTATTCAGATTAGTTCTCTGCTTAGGCATGGCACTGCTGCTGCAGCCCTTGTCTGGTTTGATAATCTTGATTAAAGATTTGTGACATTTGTAGGTAGGTGAGTGTTCACAAATTATCAGTTAGGAATTGTGTGCCTGCAGTTGTAGCAGCACAGTTTGAATAAATAAAAACCTTTTGGTACAGCTGTGTTAGGGAGCAGAAAATTCCTTTATGCTGAAGTGTTTGAATGTCTATTAGGGACATCTCTGTGCTTGGGGAATGAATGTGAAGATTTCTAGACACTTAAATTCAGGGGATTGTGGACAAGTTATGAGGAACATGGCAACAGCACTGCTGAAGTCCATTCTTCTGTGTTAATTCATCAAAGTCTAGCCTGGTTTAAGTATTAAGTAAATCCTGCTGGTTTAAGTATTTTTAAGAAAAAAGTGTGTTTTATCAGAATAACAGAGTATGCAGGTACTTGAACATTTCTATTCACATGTGAATAAATTGAAGGATTGACAAGGCACAGAATTTAGAAATGCATCTTAAAATGTTGGACGTTACTGTGAAAATGACTTAGTTCTTTTTCAAGGTTGGCTTTACTTTGTTATAGGATGCTAGACCTTGGATTGAGGGTGCCTGAGAAAGAAAAGAGACCTCAATTTCTTCAGCTGCACTCAAGTGTAGTGTCTCTTTATCAAGCAGTGCTTGGAGTGGATCAGTCAGGAAGTCTGACTGTTCCTTGAAATGTTTAAGGAACACTTAATTAGTGAGTTACATCCTCCAACATGAATTCAGATATAGAATTCTTGTTAGCTGTTGACTTTTGTTGGAAAGTTGCCTAGAAGGAAAGTAAATCTGTCAGGAACTTGTTATCATTTTATGAAAATGGCCTTAATCACCCTTCTCTTTAATAAAGATTTCATTTGTGTGGACAAGGTGAAAACATCAAAGAGGTTTGGTAAACCCCAGGAAGGGTTTTCAAAGACCTAATTCTGTGTTACAAATGCAAATGTGGTACAAACTGAATTTACAGTTGCAAGGCTATACAGTAGAATATTAAATGGTTGTGTTAAGAAAAAAATAGAGAAATTGAAGAGGGGGAAGTAAATCCCCTAATTTTGCAGCAAGGTGAGAGGTGTGAGTTTAGTTCTGGAAAGCCCCTGTTTGGTACTCCCCCATCTATGTTTACTGAGAGTAGAATAAATGACTGTCTAAATTTTTACCTTTTATCATATTTATTTCTTAAATTATTCTTGAAAATAAAATATATGTCTATATATATGTCTATGTATATACAAATGTGAGAATATCCCCTCACTTTTCTCAGGTAATCTTTATAAAACAGAGAAGAATCCAAAACTGTACAGAGGAAAAAACTTCTAAAAACCAAACCAGAAAAACAAACAAAAAAACCCAAACCAAAATCCCCCGACCTGAATTCTCTTCAGAAAGCCAAATGCCAAAGGAAAATTCAGTTGTGTATGTGGGTGCTAATCATGGAAGAGGGATATGATCTCAGTCTGTTCTGTTGTTAGTTTGTTGCAGAAAGCAATTTTATAACACTCCTTTTTGTGCTGAGCTGAAGTGTATTTGAGTGCCAGGTAGTATTTTAAAATGCTGTTCTATAATTAGAGCTATGTAGAAATTTCTCAAGCTTATGGCTAAAACCCTTGTAATTAGTAGAAAGGCTTTTTTTGTTCCAAAGAGCTAAAGTAACTAAAGACCATGGGTGTTAGTTTTTAAGTGTGACCTGTTGCTTGTTTTAATTGTTTTATGCAGCTTTTTTTTCATTCCTCTACTTTTTTCCATTTTGTTTGGTGAAATGACTTTTTTTTGTATGCTTCCTTAATGCTATAAAATAGGAAAATAATTTAAAAAACATGATTCTTTAATTTTGTCTGTTTTGAAGTTCTTTTTCTCCAGACTGTAAGTCTGTTTCTTCCTTTATAAACAGTTGGACAAAAAGCAATTACTAGACATACTGATAACAGCAAATAAGAGAACATTTTGCACCTTGGAGATCCTTTAGAAGACAGCAATTTTCCACTTCATTGACTCACAACTGTTTTATTTCTGCAGTAAACTCAAAAAACCAAGTAGTTTTTTAAACAGAATTCATCAAAAATTTCATTATTTTTTAATTAGATATAAATGCTTGGATTAATTGAAACAATGCAGTTGTATAGGATCAGTAGAAATTGCTGGAACAAAGTTGGAGAGGTAGGGTGATTTGTTAACACTGCTTTTTATTCAAGCTCTTAGGTTTTTGAAACTTTTATTTTAAAGAAAACGTGATTCTGTATAAAGAGATAAATTTCCCCTTAAGGGTCCTCAGAGAACATCTTACAATTACACAAAAAGGCTTTAATATAAATTATTGCCCCATAGCAACACAAGATACCTACACAAAAAGCAAAAACAAACAATCTGTTTGATCAGAAGATGTTTAATCAGAGAAATGTTGGGGAAAACTGATCAGAAAAGCAAATTTCAAAAATTCTCAGTGAAGCTGAAGTTTGCTGAGATGCAGACACTGCAAAAGGGACTGGCAGATACAGCAGTGACCTACACATGGGTACATGAAAAACCTGCAATTCAGGATGTATTTGCAAGTCAAAATGACAGGGTAGGAATAGAATAAATAGAAAGAGGAAATAGAGATTCAGAAAGTGAAAAATAACATCAGGAATTAAATAAATGTTCAGTGTCTCTGTGAAGCATGGAGATATTAATAATACCTTCTATATGCTCTTTAATTCTGCCTGACAATATAATGGTTGTCAGTGAAGCACATGGGATTCTGCACCACCCCTCACTTTTCACTAAAACAGGTTTTTGGATTTCGGTCCTTTCACTTGAAGGATCTTGATGAAGACATTCTGGTTATGTTCTGAGAAGGTATAAAATACAACTGAAAAATAATACTCTCAAGACTTCTGCTGTAGACAGAGAGAGACAAGCATGATGACTTTGTGTTATGGAAAAGAAAATGAAAAACAGAGGTAATTTTGTCCTGGTTTTTAGATGCTGATGAGAGTAGATCAACATAATGGAGATAAAAAGCATTTTTATGGGATTTAATGGGGATAAGCATTTTCCAGGAGACTGTTGGGGAAAGCAGTCTGGGAATAGTCTGAGTCTGATACTGTGTGATAATGCAGGATGGGAAGTGATTGTGTCCATAAAAAGAAAAAAGGAGGGGGAAGGTTGAGGAGAGAAAAATCTGTAAGGCCAAGTGAGATTGAACAAATAATATGAGGAAGAGGAAAATGTGTCAAGAAGGAAGAATGGCAGGATGTGGGGGAAGGAAAATTCTGGCTTTGCTGAGCATTAGAATGAAAGAAAATGAGAAAAGAAAACTCAAACTTTAGGGGTAACAGCATATGGGGAGAAGGGAGGAAGGTATATATAGAATAATACCAGAATGGATTGTGAGAGATCTGAACTGAGACTGTTGCCAGCTTTTTCCCTAACCATGACCTCTGTGTTGTAAATTCACCAGGCACACTGGGAGAGATTACAAATTAAAAAAGAAAAATTCAAGGAAGATGTTTAAGCATTCAGGTGAGGAAGAGCCCTGTATAATTTTCCACCAAAGAGCCTGGATGGCCTCAGTTTTGAGGAAGGAGTAAGAAAGTAGAGTGTGAAGCACTGAGGATCACTCAGGGAATTAAATAAACAGATAATAAAAATTAGGGATGTTTAGAGTGGAACAAAAGTAACAGGACTTCAGCTGGTAAGACTGAGCTTTGTGCCCTGACCTTGCTGGAGATCCCCTGGCAAGGGGAGAAGTGACTTAAGATGACCAAGACTCCACTCTCAGTAATTAAATAACAAAGATTTTTTATGTGTGTAGCTCTTACTGCAGATAGTGATAACAATTTACTGCCACAAAATAAAGGGGTTTACAGTAATAAAGGATGTAGCAAATGCACAAAGTCTTTACTGAAATGCTGATGGGAAATAGAAGAGAGAATATTTTCCATAATAATTAGGTTTTGGGGGTGCAGTGCATGAGAGTAGTTCTGGTGAAAACTTCACTTTAATCCTGTGATATACTGGCCTAACAAAAAGTGGGAAAATGAAATGCAGCACATACAGCATCATCACAGTAACAGATTTTTAAAGATTATTGATACATTTAGATCATGAGCTTGTCCCTTTACTATGTCAGGGTGGATGGAAATTGCATTTTAGAAGATATTGGAAAAGACAGAGAAGTTGTTAAAAGATGAAGACCCAAGAGAAATTTGGAGTATGAAGACTAAATGAAGGGCTAAATTTGTGATTTGTGCACCTTGTAATCTCTTTTCTCTATTGAAGTGCTTGGTAGCTTTGGTAACACTGTAAATGGGGTTATGTCAGCAATCCCATAGCTGTGATCAGTTAGCATGATTAATCTGTGACGTGAAAAATTGGGATTTTTAAATCTAAACTGTGTTTATCCAGATTGGGATTCTGTCTCTTAATGGTAGAAGGTATGCCTTCAAAATACTTCAGAGAAATTTATTAATAAATAAGGGAAATGCTGGAATGCTGGAAAGGTAATGAGATTGTGTTGCCAATAACACTTGGTTGTAAATGCACAAAAAATAGAGCAAATTAATAACTGTATTTGGGTTTAAGAGAAAAACATTTTAATGTTGCATGCTAAAAATAAATGTAATTTTTTGAAAGTCAGTAAAGCAGACAAGTTGAAAGAACTATCTTTTTCTTTTTTATAAAACATGTTGTTAAATTAATGCCAGCAAGAAAGATTAAGAAGGAAATGTGTTGTTATTTCATGCTGTTTAATTAGAGGAAAGCACAGCTGATTTCTTGTTTAGAAAAGAACATATGTTCATCCAGGTATTTCTTAAGGAATAATGATTCTTAAGAGTCATAGATTGGGGTTTTGTGCATTGTGGGGGAGATGTGGGTATGTGTGTGTCTGAAATTCTGTCCCTCTTGCAGCTAAAACACAGAATTCTTAGATAGTTCCATCAAAATATGGCAATTGTTAATACAGACAAATAATGCAGCATGTCCAGTTTTGTGTACAGGAGAATTGTACAAGGATCTAATAAAGAACTCTTACTAGGTGAGTTGTGTAATGAAATTAAGACAAGAGGATGTCTTCCCTCTCCTTGAAAGGTATCAGGACAAGGTGTAAAATCTTAAAAGACTATGACTGGCGAATTTAATAAATTTTGACATGTTGTCTTTGAGCTCATAATTAATTTGATTAATTAGCTTTTTTAAATGTCTCTTTTTATTAACTGTCATCACACAAAACAAAGGAATCCCCCTCTGCATGTAATTCACATGCTCCTGTTTGGGTCCCAACAAGCTTTAGATGTTTTTAGGGAGCACTCATGTTACTCTGTGTTTAGGAATATCTTGCATTTGCCCTAAATTAGAAGAAAGATTATTTCAACGTCTGCAGTTCTGATTGTTTTTTGCTGTGCATTCATTCATTAAGCTACTCATCCCCTTTTAATCAATGGATTTATAAGAACTCAGAAATTTGAAATATCTAATATATTGAAAGTGTTAAAGAGGAAATAATGTGTTGTGGGGAAAAATTTCCTGGGGTCCGGAGGAAGAGGAGGCAAGACAGAACCTGTGAGGGAACGCTGTCCCCTCATCCTGGAAATGCCTTTTGTTTCCAGACAGTGTTCATTATGTTTTCTAATGGGGACTTCACCCTGGAAATTCAGCAGGAATGTTCCTCTTGTCCCTCTGTATGTGAGATCTCTGTCTGGAAGCTCAAACACTCTGGGGGGAAATAACACAAGTATCATCAGGATTGATGGAAAAGTCTCTTCAGAAAAGCTTTTTATTCACATGGAATTCTCCTGCTGCAGAAGTTTCCTTTGTGCAGAATAAAAACGGTCATCAAAAATGTGCTAGTATTTAGATTAATAGCATGCTTCCCTTCTTCAGCCCCTTGGATGAGGACTGAGGATGCTGAAATATTAAATGTGCTGGAGTGTGGCAGTGGAGAAACTCAGCAGTTGGGAATGCTCGGAGAGAGGCGTTCATAGTTGAGTAGAACATTCTGACTCCAACAGGGGATGCATCTCCAGCAGGCAGGAATAATACTTGAATGTTGATAAAGTTGAGTGACCAAATGTCTCATTTTCTAAATAGAAACAATTATTTTGGAAATGCTTGTGATGGTTTTTCAAAAGCCTGTTGTTTGCAGAAGCCGCAGTAATGGCAAATGACTTGGTACTCTGTGTGATTGCTCCTTCCTTGCATGGAAAAGGTTGAAACAAAACCCATCACCCTGGTTTTCATATTTCTATTCTGTAGATTCCTGTTTGATCTATAACATGATACAGTGTCTCATTAATGAATGACTCCTCTTCAGAAAGGCTTCTTTTACATTTTAAGGTTCATTCTTTAAAAAGAGGAAATGTTTGCTGAGTTTCAAAAACAAAGAATTGCTTTATTTTGCAAATTTTGTGGGTTTGAATTTGCTCTCTCCGGAACTGGCATCTCAGTTGTTTTTTTAAATATTCTTTCAAGCATATACCTAATTGAAGTGTTGAGCTTGCATCCTTTCCTCCTTTTCGGAAGGATGCAGATTCAGCTTCTTCCGTGTGGTGGGTGGGAGAGCAGTGGTGGAAGTGTTGAGTGGATCTATTGCAGATGGGTGGAGAAGGCAGCAGGTGGGAGGATGGGGACACAAAGAGCTTGGGGTCTCCTTAAAGACTCTCTGAGCAGCCTGTGTGAGGCAAATAAGTTCATGCTTTGAAGAAAAGGCAGAAAATTCAAAATGGTTTTAGATTAATGTTTGAGCATGGTTGTGCTCTGAAATAAATGGAGCTATTTTTCTTTTTTTTTCCTCATTCAGTCTTTTTTTAATTGAGTTTTACTTAGTATTTTTCTTACCAAAGCATTAATTTAGACTCTTCAGAATTCTCAGGGTCATCCAGAAAGCAGCAATAAAAGCTGTATTAGCAGACATCATAACTACACTGATGCTGTTTAACATGTTTTCTAAAAATACTTCAGGTCTTGTTTTTCTCTCCTCCCAAGGAATAGTTGGTTCCATTTCATTTATTTACCTATTGGACTCTTGATTATTTGAGTCACACAGAGATCTGTTTCCAGGTATCTTGATGATGGAATCAGAATTTTATGAACTTTTTCTGTAAACAAGCTGGAAAATCTGATTCCAATCCTGGTAAACACTGTGGAAAGGGAAATGGGTTTCAGTCATATCTGCAGTTTAGAAAAGAAAGAAGATGGTAAGCTGATTATAATTCTGAAATATTTTTAAAGCTAAGGGATGGAAACCCATAGAGGTGGCAGAGAAGGGGGGATGTCTTTACACAAGGCCTGCTGATATTTTCTGTGTTTTCTACTGTAGGAAATTCATGCCTGCTGCATCTTTTAGAAGGTTTTCTATCACTGGTTGTATGGAAAGTTGCATTAGTTTTGCAGAATGCTGCAGACTCATGGTTTAAATTGTTTCAAAAAGCAGATGAACAATTTCAGGGAAGAAAAATCCATTAAGAGCAATTAAATACAATGACATTTTGTTTGGCTTTAGAAACCTTTGAATATCTTCACAAATCACTGGAGGTTAGGATGGTATTCTTGCCAGGGGGAGGCTTAAAATAATGATAGAAAAGGAAATGAAGTTACCCTTACATGTAACTGCAACATCAGCATTTTAAAAGTTCAGTGTTACTTCTGAATTGTGTGATAGCCTGTCCATTCCCTCCAGGATCACCTACAGGTAGTTGTGTTTCCATTTGCTGACAGAGTCTTTACCTTTTGCACAGGAAGGGTGATTTTCTGATTAAGTGCAATCATTGGATGTTGTCTGGAACAGAAGCTATACAAGAATCAAGAATTTCAGTACATGATCTCTTCTCTCCCCCTGAAATCCATAAAAATACAGTAATATAAATGAAATAATCCATCTAGTTCTTAATGGAGCATTATAATCCTGTCTCAATTCTGGCTTTGATCTCAAAATCTGGGCAAACAGAGCCCTCTGTCTGTCTGAATCATGTAAGAAAAGCTTGTCTTGAAGGCACTTCATTTCTCTCAGGATGAGTGAGATTCAGAGGAATGTAAGCCTTTTTCTCTCCTAAACTTTCTTCCCTGTGCATTGTTGTCAGACAGATTCCTTGGGAGTCTCTCCTGGATCACCATGGCTGTAATGATGACTTTTGTAGAGTGAGGATCTGTAGGTTCTGCTTGCTGGTAATTTTTCCTGACTCGGGCTTTCATTAAAGAGCAAAATGAAGCAAACAGATGATGAATGTCACTTGTGAGGTCAAGGCAAACCCAGATGGGTGCTGTCACAGGAAGGCACCTTACTTAAACTGAGAATAAATATTAAGTGCTGACTGGAAAAAACATATAAAATTAAAATGGTTTTGAAGGGGCACAACTGATATTTTTTGATTTGTTTTTTTGCATGCTTCTGTTCAGTGGTTTTCCTAATTCTAGTGTTTTGCTAGACATGTAGCTCCTAATTCCTGTGGCATCTTTCTGTGTTCCTTGTTAACTAACCTCCTGAACCTTGATTTTTTTATCTTCCCCTGGAATTCTGGCTGTGTATCCTTAGTCTTAAAGCCTGTGCATACAAACTGGGAGATGTGTGTGGTTTGAGATGTTCTGGTGATTGAAGCTCAGGAGCAAGTGCCAGGGCTAGGACTTTATTACGTGTCTGGAACCCAGGGAGTCACTGAGGTGTTGGAGCAGTGTCTTGAGGCACAGATTTGTCCATGGTGACTCATTGTTCTGGCTGGGAAAAGGTGGTGGTCAACAGTTTTGTAATCATTGGGAAGAATGTCCCAAATGATCTGCCATGTCCACAAGGGATTACTCTGTCCTTAGTGGAAAAAAATGTCCTGTCTGTGTTGTGTCAGTCAAATATGAGGTGAATAACAGTTCATTGGTCTGGACTATCAAACCCAGCTAAGTCCAGAAGTTGATTTTCTCCTGAGGCACTTGGGTAGATTTGACTTCTAGAAGCAGAGGATGAAAGGTGGGATGGCTGTGGCTGAGAAAGTCACAGATCTCATAAAGCCAGGTTAAGGCAAAATCCTTGATGGAGAAACACCCATTTCACTTAAATGCAGGTAAATAAGACAGGACTTAAACAGATTATTAGCCTGAGATTTCTCTTTGTTTACCTAAAAGAATCTGAATTTTGGGCCTGCAAAGTATTTATTGGATGCCAGACATGTAGTGAAGACATTAAACAGGTTTAAAAGTGCTTGAGAGACATGGTGTATTATGAAGAGAAACTGAGAAGAAGAATATGGTAGAATTAGATAAGTAATTACCACCCTAAACAATTAAATATGGCCTGGACTTTCTAAAGCACATCCTGAAGCGGATGTGATTGAGTTTAAGAAGAGGATCAAATGTAATATTGAAAACATGTTAAAAAGAGAGAAGTAACACAAAACCTCTTATCCTAAATGCTTCTGGAAGACATCAAGCACAAATTGGACCTTCCAGAAAATGGATTTATATTTTCTTCTTTGCCCTGATGTTGATCATGAAGAGGCCTTTTTAGGCTCCCTGCCTGCCCTGTTCCCTGTCTATCAGAGCAGGCATTCTGTGGCTGTGGTTTATCTCCCAAGGAGTAAATTTTCTGTATTTTATGTTGGGAGTTCTTTCTAGCAGAGCAGTACTTAGATAGCCTTAATTCCCATAATCTTCCTGTGTTAGCACTTGTTCTCTGGTAGATTTGAGAGACAAATTTCTTCTTTTGTTAAGCAAAGTACTGTTAAGAGATGGATAATTTCCAGGCTGGATGATTATGCCTTCCCATTTTGGGATGTGCTAAGTGACCACAAGGTGATGATCCCAGGTTTACCAAGCTGCTCACATCATTCTCTTCATGGCCTGGAACTGTCTTTCTGTGGGTGTGAATTACTTCATCTTTGATATCTTCAATTGAGAAATGGTCCTGAAATTGCTTAATAATAGACAACTGGGCTTTAGAAGAAAGTGTGAAAAAGCTGTAAAGTATTTTTTTTAAATGTTACTCTAAATAACAAGGTAGATTCAAATTACACTTTATAGTAATCACATGTTCAGAAAAGATGGGAAGGAAAAATCCCACCTTTTTTGAGCTAAGAAAATGAATGTAAATTGGTGTATATTAGACAGTGTCATGGAAAAGTTGTAAATGTGGGGCTGATATGGTGGTTTTGTATAGGAGGTATTTAGGGAAGTGATACAAAATCCTCTGTAATTGACAGTCTGTGGAACCATTAGAAACGGTTCCTATATACACTTCTGTGAAAAATAAGGGTTAAAGATGAAAAATCTTGGGAAAGTTGAGGAAAATAATAGTGAAAAGTAATAATGATTTTAATGACTGGAAGTGAAAGTGAACATTTGTATTGTGAAACAGAAGATAAATTTTGAATGTTGAATGGTACAGATTTAAAGTACAGAAAAAGATTTTGGAGAATTATGATAGCTAGTTCAGTTTCATATGGCATGTTGATATATTTAAACAGTAGTATTTGAAAGTACCACCATCTCACAACTCATGGTCTTGAGGGAACTGGCCTTAGTATCAGAAAAAGTAGAGTATGAGGAAGAAGTTGAAAGCCCAAACAGTATTTGGTTTAATTAAGAACAATATAGAAGCCTGTACTGGAAGGATGGTCTTATATAAAGGATAAGTATAGTTCAGTGTGACATTTTTCTGAAATCCAGTCATCCTCCTCTCTAAAGCAGAACAGAAGAATGAAATTTCAGACAAATTATCAAAGCATTACCCAAGAACTGTTTGCAGAGGAGATTCTGCTGACTCTTGCAAGCCTGAGGAGGTGTCCAGTCACACCAAGGAGCAGCAATTACAACCTCAAATTAATTTGTGGAACTCAGCAAGGTGTCTTTAAAATAAGAGCCCTCTGAGATTTGCAAAAGGATGTTGAATTAACAGAGGAGGAGAAAATCCCCATTTGATGATGTTGGTTAATTTGCCCTCTTATTGTCCTCTTGTCTCTCCTCTTTCAGCCTGTCAGCTGAGCTTAGAATAAACTGCTCCAGAGGAAAAGATTTTAAAGCTACCAACTCTGAGAGGTTTCTTACCTAGGATGGTGAGGTGGTAGTCAGAAGTGAAGAAACACTAGTGGATTAAAAAATGTTTCAGTTCCCAGTCCAGGACAGCCATTGTGTTTCCATTTGCAGTTTGTCAGAGTTAATTTTTCAGAAATTAAACTGTTGACAGAAGTAATTAAGTAAAATCAGGCGCAGCAGCAGTGATGCAATGGTAAGAAGAAGAGGGATTAGTGAGGGAGGAAAGCAACCTGAGCTCTGGATCAGAGGAGGAAAAAGCTGTAGTGCAGAATAGCCAGAGATAGGGAGGGCAGAAGAAATGTCCTTCATTTGGCTTGTTTGTATTTTTTCTGGTTTGTTTTGCCTTTAGAAACTGACGGCTCTTAAACTCACTAGTCTATATATTCACAGAGTGGGCTGAAAATTTACTGAGGTACCGTTTTCTGTTAAGAAATGGTGATTTGATGGAATTGAAATGCTCTGTGGGAATGGTTGGTGGGCTGCCCAGCTGCTTTGCTCTGCTCTTGGCTGCTGGCCATCCAGTCTGCTCCCCCAGCTGCCTGTCATGTGGGCCTGCTGCCTTGGCTCTTGTAGCCCATTTTAAGTATTTGTACATTCTAACAAATAAAACAGCAAATCACCAATTAGAACACCAATTAGCCATCACTACTTAACCAACTACAGTCTTAATTGGACAATCATTTTCAGTAATAATTGATTGATCCCTAACTAGCAACCGTTAATCAATGATCTTGCATTCCAGTTCTTGAAACAAACCTATAAAAATTGACACGTTCTTGTTTAAATTTTTGATACATATGTAAGAATACATAAAATATATACCTCAAAATGTGTTATTGGATAATGCTTCCATTTTCAGATGTAACTGATTAATGAAAAATAAAGTCAAGATTCAAAACAGCTAGTAAGGTTTTTTCTAAAGCTGATACTCAGAATTTTGTTCCAAATGTGGGATTTTGTTCAATTTGCAGTTTACAGAACAAACTGTTTTTATGCTGAAGCTAATGAAGCCTGGGCAATGACGAGCTGGTGTCTGTTGTCCTTTCACACCTCCTGTCCTCCCCTCTCCCACGTAAGCGCACACAAACTGAAATTCCTCTTGTTTTCCTAGTGAAGCATCCTCAATGACATCTTGTTTCCTATGGCATCTCTGAGCAGGAAAAGCACATGCTTGATTTAAAGCTGTGCTACTGGGCTAAGTGTCTTTTCCCAAAGAGGAGAGAATAATTAAGCTCTATGTGCTTTCTGAAAGTAGGCCTTGTCTTGGGGGTTCTTTTTCCTACCCAACAGGCATTTTCAGTGACATTCCTCCAGTTTTTCATCTTTGAGAAGTCTTGCTTTCTCTAAAACTCATTTGAAGGCAGCTAACAGGTTCAAGAGTTACTCAGCTGGAAAGAACAACATAAAAGCAGCAACTGCATTCTTATGGGACTTGGTTAAAAATTACCCTTTGAATTTTTCCATTAAGCAGAGTTCCAGATTCAGCTGGGTTTTTGTTACTGCCCAGCATAATGTGGTTTAAGATTTGAGGGGAACAACCATAGAGAGTTTTGTCATTTAATTTTTGTGGTTATTTTCCTTCAGTTTTTGCTGATCTGTTTGTGTGTATTTAAATCTCTTTATAGTCATTCATGCCGTAGTATATTCAACTTGTCCACTCCCATTTTCTGTGCAGTGCCTGAGGTAGAGCAGCTGTGTAATTAATGATAGTAAGGCTCTTTTCCAACACTAGTGATTTTCCAGCAGTGAGAAACTGACAGGGAAATAATGGGGCAACTTGTCAACTCAGTGGGATTCCTATCTTTGCTGGAACGGGTTGGAGAAATGGTCAATCAAGGACAGAAAATTCCATGCTAGTAGTTCTACTTCATAAAATATTTTGAAGATTGATGTAAATGGTGATGATCACTTGCCGTATGAAAGAGGATAAAACATTTGAATGAACTGTCCAGATGTCATAGTCCAAAAAAGATGTTCCAGTAATGTTTGTGTGTACACATGAGCCAGCATTAGTTTCTGTACTTGGAAAACATTTGAGGAGATCTCATAGTTTTTCTGAGGTCAGTATATCTAGATGGGACTGAGGGAAGCTAAATCCTTTAGTTAGTATGAAATAAGAGCAGTAATCACCAAAGAAAAGCAGAGGATGAGAAGACCTGCTCAGTGTTTAATTTGCTTGTGCTGATCAATATCTGGGCCCCACCTCAAGGATATTGGCAAAATAAGGAAGTGCCTGCAGGACAGCTTGATGGGGGGAATCTCTCTTCTTTGGTCCATATTTGTCTTTGATAATAACTTTCTTCAAGCTCAAGAACAATTCATCCTGACTTGAGGGAAGTTGGACAAAAAGGGATGGAATCCTGCATGGATGAACAAGATGTTTCTGACAAAACTCAGGCATGAAAAGGAAGCACGCAGGAGGCAGAAGCAAGGATTGATGACTCTGGAGAAATACAGAGAGATCATCCAAGCAAGCATTCAGGGATTGCATAAGGCAAGCCAAAGCCCACATGGAGTTGAATTTGGTGAGGGACATAAAAGGCAACAAGAGAGCTTCTGCAAGTGTATCAGCAGCAAAAGGAAGATGAAAGAATATGCAGGGCTGCTGCTAAATAAGGCAAATGACAAAGGATGTGGGAAACATGGAGGTGCTTCATGTTAGCACCTTGGGCTTTACTGGTAGGACTCACCTTCAGTGCCCTTGAGACCATTTGGGAGATCGGGACCCAAGAAGATTTGCTCTCAAAAGTGGATCAAGTTTGGGAAAATCTAAACAAAAAAATATCTACAATACCATGGGACCTGCTGAGGTATGTCAGTGAGTGCTGAGGGAGCTCATCTCTGTCACTGTGAGACCACTTTCAATTATGCTGTTAAGGTCATGGTGATGGGGAAGGTTTCTGAGGCCTGGAGTAAAGCAGATTTCACTCCTGCCCTCAAGAATGGCAAGAAGGAAGATCCTGGGAGCTGCAGGCCAGTCAGCTTCACCTCCATCCTTGTGAAGGTGATAAGAGCAAATTATCCTGGAAGCTGTTTCCAGCGCATTCAGGGCAGGCAAGTCACTGAAGTAATCAGCATTAATTTATGAAGGAGAAATAATGCTTGATGAACCTGATAGCTGTTTGCAACACAGTGAGTAACTTGGTGGAGGAGATGAGAGCCACAAGTGTTTATTTTAGTAAGGCTTTCCACACTGTTCCTGTAATGTGCTCACAGACAAACGGATGAAATATAAACTCGATAAGGGGTCAGTGTGGTAGATTGAAAGCTGGCTCACCCAGGCTCAGAGGATTATGATCAACATCTGTCATGGTCAAACCCCAGATGGCACCTTCAGTACCACACAGCCACTTGCTCACTGCCTCCTTTCTCCTCCTTAGTGGGGAGGGAAGAAGAATTGGGGAAAAAACAAAGGGTAAAACCATGTGGGTTGAGATAAAAGCAGTTTATTTAAGGTGAAACACAGGAATAGTAATGCTTATTGAAGTGAAACACACAGTAATACTAATAGTAATATTAACAATAATAATGATTTTAACAAAAAGGAGAAAGAGAAAGGAAAAATCCAAGAAAAAGAAGCACTTGAACAACATAATTGGTCCCCACACACTGAGCAGTCTGAGCAGTGATCAGCCCCTCCTGGGCAGCTCCTCTGTGTTTGTATACTGGATGTGATTTTGGATGGGATGGGATGTCCCTGCGCCCAGTCTGGATCAGTCCCAAGCCTTCTGCCTCCCTGAGACACAGAAAGGTCCTGACTTAGGGCAAGCACCACTCAGTAACAACTGCAAGGTCTGTGTGTTTACATTATTCCATCCTAAATCCAAAGCACAGTGCTGCACCAGCTATTAAGAAGAAAATGAACTCTATTCCAGCCAAAACCAGGACATATCTCAAAGTCCAGCTGGAGGCCAGCCATTGCCCCATGGCTTGAGTGGGACCTGTGCTCCTCAGCACCTTGGATTGGTGACCTGTGTTGCAGGCTGGGATTCACCTTCAGCAGGGTTGTAGGCAGGACCAGACTGGGGAGAGATGACAAAGTTGTGCTGCTGTTCAGAGGGAGCTGAACAGCCCCAGGAGCCTCCTGGTGTTTGACAGAGGCCAAGTCCTTTATCTCTGGAGGAACAGCCCAGGCT
The DNA here is from genome assembly GCF_035770615.1 of Melospiza melodia melodia. NCBI lineage: Eukaryota > Metazoa > Chordata > Aves > Passeriformes > Passerellidae > Melospiza > Melospiza melodia. The sequence continues at coordinate 7,126,111 of NC_086195.1, read as the reverse complement.
GGAGGATGGGGAGCAGCTTTGCAGGAAAGGCCCTGGGGGTCCTGGGACATGAAGTGACCATGAGCCAGCCCAGTGGCATCCTGGCTGCATAAGGGAGACCATGGCCACCAAGGTGAGGGATGATCTTTACTCTCTGCTGAGCCTTGGTGAGCTGCATGGGGAGTTCTGGGTCTGGTGCTGGGCTCCCAAGTAGAACAGAGTGGGGTGATAGTGGAGCAAGTCCAGGAAAGGGCCATGAGGCTGTTAAGGGCATGGAACATTTCTCATGCAGGGACTGGAGGTTAAGGGAGCTGAGTTGTTCAGCCTGGAAAGGATCAGGAGTGTCTTACCCAGTTTTACAAATAAATAGAGCCAGAATCTTCTTGGTGGTGCTAGTCAGTAAAGGAAAAGCAGCAGGCCTGAAAACACAAAATTCCAATTAAACACATGAAAATGTATTTATTTCTTTAATTGTGAAGGTGATTAAACAGTGGAGAAGGTTGCCTAGAGGGTTTGAGGGGCTGGTGTGTCACAGTGTCGGGGGTAGGACAGTCAGGATGGACGGAGATGAGAGATCTCTGCAGCCAGGTCAGGAACTTGTGGTTTATTGCAAAGGGCCTGGGGGCTGGGCCCTGCTGGGAGCTGCCAGCCACAGCTCAGAGCAGACCTGAGAGGAGAGGAGGGGGAGAGAGAATAGGAGGGTGAGAGAGTAAGGGAGTAAAAAAGGGTAAGAGCGTAAAAAGGTAAGAGAAGAGAGCGAGGTTCCTGTTATAATACCATAAATCTTCTGTGTTGAATATTCTGCTTCTCACTAGCCAATCTAGTACAATATACAAATCTTATAGCATTCCCATACAGCCTGTAAGAATCATTACATTACCATACTGTGTTACATTTTAAACCCTAAAAACTCCTCTTTGGACCCCTTCTGCCAAGCTGGCAGGGTCTGCTCTGACCCTTGGGCCTGTCTGCAGGCAGAGGGTGTTGTTTCATCAAAAGGGGATTACCTTCAGCCAGCCACACCATTGTTTTCCAGTTGTTCAGTAACTGAGGGATCTCAAAGCTTGCTTTCATTCCAATCTCACTTATAGTTTCCATATTCTCAAAACCTTTTTGCTAGACAGTCATATTTATAAGGCTTTCCTGTTTCATCTTCCCCAACATCAGTGTCCTTGGAGGCAGTCAAAACCCAACTGGACATCATCCTAGGAATGTTCTAGTTGTGCCTTCCTTGAGAATAGGGTGGGTCTAGGTGATCTCCAGAGAGATTGTCTCTTTTTGTCAAAACATTGGATATATTAGTTTAGTTATGAAGCATCTGGTGTCAAGCATGGTTTTCTGTTTGGAGTTAGGGGAATGTTTTTTCATAAAGTCATGTATCATACAAAATAAATTAGAAGCTTTGTGATTGTTAACAACATTCAGGGAATCTACAGGGAGAGTATTAAATTTGGTTACATGAATCATCTGGATAAAATACCTGTCAAGGTGAGTTTAATCCTTTGTGTGTTGCACAACACCTTTGCTCACTTGATTCATGTCAGAAAAATTCTGTTTGCTGTTAAAATACTTAAATTATTGAGAATACTTGTACCAAGTGAAAAATGAAGATGTTTACATCAAGTGAAATACTTTAAGGCACATAAGTCAGATGCCCATAGCAATGATCACATTTTAGACACTTGGATGTTTGTTTGTGTGACAAACTTGGAGGGACACTAGTTGATCAGAAGTCCCTTTTGCAAATGGAGCTAGGTTTATTTATGGATAAAGAAATACATGGTTTGCAAAACTGTGTAGATTCCATCATCAGTGAACAGGATCTGAGTTATTTGATATTGTTTTGTCAGCTTCTCATTTTCATAGGGCAGTACTCCCTACAAAGTAGTTGTAACACAGTGTATTATTCAGGAGGGTTTGAAATAATGAATGCCTGTTGAATTAATTACTCTATGTGGGTTTCAGTAATTTTCCAGTAGTCTTGTCTTGATGTACCTGTCCATCCCTGTGTGCCAGGAAGTTTTTGTTTACAGATAGTGCTGGAAAGTTACTTGGAGGATAACAAGGCTCCCACTTGAGCTTCTTCACACAGGTCTTGCCATGTGTGTTTCAGTCCGTGGGTAAAAATGTGGGGATAGAAGTGTTTTGGTGGTGTTTATCCCAAGAAGTTGAAAGAGTAGTTTTCATTCAGAGGGGAGCTGCAGGGAGTGTGGGAATGCAGCACTGCTGGGAAATTGCAAGGGATAGATGTACTGTCTTTCCTAAAGAGGAGATGAGTAGGATGGCCAAGACAGCACAGTAATTTCAGAGATAGAAACTACTTACAAAGGGAAAAAACCTCACAATTTGTAGATGGTGTGGAATTTTTTAAAATAATTTTTTTTGGCTTTATTTCTGCTTAATTTCTAGTAAGAATTTTTCTGTCATATGAAAAAAAGTAGTTTTTTTGAATTAAGAAAGATAGATTTCTTCTGGAAGTAGTAGGTGTATTTTGGCAATATTTACTCTCAGAAAAGATCTTCTTCAAGAAAATGAGGAATTACTTTGTAGCTGTTTACCAAGATATTACAAATGACAGAATGTATTTGTCACAGGAATAATGACTTTTATATTTTAATTGCTTTCACACAGCTACTGGGATGCAGACACATACCCAGTAACAAATTTTGGAATATTATGATTATTGCTCCAGAAGCAGTCATGCAAGCATATTAGAATAGCTGTATTTAAAAATCCTGTATAAATGTGATGATTTTTTAGGTACCATAAAACTTGAAGAAGACAAAACTAATGCTAATTTGCCACACACACAGGGTTCTTAGTATTTTTGCAGGTGAATGGAATTTACAGCACATGTAGACAGTTCTCTTTTTCATGTTTATACAAATGTAAACAAATTTTATTTGAACCCTCCCTTTCTCCTGAGCACAAATAATCTCTGTGCTAGAGCCTGTCAGCTCCCAAGGGCCTGGAACTGTTTATAAACAGGGGCCTAAATGGAATTTTTTATTTGGTACAGACTCTCTAGGGAGCTGTTACTATGTATTTGAGTAGTGTCAGGAGGAAGAATTAGGCACCACAGTGTCAAAACTTCATTTTTCTTTTTTTTTTTTTTTTTTTTGAATTTCAGTAAAGAAATAAACATATTCATACCTTTAAGCACAAAAACTGTTCTTTTGCTTTGAACAGGTGGCTGTGACACCCTGTGACCACAGGATGTGACATGAGCTGTAAAACCTTGTTTTCAGGTTTTCTGAGGAGCAGTGGCCGCCTGCCCACATGTGTGCTGTGCAGCCTGGGGTGGTGTGGGCTGGGCTCAGGGCTCCAGGGGCTCCTGGGCTGTCAGACCCTGCTGCTGCAAGCTAAAGATGCCATCAAAGACTTTCTGACTCCTGTCAGTAGTGAACAAGTGAAAAGCAGTCACTGATCTCTCATAAGGGTGCTGAATGTCATCTTTTTTCCAGAGTTTTTCTTTCACTAACCAACTACATGGGAACTTTTTTCCCTCCTATTTTAGTTGTGGTATAGAATGGTGGGGTACACTCTGATTTCTAATTATATGAAAGGTTTATTTTATTTACATCTGGCTCTTCTCCATAGAGTCACAAAGAATCACAGAATAGTCATGGTTGGATTGGGGATCATCCAGTCCAACTCCAGCCAAGGCAGGGTCACCCAGAGCAGGTGACACAGGAACGTGTCCAGATGGGTCTGCAATGTCTCCAGAGAGGGAACTGTGTCCTCCCTGGGCAGCTGTTCCAGAGCTCTGCCACCTCCATGGAAAGAAGTTTTTCCTCATGTTCAGGTGGAGCTTCTTGTGTTTCAGTTCATGCCAATTGCTCCTTGTCCTGTTGCTGGGCACCATTGAAAAGAGTCTGGCACCATCCTCTTGGCACCCACCTTGGAGATATTACATCAATATCTCCATATTGGAGATATTTATATGAATAGAAGAACTGATGCATTTGCCTGTGTCACTGGTTAAGGGCCTGCATGAAGAAGGCTGGCAGGAGAGTGTGAAGTTATCTCATGTTTTTATCCACCTTGTACTGACCATGGATGTTGCTTTCTCTGAAGTGAAATATTTGGACGTTTCAGTGATGTTTGAGATGTAATTGTAGGTTTGGTAGACATTTTGATGGGAGCAGTGTAGGCTTTAAGATCTTTTACTTCTGTACCAGTGTTTTACTTGTGTTGATGCTGTTGTTAATGGGGGTCCACAAATGAACTTGCCTGGGAAGCTGATCCAGTTAAAAAATCCTAGATACTAATAATTCAGATCACTTCTGGCATCCAGTTGGCTGTAGTACTCTGGAGATGATTGTGTCAGCACAAATGAGAGAGGCAGCGCTAGGGAATGTTTGTGAATCAGCAGTGCTGGGAACTATGGCAAAACCTGTTCCTTTTCATTTCCAAATGGCAAGGACCTGGTTGGATGCTGCCCTGAGACTGCTTTGAGTTTTTAATGTTTTTTCCTACTCTCTGACTCTCTAGATGTGCCTAACAGATTTTCATTTGCAAGCATAACTTCTAAGTGAATTTCTGTGTTTATACAACACCAGTTTGGAGTCTGTAACAGGGTCTCAGCTGTGTGTGACAGATAAGTGGAAAACATCTGGACCCAGATGTGGCAGCCACACATTGGTAGGGCCAGTCCTAGATGGCTGTTTGTGATCTGAGTGTGGGGTGGCCATTGTTGGCCAGGACAGGAGCATTTTTGTGTCCCTGTGTTTGTGGATAAGTGTCACTGCTGGGCTGGTGTATTTCTGTGGGACCTGCTGGCTGCACCCTTGGAAGGTGGAGAAAAAGGCTTTGTGTGGGCTTGGGCTGAAATGCCTTGAGAACAGAAAACATGGAATGCTGGGGATCTGTTTCCATCTTGTGCTTCAAAGAGCCTGTAAACCGGTTACTTGAGTTTCAGTAAAAGACTAGTGAGATGGGTGGAGTCTTTCTCATTGGTGAATTTTTTTTCCTTGATCGCTTAAAACAAACAATGCCACCAAAAAGTCTTCAATGTGCTTATTCACACCAGATGTATAAAAAAATGCATTCAAATACATTTTTGCCTTCTGAGTTACCTGTTGACAAAATGTGTATACCACACTCTTTTAGAGGATAAAATTGAAATGTTGCTCAGCACTAAATAGTGCGTGTAAGTAACAGACTGCACAATATCAACTTGACAATTTCCTTAAATTGCATAAGCGTGGAAAATGGAAAGAGGTATTTGAGCCATCTAGTGGTTGGTATGAAACATTTTAATATTTTTCGATAATTCATAGAAAATGTAAATGATATCAACTTGGAAATAGCATTTCTGATTTGTCTGTGTTTGTAGCATGGCTGTAGAATGAAAAAAAACTCAAGCATTCAACTTCAGATTTGAGGTGCAGTCTGTGTGGGTTTATATCTTACTTTCAATCAAGATTCTAGTGAAAAGAGATATTTAGTGAAAAGAGATATCTGATAACATAAAAATTAAATTAGACGTTAGTAGCCAAAGAAGGCATTTTGCTAGCATGAGATCTTCATAAATGTTGGGGGTTGTTAGAAAGTTCAAGGAAAGAACTGTAATAAGATCATTTTGTTTTCTGCTTCTTACTAAAAAATATTTGGTGAGAAAAAGAGGCCTTAAATTCTACCTCAACAGCCATTTATGGCAAGGACTAAATCACAGGAGTGGTCTTTACTGGAACACATGGAATGGTATTCTTTGGGAGAAATTTGTCAAAAATAACAGAAGAAACTGAAAACTGATTTCTTAAGATGTGGTAAACAGAATCTTACGATTTTAAAAAGGACATTTTGTAGATGAAGATTTGGATGATGACCCTGCTTGATGCTGATCTGCATTAAGCTGTGGTGGCTTTTCATATTGTCCCTTGCCAGCAGGAACTTGGCTGCGTTTTGAACTTGATGGTTTTCTACAAAAGTAATGAACTTGATGTGTATCTTGCCTTGAATTCTTTGTGGGAAAGGGCAGCCACTCATTGGGACAATGTGATGCCCTCCAGCCCTTGTGAGTCCTGTCCCCGTTCAAATGCATTAAAAGATACTTTTTAATCTTAGTTTATTAGATATTAATATAACAAACAATTGATAAGTGGTGATAAATATGGTTAGAGTATTTCAGATAAATTTATCATCCATACTGACATTTCAGAATTTGCATCTTTACATTTGAAGTGAAGTATTACAGGTACAAATATTAAATCTATATTATTTTTATTGAGAAGACGGTGGCAGGTGAAGATATTTTTAAGGTCAGTCTCAAAAGACCTAAGGCCAAAGGAGAATGAGAGAAAAGTGGGAAAACAGGCACAGAACAAAGGACAGAACAGTGATGGTTTATTTGTAGTGCTGTGAGGACCATCTGAAAGCTTTATGTGAACTTGATACAGAAATTACATTTTAATAAATCACTTGCATCTTGGTTCTGTTGTGCCTCGAAAGTTGCTTGTTGTAAACCCTTAGCATCAAAATATCTGGGAGATTTTTTCTGAATCTCTTTCTTGGACTGTGAATTGTAATAGATTTCATAAGAGGAAGTCAAATTCTTTGCAAATTGAAGAGTTTTTAGTTGTCTGGCACATTTTGTTTGAATTTTGCTGTGTTGCAGTGAAGGATTTTTGTGATCACTGTTGTTCTCAATCTCTACAATGATCTAAACTTTATTGAGATTTGAAGTATCAGAGGGGACACTGGGCAGTCTTGTTAAGTTCTGTCTGAAAAATGAGTTGGCCTGAAGATAGTGAGGGCTCCTGGATGCTGTATTTTTAGGCTTCCATGTTGCACACATGAAAATCTCTTTCTTCTTCATTTAAAATGACTTTTCAGTCGGGCCATTATGTGTGCTCAGCTTTTGAGCCTGCCTTCTTCCTGATCTTCCTGTTGTCAGAACATACTTGGAACATGTAAAAAACACAGAATATGGAATTGGAGATATTTTATCTTTATGATGTCCATGTTGTGCTTTTATTCAATTAAACAGGAATGTGGGTTTACTGTAGTTTTAGAGTGTTCTCTTCTATCGTTTATGTACTTCCCTCTGCACTCCTGTTCACGTCTTCAGTGCTCTGATGGCTGTAGGATCTGCTCACACCACAGCATTTTCCTAAAAGCTGTCCCTTGCTGGAGCTGGGATCCAACTGCATTCATGAGAGAATCTTTGACATCCCCTCTGGTTTTAATTTGCATTTAGACGATGCAAATGAAGGATAATGAATTTCTCATACTGGATCCTGTTTCTGATGTATGCTGCTCTTTGTATTGTCTTCTGGTTACCAGTTATTTTGTAGGAAAAACTTGATTATAACTTTTATATTTGGGTTGGGTTTCAGTCATAATTAGTATTCCTTTTGTGGAACTCTTTAGAAATTTGACTTGTTAAAGGACTGCATGCAAGTGGCAGAGAGATTATCTTGAAATGCAGTCTCTGACAACTGAAATTTCAGATCTTGTCCATGTGTCGGAGCTTTGGGATGCATACCTGGTGTCTCAGAATCAGAATTATATATGAGAAAAGCCTAAAAATGTGTTTTAGGCAGCATGTACAATGTCTCCTATAAATAATGGAATTGTTGTGCTCAATAAAAAACAAATGTGCTGTGGCGTAGCTTTGCAAAATAAAAAGAAATTTGTTTATTTTTCCTAATTTCGGAAACATGTAATAATTATTTGTGGAACTGGATAGTTAAACATTCATTAAATATTGTTAGCAATTTCACTTTGGAAGTAAGTCATAGTTTATATGGAAAGAAAATGAAGGGAAAATGAGATTCCAGAAGGGGAAGTATTTTTGTTGTTTTGCCTTTTGCAAATAGGAGGATAGGAACTAGAAGTTGGATTAATGATGAAGGAATATTATTGTCATAGGTTTGAAGTTGATGGTCTGTGTTTTTTGGTATTCAGAAAAGTGAAATCTCCTTAAGCATATTTTGAGATTCATTTAATTAATGTTCTACGTTAGACACTGAAATTAGAATGTACATCTCTGTTTTCTTTTATGTGAGTATAAATCATTGTGACTATGAAATGATGCTTGGTCATAAACTGTTGGTTTTTTTTTTATTATATTAAACTGCTGAAGATTTCTACTCCATCATTTCTTTGCCTGCTGTTGTACAAGTAGAACAGAGCACATCAGTTTCTCTGATATAGAAGTACATGAATATTGTGGTTACTCTTCCACCAAAATAGCCACTTTTTTGTGACCATGGAGAACTAGTGCTTTTTTTAAATGTCTGCCTATCTTTTTATTGTTTCTTTTTAGCTCTTTCTGTTCGAGGCAAATTTTAAATATATTTGTCTTACAATGGAAATAGAATATCAAAGTATGGATAAAATATTGGAAGCTGGCTCTTATCTGGGTTTTAAACACTGTTTCTTTCCTTTACAGAATGCTGCCTTTTTATATGGCCTTGGTTTGGTCTACTTCCATTACAATGCCTTTCAATGGTAAGTTGGAATAAGCTGACAGTGTCAGTGTTTTGTGTGGTGTCTAACAGTGTGTGATTATTCCACCCTCAGTTCAGTGTGAGTGTAAAATAGTTTAATTTTGATTTTATTACATTTAAGGTGTTTGCAGGTGTTACTGTCCTGGGTCAGTGTCTGTATTACTGTAACAAACTTGGGGCAGCCACAACAGTTCCATGAAAGGGAAAGCACTTTGGGAGAATTTGCACTCCCTTTAGCACAGTTCAGCAGTGGGGATGGAGCAGAATGACTCAACAGGCTTTGGGAATTGTTGTCATTGATAATCTGTGCCCTGGGTTTGTTGGAAAGCCTCTTGTAAAAAACCTTCGTGGCAGAGAGGTGGTGAATGGGGCTTGTTTTCATTTTGCTTGGTAGGCAGGAATTTTGACAGAGCTGCTTTAGGTGAGGGGGTTGGATATGAGGAGCAGTTGGCTCTGATGGAATCAGTGTTTCAATCTGATGGAAAAACTCAGGGTTAAAAGAGTTGTGATTTCTGCCAGGGCTTTGAGGATTGAGCAGAGCTTTTGTTGAGGCTGGGGGAGGGTTGGGTTTCAGTTGGGTTTTTCTTTTACTTTATCAGTGATAAGAGTGGTGAATGGAATGGACTCAGTCACTGGGGTTCTGTTCAAAGGTCCTCAGACTTTTATTGGTGTTTAATCCTGTGGAGATAGAGTTAATTCATGGGGGAGAAGTCAGAGAGGTGCAGTGTTTAGGTCAGGCTGTTTTACACTCAGTACAGAGACTGTTAGTACAGTAAGTGTGACTCAGGACTTGATTGATCACTAAAAGTTCATTGTGTTACTGAGCCAAGCCTGATTGCAGGTAGGGATGCAGGAGTGACCACTGACTGATGGCTGGGAACAATGGAGCAGGATTTCTCCCCCACCTCTCCTTAAATTGTTTTTATGTATCTCTAAGGCAAACATTAATGCTTTCCTCGGGATAATGTGCATAAACTTTTATTCTTCATATTAGAATAAGTTGGTTAAATTATGAGCTCAAAACATGGATTAATTTATCTTGCAGCTTACTGCTATTTTTACTGATAGTGGTGAAATGAATGTTGTTCCTTTGTTGTCTTGTACAGGGCATGCAATTCTGTTGCATTCTAATTAGCAAGAGAAGAACAGAAAAGTTTTCAGAAAGCCTGAGAGTCTATTGTTTTAAGATTGTGATGAGACTTGGCTGAATTTTACCAAGTTTCAGAACATTCTAGTTGCTACATAGTCTTGTCTTCATCATTAGCATAGAAAAGTATTTTGTGCACTATTTCTAACAAGATGTATCTTGTTAGAGTTTGCACTGTGAAATGATAGATAAACTGTAAGATAAATAATACAAAGCAGCTAGAGTAATTAAGTTTTTGAAAAGCCACCTGTTCAATGTAGACTTTTGCCATCAGCAGATCATGCTATTTAGTATTCATAAATTAGAGCTTTGAATTAATTTAGATTTTTCTTCACTTGTTGACAGCATGAGTGTAAGCTGATGTCCTAACTTAAAGAACTGCACATAGCTCTCATGTTAAGGTTGAGTAGAATAATTTTATTTTCCATTCCATTCATACAACAAGGTTATATATAGTGTGGTGCTAAGGACATTGTGTATCATGGAAGTATTAGGTAGAATTTTTAAAGGAAGGAAATCCAGTGTAGGTAAAATCTTACACTTTTGTGTGCAGTTCTGATTTTTAGTCCCTTTGAGTACCTTTCTTTCCCCTTCTCTGTAAATTTTTGGGGCCAAGAGCAGAGGAATATGGGCTTGTTGGTATTTGGGTATGACAAAATCACGAAAGACTTGGAGATGATAGCAAGTCATTTACAAGAGGTGTTCTTTGAAGCCTTAATCCTCCCCAGAACTCTCACAGATTGCCAGGAGAGTCCTCTTGCAGAGTGCAATGCTAATCTGTCTTCCTGCTGCATTTATTCCATCTGTTTATGCTCAGAGAGGACGTGGATCTCGATATTTCTAGCAGGCAGAGGAAGACTGTTCAAGTATTCAAGACTGTTTAAGGTGGTTTATTTGTTCTGATTCATCCATGAACTGGTTTTTTTAACACCACTGCTTCATATATTCAGAGACTGTAACAAGAGGGAAGTACATAGTCCTCCAAAAAGGAAGGGGTGACAGATACTTGAGGTTTTTTCATGTCTCATATAAACAGAGATGATAAAAAAAGCAAGTGGGAATAAGATCAGCTTTAGAATTATTGTTCCTATATTTTATATTACTTTCAAAGTTTTCCAGCTTTCATAAAAGGATGTGTTGGATTGGTTCCAGGACTCTTAATGTAGTTCACTGTAATTCAATACTGGACATATTTTTATATACTTGAGCAGCATTGCAGCAATATCTTAAGTACAAATCTTAGCTGTTACATCATTTTGTGTTGGTGATTTTGTTTAACTGTTCATGTAAGAATTAGAAGTCCTCAACATATATATGAACACTACAATAGTGTGATTAGACCAAACCTATTTCACACAATTTTTACAGTTAAGATGTGCCATGAGGTGTTATCTCCATAAGTTGAATCAACTACAGTGAAACAGGTCTGAAGGATATGAAATTTTTATACACCCTTCTCTTACACCATTTATCATCAAGCAGTAAGTGGTTGGTTCATTTTTACTGTTGTTTCCCTGTTTCTCAGTTAGAGTAGAAAACCTATTAGAATGAGATATTCACACAACTTTAATAATTTCATGCCCTCCATAGTTGTCTTATAGATTGAACATTATTAAAGAATTTCAACAGGCAGTCCAAGGCTGTCCTTCATTTCTGTGAAATCCCTGCACCCAGGTGCAGTGGCTTGGACACCAAATTTTTTTTCTCCACCTTAGTGAAAATTCTGAGCCTGCCTGGTTTATCATCTGCTGATTCCACTGACTTCCATCTAGATGAAAAGATGGAGCCCAGGCTCTGACGTGGTGTCCTGAAATTGAGTTTCACACCCTGTGGATCCCAGTGTACTAACTGGGGGGCTCCAAGGGCAGCCTGTAGTGTTTTCAGTGGCCTGGCAAATTGCTGGAGCACTGCGAAAGGCTCCAGATTGCTCAGAAACACCTGAGAGGAGACTGAGATCAGTCACCCTGATTGCCCCATTTGGGCTCTTTGCCCTGAGGCTCCTGAGTCCAGGAATTCCTTACCAGCTGTAGGGGCCAAGTGTTATACAGAGCTCAGTCCTTCAGCACTGACCCTGAAAAAAGCCAAAGACCTGCAAGAGATGATCCAGACCCTTTTCCTCACCTCCATCATGACTAAAGGCTGCTGTGGAAAACCAGTAATTCCTGAGTGGAACTTCCTGATCCTTCCCACAGCAGAAGCCCTGTCATCATTGTGCAATATCTAGATATAAAGATATCTAAAACCAACATCTCTGCTTCCCACTGGGTTCCTCCACACAGAAAGTTGAGGAAATAATGGGATGTGTAGGAATGCACTTTGCCAAGTGGAGACCTCTAAGAATTTAAACACACAGTCTGTAGATACTGCTTTGTCAAATATTTCTCAGGTTTCATGTGGCTGGATCTAATATATATTTTTTTTTCAGGCATATAAAATGGGAATGTACATGTAGAGTACACATGCATGTAGCAATTAACCAGTAACAAAGGGGGCAGTTAACTTCCCTTTCATTATCTTATCTTGCTGTGATTTCATAGCAAACTACTCTTGGATTGCTGAAAACTCTGCTAATGCTATGGAAAAAAAACTGCTCCCAGCTGCTGTTCTAGAGAAATGTTTAAAGACTTTGCTGCTCAAAATATTTTGCTATTCAGCTGTTGCAGTCCTCTGGTCAGAAGAGTTGTAGCTAAAGACTGTAAAAGTGTTTCATAAACACTTTGTTTATGTTCAAACTGTGATTATGAGTTTCAAAAAGAAATTTGTCCATGATAGCCTCACATCACTTTCATTAGTAAGACTGTGAAATGATGTGAGGCTTAAAATAGGTAGTCAAAATTGAAAGAGGGTAAGAACACAAAAAAGAAAGTTTCACTCCAACTGCATCAAGTGATATTAGGATAATGTTAGGTTCTTTTATTTTGTACGCTCACTCTGATTTTCATGGGTTTTGTTTGAAATGTACAAAAGTGATAACTTCTGAATAGTTAAATTGATGTTCTTTTATTATATTCTTTTGCCTAGTACAAAGCTGATTTTATTCAGTCTATTCAAGAAAACCATCCAGTAAAAGTCTTAAGAGAGTTCACTAAATGTTTAATATAATAATCTATTTATTATTCACCTGGTTTCTTCACTTTCATAATGGAGGGCATTGTTGAATAGATTAGTAGGTGGGACAATAGCTGCAGTATTGATTCTAGCAGTCTTGATTTAGGGATGTCATTTTTATTTTTCCTGAGCTGCTGTAGCAGTGCTGTGTAAAATGAAAGTCCAGAGGTGCTTTTCATTCTTTGTAGTGTCTGTTTTCCAGTCCTGCTTTCCCATTTTGTTAAGTATTAGAACAGCCTTTCCTGCCTGTGAAATGTCCTCATCCTTGGAGAAAATCCTTATTTAATTTCAATAAATTCTAGTAGACTTAACCAGCATCGTGTCTCACCACACAGGTGTCAGTATCATCAGAGAACAAAAGGAAAGTCCTCTCCTGCTGAATTCAGATATAATTTATTTCTGCAGTTTGAGAGCTCCTGGCCTTTCATTTGATAATTTTTCCTTTGGATTGATGTATGTTTAGTCTGCTGAAGGAGTGAGATGAGAAGTTGTGTCTGTGCATGAAGGGCAGTGAATTATGGAGGAGACTCCAGACTGACTTGGGGAAGGCTCTGTGCCGTCAGCCCTGCAGGAAGCTCTTGGGCTCACCCAGCTCTTGGGTCATATCTGCACTTCTGGTTTTGGTCAAGCCATAGAAGGGCTGTGAGGGAAAACATCTGGATAACTTGGATGCCATGGATCCTCCAGAGCCACAAATTTCTGGGTGTGGGCTTGGACAGAGAACAGAAATGGGATTAGAGATGTTTGAGAGCAAACAAAGATCAGTACAAGAATGAAGTGACTCCTGCTGTGTGTGGAAGGCCCAGCTGTGGAATGGTGTCAGTGCTGCTGCACATGTTCTGCTGTTTGATAGTCAGGGAATGAGTCTGGAGCTCTGGGCATGGCAGTGGAAAACAGGCAGAGGTTTTTGCTGTGGTCCATGTTCTTGATGTGTCCTGTAATTGGGAGCACGTTGCTATTTTGTTTAAATGTTTCCTGCAGGCAAAATTACATCAATATTAATTCAGCTGTGATGTAAAATTGCTTGTCTGTCTGTAAGAGTTAATAAGTAAATACCTTTTCAGAGCTTGACTATTTTATTCTATAAAAATTCTACTGAGTATTTAAATGAGGTTGTACTTATTTAATTAGACATGAGTACCTACCACTGGTAAAAAATGTTGAAAATGCTCTTTCACATCACTTCATTGAGGAAATTTTTATGATGCCCCTTTTCACATTGATGGAAGTAGTTTCTGTTTTTTATTATTCATGCATGTCATCCTGAAAAAAACTACAAATTGTAAAACCAATATGGAATTAACACTAGATTTAAGTAAAAGGTAAAATTTGATTTTTAGTTAGTTTAGTGTGTGTAGAGATAAACCTTACTCAAAGCATGGTCTTTGTGACCAGTTTCTGACTAAATGTGACACAGTCTTCCCTGTTGTCTACTGATGATAATTTACAGGTATTTAAGTGCTGTGCTCCTCTGAAAGACTGGGGTATGCAACATTCTTGGTTTATTGAATGAAGTACAGTATACATTCAAACTAAATTTGAGAACTGTCCTGGAAAGTTTTTAATTATACTTTTGGCTTTGTTTTAGTCCATTGCTCAACAGTGTCAATGATTAGTATTTCCTGTTCAGTAAGCAAGAGACTACAGCAATATTTTTGTTGCACTCAGATTCTCTTAAACTTTTTTAGAAATCCTCTCTTTGATGGTTTTTTCAGTGGGGACATGACTGAGAGGGGAAATATGGAAATACTATTTTCTGATCAAGCAAGGAGTGTTAAATAGGAATATGAAGTTTACAGAGTGTTAGTGTGGTCACACTGTGTGATGTGCTGTAGAACTGCTGTGTCTTCATTCCCAATTTTTGTCTTCTCTACGATTGGAATCATAGACAGTGGTTTTCTTCCTTTATGGGACTTGGGATATTGTCTTTGAACAAGATACAGGTAATGGATTTTAAATACCAGTGGATAATGTCCCTAATGCCCATATCAAAGTTGAGACAAGAAATGCAGATGCACTGTAATGGAATCTATCTTCTGGCATAGCAAAAGCCTAGCTTAAAGTACGTCCTGATACTTAGTGATCAGCCCAGTCTTTGGCCTTTCAGTTTGGTCTCTGTTTTTGTAGAGGATGAAGATGAGCATGGTATTATGAGACAAGGTCCTTTGTTTGTTATGAATTCAGTGTAGATATGAGCTTTGTGATTCACCACCACCACAGGATTTCAGGGAAATTCAGATGAGATGTGAGAGAGCTTAGCTCTGGTGCAGGTTTGTCCCTTCAGTGCTTTACTTGCTCATTTTCCATGTGCTGGCAGAAAAGTAGGGTACTGGGTAAGGAGAGCCTTCCTGAAGGATTGTGATAGAGGAAGCTGCAGTTCTACAATAAAAATTTAATACTTTTTTTTAAGCCTATCTACTCTTTAAGTTCTATTTAAAGAAGTCAGATAATGCTTCAGGTACATACAGTTGCATTTTCTAGAGGAAGTCTGTACCTTTGGTTTGCTTTGCCATTGATGAGAAAAAAGCCTGTAAGAATTTTAGAGCACAAGTGTTTTTGCTGAAGGATTCAGAAATGATAATTTATGTGTGAGTAAAAAAAGTCTGTGAAAAATATTTGTTGAATTTTGCATTGCATCTGCTAACCAACCTTTTTTCCTTATAAATAATACTGTACTTGGAGAGTGGGAATTAAATCAGTGTGCCTTGAGAGAGTGATTTTAAGCACTGGAGTTAATCCCTGTCCCATGTCACAGTGGGTCCAGTTCCCCCTATAGATTGCCCTGTCCCCTGCCCCCTTGGCACCACCTGTGGGTTCCAGGGGCAGCAGATGGGATTGGGATTGTGTTCTTTGGGGCTCAAATCCACCCTGAGAGAGGCTGGTTCTGATTTCTCTTGTTGTGTGACCAGTGCTGTACAGGAAGGGATTTTGTTTCAACCTGTCCTTGGATTTCAGGCAACAATGAGACTTAGCTTCTTTCTTAATTCCTCTGTGACTTCAATTCTATTATCTTTTAGTTGCATTTCAGCTGTCCTAGTTTTATGCAGTGGCCTGAGAGGCACAGCAGTCCTGTTTAGAGTCACTTTGTTTCTGCTCCAAGATGGAGTTGCTAGATGGCATTTCTGTTATATCTGGTATGGTGCCATCATGAACAGGGACAGGTGAGAGAGGATTTGGAGGTAAGGAAGTAGAATCAGAGCCATCTTCACATATCATGGAAATATGAAAGAAAGTTACTGTGTGAGGAGCTGACAGGCTTTTTTGTCTGCATGTGGAAGTAATGGAGCAATTGGTATCATTTGAGTTCTTGCACGGCCCTGGTGCTAGAGAAGGGAGGAGAAAGTGGAAAAAGGAGCAGGCAGGTGCAGTGGGAGGAGATGTGTGTGATCTCTGCTGCTGCATGGGGGTCTGCACTGCTGGAATCTAAAGCAACCTGGCTGTTATAAGTGAACTTGCACTAATTTTGTAACTAATTTGTGAGTCATCCTCTCTGAAATATCTGATATGTTAGTGTATTTCATGCAGCAAATTAGTTTCTCCAAATTAATAGAGAAGATCAGACTTTCAAATACATGAGGATATCTGGAGTTCAAAATTACCCAATCCTTGAAAAATCAAAAGCCATGCACCAGAAACGTTACATGTAAACCATCATTTTGTTATTTTCTCCTGTAACAATACTTTCTGATCCACTCTGTTAGCCATATAAAAAACATTGATTATAGAGTAATACCTCAGTAAAGCATCATTTTTTTAATCTGTGTTTTTCTTTCAGGGCAATTAAAGCATTTCAGGAGGCGCTTTATGTTGATCCCAGCTTTTGTCGAGCCAAGGAAATTCATTTGCGACTTGGGCTTATGTTCAAAATGAACACAGACTATGAGTCTAGTTTAAAGGTAGGTTTAAGTCCTTTCAAGTTGAATGAACATTTCTTACAAGTCTTGTGTTGCATCTTAAAGCTGCAAGGAATGCATAAGCATGGAACAGTCACAGGCCACCTGCTTTAGAAATTGAAGTGCTTTAATGTGAAGTGTCTTAGTCCTGACAGAAGAAGGATGGGTTTGAGGTGTGTGAGGTGTTACACTCTAGATGAAAAATTTGGTGTAGGGCCCTTGTTAAAATAGTGAACCTTGAGGGAGACTGAGGTTGTATTGAAGGCTAATGAAAAAAAAAAATCACAACTTGGATTATTTGATTTTTTATTTTTATATTCCATTTTTTTCCTCCCTGGCTTCCCTGTTGTAAACTGGAAGTTCTTGGAATTAGTAAATTAGAAAGTTTTTATGCAAAATGATGTCTTTTTTAATGTAATTTTTACTTTTCTAGCAGTTAATTATTCTTTTATTTCCTGGCTTGAGAGTGAGCTTCTAAGGCAACAGTTTCTGGCTAATCAGTGGAAATGGTTTATGGTAACACAGAGCTTTGTTTCTTCTCTACTTCTTCAAGTTCCTTACTATTTACATTCTTTTCTGGTCTCTGATTGTAATCTGTCTTTTTATCTCCCTCCATTCAGCACATTTGCCCATGTTTTTCCTCTTTCCATTTTCTACTCTACCCACATGTCCTTCCCTTCCTGGCCTCTAAATTTAGCTGTTACATGTCTTGGAAAAAGGAAGAGTTCTTCTAATGGACTTGCATGTGGTGAGAAATCCACCTGCAGGGCTGAGAATTTTGTAATTAAATGTAATTTGTAAACACATTTCTGCATATTAATCTTCCCTCAAAACTATTGAAAACAATAAGTGTTTTGTTTTCAAGGATCTTACAGCTTTCTTTTCTTGGCAGATTGTTTTCATGGGTTGTCAGATTCACATTGTCCAAGATTTGTAAGAGTAGGGTGTTGCTCTCAATTTTTCCTTTCAGTTTTTGTGATGGAGGGAAGCAGTTCTCTCCCCAGGCTTCCCTTTTCATCCAGAACCCAAAGTTTCACCTACAGAGCTTGGTGGAGTTGGAAATTGTGCAGAGGAGTAGAAAAGATTCCATGCAATGAATGGTGCAAGAGAGCAAGGAGAGGTAAAAGAAGTGCTGAAGTACATTTTGGTTTTATTTTTAAAGAAGCTGGGAGTAAACAAGATTAATTTTACAAGGAGGTGGTCATCTTCTAATCAAGTGGTAGAAACTCAGTGATTTCAAAAGGTCTTTTCCAGCCTAGTTGATTATATGATTTTAGTTTTTGATATAAATTGATCAAGAAATAGATAACCTTTCTCTGCTTTGCCATAAAATTTGCAGTTCTGTCAGTGAATCAGGTATTTAAATAAATATTATGATAACTCAGTGCAAATAATTTCTTGTGTTTGATGTTCACAACTTTGCAAAACAAATCAGTCACTTACCACGAGGATTTTGAGTATACCAAACTTCAAGTTTTCAAAACACCAGATACAAATGGGAAAAACACCAAAGTAGTATTTTGAAAACAGAAAGAAATTAATCTTTTTATTTCAAAATTATCATGATTCCATTGCTTTTATGTGGCTTATGGTTAAGTCACTTAAAAAAAACAAATGGCCACAACAAAAGCAGTTTACCCTGGGGCAAAGGGATGGTCTTCAGAGGATGGTGAAATGAACAGGGGTGTTTGCATTGAAGGTGGTTTCATGCAGCTTGTTCCTAAAAGTTTGTCTCATTTTCTACCATGCAATCCTGATTGCCTTATTCAGCACTCTCAGCCACATTGAATTGAGTGATTTTTCATTTTTTTTGCTTTTCCCCATTTGCAGACTGAGGTGGATCAGAAGTCTGAGCCAGCTCAGCTTGGGATGGCCTGGTTGGTACATCCAGTGCAAGGCTGATGGGAGGGGACAGGGCTGTCCTATCCCCTTCTGGTTCAAAATTTATTGAGAAGCTGCTCTGGAATTACCAACTGAGACACCTGAAGCAGAGTTTCTGTTTTTTTTCTTTGCTATGGAGGTTGCAATCCTTAGTAAAGAATAACAGTGAGGAGCAAAAGACCCAGTGGAACTCAGTCTCAGACACTTTGAACTGTTTCCAGTTCAACTCAGCTGTGGATTTAATGTCCAGTCCAGGGACTTACCTACTTTGTTTGAAAACAAAGTGTTACTGATTGAAACTTATCAGTTCAACATCACAGTGTGTCAGCTGAGGGGAAAACTAACTAGAACAGGGCTGTAGCTTCTTTAAAAGCCAATCTGACTGTGATTTTTAAAAAACATACTTAAAGCAGAACTCTGAGTGATGAGAATATGAGAGGCAAGACAGAAAATGCTTCCTTAGTGAGGAGAAGGAAGTGAAGTGCTGGTGCACTAGTTGGAGAGTAAAATGGGGAAGGGATGTGAGGAAAGTGTGATGGGATGTTTTCACACAATGTCTGTCTCATTCTCTGAGACACAGAGTATCTCTTCTTTGAACAAAAGAAAGATAAGAAACCCAAAGCAATGAAAAGACAGGGTTGTCTTGTGCCGTTTTTGGTTTTGTGGGCCTTTATTAAAGGATCCACGATTTTAGAGAGGAATTAAGGGGGTTGGGATGCAGCTTGCCTGTGACTGGCCTTGAGCACAGACCTTTTTCCTGGGGCTCTTTGCCCAGTTTGGGCTCCCCATTCACACAGAGGCAGAAAGTGGAATTGGCTTTTTCATCTGCTGTTCGCTTGTGGCTGCTCTGGATTTCACAGATTGTACCAACGTCGCATTAAAGTACTTGGAAATATCATAATGTTTTTGATGGTATTTAAACATTCATGTTAAGTCTGTAATTGCTAAGAATAAACCATTGCCAACAGATGAGTCATTGTCAGTGAGAGGCATTGTCAGTAAGAGACTTCAGGCAAAGGGGGAAGATGGAAGTCTGAAGGTCATATATTCCATGTTTTTCACAATTTTGGAGCATTAACATAAATCATCTGTATTTTATGTAAGCAATTTAAGCACAAAATTAATTTTTACTATTTTAAGATGTTGATGATCAAGATAATTGCTAGAGTGCTGTTTAACAAGCATAAAAATCAACTCCCAGTGTGTTTTTTTCAAAATCAATTACTGGTTTTGCCTGTTCTACAGTTAAGATTTGCAAATTACTGTGAGAATCCTTGACTTTCTCTGTTATCCCATTGCCATAAACTCTTGCAGCACCAATGCTGTTGAAAATTACTTGGCCTTTGGT
This sequence comes from Melospiza melodia melodia, assembly GCF_035770615.1. Lineage (NCBI taxonomy): Eukaryota > Metazoa > Chordata > Aves > Passeriformes > Passerellidae > Melospiza > Melospiza melodia. The sequence continues at coordinate 7,106,299 of NC_086195.1, read as the reverse complement.
TTACATTAAGGGAAAAAAGTGTCCCTTCTGGCTGAAAAAAACCCCAGTCTTTGTCTAATCTGACAGATTGGGCAGTGTTGTCTTCAGGGGTGAGACATGAAAGCTGAGTTTGCCCCTTTCATCAGAAAAGTACAATTAATCCCAAAATTTACTGGCAGTGACTTGGGGAATGGATTTCTTTTTAGTAGATTGATGACTGTAGCAACACCATGCTGCTGAGGTTTACCTCCACAGTCCAGCTTTTTTAGTTTACTGTGTCCTGTTGCCCCTTTCCTGTTCACTGTTTCTTACAAATGACACAAGGAATATTGTGTTCCATGGTGGTAGCTGTGGTTGGCACTGCGATAATCTGAAAGGGAGAATAAAACAAAATCTCTAGGAATATAATGTATCTTTTTATTCCCTGGGTAAATGTAGTTAGAAAAAATATTCATGCTTCCGAGTTCATGCCACATTATTTCTGACATTCCACTTCCTGTCATGGTCATTTTCCTATTTATTGAAGATATTTTTTTTTAAATTTGGCCTCCTTTTTTCATAGTTGCGTGTAATCATTTTGTCTCACATGTGTCTCAGTTCTTTAGTGCTGTTGAACCTTAAACAATTTTTAGAAAATCTGTGGGAATAAAAGATTTCAAAGAGGATTTTGGAGGACATTCCTGTACAGCATACAGTGCTCCAGAGCCCTCTGAGATCTGGGAGCTGAGGAAAACCTTCTGGTGCTCATCCTGCTTGGTGCTGTTGAAATTTTGTGTTTTTAGCTGTGATCCTGAAAGCCCTTTGAATGCAGAATTCATACTTAAGGGAGAAAAGAAATCTTTGGTTTTTATATTTATTAGATTGATAATATTGAGAGAACAGCGGGGGCCAGATTTTCTGACGGTTTGGTTTTATTGAGGGGAAGCTTTGTTTGCTTTTGTTTGGAGATTTGTGGTAGAGAAATTTTGGGTTTTATTGGATTTTGTTTGCTTTGTGGGGTGTTTTTTTTAATGGGTGATCAGTAGAAATGCTGGACACAAGCAGGTTGGTTATAACAAACAAAGCAGTGTTTTGCTTTGGGAATTTTACTTGATTTTATTACAGGTGCATCCTGTACCCAGTAACAAAACCTTTAGAAGAATGAGAACTCAATTTCTCATGTTTTCAATTATCTGCCTTTTAGTAGAAATACTGATTCTGTCTTTCACTTACGGAAATTTTTCCTCCTCCTTTATACACAAAACAGCTATTTCAGTAGTTTGCTCCGGGCTTATGCTTTCATCTTGCCCGTAAATCATCAATTTAAATATAATTTTAATTTTTTAATTATTCTTCTAACGATTCTCATTTGTTAGTAATGTTAAGACATGCTGCTTATATTAGGATAAAAAAAAGTCTGCAAAAGAATTAAAATGTGCATGAATTGTATGAATATGCATGAAATATAAAGAAATTAAATGCTGATGTACCGATGAACAGCTTGAAGTATTTATTTATAGTCAGTCAGACACTTTTCTAGCACTTATTCAAATATTTCTCCTGTATATATATACTTATGAAAGATATTTTTAGCTAGTGCAGCTATTATGTGCTAGCACAAAACTCTTACAGGCATATCATTCATGTTTTATGTTCTTTCTCCAAGTAATAAGTAAACAAGTATTTAGGAAAATTTTTATTTTTATTTTATTTTATTAATTCTTTATTTTCTTTTCCTAAACAGAAATTTTAGGAATATTTCTGATTTTGAGCCTTCATGTGTTGTTTAACCCACCCAGTTATCTTTCTTGAAATGGCTTAAATTAGTAATTTTTAAGTTTCAACATTGTACATTGAAACCTTATGTATTTTAATTATTAAAAGTAACTAGTCAAAATACATGCAGTTTGAGACATTTTAGTTTCTCTTGTCTATTTTTATGTCTTGACTTCTACAAGGAACAAGTGCTTTTTTAGGTAAAAAACAAGGTGAAGGGCTTTGGCTCTTGCAAGTTGGATATCCAAGATATCAGGCACTTCACACAAAAAAGCATTTTGTGGAAAGCAAAATTAAATTAATCAAAAGATAATTTCAATAAAAATGTAAGTGGTTGGAAAGCAGCATTTGGGACTGAAATTTCTCTCTTAGTCTTGGTAGTTTACATATGTCAGTGGCGGAAAGACACATAGAAGAAGTAAATCCATGGAAGTTTGTTAATGCAGCATGGCACTGTAATGAAACTGCAGGAGAGTTATTAGTGTGACTGGTTTTGACAGTGGAAAATGATCCCACAATGTCTGCCCTACAGAGTGTTCTCTTGTATTAAACTTAGCTAGTTTCCCTTGGCTTTTTGACTAATTCCTGTAAAAGAGAATTACAGGTGTTTGAATGTGTAGACTGTTTTTGACTAATTCCTGTAAAACTAATTCCTGTAAAAAAAAAGAATTTCAGGTGTATGTTAGAAATGCCATGGTTACAAAGAGGAGTAAGTGCTAAAACTGAATTACTCTGCTGTGTGGCACCTTTGGTCACTTGGGAGATGGGGAAGAACACACCATGGGAAGAGGAATAGATGGTTCAGAAGTTGAGCATTCAATCTAAGGGTATTGGTGGGACAACCAATATCTGTGGATGTCCTTATTGGCTGGATGGGGCAGCCCTGGGTGTATGGACAGGCTGGGGAATGATGTGGAGGAGAGCTGTAGAAAGGGGTCTGGCTGTCCTAGTCAGTCAGTGGCTGGTTGAACATGAGCCAGCAGTGCCCTGGCAGCCAGGAGGGACATCCCTGTCCTGGGGGACATCAGGGACAGCATCACCAGCTGGGCAAGGGAGGGGATTGTCCTGCTCTGCTCTGCACTGAGGCAGCCTCACCTCCAGTGCTGAGGGCAGTTTTGGGCACCACAATGGAAAAAAGACGTGAAGCTGTTGGGGAGTGACCAAAGGCAATAAAGATGGGGAAGGACCTTGAGGAGAAGCCATGTGAAGCTGAGGGCACTTGGTCTGTTCAGCCTGGAGGAGACTGAGGGGAGACCTCACTGCAGTTACAACTTCCTTGTGAGAGGCAGGCACTGATCTCTGCTTTTGGTGACAGTGACAGGACCTGAGGGAATGAAATGTCCTGAAGTTCTATCAGGGCAGGTTTAGGTTGGATGTTAGAAAAAGGTTTTTCCCCCAGAGGGTGGCAGGGCACTGGAACGGGCTCCCCAGGACAGTGGTCACAGCACCAGCCTGGCAGAGTTCAAGAAGTGTTTGCTCAGTGCTTTCAGGTACATGGTGTGACATTTGTGGATGGTTCTGTGCAGGGCCAGGAGTTGGACTCAGTGATCCCTCGAGGTCCTTTGCAGCTCAGGATATTCATTGATTGTGGTGAGCTTCATTCGTGGACCTTCTCCTTAAGAGACACCTCCATCCAGACAGATCAGATCCACTTTTGTCAGATGTAGCTGTAGCTGCAAGATTGGCATTCAGGGCATGCAAAAATCACAGAATCACAGAATAATGAAGTTGGAAGAGGGCTCTAAGATCATCCAGTCCAACCTATGCCCCAACACCTAACTAGTCTATAGCACCAAGTGCCATGTCCAGTCTTTTTTTATACACATCCACAGATGGTGATTCTACCCCTCCCTGGGAAGAGCGTTCCAGTACTTTATTATTCTTTCTGTGAAATTTTTTTCCTAATATCCAACCTATCCCTTCCCTGATGTAGCTTGAGACTGTGTCCTCTGGTTCTGTCAGAGACCGACCCCACCTGTCTGCAGCCTCCCTTCAGGAAGGTGTAGAGAGCAGTAAGGGCACCTCTGAGCCTCCTCTTCTCCAGGCCGAACAGCCCCAGCTCCTTCAAACGTTCCTCACAGGGCTTGTGTTCCAAGCCCCTCACCAGCCTTGTTGCCTCCTCTGGATGTGCTCAAGCATCTCAGCATCTTTCCCAAACGGAGGGGCCAGAACTGGACACAGCACTCAAGGTGTGGTCTCACCAGTGCCAGGTACAGGAGAAGGATGAGCTCCCTGCTCCTGCTGGCCAGGCAGTACTCAGAAAATACTCAGAGTGTAGCCGCAGGTCGCCAGCAAGGACTGAGCTGAGCTTTCTGTGCAGCTGTGGGGGCTGGAGGCTGAGTCCTGGCACGACCCCAGCTGGGGCAGCAGCTCCCAGTCATCCCCATCCCTGTGACATTGTCCTGCTGCTGGCAGTCTGTCAGGCTGTTAGCACAGGAATAGCTGAATTCCGATGTTGCAGAAATAATGCATCAAAGGTGGAGGCAAATGGGAGTGTTGAGATAGCTTTGTGAAAATCACTGTACAAGATATTGCTCACTAAATTCAGATGCAGCCTTTTTATGGCTTGCAAAAATACAGCTTGGATGATCTTTCTATTTGAAAATAATTTTTTCTCTTAGAGTTTGTCAGAACAAGAGATTTTTCGGAACACACTGCTGCTATTCAGTGTATTTGTATACGTGGCTTTTGTTCCTTCTGTCCTCCAGCAAGGTTTGTTTTTTTTCTCCTATCTGTAAGTTAGCTTTTTTTTTGAATCTTGGACAAAAGTACCTGAGTGTTTACACTGCACAAACCTTTCTGTTGCGAGCTGAATTTGTTCTGAGCTCAGAAAGCAGTGGAGAGCAGCAGGATGAGCTGCTGTAGCTGCACATGGAGCGTGTCCTCTCCTGACCCTCTCCCCTGGTCCCAGAGATGCCTGGCAAATGGAGGCTTGGCACCCTGCCCCAGCTGGTTACACAAGGCTCTCCGTGTCCTACTTATCTGAACAAAAGCTGCTCTGAGCAGCACGGGCATCACACCTAGGTCACACAGGCAGAAAAAGCCATCTCCTGACAGAATTTCACTGAGTCATGATGGAGCTTTCCTTCGTGGTAAGTCGGTGAGGATTGTCAGGTTTCAGAAGATGGCTTGCCTTGCTTGCTGAGTATATGCAGAGCTATTAAACTTGCTGATGTCACCCTGGAGAGGAGGAGGGAGCAGAATCACTACAGAGGTCTCAGGTTTGCATGTAAACAGAGACAGTACTGAAAGTCTTGCACTGAAAAGAAAAGGGTTCGTTTTGCTTTTGGCATCTATTGATTAAAGAAACAACAAAACCTTGGGTACTTGCCTGTCACATTTGAAAGCATCGGTGTTAATTCTGTGAGAGAAAGCATGACAGGTCACCTAAATCAGCATCAGATTACTGTTACTTTACTACCAGACACAGTGCTTTCATCAGTTCTCTTTATATGGAATCCACTGTACCTCTCATCCTTGGAAAGGTTATCCTCGGAATTGTTTCCACAATCAGAGGCAAGTCAAGGACTCCAGAGGAGATGGAATGGGCTGCAGATAAACTCTGCAATTACAGATGGCTACAAATCAAGGTGATTTAGGGCTTGGCTGATCTTAAAAGTCATTTCTAACCTAAACGATTCTGTGGTTGTGCCTTGAGCCGCAGCCCTTGAGAAGAGCCTGTTAGTTTTTAACATTCAGAACACTGCCTGCTAGGTAAATCCTCTTACTGGGGATTTGAATTTCTATAGACTGCTGTCTGCCTTGAGGTATTGTGTGTCGTCTCTGAGCTGCAGCGGCCTCTCCTGCATAACAACTATTCCACACAGCAGTAGCCAGCTCAGTGCTGCAATATTTGAGAGGGGTGCAGATGTTTGCCAGCCGCTGCTGTTGGTTGCAGAAATGGAAGTTGGAAATTATTATTATTTTTTAAATTTTTTGGTGCTGGTAATTGGGATTAATGGATCTGCATTTGGCTGATGTGTTAGAATGTTTGCATGGGGTTTTTTTTTGTCTGATTTTGGGTACTTAATGGGGAGCTGTGTATTATTTATCCGGCAAGAGGTGTAGGTTTGCTCGTGTGTGTGCATTTCAGAGGTTCTTGGTTTAAAAGGTTCTGGGGTTTCTCTGTATTGCTTTTAATTGTGGTAACTGTCTAGTGCTAATGGTGTGTTTTTCTGTAGTCACTGGCTTTGGTTTATCAATTTCTTTACCGTTTGTAGATTAATGAACAGTGCAAATAGAAATTTATCACACTAAGAAAATTTTCGTGATGTGGATTTTTGAATTTCAAAAGTTGGCTACTGTAACAGTGAATATTTAATTTTTTAGAAGGCATTGCTGAGAATTATTTCTGCTTTTTTCTACTGTATAGCACTTGATACTGTTGGCATACTTATATATTAAAATGGTTAGCTATTCTTGCATGGTTGCCTGCTTTCTCTCAGTGAGTCTCACTGCAGTAACCCTTCAGAAGAGCTGCTACAGAACAGTTGTCAATCTTTTTTCTTTAGATCTGCTTATTTTTTATAATAGCATTGCTAGGTGAGAGCAAATCTGTTCCATTCTGCTTTATCTTTCCATAGTAATTGTAAGTGATGGTGCAAGATGACACATCTGTACAGGAAGGATTTTGTACCTTTTAGATCAGTAACCCTCAATTGTACAGGCCAGAGCCTTTTTTTTTTCCTTTTGGCAGGCAAAATGCAATTTAAGATAGAGCATTTTATTTTTATTTAGTTTTTTTTTTTTTAAAGTTGTCTGCTTAGTAGGATCACTATGGTAACAGACTAAAGGATGTCTCTGAGGCACTCAACCTGCATTGCAATGTAAGTGAGGGGAGACTGTAAGTTGTCTGCCTGCTGAGCAGGAGGGAAAGGAACAGACACAGCAGAGAAATAACCTAATATTTAATATTTGTAAGCTATTATTTAATGCTTGTGCTAAGGTTAAAAAGTTATTTTACGGTGTGAATCCATTGGTTTTTGTGTTCTCTTCTGGGGGGATATTGCTAAAATATTAATTATAAATCATGAATTTGTGTTGTTATTCAACTTGAGTTTTGTACATTTTTGAAATGCTGTTAATTGTTACAAATTATCTTGATAAAGGCAGTGAGGAGGAAGCTGCATCAGTGTATGTCAGAGCTTATGGAAGTGTCAGCATTCTTCTTATGTCTTGTTATGGATAATATATTAATTTTCAAATTTTGTGTCCCTATTAAAATTAAGTTTTTTGGGAAATGTGGTGATCTGATAAAATCTTGCACAGGTTAGAGATGTGTTTTTACAGACATACTGTACTCAAGGAGTCATTATCACCATGAGGAAAGTTAAGTAGCATCTAATGGCTCTGAGTACAATACTGAAAGTGTTGCACCTATCCATTGATACAGACTTTATTTCTTCCCAGCTACTGCAGTGGGCTCCCAGTGCCACCTAGTTTGGCATGCTATAATATATATATATATATATATATATATATTATATAATATATTAGTTTGATCTAAATTATCATTTTTATGCTAAGAAAATAAAGTATACTAAAGTGTCAGTCATGTTTTGTGTATTAGAAATCACCTGACACTGTATTTTGTAAATAAATGTATTTATTAGCAGTAGAATTTCATAGGGTGACTCTTAGGCTCCTGTGTTCCTAGGCCTTATTCTCTGTTGAGTTAATATATCAATTGAAATTTCACACCATGTGGGGATTTTCTCAAAAGTTTATGGAAAAGCTCAGGCAGTGGAGTTTCTGTACCTGTTCCATTCATTTTTATACATTTGTGTCTCAAATTAAATGAGATCAGTGAATTAACATGATGTTACAGACTTCATTGCTCTGCTCTTGTGACCTTCTTTATAGATGAGTGAAAACTTACCTCAGAACCTAGAATGTTTTAAAAGATACTTTTTGTATTCCTTCAAGTGATTAAAATTATACAAGCTTTAATGTTTAACTGAAGTTTTCTCAACATCTGGAGGAGAGGATGTGAGAACATATGACCTCCTTATGAACTCATGTTCTAATGTGGAGGTATTCATATTAAATTCTTTTTGACAAGAGTTCAATTTTTTAAAAACCTAAAATCACTCAGTTTGTAGGGAGAGTGTTCTCTTTTTCTAGATGGATGGAGTGCTTAAGTATTTATCTCCATGAGGCTGTGACCTGGTGTGTCTGCAGTCCCAGTTACGTGTATAAAAACTTAATCTTCCAATTTTGACCATTCATTTGATGCCTTCATTATTTCAGATGCAGTTGTTTTATGAAGATCTGTTGCTATCTTACATTCCTAGAAGCATTGAAGCGTTTGCAATAAAAAAAAAATTACTTTCCTCTAGTAAGCAGTTGAACAGAAATTGAAAACTTGGTTTTTTTAAGGCACATGGTAAAATGCAGTATTGATTTTCAAGTACAAAATTGATTTAGTCTTAGTAGTTTGCCCAAGTGCTAGTATTACTTTGTTTCAAAAGCAAATAATTCTTTTTTTCTTTCCAGCATTTTCAGTTAGCTTTGATTGACTGCAATCCCTGCACTTTGTCTAACGCTGAAAGTAAGTAACCAATAAGTATTTACTTTGTTGTGGATCTTTTTTAAAATTTTATGCTTGCAACTGTATGAATATTTAATGAACCAGGTCTTCAAAATCAAAAGATTTGGTACTGAGAGAGGGAGACTACAAAACCAATCTCCCTCTCTCTGTGGAGACAGATGTTCCAGTGGAATTGTGGATTGTTTTACCAAATGGAATAAGTAAAAATTGAGACTTAGCTCATTCATTACTGTGAAGGCTTGAATTCTGCAGGAAATTTATTATTTGACTCCTTTTTATATATTTATAAACCTGGAGCTTGTGCCATGGCACACATTTAATACCAATTATTTTAAAGTTAGCATCATCTTGATAATCTATAACTTTTCAGTGATTACTTTCATGCAATTTAAATTTATAGATCCAAAATTCAGCATCAACCTTACTGTAGAGATAAGAAAAAAAAATTGATTAGTTTTTGATTTTTGATATCAGCTAACTATTAGTCTGTATTTGAGCATGTTAATCTTTAGTGCAGTGTGATCTATCATAGGCAGAAGGCTCTGTAGGCTGTAACAGAGTGTCCTGCAGGTATTTATCCATAATTATTGGAATTGTATGCGAGAAAAAACATTTGTTTCTCCATATTTTGGAGTCTGTGAGAATTAAAAGGCAGAATTGTGAAGGAAATTATTCCTTCAGTTTTTAAGGTCATGCTTGAGCTTAATTTGTTCATGTAGAGCTTAAGTTACCTCCCAAGTCTCACTTCAGGGACATTGGATATAATATTTAAAAACATTTCTTTAAAAACTGGATGGAACTGTGAATATTGTATCAGCAAGGCAGTGGAAGGGAGTTTGTTCACGTGGCTGAAACCACTGGCTGTATCAAGGAGCCAGCTGTGTTTCAAGGCTGTCTTCAAAGCTTTGTCACTATCAGCAACAGGCACAGATAATTTTGTAAAAATTTGCGGAATTCTCCCAGAGTCAATAAGCTTTTATTACTTTTCTACCAAACGTGATTTTTTAATTGTATTTTGTGTTTGTTCATATTCTTTCTCACTAACTTTATGGGTTTCCACTAAACCTCTGGATTTCTGTAAGGTTTTCCTAACCCTTGCCCTGCAGTCCCCTCTGTCCCCAGATTTGTGTGGAGGGCTGTGGAAGTTTTCCTCACTTGGGGTCACCTATTGTGGTGGTGTTCACAGGGGTCCCAGGACGAGGGAAGAGAATCTGACTCCATGTTTCAGAAGGATGATTTATTATTTTATGATATATATGATATTAAAAGAAAATTATGTATTAGAACTGTACTAAAAGAATAGAAGAAAGGATTTCATCAGAAGGCTTGAAAGGAAAGGAATGTAATGGTAATAAAATGTTGTGACTGACCAGAGAGTCCAAGACAGCTGGACTGTGATTGGACATGAATTAAAAACAATCACATGAGACCAATCAAGGGTGCATCTGTTGCATTCCACAGCAGCAGATAATCATTGTTTTACATTTAATTTCTGAGGCCTCTCAGTTTCTCAGGAGAAAAGATCCTGTCAAAAGCATTTTTCATAAAATGTGTCTGTGACAGAGGGCTGGCCCCTTGTAAAGGCTTCAGTGCCTGGCCAGCGCAAAGGAGGAGGGTGAAGAGCACTGAGAGGGGCTGGGCCAGGTCCCACTGTGCTGTTGTGGGAGCAGAACTGACCCCCCTGCCCAGCCCAGGATGTTGGGTGCCCTCACTAAATGCTCCATTTAATCCTCCCCCTTGCATTTCTGAGGGCTGCATTACACTGAATGTGTTCCCAGCAGAAATGTTTGAGTGCTAAGCATCTCTTCTTCCTATTTAGGCAGTCTCTAATCTGACACCTTTAATTTTCCTTTCCTTTCCAAGGCATCACTTCATTTTGGAGCTTCACATTGAGAGGGTTTTGTTAGGAGGGGAAAAAATAAGAGAGAAATTTTTTTAGATAATGAACTCCTGAAACAAATGCAGGGCTTTTCTTTCATCACTACAGAGTGAAGTTTGATGATGCAGTGAACATAATGGGTGTGTTATGTGCCCTTTAGCAAGGAACACAAAAAGTTTATTAAAATTTTAGATGATGCATTTTATTCTGACCTGGTTTCCAAAGTGCACTCGGCTTCCTTCTTTACAGCAGAGGACAAAGCAGTGCACAAAGGGAGATATTTTCCCTCCCTTATGACCCAGAGTGAAACCCTGAGCTCCATATTACCTGTTTGTATGGTAATTTGGTGTCACACTTTCCTGTAGCTTCAAGGGAGAGAATCTGTGTAATTGAAATAAATTGAGCTTGGCTCAAACACAGTTATTTTCTTACTTGTAATCCTCACAAACATGGTGCAGAAGTCTGTCTCAAAGGAACTTTTCTTTCCTCATCAAAGCAGAATGAGGATTACATTTACCTCAATTATCTTTAGCTATCTACCATTCCATGGATAGCCCAGGTTAGCAGTTCTCAAGTCTTTTCTGTGATGATTTGAGCTATGTGAGGGTAATTTTCTCTGTGCTTTTACTCTTGAACAACCCATTTTTCTTTCTCCAGCCAGCAATCTTCTTGCCTGCACAGGCTGCTGGTGGTATTTATGGCATTCTGGACAATTTGTATGAGGAATTGAAAATGCTTAACAGTAACAATCAAAGTATCACCTGTAATTAACACTTCTGGTTCAGTTTAACAAGGGAAAGACAATTCCTAAAAGGAAGAAAAAACACCTAAATTTAAGATCCCATATAAAACTGGCAGTGTGTAACATAATGTTCTGCAACCCAGCTAGTTTTCTTGGCAGCTGAATAAAAATGTTTATTTCTAGCTTGGATATGTACAGAAAATGCTACCTGTGTTCTCTTACCTCAGCTTCCAGAGATTTTATTGCCAAGTTTACTGAAAGCTTAATGCACTCTGTTTCAGAACACAAATAAAATCCATGGACTGTTTTTTTCAATATCTGTTTGCAGTTTTTGTGTTTTCTTAGAATATTCATTCTCTGTCAGGTCTGGTATATTAAATGTAAAATATCAATGTAAAAAAATACTTCTGGCATCTTCAAAACCTAATTTGTCTTGAGTTTGCATTGATAAATTTGAAACATTGTTTATCCCTCACTTCAAAACATTGCAATTGCTATTGTTCATTAAAACTAATAATTTTGATTTTCCCACTCTTACAGTTCAGTTTCACATTGCCCACTTATATGAAATCCAGGTAAGCTTTTAAGCTCATTTTCATAAATTGTGGTTGAGTTTCAAACTATGTGATGTGATCAGTCTGTGGAATTGAGATTGTAGATGCTTTAGTAATGTTAGACTAAAGTCTTGAATCACTCAAGAAACTTGACTTTCTTTGGCTAAAATGAAAATATTTTTTGTGTGGAGTCTCATGCTGTAAAATAGGATAGGTATCTTAATAAGCATATATTTACTAATCTCCCATTTTGAGTGCAAAAAAAATTTCACAAAATACGACTTTCAGGAAAATTCTTTTATGAGATTCTATTTATATATAAAAGGTTATATGTGGATTTTAGAAGGTGACATTTCTCAATTCATTTATATAAATTCATGTTGTTTCTCATATACACACACAGAATCAATCCCAACCAGTTGTCCATGTGCTTTTTAAGTATATTTGGTATATTAGACAGGAAATTTTCCAATGTAAGTGCAATTTTAAAAGTTTTTAAATTTCAAATCAAATTGATGCATGTGGCATTAGGGATCTGTGGTCAACAGCAAATAAAGCTGTGTTACTAATTCTTGGTCAAATCCTACCACAGAACTTTTCAGGTGAATCTTTTGGGAAATTACAGAACACTCCCTGAGCTTCCAGAATATAAATAAATTGAAACCAAGTGGCTACTGAGACAGCTATGTCTGACTGGTAACATAATGTAGATGTTGTGCCCTTTTGCCACATTTATAGGTGTCATATGACTGAGGAAAGGATGTGACATGGAAACAAAACCTGTTGCAAATGAAATGGATGACAGACAAACTATATTTCCAGTCAGTTAGAAAGTAAGTGCTGTCTTTTGATGGCACAGTGAAAAATAGCCTGAAGTATTTCTATATAAATAATAGATATGAATCTGATAAACAGAGTATTTTTCTTTTGAGTTCTTTTGGTGCAAAGTTGTATGACAGGACAGAAATCTGCCATCCCAAAGCACCATTAATCCATAAGTTCATGGATTGTTGTGGTTCTTACTTGGCTACCATCCAGATTGCATTCAGCACTTCAGTTCTGCTTTACTCCAGCCGATCAAAAGGAAGTTAAACACTCCAGGTCCTGTATAAGAGTGTGAGCAGTGGTAGCTGTGCTTAAGCTGTGCTTTCTGACTGACAATTACAGGAACTTTGTTCTAATGCAAATCAGAGCAGAAAAGTTTTGGTGCGTTCTGCTCCTAGGTTTGGTTTGTCTCACAGCTCTGCTTGGGAGAGGTATCTTGTTTCCTGGAATTTGACAAACTGATAGCCAAAAGAGTCCTGGCTTCATTCTGGATGTTACCTCTGACACAATTAGAGAGGTTTTGGAGACTGGGTGGTTGCTTGGTTTCTTTTACAGGACACAGTGAAACAGTTATTCTAACCCCTCCATATACTTGAAAATTATATACTCTCTTAATATTATGAAAAAGTTAATTAATTTCTTAATTAAGTACCACAATACTGCACTTTAAAAGATGGATTGCTAGGCTCTGGACAAGAGACAAGCCTGGTGCTGATGAGAATTAGCAGTGGTTAATGTTAATGCTGGTTTCTAATATTTCACCTCTGGAAGGGAGATGGCTTGTATGGTGTCTAAAGAAAGATGCTGGATTGGGTTCTCCTCCCCTTTTCCATTTCTAAGACCATTCATGATGCAGCCAAACATTAAGGACTTTGGAATTAGGCTAGAGGCATAAAGTTCTCCCCTGTGAGGGTGGTGAGGCCCTGGACAGGCTGTGGGTGCTCTGTCCCTGTCCCTGGGAGTGTCCCAGGCCAGCTCAGAGCTCTGAGCCACCTCATTTAGTGAACGGTGTCCCTGCCATGGCAGGACATTGGAATTAGATGATCTTTTAGGTGCTTTTCCAACCTAAACCATTCTGATTTGATGAAATAAAACCAAATGTAAACATGGGGACAGGTTTTGTTAGTATTTTAAGGCATGTAGATAATCAGATTTCTAAAGATTAAATGATACAACAAATAACAAAAGTAAAAAATAATCTAGGTCTGGAAAATGTGCTCTATTTTAAAAGGCCTTTCTAAAACCTCCTGAGCCTGTAAACATATTTTTTAATAAAGTGTGACTGTTAGGCACTAATATTTACCTAATTTGACATCTGGATTGCTGCCTCCACTGTCATCCTCTACAGTGAACTTCTATTCATTTGCTCAACATTCATAGTCATAAACTACAAATTTTGTTCCCAATGCTAAATTTAAAATCTTTTCCTGATTGTTTTTCTTTTGCTGGACATGGATATTTTATTTATTTATATTATTTGTTTTCTTACCAGTTGTCTGCATTTCATGAACACCAATTAAAAATCTTTTCTACCAACTTCCCCTTGTTCCATTTGAAAGTATGTAATTGCTGCTTTAATTTTTCTTCCTGACTAGAATAAGGTTTTTAAATCACCAATTTGTCTTTTGTGATTTTGAGATTTCAAGAACTTGATAACATTTCTAAATTCTAGGCATTTAATTGTTTAGTTTTCTTCCCAGTTGTCCCTTCAAAACACCAATGCTGATTACTGTGTTCTTCTTGCTTAAAACAAATGTAATTAAGCCACAGTCATTTGCATTTAGGTGGCCCCATTTATTTTAATGCACTCTTCATCTCTTTGCCAGAATGAAGTCTAATGTTGAATTACCTAAAAGCATATTTGTGGAAGAGGAGGCACAGAACAGTGGAACATTTAAAATACATTCATTTTTAAGCAACTGTTGTTAGGGAGTGCAAAGATAAATGCTGAAATTATTACCAAATAATTCATCAAATAATTATTGACAAGTCTTAACCTTTAATATACACAAAACAGCTCATACAGTTGACAAAAGTCAATAAAGACCCCCAGTCCTAACCTGAAAATGGGTTTCCTGTACCAACACCTGTTTGTGTAGGGAATTGAAAATTGAGTGTTTCTAGATCGTAGGCACACCTAAACTATACAGCAGATAATAAGATATTGAACCTTCGTTATCTAGGCATATCTTTTTATTCTGCATGTGGTGAGATTCTTACTAGGACAACAAATATCTTGAAAGAGGCACTTGAGATATGCCAAAGGAAGGAAAGAGGCAAAATTATGCCAGCCACCAATTACTGATGATCTTGGTTTTTGTTACAAGTTTCCTGGGGGGAATTTTTGTGGGATTTTCTCAGATGTAGATTCACATTCAAGTACTCCCCTTAAAAGCAGAATATTCACTATTGTAGTGTAAGAAGGATAATGCATGTATAAGGAGTTGACAAAATTTTAATAATTTGCAAATTTCCCTCAATTCTTTTAAGTAGACAATTTCTATTAAATACTATATTTGTAGAAGTTTTTCTCTTACCATATATACACGTCACTCATTAAAGCTTTCATATGCACTGTATGCAAAAAAAATTCTAGAATTTTTTGTCAATGTGTTTGTGTGCTGTCAGTGCTGTGAAATCGTTGCTATTGGTGATCTGTTGTAAGCTCTATGATTAATCCATTTACTTTTTTCCTTTTGCAGAGAAAGTATCACTCTGCAAAGGAAGCTTATGAACAGCTTTTGCAGATCGAAAACCTTCCTGCACAAGTAAAAGCAACTGTCTTACAGCAGTTAGGTATGTAAAATTAACTTTTATTTTCCTCTGTGTTTCGTTTTTGCCATCTTTGCCTTCAGCAGTGTTTTTTAAGGCTCCTTTTCCAAAGAGAGTCTTAGACACACTGCACATGGTATGTGAGATTTTCACCAAATAGAACATGTAGAGGTAGATAATCAAGTAAATAAGAGAGGAGGAAAGTATTTTGATTAAACTTACAAAATTAAAAAGCTCTTGCGTATTAGATTTTGGGCAGTGAGGGTGGTTTTTCAGAGAAAGGGCAGCAGTTGGAATTCTGTGTTCTCTGTTCTGCCTCTGCTAACATCCCTTGAAAAAACCTAAATACTGTGTCAGACTAGACGAACATGGCAACTGAAAAATTTACCTTTTCTTTCACTATAATTATACTGTGTAATGAAAACCAGCTTCTGTAACTAAAAGGTTTATCATCAGGTGCCATTAAAAAAAAACACATAAAAAGTGAAAAGGAATTTTTTTTAATTGTCGTATTCTGTGTTTATAGGAAGCTGATAAACCATTTTTAGCCAAGAATTTCTAAAAAGTGTATAGAATAAAATGCTTTTATCCTCTATACGACATAAAAGTATTTCCAGAATATTTTGTTAAAATTGTTCAACCCAGTACAGAACTCCTTCATTCACCTTCTCCATGTTCTTCATCCAATTTATTATTCTAAATATTAATTTAGCCTGCTTATGCCCATTTTTATTTTTTTCCCCTCTTCACATAGTGGTCATTTAACTGGAATTTGTAACTGGCATTAAGTTATGGCCACAGAGCTTTCTTTCTCTGTGGTGCAGGTTGTGTATGGATTTGGAGTGGGATAATTTGTGCTCTGTGACAGAATGTCAAAATCAGTGGGCTAATTTTGAGTCATCTCTGTGAAATCACAAGTGAAACTGCTGGAGGAGTTTGCTGCAGGACTCTGGCTGTTGCTCTTTTTGCTGTTACTGGACAGTGTTGCTTACATCTCAGTAAGCCCTTTGAATTTTATTTTTTTTTTAGCTTGGTATTATGTCACCTAGTATAAATTGTCAGCAGTTTCATCCAGAAAGGCTGTGCATCTCATCAGTGGAAGACAGGCTTCTCAAAAGAGCTGACCAGCTCTTTTTCATCTCTGTTTGATGTATGTTGCCACAATGGAAGCAAAGGCACATGGTTGTATTCATAAAATCCTGCCACAGGTCTCTGTGCTAGCAGTAAGAGCAGTGACTTTGAGAATTGTCTGCTGTCTGAAAACTGGATTAACTCTCTTTATTCAATCAGCATAGGTCACCCAGTTTTGTTGTGTGGCTAGCTTCTATGTGGAGAAAGGGATAGAGTGGTCTTAACTGGACCATTGAAGGAATAATGCCTTTTCCTTTGCTCTGCTCTGTTAGCATGGTATTTATCAGAGTCTGGTGTTTATCACAGATTTAGTCTTTAGCAGCTGGTTATAAAAACACCTCCTCAGGAAGCACAGTCTGGGTGGTGCACTGCTGCTTAGAAAATATAATAGAGAATACCTGCCATCTGCCAGAATGCTACTTGCAAAACCCAGTCAAAACATATTTGTATTTGTATATTGAACTCTTTTTTTTTTTTTTTTCCACTTTGACAGAAAAAATCAGTTTAAAAATAGCTTTTGTTTATTTTCCTTCACTAGTTAATGTTTGTTGAGCCAGATTGGAATTTAGGCAAGTTCAGAGAGAATTACTTGTCTTGTGAGAGAATTACTGAAATCTTTGCTCTGGTTGCTGGCTTCCTAAGCTGTGAGTGTGGGGGAGAGCCCTGTGATTCCCAGATAAACACATACCCAGTTGAGCTGATGAGTGCTGACTAGTTCAGGTAGACATCACAGTAAGATCTTCCTTCTTGCTCTTTGCTGTTCCATTTGCTTTCCAGACAACAATTCTTTTCATCACTTTGCCCAAAATGACATTAAATTAATGAGACTGAAGATCAAATCTGTCCCAATATTCCTTCCTGAGTTGTATTCAGCTGTTGGATAAGGAAGAGTGTAAGAACAACATAAACTTCTTGGAGTTCTCAAGCGCAGTCCCAATTATTTTTGGCTGGGGGAATTCCTAGATGGTGTCTCTGAAATTGGATGAGGCATCTGAGGTGCTGAAATGGGGAAGAATTTAATGTCTCCAGAGACACTCACATTTACTAAAGAAAAAGTGGTTGCCACAAGTTCAGTGTGAGAATGATTGATAAGCATGAAAAAATAAGACTCATGAGCTAGGCTAGCACATCAGAGGGATTTTTTCCAAATCTGTTCCAAATGAGATTACAAAGACCTGCAAAAGAGCATGGAGCATATGTGATGTGTGGACAAGGTCTGTGGTTTGGTTTATCATATTAAAAATGTCCCAGCAGTGGAAAAGTAGTCAGTTTTGCTGGTTGAGAGTTGGAGATAGGTCTTGCAAATGGGAAACTGCACAGCTTAGGGGTTTTCCATCACCTTCTTTATGTACATTCTTCATTTTACGCTTAAGAACAGATCCAGTTTCCCCTGCCTGTGTTATTCTAGTGGAAAACTTGTGTTTGCTCTCCCTTTCTTGCTTTCTGCCTTTTTCAACTCCCTGTGCAGGAAGATAAAATTGGGAAGCAGCCCTTGTTTCAGCAGAGAAGCCAGATAGGGATTGCTGGTTCTCATTTCTGTCTTCTAGAAATAGACTTGTTCTTTTTTATCAGTGAACCTCAGTAAAGATCTCACAAAGATACAACATGTTATCTTTCAATCCAGCAAGGTTCTGATGAAACAGAAAATAGGCACACAACATTTCTAAAGATAAAGGAAATTGTTTAATGTCTTTTTTTACCATTGTTCATAATTCCTTTACTATTATCTTTATCTCAAGCTTTGTCTGGAACAGCACCTGGTACATAAATCCTTAATGCACACTTACTCAGGTGAATTCCAATAACTAACCTCAGAGAAGCCTTTTTTTCCTTAAAGCATGAGTATTTTCTGTATGCTGAAGAACTTCAGAGGCTTAGGATTTGAATCAAAATCATAGCTTGTTTATTAATTTAATGACACAAAGTCGTGTTATGTGACTGCAAAAATCACTGGGTATTTTTATTCCCCTCTCCCCCTGACTGTTAGATTTTTTACTTGATTGATTTTCAGTCAAGACAAAACACTTTTTTCAGCACGGTAACCACTTGACTCCTTACCTGGCATTTCTTGCAGTCCATGAAATATTTGAACTTGTGCTTGTGACCATAATTTTCAGGTGATATTTCCGAGACCACCTCAGGCAAATGTTCAGTAGCTGTGATCTTGTTTTTGACTGTCTTTGTTAAAGTTTGGAAGTTTGCATTCCATTTGCAGAAGGGTGGTGTCTGTTAACAATGAATGAAAAAGTGAGCTGTATCAAACAGGTAGAATAAAAATCATAAAGGAAAGTGTAATTACAGAGAGTGAGGTGAACTTGCAAATACCCATCAGCTCCTTCTCAGTCTTGCCTGTTTGTGCAGTTAGACTTCATCAAAAAGCACAAACTTAGGGTGCTGAATGTTTAGCTCTCAGAAGTTTAAAATGGACAGGCAGTGCAGGTGTGTGCTCAACTCTGTCATTAACCAGAACTTTATACAAAGTTTATGAAATTGGTGTCATAGCGTTCCCCAAGGAGCTGTTTATGGGTGTGACAGGGACAGTCTTCTGTCACATCTTATATTTTACAGTATTTTCTGAAAAGCAGTGGCTTGTTAAGACAAATACATGGCTATTGAGCAAACAGCAAGACATTGCTGAGCCCTGTGGTATGCAGTGATTTCAGCAAGTCAGCTGCTGGCCACAAAAGATTTCCTTGTTTGTACTCATTGTATGAACAGCAGTGAGATGGTTTTGTGGCTGCTTGAAGGAATTCCATCTGAGCTTGGAGGCAGATGAGGAGCAGCTGGAGAAAGGTGATGAAGGTGCTTTGTTTGAAGTGGAAACCAAGCCTTGCATCAGTGCTAGAGCAGAAATGCATTTTAATAGCATGTAAAATATTATTGGGGAGGATGGGTTGTAGGAGGCCTTTAAAGTGGGGATGAATAATTTGTCTAATGTAATGAAAGAAGAAAAGGCATTTGAAAGAATATGACGTGTGTGGTTAGATTAATTTGTTATGTAGATGAGAGGTGATGGCGTTTGTCAAGGTGAATGGAAAATACGTTGTATTCATGAGGAGGAAATGACAATGTAAGAAAGATTCAAGTGGAGATGCAAAAATTCTTAGTCCAAATGCAGATATGGGACAAACACAAGGATTTAGAAGAAAAAGAGTAAACAAGATAATGTGTAGATAATATGCGTTTTTTATATATATATATGTGTGTGTGTGTGTGTATATATATATGTATATGTATAAAAACCATAACTGCTATGTGTTACAGAGAAAATGGTGGCATTTTTCACAATGTCAGGGAAGGTATCTGTGTTCAGAAGAGGAAAGATATTAATATTCACTTTTTTCGTAGAAGATTGAGCAGTTCATAATTGTGCTCCTTATCTCTTAGAAAATCATTTAAACCCAAAAAAGGTCTTTAAAACTACATGAAAGTAATTTTAACTTTGAGTCTTTTTTGTCCTGTAATTTTAGTATAGAACTTTAAAAGTTATTAAAACTTTGTCATGTATGTATAAGTGGCTTTATTGCTTGATATTCTTATTTTTAAAGAGACACCAATGCTACAAATTCCTGCTGTGCCAGAGTGTTCAATGGTCTTGGAAAATTTCATTTCTCCCATTTGTGGATTGTTTTTGCAGGCTGGATGCATCACACCGTGGATCAGCTTGGAGACAAGGCAACCAAGGAAAGCTATGCTATACAGTATCTCCAGAAATCTCTAGAAGCAGATCCAAATTCTGGTCAATCCTGGTATTTCCTTGGAAGGTGAGAAAAGATTTTATAGACATTTTAACTATATTAGTAAAGTTTTTTCTGAGGATACTCGTTATTGTGAGTATCTTATATTGTTTTTCTTCTTAATTCTGTCAGAGGAAAAATGAAGGGAAAGTATGTATATATCTACTGAAATCTTAAGTTTTCTGGGAAGTGTGTGAAAAGACAAGGTGCTAACATACTTGGGATGAACAAAGATTAGAAGTTGAAATGAAGTATGTTACCCAAGTGGCTCTGCTTTTTTGTAGTTATTATTCAGTCTACACATTTACAGTAATCTGAATATATCCAGCCTGCTTTTACCTGTTTTTCTCCCTATTTTTTTGTAAATCCTCTCTGAATGTTGTTAGTTTTCTTCATACCTTTTTCATAATTCTTTCTCTTTTTATTTTCTCAGAATCTCCCTCCTAATCTCAGTTTTTGCACTGAAATACAAATATTTTCCTAGGCAGACATCCATTTTTAAAGGGCATGCATGGCAATGTATGGCTCAGACTGATCCATTCTAGTGTCTATTTAAGTGTTCAATTAATTTTGTAACCTTTGACAGCATTTTTTACTTGAAAAATAACATTCCCAGATGTAAATAATACAAATTTGTTGAGTTTTTCTGGTCTGCTTTTTGAGAACATTGAGTACTTCGCTTAAGCCAGCAGTAACTATTGAAATACTCAGGTTTTGGAGAAAGCTTTGAGGGCCATTCAAGTCCATATGTGAACACATCCGTTCTGTTGAGGAATACATTTTAAAAAAATGAGGCAAAAATAAAATGAATATCCTAACCTCAGTGTCTTCCAGCTGACTTTCTTGGGGATTTTGGTCACATACAGCTGGAACCCATTTTTGATTTTGTCATGCTCATAATATTTCTCCAGCTGTTCCTGTAAGACAGGGATCTCCAGCCAGCACTGAGTGTGTGGGGCAGAGGGGCAGGGCAGGTGTGGAGGGAAGAGGGAAAATGAGCCAGGGATAATCCTGTGCATCTTCCACTGGGCTAAAATCCTGTTTTTCTTCAGTAGTCCCATTCCAGGTGACTTGAGCAAGTTGAGTTTTCAGGCAGGATGGAGCTGGAGTTCCTCCACACGTGCAGCTGCTGTGCTCTGCTCTCAGTGGTCAGTGACCCTGCAGACAAGGGGGACAATTCAGGAAATGGGGTGAAAAAATCAGTGGGAGCATTTGTTTCTTTGCAGGGAGGACTAGACCAAAAATGTTTCTGTGCCCCACTTCTCCAGTCCATTCTCTGGCAGAAGAGCAGGAGGGTTATGGGGTTGTGCATTCACTCTTTTTCCCCTCCTCGTGTATTCCCTTGTGCTGTTCCTTCCTCTGCTGGTTGTCCAAACCAGATAACAAGTTGGTCAAAGCTGTTTCTTATCTTTGTCTCCCACTGGAAAAACTCCATCTGCCAAAGTTTTGTGGGGGCCTAATGTTAATGCTACTCTAATGAGAGGCTTTGTGTGTGTGATACCCAGGCAGAGTGAAACGTGTCTGTTGGACATTGGGTTAGATTGACATTAAAACATTCTCCTGTAACACTGTATTCAGACTTAATGGAATGGATTTTAGGCAAAGTAATGCTATGTTTTATTGTTTTCATTTCCTAGTGTGCCTCAAAAATACTTGAAAGAATGTAGCATGTTTGACAGACCTTTGCCTGTACTGTTCTGCTTGTTTTTTATGATTTACTAGAATAAATTTTCTATTATTATTTATATATTTTGAGAGTTGTCAGTTTCTATTCCAACAGGGAAAATTGTTACAAACAATACAGGACAGAGTTATTGTTGATTAAACTAGTAAATATATATATATATGGATATTTGGATTTGGCTTTATTTGGAGCTTTTAATTTTAGAAGTGTAGGTATTGCTCTATGCGGTATAACTGCAGTTCTCTAATGCCATAATATCTTTGAATTTGTACATGGGGAATTAAAGTAAGACATATAAAAAAACACAGAATCACACAACCTTTTACAAAATTTGATGCTCTCTATATGCAGTACAAGTAACTGGTTTGTTCATTACTTGAATATGAGTGAGATGCAAGAAATGCACATACAAATCCTCTCAAGCAGTCAGGGACCATCCTGGTTGAGTTGGTCAGAATTATCTCTCAATAATTCTGTTTTGTAGAGCATTAAGTTTTATAACCACTTGTTTGATGAAATAGGTAACTTAATTGTTTCACTGTAATGCTGTCTGTAGATAAATAGTGTTTTTATTGACTGATAAGGTATCACCAGTGAAAGAAATGCAAGTCTATCAAATGTGGGATGACTGTTTTCCTTACAAATGTAGTAATCCAGAGTTTAAGTAGATTTGGGGGGCTTAAATAAATAATTAGTAATACATGTTGAGATGTTGGAGTTTGCTTGTGCCTGGCATTCAGAAACAGCAAATGTTGAGTGTGTATTTGCATGACTTAACATTTATCAGATCAGTCTTGGTAAGCCATGCTCTCAATGATTACCTTCTATAAATACTACCAAAGCTCTTTCTTTTCTTCTCCCAGGTGCTATTCAAGTATTGGGAAAGTTCAGGATGCCTTTATATCTTATAGGCAGTCTATTGATAAATCAGAAGCAAGTGCAGATACATGGTGTTCAATAGGGTAAGAATTATACAGGATAATACAATTATATCATTCCATGCTAATATATATAAATAAAGAATATCAGCTTTTTGTGAACTCAGAGGGACTGTAAAGTCTTTTTTATTTACACACCCATGTTGTCAGACTTGTCTGATTTAAAGTTTAAATAATGAATTAATATTTGCTTTCTCAGTGTTTTAAAATGCTGAAAATGTTACATACAATGTTAAAATTGTATATATTTCTTCTTATAACTGGGGTTTATATAATGCCAACATTTATTAAGGGGTTGGGGAGGGATGTGTATATTTGAGTTTCCTGTGTCTTGACTTTGTTATTAATTCTCCACTTCACTAATCTTTCTATTCAGTGTGCTGTACCAACAGCAAAATCAGCCTATGGATGCTTTACAGGCCTATATCTGTGCTGTACAATTGGACCATGGCCATGCTGCAGCCTGGATGGACCTAGGCACACTCTATGAGTCCTGCAACCAGCCTCAGGATGCCATTAAATGCTACTTAAATGCAACTAGGAGCAAAAATTGTAGTAATACCTCTGCACTTGCAGCACGGATAAAGTATTTACAGGTAAAACGAATGTTTTAAGCAGGGTTGAAATGCTCTTCAAACACACAGAGCACAGGGGAGGGGAGAAGTCACACACTTGGAGTTTAACTTGCAGTTGTTTGTGGTGTGTTTAACCTGTTTTCATGTGTACTGTAAGCATATCATAGCCTGTAATATTTTATTTCTTCATTTTTAAGTGGAACTTAATTCCTTATAAACCCTATTTTGCACATGTAATCAAAGCATACTGTTTTACATCATTTTGCTTTTTTCTTTGTATTTGTCTACATTTTTAAGTTCTCATAACATATAGTGAGAATACACACCACACTATCTTTCACTCTTGTTTGCAATTTCAGAAAAAAGGAATTATGAGACCTCTGAATCCAGAGCTCATCTTTGTTCTGATTCTCACAAAGGTTTATATTCTGGTTACCCTCTTTATACCTAGCACCTTTCTAAACCCCAAAATTTTAAATCTGTCCTCTCTTTAAGACATAATTAGCTACAGCATTTAGGAAGATTTCATGGACTTGCTCTTACTAAAGTAGGCTTGTGTTAAATTTGCTTTTTACATAATTTTTCCTAGGCTCAGTTGTGTAACCTTCCACAAGGTAGTCTACAGAATAAAACTAAATTACTTCCTAGTATTGAGGAGGCATGGAGCCTACCAATCCCCGCAGAGCTTACCTCCAGGCAGGGTGCCATGAACACAGCACAGCAGGTGAGAAGTTGGGTTATGTTCTGCAGGTGCCCAGCTTTAAGGGTTCTTTACAATCTGTAGTGGTCAAGCTTATTTTATTGAGCACAGGATTGGCTTTGATTAAAAGAAGCCTTTGATTTATTTGCAGAGGGATATTAGATCAAGGAGCTCCCGATAATGTGGGAGAAATATGGGGGTACCAATTTAGAACCTTTGTGGATTTTCATGATTTTAAAAGATTTCATCTTAAATAGAAATGCTGCAGTGGTTTAATAATCCCATGAAAGGTACACATTCCTCCATTGATGACCATATGGAAACTGATTTTTCAGTTATTGAGATCAGCTTCAGAATATCTACTCGGCCCTTTTAATGTATGTGGGCTGTTAAAATTATAAAATTGAAAGGAAAGCATTAAGAATATATAGAACCATATTTTTGTCTTCCTTCTGTGATTCTTAGGCTTGTAAACCTCATCATCCAAATACTGAACCTGTACTAGGCCTCACTCAAACACCAATTTCACAGCAATCCTTGCCACTACACATGATTCCTTCTAGCCAAGTAGATGACCTGACCAGTCCTGCCAAGAGGAAAAGAACATCTAGTCCAACAAAGGTATATATTCTGATGAACTAGAGCCCCCTACCAAAATTATATGGAAAATATGCATTGAAATGATACAGCATGCACCATTTGTGCTGTAAATTTTAATCCTTTGGCATCAAGGTGGGGAATGTTTTCAGAAATTTTAAAAAACATTTTTCAGTGGTGTGTTTGATCAGATTCCAGCTTAGGCAGGAGCTGCATAAGGGCAGTGCACATTGGTGGCCCTATACTGCAGTTGTAGTTGTGTCAGTGAAGAAGTAGAGTTGTAGTCTGATGATTGAGAGGGAGACAATCATGTCATCCTGTCTATTGCCTTTGCTTATATTTAGAATTCAAGTGTTTCATCATCACGTAATAGTGTTACAGTAGATAAAGTATTCAGTTTTAAAAGTAGCATACATTTAAGTTAATTGCATAATTTGATTTGCTTGTTTCTCCTTATGGTATTAGGTATCATTATCTTTTTCCTCAGACTACTCTGATACTGTTGGGAATGGTAGAATGAGACTTGGTTATTTTAGTACATTCTTACTATTATATATTTTTATATTATTGTTCTTGAAACAATTACTAGTTCTTTCATAAATAGGATAAAATCTAGATAGTAAAAGAAACTATGTTGGCCCTTTGATAGTCACACATTTTAATGTACCATTTTCTCTCAGAATACTTCAGATGTTTGGAGCAGTGGCCATACAGTGTCACATCCTCCTGTACAGCAACAAATTCATTCTTGGTGCTTGACACCACAGAAATTACAGGTATGTATGGGAGATCTTCAGAAGCTCTGTTAAATATTTTGTTTCTTTCTTTCTTCCTTTGAAGAAAATAAACTTGGGACATGTTCTGGTGTCACATTCTTGAAATTCACTGTAAAATACTTCCCAGGGTATAGTTCAAGTTCTAATATTTGTGGCCTCTCTATGTGAGATAAATTCTAGTAGTAAACTAAATCATCTCCAGCAGAAGCTGAACACTTACATTGTATGAATTCTATAATTTATAAAGTACCTACAGTAACTCTTTTTTCTTATGATGTTTTAAAGACAGATGTGCAAATTGTCACACCTGTGTGCAAAGTGAGTTTTGTGTCTTGCTGTAGTGTGGGTGATATTGAAAGAGGTGTGGAAGTATTGTTGTAATATCATCCTTTCCTCTGAGGTTGCTTCTTGTATCAAATTGCATAAACAAATAAGCACATTCTATGAAATTATTACTCAAATGAAATCTGCTGCTGCTTTTCTGTATTATATGTCACCTAATACAATTATATGAAATGCTAGATTTTAGTTTGGAAATCTTATTTTGGGTGGTTTTTGTCAGGAAATTTTGTTGTCACTTCATTAGGGCATGCAGTGAGTTCAGCAGGAATTCCATGTATTGAAAATCAGGCCCTGCTGGAAAATTTTACCCATGCATTGCACATGCTTTGGATGCAAAGAGAAATAGAAGGGAGCACAGTGCAGAGGCAGAAAGCATTCTCATTAACTGAGCAATGTTCCCCTCAATTCCAATATAGTTCTTCAGCTGTTTCTCTGTCTGAACAATATTAGCTTTATTATACTGTATAATTTTCCCTCCCTCCTTCTCCTGCCTCCCCACCCCTTTGGTTCTTCCTCAGTCATTCTCTTTCTCTCATGATTTCATTCTCATTATTTTTCTCTGCTTATTTTCTCATTATTTCTCTCTGCTTATTTTATATTTGACTACTTTTTCCCCTTTTCAATCTCACCTTTTTGCAGATCCAACTTCCTTCTCTAAGCAGAACCTCAGTAGGCCTCTCTTGAGTACAGTAGGCTGGATGTGCTGGCAATAGCCTGACAGGGTTCCAGCACATATAAAAAGGAAAGCCAGAAATGTATGATGCAAGAGGAGAGTGAATAAAAAAGCCTTTATTGCATCTTCAAAGTTGGCCTTTCAAAATTGGCAATTCAAGGGCTGGATGGATATGGTGTGTTACATATACATGCATAAATGTGTGTGTGTATATATATATTTATATATTATTTATTGCACTCCCCTCCAAAGGGAATTCAGAATGGAAGGTACTGTTAATCCAGGGATTTTGGCATGAACCATCTTCATCTGCTTTTTAAGTCACACCACTTAGCAGCAGCAGACTTACTGGTAGAATGTTGCAGAGTGCTGAGTGTTTTTAAATAAGTAAAGACATCAAAATTTTTGGCAATAAGATACCTAAACTTATCAGTTGCAAACAAGATCAATGTGATAACTTAAGATGTTGCTCTTGCTAATTAAATCATACAATTTTCTGTTTGTTTTTTTTTTTTTATTATTTTCAGGAGAAGTTTTCATGTGTGCCTATAGGTTTAATTCACTTTGTGATGAACAGTATTAATAAAAGAATAACACAATACAAAAAGGTGTTAAAATGCACATAATTATGATAAGAATTCTGTATAATCATACTTGAATGTAGTTTTCTTTTATGGTACCAGCAGACTCAATTTTAGTGTGGCAGTAATAATTATACACTCAAATAATTTACAGAGTCTTTTTAATTTTAGTAAATTGTGATAGGATTTGTTTGCAGGAGAGAGTCTTGAAAAACTTTTGAGTCTGTAACAGAAATGTAGATTATTTTCAGCTTTTTAAGTCTTACCTTCATGGATACTTTTTAGTATTTAATGCAAGAAAGTTATTAAAAAGCCCATGCAATTTTAATGATTATAAACCACACTGCTGTTTTTTTAGCACTTGGAACAGCTGCGTGCAAACCGAAATAATCTAAATCCAGCACAGAAACTTATGCTGGAACAGCTGGAGAGTCAGTTTGTCTTGATGCAGCAACACCAGCAGGTGAGAACAAAACTATTTTTCTTACCTACAACACTTTTGTCAGTAATGGAGACTGTTGTGTTTCTAGAATTCTGAAGAATTTCTGCTGTACAGAGTTGTCATGCCCTTTGCTGTGTTACGGTAATTTTTTTTTGGATAA
This sequence comes from Melospiza melodia melodia, assembly GCF_035770615.1. Classification (NCBI taxonomy): domain Eukaryota; kingdom Metazoa; phylum Chordata; class Aves; order Passeriformes; family Passerellidae; genus Melospiza; species Melospiza melodia. The sequence goes on along the minus strand of NC_086195.1, from coordinate 7,078,907 downwards.
AGGATAGTTGTGGATTAGTGGTTGAAACATAATGAGTTTAGATGTGTTTTATTATAGGGCAGTTGGTTAATGTAAAAGTTTTCAAAGTAACATGAGTGGACATATCTAAAAGCAGTTCTGCTTGAAAACACTTGGCTGTAGTAACAGCTTTTCTCTCGTCCTGTCACTGTTCACTTCTCTCTCCCTCTCTGTCCAGAATCAGCAGTAAAACATTCAGACTGAATGGCCAAGAAAAAATTGTACTGATAGTTTTACTTAACATTTGCTCAGCATTTTTATGAGCCTGACAGTTCTCAAAAACAGCTGTAAAGATCTTAAAATGAGGACAAAATTGGAACTGACCAGTGCAGTAAAATACACAAACCTTGTACGACCCTTCCTTTCTCAGTTCCGCAGCCAACCTTGTTGTGCTTTGTTCATGTTCCACTAGATGAGACAAACAGGAGTTGCACAGGTACGATCTACTGGAATTCCTAACGGGCCAACAGCTGATTCATCACTGCCTACAAACTCTGTCTCTGGCCAGCAGCCTCAGGTTGCTCTGACCAGAGTGCCTAACGTCGCTCAGCGTGGAATCCGTCCCGCCTGCCCCGGGCAGCCTCTGGCTAATGGACCCTTTCCAGCAGGCCCCGTTCCCTGCAGCACAGCAAGAACGCTGGGTAGTACAGACACTATTTTGATAGGCAATAATCACATAACAGAAAGTGGAAGTAATGGAAACGTGCCTTACCTGCAGCGAAACGCACTCTCTCTACCTCATAACCGCACAAACCTGACCAGCAGCGCAGAGGAGCCGTGGAAAAACCAACTATCCAACTCCACTCAGGTACAGCTTCACTTTGCTCCTGGGGTGCACTCAGCAGCCTTCCTGGGCAGCTCACTGCTGCAGGGCTCTCATTTGTAAAAGCACTTTTTCCCTAGAGGTGATGGCATAGAGTCAAATAAAACAGAGGTTAAAGCTGCACGCCACTATCTATATCTATATCTATATCTATATCTATATCTATATCTATATCTATATCTATATCTATATCTATATCTATATCTATATCTATATCTATATCTATATCT